>NC_136065.1:1780167826-1782876576 GCF_964261635.1 Lissotriton helveticus
ACTTCAACATGCACCTATCAGGGCATTACGACAGAGATGAATCAGTGGAAGATCAATTTTTGGCCTGGGGGATTCCACCTCAGGAAGTCAGCAAGTGGGGTAAACAAGCCAGCCACGGAGTTTCTTAAGGAGTTAGAAAATTGGAGCTTGTTCGCTTTCCGGGAGATCGCCCGCCAGTGGCAACTTTCCACAATGCCCAAACCAACACAACAATAGATCACACCTTTACATCAATATCCCTGTTCAACAAGATAGCAGATTTCAGGATAGGTACATCTGACTACACTGACTACTTACCACGACAGCTCATATTGGATGCACACGGGACAGCCCCTACCCAGCAAGTAGGGGCCCCAGGCATGGTGTATACTGCCAACAGCAAAAGAATTAAATGTAAAACACGCAACTTAGAGATTTTCCTGGCTGAGGCAAAAATCCTGTGGGAGGAAAACAGGTTGTTGAACAAGGACGTTTTGAAATGCTGGACAAAATGTACTGAAACTCTCGGGGAGGCTAATTCAAAAGAGGAAAGGAAAGGCGCATCTGCAGGATTAAATGTCAAACAGAGGACACATACCATGCCATCCAGCATGCAGCGAAACTATCTCTCAATATCACACAGGTCTCAACTAAGGGAAATAAATTGATAAATAAATAGAACAGTACGAAACCTTTGTCAAACAGGGCCAGATTCTAACCTTCAAAAGGAACTAAGATTGTTAAAAATGAGCAAGAAGAAACTAATTTGGTCAGCAAATATTGAGATTGCAGGAACTACGTGGGCCAAACCTCTACACGAGGCAAATGCCAACAACAGCACCAGTTTCTGGTGCACAGAGAATAGCCTAGAGAACCCAAGGGTCCTCCGAATCAACTCTCACCTGACCGAAGAAGACTGGGCTAATTATCTATGGCACCATTTCAACAGCAGAGACAACAACACCACACAAGAAGCACAGGGGAGCCAAAGATCCTGGCTAGGTCAATAAAAGCAAGCTGGAAACTATACCTTCTCGATTAAACCGATTATGAACAGAGTTTCGAAAGGCAGAGCAGAGGGCGCGCCAGGACTCAATGGTATCCCTTCTATCCAGTACAAGCAAGACCCGGGTTACTGGGCAGCTGCACTACTGACACTTTTCACTCACATAATGGAAGCAGAAACAATACCAGACTCCCGGAAGGGATCAATCATTTCCCTGATACACAAGAAAGGCAGTAAAAATGAAGCGGACATTTATAGGCTTGTTGCATTAATAGATAACAATGCCAAATACTACGAGGGCCTTTTGCTGGAAAAACTTACAGACTGGGGATCAGAAAAGGCATCAATTCCAATTAACCAAACAGGTTTTCAAAAACATATGGGTCTTCAACAAAACATACTGCCCTATCGCTTCTAATTGATGCAGTCAAAAACATCAATAAACCGCTTTACGTTTGCTTCATAGACTATACATCGGACTTCGACAATATCGACAGGAATAAACTCTGGTCACAACGCTCTAAAATGAAAATCTATACAAGACTCCTGTCACAGTTGATTTGACTCCAACCTGATACATGGGTACAAATAAAGCGGGGCGCCGGCGATTGCTTATCGAAGAGAATACCCA
Source organism: Lissotriton helveticus (assembly GCF_964261635.1). Lineage (NCBI taxonomy): Eukaryota > Metazoa > Chordata > Amphibia > Caudata > Salamandridae > Lissotriton > Lissotriton helveticus. Next base: position 1,780,169,443 of record NC_136065.1, read on the forward strand.
CAACTAAGGGGCTGAATCAAGGTTGCGTTTTGGCGCAGACTCTGTTTAATCTGTTCATGGCAGATCTCTCGCCAGAGTTTGATAATTGCAACCACCATGCCCCGAAACTTGGAGGCTTCATCTTCTCGAATCTGCTCTACGCTGACGACCTCGTACTAATCAGCTGCACTCCGATTGACCTGCAACATATGATAAACACCACGAGCAACTACTCCACCAAGAACGGAATAAGTATAAACTTAGGCAAAACCAAAGTGATGGTGATAAACCAGAATAAGTAAACAAACCGATTCCGATGGGAGTTGGGGGGCCGGACACTCAACACTGTAGACACATTTAAATACTTGGGCATAATACTGGACAGCAAAGGCATGTTCCACCAACAAAAAGCAGTCATATCAGGAAGAGGAACTGTATTAGCGGTCGCTTTAAAAAACATCAAGCGTAAAATAACTCTCCCTAGCCTCACCCTCTTATTACAGGTGATTCGAGCGAGGCTCCTCCCCACGATCACCTACGGAAGTGAGTGCCTGAGAGGAAGGGATGCCGGCGTTTTGGACAGGACGGTGTCAAGTGCAATGAGAATAATATTTAATCTCCTGCAGTACACTTTGCCAGCACAAATAAGATTAGAATTTGGCCTACAAAAGCAACAAATAGCACACAAGGGTGCTTACGTCAAATGTTGGCGCAAAATAAAGGGTGTGGACCCTGGGACATTGAACTCATACCTTTGGAACAAGCTAAAGCAGAAAAAAGAAAAGGCAGCCATGACTTACCTACAAGATGCAATAGACTGCTTGGCCCTAGATGTCCCTTGGGTTACTATTGGGTCCCACAAAAGTTTAAAGAACTGGTAAACAAAACGGTAAAAATGCTGTCCCTCGTGGAGACAAAGCTGCATTAAAAGAAAGGGCACACAGATGGTTTGTTATCCAGAGTTATTCTAGATGCTCCCCCAACCATACTTAGGTGCTGGTTTTACTAGAGTAAAAAGGAAAAATACCTGCATCTGAGGCTGGGCATTTTGCCATCAATGCGGCATCTGCCCCCATGGAAACAGACACAGTCATCTACATTGTGCAGATTATGCGGCGAGGCAAAAGAGGACATTCGACACCTATTGTGCAGATGTAAGAGCTTAGATAGGGAACGAAGAATCATACTAAAACCTGCCCTGAAATGAAAACAGATCAGGGCAGGCAGGCAGTGAAAGCTTGCTTTGAAGGAGGGGATATCCAGCTAGCTTGCTGCCTGGTTCGATTCATGGGCACAGAGGAACAAAGCTAACAGTCAGCACGTAGCCATCCAATGGGCATAAATCTCCGGCCTCTGCCCCAGACAAAATGAATTACACTTGCCAGCTTGATTTAAAGCATATCATGTACTGCAATCCATGGCGTATGGCAATGGGCCTCAATACAGTCAACTCTTCGTTTGGTCGGTTCTATACACAACAGCCTCAAACTATGGCTTCACGACTTTATGGCAGAGCAATACAGCCTCTTCACTGACCTGAATCATGGGTGCAGCAGGAAGAAAGCTAAACACCAGCACCAAGCAGCCTTGTGGACATAAGCCCTTGTTCTTAGCTCTGCTCAAAATTAACTATATAACAGTTTTTAATGGATAATTTGGTCATTGCAGGTTCTAACACACAATTAACACAGTGATTTGTAACCTATGGCTCACGTCTAGGGGTTTTAGATAATTTTATATTCTGCTGTTTTGATACAACAGGGTTTCCTCAAGAGTCAATTTATGGTTTAATGAGTTTGTAGAGGTTTTAATATGGTTGTTCCACTGTGCACTAAGCAATCTTGCAAATGAGTAAATACCATCTGACTACCAAATCATCCAGATGAAGTCTAAAGCACTCGCTACGAAATGCTTTTTGAATGAATTTACAAAAGCAATCATGATCCCTGTCTCATTTGCTTGTCACATCAAGAATATGTATTGTGACTTTTTGATCATTTCTCAAATTTTAATACTTTGTATCAGTGTATTTTATGCAATGGTTTTTATTAACTGAGCATATAATAAATTACTTACTTTCTTCCATGCTGCTGGTCAGATCATCATCTGCTGTCCTTCTCAGTGACTCTGCCTACCTAATAAAGCCCCCCTATCGGTCCTACTATCTTCTCGAGAAATTGGGCTTGGGTCAACCTTACAACCTTCTGTGAGGAATTAAGTAAGTCTCCACCTGCACCAAAGGAGGACATAAAAGCTTTTGAGCATGACATTACGAGCTGGCTGAATGTGGTTAGTAATGATCACTCTCCCCTCCATAGATCTAGAGTACCAAGGTGCCATGAGGACAACAAATGGTTCTCGGGTGACTTGAAATTAGCCAAACTTAATCTTCGGCAAGCAGAAAGAAAATGGCAGACTAGGTACTTTCCGGACCTGAAAATTCGGTATATTTAACAACTCAGAAATTATAAATCTCTCTTGAGGCAAACAAAAGTGAGCTTTTTTACAGACAAAATCATGAATGCCTCTAATAAATCCAAAGAGACATTTAAGATTGTCTCTGATCTCTTCAACCCAGATAGAGTTACCCTTCTGGTTATACCTACCAAACATCTGTGCGACTCCCTCAGTGCCTTCATTGTCAACAAAATCGCTATCAAAAATAGCATTCCCCCTGCCCTTCACTTAATAATCTACCATTAGGTGAGGAGAACAGACAAATTAGTAAGTGCTTTCCCAATCTAACGCAAGAGGACCTAGTCTACCTATTGACAAAGGTGAAGTCAGGTTCACTGAATGATATTTGTCCCCGGAAGGAGGGCAGTATGTACTCGGTTTCCTGACCTTGTACTGTCTTTTCTTAATCAATCCATTAATTTGGGAATGGTCCCTAGGTCTTTCAAAAAAGTGACTTTTGCACCGATCCTAAAGAAAGCTGGAGCCGATCCCACGGATATAAAAACTTTCTGGCCTATCTCTCTCTTAACTTATCTAAACTACTCAAGGTTCATGTAACCCGCCATCTATGCTTATTCATCAAGGAATCAGGCTTCTTAGACCAAGCTCAAGCGTGTTTTTGGCCGATACATTCCACAGAAGCAGTAATCATGTCTGTTGTTGATGACATGCGTAGAGAAGCAGACAACGACAATACTCAAACCTTGGTACTACTGGACATGTCTGCGGCTTTTGACACAGTCAACCACATTATCTTGGCTGACGGGTCAGGGCCCCAGGTTTTCGGGATTCAGCGCTGAACTGGTTTATCTCCTTTTTGAGAGATAGATTCCAATCAGTTTGGCTACTCCCTTTTTCTTCTACTGAGGTACAACTGAATTGTGGGGTTCCCCAAGGCTCCTCGCTGTTTCCTCACCTCTTTAACATCTATATTCGCCCCTTGATCAATGCCCTAAAAAATAAGAATATCAACATCTTTAACTATGCGGATGACATGCAATTGTTATTTTTGATTAACGATAGCCCCACATCTCGACAGCAATTTCAGGACACTATGCAGTTCATTTGGAATTGGATGAAGAGCAACCATATCAAGTTGAACTTTGATCAAACGGAGATAATCATCACAAAAAGTAAGATGGATTATTGGACCCCCTCGTTCTGGCCCAGCAAGATGGGCTCCTCCCCAGAACCCAAAAGGCAGTAAAAAGCTTGGGCATTAGTATCGATGAGGAGCTATGCCTCAAGCAGCAAGTAGGAGCAGTGACTTCTGCTAGCTTCTGCCAGCTCCGACGCACAAAAAAGATTTTTTTTTTTTTACCAGGGAGGCTTTGACCCAAGTAATAATCGCTTTAGTCATGTCCAGAATTGACTATGCCAATTCGCTTTACCTGGGTCTTCCCAAAGTCCTGATGCGCAGGCTCCAGCTAATCCAAAATCAGGCTGCAGTGGCTGATACACAATCTGCCCAAACATGACCACATCACCCAGGTGACCATGGACCTTCATTAACTGCCAGTCAAACAGAAAATAATGTTTAAAGAATGTTGTATGGTCTTTAAGGCCCTCTACCTGAACTATCCTGCATTTGTGAAATCTCGGATCATAAAATACTGCCCTACTAGACCACTAAGATCTAGTCACCTTCACTTCCTGATGATCCCCTCATGTTAAAAACAAAGGATCGGAGGGCATAGGTTTGCCGTTATCACCCCTCCAGTATGGAATAACCTGCCCCTGGACCTTAGGTCCACTACTTATCTCACTAGATTCAGGACATTTCTGAAGACATGGTTTTTCAGACAAGCTTATCAATAAGTAGGGAGGAATGCTGATCAGTTACCTAGCACCAAGAGACTGTTTGGTGAACATGCACTTAAGAAATGGACAATAACAACACATAACATAACAAAGATCCCAACATGGAATATTCTAAGGAGTTAGAGATCAGAGACTGATCTCTCTGGCAAGTGTGCATTGTGCTTCTTTTTGTTTAGCATGTCATTCGAGGATTCTTCAATTCCGTTTTTGCACAAAATACTTGTTGAAGTTTTAAGTAGGCAAAAACTAAGTGGAACAATTGGACATTGTGCTTTCAGTCACAAGGTTTAAGATTCAAGACTCTCTAGGGATGTTTATGACTTTACATTAATTTTGTGAACTTACAAATTGGGAATTCAGTTTGGCATCTTGCATAGAAGGTTTAAATCAGAACTGTGTGAACTCTTTAGACAAACAAAAAATGATGAATTTCACTAGAAGTCAATTGATTACAGTTCTTCCGAGCAGGGAGCTGAAATCTAAATTGCCAATCCCCGAGGGAGTGGATCAAAGCCCAGAAGAATTACAAATGTGATATGTTGAATGCAATTAGAGATTATAAGTAAACATTGTGCTTGTGAACATTTACAATCTCAAATGTGAACGTGATGACATGTCATTTCTCTCCTATACTAAAAGATCAACTCCACTTGCTGCTCAACCCTAATCAACCAGAAATTAGCCAAGAGGATTTAAGGCTATCTCTCGGGTTACTTTTGCTCGCCTTCCCACTGCAATAATCTGCACCATTACGGTACTCAAATTTGGTGTTGCATGGAGGTGGACCGCAAAGTTATTGTTCAAGTGCTAAGGAACAACACATCATCTTGTCAATCAGTATGTGTTTTATTCTTTGTTCTTGTGGGTGTTGTACCACCATTGTACCTGTTGTTTCCAGTGATGCATTGTGCGCCGGAGGTCTACCAGCTTGCTTGCAGCTTGGACCATGATGTGGAGGTGGTTCTCAGGGGAGCCTGGGATTCCAGCAGGAGGTGATCCATGTGTTGAAGTCTGTGATGGAGAGTGCTAATTGGTCATGAGGTGACTGGAGTTTGATGATCCAGATGTCTTAAGGGATCTTGTTTGAGCCCAAATATGTGAAGGAATGACCTGCCATGGATTCTGGGAAGGGTGCACAACTGCTGATTAAGTGATCTCAGCGTCCACTTAGGTACCAGCAAATCCTGGATATACCATGGGCCTAATCCAGTTCTGGCCTTGTGCATAAAAGAAAAGGCCTTAAATTGTATTGTTTTTTCAACAGAGAGCCAAAAAAGCTCTCAGAGAAGGTGCAAAGTGGAAGCATGTTTCAGGAGCCAGTACAAGAGTCTTGCAGCAGCATTCTGCACTACACGTAAATGACGGATGGTGGTCTTGTCAATTCCTAAATACAGAATATGGTCATAGTCTACTTTTGAAAGTATTAGCGCTAGGATCAGTATTCTTTCTGTGGGAAATCATCTTAAATATATTTTTTACCCACTACATCACAGCAAAACAAGTGGAGTCCACCTTGACAACCTGAAGTTTCATGGAAAGGTTTTCATCTAACCAAAAGCCCCGTTTTTTTCATTTGGGGGACCGATCTGGAAAGGGACCCAGGGACTATGGCCAATGTTGTGGACCCCAAAGCTGCACCATACCATCGGTCTTATTACTGGTAGGTTTGAGCGAATTGTAATTCATCCAAGTGGAGATTTAACTCAAACCCAGATTGAGGGCGGCCGGGTTAAGCTGCTGTGCAGATGACATGGAGAAAATAATGTATGTGTCCTCTGCATAGGAAAATAAGGTTAAGCCACAGTCTCCACCACATCCACTAATAGACAAATGTACACATTAAACAGCATCAGACTTAAAGCTGAGCTCTGGGGAACTCCAGAGGTCAGAGCGCACACCTCTGACCTAGCGCATGCCGAGAAAACTTGGAATGTCCTATCTTTCAAGAATTAGGTTATTCAGGCTAAAGCTGTTCCTACAAAACCTAGTGTCACCAGTCTTTCCACCAGGTTGGAGTGGGACATAGTGTCGAAGAGTGTGGGCGGTTCTGCACTGACCCGGTAAGTGCAGGCTAAACTGGGCAAGGGATTGGTCCATCCAGGTAAGGAGGGTGGGCTTGTCCACCATGATGTTTGAGAAAGTTGGTGAATACGGGGTCAAGGGGATGTCTGGTAACTTGATTTCGGTCGTTCACTTGTTGGGTGAGTCCTAGCATTATAAGGTCTTCTAGGAGGATGGTGTTAAAGGGTCAGCCTAGTCTTCTATGTGAAAGTTGAGGTTGTCGAGTAGGATGAAGGAGTTTGATGCGAGTGCTAGAGGGGCAACGAGGTCTGAAGTTGGGTCAAGGTCTGGGGGTCTAGTAGAGTAGTACTCTTCCAAGGGTGGTGGTTTTTTATGTGCTGAGTTTGAAGGTCATGCCTTCTAGGATGCTCGCTGAGGTGATGGAGCTGGTGGTTTTTCCTCTGTGTCTGATAACAAGTCCTCCTGCAAGTTTGCTGGTTCTGTCATTCCTTGCTATCTTGTATCCAGGGGGATGGCCACTGCAAAGTATGGAGCAGATTCTGGGTTAAGCCAGCTTTTGGTATGGAATAGTAAGTCTGGAGGGAGGTTGTGCAGTAGGTCACATACTTCTATGGTATGTTTGACAAGAGTGCAGATGTTGAGGAGAAGGCAGAGGTGTGTTGTATGTGCTAGTGTCTGGTGTGATGTGGTTGTGTGTGCAATACATGATGGGTGGGTGTCATGGGTGCGGATTATGGTAGGTGCAGGAGAATGTACCTTCAGTTCATGTTAGGGGGAACCAGAGTACATTGCAGTGTTGGACGTCCAGGGTTCATGGCGAGGAGGGCTTTTGCTGAGTAGTGTCATGGCTGATGGACCAGGGTTCCTGGTGCTGAGCACGGACGGGGCATGTAGTAGTGCAGACAGGCTTGCCTTTGGTGCATGTCCACTGCCCATCTGCGCTGAGGCTGACATTAGGAAGGTCTGGGACCAGTGGATGGGGCTGGCACGAGGTAGGAGCAGCCCCAGTTCTAGAGGGTAGGCCAGATGGGCCAGGCCCACCCAAGGAATACCCTGGCCCACCCGGGGCCACTCTGAACTGGAAAACAAGCATTTTTCACCCTAATGTTTCACCGTGGCGTGAAATTGGGCTCTGCCTCATTGTTTATTTAATTATTAACACAGTTGACATGCGCTAGTTTCATGCCTGGGGACAGGTGTAAAATAATCAGGGATATTAGCTGCTATGATGTGCAAATAAACAGAACAGACATCCTGAATACTTTCACTTACTCACACTTAAGAGGCTGCAGGCTTCCATCACAAGGTACCTAGGGGTTGCAAAAAGTAATGACAGAAACGCTTTGCATAAGATTTCCTTTTCCCAGAAAAGTTAGTGAAAATGTGTTTAGAATTAGCATATAGATTTACTCAGGGTTTGCTTTATTTTCTTCCAGCTGTGAGGTCATTACTAACTTGCAGCATTACATAAAAAAAATGTTTTCTCTTTTCATTGGCTAAATGAAAAAAACATTCTACACATAATTACATTAATTCACACCACATTAATTTGTATGTTAATTGTTATGAGTGATAGAATGACTCCTTGTGCAGGGCCACTGGAACTATGTGATTGTGGAGATGTGGCATTCTTTCACATAGCTATGGATTTACCACATTTGCCACTTAATCCCTTTTCTTCTGTATAATCTGCAGATTTTTAAATATTTGTGTTTAGCTAAAACGGTTCAAAAGTTACTAAAAGTGCAGCAACATATGGTGACGCGGAGTGGAAGGTTCTTTCCTAAGGTTGACTGGTCAACTTCCTGTTGCTTATTGCTATATTTAGGTGTTAAACTTGTACCAATGAGGTGCATTATATGTCTAGTATTAGCGAGCGTAGAAATATAAAAATAATGAACTAATTCTATCACAAAATGTGCCACATTATGCTGCATAGTTTGCCTTTTCTTGCTGCATAATTTAGCCAACACTGCAGCATAATTTGACCCTTCCCTACCGCATAATTCCAGTGGCCCTGCCACTAGGAAACCAGAAGGACACTTTTTTGATTCTCAGCTTCTCAGGATTTAGTTCTAATGAGGTTTATAAAATGGGTGTCTCGTGGTCGATTGATAGGACCACTGGTGGAAAAGTACGAGGTAGCAGACTCCACATAAAAAACAAATGGCTATATATTTAGTTTATGATTGGAGAAAAGCTTTTAACAGCTCTTAAAGTTCAAGCCGCTACAGGCTGCAGCAGATAAGGAAAAAACACTTACGGAACAAATTCTACCTAATACTGAAACATAGTTGAGGTGCTTTTAAAAAAGAAAAAGCATTATAACACTATATTAATACTCCAGTTAGTCCTAAATAATACAGCAAATTGCATTGTTTAATATTAATAAACATTTAGAATTAGTTAAGCATTTTTTATAGCACTGTTATGTTTTTAAGCACCTTATCTGATGTATTTCAGTACATTTGCCATATCTTTTGTGGTTCATACTGTGCACCCGTTGAACCCTTAACTAATGTTGAAATCTTTGTATTTAAAAGAGTAACAAACAGAGCTACATAGTACACAGTATAGTGTTGTCTAGTCTGACCATATCTGCTTTCTATGTTTGTTTAGTGTAGGGCAACTCAATATTGTTTTACTGAATTAATAAGGCTTCTTTTATGGTCAGTTCACTTAGTACACACTAAACACAATTTACACAATTGTATGCCACATGCAGTTTACAAATCACCCAAACAATGAAATATTAAGGGGTTGATAGGTTTGCTAGACGTGTCCCCTCGAGAGCTAAGGCTACCAGACGATGGAATTACCAAAAAAGCAATATCTCAGCCAAAAAGTCTTGGAGAACCTACCTCAAAGCCAGATGGGAAAAGACAGGCACAATAGAAAATGGGTTGGGGGAGGAAACCTATACCTACCGCCCAGAGAGTTATCAGCGAGATCTGGTTAACAAGTGTTAAGCTTTGCAAATTTGGGTGTAATAATAGTGAAATGTTGCCATGAAGCCGTGGCTGAGAGGGTAGTTTTATCCACACACTAAGCAATTCCTGATTATAGAGAAATAATGGGAATAGGTTGATCAGAAGCTAGGGTTCCACTAGCAATAGAGGTACAGCACAATGATTGGGCAGCCCATCACCACCAGACATTGAGGAATGGACCCCACAATATGGACTGGTGTATGACGGTGGACAGAGTGGTATATTTAGGTAGGGGATGTCCCAAGAAATTTGAAAAAAAAACATCTTGGAAGATATGGCAAGAACATAATGCACTTTACAAAGTAAGAAGAGCAAGTCAAGCGAAGTGGGAAGGTATGCACCATGGCGCTGTCAGCTAAATGCTAAGTCATTACGAAAACCTAAAAAATATATCCTTGATGAATATTTCATAGCTGTCATTAGAACCATTGGATGGCAATACAGGACCATATTACACCTGGTACTGTTATTTATTGTTTATAACACATATATTTTTTAATATTTAGCATGAAAAGGCTGTTTACTTCTAAGTGCAGCTAACAATGGCACTAAGGGGAATTAGAACGGTTAGGTCTTGTTTACATTTTATTTTAATAAATGGTTAATAAAAACCAACAGCAACATCAATGGTGTTGGTCAGTGGATTTAGGCGATCCTTGGGTTGCAGCGTTTACCACCTATTTATGGATGTATTGCATTTGTCACAATTTGCAACATTTGCAGAGTTTTCCAAAAATGTTGAAAATAATACTTGACAAAGTGCCACATGTCTAGCATTTTCGCTGCATAATTATATGTGTATAATTTGGTCCTCCGTGCCACTCAATACTAGTCACCCAGGCAATGTTAAAGCACAGCCGAGTGGTTTGGGGAATGCCATGATGTTGATAAAATTTATATTGTACAGGTAACTTTGAAATATTTTCCATATTACCCAATTCGTTATGAATTATGGGTTGTTATACTACTGCTTTTGGTGCAATAAAAGCACCAAAACATGATATTGCTATATATATATAAAACGGAGTTATGATTCTGGGCTTATTGTATCGTATTTTTAAACTTCAATGCTTTTCAACATCAAAAGCTGCCAAGGTTTTTTAAAAACCTATAAAGCTGTAAAGCGGCCCTGCATAGCAGCAGAAAGGTTTCTGTTGCTGCACGTGATAAGGAGCATGCTTCAGCCTAAATGTTCTGCATCTACATTTTAAAGTTCTGACAAGCAAAGTCCTTCCCCTTGCCCAAAGCCAGAAGGGCAATAGAGAAAGTGAAGCTGTAGCTCTTTGGATGGTGGCTATTGTTTTGAAAATGTCAAAAGAGGACAAATGCCAACACCTAAAATATCAACTCTCTGGAATATTTAGCGGAACCCATTCATCTTCATGGCCCACCCATGCTTCTTTATGGCCCACCCAGAGAAGAAATCCTAGAGCCGGGCCTGGGTAGGAAAAGGCAGGCAAGATTAGTGAGAGAGGCAGGTAAATGCAAGATTGTGCGAAAAAGACCAAGAGCTGAAAGAAAAAGAAGCACCAAGAGCTGAAAGGGGCGGAAGGGAAAAAAGTGACAAAAAAACAAAAAGGCTGAAGTGGGAGTGTGAAAGAGAAGATAAAGGGAGCTGTAAATCAAAAAGAACAGAGGTGCAAAAGGGAAAAAGAGCTGAGGAGAGGCAAGAGTATCGAAACCCGGAGGTCAAAAAGAAAAAAAGCTGGAAAAGTGCTTAAAAATTTAGAAAGAGTTGAGAATGGACAAGAGTGAAAAGAGCTGAAAGGTGCAAAGAGAAACAAGGCTACAATGTGATAAAGAGCTGAAAGAGTGAAAAAGTGATCGAGAAAGAGACGTGATAGAGTGCAAGAGGAGACAGGGACGCCTCAGGCGAGCAGCGGAGGGCCCAAACGTTCCGGGCCTGTTCAGAGGACTGAGCGCTTCTCGGTAGGTGGTAAAGCAAGGCCAGTCGGCACCTTCTAATGGGTGATTCTATCCGTGGGCATCATTAGGGAGTCTGGGAGGCAGTGGGTAGGGTTAGCGCAAGGTGGGAAATGGAGGGCAGGAGCTGAAAAAGTGAAAAGAGCTGAGAACGTGAAAAAGAGCTGAACATGGGCAAGAGTGTAAAGATGTGAAAGGGCAAACATAAAAGCAAAAAAGAGCTGGAAGAGTGAAAGTGGGAGATAAAGAGAGGTGAGAGAGTGCCAGAGGTAGGAGATCATAAGAACAGACTGGGATGTCTCAGGCAAGCAGAGGAGGTTTGAAAAGGCCAGGCGCTTCCAGGTAGGTGGCCAGGCAGGGGCAGGCATTGCCTGCTAAATAAGCTGGGTTGTCAGATTTCAGTAGGGCACACATATCAAGCTGTGGAATTTCAGTATTATACACCAATCTGGTTGGGAGTCTTCTGTTGGACGTGCATATTGCTTAACACTATTTCAGTGGGGTAGAGGTGTTCGTGTAGGATTTTAGTATAACGTTCCTCTCTCAGCGGGATACACGGAACAGTTCTAGGTAGTGGCTTTGCCACAAACTGACGTATTACAAAAATAAATAAATGAATAACTAAATGAATAAATAAGTAAATAAACAAATAGGTAAATAAATAAAAAAATAAATAGATAAATTAATAAAGAATGAAAAGATTTTGACATTTCAGTAGGGAGACAGTTGTTAGATTTTAGTGTGGCACCTCTCTTCAGTTAATGATTTACAGTATGATACACCAGGCAGGTTGTCAATATTCTGGAGCACACATTTCACCTTTTAGACTTCCCTAGTGCACATCAGCGCAGGTGTCTAAGTTTACCACTATCTGGTCAATAAAGTGTTATAACCTGCGCAAACACAGGTATACGTTTTCACTCTGCCGTTTTTTTGTGTGTGAAGAGCATGAAGAGGGACCAGCCAGTCGAAGTAAGTGACTCGATTAGGGCCACCCGGGTCTCTCCTGACCACCTCTCAGACTTCCATACAAATGAAAAGTCGGTCAGACAGTAGAGAATACAAACCAAGTATATTTTATTCAGGTACACTCGAGTGGAGTCCAATCTGACCAGCCTCCTAGGATAGCTGTGGAGGAACTGACTTCAGCAAACATAGAGATACATTATGTACATTTCTGAACAAAGAAAGTCCCGCCCATAATGGAATTCTACTAGCAGGTGCAGCTAAAACAAAGAAGTACAGAAAGATGAATTTTGACTCTGAGACCGGGCACACATTATCGTTATGCCAAGGTCGTTCTGTTTGTGTCTATCGCTAGGCCAGTGGGAGAACGCCTTTGTCTATGGGAAAGGAATGCATTAATAAGAACAGTCTATTCATTAGCAAAGCAAGGCCTAAACTTGGGTAAATGGGACTTTCCGTAGCCTGCTTCTCGAGAAGGGAATACGCAGCTGACGACATGATTCAAAATGGTGTCTAAACATAAAATGGTGCCGTGAATGCTAACTTAACATAAAAACAAAAGCAGAAGTAAGGTTAGCTAAACATAATAATTTTATCAGACCCTCCTTTTTTGCATTCGCTAACTCATTGGAGATTGTGGGTGGAAAAGATGTAATATTCTGAGAAGCAAAAGGACATCAACACCTAAAACGGTCCATATACTTAGTATCAGGAATAGAAGTTGCAAGGGACAATGTAGAAGCAAAGATGCCCTCATCAATCTGCATCATGTTGTTAATGTCCTACAACATGATAGCAGCACTAGTGTCATGAACTGACTTCTTGGGTTTAGGGGTGAGAACACATACAATAAGTGCAGCAGATCGGGAGACAGTGTATGCAAAAGCAACAAGTGAAGAAAATAACAGCAACCACAGCTAGAAAGATAAGGATCTTCCAATCCAGGACGTGAGCATACTCCAGAACCACCCAGATAGAGTCCAAGTTCCATTTCTTTAGTGTATATCAGATGAGAGTCTATGCAATTTTTGTATGGCAGCATACACATTGGGGGCATGGTCAGGTATGTACACACAACAGCTACTGCCAATGACTCAACAAGCCCCACCCCTATCTGCAAGTATGACGTCTAACACCATCCGGTTCTGCAAGGTAACTAACCTTGTAGCCTGAAGCTCAGCAGTGATGTTTGTCAGTATACCAGCTGTTGTATTAATAACCCCTTGAACAACCCTTGTTAACAAACACATTTTAAGGCTATTGGACATGGGGCCCGAAATGGGTATGATACCCTTCATGGCATCATCAAACTTTTGTAAGGTGTTATCTGTCTGATCTAAGTCCTTTGTGTCAATGATCCTTTTGACTCGGGGCAAGTATACAGTCCTACGTTGCAGCTGATGATCTTTATGGTAATTGGGCAGCGCAACATACACCGGGGGTAGCAGAAAAGAGAGGTAACACCTGCCGGACCAACCCCTAGGAAGCCGGACATTAGCTTGGGATCCACACAAATGTGGAATGCACCATCAGCACCAAGAATGATTATGTGCATCCACTGTCGATTTCATATAAACACTTTCTTTATTCTTCGAATTAAGTATAATGACAGCCAAACAGCCGACATGTTTCGCCTAACTGGTGTGGACTTCATCAGGGCTTCGCAAGTCAATCTAAATCCTATAAAGTAGTAGGCCTGTAGAGAATAGCAGGTTACTGTAATCGTCCTATGTGGAAAACTGTTCCCTCCTGAAATCAGGGACAGTTGGGAATATAAGGCTCCTGTGCCGTATTAATGCGAGGGCAAGACCGTCCGAGTCAGCGTCCTTCTCGATAATGAGCTTGGGATCTACAGATGAAATAGACGTTAGGGGCTAAGATCAAAGGAGGACTGTTGATCGTGCTGAGCGGGTAGGTGAAATTGCATTGCCTTTCCCCCATCTCTATCTCCCCCTCCCCTGGACACAGAAAGCAGCTACTGAGCTGACCACAGAAACCGGTATTGGTTTGTCCTGAGTGACATTACGATCTTAGAAAGATTGGAAATATTCAGAGGTGTTAAACTTATGGAAATCAGCCATTTCCATTCAAAGTCATGTGTTGTTCTTCCCCTTGTCATATTTGCTCATACAGGAGTTTGGGGACAAAGTACCAGAAATGTTTTGTCCTGCCGTACCTATAGGAGTAAACCCATGATGAAAACGTATATAATCAACCGAGGTGCGAGAATCAGAGGTGTCATAACCTGTGTGTAGTGGTGGAAATGGTAATGTACTATGGCAAACAATTCAAACCAACCCTCACAACGTTCTAGGTATGACAAAGGCATGCACAACAAATTATCTCTTTTATGAGTAACTGAGGGGAGCAATCCACAAACCCAACAATTTGTTGTATTGGACACGTCATTAGCTTCCTGCAACATTTGTATAAAGACATTATCTGTGTAAGTCTTTTGGTGCTCCCCTTTGTGAGGGGCCAAAGTAACAAACATGTGTTCAGTGGGAATGGGTGTTGTAACAACCAAGGAATGTACAGGATACTTCTCTAGAAACCAAGATATTCCAAGTATTGCTATTAGGGCAGTCACAACTATGAATGCAAAAACTATTTACTCTTTGTAGACCAACTGGTGCTGGATGCGGTGGTGCAAATGGCTGTTCCTCCTTATTAATAGGACGACCAAACGGATGCATTATGAAGCAAAAAGGAAAATACAGTAAAAATTGTTAACAAGGCAATTGTTCCCAGTGTCCGTCTGAGCTTCACTGGTACATGTTCCTATTGTTCCTCAACGTTGGTGCTCTTGAGCATCGGCGGTGGAGCTGCTCAGTCCTAGCTCTCGAGGAATCCCACATTGCACAGGATAATATACCCCCTCCAAGGGAGAATGTTTGATTCATCCTGTCCAATGTCAGAACAATGCACCAATCTCGCCTCACCCTAAACTAACACCGTTGGTACTATGGCAAAGTACACCCTGACTTGCACAGTCCATCCCTAACTAATCTGACTTTTCCTTTGGTGCACCGTTCTTCTACTGAGGATACAAATTGTACCTGGTTACTCCAGGCACAGAGGGGTCAATGAATAGGGGCTCTTCACTCGCTCAGATTTTGGGAGGGACTGCTGCATTTAGTACATCGTCGTTCTCAGCATCCCTTTGGATCAATATAAGCTGTGCGTCACTAAAAGGGACGAACTGAGGTACCTGTTCACCCTCAGCATCCCGAATACCATCCCTAACCCATTTGTCATAGGGTAAGGGCAAGGGTACTCTATGGCAGTGACTGGAATTAATCCAATTCTTTTGGCAGCGACTTTCACAGCGGTCCTGGTAGCGTGGAAGACTTGCTCGGGCCTCTTCCAATGGGGCTCCAAGCTCTTCTTCCGCTGAAAGTTTAGGAGTAACACCCAGTCCCCTGGCTGGATGTTATGACTGGGCCCCTCTGGTATGGGCGGAAGCGATTCTCGAATCTGTTGGTGAATACAACGCAAATTTTGAGTTAACTGACACAGGTAATCGGTCAACAAAGGGTACTCAATCTCAGAAAACCTACGTGGGCGCAGGATGCCCCAGACATTCACCGGACATCCGAACTTGACCTCGTAGGGTGACAATCCTGTCCTAGAATGTGCTGTACTTCTTGTGGACAAAAGAGCGAGTGGTAAAGCATCTGGCCACTGAAACCCAGTGGTCTCCTGAATCTTTGCCAATTTCAGTTTGAGAGTACCATTGTACTTCTCAACCAAACCTGCTGACTGGGGGTGATTCACAGCATGAAACTTCTGTCTGATGTATAGTCCCTCACAAACTAACTGAATAACCTCGGCATTGAAATGACTTCTGTTATCACTCCAGATCAAATGCGGCAAGCCAAAGCGAGGAAATGACTCCTTCAGGGGTATCTTTGCAGTCACAATAGCTGTATTTTCTTTAGTGGGGTAGGCCCCAACCCATTTACTGAACGCACAGACAACCATCAACACATACTTCAAATTATTGACCCTGTCCATCTCTATGAAATCCATTTGCAGGACCTCAAAAGGGAAAGTGGGAGGTGCCAAATTTCCAGGAGGTGTAGGGGTACCCTTGCCAGGATGGTGCATCATGCACACCATGCAGTATTTCACTAAATGTGTAGCTGTCTTTGAGACATTGTCATTTTGCCATTTTGCAACATCCATCTTTGCTTCCCTGACTTCTCAATCCAACATCCCTCATCGTTCAAGTTTGCTGCACTTTCTTGCCGCATTGCTAATTCCTTCACTGAGGCCTCACTCTATATTTCCTTCACATTCTCAAGTGTATCCTCAAACATGGAGAACTCGGGCACTAGTCGCGGCTCCTTCATTGGGGCGTGGGGGGCGTTGGCCCACTGCTTTCTCGCAGTGCGAGACGGCAGAAACATAAAATGGTAAAATCACCATTTTATGTTTTTGCTTCTCGCACTGCAAGAAAGCAGAAGTGCCAGGTTGAGGGCGGGCGGGTTGTTGGTCCTGCTTGAGGGCAGGGGGGAATGGCTTGCCCACTGTTGTGTGTACTGACTGTTTGGTCGGCCGGGGCCCCTCCTCCCCAGCACGACCCCACCCGCCCGTTTTGAAGGCCCCGACTGGCCCTAAGTTAAGTTTCCCCAAGGACCCAAGCTCCAGCATGTACCAATGTCGGACTGGGATCTATAGGCTGACGGGTTTTGATTCCACCTCAGGGCTCAATTTTCTTCCAACCTACACTTTGCCCTCTCCTATGTTACTCTCACACATTCCTTTCGTCCCAGTGTTCCTTTTGGTAACTAATTTCTTCTCTTTCTCTTCCCAACTTTACCTGCTTTTCTCTATTGCTCAGGGGGTGAAGGCCAATGATAAGAAATACGCCGAGACCAAAAAGAGTGGCAGCGCTAAGCGCCCACAGGTACAAATTAGGCGCTATAGATAGTTCACCCGATTCTGGTATGAGGTGAGCTTTCTCCTCACTCCTTTTCATTGGGTGAGCTCAGTTCCTGTAAGCTGCTAAATGACGACATTCCATGCGAGGCGCCTTCCCATTTAGTAAACCACCCTAGGGACTCCAGTACTGGTACTGACAGCTCTTTTAGTGCATCTGAGTCCTGTCCAGCAGAGACCATTCCATTGCAGCACCGGGGCCCATGAAGAGCCTTGCAAACATGTCTCGTTCTCCTTCAAGCACCCTTCAGGTGCTTGAAGCAGCACGTCTACCAGAGTGTCTGATACAGCTTGCACCGCAATGTAGGGAAATTAATTGGCAAAATGTGCTAACCTGCATATGTGTATAGATTTAAATATAAGTATGTTTTGTGCCTGATAAACAAAAGTCTCTGCATTCGTTGACCCAACTGCATTCGCTAAGCCGGCTGAAAAGTGGAACTTTGCAATGCACTGATCTACACTTGTATCGACAGTTGGCATTGTAGGTGCATCACACCTTCCTTGCCTGTCCTCAAGAAATAGGCAAATGCTTAGCGACTTCTCCTGGGTGGCAAGGCATGGAATCATTCCACACTACCGGAAGCAGGCGGGGACCAACCACGAAGTGGGAGCTGTACATGGCTGACGGCTTCCAAAGAGAAAGAGGGACAGAGAAAGAGAGAGAGAAAGAGAGAGGAAGCGTGAGAGAGAAAGAGCGCGAGTGAGAGAGAAAAGGAAAGAGGGAGGAAGAGAGAAAGAGCAAGAGAGAAAGAGAGAGGAGCAACAGAGGGAGATAAATAGAGAAAGAGAGACAGAGAAAGAGAGCGTGCGAGAGAAAAGTGGAAGAGAAAGAGAGAGAAAGGTGGAAGTCAAAGAGAGAGAAAGAGCAAGCGAAAGCGAAAGGGAGAGAGAAAGAGAGACTGGGACAGAGAAAGAGAGACAGGGACAGAGAAAGAGAGAGAGGGAGCAAGAAAGGAAGAGGAAATGAGTGAGAGTGAGTGAGAGAGAAAGAAGGAGGGAGAAAGAGGGAGATAGAGAGTGTGCGAAAGAAAGAGGTAGAGAGAGGGAATATAGAGGGCACGCGAAAGATAGAGCATGCACCCAAGCCATTGGCCTCTGAGAGAGGAGAAAGTAGTGACAGAGGTGTGTCTCATGCCTCTCCCTCCCCATGTCCCCTCCTTCCCCATGTCGCTCTCTTAATACGTCACTAGGCATGGCCTTTAGAATGTTTTGTAGGAAATTATAAAAAATAAGAAACTATATTTAGCTTATTTAGACAGTAGAGGCGCGGCCCCGGGACTGCGAGGACCAGCATACAACATCCACAGCTGTGTCCTCTTCCCGGGTGAGCCGCGCCCCCTCCCAGAGCCCGCCCCCACCAAAGCGCTCTTCACTCCTCGCGGCCCCCGCTTCGCGGGTGCCGCTCGTTCCGAGGAGTCCTTTGCCAGAACTGTCATTGTGCTACAGGAGTAGCCCTCAACTGTTCCTGCTCTTTACCTGACTGACGTGAGGAGCTGACATCAGCGAGGCCGCAGAGGAGGCGAGAGGCGCGGCCCCGGGACTGCGAGGACCAGCATACAACATCCACAGCTGTGTCCTCTTCCCGGGTGAGCCGCGCCTCCTCCCAGTGCCCGCCCCCTCTCCACCTCAGACAATATCAGCAAGCCCAGTGACGCGCACCGCGGGACGCGCGCGGGTCGCAGCCCGGGGCGAAGACCGGGCAAAGAGCGGCCGTTTGAGGCCGTTCGAGAACGTGAGAGTCCTGTCCGGACCCCCGCTCTAAGCATTACATCTTTGGACTACTATTACAGGTACTCACCATCTTCCTGAAGCTAGCGACGATTTGTCATTATTATTAAAAGAAAGAGAAAAAAAAAATAATAAATAAATAAATTCTATATACTCCATTTACTGAAAATGAATACGAGGGGAAGCAAACTAAAAAAACTCAAAAAAACCGGGGTAGGAGAACAACTATTAGGACCAATGGATGACTTTATCTGTAAGGCAAATACATTTATAGATCAAAGCATCAGCCTGATTGAGAGGAGAGTATCAACTGAACTTGCATTCGCAAGGCGATCCTCAATGGGACCATTAGCAACCGCAAGAACTCCAGAATTACAGTCTGCTCCAACCCAAATCTCAGCGGGTACAAACAGACTAAGTCTCCCAAATAATGTAGATCTTTCTGCCTCACAACTCTCCGTAACATTCTCAGAAGACGAGCTAGAGAAAACACCTGAAATCTTCCCTGACCACACCCCTGAGGAGCTAAGGTTAGCTAGAGGGAGAAGGGAGGGAGCTATAAAGAAAAGGAAGGGTAGGGATAAGGTAGCTAATACAGTTGACAACAACGTGGCCGACCATATAGATTTGCTCGATACCGCAAATTCGGCAGACGTACTACAACAATTCGCTGACCCTGCCAATAATTTGATAACGATCCACCATCCTCCACAGAACATCCAAGATACCATCACCTTAGAATCCCCCCCCCCACTAACAACGGGCAATGAAAGGGAAGCATCAAGGCTAATAAAGGAGATAGCTTCCCTTCTAGATTCCTTTTTTCGCCCAATTGAAACTAGACTGCTTAATATCGAGTCTCAACTGACTAAACTCGCTAGTTGTCCTAAGCCAATACCCATACAAGGTCCGTCAAATACGGGTACGAACACCTCGGCTACATTGCCTTCACAAAAGAAAGCTACAATTCTAGCCCCCCCGTTGCTTAATCAGCAACCCACAGTAAAAGCCCCTACAGCACCAAAGGCTCCCGCTGTACAGAAACCCACGCCCAAGGTTCTTACAATTCCCCCGCAGAGCAATATTGCACCAAATACACCTAAAGCAAATGCATCAACCATAAACACTCCGGCCTTTAAAACTCCTGCCACCAAAAAAAACAAATCCTCCAAAAAATATAGGAGGTATTAGAGGGACCACTGATAACAGGCTCCCTCTAAACATGCCACCTGAGGCATCCCCATATGTGGTAGTGATGACTGGGGTTCCTGAACTAACGGGTGAGGGGACGGAACCCAACTGGTCGCTGAAAAATAAAGTACAGTATTGGTTGAACACAAATCGACCTGTTCCGCCAACCTGGACAACCAGTATAACAACAGTCTGCAGGACTCCATGGGTGGGATACAGGAAAAAAAGTATACAGGGAGATTGCATAGTGATCACCTTCAAGGACCCTAGCATAGTCGAGTATATTTGTTCCTGGGACTATAATAATACCACTGGAGGGATCGGTACAAGACCCCTTTCTTTCTTTTACCCAAAAAGATATTATAACAATTATTCGAATGAATCTGATAATCTCTGGCGAAAAGCAGTCCCACAACCATGGGAACTAGACTTCGCTGGGCCTAAAACATCTCAGCGATATAGTGATCCTGATAATTCTTGGTGGTCAGCAAACCAGAGTTATCAACATCAAGAGGGCCCGTGGCAGACTGTGGGACCACAGAATAGAGGCAGAAACTGGGAACAGTGGGACAGACCGCGATACCGATCATATAGACCTATCTATAGAGATAACCCGCATTGGCAAAACTGGCCAGGCATACCGACTATGAACCGGTTTAGCAGCCTGGAAATGGTCGACTGACCACGAGCTGAAACTCCGAAGCCCCTACAGGCCAGTTCGGTCCTATCCGAAGATCCTATAGATTCACCAGAAACCAAAACGGCAGATCCAGATAAGGAAACTTTACAGCTTCCGGTGATTTTCTGGAACATTGCAGGCCTCCGACCAAAAATTGAGGACGGCTCTGCGGCCCGATTTTTGGAGGAAGGTAAAATTATATGTCTACAGGAGACATGGGCTACGATGCCCCTACATCTTGTAGGATATAAGACATATTTTTCCCCCGCCCTTCCAAGCAGTGCAGGCAGACCTAGCGGGGGACTGGTAACCTATATAGCCAACACAATAACTGACTTGAAAGTAGTAGAGGCAGATTCTTCTTTAAACTTCCAATTGTTCACACTTGTAATAGGTAAAAAACTAATTATTATATTAATAAACTTATATAATAATTTAGAGGATGAAATTTTTTCAAACATCCTCTCTATAATTCAAGAAAAAATCACCCATCATAGACACCTGTATGAGAGTAAGGGCAACGTCCATATATTATGGGGAGGGGATTTCAACTTACACCCCTGCCCTTTGACGAACAACCAGACCTGCGGAATGGTGGATGAATACGACAACCCTCTAGTGCACTTCCTCCATTCACGAATGGGGATGGCTATGAACAAGATCCTCTCAGATTTGGAACTGCAAATAATAAACCCAATTCGATCAGCAAAGAATCAACTAGAACCTACCTATCGAGGAAGGGGGCACGAGACTACAGTTGACTATATAATCACTACAGAAGGTCTAAAGGATCAAAGCAGGAATTTTGAAATTCTGGATAACATCCTAAGCGACCACTCTGCCCTAAGGTTAAATTTACAGCTGAACCAACCAAGATCTTTTATGGCAACAATAGCAAATACTCTATCACAGAATAGGTTCGAACTGGGCAAAAAAAACGGATACACTATAAAGTGGGAAAAAGTGGATCCTAATAAGCTCACTAATACATTAATAAAGTCTGCTTATAACAATATAATGATATGCCTGGATTCCCAAGCAGATGCCAAGTTAATCCTGGAAAATTTCAACATGATATTAGACCAAATAAAAACACTGTTGACCAGAACACCCAAACTAAACAATCCAAGCACTACAGGTTGGTTTAACCACGACTGTACTAAGGCACAGACCAACTTAAGAAAGGCACTTGGAAAATCAAACAGAGACCATCTAGAGATCCAATACCTCCGTCGAGAGTACAACAACGCCAGAAAGACAAGGAAAAAAGAGCTGAAACTGTCTTTGTGGAACGCTCTGCATAAAAGCGCACTCATGAAAGATAGTCAGTCTTTTTGGCGAATAGTTAAGTCTCCCTTGCTATCGGACTCTAACACTCCTCAGGTCGACGTCGCCATCGATGAGGAAACTTGGGTGAACTACTTGTCAAAAATCTTTGAACTAACATCGCTAACAGAAGAACGCCATTTCAATCTTCCCCCGGTAGTATTCCCAATATCGATAGACTTTGAACTACAAGACGTCGAAATGGCCCTACTGATGAGTAAGAGCGGCAAAGCACCTGGCCCTGACGGGGTCCCAGTGGACTTATTTAAACATCTCCCTGATCTCTGGTCACCAATACTCACAAGAGTCTGTATAGCAGCAGCGAAACTTGGACTGTTGGAGTCATGGTCAAGCTCTATCATGGTCCCCATCTTTAAAAAGGGGGATCGACAAGATACGAAGTGTTATCGACCTATCTCGCTGCTAGACTCTCTGGGCAAAGTAGTCGGCAGAGTCGTCTTGGAAAAACTTCAGCAATGGGCAAAAGACAAAAACATCCTCTCGGACCTCCAGTTTGGGTTTAGGGAAGGCTTTGGAACAGTGGAACAGGCCCTTAACTTAAGCATGCTAGTTTCGAAATACATTCACGCAAAGCCAGGGACAATTTACATGGTCTACGTGGATTTGTCCTCCGCGTTTGATTGCGTGTCGCATGCGAAGCTCTGGACTCTGCTAGGTTCATTAGGGGTCGATCCTCCCCTTCTGGATTTCCTAAGGGAGCTATACGGCGAAGCCTCCGCAAGAGTGAGATATGGAACAAAAGGAGAGCTAACTGCACCATTTAGGGTAGAGAGAGGAGTAAGGCAGGGATGTGTACTAGCCCCCTTCCTCTTCTCCCTGTATACCAACGGACTGGAGGAGACTATGCTGAGGGGGGGGCAGGACCTGCCCAGACTGAAACACCGCCTGATCCCCGCACTGCTCTATGCGGATGACGCAGTTATTTTAGCACGAACTCCTATCGAGCGCCAGAAATCTTTATCTAAGTACGCTGATTTCATGGGTGCCTTGGATTTACACATTAATGTAAAAAAAACATTTGTCATGGTAGCGGGTGGTCAACGAAAAGCCACAAAGACTATCTATTTAAAAGACCAAAAAATTGAAAAGACCTCACAGTACCCTTACTTGGGCATCATGATTGATGAAAGCCTAAATTGGAAGGCTGCTGTTGAGGCCAGGAGACATTTGTTTAAAAGAGCAATTCTAGCACTGATGAACTTTTCAAAAAGACTTGGAAATAGACCATCAGTAGAATTGTTAAAGATTTATGCTGCAAAATGCCAGGCCATCGCTCTCTACGGGGCAGGGATTTGGGGACACACAGCCACTGGTTCATTGCAAAAAGAGGAAAATATTTTCATGAGATTCCTCTTGTCCACGCCAAAAGGCTCTTCCATCTATGCCTCTCATATGGAGTTGGGAATCCCATATATTGAAGACTTAATAAAAATCCAGCCACTTTTACTTTGGAGGCGCGTCTGGTTGTCAGACAAAAACCTGCTGACCAAAAACATCTTAAAGGACTCCATGGAATTGGATCATGTACATAAAATAGCATGGCTCTCCTATATTAGACACTTCTTTTCGGACCTGGGACTACAAAAGTATTATTTCACCCCAGAAAAACTAAATGAAATATCTAAGAAGGACCTGAAACAAACTGCGCTGAGCCATCTAGAGTCCTTGAGACTGACTCTGCTGTCAAACAAAAAATCTGTGACCCATGCAAATATGATACAGCATAGCCCGAAAATCCAGCTTTATCTGACTCTAGAATTTACAACATACGATAAGATGCTCCTAACAAGGTTCAGACTGAATCTTTTTTATAGACTTGTGACTTTTCCAGAAAAAAATAATTGGGACTCAAACTTGGCCCCCTGTCCATGTGATGATTTGTCTCAACAGTCAACCATTCATACAATTTTGTTTTGCAAATTTTTTTACACCCATAGAAAAATCTGGCTAATCCCTTTACTAAAAAATTGGGGCTATAGACAGTGTCGCCCAGCCATGTTAGCACTACAGATGTTGGAGACTGAACGTACTTGTTACCACGTACTTAATTTTTTAAAGTGCACTTTGAGACATAGGAATAACCTTTGAAAAAGAGAAAAAGAAACTCAGAAGGTTACTATTGTCTTATTTTTTACTTAATTTTGCACGGAACCTGGTCATATTTTTTAATGTGTGTAATAACTGTTTTTATATAAATACTCATGTATTTTGTATGTTGCGACAACTTTTATGGTTTTGCACTGCTAAAAACCGAATAAAGATTTATTATTATTATTATTTAGACAGTATCTTGACTAACCTTTTGAAAACATGTATGTCTGAGTCTCTCACCTCCCACCAATACAAGCATTAGTGGCGCACACTTATCTGCAGTAAAATGCTTACTTTTCTCAAACCCTATAATGTTTATGCATCTGCTCTCGTTTTTTCCCATGTTTGACAGAAAAAATAAACTATCAGAATAGAATTGGAGAGCTATTAGTTGGCCAGAAACATGATCTGTGTTATTTTGCTCTGAGTGATCTTCGTGAATGGTGCTGTAGTGAGCTCGCCATCCCATTTATTTCCCAGATCATGGATGCTTCTGAGCAACTTTGCTTATGCCCCCAGTGTGGTTTACTTTCTAGGGAGAGCTTCATAGTAATTTCAAGTAATGTGTTCTGGGACTGTAGGCACCTCTCTTCCATTACTCTCTGAGGGGCATACCACACAGCATTAAACACCAGAATTGTGTTTTGAATCTTTGTTGTTGGTCTTTCTGGTAGCTGGTGAGGGACTTGCATTGCTGTGGGGAGTTGAGAAGATGTTTGAGAGGTGATATACCGTGAGGGCTAGGGTGTTTAGGAGGTATCTCCCGGGATGGAGAAACAAAGCGGTCTACAGAATTAGCACAGCCTTCTGGTTCTGTGGAAATGCTGGTTGCACTATAGGTGGCAGAAAGGTATGGCTACTATAACACGCTCTAGAGGCTCACTCAGAGTGTCAAATCGATCAGAGGTCTTCCTCCAGCGTTGTGTAAAAACACAGAATTAGACTTCTGGTGCTTCTGAGGAAAGGCTGCAAGAACATTCTATGCATAATTTTTTGTGGAATATAGATGTGAAGATTGACAGACAATTTAAATAGGGGGTCGCTAACAGGTTTTGTTTAGGGTGTATGTATGAAGGGCATTGATGAGTGTCCTTTGGACCTGGGGATGTTGAGAGTATGGTAAATACTTATGATAGAGCGCGCGAGGCCACCCGACCAATAATTTTCGCCGTTTCCAGCTTCAGGGCCCATATACTTTCAAATATACATTGACCAGGTGACTTCACGAGCTCTATCAATTTGTGTGTGTGTCCCCTACTATTATCTCTCAATGCACCCGACTTACCATCCACCGATGCAGGTACCTAATTACCACAATGAATCAGGGAGCTAGCTGTAAAAGGAAAGGCAGCAAAATACAAACCCAACAAATAACATTCAAATACTGTTGAAATGACCACGGACAATGGGAAGTTTTAAAATGTTTATCTAAAGTTCATTTGCTTCATGTATAAGGTACATCAATATAAGGCAATCAATAACCAGGATAATGTAAATGATATAACTGTAAAGAAATAATGACAGAGTAATCATTGAAATACTGATATAAATGTAACGAGAAGATACTATGCTATTCATTAATATTTAAACATGGGCGGATTATGTAGGTATAACTACAGGAGGGCCTATAAAGAGTAACACGCTTCACTTAAGGTGAACGGGCCTTTAAACAATCTAGGCAATGAGGTTCTAGACCATATCAGAAAATGACAAACTGCAATGCAAAATATAATTTCTAACAAATGAGAAGACATAGGAACAAACTTATGGAAAAATGCAAATGACTTTCAATAGTTGCGGAAAGACATGGAAAAATAACATGTGCAATGGTAAACTTTATTGAAGCAAAAGTTAGAAATTCAGAAGGTGCAAGATTTAAGAGGTTCAGAGCAATATTTACCTAGAAAGGTGTGGAAACCAAACCCTGGCCACGGGTCAGTTAAGGACAGGAAAACCCTCAAGGAAGGATACCCCTCAAAGGACAGCCGGTGCAGAATGGACACCCCGGATAGGACAGGATACCCTCGGATTAGGAATCAGGACAGGACCTCAGGACAGGACAGCAAACCCTCAGGACAGGACCGCTCAGGACAGGACCGGAACCCACAGTTCGGAAGCAACGCCTGCGCTCCACCCACTCTGCAGTTATCGATCAAGACCCCGATTGGGTCAGCGAACTTCCAGCAAAGTGCTTCGCCAGCACTTTAAGGTTCAGTAGAACCTTAGTCTATGGTCAAATTCGGACAGAGTGCTCTGCAGCGCTCTGTATCTTCAGTCACCTATTGAGTGCGTTGGGTCAGTGACAGGTCAGCTAAACCAGACAAGTCGGACGGTTCCCTAGGTGAACCCAGGGTAGATATACAGTTTGGGGACAGTGTACCACCCTCCAATGTTGCAAAGTGTCAGAATCCCTCAATTTCGATTGGTCCTAAGGTAGGATTTGGGTAACACACCAATCAGAACACGCTAATTCGAGCCTATATTAGCATACTTGGGTACCGCCTAGAGAGATTGGGGTTCTCATGAGAACTGTGCAGAAAGACAATGGCAATTTTACAATATATCATATGAGGAGCAACATTCGCCGTTCTCGTAGCGCAGAGGTGGCTTTCCCAGGCGCATCTTGACTGTGGCTGCCAGCTGACTGAGTTCCACTGTTCAAAGTGGCCACCTTTCAGTATTCTCTGGTCATGCGCAGAAGAGACCGTCAATATGGCTCCCAATCAGTTTGGACCCCCCATTTCCCGCGGTACATGAAAAGTAAGCGAGAACAAATTAATACATAATAATGTCATCATGAAAACACATCACAGGGTTTGTACTTTCTACTTATCATCATAAAATATACTTATGCGGTTTAAATGTTAGCTACATTGATACGGGCACAAGAGCAGTGGCACGAGCAGTACCACATGATGAGCACAGCTATGGATTACGCATGCGCATAAATTTCCCTCCACTTCTGCAGACGCGTCAGGACACGTGAGTGTGGCTGACGCATGCGCAGTAACTAAAATACAAGCGGCAGCCATTTTAAGTGACTCGAGTAAATTATTTTAGTAAAACATATAGGCAAGCATCTTAATCTTTATTTAAACTAAATATAAACGTTAGTAAGACTTACACTTATTACTTTGTTACACATAAACGAGGTTCTTGACTTCGGCAAGCCGCAAAATATGCGAAGCTTTGCTTCATCAATCCCCTCTTTGATGATATTTACTATCATCACAAAAATGGAACCAGATGCCAACTTTCTTTCACACTTTATATAGCTCTATCTCTTCCAGCAATCGTTCTAACTTTTCTCTCTCAGTTTTAGTAGGGTGAGAAGTCTTCACCTTTTTGTATATCTGATCATTCACTTCCTCCAACTCAATCTCATCCACACTCCGTTTCAACCCTCTTGCATTTACCTCGTGCTTCTTGGTGCGCTTACGGCATTTACAACAGATAAAAATGAGAAATATAATAAGACCTATAATACCAATTGGCATCAGTATCTTGAACAATAAGCTTTTACCTACGCTAGCAAGCCAATGACCTACATTTGAGAGACCATCTACCAGTCTCTTCCAGGCACTATCAACCTCGAGTGGTTTGAGTTCCTTTGTCAAATTAGTAATGTTTTTCACATATCTTTTGATCTGTACACTTTTATCCGGAATATAAGTGCAACAATGTTGCGCCTTCAACATCCGGCAGACTCCGCCCTCTTTCGCTAATAAGGTGTCAAGAGCAAGTCGATTCTGCAAAACCATTGATCTGATCGCAACCATTTCAGTATTGACCAGCAGAAATCCATGAGCTGTTTCAGTAGACAGCACATCCACTATAGTAGACAATTTGCAAATTCTGTGAGTGTTCAGAACCACTCCCACTCCAGGTATCAGTGCACTGAAAATACTACCCATAATTTCACCTATACTTTCTCTTTTACTACGCACTAAGCCATTAGTATCTTCATTGCTTCCAGCTTTTCCATTCACATGGTATATTTTCGGGAAGACAATGCCAAAATAGCAGCTTCCATACCAGTGATCCGGCAATTTGAAATAAGCCTTGTCCCCACAAATATAATAAATTCCAGGAAACACAGGCTCTGACCCATTTTTGAAACCCCAACCTCCAATTACCTTGTAATTATGTTCGCATTCACTGGAACCAATGAAAACATTATTATAATAGCTAGTCTTCTCGCGGTGAAGACATAGTTTGCCTTTCTTTTCAAAATCCAGCAACAGAGCAGGTCCCGCCCCACCAGTTGAGGTGCCTTCCATGTTCTCTGCCCACTTTGGCTTTCTCTGACTTTCGTCATTAGCCTTCTTTTGTATTTTAATTCTCCTTTTCTCTGCCATGTTTAGGAACATCTTTTCCTGCTCATGCAAAGAACAAGTCAAGTTATCTCTGTGTGCATCAGCTATGTCAATGTTACCTATAGTCAAGAAGTAGTCTCCCATATATCTTATGGTGTCGCTTTTGGTATGTACAGGATTCAAGTTCCCACGTATAGGAAGTTCAGAAAAGATTACGTCATTATTAGAGTAATAGTACTGTAACGGTCCTCTTTTGTAAAATAAACTAGCTAAAATGCTACAGGAGATTCCATATGTCAATGGCAAGTGATGGTATGTCACGCCTTCAGCCACAGAAGTAGGTAGCTTCATGCAGACATAGCAATCTTCAATTTCCATAGTCTCTACATAGTGTATTAACAAGTTTGCAAAAACATTTAAGTGTGTCCTGTTCTTAATTCCATGATAATGTAGTCCTCCCTCATCTGATGCTTCTAAGTCTCGTTTTGTTTGTCTCAGTGCTCTCTCATGTCTTGCTACACTCTGTGTTGTCAACTCCTCACTGTCTGTATTTACAATTTCAGTAGGGACAATGTTAGTATCTTTACTTACAGTGAAGGGTATAAAGATTGTTAGTCCTATCCAAATTACTATCAGTACTACTATACTACATATACACACCTTGCAGCACGTCTTGAAACAACTGCAACTAGGTCTACCATTCACAGTTGAATCAGACATTTCGGCTCAGAAGAAGTTTCTCGACCCCTCTTTACACAGCTAGCTTACTTTGTGCAAATTCACGGTGGTTCGTCTTCTTCTTCAGCAGAGTACTCAGGGACGGGCTCTCCGTCGCTTACGTCAGTTATATCAAGATCTTCAAGTTCTTCCAAAACGAGTGTCCATTCAGGAGACTTGTACTTCTTGTTTTGTCTTTTTATTCGCTCACTCCTTCTTTTGGAAGAGTTTTCTTCTTGCTCTGCTATCCGTGCACTTCTCCTTGCTTCTGCACGTTTTTCTTCCACCGTCTTTATCCTTAGCCTTAGTCTCTTTACGAACCTAGGCTCAAGGTTGTTTCTTTTCTTTAGTCTTTTAGTTGGTACTTGGACTTCGCTTTCTTCTCTTATCCTCTTATTCTCTTTAGCTTGTGGCAATTCTGCTTCACTTTCTTCTTCTTCTTCCCTTATCTCGCTAGTTCCAGGGCTAGCATCAAATTCTTCTGCCTGGTTACTAATCTGGCCTTGTTCAGGAATATGTTGTTTTTGGCTTTCGATTGTCTCTGTTTCTGATTCTGTTTCTGTTTCCTGAACCCGTTCTTCTAACCCTATCTGATCCTGTTCAAGCACTTCGATCTCTTGATTTTCTTCTGCTCGAACTATCACTCTATGTCTAAGCTGTCCCTTATCCACATCAGGAGTTAGTGGAGGTGTATCGAACACCTGTTCTGTCCCTGTCTGACCTTCTCCTTCCTCAGTTTTGATGTGAATCTCAGGCGGCTGAGGTTCTTCGCCTGTGCCTTGCTTTTCCTGACTAGTCCACTCTCTACCTTCACAAAGTCGCTCTCTTGTTCTGATAGGATCTTCGGTCAGATCAATCATCGGTATCCATTCTTCTGGCCATATGCTTGGCAGCTCGTCATCAGCTACTCCTGGCTCAGCTTCCTGGACCTCTTCAGCAGGCTGGATTCTTGGCAGTTCGTAGTCAACTACTCCTGGGCCAACGTCTGCTGTTCCTGCAGCCTGACTGGTGCTGGGCTGCTCGTTGTCCGCTGCTTCTGATCTGGCTCCTGCAGAGTCCTCTGCTGGATGCCCTTCTTCTTCAAGTTCTTTGTCTGGTAATACCTTCTGGGTGTGGCCAGCGTGGATCCACTGGGGAATACCTGCGACCTTCACTGCAGTGGTTGTTACCAGGATTACTTGGCGTTTCTTTCCCCACCTTGGTGCCAGACAGCTTGATCGAGTGTGTTTCTTTATTTTGACCTAGTCTCCTGGAACCAAGCTGTGGAGAGGAGTCGTTGGATTGAGGATGCCGTCGTCTCCAATCTGGCGAGAGATAGAACGCACTTGGTCACCCAATCTTCTGCAGTATTCAAGCACCAAATCATCAGTAATACTCAACAGTTTGCTTCCTGGCACCCATGCTTGTCTCATCACTCTTCCCATAATGATTTCATGGGGACTTAGGCCTGTCTTGCGGTCAGGAACACTTCTCAGTCCCATCAGGACCAGGGGCAGGGCCTTCACCCAGGTCATGCCAGTTGCATCAGTCAGCTTTGCTAGTCTGTTTTTGATAGTTCCATTTACTTGTTCCACTATTCCAGAAGCCTCTGGATGATATGCACAGTGAAGTTTCTGCCTTATTCCAAAGGCTTTACAGAGTTCAGCCAGTATTTCATTCTGAAAATGTCCACCCTTATCTGATTCAATAATGAATGGCACCCCGAATCTAGGTATCAGTTCTTTTAGTAAACACTTCGCTACTGTCAGTGCGTCACTTTGGGGAGTAGGGTAAGCTTCTACCCATTTTGAAAATACGCAAACAATGACAAGGACATATCGCTTCCCTTCACAACGGGGCATGGTGATGAAATCAATCTGTATCCTTACAAAGGGACCCCCTAATCTCCCAATTTTGCTCAGCTCAACCATTGTCCTCTTGCCTGGGTTCATCTGTTGACATGACAGGCACCTCTGGCAGAGGGACTCTGCTACTTTCCTGAACTTCTTACTGTACCAAGTCTGTTGAAATACCAGAATCATGGCATCCCTACCAATATGTGATCCTTCATGTATTAATCTTGCCATTGTGCCAAGCAAGTGTCGGGGTAACACAGGCATACCAGTTGGGCCCAAAATGACACCATCCACACGTCTCGGTCTACACCCATCCTCCTTCCATTTCTCTCTTTCTTGCCAAGGAGCCGACTCCTGCCACTCTCTCACTTCATCCCAAGTAGGCACTTCCTCAAACACTTGAAGTTGGCAGCTGGTTCCTGGCCCCCCTCGTTTTGGATTTACGATATACCGATCTCTGGCGCACCATTGGGCCACTCGATCAGCATAATCGTTTCCCATAGATACTTTGTCCATGCTCTTCTTATGAGCAGCACATTTTACCACTGCCAGTTCCTTTGGCAATTGGATGGCCTCTAAAAGGTCATGAACAACCTTTGCATTCCGAATGGGAGTACCTGAGGAAGTCAGGAATTCCCTCTGTAGCCACAATTGGCCAAAGTCATGCACAACTCCATAACAGTACTGACTGTCAGTATACACTGTTATGCGTATGTTCTTCCCAATTTTGCAAGCTTTTATCATAGCAATCAATTCGGCTACTTGTGCAGACTTGATGTTATATAGGTAACCTGCTTCTTCAATTTTTGTTACAGAGACTACTGCATAAGCAGCACTCAGGCCTCCTAGTTCATGTCTTAGACAGGAACCATCTACAAACAGCTCTTTATCATGCTCAGGCAATGGCGTTTCTTTTATGTCTGGGCGTGGTTTGGTGCTGAACTCTGTCAGATCAATGCAATCATGTTCATCATCATCCCCACCTTCCATGTCCATGGGGTCGGGGAGTAAAGTGGCAGGGTTCAGAATACCGCACCTAACAATGCTTACATTTGCTGCACCCACAAGAATCCTCTCGTATTTAGTCAGCCGACTAGGGGTGAGATACTGCGTTTTAGTTCTGGTCAATAGAATTACCACTCCATGTGAAACATACACAGTCACAGGATGTCCCATGACTATGGACTCACTCTGTTCCAAACTTGCACAGGTAGCAGCTACTGCTTTCAGACAGCCTGGTAACCCAGCAGCTACTGGGTCCAGGGTGGCAGAGAAATAGGCCACAGGCCTTCTGGTCGTGCCATGTTCTTGAGTCAGGACTGACAATGCACAATTATCGCGAGTGTCACAGAATAGGGCAAACTCTTTGGAATAATCTGGCATTCCCAACGCAGGGGCTGTACACAGACAGTTTTTCAGTCTTGTGAAAGCCATTAGGCTTTCATCGTCCCATTCTACAATGTCTGGCATTCCTCTCGTGGTCATTTTTATCAAAGGCCGGGCTAAGACTGCAAATCCCAGAATCCACTGCCTGCAGTACCCCAGTACACCCAGGAACATTCTGACGTCTTTTTGAGTACGGGGCAACTGCATCTTTTGAATTATTCTCACTCTTTCTGATGTGACTTTTCTGACACCCTTTTCTATCTGGTGTCCTAGATATTTCACTGATTTTGCACAGAACTGTAGTTTGTCAGGGGCCACTTTATGCCCTTTCTCCCACAGATGATTTAGGAGGGCAATGGTGTCAACTACACAGTCCCTATGACTTTTAGACGCCAGTAGAAGGTCGTCTATGTATTGCACTAAGACAGAGTTCCCAGGTAAGTTCAAAGTCTCTAGACATTTTTTCAAGATCTGATTAAAGATAGAAGGGCTCTCTGTATACCCCTGAGGGACCCGGTTCCAGCAATACACGTGACCTTCGAAGGCAAACGAGAAAAGAAATTTGCTGTCGGGGTGCAGGGGTATCGAAAAGAATGCATGACACAAATCAATCACAGTGAACCACTCAGCATCCCAAGGAATCTGGTACAATATCACTGCTGGGTTCGGGACAATAGGGCAGCAAGGAACTACAATTTTGTTTACCTTTCTCAGGTCTTGCACTACCCTATACTTGCCACTAGGCTTCTTGATGCCCATAATCGGTGAGTTGCATGGGCTGCTCATCACTTCCTGTATGATGTTTCCTTCTAATAATTTTTGTATTTCCAGAGTGACACCTGCTTTCACTTCAGCATTCATTCGGTAGGGCTTAGTGTTAGGATATACTGCATTGTCCTTGATGGCTATCTGTATGGGGTCCACATCTTTCATTAATCCCACATCTTTTCCAGTGAAATCCCACACCTCTGGCTTTACCGCTTCCTGGAGTTCTTGGGGCAAATCCTGCAGGGTCAATCTTTTAATTTCTGAGTCAGGTCTAAGTAACAATAGTTTATAAATGCCATCTTCATCCGGGGTCTGTATTTCAACACCTTTTGGTGTGCAAAAGATGGTACAGTTCATTTTGCACAGCAAATCACGACCCAGTAGATTCACTGGACTGGTGTCACAGACGACAAACCTATGCATTTGTTTAAATTTTCCAATTGAAATCTCCATTGGTTCGGTAACAGGAGTACTAATCAATTGATTAGATACCCCCACTACTTGGATATTTTCTCCCGAGAGGGGTAGGTTTGGAACGTCCACTGTTCTTACAGTAGAACGGGTAGCGCCAGTGTCCAATAGAAAGGTGACATCATTTCCGTCGACCTTTCCTTCAATGTATGGTCCAGACTGGTCTACCGGCAAGGAAGCACCAAGTACGCACTCCTCGTCCTCCCCTCTCAGGCCCCGTCAGTACTGTTCATTACAAAGGAAGGTATCATTTAGCAGATACTGCGAAGTTGCTGTATTTCTGTTCTCACCGCTTTCCCAAACTTCTATCTCCTCACCCTCTCCCTGTCTTCCCCTGTATACCTGCTTGGGTGCTCGAGGCACCTGAACTATTTTTACCTGAGGTTGAGTCTTTCTTGGTCTTTCTTTCTGCGTCTGTGGAGTTAAATCAGGTGTTTTTGCATTATCATCTGTCAATTGTGGACACTCGTTTCGCCAGTGTCCAATTTCGCCGCACTGATGGCAGGGAAATTTCTTCATAGCCTCTTCCCTGCTAAATTTGGGCCGGGGCTTTCCTCCACTCCCTCCCCCAGGACTTTTGTTCTCAGCATTTTTAACCATGTTACTCAATTGTTTTTCCTGCTGTTCTGCGAGCTTCACTTGAGCCCACATCACTTTTTCCTTAAGGGCCTTTTTCTTTTCTGCCATCTCGTCCTCGCAGTACTTAGCGTACCGCAGGACCTCATCCATTTTCTTGGTATGCCAACAGATTTTATTATCTTTTATCCACTGACAAATTTCAGGTCTTAAACCATTTACAAACCTGTAAATAAAGTGCGTCATGTCCTTCAAATCGATGTTATCAATACCACTGTATAATTTAAATACCTGCAATAACCTCTCATAGAAGGAGTGCACTGTCTCGTCCCTTTCCTGTGTTGTTCTATCTATTTTTGTCCAATCAGTTTCTTTTGCGGGCACCTTTTCTTTCAAATGCTGAATTACCTGCTCATATTTTCGCATGACATCCTTTGATGGCTCCCCTGTTTCCTTATTTCTTGGGTACTCTTCAGTAGGCCAGTCTATGGCTATTTTACACTGGGTCCATAAATCTACCGGAACCACAATGTCGAAAAACCCATCCAGGTCTTTCCACAGACATTTCTGTACCTTCACGAACCTCTCCACCTGCCTGTACCAGTCTACTGGTTTCTCTCGTAATTTTGGAAAATCGTTCGTAAAGGACACAATATCCTGTCTAGACCAGGGGACATGCACATATTTCCCTCCAGGTACTTCGCGCATGGGGCATAACTGCTCAGGTTTCTCTACCTCCCTTAAAGCAAATTCAGGAGTCACTTGTCGGGAGCGAGCCTCTTCCCTCTTTTTCGCCCACCTGCTTCTCCATCTTTCCACATCTCCCCATTTCTGCAGTACCCCCAATAATTCTTTAATCTGCAACTTTTTTCCCGCCACATTCAGGTGCTCTATATCTTTGTCTGAGAAGTCTGCTCTGTACGGTTTCTGTAAGGGCTTGGATTTCGAGATATCTACCCCCATACTAGCTGCGGTTTCGGTCAGTTTTTCGTGGAGCACTCTGGTGTTCCTTGTAAAGCTTTTACATATAAACGACAATTCTTCTTCAGAGTAGGTATTCAATCGATCCAACCCCACATTTCCTGCCATTAATTCTTCTATTTCTACCCTCAGCTTGTAGAGGTCTAAAGGTTTCGTTTGCGGAGTCTGTTTCTCTAATTCACGACTCCAACTCTCAATTTCATCCGGAGTTACCAGAGAGACACTCCTAGTACCTGTTGCGGACTCCAATTTAATTTCTTTCGCATTAAAAGGGTTATGCCTCTGCTGCATTCCCTTTCCGGTCGGTTTGTTTGGCAAGTCCAAGAACGCAACTTCAGACTCGCACTCACTGGACTGATCATCTATGATTATCGGTTCCTGTCTCGGGGTTGCCATGACTGGGGTCATAACTGGAGTAATCGGATTTCCCTGACCATTTCCGTATAACGGGACCACTGGTCCAATAGTTACTGGAATAGTCAATGCCTCAGGACTGGTATTTAACTGGGAGATTTTCTGAATTATTTCTGTCCTTTGTCTAGCTAGAGCCTCTTGCTCCTTTTCCACTAGTATCCTTCTTAAAGTCGTATCATGTAATATCTGTGGGGTCAAGGGAGGAGTAAAACTCGGGGCAGTAGGATGCGTTTCACTTGGTCCCCCACCATAATTTGGTTTTGGGAACAATGTTCCGGTGTTAAAGGACCTGCGCTCTTCCCCATATGGAGGTTGAACAAAAGGCAGTCCTGAATTCGATGGTTTCTCTTCGCTTTCATACAAGGGTCTGGGGAAAAAAACTTCGTACGTGAATATTTTTCTTCCTGGCTTGCGGGCACTTTGGGATATATATCCCTTGTTTCCGCCGGTTCGGGTTTCTCAGAATAGGGCAATACTTGACCACCCCCTCCCAGTCCTAGGAATCTGTCTTTTTCCTTGAGGAAGTGGCGTCGGGGAGCATCTCCTACACTGGAAGGTCGGGTTCCCTCGTTATAAGGTGGCGGACTTCTGGTACAGATGTCATCTATCAGTTCATCATCTGACTCCCCAGGGGCCCCCCAATGCTTACACTTTTCGGTACTTTTCTCACCCGCTGCAGGGTTATGACATGCCGGCATCATGGGAAACAGACCCTCAACAATCATGCTCTGCCTCCACTGTTTCATCCTTTTATCCCTGGACTCCTGTTTCAGCCTGGGGTACCACTTGGTCAAACCCTTGTCCATTCGGGGTCTTTCTCTTTCAAAAGCCTCAATCTCCCATTCCTCTAATGCCTCATACTGCGTTAGTCTTGGTCTGGGATGCAGTTCATTCATCCGAGTTCTTAAATTAAATAGGATCCTACCATTGAAAGTCCCATCTAACGGAAAAGCCAATACTCCGTCATCTTTTGTGTACTTCACCCAATTCTCCAACCACACACAGGTATTGTATCCTCGGTCAAACATCATGAATGAGGCAGGAGTATTGGGTGGTGGGACAAGAACACCTTCTCTAGATTTAATTGGTTTGTCCGTTTTAAAATAATTTTTCACCTTACTTACAAGGGACAATTTTCTCTTGGTTCCGTACATAATATCGTATCTATTAGTCTTCCACTGATCCCTTTCAAACCCTAGGTGCCTTGGATCAGGTCGAGTTCCTGTAGTCTGCGAGTGCCACATACGACTTCTACGCTAAACTTTGTTTATAAACTACCTCCAATCAGAACGCGCTTCAGAAATTCGTGCGACCAATGGGTGCGCGACTCTGAATAATCTCCGCCAATGGGTGCGCGGCCCCTTCGTGAGACAGTTCCCACGCTCTGGCGCTCACCCCTCCTTTACAATTCCAGCTCCGTTACCCGCCCGCTGCTTCTACCAATCCCAGCGCGGCACAGAGTGACGTCAGAGGCGCTTCGCGGCTGACTCCCTCCCTTCACAAGGTAACGGAAACTTTCTTTCTTTTAAAGTGCTCAGTGCTTGGTTATTTTACAACAAATACACATTCGCCACAGTGCTCAAGTGTCTAGACAGAGAAAAGAATTATTTTACTGCAAGTAAACTACTTCCATTTACTTTTCACTCGCTGCGGGTAGATCTCTTCCGCCTACCCTTCACTCTAGCATCGGTGAACCTGTTATTCCCCTAAACTCATCCACTTCTTTCCGGCATATATTCCGAGTTTAAGGTTTCCCAGCGGACCCCTTTGCTTTCACCCAAGCTCCGAGGAACCTGCTACTCTTCCGATGTGACCCTTACTAGGTTACGCCACTATGGGAATTTTGCCAATGATCCTCGTTACTGTCATTTATTCACACATGTATTCAGAAAACCCTAGTTAGTGCTTCCCGGTTATCTTAACCTGCACCTAACTTTCCTCGAGCCTGTGACCTCAGGACAATGGATTCTATTCACCACTTGCCCTTTCAATTCCCCGGGGAGTTCGGACAACAAGAAACTAAACGGTTGACAAACGCATGGATTAATACATATAACAATATAAGAACAAGAATAATAATGAAAAAACACAATTCATTGATTTCAGCAGCGTATTCACAAGAGAGTGATCAGTCCCCTCGGAACAGCCGCTCTTATAGCAGCATTAATGTACTAGCAGCTTCCGACTCAACTAGTCTAACTAATCCTGCCTAACCTTTAGCTAGTCCCTAACCATACCTCTGCTACCAGTAAAACTGATAGAGCGCGCGAGGCCACCCGACCAATAATTTTCGCCGTTTCCAGCTTCAGGGCCCATATACTTTCAAATATACATTGACCAGGTGACTTCACGAGCTCTATCAATTTGTGTGTGTGTCCCCTACTATTATCTCTCAATGCACCCGACTTACCATCCACCGATGCAGGTACCTAATTACCACAATGAATCAGGGAGCTAGCTGTAAAAGGAAAGGCAGCAAAATACAAACCCAACCAATAACATTCAAATACTGTTGAAATGACCACGGACAATGGGAAGTTTTAAAATGTTTATCTAAAGTTCATTTGCTTCATGTATAAGGTACATCAATATAAGGCAATCAATAACCAGGATAACGTAAATGATATAACTGTAAAGAAATAATGACAGAGTAATCATTGAAATACTGATATAAATGTAACGAGAAGATACT
Organism: Lissotriton helveticus; assembly: GCF_964261635.1. Classification (NCBI taxonomy): domain Eukaryota; kingdom Metazoa; phylum Chordata; class Amphibia; order Caudata; family Salamandridae; genus Lissotriton; species Lissotriton helveticus. The sequence goes on from NC_136065.1 coordinate 1,780,207,740, forward strand.
ATGCTATTCAATAATATTTAAGCATGGGCGGATTATGTAGGTATAACTACAGGAGGGCCTATAAAGAGTAACACTGGAGTTCTGGACTTTTTGGTTCTGTCCAGAGGTGTCAGGGATAACACCCGAAGACCCCGGAGTTCTACCTGTCTCGGTGCACAAACAAACAGAAACACGGGCTTCTCGATGGTGGCGTCAAAGACCAAAGGTTTATTACTGCAGGGACACAGAAGTCACAGAAACTGCACACGGGCAGTATCTAGGAGCCTGTTCAATTTGTACAAAGAGGGTTGTTCCTTATATACTAAATATTCTGCTCGGGGCAAATTCTTTACATGTTACCACAGTTCTAAACATTCGTGTCTTAAACAATAAATATTTGGCGTTGCACAGGAATCGTCAACAGTATCTGATGTCAAAACATTACGAATGAGGGGTTCCCACTATTCCATCATAATCCCATGTCAATTTCTCATTCAAGACCCGGACCGCCTCATCGTAAATTTCGTTACCTCCCCCTAATAAAGGCCCAGAAGGAAAGGAGCAGAGCCAGGTGCAGAAGATAGAAAGACAGGATAAGAGATGTTTGTGGGTCGTAAATGGGCACGGTTACCAGCTTCGGCCGCCTAATCATGATCAGGCCAACGAACACAAGAACCAGTATAGCAGGACTGGCCTCAGGCTGGGGAGGCAGCTCTTGCCGGGTCATGCTGCCACAGCGTTGCTGGCCTAAGGTGCACGTGTCACTAGTAAGGTGAATCGCCGGCTAAAGCCTACGTGTCCTTAATTGAAAAGAGGTCATTGCGTGTCCATTGACTATGTGAGGGCAAGGAATACAAAATGGCTTCCGTGTTCTAAGATGGATGCCATGGGTAGAACAGAAATGTGTTTGTAACTGGAGTGCTCTTGCTCGTAGCATAGCGAAAACACCAGGATATACTAAATGGATCATTTGCGGTTCACTGATACCAAAATTATGTATTTACGACAATGTTACAAACACGAGTAAAATCGTCACGGAACCTCAGACCCTCCTTTTGCCCTTACATAGGCAATTACTCAGTCTATGTCAGAGTCAGAGTCTAATTCTATGCTCATTAGGTCAGTGACATGTTGTTGCACCATCATCTTGTCTCGTACCTTTTCTCCAAATGCAGGTGGTTTTCTGAAACAGGTTGCAGCACAGAGACTACACAAAGCGGGACCACATTGGATAATAAGGCAGCACGAGAACAGAAATACTAGGATGGCACCAATGACCATCAGAACCTTCCATCCCCACGCTGATACCAGAGTCCAAAACCACTCCATGAAGGACCAGTTTCCCTTATCTACGTGTATAGAGTCGGAAATCTTGTGTAGCTTAGAGATCGCTTCATAGACTGTTGGAGCATTATTTGGAATAAAGACACAGCAGCTCGATTGGATCATTCTGCATACCCCACCTCGATCTGCAAGTATTACGTCTAGAACCATTCGGTTCTGCAACGTCATGAGACGATCCGCCTGAAGCTCAGCTGTTAAGTTACTAAGGGCACCAGCCGTTTCTGTGATAGTAGATTCAACTACCCGTGTTAGTTGACGTAGATTTCTACTATTGGCCATAGGCCCCCAAAACGGAAGGAAACCTTTGAAGAAGTCTCCAGCTTCCTGACCAGCGGTATCTTCCTTGCTGAAGACACCTCTTGCTACTCTGGTCTTGTGATAATCTGAAGAAGCAGTGTATGTCGGAGGTAACAATCGAGCAATATAACATGAACCTGAAAAGTCAGCAGGCAGCCATGTATATGCTCTGTCCTGACAGATGAAGTAGGTACCCCTAGCAGTCAGGAAGGCAGGGGAGGAGTTAGACGGAAATACGTAAGTCTCAACGCACTCACTCCTCCCTAGCTGAGCTCTCAGATTTCTCCCATTTCCTTGTAAACAGACCTGACCTCGGTGAGGCACGACCCAAACTGAAGTGGAGCTTTTACGCTTGCTTTCTCCCAAACTAAGGCGATACTCGGTAGAGTTCCAACTCAAATACACCCGTAATTCATCTCTAGGGTAAGATGGAGTATTATTGACGTCTTTAATCATGTCAATAATTCCCTGGACTAAAGCTTTGTTGGCTGAGTTGTATTTAGTGGACCGTGGTGGACGCGGAGGATAGGTCTCAAGGGCATATGAAAAAATGGTCTGAAAGGCCTGAAATGATCCATTGTAGCTAAAAGGCAAGACTAGATAGGGAATGCCTTTATCCATAGTGTGAGGTATCAAGCCACACACCCAGCAGTCTGTAGTATTAACTACCAGTTGGTGTTGATGCAAGAGCTGTACAAATGTATTGTTAATAAATTCTGAGCGTCGAGCTTGTTCGTGTTCAGGAAATGAGTGAAAAGAATGCATAGAAGAAACCGTAGAAGTAGTAGGATCAAGGGGAGGTACTGTAGTTACCGGCATGAAAATCAAATGCACACCAAAGATGATTCCACCCACCAACGTTATCAAAACGATTAAAAACGTAACTGCACATTGCATTAGAAAGCATTTGCTGTGAAGTATTCGGTACAGTCTATTTCTGCGAACATAAATTACATTCTTTCTTTGCAGCTCAGGAAGCTCCATCTTCTACGACCGTTCGCGACCACTGATGATGTGTACGTAGATGAAAATGCCTCTATCAGCCCTGGGAGTTCCCAGAACTAACAGAAAGATCGACCTTGTGTCTGACCCCCGCAGATTCAACTAGGCACACAGCCACGACCCTACGGCTACCCAGACGGCAAGGCAATTTTAAAACAAAAAGAAACAATACAAAGTATTAGCAAACTTCCTGGCTGGAGGCAATGTATAGAAAATTCAAATCTGAAAATAGGCAGTTTCCTGCTTTATTTGTCCATATTGCGAGGTCGCAAGTTGTATCTCAGTTTTGCAGGAGCTGTCTGATCTGGAAACAGTGTATTTTCAGCCGACGTTGTAATGTTTACATTTGCAGATGGCAAATGTTCAGGGTTCAAAAGAGCAGTTTCAGGAGGAGAGTCAGAATTTGGTGAATCCGTGATCAGTTCTGCATCGCTGAAAGGTATGAACCAGGGGACTTGTTCCGTTTCAGAGGCACCGATTCCTTTCTTTACCCAGTTGTCGTAAGGAAGTGGCAGAGGCACACGTTTGACATGTGTCGTATGGATCCAGTTCTTCCTTCCGGCCACACGAATAGCAGTTCTCGTTGCTAGTAAGACTTGAAAAGGGCCAATGAATCTGGGCTGAAGATTTTTCGTTCTTGCAAAATTTCTAATGACCACCTGGTCACCCGGTTTCAGCTGATGGCCTGGACTCTCCGGTGGCTTTGGCAATGCATCGAAAACCTGTTGGTGAATAAGACTCAATTTAGCAGTCAAGTCGAAAAGGTAATCAATTAACATTGGGTATTCCAGCTGCTTGAATTCTCTTGGTCTAGGTACCCCCCAAACATTTGCAGGACGACCAAAAACTATTTCATATGGACTAAGCCCTACTCTAGAATGTACAGTTGCTCTTGTTGATAGCAAAGCCAAAGGCAATGCGTCTGGCCAGGACAAACCCGTGGACGCTTGTATCTTAGCAAGTTTCAGTTTAAGGGTGCCATTGTAACCCTCGACTAAACCCGCGGACTGGGGATGATTCGCACTATGAAACTTCTGTCTAATCCCTAGGCCGGCACACACACTCTGCATAACTTTCCCTACGAACTCACTTCCGTTATCTGACCATACAATCCGTGGCATTCCGTATCTGGGGAAGTATTCTTTAAGAAGAATTTTGGCAGTGGATAAGGCAGTATTGTCCTTTAGCGGGTATGCTTCGATCCATCTGGAGAAAGCACAAACTACCACTAGGACGTATTTCAGATTATTACAACGATCCATGTGAATGAAGTCTAGCTGGATCACTTCGAAGGGGCAGGAGGGAGGAGCGAAATGACCTGCAGGTGTGGGGATTCCCTTGCCAGGATTATGCATCAAGCATACCATACAATTCCTCACCACTCTCTCTGCGCACTTACTAATCCCATCATTCTTCCAAACTGGAGCCAACATCTTACAAATCCCTTTAGAACTGATGTGCGCTGCTCCATGTGCCATCGTCACTACTGCAAGCACATACGCATCAGGCAACATCCAACGCTGTTGTTCCGACAAGTCAATCCAACACCCACTCGAGTTCAATTTACCCGTGCTCTCTTTCCATGCAAGCTTTTCCTCCTCAGTCGCCTCTTTCTGAATTTCTTTCACGCTTTCCACTGTGTCTTCACACATTCCAGACTCAGAAATCCATCTTGCAGACGTTGCAACATACATTCTACTCATCATATTTCTAGCTGTCTGTTTTGCAGTCTCATCGGCAAAAGCATTCCCACGACCAACATCATCCGTGATTGCTTTATGAGCACTGCATTTCACAATCGCAACTTCAGTCGGCAAGGTTAGAGATTCCAACAAGTCATTAACTAGCTGGCCATGTTGAATCTTAGTCCCATGGGACGTAATGAAACCTCTCTCTTTCCACAAACGGCCAAAACTATGGGCCACGCCGAACGCGTACTGACTATCTGTGAACACATTCACTCTCTTTCCCTTAGCTAAAACGCACGCTCTTGTTAGCGCGATCAATTCTGCAGCCTGGGCAGAATTCTGACTCACTCTTGCAGTCTCCACAATCGTACTCAAAGTCGTTACTGCATAAGCAGCAGTCACATCACCATTCTCTAATTTGAAGCAAGACCCATCAACATACAACGTTCCATCTGGATCTGATAACGGAGTGTCTTTTAGATCAATTCGTCCTTTTGTTTCTTCCTCAGTTTTGAAACAACAGTCGTGTGGTTCGGAATCACTCGACTCTTGGCTAGTCGGCAACAATGTTGCTGGATTCAATACATTGCATCTTTTGATCTGAATATGACTCGCTAACAGTGTCAGTTCATAACCTGATAATCTAGCACTGGTAAGGTGCTGCGTCTTGGTTCGGTTCATGAGTGTATCTACAGCATGGGGAACCATAACTACTAGCATGTTGTTCATTACTAAACCAGCAGATTGTCGAATGGAGGCTGCAGCTGCGGCTGTAGCTCTCAAGCAACTAGGCAACGCTCTAGCTACTGGATCTAATGTTGATGAAAAATACGCACAAGGGCGTTGTTTATCACCAAATTTCTGCGTCAAAACACTCAATGCACAACCTTCTCTCTCGTGGACATAGAGCGTGAATGGCTTACTGTAGTCGGGTGTACCCAATACAGGAGCTGAACACAGTGCATTTCGTAACTCAGAAAAACTCTGCTGACATTCAGCAGACCATGGTACCGGACTCGGAACACCTTTCCCAGTCAAGGCTACCAATGGTTTTGCCAAAAGAGAAAAATTTGGGATCCATTGCCTACAATATGAGGTAATACCTAAAAAGGCACGTACTTCTCTCTGCGTGCTAGGAACATTCATCTGTGTAATTGCCTTTATTCTCTCTGGGGTCAACTTCCTTCCCTCCTTTGACAAGAGATGACCTAGGTAGGTCACTTCTTGGCAGCAGTATTGCATTTTTGAAGGTGACACCTTGTGATTCAAATTTGACAAATGATGCAATAAAGAAATCGTAGCTGTTTTGCAAGTTTCCTTGTCATCAGCAGCCACTAGAAGATCATCAACATATTGTATTAAAGCAGAACCAGGAGGAAGTACGAAGGAATCTAACTGGCTTTTTAATGCTTGACTGTAAATGGATGGGCTTTCACAATAGCCTTGTGGAGCGCGTTTAAACCTGAAGCTTCGTCCTCCTAGAGAGAAACCGAAGATATCTCTGCTTTCTTCGGCTATCGGAATGCTGAAAAAGGCATTTTTCAAGTCGACAACCGAAAACCATGCTGCTGTAGCAGGAATCAACGTTAACAATGCAGTAATGTCTGGAACCACAGGAAACTGTGGAATCACAATTTTATTAACCTCTCTAAGATCAATTACAAACCTATATACTGGAGGTTTTGTTGGGTCAGTTCGTTTCAAAATAGGCAGTACAGGACTATTACAGACATTACCTCTAGTTTCTTCTATAACGTCTTTCTCAATCAGATCATGCACTATCAGTAGGAGCGCACGCTCACCTTCACTAGAGATTCTGTATTGTGGAATTCGTGGAAGTTTGACATTTGCTTTCAAAGTTACTATATAGGGTGGAATTTCCAATAGACCTACATCATTAGGACCAGTCGCCCAAAGAGTGTCAGGGAGTGAACGCAGCTCTGGTGGGAGCGCATCCATCGACAAGTACATCGGAGAGATTATTCTTTTACCCAACGTAAGCTGTACTCCTTCTGGAGAACAGTATAATGTCGCATATAGGCGTTTTAACAAGTCTAAACCAAGCAGATTTTCGTTACAACCTGTCGTCAAAATCAGGGGTGCTTTCAATTGACAGGGTCCAACAGAAATAGACAAAGGACCAGAAACAGGGTTATGAACAGGGGCGCCCGAAAAACCTACTGAAACGTTTGTTGAGCCAGACAAAGGTGCGCCAGGGAGTTTCGCATGTATGATAGAACTTTTTGCTGCACCAGTATCCAACAGAAACGGTTCGACTATACCTGATGTTGCTACTGCGACATAAGGCCCACTCTGATCTACTGGAACTGATACTACTCCCTCTCTTTGTCCATGGCTGTCCTAGTACTCACTTTGCTGACCTTCCTCACTAGCTTCATAATAGTCTTCAACATGATACTGTGGAGACCTATTCTGTTGGGCAGATTGTCCATTTCGCTGGTCGAAATAATTAGAAGGGCGATCACTCGTCTGCGGAGGCATAGCACCTCTTCCTCGACCTCTAGAATTTTGCATAGAACTACCACGACCTCTCTGAGCAGCCGCAGTATTATTTTGCGTTCGAACTGGACACTCATTTTTGTAATGACCTTCCATTTTGCAATAAGCACATTGATTCCATTGGTATTGTGGCCTTTGAAAATTATAATCCGTTCTTTGATATGACCCTTGCTGCATGTTAGTCTGATTCGTGCGAGGCGGATAAGCTTGCTGTAAAAGTACTTTAGTTTTTAAATCTTTCGTCTTTTTATCTGATTTTTCCTTCTCTTCTTTATCCCTATTTTCATAGTACTGGGCAGTCGCAAGTATTTGCGCAGTCGTAGAGACAGCCCACGCACTTTCAGAATTCTTTAATTTACCACTAAGTTCTGGCAACAGATTGTGCACAAATTTATCAACAAATAATCTCTGGCCTCCTTCTGTGCTCATATCCTGACCACTATGATCCACGAAAGTCTCCTCGAATCTTGTGAAAAAGTCGGAGACGCTTTCGTCTTTCTTTTGTTTGCACGCAGACAATTTGTCCCAGTTAACGCGCAATGCTGGCATCAAGGTTTTCATTAAATCGATTATTCTACCAGGCAAATTAGCAATTAGGGGTTCTGGTTTGGAACCACCTATTTGTTGACCATCCGCTGCAATTATAGCTGCCCAGTCACCACCTAGGGCAACTGGATGATTCTCTTTACGAATTTTAGCCCAAATTGGTTGCGGTACTACATTACCAAATAGCAGATCTATGTCAGCAAGATTCAATACACAAGCGTCAACTGTTTGAGCCAACTCTTTGTAGTACCCTGCAGGATTTTTACGCGGATCTGGCAAGGCCTGTTTCACTGCTAATACTTCAGCTCGCTTCCATGGAATATGTATCCATACTCTCTGGAATTGGGCCGGAGCGGCTGCAATACCAAGGTTTGCATTAGCTTGCACAGCTTCACGCCAAATTGGTGGAACCTCTCTCATTGGGTATTGACGATTTTGTTTCGTACTACGTTTCCCTAACTCTCTTGGTGAACGAAGGGATGGGTCATTCCTATAACTTAGAACCAGTTCCATCGCTTCTTTTATATTTTGACCAACTATCATACCTGCAGCAAACTCTTTCTGAACATTAATTAATTCTCCTAGATTTGATTCAGGGTCATCCTCTTCCAATTCCTCACGTAGAAGGAAACACATTTCATCGAACACATATCGTTGTGTCGGTTCATTCCATTGCATAAATGTATCTAATACATCTTGTACATTATATCTTCCAACTTTTGAAACCCATCTAAGAGCAGTGGAATCTAATATTCCTCTTTCTTCAGTACTGGGAAGCTGGCTACGCCTCTGCACAGAGTCAGAGGTAGGAGTCTTAATCAGAGTTTTATAGAAGGGAGATAGAATATTAGAGACAGAATCAGTGATTCTCCGACGAACAGAAAGTGGAGTCGTAATATTAGCAGAGGCAGTAAATAGAGTAGCAGTTGGAACAGATAGATTAGGAACAGTAGGAGTAGCAGGCAAGATAGCTTGTGAACTAGCAGGTGTGAGCGATACAGGCATAGGTAAAGAAGTCGGCAACCCTGGAAGAGGGGTTGTCGAAGGAACATTAATATTGACCACAGGAGGTACAGGAACTTGATTCAGGGGAGCGGGAACAGGGACACCAGGTTGTCCAGCAACCGGTAATTGAACATTCGATATAGGTGGAGCCGTAGCACCCTGTGCATACGGTGGGGGTGATCGTAACAAGTAAGACAACAGGGGATCCTTTTCAGGGTCCTCTACTATCTTAGCCGTACTCGATGGCAAAGCAGGATAGCACTTGTCTATCGCTAAATTACGCTCTCTATTGGCCACCTCCATCGCTTTTTCAGACTCGTTGAGTTGCAGCTGCTTAGCAGACTGTTCTAAAGTCAACTCTTGCTCTTTCTGTTCTTTCTTCAACTTTTTAATTTCTCTCTGTTTAGATTCTTTTCGCCAATAACGGAAAGAATCAAACATTGCCGGCCGGGCTTTCTTCTTAAACAACCTTCTTTCTAGATTATCGAGAACTTCAGGTTCAAAACTACCATGTAGTGGCCAACTAAGGACACCATCTTTCTCTGTATAGTGGATCCATACCTCGTTATAAGAGATAGGGCCCACACCAAATTTGCAATATAGATCATAAAGAGGAGTTCCAATCGGAGGAACCAAACACGAGTCCTCTAACTGGGAATCACTGTTGCAACTAAAACAAGACAACATACAATTTTTCCGACTTACCATTTTATAATCCGGAACACAGAACAGACAAAATACAAACAAAAGGGTGCGCACTTGAACCAAGAACTTAGGCCTACCAGAACTGATAAATGTATCGATACCTGAACTGAACCGAATGATTATCGTAACCAGAATAACCAGTGATAATCTTACAGAACTGAACTGAACTGAGAACTAAAAGGATTATCCAAACAGGAGCAACCCTCACAAAATACTTAACTGAGGTACTGAAGACGTCACCAAGGAGAAACCCGTCACGTCTCGCCGTACTAAGGACTGCACCTCGGGTCCAAGACAGGGCGACGGTCAAGGCAACGGACCACTGCAGCCGTCTGAACGGGAACCCTCGTGGAAGAGAACGTCGGGCCACTTTTGCGATATGCCGGGATCGATGAAGTGGGGCGCCTCCCTCTGAAATCTTCACACGAAGCTCCTCGAACTCTTCAGGCTTTTGGACCGGTACCGAATGACGTCGCCCCACGTTGGGCGCCAATTGGAGTTCTGGACTTTTTGGTTCTGTCCAGAGGTGTCAGGGATAACACCCGAAGACCCCGGAGTTCTACCTGTCTCGGTGCACAAACAAACAGAAACACGGGCTTCTCGATGGTGGCGTCAAAGACCAAAGGTTTATTACTGCAGGGACACAGAAGTCACAGAAACTGCACACGGGCAGTATCTAGGAGCCTGTTCAATTTGTACAAAGAGGGTTGTTCCTTATATACTAAATATTCTGCTCGGGGCAAATTCTTTACATGTTACCACAGTTCTAAACATTCGTGTCTTAAACAATAAATATTTGGCGTTGCACAGGAATCGTCAACAGTATCTGATGTCAAAACATTACGAATGAGGGGTTCCCACTATTCCATCATAATCCCATGTCAATTTCTCATTCAGGACCCGGACCGCCTCATCGTAAATTTCGTTACCTCCCCCTAATAAAGGCCCAGAAGGAAAGGAGCAGAGCCAGGTGCAGAAGATAGAAAGACAGGATAAGAGATGTTTGTGGGTCGTAAATGGGCACGGTTACCAGCTTCGGCCGCCTAATCATGATCAGGCCAACGAACACAAGAACCAGTATAGCAGGACTGGCCTCAGGCTGGGGAGGCAGCTCTTGCCGGGTCATGCTGCCACAGCGTTGCTGGCCTAAGGTGCACGTGTCACTAGCAAGGTGAATCGCCGGCTAAAGCCTACGTGTCCTTAATTGAAAAGAGGTCATTGCGTGTCCATTGACTATGTGAGGGCAAGGAATACAAAATGGCTTCCGTGTTCTAAGATGGATGCCATGGGTAGAACAGAAATGTGTTTGTAACTGGAGTGCTCTTGCTCGTAGCATAGCGAAAACACCAGGATATACTAAATGGATCATTTGCGGTTCACTGATACCAAAATTATGTATTTACGACAATGTTACAAACACGAGTAAAATCGTCACGGAACCTCAACACGCTTCACTTAAGGTGAACGGGCCTTTAAACAATCTAGGCAATGAGGTTCTAGACCATATCAGAAAATGACAAACTGCAATGCAAAATATAATTTCTAACAAATGAGAAGACATAGGAAAAAACTTATGGAAAAATGCAAATGACTTTCAATAGTTGCGGAAAGACATGGAAAAATAACATGTGCAATGGTAAACTTTATTGAAGCAAAAGTTAGAAATTCAGAAGGTGCAAGATTTAAGAGGTTCAGAGCAATATTTACCTAGAAAGGTGTGGAAACCAAACCCTGGCCACGGGTCAGTTAAGGACAGGAAAACCCTCAAGGAAGGATACCCCTCAAAGGACAGCAGGTGCAGAATGGACACCCCGGATAGGACAGGATACCCTCGGATTAGGAATCAGGACAGGACCTCAGGACAGGACAGCAAACCCTCAGGACAGGACCGCTCAGGACAGGACCGGAACCCACAGTTCGGAAGCAACGCCTGCGCTCCACCCGCTCTGCAGTTATCGATCAAGACCCCGATTGGGTCAGCGAACTTCCAGCAAAGTGCTTCGCCAGCACTTTAAGGTTCAGTAGAACCTTAGTCTATGGTCAAATTCGGACAGAGTGCTCTGTATCTTCAGTCACCTATTGAGTGCGTTGGGTCAGTGACAGGTCAGCTAAACCAGACAAGTCGGACGGTTCCCTAGGTGAACCCAGGGTAGATATACAGTTTGGGGACAGTGTACCACCCTCCAATGTTGCAAAGTGTCAGAATCCCTCAATTTCGATTGGTCCTAAGGTAGGATTTGGGTAACACACCAATCAGAACACGCTAATTCGAGCCTATATTAGCATACTTGGGTACCGCCTAGAGAGATTGGGGTTCTCATGAGAACTGTGCAGAAAGACAATGGCAATTTTACAATGTATCATATGAGGAGCAACATTCGCCGTTCTCGTAGCGCAGAGGTGGCTTTCCCAGGCGCATCTTGACTGTGGCTGCCAGCTGGCTGAGTTCCACTGTTCAAAGTGGCCACCTTTCAGTATTCTCTGGTCATGCGCAGAAGAGACCGTCAATATGGCTGCCAATCAGTTTGGACCCCCCATTTCCCGCGGTACATGAAAAGTAAGCGAGAACAAATTAATACATAATAATGTCATCATGAAAACACATCACAGGGTTTGTACTTTCTACTTATCATCATAAAATATACTTATGCGGTTTAAATGTTAGCTACATTGATACGGGCACAAGAGCAGTGGCACGAGCAGTACCACATGATGAGCACAGCTATGGATTACGCATGCGCATAAATTTCCCTCCACTTCTGCAGACGCGTCAGGACACGTGAGTGTGGCTGACGCATGCGCAGTAACTAAAATACAAGCGGCAGCCATTTTAAGTGACTCGAGTAAATTATTTTAGTAAAACATATAGGCAAGCATCTTAATCTTTATTTAAACTAAATATAAACGTTAGTAAGACTTACACTTATTACTTTGTTACACATAAACGAGGTTCTTGACTTCGGCAAGCCGCAAAATATGCGAAGCTTTGCTTCATCACTTACGCCCCAGGATATCTTCAGTTTTTGATCTCCAGAGACACTATCTGCACAGCTGATTGACCACATGTATGAATCCTTTCTAAATGTCCATTTCTGACAAACAGGACTACACTTTATACACCAAACTGCTGAATCATAGCAATCATTTGACATCTAGTCAAAATATTGTTAGTTGCAGTGTGACTATGTTTGCATGACATTGGTAACGGTTCCTGGTGATAGGAACGGAAGTTTATACTATTGTGTTTCCCTTTTCTCTTTTACTCTCTTGTACACCACTGCTACTTTAGAGTGTGGAACTTTATATGCATTTTCATGCCCGTCTATTCTGTTTACTTCTGAGGCTTTTCTATCAATTGCAGAGCCTGCTTTCCTCAATATTAGCTTTGTTATCATTTCTCAAGCATGTTAGTATGCATGCCTATGGGATTACTGTATTTCATCTTTGAAGAAAACAAAAACAATAGCGTTAGTATCTTTGGGACCAGGCAGTTGATTATGCTCTCAATTTCAATATCAAATTCTTTATTTCGGTTCAAAATAAAACCATAAAAGATACAGCATAAATATACATATGCAATTGTATAATAATACAAGTGAGACAATTTCGTACATGAGTAGTAACGCCTCGTAACAGTAGGGGCTGAAAGTCCAAATCAGTAATACAGTTACCATACCAAAAGAAAAGAACAATTAAAATATTTAAATACGTTAAAAACCTAGACATCGAGTATAAGAATAAATAAACTATGCACATAAGTAATTTTTTGTTATTCTAATCTAAACATGTGCACAGTTATTTAAAATTTCAGTACTATTACCACATAGTCATACCAGCTCGAATACTTTACTGTGCAAGAATAAGTTTGTAGATAATTTTTTGCGTCAGGGCCATAAAGTGCATGTGCCCAATTACAGTCTTAATCCAACTTTAGGCCTTATAAGACTCACATTAAATATGAACCTACTAACACTAAAAACGATTTATTGAGATGTGTCTGTTTTTAATATTCTTCCTGGCTCTAGGCAAACTCTAATGTTCATATTACGGCAAATGGGTTTAATCCATTTATTCCTTGGTTTGCCGTATGCTGGGCAGAAGAATAATATATGTAAATCGTCCTCCTTTGAAGCATTTTGACATAGTTCACATAATTCATTGCAATTTCTATTACAGTTTGCTGCCCATTTTGATATATTTGCATTAATATGAAGGTCACCATACCTGAACTTTATATACAAGGCTTTAGCTAGTTGTGGGCATATCTCGTCCAAAAAGGATTCATAACTTGCTACCTCCTTGAAAAGAAGAAACTTGTTTGTTAGTGTACCATTATCAGTACTATGTAGCACATTATTTTGAATATGGGCCAAAAAAGTGGATTTTAATAGTTTTTTACTAAGTATTGTCAACTGTGTCGGAGCTTCCCAAAAATGACTCAGGCCCAGTTTCTCAAACTTAGAAAAAACATGTTTGAGCCACGGAGTACCTCTGGTCTTGTTAATCTCTAAAACGTCCTGCAGACCATCCTTATAACTAGTCAATTCGGGAGTTGACCAGAGCCGTACCCAAAATAAGAACGGTCTTAATATTGCATGATGGTCCGCTCATTTGACGTTTAGATCCATAAAAACGGGAATTTAGGGTGTTCTCACTGGCAGCCTTAACACCCTTCTAAAAAATGTAATTCAAAGCTTCTTTTGCAATGTGGCCCCCATATTTCAGCACCGTAAAGAGAAGCTGATTGTACTTTATGTTTAAAAACCACCAGAGCAGGAGTTAATGACTTTTTATACTACTCCCGTGCTTCTTTATTATTGGCAACAAATTTTGAAGTGGGATAATCTTATTTTTTTCTAACTGTTGCTTCCAAGACAACTTTGTGTCCAAAATTATACCTAAATAATTCAAATGATGTACATACACAAATTTTTGGCCACTGATTGCTAAATTCTTTTTAAAAGACCTATGTGGATTTATTGCCATGTACTTTGTTTTGCTGGAGTTTATTTCAAGGCCCTTTTTTTATAATAAATGTTAAAGGAATCCAGTAATGATTACAGACCTTTCGGGGTTTGCGATTTTAATATGGTGTTGTCAGCAAATAAAAGTGCTGGCACCAAATCCCCACCCAGTTTGGGAAAATCATGTGTACACCCAAGTAAATGATTTGGAATATCATTAACATATATTGAGAATAGGGTAGGTGCCAGTACACACCCCTGATGTATGCCCATTTTTACCGGAATGGCCTTAGTTAGTTTACCCCCCAGGCACCCATCTTACTTTGGCAAAATTGCCCTTATGCAATCTTATTATTTGCGTGAGTAATTCAACAGGCACTCCTTGATGTTTCAGTGATTCCCAAAGTAAGTTCCTGGGTACGAGGTCAAAAGCGGCCTTTAGGTCTACAAAAGCAATATACAAATGGCCCTTTTTTATACTTATATATTTACAGCATAAACATAAAAATCTAAAAACCTGATCAATTGTACTTGTTTTTATTCAAAACCCCGCCTAGAATTTGGAGATCACACTGTTCTCATCAAGCCAATCGTTTAATCTCATTAAAATATGCCTAGAATAATCTTTTTGTAAAATGTCAATTAGACTAATTGGTCGGTAATTTGCAGGATCACTACAATTGCCTTTCTTGAAAATTGTAACAATTTCTACCCCTTTCCATGATTCGGGTATTGGTGAACCTGCAGCAATTGCATTACATAAATGATTTATATAGAGGCCCCAGACACTACAGTCATGCTTCAGCAAATCTCCCGGAATTTTATTAGAGCCTGGAGCTTTCCCTGGTTTCACTGCATTTATTGCCAGCAATGTTTCCTCCAGACTAAACTGAAGGTGATTAATGGTAGGATTAAACAATGATGTTACAGTACAAGGTGTTTCTACTACTTGTGCATCTGCATAGAGGCTAGAAAAGTGGTCCTTGACACGTTTTAGCATCAATGAAAAGATCCTTGTCATCCCCACCTGTCTTTCTGCCCTTAGCTATTAAATGCCGAAACCTTTCTTGATCTTTGGACTTTGCCGCTTCAATTAAGTCTGTTCAAATATTGTCATCCCAGACAGTTTTTGCATAGGCAAGGGTTTGCTTACAATAATTTTTTTTCTCCCTTATAACTGTTATATTGTTCTCTATTATTGCCAATATAAGGTCAGCCTTTGCCTCGCGACACTCCCTATTATACCATGGGTTAGCTCCTGTTTTATACCGATTCCACTATGCTCCCTTGGTAGTTTACTCAATACTGGTACTAGTGCATTCAGCAAAGCTTGATGTACAACCATTATGGAAAATTCTACTCCTGGTTAATCTAAATGAAGCAAAACAGTATCAGCAAAGATATTATAGATCTGTGTCATGGATTCAGCGTTTCCTAATACATACGGATATTTTAGAGCTCAGCAGTTATTACCAACTATATTATCATCAGTGGAGGTGTTAATTACCACGTTGTCCAGAGTATTACCAAAAAAAAGGTCCGGTGTTAACGACAAATGTAGAGGACGGTGATCACTGTCAGTGCTATTGTCTATTTTCAGATCAGAGACATATGGCCAAAACTCAACGGATACCAATATATAATTGATACTACTCTTGTAGCTACCTCTACAAAAGGTTGGTGCATTCGGTCTATCGGTCTATCCGAAGGTAATCAGCCATTACAAGCTCTAAGACCTTGCCCTGTTGTTAATTTATAAAATCTGTGCCACTGCTGTAGTGCAGGGCACTGTTGTACTACTTTCTAGTGCGGGGATATTATTCATTGTATCTTCATCTTCAAAGAGATTGTCGAACCCCACCACCGGTTCGAATTTACAATTGAAATCGCCCCCTATAACTACCATTGCACCAGATTCTATTTTGTTCAGAAATTAATCAAGTTGATCTATTGTTGAAGATTTTTTCTTAGCTGGGCTTGGCCTATTATAGATGTTGATTAGATATATAACTTTTTTATCTTACGTTTTAATTTTTATACCAACCAAATCCTGGAACGGTATATACAGTATAGTAGATTCAATTTTGAGGGTTATTCTAATCCATATAATAAGACCCCCTGAAGGCCTACCGCTCGCTGATGGAATAGCATTAACACCGAAGGTCTTAAACCCTACCCTGTGAGGGGTTTCTAGAGCCCAAATCTCTTGTAAGAGACAAATATCACTTTGCTCTATGTATTACAGCCATTCCATGTCTCTAAGGTTCCTGTTAAGGCCCGCTATATTCAAGGATGTAAGTCGTACTTTTTTTCTGGATATGTGCTCTTGTGTTTGTCATGTTTGGCCTATGTGTGCTGTTCATCAAGTCGAAGGAAGCAATTGTGGGCATGGATAATATCTGTTGCTCCTCCTCTGCCCCAAGAAGTGCATGTAGCTCAGGTGCCTTACAAGGGATTAGCTCCCCTGTACCTCCTCTAGATGGTACATATTTGGGCGGCGCGTCTGTTCTGTACTACTATTTATCTCATTGATTAAAGGAGAGAGTATTTCACCGGCTATGGGAATTGGTTGTCAGTCCACAGCATCCAGAGCAGATAATGCCTGAAACCTATTTCGGGATAATATCGGAGCTTCTTCGCAGACTATTGGCCTAGGATGGGGTTTGTAAAAATACCTCAGCGGGAGAGCACAAATGCAAGTGTTTTGAGAAAAGGTCTCTATTAAAAGTAAATACCGCACAGGAGTCCAAGTAGTAGTTCCAGGTTATAGTTTATTGGAAGGTTAGTACAGAGGTGAAGAAGAAGGTAGCCAGGGTAGAAGGTAGGCCAAGAAGTAGGTTGGTAAAAAGGCCCCAACATGAGCTGCTTTCCTGGTGGGTGTAGGAAGGTGGATATCTGACTATATGGTTACCCCAACTTTTTGCCTACTGTTTAGCTGGTTTTTGATTTAGTTGGCCTGGGATCCTGCTATTCAGGGCCCCAGACTATCTGCTCTCTCTGTAAAATGGACTCCATGTACCTTAGGTACATACCTTAATGGGATTGGGTCACCTCTGTGAGCCCCTGTGTAGTGTATCATAGGCACCCAGGGCATAGGTGCATCCAAGGCCTACCAGGGGCTGCAGCATGTATTATGCCACCCCTGGCTGGCCATCCAAACTGACACCACAGGCTGCACCCTCAGCCTGGGCAAGGTGGTGTAATCACCCCTTGCTTAGATATAGTATACCTATATCTACCCTTATGTATAGACACATATGCACCTATAAGTCACTCCTATGGCAGGCCTTAACAATCCTGAAGGCAGAGTGCTTGGTGTTATGTGAGAGGGTGCCCTAGCATGAGCTGAGCCCCTCTGCAGCTTTCGGAACCATGTCCTTATAGCTGTTCTATGATATAGCCATACCATATACTCTTAAGTGCATTATAATCCTCGCGGTTAATGCTGACTTTGGTTTGGATTTATCAAAACATGTCGTGTAAAGTGTCAAACACTTTGGAATACTACCCCTCCCCGCCAGTTCTGGTGGCAGGGGTAGCATTCCACCCTTCTAGAGGGAAAAGACATGTAGTTACTGCTTTACCAGGTTAAAGTTAAACAGAACCTCAGCATCACAAAATGGGTGCTGCTGCCAAAGACACAAGTCTGACCTCCTGCTGCTGGAGGAAGCTCCGGCAGGGGAGGCATGGACACTAGGTTTCCTGCCTAGAGAGGTGCTAGCACCTCCCCAGACAGGCTTTTAATGTATTGGGGCAGAAAGGGCTGCAAAATGAGACACTGCCTGGGGCACACAAGGTGCTCCATGCATAGCCCGGTTCAAACCAGTTGCTGGGGCCCTCCAGCCCCAGCTCTGGCGCGAAACTGGACAAAGAGAAAGGGGTGTAACCACCCCCTTCTCAGGGTCCACCCATAGGAGGGACCTAGCAGGTAATCCAGCCCCTTAGTTTAGTATAAAGTTATGAGCTGTGTCTAGAGACATCAGATTACCCTGGAAAGAAACTACAAAATGAAACTCTTGGACTTCGACATTCTATTCTGACTAGAAGACTGAAGAATATCTCCCTTTTGGTCAAGGAGTGACCATCCTGTTCAAACAGGCATCACCAGTAACTTGCTGGTTTGCTTTGTCAATGCTCCTAACAGAATCCGACGACTCAGCTACTCAGGACTGGACTTCCGGACTTCTTGGACTCCGACCCACATCCACAGCAAAGCTGAGACCCGTGGCGGACACGAGAGAAGTGGGACCAGACTCCCTGGACATCCTGCAAATTGCTAACTGCATCGACTCCTGAGGTAACTCGCAGTTGTGCATTGGGGCACGAGAAGCCCCAGACCCGAACAATATCTGCACCAGAGCTCAGCCCTCCACACTCCACGAGTGCCGCGTGGGGCCCGCTCCTGCATTTCAGCTCGATGCGTTTTCCCAGTTGGTTGCCCATTGGCTAGTGAGCCCCCTGAAGATGATCCTTTTAATTTTCAATGCTTGCCTGGTTGCTCTGGGCTTGCTCCAGCTTCCTTTCAAAAGAGAAGCTCCTCAGACCTTGCTGGTCTGACCTGAAGTGAATCTTCACTTCCTGCGTGGGTTGTGGTTACCAAGGCTTGTTGAATCCAATCCGGATATCGACACCGCAGTCAACTAGAGCCTTCGTGGGACAGCTCGACTCCAGCTCCTGGTCATCGTCGACGCCTCCTGGTCCTCGTGGCTGCAGAGAGAAGCTTCACCTCTTCATCTGTTTGCATCGCGACATCACCTGGTTCCATCCTGGTTCCTTCCTGGTCACTGGCTAGTGACCCAGACTCTGTCCCCTCTGCTTTCAGGTTCTTCAGCTCCTTGATCCACGCTTGGATCCACCCGGACACTCTTCCTTCGGCCGCCTGCAGCACTTCTTTTGCAGGTCTCCATTGAAAACATCGACGAAACCCGACACGAAAAGACACATATGCACCCGGCTTCCTTGGGTGAGGTAACTCGAGTACTCCGGTGCTCCCGTGGGTATTGACTATCCAAGTGTCCTAGTTTGAAGGAGTTTCACCGTGGTCCACCTGGAAGTGTCCCTAATCAGTAACTTTGTGACTTCTTCTTTCTCCATTGTAAGTCAATGGTAGCTTGCGTCTGTGTTCCTACTTCCAAACCTTTGGTCCTGTAGTGTAGCCCCATTGATTCCCTAGGTCCTAGGCCTATTCACCTTTCCTGAAGTGGCTCTTATACCACTAACTTAGTACATGGTTCATGAGGCCCCTAGGGCAGAATTGTATTTGTGCAACTTATAGTATGCTTAATGAGTAACTTCTAACGTATCTCAAACTCTGACCTCATAAAGAGTGCAGAGGGGTTGTGTTAGTAATAAATACATATATATATTTGATATATACCTTGTGTGGTGTCCTTTCATTTGGAATTCAAGGGATTATATATGGTAAAACAGCTGGCTTCACATACTCTCTGAAGTTTTAGGCTTAGACTGCTTGTCCATGCTACCACTAGGATAGCTGGTCTATAAGGTTGACTTTACAACCATCACCATAAGGGTCATTTAGACTGGTGCAAGGTGCCCACTAGAATAGTGGACAACATATGCCAGGCTAACTTCTCAATTCAAAAAATGCTTTATTCGGTATATATACATAACCATATAGCAAACAAGGCCTAAAACTTTACATTACAGTACATATAGAAAATAAAATACAGTTTTTGGTAGTAAGATCGGCCTTAGAGTGTCTGTACATAAGCATAAGGCAGTTTTTCCGGAAAAGAGCGAGTATAAAATTGAAAGACATTTGAAATACATGTGCAAAATTCGCAGTAAAGTGATTGTACCAACCTAAAAATAAATATATACAAATTCCTTAGAAAACACATGTGCAAAACTCGCAATGATAAAGTGCAGTTTCCGCAGTGATGCATGTGCAAAAAATTGCAATATTAAAGTGGCTCATGCTAATAAACAGCACCTATGGGCTCGTTCCTCATACTAAAAGGTATCATAAAGTGGAACCTAATAATTCATGTTCATATAATGATTGATTTCCTTACAGACACACATTTTATAATATATGTAGCTACATAAAAACATACATCCGTACTTCTCAGTTCGAACATTATCTGCAATGCATCCTTAGTTGTTCTTATTTTGTATTTTGTATATTTAAAGAATGGGCTTTAAATATAATTTCCTTAAAAAATATAAAATTTACAAAAAAGCATGAAATGACAACAACTCTGTGGATAGGCTGTCACAAGGACAAGGGGAAGTGCTATTCTGTCTGGTATAAGGGAATGCCACAAGATGATGCACAGTACCTAATCTTAATCGTGTCAGTACGAAGCGATGGGAGCTTCTTGTGACTTCTGTCAGATATGGCTGGAAACCTTCGCTTACATTATGCTCCTGGTAGAAAACAAAGGTGCGTTGTTTTGCGTATTCGACAGCCCTGACCTTCCCTGTATGTTCTAAAAAGGATTCCTTAAGCTCTTTTTTAGATATGGAGACACCCTGTTCTATTTCCAGGAAAGGATCTAGATCAAAAAGTGACTTGTACCAAAACCGAATATGTCTAAGCCATGGGATGCGCATACAATACTCAAGCTTTAGACAGTCTTTAATTACATTTTGTGAGAATTTAGTTTCGGTTTTGGACCATATAGACCGCCATAAAGTCAGCGGACGCAGAGCTGCTAAATCCCTAATATGGTGTAGGCCTGTGGATGAGCTCAATGGAGGCAGATGCAGGGGTACACAGCAGGTGGTTCAAAAATAAATGTTCTTCTTGTTGAATCAGCTTGCCGCTGTGGATGTGATGCCCCCATACTCCTGCCCCATATAGTGCAGATGTCAAACACCTTGTGTTGTAGATATAAACCATGTCCTTTATTCTACGGCTCCCCAATTTGGCGGCAAATCTAAAAACACTATTAGTATTCCTGACCAATTTTAGCCGTACACTCTCTTGGTCATTGGTCCAGCCCCCATCTCCGGAAAATGTAATGCCAAGATAACAGAATTTCTTAACAGTTTCTAACTTTACGTTCTCTAAATAAAAGCTCCTATTTTGCTTAGTCTTCTTCCCACATGACATTATAC
The DNA here is from genome assembly GCF_964261635.1 of Lissotriton helveticus. Taxonomy (NCBI): domain Eukaryota; kingdom Metazoa; phylum Chordata; class Amphibia; order Caudata; family Salamandridae; genus Lissotriton; species Lissotriton helveticus. The sequence goes on from NC_136065.1 coordinate 1,780,228,876, forward strand.
AAGTTTTATCATTGTTAATTAGCAATTTCCTGCTGGCTATAAATGTCTGGAATTTATCAATGAGGCGTTGGAGACCAATTTGGGTGCGTGATAGAAGGACCGCATCGTCTGCGTACAACAGGATTGGGATAGGCTCGCCATCAATTAGGGGTGCGTCCACTGCGGTCATTCTGAGAGCTCAATCTATCTGATTAATGAATAAAGAAAATAAAAGCGGTGCTAAAACGCAACCTTGCCTAATTCCTCTGTTGACTTTAAAAAACGGGGTGCACTCACCGGCAGGGCCAAATCGCACTTTACTCGTCAATCTTTTGTATAGTCTAGCCAGGAAATATATAACCTCCTTTGGTGCTCCCATTTCCAATAAAATAGGCCATAAAAATGAGTGTTCAACTAAATCAAAAGCAGAACTTAAATCTGCAAAACATAAAAAAAGTTTCCTTCTTTTACTGTTGTGTATTTGTTAATAATGAGGTCAAGATTTATATATTGCTCCATTGTACCCATCCCCCTTCTGAAGCCGTACTGTACCGGTGATAAGTTGGTTTCCTCCTCTGCCCATGTTTCTAATCTATCTAAGAGGATTCTACTTAGTACTTTAATCGACGAGTCAAGAAGGGAGATGGGACGATAATTGCATGCCTCTGTCCTGGAGCCTTTTTTAAAAAGGGGGATAATAATGGATTGGCCACAAGTCAGTGGAATGTTCACTTCAATTGCAGCATTGAATAAGCGTGTTAAGATGGGTGCCCATAGGTTCATCTCATGCTTGTATAGGTCCGCGGGCACACCATCGGGGCCCGGGGCTTTGCCACCATTGCTCTTTTCTAGACCCTCCTGGACCTCATTCAAACCAATAGATAGCGGAATAATCGGCCATTTACCATTAGGGTCCATTTCAGAATCTAAAACCAACCCATCCAAATTAAAAATCTTTGAGAAATGATCTATCCATGCATTGCAGTTAACATGGGAAGTTATTACGGGTATATTATCCTTTTTTTAAAACGGGCAGTTAATGATCTCCCAAAAGAGTTTATTATTTTTTGTGGTCACAGCCATATCTAAATTATACCAAGCCTCATTTTTAAGTTCTTTTTTCAGAGCCTCTAGGGTGATCTTATAATTGTGGCGCTTTCCCTAATATGTACCACATCTCTTGGTTTTGCCGCTAAAGCCAATATTAGTGTGGATAGAGCTTGGATGCAGTCTTTGTCAAACCATCCGGTTTGTGTAGTCCTCTGTTTACGGCTCCTGCCTGTCAGTAAACCCTCTATTGTTATATTTATCTTACTAAACATAGAGCGCATAGTGGCCGGGGTCACCTCATCACTTATACAATAACTTAATTCTGTTCCGCATTTGACTTTAACGTCTGCTAGGAGCTTGTCAGGATTAACTTTGGCCCACTTAATTCTCGGTCCATTTGGTCTTACTGCCGTGATATCCCGAATTGGTTTACTATAAACTTGGGATTTGCAAACCCAGCCCAGTAAAATCAAAGAAATACTGTTATGGTTGCTCACGGCCTGCTCGACTATCCAGAGATTAGAATAGGCCGTACCACTAGAAACAAGGATGTGATCAATATTAGAATTAGAGTCCCTTCCTTTAAAGGTTGGGCACTTAATGTTTCCCCTTTTTTTAGTGCAGTCTAGTAATTCTAAATCCAATTTAGCGGCTAAACTGTTCGACGCCGTTCCATATGTGTTATGAGGAAAATGGTTATGTATAATGTTACCTCTGCCGTCATGGTCAGACAAAATGCCGCAAATCCCCTTCTGGACATCTCTACAAGCCTGTAAATTAAAATCTCCTGCCTAGAAGATAACCGGGGGATCTTTATATTGTGCAAGGGTTTCGTCTATCGCTCTTCCTATATCCTGTACTATAGATCCTCTGCTAGCATTGAAGATATTATTGTAGAAGTTAACAATAACCAGGTCCTTGGCTTTATGATGTTCCAAGCATAATAGCTGTGCATATGGCCCAACCTCGAGGCATCTTTCTATTTTAAATTCTGTTAGCCTGGTAGATATCAAAGTCAGAAGACCACCCTTTGCCCTACCCGCAGCAGAGTTCACTGCATCTATGCAAAAAGATGTGTAACCTTCGACCTGGATTGTGTCTCTATGCCATGTGTCTTGGAGACAAATTATGTCGTACCCTTGTGTAGTAAAATCCTTCGAAAAAGGGGTAGTGAGTTTCCCATTTATACCCGCTATATTCCAAGTAATGATATTAAGTCCTTCTTCTGTGTTATCATATGAGGGGTATTGTAAAAATGGTGTTATTAAACTATCGGGTAAACCGATGTCAGCTGCTGGCTTGTTGTTGTGTTGTATCAGTGCTCCAACCTTCAGTGTATCATTATCTAGGGACACACCATATTGTTTACTACCTAAACTGTTGGAGGAGACCATATTAGGGTCGGTTTCTATATTAATTGATGACAATACCTCTACGCGGTTAGTTATGACTGCTTAATCCTTAAGTCCCCTTATCGGTTTTCCGTTGTTAATGGTAAGCTTTTGAATGATATGGTCCATAAGTCAGTCGTTATCCTCCATTGGCCCAAAGAGCTGGTATCTGTTAGAAGATGGAATGGAAAAACCATCTTGAAATTTTAATTGGGCAAATGCAGTTTAGGCATTAGTGTGGTGAGTAGCCCCGGGATAGTCATTTGTTTGTACATGAATGTGTTTACCTGGCTGATGTCCATAGAAAAAATCTAATGGGAATAGAGTTGTATTATACTCCCATTTGGAAGGTGGCGGTGCATTCAGGATACAATCCCTTGCCCAATCTGGTGTTCTGTAATTGATAATCACACAGTCACCCTCAATTTTCTTTTCAAGGGGGCCCAGCCAGCCTACTCTCTGGGTCATAATTATCTGATTAGCTCCATACATAGGGAACCCGCAGTACTTAGAAAGCCAGTGCAGAGTTTTATTTTTAAGCATTTGATGACTTTCAAATTGTGTGAGCTTCAATTTTGGGATATTAGCAAGGACAGCGACATAAGGGCCACATTCTGGGATTGCATTTTGATTTCGGCCAGCAGGCTCTGGTCTAGCTGCATTCTTAGGTACTAAATTACCTTGCTTATTGCGCTCTTGTAATTCTGTCTGCCCTATAACGTTAGTAGAATCATTAGAGGGTCATTTTTTGGGGATGGAATCTGGGCTAATTGTCCCTGAACCTGTGATACCCCTACGTTCTCTACGGGCCGTTTCTTTTTGGAGGTTTTCCTTAGGGGTAGGGTGATGGGTAATTACCTGACTAGGTGCACTCGTACTATTCTTGTTCTCTGTAGCCGGTATAATATCCCTATTTTGGGCTAGCTTGAGGGCATCCAGATGAGCTGTAGTATTGGATTTCTCTATCTGGTTTCTAAGTTTATGAACCTCCCTAGCCATATTGTCAATTTTATTGTGGATAGGTTTCATTAACTCAATTAATTTACTATAGACATCCTCTGGGTCTATAGTACTTGAGGGTGCCAGACTAGCGGGCTTTGACCTAGTTGTCACCATATTGCCTTGGTGGGGCTTGCTAGTAACCATATTCACTCTCGCATTTTTAGCATTTTTCGAACCCCCTCTTTTTTGCCTCCTTAATTTTCCTGTAACGGCGGGCACTACCGTAGTAACAGGGGTGTTATCTGATACCAAAATGGGGGTCCTTGACATGCGAGAACTGTCGTCTTCCGAGCCCACTTCTTGATCAGGACCTGGGGTGGCAACAGTGCTTACTCTCATAATTGGGCTTGGATTAGTTATCTCATTCGATGCTGTACTTAACCCCAGTGAGAGGCGCATTTCTGTACGATCAATTTCATCGGCCAGGGCGCTCACAGCTTTCACTAAGTAGTTATCTATAGTGTTACAAGTATCCACATGAATTGGTTGTATTCTTTTTCTCCCCATTTTAACAAGAGGACTAATAGTTCTAGTTACTATAACAACCGTAAGAGAACACAAATAAGAAGAACCAGATCCCACTCGACTGGGTTACCACAAAGTCCACTAGGTTTGAATTATTCAGGTAAATGTTTATGTGTCCATCAGGCTGGGGAAGAGGAACTAAAGAGGGGAGGCACAGCCCAGCCTCGTCCTGCCCCGGACGACCACAGACGGCCCGCCCTTTGCCTGGGCTTAGCCCGGCGAAGTCCCACGCGCGTCTCGCGAGGCGGGAAGTATTGCAGCTTTTTAAGCACCTCCGGGCGCGTTATGGGCGTTTATGCACTGAGGGCTCCTGGAGGTTGGAGTTCTTTGTTTCCCCCTCTCTGCGGCTGCGCCTGATATGGAGTGGCGCTGGTGGCGGGGGGAAACAGCAGGAGGGCAGCATCAGGCAAAATCCCCGGGTAAGGTCTCCCAAGCAGGCTCCCAGGTAGCGTGAAGATATCAGGGCCAAAAACATGTGTGCCAGTCTTAGTCAGCTGAGCAACGCGATCAGCCGAAGGTATCGCAGCTTTTTAAGCGCCTCCGGGCGCGTTATGGGCGTGTATGCACTGAGGGCTCCTGGAGGTTGGAGTTCTTTGTTTCCCCCTCTCTGCGGCTGTGCCTGATGTGGAGTGGCGCTGGCGGCGGGGGGAAACAGCAGGAGGGCAGCGTCAGGCAAAATCCCCAGGTAGCGCGAAGATATCAGGGCAAAAAACGTGTGTGCCGGTCTTTGTCAGCTGGGCAACCCCACGCGTCTCCCGTGGGTCTCCTACTTCCAAACCTTTGGTCCTGTAGTGTAGCCCCAGCAATTCCCTAGGCCCTAGGCCAATTCACCTTTCCTGAAGTGGCTCTTATACCACTTACTTAGTACATGGTTCGAGAGGCCCCTAGGGCAGAATTGTATTTGTGCAACTTATAGTATGCTTAATGAGTAACTTGTAACGTATCTCGAACTCTGACCTCATAAAGAGTGCAGAGGGGTTGTGTTAGTAATAAATACATATATATTTGATATATACCTTGTGTGGTGTCCTTTCATTTGGAATTCAAGGGATTATATATGGTAAAACAGCTGGCTTCACATACTCTCTGAAGTTTTAGGCTAAGGCTACGTGTCAATGCTACCACTAGGATAGCTGGTCTATAAGGCTGACTTTACAACCATCACCATAAGGGTCGTTTAGACTGGTGCAAGGTGCCCACTAGAATAGTGGACAACATATGCCAGGCTAACTTCTCACATTGGTGTGCAGCGGTTGGGATAAGAGCTTGCTGTTGTTTTACCATATAATCTTGAGATATCATTTGAAAGATCACATTAATGTACCTAGAGGTACATATAAATCAAGTCGTATAATACTTAAGTTCTACTGAACTTAGTTGTTGCAGAGGAAAGGGCATAGCACTCCCTGACTACAACTCCTAGAGAGGTTCTAGTAGGTAACATTTAGTGTAGGTAGGTGCACACACCACACCTCACTAGAGAATGTCCTTGAGAGGAGAGCCTAGTGTGTCTCTCCCAGAGGAAGTGGATCCTCCAGGGACCCCTTCCCACTATGGCACTTTTACTTTTAATGAACTTAGAAGTTTGTGTTCACTCAGGAAACTGAGACAAGGACAGAGTCCAACCCTAAGACACCTTACAGATTTGTTAATGGAGTATGATGCTGAGAAAGCAGCAGCCCCAGATCAGACTGGTAGTGGGTGGAAGGGGGGCCATCCATCAACAGAGGATTCCCAGGATGACAATCCAGGGGAGTCTGATGATGTGGATGATGACTATGTCCAAGTTGAAGAACTGGACCAGGACAACCTAGGACTACCTAGGGCTGGACAAGAGAGAATCCCATCCAGGCCCCGAGCACAGAAGGATGAGGTCACTTTCCAGTGACTCCCACCACTCTGATGACTCAAGAGGGTCAAATACCTCAGCAGTGATGAGGATGACTTCACCTCAGAGAAGAGAGCATAAGGCTAGGATGAGGGAAGTCAATCTTAGGATCCAGAGGCAAAAGATTTCCCTTGCCAAAGAAAACCTGGCTCTTGCTAGAGAGCAAAAGTTGAGTGGATTAGATTCCACTGGTGGAAGCAACATCCCTAGAGGTAGGGAAAGGTCAAATGACCATAGAAACCTAAGTAAGATTGTCCCTCCCTACAAGAGTGGGGATGACATCCACAAGTGGATAACTGCTTTGGAGAGGGCCTGTAAAGTACAACAGGTACCCCAAAGTCAGTGGGCAGCTATACTATGGCTCTCCTTTTCAGATAAAGGCAGAGATAAGCTCCTCACAGTTAGTGATGAGGATGCTGATAACTACAAAGTCTGGAAGAGTGCTCTAATAGATGGGTTTGGCTTAACCTCTGAGCAATATAGGTTGCTGTTCAGGGATACCCAGAAGACACAGACTCAGGACTGGACTGATTTTGTAGACTTTGCTACTAAGGCTCTGGAGGGCTGGTTATTGGGCAGCAAAGTACATGACTATACTGGATTGTATAATTTGATTATGAGGGAGCAGATCCTTAGTAATTGTCAAAACCAGCTTCTACACCAGCACCTGGTGGACTCTGATCTGACCTCTCCCCAATAATTGGGTAAGAAGGCAGACAAATGGGTCAGAACCAGGATTAGGCCTAAAAATCAGGGTGGTGACCAGAAGAAAGATTCTACCAAACCTCAAGAGAAAGGTGGGGATAAATCTAAGGACAAGTCCACTACAGGGCCCCAGAGGGGGGTGGGTCCCAAACTCCTTCCTCTAATGTCAAGAAACCTTATTGTCATATATGTAGACAACCTGGCCATTGGAAAACTGACAGCAGTTGCCCAAAAACCAGCAAAAAGGAAAATATTCCTCCAAGTACTACTCCAACGCCTCCTGTTACTACTAGTAGTAATCCCCCAGGTGGTGGGAGTGCCCCCAAAAATTTGGCTGGGTTTACTTGGGGAACTCAGGGGGACTCTGGCCTAACCAGGTCCCCTAATACAGTAACTCTTGTCTGTGATGGTAGCGTGGGGTTTGCCAACTTCACTACTTGTCCCAATGCCTTGGGCAAGTACAGACAGGAACCCCACATCAATGGTCTGAAAGCTGAGGCCTATAGGGACACAGGGGCTAGCATCACTATGGTGACTGAGGGACTAGTCCTCTCAGAACAGCTTTTACCTGGGTTCACATACCAGGTGACTAATATTGATGGAGTGTAGAAAGATCATGCCATGGCAGTAGTAAATCTCAGCTGAGGAGGTATCACTGGTCCAAAGAGAGTGGCAGTGTCTACAAACTTGCTTGTAGATTGTTTACTGGGCAATGATATTGAGATCTCAGCCTGGGCTGAGATAGAGAGAGAAACCCATTCCAAAATGGTAGGCCTTCTTGAAAAGGTTGGTAGGGCTGTGATGGTCACAGCCCAAACTCAAAGAGATTTTTGTGTTGTGAAGCCTGAAACTATGGATCACTCCACTCAGACAGAGAGCATTGGGGAGGAAGAAAAGTCTCCCTCCCACCAGACATTAGGTGAGGGCCAGCCTCCTCAGGAAACTGAACCTACCCCTTGTGAAGGAACTGCCCCAGAGGTAGTCAGGCCTAGCCTGGCAGAGCCCCTCATGTCAGTGGACCCTTCCAAGGTGGGACCCAGTCTGAAAAAGGTAACCTGCCCCTCTCTACCCTGCCTCAGTCAGCCCAGGGCTGTAGAGGTCAGGGAGGCCAGGGGACCCCAAAGGGCCCCCTGTCCAAAGGAACCACCCCCTATCAGCAGATTAGGGGCACCCAGGCTAGCAACCCTAGCCAGGTGAAAATTCCAAAGACTCCTGAGGGATCTCCCTTACTCTTAGTTAGGAACCTCCCCCAGATGGACTATGTTGGGCACAGGCAAACCTGGAACCTAGTGGCCCCAAACCTGACCTGCCCCTCCAGGTGTCCAACAAAAGGGACCCAGCCTCCAGCTGTAGGTAGCCAGAGGTTGACCCTGAGAGCACAGTGCAACTCAGTCATAGAAAGAAAGGCATACATGGTGGAGAGTGATTGGAGGAAGCTGAACCCTACATTTGTGGAACCTCACTTCAGTACTCCATCTCAACACCAGCCTTTTACTTTGCCAAAACACACCACAGGTAGAGATTCCCTATGGTGGAGACCCTCTGATACCCATAGGCTGAGGGATTGCTTAGTGGACCATGAGACAGAGGGTAACCATGCTAGTGCAGGTACTTCCTTATATGGCCACTTAGGCAATATAGGCTTACCTGGTCAAGGATAGCCTTATCTCCTTTCGTTTGAGGGGGGTTGTGTAGGAAGGTGTATATCTGACTATATGGTTACCCCAACTTTTTGCCTAGTGTTTAGCTGTTTTTTTTACTAAGTTGGCCTGAGATCCTGCTATTCAGGGCCCCAGGCTATCTGCTCTCTCTGTAAAATGGACTCCATGTACTGTAGGTACATACCTAATTGGGATTGGGTCACCTTTGTGAGCCCCTGTATAGTGTACCATAGGTACCCAGGGCATAGGTGCATCCAAGGCCTACCAGGGGCTGCAGCATGTATTATGCCACCCCTGGCTGGCCATCTAAACTGACACCACAGGCTGAACCCTCAGCCTTGGCAAGGTGGTGTAATCACCCCTTGCTTAGATATAGTATACCTATATCTACCCTTATATATAGACACATATGCACCTATAAGTCACTCCTATGGCAGGCCTTAACAATCCTGGAGGCAGAGTGCTTGGTTTTATGTGAGAGGGTGCCCTAGCATGAGCTGAGCCCCTCTGCAGCTTTCAGAACCATGTCCTTATAGCTGTTCTATGATATAGCTATACCATATACTCTTAAGTGCATTACAATCCTCGCGGTTAATGGTAACTTTGGTTTGGCTTTATCAAAACATGTTGTGTAAGGTGTCAAACACTTTGGAATACTACCCCCCACCAGTTCTGGCGGCGGGGGTAGCATTCCACCCTTCTAGAGGGAGAAGACATGTAGTTACTGCTTTACCCGGTTAAAGTTAAACAGAACCTCAGTATCACAAAATGGATGCTGCTGCCACAGATACGAGTCTGACCTCCTGCTGCTGGAGGAAACTCCGGCAGGGGAAGCCTGGACAGTAAGTTTCCTGCCTTGGGCGGTGCTAGCACCTCCCCAGACAGGCTTTTTGTGTATTGGGGCAGGGAGGGCTGCAAAATGAGACACTGCCTGGGGCACACAAGGTGCTCCATGCATAGCCCGGTTCAAACCAGTTGCTGGGGCACTCCAGCCCCAGCTCTGGTGCGAAACTGCACAAAGAGAAAGGGGTGTAATCACCCCCTTCTCAAGGTCCACCCATAGGAGGGACCTAGCAGGCAATCCAGCCCCTTAGTTTGGTATAAAGTTAGGAGCTGTGTCTAGAGACATCAGATTACCCTGGAAAGAAAGTACGAAATGAAACTCTTGGACTTCGACATTCTATGCTGACTAGAATACTGAAGAAGATCTCCCTTGTGGTCAAGGAGTGACCACCCTGTTCAAACAGGCACCACCAGTAACTTGCTGGTTTGCTTTGTCGATGCTCCCGATGTAACTCGACAACTCAGCTACTCAGGACTGGACTTTCAAACCTCTTGGACTCCAGTCCACATCCACAGCAAAGCTGAGACCCGTGGCGGACACGAGAGATGTGGGACCAGACTTCCTGGACATCCTGCAAATTGCTAACTGCATCAAATCCTGAGGTAACTCGCAGTTGTGCATTGGGGCACGAGATGCCCCAGCCCCGAGCAACATCTGCACCAGAGCTCAGCCCTCCACACTCCACGAGTGCCGCGTGGAGCCCGCTCCTGCATTTCAGCTCGGCACGTCTTCCCAGTTGCTAGCCCGTTTGCTAGTGAGCCCCCTGAAGATGATCCTTTTAATTTTCAATGCTTGCCTGGTTGCTCTGGGCTTGCTCCAGCTTCCTTCCAAAAGAGAAGCTCCTCAGACCTTGCTGGTCTGACTTGAAGCGAATCTTCACTTCCTGCGTGGGCTGTGGTTACCAAGGCTTGTTGGGTCCAATCCGGATACTGACACCGCAGTCAACTAGAGCCTTTGCGGGACAGCTCAACTCAAGCTCCTGCTCACTGTCGACGCCTCCTGGTCCTCGTGGCTGCAGAGACAAGCTTCACCACTTCACCTGTTTGCATCGCGACATCACCTGGTTCCATCCTGGTTTCTTTCTGGTCACTGGCTAGTAACCCAGACTCTATCCCCTCTGCTTTCAGGTTCTTCAGCTTCTTGATCCACCCTTGGATCCACCCGGACACTCTTCCTTCGGCCGCCTGCAGCACTTCTTTAGCAGGTCTCCATTGAAAGCATCGACGAAACCCGACACGAAAAGACACCTATGCACCCGGCTTCCTTGGGTGAGGTAACTCGAGTACTCCGGTGCTCCCTTGGGTATTGACTATCCAAGTGTCCTAGTTTAAAGGGGTTTCACCGTAGTCCACCCGGAAGTGTCCCTAATCAGTAACTTTGTGACTTCTTCGTTCTCCATTGTAAGTCAATAGTAGCTTGCGTCTGTGTTCCCACACTGCACGTGTCTCCCATGGGTCTCCTACTTCCAAAACGTTGGCCCTGTAGTGTAGCCCCAGCGATTCCCTAGGCCCTAGGCCTATTCACCTTTCCTGAAGTGGCTCTTATACCACTGACTTAGTATATGGTTTGTGAGCCCCCTAGGGCAGAATTGTATTTGTGCAACTTATAGTATTCATAATGAGTAACTTGTAACATATCTCGAACTCTGACCTCATAAAGAGTGCAGAGGGGTTGTGTTAGTAATAAATACATATATATTTGATATATACCCATTGTGGTGTCCTTTCATTTGGTATTCAAGGGATTATATATGGTAAAACAGCTGGCTTCACATGCTCTCTGAAGTTTTAGGCTAAGACTGCTTGTCTATGCTACCACTAGGATAGCTGGTCTATAAGGTTGACTTAACAACCATCACCATAAGGGTCGTTTAGACTGGTGCAAGGTGCCCACTAGAATATGGACAGCATATGCCAGGCTAACTTCTCACAGTGGGCCTATCCGCGGCGCCAAAATGTTGAAAGTAAATACCGCACAGGATTCCAAGTAGTAGTTACAGGTTGTAGTTTATTGGAAGGTTAGTACAGAGGTGAAGAAGTAGGTAGCCAGGGTAGTAGGTAGGCCAAGAAGTAGGTTGGTGAGAAGGCCCCACCAGGAGCTGCTTTCCTTCAGCTCAGCTAGGAGTCAACTGACTTACATGAGTCACACCACATTCTGTGACAACATTCAACATTCTAAATGTCCCCAGACTGAACAAACAGGAAAGACAGGGTGGAAAGGAGGAAGACAAGAAAAGACCTTACAACAGCCACCTCTCACATGTTTAGTAATGATCGAACCATTTGCGGACGGCGAAATCTAACTATTATACAATCGCTGTCTAGGTTCTTAAAAGAGTCAAACCACCCTACTCTGCGGACCATAAAAATGTCATTGATATTTCGTGGTCTAAAGCTTTTATGTTTTGTCAGCCAATCGACTGTCTTATTTCGCAGAGTAGTCCAGGATTCACTCTGTCCATTTTTTTGTGCCGGAACCCCTGCTAGGATTAATACATAAGTACATGAGGCAGGTGGTAATCTTAAAACATCCGTACTTGTCTTACGAGTCTTTTATTACATCAGGACCTAGTCTTTTTAAAGGTGCGTTTGAAACTCCATGTTTGTGATCCATAACGTATGTTCCCCTTGTTATATCATCCCTATTCTGCACTTTTTCCCGTGTGCCTCTTTCTATGATATCTCTTTGAATCATTTATTTAGCCACAAAAATGTCATTTGTCTTACTGCTCGTTCCAGCTATGTTAGGGGGCCGCAAGTCCTCTGAGTGCCTTGGTTCACCCTCCCTTTCTGTAATATTGAAGTAAGTACTGTCTATTCTGTCTCTCAAGTTACCTACAATGATGTTTAGCTTGTCAATCTTCTGATCTAATAAGCCGAATTTTTCGTCTATTAAATCATTTATCTGTGTTAACATAGACCTAAATTCTGTTTCCGGTAACACAGAGATTGTGCGATCATGAACCTCAGGACTTTCTTTTGCTAGCTCGGGGGTAGGACCAACATCAGCTTCCGTCAGTGTACTAGAAGTTTTTGTCAATGTTACAGTGGGTTCATCTACTTGGTGATTTTTCTGAGCATTAGACGTTGGACCCCCTATTTTCTTAGTTTCTATGCGGCCCATAGCACGTTTCTGCCTTGTTCAAGGTTCTTTCCTTTTAACTTCTATTGGTTTTGGGACTCGGGATCTGGTTCCTATGGCTGGACTGTTATAATCATCTGATGCTGGGTTTAAGGGTATAGGGGGTGAATTTGGCAGGACGGGTGTCACAGATCCACTTTAGATTATTATTCTAGGGGTTAATGGAGTCTGCTGAACAGACTCATTAGGCTGGACAATTTCTTTGGGCTCTATAATATTTATGTCTTCATACATTGAAAATTGCGTCGGATCAAGTGACAACCGCCTCTCTGTCAGTTGAATTTTGTGTGTCAGCAGCGATTCTGCTCTAATTAAAAAGGCGTCTATGGTGCCGGCAGCACCTTTACGTTTATTCATACTCCTTAACTATATGAACAACAGAGAATCAACAGTATAAAAGGAAAAGCGAAGGAAGCTAAACAACACTGCTGGGATATGAAGCTCTAAAAATCAATGGGACAGTATGATCAATCTTGCAACCAGTTATATCACAGCCCCAATATCACAAAGGGGTAACCCAGCCCAGCCTCCTCCAGTCGCTGACGTAGCTGGCTACTGTCAATCAAGCACCCCAACTCACGCTACACTAGTTTTTCACACCTGTGGACAATTTTCAACTGAACAAGGGGTTAGACTAAACAAAACTAGGACGGGGTACTATCACCCCAAGATCACCCTCACCCCAACGTGACTAGCCTGTTGTCTATTTAATATCATGACAATACAGTCCACAGTTCCTTGGGACTCCACAGTTCACAGTGCGGGCGCTTTCTAATGTCAATAGAGTCTCAATGGAGGGGACTGAGTGCTGTAACGTTGGGACAGGGCACAATGATTGAGGAAAGTCTTACCCGCTGTTGCATCTAGGTCTCAATCACAGCCACCAAGGGGGTGGCCCTGCACTGCCTCTTCCTGTCGATGACGGGCACAGGACGGGCCCTAGACGCTCTTATGCGCCTCCTGGCTCATAATTCGTGACATCCCTGTCGTCCCTGGCGCAAGGCTAGCTGGGAGGTGAGTCACCTACCTCCCAGCAGCAGCGCTGATGCTGCAGGACTCCTTCTTGCAGGGGCTCACAGGCTCGGTGGGCTCCCCTGATGGGCAGGCTCCCGTGTGCTCACGTTGTGGCAAAGTAAATACAAAGTGAACAGGCTCCCGCGCCATGGGAGCCCTAGACGCTCGTATGTGCCTCCTTGCACGCCCCTCGTGATGTCCCTGTTGTCCCTGGCACAAGGCTAGCTGGGAGGTGTAGTCACCTACCTCCCAGCAACAGGGCGGATGGTGCAGGACTCCTTATTGCAGGGGGTGAGCTCAAGGGCTCGGTGGGCTCCCCTGATGGGCTGGCTCCCGTGTGGTCGAGTCGTGGCAAAACCTGTTTTCGATTCCCAGATTTAAAAAGATGAGATGGGATGGGAGAGCCTTTTCGCTAGCTGCAGCCAAGGCATGGAATTCTCGTCCCATGGGAAGTGAGGAACCGTCTCTCTGCCCAGAGCTGCCTGAAATTATGGGCGACTTCGAAGGCATACTGGCTGTCAGTATAAATATTAACAACTAGTTTCTCACTCAATTCACAGGCTCATATTAGGGCAACTAGCTCTGCAGCTTGGGCCGACTGATAGGGAACTTGTGATGTCTCGACTACAGTACGCAGCGTAATAATCACATACACAGCTGGTGTGGTGCCATCTGGCAATTTAGAGCCATTGACATATTGTTCCCCTTGAGGTTCAGATAAGGGAACATCAGTCTGGTCTACCCGTCCTTTCCTCTCTTCTTCTGTCTGGAAGATACAATCATGTATGTCAACATCCTCATTCTCCGAAGGGAGGGGTAGTAACGTGGATGGATTCAGAGTGGCACAGCATTTGATCATAATGTGCTTTTGAAAGAGCGTTAGCTCATAACCTGTAAGACGTGTACTGGAGAGGTGCTGTGTCCTTGTCTTATTCAATAGTGTATCCACAACATGGGGTACCATAACTGTGAGGTCAGTATCGAGTACGAGCCCAGACGATTGTCTTATAGAGACAGCCACAGCCGCGCCCGCTCTTAGACTCGGGAGTGCAAGAGGGCCGAGCACAGCAGAGAAATAAGCACACAGCCATTGCCTATCTCCAAATTTTTGTGTTAAAACAGAAAGCGCACAACCACCCATCTCAGGTATGTACATTACAAAGCATCTAGCGTAGTTAGGTTAGGGGTACCAAGCACTGGAGCCGAACAAAGTGCAGTTTTTAATTGCTCAAAAAACTGCTGATACTCTCTCAAAAAATTCCTTCAACAGGAAATTAAGTCATGTATGATATCCTCTCTCAAAGAAGTCATGCTCTCCAAAAGACCGTGTGATCCTCAGGACCCTCCCCTACATGGTAAGAGACCCAAAAAGACCAAACATTGCGAAAGCACTACAGGCCCTAGCGCCTTTCACGGTACAGGAGGTCCTAGCACCTCGCTTTGGATGGGTGGCCACCGCGCCCCACTTGAACCTGATGTCCCTCGGGACACTACCTTGATCGGTGCCCATGGCGGCACAAATGTGTACGGTGTCCCTCGCGACACACTTTGGGATAGTGCTAACCAAAAAAGTAAGAATGTTGGTCTCGACTCCTCTTCATCCTCCTTTGATGATAACTCCTGCAAAGACCTTTCAGACGAATTCGTCTTTGACCTGGATGAGGTCCATCATGATCTTAACTCGCAATCTGACCCGGAACCCTCCTCAAAAAATATTATTTTAAATCCTGTTGGAGAAGAGATGTTCTCTCCCCTGAACATCTCTCACCCCAACAGTTCAAAATGGTTCCCACAGGATCATGTTTCCAAATTTGTCACTCGCTGGTTGAGAAACCTTTTGGATAGAAACACCAGAAATACAATGAGATCTGAATCCCCCAGACCTACCATTGATGAGAGGGTCTGTCAAACCCCCAACCTGGATCCTAATCTTATCAAATTCTTATTTAAATTATGGCGAGACCCCAGAAAAGGATTGGAGAGAGCCCTTGAAGGCTGCCAAGACCGCCTCTTGGACGTCTTGGGACCCCTTGTTAGAATCCTTGATATGGCCGAACAATCCCATCTCTCCTCCACCCCCTTGAATGTTGATCTCATTCGAGGATGGAGCCAAAGAGCCATCGTTCTCCTTGGCAATGCTAACTCGAGCTTAAACATTGAACGGAAGAGATCCATTTTAAACAAGATCAACCCTAAATTAGGTGACATGGCGGTAAAAGAACCCTCCCAGAACCCTAAAGGCCTGCTTTTTGGAGAGGACATAATCAAGGAGATTGGCAAATACGTATCCACCTTTACTGCCCTTGATAGGGCTCAAAATAACCTGAGACGGGTATTCAACAATAACCTTTTTGGCCAGGCCGGTAGAAGGGGTCGCTCTTCCGGCCGAGGCAACCAACGACCCTATTCATCCTTCAGAGGAACTGGAAAGGGCTTCTACCCCCCTAGACAACCCTTCTTTCCCCAGAGAGGAAGAGGTCCGAGAAACCGTGGTTCAAGAGGTCGAGGTACTCCCAACACCTCCAACTCTACAAGTAAGTACTACTCCTCCTTCTTCTTTCCCTCCCATAGTGGGGGGCAGACTAAAACAGTTCTATCATGTTTGGGATTCAATTACCCAAGACCCATGGGTTTTAGAAACCGTTTTGGGCTTCAAGATAGACTTCTTTCAGATTCCCTTCCAATCACACTTACCCCAACCCTTTGTCCTTCCGGAAGATCAACAGATGATCGTGGAGGAAGAAATCATTTCCATGCTCAAAAAAGACGCAATTGTGGAAGTCCCCTGGTCCGATGCAAGGTTCATAAGCACACTGTTTCTTGTTCAGAAAAAGGACAAGGGTTGGAGACCCGTTATAAACCTTCGAGAAGTCAACAAATTTCTGGTTTATCGTCACTTCAAAATGGAGGGTATCCACCTCCTGAGGGATCTCCTTCTCGAAGGAGACTGGTTGGTCAAGTTAGACCTGAAAGACGCCTACTTCACCATCCATATGTACAAGGAACATCAACCTTTCCTTCAATTTGCTTGGAAAGAACGTCTTTACCAGTTCCAAGCTCTTCCCTTCGGCCTCTCTTCTGCCCCTTGGTGTTTTACCAAGATCATGAAGTGTGTCGTTACAATCCTAAGAGAGAGGGGTATCCTCCTCATCATTTACTTGGACGATATTCTTATCATGTCCCAATCCCATTCAGACCTCCTAAGAGATCTAGAAACTTCCATGAACTTAATAGAGAGCCTGGGATTCATCATCAACAGAGAGAAATACATTCTCTCTCCCTGCAAAATTATAGAGTTCCTCGGTTTTACCCTAGACACCTTGAAATGCCTTCTCCTTCTCCCTGCCAAGAAGATTGCCAAGATCCGGAAGGAGATCAGATCCGTGTTGAAACAAGACTCCTTAACTCTCCGCGAACTAGCCAGACTTCTTGGGCTCCTTTCTTCTTCCATCCAGACTATTTTTCCTGGTCCCCATAACTACCGCGCGCTTCAGAGAATAAAGAGGAAAGCCCTCAATTCGGGTCTGTGGTATGGGGACCTTGTGTCTCTGGACCCAGATGCCAGGGCAGAGCTCTTTTGGTGGCTGGAGAACTTAGACGCCTGGAACGGCAAAGCCATCTTCGGCTCATCCCCGGATTTTGTCCTAGAATCAGATGCCAGCCTTCATGGCTGGGGTGCTCGTTTGGAAGACCAGAACACCGGTGGGGTCTGGACCCTTTCGGAATCCTCTCAACACATACATTTTCTGGAGTTGACAGCCGGTTTATACGCCCTTATGAGCTTCAAACACTCCATCCAAGGGAGATCCGTTGTTCTGAAAATGGACAACGTTTCCGCTGTGGCCTATATCAATCGCCTTGGAGGGACGAGATCTGCAGATCTCTCCAACCTTGCCAGGAAACTTTGGATGTTCTGTTTGGAACACAAGATTTCCCTCAGGGCGGAATATCTTCCCGGGAAATCGAATATTTCTGCGGACTGGAATTCAAGATTCCTCATAGACTTCTCGGACTGGAAACTCGATGTGAACGTCTTCAATTCCCTCTTCCGTTTTTGGGGTCCCATGGACGTGGATTTATTTGCCAGCAGGCTTACCTTCCAACTTCCCAACTATTTCAGTTGGATGCCGGACCCGGGCGCTCTTGCTGTGAACGCGTTTCTCCAACCCTGGTACCACTTCCTGGGTTATGCCTTCCCTCCTTTCGCCATGATTCAGAGGGTCCTTCAGAAGGTCAGATCGGAACAATGCCTTCTGATCCTAATAACTCCCTTTTGGCCGTCCCAGGCATGGTTCCCGACAGCCCTGGAACTAGCATGCGACATTCCCTTTCTGATCCCAGCTTCCCCAGGCCTGGTCTCAAACGCAGACGGCGAAGATCATCATCTTATTCTCAAGGGGAATTTGAACCTTCTTGCCTGGAAGGTGTCAGGCAATCTAACGAGCTGTCTGGATTTTCGTCGACAGCTCTCTCTCTCCTCGGAGAATCTTGGGCACCTGGAACACACCTTAGATATAACAACATTTGGAAGAAATGGTTTCATTGGTGCCTGGAAAGGAGCCTGGATCCCGTGGAGACTCCTGTCGTGAATATCGTAAATTTCCTGTTCGAACAATTTGACAGAGGCCTTTCCTATCGCTCTATTAATTGCTTCAGATCCGCAATCTCTGCTGGTCATTCTCCTATCAACGGTACATCGGTAGGTAAAAATCCTATTATTTGTAGAGTGCTTAAGAGTATAAGACTAAGAAGACCCCCTAGACCTAAATACCAGACCCTTTGGGATGTCAAGTGTATTTTAGACCTTTTTTGTTCCTGGCCTGATAATTCTTCCCTTAATAGAAAGTTTCTCTCCTTTAAACTCGCCACACTCTTATGTTTAATCTCTTGTAGGAGAGTATCTGACATCAGAAGTTTGGACATTCCCAATAGGTGTTATGATATGTTTGGTGTCAAGTTTGAATTACTAAGAAGAACTAAAACCATGTCAGATTTTATCTTTTACCCTCGTTTTGACAGTTTGCCTAAACTTTGTGTGGTTGCTTGTATGAAAGAATATGACGCTAGGATGTCTCTCCTACGCCCTTATGATGCAAATCAACTTTTAGTTTCTTTTGTGAAACCTTTTAAGCCTGTTTCTTCCACCTCCATAGCTAGATGGGTTAAATCTACGATGAAACTTGCTGGTATAGACCTCTCTAAATTTCAAGCACATTCTATTAGAGGAGCTATGGCCAGTAAATCCTTCTGGTCAGGTGGTAAGTTGGATGATATCCTGAAGGCTGCTGACTGGTCGAATGCTAATACCTTCGCTCGTCATTATTGCAAGCCTATCGAGCATATGTCTGAGGTTGTCCTTCGAGGCTACGAACATGCATAATGTAGCCTCCGGTCTTGTAATGAAATTGCGATTCTCCTATTAACATGACCAGAGAATCTGGATTTCATTAAAGACACGGAGGCTGACATTATCCCTCCCTCCTCCCCTTTGCAACTTTTGGGATGTCTTTTATGAACCTATTACATCTTTGTTATATTGTTCATGATTTTATTGATCGCTGCAATTGTTTTAATGTATTATTATGCCTATGTGATGAGATAGCTCTTTAGGCTCTTGGTTCTTAATCTTTTCTTTCTTTCAGACAATTCCGTTTAACCGGCTGGCCTTTGACTTGTTGAAGTTTCTTCCATGATGTTTTCAAGCTTCCTGTTCTCTCAACCTATGAAGTTCGTTCCTTACCCGGATCTCTCAGTTTTTGAAGTTGTTCCTGCTGCGATTCTTTTAAAAGAGGCAGATCATCTCCTGGATACATCCTTTGTTGTTAACTCTAGAACTTTATCCTTTATGATGTAGTGCGGCTGTGTGAGTTGCTATTAAAGGATAAATGCATAATGTCAGCCTCCGTGTCTTTAATGAAATCCAGATTCTCTGGTTAATAGGAGAATCGCAATTTACTGTGAAAGGACCAATAGTCCACGCAAGAGGTTTTGAAATGGGGCTCACAACCGGTACCCCAGAAAATACTACCAAAACATTATTATGGCCAGACAGACCCACCTCAGGGACCAAGGAATGAGAAATAGAGCTATTTGTTGCTCCTGTATCCACCAAATCTCCTTAGTTGAACCATGCACATCCACACTAACGTATATATCTCGTTGGTCTACAAGTATCAAAACTGGTCCCTCACCCAGTCCCCGGCTGTCCTAGCTGTAAGACATACCGGTCACCTCATCCGTATCATGGTCATCATGACAATACTGTTTGCCCCGAGGGTCGTCAAAGTAGTTCTGATCAGTACGACCCTGGGATGCCACAGTGTTCTGAGCCCTGTTCCGGCCACCATCTTCACGAACCCGTCCACGAGAACCTCATCCTCTTGGGACCGCCACCTTCTGCAAAAGTACAGGACACTCGCTGTGCCAGTGTCCCTCCTCCCTACAATACGCACACTGATTCGGTCCTGCAGGCATAGTATTCTTGCTAAAAAAAAACAAAGGGGAAGGTGCACTCAAATGAAGTCAGTAGAGAAAAGTATTTTATAAATGTCTTCTTCTTTATTCAGAATATTGTTTTTCTGTAAGCAAGGACACAGCCAACGCATTTCGTTCCCTTTGTGCCGTGGGAACTTCGTCAGGGCTGTAAAAGTTGCAACACATATATACATAAATATACAAAAAATGAAAAAACGAACACACCAAAAAATATAATTTCATTACATACAAACACAAAAAATCACAAACTGATTTTCACTGACCCTTGTGGTGTATTCATTATGGGTACTGTATCGATCCCCCTGTTTCTGACCCTTGTCTGGTTAATAATTAACTAGCAGCCATTCAACTGCACAGAAATCCGTTATCTGATTAGCCACACAACGGCACAGAAGCCCGTTATCTGATTAGGTCATAGCGCATGCCATCTCATTAGGCAAGCACTATTCCTCCAGCCCCCTAATAGGCATACAGTGTTCTCAAAACAAATCAAACCTACCACGATCTGGGAAATCCCCACAGCCATTGTTTTGATTTAGCCGAGAACTTCAGTAAAGAATGTGCGAACGATCAAGTTCGTATGACATCCTTATTGACGTATTTATGTCCATCCTTACGTCAATCCCGGCACCTTTCAGGTATAAATAATACCGACATTGCCTTAAGCAAACACACGAGGTGGTGACAAGATTGGAGCAGCGAGACTTGCCGAGAAGCCCACAGACGCTGCCCCTCCTTTCTGACGCGCTGAGAGAGAGAGACGCTGCCTTTTCTCCTGCCGAGAAAT
Source organism: Lissotriton helveticus (assembly GCF_964261635.1). Lineage (NCBI taxonomy): Eukaryota > Metazoa > Chordata > Amphibia > Caudata > Salamandridae > Lissotriton > Lissotriton helveticus. The sequence goes on from NC_136065.1 coordinate 1,780,249,358, forward strand.
CCAGCTCCGGCGCTTCCAAGCAGCCCTCGCAGGCAGCTGGAATATCAAGACCTGAGATAGAGATACCAGCCCTCCAGCCTTCTAAACTCCCAGGTACTGAACTGAATCATCCTTTGTAGAGAATTCTTGAAGCAGACCCTTGGCAAAACAAACTTAACTTAAACTGCTACTTATCTACTCCCGCCACGTATTAGGCTTAGGTCAGGTACATTGGGGTAGGCGTAGTTAGAAGCACCAGTTGAGTACGATTAGTCAATGTATACATGTATGTATCTATTTTATCCATTTTAAGTATCATATGGCTAAGAAACCATATCCATGCTTTTACAGTATTATTTTATAATTCTGTTATTACTGTATGCACTTTACTTAAATCTAAGTATTGCAATAATAGCGATTCATTTCTCTTGTATGAGAAAAGAGACTGATCAATAAATAACATCTTTTATTGAACACGCCCGTCTCTTCCTTTTCTCTACAATCTGGTGAAACTAAGAATGCACTGAACTGACTGAGTAAAATAAGTTGTCTTTTGTTTTCACACGACTCTAGAGATACACTCTTGATTAGGAGAGAGCAAAGTTGTCATGTTCTATGGTTGTCAGAAACTAAATCCCTTCTTGTCTATCCAGGGAAGTTAAACTCCTCCTTGTCTATTCGAGAAAGTTTCTAGTGAACTCTGAGCTAGCTGGCACACACATAACTTTAAGTCTAATATCGACAGTAGAAGACCTAGTTAACCTCTGTCCTACGTCTATACTATTGAAGATATTATTCCAATGCGCAGAGCCTATTGGGATGATAGGAACTACACTACATGGCGCCCAACGTGTTTGGATGGGCGATAAATCTAATGTAAGACATTAGAGTAACTCAGTCGTGCTTTTTCACACAGACCCCTTTTCCCCATAATACTCCAAAGACGTCTGGAGTGGGTGAAAGGTTAAATCCGCCAAACTTAGTAGGAGGAGACTTCTATGTATGGTTCTTGGTTTATTCAACGTTGAAGGATACACTGTTCCAAAATATTGTGCATCTAATCTTTGTTTCCATAGAAACCTGATCTGCAAATAAATACAATAACCTTCTTGACATTAGAATGTCAGAAACTGAAGAAGAAAGGGAGACAGTTAGAATAGCAGCTGAACTCCTAGCAGCTGACAATACTCTGCTACAGCAAGACCCGGATGCAATACTCATCCCGGTCAACATAAGAAAATCTATAACTTTAAAACTTATAGAAAATGGGCTGACACCGAGAGGTGGTACAGTCATATTCGTAATTGAGGCACACGAATATCGGCAGACAGAGGTATTCTATTCATGGATAAACTTTCCAGCAGCAAACGCTATAACAAAGGACTTCCACTATTACAAAATAGAGGAACCTCCAAATGAGTACACTCCTTTCGAGGAGGTGGAAATACCACTCAAATACCAAGAGCACCTGCTCTGGTTTAATGGCGCCCTAAAACATAATAATCACATCACCAGGCTCGGTCCACTAGGTAGACCAGGTGCAACGTGGCCGGTCCTATCCGGATACACACCACATCCAGACATTGAAGAAATGTCTGCACCAGAATTTTTAGCACAGCTAAAACAACTAATTAAAATACACAGACAATTAGTCCAATATGTAATGCGGACTTCAACAGTCCAACCATCTATTAAAATTCCACAGCTGATCCCTCACCAGGGGAACACAAATAAAATTACACCACAGAACATATAGTCCTGTCTAGGTAAAGTACCCGCAAAACGGGAACAAATTCCATTCTGGTTAGCACAAAAAATCACTCAAAAAGAGGCGGTATTTCCAGATACCACCCCGGTTGAGAAACACAGGATCCTGACTATCTGTCTTCCAATGGGAATCGCACCACATGTGGAGGACTGTGACACTTGGGGTACAGTCTTTGCTTCCATTTACACAAAAACACATGGTGTTCCATCCATGTCAGTAATACCAGATGTGCTAAAACAAATTCAAGATGAATACGGTCCAGAACCTGCTTTAACTCTTGGTATGAAATTACTAAAAGACTTCAAGCAGGTCTCGGCAATATTACTAGCCAATATAAAGGGAGAAGCAGCAAATGTGGCAATCCGCCAGAGGTTAAAAGAGACAGATATAGCAGACCAACCATTTGAAATTGCCAGAATCATAGAAAAATCCTATGAAGAACTAGGAAGAGATAGTTTGGGTGGAAAACCGGTGAAACCCCAACTAATTGAAAAACCTGAAAAAATATTTATTAAAAATAATCTAAACACTCAAAAAAAGAGCTGGGATGGAAATAAACAATCCACTCCTAAAGAAAAAAGATTCCAGTCCAGAGGAAGGTCTCCTCGGCGGAGAGAAAGATCTCCGGACCAAGGACACAAGTCTCCCCAAAGGGAGCCCTCTGAGAAAAAATATAACCTTAGAAATAGAGATAATCTGAAGAAACCTGATAGATATCAAGATATTGATACACGTCCCTCTCAATCTTTTCAGACTTCCTCGCAGAAATCGGAAAGGAGAGGACGGTCAGAACACAGGGAAGAGCACGTCAAGTCCAAAGACAAGGAACCTGCTCATCAAAATAAAAAATTACAGTTTCCAAAAAAGAAGGTAGCCAGTATTAAAGTAATCAACCATGCCGAGAATACTGAGGACACAGCTGAAAAACGGAGAATGGCTCAGACAATGCTAGACAGCGCAGCAGAAGTGAGCATAGCTCGCAAGATCCTTATGAATCATCTGGAGACAGTGGATACGAATGAATACATTCAGGTGGAAACTGCAGATACCAGAGTTAGCAAACCTCATAAAATATATGAAATAACATTGCGTATAGAGGGGGATAAGACTAGGAAAATAAGGGGTCTCTTTTGGGATAATCTCTCCAAGGGCTATGACATCCTTCTAGCTGAAAGAGACTGGCCACCAGAGTTTGTCAGGGAGTGCCCTCATGGCGAAGAAATAATTATGCCTGCCTTCTCAAATCATATTCCAATTCATAAAAAATATACACTTGCAAGAAAGTGGGCAGTAGCCCAAGCCCCTGCATTATATAAAAACCATGTGGGATGGGATGAGGACTCTCCTCCTCACAAAATCCAGTTAAAATCACAACCTACTGCTCAGAGGCAGTACCCAATAAAGCAAGAAGCTAAAAAACGGGTAAAAGAGATCCTAGATCACCTTGAATACCAGGGGGTGATTGAAACCTGCACCTCACAAATGAATAATCCTTTGTTTCCTGTCTCCAAACCAGACAATTCATATCGTCTTGTTTTGGACTACAGACACCTTAACTCATGTTGCAAAACTTTTGCAGTACAAAACTCGCATAGTGCTGCACTAATGAATAACATAGTGCGCAAAAAATACAAAACAACATTAGACATCTCTAATGGATTCTTCTGTCAAAATATAGCACCAGAGAGCAGATATTTGACCGCGTTCTCAATAAATGGCGCGCTTAAAAATTCTGTCGTTTGCCCCAGGGGTTCAAGAACAGCCCAGGATTGTTCTGAGCAAGAGTAACAGAGTTACTACAAATATATGATGATGAGGCATTATCTTATGTCGATGACATCTATCTAACAGATGATGACTTGGATACTCACTTGAAGAGAGTGAACACCATAATACTTGGGTTCGCATCAGAGGGTTACAAATTCAACTTTAAAAAGTCAAGAATTGCCCATCTAACTGTCCTATTTTTAGGATATGAACTATCAAGTGAAGGCAAAAGCCTGGCTGACAATTTCCTAGAGAAATGTGCTGTAATCCAAGCACCTAGAACACTAAAAAACTTACAGTCAATTCTAGGTTTCCTAAATTTCGGAAGAACTTACATTATAAATTATGCAGAGAGAGTTAAACCTCTCTATGATCTTATAAAACCAGATTTTAAAAGAATCAATTGGACTCAAAAACACACAGAAATTTTGAGATCTCTACAAACAGATATGTTAGTTAAAACAAAATTACAAACACGTGACAACACACGCAACCTTGTGATTCGAGTCATCCCAGGAAGATGTGGATTCACGTATCTGACCTCTAATGAGGGAGAAAAGGTACCAATAGCATACAAATCACATTTGTACACAGAAGCTGAAAAAAGGTTCAGCATAAAGGAAAACATTGTTCATGCAGTTCAGACAGCTGTAGCAAAAGAGAAATACCAAGCCGACGGTAGACAGGTTACAGTCAGAACAGCAGAATCAGCTTTTGAGGCACTAACAACACCATGTAATTTACCGACAACGGCACTGAATCCAGAATGGATACAATGGGTAAATTCTGTTGCTACAGACAAAGTAAAATACTATTTTGACCCGGAAATGAACGAATTAAAATATCTAGAATATGAGAGAGAATACCCTCTGCCAATCGACATTCTGCCTTTACGACAGTACGCCTGTGTAATATATACAGACGGTCATGCTCAACCCTCAGTTTGGGGAGAGCTGGCTTACAACGCCACATGCGAAATTGTAAAAGAAGTGTGGCGCGGAGGTAAATTAAGACCTCTACTTACAAAAACACACTCAGTGGAAAATAATTCAGAACAACAAACTGAAATAATAGCATTAAAAATGGCGCTAGATAATGCCGATCGCGAATTCCCGACACTTATAGTGTGCGATTCGTATTACTGCGTAAAATCATACAATAACGATTTACAGAAATGGATTCAAAACGGTTACAAAGATGACACAGGTGCAACAATAAAGCATAAAATGCTTTGGGAACAAATAGTTCTTTTGCAAAAGGAACTACGAAAAACTCACGTGATACACTCACTGAGTCATCAGCGTGATGGCGTTCACGTTGCAGGGAATTCATTGGCTGAGACAGCCACAGCGGTAGCAACTAAATCGGCTTCCGTAGCAAAAAAAAAGCGTGCAGTAAAATACATTGACGGGGAAACTGTGCTGGCAGTGAAAACGTCATCAAAAGGCGACTGCTCAGCGCTACCGATCAATTACCCACTCAATTATACATACATAATCGATGCAATCTCAGTCCCTTTTGCTCGAATCCCTGGAGTGGGGGATAGAGTAATTCCAAACACGGACAGGAGAGGCTTGTTAATAGCAGACGCACATATGGGTGAGGGTCTCAGACACCTTAAGCTAAAAGATTCTCTGGAAGAATTACAATCAGTGTACTGGTGGCCAGGCATGAGCCTGCATCATCACATTTTTGTAAAAAACTGCCCAGACTGCAATAGAGATCGCAGTGGCGAGAGAAACGGTTTAATACCATGGCGTTTCACTCCAGAATGTATCAAATCAACAAAAAATAAAAACCAGTATGAATAATGCGTCACATTAACATGTAAAGACTATTTTCACTTATAATGTAGACCCCAACTTTCGGCTGACGTCTGAACTGTTATAAAAGATTTGCGAGTCTATAATGGCATATACGCTAGAAGCATGTTATGTTCTGACCAAAATCTTTCCTTTAGCTCTAAAAACAGCTTATGGAGGGTGCCTGGCCAGAATTAACATTGCATTGCGGGACTCTTCTCACTTCCTTCCTGAGGGAAACGGGATGGTGTAAAGAAAAAACCAAGGCATAAAGCAATCTATAACAGCAAAGATATTAGGTTCGGGAGCTGGGTGGGTCAAACATTTAATAAGTGTCCAACGTAGTCTAAATAACCTGCCAAGTAATTCTCTGAAAGGACTCAGTCCGTACGAACTATTGTTTGTAAATGTAAATGTGTAAATGTAGTTGAGCTTATATAGCGCACAGCTACCCGCAGTGGGTTTCCCGGCGCTTGCTTAGGGAACCCGTCCTGGTATTCCCCTGTGAGATAGCAGGGTATCCACAAGGTGAAAGTCAGGCATCCCGCCGCGAGGGGCCGTTGTGGAGATTAAGCAAGCTATTGCCCAGAGTCACAGAGTGTGAACCCGTGAGTCAAGGAGGCACCGGGGCGAGAATTATCGAGTCCGTGGAATTTTTAGCCCAAGACCCGCCGAGGCGGGGAATTGAACCCTGGTCTAGGACCGATCTCAGCTTCCGGGTCTGCTGCCTCTAACCCCTGAGCCACACTTCTCCACTTGGGACTAGAATGTTAATCCAGGACTTAGATAGTCAGACTTCAGTGGTTAAAGAAAAATGCTTTGATATCAAAGATCGCTTGGCTATTTTACAGGACTTAAATGAAACAAGAAAAGACCTGAGCAACATAAAGTTGAAACAGCAGCCAACAACCACTGAAGAAAAACCACCTGTCCCAGCAAGGCCTGTCTGGATTCCAAAAGTCGGGGATCTGGTCAGAGAGAAGATCGCGGTAAAGAAGGAATTTGGGCCTTCTTATAGAAAAGCAGTTCCTGTCTTGTCTATCAACGGGACAAGATCAGTAGTACTACCGCCCCTTGCTGGTAAAAAGGAGAACCGAGTCATATCCATCGACCTGGTTAAACCACAATCATGTGGCCGATAACAAATAGTAGGCCAAGTGGACTCCCAAGAAGTAGCAGAACACCAAAGTTTGCTACATCCACAGAGGTTCAAACTGAAAGACTGATCACATTTGGAAAATCTACAGTGAAACAACAAGGACTATGCAACAAAGCAATGGAACTTGAACCTCTTAAAACCCAAATCAAAGCTTTTCATCAAGAAACAACTACCTACGATGATGTAACTACAGAGTTTTCTAATGAAACAAAGCAAAAGCCAAAAGCAAAAAGTAATCCAGAAGCAATTGGAACAATTGACAGAACAGCATCCGGCTACTTCATCAACTTCGATGATTCTTCAGAAGAACAAAGCGACCCAGAAGTACAGCCATCAACAAAAACTTTTAAAGACAAAGCAAAGGAACTTTTTCAGCAACTAAAGAGAACCTATCTGACTTCCCCATGGATTGAAATTTGGGTGACATTAGGTGCATTTGTCCTCATACTTTGGCTCATCATGGTACTATGCTTGGGACATTTCATTGAGGGAAAATATGCTAAAATGGACACAGCAAGCCAGAAAATCAACTTGGTCCTTAAACCACACACAACTTCACACGTCAAGAAAAGAGAACTTTCTTCCGTGAACTTCACAGCCAATCCTATACCAGGCGGTGTAGCATGGGACAATACTGATTATGAAATCTATGGCCCGGTTGAAATCCTGAAGTATCTACACCAATTTAAGATCTCGTTATGTAACTTTGTAAAACCAAGCACATTTGCTGATGATTGGGACTTTGAAAGTATTAATGATATGATGTCTGATCTAGTAATGTCTGCTAAGTTTACAGAACATGATTATTTACAGGGTTCATCTAATTATGATCAAATGTTCTGCTATAACCACTATGGTAACCATTATCTCCATAAATCTGCACAACCTAGAAATGTTTTAAATTATAACCAATGGGAACATTGTGCTACTCCACCAAAGGGTAGTTCCAAAACATTTTTTGATAAATATTCATACTTTTCAGGGTTTAACACAAGTAATGCAGAAACATTTTATTTCAAATTGTCAAATAAGACAGGTATGAAGACCATGCTTACCAACACAAAATTGATATATTCAGATTCATTTTTTGAGCAAATGAATACATTTGGTTTTGATTTCTGGAACAGTAACATTGAAACAAAAAGTGTTTGGGGTACAAAAGATTGGCAAGTACAAGGTATAGAATCATTGTTCAGAGCCTGCATGATCCCAGAACAAATTATATTTTTGAATGACACTATTCAACAAACTACCTGTCTTGGCTTAGCCAAAATCAAAGACTTAAACAAACCGTCTATTCCAAAGCCAACAACGAATAGTAATAACTCTATAGATGTTGAGATAGACGTAAACCATATTTTAAACCAAAACAGAACACATCCTGATTGGAAACAATGGTTGATCTGGCCCACAGACACAAATAACTGTCAAGACAGATTCCTGAACAAAATACAGAGGTTCAAATTGACCAGGCCAGACCCTAGATATTCCCAAAGACAACATCCAGGGATAGTAACTACTTACAGTGTGGGCAAGCTCTGCCTTCAATGGCTACAAACATCCACACTGGCAGAAATTAAGCAACACCTAACTTTACTTCAAGAAGGTGCTGACTTGCGTGATTTCATTATGGGACCACGCAAACAGCGTCAAAAACGTTTCATATCGGCCTCTATATATGCAGCTTACAATGAAGTTTGGAAAGTAACTCAAATTGAGACGGCAGAAAAAATACGGGAAATTGACCGTATTAATTTGGAAAAATCACTTTCTGTTGTGGACAATGGGTTAATGACTCTGTCCTCCAGAATATATTCACTGGACAGTATTGTATCTTCAGCAATCGATATAATATCGCAAGACTTACTGATGTTACAACACGGTCAGTCCCAATTGCGTTCTATTGTACAGCTTGGCTGGACGTTACAAAATCTGTGCCTTGGCGTTTAATCAACACAACGTCACTATTTAATATCTTTAACCTTACTGATAAACAAATCAGTTTGGCACAGAAGGGTGCTGACTATACAATTCTGAGCATTGAAAAACTTGAGAGATTACCATTGACAATGTCAGAACGACCTGTCATTGAATGGATAATACATGGGATAATAAATATTCCGATAACAACTTTCCAGTTTCAATACTGCCATTAATTCATTAATTAATTATACCATATTGTGGAGCCCGTAGCGAATTTAAACGAGGTGCCGCCTAATTTTAAGTCAAGGTACATATGAAACTATTCTATTCAAGATCTTTTATTAATCTCTAGGCCAGTACCTGGCAAGTACTAGTGTGTAGTGTATTTCTACAGGAAAGCCTTTATCCTGAGGCATAATGTTTCCAGAGTCTAATTAGATCCAATTTCTAGAGTGTGTTCGCCTTAACTGATAATTTTCTATAATATATAAAACTTCTTTTATACTATTTCAGGAATATTCGTTCATAATAAAACAATAATTTTATCAAAATCATCTTTCCCTTCCATGTGGATGCCTCAATCGGGTAACCAAGGACGTTCACAACCTGTTCATCCATTTCTATTGGCTATCTGACTGTCTGCGTTTCGTGAAAACATTTTTTATGGTAAGCCCCAGTGCGCCATATTATGTTTTTTTTCTTTTCTAGATTCTGCTTACTGGTCCTTTCATATTTCAGGCTTTGGTTTCAAATATTTCAGCACTCATTCATTTTAATTTGGTTTCTTCTTTCTTGTATCTTTTCACTTTGTAAGCAAAATTTTCTTTACTGGTGGAGACACAAATTCCTTCTCCTTCTCCTTCACGGATTTTCTCGCTTTCTTTCTTTTTTCATTTACTTCTTTCTGGAATATTTATGTAGATGTACCAAATTTGGGATTAGACTCAATGACGAGTAGTGGTGTAGTGTGGCTCACTGGTTAGAGGCGACAGGCCTGAGAGCAGAAGTCAGCCTGGGACCAGGGTTCAATTCCCGACGCGGCAGGGTCGTGGACCTTGGTCAGCGGACTCGATAATTCTCGCTTCGGTGCTTACTCTAATCAGGGGTTCCACTCGGCAACTCTGGGCATTAGCTTGCCTAATCTCCACAACGGCCCCACCAATTCCGGGGATGCCTGGCTCCACCTTGGGGACTCCCAGCAAGGGACCATCCCACAGGGAAAGCCAGGACGGGTTCCCCAGAGTTATACAGCGCCGGGACACCCCGTTGCTGGGGCAGCTGTGCGCTTTACAAGTATACTACACACACGACTGTTTGTAGAACATTTTCTCTTTTGTATTTTCACCTTTTTAATGTTGTTTTCATCTGAAATATCCTGTGGTTCCATCTTAGGGGTATTCAGTACGATTTTATAGACAATTGTATGTATTATGACTTATCGTGTGTGGCTTAGATTCACTTATTAGTGCAATGTGTAAAGAAAATTGTACTTACTGTGATCTTCGTTTCTGTGTGGTTTATATTTATGTATCTTTAGTACGTTGTTCTTTGGGTCAGTGAAAATCAGTTTGTGATTTTTTGTGTTTGTATGTAATGAAATTATATTTTTTGGTGTGTTCGTTTTTTCATTTTTTATATATTTATGTATATATGTGTTGCACCTTTTACAGCCCTGACGAAGTTCCCACGGCACAAAGGGAACGAAACGTGTTGGCTGTGCCCTTGCTTAGAGAAAAACAATATTCTGAATAAAGAAGAAGACATTTATTAAATACTTTTCTCTACTGACTTCATTTGAGTGCACCTTCCCCTTTGGTTTTTTATACCTTTGTAATTTACACATCTCCGAGCTGCGGATGTTGGAAGTGGCTGCACCACCTAATATTGTGAATACATGGAACCATTATGCTTGACCTTTGTCTGCTGCTTTGTGCTTTTCTGTTTCATAGTATTCCTGCTAGTACAGGGAAGCTGTCGGGCTAAACCACCACATCTTCTACCATTCCCTCGAGAAGCCTGTTGCAACAACACCTTTGTCTTCAAATCCTTCTGCTTCTCATCCCCCTTATCCTTATCCTCATGTTCCCTATGATCATAATACTGCGCCATATTCAAGATAAAAGAAGGAGAAAATATGGACCAGGTGCTCTCGGAGCCTGCAATCGGGTCGCAATCTCAAGAAGAAAATTTGAAACAAATATATTGACAAACAATTGAACGTCACCTTCAATTGACAAATCTTGTCCACTATAATCTAGAACCACGCCTTCAAACCGTGTGAAAAAATCAGACATATTCTCATCTTTCTTCTGACGACAAGCAGATAGCTTCTCCCATGAACCTTTCTAGGCAGGATGAGAGAATGCATAGACGTGATAAAGCGGCCTGGCAAGGCAAGTATCTCTGCTTTAGGCTTCTCACCAGGCTTCTTCTCCTGGTCTCATACTTTAATTTGTCCCCAGGTACCACCCAATTCCGCAACATGATCCTGTGTGTGTACTTGTCTCCAAATATTAACCGGAACCAACAAACCTAAGAACATTTCGGTATCCGCAAGTGTCATTACTGTTGAAGAGGCTGCCTTAGTCAATTCTTAATACTATGCAGTAGGATTCATCCTAAGGTCAGGTAACTGAGTCTTAGGGGACAAGACCTTACTCCTTTTCCATGGAGTATAAACCCACTGTTCTTGGAAACGGGCCGCTGCCCCAGGTTTAGAAACAACATTATGCTGATCCAGCAGCTCTGGTACTTCAGGGTGAAATATGGAGTGGACCTCCCTCATTGGAAACTGAGAGTCCGTCGTAGGGCTCCTCTCAAGCAGCCTACCCCAATAAGCAACCAATGTCGTGACATTACCAAAAGCCTGACCAGGCGCCATATCAGTAACGTATACATGATCCTTAAAATCATATATAATCTGTGGTGCTGCATCATTGAATCACTGCTCTCAAAGTCCAATCAAAGTAGTCGACATGTGCTTAAGGGCATGCTGCTGTACAAAAGGCTCATAATCATTCATCACACTCTACACATCCTCCACTCCATAAATGGGGTTTTGGCCCCACTGTGCTGCCTGATTAGCCACTACCTGTTTCTCTGCCTCTCCCATATCAGATCACACCAACGTTCGCCCCAGGCGTTCCTTAAATTTCGTCCTGCCTCTATCCTCAGGGCCGTGTAATGGTGTCTCACCACTATGTAATGTCAGGGAATGAAGGAACACAGTGGGAGTGATAACAGAGGTAGTGGGCATTAACTCCTCTGCTGGCTGGGTCGTAGGTGTAAGAGCTGGCGAAAGGGATGTTGAAGCAATAGGTGTTGCAGGAGTGCTAACGGTCGTAGTTGCCACAGATGACGAAGACAGAGAAAGGACAGGAGGTGCCTTGGCCAAGGCAGTCTGATCAACAGTAACATAATTAGAAACAGCAGAGACAGAAGAACTGGGTAGCTGGGCATATGGGGGAAGAGAAGGATATACCCTCTGTGGGGCATATGGAGGTGGGGGTCTAGTATCTAACAATTGTTCCACAAAAGTATAATTTCTTCTTGGGCCACATAACATTTATCAATCTGTAACCGGAATCTTCTATCTTCATGTTCAATCCCTATCTCTAGCTTCTCTCTATCATGCGCTACACCCTTCTGAGTCAATGTTTACATTCTGCCCTTCCGGGCCTCCTTCTCTGCTTTCATGCGCCTCTGCTTAGCCTCTTTTTGCCATGTTCTGAGGGAATCAAACATAGACTGCCTACTTCTTCTCGCAAACAACTTCTCCTGTGAAAATCCAATTTTTTGTTCATCAAATGTGCCCATCAATGGCCAGTACAACTCAGCATTATCCCTCCTATATTTGTGCCTTAACGTACTAAACATAATAGGGCCAAGGCCATGTTTTACATAATATCAAACTTCAGAGTGCCCTACAGAGGTGCTGGCTGGCTTTCTTCCAGTCAAACATCAGCAGAACAACGACAACAAGAAACCAGCAAACAGCTATCCCAGCCATTTTAAAAAGTAAGCCAAATTCATTGGGTTGCCTGGCAAGGTGTTCACAAACACTCTGTATCCAAAACAGTCCTCAGACCATGCCAAATGCAAACCAAAATCGGTCCACAGACTGTGCCAAAGACAAACCAAAATGGTACTATATCCACAAAGAACCAAAACAAACTCACATGGCGCACACAGGTCAAATAAATGTATTTTATACTGCTGACTCTTTGGACCAAATGGTCAGATCCAAGGTTTCTCCATTCAGGACCCCAGGCGGGATGACCGCTGGGCGAGGCACCAACCGGCCAGACAGACTGGGCAGCTGCGTGTTCAGGAACTCTCTTGTGCTGTGATCCTTGGTCCGTCCATCCGCCCTGACGATGGCCCGACCTCCACACCCATCCGCTGGCGAGGATGGGTCACCCAAGGGAGTCCCTGTTCAGGCGCCAACTGAGGAAGTGAACCGATTAGGGCCACCCGGGTCTCTCGCGCCCACTTCTCAGCCTTCCATACAAATGAAGAGTCGGTCAGACAGTAGAGAATACAAACCAAGTAGATTTTATTCAAATACACTCTGGCAGAGTCGAGTCTGACCAGCCTCCTAGGATTGCTGCAGAGAGACTGACTTCAGCAAACATAGAGATACATAATGTACATTTCTGAACCAAGAAAGTCCCCCCCATAATGGAATTCTACTAGCAGGTGCAGCTAAAACCAAGAAGTACTGAAAGATGAATTTCGACTCTAAGGCCAGGCACACATTATCTGTATGCCAAGGTCGTTCTGTTCGTGTCTACCGCTAGGCTAGTGGGAGAAAGCCTCAGTCTATGGGAAAGGAATGCGTTAATAAGAACAGTGTATTCATTAGCAAAGCAAGGCCTAACCTTGGGTAAATGGGACCTTCGGCAGCCTGCTTCTCGAGAAGGGAATACGCAGCTGACGACACGATTCAAAATGGCGGCTAAACATAAAATGGTGCCTCAAATGCTAACTTAACTTAAGAACAAAAGCACAAGAAAGGTAGCTAAACATATTCATTTCATCACAGTAGCAGTGAGCATTTATGTGCCATCCAGAGCACTGCAGAATTATGTGTTGGTGATCCTGTGCACACCTGGGCTTCCATGTAGACACTACAGACCTCTCTTTAGTGTCGCTAAGGGTTCACTCACTAGAGTCACTAACAGAACACTGTTGGCCCATTTAAGCACTTATTACTTTTAAGTGCTATTTTGCGTTTATTCTTTGAAAATTCATATCTCGACTTCAACTGGTTAGATTTTTGTCATTTTTGTATTGTTGTATTTATAAAAATTAAGCATTATTTTTGTTGTCTTTTTGTGATGTTTCTCTGTGTTACTGTTTGATGCGTTGGACAAATACTTTACACTTTGCCTCTTAAATTGAGCCTGACTGCTCTGTGCCAGACTACCAGAGGGTGAGCGCAGGATAATTTAGGGTGTGATGTGACTTACCCTGAATAGGATTGTGGTTCCTGCTTGGACATGGTGCATACGTCTGCCAGCCAGAAACAATATATATCACCTTTGTTAGCATGGCACAAAAGCAGTCAGGCTTATTTTAGAGGCAATGTGTAAAGTATTTATGCAGCAATTAAACCGCAATAAAGTGAAAACACAACACACACACTAATTTAGAAAAATAGAGTACAGTTTAACAAAGTCTTTGACACCAAAATGAAACAAAATCTAATCAGTAGAACTTGATATATATACAATTTAAAGATTTAAGGTATGTTTGATGCCTAATAGTACAAAGCGCCACTCGTGGCTATCCGGGGGAAAGTCACAAATTTAGGCTGATTTCAATGGACCACAGGCCAGATATAGGGACTAGGGAAGTCCTGCTGAAAAAGTTATCTTCTCAAAGTCCTGCGCAAAGAGTTCAGGTCACTGTGGAGCCGGCCGTAAGGAGCAGGGATAGGTATCAGGGATGGTTGTGGCTGCAGCGCAAAGAACAGGCCAGGCATCAAGGACGGTCCTTGCTGTACTGCAAAGATCCTGTCAGGCATCATGGATGGTCGTTGCTGGAGCTTCGCATTGATGGTCACCACAGACTTTCAATGCTGGGGCGCGAAGTGCAGATTTCACATTACTGGTTGTCACTGGCAATTGCTGTAACGCGAGTTGGATTCACGGACCTTCTGTTGGTGATTGGCACAGACAGCAAGATCTTGGCACAAACAGGTTATTTGCAGCTGCCCAAAATGTCAGGATTTATCCGTTTCTTCCAGGAGCAGCTCCACTGATGCCAAGCCAAGGGACCAGGACCTGGGAGGCACCTCTTAAGGGTCAGGAACTCACTCCAGCAGAGGCCAGCAGGGCTCAGGCAGCTCCAGTTGCAGGTCCAGGCAGGTCTAGTGCAGCAGCTCTGCTGGGCAGTTGCAGAGAGGCCTCTGGAGCATGTTGTATCCCTGTATCTCAGAACAGCAGGTCAGCTAACTAGCCCTTAGAGTCACTCAAGTAGCCTGGGATGAGGGGGAGCAGGTCCAGTCTCCTTTCACAGGTATCAGGGTAGGCTTCAGGCAGCAGGGCAGTCCTTCTTTTGCTATATCCACAGGCCCAGGAATGTACTGAAGACTGGGTCTGAGGGTCCCATTTTTATAGCTGAAGTCAGCTTTGCAGTGGAAGAAATTTCTGGAGTTTTCCCCCATAGAGGTATCTGAAGTTTCCTGAGTTCCTGCCCTAGTCCCAGTTTGTCTGCAGTCACAATCAGCTAGGGTGAAATTCTTTGTGCTTGAGCTAAAGCAGCACCTTTGAAGTGCAAGAAGTGCTGCGCCCATCTCTGCTCCCCCTCCTGCCCTGGATGGCTCATCCTGCCAACGCCCACCCCTTCAATTGTGATGCTGTGTCTGGGAGGAATACACAAAGGGCATTTTCAGAATTGTGACTTAAAATCCGACTGTACTATTAAGGAGAATTTAAAATTACAATTCCTTAGGTGCCCAAAATGACATTTCTACCCCCTTTCAAACAAAGGTTATAATGTATTAAGTGTGATAAGTCAATTCAATGTTATCCTACAGGAAAAGCAGCGCTTACAAAAGTAAAAAAACAAATTTAGGAGCTTTTCACTGCCAGGACATCCAAAACCTAAAAGTACATGTCCAACATTTCAAATACAATGCACCGTGCCCTATTTGCTGTTTAGGACCTACCTTAGAGGTGACTTATATGTAATGAAAAGGGAGTTTTGGGCTTGGAGAGGGTTTTATTTAGCCAAGTCGAATTGGCAGTTTAAAACTCCATACAGGCTGCAAGGCAGTCCTGAGACATATTTTAAGATGCTACGTAAGTAGGTTGCACAATGAGTGCTGCAGGCCCCCAAGTAGCATCTAGTTGCCCCGCCCTGGGTAGACCACTGTATTTGGGACTTACAAGTAAGCTAAATATACTAATCAGGTGTAAGCCAATTTGACTATGTTCTATGGAGTGAGCACAAACACTTTATCACTTGTTTATTTTGCCAGGTCGAAATGGCAGTTTAAAACTGTGCATGCAAGCTTCAATGGGATGCCTGAGACATGTTTAAAGGGCTAATTAAGTGAGTGACACAAGAAGTGATGTAGGCCCACTAGTATCATTTAATTTACAGGCCCTGGGCACATGTAGTACCACCTTACTGGGATTTACATGTAAATTAAATGTGGAAATTGGGTGTAAGCCAATGTCACCATGTTTAAAGGAGAAAGCATCAGCACTTTAGCACTAAACGGATTCAGCAAAAACAGGAGGGGAGTAGGAAAAAAGTTTGGGGGAAGACCATCCTAAGGCTAGCAGGTCTAACATTTGCGATATATTGAACAATGATTGATTGGATGCAATTTATTTGTATGTCGATATTAATGATGTTAATATAGTATCACATGACAACAGAGAGTGAGGTTTGAGTCTGTCCCCTTCAGCCTACTTCAGCTACTTCTTTGAAACTTTTTTTTATCACATCTTGGATCAGCCCAGATGAGAATACATCTCTTATCTCATGCTATCTACTATTTGGTTTATCATTCCACTTCTCAAGAAGTAGTTGCATCGCACAATCTACATTGGTTTCAGCATGTGGCCAGGAATTTTAGGAGTACAAAGACCCTATCCTGAAAAGGCAGCTTTCCGCCTCTCAAAACAAGACATTCAGCCACAGGTGTTATGCCCCCTCCACACCCCCCCCACAGCCCCCGAGATGGGGGGACCCCGCGCCTTTCATGTCAGAAGGGGCATCCACAACTCCAGCAGACCAGCTGCAAAAAATTTAAATAACTACAAACAACAAAAAGGATTCTAGTTGTGGTGCCGCTACCCGGGGGACCGCTGCTCTGTGTTGATTCTTTTTTAAAACCCTTTTATTTTAAAATTGTACAGAATTGTCGCTGCTAATGTGTTTTCAAGTGAATTGCTACTTAGAATCCTACCTGCACGCCACTTGTTCCACTCGCTCGCCTTCTCCTGAGCACACCCCGCGTCCCAACCAATCACGCCGTTTGGGGGAGGAGTTAGAGGCGGGGAAGTGTATTTACAGCACGCACAGCGCGGGAGCGGGCATTCTAGTTGTGGTGCCGCTACCCGGGGGACCGCCGCTATGTGTTGAATCTTTTTTAAAACCCTTTTATTTTAAAATTGTACTGAATTGTCGCTGCTAATGTGTTTTTAAGTGAATTGCTACTTAGAATCCTACCTGTACGCCACTTGTTCCACTCGCTCACCTTCTCCTGAGCACACCCCGCGGCCCAACTAATCACGCCATTTGGGGAAGGAGTTAGAGGCGGGGAAGTGTATTTACAGCATGCTCAGCGCGGGAGCGGGCATTCTAGTTGTGGTGCCGCTACCCGGGGGACTGCTGCTCTGTGTTGAATCTTTTTTAAAACCCTTTTATTTTAAAATTGTACAGAAATATCACTGCTAATGTGTTTTTAAGTGAATTGCTACTTAGAATCCTACCTCCACGCCACTTGTTCCACTCGCTCGCCTTCTCCTGAGCACACCCCGCGGCCCAACCAATCACGCCGTTTGGGGGAGGAGTTAGAGGCGGGGAAGTGTATTTATGGCACGCATAACGCGGGAGCGCAGCCGAAGGTGCGCCAAAGGCAAGCCCGTCTGCGCCTGTCCGCACCCGGACGGGCCCAGGGGCCAGTCCCCCTGTACGAACCATCAACTACTCCTCGGGCTATCTGAGAAGACTATATCAGGCAGACCTTTCGCTCTGTCCTGCCACCAACACCCGCCTTAAAAATGTAGGCATTCTCGAAAAGCGCAACGTATACCCAGGCCCCCTACGGACTACCTCTCGCCAAGCTCAGAAGGCCACCACGGCACAAGCTAAGGATCTCACGCTACGTATACTCTATCTCAATACCCGCTCCCTAGTCAAACACCAGCAAGATATTTTTCTCCTTCTTTTATCAGATAAACCAGATATTTTTTTCATTACGGAAACATGGCTGAAGGCAGACTCCACCCCCGATATCCTGGCAGCCGTACCTGATAATTATTACATCTTACATGCCGACCGGTCTGCTGGGAAAGCGGGAGGTGGAGTAGCAGCCATTATCCACAAAGATCATATTTTTACCTCCATTTCCCCCTTAAATCTCCCTGCAGTGGACAATTTGATTATTAAGCTTGATTCAAGCACAGGCCCAATTATCTGTGTCTTAATATATAGGCCCCCTCAACATATGCCCTCGTTTCCTTTCGCACTAAGCGAGCAGATGGCCCCTTTGATTACTGATTACGCTAAAATACTCCTCCTCGGAGACCTCAATTACTGGTGCAACGTTCATGCTGGAGGCCCCCAGGCCACAGAATTAATGGAACTTCTAATGAACCTGAACTTCAGTCACCACATCACTGCTGCCACTCATATAAAAGGCCATACTTTGGACCAAGTATGGACTACAAACATCATAGTTTCGGGACCCACTATATCTCCCTGCATCTGGTCAGATCATTATTTGATCAACTTTTCTATTTCCATCCCTACCTGTAGCAAGCGCCCGATAGCGGAGGGAGGCCTCGTCAGGAAATGGAGCATTCTTGATAAATCAGCTTTTCTGGACAGCCTAATCAGCTCCATCCCTGAAGAAACCCCAGACGTGGACCTGGCCGAAGCCAATATTTCTAACTGGTTTCGAGCTGCAAGCGACAAACACGCCCCACTTAAAAAACTTAAAATTTCCCGCTGCTGTGAAGCTCAAAAGTGGTTTTCCTCCGACCTTAGGGCTCAAAAACTGGATGTCCGCCAAAAGGAACCGAAATGGTGACAAGCTTACTCTTCGGAAACCAAACATATATATCTAAGCGTCCGCTCTAAATATAAAAAATCCATCAACTTAGCTAAAGCTGCTTACTTTTCTGATAAAATCGAGAAATCTAACAATAAATCTAAGGATATTTTTGCCATAGTTAACGAGCTGTCCAATAGTGAGAGAATTCTCCCCAAACCCGCGGCTACTCAACAACTGTATGACTCCCTAAATAACTATTTCTTAGACAAGATATCCACTATCAAAGCCAGCATTCCTATTACTGGACTTCAGACTGACTCCACGGCTATGACACCCAGCCCCTACACCCTGGATCATTTTCCATTTCCATCCATAGAAACTCACACCCTGCAAGCCCTATTGGCTAGGGTAAAATCCGGCTCTCCCAGGGACTGCTGTCCCCCACATATATTGAAAGATATCTTCCCGACCCTTGCGCCTCCTGTCTTGTCACTCCTCAATCAATCTTTGGACAAAGGTACAGTCCCTGTAGCCTTCAAGGAGGCAGTTGTTGTCCCCCTCCTGAAGAAACCGGAAGCAGACCCCTCAGAGCCCTCAAACTACCACCCCATCTCCCTTCTCCCTTATCTAGCCAAGGTCCTAGAGGCCCACGTCACCACTCATCTATCCTCCTTCATAGAACAGACCAGTTACCTAGCCCCTCACCAAGCTGGGTTCCGCCCCGCCCACTCCACAGAGACAGTCATCACCGTGGTAATGAATGTCCTCCGAGGAAATGCAGATAAAGGAATTCCACAGGCCCTTGTCCTTTTAGACCTCTCCGCCGCGTTTGACACGGTCGATCACACCATCTTGATGGACCGTGTCAGACAGGCCGGTATCCGTGGTTCAGCCTACAGCTGGATTAAGTCTTTTCTCAGTGAGCGCACTCAAGCGGTCCGCCTAACCCCCTTCTCTGCTCCTAAACTGTCCACATCCTGTGGTGTCCCCAGGGATCCTCACTGTCTCCTTTATTATTTAACCTGTATCTGTACCCTCTGATTCACTCCCTGAGCAATTCAAGGCCATCACCTTTAATTATGCAGATGACCTTCAATTAATTTTCACTATAGACAACTCTGCAGAATCCATCTGCGAGTTCCAGAATACTTTGCTTCACATCCGCCAATGGATGGACCTTAATCACCTGAAATTAAATCCGGGGAAGACCGAGTTAGTCCTCAATGGCAAGAGCCAAATATTCTGGGGCCCACATTACTGGCCTCTTGAACTTGGCCCCGCTCCTACACCCACCTTGTCGGCAAGAAGCTTGGGAGTGATCATTGATGGCGATCTCTCCCTTAAAACTCAGGTAGGCACGGTTGTATCTTCCTGTCTCTTCCAGCTTTGTAAAATCAGGAAGATCAGCCGGATGCTCACCTACTCGGCCCTGGTTTAGGTGGTGATGGCTTTGGTACTGTTGCACTTGGACTATGCCAACTCTATTTATCTAGGCCTCCCACTCTTTCTTGGCAAACGCCTCCAATTGGTCCAGATCAGGCTGCCAGATTCATTCATCAACAACCGCGTTGGCAGTCTGCCAGACCATTGTTACAAAAACTCCATTGGCTCCCAATTCCGAAGCGGGTTATAAATATACCCCTGCACTGGAGCGAGCTCCACGCTGTGCTTACTAAAAAGTAACTTTATTCCTGCGGCTCCTCCATTTCACATCTGCAGGATCCTGGAGGTCAGTGATGGTCAGAAGGTGACAGAAGGTGTTGTCAGTGCCAGCTTTAAGACTGGTCAGGTGTGACAGGGGAGACAAGAGCAGGCTGCAGAGATCGTTATGCGCTCAAAGATTTCCAGGGGTTATTAATGAGGACAAGGTAACTCTGGTGAATAATGTTCTTGCTGGAGAGGTCTGTGTTGTGACACAGTTTGACTTCTCATAAAGTTGCACAGAGGATTAATGCACCTGCTGCAAGGACCAACATGTAACTAGCAAATCACAAACTTGTGTTTTCTGTAGCTAGCTCAGTGGGCTACTGTTTTCGTCACAGACATTATTTTGTTACTTACAGTTCATAAGTTACATTCCTTGTAGTATAGCACAGTGAGCTATGACCTGTCACCAGAGAGCTGCATGCAAAGTGCAAGGCATAAGTTTAGAACCTTAGCATTCTTTCTTAATCTTTCATTATTCTAAGGTTGCTAAAAAAGGGTTCATTTGAGTAGTAAAAATTCTTATTAGTATAGACAACCCCAACCAATGTGTTACTATTTAAATTCTGAGTTTTGTTCTCCAAACCAAGCTTTGTTTACATACTATGCCTAAAAGTATAGATGACATGTGACTCCTAGCTCCCATTATCTTATGTAACATTTCCTATACCTTGATTTACATTCTTGTATGATTAATTGTCTCTGTGTAATATGTGTGCGATATAAAGCGCCCTCGCATCGTACTTTAGAATGAGTAGTGATATAAAAGAAAATGAATAAATGTAAGAGAGCGGTTATGGAGAAATGATGGGCAACAATAGAGGATGGTAGTGGGAGAATCCAAGGCTAAAGAGGTCTTGGAGTCATGGGCACCAACAAAGAGTGTCAAACGTGGTGGCACCAATGCATGTAATATGTGTCTGAGATGCTAAACATTATGGCACTCTACATTAGGATGGGTAGTGCTATAAAAGAAATGAATTAAATGTGAGAGAGAAGTTATGGAGAGATGAGGGCAAGGATAGAGAGTGGTAGTGAGGGAATCCTTGCAGAAGGTAGTCAAGGGGGTCTGGGTGCGACAGAGATTATAGCACCAGGCACAACAACCCAAAAGCTGGCACTGGGTGTTTGTGTGGCCTGAAGCATGGAGCCAGTGACCCATATACAGCTCATGTTTCATGGTCTAGAGTTCGCGGGGCAGACTTATTTATCCAGATGGCTATTAATTCTCAAACTGCACGTGTTTTCTCTTTCATTTAAATGGCCTGAATGGGTCACTTCCTTATTTTTGCGCTGCGTCTTCGCCATACCAGGATTCACCTATGGGACTTAGCATCATTGATAGTATAGCAACATGTTAAAAACATCTCTGAGCTCCTTCCTCATATCAAGGGAGTTGTAGCCCTTGGTGGGACTAGGCTTTCCCATTGAGAGGAGAAACCCACATGATGAAGCATGCCACCTATGGTGGGTGAGGGTATTAGTCCTAGAAGGAATTTCTCCCATATGGAGATTTTGTGAGACATCAGCTCGTCACTTCGTAATTTTTGTCAGTGTTAGCACAGACCCAAGGATTTTTTGTTGTTACACATATAGCAATATGTCATTTGTGTAGAGCAAAATTCGCTCCTCCGGGAGGCATCCATTTTTGTCGTTGAAGCAGCTCATGGCCGGGTGAACCCTGACCAGGCATGCCAATGGTTCCATTACCAGGGCAAAAAGGAGGGGGGGATAATGGGCAGTCCAGTCTGGTGCCTCTCTGTGTAGGGAATGCGTCCAATAGTACACCGTTTACATGCACCCTAGCACTCGAGTTGGTATATAGTAACTTTACCCGGGCAAGGAAGATGGGACCAAATCCAAACTTCAACAGTGTTTGTCGCATATACGGCCAATGGACAACATCAAAGGCCTTTTCGCCGTCTAGTGAAAGAAGTACGTGCGGGGTGGACCAATCCTTCACTGTGTACAGCCAGTTGGCTAAGCGGTGAAGGTTAAAGCGCATGGCTCATTTGGGCATGAAACCCGATTGGTCACAGTGAACAAGCGATGTGATTACCGGCAGCAGTAGAGCCTCAAGAATAGAGGCCAGGATCTTTGTCTCTACATTAAATAATGAGATGGGGTGATAGGACCTGCAGTCCGTGGGGTGTTTGCCCTTTTTGTGGATCGTAACCACTGTGGCATTGCAGAGATCTGGTGGAAGCGACCTCAGTTTGGGCAGCAAGGTACATATTTAGCCGATGTGGACGTAGCAGGCTTGCATTATTTAAAAAACGTTCCGCCAGTAGTCCGTTTGGACCCGGGGTTTTCCCCATTTTCATCTTGCTAATAGCGTCCATTAGTTCTGTCAAGGAGATATCTTTATCAAGTTCTAATCTCTCTGTCTGTGCAAGGGTGGGTGTTATAATCGTACTTAGGTAGTTACTGATTTGTGCCTCATCTACGAGGGGTCTTGCTTTGTAGAGTTCAGTGTAGTGTTTAGTAAATGTGCTAGCAATGGGTGGTGCAATTGTATGCCTCTCCTCCTTGACTATTATCATATCAACCCACCTCGCCTTTACCTCCTTCATACCCAGCAAAGCGAGCAGTTTCCCTACCTTGTCTCTTGTTTCATAGAGTCTATGTTGTGTGGCCTGAAGTATGGTTTTGGTCTCCCGCTCTGCCAGATCTCGATATTCTCTACGCGTTACTGCAATCTGCCAGAGTCTGAGCCTATCTGTGATAGTACCTATGAGTCTCTCCAGATCTAACAGTGTCTGCTCCAAGGCCTCTAGGTCACGGAACTCGTCCCTCTTCTTGAGGGCTATTATGTTTTGAACTATGTCTCTTAGTAATGTCTTGTAAGCTTCATATAGGGTGACAGCCGAGGCAACGGAACCCATGTTCTCCTTGAAGTACAACTCCGTGTCTGCTCTACTCTTACCTGCCACTTTCCTATCTCTCAAATCCCATGCATTCAGTCTCCATTCCCGCTTGCCTCTACCCGAATTTCCTCCCACTGTGAGCCATAGGGGTGAATGATCAGATATACCTCTCGCTAGTTAGGAGATGATCCAACCTGGAAAAAACTCCATGGGCTCACGAAAAAAAGGAGTAGATAAGGGCCACCAGGTGGAGGCGACGTCATAGGTCAGTCAAGCCCAGGGTATTCAGAAATTCAGCAATTTGGGTAGGTCTACTTGTCCCCGCAGTCACGCCCATGCGGGCCACCGGCGGGTCTTCTACATCATTAAAGCCCCCCAATTATTAGCGTGGAAGGACCAGATTCCAAAAGAATCTTGGTTACTTTGTCCAGAGTGTGAGCCTGTAGTCGTGGGGGGGGCATAAACGCTGATTAATGTAAGTGCCTTCTGTCCCCAAGTCCCTTGTACCGCCACGAACATGCTCCCAGGGTCTGTCCAAATTCTATTTGTCCAAAAGGGAGGTGATTTTTTAATTTGGATGGCTACACCCCTAGATCCCGAGGTAAACCCAGCATGTGCCAGTGTGGTATATGTCCCTCTTCCCAGAAAGGCACAGTGGGCTCCCATCAAATGGGTTTTCTGCAGGAGGATTATGTTTGATTTGAGTCTCTTAAAATACCTCGGGACTAGCCCCCTCTTGATTTTGTTACCTAGCCCGTTGACGTGCCAGGTCAGGACCGAGTATCCTCTCTCACCCATTGATCATTATTAAAAGTTTGGCAGTATGGATATTTAAAATGAAAAAAGGCAAGTAAAAGGTATATACAAGTTTCCCAAATATGGATCTGAAAGTGATGCTTGAGTTGCAAATGAGGGGTAGCAGTGAAGGTCGATGCCCCTTCTCTACTTCCCCTGAGACTGTAGTAGATTGGAGGGGCTGTTTTCAGGGCTGGAAGACCTGAGGGATGCCAGTTCTGTGAAATGTGCTAGGCCATGGAGTAAAACATATGGGGTATTATTCACTCAGCTCTTTGCAAAAGTGATCTGGCAGGCACAAGTACCTTTTTTACATTACAACTCAGAACAAATTTTGCAATTCATGAAAATCAGTTATGTATTTTCAAAAGGATTTACTCGTATTGAGGTTTCTGTTTAACTAAATCTCCTGCTCACGGGCGGGAAGAAATGTTGTGTACGTTTGTGAGCACCCACAAACGTAAGTATTTGTAGGTATTCACACACCCTTTGCTGACCCCTTCTCATTCTGAAAATAACATAGGAAGGGGAAAGGAAAACTACTTAAAATTGTGATGTTTGCGCCTACTCATTTTTTTAAGATAAGAAAATATACTTGTGAGGAGTATTTCTCTCTTACAATGTTATTGGTTGTTTGATGTATTTAGAAAAGTGCACCTTTTTAACATGGTGACCCCCACTTCTTGCCTGGTATCTGATGCAATTTTGGCAGAAGTGCACTGGATTCCTGCTATCCATGTTCCCAGTGCCACATCTCTTTCCCTAAAACTGGACAATTGTCCCCCAATCGGCAATACCGTTAACACCTCATGTAAGTCCCTTGTAAATGCTAACCCTGGTTCCTAGGGTAAGGAGGCTAAATATGGTCCCTAAGGGCTGTAGCATGTATTGTGCCATCCAACATGCAAACTGTCACCTCCTGTGTACCATGCCTGCAGACACTGCATGCATTATAGGTAAGTGGCCTGTTGTAATTTGGCAGCGGCTAGATTAAGCATTAGCAGAAGACATGCTGCATTCAGCATCTATTGTAACATTGTGTAAACTCCATTTTGTATTTGTGGCAGCCATTTTGTCTGCCACATGTGCCATGTGCTCATCATGTGCTCTGTCCTACCTTCCTGTTAACTGCTCTTGAAATATGCCCAGAGACGAGATATATTTAGACCTTTCCTGTTCTGCACATGCTCAGTTGAGCTTGCAGCTGTTGTCAATTTATATCTGTCAGGATGTGTTTACTAGAAACTGGACACTGTTAGCTCCTACTACTTGTCGACCCTGCATTTTCTGTATGACCTTATATGTCTCGAAACTCAGCACTCTGTGCTTGTACCGCCTTCTTTTGAGCCCCTGTGTGGGTATAAAAGGGCCATGCTTTTTCCATTCAGTGTGCTACTTCATACAGTTGCCGAAGGGTGCTGTGTGAATATAGTACCACCTCTTGAGGTTAATAAACTCTGTTTTTTCTATTCCAGTTCCTGTGCCAACTTCTTCTTATTTGTCTGAGGACTCTGTGCATGAGAAGGGAAAACCCCTAGCACTGGTAGGCCCTGCTGAGGCTCACCACTACAAATTGGCGCTTCCAACGTGGGACTCATCGGCGACTCGGATGCCCAAAGGAGTGGTCGTGACGAAGGATTGGAATCTCGCCGTGGACGTGATCACTGCCAGAGGAAACCAGAGTCTTGGCATCCAAGGCGTTTTTTTCCTTTCTTTCCGATTTGACCATCCAGGTGGTGCCGGTCCTCGACTGCGATCCCTTCTGTTGGCTGGCCGTGCAGTGGCCATTTGGTCGAATTTAGAACTTGGCAGTTGGAATCTGGACGCCCTGTGATTGGTAAGAACCGTTGTACGGTACTTGCTGTGGGTTTTGGAAGCCTGGGATTGGCAAGGCAGTTTTAGAATACGCTTGCTGTGGAAAATTTTGGTTTGGTATGACTAGTCATGATGTGTATGTGAAAGAGTAATATATGTGTTGCAACACATTTAGGCAGGTAGTGAGGAGATTTTTCTCTAAGTTGTGATTTTAATTTGAACGGCACAACGTATTAAAGATACTTTAAGTGCTACTTTGATTATAATACTGCATATTTTGCACTATTTTTGGCATGCCTGCTTTTAGCGCACTTCGTAGGATGTGCTGCTTTTGTGGAAATAACCGGTTAAGACTTGAGGAATCGCAGCCGGCTCCCCCAGAGGGGACGCCTAATAGAGATATGTACATAAAATATGGTCTTTCTTCTATAATGTACAGCACATTATGGAGGAAATACACGCGCAAGGATCCTGAGTTACGTTGGCCGATGTATGGGTCATTTGATATGCGAAAGATTGAGTATGTGGAACAGTGTATGTTCGAGCAGAAATCTAGACAAGATATGTTTGAGTGTGTGCGTATGTGGGTGAAGGAAGTACGTGAGCGTGAGAAACGTGAGCAAGCGCTGATTGAGAAAGAGCAACGGAAGAGTGTGTATGAAAAAGCGCAAGAATTAAGAAAGAAAGAAGTGAAAGAATTGGAAGAAAGACAGGAGAAGGAGCGCAGATTACAGATATCTGGCCAATATGCTGTTCGGCAGCCTCTTTATCCTGTCCTTAATAAACCACAAGATGATTTTTTGTTACTAGATCGTCCTCCGCCTCCGTATGCCGTTCCGTCCGCTCCATCCGGCGAAGATGAGGCCTCTGAGATAGATCAAACTAAACCAGAAACTCGCTCCATGCTGTCGGTCGATCATGCGGCTGAATTAAGAAAGACCGCTCGTCAAGCACTTCATGATACTGTCATTGTTTCTAATATTTTAGATAGTTTACAGGGGTGGCAGGAAAGGGAGCAATTATATTTTACTGAGCATTTTGCTGAAGAAGTTGTAGAGATGTTTCGGAAAGTTTCTGGTGTTTTAGAACCTGATGATGTAATAACTGATTGTAAGCAAATACGTAATGGGCTTTTTACTCTCCCCAGGTGGCTGATACCATAAGGCGGTTGTTCAAACTGCGAACTGAGGCGCTTCGTCTGCGAGAGGAGAAGCGGAAAGCTAAAGCAGATGAACGGACGGGTCCGGTTGACGGGAAACAATCATCTATCTTCGGAGCAGATAAGACTAGTATAGTGCATGCAAAGCCTATGCGAGGGCAGCGCCTTTATATGTTCCTCCTAAAGGAGCGGGCACCAGTGATGATAAGTCTTCCATTGACGCAAAGGGATATTTTATTTATAATTGGGTGTATACTCCCTGGAATAGGGCAGATGTAATGGCACTTAAAGCTGCATTGCCTGACCCGCGGAAAAATCCAGCCGCTTTCTATGAGGAAGTTGAGGGAGCCATAAATTCTTGTACCATGACATTAGCTGACATCGATTTATTTTTTGGGCTAATATTACCGCCTGATATGTGGAGGTCTGTGCGGAAAGTTGATGATCAAGCAGCCTATCGGGCGAAATGGAACGATATAGAGATAGAAGATAAGGAAAGAGAACCAGCAAAAAAGCCATGTAGATTGATTTTAGATCTTCCCGCTGCGATATTAACTAAGTTAAAAATGATCATCCCACCTAAAAAGATTGAATGGACTATTTTAGCATCGTGTAAGCAAAAGGCAGATGAATCGGTTTCAGATTTCTTTACGCGTTTTGAGGAAGCCTTTCATGATTTTAGTGGTCAGTCGCTAACGGACGATACGGGCCGACATTTGTTTGTAGATAAATATGTTACGAATCTATTACCAGGAGTGGCTAGCCATTTAAAAGTAAGTGAAAGCTCTTTGACTACCTCTTCTCCGGCATCTCTCCTGACGATGGCTCAATATTATGAGCGTCAGGAATTAGAAGCAAAGGGTAGTGAGGATAAGAAGTCTAAAGATTTAAAAACAAAGGTTATGTTATCCCAGGTTTATGGTTCGCCTTCTAGAGGTAATGATAGAGGCGGACGAGGATTTAATGGTTCTTCTTATACTCGTTCGAATTTGGCTATTGATCAATCGCGTATTGTAGGAAATTTGGCCATTGGGCTGATGAGTGTCCACTGTTGCGCTCACAACGCTATGCTCGTGGCTGGGGACCAATGAGAAATCGTGCGGGATATTCAGGTCCCAGGGGCAACACGAACGATCGCGCTAGGTTTGATTCTAATGCACGAGCACAGAATGGGTTCAACACTTTTGATAGGCGTAATCAATACCAAATGTCTGACTATGCGCAGCCTGATTTACATGATTCTGTTTATGCATAGGATTGCGTAGGATGGGGTAAGGAATCAGTTGAAGTTCCAGTAGATCAGAGGGGTCCTTATGTTACAGCACATGTTTTGGGTTCTACTGATCAGTTTCTGGTTGATACGGGAGCTACTCATAGCGCTCTGTCTAAACAATTGGTTCCGGGGCTCCCCTGTCTGGCTTAACGATCACATCGATAGGGTTTGATGGAACACCTTCCCTTAGCCCATTGTCACAACCACTTGCATTTCATGTTGATAAATTTGCTGCTCCATGCCCGTTTTTGCTTACCCCAAATACACCAGATAATATTGTGGGTCTTGATATGCTCAAGTATTTCAGAGCCACAATAAGATATTCCCCTGAAGGAGTACGTGTGATTTTGAATGATAATTACCCTGTGATGGACAGAGTTTGTCTTGTTAAAGAGGATATTGCATTAGCCTCCCTACCTAAAACTTTGTGGGCTACTTCAGATACTGATGTGGGACAGATGGTTATTCCACCGGTACATATTAATGTAAAGGAGGGAGCTGTGTTGCCACGACTGCCCCAATATAGAATTTCACAGGAAGGTGAGGAAGCACTTACACAAATTGTACAGGATCTCATTGAAGTGGGGGTTGTTGAAGAAGTTCCATTTAATGTCTGTAACAGTCCCATTCTTCCCGTTTTGAAAAAAGATACTGACACTAGGATTTATAGATTTATCATCGACTTGAGGGAGGTAAACAAGATTGTAGTAGCACAGTACCCTGTGGTTTCTGACATAACAACACTACTTACTTTGGTTCCTCCAACAGCAACTACGTTCTCGGTTATAGACTTGAAGAACGCTTTCTTTTCGATCCCTATTCATCCTGATAGCCGATATTTGTTCGGTTTCACTTTGAATAATCGATCGTATAGATTTTGTAGAGTTCCTCAAGGCTATACTGAGAGTCCTAGTATTTACAGTCAACCACTAAAAAGACAACTAGATTCTTTTGTTCTGCTCGAAGGTGTGGCGCTCATACAATATGTCGATGATATTTTGTTGGCAGCTGATACCCCTGAACAATGTGAAAAATGCACTTTGTCCTTGCTTTCTTTTCTTGCTTCACATCATCACAAAGTAGCAAGGAAAAAATTGCAATATTGTAGACCAAAGGTAACCTACTTAGGTCACCTTTTGTTTAAGGAGGGGCGTGCACTCACATCAGATCGTATTCAGGCAATTTTAGACACACCAGTACCTTCCACACAGAAAGAAGTTCGAGCATTTTTAGGTCTTACTTCCTTTTGTAGGCAATGGATATTAGAATTTTCATACGTTGTTAAACCTTTGTTAGCCCCACTCCAATACCCCTTCCATGGCCAGATGAATGTGAGAAAGCTTTCCAACAGTTACGACAAGCTCTTTGTTCAGCACCAGTGTTAGGTACTCCAGATTACATTAAGCCTTTTACATTGTACGTACACGAGAGAGATGGATGTGCATTGTCAGTTTTAGTACAGACACATGGTGATAAGCAACGTCCTTGTGCCTATTTTTCAGCAGTACTTGATCCTGTTGCTCGAGCGTTGCCTGGATGTTTTCGCTCGGTTGCAGCAACAGCTGTGTCAATACGCCAGAGTGAAGGGATAGTCTTATCACATAAGCTGTTGGTGCTGGTACCCCATGCTGTTGATGCCCTTTTGAATCAAACGAAGACGCAGCATTTAAGTAGTGCTCGCCTGACAGGATATCAGTTGATGCTGTTAGCTCCTCATATTACACTGAAGAGATGTGCAACACTAAACCCAGCCACTTTGTTGCCATTTCCGGCGACTCAGCCTGAGGCGCAAGAAACACATGATTGTATTTTTCTGACTGAGGAACAGACAAAGGGTCGTATTGATTTGCAAGATACGCCCCTTCCAGATGTAGACGGAGGACTGTGGGTTGATGGGTCTTGTCTGAAGTTACCGGATGGTACAACTTCAGCCGCGTATGCAATTACTACGCTTCACACGATAGTGGAGACAGCTCGCATACCACAGAAGTCAGCTCAAGCAGCAGAACTAATAGCTTTGACACAAGCATGTGAGCTTAGTACAGGTTTGCGTGTGAACATTTATACAGATAGCCGCTATGCTTTTGGAGTGGCGCATGATTTTGGCCTGCTCTGGAAGGAAAGAGGTTTTCTGACATCACATGAAATGCAGATGATGCACGGAGAATTAGTGCATAATCTTTTAACTGCATTAACATATCCAAAGAAAATAGCTATAGTGAAATATAGTGCACACAAGAAAGTGACTGATAAGGTGGGACAAGGAAATGCTTTTGTAGATCAAGTGGCACATGAGACTGCGATGCAGCCTAACACTACTTCTATGTATGTAGTGAAGTCACAAGCTGAGCGGTGGCACGATGCTAGGAAAGAAGTACTAGAGATACAGAGGACCGCTTCTGACAAAGAACGAGAGCAATGGTCCAAGGATGGAGAGTTGGATGATGAAGGTTGTTGGCGAAACAAACAGCTGGACAAATGGAAGTTACCTATAGCTTTTGTACAACCTATGGTTCAGATGGCACATGGGCTAGCACATGTTGGAGCTTCAGCAATAGTGAAATTGCTTACGCAAGTTTGGGAGCATCCAGAAATTGCTAGCACAGCTAAGAGAGTAGTACAGTCCTGTATGATTTGTCTGCAATTCAATCCTGGAAAGG
Organism: Lissotriton helveticus; assembly: GCF_964261635.1. NCBI lineage: Eukaryota > Metazoa > Chordata > Amphibia > Caudata > Salamandridae > Lissotriton > Lissotriton helveticus. Next base: position 1,780,280,266 of record NC_136065.1, read on the forward strand.
GGACACGAACTCCAGCAGGAGGGTTTGCTACACCGACTGCACCTTTTGAAGTTTTGCAGATGGATTATATTCAGCTTGAACGCTGCAATAATCTGAAGTATGTGTTGGTGGTGGTATGTGCCTTCAGCAAATGGATTGAGGCGTACCCTACAAAGGACAATACTGCAATTACTACGGCAAAAGTGCTTTTGAAGGAATTTTTCCCTCGTTATGGTGTTTGTAGACTTTTGTGGAGTGATAACGGACCTCATTTCATAGGGAACGTTATCAAGTATGTCCTGAAAGGATTAGGGATCAAACAAAAATTCCATGTAGTGTTCCACCCGCAATCAGCAGGATTGGTGGAAAGATACAATGCTACTCTGAAGTTGAAATTAGCTAAAATACAAGCTTCTACTTCTCTGACTTGGCCAGATGCACTTCCACTGGCAGTGTTGTCTATCAGATCAGTACCTCATTCTCGGACAGGCCTTACTCCTTATGAAATTCTGTTCGGACGTCCCATGAATATATGGGGGGTCCCGAAACCGAGCTCAGTGTACGATGTACCTTGTGTTTTAATGAATCACTATTTGGCACAATTGACTGATAACTTGGTTTCTATTCATCAACAGGTTCGAGAAGCACTCCCTGACCGATCCACAGGTGAAGGCCATAATCTCCGACCTGGCGACTTCATTCTCATCAAGTCCTTTGAGAGGTCGAGCAGTCTGGAGCCAAGGTGGTGTGGTCCCGAGCAGGTCTTGCTTGCAACGAGAACAGCTGTCCGTGTCACCAACCGGATCCATGGAATCCATTGTCGGCGAGTACAACCTGGTTTGGTGGAACCTGCTGTGTTGACCGACCATCGAGAGATTCTGACTGTGGAGAAAGGCCGTGCTGTGGTACCTGACGAATCTGAGGAGTTCTTCCCGGACCCAACTGTTTCTGGAGCAAGGAGATACGATTTGAGGCCAAGGAAGAAGCTTGCAGTTGTGTAATAGTTGTCAGAACGGTCCCTAGGTTAGTGAAACGGAGAGCCGATGAGGCAAGGGGGGGGATCAGCCCTGCATTAGAGTAGTGACACCCGTCTTGGCCCGTGGTGAAGAAATCAACGGCTGCCTAGGGGGAAGAGTTCTGACAACCTTTTAGTTTCAGGAAGATTTGTTTTGTACATTTGCTCAAATGGAGAAAAAGAAGATTTTCTGTGCTGTAGGGTTCATTGCTGCCTTAGCAATTGCAGCTACAATTACATGCTTTGTTGAAGATGCAACTCCTGTTCGTGAGTTGTTCGTTGTTACTACGCCAGTGCCCGAGGAACATTTTTACTTTACTCTCCCATATGAAGAATTGAAACATAGACAGTCTTACGTGAATAACACTTTCATCCAGATGATACATCATACGCATACTGCTTCGAACGCTACAAACTGTTGGATATGCGGAATGATGCCAGCTCATCAAAAGAAGGGGGAACACCATTTATACCTCTCCCTTTCTCGCACAATGGTTCTTGTCGAGCCTGGTATACTTTGCTTTTTGCAACTAGGAAGCCTACAGTAGGCAGACTGCTTTTCCGGTTGAATAAAGAGTGTCATCAGGACAAAGAAGGCTATCCACAAGCCAATGGAACTATATGGGAATGGGAGGAGTACCGACCGGACAATGCCTCAACGCCCTACATTTTCACAAACACAAGAGACATTGTCGAAAGCGAGAAATTTGTTATCTCTGTAGCTCAAGCACAAGCTAAATTATGTGTACAAAGTATTGGACATATTCCTGTGGGTGTTAGTGATTGTATCGCTGTATTAAATATAGATGGTTTGAATAACAGTACTTTTCTAGCTTCACATAATACATATTTCATATGTGGAAATAGGGGGTATAATCGACTACCAGCTGGATGGTCTGGGTTCTGTTATGTTGCATTTTTATTGCCCCCTGTGTTTTTGGCACCTGCATCATATCATAAAGATCTTAAACTGCTGAATAATGTGACTATAAATCGCTATAAGAGGGCCTTGTCCACTGATGACGTAGACCAAACCGATACTAGTCTGCAACAATATGTAGATTTCAATTTAGGACTGTTCTTTTTTGTAGGAGCTGCATTAAACAGTAGGAAAGTGTGGCGATTAACCAGAGTTGTGGAAGCCGTCACAAAAAAGCTGCTGCAGCTCTAGGGAACCTTACCGAAGAATTACAAATTGCTAGGATTGTTGCTTTACAGAACCGAATGGTTCTAGATGTTATGCTAGCAGACAGAGGTGGTGCATGTCGCATTATCGGAAGTAGTTGCTGTGTGTTCATACCTGACCACACCCCATCCGTGTATAAAGCAATCAATAAACTTCATAAGATTGCTGCCGACTTACATACCGATAATGGTACCTGGACTTTTGCAGGTTGGTTCTGGACTCTAATCTCTGCATGGGGCTGGAAGGTTTTAACTGGCCTCTGTATAATTTTTGCAATTATCTTCACATGTTGCATATGTATTCATTGTGGTCCAATGTTATATTCTATGTGCCTTACTGCTTGTATACCAGCCAAGAAAAATGTTGCAGAAATGAAAGCACATTACATGATAGACAAAGAAATTGCTGAAATGATGAGTATAAATATACAGGATGATTACTTAGACTATCCCAGAAAGTCGAATGTCTTCAGCTAATGCTGAAAGGGTCGTCTGTTGTAATTTGACAGCGGCTAGATTAAGCATTAGAAGAAGACATGCTGTATTCAGCATCTATTGTAACATTGTGTAAACTCCATTTTGTATTTGTGGCAGCCATTTTGTCTGCCACATGTTGCCATGTGCTCATCATGTGCTCTGTCCTACCTTCCTGTTAACTGCTCTTGAAATCTGCCCAGAGACGAGATATATTTAGACCTTTCCTGTTCTGCACATGCTCAGTTGAGTTTGCAGCTGTTGTCAATTTATATCTGTCAGGATGTGTTTACTAGAAACTGGACACTGTTAGCTCCTCCCTTTTCGACCCTGCATTTTCTGTATGACCTTATATGTCTCGAAAGTCAGCACTCTGTGCTTGTACCGCCTTCTTTTGAGCCCCTGTGTGGGTATAAAAGGGCCATGCTTTTTCCATTCAGTGTGCTACTTCATGCAGTTGCCGAAGGGTGCTGTGTGAATATAGTACCACCTCTTGAGGTTAATAAACTCTGTTTTTTCTATTCCAGTTCCTGTGCCAACTTCTTCTTATTTGTCTGAGGACTCTGTGCATGAGAAGGGAGGACCCCTAGCACTGGTAGGCCCTGCTGAGGCTCACCACTACAGGCCCCTACAGCAGTCCTTACAGCCCTAAGGCAGGGTGCACTATACTACATGTGTGGACATATCTGCATGAGCAGATATGCCCCTGTGATGTCTACGATTCTTAGATATTACAAGTGAACAGGGAAGCCAGTTTGAGTACAAGTGCTAGACACGAGTTCCCCAGATACCGGATGGCTTCATTGAAACTAGAGATGTTTGATCCAACACATCTCATATTAATAGACCCACACTGATTCCAGTGATGGATGTATTATTACAAGCATCCCGAGGGCACCTTACAAGTGCCCCCTGAAAATCTATCAACTACTAGTGTGCTGACTGACTGGTGTAGACCACAGGCAGGTTTATGACCCCCTGCAGGTGAGAGACCACACTCTCTGAGGGCAGAAACAATGCTTGCTCCTGGCCAGAGATGTGGTTACCTCTTCCAAGCAGGGGGCTACGTGATCAGCATATCAAGGCAAGAGGCTTTAGAGGCCTCTGCCACCTTTGATATGTGACCCAAGGCTTCCCTAGACAGGGGCAATGCAACTCCCCTGCCCCAAGCTCATTTGGCACCTGAACAGATGGAAAATTTAGCTAGTGAGTAGGTGTGTCACCCTCTCAGACTAGTTCCAATCCTAAGGTTGGCTACCTGATGTGGACATGACTTTTAGAACTCCACCTTCTTAGTTTTGGTGGAATTTGGCTCCCTGATTCAGGGTTATGCCCAGTTCCCACAGGAAGTAATATATACAGGGTGTAGACACCCTAAAGGTAAGTAGCTCATTGGCTACTATCTGTCACTCCCCTTAACACCCCTAAATTGAGTATTTAGGTGGTACCCCTGACACCAGGAACTCTGGGCCTGATTTAGATCTTGTGGACAGGTTACTCCATCACAACAGTGACAGATATCCTGTCCGCCGAAATATAAATCCCATAGGACATAATGTGATTTATATTTCACAGACGGGATATCCTTCACCATTGTGACAGAGTGACTCATCCGCCGAGATCTAAATCAGGCCCTTAGATCCAATAGACCAAGAGGAGGACAAAGAAGAGCCGCAAGAAAAGCGAGAACTTAAGACTGCTGAAGATTTTTGGTGCCAAACCCTGCCTGTCTGCACTAATCTCGATAATCATGACCAGCGACTTGTCCTACAGCTGACCAGTTTCCAAGAACCCTGAGAGACTGCCACCCCTTTGACAATTGCCTGTAATATCCCTTGGAGAAGAGGAGGTACTCCCATGCAGTCTGCAGGCACCAAAAAACGCGAAGTCTGGTTTACTGAGTTGCCGCTCCCCGGCCAGTCCGATGCTGCTGCCTCCTAGGAAGAGGACCTTGTGTTCCTGAAGGTCTAATTTGTCCTTCCACCAAGTGAGAGGAAACCAGGAACCACTGGAGCTGCATAGGACCAATAACAAGGGCACCGGACCCCTTGCAGAAAACAGAGCCAATGAGAGTCCAATATGGAATCCCACTTCAACAACACCGAGAAACCGTCGAGGGACATCAGCACCACAGAGACCCACATCCAGCTTGGCCCAGCTATCCTGATTTTGAATCCTGAACTGGCAAAGACCAACAACTGCAAGGCCCTAGAATGAACTGATCCCAGCTGACTTTTTCACTCTGCACCTGAGTGTCCCAGTCAAGGTACCGACAACTGGCTGTGCCCCCTTGTGCCCATGAGCCTCGTGACCCAATCCCCTCGTAACGAGCTCCTGGACTTGTTTCAAAGTCCCCCTCTACAGTCTGTTGCTAGGTGGCCTCCCTTTCTTTCTACTGGCATAGCATGCACACCTACCAACCCTAACAGCATCTATACACCCGGACACCCCTGGGCAGGTAACAAGTAACGGTTGGTGGAACATTGGACCTTGGCCCCTTACGACCCTAAGTCCTGAAGGAGATCCCTAGAAACCGATTGCAAATAACTGTATGCTACATATGCCTTTTCTCCCAAAGGAAAACATTGTTGCGTAAAGATGCATTTAAGCAAACTATTTACTTACCTTTAAAAATTCTCATTTAAAAAAGTACTTACTTGATAACAAAGTTCTTGGTATCAAAATTCACATAAAATATGAGTTATTTTTCTAAATTAGTCTCTGATTAATTATTGAGTTTGTGTCTCATTTATTGCCTCTGCGAGCACAACAAATTCTTAGCACTACCCTCTGATAAACGTTAACTGCTCGCCCACACTACCACAAAAGAGAGAATTTAGTGTATTCATTCTTGCCTCTGTAGACCGATAAGTGTTGCCTCCACTTATTAGGAGGGCCTATTTTACAGCTCAAAAGCATACTGGATCATGACATATTAACGTCTTTACCTAAAAATGTGTTGCATAAAGAAAGCAATTATTTTTAATTACTTTTCATTGCTGCAAGCTTTAAAAAAATATTTTAGTTCAGACTAAAAATGCAAGGCATACGTATTTGCGGTGCCAGTGCTTATTAAATGTTACAAAGCCCTATCAAGCTTAAGTCCCTGATTAGCAGCGCTCAAGAGTCTCCAAAGCCAACCTTTTAGTCAAAGTCCCAGCATGCCTCTGCGCTGACGCTGTGCTCCTCGTGCATCAGTGTAAGGATGCCCCACAGTGTGAGGTAGATAGCTGCCAAGGTTTCAGATTGCTATGAGTTACATTTTCATAATTTCAGGGAAATTATGAGTGACATTTGAACGACTATGAGTGACACTTTCTCACGAGCAAAACCAAGGAATGAAGATGCGGGAAACATATAAATATCAGAAATTAGACCCATTTGGGCAACAAGAAACTCTAACAAGGTCTAAAAACTGCTACAAAGCACCAGAAATGGCAGTGCACTCATTGGAGGCAGACTGCATGACTACAGTTCTCAGTAATAGAGGGCAGGCACTGCAGCCGCTCAGAAGATGATTTCAATGATATGATCATTCAAGACTGCTCGCTAGCCTAAAAAGCACATTTCATAGCATAGCAAGTGCAACTGGGAGACTTTAGCGTCACTCAGTCGCAGGCAATTACTGGTTTTGTGAACCTGGCACGCTGGAGCCGCAGCAACAGGCAGGCCCTTCCACACTCACCAGCCCGGCTGCAGGTCTCCATAGCAGCATAAACTTCACAAGACAATGTAAGAACTACTTAAATGAATGCAGGATTTAACGAAAAATATAGAATATAGGAAGCCATTGGACAGAAAGTGTCCGCCTGCACAACAACAAGATACTCTAAGATGTGCAATGAAAACCTAAACAAATACCTGATAACGCCAGCTTTATGCATGGTAGCAATGCACTCCAGGGGAAACATGTTTGTATACTTCAAATTACGCAGTGTTCCTGCTTGGAATGCGTTGAAAGTCATGCTCTGTTTGCATGAGATATGTGAAGAATCTACAGTGTCTTTGGTGCTCCTTAAAACACATTCTACTCCTTGAATGCTTCCCTTGAGCTACCTCGGCAAAGATACTCCAACCCAGTTTGAAACTCTGGTATTCATAGCAGCATGTAGCAGGCGGGCAACTAGAGCCAAATTTTGGGGGGGGGGCTGGAAAATATTTCAGGGGGGCTAATTCTTCCAACCACGGACTGCGTGGCTGTAAGAAGGGGTGAACACACAATAAAACCCTAATTTACACGTAAATGGTCTTTTAAAGACCTGTTAAGTACTCGGGTGCAGCTGCAATTAGACAGTCGCCAGCCCGTGAAACTGTGTCAGCCCGGGCTGACACACATGAAGGGGGGCGGCTGAAGCCCCGTGGGCCCAATGGGTGTTGCGCGCCTGGCATGAAGTGCCTGGAAGTGAGTCAACTGAGGTATGTATCAGGGCGTTTACTGAAGTCTGCAACTGCAAGTGCAACACTGCTATACAAACCTACTCACTGTACTGGGGCGCTGTGGTGTGGGCACTGTTTCAGCCTATTGCTTGGTGGTTAGTGGTGCTGTTACAAATAAAAAGACAATGGAGTTACAGTTCGGTTTCGCTAACTCCTAGTGCTGTGTATGTAAGAGTTATATCACAGCCGTGAGAAAAGTGTTTCTCATCAAATTACAGTGAGGAGCAGGCCTGACAGTGCATCTGTGGGTGAGATGCACACAGTAGCGGTCGGCAGTAGGTGTTTCTGTAGGGCGGTGATGTGGGCAGGGGGAGGGGCAGGGTGGGGGGTAGTAATGTATGGATTACGGAGTTTTACAGGTAAGTAAACATTTAAATAAATAAAACGAATTTCATTGCGAGCACTGCATCGCATTTTGTGATGCAGTGAGCACAACGAAATTCGTTTTATTTATTTAAATGTTTACTGACCTGTAAAACTCCATAATCCATACATTACTACCCCCCACCCTGCCCCTCCCCCTGCCCACGTCACCGCCCTACAGAAACACCTACTGCCGACCGCTACTGGTTTCACGAGAGAAGCACTAGCGGCTCTGATCAAGAGGCAGGGTCTCCCATCACTGCCTGCATCTCCAAGCAGCTTCCTGTCTGCTGGGTACCTGGAGTGAGAGTTAATTATTTGTGTTGTATGAGGGCAGGCGTGCTAACAGCAACAAGATGTGCAACTGCATTAGGAATCACTGTGTGACCAGAAAGCCTGGAGTCCAACCACCAACAGGTGCAGCTGCCCAACAGGCCGTTAGTTGATTTTTTTGCGGCACAATATGGTACCTGCCGACCTGTCCCTCTCTCGTACCCCAGGGCCAACCCATCGGGAGGAGAAACGGACATGCAGCATTCCACAGGGTGGCTTAGTCTTCTTTCACCAGAATGGGGAAAAAGGACGGGAGGATCCTCACTCCCCGGCCGTTCCCCAGCCTCCCGGGTGGCCGCAACGTTTCTGAAAACTGCAGCAGTCGGCATTTGATAATTAGCATGCACTTGCTGGTACTTACTTTTGCCTCTGCTGCAGTGGCTGACGAGAGTCAGTCCGGACTCGAAGACTGGCGGGCTGCAGCTCCATAATTGCACGCACAACTCTGCAGGGCTGGCTGCACCAGGCGGGCTCAGGTCGTAGGCCAGGGCACAGCGGCCGGGGAAATTCAGGTTTGCTGCTCGGCCTGCCTCCGGTGATAATCACCAGGCGGAGGCTTTCCGAATCCTCCCGGGCGGGAACGTTACGGCCTGTGACAGACAGTCATTGGACGCACTTCCTCAATGACGTTAGGCTGACAGAGCCGTGCGGGGCCATGTGGAATGGCCATGTGGAATTGCAATAATGAATGTGCTACATGGTAGCAGTTGGAGTGAGCCTGCCAGCAACCTTAACTCTGCTTGGAGCCCGAAGCTGGCTGCAGGAGCATCAAGCGCACCACGGACGACGGCGCGCTGCCACAAGCAACAATTGTAGGCAATACTTTATGTGACAGCTGAAACATGCATATGCGTGACCATGTATTTCAGTGCGGTAATGCGGACTACCACACTGAAATGCGTTAGTCTAACGCACGATGCGTGATACTTGGCAGGACTGTTAAATTATTTGTGCGTCAACAATCTTTTTACGTCCTACGCATATGGATTATTTACGGCATGGTCTCCAATGCATATTTGCACCATTGGCTGTGGCTTGGAGTGCTCAAAGCTTGCAGTACCAATGACTTTTATTCATTTAGAGCAGAGTTCTTCAATCTGTGGGGCGCGACACCATCTCAGGTGGGGGGGCGTACTCCACACGAAGATCTTACCTTTCAGAGTCTCGAGGTGTCACAAGTTCAAATGGGAATTCTCCCGTAACTGAGGGATGGAGGGGTGAGGGAGGGGAAATAGATAAGGCAGGACATTTGATTTTGTCACGTTAAGAGCTAACAGTTAACCTTCGCAGGAGAGGGTTAATTGGTAGAGCTTGGATGCTTCAGCTGCAGTGGGAGGCAGGGTCTCCTCTGCTAAAAAAGGAACAGACAGTCCTGTTCCTTTGAGTTCGATTGCAAAGCAGAGGAGACTCCTTGCCTCCCACTGCAGCTGAAAGGATGTCTTTCCTTGCTTTCAGTTTTAGCAAAGTAGACATCCTGCCTCCCAAAGCAGCTGAAGCATTTCAGCTTTACCAGTTTAATCCCGTCCCGGGAGGAAGCTCTTAGTAGAAAGGAGACAAAGTTTCTTTTACATTTACACAGGCAGGTGCTGCAACACCCACAGGGCTTCAAGTTACCAACAGAAAAATGAGCCATGTGTTTTTTGAACAGCCTGCTTGTCTTGACACCAAATATGCTTATAAATAAACATTTGTAATGTGATGTTTCTGTCTTTGTTCCATTTTATTATCAGTCATGGACCATTCAGGCAGCTATGGAACACAATTAAAAGTGCTACTATTTATATTTGATGCTCAAAGTATGCACAGACAAGTGCTGACAATACAGATTCAGGTGACTGTTATTTTTGTACCAACTGGGCCATCAAAATAATGAGCTGGCAACCCTAACCATAAAACTGGAAGTTTGTTGGAAGATCAGCACATTTATTTCGTCCACCCTGATACCTGGTTAATGCCATAATAGCAATAGTTTAACATATCTGAAACCTTACGCTGCCGTCAATAACCTGCTGAGTTAGTTCAAGTGTCTGGGAATGCACCCTGCAGTCAGACAACTCACTCTCATTCTCGCCCTTCACTTTCATGCTCAGCCTGCACGCACAGTGATCTCCATGCACTCACACCATTCGCCCTCTCACCCTGCACTCACAGCGATCACAATGCACTCACACTGATCACCATGCACTTACGCCATTCACCCTGCACTCAAAATGATCACAATGCACTCACACTGATCACCATGCACTCACACTGATCACCCTGCACTCACACTGATCACCCTGCACTCACAGCGATCACAATCCAATCACACTGATCACCATGCACTCACACCATTCATCCTGCACTCACAACGATCACAATGCACTCACACTGATCACCATGCACTCACACTGATCACCCTGCACTCACAGCGATCACAATGCACTCACACTGATCACCATGCACTCACACCATTCACCCTCTCACCCTGCACTCACAGCGATCACAATGCACACACACTGATCACCATGCACTCACACTGACCACCCTGCACTCACAGCGATCACAATGCACTTACACTGATCACCATGCACTCACACCATTCACCCTCTCACCCTGCACTCACAGCGATCACAATGCACTCACACTGATCACCAGACACTCACACTGATCACCCGCTCACCCTGAACTCACAGTGATCACTCTGTACTCACAATGCACTTGTGCTGTTCACCCTGTACCACACCTTGCAGTCACACAAGCACACTTCTCACCCTGCACTCATGAAACACTTCACTCACATTTCTCCCTTTCTGCTCAATGTGCATACTCACTCAAATAAGACCATCACTAACCATACATTCATTTGTCCCACTCTGCACTGACATCCGCACCCAAATTCATATGGTCACCTCACTCACCCTGCAGTCACTCCTCTTACCCTTCTCTCACACTGTCGCATAACTCACCATGCACTCACATGGGTACTCCTACCACCCAAAAAGTGCAGACGGAAATGTGCCTGCTATAAAGAATGTGTACCATGCAGATCAAAGAACTGAGTGTGGGTAAACTATGAGTAGCGCTATAAAAAAATGAAATGTTTGCCAGAAAGGTGCTATAGAGAGATGGGGTGCATTGTTGGTGAGTGGTAGTGAGGAAATTCAGGGAGAAGGAGGAAATGGGGGAGGGGGGCCAAAACAGACCATTGCACTATGTGCGTCCAGTGCTAGGGCCAGCCCTGGATGGGAGTGTTAGCCCCCCCGAAGTTCGGGTCTAGTTGCGCCCCTGTAAACAAGTATGGGCATGTCGTGCCCCATCAAAGATTATGTAGTGTACCAGATTCCAGAAATTTCTGTCAGGTGATGGGGGGGCCCAACATCTAAAAATATTCAGCTGGGGGGGCTCATCCTACAAAAGTTTGAAGACCTCTGTTTTAAAGTTAGTTATCTTCCACTGCTTCACAGAGAACATTCCTAGGGCACTGTAAAACGTAGGAAAGAAAGTCCTATTACGGACCATGGAACAAAGCAAACAAACAGAACGCAAGGACACATTTCTCACAAAAGATAGCTGAAAATACAAGACTGGCATTTCACGTTTGTTTGGGCATCTCACATCATTTCTGCAAAGGAAATTATGTGGATTTCACCCAGGCCTAGTATGACTAAATTCCCCAAGGCGGAAGTGAAATATTTGTTGACACATTTGTTTCCGATGTAGCTTTTGAACGATGCTAAATCCCGTTTCCCATAACATGTGGTCCTGGTTTAATTTGCCGGGTTTCTGTGCACTGAGCTGTTAAAAGTGCAAGTGTCAAGAGCACTCTGTGGAGTCTGCTGCATCGAATCTTTCTGGTTTGCCTCATGAAACTTCATGCTTGTGAATGTCACAGCCATATACAGTACTCCACCTTCAGATAACATCATTTCCTGATTGTGACGTGCACAATTCCTAAACTGTCTGCAAACAACTCCTGCCGACCTGCGTGTACATGTGTGGTGGCTCTTTACATACACCTGTGCGTTCACAGGTGTGGTGGTGGGGGCTCTCTGCATGCACATGTGTGGTGGTGTCAGCTCTGTGTGTGCAAACGTGTGGTGGTGGTGGCTGTTTGCTTCCACATGTGGCGGTGGAGCCCTTGTGCGCACATGTGTGGTGGTGGCGGTCCTCTGTGTGCACGTGTGATGTGGTGGCTCTCTATGTGCAGATGTGTGGTGGTGGCGGCTCTCTGTTTACACATGTGTGGTGGAGGCAGCTCTCTGCGCTTACTTGTGGCAGTGGTGCATCTGCGTACACATGTGTGGTGGTGGCAGCTCTCTGCATGCACGTGTGCTGGTGAAGGCTCTCTGCATCCACACGTGGCGGTGGTGCCTCTGTGTGCACATGTGTGGTGATGGCAGCTCTCTGCATGCACGTGTGGTGGTGGCGGCGGCTCTCTATGTCCACATGTGGCGGTATTGCCCCTGTGTGCACATGTGTGGTGGTGGCGGTACTCTGTGTGCACGTGTGATATGGTGGCTCTGCTTTCAGATGTGTGGTGGTGGCGGCTCTCTGTGTACACACGTATGGTGGTGGCAGATCTCTGTGCCCACATGTGGCAGTGGTGCATCTGCGTTCACACATGTGGTGGTGGCTGCTCTCTGCATGCACGTGTGGTGTGGTGGTTCTCTGCGTGCACGTGTGGAGGTGGTGACTCTGCATGTGTGGTGGCTCTCAGTGAGCACATGTGTGGTGGTAGCAGATCTCTGCATCCACTTGGTGGTGGTGGTTGGGTCTGTCTGCATGTACATGAGTTGTGTTTCTCTATGCCCAAGATGTGCACAAGTCTGAAGCATGAACCCAAAGGTGCGGGCAGAACTAATAGATAAAACTGATCATGTGTGGCCACACGCAGTAGTTGTGATTAGGCATTTGTTCCTCAGCAAGGCGCATAGGATGGTCCAAAAGGCTGCAACATTTTAAGTTACATTGCTTATTAAGATGCACTGTATTGCACAAACTCTTTCAAGGTTTCTTGATGAATGCCCAAGTGTACGAACTAGCAAGAGCAAGCTTTGTTACTATAAAAACTCTGCAACAAATCTTCCCCCGTTTGGGATTTCCACACAAGGTCCAAGCTACCATCTCCCTTGTTCAGTTCAAACTTGGTTACACCAATAGCCTCTACCACGGATAACCTTTAACGACCATGAAAAGACAGATTCAGAACCCGGATGCCAAACTACTCTTGCATATCACACCGCGAGACCTCATCTCCCCTGCCTTGAAAGCCCTGCATTAGTTACCGGTTGCCAGAAGATCCACGTTCAAGCTGCTTTGTATCACCCACAAAACGATACATGGAATGGGACCACTCTTCTTCAGGAATAAAATCACCAAACACATTCAACAAAGGAACTCCCGTTCTAGCGTGGCACCTTGCCTCAAAATCCCAAGATACAAGAAAAAAACATGGGTGACACATCCTTCTCTGTTCAAGCAGCCAAACTATGAACCTCTATACCGTCCAACATAAGATCCACGGACAACCACCTTATTTTCAGAAAATTACCCAAGAATTTGATCTTCCCCACGTAAGCACCATATGCATATCCCTCTATGTATAAGCAATTATTTGTACTATAGATACGTACTTTGTATAAACATGTAGAATAATTATGTTTCACAAAAATTCATAAAATAAATTTTTAAGTACAACAACCCTTGAAAATCAGAGTTTATCTAATGCAACTTTAATCTACATATACGTCCTTCCTTTATGCATCTATATACCTTCCATGTACTTCGATCGATATTTTTATTACTTTTCTCCTAAAAAAGCAGATTAAATGCCTTACCCTATTTCTCATCCTATAACTCTATCAATATTTTTAATCTACATATACGTACTTCCTTTATGCATATATACTTTCCATGTACTTATGTATCTATATATTTATTACTTTCTTCTAATTCAGCATATCCAATGCACTACCCTATTTCTCAGCCTATACCTCTCTCAATATATCTTCTACCTCAACTCTCTGACTAATCTCAAACCTCTTTCTGCTACCCTTTCTAATGCACTACTCTTTTTCTCGCCCTATACCTCTATCAATATATCCTCTACATCCTCTCTCTCATTCATCCCAAACCCCTTACCACTACTATAATCCCCAAAATAACCCTTTCTAGACTCTCCCCTACTCTACCCCTCCTTGAATCATCTTTTACTATACCGATCCCCCAAAACAAGCCTTTCTAAACTCTTCCCTTTGACTCCTACCCTCCACATCCCTTTTTACTCATCCCAAGCCTCCTCCTACTGCTATGAGTATAAATCCTTCACTCTTCTATCATTTAACTATCCTTTTCAATCAAAATAACAGACTAACATGTCCACTTCTCAAATTTCATATTTCACTATACTAATTCACCAATAATCTTTTATGGGTTCCAGAGTGGTGTGCTACTCACCGAAAAAGCGCTTCAATGCCTCATCAGGGGTAGCAAGTACTATATAAATGCAAACCTTATTCCCTCTTCTATCCCTCCGCTACCCTTCTCTATCCAAATAACTGAATAACATATCCACCACTCAAATTACTTTCATATTTCACTATAGTAATTCAACACTAATCCTTTATGGGTTCTTGAGTAGCATGTTACTCGCCGAATAAGCACTTTGACGCCTTGTCAGGGTTAATAAGCACTATATAAATGCAGGTACAATACAATACAATACAATTACAATCTTTACTGCAGCCGACATAATCAGCTTGTCAGCTTATTGTATACAGGCTCATCGTCTGATATAAATGTTGTATCCTAAATATCATTAGCAAAATAATTTCTCATTTCTCATTGGGGCGAAATTTTATATTATTAACACCAATGAAGCACTATATTTGTAGACCCTATGTCCTATGATACAATATTTATTGTCACACAATATTCTAGCAACACTATCCTGGTCCAAGTCTCAAAGTCCCTGTATCATCTTAAAATATTAATCCTACGAATAACCCCATGATTCCTCTCCCACATGCATACCACTATCAGTATAGGTTGAACTGAAACATCTTTGCAGAGTTCAGCTGTGACAAATCCTGAACTACTTTTGGGAATTTCTGAGTCTAGAGTGTATGAGGATCGACCAGCCCCAGTGCTGTTAGTCTTGTAAATCAGATGCCAGCAGGACCCATCTCAAAACCACCCCATCAGTGGCGGCCCTCGCTGCTAAGGCGGAGGAGCGTCGCCCCACTGTATTTTTCATCAGTATAAGAAAAAATAAAATGATAATAACTCAGTTAGTATCATTTATTTTTCCATTTTTCATGCAGGGCAGCGAGGTGAGGCGGGGCAGGATGGGGCAGTGCTGACAGAGCAGCCGAGGAGTGGTTTGCCCACACTCCTAAGTGCACATGACTGTTTGGCCGGCCCTCTTGGGACGACCATAACAGTCATGTTCACCTTCCCTCTCCTCCACTCAGGCTGCATTACAGCCTGGGTGAAGAACTTGCACAGGCCCCTATGCCCATCTGAGCGCCGAGCCACGGCACTCAGACCAATCACAATGCTACATTGCAGAGTTGTGATTGGCTCAGGGGAGCCTGGGTGCTTCCAGGCTGCTTCCTGTTCCTGCCGACGGGAGGAGGAGAGACGCAACCAGGAGGAGCAGCAAGGAGGACTCTGCAAGCAGATACGTTGAAATTATTTTTTTATTCAACCTTACCCTCCACGGCCGCCATCCCTCTACCCTTGATTGGTGCCGGCCGCCGCTGCACCCCGTGCCAGGTGGTAGATTCCTGGTAGATGAAGATGATCAATCTTGTTCACCAAGTGTTACAGCGATGCATAAGGGACAGCGAGTGATGCAGGACATACTTCTGTTCAACTTGCAAATACAACTTCAAAGCTTTGAGTTTTACAACTGGAAATATTTCAAGTGGCGCGAAGGGCTTGCACTATTCCTGTCCCTGTCCCTGTCCCTACCGGCCGGAAGGGACCATTTCCTGGCACCCTAAAATACCTACCATTGGTTTACTTTATATTTGATGAACATTACACATTCAGTGTGCCGCCACCTTCTACTCATTTTGAATATTTCAAGTGGAACATATAGAGAATCTAGTGAAAGGCAAGAAATGTGAATATAATGTTTTTAGCTGTCGCATGTGCATCTGAAAGCGAAGCTGTGATACTTCCACTCACTGTCCACCCTCAAGTCCAATTATCAAAGATTCCTGGAGCATTAGTATGAAGTTATATGACATCCACTGGAGCGTCATAGGACAACAGATTGATTCCAAATGCCTCCCAACTGGAGCGCTTTGAAACATTACAGTGAAACCAAACGATTGCCGCTAAAGCTTCCAAGGAGCGTAGAGTAAAGCCAAATTACTCACACTAAAGCTTCCAATTAAAGCAGAGAATGACCACATTACTCCCACCGAAGCTTCTTGAAACAACAGATTGAAGCCAAATGACGTCCGCCATGATTGGACTGGAGCGTTTCTTCGTGCATTTAAGAAGCTGGTTTGGGCTCAAGGGCGGGTGCTAGACTCGAGAGGAAGGACCTCTTGATACGAAACAGAGGGGAAGATGTATTCTTTTTTTCCTGTAGCGTACTGCAGCAGCTGCAAATACTGCGCTGCGTGAAAAGGAGAGATGAGGAGAATGCCCTCTTTACTAAAATACACTCTCCTCGCCTCTCACTAGCGCTGGCGTTTAAATCAGCTGCTGTGCGCCACTGAAGCACCTTTGTGCCATAGTGCAAGGGTGTCTCCATGAGTCTAGCATAGGTTTTGCACTGGAAGGAAACCTTCCAATACAAAATACTATGCACAGACTCACTTTAACCATTTTCCCACTTTGTATGTGTGCTGTAAAGTGCAGCATACATGCGCAGTCGGAAAAGGAAGGAGAAATGAAAGCATTGCTCCTTTCTTGCGTCTACTTGAAAAGGGCGCAGTTTTCTCACGCTAAACCCAATCTGCTTTATTTAGTAAATTGGGTTTAGAATGAGAAACCTTGGGTGGTTGCATGGTAATGCCCATGTACCACCCCTGGTATGGCCCCATGGCACAAAGTATTGCAGAGCAGAGCATCGCTGCTTCACATTACATTTCTGTTATTTCCAGCGCTAAACAAGTATAGCACTGAACAGTAAATTGGGAAAAAAAGATTTGCGCCAATTTGCATTCCTTTGGTGACGCAAACAGGGTGCAAAATCTTAGTAAATCTCCCCCACAGAGTTGTACATTTGGACATCCACAGGGACAAGGCTTATATGTTCAAATACAAAGACAGCCTCCCTTCCCTTTCACATCAAGTTCACAAGGGTGTCATGGGGATGGGTTGGGATACAAACTGGGGGTCTGTGGCGTGATATGAATGGTCATTCATTGGAAGCCATTAGACGAATGTATATTGGTCTATTGGGCTTATTTACGGCACAGGAGTGCCAAGGGTATGGAGTAACAGAAAGCTCAACTCCTTGCAAACTCCTGCATCTTGTGGCACCACGGAAGGATGATGAGCACCCATGTAACCCTGCGCGTTCCTATCAAAGGAGGGCAGTCCATGCGCAAAGCAGCCCAAACAGCTATTTATCTATAACTGACGCTCTAACGTTTCCCAGTAAGTATATATTTACTGTATTCTTTCATAGTTCAAAGTTCCCTACGTTTCTGGGGCCCATCTCCCCGTCTTGCCCAGGTCATACTGGGTTAAAAGATGCGCCGCTGTGTTCAAGCATCCGCCCTGTGGTGAGGAGACTCCTCGTCAGAGGGGGGAGGAGGTGAGGGAGTTCTGGCTAAGAGGATGTGTTCGTACGGACATGTCATGTTGCTGCAGGGAGTTTCTATAGCGCAATCCTATTTGAAGTACTTTCTAGTAAGTGTGCCATGACGTCATCGTATCAATGGGCTCTACTATCAAAGTTCAAAGGGGTTTGCATAAGTTGATAAGTATTTTCACACACACATTTGAGGAGGCTGAGCTGCTGCGGACGGTGATGATGAACAAAGCTACATCGATGAATTCTGTCCACCGGCGATGCTGCCATCAAAAATGTCTGCCCACCTGTCTGTACCCTGTCTTGGCATCTGCTGGCGCAGCAGGAAGCAGATGTGCACGCTCCAGTGCGCGTGCCAATTGCAGACTATGGGGGCCTGGTGAGAGACTGTTCTAGCTGGCACCGTCCCCTCCGGCAGGCCCCGGAACAAGCCGCAAAACAATTATACCTTGACGTGGCGACACTTGTCGGGCCTAACCTAATTACCAGGCCCCCGTGAGTTGTTGCTGTGGTTACCGACCTCCATCCAATCCCGGACCCGGTGCCAACCAGCTGGCACGGCAGATGGACTCCTGTACCCCGAGTCAAGACCCCGGGCACTGAACTGAAGAGGAAGCGATGAGCATGCAGACGGCTGTGACTGATGCCTACTTTTTCTGCCCACTGCCTCTAGCATTTTCGGAGTTCAAGAAGTATCAGGCCCGACCCCTGAATCTTTCTTTGATGCGCGTAAAATGGCAGAGCTTATCATTATTGCTCTGTCAAGGCGACTTTGATAAACAGCTGTGCGTTGCTAAATAAAACACACCCCAACAGCAGGCTAATAGCTCCTACTGCTACGCCACTTTCAACTCAACAACATGGTTGGATTGGGATTAAAAATCGGCCCGGGCACGCTAAGTAAGTGGCCCACATTTGCATATCGCCTTTACGCAAAACACTGCTTCGGCGAAATTATATTAAAAACGGAGTGGAGGGGAGGTAAAAAAAAATGCACGGATTAGTTTACACTGGTGAAATACACCTGAAAACAAGTGATGCCACTTTTGCCCCTACCCCCGCTCAATATGCATATATTAATGGGCCGACCCAGGGAGAGAAATGGTGTGACACCTCTGCCCCTTGACGTAAGAGAGATAATAGACGCCCATCTGCCTTCAGAAAGGCCACTCAGGCACCCACTTGGCGGATGGCAGCAGCCGAACAACGCAGAAACCGCCCAAATCGGACCCCCTGGCTGCTTAAAAAAGCAGCCCACAGCTGGAATTCGGACACCAGCCCCTTGGGGATTGCCCGAGTTCCCGCGTTACCAATCCGACCCCGCCCAACAATAGCAATCCCTCTGACTTCAGATTCATACTGTGGGCCACACAGGCCACAATCACTGATCAGGCCTCATGACCACTTGCTCGAGTTCTAATTACTACGGGGCAGAGCGCGGCTTCCAATGAAGATGGCCGCTTTCGGGTGAGCCCCGCAATTAGCCCCACGGCTGTTATAAAACATGGCTCAATCAGGACCGTATTCAGATGGGCTGAATTATATCTGGGGCAGTGCTTAATTTGTAACAAAAATAAGTGCCAGGGCCCTGGTCAGAATGCCACTGCAGATAGTACCACCCATCGCCCTTGTCATCGCTGCCAAAACAACTACTAACCATCTCTCGCGCCTTCAATTGCGACAGTACAGAATATTACAGGTCCCCAAAGCTAAAGGAATGGCTGGGGAGGAAGGCAATAGTAATTTTCAAAAGTGTATTGTATTAATAAACAACTGTTGTTCTGCTCTTCTCTAAATTAGATGAACAGCGCCACCAAGTGACAGACTGTCATAAGTGCGGTGTTGACAATTAAATGGGTGCAGAGCACTGGAAACCACAGGCTCTGATCTGGGCGGAACAGGTAACAGGCCTATTGCCTGGACCATACGGTGTGCTCTAGAAGATATGGTACCAGCCCTGCACCCCACTGACCATGCAGCAGACACCCACGGCCCAAGGGCCCTTGGACTCATGCCAGTCCAGAAAGGGAGAGAGAGAAATCAAGTATGGTCTTTTAGAACCAGGTATGATAGCGACAGTGAATGGGAAAACTTGAGAATTCTGTGACCTTCAAGATTTGGGATCTCTCCTGAAGACACTATATCTTGCCAAATAGAGTTACAGCCATCCCTTTGTGGGGATAAATAACTTATCAACAGAACCGCCTTAGGAACCAACAGACCTCTCTAAGCCGGATTCCAGCATACTCCAAACGACACACAGACCCTTTTGCCAGGGAGCCTCCCCAAGCTGATATACCCTCCTGGGACAGAAACAAATCTTGACCAGCATTCAAACTTGATGTCTGACTTAATGCTTTTGCCGAAATAGATTGGAAACATTACGACCCGCTTGTCGCCTGGCCTGATGAACTGGTATCACCGCCTAAAGTATCGAAGGAAGTAAGAAACCTCAGAATGACCATGGACTCCAAGCTGTCGATGAATGCCCAAGTGGACTAACTAGCAAGATCAAGCTTTCTCACTATAAAAACGATGCAACAAATTTTCACTCATTTGGGATTTCCACACAAGGCCCAAGCAGCCATCTACCTTGTTTTGTCCAAACTTGATTACACCAATAGCCTCTACCACGGATCACCTTTAACGACCATGAAAAGACTACAACAGATTCAGAACCCGGCTGCCAGACTACTCTTGCATATAAAAACACGAGACCACATCTCACCTGCCTTTGAAAGCCTGCATTGGTTACCGGTTGCCAGAAGATCCACGTTCAAGCTACTTTGTATCACCCAGAAAGCAATACATGGAATGGGACCGCTCTTCATCAGGAATAAAATGACCAAACACATTCAACAAAAGAACCTATGCTCTAAAGGGGCATCTCGCCTCAAAATCCCAAGATACATGAAAAAAAACATGGGTGGCACATCCTTCTCTGTTCAAGCAGCCAAACTATGGAACTCTTTACCCTCCAACATAAGAGCCACCGACAACCACCTTATCTTCAGAAAACTACTCAAGAATTGGCTCTTCCCCACATAAGCACCATAAGCAAAGAGAAATGTACAGCATATTCCTCTGTATGTAGGCATTTATTTTCACTATAGATATGTACCTATCTTTGTGTATTGCTTTGTAGAAACATGTAGAATAATTATGTTGTTGTAAATAAATAAATAAAAATCATCTTTGGTCTACATTGTGCATCTATGTACCTTCCATGTACTTGAATCTGTGTGTCTGTTACCTTTCTCCTGAAAAAGCGCATATCCAATGCACTAACCTATTTCTAATCCTGTACCTCTATCAATACCTTTAATCTATATATACTTACCTCCTCTATGCATCTATATATTTTCAATGTACTTATGGATCTATATATTTATCACTTTCTTCTAATTTAGTATTTCAAATGCACTACCCTATTCCTCAGCCTATACTTCTCTCAATATATCCTCTGGCCCAACCTTCTGACTCATCTCAAACTTCTTTCTACTACTATTTCCAAAGCACTACCCAATCTCTCACCCTATACGTATATCAATATATACTCTACATCAACTCTGTCATTTATCCTAAACCCCATACCACTACTATGATCCCCAAAATAGCCTTTTCTAGACTCTCTCCTACTCTATCCCTCCTTGCATCATCTGACACCTCTTTTTACTATACCAATCCCCCAAAACAAACCTTTATAAACGCTTCCCTCTGACTCTTCCCCTCAAAAACCCCTTTTACATATCCAAAAGCCTCCTCCTACTGCTGTGACCTAAAAAAAGAAATTAAAAAAAAAGAAATCTCACTCTTCTGTCCCTCCACTATCCTTTTCAATCAAAATAAATTAACATGTTCACTTCTCAATTTCCATATTCCATTATACTAATTCACCACTAATCCTTTATGGGTTCCAGAGTAGCCTGCTACTAGCCAATGAAGCGCCTCAATACCCCATCAAGGGGTAGCAAGTACTAGATAAATACAAACGTCTTTCCCTCTTCTATCCCGCAACCTACCCTTCTCTATCCAAATAACTGAATAACATATCCAGACTCAAATTACTTCATACTTCACTATACTCATTTTTTTCAACACTAATCCTTTATGTTTTCCAGAGTAGCATCCTACTCGCCAGAAAGCGCATCAACACCCATCAGGGGTAACAGGTGCTACATTAATGCAAACCTTTCTTCCCTTTTATCCCTCCGCTACCCTTCTCACTCCAAATAACTGAATAACTAAATATCCACCACTCAAATTACTTTCATATTTCACCATACTAATTCAGCACTAATCCTTTATGGGTTTCCTGAGTAGCGTGCTTCAAGATTCCGCTATCTTTCCGAATCCAAATAACTGAATAACCCTATAACTGACTAACCTATCCACCACTTGAAATTTACTTGCATGTTTCACTATACTAATTCAGCACTAATCCTCTATGGGTCCAGGAGTAGCATGCTACTCGCCGAAAAAGCGATTGGACGCCTCGTCAGGGGTAGCAAGAGCTATATAAATGCAATTACACAAAAAAGAACTGAGAGCCAGAGAACTGAAATATTCCATGCTGTTCCCCGCAAAGCTGAGAATAGAGGCGGAGGGGAAGACATGGTTCTGCCGTAGTCCGGAGGAGGCTCGTGACTGGCTGGAGGGCTGGTAACCTGCAACGAAACCCGCAAAACTCAAGACCCAGCAACAGCACTGGCGGCAGGAGTCGGAGAAATCACGATCGGTGGAATCCAGTGGCCAAGGGGACTGAACCGTTTGACTTTGACAACATTCTTGGGAGATCCAACAAATTCTGATTGTGCCCTTCTAACGACGTACTGATCTCCCCCCGCAGGCCCGTGGCTCGCACTATAGGAACATACATGGGACGACTCCGACCTCTGTGGGTAAGGACTATACCCTAAGTGATGAATCCATTGGCCATTGATGCAATATCTTAAAGGGGGCCTCAGATGCTTGTGGACAAACCCTCACCCCCCACGCAAGTACTTGTTATGGGATTGAAGAGCTCTGCTCAGTTGGCGAGGCAGGTACTTTGGGATCCGCCGGGCAGAGAGGCAGGGTGGGGGGGATTTCAGCAGACTGTTTTTTGGTTTCTATGTTAATTTTTTTTATTGTTTCCACAATGGCGTATACGTAATCAACTTCAAATAGGCACTACACGTCACTACCTGATCAGGTCTCAAGCCGGACGTACATGGTATACGTGACCCTTAGGATGGACATCCATACTGACCCTCCTCATACCCCTGGAGGCCCGGCCCCTCCGCTCTTGGTACTTTCCTGGAACGTGAACGGACTGGGCAATAAGATAGAAAGAGGGTTGGTCCTTCAATATATGAAGTGCAAAGGCCCAGCAATAGTCCTGGTACAGGAAATGCACCTCACTGGTTCGGCCACTAAGGCCCTAAATAGATGGGAGTATAAGATGGCGGTCCATTCATAATTAACTTCTGGCTCTCACGGGGTTGGGAATCCTGCTGAACAAACGCTTCCCCCTTATACTCACTGACTTCAAAACGGACGACCAGGAGCGCTTTGCAGTGCTGACTTGCCAATGGGAAGGGCGACCCTATAACTTCGTTTCGGTGCATGTCCCTCCAGCATTGCATGAAACGGCTCTCCCGGCCATGAGTACCTTCTTGCTATCCCTACTGACAGGCGACACAATCGTGGGGGGAGACTTTAACGCTGTAATTGATGTAACACTTGACAAACAACCTCCCAGAGATCCCCGCAGTGCAAATGTCAAACTTACGGATTTCATCGAAGCCATAGGTTTAATAGACACTTGGAGGGCTATTCACCCTGACGACAGGCAATACACGTACCACTCTGGTATCCATAACAGCCTTTCAAGAATTGATTACGTATTTACGTTTGCGAAGGGGTTAGAGTGCGTAGTGGAGGTCCAACTTCTACCCCGTGGAAAATCAGACCACTCCCCTCTCTCCCGAACATTCTCCTCACATCACACCACATGACGGAGGGTTTTTCCAATACAACCGGGGTACCTTCAAAACCCGGCTATACGGAAGGGACTTCGTACCGCCACAAAGCACTACTTCATTAAAAATACACACTTTGTGATCTCCCCAGTAACTCTCTTGGAGGCTTACAAAACAGTGCTGCGTGGCCACGCAATTTCGTTACTCACAGGACATAAGAAATTGCAACGTCAACAGCTAGAATACCTAGGGCAGGGAGTTGCGAAGGCTGAGGCTGACCGCGCCCTTGCCCTGACTGACGCCACCACACACACACTACTGCTGGCACAACAGGAGTACAAAACATTCGCATGGGAGGGGGCGAAGGCGAAACTCATGACAACAAAACACACCATTTACGAGGCAGGCGACAAGGCCGGGAAGCTCCTTGCCTGGCTGGCCTAAAAAGACTGTGCCTCCAGGTGGATAGCTCAGCTTCAGATGAATGGCGGAGAGATGACTAGGGACCCGCAGCAAATAGTAGACTCTCTTGCCACATACTATGAGAGGATTTATAGGCCAACAGCCACTAGCACACTGGAGGATAACCTTGCCTATATCTAAGAGATATTTGCATGCCCTCCTTATCCTCGGAAGCGGTCTTGGCGCTGGCCGCCGAACTAACCGAGGATGAACTGGCCATTGCCATCAGGGCACTCCAATTGGGCAAGGATTTGGGCCCAAATGGTGTTGCGATAGAACTATTCTAAAAGATGACCACACATCTCACGCCCTACCTTCTTACAATGTATAGGACCAGTCTAGAGCTTGGTGAACCACCGAAGGATCAGCGACAAGCGACCATAGTTGCAATTCACAAGGCAGGTAAACCTCCACACGATTGTGCATCATACCGACCAGTCTCCCTTATGAACACCAAGGCAAAAATATTAGCCAAGGTTCTGGTGCTTCGCCTCCAACCATACCTCCCCACGTTGACCCATTTGGATCAATCGGGCTTCATGCCCCATCATAACACGGCCCTGAATCTACGAAGGCTACACGGGGTCATAGCTCTCATTCCTACTATAGCGGAGGATGCAGCCATCCTCTCATTAGACGCCCGCATGGCGTTTGACATGGTGGAGTGGCCCTTCCTCTTTGCAGTGCTCTCCCACCTGGGCTTCGGACCCAAGTCCTGTGCCTGGATACGGCTCCTCTATAGTATACCCATGGCGCACGTAGTGGCAAATGGCTGCATCTCAAGAGACTTCCCTCTGGGTAAGGGTACCAGACAGGGGTGCCCGCTCTCCCCACTTTTGTTGCGATGGTGTTGGAGCCACTGGTGGCATGGATCCATCAGGATCCCTCCATTAGGGGGCTCCGATGGGCGACGGGATGAGAAGATCGCATATCATTATATGCAGATGATATAATACTTTATATCACATCTCCCGCTTGGTCGCTCAATTGCCTCCTGGACATCTGTGCGAGCTATGGTAGGGCTTCGGGCTACACTATTAACTGGTCGAAATCATTACTATATATCTTACATGGCCCTCCCCCAAAACTGCCCCACAACTGCAATGTCCAGATAGCAAGACAGGGCTTTCGGTACCTTGGCATTTACATTACCCCTCAGATTTCTCTATTCACAGATGAAAACCTCAGGAAACCCTTGACTTGTTTCCCAAAGGATGTGAAGCATTGGTGATCTCTTCTGCTTACGCTGCTCGGCAGCGCTCTTTAAAATGATGTCATTGCCCAGATTTTTATATGCCCTACAGATTACCCGCTTTTCTATTTCCCCCTCCTTCTTCACTATGATAAACGCAGAGGTACCCAAGCTCCTTTGGGAAGGTGGGACACCTCGTATAGCTATGACTAAACTTGTCAAGGGGTGGTATGATGGCGGCATTGCCCTCCCGCAGATAAGAACTTATTATTGGGCATCTCAACTAACCATGATAAGGCCTTGAAGGCCTTGAAGACGCTACACTGGCTGCCAATCAAGGAGCGTATTTTGTTTAAAACCCTTTGTATAGGTCATCGAATCGCCCATGGAACTGGCCCCAGGTTCTTGCGGAACCTGCTTACATTGTACAAACCCACACGACACTTGCGGTCTGAGGGTGCTGGATTAATGTGCATCCCTAAGATAACTAGGGCTAGGATGGGTGGCAGATCTTTCCGCCTGTTGGCGGCTCGAAACTGGAATGCGCTTCCTCTCAGACTCCGGACGGAGCCGTCCGAGAAAATCTTCCGCAGAGAACTCAAGACATATTTGTTCCCAAAAAATTAACTGTATTAGATTGTGAGCTGTACAGGGTAGGGTTTCTTTGCCACTGATTAGCGCGGGGACACACTGACTAGTGTAACCAGGCGCTGTATAAACTCAGTAATAATAATAATAAACCAATGGATACATGCACCGCAGGATGTGAGGTTCTGTGAATTCTGAACCCATGGGTTTCATTTTATGTATGGCAGCCATTTTGTGGTTGCCCTCACATAGGCCATGATTGTGGCTGAAACTAGTCTTTTAAGGACATGTAGACCTTAGCTTGAGTTCATGCTGACTCCTGTTTGACCTGAGTGAACTGACCCTGTTGCCTGAAGCTGACCTTGTTAAACCAGTTCCTGCCCTTTAGCTGATCAAGATTGAGGATCAAAGCACAGGACATTGTAGAGTTTGGTATGCACACACACACCCCTTATACTGCTTCTTATCTGTTTTCTGTTCCTTCTTTTATGGTCTGTTTATGATATGGGTTGTGGTCCTTTTATTATGGGTTTGTCCCGGCTTGTGTAAGAAGGAATGTTAGGTATTTTGCATGCTTGCAAAAGCTAGGACTGCCCCTTACTTGTATGCTGAAGTTTGCATATAAAAGGCCTCTGTTTTCTGTATTCTTCAGACTACCTCATTCAGTTGCTACGGCTTCTGTGTGACGTGGCCTCACTTATTAAATTTAATAAAGATGTCTTTTCATATTTTCAGCTTCTGTGCCAAGTTCTTTTTTATAACTAAGTATTCCCTGAGAATGAAGATTTCAGTTCTTCAAATGGCGCAGCCAACGTGGGCTTCATCAGAGAAGTGACTTTCTGTGGGAGTGATCTTGTCAGAAGACTGAAATCTACTGAGGAGAACAGGACGGGACTCTACTACTCTGTGCACAGGAATTCTGGAGATTCTCTGTTTCGGCAGCCCAGTATATTTCTGCTCTTCCTGATTTTGATCCTCCACATGATGTCCCTCCTGACTGAGAACCTTTTTGGTGTGAGTATTCTAAAAAAGACCGTTAGGTCATGTAGAACTTGACAGTTACAATTGGATAACCTTTTGATTAGTAAGAATAAGAAGTACAAGTGGGTCGCTCCCACGACTTTGTTTGGTTTCTTGGTTTTGATTTGGTTGTTGCAATTACCAAAGCCGAGGGGTTGGTTTCTTGGTTATGATTTGGTTGCTGCAATAACCAAAGCCGAGGGGCTCGTATATTTGCGAGTGTATTGGTAGAGATAACCCCTTGAAGTTTGAAGCTAGATTAGTGAGCTATAAGATGCCAGGTCTTAGCAAATTTAGTACTGTAGCTTTGGAACTTTGGAATTTGTGTTGGCCAACTTTGGATTTGTATAGGTTTGTATATGCGAATTGCAATTTGTGTAGGCAGGTAATGAGGAGATATTTCTCCACTTGGTTTAGTTGAACGGTGCACGTACGAAAAGTACCTTAAGCACCACTTTGATTATAATACTTGCGTATTCCGCAGTATTTTTTGGCATGCCTGTTCTCAAGCTCACATGGAAAAATGTGTTGCTTTTTTGGAAGGTACCCTAGTGTGATGTGAAGTAAATTAGCCGGCCCCCCTAGCGGGAAATATCTAAATAGGTTTAGATTTACAAATATATTTCTTCCTTGGTGATTTTGTATCCCCAGGGAATTAAAATATGGACATAATACATACAAGGATCCTTTGTTCTGTGCAATTTTATGAATGAAGATATGCATAGCGATTTTTGGTGTTCTGATAGCCAAAGCTAGTGAATTGAGTGTATTTTCGCTTCTTGGATGTACATCAGTCTGTTGGGCTGTTTTTGCAGTCTTTTGGAACACTATTGAGAAGCGTTTCTTGTAAATATGACTTACAACTAGTATTTGCAAATGGTTTGGTTTAAGTACAGTCTGTGGGCTGTCCTTGGTTTCTGTCCTGAGTATTGAGTTATGGGTTAAATGTGTGTTTAAATGTCTATGTGGTTTTCCCATTAGTGCAACTTCTGTAAGTAAATTGCGATGGCGCTATTTATGAAATGCATGGCTAAAAGCTCGCCGTATTGTGTGTCCTGAGTGTTTCAACCCCTTTCTGTTTATGTCTGAAATGAGCTCAAATGTGTGTTTGTGGTTTTTTATGTTTTCAGTCTATTAAGCAAAATCTCTAAATGCTTAAAAAAAATAAAATTAAAATTCACATTCACTAGGAATAAAAAGGCCCCCAAAAATGAAGGGTGTATTTTTGTAGAAAAACCAACTTATATCATTTCTTCATTATTTTGTATTACAGGAAGACATTTCAATTAAGGGTTTCCTCTCTTTAAGCATACGCATATTCTTGGCTCTGTTGCTAAATAAAAATTGTCCTTTTTAGAAAGAAAAATGTAGCGCCAAATTTTGTCATGTTTCAAGTTAGGCTTCTGTGCTTAGGCTTATAAATGAATGCGTCTAAAATGATAGGCAAGGGTTGCAGCTTGCTTTTATATGTGAAATTAGCAAAAATGATTGGGTATATTAAAAAGAATTATTAATTATGAAAAATAATTATTAAAAATAAGTGCTACAAAATTCGTTTTTTTACTATTCATGGAGCTTAATGCTCATACTGTGACCTCCTAGCATTATAATTTGATTTGAGTTGTGTTGCACTGCATAATGAGGACATTAGCATGTGACATCTTACCTAGCGCAGGCGTAAAAAACTCATTTTTCTAAGGATTTACATGGGATATGTCTAATGTCAAATCTCTGTAATTTGTAAAGAACATTCTGAGGATGATTAACATGTATCACAAGTATAGGATATTTATTTTTAAGTGCCCCAAACATCAAAGTCGAATTTGGGTAAAATAGACCATTTAAAACAGCATTATTGCCATTTATGATAGCTTTAAAGTGTTTTAGGCTTCAGTAAATGCATACATTTAGGTATAATTAGGGCTCCCGGTTTTATGGTATTTATTTTTGGCCCATTTCTGTCTGTATTTATCCATATGTATTTTTGGCCATTTTATCTGTATTTATCCATATTTATTTTGTGTTTTTTCATATATATGAAGTTGTAAAACTGTACATTTCCGTATCAATTTAACTGACAGACGCACACTCATACTTTGATGTCTGTCGTTTTTTAGCTATTTAAGCTGCCAAATATTACACAACAGTACATCCACTGGTAAATACTAGCATTATATCACAAATGTATGTTGACAAATTCTGTTTATTTAAAGAAATTTCATCCTGTTTTTAATTTCCCATGATGTCCATCTGCTCAGCTGCTGGTCAATAATTCATGAAAGACTGCACAGAGATTCACTTAAAAGAATCACAATTTTCTGAATTTATCCACTTAAAAAAAAATGCAGACAGAAAACACATTGTTTTCTGTCTGTATTTATCTGTAAAAATCTGTAAAAACGGAAAACAGGGAGCCTTAGGTATAATACAAATTTGCAGACTGTCCCCATTTGGGGTTTGCTTTTAAATGACCCAGTGAGATCCATTTAAGGTTGATGAAATGAGTACCATTGCAATAAGCATTTGTTCTAAAAACTGGTATGTGTGTTATTAGGTTCTGTGAATTATTCACAGTAAATGTTGTTTAATAATCTGGGAATGGAGATCATTTTTAGCGCCTGAAAAAGAGAAAATATTTTTCAAAATAGAGTGAATTATTGCAGGTTAGGAGGAATTAGGAAGGCTTTTTGCCTTTGTCAGCCTCAGAATGAGCAGAGGGTGGGGGCTAGAAGAAGCTGCAGCTGGCTCAAGTCGCGCTGAGATGCTATCTTTGGTTTCCCTGTAAACAATGGAAGGAGGCTGTCATGTTGCCATTTGTCACCTTTTAAATTAGGGACTTGTCTATGTGAAATGCAGAATGACCTTGCTAAACAGGCCTCTAAAAGGAAGGGTTTCAGGTTTCTCCACAAAATTAAAGAACTTAATTCCAAAGGGAAAATATGAAACAGGTTTCCTTGAAAGTCCCAACACATGCTAAATG
Organism: Lissotriton helveticus; assembly: GCF_964261635.1. NCBI lineage: Eukaryota > Metazoa > Chordata > Amphibia > Caudata > Salamandridae > Lissotriton > Lissotriton helveticus. Next base: position 1,780,310,017 of record NC_136065.1, read on the forward strand.
CTCTGCAGAAATGATATATTGGTATCTCTGCCTCTAAAAAATAATGTCTGCTAGTTGCTTTAATTTGACCGAAAATGAAGCATTGTATTAAGTCTTAGACAGAAAATAAGACGAAGCTTTTTATTGAAATTTTAAAGGCTACATGCCTAAGTGAGAACGAATTGTGGTGCAAAGATAACATGGAGTGTCAGTGAAAGAATTTTACTTTTGGAAAGTTAAAATGGCTTAATGTTGCAAGGTGACTGACAAGATGGTAACAGTTAAGTAATGGAAATTTATTTTTGTGTCTCTTAATGTGTATTATGTTTTGTCTTCTGATTAAAAGTTATAATTGATGTCTGTTTGTTATGAGAAATGTCTCTCTTTTGTGTGTTGTGTATTTTTTTTTTTGCTTCTGCCAACAGATCATTCATGGATTGTTCTGGGTGATTTTAAGGCTGACAAGACACGTGAGTTTGGTTGGTTAAAAAGGGATGTGTTTTTGCGTAGCCTTTGGGAAGAAATGTTCACGTGTTTTTTTTAATGTTTGTTTATTTGGTCCTATCATGAATTGTTCCTGCGGGTCCTGTGTGTCAGAAGAGACATAGTGGGTTGTATTTGACAGCCAAATGTCCACTAAATGGTGATTTGCTGTCAAAAGGCGGGTGAGGATTTTAAACCTGACAAATTAAGAAGGCCTCAATAGTGGGTTTTGGGCTGCAGGTTCACAGTGCATAAAGTACAGGACTTGAAGTGGGTGCGTCACCGCTCATTTACATATGTTATTGTCTTGTCTATGTTTTTTGTGCTTGATATACAGCAAGTATATCTGATGGCTTGACATGTGCGTTTTGTGCGTTTTTTGTTTTTGCATGTTTTTTGTTTTATGTTGCTGCTTTTAATACTATTACAAGTTTACCTGTGCTGTGAAGGGATATACATGACGATGTGTATCCTGCAAACAGTTGGGTAGATTTGCTTTGACACTAAATTTCACAGAGAAACAGACAACACTTCATCAGTGTATGTCAAATTTGGCTTTAATGGTATTTGAAGGAAAATAAAAAAGAGATACACAGAATCAAAGTGTGCCACATGCTGTTAGTCACGTACTGCCCCTCCCCTTAAGGAACAGGCAGCCCTAAAATTATGTATCCTGAATTGGACGTAGGGATAAATTATAGATCTGTGACTTTTGTGCATGGTGACCTAATTTTTATATTACATTAGTCAGTTTTGTTCTGCTTCCTAAGTAGTGTATGGCTTTGTACCATAAAGGAAACAAGGTTTACATTTTTTTTCCTGAAAAAGGAACTGGAACATTAGCTGAGATTACCGTATATGATGTAGAGGCCAGCGGTAGAGCTGACTATCATGAACTATTTTGATTTTTATTTATCACCCCCACTCTTGGTGTTGTGTCACATGCCTGACTATCACCCAAGTAATTTCTTGTTCTTCCTATAGATTTTTCTTTCGTCACTTCTCCCCTGATTGATGTTGCATCGTCGCTAGTAATTGGGGATGTTAGCTGTGTCCTAGTCCCATTTTCCCTTTTCCATATTCCTTTCACCAGTTAGCCTTCTTTTATTATTATTATTGTATTAGGTTCACACTTCCAGATTGCAGTAATGTACCAGAGACCCCCTATATTATGTATAATTCCCTTTTGTATGACTAGACTGTTTTTTAAGAATTTTCTTTAGGCCTAACTTGATGTTTTTCAGTCTAACCGTCATGGTAGTAATGGACTGGTTAACTGACTCAATGCTATTAAAAGACAAGTTTCCACATTTTGATTATTAGCCTGTGTATTGTGTAGTACACTTGGTGCACAGTTATTAAAAGGGAGGTATCTACATGTCCCTGATAATCTATATTATGCAATTTTTCTTTTGAGATGTTCTAGATAAGAAATTTAGGAATACCTAGACTTAATCATGTCGCTATCTACCCTTAGATGGTGGAGGATATGCTCTCACACGGAAACCCAATTGCAGAGCCTAGAGGCACTGTTTTGCCTACTGCCTTTGTCTTTGTATTGCCTTTGAGAAATGACAGTGTATTCTAGACCAGAATTGTCCCATGGCATATGGCCACTCCTTTGAAGATTGCAGGCCACCTGCTTGCAGTCCCCTTGTTATACAATGAACTGTTTAAAGCATCGCACTTGCTCCATCAGACGGCATTGGACATCGCAGAACCAGAATTTCAGTGCAAAAGAGCGAAAGAGAAGGATTCCAGTTATTTTAAGTTTTTAGTTTCTCACCTGTCATGTGCTGGTAACCTCTGACAGTAGGCAGTCCATTGAGCCCCTTGGCCTGAGTTTTGGCCACCCCCCCCCTTTTCTTTGCTCCAACGGAAAGGCAGTGCACCAGAGGATCCAGGATTGGAAAAAGGCACTACATTGTGGTACCTATTATTAAATGAAAGAGCAGCCTGAGCGTCCTCTGACACTGAATGATGAGTGTTGGAGTCTGAGAATGGTCCCGGGTCTGCACGAGATGATTTGTGCTCATGATCAATGAAGATCATGCTATCTGTAGTGTCTGCCGCAGAGGAGAGATACTGGTGCACTGCCTTGAGACATTGAGACTTTCGAATGAGCTATGAGTGTTTGCCAGGAGGGCACTCCAACGGATACTGAGAAGCACCATTTACATGAAAGGCCTGAATGAAGAGGCCCATGCGGAAGAAAACAACAAAAGAAGATTTGATGGACAATAGAAGCCTGCCAGAGAGGTTTTTGAACGGACTCTGGGCATAGTTGGTTTCACAAGTGGTTTCCGTGCGATTGCATATAATGGGTATTAAGAGACTGATTTTTGCTGTTTTGCTGGCATTGTTTTAAAGTAGTATTCTGTTTAGTAAAAGCAGAATAAAGTCCATTCCCTGTGGAAGAGTATCCCTTTTCACCTCAGAGCATTGATGAGGATCACCACTGTTTCACCTGAGCATATAATAAGTTACTGAAATGCATAGGAGCCATAATAAATTGTTACTAGATAATTTTAGGATTTGCTTTCTGCTTAGAGTTATGAAAAATTATAATTTTGTTTGTAATAGTGGTCATTACTTTCTCCTGTTGTCCATATGTTCTTAATAACATGTTTTCTAGTGTTTTCAAGCATGATGTTGTCTCTGATGGGTGGGATTGTTTTTGCTACCCAATTGACTTCTGCACCCACCTCCCAACCTATGTCTTTTTCTACTACTTCTTCTTTGCATTCTTTTCATATCTTACCTGAATACGAGCAGATTAGAAGGTCGGAATTTGTGAATAATTCCTTTGTACAGTTTCAGCATCAATACCAGTTAGAAATGAACACCACTAATTGTTGGGTGTGTGGTCTTATGCCACATACTACAGATAGAGGTATTCCCTATTTGGTTCTGTCATTTAGTTACAATGGGTCTGTATGGGCATATCAAACGATGTTTATTTATGCCAACGAAGTCTATCCCTTGCGTTCCATGAAAGATAACTCGAGTAATAATGCCTTAGTGAAGGGAATAACGGATAATATTGACATTGATTCAGATACAGACTGAGTGATTGCCTATGTAAGGGCAAAAGGAGGGTCTGAGGTTCTGTGAATTCTGAACCCATGGGTTCCATTTTGTGTATGGCAGCCATTTTGTGGTTGCCCTCACATAGGCCATGATTGTGGCTGAAACTAGTCTTTTAAGGACATGTAGACCTTAGCTTGAGTTCATGCTGACTCCTGTTTGACCTGAGTGAACTGACCCTGTTGCCTGAAGCTGACCTTGTTAAACCAGTTCTTGCTCTTTAGCTGATCAAGATTGAGGATCAAAGCACAGGACATTGTAGAGTTTGGTATGCACACACACACCCCTTATACTGCTTCTTATCTGTTTTCTGTTCCTTCTTTTATGGTCTGTTTATGATATGGGTTGTGGTCCTTTTATTATGGGTTTGTCCCGGCTTGTGTAAGAAGGAATGTTAGGTATTTTGCATGCTTGCAAAAGCTAGGACTGACCCTTACTTGTACGCTGAAGTTTGCATATAAAAGGCCTCTGTTTTCTGTATTCTTCAGACTACCTCATTCAGTTGCTACGGCTTCTGTGTGACGTGGCCTCAATTATTAAATTTAATAAAGATGTCTTTTCATATTTTCAGCTTCTGTGCCAAGTTCTTTTTTATTAGTAAGTATTCCCTGAGAATGAAGATTTCAGTTCTTCAGATGCACCACCATTCCGGATGGATCGCCATCTCCTGGATGCGGAGGGAATAATGGGAGCATCATAAAACAAGGGGCAAAATACACAGTACACGGGCCCAACGGCCCACACACTGCGAATCTGGCACGAGACGCAGAAAACGATGGGATGGGAAGGGAAAATAATGAAGGCTACACCTCTGTGGGACCTCAAACGATTTAGCCGACTGAGAAACATGAAGGATTGCCTCCAGTGGGAGCACAAAGGGATCTCCAGGGTGGGGGATCTCTGGCAGAGGGGGGAAATAGTGTCATTCACTGTGCTGCAGGACACGTACAAGCTCCAGATAACCGAGACGTTTTGCTATGCATAGATACGGCACGCTCTGCAGACAGCCATTCCAGCAGGCGCACAACTAACTGACTCTTCACCAGTTACATGAACATAATGGTAACTAAGAGAGCTGTCTACATCCACAGGGGTTGCCCCAAGAAATGGACACGGATATGGGGAAAGTGGAATCATTATCGGGGTGATATTTGTGAGCCCCCCCTGCCAGAGGAAAGGTCAGATGATAGCGACTAATCAGTGCTTGTTGGAGAGCAAGAATCGAACACACGACACAAAGGCTATGAGGTGTACTGGGCTGAATAAAACGACTATTGCTGTGAATAATACTTTGTCATGTATGCACTGACTTTCAATTCCATTAATGTGTGTCTATGATCATTCTGTGACGTATTTTCTGCTGTGTAATGTACGCCAATCGTTACTTAATAAACATATTTTGAAATAAATGAACAAAGAAATAAATGCAATTACAATACCATACAATGTGAGGTTAACACTCGCCCACATTAATTCTATTCACGCATCTTGCCTCTTTTTTCCATTCTGGACGTCTGTTTATTCCGCTTGTTGATTCCATACACTTGAGTCTTGCAGTGTGACCCATAGCCTCCTGAAAGGATTATTCAGACTCATCAAATAGCTGGAGGAATAGTACTTGTTGGAAAGTTGCCCTTTCTGCAGTGTCACCCTGTTTTTTTGCCTTCTGCTGCTGAACTTGTATGTCTATTGGCCAGAGGACTCTGTGCACATGCACATGCTCTTCCTTTAAAACATGATAAAATAGGCATACACCTAATTGGCACATTTAATTTCTCTAGTGCCCTTATACTGTTATGAGTATCTAAAGGGTGATTAAAAAGAATGTGGTGATGCATAGTAGTGTAGGTGCTCTTACATCTTTCTGGTCGACTTGTTTTCTTTCTAGTGGCCCATAGGGTCTGCATCATTCATTATACCTGATATTTTAATGGGAATACCACATTCATTCAAACCCCAGTCATACTATAATTGCAAGATTTTATACAAATAAAGATTTCATATATAATCACAATTAGAGGTACTTCTTGTGAAGTCTGTTGAGAGATACACAAATAATAAAATGTAGGAGTACTTACTCCAAGAGATATCTAGGTGGTGATTTGTAGCTTACTGTGAAGGATCCCCTTTGCCATTAAGTGCCTCCTATTCATTTAAGAAGGCCATTCACCATGAAAAGAATTCTTGGTGAATGAAGAGCCCTGAGGATAAAGCATGACATCTGAAGAGGTGTGTAAGGGTTCTCCTTCTATTTTGTGAATTGCCTGTCCTGACAAAAACAGTAGTGGATTTTTACTGCAGCACCCTTAATTGGATAATCTCCAACATGACCCCTGTTGTACCAATATATATCACACCAGGGCCAATGATTTGTGTGTATCATCCATTCTGGAGCCATGGAGGGATCACAATGGTAGATCATATCCTCTCCAATGGCTCTCTCAAACTGATCACAGATCTCTGAGAAGAATTGTGTTTGACCCCTAATCTGTTTTTGCACTATCACCAAATAAAACCTAGTCTAACCATGTGATAGCCATTTTTCAACCTCCACCCGCCAGTCTTAACCGGAGAAATCAGGTAATTACAAGTAATTCATTCCGACCTATACGGAATTCTGATTGAAGAGCTCTCCTCTAAACAGATGACCCTTTATCTTAGAGGTAAATGGTACTCAAAAAGTGTATACTGAGATGAGGACTGGATGGACTAACTAGCAACTCACCACAAATACCTTGGTAAAGCCAAACTAAAATTGTATTTTTGAAAATTCTTCATGATTGGCACGGGTTGCACAAGGTACACAGTAACTCACAATACTGTCTTTGTTCCAGTCAGGCTAGTTTGCAAAACCTTAGCTCAACCCTAGGTAGCTGTGGCTTTAAGCAGTCAGGCTTTGTCAAAGAAACACATATAAAACATTTAGAAGCCCCAAAACAGTCGAAAAAGGAAGTAAAAAGACACACATTAAATCCTACACCAATTGATAAAAATAGCTGCTATTTTTTTGAATTTTTAAACACCAAAGTGAACAAAATCCAGTGGTGGCCTTCAGAGATATACATTATTAAGAAAATAAATTGCTGCTTTCCATTAAAATTGCAGACAAGCATTGGCAACCAACACGCGTATACTTGGAAAACCTTTGTAAAGTTGTGTTCCCTACTGGGTAAGGCGCCTATGTTTAAAATGTTGGCACTTCCCAGATCTCTTTACGTACTCCGACACACTTTGGGTGACCAGCTCTGGCAGGGAGCAAGTCACAGGGGCCAATAAGGCTTGGCAGGACAGTTACCTTGTAGTCAAAGCAGTCTTCATTCCAGGTTCAGACTCTATGGGCGAACATCAATGGAGTGTTCCTGATGCAGGGGATACAGGATGTTGAAGATGCTGAAGGATGCTATGAATGCTGATCTGGTGATGCGGGTCATCCAAGAGCCACTCTGCAGGCCACGAACACGGTGGGGTAACTTTGGCCACAGATGTCAATGTCTTTCGAAGTTCCGTTAAAGTTCAACCAAAAACAAGTTGCCACTGGTGTATTGGTCTCTGGTTAAATTGAAACCACTGGTTCTCTTTAACTGAGGGTAGTATCCCTCTTGGGCAACCAACCCATACTGCGATGACTATTCAAGGTCCAGCAGACTTGAGTGCAACATTTGAGTGTTGAGACTTGGTCTCCCAGGCTGTGCTTCAGCAGTCAGTGGTGATCAAATGATTGTGGTTACCGACTTACCCCGTCAGGCTTCTTACGATTTTGTGGCCCTGGTGCAGTAACAAGATGTCAGCAAATTGACTCTTGGAGTCACCTCTTCTGTCCGAAGTTCTAGGACAACCTTTACTTGAGCAGGGCTTCCCAGGCACAGACTCTCTTTACTAGGCCAAGGATCCGCTGGTGCAGTCCAGTCTTTGTCCCATCCTCTCTTTGACAGGCCCAGGGAACAGCAGGAAAGTCCATCAGTCCTCTCTCCAGTGCAAATGTGATCTGAGGTGGGGGTGCCACTTTTATTCCCATATATTGCCCTCGGGATGCAGTGATTACCTGCCAATAGGCTACTAGGTTTCCTTCCACCAGATGACAACTTCCTGCAAAATGTGGCATATAGCTATCCAAGAATGTAATATCCTGCCCGCTCCCAAAATGTCGAATCCCTTCTCTTGGGATGTGGACCTCTGTAGCCCTCCCTAGAGGTGTGGCTACCTGAGGGCTACATGTCCACGGGAAACAGATTTGGCAACTGCTTCCCCCTCTCTGTCCCTGACACTAACCTGTCTTCCAGAACGAAAGAGCAGCCCCTCTTGTGTGTGTCCACCATTTGCCCTTCAAAGCGGGCTATCCTATTGAAGCAAGCCTATGACCTTACACCCTGTTTGGCCTTTCTGCTATGGAGAGGTAACACCTATTCCAGCGGTAAGCCCTTTGTGTTCCTTTCTGAGAGTCGTTCACCTCCCCCAGGTGAGCAGAAGGCTGTCTTGTGGCTTCTAACTGTGAACAATCACTGGAAATCTTTTTGTGACAGAGTGGCAACTTTCTCAAGTTGCCCTTTACTCAAAAGTTACATTAAATTTGACTTCAGGTCAGGTTTATGCAGCTATTCTTTTGCTACCTTGAAGTACCAACTTTAGTATTGCCAGTCACATGTAGCACAGCTGAGTTGTGAGCATGTTACCCCGATCTTGGCTAAAAGGAAGAGCATCCTGCTCACAGCTACTAGACTCTTTAATGGGCTACAGAAGTATGAACACATTACAACTTCTGGAACAGATAATCCATCATAAATATTGTGCTGTCAGGCAGAAAATCCCCAGATCGTCAACACAATGCACGTCTACATGACATTGTTGTTGCTCTGTACTGATACATTTCCAAAGAGCCAATTGGATGGACCTGGACTATGTGAGTCCGAAGGGACTAGAGCCCAAGGCAAATAAAGGAAACCTACACAAGATAAGATTCAAAGTCCAAACATTAAATTTAATAATAATATCAAGACTCATTACATAAAATTAAAAGGCTAATAGTTTAATTAAATTAAATCAGCATAAATATAGCTCATAACTCAAGAAAAAGCCTAAGTATAGGATCAGTAGGAGAACCAACATGAAGTCTGTCTCTGAAGAATAGGCATAAAGCTCTCAGCATAACTCAAATATCAGAGGATCATAGACTTTACCTTCTTAGAAATGCACAAAAAGTCTGGTACACATCCCAGACAAGGCATTTTTCATTGGCTTTCAAACAGGGAAAGTCATACTCATGACATGGTGTATAATGAAGTAATAATGACACAACCAATAGATTTTCATAATCGCATGATACATTAACTGTAATATTGCTAGAGACACCTTCAGAAGGCATAATTAATGTCCTCCTTTAAACTGAAAGCAAGAGAATGACAATTTATCTGTGTATTAAGTGTAATGTTCTATTCAGAGTCCTTTACTTGTTGTACAATTGAATACACGTAAAACATCCAGCGCCTCGAGCCCTCACGGGCGAGTTGCCACGCATTATACGCGTTTGATTAATTAATTGAAAACTCAGTTTCAGAGAAGGCTACAAAAGAAATATTTCGTTCTAGCACAGCCCCGCAGAACAGATCCGATTTCGACCATTTTACGAAAAGAAAGGCACTGTAGAGAGAAAAACATGTGTGCAGAAAACTTTCCATTGCACATTTGAAGCCAAGCTGTCTTCAGCAGTCTCTCCAAATAAGAAAGGTCTAGTAGATTTGTTTCTGCTCCCTGGTTATGCTAACTCAAGCATATGCAATGAACATTACATTTTTAATTAATAAATCTGCTCTGACAACATAGCCAAGCTATCAAGAAATGCAATAAGCAGAAGATCAGATGATTTGCCTTAAACTACACACCAAGAATGTGCATCAATAGCCAGCCACAGATAAGGCTCACACGTTCACTACTTCCTTCCAACGAGCATTGGCAAAGCCAATAGGTTGCATCTTTGGGAATTATCGACTTTGCCAATGGTTTTTAGCCTCCTGGATGCTGTGCAGCATGGCTAAAGAATGAAAAAAATTATTTTGATGCGACCACCCATGTCATATAGTAGAAGTGTGTGCCACGCATGCGCGTACCTACAAAATGATGTGGGTCATGTGGGAGCTACATTTTTTCTGGTTAGTTACCGATCCAAGTAAGATCGGTAATTTCATTTTTTTTTTTACAAAAGTGTTTTTTTTGGTAGGCAGGTGGATTACCAATGGTGGCTGAAACAATATAGAGGTGGGGTAAGTAGCAACACGAAGGGCGCAGGTGAGAGGAGGAGAAGTTGCAGGTGAGAGATCAATGTGGAGCAGGCCGGGGAGCAGGCAATGGGGCTTTGCGGGGGGTGGCCGACCGGAGGGAGGCTCGCCCCCCCGGGGAGTTTGGGGCCCCGGGAGGAAGGGTGGGGGGAAGGATTAGGACGGACACAGGAAGGGACTTTGGGCTGGTTGCGCTAGCTAGTGGGTTTTGGGCTCCTTTTGGGCTTGGGGAGATAAAAGCGGCCATTTTGGGTCACTGTGCACCATTTCGTGGGACAGTGACCCAGCAGCCGGGGGGCATAATTCGAGCGTTGTTAGGATAGGGGCATTTGGAGGCAGTAAGGGTAGAAGCGGCGTTTTGGCGGTAGCAGTAGTGTTGGGGGGCGTTAGCGCAGTGGTTCGTGCATTGGTCAGTGGTGCGCGCCAAGCGAGGGGGTAGATTGACGACTGCGAGGCGGCAGGCCGAAGGCGGAGAGTTACCTGGGGACGATGTCGGCAGAGGCGATGGCGGACCCACGGGTGCGTGAGGCGTTGCGCCTTCTGGGCGAGGCGGGCAGGACGGATCTCCTGCGCAGCGATGTCCGGGTAAGGCCACCGCGGCGCGCTGCAGACGGCGCCGCGGCGGCAGTGGCAGCTTGCGAGCCTCCGCGTTCGCGGGCGCGAAAGGGGGAGGGGGCAGGAGCTGGGGGAGGAGCGGCGCGAGTTGGCGGGCGGCGGGCGGCTGGGGCGCCGAAGAGGGGAGGGGGACCGGGTGCGAGGCACGGCGGCCGGAAGAAGGCCCCGCTGTTATTTGTTGAGGGTGTGGGGGGCGGGGGGAAGCGGGGGGGGTGCCTGGGGAGGCGACGGGGAGCGCAGTAGGGGGAAGGGCCCTGAAGGGGGAGAGGAGAGTGGTAAGGAAGAACGAGTGACGAGGAAGAGTACCAGGCTGGGGGGGGTGGCGGGGGGGGGAGGGGGTCAGGTACCGGGAGAAAGCGGAGGGGGGTGTCCGGGGGGGGAGAGGATGCCGGGGGGGCGGGGAGAGGGCAGGAAGGGGAGGGGTGCCTGGGAGGGTGGCCAGAGGCGCGCTTGAGGAGGAGGGGACAAGGGGGCAGGGAGAGGCGGGGGGAATCGCCGCTATTAATTGAGGGATCGGAGGAGGGGGCGGGTGACGGGGGGGAGAGCGAGCTGCATTAGGGGTCTTCAGCAGATGAGGACATAGTTGCGCCCAGTAGGAGGGGATCGCCGCGGGGCGGGGGGAGGGGTGTGGGGCAGAGAGGGGGTGCGAGGGGAGGCGGTGGGGGGCAGAGCTGGGGTTTGGGGATGTCACGGGGGCGGACGGAGGTTGGGGGAGGGTGCGGGGGCCACGGGGTAGGGGGGGTAGCAGGGGGTAGCGGGGGGGGACGCTGGGATGTGGGGAGTGTGGGGGTACACGGGGGGCGCGTGGCACGGACAGGGTGAGGCGGGGAGCTGGGGGTGGGGGGAGGTCGGTGGGGGGGCGTCCGGCGCGGCGAGGAGGACATTCTGCGGCAGGGGGGAGAGGTGGGTCAGGGGGATGGGGAGGCGACGGAGATGGTTTTGCCTCGGCATGCTGGACTTCCCCGTTTTTCTCTTGGCAGGAGCAGTTGGGCAGGGGCTCGGGTGAGCAGCATGCGGCTCCACCCCGCCGAGTGGATGGGCCGGCTCTGCCTAGTACGGGCGGTCGCGCTCCAACGAGGGACCATGTGTGTACTGCCGGCGGATGGATGGGTCCTAGGTCTCCAAAGCCCCCCTCCCAATGGGTCGATCCGGCCGCCGGGGGACGGGGATGGAGCAGCAATCAGGCAGGCTATTCTGATTACCAACCGGAGGGTAGGAGGAGAGTGAGTGTGGATTTAGGAACATTGATGACTGCGTGCAGGGATAAGGCAGGCCTGAGCAGGGTGTCCACAGGAGGGGTTTTGGCAGGAGGCGATGGAGGTGGAGGGATGGAGTCAGAAGAGGAGGGGGAACTGCGGGAGCACGGGGGGGAGGCCAGTAATGTTGTTGGCAGTGTTTTACAGATATGCCCCCAGCAATCGGTGCCGCGAGTGACGGCCCCACCAGCGGAACTGGTTAGGCGGCGGGATCCAGTGAGGACGCCTGCCTTGACACCAGGTAAGACCAATGCGGGGTCGGGGAGTGGCTTGGGCGTGCCTCATGGAGGCAAGGCGGGTGGGGGTGTGGATGGCGGTTGCCAAGTGTCGGTGGGGACAGATGCTGGAGGAGGGGATGAGGTGAGACTGGTGAAGAGCAGGTATGTGATGGACGCCGGGGTGTGTACAGAAGCGGATGGCGCGGCGTCGGGGGGTACAGGGTCAGGCGAGGCGGCGACGTCCGCGGGTCGGCGGCGGCGGGCGCCGGGGCGAAGGAGAGCTGTGAGGTACCAGTCAAGAAGCTGCCGTATATGGGGGTAGCGAAGCCCCTGGGGGCGCATTTGTCGCTGGCGACTAGGGAAAAGATCTGGAAAGGGGAGTATGTGGAGATTTTGAAATTGCTACACAGGGAATTGATGGCCAAAGAAGGATCGAAGGAGGAAGAGCAAGAATTGGCTAGGCGTCCTAAGGTGCCGGTGACCATCGAATATTGGTCAGCGGCTTTCCTGATATATGCAAGTGTGTACTGTGAGAAGTACCCCGACAGGGCGGTCGCGCTGTTCAAATACATGGACGTGGTGCGGCGGGCACAGATGACCTACGGGGGTAATGCTTGGTCGCATTACGATGAGGAGTTCCGGGCGCGTATGGCGTCGGATCCGGAAGCTAGGTGGGGGGAGTTGGATGCGGACTTGTACCAACAGACGATGAGTGGGGCAAAATTTGGCCGCACTATCTACACGGCCAGTGGATTGCCACTGGCTCCGCCCCCCTTTTCGGCCCGCCCCACCCGTGGGGGGGTGGGGGCGGGGGGAGCTGGGAGCAGCAACAGCGTGGGGGCCTGCTGGGATTTCAACAGGGGTTCCTGTCTCCGGCAGGTGTGCCGTTTTCGGCACGAGTGCTCCGCATGCGGGAGAAGCCACCCAGAGGCTCGCTGTTGGGGGCTTGGGGGTGGCCCTGCACAGGGTCAGTACCAGGCTCCCGTGCCCGGCAGGGGGAGGGGAGGAGGCAGGGGAGGGGCGAGTACCCTGGGAAAAGGCTCATACACCGGTTAGGCTGGATCGACTGGAACCGTTTTTGGAGGCGTATCCGCGGGCGGACGATGCGACGGTGCTGCGTCGGGGTTTCAGGGAGGGTTTCCGGTTGGGGTACGAGGGTCCGCGGATTGCTCGATGGGCAGAGAACCTGAAGTCCGTGAACGCACACAAGGGTATCGTCCGGGAGAAGCTCTTTAAAGAAGTGAAGGAGGGGAGGATGGTGGGACCGTTCGAGGAGGCGCCGTTGCCGGATTTGATCATTTCACCCATTGGAGTGGTCCCGAAGAAAGAGCGAGGTCAATTCCGCTTGATCCAGCATCTCTCATGGCCGGAGGGCGCGTCGGTGAACGACTTTATCTCAGCGGAATTGGCGTCGGTGTCATACTCGTCCGTGGACGTAGCGAGGAAGTTGGTGACGATGGCAGGTCGGGGGGCGCTGATGGCAAAATGCGATGTAAAATCGGCGTTTCGGTTGCTGCCGGTTCACCCAGCAGATCATCAGTTGCTGGGGATCCAGCTTGACGGGCTCATTTTTGTGGATAGAGCGCTTCCTATGGGGTGCTCCGTGTCGTGTGCCTTGTTTGAGCGATTCAGCTCCTTCTTGCAGTGGGCTTTTTCCTGGCGCACAGGCTCTGAGGCGATAACGCATTACCTGGATGACTTCTTCCTGGTGGGTCCGCCCGGTTCGACGGACTGCCAGCAGCATTTGGACAGTTTTACGGACCTGATGGGTTACCTGGGGGTTCCTTTGGCGCCAGAGAAGACGCAAGGGCCCAGCACGGTGCTATCGTTCCTCGGGATAGAGCTCGACTCGGCGGCCATGGAAGCACGCCTACCAGGGAACAAGCGGGCAGTGATGGTGGACTTGGTAAAGGGCATGTTGGCCAGGCAAAAGGTGTTGGTGCGAGAGGTGCAGGTGTTGCTGGGACATTTGAACTTTGCGTGCCGTGTGGTGCGAGCGGGGCGGACCTTTTGTCGGCGGTTGGGGTTGGCCTTGTCCGGTTTGTCGCTGCCCCATCATCATGTGCGGTTATCGGCGGGCGCGAGAGAGGATCTGAGCATGTGGTCGGCCTTTTTGGAGCGTTTTAACGGTGTGCCCATGGCGCCCCCGGAAGACTGGGAGTGGGACGTGACGATATCATCGGACGCAGCGGGAGTCGGTGGTCTCTACTGGGCGGGCAGATGGTGCGCGGAGCAGTGGCCGGAGCGGTGGCAGGCAGGGGGTAGGAGCATTGCTTTCTTGGAACTGTTCCCGTTGGTGGTGGCTGTGACGGTGTGGGCGCGGGAGTTGGCGCACAGGCGTGTGTTGTTCAAGGTGGACAATATGTTGGTGGTGCAGGTGGTGAACCGGCAGTCTGCAAGGGAGCCCCAAGTGCTGAAGCTGCTGCGCGTTTTCGTTTTGAGGTGTTTGGAACACGACATCTTGTTCCGGGCTCAACATGTGCCGGGAGTGGACAATGACATTGCAGATGCTTTGTCTCGTTCACAGTGGCAGAGGTTCCATGGGCTAGCCACGGAGGCGGCGGCAGACAAGACGGAGGTGCCGGAGGAGATGTGGTTGGTGGGAGAGCGCGGGTCGTTCAGTGGTGAGGTCGTCCCTGGCAGCCTCCACGTGGAGGAGTTACGAGCAGGCCTGGCTGGAGTTTCTGCGTTTTGGAGCGGTAAGGCTGCGGGGCAAGTGGCGTCGGGAGGAGCAGGTGGTGCGATTCATGCTGGGGTTAATGGACAAAGGTCTGGCGAGAGTGACGATTGCGGGAAAACTGGCAGGTTTGGCTTTAATGGGCAAGCTCTGGTGGGGGTATGCCCCCTCGGCGGGGGAATTGGGGGGGCGTCTTCTGGAGGGTTGGGAAAGGGAGAGAGGGGCTCGGGTGCGGCGGAGACGACCGATTACGGAGGCAATGTTGGAAGGCCTGGTGGGTTGTTTACCGGTAGTGTGCAGGGATCGGGCGGAGACGGTACGGTTTTCCACATTGATGTCGTGGATGTATTTTGGAGCCTTTCGGGTGTCGGAGTTGGTGGGTTTGAAGGGACGGCCGGGTCTGACGTGGGGGGAAGTGGAGTTCCGAGGCCGGGAGGTTGCGGTGCGGCTTCAACGGTCCAAGACTGATCAGCGGGGGAGGGGTACTTGGGTGTTGCTGGGTCCTGGGGGAACAGAGGCGGTGTGTCCGGTGGCATGGGGGAGACGGCTGGCTGAGGGAGGGGTGCAGGATGGTGCGGAGGTGTTCGGCAGGAGAGAGGCGGGACGTGTGACGGCTGCGCAGTTGCTGTGGGTCCTGCGGCACGCCCTGCGGTCTATGGATGAGGATCCAAAAGAATTCGGAACGCATTCATTTCGCATCGGTTCTGAACTGGGATGGTGCAGTGAGCTAAAAAACGGTGATGGATCAAGCCCTGATCTGTTGACTTTTTGAATTCATTTTGCATCGGGGCGGCGACGGAGGCAGTGTGGAAAGGTTGGGGGAAGGAAGAGATAAAACAGTTGGGGCGCTGGAAATCAGACTGTTATAAGACGTATGTCAGGTTGCGAGGGGTAGTGGTGGAGTAGACTTGGAGTTTGGACTTGCTGCTTACATATGTCTCTTTGCAGGTGCGGTGGCGGGGCCTACGGCGGCAGCAGTGTCCATATACGTGGTGGGCCATTCTTTTGTAAGGAGAGCGGAAAGGGCCGAGTGGGAAAAATGCAGGAACCTTAATCTGGAATTGGATGAGCAGTTGTTTAGGTGTCATTGGAGGGGAAAAGGGGGCATGTGTTGGCACGAGTTGGTGCCAGTTTTGAACAAAGTTGTGCGGGGTGGGGGGTGCCCGGATGTGGTGGTCATTCACCTGGGGGAAAATGATTTGGTGCAGTGTAAGGGACTGGCGCTAGTGAAACAAATGAGGAGGGATTTGCTGGAGATCAAGAGGCAGTGGGCGGGGTGTTACGTCATCTGGTCAGACTTCATACCCAGGAGATGTTGGAGGGGGGCGGAGAGACCAGGGGCTATTGACAGGACTAGGAGGAAGATTAACAGGGAGATGCGGGCCTTTTGTGAGAAGGAAGGAGTGGGTAGAATGGAGCACCCGGAACTGAAGTATGGGGCGGTCTATTTCTTCATGGAGGATGGGGTGCATTTGTCGAGATATGGGATGGAGCTGTATATTGTACAGCTGAAGGAGGCTTTAGACCAGGCAATAGGGGTGCACAGGTATCCGAAGGTGCAGGGGTCCTAAAGGGGGGGGGTCGAAAGCAGTATGGGGCTTTCGAGTGGCGCTTTTCCCTAGTTAAATGGGGGGGTAGGATAGGAGGAAGGAGTTTTACTGGATGAGGGGGAGGGAGTGTACATATGGCAGATGTTTAAACAGTTGAGGCAGGCGTTTGGGTAACTGATAATGATGTTTATGCTGTTGGCGGGGAACTGTTTAGGGGTGGAGGTGGGGGGTTTGGTCAGGTATATGTATAATTAGTTAGGCCTAGTTTTGTACAGCAAAGGCCAAGGTTGGGGTATGTTTTCAGGATGCACCTGTTTCCCAATAAAAGTGGCCTTTATCACACCTTACATCTGTTTCCGGTCGGTTCTTTCCCTCCCCGTCTCCCGATGGGCCCCAATGGGGCTTTGCGGGGGGTGGCCGAGAGGCTCGCCCCCCCGGGGAGTTTGGGGCCCTGGGAGGAAGGGTGGGGGGAAGGATTAGGACGGACACAGGAAGGGACTTTGGGTTGGTTGGGCTAGCTAGTGGGTTTTGGGCTCCTTTTGGGCTTGGGGAGATAAAAGCGGCCATTTTGGGTCACTGTGCACCATTTCGTGGGACAGTGACCCAGCAGCCGGGGGGCATAATTCGAGCGTTGTCCCACCCGCCCTCCCTTAGGTCAGGTTTTTAGGGGGGAGGTCGTGGGGGTTTTAGGTCAGGGGTTCATGGTTTTCTGGGTTGAAAAAGGGTTTTTTTGTTGGTCGCAGGTGCTTTCTGTGTAGGGTTGGGAAGTGTTGTCGCTGGGGGCAGGTGCTGGAAAGGTTATGTCGGATGGCGCTTTTCCCTAGTTAAATGGGGGGGTAGGATAGGAGGAAGGAGTTTTACTGGATGAGGGGGAGGGAGTGTACATATGGCAGATGTTTAAACAGTTGAGGCAGGCGTTTGGGTAACTGATAATTATGTTTATGCTGTTGGCGGGGAACTGTTTAGGGGTGGGGGTGGGGTGGGGGGTTTGGTCAGGTATATGTTTAATTAGTTAGGCCTAGTTTTGTACGGCAAAGGCCAAGGTTGGGGTATGTTTTCAGGATGCACCTGTTTCCCAATAAAAGCGGCCTTTATCACACCTTACATCTGTTTCCGGTCGGTTCTTTCCCTCCCCGTCTCCCGATGGGCCCCAAAGGTGGGAGTATGATGTGGGGGAGGAGAAGCAATGGCTGAGATGAGAGGGGAGGCGTGGGTGGGGAAGCAACATGGAAGGCAGGGGTAGGGAGCAGAGGCAACTAGCAAATGGTGTAGGTTGGGGAAAAGCACACAGGTGAGAAAGCAATAAGGTGAAATGCACAAGTGTGAGTGCAGGAAGGAAGGGGGTGGGAGAAGCACATGGATGTCAGAGAGCAACAAGGAGTGCAGGGGAGAGAAGTACTCAAGGAAGACAGCTGGATAAACATGCACTCTCATGAAGTGCTTAACTGAAAAGAAAAAAGTAGTGCATGAAATACAAGTGGTGGAAGCCTAGAAGCAAGCCATCAAAGCGATGGTAAAGAAGTAATGCTCAATGGGAGAGACAACCCCAAGATTGGCAGGCTGGGAAACAAATATGGAGTCAAATGAGAGTCACAGGAAAGCCAACCTGTGGTAAGTAATGGGCAGGCTCCAAACCCATGTATGTTCTTAATCAGCCAGACAGCACATGCGCTGTCTAGAAAGGGAAACTAAAATGTGTCTGAAATCCAGTTGTTTCAAGAAGCACTGAATCTGTCACCAAAAAGAAAGCTCCTAACTTTGCCCAAAGAACATAAATTAAAGATAACTTCTCTTCCCTTCCTGATTTTGTATATTATCTTGAATCGATCTACACTATCTTGACAATGTATACTCCTTTCCTGTGTTTCAAGCTAACTACTCGCTGCATAGTTCCAGTATATCCACACGGGCAAGGGTCAGCCCTTAGCCTTCGTTTGCCTTCCCACAGACATCTACACATTTGGGTTTAGCGGAGAAGGACGCCAGGGAAAGAAATCTTGAGGCGTGCATCAGCAGGCAGGCCAGGCGCGCGGACAATTAGCAGAATGCAGCTCACTCAAAGCCTAATTTGTAATCTCCTCTGTTTTGTACATTAATTGTGCCTTGATACTGGTCCAAAGAAGTTTTTACACTTGTCTGCACTGTCTTGTCCACTGCAAGTGCGCCGAACTGTGCAGCCCGCTCAGCGCCCCGACGCGTTGCTTTTCTTGTTACAAAACCTTATCTCATACCTGTCATCGTCGGCATTAGTCCTCAGCGCGTGGCTGCAGAATGCATGAACCGCCTCTTATCCAAGCCACGTCAGCCTGTACCTTCTGAAGCGCCCCCGGCCCCTCTGCTCCCAGAGTGCGGCACATTCCTGCCCTAATGGAGCTCTGAGCCCACGGTGGGCTAAATATAGACCACCCCCAGAACTAGTTCATCGATGGATGCCATGTTTGCCTTCAGCCGCCACCACAAGACAATAGGCTCTGGGTCAGAGATGAATTTATCGAGAAAACTCTAAATATGGAGCAGAATTCATTGGCTGAATGACCTGCTTCGTTGGGAAACGCTCTAAAGAGAATATGGTACACAAAAGGGAACAAAAGCAGGGCCGGCTTTAACACTGGTGGCGCCCTGTGCGACAATGTCTGTTGCCCCCCCCCCAATGACTACCTCTGCTGTGGATTCCCTCACTAGCACCCTTTAACAGTGCCCCTCAAGTCTCTTTAACCACTGGCTCTCAGATTCTATTAGTTTTATGGCACCACTCAGCCCAGTGTAAGGTGTCAGAGCGCCTTACATCACACACACGTTGCACGGAGACAATCGTATGTTTGTAAATCAGTGTATACGAAATGTTACATCAGACAGGACTACAAGGTGTAGTGTAGGAGAAACATGTCATCGATATTGGTAGGCAATATAGTTTAAGGGCCAGATGTACAACCTTTTTTTGCGTCCGCAAACAGCAGATCCTCCCGTTTGTGACCGCTAAAAAGGGTAATGGCATGTACAAAAGCTATTTTGCGAGTTACTGACTCGCAAAACAGCATTTGCAACTCCCTTTATTCGGAAGGGGCGTCCCTTTCTAAAATAGCAAGTCACCATGCCATGTACAATTGTATTGCGACAGAATTTGCGGCCGCATAACACTCGCAGTTTACCACCTACTTCAAGTAGGTGGTAAGCCAAGCGCAAACGGAAAAGGGTTCCAGTGACCACTACCTGCCCTTAAAAACATGAAACTGAAAAGTGTAATTTTCCTTTTTTAAATGCATCCTGTTTTCCTTTAAGGAAAACGGGCTGCATTAAAAAAAATAAGACTGCTTTATTTAAAAGCGGTCCCAAACATGGTTGTCTGCTGACCCCAGCAGGCCACCATCCCTGGGAGTGCTAGCCATTCCTAATGGGGTGGCAAAATGCAACAGCCTCATTAATATTCATTAGCCATGGAATTTGCAACCCCATTAGGAATCGCTAACAGTGTCTGAGACACTGTTATACATCCCAATTTGCGAGTCACAAATTGCGAGTCGTAAATGCGACACAATTTGCAAGTCGCAAATTGGTGGGTTCTACATCTGGCCCTAAGAGTCCTTATTCTGGAAAAGCACAAATTCAGAATTTAAAATGTAACATCATTGTTAGGGGTACTCTTTAATAATATGAATTGTTTTCTAGACAAATGAACCCATTCCGCAAGATTGGGATAATGAAAGACTGGGCAAAAAAACATATAGCTCTAACATATACCTTGCAGTTTGCATGCGGCACTTTGATGACAGTAAATAGCTCAATGTTCTATATTAGGATTTTGACTTATAAAGGGCAAGTTACAGAAGGAGCGCTGATACAGAAGCAGTAACCCACTAACCTGGTTACATTATATGCACTTTGTTATCTGTATAGTACACGTTCTTAGCAGCAGGCATTTTAGCCCTCTGTGCTACCTTAGAATGAGACAAAACTTCCACTAGACAAACCTAGGTCTCTTTGCAACAAGGCCATTAATCACCGGAGTTATCTTGACATTTTAAGATGCCTGAAAATTGCTGGAGGCCAGCCACAGGGCAGCAGTTGCTTAAATGATAATATACTTGCAAAAATTACGCCCCCACTCCAAGTCAGTGCCCGGTGCGGTGGCACAGATCGCACCGCTCAAGAGCCAGCCCTGAACAAAAGGAATTTGTTTCAATATGGTTACACCAGGGCCGCTCCTCCATTAAGTCGGATGAGCATCGCCCCACTAATAAATTGCCCCCAGAGATGGAAAAATGAAATGGCAGCAGCAGAAAGCAGTGATAGGCAGGGCACTTTAAGTTTAAAGTGTGCATGTCTTTTTGGTCGGCTGTCTTGCAACAGCCAGCCAGACATGCGCAGTTTAATCTTCTCTAGCCCAGCTGTCTTAAACAGCTGGGTTAGAGACAGCAAAGGGCTCCAGTGCCCTCGGGAACAGTGAGAGAGGCCGCTCCCCCCAATCCTGGCGCTGCTCTCATGCAGCATAAGAGCAGCCCCAGGATTGGTACTGCAGTTTCCTGGAGCTTGCCTGCTTGCCTGGAGAGAACACTCGAGCGAGGACGACAGTGCGCCAGGAAGAAGGTAAGTGCAATGATTTGTTTTTTAATTTTATTTTTGTCACCTCACCACCCTCCTTACATGCCAGCCACCACTGCGGCACGGGCTTGCCCCGCCCTGACACAAAGAAGGTCCGAGTTTCGAACCCTCAGCAGAACATAACCATCTTGAAATTCTTCACGTGATGACAGAGGTGTCCCACAAACACACGCTCACACAACAGGTTAGATCATGTAAACAGCCCCCGAGGTCAGGAAAGACACAGCAAGGATGTCTCAGGCCCTCTAGTTTCACAAAAGAGGCACAACTTTTGGGAAGTTGTCAGTCTGCCTCTTCAAACAGGACTATGCACTTTATCACTTCATGACTGCTCACATTCATGGGGTGGGACATCTACTTCTGCCCTCACTAGCTGTCCTGGTCAGTCATACTTGTAGTCTGACATTTGCTTAATGTGGAATCATTTCAACAAACGGTTGTAATTAGGGAAAGAAAGGAAGCCTGCACCTCAGGGCTCCCCTTTCACCTGCCCACTGTAATGTCCACCTCGGCTCCCTTTTCAGACCCTTTAAGGCTGCGTGGTTTGACATTAAGTCCTACGCTGACGACACTCACGCTTAAATCAAGTGGTCACAAAATAGAGCTTCAGGATCTCCTTAACAAGGTGAAGAGGCAAGGACCCGAGCAGTGCACATTACTTTAGGAGAAAATTCCTTGACAATGATCCACTCTTTTTTGCTGAAGAAGAGCCTTGATCTCTACACCAATCGCATTGGTCTTTACGTTGACAGGGTCACACACCTTTTGTTTATTCCCTGGGAGAGTTGTTCATTGGTCCTCTGTGCAAATCAATGCAGTCTTCAATAATTGGGATCTCTTGCACGCCTTTCTCTACGAGGACTCTATGCACACAGCGCAAACAATGGATTTACTGATTTCCTGCACTGGTTCAAGCAATGTCCCATTCTTTGTTGTTTGGACTTTACTATCACGTGCTTCAGAAATCACATGGCATTTACACCCTTCTGTGTTAGCTGACTACAATCTGCATCCAGACCAGAGCCCCTCCAGAAAATAAAAGTCCAGCCGGAATGGGTTTGACTGCCTGGATGGATTTCCTTTAAGATCTTCCTGCGAGCATGTTACCCTCACTCTTGATATCCAAAGTGTGTGAGGGTCCAGCCAAGATCCCCCAATATTCATCTGTGTCCTTACCATGTGGGTTGAGCTAAGGGTTAGCTGTGAATAGGAGAGACACCACTACAGGAGTTTGACATGTCTCTCTTAGAATATCCTTTTCATTGACCCTCCCAATCTTTTTGGAAAGGTTCTGGAAAAGGTTCCCAGGATTTATTGGGCAGAGATATGATATATCATTGGCCCATGAGCTCTAGACCTGAGTAAGAACTAGTGATCCAGGTGCATTTTTTTGAGTTTGGCGTGGAAATGCTCACCCGAGAGAAGGATTCTGACGAGAATCGAGATGCCATGAATTTCAGTTTGCCTCCATGGTTGTAACTATGCCAAGGACACTGGAGCCACCCAGCCTTTTATGCCTTGGTCTAGAACAAGGTTTCCAACCTTTTCTATGCTCCGCACCCCTAGGAAATGTTTGATTAATGTTCACACCCCCTACAAAAGTAATATCACATTTGACAAGGTGCAAGCGACCCTACTCTCCCTGTTTGTCACAACCCCTGAAATGTCTTCATCTTGCACACCATGGGGGTGCAGAAACCCCAGGTAGGAACCCCTGGTCTAGAAGAAGATGTGCTGAACTGCATCATGAGGAGCATCTCAGACCAGCAGGACAAATAAATAATATCAGTTTTTAGAAGACGTGAGGAAGGATGCCTCAAGGAAGTCTGCTTCCCAAGAGCCTCAAGGATATTGCTGTTCAGCTGCCTGTGACTGAGCAGAAGGGAATCTTGGAGGATCGAGGTTATGTATAAGATATCGGCTCAAGGACTACACTTGAAGGAAATCAGCACCGGTCCATGACCCCACTTACTTGGAGGACGGCCAGATGTCCATCTTTTCAGGTCAACAGGAACAAAGAAATTCTAACTTTTTAATCTTGTTCTGTTTCCTAAAAAAATCTCTGGAGTCACTCTTATTTGGTAACAGTTTCAGTAAGCTATGTTGGACATACAGGTGTAAAGATATCAGGTTGCAAAAGTGTGGTGGACTCTAAACCTCAAAGCACAATTCCTAAATTTTCAATGGCCTGTAACGCTGGCTGCTTTTGCCAACATTTGGGCTGCAAATCTGTTTAGAGATATGCATTGAATAATTTTGATATTCATGGGGAACATACTGTGCATGCTAGCTAATTTCCTGAACCACTATTTTGAGTTTTGGTTTTGGAGATCAGTCGGAATAGTAACTGTTGTCCTTTGAAATGTTTTTAGTGCCCTCTTTGATCAACCTCTGGATTTCCAGAACAACAATTACATGGATAACTGAACTATAACTTTGCATCCGCTCTTCGAACCCCTAAATCATAATATTGCTTTTAGTGTGAATCCCATTTGGGCTTTGGGTATTTTGGTGCTTAAAATATGTTTGACGTTACTAGGAAAAATGCACATACCATTGGGCAAAAACCTCCTTGATACAATTTATATTAGCACTGAGGTCATGTTGAATTTTTGCACTCGATCTTTGGTTTACTGTACAAAATGAAGCAATGCAAACTACAAATCCATTTGGACCTATTAACTGCCACTATTTACACGTTTTTGCCCTGAACCCCCTCCAACCCTTCAGTGCTGAGTCCTTTTTTGGGAGTTTGGGGTACTTTGAGCTTAGGGCTCCAAAACCTTTTTTCCACATACCAAAATTGCATTATTTTTTCAAACATCCTGGGGATTATAAAGGTAGCCAGGGTTTGTGGATTCCCCTGGAGGATACGAAGAAAATAAGCAAAATAACCTAAATCGTGAGTTTTATGCTTAAAATAGGTAAAAAGTGCTCTGGATAAAAGTGTCTGGATTTTTTCCTAAGAAACGATTTGCTGTGCTAAAATCATTATCTTTCCAGCTGCCAAGAACATGCAGAGCTGAATTAAAAAATATTTTTTTTTACCACAGTTTGGGCATTTTTAGGTCTCGGCTAGCGTATGCTGCGCATGCGCAGTCTCGCTTGCGAGATCTTATGTCTTCGAGTAGGGAGGCTTGAGCCCACCCCTCTTCTCCATTGGCTGGCTGCCTAAACGGCGGCCAGCCATTGGAGAAGAGGGTTCCGTGATGTCATTTTTGAAAGCTAAGCCCCGTCCGTTTCGGATTGAGGGGCGTGTTTTTTTCATTTCTTTCTCTCCTCGAAAAACACGCCCCCCAGTCTGCAAAGGACGGGGCTTAGCTTCCAAAAATGACGTCGCCTCCTCTCCCCCACCCCTCTTCTCACCTCTTAACTGGTTTGTGCAGCGACGCAGCTTGTTCAATTTCTCGCCCGCTTTCTCCCATTCAATGTCACTCCTTCCTCTCATTGAAAGACTCTCAGGTTGTCCTCTCCACGCTCCATCCTCGCTCGCACCACCCCTCCCCTTCAGCGCAAACATGGCAGCCACGCAACACGAGGCAGGATGCGTCCATTGTGTGATCCGAGCTCGCGCTGGAAGCAGCCAAGAGGCAGCCCTGGAAATAAAAGAGGGTAGACTCGGAGCGGGAGAGATTGGAAAATTCTAGACTCCACCGGCCCGGCTAGGGAGAGGGTCCTCTTGTGATGAAATGTTGCATAAATAATGGAGGTGGGGTCTAAATGCACCGTTTCCATGGAGAACTTTGTGCCTGGCTGAACTCCATTCTGCTCGGCTCCAAGACTGCAGCCACTGTGCGTGGTATCCTCAATCAATAACGCTGGACGGCTGTAGCCGAGGACCGCTGGCTGCTGCAGCCTCCTTCATCCCCTTTCACACATTTCCTCCCGACTGTAGCGGTCTAGTGCACCCACGTTGGCTGTTTCCTCGCCGGTGTCTCTCGAGCCATAGGCGGCTGTGGATGTTTGCAGCCCCGCTGCCAGAGCTTCGTTGGTGCTCGTGAGGAGGAGCCCTCGCGGCAGTGCACTGTCCTCCCCTGGCTCCAGCAGGGTTGCTTTTTTCAGATTTGTGGGGAAAGTGTCACCGGAGCCCTTGCTTGTGATGGCTGCCTGCTGCAGAGGTAACATATAACCTGCTGGTGATGCTGGACTGTCTGCAGTGATACGGGACTCAGGGCGTCTTTCATCATGCTGGTAAAGTTTGTGGCACTCTCCGCACATTGCTATTGCATGTGTGTGGCCATGAAGAGGGAGTGTTAGAACCGCCCCTCACAGCGCTCGCAGAAGATGTCTGTGCTTAATCCCCAAGTACGTAAAAGGATGCCTTTATGTCTATGAAAAAAGTGAAAAAAAAGATGAGATAAGGACTTTCCTTCCACTATGACCTTGGATATGTTAAACATGTTGCATGTGCCCACTTATTCGCAGCCATAGAGTTTTTGCATGTTTCAAACTTTGGTGTAAGCCATGTCTGATTTTCTTAATATTTGGTGATGGGACATTAGCAAATGTGATCGGCGTGGGAAGTCAATCTCTGGTTAGTTCGATAAAGTCTGTTCAGAGCTGAGCTCTTCGAAAAATCAATAATGTCGGCGGGGGGTGGGGAGGGTGGAGGGGGGCTACAGGCCGGCTCAGAGCTGGATTGCCATTAATTTAGTGAAAGGAAATTAATAATATATGTGCCTTTAACAAGTTGGTGTTTGTTGATCACAGGCCATTTTTGCACGTGTGCACTTGAAGATGTCTTCCGCACCAGTAGAGCTTTTAGAATGGTTCACGGATGCTATGATTTTCTGACACTAAACTGTGATATGAAAAGTGTGTTTATCATATATCTGCTAAAGCCCTGCTATACAATCACAGACAGACAATCGTCCCAAATAGATGGTTCACAACTCATGTGTAATGCACTTTGGAAAACATACAAATTATGAGACCCTAGCTGTGGCCGAAGTGGGAAGTGTGTTACATTTATCACACCAGATATAGTATGCGACCACACCAAAATCCTCCACAAATACGCACTCGAACCACAAGTCTCATTATTTACCAGAGGCTGTTCCCTCGTTGTGCTTGCTTTCCTGCCCCCTGTTCCCTCGTTGTGCTTGCTTTCCTGCCCCCTGTTCCCTTGTTGTGCTTGCTTTTCTGCCCCCTGTTCCCTCGTTGTGATTGTTTTTTCTGGCCTCTGTTCCCTCTTTGTGATTGTTTTTTCTGGCCTCTGTTCCCTGCGTGTGGCTCTGTGTGTGTGTGTGTGTTTGTGTGTGTGTGTGTGTATGTGTGTGTGGCTCTGTGTGTGTGTGTGCGTGTGGCTCTGTGTGTTTGTGTGTGGCTCTGGGTGTGTGTGTGTGTGTGTGTGTGTGTGTGTGGCTCTGTGAGTGTGTGTGTGTGTGGCTCTGTGTGTGTGTGTGTGGCTCTCTGTGTGTGTGTGGCTCTGTGTGTGTGTGGCTCTGTGTGTGTGTGTGTGGGGGAGCTCTCTGTGTCTGTGCGTGGAGCTCTCTATTTCTGTGTGTGGGGCTCTCTGTGTCTGTGTGTGGGGCTCTGTGTGTGTGGGGGGGGGGCTCTGTGTGTGTGTGTGTGTGGGGCTCTGTGTTTGTGTGTGTGGGGCTCTGTGTGTGTGTGTGTGGGGCTCTGTGTGTGTGGGGCTCTGTGTGTGTGTGTGTGGGGCTCCGTGTGTGTGGGGGGGAGGGCTCTCTGTGTGTGTGTGGGGCTCTCTGTGTGTGTGGGGCTCTCTCTGTGTGTGTGGGGCTCTGTGTGTGTTTGTGAGGCTCTGTGTGTGTGGGGGGGCTCTGTGTGTGGGTGCAAATGCAATAGGTCTCTGTGTGTGTGGCTCTCTGTGTGTTTGGGGCTGTGTGTGTGTGTGGGGCTCTGTGTGTGTGTGTGGGGCTCTGTGTGTGGGTGCAAATGCAATAGGTCTCTGTGTGTGTGGCTCTGTGTGTGGCTCTCTATGTGTGTGTGTGTGGCTCTCTATGTGTGTGTGGCTCTCTGTGTGCATTTGGCTCTCTGTGTGTGTGTGGCTGTGTGTGTGTGTGGGGGGGATCTCTGTGTCTGTGTGTGGAGCTCTCTGTGTCTGTGTGTGGGGCTCTCTGTGTCTGTGCGTGGGGCTCTGTGTGTCTGTGGGAGGCTCTGTGTGTGTGTATGGGGCTCTGTGTGTGTGTGTGTGGCTCTCTGTGTCTGTGTGTGTGGCTCTCTGTGTCTGTGTGTGGGGCTCTGTGTGTGTATATGTGTGTGTGTGTGTGTGTGTGTGTGGCTCTGTGTGTGTGTGTGGCTTTCTGTGTGTGTGTAGGGCTCTCTATGTGTGTGGGGCTCTGTGTGTGTGTGGGGCTCTGTGTGTGGTTGCAAATGCAATAGGTCTCGCATTTGCGAGAGATTAAGATATTGGCATTGTAAATGACAATGCCATTTATTTATATGTTTTAAAAACAAAAACATAAAGAAAAATAATGTCATGAGCAATGCCAATAGCTCTAACTTTAACAATGCCGAGACCATTGCATTGTAAATGCTTGGGGAAGGAGGTAGTCCTTGTATTCTATTTTTTGTGCTCTCAACCCACTTCCAGTTTGCAGTGGAAATCAGTGTGAAATCCATGAGTTATCCAGGAACGTTTTAGCTTTCTGAAAAGTAGGCAAAATTCCATTCCGAATTCAGCAAGGGTTCATATGCGTAGATCCCTCATGGTTTTACCCAAATGTACACAGTATGAAATAAAGAAATAGTGAAAATAAGTAGGAAATAAAACAGCCATTTGTGACAACATTTTCATCTGTAACTTTTTCTCATTTAGGGGTGGGCGTAGTGCGCGTAGTGGGGCTACGCGAAGTGGGGTGGGTGCTACGTCCACCCACACACTTCGCGTAGCCCCACTACACGCCGCCCGCCTCCCTCCCGCCCTCTTCTACAACCCCATTTTTTAACATTAAATGCACTGAAATTAATGAAAAAGAACTTACCTTGCATGCGGCGTCCCGGGGCTCCCTCTTCCTGTTGACGCGCCGACTTCATCAGACGAATGCGCTTGCCTATATATAGTCTGAAATGGGCACAAGCTATGGAGTTTATGAGCAGTGTCTATTTACATCTGTGAATTTGTGGGTACTCGGACTAGCCTATGATTTAGAGGGTGTTTTTTAAAATGTCTTTTTTCAAAGGCTTACATTTGGAAGCTACAAATGCAGTAAAATGCAATTGGTAATAACAATTGTTCTACTATTCTATGCACCCACATTACTTACGATGAAAATGGTACCTCACTTGTGTGGCTAGGCCTAGTGCTCGTGTCAGGAAACGGGTCAAAACACAACGTGAACTCATCACATTTATCCACTGAAAACTGACCCTTTTTTCCAATGTGGGTAGCTGTGGATTTTGGATCCTAACTCAGCCAGCACCTAGAAAAATCTAGCTAACCTGCACATTTTTGAAAACCAGACTCCTGGGGGAATCTAAGGTGGGGCGATTTGCCTGGCTCTTATCAGGTTTTTTTATCCAGAATCCCTTTCAAACATCAAACCTTGACTACAAAAACACATTTTCAGCGACAGGAACGGATCAAGCCATGGTCAATGGGTGACCTTGCGGGGTGGTTTAATCCATACCTGTCACGGGCATTAGGTCCGATCACACAAGTGGCACAGCATTTTTATAGGCCCAAGTGGGACAATGCTGTGTGGTAGGAATTTTGTAGATTCCTTCAGATTTTTGAAGTTACCATCACAGAAATGTATGGGAAATTAGTGATTTCAGGCAAAGTTTGAGGTTTGTAGAACATTGTGGTTAAGAAAAACTCAATAAATCTATGCAAGGCACCAACCAGGAATCTCTTGGTCTCTAGTTAAAAAAAATGTCTGTGGTTCGTAGGTTTCCATGAGTGGAGGCAGCTACCCCTGTTGCTGATTTATTAACAATAGGACCTTTTGAGTCAGGGTCTCTTGGCCCACCCACGCAATTGAGGTACCATTTTTATTGAGAGGCTTGGGGGAATTCTGTATGGTAGGACATTTGTGGCTCCCCGCAGATTCCAGAAGTTTTTAGTCGAAGCTTGAGATTTGCAGGGCATTGTGTCCCCCTGATATCTCGTTTTCAGAAATGTCTGGATCAGCCTATCCAATACCACAAACTGCAACAGTTCACCATTTTGGTAGTTGCCACACTCTCCTGGCCCATATGTTTAAAGAACACCCAAAAGAATCAAATGTCCTCTAGCTTGCCATTGTGATGGAATGCATTAGTCTGTAAGGTAGCAGAAAGACTGTTGAGGCTTTAGGGGTGAGGGTGGGGACTGATGTGAGGATGCATCAGACTCACCAAATTAATTTATTAACAAAATATATTCCTGCTATACAACAAGCTTACTGCCCCCCAGGAGCAAATTGGTGGCACAGCTCCTGTCTGCCCTTGAGGGGAAAAAGACTGGTTTGTCCCTTTTTGGGGTGGGGTGTGCCCACCGCCAGAGTGCAGCAGCCGCAGCACTTTGTTTTGCCTCAAAGGCAAACTCCCTGGTGTCAGGGAATTTGTACCCCTGTGGGGGCAAATTTGGGGCAACCTCCTTAATTGGGACAATCATCTGCCCTCAGGGGGGCAGAAAGACATTATTGACCCCTCTGGGGCAGGAGTATGGCAAACACATTTTGAAATCGTTGGTGCATAGTCAAGTCAAAGAATTTATATAGCGCACTACATACCCAGAGGGTTTCAAGGCGCTTAGGAAGGGGAGGAGGATTACTTGTCAAATATCCATGTTTTAAGTTGCTTTCTGAATGCTAGGTGGTTCTGGGTAAGGCGAAGGTAAGCGGGGAGTGAGTTCCATGTTTTAGCAGCCAGGTATGAAAAGGATCTGCCTCCCATGGTGGTCTTGTTGATGCGAGGTACAGTGGCGAGGGCTTGGCTGGAAGAACGTAGTTGGCGGGAGGGGGTGTAGAAGGACAGTCGTGAGTTGAGGCATTCTGGTCCGATGTCGTAGAGTGATTTGTGTGCGTGGGTAAGCAGTCGGAAAGTGATCCTCTTATTGACGGGTAGCCAGTGGAGGTCTTTAAGGTGACCAGAGATGTGTTCGTTGCGTGGGATGTCTAATATGAGCCTGGCTGAGGCGTTTTGGATTCGTTGGAGTTTCTTCTGGAGTTTTGCGGTAGTGCCTGCGTAGAGGGTGTTTCCGTAGTCCAGTCGGCTCGTGACCAGAGCGTGGGTGACTGTTTTCCTTGTTTCGGAGGGGATCCAGCGAAATGTTTTTCTGAGCAAGCGAAGAATGTTGAAGCAGGAAGAGGATACGGCGTTGACTTGTCTGTACATTGAGAGTGAAGAATCCAGGATGACGCCTAGGTTCCGTGCGTGGTCTGTCGGGATGGGTGCTTTTCCGAGGGCTTCCGGCCACCAGGAGTCGTCCCATGCAGAGGGGGATGTACCTAAGATGAGGACTTCTGTTTTGTCTGAGTTCAGTTTCAGACGGCTTTGTTTCATCCATTCGGCAACTTCTTTCATTCCTTCGTGTAGGTTAGTTTTGGCGGTGCTGGGGTCATTGGTGAGAGAAAGGATCAGTTGAGTGTCATCCGCGTAAGAGATGATGTTGAGGTTGTGTTGGCGTGCGATGGCCGCGAGGGGGCTCATGTATACGTTGAAGAGGGTGGGACTGAGTGAGGATCCTTGTGGTACGCCGCAGATGACTTCAGAGGCTTCGGACTTGAATGGTGGAAGGCGGACTCTCTGGGTTCTTCCGGTGAGGAACGAGGTGATCCATTCAAGTGCTTTTCCTTGTATTCCGATGTTATTGAGGCGTTGTAAAAGGGTGCTGTGGCAGACTGTGTCGAATGCTGCAGAGAGGTCAAGGAGGATGAGGGCGACTGTGTCTCCACTGTCCAGTAGAGTTTGAATGTCGTCTGTTGCTGCGATGAGGGCGGTCTCAGTGCTGTGTTTTGCTCGGAAGCCGGACTGTGAGGAGTCGAGGGATTTGTTGGCTTCGAGGAAGGCGGCAAGCTGGTTGTTGACAGCTTTCTCGATGACTTTGGCCGGGAATGGAAGAAGCGAGATGGGGCGGTAATTTTTGAGTTCGGTGGGGTCCGCTGTGGGTTTTTTCAGAAGGGCGGTGAGTTCAGCGTGTTTCCAGTCTTCCGGGAAGGTGGCGGAGTTGAAGGAGCAGTTGATGACGTCTCGGAGGTGCGGTGCTATGACGGAGTCTGCTTTGTTGAATATGTGGTGAGGACATGGGTCTGTGGGGGATCCTGAGTGGATGGAATTCATCAGGCGGATGGTGTCTTCAGTGGAGATTGGGTTCCAGTCGTTAAGGGTGTTCACGGGGGGAAGATGATCAGCAAATGGTAGGGTGGGTTGGTTTCCGGGTTGGTTGTCAAAGCTGTTGTGGATGTCTGCAATCTTGTTGTGGAAAAATGAGGCTAGGGAGTCGCAGAGGGTTTGAGAGGGGGTGATGTCGTTGGAGTTGGCCGAGGGATTGGAAAATTCCTTGACGATGTTGAAAAGTTCCTTGCTGTTGTGGGCGTTGTTGTCAAGTCGATCCTTGAATGCTGTTTTCTTGGCCTTTCGGATTAGTTGGTGGTGAGTGCGGGTGGCGTTTTTGTAGGCGTCCTTGGTGCTAGTGGTTGGGTCTTTTTTCCAGGCCTTTTCAAGGGAGCGGCAGAGTTTCTTGGACTTCTTAAGATCATCGTTGAACCATGAGGCCTTCTTGCTGCCAGGTTTGATTTGACGTTTTTTCAGTGGTGCTAAGGTGTCAGCGGTGTTGGATAACCATAGGGTGAGGTTGGCGGCGGCTTCGTTAGCGTTAGAAGAGAGGGCTGGGGTGTTTCGAAGGAGCGATGCGGAGATTTGGTCCGTGGAGATTTTGTTCCAGTTTCTTTGCAGGGTATGTTGGAGGTGGATGCTGGGTTTTGGTTTGTTGTAGTTGAAGTGAACGCAGCTGTGGTCAGTCCAGAGGAGGTCCGTGGTGTGGCTGAAGGAGACATGGTTGCTGGATGTGAAGATGGGGACGAGTGTGTGACCTGCGATGTGGGTGGGGGAAGTGACTAGTTGTTTAAGTCCGAGGTTGGCGAGGTTGTCCACGAGGGTGGCGGTGTTGCGGTCGTTGATCTTTTCAAGGTGAAAGTTGAGGTCTCCCAGAAGGATGTAGTCTTTGGAGGGGAGCGCGTGTGGGGTGATGAAGTCCGTGATGTCTTCACTGAATTTTGCGCGGGGTCCTGGTGGTCTGTAGAGGAGGGTGCCTCTGAGTGTGGTTTTGGGGTCGATGTGGATCTGGAAGTGAAGGTGTTCGGAGTTAGCGAGGTTGGCGTCAGAGCTGGTTGAGATGCGGATTGATTTCTTATGGACGATGGCGATTCCTCCTCCTGTGTGGCTGGTACGGTCTTTGCGAGTGATCTTATAGTCTTCAGGGATGGCAATGGTGATGTCTGGGGCGGAGGAGGCGTTCATCCATGTTTCCGTAAGGAAGGCGATGTCCGGAGAAATGGTGTCTAGTAGATTCCATAGGTCAATGGCGTGTCTGTGGACTGATCGGGTGTTGAGAAGGATGCATTGTAGGTGGTTGGGGTCGGGAATCTGTGGTGTGGTCGTAGCGGAGATGTTGTCGGTGCCGCAGAATTTGCAGGAGAAGCAGGAGAAAGGTCCATGGGTTTGTCCAGGGGCGGCTTGGACGCAGTTGGGGGTGCGACCGGGGTTAAGGGCTAGGAGGGTGGCAGCATCGTAGGTAATGCGGGGGGGCTGGGAGGGACGGGGGCCAGGGGGACTGGCGCTGGGCGCGGTCCAGGCGTGGACGGGCGTAGACGGGCTTACCTTTGGCGCACCTTCGGCGCGGATTGGGCGCGGTCGCTGCGCGTGGACGCTGCGCGCGGGACCTACTGTCATATATGGATAGTGGAGGGGGAGGGGCGAGGGCGGCTCAGCTGGGAGGCGGGTCGGGCAACGTAGGAGGTCAATAACAACAAAATGGAGGCGGAGGGGTCAGCACGGCGAGAGCGCCTGGGGGAGAACGCGACTACAGCAAGGGTTAGGCGCTAGCTATTGTGATATGCTAATAAGCAAAGTCAGAGGCAGTCAGAGGCAAATAGCAGTTTAAAGATTAAAAGCAGTTTCCGTGAGAATGCGCTGCACAATGATAACACAAACGGCAATAAGGTAGCGCTGGCGGTTTAACAGTGCAAATACTAATAAGCAAAGCGGCAATCAAAGGAAATAGCTTGCAATCAGTTTCAAAAGCGCTGCACAACGATACCACAGCGATGCCACAGGGGAGCGACCACTCGGCACCGAAGCGAAGAGTGAGTCACAGCGCTTCCAGGTATGGGAGCGCTGTTTGTAGTTTGTGGGAGGGCGGCTCAGCTGGGAGGCGGGTCGGGCAACGTAGGAGGTCAATAACAACAAAATGGAGGCGGAGGGGTCAGCACGGCGAGAGCGCCTGGGGGAGAACGCGACTACAGCA
The DNA here is from genome assembly GCF_964261635.1 of Lissotriton helveticus. Classification (NCBI taxonomy): domain Eukaryota; kingdom Metazoa; phylum Chordata; class Amphibia; order Caudata; family Salamandridae; genus Lissotriton; species Lissotriton helveticus. Next base: position 1,780,343,162 of record NC_136065.1, read on the forward strand.
AGGGTTAGGCGCTAGCTATTGTGATATGCTAATAAGCAAAGTCAGAGGCAGTCAGAGGCAAATAGCAGTTTAAACATTAAAAGCAGTTTCCGTGAGAATGCGCTGCACAATGATAACACAAACGGCAATAAGGTAGCGCTGGCGGTTTAACAGTGCAAATACTAATAAGCAAAGCGGCAATCAAAGGAAATAGCTTGCAATCAGTTTCAAAAGCGCTGCACAACGATACCACAGCGATGCCACAGGGGAGCGACCACTCGGCACCGAAGCGAAGAGTGAGTCACAGCGCTTCCAGGTATGGGAGCGCTGTTTGTAGTTTGTGGGAGGGCGGCTCAGCTGGGAGGTGGGTCGGGCAACGTAGGAGGTCAATAACAACAAAATGGAGGCGGAGGGGTCAGCACGGCGAGAGCGCCTGGGGGAGAACGCGACTACAGCAAGGGTTAGGCGCTAGCTATTGTGATATGCTAATAAGCAAAGTCAGAGGCAGTCAGAGGCAAATAGCAGTTTAAAGATTAAAAGCAGTTTCCGTGAGAATGCGCTGCACAATGATAACACAAACGGCAATAAGGTAGCTCTGGCGGTTTAACAGTGCAAATACTAATAAGCAAAGCGGCAATCAAAGGAAATAGCTTGCAATCAGTTTCAAAAGCGCTGCACAACGATACCACAGCGATGCCACAGGGGAGCGACCACTCGGCACCGAAACGAATAGTGGACTTTCTACCCCACTGGGAGGAGGGGGCAAATTGGGGGAGAATACCCTATCCCCCTCCCAGGAGGGGCAGAAAGTTTAAAAGTCTATTTTGCCCTGGGAAGGGGGAAGCACAGACCCATGCCCAAAGGGGGTGGGCCGCTCCCCCCCAAAAAATATTGCCTGAATGCTGTCCCTAGTGTCTAGTGGGTCTTTGTCCCCAGGGAGGCAAATTGGGGGTAATCGCCCCATGCACCCCAAGGTGAGCAGAAAGTCTACCAGCTTTGTTTTTGGGGTGGGGGCATGACCATGATCAGCCTCCACCACTATATTTATTTACAAAAAAGGCTTTCCTTGGCGCCTAGTGGGCTTTCTGCACATTTGCACCCCGAGGGGGACAGAAAGGCTGATGGCGGGCAACCTCCAGTCCTATATTTAAAGAAAATGCTTTCCCTGGCATCTAGTGGGCTTTCTAACCCCCTAGGGGAGCAGATCTGGGGTAATTGCCCTCATTTGCCCTCCAAGGGGAGGAGGGGGGCAGAACGATTGATGCTCCATTTAATTGGGCATTGGGGCATGGCCATGCCCTTGGTGGGCAAACCCCACCCCTATATTTAAAAGAAAAGACAATCTTTCCTTGGCGTCTAGTTGGCTTTCTCCCCCTAAGGGGGCAGATTGGGGGTAATCACCCCAATCTGGCCCCCAAGGGAGGCATAAAGACTGATGAACTATTTTGTTGGGGTGGAGGCATGGCCATGTCCATGGTGGGAAGTCCCAGCCTCTATATTTAAAAAATATATATTTCACTGACATCTAGTAGACTTTCTGCTCCCCGGGGGGTAGACAGGGGGTAATTACCCTATTTGCCCCCGGGGGAGGGGGGCAGAAAGACTGTAATATTCAAATGTGCTGGAGGTGAGTTCAAGCTCTTACCCAAGGGACTATTCCCCCAGTCATTGATGTCTAGTGGGTGAAACCCTCCTTAAGGATCCATCTCCTGTGTTGATCCACAAGCAGGGATCGACTTGGTCAAGGCAGCATTAGAAAGGGGAGATTCTCCCCTTTCCAAAGATACGTCGCCCAAAAAGTTGGTGCTCGGGGTGCTGAAATATGCCCTGAGTACTGATTCAGTGTAAGTAAAATGAGTCCATCAGCTAATTTTACTTTCACTTTCCTTTAGTGAGGTCATTAAAGTGAAGAAAACCCCCCAATTATTCTTCCCGAACAACCTGATTGAAAAATAATAATATAGTACTCCCTCTGGTGCAGAGCACCAGAGGGTCTTTAAATAACTCCTCAGTGTCAGCCATTGGCCAACACACACACTGGGGAAGTAGTGCGGATGTCAGCCACTGGCCGACACCTGAACTTAAAAGGTTAAAAACGGCCCATTATTCACTATTGGTTGGCTTCATTGTCACTCTCATTTCCTTGTTTCTCATTGGCCAACGTCTGACACCTTCAATTCCTCATTGTGTGTTTGTCTTTTCAATGGAGCGTGGACCAAGAACTAATTAATGTCTTTATTGTTATCTTTCCCCTCATGCTTGAGTTCCTTTTTTTCCTTCTTCCCCATCGTCAATGCTTCCCCTGTCATCGATGAATATGTCACGCTTAGCACTGGCTGTTAATCTTCCCCTTTCCCATCCTCATTCTAACTGCTTATTTACAGCCCTAGCAATGGGAAGCGGCCACTAAGTGGAATATCCCTAACCTGATAAGTAAATAAATGTTCATGTAGTCTTCAAGTCTTGTGACCGAGAGGGATCTTGCAAACTGTCCTTTTCTGAGGTCATTAAAAAGAGGTCCATTGAGCAGGGATGGTTTACAATAATTCTAGTTTCGCATAGTGCCTATTGATGCCACATGTCTGAAAGTGCTACATATGTCAAATCATCCTTTGCTAAAACACTTTACCTGTGTATTTGATTTTGTAAAGCGGCATCATAATGCCTTCCTTGTACTTCCCAACGCTCGAACGTCTTTGTTCGATTACGTAACCTCAGACGAGGTTAATCAGTTAGAAAATCCATGACGTTGCATCATCTAAGTAGGCTACGGATATATTTTTATTTGTTGTATTACTTACAATTGTTTTTATGGTTGTTATGAAAACATTCCAGGGACAAATAAAATAAAAAAGGACAGTTCATGATATTCATCTCAACACTCAATTGGCAATACAATATTAAAATTAGGCAGCGGTGGCTCTCCCGCTATGGCGGAGGAGCATCGCTCCCCATGCCAACTGCCTCAAAACGGCAGGAAAGGAAAAATAATACGATAATAATCACGTTTATTATCATTTTATTTTTCCTTTCCTACCGAGTTTTGGGGGTTGGGGCCAGGGGGAATGACAGGCTGCAGGAGGAGTGTTGGGCACTGTCCTCAGTGCGCATGACGGTTTGGCTTGTAGTCTCAGGCTGGCCAAACCATCAAGCGCACTGAAGCTGTCTCCAACCCGAGCTGTGTTGCCGGGTTGGCGAGAGCACTTACTGGGAGTGCAAATTCAGAGTGCTCAGGCCAATCCTAACACTACTCTCATGTCTGGAGAGCAGTTTCAGGATTGGCCGCAGTGGTGTCTGGGAGACTGTGCCTGTAAAGAGAGGAGGGTGAAGCGGCCGGCTGCAGGAAATTGTTTTTGTTTTTTTATTTTGTCATCCTGAGACCCATTGCTCCCCGCCCGCCACACTTACACAACACTAGCCGCTACTGAAAAGAGGCTATATACTTGTCCATAAAAACATGTGCTCTTTTCTGCAGTTTTTTCGTGAAAGAAAAATATTACTTCTAAACTACAACAAAACTGATGCGCATACCAGTTCTGAAAGCGCTGATAATGCTATAATTGTGTTAACGGTTTCCCTTTAGTTAGTGATTTTCTAAAAATGGGACTTCCATTAGATCTGCTTCATGTAAAGTATAGCTGTGTTTAGTGAAAGAGGGTAGAGGGTGGGTCCCATAACGAGATCAGGGGTCTGGTGCCCACTGAACATTGGGCTATGTTAGACAGGGGTGGAGTACATGGCTGGTTAGGGGGGACCTTCCAGCTTTAACACCTCGCAGAGGGGTTCATTTCAGCCTCCGAGGATCTCTGAGTGTGAGTGGGGGGACATAGGGCCAGATGTACATAGGTTTGCTTTTACAATGATCAAATAGTGAATTTTAGCGATTAGCTATTTGGAAATCACAAACACCCATATACTAATGTGTATCTCACACATTTTGCGGTTTACAGTGGGTTGCAAATAGACCTACCTCATTAATATTCATGAGGTAGGTCTTGGTTTGAGAAACCTTGGGAATCGCTAAGATCACAGGGATGGTGGCCTGCTGGAGTCAGCACATCATGATGTCTGTGATTGCTTTTAAATAACTCAATATTTTTTTCTTAAATGCAAATTTCCTTGAAGAAAAGAGGGATGCGTTAAAAAAAAAAGTTTTATTTTTATTTTTTAAGAGTAGGCAGTAGTCCGTGGGACCACTGCCCGCTCTTAAAAAACATTTTTACAGACATGCACACAGAGTAAGGGGTCCCTTGGGAATCCCTTCCTGATTCGAGTGGGCTACTACTTACTTGAAATAGGATGTAAAATGTGAATGTTTTGTAACCGAATGTCGGTCGCAAAATGTACAAACATACCAATGTGAGTCGCTAGTAGGAAAGGATGCCCTAAACACGCCCCTTTATAATACCGAATCACTAACCCATTATGCAATCCGGTGATAGTTTACTGAACTACAAAATTGTCTTTGGTACATGGAAAAATGCTTTTTTCCAGTCGCAAACTGAATCGGGCTTCATGCAACCTAACAAAAGCATTGCACATCTGGCCGGGTTCTGTGTGCAAGCGTCTCCCATCGAGGTTACTGGAAGTTTAATCCTATTGAGGTTGATATAGTTGTTGCCACACTAAGTTGGATAACACTCAGTTACCTGTTGTTTTAGCTGAAGAGAGGTCATTTACACTGGGCGCGGTGTAAAATTGCAAGCATTATTAATTATGTTTGCATGTTCAGATTTCTTCTGCAAACGAAATATGATTATATTGATGAGAGAACTATTCTGCTGAAGTGGCACCCATCAATTTAGGTACAAAAATTAATAAAAAAAATAATACCAGCTCTAAATTCCACGGGGATTGATTGACATATTTCCATCACAGCTATGATGCGTGAATTTCCCATGCAACTGCTTCTCTCCGTGGGCGCGTGCGCGGGCTTCCGAAGACAGAAGTCCCGCCCCACGGAAAGTTTCGGTTTCGCTCACGCCTTCATTTTGAATTGGAACACAAAACTCTGTGCATGAAACATCAGGCAGCAGTAGCATGTAGCTGTCCTGGGCGGAATGATGAGATGCCACTTGTGGGCACTGAGGGAACCGGGCCCAGTGGGCAGTGCACGAAGCTGGCACTGATGGGCACTCCACACTTATCTGAAGTTCTTCCCTGAGGGCAGTGTGGGGGGGGGGGGGTGTGAAATTTCAGGTGGGGGGCCTGGCCCCCCCTAAGGTGTTTCAGGGCCCCCTGGCCTCAATCTTGCACTTTTCATAAGCGTCGGCTCAACACCCACATTTCAATGAAGCGGCTAGAGTCCGTCCAGATCGTGAAGGGCGCTACAGAAGGAAGTGCCAGGAAGGAGCTAGAGGAAAGTACCCGCGGGCACGCGCTGCTCCTATGCACAGACTCCCCTAGTGAAACTCCTCGAGTTCCTAGAGCGCCTTGAAGCACATGCGCTGCATAGAAGCGCTCTCTTCCTGGTGACTGCACTTTAAGAGCCTGCAGAGCACAGGCGTGAGTGCTGCGGAGAACCCGCACTTTAGGGAGTTTCTTGACAGGGGCTGCCACTGGGAGGCTCCAGACTCTGAGCCTTTTTAGGCCTGGCGGAGGGGGGCCTCTCTCCCTCCATCCCTCCCCCGCACATAAGCCTCCCCCGGGCCCGCCCCCGCCAGTGCACAGCCAGGGCCACGGAGTGTCGGGACGGCTCCAAGCTGCGGGCGGACTTGGGCTGAGGACAGACGGACGCGGCTCTAGGACGGACGGACCCCCCCCGGACTTTCACTTTATCACCATCACTGATTCTTACTAGTGCCTGACCCCAGCGGGTGACAAGGTAGGTCCGACTCTGTCCTGTCTTTACTATTTATTTTATGTATTTATTTATAAAGTTTTATATAGCGCGAACTTGACCCAAGAGGGTATCAGAGCGCTTTACATTTAGGATCTAGTTTATTTAATGGTGGTATCGCAGGTCTGAAGGAGGCGCTTTTGATGGTAATAATGCATGGCACAGCTCCGAGGGGTGCAAGAGGGTCGGTATGTATGGGGGAAACCGCGGCAGCGGATAGCGCCCAGAGGCGACTTGGATAAGTATCTCCTAAAATACTTATCAAACCATCAGAAGCAAAGTCATAACGTAGATTACACAATGTAGAGGGATCTGATCATAAAATATAACGTAAAAGTAAACGTAATGTCACGTGTGTGACGTAACAAAATGTCACACAATGTTAGATAAACAAAAACTTCAACTGATAACATAATACATTAAACCATCAACACAAAGCACCAAAATAAAAGGCGATTTAACATACTAAAAAAGCGCCAAAATTAACATTTTACAACAACTCATAATTTAACTAGACATGAGGCTTTTTTCCAGCAGGCGGGAAACTTTAAATGGGGAAACTGCGCGCTATCCTTGTGTGTGCTCTTTTTGTAATCAAGGCGCTATACAAAGGCTCACGGAAAACTGTTCTGAAAGGTCCACACCCCGTGTCATCTTGGGCTGAAGAGATTCCGTGCAGGGTTTCTGGTGCCTGTAACATGAGTGGCAGACAGTGACTGCATGCAGCAGGGCCGTGGAATGCTGGGTCACAAGTCCCGGCGCCCCCACACAAGTCCTTTATCTTGGCCAATCGGCAACATCATATACGGGCTAATGAGCCAATTTGCCAACCTGCCTAGACAGCCTCAAAGCGCTTTCTGTCTGAACCGCCTCTTCTGTGCACTTCTTGAGGAGGGGGGGGGGGGGGGGGGGGGTGATAAGGAGGCTTTCTGGATAAATGTGAGCTTGATGAAGTGAGCGCCTGTGTTTTCTCATCATCGATGTCTCCCAATAAACTGTTTATTAGATTTTCAAGTGTAATGTGGTATAGCGCTGCGATGCCTTGTGTCTAGTGAGCGCTATATAGCACAAAAGAATACATAAAGAGGGGTTTAAGCAGCAGCGAGGACGGTTCTTCTGGGAAAGGGGTGTTTCAGACAGGAGCGCCCCCCCCTGTAAATTACATAAAGACAAATAGTAACTCGGAAGTAGGTGTCAGTACTTCTATGTACAACAGTTACTCGCGGTCTGAGTTACAGATTAACAAGTTAGGCATTCACTCAAGTTTACAGATTAAGAAAAGGTGGCGTGATTGAGGTTACACAAATACATAATGCATCATTACAAATAGGTCCGTCAATATTATGCTGGGTGCCCACCTTTTACAGGGCGAATTGATGATAAAGAGGAAACCAGGGTTTTTAAAAACTATTGCCCTTGTAGTCAGCCCCGTGCGTGAGTTGCATCATCAAAGCTGTGTGAATAATAACAGCTGTGAGCCTGTGCCTAAGGTGCATCATCAGAGCTGTGTGAATAATAACTGGTTCAGCCACGTGCGTAAGGTGCATCATCAGAGCTGTGTGAATAACAACTGTGAGCCCGTGCAGGAGGTGCATCATCAGAGCTGCGTGCATAATAACAGCTGTGAGCCCGTGCCTGAGGTGCATCATCAGAGCTGTGTAAATAATAACTGTGTCAGTCCCGTGCGTGAGGTGCATCATCAGAGCTGTGTGATTAATAACAGCTGTGAGCCCGTGCCTGAGGTGCATCATCAGAGCTGTGTGAATAATAACAGCTGTGAGCCCGTGCGTGAGGCGCATCATCAGAGCTGTGTGAATAATAACTGTGTCAGCCCCGTGCGTGAGGTGCATCATCCACATTGCTCAGGTCACCCAAATTCCTGCACTCTCTACCACACTGCTTTCAAGAACAGCATACTCTTGCACACACTGTCACTACTCACCAATTCAAAGTTTGCTAAACTTTTATGCAACGCATTGTCATACACAATGCCAACAACTCAAACTTTAATGCTGCGAGACCTATTGCATTGCAAATGCTTGTTTTGTTTACATTCTGCTATGCCAGACAGCATATTATACAACATAGCTAAAACACATCGACATAGCCCACAGCTCTCACATAGATGAGACCTGCTGACATTTGCCAATACTTGTTTATTGCCAGTTAATAGGTGGTTGTAAAAAGATTGCCAAATTCGAATGAGATAATATGAACAATGGGTGTAGTTGTTTGAACTTTTGTACTTCTGACTTTGCATTAAACTCAATGTGAGGATCTATGTGCTAAGTGATTGTAGAATATCCACCATTTTTCAGTTATTTCCTGTTTTTTATTTTTAAACGCTGGACATCTGATATGTGGCCTTCTAGGCAGCTGTGGCCTAGTATATAGCTCACACCTGCATGGGCACTAGCTAAAAATGAAGAAAAAAAAACACTTTGCGATTACATTTGCATATTTGATACATTGATACTTCAGCCTTAATGTGCACGCAAGGCTGTACAAATGTCAAATTTCAGTTATAGGCGCAGAGAAGTTCATTTCCTCAAATATATCTGGAGAAAAAAAATTGTCTGTGCTTGAAGAACACACGAGGGAGCACAAAGCAGTAGGCCTATTTTTAAAATAAAAACTCAAGCTGTTTTTGTAATTATATTGACAGATTTAACACTTTCATAAGTCAGTTGTAAATGTGTACCAAACGCTTTGCACATCTGCATAGTAATTACATCTAAAATGTAAGAAGTTTTCCCCAGTTACATTTCAAAAGGTTAACCGGAGCTCAAAGGGCCATGGTTTGTGCAGGAGCTGCAGCAGGCTGCTGTTTAAAGTGTGATATTTTTGACAACTCTATTTTTTAACTTTTGATAGGAAACAAGTCTACAAGCTCCATTTTCAGAGCTTAAGTAAATAAGTAGAACAGAATCAATTAAATGAATGAGGATGCAATGCGCATCCTCATTATCAACACTCCTTAAATCTGTTTTATACATAGTTATATTAGTTGCCAAAATTTAGTATGAGCAAAAAGCCTAATATCTTTTCTGTAGCAGCTTGGGGATTATTACTGTACCTTACTCCTCATTACCACTGATTAAAGTCTGCTGCCTAGCTGTGAAGGCTTGTATCACGATGCGGTCCATGAGAGACCTCTCCCACTTCCATGGCACATCTCCCTGGAAATAGGATTCTTGCTTCCTTTGTACAAACAATCCTCCTGGTTGCAGTTGAATTCTTCCCAGCCTGGGGTGAGAATGAGATGTGTCCTGGAGAGGTAGGTGTCTTTTTTTCATCCTCTTGAAGAAAAAGTAGGCTGAACGTTTTGAAGACTTTGGAGAAAACTTGAGGGAATCTTAGGAAAAGCTTACTCCTGCTATATTTATTTGCTATACTAGAAGGAACTCTTGTGTCAACTTTATAGTAAATCACCACTTTGAGGTAGGAAATGGGTCACACTGTGAAAACATTTAGATGTACTTTCATTTGATTTGCATTGGAGTTGTCGCCAATCAAAGCTATGTTAACCTGTTTTAAAGTATCCTGGATTAATGGAGCTGACAAGAACAGAAAAAGAGAAGATTGCCTTCTGTTTGCTGTACAACTTGCTATTTGGCTGATGTAGGACAGTTCAGAGAATTGCCTTCTGATTTATTTCTGAGACTGGCTAGCAACAACCATGGGTACCCATCTGTCCTGTCCGGAGCAGCCTGCCTTACTGTTGTGGGTGTTCTTCTGAGGTGGGACTGCTGATAAGGCTGTTGTAGGAAAATTCCTCTTTTTTCATGATCCCTTCATTTTGTGGACTGATGCTGCAGATTTTTTGACTCTGCGAGCCAAGCGTCACTGCCTGTACTTTCACTCCTAAAATATGCTGAAATTGGCTGCACTCCTAAATGGCAAATAAAATGTACCCATAATATATATAGTACACAGTGTAATAAGGGCCTGTAACTTAATTGCCACTAGTAAACTCCAGCACATATTGTGCCACTAATAAAGTGACAATGCAATAATATGTGCATGCCTGCCACCAGTAACCTGGCTCTGTAGGTTTAAAATGCACAACTCACCCCTCCTTTTAAATATTAGTAAGTCACCCCTAAGTTAGCAGTAAGTTAGCAGTAAGTGCCCATAGGCATGGTGAAGTTTATTTAAAAGTAGGACAAGTAAGAGTTTAGTGTTAAACATATCCTTACAGTGAAAATGCCTAGGAAGTTATTTTGACTGTTGTTAGATCTTCAATAGAAAAGCATTGGGAGTTATTATTAAAATTAAATAATTTTATCTCTGCCTATGAATTGGACATAAAGTTAATTCTTGGACTTTTAAAAACATTTATTACAAATCTAATTTTTGGGAAAAATGGAATTTGTAACAAACATTTTGCAAAATATGCTTTCTTAAAAGTCATCTTCCACTTGTCTAAAGCTTCTATAAGCCTGTTTGCCACAGCTCCCAACTGTCAGCCAAGTTGTTAATTACTCCTCGATGAGGATTGAATTGGCCCCTAGAGCTGAGACAAAGGGTTTGGTTGTGGGGAGATTTCTTGTTTCCAGAGCCTGACTGGGAACCACAACCGGCCCTGGCAAAGTGCTCGGCCAGCCCCCGCGCCCCCCCCCCTCCCCACTCGGGGGGGTTGGAGGTGCCGCCGAGCTCTTTGACGGGGACGGTTTTCAGCCGATTTTGGTAAAGGGCTGATTTTGCAGCGACCCAAGGAATGGTTTGCTCAATTCACGGTCACACCTCTAGATTGGGCACAGGAGCTCTGCACTAGGAAGGAAAGGTTCTGCCATGTTGGATTTAGGTAGAATCAGACACTCTGAGATGATTTTCAGCAGGGCAGACATAAACTGCTGTAATAGTGGGTTGGGTTAACCCTTGGAACTTCTTCCCTATTGTATAGGGAAGGGCAAGGAGTCACCTACACCCATAGGCTAGTGCCAGGCTCACGTATGGCACCCCTGTTCACCCTCTTCAGAACTGGACCTGTGGAAGACAGAAGAAGGACTTTACCTTCTGTTTTGAGCTGTGAGGAGAACCCTAAGGGCTAGACCTGGTCCCAATTGTACCCAGGAGAAACAAGTGGACTCCAAGGGTTCGTTGGCTGACCTCCTGTTAAGCTACATGGTCGCAAAAGCTTCAAGAAGTCCACTTTCCTGAAAGAACCGAGCCGCCCAGTTTCTACTGGACTTGCTCTGGACCCTTCTTCTGGCTTCTGTCTCAGCAAGTCCTCCAGCCACCGTAAAAGCGGGAACTTAGAAACAGTTTGACAACTTTTCTTCACTGAGACTGATGTTGAAGTCACATTCAACAACATCAAACCTTTCGGCAACTCTGGTTTGTAGTCTTGCTCCACTGAAGGACTCCCGAAATCCAGAGAAGCGTCAAGTATTGCCCCCCATTAACTTCTCTAGACCTGAGGCCAACCAACACCCTGTCGATGTCACAGACATTGTGGGCACAAATGTGCTTTAATCAGTAACTGCTTGGGAGCCTGTCCTAACTGCTTGGGAGCCTGTCCTCCTGCAACCCATCTTCGTCAAGCCCTGCTTTGGCTTCAGTCTGCTGCCTTTGATGCAGACACACCCATGGATGATCTGTTGACCCACAGAACTGTTCCAAGAAAATAAGGTCACTCTTTGACCAGGAGCAACCTATCCCGCATATCCAACATGTGCACCAATGCAGTTGGCCTCAAATCTCACTCTTGTCTTGGTCTAGTGGGACCAGTAGCTGCAGCTAGCACTTTCCGCTTTTTGGTACTATTTTTATTTAACAGTTTAAAGATTCACATCTCCAGTTGCCCTTATTGGATTTCCGTTGTGTTGGTGTTACTTTGTTCCCTAGGATAGTCTTTATTAGAAATTGGAGCGGGACTTTTATTGTGTTGTGTTTTTGACTATCTAACTGTTTTGATGTTTGTAAATGCTTTAAACATTTTTCGTAAATTGAGCCTGTTTGTTCTGTGCCACAGCTACCAGGGGTTGAGCTTAGGGCTAAAATACTGAAACGTTTACTGGACCTATCAAGAATAGCACCATTATTACTGGCAGTGGACTATCATCCCCTCACAGTCCTGGAGACAAGGAAAAGTATGTCCACAGGGAATACAACTAGAAAACCAGCTGCAACTGGGCATTCTGGCTATGGACCTGTCTGGTAGTTGTGAGAAGATGTCTCATCAATCAAACATGTGGCTTAGTTTCTAAGAAGAATTACTTGAAAACTTGGAGCATTTTGGAGTGGCAGGTAAGAAATGAAAGAATGGTTCTCATCTTTAGAGGAACAGGCTACATTTTCTAGCTTTTTACTGAAAAGTTCAAAGCTCCTGCTGGACTACAAACAATACATAGCTGGCCTGGTGAAACCTTGCTCAGCTATAGATCCCAGCCTTGCACCACTAAAGATTTCTGACCTTCAGGAAACTTTTAAAGCGTGAAGGAAAAACTTTTTGCCAGGATGAAGTGGCAACACTTACCTGACTTCTCTTTATCTCTTCAGTTGCTGGAAAAGGGTGGCCAAGTCCTAGTTCTCTCTAAGCTCCTCCCAGTTCAGCCTTGTTACTCACCTTTTCCCTCTGGGGAAAGAGGGGAGCAACAAGGATAAAAGGAATGAGTTCTCAAAAGGGCCCCAAAAGTCTACTCAGAGGTTGAGTCCCATGCCTTTTCCAAACCTAAGCGGGAGGGTACAAGGGGAAGAAACCTTTTCCCCTTGGAAAGGGTGGATTGTCGTGAGCCAGGACTTAAAAAGGGAGACTCTGCCTGTTCCAAGAAGCCCCACACAGATTGGCAGTCCCAAGGAATTGCTAGCATAGTAATTGGAGTTTGCACAAGGGAAACCAGACTGAAGCAACCTAAGTCTCCATGGGTGGGGTGGATGCTGTAGCCCTAGCCGCCTTACCTCTTAGCATGGTGAAGGACAGGGAGTGGCCAATCATCAACTGGACCAAGGTGGAGGCACTGAGGGTTCCAAGAGTCAGCATGACCACAGTGGTTGACCAACTGGTTTCCCCAGAGCAGATTATTCCAGATACTCTCCATAGGGTAGTCAAGACTAATAATGTGCTGAAGTTTCATGCCATGGCATAGTCACCTTTTGAGCGAGGAGGGGTTACTGGCCAGAAGAAGGCAGTTGTGAGCCCTGCCATTCCAGTGTAATGTCTTCTGGAAAACAACGTAGAAACCAATGCTTGGGCTGTTCATGTATAAATGTTGGCTAAGTGAGTATGTGTAGCCAAAAGGGTCTGGAAACCAGCCTCAAATCTTCCCATGGCCCAGAAGGAATCTGACCCCAAGGGGGAGGTTCTGGACCCTAAAGAGGAAGAAAAAGAATCTACACCGATGGACAGAGCTCTCTGAGTTGCATGGGACAGAACTACCCTCCAGGGAGGAATTCTGTTAAGCATAGAGAACATGCCCCACCCTTAATCACCTTCATTGTCAGGCTGGAGACCAGGAGGAGGGGGATACCAGTGTAACCCTCAGGACATACTGAGGAAAGGCATCCTATAGAATGAAGCTAGGCAGAAGGGCAACCCAAGGCTCCCCTAATTTTGCTACCTGTGGTTTGGGTTCCTTTTGAGATGGTGGGTATTATACTGTCGGTCCCCTGGACGCTAAAACTGCTTAGGAATAGGTTCATCTTGGTGGTGGTAGACCATGCCACTAGGTACCCTGAAGCCGTACCTTTGAGGACGATAATTGTGCCCTTGGAGGAGAGGAACCTGCTTGCTATCTTTACCAGAGTAGGGTTTCCCAAAGAGGTAAGATCAGATAGGGAAACAAACTTTTTTTTTTAACTTAATTTACCAGTTTCACGTGAAATACAGTAGATCCATGAGTACTCACTATTTAATACATGTCAGTTAAAGAAAGGAAAAAGAAGCAATAAACTAAAGCCATACATAATAGTCAACTGTTACAGATTGGTCTAAAGAGGATAAATCTTATTCGACTGCCCGTCCCACCTGCCCGAACACATGCTCCTCTTTACATGGGTTCATACATAACATCAATTTGCACCAAGTCTTCATTTATTAATGTGTCAACTAGCATTAAATTGAATACTGGACTAGCCCACCCCTGTCGGGACAATCCCATGTTCTTTATGCAAAGCGGATGGTGAGCGTGGTGCTGCAGCGTACCCTTTTAGGGGGCCCCAGATATCTTTCGGACGGGAAGGCCATGGCAAGGTGCTGGTGTACAGATCACTATTTGTGTTACAATACGCTAAGCTGTTTAACCAGCTCTTTAATGTTAGAGCAGTTTTACGTATCCATTTAATTGCTATCTCTCTTTTTGCCAATAATAATCCAATGGCTATGAATTTCCGAACTCCCTTCGGGAAATTTTTCACTTAACCCATCAATGTAGCCTCAGGGGTGGGTGCAATCTCCAGCTCCACCATTTCCTCTAGTGTTTGAAAGATCGCTGCCCAGTAGGTTTTGATTTTACCACAGTTCCAAGCGAGGTGTGCGAAGTCTGCATTCAGAGCCCCACACTTCTAAGCAACAATGGGACCTATCCGGGTCTATCTTATGTGTTTTCTCGGGGGTTATGTAGATTCTCCGCAAGAATTTGAAGTGTATCAATTTGTGTCGGCTGTTCAGGGAGATTTCCTTCATCTATATATACCATTGCTCATCAAGAATGGGGTGTCCCAGATCAGCCTCCCAGTCTTCCCGGACTTTGGCGTTGGCAATGGGAATTATTGCCGCACATGCTCTGTACAGCCTGGAAGTGAGATGTTCCCCCTCTGTGCTCGTGATAACCATGGTAAGTGGGGCGAACGGTTCTGGTTCCAGGGGAAATCCTGACATTATCGCCCTCAGTGCTGAATGCAACTAATTGAGGATGAATTTATCCATAAATGATGCCTCGCTGAATCTCTCCTCCTTCAAGACAGAGAATACATGTCCTCCCGTAAATAAGTCTCCAATTTTACTTATATCGTATTTGGAGAGTGTGCGCTGCACCAATTTTCACCTGTAATGGGGATCCATATGTTACTTATGATCGGGAGACCCGGAGAGTATAGCAAATGGGCTCTGGTGATTTCAATCAGTTTTTTTCAGGCCCAGCTAGTGGTGGATACTGTTTGAATGTCTCTCGGGTCACAGGGGATGCCACTAGTTAGGACAACATTAACAGTGCCAGGCAGAACTAAGTCCGCTTCCGGGCCGCAGGTACGGGATTCTGGCATTTGGGTGGAACCAGGAGTGTGCGTAGTCACATTGTGCGACTAGATAATACAACTAAAGATTTGGAACGCCAAATCCACTTCTGTCGTAGGGTAGGGTCATTTTATTTATTTATTTATGTTTTATAGAGCGCGATCTTGACCCGTTAGGGTATCAGAGCGCTATACAGGATTACATTTATATAAAAAGAACTCAGGATGGAGGTGGAAACATTTGGGATAAAAACAAGTATATTCAATTTACAAACGCGAGAGGTCCAAGAGGTTAAGGTGGGATGCCCGGAGGTGTCGGGTGGATGCCATCCGGTTAATCCAAGGTGTGGCCATAATAGGGTATAAAACAAGTCGCTGAGGTGAATGCAATGCCGGACTTCGGAAAGGAATTCGCCCATTAGGAAGGTTTTGGCCTCCCTTTTAAAGCGTGCCAGAAACGGAATTCTTCTGATGGCGGGCAGGAGTGAGTTTCATATCTTGATGCAGCTCCTGAGAAAGCCAGATTGAAAGTTTTTTTCTTTTGCAAGCGCAGAGGCTGGAGTAGGAGGTCTCTGTCGGACCGGGTGTTTCTGGCTCATCCAGATACCACAAGTTTCTGGGTGAGAAATGCAGGGGATTTAGTGTATAGAGCCTTGTAAGTGATACAAGCCAGTTTAAGTTAATTTCTGGCCTCGAGAGGAAGCCAGTTCAGAGCTTTCAGGTGTGGTGAAATGTGGTCGAATTTCTTTGAGCCTGTTAGGAGCCTTGCGGCAGAATTAGGGCAAGCTTTTAAGGAGGCCAGGGAGATCTTGGGGAGACCCAAGAGAGTAGAGCATCCATATTCGAGTCTGAAGATGACTAGTGCCTGGACTGCTATTTTGAGGTCAGGAGCGTCGAGTGAAGGTTTCAGTTTTCTTAGATAGCTCAAGTGAAATCTGGCGGTTTTGGCCATCAAGTTGATGTGGCCACGCATATTCAAACTGCAGTCTAGGGTTATTCCAAGGGATTTGGCAGAGTCCACTATGGTCGGTGGGCAGTTTAAAGCTTTGATTGCTTTGGTCCATTCCTCAATGTCGGGGTTGTTTTTGGGTGGGGTGATTGGAAGAAATTCTGTTTTTTGTGCCTTAAGTTTGAGCTGGTTAGCGGTGAGCCATTGGACAGACAGCTTCAAGGCTTCATTCAGGGAAAAGATCTCCTCAGGAGAAGAGATTTTGATGTAGATCTGGGTGTCGGCATACATGTGGTAGTAGATATTGGCGGTGCTTAGCACTTCTGCTAGCGGTTCAAGTTAAAGAATAAAGAGGGTAGGGGACAGGGTTGATCCTTGGGGGACTCCGACCATGATCGGAGAGGGAGCGGACAAGTTACCGTTGATTAGGAATCTCTGAGAGCGGTTCTGTAGGAAGGACCTAAACCATTCAAGAGGGGGGCCATCCAGTCCCATCCTGATTTTGAGGCGTTCGTGGTTGACCGTATCGAAAGCCGAGGATAGGTCTAAGAGGATTAGGAGACAGGTTTTACCTTAGTCAAGGGCTTGGAGGGCCTCATCCACGACATGGAGAATGGTGGTTTCAGTGCTGTGCCCAGGCCTGAATCCAGATTGGAAGTCGTCTAGCAGGTGGAAGTTGGTGATGTGTTGGCTCAATTGCTGTTGAACACATTTCTCCAGAACTTTGGCAAGGAGTGAGATATTTTTTTTTTTTGTGTGACTGTGAGTGAGATATTGGATATAGATTTAAAGTTGTCAGGGGAGGCAGGGTTCAGCGTAGGTTTTTTTAAGATGGGAATGACTTGACCAGCTTTTAGAGAGTCAGTTATCGACCCCTGACGGAGGGAGGCATTGATTATTGCTGTCCAACTAGGAATGAAGATCGAGAGGCGGCGGCTAAGCAGTTGGAGGGGAGTGGGTCATTAAAGTGGTTGTTTGGGTTTAAGGAGGCTAGAATTTTCGAGACGGAATGGTCATCATAAAGTTTGAATATGGGCCAGTGCGCTTGGTTTTTGGGTGGTGTCTGGGGAGGCAGCGCGGAGAGATGAGGCAGTTCTGGGGGATGGGGGGATCGGGGGTTGGGAGTAGGTTGTAGAAGGAGAAAAATTCCTCACATGTTATTAGAGATTCAGGGGTTTTGGCCAGTTTATTGGATTGGTGTTTGACCATTTCGAAGAGCTTGCTAGGTCTGTTCTTGGTGTTCCCCCGTTTTGATCTTAAGAATTCTTTTTTTGACTCAAGGATATTCCTATTATAGACATTTCTGGTCTGGCGGAGAAGTTTTAAATGGGCGGCTGAAGGGTGCTGTCTCCAGATTCTTTCTGCCTGCTGGGGGTTCTCCTTTCATTGTTGAGGGATCCACTGAACCAGGGGTTTCTGTCTTTGATTTGGGTTCTTTTTAGTTTTAGCGGAGCATGATCATCCAGAATGTTAGATATAGTCGTGGTATAGTGCTCTGTAAGGTTGTTGACTGTTGTGATATGGGGGGGGGGAGGTCAGTCTCGCAGTGTGCAGCCAGTTTCCCGGGATCAAGGTTCTTAGTGTCTCTGATCCAACGTTTAGGAATCACAGGTTGTGTTGTCCATGTCTTGTAGGTGCCAGGTAAAAGGAAAGTAATAGCGTGGTGGTCAGACCAGTCGCATGGGTCTATAGAGATGAGTTCGACCGCTGATTCCTTAGCAATGATCCAGTCTAGAGTGGCGCCTTTTTGAGTGGGTTGGGAGTGTGTCGGCTTGGGCAAGGGCTTGGTCAGCCAAGAAGTCTTTGATGCCGTTGACCTGAGGGTCCTTGAGGTCATTCCAGTTCAGATTGAAGTTACCAAGGAAAATGTCTTTAGAATTGGAGGAAACCTTGGCTGTGATGATTTCCATCAGGTGGTCGGTGAAGGTGTCATTCATGCCTGGGGGTGGTAAAGATGTGCAGTCTGCACAGTTAGGTGGCGTTGCTGCATATGGAGAGTGTGAGCTATTCGCCGGAGTCTGTGGGATCTGCCAGAAGTTCAGTCACGGTGAGGTTAGAGCAGTAGATGCAGGCAATGCCTCCCCCTTTTTTATTTGATTGCCTGTCCAGCCTTGCGTTATTATAGTTAGGAGGGACTAAAATGTCTTGGTAGGGAGATGAGGAGTCATTGAGGCAGGATTCTGTCAGGATTGCTAAGTCAGATTTTTGGCTCAGGATGAGATCGGCGACATCAGCCGCATGTTTTACTGCAGAGCGACAGTTAATTAGGAGGGAGGTCAGAGGAGGGTTGGGGTGTGTGGCGTGAGTTGGGGTGGAAATGGGTACTGGTGTTAGGTTGTTATTAATAACTCCTCTGTTGCGGAGAGTAGCTGATCTGTTAGGGTTGATTGCAACTGTATGGATAGCATGTTCGTCTTCTGAGTCCAGTAGACTTGGGGTTTCAGGGGCAGATTCGTAAGTGAGGAGGAGGGCTAGAATTTCCTCCTCATCTAGGTGGCAGGGCTGTTAGCAAGGGCGAAGGTGTCTCGCGGATAGTGGTAACGGGTAATATGGGGGCTCGGTGAGAGGGGGGAGTAGAGTTCTGCGGGAGCTTGAAGTTCGAGAAGGAGAGTTCCGTGAGCTGAAGGATGCTCTTAAGTTCCACAATGGATTTATGAATGCTCTGAGTTAATTCGGCTGATCTGTGGTGCAGAGTTTCAACATCCATAAATGAGGGAAGAGCTTGTGGGTAGGAGCTCAAGGGTTTGGGAACAGTTTTGTTGGCCAGCCCTGGTAACTTGGTAGTGGGGCTGGGTTGACCTGTGTCGTGAACCTTTAGAGGAGTGTTATGTGAGTGGCTAGGCGCACTTGGCAGGTTGGTCGAGGGATCTTTGGGGTGGGTGTTTGCTACCCTGCAGGTGTCTGGCATATGAGTCACTATGTATGTCATTACTTTCCAACTAACCCTAGGCCTCTTGCCCCCCCCTCCCCCACCCAGGTCAGCCTAATAAGAGGAGATGGAATGTTGAAATAAAAAACTGTTCGGGAGTGGTACAGGGATAATATTGAATACATACAAGAATTTTGGGAGAACTATCATTTTTATCAGAGCCACGCGACCTGCAATTGAGAGGCTATGCCGCAGCAATCTCTCCACCTGTGACTCAGGCTTGTGTACAGCCTGGACGTATTTTAATCAAACTATTTGGGCTGTGTCAATGTGGATATGTATTCCTAGGTACTTGGTCGAGTCTTCATACCATTCTAGCGGGAATTCACAGTCCCACTTCTTAGTGCCGATGGTAAGGGGAAATATCATTGATTTGTGGTAATGAATCCCCAGGTCTGAAAATTTACCAAATTGGATACTTTCCCTGATCAGGGGTTCAAGGTTTATCTGCGGGTTCTGGATGTACAGAATAATATCGTCCGCGTACAAGGATACGAGGAGGGGCCTGTGTCAAACTTGAGCCCTCTCTGCAGGTGCCTCTCCTGAAAATGTCTGACCAGGGGGACCATCGCCAGTATAAATAATAGCAGTGACAGGGGGCAGCCCTGCCTGGTGTCCCGTGAGAGCACAAATGAGCAGGATAATGTGCCATTGAGGAGTATCCTTGCAGTTGGGTCACTATATAGGAGCGCTGTGATTTCAATGAACCCCCCTGGGCATACCCATCCTGCTCATTACCGATAGGAAAAAAGGCCACTCAAGGGATTCAATTGCTTTTTCCATATCTAGAAGGACTGCTGCAGCTGGGACTTTATTCTGTGCAACACCGCAAACAAGGTTCTTACATTTAGGGAGGTGGATCTGTGAGGCACGAATCCCGACTGGGCAGAGGAGATTACTCTATTTAGCAATAGGGCGAGTCTTAAAGGGATCATCTTTGCGAGGATTTTGTAATCTAAGTTTAACAAGGAGAGCGGTCTGTAAGACCCGCACAGCAAAGGATCCTTCCCCGGCCTGGGCAGCAGAATAATCACTGCCTCCCTAAGGGATGGAGCGATACAAAAGGGGATGACGGACGGAGCGTTTGAGCAAATCAAACACTCACCCCCCAGTCAACTGATCTGGGTTTAATTCATCACCATTCTTTAGCTCACTCGGCCACCCCAGTTCAGACATGGCTATATGCAAATCAGTCTGACCCTGTGCCTCATGGGAACAGTCCAGCCCGAACTGCCAAGCCATGTCTTCCCTGGACCGGAAACAAGCATCCTGGGACCGGTTTCGGATTCATAATCCTCATCAGCCAGGCTATCTTGAATCCAGTGGCCAAGTGAGCAAGGGACTCACGTCTGAGCATACCCTGCCACACTTAGGGCGAACAAAGCGATACAAAAGGGGATGATGGACGCAGCGCTTGAGCAAATCAAACACTCACCCCCAGTCAACTGATCTGGGTTTAATTCATCACCATTCTTTAGCTCACTCGGCCACCCCAGTTCAGACATGGCTATATGCAAATCAGTCTGACCCTGTGCCTCATGGGAACAGTCCAGCCCGAACTGCCAAGCCATGTCTTCCCTGGACCGGAAACAAGCATCCTGGGACCGGTTTCGGATACATAATCCTCATCAGCCAGGCTAACTTGAATCAAGTGGCCAAGTGAGCAAGGGACTCACGTCTGAGCATACCCTGCCACACTTAGGGCGAACAAAGCGATACAAAATGGGATGATGGACGGAGCGGCGAGTGGTTATATATTTGCTTAAAAAGTGGGTTTCCTGTTCCCCAGCTTCCCTAAATTCGGGAAGAAGGGATAAACGTTGCCCCGCCTCGGGCAGCGAAGCAGTTCCCTGTCTAATGTTTCCAATTGCTGCTCGATGCGGGCCAAAGACGCTCGGAGGTCTTTCAACACTCCTGCATGTTTGGCAATGCAGATTCCCCTCATGTAGGCCTTGAAGGCCTCTCAGAGTACTGCCCAAGTGTCAACCGAATCGGTATTTAGGTCAAAGTAGTCTTCTATTGCTTCCCTAATCTCGGCATGGAAAATGCCGTCATTTAGGGCCCGGCTTGGGAATCTCCACTGCAGTTCGCATCCTTCTAGTCTGGGGACACAAACCTTCATTACCACTGGGAGTGTTCTGAGTACGTTCTGGGAAGCGTTGTGGTAGCCTCATACCACGCGCTCAGACCTGGGGAAATCAGCCAGTAATCTAACCTGGTCCATGTATCATATTGCGCCGAGTAGTGTGTGTAGGTAGCAGCTGACGGATTGCGCCGTCTCCAGATATCTCGAAGGTTCAAGGAGTCACACAAATCTATCAGCGCTTAGTGTGTGCGGCTTTGTATCTGGTGAGGTGGAGGAGCAACCTAATGTGGGGTTAAGCAGCAGGTTGAAATCCTCACCCATAAGTGTGTAGTCGGCACTCAGACGCAGAATTTAAGAGGGTAAGTCATGGAAGTATTCAGGGCAGTCTGTGTTAGGGGCATATAGGCAATAGAGGGACAAACTTCATGCCTGTAGACTTCACGACTACGCGGGAAAAGTGTGAGTGACTTACAGGTTCACAACCAAACCCTTATCACCCCTAAACCAATGGTCCTGTGAAGAGTTTCAACAAGGCCTTAAATTATATGATTATGGGGTTGTCTGAATAACACCATAGGAAGTGGGATGTCCTACCCCATGCCTTTTATTTGCCTACACAGCAGTACTATAAAAGGGAGTGGACTTAAGCCCTTTTGTACTTTTGTATGGGTACCCTTTTTGAGGTTTCATAATTTTTGTCCAAGAAGGGTAGGAAAACCCTTCCAAGAAACTCAAACAGGACATTGTGGACTATGTGCTGGGTCTGTGTTCATGCTGGGTACATGCAGATGGTTAAGGAGAACTTGCAAGCCAGCCAGCAGCTTATCTGCAACCTTGGTGGAATACCAGCTAAGTCAAAGAGTATTGGTTGTGGAGCCTGTATCTCCCAGGGTTCTCTAGGATACATTGCCTGAGCCCTATAGAGTACTGGAAAAGATGGATAAGGTCATGTACCTAGTGGCCTTGGAATCTCCAGATACTCCCAAAGGGTTATCCATGTTAACCGTCTAAAGCCCCACTCATGGTCATGATCATTGATGTAGGGAAGGAAGAAGAGAGCGAGCCTCTCCCAGACCTCCAATCCAACAATACCATGAATGGTTCAGTTTAGGGAATAGACTGTCAAAGCAACAGCAGAAACACTGTCAGGGCAGTCTGCTGGACTGTTCTCCCTGACACCTGGACTGACTCAGTGGTGTATTCATGACATTGACACTGGTGACAGTCCACCAAACCAGAATATACAGGTTGTCAGACAAATAAAAGGCCAGCATCAAGAAATATGTTTCCAAAGTGTTGTCCTTGGGGGTGATTAGGCCCTCTGGTAGTCTTTGGGCCAGCCAAGAGGTGCTGGTGCTCAAGGCCACTCAGAAAGAGGGGTCCCCAGATTTCAGATGTTGCCTGGACTTTAGAAGCCTGTAGGCTGTCACCAAGACTAAAGCACACCCCATTCCAAGAACTGATTAGCTCATCGACCAGTTAGGGGCTGCCAAGTATCTCAGTAGGTTTGATTTAACCTCTGGGTACTGGGACTCAGTTCAGAGTTTTCCTGGTTATGATAGGTTACCACATAAGGTGTGCCAAGGTGTATGGCACTATTGTAACCCACTAACAGAGCTGACCTCAAGAAAGCAACCAAGAAAAGTCATATGGACTGAGGAGTGTCAGATGGTCTTTGTCACCCTAAGGGAAGTGCTGTGTATAGCATTTGTACTCAAGTCACCTGATTTTAGCAAGACCTTGTGGTTCAAAGAGATTCTTCAGAACATGGGATTGGGGCAGAGTTATCACAGCTAAATGATGAGGGTAAGGATCAGCCAGTTGCCTTTATCCCTAGAAATCAGCATTGGAGCGCATTAGAGAGGGAAGTATTTGCTATGGTTTGGTCACTGAAGAAGTGGAGACCCTGTGTTTTTTGGGACTCACTTCAGGATCCAAACTAACCACAGACCTCTCAGATGACTCATGCAGATAAGGGGGGAAAACTCAAATTGCTTAGGTGGGGTGTCTCCCTGCAGGGTATGGAGGTTATAGAGAAACACTTTCAGCATTATTTAATACCACACATACTACCAGACAGTGGTGGTGAGGGAATGTGCTGGGAGTGAGAGCACAGGTAGCGAATGTGCTGCCTGCCACCAGTACATTCTCAAACCCATCATTCACATACACAGCCAGTGTGTATTCAAATATGTTGTGTTTGTATAGCACAAACATCTAAAAGGCAGCAGAGAGCTGTACAGGACTGATGGCAATACAGTAAATGTGTGAATGGACGGGTAGCTGGGTTCTTATAGCAAAAGTATACTGTTAATGCATCGCAATGCAGTGTTGTTTCAATAGGTGAGTCTTCAACTCTTTTCTAAATTGGAGAAGAGTTGGGGTAGTCTTGATGGATAAAGGGGATGTTGTTCTAGATTCTGACATCATTATTTACACGCATCAGCAGCCCATTGCTACTGCTCTCTTTCTGTCCCTTTTTAACCTTTTTAACTATTTTACCACAATTCTAATATGTATACATTCATGTGGCCAATTGGTTCATTTAACCAAATGTTTTAATGATAATTACCTAAATAAATCTCCATTTCTGTCTTCCTAACTCAACTATGGCCAGTCTCAAGCCTGGCTATGCCAGGGCAGGAATTATGCGTGGGACTAGCTACCCCACCATTAAAAAATATCCTGGCTACCTACCGAAACGTCAACCAAAAGACCAAAACACATCCCAGCCTTGGGGTGAGCAGAATCTATGATGCCATATGGTGAATGTCAGAGATCCCTGGAAGCCACAAAGCAGATCCACCTGCTTTTGACCAAGATCAAGACCTTCACCAATGAGACATGGAATGTGAGGACCATGCATGAAACAAGCAAGGCAGCCAAAGTGGCTGGGGAAATTAAAAACTACAGCATTGTCCTTCTTGGCATCAGCAAGACCAGATGAACAGAGTCCGGACAGACAAGACTGGCTGTAGGAGGAATGCTGGTGTATTCTGGACACGAGGAAGAGAATGCCCACACACTCAGGAAGTAGCACTGATGGTATCACCAGAATCCAACAGAGCTCTGATTGGATGGGAAGCCCACAGCCCCAGATTCATCACAGCAACCTTCCACACAAAGACAAAGAGGATCAGCATGAATGTTATCAAGTGTTATGCACCTACAAATGACAACAAAGAAGAGGAAAAAGAACAGTTTCACAACAGACTTCAAGCAATCCTGGGCAAATGGTCTGAAAGAGACATCACCATACTAATGGGGGACTTCAATTCCAAAATTGGAAGTGACAACACCTGGTACGAATAAGTTCATGGCAACTATGGGCTTTGCGGCATGAACGAGACTGGAGAAAGACTCACAGATCTTTGCTCCCTGAACAGTCTGGTGATAGGCGTATTCCCACACACAAGAATACACAAGGCAAAGTGGGTGTCACCAGACCATTCAATAGAGAATCAGATTGACCATGTATGCATTGTCAAGACGTTCCACAGATCCCTGCAGGACGTGAGAATGATGAGAGGAATGGATGTGCCATCAGAGAATCACCTGGTCGTGGCCAGGCTGAAGCTGAAGCTCAAGCTGAATACATAGTGAATGAAACCGACAAACCAGCTCCGGCAATATAACACCACCCTCTTCAAAGATGCACAGAAATAAAGTGAATAATCAGTCACCCTCAGCAACAAGTTTCAAGTCCTACAAGAATGAGAATGACAGAGAGCCAGTAGAAAGTCAGTGTGAGAAGAGCAGAGAAACAGTGGCATCAGCCTGCCAAGAGGTGCTGGGTCCCAAGAAACAACAGCATAAAGAATGTATCTCTACTGAGGCTCTCAGCAAAATCCGAGAGAGAAAGAAAAAATAACTACTGTCAACACCAATCCAACAAGAGCAGAAAAACTAAAAGCTGAGGGTGAGTACACAAAAACCAACAAGCATATAATGAGAAGCTGAAGCGAAGATTCATCGATGGTCTTGCAACACAAGTCGAGGAAGCAGCAAGTAAGCGAGTCTGTATGCCTCCTACAGACATACAGACAGCCAACAAGGACTTGCCAATCGAGTACAGCAGACCAACCAAGGAAGAAATATGACAAGCCTTAAAACGTCTGAGAAATGGGCAGGCAGCAGGACCTGACAACATTCCTGTGCAGGCACTGAAAGTAGACATTGAAATATCAGTCAACATGTTATACCCTATATTTGGAAGGATTTTGGAAGAGGAAAAGGTGCCCTCCGACTGGTAGGATATCTCATTAAGACCCCCAAGAAAAATAACCTGAGCAACTACTCAAACTGCAGAGGGATAACTCTTCTATCAACCCCAGGCAAAGTGTTCAACAGAGTCATCCTGCACAGAATGAAGGGACGGGTCAACACACAGTTGCCAGACCAGCAAGCTGGCTCCTGCAAAGATAGGTCCTGCACAGACCAGATTGCAACACTGGGTATCACCATTGCTCAGTCCATGGGCCAGCCCTCTTTAGCCATTGGCTACCTTCTTTGTAAATGATGGCATTCTGCCCTTTAACAAGGAACAAATCCACACCCAAAATAGTACCATGACTGATATGGTAATGTGGGCTTTTTGGGACCAAAACATATATTTGCATTTGGCAATTTTTTTTTATTTTGACAATAGCCAGGCAGATCCCCAACAATGACGTTTTAATAAACCAAAACAGAAAAAAGCATTGGCAAAGCCAAAAGGCTGGTAACCAATTTCAGACCTACTGTGTCTTAATATGTATTTTTTACCTTAGCTGCTCTTTAAAGGTTTTTTGGCTTCTCCTTTATTACTCATAATAATCATTGCTCAGTCACTGGGAACAAGTAAGCCTTGAAGCTTTTTTTTTCTAGGTCAGGTTAGAAGTTAAACATAATGCCAAAGACAATGAATTTCAAAAACTTATGCCATTGGTAACTGGTGTGGCTGAGCATATATATATATATGTGTGTGTGTGTGTGTGTGTGTGTGTGTGTGTGTGTGTGTGAATGTGTGTGTATGTGTGTGTGTGGGTGTATATCTATCCAACACAAAGCGGTCAATACAAAGCGGTACACTGTAGCTGCTGGTGTGAATGCTGGGGATGGACCACTTAACCCTAAAATGTTTGCGCATGCAAAGAAAACGTTGCACTCCTAGAAGTTTAAATTCAAAAATTATTTAATAACAATAGTTTGCATCCCACCAACATCACCAAAGTGTTTTGACTGACAAAGTCTTGTTCGCGATAGTTAGTGGCACATGAGCTAACTTAGGTAATTGGTTAATTTATACTTTCCATACTTGCGATGCATTTTAGGACTTGTTGTTCAATGCAATATGATTATCAAAGCATTCGTTCAGCTTGTATCATTTGTGGCAACAGGTATTGAAATGGGCATTTGAACTCAGGGTTAGATGTTTTAATTGTTCTATTAGTCGCTCTCAAGTGATGTCTCAGTTCAGTGCTGGATCTCTGTCTGTACTCCAAACCCATTCTCCCCCAACCAATTACCAATGCTCTTTCCCTTGCAATATTTAAAGTCACTAGATTCACAATGTCAGCTTACTTGTTTGGTGGTTGCAGCTTCTTAAATTCAAATGGTGAAGCTCCCGGGACCCTTCCATATTTGGGCTGCATCGATACAAATAGTGCTGTTCCAAATTACGATGTCATTTACGGGTGTATTTGAAGTCCTTATCCTTCGGGTTAATTCAGTCTCCAAGTGTATAGTACACATGTTAATGATATGTATATTTTTTTTCATGTGACATTGATCATTCTCCACGGCCGGCCAAATGTCATCGCCACCCCTTTAGTAGGAAATTGGACCCCACGCAGCCTAGTAACTCTTTGGTTGCTTCTCGGCCCCCCTTTTTGGGGGACCTGGAGGATAATCTGGCTCAGTTTGCTAACTGGATCTCTAACTCAGTCCCCACTCTGGCGGCACCTTGTCAATCTAGGCTGAGGAGAGAGCCCCCCTCTAAGCCCTGGTTCACCTCTGAGCTGAGGACGCTGAAACATGCGTGTAACTCTTTGGAGAGAGCATGTTGTGCCAGGGGCTATGGCTCCTTGGACAAACTCGCCCTGCGATCCAAACAGAAACTTTATTATACGGCCATAGGTGCAGCCAAAGGCCTATACTACTCTGCTCGTATTGAGGGGGCAATAACAATTCAAAAGAAATTTTTGCCATTGTGCAGAACTTTTTAGCCCCTAGCGCCCAAGTGGCAGGGGTGCCTATTTGGGAGACCTGGTGCAACACTTTGGCACCATTTTTTAAGGATAAAATATCCAGCATCCAAGAGACGTTTTCTATCTCCTCTGAGAAAAATACAGATGAGTTGCTAGGGGTGCCTATGGGTGTATCCGCCTCCTCGTTCTCCATGTTTAGAGCAGTAGATTTGCCTAGTTCACTCAGAATCCTTAGGACCCTAAAATGGGGCTCACCCACTGACCTGTGTCCTGCCATGTTTTTGTCAGATGTGGCAGAGACCATTAATCCAGAAGTGAATCTAATGGTTAATCAGTTGCTCTGAGAGGCGTTTGTCCCTATGGCATGGAAGCAGGCTTTGATCCTGCCTCTCCTTAAAAAGCTGTCTCTTGATCCCCTCCTACCCGAGAACTACAACCCTATTTCGCTCTCACCAAGTTTGGCTAAGGTATGCGAAAAGGTGGTTACATCTCAGCTTACCAACTATGCTGAGGTATCAGGTTTACACCATCTGGCACAATCTGGCTTCCGTGCTTCGTATAGCACGGAGTCAGCTTTGTAGGGGTATCACAGGTGATCCGGGGATGTTCGGATGCCGGTGGGAGAGCTGCGCTGGTTATGCTGGATCTCTCGGCGGCATTCGACACTGTGCCCCATTCTCTTCTACTTGATCGTCTGGCAGAGATAGGCATTTCGGGCTCTGCCCTGCTGTGGATTAGGTCCTTCTTGGAGGGTCGGTCACAGCAGGTGTGGCTCCCGCCGCATGCCTCTATGCCCATGGCGGTGACTATGGGCATGCCGCAGGGGTCATCACTTAGCCCCCTGCTTTTTAACATCAATGTGACTCCGCTGGTTTATCTCGCGGAGTCTTTAGGGGCTAAAGTGATGGCTTACGCGGACGACACCCAGCTTTTGTTCTCCTGGAGCAAGGAGGATGATTCAGTAGTGGAGGCCCAACATTGTCTGTCCTCGGTCTTTTAGTGGCTGGCGCATGCTCAGCTGAAATGTAATGAAGGTAAATCCGAAGTGCTTCTTTATGGCTCGTTTTCAACGGACTTTAGGGAAAGGCTTTGGCCGCCCGGGTTTCCCCGACCTACTGCAGACAAAGGCTACGCCAAAAATCTTGGCGTCTGGTACAACGAAAACCTGAACTTCTCCACACAAGTAAAGAGACTGGCCGGCACCTGCTTTGGCATCCTGAAAACCTTGAGGAAGTTTCTTCCTCTTCTGCCTGGTAGTGCCAGAGAAACTGTGGTTAGTGCCCTTATCCTGTCCCGATTGGACTTCGCAAATGCCCTTTTGGTCAGCAGTCCGGTTTACCTTTCCAAGAAACTACAAGTTGTCCAAAACTCAGCGGCCAGATTGCTTCTGGGTCTAACATCTAGGCACAGCGTGCACACCTATCTGCACTCCATACACTGGCTACCAGTAGAATCCCGACTGAAATTTAAAATGCTAACTATTGCACATAGAGCTCTCTATGGGCTGGGTCCTATTTACTTGCAGAAGAGGTTTGCTTTTTATACACCAGGAAGACAGCTGCGCTCATCTGGCCAGCTGTTGATGCAGATCCCTCGGTTTTTATGCCAAAGACTTGGCAGGTGCTCCTTTGTGCGCAAAGCCAGCATGGCCTGGAACTTGCTGCCTTTGGCTCTTCAAGCCACTCAGGACCCTCTGCTGTTTAAGAAAAAGCTGAAGACATTGTTGTTTTAGTCTCTGTTCTGCGTACATTGGGCTGTTTCGGTAGTTAGTGCCGGGACACTTTCGAGTAGCTGTGCGCTCTAGAAATTAAATATAACATAACATAACATAACGTGGTGAGTGGGCAGTGGCAGTGCCCTTAGCTGCTGTGTACGGCGCTGCACTTTTAATTTTTTATCTGTTCCTGATTTTAAAAACAAAAGCTATTTCATTTGCGCTGTTGCTGCTTCCTGGGACAGCATTTTAGGTTTACTGTTATTTTGGAAACCGTTATACTTAGTGGGGCTTACCTGAGGGGGTGTATACTTGCTTGGAGGCTGTTCTCGATTTCCCCCCTTCCCGACCCGGTCCGACGCGGTGACTCGCACCATTGCGCGGAGGGCGAGGAAGGGAAGATACAGTCACGCGGGAGGGCCGGTTAGCGGTCTAGTGCTCCCGACCTGCTGACACTCGGAGGGATATAAGGAGGATTTTGACACGGCCGCGCAGCGGAGGTGCACAGTGGACGTGCGCAGTGGGCGCACCGGCGGCGCGCCAAAGGCAAGCCCGTCTGCGCCCGTCCGTGCCCATACGGGGACCGGGGCCAAAAACCCTACTCAAAATTCTGTCAGAGTTCAGTGGAGTGCAAATCAACTTCATGCTCTCTGTCCAAGAACCCCTATGGCTTGCAGCCACAACATGAAAGCGGATAGGGACAGGGGATGTAAAGAGTGTCAATTTGTCTTCGGTGGGGCAGATGAGTCTAAGCTAGAGACAACGAGGTTCTCATGTGGTCTGCTGAATACTAGATCTATGCGCAAGGATAGGCTGGGCATTTTTGACCTACTTACCGACAAGAAGCTCAACCTCCTATTCCTCACGGAAACATGGTTGGACCCAGACTCGGAGCCAGACATAATTGAGGCACTCCCCTTGGGGTATATGATGGTTAGGCTGGACAGGAAGTCAGGCAGAGGGGGGGATAGCTATTGCCTTTAAGCAGCCGTTAAGTTGTCAACTGGAACCTTCAATTATAGTTGATAGTGAGGCTGGTGCCTTCACAATCAGGGTAAACCCGTGCATCACGGTAAAGGGACTACTGGTTTATAGACCTCCAGGACCCTATACTCGCTTTGTCGCAAGCCTGCTAGAAGGTATGACAGAATCTGCCCTGCGGAGGGATAAGTTCCTCCTGTTAGGAGATTTGAACATGCACTTAGAGAATTCTTTGGACAAGGGGGCTGTAGATCTGTATCAGGAACTGCAGTCACTTCAGTTCACCTTGAGCTCGAAGACCCCTACCCTTCCCTGTTCCCTTCAAATCTGGGCAGGTCACCCCTCTGCTTAAAAAACCCACTGTGGATGCGAATGACCTCAACAACTTCCGCCCCATCACTAACCTACCCTTTCTTGCGAAGATCACAGAAAGATGTGTTGCGAAACAACTCTCACGTCATATCAAGGAAAATGATCTTCTTGACAATTTTCAGTCCGGCTTCATCCAAAACTGCAGCACTGAAACTGCCCTGCTGCAAGTGATCGATGATGCGCTGAGAATACTAGACTCGGGGGGGTCTTGTCTTCTAATTCTCCTTGACCTTTCGGCAGCCTTTGACACTGTCAACCACAACACCCTCCTCAACACCCTTCAACAGAGAATGGGCATGGAAGGCACCGTGCTTAAATGGTTTGCTTCTTTCCTTTCTGATAGATCCCAAATGATCAAAATAGAGGACAGTCTCTCACCTCCTTTGGCGGTGGGTCAAGGTGTTCCCCAAGGCTCTATTCTTGCTCCCACATTGTTCAATCTCTATTTGGAACCTCTGGGAAATCTCCTAAGTAAATCTGGGGTCAAATATCACCTCTACGCTGACGACACTCAAATCTACCTCAAGGTTGCCTCCACGCACGATCTCTCTGTCCTAAGCTCTACCCTCGACTCCATTCATAACTGGATGTCAACACATCAACTGATCCTGAACCCCTCCAAAACTGAGTTCCTCCTCCTCTCCTCCTCACTTTCTCCTCCCCCGGTGCAATCATGGATGGACCAGATGAATCTGCTGAACACTAATCCCATCATTTTCGACAGCGCAAAATCCCTTGGTGTCATACTCGACACAAAACTCAATCTACTTTCCCACATTAATTCAATTGCAAAGTCTGCCCGATACCAACTGCGCCTTCTTTGGGGGATTCGTCGCTTCTTCCCGGTGCATGACCTCAAAACTCTGGTCCAATCGCTGGTCCTCTCCAGACTGGACTACTGCAATGCTCTTCTGACTGGCCTCCCCAAATCCCACCTATCCCCCCTTAAGTCTGTTCTACATTCAGCAGCTCGTTTCATTTATGGGGCCAAAAGAAGCGACCACATCACTCCCATGTTATCCTCCCTCCGCTGGCTCCCCATCGAGGCTAGAGCTATCTACAAGACTGCCTGCATCACCCATAAAGCCTTGCACTCCTCCTCTCCGCGCTACCTGGCAAATAAACTGAAACTCTCTGGAGGCTCTGGACCATCACGAAATGCGGAAAATCTACTGCTTGAACCTCCCACTTTCAAGAAGGAGAGATCGATGGCCCAATCCTTTTCAGGCAGCGCAGTGAGAATCTGGAACTCACTTCCGCCTCAGCTCCGGACCACCTCCTCCTCCCAAGCCTTCAAATCTGACCTCAAAGTTCTCCTTCTTCAAAGACATTTCCAAATGTAATTCATGCCCTCTCTGCTATCTGAAGGAAGCCCTTCAACTACTGAAAAACCTACTTTATTTGATTATGGAAGTGTCTTCCAAGTGTGTTCTTATGGTTTGATAGTCTGCCTCTTATTGCAGTATTGTCCTTCCTCCTGTGTCTGGGACTCGTGGGTGACTTGCACCCGTCACTCTCTCCGGTAACACACTGTTTTCTACCTCCTACATTTGTTTGTTTTGACACCTGCACAAGTGCCACCAGTGCCTACGTAACGTTTGTTCTTGTGCTGGAGTGTCCTCCATATATTGCAGTATTATACCTCTATATTTATTCTGTACGCTTTTTGTAACCTGCACACGTCACTTTTTCCTCCTGCAATGCACCGTTTGCTACCTCTTGTATTTTGTTGACTCACGATTGTCACTTATGTAATACACCGTTTACTACCTCTTATACTTTGTTGGCGCACAATTGTAATTTTGCTTCATTTAATGTAACTTTTGCCTTTGTATTTTGCTCACTTGTAATGTTCTCATGTATCAGTTCTGTTCTTATTGTGAAGCGCTCTGACACCTTCGGGTAAAGTCCGCGCTATATAAAAATGCATAAATAAATAAATAAAATAAGGATGGACACCTATTGGACCCTGTGTTTGCTACCTGGGGGAAGTGGAAGTGAACATGCCGATTCCCGTCCCCTGGTCTTATCACTCCCTTGTTCCTTTTGTAGTGACAATCCCAGGACTCAGAGCCCCGGAACAGCCGACGCTGAGTCATCCGTGTCGCAAATGGGCCAGCTTCTCTCGGGCAAAGTTCAATGCTTCTTTGATTAAAGGAGGGCAGCCTGGGGGTACCGATGTTGAAACCGCATGTGATAATCTTGAAAACGAATAAGAGAGGCTCTTGATAGCACTGCCCCGCTACGTGTAAATAAATCACGGTGTAGATCTCTGAAATCAGCCCCATGGTTTAATGACGACCTGCGTGTAGCTAAGGCTGAATGCAAGCGTTTACAGAGGCAGTGGAGGGTAGCCTTTCTCGACCAGGCTAGGCTGGAATATAAAGATAAACGGAGAATCTACCATGGATTAATTAGGCGGGCCAAAGCCACGCATTATGCGGAGAGAATTGGGGAGACAGAAAATTCCACTAAGGAACTATTCAAGATCTACAGGGAAATCTCCGTACCTAAACCATCCATTATATCCAGGGAAAGCTCGAAGGAATCTTGCGATCGTATCGCTGGCTTCTTCTCAGAGAAAGTGGCCTCGATATATTCCTCCTTCCCGGGAGCTAAAAGAAGGGGTACAGAGTTTGAGAAGCTTAAGGGGAGTGACGGGGGAGAGCGTCCACCCGAGATGCTCCAGAAGATCTGCAGGTCTATAAAGTCAGGGTCACCGAGGGACTCCACCTCGCCCAAACTGCTCGCGAAAAGTCTTGACACGCTTGAGCCCTACATCAGGCATCTGTTAAATGTGTCATTTAGAACGCACACGGTGCCCCATGGTTGGAAACAGGCGGTGGTACTTCCCCTGCAGAAGAAGCCCAATGTCAGTATGGAGAAATTGGACAATCTCCGTCCCATCTCGCTGCTGCCTTATTTGGCCAAAGTGGCTGAGAAGGCCGTTAATCTTCAACTCATGGCCTACGTGGAGGAAGCAAATCTTCTCCACCCAACGCAGTTTGGGTTTAGATCGCTCCACTCAACTGAGTCAGCTCTACTTATGGCCATTGAGACCATCAGACAAGGAGTAGATGAGGGACAGACTATGGCCCTCATCCTCGTGGACCTGAGTGCCGCCTTTGACACTGTAGCACATTTCACCTTGCTACAGTGTCTGAATAAGGGTGGGGTCTCAGGTGCAGCGCTAAAGTGGCTTCAGTCCTTTCTGACGAACCGCATGTTCCAGGTCAGACAGGGAGATCACTTTTCCAGTGCAAGAGATTTGGATCAGGGTGTGCCTCAGGGCTTTGCCCTGAGCCCCACCCTATTCAATCTCTACGTCTCCCCTGTGGCGAGTATAATTGAGGGATACGGAATGCGAATTGTGTCATATGCCGATGACACACAACTGGCCATCTCGCTATCACGGGCTCTGGATCTGGATGCTCCCAACTTCAGAGCTTGCATGCCGGAGCTTGCCTCCTGGATGGATAACAACTGCCTGAAGTTGAATGGTAGCAAGACTGAGGTGCTCGTGGTGGCAGGGGGCCTTCGGTGTAGTCATCGGCATGGTGGCCACCTTGCCTAGGACCAGTCCCTAAACCATGTCAACAGGCTAAGAACCTGGGTGTATGGGTCGATTCGGACCTTACATTTGCCCCACAGATCAGTCGTGTGGTGGGGGCCTGCTTTGGTGTCCTGAAAGGTCTACGCAAAATCATTGACCTTCTCCCTTCTGGAGCCAGAAGGACGCTGGTGCACGCCCTTGTTACCTTATGATTAGACTATGGCAACTTATTGTACTTAGGGGCCACGGTTAAGAGCCTTGACCATTTGCAGGTGCTGCAAAATGCAGCTGCTCGGCTGGTCCTGAGACTTCCTAGAAGAGCGGTGTCGAAACCTGCGCTGGAGGCTCTTCATTGGCTGCCGGTTAGGAAGAGGATTGTGTATAAGGCCTTATGCACGTGTCATCGGATCATTCAGGGGAGGGGGCCTGGGCCTCTGCAAACCTTAATCATGACTTATAGGCCTCTCCGCTCCCTCAGGTCCACGGGTACTGGCTTGCTGGTGATCCCCAAAATCAAGAAGGCCCGTATGGGCGGCAGATCGTTCCGGCTCCTGGCATCTAGGAGCTGGAACAAACTTCCCGGTGAGCTGCGTCTGGAAACTTTGGAGTCTAGGTTCAGAAGCAAGCTTAAAACCTTCCTGTTCCTTCAATAATATGTATGGGTGTTCCAGCACAGGAAGGGGTGGGGTGCCTGCAGCACAGTGGGGGGTAAGGGGCCTCTCACTCACCACAGCGCAGGGACACGCCGGTGTGTGTAAACCAGGCGCTTTATAAGTTTCCTTATTATTATTATTAATAACATAACATAACATAACATATCCTAGCTCTGTAATATGTTGTTGTTCTTGTGACAGTGTTTCTAATCGGGTGCTACTGCTATTATTTTAACATCCAACACAAAGCAGTCATTACTTAGCGGTTCACTCTAGCTGCTGGTGTGAACGGGTGGAGATGGACCACTCACCCCACAAATTATTGTACATACAAAGAAAACATCGCACTCCTAGAAGCTTGAATTCCAATGTGTGTGGTTGTGTATAAGTCCCATCATTAGCTCTATAGGATCCTTTTTAAAGAATACCTCAAGATTTGTGGACACCTTCTTGTTTCAGTTTGTCACACCACCATCTTATCTATGAGAGTACAGAATTTTCTCAACCACTATTCAATGCATCCCATGGAAGAATGATTACTTACCAGCTACCATTGATGTGTCATCATTGTACACCTCGATTCGCCATTGTGATGGAGTAAAAGCTTGCAAATATTTCTTAAGAGCTCGATTTATGACTTACATGGAAACCTCTAACATGATATTAGAAATGTTAGAATACTGCCTAACTAACAATGTGTTCCTATTTGATGGAATATACTATCTGCAAAATCAAGGAACGACCATGGGGACAACCTTTGCATCACCATATGCCAATTTACTAATAGGCCATTGGGAAGCTGAGGTCGTCTGGACAGAAGAAAACAGAGAACATTTGCAACAGATAACATTGTGGACAAGGCTCATTGATGATCTGCCCCTGATTTTGGATGGGGATTTAAAGAGTCTGGAAGAATTAATCTTATCATTGAACCAGAATACATACAATCTTAAGTTCACATATACAATCAGTCCACTAAAATACATTTCCTGAACATTGAAGTGTACATCAAGGAGGTCAAAATGTGCAGTAAGGCCCATCGAAAAGTAACTGCCAGTATTTGCATACTCTATGCCAACAGTGGACACCTTAAACATTAAAGTGGAGTATCCCGTTTGGAGAAATGATGAGAGCAAGAAGAAACTGCTCAGAGAGCACTGATTTTGAAACACAAGCAAATTAAATCTTCAGGAGATTGAGGCCGGATTATACCATGTGGAAGTCCTACATAATGCAAAAAATAGAGCTATGGCAAAAAGGAGAGAAGAATGACCAATAACCAGAAGGAAGGAATCCAAAGAGAACAATGAAACTGGGGTGATAATAGATTATGATGTCAAGCACAAAGAAATAAGAAATGCATTCTGGAGGAATTGGAAGATTCTATTATGCGATAACACCTGAGAGAAACCATATCAAAATACCCAAAAATAGCATACAGAAAAGTTGCTTCCTGTGAGACATACAGGTACAAAGTCATCTACCGGTGGTAAAAAAACTGAATATGACTGGTTACACCAATTTGGCTTCTGGAAGTGTACTAAATGTAAAGCATGTGAACATGGAGTGAGCAGAACTACATATAAACTGTATAATGGAAAAGAACAACAAAATTATGGAACACATTACCAGTGAAACCAATTATGTAATTTATGTACTATAGTGCACATGCAGAAAATCATATGTGGGGAGTACAATGAATAAAAAGAAATTGAGAATCCTGCAACATTTATGAGCAATAAAAAATATGAATTTCTCTTACCTCATTGCAAAACATTTTTGAGAGAAACAAGAAGGAAAATTACAAGAGTTAAAAAATTTTGGTGTGAAACATGCAAAGGTCTGAGAACGAGGAGGCAACCGAGAATTGATTCTGAGAAGGATGGAATCAAGACTGATAATCTCAATGGGGACAGAGGCCTCACCGGTCCATAATCTGGATGCAGAACTACATGCTTATCTTTAAGTAATTCTCTTATGTGCACTCATTATTAATAATTTTAAATCTAAAGAACTTTTTGAGATTTTATGAACTGTGTGACATTGTAATTTACTGTTAGTCCCCTTCCTATGATGAATGTATCTCCTTTAACCAATATGCACTTTATTGAAAATGCGTTGAGAGCTCTGAATGATATTTTAAGACTGTAATAAGTTCCTCACTTTGGGGCAGATGATAAGTACTTGCAGTAGCACTTTTCGTATGAGAAACAAATTTCACAATATGCGGAATTCCGCTGAGTTGCATTAAAACTCTGTGGAATTCCACAGACCTCTGCTCCCCCAAATCACTGTATACACATAATGCCGTAGTATTAAAAAAATAATCAAAAGATATAAATAAAGATTTCAGTAGTCCACTGGACCCCTACTTCCATACAGGCACCTGTTAATCCTCCAACAGAACACTGCACTGCAGCCCTCCGGTGTTTGTCTGCAGTGCAGCTAATCCAGGGTGCCGATCTCCTCTTCCACAGAAGCATCAGAGGTCAAAGCTGACAGTATCCCACTTCTGTTGTGCCAGCCATCACTGCCGTCATATTCTGGGTCAGTGACATGTCGCCTCACCATGCTGCATCATGGGAGGGCGGAGCAGTACTGATGTAGACAAGGATATCCCATATCCAAAAGGCTTAGATGGTAATGCTATAAGCCTGCAGTGGTTAGTTTCTCTATTTCCAGAGAAGAGGGCTGCCTTTCTTAAAACTAAGGCAAATCGGTGTTTAATGTAAATATATACGCACTAGCTGGGCTTAAAATAGTTTCTCCAAAAATTATCAGACTTTATTTTTTTTTCAAGCTATATTTCAATAAATCAGTCTCAACCTTCGCTGTGTGACACCATCAAAATTAACTTTGCGCTTCCAAAGCCATGGGCACTTGGTTGAGTTTTGCCACCAAAGTGCGCTTCCTGTCATAACACTAATCCCTCAGTGCCACCAACAGGACGTCCTTCTTGGGAGATGAGAATACCACTAATATCAATCTGTAGTGGTTGGTGGAGAACTCGAGCCCTGTGGCTTATTGTGTATTTGCTTGTGGACTGACAAAGTTTTCCTAAACTTACTTCCCTTCAAGAATTACTGCTGTCAGCAGTGACGCTTATTTCCAAACATACCCAGGTCCTGACTAATGACCTGCCTCTCCTGAAATGGGTGCAGGAAGATATTGGCAATGTGTCATGGGTTGAGGAGGGGCAGGTGACTCACATGAAGTGGGGTATCCCCTTACCTGCACAGCGGAGCGCATGACGTCATGTTGCAGGTGAGACTAGAGTTCCGGTGCTGGCTCCGCCCCACCCTCTGAAATGGGCACTCCCCCTCCTGCCCTCCCTGGTCATTCAAGCTGAGAGTGGCTCCATTTTAGTCCTATGGGGGAATTATGCAGAACTTCCATATCGTTGCTATGGGAGCCAGAGTATAGAGACTGGCGTGGCCGCTCCTCCCTGAGCTGTGAGATTGCTGGCATGGTCGGGCTGCCCATTCTGTTCCTGCTGTTTGTGAGTGTTTATGCCACTGGTGGGCGCAAACTCCACTATGCGTTGAAATTTGAGCTTTATGCTGAATTCCGCGCTCGCCCGCGGAGTGCAGAGTCGCAAAATTCCACAAACTCTGCCAAGCAGCTGAGTTAGCTACCCATCCTTAATCTGCACCAGCACATTTTAGGTTTTATGAGAAATTGGCAATACATTATAGATCTCATTACAAACTGTTAGGGAGGGGCACTTTACCAGCTTTAACACTTTAATAGACACCTTATTAGAATTATCACTTTATATTTAAATTGCTAGACTACTGAGATCAGCTAATGAAAATGGTTACAAATTATGGATAATGGAGAGCTCGCGTTGGTCCTGACTCTTTAGGATGCTACCCCAATATAGCATGAGTACTTTACTTCTATTGCATATTGAAGATATTAGCACTTTAGCAGGCAATTTATCAGCATTAGCATTTTATATTTAAAAAAATATTTTTTAAAAACACATATTGAAACTTGCTACACAACAGATAAGCAGGGCGTCAGCTTATGAAAATGAACACAACTAAGGATAGTGGAAATCTTATATTGGTCCTGTTTCTCTAGGACATTACTCAAATGTAACACATTTTAGTACTTTACATTTAATGCATAATGAGGATGAATACATTGTTTTATATTGGAAGGGACTTGAACTTCAAATAGTACTTTACACTTAGAGGGATAAACATCAACTCTTCTGTCTCCTTCAATGATACTGAACAGTCTTATGTAGGTTTTGCTATGTGGAAAGTTTAACTTGCATTCCCTTGTCAAAGGACCAAAGTTATACCAAAATGTATAATAGGTATATATTTTTGTAGTCTGGCATTGAAATATCTCCCCTCCTTGCTAAAAAATGTATTATGGTGCTTTCCTATGAGGATAAATTGATGGATCTTAAACATGTTTTTGATTTATAAACCCAAATCCTTTGCCTAAAGATGTTTCTCTCTTCTTCACCTCTCACTTTTCTGCCACTTTAAATAGTCTTTCAAAAGTAGCATGAGCAAATGTCTGTTAAAAGTTGTGCTTCCGATGCAATGTCAAATATAAAAAATGTTTTGCCTCAGATGTTTTAAATGTGATCAATATTGTACTTCACAGTAATGAGACATGATAATGGGCAATTTATATGCTAAACAACTGTTTAGCATTTGATGTGTTTCTATGGTAAAAATGGTGGCATGCTTGTGAACAGCAAATTTATAGCGTGATCGCTCTAGTTGTTTTTATTGAAATCAAAGATGGACTCACACACAGGTTATTACAGAAGTTTCTTTAATGCTAGCAATCTATAGTCCAGCCAAAGGCCGAAAAGCGTCAGCTGTGTTTTTCCTCACTAACACTTTATAGTGACTACTGGATGAAAATCTGAAACAAAAAAGAAACCTCAACACCTTGATCGTGTGCTGCTCTCTTCTCCATGCCCAAGCTTGGGTAAGTATTTGTTGATATATATACAAATGCTTTTCCTATAAAAACTAGGTCCTAACTGTAACTATCTACTGACGACCGCCAGTATATAGTATATATGGTAATATATATATGGTGGTCATCGGTAGATAGTTATAGTTAGGAACTTGTTTTCATAGGAAAAGCATTTTTTGTGTTGCCAATAACTTTGGTGCTGTTTGACATTTTCAAAACTAATTCGATGCTCTCTTCAACTGCTATCTTGAAATTTTCAGGGTGATCTGTCAAGCGGGGTTGAGAACTAGGGGGTAGCTAAAAGTGTGTTTTCCCCATGTTAATTCCCATAGAACATAGAACCTTTAGACACGGCTACAGCTTGAACTGCTGAAAGAAATTAAACCAAACTTGGCAGGAAGGTAGATGTTGGTTCAAGGAAGTGCCTTTATGTGATTTGGTGTAAATCCATTCTGTAGTTGCTGAGAAATGTAAAGAAATTCCTAGTTGTATATAGGGACACAGTGGATCCACGAC
This sequence comes from Lissotriton helveticus, assembly GCF_964261635.1. NCBI lineage: Eukaryota > Metazoa > Chordata > Amphibia > Caudata > Salamandridae > Lissotriton > Lissotriton helveticus. The sequence goes on from NC_136065.1 coordinate 1,780,383,045, forward strand.
CCCTCCTGATCTTGTGCTGAGATCTGAATGGAAGCCAACAGGAAGTGTTGCCTGGCATCTTGTGACTAAGAAAAAATGTAAAAAACAGGAAAATTGGCAGGTTAGAAACACCCTGACCCCTAGCCCTCTTCCAGGGCCCAAAAAGCATTTTTATTTTTTAAATGTTCAGTGGGAGTTGTGCTGGACCCGCGAAACTCGCTGAAATCTTTTTTTTAAAAATGAATCGAGGCCTCCTGTGCTTTGTTAAATATAGTCTCCTGGGTGGGACAGGTCCCCAGGGCATTGTGGAAATATAGGCGGGGGTTCACAGGACCCCCTCCTAGGGATACCTCCCCAGGGCATAAATGTGACATAAAAATAGTGCCCCCACAGCCCTGCGGAACACCAACTCCCCCGGGCAGTAACTTAATTATATGCCGGGGAGCCTCACTGCTCCTCCGCTGACCCGGGGACTGGCACCTCCCCAGGGCACTGTTGCATACAAATGTGGTATACGCTCGGCTCCCCCATTGCCTCAGGCTCTGTGGCACATACATTAATTAATAAATAAATATTGAACAATGCGGGAGACGGCCACCTTCCTGGGACACCAACACAATAATGAAGGGGTCCGTTGCAGACTCGTGGCCCTGGGAACCACCAACTCCCAGAGGCTTACTTAACAAAGGAGGGGGGCCGTGCTCTCGCTTGCTGAAAGCAGAGCATGTCTGTGTGCCTGTCCACTGTCAAGCGAGCAGGGAAGCAGACATTGCTTTGAGATCCAGAGAGCTGCATGTTAGCAGCTTGCTGGATCTCAAAGCAATGCCAGCTCCCACAGGAGCCGGAGAGCCGGCAGGGACTGGGGGGCCTTCAGGCTCCCCCCCCCGTCCCCAACAAAGTGGCTAGGCCACGGGGATAGGGTCCCTGGGGCAATATCAACCCGGGGAGGGGACCCCTTGCCTCCTGAGGGCCTCAGGACTAAAGTGGACTTCTTCCCCCAAATAGCAGTGTGCCAGGAGGTGCTTTTGCAGACAGGTGGAGAAAGGGGGTGTGGCCTCTGATCACCTCTGAGCACTCCCACTGTGTGGGTTTACTGGAGGTAACAGGAGGGCTAGCTGGCCCTGAAGGACCCTTAAGATCAAAGGGGACTGTGATGTATTCCTATAGGTTCTGTATCGATCCCCCTATTCCTGACCCTATTCTGGTTAACAAGTTAACTAGCAGCCATCCCATGAGGCAGAAAACCCCCATGATGCAGGAACCGTTATCTGATTAAGCCACACTACGGCACAGGAACGTGTTATCTGATTAGGTCATAACGCTTGCCATCTAATTAGACAAGCGATATTCCTCCAGCCCCTGATAAGGCATACGGAGTTCTCAAAACAAATCAAACCTATGACAACCTGGGAAAAACCCTGCGGCCATTGTTTTGATTTCACCGAGAACTTCAGCAAAAGAATGTGCTAACGACCAAGTCGTATGACATCCTTATTGACGTATCTATGTCCATCCTTACGTCAATCTCGGCACCTTAAAGGTATAAATATTACCGATATTGCCCTATGCAAACACACGCGGTGGTGACGAGATCGGAGCAGCCAGACTTGCCGAAGCCCAGAGCAGAGCAGACCCCGCTGGCGCAGCCCCGCCTTCCTGACGCGCTGAGAACGAGACGCTGCTTTCTCCTGCCGAGAAATCCAGCTCCGGCGCTTCCGGGTAGCCCTCGCAGGCAGCCTGGAATATCGAGACCAGACACGAGAGATACCATCCCTCATTCATCCTAGACTCCAGGTACAGAACTGAATAACCCCTCACAGAGAATTCTTGAGTCAGTCACTTGGCAAAACAAACTTAACTTAAACTGCTACTTTCTACTCCCGCCCACGTATTAGGCTTAGGTCAGGTACATCTGGGGTAGGCGTAGTTAGAAACACCAGTTGAGTACGATTAGCCAAATGTATATGTGTATGTATCTATTTTATCCATTTTAAACCATCATATGGCTTAGAAACCATATCAATGTTTTTACAGTATTATTTTATACTTCTGCTTTTAATGTATGCACTTTACTTAACCATAAGTATTGCAATAATATCGATCCATTTCTCTTGTATGAGAAAAGAGACTGATCAATAAATAACATCTTTTATTGAACACGCCCGTCTCTTTCTTTTCTCTACAATCTGGTGAGACTAAGAATGCACGTACTGACTGAGTAAAATAAGTCGTCTTTTGTTTTCACACGACTCTAGAGATACACTCTTGATTAGGGGAGAGCAAAGTTGTCATGTTCTATGGTTGTCAGAAACTAAATCCCTTCTTGTCTATCCAGGGAGGTTCAACTCCTCCTTGCCTAGTCGAGAAAGTTTCTAGTGAACTCTGAGCTAGCTGGCAAACCCCAAACTTTAAGTTTAATATCGACAGTAGTAGACCTAGTTAACGTCTGGTCTAGGCCTATACTATTGAAGGTATTATTCCAATGCGCAGAGCCTATTGGGATAATAGGAACTACACTACATGGCGCCCAACGTGTTTGGATGGGCGATAAAACTAACGTAAGACATTTAGAATAACTCAGTCGTGCTTTTTCACTCAGACCCCTTTTCCCCATAATACTCCAAAGACGTCTGGAGTGGGTGAAAGGTAATATCCGCAAACCTCGCAGGAGGAAACTCCTATGTATGGTCCTTGGTTTAGTCATCGTTGAAGGATACACTGTTCCAAAATATTGTGCATCTAATCTTTGTTTCCATAAGAACCTGATCTGCAAACAAACAAAATAACCTTCTGGACAGTACAATGTCAGACAATGAAGGAGAAAGAGAGGCAGTTAGAATAGCAACTGAACTCGCAGCAGCTGATAATGCACTGCAAGACGCTGACCCGGAGATAATACTCATCGCGGTCAACACAAGAAAATCTATAACTTTAAAACTTATAGAAAATGGACTGACACCTAGAGGTGGCACGGTCATATTCGTAATAGAGGCACACGAATATCGGCAGACAGAGGTATTCTATTCATGGATACATTTTCCAGCAGCAAATGCTGTAACAAAGGTCTTCCACTATTACAAAACAGAGGACCCTCCTAATGAGTACACTCCTTTCGAGGAGGTGGAAGTACCACTTAAATTTCAAGAGCATCTGCTCTTATTTAATGGCGCCCTAAAACATAATAATCACATCACCAGGCTCGGTCCATTAGGTAGACCAGGAGCAACGTGGCCGGTTCTAGCCGGATACACACCACATCCAGACATCGATGGGATGTCTGCAGCAAACCTTTTAATACAACTAAAACAATTAATAAAAATACATAGACAATTAGTCCAATATGTAATGCGGACTTCAACAATCCAACCAGCAATTAAAATTCCACAGCTGACCCCTCATCAGGGGAACACAAATAAAATTACACCACAGAACATACAGTCCTGCCTAGGTAAAGTACCAGCTAAACGGGAACAAATACCATTCTGGTTAGCACAAAAAATCACCCAAATAGAGGCGGTGTTTCCAGACATCACCCCGTTAGAAAAACACAGGATTCTGACTATCTGTCTTCCAATGGGAATCGCACCACACGTGGAGGACTGTGACACTTGGGGTACAGTCTTTGCTTCCATCTACACAAAAACGCACGGTGTTCCATCCATTTCGGTAATACCAGATGTGCTAAAACAAATTCAAGACGAATACGGTCCAGAACCCGCTTTAACTCTTGGTATGAAATTACTGAAAGACTTCAAGCAGGTCTCGGCTATATTATTAGCCAACATAAAGGGAGAAGCAGCAAACGTGGCGATCCGCCAGAGGTTAAAGGAGACAGATATAGCAGACCAACCAGCTGAAATTGCCAGAATTATAGAAAAATCCTATGAGGAACTAGGTAGAGATAGTTTAGGTGGAATACCAGTAAAACCACAACTGATTGAAAGTCCTGAAAAAATATTTTTTAATAATAATTCAACATCACAAAAAAGAGCTGGGATGGAAACAAACAATCCAATCCTAAAGAAAAGAAATTCCAGTCCAGAGGAAGGTCTCCTCGGCGGAGAGAAAAATCTCCGAACCAAAGACACAGGTCACCCCAAAGTGACCCCTCTGGGAAAAGATATAACCTTAGGAAAAGGGATAATATAAAAAAGCCTGATAGATATCAAGACATTGATACACGTCCCTCTCAATCTTTTCAGACTTCCTCGCAGAAATCGGAAAGAAGAGGACGATCAGAACAAAGAGAAGAGCACGCCAAGTCCAAAGACAAGGAATCTGCTCATCTAAAAAAGAAACTACAATTTCCAAAAAAGAAGGTAGCCAGTATCAAGGTAGTAAACAATGCCGAGAATACTGAGGACACAACTGAAAAACGGAGAATGGGCTCAGACAATGCTAGACAGCGCAGCAGAAGTGAGCATAGCTCGCAAAGTCCTTATGAATCTTCTGGAGACAGTGGACACGAATGAATATCTTCAAGTGGAAACTGCAGACACCAGAGTTAGCAAACCTCACAAAATATATGAAATAACTTTACGTATAGAAGGGGATAAGACTAGAAAAATAAGGGGACTATTATGGGATAATCTCTCCAAGGGCTATGACATCCTTCTAGCTGAAAAAGACTGGCCACCAGAGTTTGTCAGGGAGTGCCCTCATGGCGAAGAAATAATTATGCCTGCCTTCTCAAATCATATCCCAATTCATAAAAAATACACACTTGCCAGAAAGTGGGCAGTAGCTCAAGCTCCTGCTTTATATAAAAATCATGTAGGATGGGATGAGGACTCTCCTCCTCACAAAATCCAGTTAAAATCACAACCTACTGCACAAAGACAGTACCCAATTAAGCAAGAAGCTAAAAAACAGGTAAAAGAAATCCTAGATCAATTAGAATACCAGGGGGTGATTGAAACTTGCACCTCACAAATGAACAACCCTTTGTTTCCGGTCTCCAAACCAGACAATTCATATCGTCTAGTTTTGGATTACCGACACCTTAACTCATGTTGCAAAACTTTTGCAGTGCAAAACTCGCATAGTGCTGCACTAATGAATAACATAGTGCGCAAAAAATACAAAACAACATTAGACATCTCTAATGGATTCTTTTGTCAAAACATAGCACCAGAGAGCAGATATTTGTCTGCGTTCTCAATAAATGGCACTCAAAAACAATTCTGTTGGTTAGCCCAGGGGTACAAGAATAGCCCAGGGGTATTCTCAGCGAGAGTAACAGAGTTACTACAAACATATGATGACGAAGCATTATCTTATGTCGATGACATATACCTAACAGATGATGACTTGGATACTCACTTGAAGAGAGTGAACACCATAATACTTGGGTTCGCAGCAGAGGGTTACAAATTCAACTTTAAAAAATCTAGAATTTTCCTGATGCCCGCGGCCCAGTCGTCAGCGGTTCGCGAGATTTTGCATTTGCCAAGGGGTATTTCTGACCACTCGCCGCTCTGGCTTCGTTTCGAGGTTGGGGTGGAGACAGCGGGCCGAGTGGCTCCAATTAACCCATGGTATCTTTCCTCTCCTGAGACTCGTACCCTCTTGCTCAAGTCCATAGATGCATATTTCCTGGAGAACGAGGGGTCGGTCCCTTCGGCTGTGTCCCTGTGGGAAGCCTTTAAAACTGTGATTCGTGGACAGGCCCTCTCCTTGATTGTTGAAGCCAAGAAAGCCGGGAGGAGGGAGGTGGTGGACCTTGAGGGGGAGATCTCTGCTTTGGAGGATGAGTTGGGATCTGGTGTCACGCCTGAGAAACTCCATGCCCTGGGTCTAAAACAGTTTGCATATAAATCCCTGGTCACAGACGCTGCTAAGGTGATGTTTCGTGAGCAACAAGGCAGATTGTACGATGTGGGTGATAAGGCGGGTAAACTCCTAGCGTGGTTGGACAAGAAGGAAAGAGTTAATCGTGTGGTGCCTGTGATTCAGTCTGCGAGTGGTGAGAATGTGACTGATCCGACTGCCATTGTTGATCGTTTTGCGGAATATTTCCGTGTTGTATATGCTCCCGTGTCTGAGAGGGACGTGGCTGACTCCCGCTTACTCTTGCGCGATATCACTTTGCCCTGTGTCACCGACCTGGACCGTATTGCTTTGGACTCCCCTTTTACGAATGATGAGATAGCGACTGCTATCCGTTCGCTCCGTTCGGGCAAAGCGTTGGGCCCGAACGGGTTGCCCATTGAGTTGTACAAGCTACGCCCCGATAAGATGGCGCCGTATCTTCGCGCCATGTTTCTAGAATCTCGTGAACGTAACATCCTTCCCTATGATCAGCGCCTGGCGACAATTGTCGTCATCCCTAAAGATGGTAAACCACGTGACCTCTGTTCCTCATATAGACCCATATCCCTGTTAAATGTTGAACCCAAGGTTTTGGCGAAACTTTTGGCGACTCGTCTCCTTTCGGTTCTCGGGGATTTGGTCCATCCGGATCAGTCTGGCTTTATCCCGCATCGCAACACTGCTTTGAATCTGCGACGCCTTCACGGCGTGATGGCGAGGGCGGGGCTTCTGACTGAGCCGGCCATTTTGGCGTCCCTGGATGCCTCTATGGCCTTTGATACTGTGGAGTGGCCCTATCTATGGGCGACTCTTGAGAAATTCGGATTCGGGTGCGAGTTTATTAGCTGGATTCAGTTGTTGTACGCGGAACCTTTGGCACAAGTTGTGGTTAACGGTAGAGTGTCGGCTCCCTTCTCCTTGGGCAGGGGTACCCGTCAGGGTTGCCCCCTGTCCCCGTTGTTGTTTGCGCTCGCTCTTGAACCATTGGCGGCCTGGCTCCGGTGGGAACCGTCCCTTAAAGGGATTCGCTGGGCCCCGGACTTCGAAGACCGCGTCTCGCTTTATGCGGACGACATCCTTTTGTACCTTACTTCCCCTCGCAAGTCTTTAACTGTTTTATTTGACGTTCTTGTGTCCTTTGGCGCTAACTCAGGCCTCGTCATCAATTGGACTAAATCCTGTGTGTATGTTTTGTCTGGTGTCTTGCCTCCGTTGCCGAGCAGACTTCCTCTTCAGGTGGCCAGGGATGGCTTCAAATACTTGGGGGTTTTTGTTACCTTGGACTCGTCCCTTCGTTTTGATCGTAATCTCCTTCCCCCGTTACTTAGGCTACGTTTGGACGTTGCCCGTTGGCGCAGACTTCCCCTTTCTCCCCTGGGTCGGGCGGCCCTGTTTAAGATGATGTCATTGCCGCGGTTTCTCTATGCTCTCCAGAATTATTTTGATCCTATCCCTAAGTCCTATTTTCGGGAGATTGAGAGCCTTCAGAGGCAGCTTATTTGGGATGGGCGTCCGCGCATTGCTCTCGCGAAACTTTCCATCCCGTGGTATGATGGGGGCATGGCGCTCCCCGATATTAAGAGATATTACTGGGCTTCCCATCTGTCCGCTATCAATCACGCTATGTTTTCGCCAGGTCGTAATCCGGCGTTTGAAATGGATAAACTTCAGCTTCCGGGAGGTGACTTTAACAGAGTGCTTTATTCTCGCTCCGCTGGGCGCCATCTTGTGGGACCTACATTGACTGCTTTGACGGTGTGGCGTGCCGCGAATGTGAGCTTGGGCTGGGAGGATCGCTTGACGTTGGCGACGCCGCTTTATGCTTCAGAACGTCTGGGCGGTCTTTGGTCTTCCAAGGGTTTCGACCGTTGGGACATGATTGGGATTTCCAAGGTGGGGGATGTGTACTCTAAGGGTTCTGTGCGTTCGTTTCAGGCCCTCCAGGCTGACTATGGCCTGAGTGGTCGGGAATTCTTTCGTTATTTACAGCTCAGGCACGCCCTGGCCTCGGTGTTTGCTCCTGGTGAGATTCCGCCTGACTCTTCCCCCCTTGAGGACCGTATCCTTGATGGACATCTTCCTGATAGCACTATCTCCCTGATCTATAAAAAGTTGATTAACAATCGGACCGACTTATTGGCCCGACTTCGGGAATTGTGGATGGGAGATGGGTTAGAACTTGATGATGAGGATTGGCAATCAGCCCTCTCCTCCCCGAAGGAAGTGGCTATTCCGGCTCGTCTCCGTCTGGTTCAATTGAAGATCCTTCATCGGGTGTACGTGACGGGACCGCGACTGGTGGTGATGGGCTTTTCCCCCGATGGATTGTGTAAGCGTGGGTGTGGTTTGCGTGCTACTTTCCTGCATATTCTCTGGGAGTGCCCGATGGTGGCTGCTTATTGGGCGGCCGTGCTTGAAGTGATGGCTGTGGTGACAGGTGTGTCCTTGTGTCCGGAACCTCGTCGATGTCTTTTGAATGTTTGGGAGCCCACGGACTATTCGGTGGCACAGACTAGATGGGCCACCCTGGGCTATATGGTTGCGAAGCGAGACATTGCACAACTCTGGGGGGCCTCCAGGCCCCCTGACCTCTCGAAATGGGAGGATAACATGGATTGGTCCATGTTCCGTGAGAAAACTGTCTATGTGGCCAGGGGCAGACCCAGGGCATGGGTGAAGATGTGGGGTCAATGGAACGACTACCGTGGCGACATTTGTACTCCTCCCCTTGTGGGCACTGTTGAGCTTGCCCTGTCTCCATAGGCAAGCGTTCTTGGAATCTTTCATATAGGGGTTGTGCTGGTGTCTCCGGCCCTCCCCCTCCCCTTTTTTGTACTGACTTCTGTGTCCCTCCCCCCCCCCCCTCCGAGCTCCTCAGTGCTTAGTGTTTTGCTGCTGTACTTCTGTTGCTGTCCCCCCCCTTACATCCATTGAGCTGACCTTCGGTACTATACTTTCGCCTTTTGTGTGTGTTTGTTCTTTCATATAAATAAAATCTGTTTTTGTCCTGTAAATAGTGCTGAGTATTGCATTGTTGATTGACTTTTACCTCTGCGGGCATATATGATATGTGTCTACTCCTCTTTTAGCGGCCGGCCCGTGTGGTTGTAGGCCCATCCTTGTACTTTTTTGCTTACTCAAATAAAGGTTTTTAAAAAAAAAAAAAAAAAAAAAAAAAAAAAAAATATAGAATTGCCCATCTAACAGTCCTGTTCTTAGGATACGAATTATCAAGTGAAGGCAAAAGCCTGGCTGACAATTTCCTAGAGAAATGTGCCGTACTCCAAGCACCTAGAACACTAAAAAACCTACAGTCAATTCTAGGCTTCCTAAATTTCGGAAGAACATACATTGCAAATTACGCAGAAAGGGTCAAACCCCTTTATGATCTAATAAAACCAGATTTTAAAAGAACCAATTGGACTCAAATACACACAGAAATTTTGAGATCCTTACAAACAGACATGTTAATTAAAACAAAATTAGAAACACGTGATAACACACGCAATCTTGTGATTCGAGTCATCCCAGGAAGATGCGGATTCACATACCTGACCTCTAATGAGGGAGAAAAGGTACCAATTGCATTCAAATCACACTTGTACACAGAAGCTGAAAAGAAATTCAGCATTAAAGAAAACATTGTTCATGCAGTTCAAACCGTAATAGCTAGAGAAAAAGATCAAGCGGACGGTAGACACATCACAGTCAGAACAGCGGAATCAGCCTTTGAGGCATTAACAACACCGTGTAATTTACCAACAACAACATTGAATCCGGAATGGATACAATGGGTGAATTCAATTACAACGGACAAAGTATACTACTACTTTGATCCAGAACTAAAGGAATTGAAAAATCTAGAATATGAAAGAACATTCCCTCTGCCTATCGACATTCTGCCCTTACGGCAATACGCTTGTGTAATCTATACAGACGGACATGCTCAACCCTCCGTTTGGGGAGAACAAGCATACAACCCCACATGTGAGATTACAAAAGAAGTGTGGCGCGGAGGTAAACTAAGACCTCTATTAACAAAAACACACTCAGTAGAGACTAATTCAGAACAACAGACTGAAATAATGGCATTGAAAATGGCGCTAGATAATGCGGATCGCGAATTCCCGACACTCATAGTGTCCGATTCATATTACTGCGTCAAATCATATAACAACGATTTGAGACATGGATTCAAAACGGTTACAAAGATGACACAGATGCAACAATAAAGCAGAAACTGCTTTGGGAACAAATAGCTCTTTTACAAAAAGAACTACCAAAGACTCACGTGATACACTCACTGAGTCATCAGCGTGATGGCGTTCACGTTGCAGGGAATTCATTGGCTGAGACAGCCACAGCGGTAGCAACTAAATCGGCTTCCGTAGCTCGAAAAAAGCGTACAGTGAAGTATATTGACGGTGAAACAGTGCTGGCGGTGAAAACGTCATCAAAAGGCGACTGCTCAGCGCTACCGATCAACTATCCACTCAATTATACATACATAATCGATGCAAACTCCGTCCCTTTTGCTCGAATCCCTGGAGTGGGGGATAGAGTGATTCCAAACATGGACAGGAGAACCTTGTTAATAGGAGACGCACATATGGGCGAGGGTCTCAGACACCTCAAACTAAAAGATTCTCTGGAAGAATTACAATCAAGGTACTGGTGGCCAGGCATGAGCCTACATCATACCATGTTTGTAAAGAACTGCCCAAACTGTAACAGAAATCGCAGTGGTGAGAGAAACGGTGTAATACCGTGTCGTTTCACTCCAGAAAAAATCAACAGTAAAAAGCAAAGCGTCCGATTAACATATACAGGCTAGTTTCCACTTATAATGTAGATCACCAGCACTCGGCTGACGTCTGGACTGTTATACAAAGATTTGCGAGTCTAAATGGCATATACGCTAGAAGCATGCTACGTTTGACCATTGTTTTCACTCTAGCCCTCCAGCCTGAGGGGAAACATGGCCAAATGAGCATAGCACAGCGGGACTCTTCTCACTTCCTTCCTGAGGGATACGGGATGGTGTAAAGAAAAAACCAAGGCATAAAGCTATCTATAACAGAAAGGATATTAGGTTCGGGGGCTGGGTGGGTCAAACATCTAATAAGTGTCCAACGTAGTCTAAATAACCTGCCAAGAAATTCTCTGAAGGGATTCAGTCCGTACGAATTATTATTTGGAACTAGGATGTTAGTCTTAGACCTCGACAGTCAGACTTCAGTGGTGAAGGAAAAATGCTTTGATATCAAAGATCGTTTGGCTATTTTGCAGGACTTAAACGAAACAAGAAAAGACCTGAGCAACATAAAGTTGAAACAGCAGCCAACAACCACTGAAGAACCACCACCTGTCCTAGCAAGACCTGTCTGGATTCCAAAAGTCGGGGATCTAGTCAGAGAAAAGATCGCGGTAAAGAAGGAATTTGGGCCTTCTTACAGAAAAGCAGTTCCTGTCTTGTCTATCAACGGGACAAGATCAGTTGTACTACCGCCGCTTGCTGGTAAAAAGGAGAACCGAGTTGTATCCATCGACCTGGTAAAACCACAATCAAGTGGCCGATAACAAATAGTAGGCCAAGTGGACTCCCGAAAAGTAGTAGAACACCAAGATTTGCTACAAACACAGAGGTTCAATCTAAGAGGCTAATCACATTCGAAACGCCTACAGAACTACAACAAGGACTATGCAACAATGCAATGGAACTTAGACCTCTGAAAACCCAAATAAAAACATTTAGCAGAGACACACCAATCTATAATGAAGTAACAAACGACTATGCAAGAAACAGTAATCCTGAAGCAATTGGAACAATTGACAGAACTGCATCCGGCTACTTCATAAACTTCGATGATTCCTCTGAAGACCTAAGTGAATCAAAAACACAGCCATCAACAAAAACCTTTAAAGATAAAGCTAAAGAACTTTTGAAACAGCTGAAAGAAACATATCTGATTTCTCCATGGATTGAATTTTGGGTGGGTTTTGGTGCATTTATCCTCATACTTTGGCTCATCATGGTACTAACTTTGGGACGCTTCATTGAGGGAAAATATGCTAAAATGGACACAGCAAGTCAGAAAATCAACTTGATCCTCAAACCACACACATCTTCACACGTCGAGAAAAGAGAACTTTCTTCAGTCAACTTCACAGCCAATCCTATACCGGGTGGGGTAGCATGGGACATCACTGACTACGAAATTTATGGTCCGGTTGAAATCCTGAAATATCCACACCAAATTAAGATCTCGTTGAGTGACTTTGTAAAACCAAGCTCATTTGCTGATGATTGGGACTTTGAAAGTATAAATAATATGATGTCTGACTTAGTGATGTCTGCTAAATTTACCAAACATGATTATTTGCAGGGTTCGACAAATTATGATAGTATGTACTGTTATAACCACTATGGTAACCATTTTCTACATAGATCTGCACAACCTAGAAATGTTTTAAATTATAATCAATGGGAACATTGTGCAACCCCTCCAAAAGGAAGCTCAAGAACCGTTTATGACAAATATTCATACTTTTCAGGTTTTAACACAAAGTAATGCTGAAACATTTTATTTCAAATTGTCAAATAAGACAGGGACAAAGACCATGATAACAAACACGAAATTGATATATTCAGACTCATTCTTTGAACAAATGAATACTTTTGATTTTGATTATTGGGACAAAAATGTTGAAGTAAAGAGTGTTTGGGGTACAAAAGAATGGCAAGTACAAGGTATAGAATCATTGTTTAGAGCCTGCATGATCCCAGAACAAATTATATTTTTAAATGACACTGTTCAACAAACCACCTGTCTTGGCTTAGCCAAAATCAAAGACTTAAATAAACCGTCTATTCCAAAACCAACAATTAACAGCAATAGCTCTACAGATGAAGAGATAGACGTAAATTATGTATTGAACCAAAACAGAACACATCCTGATTGGAAAAAGTGGTTGATCTGGCCCACAGATACTAATAACTGTCAAGACAGATTCCTGAACAAAACACATGGGTTCAAAATGACCAGGCCAGACCCTAGATATTCCCAAAGACAACACCCAGGAATAATAACCACCTACAGTGTGGGCAAATTATGCCTTCAATGGCTACAAACTTCCACACTGGCAGAAATTAAGCAACACCTAACTTTACTTACTGATGGTGCTGACTTGCGTGATTTCATTATGGGACCGCGCAAACAGCGTCAGAAACGTTTCATAGCAGCCTCTGTATATGCAGCATACAACGAGGCCTGGAAGGTGACTCAAATTGAGACAGCAGAAAGAATACGGGAAATTGACCGTATTAATTTGGAAAAATCACTTTCTGTAGTGGACAATGGGTTAATGACTCTGTCCTCCAGAATTTTTTCTCTGGACAGCATTGTGTCTTCAGCAATCGACATAATATCGCAAGACTTACTGTTGTTACAACACGGTCAGTCTCAATTGCGTTCTATTGTACAGCTTGGCTGGACGTTACAAAATCTGCGTTCAGGCTATGTGCCTTGGCGTTTAATCAACACAACGTCACTATTCAATATCTTTAACCTTACTGATAAACAAATCAGTATGGCACAAAAGGGTGCTGATTATACAATCCTGAGCATTGAGAAACTCGAGAGATTACCAGTGACAATGTCAGAACGACCTGTCAGTGAATGGATAATACATGGGATAATTAATATTCCAATATCTACCTTCAGGTTTCAATACTGCCAAAAATATATACAGGCTGGCATGTACGAAAAAATGGGAAAAGGGTACATTAAAACAACATGGAACTTGCCCTATTCACATGCATGTGTCAGTAATAAAGGACAGAAAGTGTTTCTTAGTGGCAATAATTGTGCGATGTCACTGAGCGGCACACTTCTGTGTAATGGAATTAGTTTGCATGGAGCCTGTGAAGGGAACTCAAATAACCTTTCATGTCACCAGCTAGGCACACCTGCAACACAGATAGAACCATTCTTTCAAAGACTCTATAATGGGAGTTACATTCTAATTGTGGACCGCAGATGCTGTAGTCTTATGCCCGGTACTCCTTATCTCGTAACTACGACTGCGAAGGTCAAGTGCTGTGGACGCTTATTGTTCCCCAGCTCCTTTCCAGACAGGGAGGCAAGGGCATGGCCCAACTTGAAAATTACTTCTATTCGAATAGATACTTTTAGCAGAATGAAAACAGTGCTTCTTCAGACGCCGACCAGGCTCACGTCATCAAAAGAAACGTATGATCTCCTAGTCGCAAGGACGACTGCAGAGATTCACTCATTGTTATCAACTAATTCCCCCATACATTTCGCAGAAATCCTGAATGAAATCTTAAATATTTCTGATACCAGTGGAGTCTCAAAAGTATTTAAGACAGTATTTTCGATGGCATTAACACCATTCAAAGCCATACTGGGTATTTTTCCAGATTTCATCCATTCGATTTTTGGCGGACTTCCCCTCATTTTGGGACTATTTGCAGGAATCCTATTCCTAGTCCTAATATTTCGTTATGGCAAACCATGTCACAGACAAAACACCTGCGACAAGGGAAGAAACAATCCTAGCCATTGGATACCGGGAGCGGATATCAAAAATCCTGGGACTATCCCGGCTTAGAGACCTGAACATGACTTGGTTTCTTTCATTTCGACCAATGTGGCAACGATGTGTTTTACCTGTATTGCGGTGCTTGCTATGCGGAGAAGAATGCGTGTTAGACACCTGTCTGACGCTACAATCAGATGCGCCAATGGATGCAGAAACATTGTTGAGTCCAATAAAGGCTCATGCTTTGTGCTGCCCTCAACGGCTACCAATCCTGATGACGGCATTCGTGGAAGCTTCACCACTACGATTAAGGGGTAGTGAAGTTCAAGATGAAAGCAGCATTGATCAGGTACGACCTTCGGTCAGCAATACTAATCAAAACGTCAATGGAGACAATCATGCACACGAATGCATGGTTACATCTTTTTCCGAGTTAGTGGAACTCTCCCAGGAAGCTGTTGACAGCTTTTTCGACAGTCTAAATGATATGATGTTCTCACCAGAGCAGAAATAGAGACTTTTGAGCAAGCTCGCACACGGCGTTCCCTGAATTTGGCCTTCAGCTAGAATAGCAAAATACCATGAACAAATTCCCTCCAGTTCACGGACAGCAATTTTTTCAGCAGCCCCAAAATATTTTTACATGTTTTTCGGGACACTTATCTTCTGCTTAAAGTAAGAACTATTCTTAGAGAACTAAAATTTCTATTTTTAGATACTTTATAGACATTAGCTGCCCGCTGGTATGTTCATAATTATTTTATTCTGTGATGGAATGGTCTCGAACCTTTTTTCTGTATTAAGAGCCATTTCATGTGTAAATTCTCGTATACAAATTAGTGATAATGTATAGATATGCGTGATTACTTTAGCATTATTCTACAGCTTGAGTGCATATATTACATGTGACTGTTTCTTCCGTATATTTGATAATTTCAAAATGCATTTATGTATTTTGGGGTGGTAAGGTATACACGATACTCTACAGTATGTTTTACTATGCATAGATTCGTAAATATGTCCATAGTTAGCGTGGAGTGGGTGTGATGTATTCCTATAGGTTCTGTATCGATCCCCCTATTCCTGACCCTATTCTGGTTAACAAGTTAACTAGCAGCCATCCCATGAGGCAGAAAACCCCCATGATGCAGGAACCGTTATCTGATTAAGCCACACTACGGCACAGGAACGTGTTATCTGATTAGGTCATAACGCTTGCCATCTAATTAGACAAGCGATATTCCTCCAGCCCCTGATAAGGCATACGGAGTTCTCAAAACAAATCAAACCTATGACAACCTGGGAAAAACCCTGCGGCCATTGTTTTGATTTCACCGAGAACTTCAGCAAAAGAATGTGCTAACGACCAAGTCGTATGACATCCTTATTGACGTATCTATGTCCATCCTTACGTCAATCTCGGCACCTTAAAGGTATAAATATTACCGATATTGCCCTATGCAAACACACGCGGTGGTGACGAGATCGGAGCAGCCAGACTTGCCGAAGCCCAGAGCAGAGCAGACCCCGCTGGCGCAGCCCCGCCTTCCTGACGCGCTGAGAACGAGACGCTGCTTTCTCCTGCCGAGAAATCCAGCTCCGGCGCTTCCGGGTAGCCCTCGCAGGCAGCCTGGAATATCGAGACCAGAGACGAGAGATACCATCCCTCATTCATCCTAGACTCCAGGTACAGAACTGAATAACCCCTCACAGAGAATTCTTGAGTCAGTCACTTGGCAAAACAAACTTAACTTAAACTGCTACTTTCTACTCCCGCCCACGTATTAGGCTTAGGTCAGGTACATCTGGGGTAGGCGTAGTTAGAAACACCAGTTGAGTACGATTAGCCAAATGTATATGTGTATGTATCTATTTTATCCATTTTAAACCATCATATGGCTTAGAAACCATATCAATGTTTTTACAGTATTATTTTATACTTCTGCTTTTAATGTATGCACTTTACTTAACCATAAGTATTGCAATAATATCGATCCATTTCTCTTGTATGAGAAAAGAGACTGATCAATAAATAACATCTTTTATTGAACACGCCCGTCTCTTCCTTTTCTCTACAATCTGGTGAGACTAAGAATGCACGTACTGACTGAGTAAAATAAGTCGTCTTTTGTTTTCACACGACTCTAGAGATACACTCTTGATTAGGGGAGAGCAAAGTTGTCATGTTCTATGGTTGTCAGAAACTAAATCCCTTCTTGTCTATCCAGGGAGGTTCAACTCCTCCTTGCCTAGTCGAGAAAGTTTCTAGTGAACTCTGAGCTAGCTGGCAAACCCAAAACTTTAAGTCTAATATCGACAGTAGTAGACCTAGTTAACGTCTGGTCTAGGCCTATACTATTGAAGGTATTATTCCAATGCGCAGAGCCTATTGGGATAATAGGAACTACACTACAGGACTTCATCCCCCAAACAATAGTGCACTAGGTGACGCGTTTGCCGAGTTGTGAGGAAAGGGGGCGTGGACACTAAAAACCTATCAGTAAGCGCACTATGTGGGACATGCTGGAAGGAATGAGGAGGGATAGTTGGCCCCCAAGGACCCGCAATAGCAAATGGGACTTCATCCCCTTACTAGTAGTGCACCAGGAGGTTTGTTTGCAGAGAGGTGGAGAAAGGGGGCTTGGCCTCCTACGAGTTTTCTGCAATTCAGCTGTGTGTGGACTTAATGGAGGTAACAGGAGGGGTAGTTGGCCCATAAGGATGTCCTTGGGGGCCAACTACCCCTTCTGTTATCTCCAGTAAGTCCCACACAGCGGGATCTCTGGAGGCCACGCCCCCTTTCTCCACCATTCTGAAAACACTGCTCATGGTCACTACTGGTTGGGAGTTTAAGTCACTTCAAAAAACGGAGGGAAGTAGAGGGAAAAAGGCTAGGTCCACCCTCCTTTCAATTATGTACACAGAAAAAACGGAATTCCAGATGTGGAACATAGCTGGGGTGGTGTATGACCCCCAAATCAAGTCAAGTTGGAGGGTCTGGTTTCAGACAAGAAAGAACAATTGCTTTCTTGAGTCCCCTCACTCACCAGGGTTTCCCACTCGTGACATGCTTCATCATTGGGGACCTCTCAATCCGCTGCGGATTGAGGCGTGCTTCGTCTTGCAAAATTACGAATGAGAACTGAAATGAGACTATGTGTCGTGCAGTGTTTAGTGGAGTGGATGGAATGATAAAACTACTTGGCTAGTGGGCGAAATATTTTTATTCTAGCTTCTAGTCGGTATATTAAAAGCATGGGTACTAGAGAACAGTGTAACCATAATGAGTTAAGAGCCTCTAGTGTTGGTCAACATGTTTCGAGTCTCCCCAGGGCTCTTCCTCATGACCACACAGGGGCCAGCCCTGTGTGTTCCACTCCTAAGTGACCTAAAAGGTGAGGTAAATAAATAATTAGTGATAAGTGATGTGCCACACCCACTGTGTGTGCACTATAATACATACTATTTGATTCAATGGATCATTGTATCTGTAGAAGATAAAACAGAGCAATGTTAGAAAAACACGTGCCTGCCAGGGCACTGGCAGGTTTATACTGCATGCAACCCATTAACTCTGGATCACACCCAAACATCTTCTTTTTATGCGTGAATTAACGTAGTTGTGGTCTATTCCATCGTGCCTTATCGCTGGAATTAACGTGTGCGTATCTGCTACGGAGAACCTAAATTAATTAAAAGTATTGAAAAACACGGACATAGACACCACGTGACAAACCACATATAAAAACCACATGAAAGTTGATGTGTGTGGCATCATTTCATACTTCAAATGAGGTTCAGAATAGCCTCATGGTCTGGAGGGGTCGAGGGGCTCCTAGTCACACTCTGAAAGGATGGTAAGATATGGTTAAGTGTTAGACCAATGGTGACTTTTTAGAACTATGAGAAAACAGGAGCCGCAGTTGCCCGATGTTGCCGTATTGCCGCCAGAAGGGATCTGTAGTGGCTGCGCTGTTGAGAGGAAAAAGTCATGGTACTTACTTGAGTTGAGCACGCCTCGTTGGTGATTCACCTACTCATACTCCTGGAGACCGCATATTAACGTGTCTCTCCACGGGTACTTGGTTAAATAGTGCTACTACCGCCCAGTTATCGAGTGGATGCTGGAGCGGTAACTGAACCAAAGATGGCCGCCCGAGTTTGTCAAAACCGGCGGCCATGTTGGGAGAATGGAGTTAAATAGCGCTACTTCCGCCCAGTCATCGAGTGGATGCTGCAGCGGTAAATGACCCAAAGATGGCTGCTCGAGTTTGTCAAAACCGGCGGCCATATTGGCAGAATGAAAACATATGTAATCATTGTAAACGGAATTGAGTACGATATATTTCGTTTTTGGAGGAATATTACTTTTGGTGGTGTTACCCCCTTAGGCTGATGGTAACTTGCATGTGGGGTGATAGCGGCAGCGTGATCACGTGGATAGCGTGATCCATATGTTTTCGCGTTTTTAAACCTCTGATTTAGTGGGATGAAAGAAATGGATATATAGTTCTTTATGTCACCATTTTAAGTGCATATATCATTGGTGCAGGGGTAGTGACACCCCCTACCCATGTCTTGCCAAATAAGTTTTGTTTAGTGAACGTCAAAGTAGCCTGGTCATATGGCTTCAGAGATCTGCTGATGGCACCGTGTGGATCTCTTTGTTCATCTCTTTGGCCATCGCCATACAACATGCCCCCACCTTTCTTCTACCCACCACATTTCCATCAACAACCCTTTCAACAACAACCATATTCATATTGGGAGCATGGACCTCAACCTGAACAACTGGGGCAGTCTTTTTTAGGAAGAGGCAAAGGACACCAAAGAAGCAGGAACAAAAGAGGACAGCAGGTGCAATGGGCACAACCTCTAGAGTCCACGAGGATGAATATGAGGAGGATGGGGCCCCCGAACAACCCCTCCACCAGCTACCACCCAGTCTAGTGGTAAACCTATCAGATGCTACCCTGACACCGACTCAAAAATTAGTCCTGGAAAAGGGAATGGGATTTGTTCCCACTCCTAACATGGATAAATTCAAACTTTGCTGCGTAATAAATGAATTTATTCGCAGGATTAAGCTGCAGGTCTTCTTTAAAGACAAACCACCAATATCTACCAATGAAGGTGACACAGGACTACATCGGAAGTCTCACTTCACTCCACCGTCAGCCAATCTACCAGTGGAACTACTGGCTTTCGAGAAAGCAGTTGTCAAGGAAGTGAGCGAAATAGACCACGTTAATTCCAGAGATAAGGCACGATGGAATAGACCACAATTACGTTAATTCACGCACAACGGAAGATGTTTGAGTGTGATCCAGACGTATTGTGTTGCATGCAGTATAACACCTGCCAGTACCCTGGCAGGCACGTGTATTTCTAACATTGCTCTGTTTTATCTTCTACAGATACTACGATCCATTAAATCAAATCGTATGTATTATAGTGCACACACAGTAGGTGTGGCACATCACTTATCACTAATTATTTATTTACCTCACCTTTGAGGTTACTTGAAGGCTGGCCCCTGTGTGGGCCTGAGGAAAAGCCCTGGGGAGGCTCGAAACATGTTGACCAACACTAGAGGCTCTTAACTCATTATGATTACACTGTTCTCTAGTACCCCTGCTTTTAATATACCAACTAGGAGCTAGAATACAAATATTTTTCCCACTAGCCAGGTATTTTTATCATTCCATCCACTCCACTAAACACTGCACGACACATAGTCTCATATCAGTGCTCCTACGTAATTTCGCAAGTCGAAGCACGCCTCAATCCGCAGCGGATTGAGAGGACCCCAATGAAGAAGCATGTCACAAGTGGGAAACCCTGGTGAGTGAGGGGACTCAAGAAAGCAATTGTTCTTTCTTGTCTGAAACCAGACCTTCCAACTCGACTTGATTTGGGGGTCATACACCACCCCAGCTAGGTTCCATATCTGGTTTTTCTGTGTATGTGGGAGATTAAGTCCACTTTACTCCTGAGGAACCTTGGGGTCAAGAAGCCCTCCTGGTACCTCCTGTAAGTCCTGCACAGTGGGATTGCTGTGAGCTGGTCAGAGGCCCGCCCCTTTTCTCCAACAATCTGCAAGCGTGACTACTAGTTAAATCGACTTAAAAAAACCAAAGGTTACAGGAATGCTCTAGTCAGCAAATAGAATTTTAAAAACCTTATAAATTCACAGAAAAAAACAAAGGTTACAGGGATGCTATAGTTAGAGGCAGATTTACCTCATAAAAATACAGTGAAATTCTGCAGGTATAGTTACCTTAGCTAACTACAACTTACACCCCCACAATGCACTGCTTATGACCTCACATATCACATTAGTCATGACATGGTCAGTGACATCATTGAGGCCATCACTGATGACTTCTCAAATTATATCACTGATGATATCATCCACAGAACCACTCACACACCTACTATCACCCCGTACAATATCTTCCATATTTCATGGTTCCTTGTGATATATGAGAGTTTATATCACTGCTTTTGTGCAAAATAAACACCAAAATATGTAATATATACATATTCTACCTAAATAAATACCTGTTTAACACTTCGGCATGAAAAATTAGGGGATGTGAAATTCTGGAAAAGCCAAAGTTTTAGGTCAATAGTGCGAAATTACGGATCTGAAATTATATGGGTACACTAATGACAGTGATGTTTCGCTAGTTTTAATTGTTTTGATCTATTTCAACTTTTCCTTTTATATTTTGTTTTTCACACTGAAGGCAACAATAATTTAACAGTTAGCTTGCCATGGCAGGATTTATTACCCTCTCTTCTTCCTATGATCTAGATAGAACAAGAGTGTCCAATTTAGCTCCAGGAAGACTACATCCATGCCATATTTTCAGGATATCCACATAAAATAAATTCACATGTAAGCAACAGAATAGGAAAACATTTACATAATCCGAGTTGTTTTAATTACAAGAAATGATTTGGATATTTGATTGTGACACAGTTAATGTCACGTGTAGCTTTGACATTTACTGTAAAAAGTTCAGATGTAAACACGAAACCCGTTGAATGCAATTTACACACATTCCACACCGCGATGGGTTGGGAAAGTGAATGCCTTGATAGCGGCAAGTTGCTGGAAGCAGTCAAGTCGTCTTTGTTTCACCTGTGCTTTTTATTAATTCAGAATTAAGTGTTTTGTCTTGGATTTTTAGGTTGAAGAGCCTCACAGAAAAAAACATCCAACATGCCTTTAATATTGGACCCCATCCGACACGCTTCGTCTTGTGAACCCGCACATCCGAGGCGCTATTTTAACTGCCATGAATCGGTAAAGCAGGGAAAATATGGCATTGTTTACATTCTTTGTTTTTCGCTGTCAGAAACTCTCTGCAAACGAATATGAATATTATTTTTCCTTAATCTGCGCAAAATGATGCTTCGTAATGAAAGGCAAACGACTGACTTCAGAATGTAATCTAGGTTTCAGAAATGCATTTACAAAAGTTAACGAGTTATATAGAGCATGCCAAATGAAAGATGGCGGCCAGGTGAATGTGTGTGGCCTGGCTCACATGAAGGCTTTGGGTAGCAACCGTTTCTCAGAGAAACTGTACCCACCAAATGGCATCTCAAGCTTTGTAAACTCCCATATGTCTTTCTCTCATATGAGCTATACGCAGGCACACTAAAACTTTTAAAAATAAAAAATAACCATCTGCTGCAATTGCGAAGATATTTGTATGATTTATTTTTAGCACCACTTGTTTTCTCAAGCACAGTATATAACGTACAAACGTAATACATGTATTGGATATATTTTTTCAGGTACTATTTTTTATCATCTTTTAGAGGCTTTTTTAAAGCAGCATAAATGTATGCCCTAATTTGCAAAACTGTTGGCGTTGGCGCTCATACGGCAGGCATGACGCAAAAGACTGGATCAGTTTGTTAACCATTCCAAAGGCCTGCATCACATGCACACTGCTAAACTCTGATGCGTCACGCCAGTACCCACACAAACTGCCGCAAATAAGGGCCTAACTTTTACTTAGTAGTTCATCCCCATCATAAATGGGAAACTATTGGATTGCAGTTTCATGAGAAGAAGGTTCTAGGCACGGAAGTGACAGACGACATCATACATCGGCGGCATCTCACTATTCTTGTGAAAAAGTGCCCTGTGTCACGTCCCTTCGGCCATCGGTGTACGTCTAGATCACTGATTACGTTTCACACTGATAATGTTCTTCTTTACAGAGCTTTCTCCACTCTGTGGAGCCTCCTCTGCACCTCCAGTCTGCCCATACCTGCAAGGGTCATCATGTGACAGTTCTAGAGGGTGTTACACCTGCAGCTCAGCCAGTATGAGCGTGCCGTGTCAAACGTTGGTGCATGGTGGTGCACTGGAATGTTAGCAGGGTCGGATTGGGATCACAATTCGGCCCGGGCACTGATGAAAAAAGTGGCCCACATTCAAGAGGCGTGGCCCATATTTAAGGGGCGTGGCCCACATTCAGGGGCGTGCCCTTTCATGAAACACCATTTGCACAGACAAGGAATGAAAGTGGGAGGATACTGTTATTGCACAGGACACAGGGCCAAGGTGACAATGGCCTACATGCTGAGCAACTAAAAAAAATAGCAAGGCCCCTTTCTGTCACAAAATTATTCCAGCCCTCCAGCACAGGAGCACCTGAAAAGCAGCAAAGCCCCTGCTATTACTAACCTACTTAGCCCTCCCCAGACCTTCAGCTCAGGAGCACATGAACAGAGGCAAGGCCCCTGCAATTAGTAAATTAATCAGCCCTCCAGGCCTCGGGAAAATGTCCTGGCAGGGGAGCACAAAACACAGCTTTCTGGGTCATCCAAGGTAGCCAGGTAGCCAGGGGGGAGGCTGAGGTGAAGCTGGTGCATGGGAAGTGCCTTCCCAGTGTGTTCTGGCAGTTTGAGTGTTTACCATTTACTGTAGTATTACCCTTGTACCTGTGTATGGTACCCTTTTGTAACTTGCACATGTCACTTTTCTCTGGTATCACACTGTATGCTACCTCTCACTTTTGTTTGCTTTAGATACTTGCACAAGTGCCACCATTGCCTACGTAACGTTTGTTCTTGTGCTGGAGTGTCTGCCATTTATTGCAGTATTATACCTCTACTTGTACTTAGTACGCTTTTGTAACCTGCACACATATGACATATCACTTTTTCCTCCTGTAATGTACCGATTGCTACATCATGTATTTTGGTTGCTCACTATTGTCACTTTTGATTCATGTAACTTAACGTTTGCTTTTGTAATTTGTCCACTTGTAATTTTTCTCCTCATGTATTATTGCTGTTCCTAGTGTGAAGCGCACTGACACCTTCGTGTAAAGTCCGCGCTATATAAAATTGCATAAATAAATAAATAAAATAAAAAAATTCCAAACATCACCTGGCCCCCACAGCAAGACCCATTCTTCCTCGCCCACTATGCCCTGAATGTGAAGGGCTGTGGGCGAGGTGTTAATACTAACACCGTTTCTGGGCTGCATGGGCCCCAGGGGGGCTGAGGTGAAAATGGCTCAAAGGCCTGAGAACCACCTGGCCCCCAGGGAGGCCGATTCTTGCAAACAATCACCTCTCCCCGGCCCAGCCTCAGCTTGATTGCTTGGCAGGGCAGGGGTGAAGGAGAGGCCACAGCTGACAATCGCTGTCCGGCCGCACAGCGAGGCTGCTTTAATTTTCTCTGTCTGCCTCCGTGCACTCTGTGGGCCGTTTTTTTTTCTCCTCTTTCCTAGTCCACTCTCTGTGGACTGGGACAGGGGAGAAAAAAACGGCCCACAGAGGGCACTGAGGCACCGGCCCTTCGGCCCATGCCCGAATGCCCGCCTTGCCAATCCGCCCCTGAATGTTAGGGTACCTGGTTGGTGCTACAGTGTCATTTGAAGTATGGGCTGAGCAGCAGGGAGACTGCTCCTGGGGGGCTTATCGTAGAAGCTATCTTGAGATCTAATATACCTGCAACTAAGATAAATAAACCATATTACAGAAGTTACACCTCAGGTTTCAGACTTTGTTTGTTAATACAACAGAAGTCATCACTCCCTCCCTTCCCTCTGGCATGGGGAACAAGAATGTCTTTTTTTAGTTTAGAAATACTTAAAGATTTTCTAAAGTAAATTAAAAACAGAAGAGATGGACACACTACAGACCGTGGTAATATGTGGCACCTCGAGAATATATCCCGGGTGTTATTTATTTATTTTATTTAAAGAGTTTTATATAGCGCTGGCTAGACTCAAAGGTATTAGAGCACTTTACATAAGGTTCCACATGGTTGCAAACTTACATCAGTTACAAGTTACCAATGATATCAGTAAAAACATTTAAGGAGCATAGAAGAAAAGGAAAATGGATTGAGAAGGGTAAGAGGGTAGAGGAGAAAGGGGTAGGGTATAGATACAACGGAGAGACGAAGGGAAAGTCTGCCCAAGATCTGGCTGGGTAGGTGACGGCCGAGGGGAATCTGCAGCCTATCTCCTCTTCAGCTATAAGGTAGCTCCACCAGGCAACGGGCAAATAGCTAGGTCTCAACAGAAAAACATTAAAGGGATAGAAGGCAAGAAGAAGGGAGCGAAAAGGGGAAAGGGGGTAGGGTGAAGGGGTAGGAGGGAGATACGACAGAGAGACAAAGTCCGCCTGGGTAGGTGACGGCCGAGGGGGGATCCGCCGGGCATCCGTCAAATGGCAGGGTCTCCATGGTCAAGGAAAAGGTTCGAAGAGTACAAGTCCTAGAGGGGGAACAGGATCAAGGTCAGGTGAGGGATGTAGTTAAGATCAGGTTGATGACCAGTTCTATTGTCTAGTAGTGGTGGAGCATCATGGAGAGACCAACTGATGCGGCCATCTTGAGGTCAGGCAGAGGGGGTTGTGACCTTGGTGGTCTGTTCAGTCAGTCCCCAATATTCTCAATGACTCAAAATCATAGGGGATGCAAACATAGGGGGCTGGTAAGAGGGTCAGATCTGGCAGATCAGCAGTGGGAGTAAAAAACCTTGTGGGGGCCCAAGAAGGTAGAGTATAACAGGCCCGCGCTTCAATGGTGTCTCATAGTTATGTCTGTTTGCCATTATTAGAGTCAGGCAAGACCCAGGTAACTGGGCACAATGATCTCTGGGCATATTGCTGCCATCTTAAGGTCAGGCAGAGGGATTTGGTCGGCCCGTGCTGAGTCCCCCGGAGTCAGGTTATTATCAGAGGCACTCACTAACAATGTCAGGGGGCCCTCGGCATCAGTGGCAGTCCCCAGCCACCAACATCAGAGATCACCTACTGGTGCGAGACCCGCAAGGCGGATGACGGGAACACCTCCTCTCATCCACCGGTTATATTCGGCTTCGGGGTCTCGATAGTGGATGATGCCGCCCTCCACCGTCACCTGCTTGGCCCCAATTACAGCTGCACTCAGCCCCCAGCAGGCGCTTAATCAGGCGCTCTGCAGGCCCAGCCTAGCGTTAGCTCAGGGTGGTGGCAGCGCCTTGAACATCGTTTTGTAAGGCAAGCAGATTGCGAGGGACTCTCCTCTGCTTTAAACTTGTACCCCGCTGTATTGTTGCAGTATTTTTAAAAACAATCTGTTTTAACATTGTGCTGTGCATTTTCGTTTATTAATTGTACCTCTTTTATAACTTACTCCTCTTCTGTGCACTGTTTCCCTGTGCCCCGTTACACCGCGGCTTCTTTGTGCTGATTGTTGTGGAGGGCAGGGTCGGGCGCCATATTCTGTGAGTCCCGGACCCCTGCAGGACCGGAGTTAGCGGTCTAGCTGGGGGAGGGGCTTGTGTCATAAATAGATTTCGATTCCGGGGGCCTGTGCGATAGTTCAGGGTGGTGGCAGCGCCTTGAACATCATTTTGTAAGGCAAGCAGATTGAGAGGGACTCTCCTCTGCTTTAAACTTGTACCCCGCTGTATTGTTGCAGTATTTTTAAAAACAATCTGTTTTAACATTGTGCTGTGCTTTTTCGTTTATTATTTGTACCTCTTTTATAACTTACTCCTCTTCTGTGCACTGTTTCCCTGTGCCCCGTTCCACCGCTGCTTCTTTGTGCCGATTGTTGTGGAGGGCAGGGTCGGGCGCAATCTTCTGTGAGTCCCGGACCCCTGCGGGACCGGAGTTAGCGGTCTAGCTGGGGGAGGGGCTTGTGTCATAAATAGTAATGCACCCTCGGACGCGCAGCGGTCGCGCGCAGCAGGCGTGCCGTCTGCGCGCCGAAGGAGCGCCAAAGGAGGGCCCGTCGGTGCCCGTCCGTGCACCGGACGTGCCAAGTGCCAGACCCCCTGCCCACTGGCGCCTGTCACAAAAAGCCGCCAGATTAAGGTATTCGCGTGAAGACTTACTAGGACTAAACACACTCAGTTGCGATGTGGGAAACCTCTGGGGGGTGGCCAACAGCCTAACTAGAGCGTGCCCACTGTGCAAATTTCATTTCCACCCTACGCTCAGCTGCCCTGAATCGAGCAACGCTGACTCTACTCAGATTAGAGCAGGGATGATTAATGCTAGGTCCTTGGTCAAGCACGCGGCCGATGTCTTTGAGCTCTTGGTGGAGAATCAGTTGGATATCTTCTTTATCACTGAGACGTGGCTCAATGACACTTGTGCCCCAGTAGTGGAGCTGGCTGTCCCTAGGGGCTTCAAGATAATGAGGGCCGACCGCCCAATCAGTAAGGGGGGCGGAGTTGCCGTGATCTACAGGGATAAATGGATCTTTTCCTATGAGTCCAAGGGAGATTTGGGGGACACAGAGCTGCTTCATTTCTCCATACGGTTTAGTCCGCATTTCACTTTAGGAGCCACGTTGGTGTACCGGCCACCAGGTTATGCTGGTCACTTTATCGATGCCTTGGAGGAGCTTATTGTGCCCCGTGCTTTAAGATTTTCTAGGTTTTTCCTCCTAGGGGATTTTAACATCCATGCAGATGTCTTAGATGCCCTAGAGACCAGGCGCCTAGACGAAGCTCTGAACTTGGCTCAACTGAAACAATGGTTTAAATTTTCCACCCATGTAGGAGGGCATGCACTAGATTTGGTATGCTCCAACTTTGACATCTTGTTATCGCACCCCGAGAGAGTGACGTGGTCAGACCACGAGTTGTTAAGATTCTCCTGGCGTTTGGATAGACCCCGGGAGCAGGGGATACCCCCCCAACTGCTAACCCTCGGAGGATCAACCTAGTCTTTTTGGCTGACTCCCTATCCCGAGACCATCCTCGGACGGCGTCGGAGGTGGGCGAGGCTGTTAGCAATTTTAACACATGGGTGTAATAGGGGGCAGCCGCCTCTGTTAATCAGGGACGCATCCGTAGGATGCATTTTTCTCCCTCTAAACCTTGGTTCACTCACGCTCTCAGGGAATTGAAATTAGGCTGTAAGAAACTTGAACGGGTGTGGAGGCAAGCGTATCTGCAGGAGGCGAAAATCGCCCTGCGAGCTGCCCAGAAGGATTATTATGCTGCGATTAGGACAGCAAAGAAGAGCTACTACGCTGGAAGGATTGAAAAAGCAAATAAAAATAAAGAAATGTTCTCTATCGTTCAGAGTTTTCTATCCCCCTGCACTGCGCAACCTCTGCTGCCTGCTTCTGAACAATGGTGTGAAGAGCTCTCCTCTTTTTTATAGAGAAAATTGACAAAATCCAGGAAGACCTGGGTGTAGTTTGCGATTCCCACAGGGCCTCACCAATGTTTCCTTCTCTCCCTGAGCCTAGGCTCGCCGATCAGCTCACGGTTTTCTCCCCCTCTGCCGAATCAGACATCCTAATCGAAATTAAAAGCAACCTAGATGCACTCTATCTTAAACAACTACAGGATGAAATTGGAACCAAGAATCAATTGTAAACAATGTATTCAATTGCATGCAAAAGTGAAAGGCCCTGCAAGTCTTTGGACATTAATAAAAGAAATTTACCAGACTTGGGTCTGGACAAACTTATGCACTGCTCTATTCACTCAAAGGAGGGTAAATCAAAACGTTTGTATGATTGTCAATAAAGTTTTCTCATTCAAGAAATATTAATCTCAGTGTTCAGGCAACAGTGAAATAAACAGTATCAAGTCCTTGTGTTGTAGTATTGAAGTTTCTTTATGAAAGGTCGCTGGAAAATGTTTAAAGTCACATAATTCCAATACGAAGGAGACAATTCTTCAACATCAATTTTGTTTACAAGTCCCAATGCATTTCGGGCTTTAAGAATAGCCATTCATCAGGGGAATCTAGAAAGATGATATTTATGTATTTAGTATAAAGCAACATATTTACTGACATTTGTGCAACTGTAGAGCAGATTGTGATTAGGTAAAAAGTAAAAAGATTTTCAGAAAATCTTTTTACTTTTTACCTAATCACAATCTACTCTGCCATCACTCTCATGGCCCCCTCGACTTCTTCCCATTCTCTTCAGTTGTGCAAATGTCAGTAAATAAGTCTGGCGATTTTCTTTTATGAATCAGACATCCTGACAACCCTGAAGTCAGGGTCACCTACGGATCCGTGCCCAGCCAGGGTGCTCGGCAGGGTGGCTGATACAGTGTGTAATGAGGTCACCCAGATTGTGAACCTTTCCCTTTCTACTGCGACGGTCCCGACCGACTGGAAGCAGGCCAAACTACTGCCGCTCCTAAAAAAGGCCGGGATGGATCCTGCTGCCCCTTCAAGTTATCGACCGATATCCCTGCTGCCGGCACTGGCTAAAGTCTGCGAAAAAACGGTCTTTCGCCAACTGGACAACTTTGTTGAGTCATCTCACGCCCTTCACCCTGCTCAATCAGGGTTTCGGGCAGTCTACAGCACCGAGACTGCCCTGGTGGAGATCTCAGAAGCGATTCGGGAGTGCCTTGATGGAGGCGGCAGAGCGGTTCTGATTTTATTAGACCTCTCTGCCACCTTCGATACGGTGCCCCACGGGCTTCTCCTTACCAGGCTGTCCGCTATTGGCATCACCGGATCTGTTCTTGATTGGCTGACGTCATTTCTTGATGACAGGTCGCAACAAGTGTGGTTGCCACCGTATGCCTCCCGTCCTAGAAAACTCCCAACCGGAGTCCCGCAGGGGTCTACCCTTAGTCCCCTTCTTTTTAATGTATATTTGACTCCGTTAATCTACCTGGCCGAATGTTTGGGGGCTAAAATTATGGCCTACGCCGATGACACCCAACTTTTGTTCACTTGGCCGGGGGACAATTTGGACACATCGGTGGTTCAGCACTGCCTTTCATCTGTCTTCCGGTGGTTAGCGCTTGCCCAACTTAAGTGCAATGAAGACAAGTCTGAGGTCCTTTTCTATGGCTTCTTTCCCGACAACTTTAAAAATCTTTTGTGGCCTCCTGACATTCCCTGCCCCAAATCCATGGGCGGGCCGGCTAAGAATTTGGGGGTTTGGTTCGGAAATGATCTGAAGTTTGAGGTCGTCTGCTCTAGCCATTAGGCCACAGACAGTTTTAGGGTGTTCGAGTTTCTGTTGTTTCGGGAGAGGAGAGAGAATTCAGAAAGACGAGAGGATAGAAACAAAGGAAAAGACACTCTAATCTTTATTTTAACTCACAAAATACAATTTGTGTGTATAGTCCTATGGAGGAGAGTGAAGTGGTTGCATGCCTGGCCTCTGTGTGAAATCACAGGCTTAGAGGAAGCAGGAGTGCGTGCTCTGTGGTTAGTTCACAATAGTTCACACTTCTGCAGATGGCGAGCAAGTTTATTCCGAAGTTGTTTGGAGGGTAAAGATTGAGTGAGTTTTTGAAAAGGGTATATTGTCTGAGTATCGTGTGAAGCAAAGCCTAGCCCACCAGGTGTGTGGTATAGTTTTAAAGTCTTTATGGGAATTGGTCGATTAGCCATAAGTCAATTTGATCCAGAAAAGATACCCATGCATGCATTTATATAGCACGCGCTGGAGGTGGCTTCTCGCTTCACCACAGTTTCAGCATTTGATTCTAAGACACCCAGTCTCAATAGTTTGCCAGAATTCAAAATACATTAGGTATTGTCTAAAATCTGGATTGAGCTAAAGGTGGTGCAATTTTTGCTGTAAAAGGAGAGTTCCATATATTAGGTTTCAGAGGGAGTTTAGATTGAGAGAGAATTGCATCCCTTTACCTATTAGTGTTTTACTAAATAATGACATAGGCACCAAGGTTTTGTATGCTTTAGAAGGTTTTTTTCCTAGATTTAAAGGATCTATTCATGTGGGGAGGAGGGTCAGGATAGTGCATTCTCTCTAGTTTAGTTAACAGTGCTGTAAGTTTTTAAAAGTTGTAAAAGTCTGGTTGTGTTTTGCTGGAGATCAGCCAAATTGATAAGGTTTTCTTGTGTGCCCAGGTCTTTAATTGTGATTATGCATTTTACTGACCACAAAGGCAGTTATGCCATAGGGAAGCGAGGTAAGATTTATTCATTGTATGCTCAAGCTTTCTGTGCATTTTTCTAGGATCCTCTATAGTGCTGCTAATGTTGTTGTGTGAGTGCTCTGCTTTAATTTGTTTGATTGTCAGAAACACCCAAGGAGTAAGAGAGAATAATAGATCGTCCTTAAGTAGTTGGATTTCCTTCAGGTATTTATTGCAAGTTTACAGAGACATCACCTCTTTTAAGTTATATACATTTCTATTGAAGGCGTGGAAAATGTCTAGAATGTCACTGGTTGAGGTTTGAATATTGACATTTGTGTCTTAGATGTCTGGGAAGCAAGCTTTAATTTTTTTGTATCCTGGATAGCATGCCAGGATTTTACGTGCTTTATTGCTTTCAACAGTTTCCTCGCTTAGCTCTTTGTTCCCCATACATGAGCTTTCCCACTTAGGATTTATTTGTATTGATATTTGAGTTGTATTTTTTTAGTTCATGTAGAATTTATGAGTCTTTGTTCTCTGAGCATTTGAGTTCTAAGATTTGTATCTTTACCTCAAGGTTGTTAAGATTGAGGTTATCTTTTTTATTTTCCTATTGTTGCTTTAAATGCATCCCAGAGCAGTTCTGGGGCTGTCTCCTCATTTTAATTTTCCTCAAAAAAGTAGTGGATAGCTTGGTAATTTTAGTCTTACTGTCACCATCTTCCATTAAATAGTCATTCATCCTCCATTGATTGAATTTAGGTCCATTGCACCTATGTTTGTAGTCAAACAACATGACGGCATGTTCGGAAATAATGACCAGATATATTTTAGGGTCATATGCATTAGTGATCTGTGATATGTCCTTTAGAAGGTAGTCAATTCTGGAGAAGGCGTTGTGTGGATGGTAATAGAATGCTATAGTCTGTTCCATTTGGATTTTGATGCCCTTAAATTTCTATACAATTGTGTGTTTCACATGAGATGTATCATCTGCCAGTGTGACCTGTTCAGCCTAAATTTGGTGTTCGAAATTCTTTCTATTGTACCATCCACTGGGAGGTTCAATTCATCAACTATCATCTCAATGCCTTTCATAACATTAGACGATAACCTTATTGAGGTTTGACCATAAGAAAGGAATGCCTATATTAGATGATTGAATGAAGATCCCAAATAGTTCTATATTATTTTCTTCATTTTCGCAATTAGAATTTTTGATTACCTGCCACCCACTCTCTTCCCATAGAATGTGGTAGTGCATGGTTGAGAGTTGAGTGCCAGCGACAATCACAGAAAGAAAAGAAAACGATAGAATGTAGTTAGGTAAAAATGACACATTAAAGAGAACTCTAAGGGCAAAACCCATCCCCTTATCCCCAAGCATTCCTACCTTCCCCCCTCTTAAGCATATTTGGGGCTCAGGGTGCTACAAGCTACCACCTATCAACGACCTGGTGCTTTTTCAATGTTTATGAAGAGAACAGGTCATTTTCCTGATATTTGAGTAAAAACATTCTTAACAGTGGAGCAGCATCAATTTATATAGAAGATAGTAGTTTTGTGCATGGTCTTGGCAAATTCCTGTGACTCGGCAGTAGTACCTTTCCACAAAAATACATTATACTGAAACAAATACAAAATGACTACGCTATAGTGTGGGTCTTGTACACAGGTGCTGAGAGTAGTTCACACTCAGTGTGGATATCAATACACCTGACTGAAAAATATAGTTAAATAATGGCTTTGTGTCCAACTGCGAGTTAGGGATATATATTTTTCCATTGCAAGCGCTCATGTAATTACCACAACATAAAAAGCGCTTTAATTTTTGCATGAATACCTGTAGTGAGAGAAATATTTAATAGTAGCGAGAGAGACCTTTCATAAACTTAATGAGAAATCTAGTTCAGTGGCTTTCGGCGCTTATTCCCTGTAATTTAGGTGTACATTTTGGATTATGAAATGAAGTACTGAAGATCTGCAGGATTGTGGTGAAACGTGGCATTCCCTAGCGAATAATTTAAATCATGATGGACCAATGAAAGAGAAATGGATGGGGAGGTCCTTTAGGAATTTTCTTTACACATGGAATCCATTAAACAGGAGACTGTCTTTCTGGCATAATCTTGATTCTGATCCTAGCACCATTCAAGTTTACATTTTGTATTTTCCTCATTTGGGTTAAGATTGTTTCAGTGTGCGTGTAATGTCATGGTTTGAATATCGTCAGTTTGGGTTATCTCATAGTTTTTAACTTGATTTAAGTCTTATGGAAGGCTAAATGTTGCAGGGTTCTTCTACAGTTTCTGTCATCCATGTCGCAGAGATTGTCTCCCTTAATCTTTAAATAATGACTTTCTTGTCTTCAATGCAGCTTATCTTAACTTCTGCCTCTGTCACTCTTATTGTGAGTTCTTTAAAGTCCTTCCTGATGCCCATGATATTACTTTGAAAGATATCAGTGTTGGTCTATGTTCTTTGGAACAGGTCATGTAAGATTGTGCACCCTACCTCCTAATACCGCCCCTCCGCCACAACATACCATCAAATGTTCATCTTCCAGTAGTCATAGAAATGTGTGGCAAATTAAGGATGGAAGAGAACTTGCAAGAGACAGGAAGTGTAAGGTAGTAGATGAGGCATGAGGTGGATTTTCTTTCTACCTACTATGGACTGCTAAGTGCTGGGGTTTCCAAATACGAATGGTGACTATTCTTGAACTCCCCTCATACCTTTATCTTACATCACCATACACTTCTTCCACCAAAATCTTTGTCTTTCAGATTCCATTTCATCCATTTTGTTCGTTTACAACTGTTTTCAATCCATCAGTCAATCTGCATTTATATAGCACAGCAGTATCTCCCCTAGGGGTATGTTGGTGCTGAGGGTGCTGAGGGAGCTGTGTCTCCATCAAAGAGCCAGGTCTTGAGTATCTTTCTGAAGACTGCCAGGGAGGGTGCTGTACGGAGGTGGAGGGGCAGGGTGTTCCAGGTCTTGGCAGGGATGTAAGAGAACGAGTGGACCCTGCTGCGAAGAATGCAGTTGGTGTGTGTGAGGGTGAGAGAGGTGCACAGCAGGTGTCCTGTGGGTAGGTGGAAGTTCAGAAGATGATTGATGTACAATGGTCCTTAAATTGTGTGGGGCCTTGTATGCATGAATGGTATCTATTGGATGTGTAGCCAGCAGAGGTTTCTGAGGTCGGGGTGATGTCAGTCCATTTGGGGAGGTTGATGATGACTCTGGCTGTGGTGTTCTGTATGGTCTGAATGCTTTTGAGGAGCTGGGTTGAGATTCCTGCAAAAAGAGCATTGCCATAGTTGATGTGGCTGGTGACAAGGGCCTGTTTGACTGTCTTTTCAGTGTTCATTGGGCTCCATCTGAAGATTCTGTGGAACATGCGAAGGATGTGGAAGCAAAAGGAGACGACTGCGTAGCACTTGTTTTGCTACAATTCTTTTGCTTCCTTCACCCTTTTCTGTCTTTCTGTCTCTTGCTCTGGGTCTGAGTCTAAGCCTGAAGAGGCAAAATGAATCCTGGTTTCCCACTAAAGAATGCCGGTGACCACCACATCAAACAACCAGGCACAAATCAGGCTTCAATAGTGGGTTTCTCGACTCTGACCCACTGGCGCCATGTTTTTATTGTTTGTTCTCTAAAACACCGATGCTTCTCTAATGTCTACCCAGACGATTATTTTCCCCATCCTATTCCACTGGTCATGACTGACCCCTTGACTGAACACAGCCGGTCTATCCCAGGGAGGTTCATGATGTGGCCCCTTTCTGGGGCCCCTAGAGCCTTGCTTGTGTGCATGGAAGGTGGAACGCCCATTTCCATGGCCATACCTGGCTTCCTCTTACCCATTTGTACCACTTCGACCTTCCTGGGGCCCTTAAGGAGCACTAAACATTTGGTGCAGTGAATCCGTTCCACAGAAAATACATTGATCGGCTCAGCTGAAGCGAAGATGATAGTTGAAATCACAAAACAACTCCTGTCTCTATGCAGTGAATGACCAAGCGCTGAACCGGTGTGAAAAAAATAACATAGTATATAGTTAGTTACAATACCCAAAATGCGTTTAGTAGTGAGAGAGCCCACACAATCTAGCTTTAATGGAAAATCTGTCAGTAATCCCGTTTACAGATCTCATAAACACGCCCTGGTTTAAAGAGCAGTTAAAACAACAGGTTATCGTCTTTATCCAAGATGTCATCTGCTTGGAGCAACAAGGAAGAAACTCTGAGCGTGATGCCATCTGGCAGTCTGCTGCCTTAGCTTCTGGGTACCCTGTCAAGGCTGTCCCCCCCCCAACAAATGCAACCGCAAAGACCAGCAAACAGCCTCTGCTGTGATAACCAGGATCGTGTGGAGAAGAAGAGGTTGAACCTTCCCTGCTGTGAGCAGTTCCTCAGGGATGTGCTGGACCTGTCGAGAGGTTTCCATTGCTGTTGATAGATGTCTCTTGTACTTCAAGGAGAGCGTCATGGGGTGCTAGGCTGTGGTGAGACATCAGGAAGAAGAGTAATGTCGGGGCATTGGACAGGATCTCATCTCAGGTGTTGTAAGGTTAATTCCTCTCTTCTTTCTTCGCCTCAATAATCTCCCATCTGTTCAGTCTGATTGGCTGGAAGAATGTTGTGTGATGTCATGGGATGTTGGTGTGAGGGCTTGGTGAGAGTGTCAGTTGAGGATGAGCAGAGAGAGACTGCTCCTGGTGGTGCTACACTACTATCTTACTTCTGTCTCATTTACCATCCTACTATCATCTTACTACATCTATAATTGAAACTTAATAAAGGAACTACTTGGAACCTACCACTTGTCTGCATATGGATTTTCATACTACAACATCAGGCAGCAACAGTGTCAGAAATGTAAATGTGGTCCACACAGTTTTGAAAGCTTAGCAACTTTGTAAGAATTCACCTGAAACCTTCTTTTTGCAGGACAGTTTCCACTCTGGAAGTGGGCTTTTTATTTTTCAGCAAAACCTACTCTTTCAGAACTTGATTACCAACTTTTAAATCCTGGTTGCGAAATTTTGTAAAACACTTCATAACGTTTGCAGCTTTACAGTTTTTGATAACTACGGTTTCAGATTCCTATGTATGGCACATGCAGAAAGGAGAGGAGTCTGACGGTGAGTGTTGTAGCAGGGACACAACTACCTATGCGTAGAATCAGGGCACAAGTCCTAAAAAAAGAAGTGGGGGGACGCTGTCACCGGAAGTGACATCACGACAGGAAGTGACGTCACGAAAGGTGGCTTGCACCATCGGGCTCATTTCCTCCCCCCCTCCCCTGCTCACCCCTTAGATGCGATTGCATCTGAGAAGCCAGCGCGTGAGGAGCGTTCTGTGAGCTCCGAGCTCCTCGTCCCACAGAGACCAAAGAGTGAAGTCCAGCTGTTCGGCAGGGGGGACGGCGTCCCCCTGGTAAAATAAGTGGGGGGACGCAGTCCACCCGCGTGGTACCCCGACTCGAGCCTTGCGTAGGTTAATGATTGCTGAGGGTTGTCAAAAACAGGGATGTTGCTCTTAGGCATTGGCGACTCTTTGCCCAACTGAAAGACAAGCGGAGGAAATTTAAAGGAAATGGCTGGTTCCCTGAGGCCAGCAAGATTACACGGGCTCTCTTTCTTCCAAACTCCATCACCTGGATCTCATCAGAAGAATCCCGATTGGCTGGCCATGATTAACAGAGGAGAAAAGAAAGGAAGAGTGTCTCAAGATGGGCAAATGAAAGCACTGTACTCCACAACTTCACTGGCAAACACAGACCAACAAACTAGACAAACTGTGCAGGCACTCCCTCTTTACAAAACCGCTGCCCGCATCTAGATGTTTTAGAGGAGGCGCGGAATCCTAAAGGATAATTTCAGAAAATGTAACAGGGCCTCCCGTCCATCCGAAGGTCACCCCCAAGTCTCCAGCACATCGGGTAATGCCAGATTGTCCAGAAGACGAGTGAGCCCCAGAGGCAAGAAGGCATTAGAGTAGCACCTCGTTTTTAAAAAGCTTAACGAGCAAAAGCATGAACAATTTTAAAATGTCGACTTGTAACAGGCATTCTGTTTCTAAATCGCATAGAAATTAAAACTGAATGTTGGATTGGAGGAACACTCAAAGCACAACAGCACCATAGGTACTGCGGAACA
Organism: Lissotriton helveticus; assembly: GCF_964261635.1. NCBI lineage: Eukaryota > Metazoa > Chordata > Amphibia > Caudata > Salamandridae > Lissotriton > Lissotriton helveticus. Next base: position 1,780,419,921 of record NC_136065.1, read on the forward strand.
TTGGCAAAGCTTACTGGTTCCAGCTCTAAAAGTCCAGGCCATCGGTTTTGTAAATGATTTTACAGTGGTCACATGCATATGTCATGACGTAAGCTCATGCATAGCTGGCAGTATTACAAAGGGTTTCTATTAAACAATACCCATTCCAAGATGGCTGTTGATGCATCAGCAAGCATCATGATGCATGTGCGAGGGTCACTTTGTGATGTATTCACATGCCTCTGTGGTAACATATGCACAATCATGTGTAGGGACACTAACACACATCCGTGCCCATACATGCCAACATTTCAGGAGAGCAAAGTGGGAGATAAAAAAAAAAATCGGGAGAATGGAACTTTGAATCGGGTTAACGGCATGTATGGGCTTTGGAAGTGTGCTGCTGTAGAATCGGACATTTGAAACGCAAATGCACGTTTTTTTCTAACTTTTCAGAAGCATGGAGCATAATGGCAGGCAGAGAGGGTGATGCAAGTGTTGGGCACTGACCTGGTTGTTGACAGTGCATGCACCCCCCAGCCCCCTGTGGCAGCCCGGGCTGAAACAGCTCCCGCCCCCCCCCAGTACTTCGCAGGTCTTTAAAAGACGATTCCCTTGTTAATGACGCTTTGTTGGTTTTTCACCCCTTCGAGAGCCCCTGCATCGCCACTCTTTGTTGGAAGAATTAGCACTTTACACAATACCAAGCCCTGTCAGCTGAAACCCACAAGGAATCGGGGTTTTGCTTGTAGGAATCGGGAGGCGGGAGACTACCCTTGAAATCGGTAGTCTCGCGCCTGAATCGGGAGGGTTGGCATGTCTGCGTGTCGTGATGCATGGTGGCCATTTTTTATTTGCTGATCTAAAATAGTCAACTGCTATTTTAAACCGGATATTTAAAAAAAAAAAAACAATGAAACTAAGTGCGTGAGCCCAACAACATAAGCAGTTGCGATGCGATCATAAAAATGAGAAAAAATATATTAAAAAAATTAAAAATAGGAAGAGGGACAGGAAGCACCAGGGAGGGGGGGAGTGAAATGCTAAAAGGGTGCGCAGAAATAGGAGCCAAACATAGAGTGTTGAATGAAACATTCAAAACACACTCCATTTAAATTAGCAGTGGAAGGATATAACTCATCCAGTCAGAACACTGCGAGAGTGAAATGCTACGGGGCCGAAGAATGACAAAGATAGGGATGAAAGACATTGAATCAACAGTAGGCACCTGAGACAGACAACAAATCTATCCAATCATGAGCCACGGGCTGACTTAAAGCCCACTCTAAGAATATGTTATTTATTTGAAACTATCAGTCTGCCAAAAAGATTGTCTGTGGTCAAGAGCTCAAAAAGCAACATTTCTTAGAACTGTACTAGAAAGTCATACTAAGATTCAATCTAGAAACACAATCAGCTTAAACAAAGTAGAATTACTTTTCAGAACATAAGGTTACATGACTTTAGCAGACACTGTGAATTGAAAATGCACCTGGTTATTCAGTTTAGTACATAAACAAATGGAATCCTACTGGTGGTGTTAGGGAAGTGTTTCCCACAGTGGTATGGGAGCACTTAGTGTTTTGTAAAATACCCCTCACACACCAAAAGGCCCCTTGGTGTCATGCTTCATCATAGGGGTCTTAGTACCCCTCTAGCGGGATGCGGCGTGCTACGACCTACGACTATGCGGGAGCACTTATAGTTATGACTATGTGTGGTGCATGTGATGCATGTGATAGGGATATTTAATGTGAGTGGTGGGATATAGTGAAGGATTAAAAAGGTACCTGGCTCGTGGGTAAATTGGAAAAAACTTTTATTCGTAACCCCGGGCTGGTACTATTAAAAGAATTGAAGTGCGAGGTTGGACCTGTCGTGTTAATGGACAGTACCTCCTGTGTGCTTCGACATGTTTCGGAGACAAAGCTCCTTCTTCAAGTCAAGTTTGACTTGAAGAAGTTTCGACTGCATCAGGACCCACACCAAATCCACAAACTCCAAACAGTGCTCCGACACTAACCACCTGAAGTGCATCCTGCTCAACACCCGCTCGGTCCACAGACACGCCATTGAACTTTGGAACCTACTTGACACCACATCGCCGGACGTCGCCTTTCTTACAGAAACCTGGTTGAACGCCTCATCAGCGCTTTACATCGCCATAGCCATCCCGGACGGCTACAAGATCATCCAAAAGGACCGCATCAACCAAACAGGAGGAGGCATCGCCATCGTCCATAAGAACACCATCCGCATCACGACCAATTCTGACGATAACCTCGCACCCGCTGAACACCTTCACTTCCAGATCCACACCGACCCCAAGACCACACTCAGAGGCACCCTCATCTACAGGCCACCCGGACCCCGCACACAATTCAGCGAAGACATCACTGACTTCATCAGCCCACACGCCCTCCCCTCCGAGGACTACATTCTACTGGGAGACCTCAACTTCCACCTGGAAAAGAACAACAACAGCAACACCACCACCCTTCTGGACAACCTCGCCAATCTCGGACTCAAACAACTTGTTGACACCCCCACCCACTATGCCGGGCACACGCTCGACCCAATCTTCACCTCCAGCAAACACATCTCCTTCAATCACACCACAGCTCTCCATTGGACGGACCACAGCTGCGTTCACTTCAACTACAAAAAGACTACGACCCACAACCACCCACAACCAATTCCCCGCAGAAACTGGAACAAAATCACCACCGACCAGCTCTTCACATCGCTTCACCGGATCACTGACATATTATCGAAAGACACATTATCGAGATACAAAAATATCGACACAAAAATATCGAAATCAAAAATATCGAAGTTATATCTACATAATGGTAAGTACAAAAATATCGAAAAAATAATATCGTTGTACAAAAATATCGAAATAAAAAATATCGTTTTTTTAAATGTATTAATAATAATGTAAAAATAATTTTAAAATACATATAATTTTACAAATATTAACGCATGTTTTTACAACGCAGATACTTTTACAACGCATACCATTACAACATAAGTATTGGTAAGTATATAATAATTTTTTATGTAAATTAATTAAAATAAATATAATATAATTTAATTTAAATTTAATTTTACTTTAATTTTTACACTGTACCCCTGTACCCCAAAAACCCAAAACTGACCCTGAACCCTAAAAATACCCCTTTACCCAAAAACTAAAAACTGACCCTGAACCCTAAAAATACCCCTTTACCCAAAAACAAAAAACTGACCCCGTGCCCTAAAAATACGCCTTTACCAAAAAACTAAAAACTGACCCTGAACCCTAAAAATACCCCTTTACCCAAAAACTAAAAACTGACCCTGTGCCCTAAAAATACCCCTTTACCCAAAAACTAAAAACTGACCCTGAACCCTAAAAATACCCCTTTACCCAAAAACCCAAAACTGACCCTGAACCCTAAAAATACCCCTTTACCCAAAAACAAAAAACTGACCCAGTGCCCTAAAAATACCCCTTTACCCAAAAACTAAAAACTGACCCTGAACCCTAAAAATACCCCTTTACCCAAAAACTAAAAACTGACCCTGAACCCTAAAAATACCCCTTTACCCAAAAATAAATCTAATTAATGTAATTAACTAATTAACATTAATTAATTACCAATTAATTTTTAATTAACAATAACAATAAATTATATATCTTAGCACATTAAATCTAATTAATTTAATTAACTAATTAATATTAATTAATTACCAATTAATTATTAATTAACAATAACACTAAATTAAATATATTACCACATTAAATCTAATTAATGTAATTAACTAATTAGTTTCAATTAATTACAAATTAATTATTAATTAAAAATATTTAAAAATATATATTAATTATTTAATTATTATTAAATTACTTCCCACCCTATTCCCCTATAAACCCACAACCCGCTCTAATACTAAAACGCAAAATGTTAACATAATTACTAATTTTCAAACATACATTTCTAAACATATTTAGCAAACATATAAACAACATAATAAAATACATAACACTAAACAACAAAATTTCGATATTACTAACATACATACCTTAATCTCGATATTCTGTCTGTCGATATTATGGCACATCGATATACTATACCATCGATATTAAAACATCGATATTATTGTATATCGATATTTTGTTTTCGATATTTTGTCTGACTACCCGCTTCACCAAAACCCTCCTGCCAAATCATCGGACCCAAACCAAGCAGCCACCAACCTCACACAATGGATCACCCACAGCGCTGACGAATTAGCACCCTTGAAAAGCCATCAAATCAAGCAAGGTAGCAAAAAAGCCCCCTGGTTCAGTGATGACCTTAAGAAATCCAAGAAGACCTGTCGCACCCTCGAGAAAGCCTGGCGAAAAAACCCAACCACTGACAACCTGGCCCCCTTCAAGAACGCCAACCGCAAACACCACCAGTTGATCCGATCCACCAAGAAAGCAGCATTAAAGGATCGACTCGACAACAACGCCCACAACAGCAAGGAACTATTCAACATCATCAAAGAATTTACCAACCCCACCGCCGGCACCAACGACATCACTCCCTCCCAAGTCCTATGCGACTCTCTAGCCTCATTCTTCCACAACAAAATCGCTGACATACATAACAGCTTTGGAGTCCAGTCCACCCCACCCACCTCCGAACTTAAACCCCCCTCCAACAACCTTTGTGCATGGAACCCAATCACCACTGAAGACACCATCCGCCTGATGAACTCCATCCACTCAGGATCGCCAACCGACCCATGTCCCCACCACATATTCAACAATGCAGACTCCATTATCGCACCCCATCTCCGAGACGTCATCAACTGCTCCCTTAACTCCGCTACCTTCCCGGAAAGCTGGAAACATGCCGAACTCAGCGCCCTCCTGAAGAAACCCACAGCAGACCCCACTGAACTTAAGAACTACCGCCCCATTTCGCTCCTCCCATTCCCTGCCAAAGTCATTGAGAAAGCCGTCAACAGTCAGCTCGCCGCCTTCCTCGAATCCAACAAATCCTTCGACCCTTCACAGTCCGGCTTCCGAGCCAAATACAGCACCGAGACCGCCCTCATCGCAGCAACAGACGACATTCGAACTCTACTGGACAACGGAGAAACAGCTGCCCTCATCCTACTTGACCTCTCCGCAGCCTTCGACACAGTCTGTCATAGCACCCTTATACAACGCCTCAGCAATGTCAGAATACAAGGAAATCACTATGGCCTAACTACTTCAACTTGGATCATGGATGATCTCTCGAATTACTGAATCAAACAGTAACTCTCAGGAATTGATTTTTCCGGAATTAATCCAATAATTTTTATTAGTTCTTTCTTTACACAAACAACGTTTAACCCATCAGTGGAGGTTACAGGGCTGAGAAAAAAGTCATCATTTTGCCCACCAGGAAATAAAGTTGCAAAAGAAATCATGACTTTTGAAAAAACTATTCTATCGGCCATAACCAAAATGGAAGGAAAACGGAATTGGACAAAATTTAACATCTCACAAGCAGAAAGAAGTGCTCTAGAAAATCTCAAAAAGGACACGTCAGTTACAATAAAACAGGCGGATAAAGGAGGGTCAATTGTCGTATGGGACACTGACAAATATATAGTAGAAGTGATGAGTCAACTCAATAACCCCAGGTGCTATAGAAAAATACAGAAGGACCCCACTACAGAATTGCAACAACAACTGAACCCTATTTTGGAGAAAGGCTTGATCGATGGAATTATCGGAAAGAAAGAGTTTGAATATCTCAAATGCAATAGTCCACGAATACCCTTGTTTTATGTCTTACCAAAAATCCATAAGGACATAAACACACCGCCCGGAAGACCAATCGTCTCCGGATGTGAGTCACTATTTGAACCAGTTTCCAAGTTTGTGGACTTTTTTCTAAAACCTTTTATGTCCGAAGTTAAATCATTCCTCCGTGATACAACTGATTTTATTAATAAACTTCCCACCATCCCCTTCGAACAAAATCAAGATTTCTTAGTAACAATGGATGTTAGTTCATTGTATACCCAGATCCCCCAGAGTGACGGTCTGGATGCGATTCAGTTTTTCTTGGACCAAAGACCTAGACCTACCAGAGTACCAACTGACTTTATCATGCAGCTAGCGTCATTGGCTTTAAAGAAGAACTACTTCAACTTTAATGGAGAATTTTTCTACCAGACAAGCGGAGTAGCTATGGGGTGTCCCTTCGCCCCTGAACTGGCTGTACTCTTTATGGCATTATACGAAGAGCGATTTGTGTACCAGTCAAATCCATTCGTGGAACAAATCACCAGCTGGAGTCGATATATCGACGACATTTTTTTGACCTGGAAAGGGAACGAAGAAGATCTAAAGAAATTCCATGAGTGGCTCAACTCAAGAACAGAAGAAATCAAATTCAGCATGAGCTTTTCAAAAGTGAGAATGTCATTCCTCGATGTCGAGGTGTATCCAACAGATGTTGGCTTGGTGACCACACTATATAAGAAACAGACAGATAGAAACAAGGCTTTACATTTTAAAAGCAACCACCCACGCAACTTAAAGGAAAACCTCCCATTTGGACAGTACCTCCGGATTAAAAGAAATTGCCAATTCAAAGACGAATACATGTTCCACGCTAATAATCTGACGGACAATTTAGCTTTAAGAGGCTACCCCAAAAAACTATTAAGAAGAACAATGAAGAGAGTGTGGTGGATTCCCCGAGACACGCTTCTAGTCAAAAAAGAAAAACCAACTCTTCATAGAATAGTATGTGTGTCTACGTTCTGCTCGAATTCAAACCTTTTCAAGAAGACCATTCTACAAAATTGGCATTTGGTGGAAAACATCGATGAAAAACTGAAAGAGAAGCCACTTTTTGCTTTCAAAAAAGATCAAAGTATTTCTAACCACTTGGTTTGAGCAGCGATAAAAAAGAAAACATCGACAATTGGCACAATGCTAGGATTGCCACCAATCCAAGGCCATCACAAATGTGGGTCTTGCATTTGTTGTGCAAGCACGGAGGAAGGGAACCTGTTTAAACATAAAGAACAATTCTGGAAACATGAAAAATTTACGAATTGTAAGTCAAGATACGTCATATATGGCATAAGATGCCCTTGCGACAAACTGTACATCGGCAAAACGAGCCAGGAGGTGAGATGTCGAATCACACAACATAAATCACGAATAAAAAAGAATGTGACGACTGCTCCACTAGTGAATCATTGGAAAAATAATGAGCACACGCTAGAGGACTTAAAGTGGACAGTGATTGCCAAAATTGAGAAAGATTCCAGAGGTGGTGATATTGAAGAAAAGCTATCACGCCATGAAGCCATGCTAATCATTAAGTTTAATACGGCCACAAACGGTTTGAATGAACTTTCTGAAATCTACCGCTTGTAAATACTCTTGACGCAATATAGCAGACACTGAAAGGAATATGAAACATTCCTTAACTGCTGCCCGATTGTCCCCGTCATAGACTCGGAGGTCGGCGGCATGAGGTTCAATTCAACTTTATCCCTGTTTAAACACACCGTCTCCATGACGACCGCCAATCAAACTACAACTCCCATAATCCTTGTAACCAGGAAGTGAGTAAAACCGAGATACGCGAGAAGAGCAACACCGACCAGATGGTGCCGGCCCCTGTACCTACTGACAGAGGCTGAATAGCGTGGACCCCCTGATCAACTCAGCGCGAGAGAATTACTAAGGTAAATGCAACTGCCATGACAGCATAAGAGCGCGAGGCATGCCCTGCGGGTCCAAAATAGATAGAGACCTGACACCAGTCTCCCCTTCAATTGCAGCAAGCAAAAGCGCGAAGAACCGCCGTGAAGCCCGAAAACATCAATCGGACGACACACACGCCCCAAGCAAGTAAGCCGTTCTCCTTCCATCTAAATTAGCTGCCGGAGCCCGAAATGCACCAACGTGCTCTTACAAGCCCCTTTGGTTTTCCAGATCTCCACTTCCACCAAATTCGATAAACCGCGGCATGCGTAAAAAGATGTGAGTATTCACGTGCGAGTCTGATACTGAAAAGAGTGTTAGTCCTTTTTGAATTAGAGGCTAAAGAGGCTCTGTTTTTATTACAGTTTCGCCAAGCAAGAAGAAATCGAGCACCCAAGAGGTAGGATTAGGTTCCCCCCCCACACTGTAGTGTCAGAGGTTTGGCTCTCTCCCCCCCGGTTGATTCATTTTTGTCCTTCATTTACAGGCACATGGTCCTGATGAGATTTCCCCGCACCAAGGGGTTATCGAAACGCGTAGACCCCCTCTACTCAGCATTAGGAATATTCTATTGAATATCAATCATTCAAAAACTTTTCATTTGTTTTTTCCAATGCTATGTTTTCCAAATAACGAAATTGTAAATAATGTTGTATAATTCCAGAAATTATGTGTGTGTATATATTGATGTGCTGTTGTGTATGAGTGTTTGAATGAAAGTTGTTAGGTTGAAAGAAACTGTCTTTATACATGTGACGTGGAGTCAAAAAGTTTTGTCTGTATTTATATAAGAAAAAATTGTTCATTCATATAGTTTTTGACGTAAAACTAATAAAAATTATTGGATTAATTCCGGAAAAATCAATTCCTGAGAGTTACTGTTTGATTCAGTAATTCGAGAGATCATCCATGATCCAAGTTGAAGTAGTTAGGCAATAGTGGTGCTCTTTTTGGTTTTTAGTTATTGATTGTGAGGCTTGTCCTTATTGCCAGTGAGCCCAGACCCAGTCTTGGTAAGAATACAAGGAAAGGCACTGGACTGGATCGCCTCGTTCCTCACCGGAAGAACCCAGAGAGTACGCCTCCCCCCTTTTAGATCAGAGGCCACCGAAGTCATCTGCGGCGTACCACAAGGATCATCACTCAGTCCCACCCTCTTCAACGTATACATGAGTCCCCTCGCATCCATCGCGCGCCAACACAACCTCAACATCATCTCCTACGCAGACTACACCCAGTTGATCCTCTCCCTCACCAAAGACCCAAACACCGCCAAAAACAACCTACACGAAGGGATGAAAGAAGTAGCCGAGTGGATGAAGAACAGCCGTTTAAAACTGAACTCGGACAAAACGGAAGTCCTCATCTAAGGATCATCCCCCTCCACCTGGGACGACTCATGGTGGGCACAGGCCCTGGGAACCGCACCAATACCAACGGACAACGCACGTATCCTGAGCTTCATCCTGGACTCCTCCCTCTCAATGACCAGGCAAGTCAACGCTGTCTCATCATCATGCTTCAACATCCTACGTATGCTCAAAAAAACCTTCCATTGGATCCCCACCGAAACAAGAAAGACGGTTACCCATGCACTGGTCACAAGCCGACTGGACTACGGAAACACCCTTTACACCGGAACCACAGCCAAACTACAGAAAAAACTCCACCGCATCCAAAACGCATCAGCCAGACTCATCCTAGACATCCCCCGCCAAGCTCACATTTCCGGTCACCTGAAAGACCTCCACTGGCTCCCCGTCAACAAGAGAATAACATTCCGTCTCCTCACCCACGCACACAAAGCCCTCTACGACCTAGGACCAGAATACCTCAACACATGCCTATCCTTTTACACCCCCACCCGCCAACTACGATCGTCCAATCAAGCCCTCGCAGCAATTCCACGCATCCAAAGATACACCATGGGGGGAAGATCCTTCTCCTACTTAGCGGCCAAGACCTGGAATTCTCTCCCCACCCACCTCCGCCTTACACAGAACCACCTCTCCTTCAGAAAACAACAAAAAACGTGGTTATTCGATAAATAAAGTACCCCCTCCCTCATGCGCCTTGAGACCCTCTGGGTGAGTAGTGTGCTATAAAATTTCGAACTTGAACTTGAACTAGGGTCGGCTAGTTCGACAGCTGTCCTCAGGGGACCTCATCGTTCAGTCCCATGATGTGGGTGACCAATGATGGGAGCAATAATGATAGAAGCAGAGAGATCATTTTTATGCCCGTGTACATAAGTCATCCAGTTTATGTTAGTAAGTTCCTCCATCATGAGGATGGTAACGGGGTCGGCTAGTTCGACAGCTGTCCCCAGGGGACCTCATCGTTCAGTCCCATGATGTGGGTGCCCAGACGGAACACCCACCTTTGCTCCTTCTGGAAAAGGCCCACCTCGGATGGCAGTTGTTCAAAAATTGTCCACCTTAGGTCGCTGACGCAGTGTTGAGCGTTAAGGTAATGTGTTGCCATTTTAGTTGTGCTCTTATTGCAACGCACATTGCTCTTGTGCTCGTTCATGCGTATTTTTACAGCCCTCGTGGTCATCCCCACGTATTCTAAACCGCATGGACACGTGATTAAATAGATCACGTTTTTGGTATTGCAATTCGTCATTTTGCGCTGCTCCCACGTAGTGCCGTTCCTGAATGTTAATGTAGTGCTTTTTTGTGTCAAATGGCAACTGCTGCAGATTCCACACGGGAAATGACCTTGTATTCCTAGGGCGGATTGTCTTGTCTCAGGGGTACGTTTGGGTCGCGTGCGTACTAAAATGTCCTTTAGATTCCTACCTCTACGGTGTGCAAACATCGTTTTTTCCAGAGTTAGGGTGCCACATGTGAAGATACCCCAATGTTTGTTAATGATCTTGGAGACCTCATTAGACATAGTATTGTAGGTGGTGACACATATTGGTCGTCTGACTCCTGGTGACTCCTGTGGTCTATCCTCGAGTAGAGCTTCTCTGTGGTTGTTTTTTGCTCGCTTCATAGCTTTGTCAATGATTTTCACAGGGCACTGCCTCAGTATTAGTTTCTCTTTCAGGTCACAGGCCTGTGTTCTGAATTGTGATACCTCTGTGCAGTTACGCCTGAGGCGTAAAAATTGGCCATATGGTAAGTTCTCTCTGAGGTGTCTCGGGTGGAAACTGTCATACCTTAACAGGCAGTTCTCGCTGTTGGTTTGAAGTGGGTTGTCGTTTTGAGCCTACCACCTTCTGTATAAATGTTTAGGTCCAAGAATACCAGAGATTGGTTGGAGATTGAACTAGTGAACTTCAGAAATGTATTCTGTAATCACTGACAAAGCTATGAAGCGAGCAAAAAACAACCACAGAGAAGCTCTACTGGAGGATAGACCACAGGAGACACCAGGAGTCAGACGACCAATATGTGTCACCACCTACAATACTATGTCTAATGAGGTCTACAAGATCATTAACAAACATTGGGGTATCCTCACATGTAGCACCCTAAATCTGAAAAAAACGATGTTTGCACACCATAGAGGTAGGAATCTAAAGGACATTTTAGTACACACGCGACCCAAACCTACACCTGAGACAAGACAATCCGCCCTAGAAATACAAGGACATTTCCCGTGTGGAAACTGCAGCAGTTGCCATTTGACACAAAAAAGCACTACATTAACATACAGGAACGGCACTACGTGGGAGCAGCGCAAAATGATGAATTGCAATACCAAAAACGTGATCTATTTAATCACTTGTCCATGCGGTTTAGAATACGTGGGGATGACAACGAGGGCTGTAAAAATGCGCATGAACGAGCACAAGAGCAATTTGCGTTGCAAAAAGAGCACAACTAAGATGGCAACACATTACCTTAACGCTCAACACTGCGTCAACGACCTAAGGCGGACAATTATTGAACAACTGCCATCAGAGGTGGGGCTTTTCCAGAAGGAGCAAAGGTGGGTGTTCCGTCTGGGCACCCACATCATGGGACTGAACGATGGGGTCCCCTTGGGACAGCTGTCGAACTAGCCGACCCGGTTACCATCCTCATGATGGAGGAACTTACTAACATAAACTGGATGACTTATGTTCACGGGCATAACAATGATCTCTCTGCTTCTATCATTATTGCTCCCATCATTGGTCACCCACATCATGGGACTGAACGATGAGGTCCCCTAGGGACAGCTGTCGAACTAGCGGACCCTGTGACCGTCCTCAGGATGGAGGAATTTTACTACGATAAAATGGATGACATTATGTACACGGGCATAATAATGATCTCTCTGCATCTATCATTATTGCTCCCATCATTGGTCTTTCGAGACTTTAGGCAAAGATAGATGCAACCTTGAGTAACAGAGCAGTGAACATATAATTACATATACCCTTTTTTTAAATATCAGATGCAATTAAAGGCAAATCAGATGAACCTCCGGTTAAAAAAACCTCCGAGATAACTAAGGAGCTTCGGACACACTGCACGCATGCGCAGGGGATACTATGCCATCCCTCGCGCATGCGCAATACCGTAGCGCTTTCCTGAGCATGCGCGAGATAGTGGACGCTCCTAGCGCATACACACACCTCGTAGACAGAACCACGGGGCTGAAAACTGACCATGTCTCGCCGGATCTGCCAAATTATGACTTATAATTAACCGATCTTCATTAGAACCACCCAACTAATGGCGGATCACCCTTATATGGGCACATACTCATATCCGGTTTTGACGCTAATGAGGTTAAACCATTAATAGAAAACCGGGTATAAATACCACACACCCCGGGCTTTTCAACTCAGTCCGGCGGAGCAGCGTGTGGGGCAAGACGGAGGACAACTCATCCCGAATTCGTGATTATAGAGTGTGCAATACAAGCATTTCTAAGACCAACTAAGTAAGTAAGGAACCATATTAAAACCCACATTGTTTTTATCTAGATTGCACAATAGCAATCACCCCCCAGACGTTTTTGAATGCTCATGTAGCAAGCAAGCAATACCTGACAAGTATGACCACAACTTCTTTTACATCCTTTGAGTGTCTGTGTTTCTGTGTTGTATGTTTTGTCAGTTTTCCTTTACAGGGCAAATTGAGCGCATGGTTTGTTCCAGGTGATTGCACCTGTTTGAGCTACGCGTTACCAGGGTGACCATTATACCTTTTTCTTTTTCTTTTCTCAGGTCATGCAAATTGCATTTCACTTGAGCTAACACGCTGTAGGCACATTATAGCCTTCATTTTAATACATATATTTATTCCTTCACTTTTTGTTATTGACAATAATACAATTTTGTGACGAAATTAGTGAAACGTGAGTAAGGTGGGGAAGTTGTGCCCCCGTCCTGAAGAAGGAGCTTTGTCTCCGAAACATGTCGACGCACACAGGAGGTACTGTCCATTAACACGACAGGTCCAACCTCGCACTTCACTTCTTTTAATAGTACCAGCCCGGGGTTACGAATATTTTTTTTTTCCAATTTACCCACGAGTCAGGTACCTTTTTAATCCTTCACTATATCCCACCACTCACATTAAATATCCCTATCACATGCATCACATGCACCACACATAATCATAACTATAAGTGCTCCCGCGTAGTCGTAGGTCGTAGCACGCCGCATCCCGCTAGAGGGGTGCGAAGACCCCTATGATGAAGCATGACACAAAGGGGCCTTTTGGTGTGTGAGGGGTATTTTACAAAACACTAAGTGCTCCCATACCACTGTGGGAAACACTTCCCTAACACCCCCAGTAGGATTCCTTTTGTTTATGTAACTAAGTCTGTGGAGTAAGAATCCTGCTTTATTACTCTACCTCCCCCCTCCTGTTTATTTGTATATTCAGTTTAGTACAACATTAAGTGTAAGAAAGCTCTCTGTATACAGAGAAGGAACCAAAGGCCGAGGCAGAACCAGACCTTGAATCTTCACTCACTCCTTTAACAAATTAACAGAAGCATCACAAGCCTAGCAAAGATAAAACAGATACAAACACCAGTGGTAGTGCAAGCTTCACCCATGTAACACACAGCACTAATAACGAAGTATAAACTTTATTAATATAATGGACACACAACAGCAACAGCAGTGCAAGGTCCACCCACACACGTAAGGTGGGGCAAATGCCAAAGCAGCCCATGCGTCACTCACCAAACTCCTCACCCACATACACACTGTGCCCAACCACTAGATGGTGGAATAATACACAGCATGTGAATCCAGAAAAGGATTCACACTGTAAAACTGTGAGTTGCTTCACATAGCTCTGTCTGCCAAGGTTATAGCTGTGCTTAGATAAACATAACAGGTAATTTACCAGAAATGTGAGTCCAATCAAAAAGAGTTCTGTTTTGTGCCTGAGGACGTTATGGGTGTCTACAGCATAGATCACCTCCTAGCCTGCTGGTTTAACATTGATGGATTGCTGCAGTGTAGGCCAGGTGATTTACATGGTGGCTCTTGTATTTGAAATAGTTATTTTTGTCAAAATTGGGTAACATTGTCTTGGTGGGGGAAACCCACAGTGACGGCTCCTTCGCAGCAGTGAAGTAAAGGAAACATAAAATGATAATAACTCACTTTATCATTTTATGTTTCCTTCTGCTGCAGCTTTGCATTTGGAGCAGGGCTGCTCCGACGACAGAGGAGCAGGCGAGGAGTGGTTTGCCCACTCCTAAGTGCACAGGACTGTTTGGCCGGCCGAATATCATGCACACTTCGCATCTTCTCCATGCAGGCTGCATTACAGCCTAAATGGAGAACATGCCCAGGCCCCCATTTCCTGGCTGAGTGCCGATCCACGGCGCTCTGACCTATCACAACGCAGCATTGTGACTGGGTATCGGGAGGGTGCTTCCTGCTGCTTCCTGCATCCTGCTGCGGGACCGGAGTCAGGAAGAAGAAGACAGAGGAGAGGTGGCAGCTGGCCAGCCGTCACAGGTAAGTGTTTTTTTTAAAACCCATTTTTGTCTCCCTCCTCACCCCCCCCTTCCTGCCCCCGCCCCACCACCCGGGTTTAGAAGACGCCTTTACTGGAAACACACAATTTCTTTGACTATATCTCTGCATGGTGAATATCAAGGCTGCAGAGTCTTTATTCTAACTCCTATCGCTTTAATCCATCACCAGACACCTTGTGCTCATGTATCTCACTCTTGCAGCTTATTTTTCATCCCTGCTTTCTCCCTTTGTCACTGTTTTCCATGTTTCTCTTCCTCTTTCTTTTTTCCCTGTTTTCCCTGTGTTTTTCTCTTTCCTGCTCTGGGTTATAGTCTGATAATACAAAATCAGTGCAGGACCCCAAAATCAGTGCTGGAGGGCCCCACATGCATCCACCAGATCATATTAATCACTGGTTTGAGGAGACATCAAGTATGAACACATCAAGAGAAGCAGGAGGGACCAAAGCAGTGCTTAATTTGAACTGGTGCTTTCCGGTGCTCAGCACCAGCACTTTATTGGTTTCCGGTGCTCGTCACCGGCACCCAATTGTCAACACCATAGTTAGAACAGTCTACCACATGGTGGCATTGCTCATCTAATTTGAAGATGAGCAGAACAAGGGTTGTTTAGGAATACAATATACAATAAAATTGCCAACACCTTCCTCCCCAGCCATTCCTTTAGCTTTGGGGACCTGGAATAATCTGAACTGTCGCATTTACATGTGAGAGAGATAGTTAGTAGTTGTTTTGGCTGTGATGACAAGGGCGATGGGTGGTGAAAGCTGCAGTGGCCTCCTTGTCAGAGCCCTGGCTCCTAACATTTTACAAATTAAGCACTGGACCAAAGAGAGTGAGGAAGGAGCAGACACAAAGAAAGGGGCGGAAGAGTGAAACAAACAGATGCACTCCCATCAAGTGCTGACCTTTACAGGGCTAATAAAAAAGCCAGAAGGAAAAAAATTACAATTAAGTCAGCAGTGAAAGGATGCAACTACAGGTCAGAATTACTGTCGTACCATAATGCTCCTAGGTGGGCAAACACAATAATAGGAAGGCAAGCCAGCAAATCAAGAGCAGTAACTTGAGTTAGACAAAAAAGCAACTTAATCATGAGCAGTGGGCTGACCTGGAGTGTATTTTAAGTTTATGTTATGTGTCAGAAAAAGTAGGTCTTGCCAACAGACAGCTAAAGCCAAGACAGAAAGTGTAGGGTGAAGCCAAGGACCTAATAAATGAGGTAATCATTTCCTTAAACAATCTTCCACTTTACAGACTGTTTTTGAACCATCCACTTCCTCGATCCCTAAATACATTTGTAATGCAATGTGAGTTGATGGAAAACGTGTAAATAAAGTAATCAATCACTTGCAAGCCTTTGCATTCCATTCCATTTCCTTAAATTTTTTTATCGAGGTGTTTTGCTACTATTCTTGTTAATCATTGTGTCTCCAAGGCATCATTTGAAACAATTTAGGTTTGCTGGAAATTAAAATTCCATTATCATTATCACCAATATCATTTGTGCAAAAGACAATGGGCCATACTCTGTTGTATCCAACTTGTAAGGCAAAGCAGTAGTGAGTTTGAAGTTTTCACTGTGAGGACAATATTTCAAGGAGGAAGACATGATAGGGTGGGATGGTTAATACTGACGTAACTTGCACCAATCCATGGGACTTGCATATACCATACGTAAATACTATTTCACCAAAAAGCCCAAATCCACAGTCATGAACCTTCAAATTTAAAAATCCTCGAATCAGCTCTTCAAAGGCATCCACCCCCATGAAACTGTCTAAATCTACGGCTTCCTTAAGAGTCCTCCAAGCGTGCTGTCTCTAACAGTTACTTTGTGTTTGTGCATTTATTCAAATCTTATGTTCTTGTATTGTCTAAGCCTTTAAAACAAAGTAACAATGTTAAAAATGTACTCAGGAAAATAATTTCATTTTTAAAAGTCCTTGTGCTGGGATTTGATAGGCGGCAGTCGCAATATCTAACGTTTAGTTGAAGTACAAGTTGTGGTGTGAAGAAAAGAAATCAAATTATAATCAACCTTTGCAACATTTTTCCTTTACAATTTCTCGATATTCTTAATGACATATTTTCACTCGCACCTTCAATGGTGACTTCACATGATCATATCAGAGACCTTCGAGAACTGTGGCTATGCAAGAGTAGAAAACTAGCTTAATGTGGGACCCAGAAAAGTGGTGTTTTAGGACACTGGCTATCGGACAAGTTTAAGTTGCACCAGCTCCAGTCTTCACCTAGGGTGTGACTAGCAGGTGTGTGTCTGATTGGAGATGCAGAAAATTAGTGTTGGAGCATTTTCTCCTTGACACATGATGAAACCTGGCCCCTTTTTAAGGGCAGAGTGGCCCAATATAGGATATTATCCCTAACGGCCGCGGAACGCCAGCAGCTATCCTTTGCAGTGCCGCGGACCTGCTTGCTTGCAGTTTCTATCTTCTTTTACACGAAACCCGCCGCAGACACGAAGGTGTATTAAACAGAGGCGACTCGTGTCTGTAATTAAGGGAAAGCAATGTTCCTGTTGATACTTCAACATTCAATATTGGTCCTCCTAAGAGTCTGGTACATATTATGGGCAAAGAATTAGAGCTCATGGCAGATTCTGGCTCACCTTGGACTATCATCACCAAAGAGTATTGCATCAAATGTTTTGAAGAATTATTTGATTTAAATTCTCTCATGGAGCCAGATATTGTTGAACAAAGTTTTGATGGGACCAAAATTGATATGGTTGGGTTTAAAGCGCTTGAGGTTGAATTTAAGGAACAGTCAGGCCCACATCAAGTTATACATTGTGGTTAAAGGTGCCAATGTGTTGGGGTGGCGTGATAAAGCTAAATTGGGTGTCATTTTGAACCCTAGGAGCAAAGAGCCTGTTTGTGGTGTAACAGATTGTTTTCCCAGTGTTGATTTTCCAAAACAATATCCCAATGTATTTTCTGAAAATCTTGGCAAATTGGTTGGTTTCAGCCATAAAATTAAAGTCAAAGAGGGATCTTTACCTGTTAACCAAAAACTTATAGGTGTGGCCATTATTGTAAGAGAAGAGTTAAAGAACATGTTAGATGAGATGGTTCACGTAGGTATTATTGAAGAAATTGAGTCCTCAGAATGGGTTTCTCCCATTGTTTAGGCCCGTAAACCTGACAAAAGTTTGAGACTTTGTGTGGACTTAAGAGCTCTCAATTCTAACTTGATCATTGATTGTCATCCTCTTTCTAACATCAGTGAAATGGTGTGCATGCTAGAAGGGGCTCACATTTACTCCACGCTGGATATCCATTTGGTGAATCATCGTATTGAGTTTACGGAAGATTCCAGAGGATTCACTGCCTTCATAACACCACATGGTTTATTCCAGTTCAAATGGATGCCTTTTGGTTTGGCCTCTGCAGCCTCAGTGTTTCAGAGAGATATGTACCATATATTCAAAGATCTTAGTGTCTTTGTCAAATGCTTTCTAGATGACATTCACATTTTTTCCAAGAACAATGAAGATCATTTGTGGCATTTCAATCTGGTATGTGATAGACTACAACATTTTGGTTTGATACTCAAGCCTAGAAAATGCCAATTCTTTTGTGAATCTGTTGATTATCTTGGTCATTCTCTATCAGGTAATGGTGTTATGCCTAAAACATCACTGGTTGATGCTGTTATCAAAGCTCCAAAACCTGACAATAAAGAAAAACAGTTTTCTTTTGCAAGTCTTTGTGAATACTACAGCCAGTTTATACCTAATTTTGCTACTAAGATGGAACCTCTCAGAGATTTGATGAGGAAAACTTCTGATTTTTGCTGGTCTGAAAGACAAGAGTCTTCTTTCCAACTGAATAAGAGGGAGATTGTGGAGGCTCCTACTCTTAAATAATTTTGCCTTAACAAATTGTGTGTGATTACGGTTGATGCGAGTTTATATGGCTTTGGTGCTGTCTGAGTCAAAGGTGTGCTAAAGAGGATCGGTGTGTAGCGTTTGCTTCAAGAACCCTCTCTGAAACTGAAAGGAGGTATGCAGTTATTGAGAGAGAACTTTTAGTGTGCATTTGGGCTATTCAGCATTTCAGAAATTATGTGTGGGACGGCAGGTTCTTACCTAGAACTGATCATAAACCTCTTGTTGGGATTTTGTCCCCTGGTGGTGGGTGGAATTCCACTGCACCTATTGCTCGCCTTACTTCTAGACTTCAGTAATATAATTTTGAGGTTGAGTTTGTTCCTGGTAAGAGTAATGTCACAGCGGATTGCTTGTCAAGGTTGCCTTGCTCTGATGATACCAGTCTTCACGCTGATCACTATTTGGATATGGTTTCTTCTCTTAAGGATTGTGTTTCTTCTGAATTTTCTGGTGTTTCTGAAGTTGAATGGAGAAAGGAAATAGATAATGATCCTGTATGCCTCTCCATTTTGAATTATTTAAGGTCCAGTTGGCCTAAACCTAAAAGTGCGTCACCTGAGCTGAGTCCTTTCTGTCAAGTTGCTGAAGAAATTGTGGAAGAGGGTGGCTTACTTTTAAAGAGTTACAAGATTATTCCCCCCATTGTTTTACAGAATAACATTTTACAGCTTGCCCATGGGGGACATTTTGGCATGTCTTCTATGAAACGTCTTATTAGAGTCAATTTTTGGTGGCCTGGTCTTGACAAGATGGTGGATAGAACTGTCAGGGACTGTTCTTTCTGTATTAATGGTGAGAAGCTGCTCAGAGTTTTTTCTGCTACTCTCAAACCTGTGACTTGGCCCGAATCTCCATGGCAAAAAGTTGCTTTTTATATTTCAGGTCCTGTCAAATGTTTACCTTCTGATGCTTGCTGTGCTCTAGTTATGGTGGATTACCATTCTAAGTGGCCTGAGGTCAAGTTTGTTGCTAGTGCTACTACTCTGGTTGTCATTTCTTTTTTCACAGAGGTTTTTGCCAGGGAAGGTTGTACGGAAGTCTTAGCTTCTGACAAGGGAGTTCACCTTGTCTCTCAAAAAATGGAGTTTTTCACCAAATGTGGAATCAGACACATCACCACGTCCCTGTATGAACCTAGGGAAAATGGTCAGGTGGAAAGATTCAATTGTGTTCTTAAAGATAGTATTGAGTCTGTTGGTGTGTCTGGTGAGCCTTGTAGAGATGTTTTGAGGAGGAGATTATGGATGTACCGTATTACTCCCCATTCTGTTACGGGTGTGAGTCCTTTTAGGCTTCTTAAGGGAAGAGATCCTGTCTCTGATATTTGCCCTTGGTGGATAAAGAAATCCTGTAAGCAGGTGGATGATATTGATTTGGATGTCATTGCTGGTAGGGTAAGGAGAAAGGAAGATAAAATGAAGGAAGCTTTTGATGAGAAATGAAAGGTTAGAGTTCCTGATTTTGTTGTTGGAGGATTTGTCAGGATCATGAAACTAATAGTTTCTTACCTGTCGGTGTAGTTTTTCGGCTTGAAGTCTTTCTGGATTTACTATGCTGTGCATTATTCCGCAGTCTAGTGGTTGGGTCCAAAATCGTAGTATTTATATATTTTTTTTCGTCTCCCAGGTGGCGTCGACGTCCCACCATTTGGTGTCCTCCTGTGACAACGGCGCGCTTCCCGGGGAAGCTCCCACCTTTGGGCGCCATCTTTGGATTCTTTTTTTCTTGTTTTTGTGCCATCTTTGTTTATACTTTTCCATTCTTCTCAAGTCCTTTTCCCATTTAAACTATAATTTTGTCTCTTAAAGATTCTAAATATATATATATATATTTCTCTTTTTTTTTGTCTTTTTGCTTCTGTCTCATTTTTCTGGCGGAGGTGGGTGGGTTCGCTAGTGAATCCAGAAAGTCTTCAAGCTGCAAAACTACACCGACAGGTAAGAAGCTATTCGTTTTGCAGCGTGAATCTTTCTGGATTCACTATGCTGTGCGGTTTGTTAGGTTTGTGGCGGCTGGGTGGAAGATGAGCATTGGTTGTTGAATATATGTTGAAGCACCCTACGTCCTACTTGTGCTTCCTTGTTCATCTGTATATCCACGCAATAGTGCTTAGTGAACGTGTGCACTGAAGCCCATGTTGCCACCAGGCAGATGTCTTGGATGGGTGTGTTTGCCAGGAAGGCTATTGTTGCTCCTTTTTTCCTGGTAGAGTGGGCTTGTGCCCCTCCTAGTAGTTCTTGGCCTGCTTGCTTGTGTCAGAATTGGATAGTTCGTGCAATCCATATTGCGATGGTGCCTTTTGTTACTGGTCTTCCTAGGAAACTGCTTGCGAAGGACACAAAGAACTGCTTTGTTGTCCTGAGTTCTTTAAATGTAATGCATTACTGCCTTCTAGCATCCAGAATGTGCACTGCTCTCTCCCCGCTTGTGGTTGTTTTCTGAAAGAAACTTGGTATCTGTATTGTCTGGTTCATGTGGAACCTTGACACCACCTTTGGTATAAAGTGTGGGTCTGTTCTCATTACCATCCTGTCATTGTGAATTTGAATGTAGGGTTCTTGTAGTGTTAGCACTTGCAGTTTGGTTACCCTGCTTAGCGAGGTGATTGCTACCAAAAAGGCTGTCTTTATTGTGAGCATCTGTAGTGAGGCCTTGTGGATGGGTTCAAAAGGCACTTTCATAAGCTCTGTTAGAACTATATTCAGGTTCCATGCCGGCGGAGGCATCCTTTTTGGGGGGGTGATTCTTTTAGGCCCTTCCAGGAATCTCTTTACCACCTGGGATGTAAAGAAGGTTTTTGCAGTCTCCCCTCTTGTGTAGGCTACTATCGCTGCTAGGTGTACTCTCAGCAAGGTACAGCTTGGGTTTGTTTTTAGCAAGTGTGTTAAATATTTTAGTACTGTTGATTCCTTGGTGATTTTCTTGTGTAGCTTTTCCCTGATGCACCACTGTGTGAACCGTTTCCATTTTGCTACATAGCACCTCCGTCTGGTAGGCCTCCTTGCCTCCCGCAGCACCCGCAGTGTGCTCTCTGGGACTTTTAGGTGTGCAAACTCTACTTCTTCAGGAGCCAGGCTGCTAGGCAGAGGCTCTCTGGCTCTGGGTAAAGCACCTCCCCGTTTTGCATGGAGAACAAGTCTTTTCTTCTTGCAAACTTGTGTGGTGGGCCCTGCGCCATCTCCACTATTTGTGAGAACCAGGACTGTCTGGCCACCTGTGGTGCTACCAGAATCAGTGTCATGTTGCTGGTTCTGCATTTGCTCAGCACTCTGTGTATCAGTGGTATCGGGGGAAAAGCATAGGCAAATGTCTTCGACAAGCTTATCCATAGGGCATTTCCCTGGGATTGTTCCCCTGGCTGTCTGGATGCGAAGTATCGGCATTTTGCATTCTGGTGTGTTGTAACAGGTCTATTTTTTGGGTTCCCCCACTTCTTGAATAGCTTTTGAGTTTCCTGTGTATTGAGCTCCCACTCCTGGGATGCTGATGTCTGTCTGCTGAGCCTGTCTGCCTCCACGTTATCCTTTCCTGGTAGGTGTATTGCCAGGAGGTCTATTTGTAGTGGGATGGCCCATCTCCATATTTCCTGCGCTAAGTTGGAAAGCGCTACTGATTGTGTTCCTCCCTGTTTGTAGATGTAGCACATCGTTGTGGTGTTGTCGGTTTGTATCAACACTCTCTGCCTGTTCAGTTGTTTCTGGAAGGATTTCAGGGCAAGGAACACGGTCTTTAGTTCCAGGTAGTTGATGTGTCTGATCGCATCTGTTGGAGTCCATAGACCCATCACCTTGAGCTGGTTCACGTGTGCTCCCCATCCCATCTGGGATATGTCTGTGGTGATGGTCACTGTTGGGGTTGGTGGTGTTAAAGGCTGCCCCCTTGTTATGTTCTCTTTGTTCTACCACTCTATCTCCTCTTGCACTGCATGTGTTACAACTACTAGATCTTCCCAACTCCCTGTAGCTTGTGACCATTGTTGTTGCAGCCATTCCTGGAGTGGTCTCATGTGGAGTCGTATATTGGGGACTAGGTGTATGCAGGACGCCATCATCCCCATGAGCTTGCTCGCTGTCCTCACTATTAGAGCTTGCCCCTTCCGGTATTGATGTGTCTCCTTTAGCAGGGCAAGTATTCTCTTCTCGCTGGGGAACACCTTGCTCTGAATGGTGTTGATCTGTTCTGGTTCCATTGAGGATTTCCCCCAGTGTATTGAGAATCCCAGTTCTGTCAGCGTCTGTGTGACCCGCTGTGCATGTATTTGGCATTCTTTATAGGAACTTGCCTTTATTAGCCAGTCGTCGAGGTAGGGGTATACATGAATCCCCTCCCTCCATAGGTGCGCCGCTACAGCTGCAAGGCAGTTTGTGAAGACCCTTGGTGCGGATTTTAGTCTGAAGGCCAGGGCTGTGAACTGGTAGAGCGCTTTGTTGATGGCAAATCTTAGTAGATGTTTGTGTTGTCTGTTCATAGGAATGTGTAGGTAGGCGTCTTTGAGGTCTATGGTGGGCATAAAATCTCCGTCCCTTATCTGAGGAATTTTTGAGTCTTTATGTATTGGTTTACGAACTGTAGATCCAGGATGGGTCTTAACATTTCGTCTACATTTGGTGCGACGAAGTAGTTTGAGTACACTCCCTTGTTTGTTTCTTTGAATGGTACTGTTTCTATCGCCTTCTTGTGGAGGAGTTCTTGTGCTTCCTGTAGGAGGAGCGCAAGTTCTTTTGCAGAGTGCGTCTTGCTTTTTGGCCTCCTGTTTGGTGGCTTCTTTTCCAGTTCTATACAGTATCCGAACTGTATGATGTTCAGTATCCATTTGTCTGTTGTTATTTTCTTCCACTCCTGGAAGAAGTGTCTTAGCCTGCTTCCTACTGGTGTTACATGTTCGTTGATCTCTCTTTTGTGCGCGTGTAATAGTTTTTTTCAGTCCTTTGTTGTGCCGCTCCCGTAGAGGTGTTGTGTGGGTGGGCAAGTACGGTGCAGTGGAGTCACTTTGAGGTGGGTTGCTGGCCCCCTCTCCTTGTTTGCCCTTGTCCATTCAATCACCCTCGAAAGGACTGGCCCCTAGGTTGGTACTGCCAGGTTTGCTGTTGCTGACCCAGCTGCGCTTGGTTGTTGCCCTCGACGGTTTGTTGGAAGGTCTGGGGGGACGTTCCAGGCTGCTTTCCTCCTCTGCCTTTTGGTCTCCTTGAGGGGGTGCCCCTTATCATACCTCTGAACTGCAGCGCTCCCATGGACCTCGCAGTTCCATTCTCTTTCTTGAGCTGCGTCAGTTTGTCATCTACTGGGGCCCGAACAGAGTTTCCCCATTGAAGGGTGTGTTCAGAATATTATTCTGGACTTCTGGCTTGAAACCTGAGATCCTCAGCCAGGCATTCTTCCTCTCTGTTATCCCCACTGTGGTATATAAATAAATAATACCGGATCTAGGTTTTACTGGACATAGCAATAACAGATAGCTCAATAAATAAGAGTCAAGATTCGAGGTAGTAGGAGTTTGCAGGTTTAATACAGCATAAAGGACAGGAACAGGACAACCTGCACGGGAACAGGATGGCAGCGCTGCCGGGGGCAGGATCAGAATCGGCGTAACATTTAATAACAGTGCACAAATATATATACTAAAACAGTTACATTACAATGAATTACAGTAGGCGGAGCAGTGGGTGTGGTCAATAGCAGTCGCGAAAGATAAGGGTGAAAATGGGTGTAACAGGGGCGTATACATAGACATGTGATGCAAACATAACAGAATATGTCATAAATGGGGCGGAAACATGAAGGGGGCTACCTAAGGAGCCGGGACCTCTAACCTAATGGTGCGCGCAAACTGACAATGACGTGTTACTAGGAGAAGCTGGGGGCTATGAACTCTGTGCTAGGAGCAGAGACTGAAGTCTGGAGAGTCAGGGCGACATGTACCTAAACAGTATCTAGTATCTGATGTTTAGAGAACATGTTGATAGAATCCAAAAGTTATCGGGGTAAAGGCTAACAGACTCTAAGAATGGTGCATGCATTACTCTACATGTAGTGCGTGATGAAGAATATTAAATGACCATTAAATGCAGTATTTCTCTTACATGGAGACGTAAAGGCTAGACAATGACGGAAACTATTGATGCGATTCAGTAGCTTAGGAATGCAGAGAAGGAGGGCTGGACTGATAACTAGAATCATAACATACTCTTGGCAGACTCAGAGGCAGAGCCAGGCTGAGCCGGGCACTGTGAGGCAGGAAGTAAGTGAAGGGTCGAGGATACAGGTGGGGGCTGTATCGCTCCTCAGCGAGGGTTCAGAAGACAGGAGCTGAATCTGGTGTCCGGGCCCATTTGAGGCCTAGAAACGGGGACTTTACAATGAAATAACGTGCACACTGAGAAACGTGGCAACGTAACTTTACATAGGCCTAATACTCGTAGCTTTCACGAGAACTGGAAACTGGCATACTAGTAATGGACACAACTGTAATTGCGTCTTTAATCAAACATGGGGGATACATATGCATATTTAATCATGCACACATAACATAAGATGGAGGACACGTAGGGACACAGAACATGGCAAAATTTACTTTTCCACATTCCCTCCTTGTCACTACGTTTCCATCAGGAAACATCAATATTCATGATACCATCTATCATTTCATACAGTATCATTTGCTCGTCTCGAATTTTCTTGGAACGGGATTTAGGACGGGACTCGGGACTAGGAATACAAGATGTAGCACAAATGCCGCAAATCGCAGGGCCACATTGTAAACAGAGGCAGCAACTGAATATGATCGCTACTGCAATACCCAGAAATGACAATACTTTCCATCCCCAGGCGGAAATTATATTCCAGAACCAACCGGACCATGTCCAGGTGCCTGGATCTTGGTGTAACATATGGGCAATTTTATGGAGTCTGGTAATAGCTGAATAAACAGACGGTGCGTTATTAGGAATGAAAATGCAGCAACTAGATCCGATGACTCTACATGCCCCGCCCCTATCGGCCAGTATGACGTCAAGGACGAGACGATTCTGGAGCACGACATATCTCATAAAGGATTGTTCTTCGGTTAAGTTACCTAGAGCAGAAGTAGTCTCAATCACTACTGCTTCAAGTGTTCTGGTTAATCTACGTATCAGTTTACTATTCACGACAGTACCTAAGTAGGGGAAGACACCTTTATTGATATCTATGTATTGTTCTAGAGCAGTTTCAGTATAATCGACAATCGGGAGATTTCTCTTGTGTCTAGTATGTACTAGGTGGGAATTCCTATGATAGTCAGGTGGGGCTAGGAAAACTGGTGGCAGTAGGAAGGCAATGTAACATGTACCATCCCAATCAAGGGGCAGACGAACATATGCGGTCTGACCACAAACAAAATAAGAATGACGTGAAGCTTTGAAAATAGATTTCCTACTGTCACTATACTTGATAATAGTAGTACAATCACTATGGCCTACATGTATGGAACCATTATTTCGGACACATAATTCACCTTTGACTGGTAGTACTGACATGGCAGGTAAGTCTGGAGTAGAATCAGACTGAACATTCAGGACCATAAAACTCGAAGAATAATTACCCAAATTATAAACTTCATTTTCTAGATCTAACCCTGTTCTGTGGGGAAGACCTTGCTTGTCTGGGAAACATGTACTGTTCAGAAAAGACATATCTGTTAAGGATGACGTTAACGTGGACCATGCTCCACACGAACCATTATGTGAAAATGGATAAGGAAAGAGTGGCAGAACTCCCTTCGGTGTCTGGAAAGGGGGGAGTCGACCGCACACCCAACAATTTGTGGCATTGCTGGTCTGGTGTGAATAATGTAACATGCGGATGAAGGAGTTATTACGCATAGCAAGACGATAAGAAAGTTCATGAGGAGGCAGATCACTAAACGTGTGCTCTATTGTAACATTAGCAGACTTTTTTACATGAGAAACTGAAAAACACAAATAAAATGCATAACTGGTGCAGGAAATCATAATGCTGAAATATAGCAGAAAACATAAAATAATAGTGCAACTTCTAGAGTTCTCACTAACTCTCTCTCTATGGGGGTCTATTATATACATGTCAGAAACCGGTCTAACCGTTTCACCTAGGGGAGGACTTAGACAATCAAACTGGCTGACTTATTTTACTAGACCTTAGTTTAAGCTTATACTCCTGTTGCGGAGTTTTCTCTAACAGGGAAGGGTTCGTAGCAATGTCTTTTGCGGGACAGTCCTTAAGAATAGTACTTTGGCAGTCTTTAAGATCCTCGGAAATGTTCTTTGAAACAGGCTTTAGTCCAAAAAATCTTTTCACATGTGACAGGTGGACCCAGCCCTTCCTGCCTTCCAGCTTGACGGCAGTACGGGTGGCCAGGAGGACCTGTCGGGGTTCCTTCCAGCGAGGCTCCAGCGGACTTGAACGATCAAAATTCCGGACAAGAACCATGGATCCGGGAACGATTTCATGCGGTGCCACCTCGGTATTGTCTGGAAATGCGGCAGCAACCTGTGAACGACAAGAGTTGAGGGCAGACATCAAGGAAGCTAGGTAATCTGTCAGCATATTACTTGAAACATCGGTAATACTTCGAGGTCTAGGTGTACCCCACATGTTAGGGGGGCGGCCGAATACGACCTCATAAGGGGACAGACCTGATCTGGAATGTGCGACCATGCGCATATAAAATAAGGCAACTGGCAGAGCTACTAGCCAGTCCACACCTTTCTCTTTACATACTTTTGCAATTCGGATTTTCAGGGTCTGATTATGTCTCTCTACGAGACCGGCTGCTTCTGGATGGCGTACACAATGGAACTTCCACTGGTACCCTAACAACAGGGAAATATGTTTCATGAGCTCAGATGAGAATGGCTGGCCGTTATCAGAATATACGACTCTAGGGAGTCCGTAGCGGGGGAAGAATTCACGAACCAACTGCTTGGCAGTGGTCGCGGCTGTGTAATCTGGGACTGGAT
Source organism: Lissotriton helveticus (assembly GCF_964261635.1). Taxonomy (NCBI): domain Eukaryota; kingdom Metazoa; phylum Chordata; class Amphibia; order Caudata; family Salamandridae; genus Lissotriton; species Lissotriton helveticus. The sequence continues at coordinate 1,780,447,501 of NC_136065.1, forward strand.
ATGCTTCTGTCCACCTGGACAAAGCGCATACAACTACAAGGACATACTTGAAACCTCGACATCGCTCCATCTGAATATAATCCATCTGGAGGACTTCAAAAGGGTGGTCAGGGGGCTGGAATCCACCTTGTTCCACCGGGACACTTTTACCTGGATTAAACTGACAACATATCATACAGGTACGGACTTTCTGCTTGGCTGCAGCTCGTAAATGCTTGTTGAACCAAATGTTCTGGATACTATCTAACATAGCTTTTTCTCCTAAATGTGCTGGACTATGTGCGGTATTGATAATGACTTGAACCATAGAATCGGGGAGAAACCATGTGGCTTTACCCTTCGTTACCCATCCCTGATCTGTCTGGACCCCTCCTTGTTCGGACCATTTCTTGATTTCCTCGGGAGTAGCATGTAACTGGATATCTATGACATCTTGAGTGGGGTCCTTAACTGTCATACAGGTAGTCGGATCTGGAGTGTATGTCGGTGTCTTATTAACTGGAATGTCTGGTGTCTGTGCTGTAAGCTTGGCTGTGCGATCTGCTAGATCATTACCTTGGGAAATAGTGTCAGTAACTTTCGTATGTGCTTTGCATTTCATAATAGCAATAGATGTCGGTAAGTGTATGGCATCTAACAGAGCTTGAATAAGGAGACCATGCTGAATCTTGAGTCCATGAGAAGTCATGAAACCTCTCTCCTGCCAGAGCACTCCAAAGTCGTGTACGACTCCGAATGCATAACGTGAATCTGTGTAAACATTAACTTTCAGGTTCTTGGCGTGTATGCAGGCTTGTGTCAGAGCAACTAGCTCTGCTGCTTGAGCAGACAGGGTGTCAATACGGTGTGTTTCAATAACTTCAGTGTCAGTAGTCACTGCATACGCGGCTACTAGTTCTCCTGTACTTGTTCTCATACATGAACCATCCACATAAAGTGTCAGGTCGGGATCTGGTAATGGAATATCTGTCAGATCTTGTCTTGGCTTAGTCATAATGTTAACTACTTCCACACAGTCGTGTGTGGCAGGATTTGAATTAACTGACGGTAACAGTGTTGCAGGATTTAGGACGTTGCAGCGTCTGATTTCTATGTGTGGCTGGAACAGTGTCAGTTCATAACCTGTTAAACGTGCAATTGTCAAGTGCTGAGTCTGTGTTCGGTTTAAAAGAACTTCCACGGAGTGTGGAACTTGTACTGTCAAGGAATGTCCTAATACTATGGAATCACTTTGTCTGATAGCTAGTGCTGTGGCTGCAACTGACTTGAGGCACGCAGGCAGAGCCTGGGCTACTGGATCTAATGTGCTCGAAAAATAAGCACAGGGCTTGTATTGTCCTGCTTGATCTTGTGTGAGAACAGATAATGCTGTACCTTCCCGTTCAGTGACAAAAAGTGTAAAAGGCTTACTGTAGTTCGGTGTTGCTAGAACTGGAGCTTGGCATAGAGCTTTCTTTAACTCATTAAAACTAAATGTATGTTCAGATGTCCAAGGGAGGACAGTCGATACGGCTGCCTCCTGTGTCGTTAACTGTATCAGTGGTTTAGCTAGAAATGCATACTGAGGAATCCATTGTCTGCAGTAAGAAGTGAGGCCAATAAAAGCACGTACCTCCTTCTGGGTCTTGGGCTGAGGAAGACTCGCTATTAACTGGATACGGTCAGGTGTCAATTGCCTACCCCTCTTGGACAGTAAGTGGCCTAAATAGATCACTTGCTGGACACAGAATTGAAGCTTAGAAGGGGACACCTTGTGCCCCATCTCGGCAAGGAAATACAAGACTGTAAGGGATGCTCGCTCGCAAGCACGTTCAGAACGGGCTGTGATCAGTAGATCATCGACATACTGGAGCAGGGCAGTGTCAGTTGGCATGTGATTATTGTCTAGTTGTCTCTTAAGTGCTTGACTGTAAATACTTGGACTTTCTGTGAAACCTTGAGGAGCGCGTGTGAACATATAGCTCCTTCCATTTAAACAAAATCCGAAAAGAAACTGGCTGTCTGGATGAATGGGGACACTGAAAAACGCGTTCTTGAGGTCTATGACTGAAAAAAATGAGGCTTCAGAATCAATGGCTGTCAATAGGGAAGAGATATCTGGGACAACTGGGTACTGGGGAATAATACATTTGTTGAGTTCTCGAAGGTCAATCACTAATCGATATACTGGGGGTGCATTTGGATCAGTACGTTTCATGACTGGAATGATCGGAGAATTACATACATTGGAGTCAGTTTCTACAACTACTCCTTGAGCGATGAGCTCGTCAATAATTTTGGATAAGGCTGCTACAGCCTCAGGTGGCAATCTGTACTGTCTGATTCGTGGTAACACTACACCTGGCTTGAGAGTCACACGATGGGGTGTGATTTGCATATAACCAACATCAGTAGGACCTTGTGCCCATAAATGCTGCGGAACATTGGACAATCTTGGATCAAAATCTCGTAATACATAGTGACCCTTGAAGTCACGTAGGAACAGTCGTATTCCCTCTGGGGAGCAGCATATGACTGCACCTAATTCTTTCAGTGTCTTAATGCCTAACAGATTTTCTGGACATGACTTCGTAAGTAACAGATCAGTAGTGCGGGACAATGGACCTACTTCTAGAGTAACTGGCTTAGATATCTCGTTTATAATAGGCTTTCCTGAAAATCCAAGGGAAACATTTCTAGAGCCTGAGAGCGGAGCCCCTGGAACTTCGGCATGACTAATGGTGGTCCTACTTGCCCCTGTATCAATCAGAAACTTTCTGTCTTTCCCTAATACTTGACTATGAACATAGGGACCCTCTTGATCTACAGGAATCTCGATGAGAGGCAAGCCTACCTCCCTCTCTAGGCTGTTTCATGAATATGGCTGATACTCTGGATACTCGGACTGTGCATACTGGTACATCTGTTGTGTAACATGCTGTGTTGCAGCAATAGGCTGCGGTACTGGAACTGTCTGTTGTGCATTCTGTGGCTGAGAAGTCTGTGAAACTTGTTCTTGTCTAGGCGGACGTGGTCTTTCTTTAGTCTTACCGGTAGCTATATTATGTTTCAGAACTGCACACTCGTTTATAAAATGACCTGGCTGTTTACAATAATTGCATGTCCCTTTAACGGGAACTGCAGGATGACTGGCTTGATTCGTACCCCTCTTCTGACTGTCTTGTGGAATAGATTGTGCAACCAGCACTTTCATTTTCGTGTCTTTCATACGTTTCCTTTCATGATCTTGTTCTTCTCTGATTCTATTCTGGTGGTATTGAAGCATCTGTAACATCTGGGACGGGGTATTAGCTTGCCAGGTACTTTCGACTTTCAAAACTCGATTCTTAACTTGTGGACTTGAATTCTCGACTAATTTAGTAACAAAAAGATGAGGGTATGACTCGCTACTTGTCTTGAGGCCACTGTTTATACTAAAACATTTCTCGAATCTAGAATAAAAATCACTAGTGTCTTCATCTTGTTTCTGTTTACAGGCTGAGATTGCATCCCAGTCTTCCTTTTTAGTTGCTAATAATCTGGGCAAAACTTGTATTAACAGTTCAGGTAATTCTTTACATTTCTCTCCTAGACCGGTACCTGGTACTCGTATCTTATCTTCAGCTTCTAGGACTGCCCAATCGATCTTTTTCTCTCCCACCTCCCATTCTTTTTCCTTGAGTTTCTCGTATACCCCTGCGGGCAACAGGACTTTTAACATTTTAATTATATCTGGATACGTGTATTCTCCCATACGGAGCATGTCTTTTAATTCCCGGTGGAACCCTGCTGGATCTTTATCATGACAGGGAATTAACTTTTTCATCTCTAAGAGTTCCATCTTTGTAATCGGAGTGTAAACAAACACTCGTTGCATTTCACCATCTGTTGTCCTAACTGGGTGTACTTCTCGTAACGGATTCTGTCTGTCTATGTAAAAGGGTTTACTTTCTGGAGGTGAGACATGAACAAAATGCGGGTTCAAAAACGTTCTATATTTGTGGCGCTGTTCTAGAATGACACTAATTAAATCGGTACCTAAACCTTTCCATCTATACTGGAGTAACTCGTTCAGGACATCGTGTAACGGACCTGGATCAGAATGTTGACCCTCATACAGAGTAATGAGGTGCTGGATCATATACATACCCACCAGTCGTTGCTCGGCTGGAGGCAGTTTCAGAAACATTTGTGCCACTATTTCGTCTGGAAAAGTGGTAGAATCAGTAATCCATCGGACCGCTGATCGGACTAGTTCTTGTTCATGCATAGTACTTAACTCACTGTAACCGATTCGTGATTTCAGAATGTGATCGGTAGCTTGAAATACTTGTTCCAGAGAACCTTGTTCTGGTGCTGGATGATGTAAAACTGACTTGTGTTCTAGGCGCAAATGGCGATCTGGAAATCTAGATTTTCCTACATACGCTATTCTAGTGGGATTCTCGTCCTCTACCTCTTCAGTAGAGTCATTTTCTTTCTCGCTTACTTGTGCTGCTTTACGTTGTTCGTGTAACTTTAGTATTTCCTTACGAATTTTCTTGTACATACTCTCTATACTACTGATAGTCTTGTGTTTACCCTCGGCTATATTATCACTCCACCTTGTCAGGATTTTCATTTCGGCCGGATCTTTAGTTGGGTAATCTTGTTCTCTTATTAGACAATTAATCAGAAACTTTAATATCATGAGCTGGATCTCAGCTTTCCTTTGAGACATGGCTTCGCCAATACTTTCTGGATCATCCCCTGTACGGATGAAACGATATATTCTGTCTAGATCTCCTTTCATATCTGGTAGGGTGTCTAAATACCCGGTCACCCGTCTTACACGGATGGAATATATTACTGTACTATCATCACCTGCAACTGGATCATAGCGGCATTCAGTGAGAGCTCGTCGGATTTCTGCAACGGACTTAAATTTGGGCGTACGCTGTAACGCACATTCATGTAACTCGGCCAACGTTCTACGTTGGTGCGGTGGCGGGGTACCAGGAGGACCTCCTCCTGCGGCCCCTAAACTGGAATCGTCGACTGATACTCTTCGTACCAGCGCGGCGGGAAATTGTAATGTAGGCTGGACCGGGGGTACCGTAGCAGGTACTGCAAGAGGTGCCCCGGTGTCTGGGGGAGCAGGAATTGCCTGATTTACAGGGACTGGCGGAACAGGATTTGCATATTCCGGGACTGTGTCGTCCAAATAGGACGAGATGAAAATATCAGCTGCGGTCGGTTTGTGACGTAGCTTGGTCGGAACTAATGGTGGCGGAAAATTACTGGATGCCTCCGGGGTCGCTTTTGGCAAGCCCTCGGCAAGAAGAGGATACATACCCTTAATAAGGGCATTCCTCTGTCTGTCTGACTGTTCTGTTTTAACTCGTTCACCTATCTCGATTAGTTCCCTTTCCTGGGCTCGTTCCAAGGATTCTCTACTTAGTTCTGACTTTCTGATTTCTTTTTCGGTTCTTTTATGAGATTCTTTGCGCCATAACTCGATGGCATCTTTCTGTGACTGTCTGGCTTTCTTTTTCCATAATGCTTCTTCTACTCTCATGATGCACTCGGCATCCCACGTACCTGATACGGGCCATCTATACTTTTCCTCTAACTCTTTGGTATACTCTACCCATAAATCAAGATATAATATGGCACTTATGCCATGCTTCTGATACATAAAATGACCTGGACTGTCCCTAGGCGGGACAGGAACTGCTGCTTCTAGCAGACCTTTTCTAGTTTTTAACTGACGTAATTTCGAGAATAAGGGCATGACTGAACTGTAATCTAGACACAATACAATACACAATGAACACGATAATTACTGCACATTCATACCACGACATTAAAATACATGAAGAATATTTAAAATAACAGTTCGAACAGAATACTACCTGGAATACTGAAAACAGAATACATGAATTTTCTCGAGAACAGAACTGACTAGAACAGAAACTAGATGCACTGATGAAACAGTACGAAACTTACCGGTCTCATAAAGAGACACGTCAGGACCCGCATCCACCGAAGTGGACACTTCGTTTTGGGTCTGTGTACCACCAACCCACGGACCAGAGTCAATTAGATTGACCCTGTCTAGATACTACCCCAGCAATGGTACTCACCGGGCAGCAAGAACGGAAGGCCTCGGACTGGACTGGACTGCTTCGACGCCGGACGGACGAACTTCGGACTTCTGTTACGGGTGGGCCTCCGGATACCTCGGACCTTGGACTCTCGGCTTGGGCTCTGGTCGGGACTCGCCGCGTTCCTCCACCGCCTCGTCTGGATGCTGGACCGCCACCTCCGTCTCCTCCGTGGGCCTGAGGGATACTTGAAGCAGAAATATCTGCACGTGCACGGTATGGTTCCGTCACGGCTGCAGAGGGTCAGGGGGCCGGCGTGGCTTCACCGGCGCGTGGGGAAAGGGCAAGTCCCTGTTCGGGCGCCATTATGTGGTATATAAATAAATAATACCGGATCTAGGTTTTACTGGACATAGCAATAACAGATAGCTCAATAAATAAGAGTCAAGATTCGAGGTAGTAGGAGTTTGCAGGTTTAATACAGCATAAAGGACAGGAACAGGACAACCTGCACGGGAACAGGATGGCAGCGCTGCCGGGGGCAGGATCAGAATCGGCGTAACATTTAATAACAGTGCACAAATATATATACTAAAACAGTTACATTACAATGAATTACAGTAGGCGGAGCAGTGGGTGTGGTCAATAGCAGTCGCGAAAGATAAGGGTGAAAATGGGTGTAACAGGGGCGTATACATAGACATGTGATGCAAACATAACAGAATATGTCATAAATGGGGCGGAAACATGAAGGGGGCTACCTAAGGAGCCGGGACCTCTAACCTAATGGTGCGCGCAAACTGACAATGACGTGTTACTAGGAGAAGCTGGGGGCTATGAACTCTGTGCTAGGAGCAGAGACTGAAGTCTGGAGAGTCAGGGCGACATGTACCTAAACAGTATCTAGTATCTGATGTTTAGAGAACATGTTGATAGAATCCAAAAGTTATCGGGGTAAAGGCTAACAGACTCTAAGAATGGTGCATGCATTACTCTACATGTAGTGCGTGATGAAGAATATTAAATGACCATTAAATGCAGTATTTCTCTTACATGGAGACGTAAAGGCTAGACAATGACGGAAACTATTGATGCGATTCAGTAGCTTAGGAATGCAGAGAAGGAGGGCTGGACTGATAACTAGAATCATAACATACTCTTGGCAGACTCAGAGGCAGAGCCAGGCTGAGCCGGGCACTGTGAGGCAGGAAGTAAGTGAAGGGTCGAGGATACAGGTGGGGGCTGTATCGCTCCTCAGCGAGGGTTCAGAAGACAGGAGCTGAATCTGGTGTCCGGGCCCATTTGAGGCCTAGAAACGGGGACTTTACAATGAAATAACGTGCACACTGAGAAACGTGGCAACGTAACTTTACATAGGCCTAATACTCGTAGCTTTCACGAGAACTGGAAACTGGCATACTAGTAATGGACACAACTGTAATTGCGTCTTTAATCAAACATGGGGGATACATATGCATATTTAATCATGCACACATAACATAAGATGGAGGACACGTAGGGACACAGAACATGGCAAAATTTACTTTTCCACACCACCATCATGAGTCTGCTGGATGTGTCTGCCGCGTCCAGGGCTGATTTGAGGTAGGAGCTTGCCATGTTCTTGCCTTCCTCCACCAGGTGTGCTGCTCTCTGTTGGTACTGTTCAGGGAGGAGTTTGAGTAGCTGTCTGACCTCCTCCCAATGCTGGTACGTATGCCTGTTTAATAGGGCATTAGAGTTAGCAATGCGCCAGTGAATAGCTGCATTCCTCTCTATTTTCCTTCCTGTGAGGACTATCCTCTTACTTTCTTTGTCTGGAGGTGGCCCTGAGTTTGTGGGAATGTTGGCCCTCTTTCTGGCTGTTGCTGCAATAAGGGAGTCAGCCGGGACGGATTCCTGGATTTATGCTGGGTCCTCAGAGGAATGTTTATATTTTGTCTCTGTCCTAGGTGTGACAGACCTGCAGGTCGATGGCTCCTTGAATGCTTCCCGGCTGTTCTCTTTGATGTCGTCGATGTCAACGTCGAAGTTGCCTTCGGCTCTTTTTCCTTCGGTGTCGAGCGTGCCTTTTCGGGGACGTGCTTCAACGACCTAAGTTTGTCTTGGGTTTTCGCCGGCTGGGAGACCTTTTCGAAGGATCCGCTGGGCTGTTTGTCCCTGGATGCAGCTGTGGCTGTCGATTGCTTCGGTGCCAGTACTCCTTTCGAGGACTTTGACTCTGATTTTCGAGAGTCTGTCTGGCTTATAGGGGTCGACGTCTCTTACCTTCTTTGTCGACTTCATATCGTTCTCTACCACCGTGTAGTCTCAGGTCCCTTGGTGATGTTGTCCTCTTCTTCACTGGAGAGGCCTAAGTCCCGAAGCGACAAAGGTTGTCCTTGGACCTGCATGTTGTAGTTGGCTCTCCTCTGTCTTTCCTTTACTCTGAGGGTCTTCGGGGTGAATACTGAGCAGGGGTTGCAATCCTTGCTTTCGTGGTCAATTGGAAGGCAGTGGCTGCAAACCGGGTGCTGGTCATTCTGCACGTACTTGTGGTGGCAATTATGGCAGAATTTGAAAGGTGTTTTGTCCATTCCTGCGCTCAGGGGTCCCCTGTGTGCGCATTCTCCGTTGGACGTCGAAGTTTTTGATCTTCCCCTTCTTCTTCGTCGTCCCGGCTCTGTGTTCTTGATTGCGAGATGTATTCTCCAAATTTCTGTGGTTTTCCTGCTTTATTTTTGCTTCTTCTTTCCAAAAACTCTGGAACCTCTCAGTGATGATCCAGACCCAACGGCGGGAAAAATAATCTGAAGATGGCGCCCAAAAGTAGGAGCTTCTGGCGGAAGCGCGCCGATGTCACAGGAGTACACCAAATGGTGGGGTTACGAAAAAAAACCCAGAAAAAATACTACAATCTGGACCCAACCACTAGACCGCGGAATAATGCAGAGCATAGTGAATCCAGAAAGATTCACGCTGTAAAACCTTGTTTTTTAGCCAAAGGTCGTTCCAAATTTGGTCCTCCTGTTAAAGTTGTGAAGGTGTGTGAAAACAGTGTGGTTACTCAGGATGGCAAGGTCTGGAATGTAAGAAGAATTGTTAAATTCAGGTCTTGTGAAGACTCAAAGTTCACTGTTTTTAAAACTTCTTTGGCAAATCGTCCTATTCCTGATAAAGGGTTGCCTGTTGCTTCAAGGGTTAAAATTAACAATAGAACCATTTCTGTGCCAGACGAGGTACTGTACTTAATGTTATCATTTTCTTCTATTATTTTTTCATTTTTGTTTTCTTGTTTTGGTTTATTTCTTTTTGTTGTTGTTTCCTTTTGTGTTATGGGGTGAGATGTGTTACATTTTGATTTCATTAGTGTGCTGCTTTCATATGTTCTACATGGAATGTATACGGCGTGCCTGCCATCTCTGCTGTTCCATCTTCTATGTTCTGTTTGTGGCAGTTATCTTCTACTGGCTGAGCTGTTCAGAGGTACTGTGCTGCTTCTAAATAAATTCCTTAAAACCACTTACCTGCTGGTCCTCCTCGTACAGTAACGCAATGATAATTGTTACAATGTTAAAATAGTAATGTTAGTTAATTAAAAGATATATAAAATTGAACTGTATGTATACACAGTATGGTACATTTCTATAATGAATTGTGATAATATAAAATGTGATACGAAAAATAAGGAAACGGTTGAAAGAAAAAATAGATTTTAAGAAAGAGTATAAGCATGTATTTATCTACCATACACTGGGCCATTTTATCAGTGCAGTAAAAGTCAGTTTTTCCATAGGAAAAGCATTTTTGGTCTCTTAATAATGTTGGCACTGTTTGCCAACACTGCACAAAACTTTCTACAAAAAAGTATATCCACTTTAGGTTCTTTATGGCAAGTTTCATGTAAGCTAAGAAAAAGGTAGTCGTTCCAAGAGTGGCAATTCCCATTTTAATTCCTATAGGATGATTTGCTCATCAATATAGGAAAAATAGCTATATGGAATTACTTCAAATTTAGCACGAAGGTAGACATTACTCAAGGAAGTGCTTTGCTTGGTTTGGTGTAAATTTTTTCAGTACATGTCAATAAATTAGCATTTAAAAACAGTGCTCAAAAGGGTCATATAGAGGTTACATTTTATCACCATTTGGACCTTTCAATCATAGAACTGCTGTGGATTTGTGAATCCAATTAAAACAATAAAATCACCCCATTGGATGTGGGAGTTTTTTTCTCCTATTTTCAATTGCAGATTTACGAATCTAGCTGTGGGTTTGCAAATATGCTGTGCACTGACTGACTGGTCAGCACAGAATTCTTTTTTATGACAGCCTCTTTTACTCATCATGGTGCATAGAGCACAGTGTTGGGGAAAGAAAAAGAGCATAGGCCATGCTCTGATTATGTTGGCCACCTCAGGAGAGTCGGGGTGCAGGGGCTGACCAAGGTAAGGACCTGTGGCCAGCCCCTCTGTATACAGTTGAATGTCATGCACAACAGAGGTTGGATATCTGTGGACTCCCACTAAACAAGGATAATAGCCATGCACAGTAGAGGTTGACCTCAGGGCCTGAGTAGAGGCCAGGACCTGTGGCAAACCACCACTGTGCATAGCCAAAGTATGTGTGTTGTGGGTTTTGGCCGCCTTCTGAGGTTTGAGAGAAGGGCCTGGCTGGAGGCAAGGCCCAGTGCCAACTGCCTGTTGCACATGGCTAGAGACCAATCGCAACTGTGGTTGGCGGCCCATAGAATGTTCAGTGCAAGGCTTGCCAGAGGCCAGGCCCTGCGGCCAAAACTTCGCTGTACACACCTGAAGACTGTGAGCTGCATGTGTTGACCGCCCATGGGGAGTTGGGCACATGGCTTGGCTGGAAACCAGGCCCTGTGGCCAACCTATGGCTGAAGGCTGTGTAAAAAAGAAGCTGACCGCCTACGAAGAGCTAGGTGCAGGGCCTGTAGGTGCAGGGCCTGTAGGTGCAGGCCCTGTGGCCAACCCCATTCCTGAAGGTCAAGCACAGCCAGAGTAGTCCACCCATAGACAGTTGGGCGCAGAGCCTGACCAGAGGCCAGACAACAGTTGAGGTGTTCAGGTAAAGAAAAAGCAAAGCATTCAAAATGGACAAACCCAAGACCTAGTATTTTTTGTAACAACTGCAGTTAGTAGGGTGACGGGCAAGAGGCAATATTCTTACTTGGCAAAGACAGGGCAGTGTCCTCTGTGTGAATTTGTACTAACAGGAGATCTAGAGTTCCATTAACACACCCCTGAGCCTGGTCTCCCCATACATGTGTCATAATACTTCCACTAGCCCTAAGTGTACATGTACTCAGATCCTAGAATAGAGATTAGCTTGCCGAAACCCATTTCATCATGGTGTCATGTACCACGTACAGAGATGGTCCCTCTGTGAAATTGTCTATTAGACTATACTCACACTGGGCACCATAAACAGCCTGAACCAACGTGCAGACATTCTGAAAAACTGTTCATATCGTCTGGCCTGCACCACCCATTTTGCCTCTCGGTCTGATGTCCAATGCCCTTTTCTTGGAGGCCAAGATAATAAATATTATCCTAGCTTTGAGTTGGGCAAGTTAAATGCCCACTTAGGTCAAAGTTGCATATGTAGACAGGACTAGTGAGAAGAGACTAGAACAGGTGGTGATTTGTTGAGGCATGACTTCCACACAAGGACTCTTTCTCACTGTGACTCATATCACAAATAAACCTCCTCTAAATTTCCAGGAATGGGCCACTCTTCAGTACTGACCCAGCGTTACTTTGTATACAATACTTGCCAATACTATTCATTAGTTTCATAAGGATTAAAAAAAAAAAAAAACTCAAGGCATACATACGGTTTAACACAATTTTCTTGGCACTCTATTTTGTGTATTTATTTCTAATCAAAAAGTATCACAAATGTTGTTCGAAGATGCTCTGCATTTGATCCCCCTGGAGTTCACTCACCTCTGGTTTCTAAATTGCATTGCAGAAATTCTCAGTGACATTGGTAAAAACATATGGCAAATGTATGGCATTTTCTGTTTGTTCCCAATAATGCCACATTAGCATTGGGCAAGCACATTTACACTCCTGCGATCAAGATGAAATGTTTGAAACTCTTCTTTTTCTTCCCTTGAGGCCCATCGTGGCTTGCTCCTGGTTCCAGGCATCTGAGAATCGCTGCCTACTATGCACATTTTTGTTTGCTTGATGATGTCACTCGGTCCACTATTGATGACATCGAGTCAGTTATTACTGGCAGAGTGGTTGCATATTCAGAGGGAATAGCTAAGTGTATTAACGTCTACAGGCTGGAGCTTGAAACTCAACAGGTGTAAAGAGAATGTCCCATTGGCTCTGGCCAGACCCTTGTTTTTCAGTCTCTGTTACTGGAATGCTGTTCTTGAAATTATGAACTTATATAAGAGGCAATGAACAAGAGAGTAGCACCTTCAGTTGAACAGGACGAACCTTTGAACATTTCAAACATTGTTTTCTCCACAGGAGCAAGGAAACTGGACAGAGGGAACAGGGAAACTGCTGATGTTGAAGGAAAAGCACATTTGGGTATTTTTATAGCATTACAAGTTGAACAGTCATTTACAGCCGCTGGTGAAGCATCAACAATATTATGTAAATCAAAACAAACATACTTTCCCTGTGGTTTCTAGGTTACCAAAATAAAAGTCAAGTACCCCATCCTCCCAACCCTTGCCCCACTGCAGACCTAAGAAAACATACATTTTAAATTAGGGACTGTACAGGGTCAAAAGCTCAGATGGCCATTCTGGTCATATACCACAAAGTAATTGACTAGAACCGTTTGTTGGTATGTGGCCTGCATGGAATCAGAATTGTTAGCAATAAATAATCAACATGTACTTTGGCTCTTGCATAGTCAAAAAGGTAGGACCTGATTGAGAGAAAGAGTCCTGTGCTCTGATTGGCTGAGCGTTTAGGTAGACACCAAGTCCACCTGCCCCCAAAGAGCTCATGTCCACCACTTGACGTCAACTCAGTACTTCTTCAGCTCCGTCTCTGATGCCGACTTGTTGGCTCTCCGCTTGATGGAGGAGAATTTGACGGCCAATACGATGATGGTAATGACGAGAGCCACGCCGAGCACCAACAGTATCCACTGCCCCACAGCGGCTTGGTTGCTGTCCAGGGACATCCCCAGGAAACTGACTTTACTGTCTGCCATTGCTTGAGCTGGAGAAGAAGTGGGGTGGGAGGGGAAAGTTAATGTTCAAGATGCTTTTGGAATGACAGGCCAGAGTTGAGTAAATTAACTGTCACATTTGGCCCTCGGAGCTCCACAGACACAAGTTAAGTTGGAAAAACGTACAAAAATTGCCTTGGGAAATCTCTATTTACAAAGAATGGTGCCAGGGTTCCTAGATATTAATCACAAAGATGGTCTATGGAAGTGGAGCAAGTAAAGGAAGGGATGGGGCAATAGTTCTTCCCTACAGAAAGTGTGAGCAGTGACTAGGCTGCACATACGTAATATAAAGGTGATTGTGAACCCAGATCATGCTACTGGCAACCCCCTAAGATGGCAGACAGAGCCTAGTGGGGCGAAGGTAAGTGGCACCTACCCCTTTTGAATGGGATGGTGAGTTTAAGATCCAGGTGGGTAGGATCTAGCTACCAATCTACTTGAAAGGGTGGCTGGCCTTGTGGGTTGATGTGGGTGGGTGAGGTCTGACTGAGTGAGTGCTCTGTTTGAGAGAGAGGACTGTGAAGACAGAACTGCAGTGATACGAAGGCTTTGGTGAGGTTGCTGCACTGCACCCTGCACCATCACACGATCTGGAGAGGTGGGTATTAGGCTCAGACTAAGCCACTAGTGAGTTACCGCTCACCATTCCAGAGGCACTAAAATGGTCAATATGTGGAAATCAGCCTTACTGCCACTAAGTAGGCAGGGGAGGAAGGAGGGTGTGTGTTTGTGTGTGTGTGTGTGTGTGTGTGTGTGTGTATGTATGTATGCATGTCAGGGCAGTCCATTACACTCTGTCCCGGATGAGTATGTTCACAGTCCTGATGGTGTACTAGGCACCACCCTAGGCACAATAGAAGCGGGCATCAGAGGTAGTCTATTTCCCAAGCCTGTTCCCTTTAGAGAAGGCAGAAGGGGACATTTTCACTTAGGACATTTGACTTGCACACTAGCTTGTCATCTACATAGCTCATGGGCGCACTCAGAGTGAGAGATGGCATAGGGACTAGGTACAAGGTATCCAAAGGAGACATTTGATGGATGTATCTACTTAGGGGTCATCCCACGAGTTGTTTGTGAGTTACCAGTATCTCTCCAGGTGTCAATAAGTAGCTCATTAGATGAAGCCCAATCAGGTGGGTCATTCAGAGGGTCTGGAGCTGACAGGTGATGTCTCTTAAATGTTGCAAGAGTCAATTTAGTCTTGTTGCGGAGCACTGTGGTGTCAACCTGTGTGTATATGTGTGCGTGTGTGCGTGTGTGCGTGCACGTGTGTGTTTGTGTGTGTGTGTGTGTGTATGTGTGTGTGTGTGTGTGTGTGCGTGAGTGTGTGTGTGTTGTTGTGTGTGTGCATGAGAATGCAGGCAAAACGTCAGCTTCTCGAGTACAAGGTTAGGGAGCACATTCGGATGCGCTGAACAGGATCAGTCCAGAAGCAGTGAAGAGTAGGGTTCAGAGTTGGAGCAGAGATAGGTAAGTTCCTCTTGCCATTGAAGAATGGATATGGAGTGTGCACAAATGTTCGTATCTGTGTGTACATGCTAGTGTATGGGAGTACATTCACATGTCATGGTTTGCAATTGTTGGGTGTGAGCGTGTTCTCTTTCTGTGGTGGCTCTCCCTGGCAGAAAGGGCCCCTCTTTCCAGTCTATGGCACACCAGTGACCTTGGCCAAAGGTTGACCATCATTGGCGTATTGTGGGCCCCCTTACATAATGACAGCCACTTTGCCACATATGGGCATCTGTTACATTATATTGGAAATCCCAGACACGTGATGATTACTCAGGGGCATGTGAGACAGATTCTACCCATTTGAGGCAGTGATGAAAGTGACAAACAGATGCTCTAGACCAAATGTGCATTCACCTAGAAGTAGGAAAACATAGTGTTTGTATTTTTCAGCAAGTATAAGGCTTAGGTATGATAGAATGGAGTGCTTACTAAAAATGAAAATCCGACATTTGAAGGCATAATTTATATATTACTGAATAGGCTCATATTTGGAGACAACAGGTGTAATTTAGAGTGTGGGAGCCCCGCTATCGTATTTTTCTCCCCTTATTCAGAGGCTGAATATCCTATGTAGAAACAACAGAAACCTAGGGGTCTAAATGAGAAACTATCTCAATATGTCACACTGGTCTAAAAAGTACCAAAAATGACTTTCATAATGTACTTAGCAAAAATCGCTATGAAAGAGAACTATTTTAGGTACGAGGATATGTTGTACCTTCAAATCTCGGGCACGGGTATGGGCAGTATTTTTGCGCCAAGTTTGGCGAACCTCTATGTTCATATTTTTGAACAAGAGGAAGTACTAACAGCAAGAAACCCCTTCTTTTTGTCAATAATATGGTGGAAACGCTATATTGACGATATTTTGGTAGTTTGGCGGGGCGAGATGGATTCAATCAAGCGTTTCCACGAGTGGTTGAACACTCAAAACAGATTTCTACGGTTTACTGTGGAGATGAATAAAGAGAGGATTGCTTTCCTTGATCTCTCTATATACGCTACTCCCACTGGTCTTCAAAGCAAACTATTCCGGAAACCCATGGCGAGAAACTCACTCCTTCTCTATGGGAGTCAACATCCAAAGTCGCTTTGCGACAATCTGCCATATGGGCAATTTCTACGAATACGTAGGAACTGCTCTACTAATGAAAGTTTCACGAGACATGCAGCCACCCTTACTAGTCAACTTCAAGTAAGAAATTACCCTAAACAACTGATCAAACACTCCCTTAAACGAGCGAGCAATAACAACCGTGAGGCACTCTTAGAACCCACAACTGAAAAGCCACCTCTTACACGTCTGACTTTTGTCAGTACCTTTAATGCCAAATCGAACCTAATTCAGAGAATTGTCAAACGCCATTGGCGAGTACTGAACTGTACCAACGACAAGATTGAGCGACCCTTGTTCGCTTTTAAGCGGTCCAAGAATCTTCGTGATTGTTTGGTGCACACCCGCCCAATAGACATACGGACAGAGACAAGTGGCACCCTTTGGGATCTTCCGGCAATACAGGGACACCATCCTTGTGGTGGATGTTCTGTTTGTGCCCAAACCTGTAGAACTACTCAACTGGACATAGGAACCAATCGCCCTTGGTTACTTAAACGGTTCACTAACTGTAACAGCTCACATGTCATCTACCAGTTGGTCTGTCCCTGTAATGAGAGATACATTGGGATGACTACACGCAAGGTGCGTACACGCATGCTAGAGCATAAGAGCTCCTTTAGGAGTTGAAAGAGCGTGTCCAAACTCACCAAACATTTCCTGGAACATGGTCATAAGGAAACTGATTTTAGGTGGACGGTCTTGGAAAAACCTTTGATTCCCACCCACATTTCTGACGTCTCAAAATTTCGGTTCATGAAAGAACAAACGTGGATTTTCAAATTGCGTTCTGATTGCCAGGGTCTTAACGACGAAATCCCTTGGACAACACTCTGATATGATAGTCTTTACACTCTATCAGTTAACCCTAGGTCACATGCCTTTTCTAAAGTTTTTCAAATATACTTTGAGGTAGTTTACATAGTGGGTGCAGATACTTATAGTTGCTTCGAGGTGCGCTGCGCATAGTGGCCATGTCTTAGAAGTTTTAATACTTACATTGCAGCATGCGCCCCCCCTTTTTATTTTAAAGGACTGTACACTAACTACTTCATACCATTATCTGACTGTTATTGCAGGACATGCCAAGAAGCTTTCATTGTTTTTGACACACTTTAAATCCTCCATTTGGATATACGACATGAGATAAACTAACATGCCGTATAAGATCTATTAGAGCCGAGAATATAGTGCTGCGCATGCGCGAAACGTTTGAACTACACGAGGCAGTGGCGTGAGGTCATTTTGTAGTCCTCCAAGTCTCGCGGGACAACGGAGTTTACCCCTGAGTCTGAATACCGACAGAGACGTCTCTTTGAACAGGGTGAGTTGCCTTGCATAACTCCTTGTTAGCGCGCACTATTAATAGTCTTTTCTAACAAAAACTTGAGGCTATATCGAGTACGCTTGATAAAAAATGAGGCGACGCCTACCGGTTTCGTTTTTGTTCCAATACAGCGTGGTGCCGATTGGTCACGGCGCCACGCCACAATACTAGTTAACTTCACATACCTGTCCTGTTCGTTGCCTCCCCCTAAACTCGGGTCCTGTCAGAGGCAACGACGGACAGGTATGTTTTACAATGCTACCATGATGAAGAGCTTAGGTAGTTATAACACTGTGAGACTTTTCATATTGAACACTTCGTATTAAAGCAGAACACGTTTAGCAGTTTGTATACCTTTTGGGTTTACAATGTCTGTTAAGCCATGTAGTGTGGAACAGGAGACACCCACAGTGGTCAAAGCCCTTAGATGCTAAGGCTTTTGAATTGGTAATTTTGCATAAAATTGAGGATAATGTTCGGCTTGCTTATATTGTTGCAGATCAGAGTGTCATCTAGTTATTTCACGTACCTGCACTATGTACCTGTATCCTTAATTTTTTCAGAGCGTGGTCTCACTATCCCTGAGTATGTGTCCAGGTGAGGTGAGGCTATATCCCCGGTCATGTTGGGTGAGTGTTATAATTAATTATTAATTTTTGTCTCCTTTGAGATATATGAGTGATACACTTCAAATATTGTGTTTGTTCTGTGTTTTGTGAATATAGATGCATTGAATCATCCACAGATACGGAGGATACGCTATTTACTTCTATTATCCTTTTGATTTATCACTTCACAATTTTTTGTGTTAACTGAGTTTTCCTCCGTGATATTTACTCACTTTGCAGTAGCAATGTTGTGAACAGAAGCCCTGAAGAAAGCCTTGGGTCCTCCCCATTAAGGCTGAAACATGTTGGCTTTTATGCAGTTATTTGTTTAACACTGCTATGTTGCACTGTTCTTGTTTTTAATTAACAAGTAGGCAGATTCTTTTTTCTTCTGTCTTCTATCCTGTTTTATCATCCACCACCACTATATTTTTTGCACAGCACTATAACCCATCATCTCGATTATTTGGTTAACAAGTGTTTATGGGAAGGACCCAGCCATGGTACTAGGTATTAATATGGTCTCAATGATCAAGAGATCCTTTTACCTATGATGGATAACCAAATGATAATATTTGATCATTGCAAGATGGTGATGGGAATCCTCTGAATACCTCTTGGGTTCTACTCACTAACCACTACGGACATTCTATTTGTTTGTCTCACTTTCTTCTAATAATTGATAGTCATTTTTGGTACTTTTTAGACCAGTGTGACATATTGAGATAGTTTCTCATTTAGACCCCTAGGTTTCTGTTGTTTCTACATATTGTTTAGGGGGTGTAGACCTAGGCTAGGTCTCAAAACGCCCTCAGACCCTCTCTCTACTTGTATGTTGTGGTGCTGAATATCCTATGACAGAACCCCTGGCCCAGAAGCCCATCTGCCACGGGCCAGTAGGTCCATGTATCGGACACCGCTCCCTATGTTGTGTGGGCTTCTGATGCATATACTTTCCCGGCCTAGGGCCACCATGCACAGGATTAGAGGTAGGTGGCATTACATGACTAAAAGGAAAAATATTTATGGAGTAACACAGAGGTAGAAAACTCCCTCCTCATCAGGGCCATTGTATCTTTGCATTTCAGAACAAAGCTTTGCTTTGTGAATTTGTGACTGACATACATGACATGGCTGTCATGGCATTACAGTTTGTATGAAAGTGCTAGCGCCATGTCGGTGGAAGCACTTCCATCAAAATGATTTCTGCCTAACCAGTGGGGATCTCTATAGGGTGGGGTCCTTCACTAGGGCATTGGCCTCTACTGCCCCTGTATGTTAGCGGTCCACAAGCCAACTCACAGTCACCACCAAAGTACTAGTAAAGATGATATTTGAATGACAATTCTTGCAGACTCATTGAGACTTACTGCTGATGGTATTCCCTTGGTGGCAAAAGTCCTTGCTGCTATGGCTGCTATTTCATTACTCGAGTGGAAGTATTTCCTATTGATAGAACATTTTTGATGTTACGATTGGTAACTCTGCATGGAATTTTGGGTTAGTATATATAGGTAATCCTGTTTGGGATGATAAATATTGTTATTTTGGGTGATGTGGTTGCTACTGCAAAAGTGATATTTTTAGTAGCTCATTGACAAAAAGTAAATCTCATTATTGAAAAGGTTGGACACCCCTAACATAGTTACTTCAGGTATTTTTGTCACTCAAAGGAATTCCGTGAAGTGAAACTCTGTGAGTTTTGCCCACCCCAAGTACCTAAGTGAGTAACTAGGTCACCGAGGGGGGGGATTTACTAAGATTTTGCGCTGTGTTTGCGTAACAAAAGTGACACACAACGGCGCAAAATCTTTTTTTCCTAATTAACTTTCCAGCGTTAAACTTGTTTAGTGCTGGAAAAAATGTCAAAGTAATTTGAAGCAGTGAATTGCTCTGCTTCGTATTACTTTGTGCCATGGGGGCGTACCAAGGGTGGTGCATGGGCGTTCCCATGCAACCACCCAAGGTGTCTCATGCTAAACCCAATTTACTAAAAACAATAGATTGGGTTTAGCGTGAGAAAACTGCAATTTTCAACTAGGCACAAGGAAGGCAAAATGCTTTTAATTTCTCCTTCCTTTTCCGACTTTGCATGCGTGCTGCACTGTGCCGCATGCATGCAAAGTGGGAAAAGCTTTGCATCATGCCTAGCATAGTATTTTGTACATGAAGGCTATGCTACACTCATGCACACACCTTAGCGCTATGGCGCTAAGGTGTGTGCATGGCACACGGCAGCTAAAATTGGCGCCGGTGCAAGGGAAAGGGGAGGAGAGAGCCATATCTTTAAAAATATAGCCCTCTCCTGCGACCTCCCTGTCGCACAACACAGCCTCACGAGGGGGCTGCGCTGTGTTGCTTGGACATTTTGTAAATCTCCCCCCCCCGAGTGTGTGTATAAGTGATGCTCTATGTGCCAGGATGTGGATGAACAGGTGAATTAATCAATGTCCCACTGAGTAATGAGTGGGTATATAGAGCCCCTCTATCCCTCAGTACTCTGTCAATTCCAAATTTCACACTCCTGAATAGATAGTGGCAGAGGAGAAAACTGAAATGAAATAGGATGCGTTGGATGGGAAGGAATTACACAGAGAGGGATGGCGTGGAATAGCGAGATTCAATATAGGGGTGGTCAAAGTCCGGATCTGGACAATGCATTGTGTTTTACACACCTCCCCCTTCATCACACTGCTGAGAGCAATGCCCCAGGAAGACAAGAGCACCTCTCTGGTCACTCACACGTGACATCAAAACACTTCCCACAGAGGGTCACAACAAGTGCAACACTGCAAACCACGCACAACTCCACAGTGTGGCCAACTAGCAGTCGGAAAATGCATTGCGGAATACCACAATATGGTTTGAAGAGATATATACATGCGACGCTACAATACAATTGTGTATAACAAAAATATCCTGTGCTAGATTTCGAAATACAATACTGTAGTTAACCAGTAGATGGCAGGAATATAAGCCAAATTCCACACATTTAAATTAAGAGGTAATGTAGTACTGCTACACCTCAGTGGCCCTTCCTCTTCGTAGACTAATGGATACATTGTAGTGTTAGATATTAGATGCCCCCAGGGGAACACAGATGGTGGTTTAATCACACAGAAGTCAAGATGACGTGTCTGCTTAGACCGGCTCCCTTTGACTTACCAGGGCTCCAGTTGTAATCGGGCCAGCCAATGGTGTCCCCGTTCTTCTTGTTCTCCTGAATGAGCCAGTCGGTCAGTGGCTGGAAATACTTCATCAGAGCGTCAGCAGACATGTTGGGCTGGCCTGTGATCATCTGCATGGCCTCTGGCCAGGGCTTGCTGTAGCCCAGCTTCATGGCGTCCCTGCAGGGGGAGGAAGAGCCCATCAGGCACTTTAGTATGGGTGGCAAAGGGCAGTGCACTAAGCAAAA
Source organism: Lissotriton helveticus (assembly GCF_964261635.1). Classification (NCBI taxonomy): domain Eukaryota; kingdom Metazoa; phylum Chordata; class Amphibia; order Caudata; family Salamandridae; genus Lissotriton; species Lissotriton helveticus. Next base: position 1,780,468,757 of record NC_136065.1, read on the forward strand.
CTGGAAATCACACACACTCTGCGAAAGCACTGCCCTGCAGGCCCACTGCATGACTCTGTTACATATCACTGCACCGCTGGTACATATTATGGACGTTCGAACGTGCTGCACTGCAAACTGATGTCATGGCTATGTTTAAGGGTACGGCACTGCATGTCAACTTCTTGTTCATGTCACGGATACGTTTGGGGGTACATTAGTGCAGATTCAGCACTGCAAGTCCACATTGTGGTTGTGCAATGGACACTTTTGGGGGAACATCTTGTTTGAGGAGGCACTGCAGATGGATGCGGTAACACCGCTTTAAGGTACTGCACGTCAGATCCACGCCACAGCCGAGATAGAAAATACTGCACTGCAATTTGATGCCATGGATACGTTAGGGGTACTGCACAGCCAGTCCATGCCATGGCCCAGTAAAAGACTGCACTGCTGGGTCGTGCCATGCGCATGTACTGCAGGCTGGCATTGTTGTTAGGTGGCACTGCGTTGCAAGTCCACGTCGTGCTCAGGAGATGTAGCGCTTCATGTTATGATAATAGGGTTTATATAGCGCATGGCTACCCAGAAAGGGTTTCCTAGTGCTCTGCCAACTAAACATGTTCACGCATGGACATGTTTGGGGTACATCACTGCTGGTCGACAGGTTTAGAAGGCGCTACATCTCAAGCCTGTGTAATGGATTAGTTAGGGGAGTAGCATAGCACACAAAATAGTGTATGCCTCAACTTCAAAACACACTCTGAAAGTCACAGATCATCACAAAGTGGAAAATGTTAATCACAGACCACAATATACAATACTGCTCAGCATGTACATGTACACACATTTGTGTATACATAGATCCTGCACAGCATGTATCTAATAAACACATTAGTGTATACAAAGCACACATCCTAATCATTATTGTAACACATAATACACTATACACAAAACAGTGCACAGGCCAGCGCAACATAGTGAAAACATAGCACAGACATCACAACACAAAATGTACTACACAATACATTGTGCATCATCACACGCTAAATATCATTCCAACTTACAAATGCCACACTATCAGACATAGCACAATACTAAACATCGAGTTTACATCTTAATGTATAGTGCACAAATAATTAAACACACATGACATTGCCTTCGGAACGCACCCAAGCATTGTGCAGTGTTACGTGATCCTCACTACTGCTGTGCTGAGCCTGAACTGAAGCATCCAATAGGGAATAACAACCCCGAATAATACATGCATGGAGCTACTAAGGCCTGACTTTACTCTAGCCTCAGCATTCCCAGCTTCTCTGTACAATGTCTGGTGAGTACCTGATGCCTACCCTGACCAGAGCCTCACAACCCAGGTATGTTGTGGGTATTGCAGCTGTTAAGGCATGCCTATACCCAAACGTCACCATCTCAGCATCCTGTGTAACCCTGCCGCTTTTGAAGTTGGCCTTGACTCAATCCTTACCAACCCAGTACCCTCTAGTGCTTCCAATACCAGAACTACCCTTAAAACTACCCTTCCCTAAACTCTAAAATCCCTTACTACCCCTTGCTGCTACCCTTTCCTTAACCCTAAAAGCCCCTAATTACACTTTATAACTACCAAACCCATGAACCCTGCCATCCTCATACCCATTACCCTTTCCTGGATCTTAAACCCCTCTTATTACCCCTTTATTCACCCTTCCCTGAATCCTAAAATCCCTTTACTAGCTCTTAACACTACCCTTCCCTGAGCCCGAAAACCCTACCTACCCTGTTACGCTTGTCTGGTGTCCCTAGAATAAGCTCCATGATACGAGAGGGAGAGGCCCTCCAGAGCACACACTCAGGGATGCACCTTTCATTACTTACCCAAGAAGCTTTCCTGCTTCTGTGGACTTGTAGATGTCACATTTGTGCAGTGGCCCTGCCTGGTTGGCTGCTTTACACAGGGCCTCGTGGAACTGGAACTGGATCACAAAACTGACAAAGTACCTGAAGTTTGAAAAAAAGACATTACATGGTGACTGATACAAGACCCATACATCCTCGAGCATGCAGATGCAATTTCTAGGGTCCTCATTGCCCCCGGTAAGCATATTTATAAAAAACACTGCACAGATTCAGGGCCGGACTGGCTGTAGCGGGCACCGGGCGTTTCCCCAGTGGGCCGCAAGGGTGGGGGCCAGTTTTGGGCCCCTGGGGGCTGTTTTTGTTACCAGGAGTCTGCAATATCGGCCCGGTAACAAAATCGGCCAAAACCGGCCCTTGCAAAAAGCTCTGCTGCACCCTCCCTCCTCAGATGCGGGTGCGAAGGTTTTAAGTAGTAAGTCATTTTGACCCAATAGAGTTTTCCTCAGAGTACCTTAATACTATAAATCACACAGTAACTTCTTGAACCAGTTCAGGAATTTTGTACCCGGCAAGTTAGGGGAGTTGAGGCTGTGCTCAGCCAGGTGATGACTGCTTGTCTGCAGTTCCAGATTAGAATTGCTGGAGTAGTGGTCTGAGTAACTTCCTTCTTTGTCTCTAAGACTGCAGAATATGTGGGTGATTGATTCTTGCTTATATCTATATAAACGGCAATTTGATTTGATCAGGCAGCTCTTCCAAGATGGTATAAGGTCCTTTGTATCGAATTGGCCAAAGCGAAACATCATGAACTGACATTTTATAGCCAATGAAAAGTGAGTTGTAAGATATGCTTTGGGCTCCAGCTTCTGATAAGCCAAGCATAACATTCCCTTGCTAAAGAAGATTTATTCTGCAGTAATGACTGGATTTATGTTGCGGCATTGCACACCCGGAAGAAGGCGGCCCTTACCGTGGGGATGGCCCATGCTTCTCTGGAGCCAAGGCCTTTAATTGCCAAATGTAAGTGGCCTTCCCGTGATTTTGCTTGTTTTTTTTTCTTCATCTGTACCTATATTTTTTGCAAGCATACGTTGCATAGAGATCCGCTCTCCGCAGCACGAAATGACAAACACACCTTGAAGAAGGCATTCAAGTTTTGTGTTACTGGATTTTTTTTTAGCTTGAATTCTGGCCGAACTTGAGCTGGCGAGATTGACTTAGGCAAGCGAAAGACAGCTGTATACACTTTGTTTGTGATGAATTCAGCTCGGTTGCCTCCTTTCCACGCATAATTTCTGATCCATATGCCACAGCGGGTAAAAGCTTGGCTGCCATGACTGTTAACAGGTGCAGCTGTGCAGAGCAGTTAAGTATTTTTTGAAACAACTTCAATGCAAAGATTAGGGACTTCGCTTTAGCTTGTAAGGAGGCTAGTTGTTTTTTGAAGGTCAGCTGACATAGATGCCAAGATACTTGTAGAATAATACTACTTCTGCGCATTTGTCCTTTGCACCCCAAGTGAATGACTTGAATGTTTTATCAACCAGGCGTACTATTTTTATTTTGTTTGAATTCATCTCTAAGCTTCGTTGCTTTTTATATTCTACCAAAGCATTAATTTCCCTTTGTAGCCTGATGGGAGCCTGACTGAGAATGACTATGTCATCTGTATATTGTGAATACCCGATTTTCTCAGTTGCTAATCTTCAACAAGTGATTTCACCGATTTCTGATCTGTGAACTGTGTGTTGTGATGAAGTGTTCTTTGAGGGGGTGCATTTTTAGCCCTTTCCTGAGCTGGAGCAGAGTTTGGTCGGTCCTGATAGATATTAGGGTGTTGTTCCAAATCCTGAAAGCATTGATGGAATAAACCCATTACCTTGCTTTATGTTCTTTTTCACATTTTGTTGTCTTTATTCTAAGGGGTGTCCTGGCTGGAGGTGTGCCAGCAGCGGTCAGAGATGGTGAACCTGTCCTCAAGATACAACGGGGGCTGATCATGATGGCTTTGTAAATGAATCAGCTGGCAGCTGGTTTGAAAGATGGTGCTGTGGCATGAGGTGATCATACATATTTCACCAGGCTGCTGCCCTGAAGAAGAGAAAGTTTGGAGTCTAGAGGGCCTTGGAGCAGGGTGTTACCACCAGGGCACAAGTCCTATACAAAGAAGTGGGGGGACTTGATGAGCTAGCAGTTGTCGGTAGAAGCGGACGGCTAAACTTATGCTTCGCGCGCTGTTCGCTTTATGTATTAACCTTGAATGTACTTTTTAAAAATTATTTCAGATGCTCATTTTTAAAATTGACTGTACCTGATGCACTTACTTAGTTGCATTTAGATTGCTTGGTTGTGCACCTCCCCAGTCCACCGCAGCCATTATTGGGCTGTTTGTTGTGGAGGGCTTACTGCATAGCCCTAGCCGGCATAAATCCACTTCCGGTTGCCATTTCCCTGTTGCCATCTTGTTAGAGGAAGCGGTCTAGTCTTCCACCGCCTTGTTCTCGGACACACTTCTTAGGCTGCCGATGGCGTGGGAGCGACGGCGGCGCGACAAAGGCGTGCCAGAGACAAGGCCATCTGCGCCCATCTACGCCTGGAAGACGCCAGACGCTAGAAATGCTGGTGGTTTTAAGTCAGGTGTGCCATTATACACCAGAAAAGACCTGATGTCTATTGGCCGGCGGGTAAGCTCATGCAGACAGCCCTTGGTGGATGTTGTGGAGGGGCCTTTCTGCTGTCTTAATTGCGGTTATGATTCCCATCCCGTGCTGCTCCCCTGTCGTCCTTTATCTCTATGAGGCCCTCTATGAAAATCTTATACCTCAATGTCCGCCCTTTGGCTAAACATTACATGGAGATTTATAACTTAATAGAGGACGAATCACCTGATGTGCTCTTCCCAACCGAATCCTGGTTGACTGATGCCGTGGTGGCTGAACCGGGCCTAGCGCTCCCCCCGGGCTTCAGTATCTTGACTGTAAACAGGGAGTCTAGAGGTGGGGGCATTGCTGTCATCAAGTTCTGCTACCACTTAACATTTGTCAAGGAGGATGTGGTTGGGTATGAATGTGCCAGTTTTGTAACTTCCTTTAGTGGTCTTTCCACTATGACAGGTTTGTTAGTCTACCGCCCTCCGGGGCCGGCCTTGGATTTTAAATCTGCTATCATTGAGGCAGCTAGTTCCCTGATGGTGACGGCCACCAACTTTAGTATCATTGATGATTTAAATCAACACTTTGACTGTCCCTCTGATCCTGAAATCAGCAGCATGCTTGCTGATTTCGCCGCTTGCCAATTAAGTCAGCTTGTGGTGGGCCCTACCCTCATTGCTGGACACTTGCTTGACTCTGTCTTTTCTAACATCCCCTCTCTTTTTGTCACGACACCTAGCCGGTGTGTTGGTCTGACCATTTTATGGTCTCCATCTCCTTCCCGTTGTCAGAGCCAGTGCCTAGAGTTGATCCTGAGGCCTCCTTTAGACGACGCTGGCATAAACTTAAACTGGAGGACTTGCATGCCATTCTGGCACTCTGTCCCCCTATTCCAGCTACCAATCCGGATTTGGCGTACAAATCACTCTGCGACTGGGTTGAACATTGCAGGCACCTGCTTTGGCCTCCTCTGAATACTTAGGCCCATGCTGTTTTTTTATCCATCTACCCGCCAGTTGATAGTCCAGGTGGATATTTTGTCCAGACTGGACTATGCTAACTCACTCCTCTTAGACGTTAACAAGGCAGAAGTGATAGGTTTACAGCGAGTCCAGAATGCAGCTGCCCGAGTCCTTTTGAGGCTCCCGAGAACCTGCTCAGTGATGGGGGCTATTCGCCATTTAAACTGGTTACCAATGTCTAAAAGGATTGAATTCAAAACCCTATGCTTGACTTTCAAAATACTTAAACTTTCACCCCCTGAGATTCTGTCCAATCTGCTGGTGCCCTATGTACCCACCCGCCAATTACGCTCGGATGAGCATTATCTGGCTACGGTCCCTCGGGTGAAGCGCCTCTGTGCTGGGGGATCAGTCCTTCCGGTATCTAGCCGCGAAACTGTGGAATTTCCTCCCTACCCAGATCCGGCGCCTGGATTGCCTGTTGTCCTTTCGTAAGGTGACCAAAACCTACCTGTTCCCCTTGGTTTAGTCCCTAGCTTCTCTAATGACACTGCTACCAGCGCCGGTACGCCTCTTCACTGAGGCAGCTGCGCGCTATATAAAAATACCTAACATAACATAACTGACCAGGTAAGACAATATTCAAATGACCTCATGACGTTACGACTTAGCGCTATCAAAGAAATAAAATAGTTCTACTTAAATTATTTGTGCAAATACTGGGACAGACTAACCCATCTGACAGTCTTACAGTGTCTGCATTTATATACAGGGACAGAACAAAGGCAAAAGTTGCCTCTCTTAAGTACCTGTGAAGAGAAGGCAAGCTGTGTGTCTTTGTTTCCCTCTGTGACATTTACATTTAAATGTAAGGCTCCAGGCGGCCCCCAGTCAGCATACACAAACAAAAGGAGGCCGGATGGCCCCTTAACTTCACCCCAGCTGGAGGTGAACAAAGGCTCCCTTGCTGACTGCACGTTGCTGCTGGGAATGGAAAGCTGAACGTGTCCCGGTGTCTGACAGTTACACCGGGACAAGTTCAGCATATTTTTGTGGGGCCCAACTTCTTGGCAGGGGGTATGACGTCCACCCTGTGAAAAGAGTGGGGGGACGCCTTATACCTGCGTGTACCCCCGACTCGAGTCCTGGTTACCACCATCTAAATAGAAGAGGGCTCAAACAACAGTTCTGAAGTCACTTTCTGGGAGGAATGGTTTAATTTTCTTTAGTAGAGAGAGCTTGTAGCATGCCTTCTTTGTATTCCTGCAAACACAACAATGATGGACAGAATGTGGATCAATGTCACACATTCACCCCAGTCCAAAGATCTGGGCCCAAATCTATCGTTTTTCCACTCCACACCACCCTGGGTTAGACAATGGCGATATGCAAATCAGCGCTGACCCTGTGCCCCATGGGAACAGTCCAGTCCGAACTACAAAAGCCATGTCCTTCCCAGAACGGAAACAAGCATCCGAGGACCGGCACGGTTTGGCAGTTCGGACTGGACTTTTCCCATGAGGCAAAGGGTCAGAGCTGATTTGCATATAGCCAGTGTCTAACCCAGGGTGGTGTGGAGTGAAAAAAACGATGGATTAAGGCCCAGATCCTTGTACTGGGGTGAATGTATGACATTGTTCTACATTCTGTCCATCAACTGTGTTTTTTGTTCTTTGTATTCCTGCCACTGTTTTCCTTGAGGGTGAGGTTGGGGTCTAGACTGAATCCAAGAGACTTGGCAATGTTAGTGCACTCTTCGGTTCTTTGTGTCGTGTTCTTTACATTTTTCAAGTGGTTTGGGTGTCCATATGACTAATTCAAGACACTATTCATAACAGCCCAGCCAACAAGTATCGACGAGACATGAATAATGAAGCACTTTGTGGATTAACAAAAGATGTAGTCAGTCCAGATTTTAATTCTGTGTGCCAGAAGCTGAGTGCTTGATAGACTTGTGCAACAGATGGAAGATTATAACTCCAGGCATGACTCTAAATGTGCTTAACAAAGAACTTATGTACTGGGCAACTGTTTCCACTCAACCTGAAGTGAAAGAAATGTGACTTCTACATAACAATGTGCTAAGTTAATGAGTTCACAATAACAAGGTTGTAGAGTGGGGAGTCTCACCTTTTATATACAGGCTGTGTACACCCCCTAATGTATCTTTATACATGGACACATATTTAGACCCATACTTGGAGTTATAGTCTTAACACTTTTGCAAAAGCTCCCCCGCCTTCTCTTCTTTGTACATAGTTAGAATAATTGAACTCATTACACATTTTAATAATATTCTAAACCGGTTTAGTAGTAAAGAGTGTGAGTGGCTATGGTGTCGGTGATGTCTGCATCAAGGCGTAGCATGAATTGTGCACAGATAAGAAGGTGATGGTTTGCCTGTTTTGAAGGTGAATGGTGCATGTCATTGGTTTGGAATGCATAAGGCTGCTGGGATTAGAGATCCATGTGTGTTTGTTGTGAACAGTGTCTTTGTAAGGGTGGTTTTGATCATTCTGTATTTAGGGTTACCTTGTGGGGTTTTCAAACATATTAGTACATTATTCACTGGAGGACCCTTTTAGGTTTAACAAGGGAAATAGTAGACACACCTTTATTGTATTTCATGATGCCCTAGTCAGTCATCGAATATTCAATGTCACCTGTAAGTATGATCCTTTTAATGCATATACTGTGGCAATCACATGAGTGTCCTGTGCAGTTTTATTTTTCATGCAGGCACAATATGATATCTCAGGATACCTACCTCACATAGGGGACGTTGGCAGGAACGTGGAACTTTGCACCGGCATCAAAATCCTCTTCTGACCTGGGCACTGGTGGGCACAATCCTTGGTATTTCAGCCTGGATGGAGCAGAGGAACAAAAGCAGTGAATATGAAGATAAGAAGTGATTGTCTCCTGTTTGCACTCACAGCTATGTTTAGACCATACTCCTGAAACTGCTGCCTAACACAAGCATTCTGATTTTCAAAGAAAACTAACATAGTGACTTGTAATATGAGTAGATTGGTGAAAGGGGTTTTTATGTTAATTATTTACTGACGAAGATCCCTAGCCTAGTCTCTTTTACTATTCTGTGACTTGGTACGCATTTGCCACCCAGGGGAACGAGCTGAAAATGTGTCCAAGGGCCATATGTATCAAAGCAAAATGGGTTCGCAAACGCCGAAATTCGCAGAATTCCGGCGTTTGCGAACCCATTTTCGCTAAATGGTATGTATGAACCATTTTTGGTGCAAAATAAGGAATCGCTAAATTTGCCATTCCTTATTTTGCGATTGCATTTAAGGAATTGCAAATTTTGCGATTCCCTAAATGCAATGTATCAAGGAAAAAAACATTCCAAAATGCCATTAAGGAATCACAAATTACCACCAACTTCTAGTTGGTGGTAAGTTGCGAATTCTTTCAAATAAGCATTTTTTTAAACATCAAAAGGTGCCATGTGACGCCATACATGCCTTTGGCCAATCAGCTAGTACGGGCAGCGCTACCACAGGAACAAAATTCCAACTTACGGACCATGCTCCAATTACCACCGATTCAAGGCCACCACAGATGTGGCACTTGCTCATGCTGTGACACTACTAAAGAAGGGTCTGTGTTCTCCCATAAGCAGATCAGTTGGAAACACGAGCGATTCTCGAATTGCAAATCACGGAATGTGATATATGGCATTCAATGCCCATGCGACTTAGTCTACATCGGCAAAACCAACCAAGAAATACGTGTAAGAATACAACAACACAAATCCCGAATTAGGAATAATGTCATAACAGCGCCACTGGTCAACCACTGGCGGGAAAAGCAACACAAGGAAAATGACCTCACCTGGACTGTAATAGCGAAAGTTGAGAATGATGCAAGAGGAGGTGATTTGGACGCTAAACTAACCAGAATGGAGGCTATGCTAATCTTAAAATTTGACACTGCAGTATCTGGACTTAATGAACTATCCGAGATATTTAATCTCTGAATGAGCACCCAGTGTTTCCCATAAAAAGAGTGACCTCAGAACAAACCACTACCGGGACCAGAATGCCCTAATTACAGACAGTTAGTAATCCAATTTTCATCAACCTCATAATACACTGTGCAGGACTACCCCAGAAACAGACTCAGGACAATATCCGTTGTGCACCCCCCAGCTATTGCCCCAATAATGTTAACAGCAATTCAGCAGTGTCATTTACAATATGACCAACAATTACCAGAATGCAACATAAATGCCAACCGGGCCGGTAAAAGCCTTCTCTTAAACACAATAAGATCCTGAACATACCAACGTCTTGCGCCAAAAACAAAAGACAAAAACACACGGATCTTTCAAATTACACCATTTGAAATGTACAAATGGATTCACATTCGGCTCGCAAGCACATATGAAAGGGGCGATGAAACTACACAGCCCATGATCCTTTGCGGACCAGGAAACGCGCAGATCGAGCAAACGGCAGTGAACGAGGGAGACGGTACAACACACCGGCCTCGCCCGATTCAAGTAAGAATCTTGTTGCAATAACTACAAACTAGATAACGTGCCGGCACATAAAAAAGCGCACCCAGTAATCCGCGCTTGTCCTTTTGTTTAGGAGGACGAAGGCTCAGAACACCACGGCCCGCCAAGACAGCCCTCCACATAAGGTAAGCTCAGTCCCAGAGCACCTATTGCAAAACAGTGGGAAACAAAACTTGACAGCATATTAATTTGCCCCCATTCGCCCGTTTTGTTTCAGAGGAGCGAAGAAATTGATCAATCAGTACAACAACACACATTAAAAGGTCCGTCCAACAAGTAAGTCACAGTTGAATGGTGACTGAATGGGTTTCTGCGAGAATTAGACATGGATGTGAGGCCAAAACATTCCAACATATTTTTCTAGGTCCACTTTTTTCGACGGGAACATTTGAACCCATAATGGTCTCTTGAAAACAGAGAGGTAAGAGGAGGAGGCTAGTAGTGGAGGGGAGGGCAGCATCACATTAAGAATAGATTTGAAATCCACATCTTTTTTCTCCTACAGACTACGGTCCTGATGAGAACTCGATAGAAACACGAGTTCGAAACGCGTAGACTGGAAAAGCCCCCAAAAAATCCAAAGTGACAACAAATTGTAGAAATTATCATCACTGTGTTTAATTTTGATAAGGCTTTTGTTGTAACATTTCGTTTGTTTCAACTGAAAATAATTGATATATTTTCTCCTTTGTTTGTCTGTTCTTTTAAGTGTTGTATATAGTGCATTGTATGAAAGAGGTATGTTTGTTGTTTGAATGATGATAAGTGGTCATATAACATTGTAAATACATGTTTGTGTTGTACATAAGGTCTAAAAAATGAAAATGTTGATTTAAATAATTTTCCAAAAAAAGTCGAAAATGAATAATTGACTCAAAGAAAATCAAAATAAAAAGTGACTATTTGCACAAGAAACATTGGTTTTAAGTCAGATGTTTTAGCCAAAATAGTTCAGGCAAAAGAGAAATTGTAGCAGCACGTGCACTCCGTTTTGTTTATCAGTAGCTTGTGGCAAGCTGTGCTGTTGGGTGCCCAGACCCAGTGGTGGTATTAGTGATACATGCCCTTAGGGCATGTATGTGCGCCATATGCGCACACGTCATTTTCAGGGGTGCAGCAGGGTGTTCTTGAGACACCCCTGCACCCTTGAAAATATTCACAATTTGCGATTAGCAAATTGCGAATCGCAAATTTCCCCTTCATTCCTATGGCCCATAGAAATGAATGGGAAATTATTCCTTAATTGCGATTAGCAATTTGCTAATCGCAATTAAGGAATTTTAAGGAATCGCTAAAAAGAAGCGATTTCCTACATACATACCATTTTGCGATTTCTAAATAGCGATTCCTTAAAAATCGCTATTTCGGAATCGCAAAACGGAATGTTGATACATATGGCCCCAAATTTACTTCATGTAGGAAAACTGATGCCTTTTGCTAATGCTTCCTATGTGATTATCAAGAACTACTTTGCCAAGAACTAGTCTTAACCTGATGTGTTTTCCCCTAAATTAAGGTCTTTTCAGAAGGAGATCTTTGTTGTCTAAATGTGTGAAACGTTGTGCCCTTCTCAAACCACCATATCATGGTCGAAGTTTTGCTGAAGTGATGTAAAAGAACAGTTTTCTTCCACTGTATGTGAAGGAGGCATTGGCCAGTCAAGTAGGCTTTCAATTCTTCCAGAGCCTGACACTGCTGTACTCGGCCCCTGAAGAGGCGTGTAGGCTATTCAAACTTGAATGGCAGGTGACATAAAAGCACTGCTTACTCGTGTCCTTCGCCATTACTAATTATCTCCCATATTACATCCCTCAGGGTCTGTCCTATGACCTCATTGATAACACCACTGTACCCAAATATATATAGTACACAGTGACGGTAGCCACTGTGCAAGATTTTTTGTCTGGCTAGCAACTTTGGCGCCCTTTGTGCATTTTCACAAAATGCTTAAAAAAAGATTCATCCACCTCAGCTCCTTCTTGGAAAGCTTTGGGGTGGCCTGTCAAGTGAAGTCCGAGAACAAGGGGTGTCCCAAAAAGTGATTTCCCCATACAAATGTAGACATTGCTACAGCCAAAATGCCCAAACGGAGTTACATCAGATCTGGGTGAAAGCTTAATCTTTACGCAGAAAGTGTGCTTTTTGTGATTTGGTGAAAATCTGTTCAGCCACTTAAGAGTAATTCAGCTTCAAATGTACAGGTATCTAATGTACTGAGTGAGAACCAAGGGGAAAGAAAGGAAAAATTAAGCATTCTGATTGACTGGTCTGACACGACTGGGAGCAGTCCCACGGTACTAAGTGCCAGGAACGGATAGTTGCATCATGAAGTGAAATCTTGTGGCCCCCATTTTAGAACTCAGGCGCTCAGCCCCTGTGTCATGAATATTAAAATCAAACAACATATAAGAGGGAAGGGTAGTGGTACCCTGACCCCCTGGCTCTTCTGGAGGGTTCCTAGAGGAATCTCCTCAGCGTCAAAGTACAATTTGTTTTTCATGTTGCAATGGAATTGTAGTGCTTTCATGGTAATCAGCACACCCTGCAAAAAATTGCTAGAATACCTAAAAAATTACAGAAGGGTTGAGACAAGTTTACCGTGGCACAAAACAAAAGACAAAAATAAGCTAGGTGGGCGTCTGTTGGTTTTGTGTGGCTGTGTGGGTTTGGCCAGCAATGAGGGGCATTATGAGTTATTCCCGATTTGGTGGCCTGCGGGGTTTGAGCGCTGAAGGCTGAAGGCTGTGCACTGTGAGGGACTGGGATTGTTAAGTGTGGTTATAAAATCTTACTTCACGTTAAAAATAAACTAGAAATTCACTTAAACAAATGGTAAAATGGACGTTATAGTCTGGCACGGCAAATCCTTACTTTATATTTAAAAAACCTAAGACCATCACTGAAAAAAAACCCAAAGAATATAGTGATGTTATAGTTAGATGAAAACGTCAGTTAGAAAATACCATTTTAAACAAAAAAAATACTGAAAACCACCAGTTATATTTAACAGAAGTAACTATAACATGCTCACTTGTCAGGCACTGCTAATAACCTCACAAATACATTTTTCAACTAAATATAATGCTACTTTTCCCTTTGTTTTTCTCAGTCAATTTAAATACATATACATGCGCACACACACATATATAGGTACATGTGTATATACAAATATATATATATATGTTAGTGAATGTGAATAGATGTGTTGGAGGTGTGTTTTAATGCGTTGTTGTGGTATGCGTTGCAATGGTAAAAGTGAATGCATTATAAGTGGCGCCGTGATAGTGGACACATGGTAAGGGTACTGTGTGGTGTTTGGTTTCACTGTAGTAATCTATATTCCTGTCCAAGATGGTGCCTAACCATATCCCTTCTATGTCAGCAGTGCTCTTAAATTCCCCATTTCTCCTGACTTTTGCTATTTTTTGATTGTATTTGTTTGCCTGGAAGACTATGTGCATGTCTCTTACTTTACTCTGTCTCAGGGTAATTTTAGTGTCCTGCTTTCCAATGCCTGTAAAACTCTTCATCTTCGATCAAGAACTTCAAATATTGGCAAGACGTTTTTTTCTGCCCATAGTGGCTTTTTCTCTCCTGGGTTTGACCCTCTGAATGAGATATATGACACATTTCATGTGTATATTAAATATAGGGTGGCACCATAGCCACTTTGATAAATCACCTTTTCTTCAGTCAATCAAGTAGGGAGGGAGAGAGACATTAGCTGGGTCTATTTTTTAAAATATCTTCTCACATTGAATCACAGGTATCGTTAGTGCTCACAACTCGTTTGTACATAAATGAGACCTGTCCTACTCAACGTTTGACTTGCAATTGTCATGTGAGTAGCACTTTTCACACTCAGCTGAGGTCTTACTCTGTTTGCAGACTCCATAGACACGCTGACACGTGCATTCTTAAATACTTTCATTCAGAGATAACGCAGACTTCAAGTTTTGATTCTCATCTAGCAATGCACATCAGCTCTATAAAGACATCGCTTGAATTATTTATAATTAATAATACACTGACTTCACAACTTTTCAGGGTGTATATACTTTCTAAGGTTGTGACAATAATTAAACTTCACCTGATCATTCCATGACTACACTTTCAGATAGTTCCAATTGAACACAAATATTACATATTTCAACGGTTGTGTCTACAATTTGTGAAATCTCAACAGCTAACACTTCGCTCCTTGGTTAGACATGATAGGACACCACATTAAATGCTGGGTAGGACACTGGGATGAGTATTGGAGAATCAGGCAGCATGCTACTCAATTCACTCCTGAAATAAATCCATAGATCAGCCTGGAGGTTTGATTGGCTGAACTTGATATCATAGTTCTTTGTAGAGGAACAAGTGGTTTCAAGATGCAAATACACTTCTACTTGTCCACCGTACTCAAAGACAAAGGCTCACCTGAGGTTCCACCATTGCTGGTTGTACTCTGTCTCCGGGATCCGCCCATCAAACACCTTCCACCGCCATTGGTCCATAAGGTACCCGAAGGGCAGAAAGGCGATCTTATCCAGGGCCATGCTCATCAGGTAGTTAATGTCACTCTCTACAGTTAGAGAAGAACACATGTGGATTAAGTTGTATGAACACAAATGCAGCAAAGAAGTTAAATTAGCATTCCCTGTCTTCAATCAGCACCTCAAACACAAGCAGTGGATGGCCTCATTTTGGGAATGACCACCTGACATCATGACCAGTGTCTAACCAATTACTAGGTCACTGTTTGCCCTTATAAAACCACAACAACGCCTCAAGGTCTCAGCTCCTCTATTTAATATTGCACCTCTTTCTTCAAGAGAACAAATTCAGTTTAAAGACCACACCTCCTGCTTTAAGATTACACATCTTAATTTAAAATTGTACTACTTTATTAATTTCTACATCCCCACAATTGAGATCATACCTCATTTAGAATCACACGTCCTCTACCTAGATCGCAGCATCTTCGTCAAGAAGATAACACCTGCTCCTTTAAGATCACACTTTCCCATTAATTATTGCAACACCTTTTTTAAGATTGTGCCTCCTCCTTCAAGATCTCCCATCCTCCATCGATATATACCAGCATCTACTTTAAGATCACACCTCCTGCTTCATTATCGCATATCCCCTTTCGGATCACACTTGTTTTATTTTGAATAATATTGCATCCATGCATCAAACGTATTAATTTGCTACTAATCCTCGTGTTTCAAGATCACATCTCTTACCCTCATTGCTACACCACCTCCATAACCACATTCTTACCTCAAGCACCCATGTTTCTCTTCAACGTTACCCCTCCTCATCTTTCAAGATCACACCTCTTCCTTCAGTACTTTATGATTATTAAACCTTCATTAAACCCCCACTTCAACCATCAAGATCACTCTTCCCTAAAAATGTATGATCATTTACTCTTTCATGATCATACTCCCATTAAAGTATTCTTTTAAGGTCACAGTAACTCCTAAATATCATGCCGATCCCCACCATGAAGTAAGAAATTTGATCTTGACAAAGAAGACACCACAAAATCTTTTTTCACAACAACCCCACATCCACCAAGACTGTATTCTTCATTCAAGATGAAAACTCTCCCCGTCACAACCACAACTCCAATCCTTAAGTCCAAACCTGCTCTTTCAAGAACATACCAGTTCCTTTGTAGTATCACCCTCTCATTCTAAAAGCAAATCTCCTCCCTTAAAGTACCACACCCTCTCTTCAACCCTATACCTTCTTATCCAGGGATAAATGTGCTCCAAAACCAAGCTCTCTCTTTGACCAGAACACCAAACCTGTATAAGAGTAGTCCTTCCCAATGCAAACCTATTCTAGTCCCCCATACCATCACACTCAATAAATCAATCAGTAATCACTTGCTTCCCTCCAAGATCAGACCTCATCACCAAACTGTAAAAGAGTAGGCCTTCCTAATGCAAACCTATTCTAGTCCACATGGCATCACCATTCTTCCCTCTGAGATCAGACCTCATCATAGTAAACTACATTGTCCTATCTGACTATCTTAGAAGTGCCCATTCAATTTTTGACATTTCCTCTTGAGAAGGGATACACCAATAATCAGGCAGAATTTATTTAGGGCACGAAGTTTGCAGTCTACTAGAAGTGAGCGCTTAAATGATAGTCGGTACTGCAGATAGGCCTCTATCGCTCAGATCTGAGGGGTGCTTCCAATGAATAATGACATTTAGGATTATTGCTATCTCCTAAGGCACAATGTCAGCACCTGTATTGGTTTCCACTTTGTCCAGAAGGCCGATGCTTTGCAGGTGGCTGGGTGTGGCGACGGATAGCGCCAAGACATCACCGATGGCCTCGTGGAAGCCAGGGTTGGCTCCATCCCTGAAGGAAACGGGCTGATCTTTGTACTGCAAGAAGTACTGGACGTGTCCCATCTCATGGTGAACAGTGATCAAGTCATCCATATTAACGACGGTGCACTGCTTGATCCTACAGCGATCAAAGAAGATGTAAAAGTACATCAATATTCATAGAATGATAAAAAGGAGCAATGGAACCCAAGAGAGAGAAGGAAACACAACAGGTACAGGGATGACATGCAAGAGATAAGAAAGAAGTAGGAAAGTAAGGAATGTGAATAAAAGAAAGAAAATTAAGAAAGAAAGAAAGAAAAATAGGAAAGAAAGGAAGAAAAGAATGAAAGAAAGAAAGCGAGGAGGCACAGAGAGAGAGAGAGAGGGAGGGAGAAAAGGGATCAAGAAGAAAGAAAGAAGATGAACAAAAAAGAGAAAGAAGATAAATATAGAAAATGAAAATATGAAGAAACAAATATGAAAGAAAGAACATAAAGTAAACAAGAAAGAAAGAAAAACAAACAAACAAAGGAAGGAAGAAGGGAAGTAAGGAAGGGAATAGGCTAGAAACTGAAATGTAATTGGCAGTTTGACTGGTCAACACTTTTTTGCTGCCGAGATAACATAAAAGCAGTTTCTAAACCACTGCCGAGCGAGGAGGGACCTTGACTGACTGCAGCTGAGGAGTAGGGATTAGTGCTTATCACATGACACTGGCGACTCCAGCAGGCTTAGCAGCCCAGTGCTCCCAGGGGCCGGGTGACTCATGCCTCCGAGGCTGAGCAACATGTCGGCAGAGCAAGCAGTGCCGGCCCCGCTGCTGCCTGCGCATTCCCCTCTGAGTGTACCTCTTCTCTCTCTCAGTGACACCTCGCCCCTCCCCCTCCCATCTCTCTGATGTCCTTCTTTTCCAGCTTCGGTTCAATGACCCAGTGAGTCTTGGCACCACTTCCAATTAGAGGCCAAGCAGTACTCTGACACCCACCTGTGGGTTTAGTGGCCTGTTATGCTACAGTTTTTATACAGTGCCCACTCATCCAGGGCTTTAATTGTGCCGGGTCCTGCTGGTGCTCAGCACCGGCAGTTCTTAAAAGCAGGTGCTGGGACGGGTCTCTATCGCGCTCTCTATTTTTGACCTCACAGGTGAAAAACAAATAATTTTGCAGCTGGACCACTGCTCAAAGGCTTTGACGTAACTTCAACAGGCTCATCATTTCAGAACTGAAGCATTTTCAATGTTATATACAAAGGCATCGTTGTTGCTTATTCATCTTATGCAACTAACGGCCATTGACAAAGCCGATAGTCCTGGCTTGTTGTAGGTATAATGTCACTTGTATCATATCTGGATGCAATGACAGAAACAGCAAACTACCAGAGGGGCAGTACACTATGCTAAGCACAGATTTTTAGTTTACATGTTTTAAGCCAAGCCCTTAATTACATCGGACACGCTCCTTTGAGAGACCCCCCCCAGTTTTTTCATCCCACTTAAAGCCCTTCACTCACCTATTAAACGGACTAGTAGCGCTTTTGACGCAGAGGGTCTGGCGGAGGTTCTGGGCTTGCCCACAGAGACATTAGTTGTTCGTGTACTGACCTTGACTAGAGGTGATTGTGCTATGGTTTCCAAGCCATTGTGTTCAGTAGGGGGTGTGTTGCTGCCTGGCAATCAAACGGGTGAGAATAGTGCAACTTTGGACTGTCTCTGTGGGGTGCATCATAGTAGGGTGTGGTTCTTTTATATCCTCAGCCAAACATGCCATGTGTGCGGTAAGGTATGTGATATGGGGTGTTGTCAGAGCTCTTGTGTTTCAGGATTGTTTACTCTGTTTCTCGCCTTGCCCTTACGGACACTAGACCGCTATCTGCCTTAACCAAGCATATGCAAAAAATCCACCACAGAGTTTACGTCTCCTGCACCACGTGAGTCAAAATGGGCAGGCAGATAGACACTGGGTGCCTTTGGGGTGTGGCCTGGTGGTGTGGACCTTTCTTTCATATCTTGTGGGAATGCCCAATGGTCCAAACATACTGGAAGAGGGTGCTAGCATGCATTAGTGAATTCACCGACACTACTAAAAGAACATCGGCCAAACTATGCCTGCTTAATATATGGGAAGCCACAGACTTGACACGAGCTGACCAAAAATGGGTAACAGTGGGAATGATGATAGCTATGCGCAACATCCCACAAAAGTGGGGGGGGGGCAACATCTACTCCCTCCTTGAAGGACTGGAAGGGAGACATAGATTGGTGCATGGTGATAGAGAGATCAGTGTATGAGAGCAAAGTAAGCCCCAGAAAATGGGAGAGGGTATGGGGAAAATAGAATATAAACAGAGGCAGCCCATGTACGGCCCAAGACCACAAGATGGCGAGAAGCCACTGTAGGCGCTATACTGTGGTTGCAATTCATGAAGATAGAAGTGGTGTACAATTGACTGGCCTTGTTTATAAATGTGTGTACTATATGTAATGGACTCGTGTCCTGTAATCCTCATCAGATCACCGGTCAGAGACTAAGCTTACCCAAAGATGCGATATAATATATTTTCAAATGTATATAATTCATGGTTCATGTGTAGCATCATTACTACGGTCATGTGATGTTTCCACTTTTGTGTTAATAAGAAGAAATTAAAAAAAGTATATTAGCTCAGTATGGGATTTCGCTGACTTTGGATACTAGGAGAGGTCCGTATTGTTTCTAAATAGGACCAAAGAACTCAGGAAGACAAATGCTTTGTTTTTGTTATTTGGTCCGGCAAATAGGGGGTGGGTATTAACAGTGACACTCAGCAGGTGGGTCAGTCAGGCAATTTCAAAAGCCTACACAGTCATGCAGATGCAAGGTCTAGGTTGCTTTCAGGGAAAGCCTACAAGAAGTGTAGAAGCAACTTAGGCAGAGACAAATGTTGTTCCCATATTTGAAATATGCAGGGCAGCGACCTGGCTGTCCACGAAAACCTTGGTTGAACATTATCATTTAGAGTTGGATAATTCTGTTAATTTTGCCTCTTGGGTTATGAAGGCTGTTACTGAGTGATGTAAATGAACAATTAATGGGTAGAATGTTGGAAAATGTCAAACATTCAACCCAGTACAGAGATCTGGGCTTAAATTCATTGTTGTTTTGCTCCCCACGCCCTGAAACTGGTTCCAGGATGCTTGTTCTGGTCCATTGAGGACCTGGCTTGGCAGTTTGGGCTCGCCGGTTCCCATGAGGAGCAGGTTCAAGACTGATTTGCATAAGTCTGGGTCCAAACTGGAGTGGTGTGGGGAGCAAAAGACTGATGGATTAAACCCAGATCTTTGTGACTGGGGGGAATGTTTGTATTGTTCAGCATTCCGTCCATCATTTGCCCTTTTGCTATTATAGAGTAATACAAGTGCTTACAATCTAGTATAAAAATAAAGTTGTTTTCATGCAAGGCAAATTGACTGAATAGCGATTAATTGGGAAGTGTTACAGTAAGCTTGTGCACATCCTCAGAAGATAATGACTATGACGGAAAGGACAGGGTTTAAGGTAATAAATACAAATTATCAGTAATCTTCACTACACAGAGGCTTATTCCTCCCTGTCACAGTCACACTTCCCTCCCTCCTCCAGTCTCATTTCTCAAGCTTTGGTATATAGTATGGAGGTAGGGAGGGAGAGGCTTCTTGAAGGCTGACATCAGTGGTGATTGAACCAGTAGAAAGACTCTTGTGTGTAAAAGTCTGTCAAGGAGGGGGAGCATCTCAGATGGTAATAACGGTGATGGGGAGGGCTATCCCTTCATGTAATGAAGATTAGAACGTTGGAATGTGGAACACTCCATTGAAGACAATGGAGTACTCCGTGCTTCTACGGGCCAGTAAAGGCCTGCAAAGCAACATTCCAATGTTATTTTCACAAAGGCCTCTCGGAGCTCGAGGGGATTTAAACCCCCTCCGGCATCGAGAGGCCTTTGTTTTATTTTTTAGAACATTCTGCACTCTAGTGGCAGAATGTTAAAATGTTCTAATAGCCTCATATCCCTTCGTAGCTGAGTTATACCGGCTATTAAAGTACCGCTCCCTTGTTAAAGGCCCTTGCCGATTTAACGCTGGAGCGGGCCTTTAATAGCCGGTATAGCCCGCTACTGCGGGCTATAAGGCTATATTACCTGGTAAGTAGTATATTCATTTTCATTCTTTAGCTATCAAATGCTCTCTCAAACTAGGAAAGATATTCTGACATTTTATGCTACATTCAACACAGTCATTCTATCCTTTGTCTTATAGGCTATTTCTGGCAAACTATATTTACTATTAGTATATGGTGAAGCGCCCTGTTCTGGTAAATATACTAAGGGCTTGAATTCATTGAGGTCAAAGCACATCATAAATTATCGCAACTTGATGGCTAGAAGTGGGATGAAAATTGGTACGACTGCCGTGCTTTTTTAATCTTCAAACTCCTAAAAAATCTAGTAAAATCTATACTGTGGGATGAAATCGCGTCATGTTAGATGAAAGTGGAGCAGTCAATGGAATATTTGACCAACTATTACAATCTGAAAGCATGGTCCAGCAAACCCGCAAACTCATGACTTCTTAAAGCTTGCTTATAGGTGCCCTCGGAGCTATTGGGCCTGAGTACTGTGCTGAGGGGGCCCCCTGCAGCCCGTGGGCCCCCCACACCGCGGGGGCGGCGGGGCCTGTTTTACACCCCGGCTGATTTGGTGAGGCAAGTACCAAACTCTGCAAGTCATTCCTCATCCAATAAATTCTGAACCCCTCGGGTGCAATAACTACTGCATGCGACAGGGCCTAGTGGTAATTATGCCTTTTGTGTTTACAGATAATGACTATCAAACATCGACTGTCTCTCCTTTTTTCTACAGTTCTTTTCAACCATAATATTTCAAATACTTTATTAAAACCTAGAGGATGGCAAATCTTTACCTTAGGATGCAGCATGCTGCTGTGTGTGTGATGTTGCGCTCAAATCGAGTGAATACACAGGCACCACATTATGCAACACTTTAAAATGGTGTTTAGCTGTAGTGTTTTCACTGTGTTACTGTGTGTGTATGTAGAAATGCTTTACACAGTGCCTCTGTGATAGGCCTGACTGCTTGTGAGCAGGGGTTGGTTATCTTACCTGTGTAATCCCCTTACCCTGACTAGAGTGAGGGTTCCTACTTGAACAGGGTGTAGACCACTGCCATCAAGAGACCCCTTTTCTAACATATTTGTACAGTGTAGCAGACACCAGGGAATGAACAAGTGGTCGTTTGTGATGGTAATGTGTTGATTTGCTAATCCATAGAACAAACATAGCTCTGTGGAACAGGACTGTGACATGGTGTTTCATGTCAAGAAAATATATTGGTCGGTGGGACTTTATTACTGTCTTGCTCGGGAGATTATGTGAAAAAAAGAAAAGAGTTTTAGTGTATGTAGATTGGGGTGAATTTCAAAGTGATCTGTGACATAATATATTGTCTGGATTTAGTAAAGTCTGTGCCTATCATAAACTGTAGGGAAAACAAGACTAGAAGTGATGGGCCTCATGTGTGCATTATAGGACATCAATCATGTCAGTGTCTGAGACTACACTTGCCTCCACGGGCAGCTTATCTCTTGCATATTTTCTCCAGGGCCCTCCTCACCCACTACCTGTGTCCCCTTTCCCTGCCCCATCCTCTTCCTGGTGCTGTGCTCCTCCTTCTCCAGTGCCCTCCTCCACATAACTGAAGCCATTCTTGTTATAGACGGCCCTCTTGGTGCCCCACCGCCTAGCATCATCCTCTCCCCAATGCTGTGTACCCCATTTCCTATGGTCTTCCCCCAGTATCTTAAGTCTTTCCTGTACAGAAATACCTCTCAGTTTCTCTCCATGAGTCCTATTTTCTTCCTGGACCTGTGCACCACTACCTCCAGTGCCCTTCCCTGAGTACCTGAAGCCCTTCTTGTTATGGAAGGCACTCTGGGTGCTCCACCATACAGTACCATCCTCTCCCAGGTGCTGTGTATCCCCTCCCCAATGGCCCTCTTCCGACTACCCAAAGTCCTTCCATTATAGAAGTCTCGTGCCGAGAGTGAGATGCGGCATGCCATCTGCCCGTCCCTCCTCGCCTAGCACCATTCTCTTCCTGGTGCTATCTACCTCCGCCCCCAGTGTCACCTTCTCAAGGACCCCAAGTCCTTCCATTATAGAAGCCCCAGTAAGAGGAATGGCGGACCAGCTCTTGGTGTCTCCTTGCACCGCACCATTCTCTTCCTAGTGTAGTGTATTTTCGCCCCCAATATGACCCCCAAGTACTTGAAGTCCTTCCAGACACGGAAGTCCCATGCGGAGAGTGAGACGTGACACACCAGCTGCCGTTGTCTCCTCACCTAGCACCATTGCCTTCCAGGTGCTGTGTACCTCTGCCTCCCTGAGCCATCCCCGAGTACCTGAAGTCCTTCCGGTTATAGAAGTCCCACGCAGAGGCGTGGCACACCACTTCTCGATCCTTGGGCTTCTCGATCATGGACTGGGCCCAGAATTCGGGGGGCATCGGGATGAGTCCAAGCGACTGGAAGAACCTGTCTGATTCTTCGAACATCTTCAATGGCGTCCATTTCTAGGGGGCACAAAAAGGGACTGTGAACCATCTGCAGACTGCACACTCCTCCAACAACCCATTTACCTCCTTCAGAAAGCAGATATCCCATGGAATCATTCCTGCCCCACACCATACATGAACTTTTCAAACTACATGCTGGGAAAAATGCTGAGAACTAAACAATTCAATTTGTAGCATGAACACAACAGGGTCCTGCCTGCATTCAATGGATCACACAATAACAGCAGCGTGGTAAGGGTGTCCCGGACCCGATGCAAGTGAAGAAAATGAAGCCCTAGTTAAGTAATAAAAGACAGACAAAATTGGAGTGCAATAGGCCCTTCACACTCCTGTGTGCCCCTATGGTAGTTTGCCAGCTACACTGGTGAGTGATACACCCATGCACAATGTATGCTGGTCACCCCTGCTTTGTAAGGATGACTTTCTGAGGAGTTGTCGAAGAAGTGGATGCTTTAAGGTCCATATTCCATGGACCTTTCAGAGGCACAGGGGAGGTTGTTAGGTGCCAGAATCTCTTTTGCTTATGACACTTTTGTATGTTACTCCGCTTCTTTAAAGCAGTTCTACAACTTTGGGCGGTCTGCATTGTGTTATGGAAGGACCAGCAGGAAAAGCCTCCCAGGTATACTCACCACACAGACTTGGAACAGTACTGCTCTAGAACTGACTTACCATGGATGGTTCACTCACCTGACTGACCATGGCCGGCGTGGCGTCCACCTTTGTAGCACTGGGGTATGGTACAACCAGGTCGAAGATGTTATTCCACGACTGGGCCCACATGTTGCCTGCAGGGCAGGAAGCGCACAGTGGTGGAGGGGCGGGACAAAGAAGTGGGAGAAACAAAGAGATGATAGTGGTCACATGGGAACTCCTTTAGATGCATACTGAGTATATAACATGGGTGAGGACATGAGGGAAGCAGCATATTACAATGAAAAGCAACACGCGTGGTTAGCATTTTTCTGTGATTAGTGTCTCTGGCAGTACTGAGGTAACTCTGGGCTCTCGCTTGGGGTCATTGAAACTATAAACTGAAACTGGGAATGCTAGAGTAAGCATACTCATCTGAACAGCTTCCGCTTCAGCCTTGATTCCAAAATGGAAGCCGCTGATAAGATTCTTCAGAGGTGTGTGGGTAATCACGGCGCATCAGGACAACTGTTTGTCTCTTGAAATGGCATTGACCCTGGACGTAATTACTGAACTGAGCAGCTCTGGGCATCACACTGAGTCTGGTCAGACCGAGGCAACTGGTTGATTTTGGGCAATACCTTGTGTGTGGCTCTGTGTGTATCATGGCTAACATTCATACATCTTTTACGTAAATATTTAGTTGGCTGCAAAAGTGGTTTGCTGGAACGATTAATCGATACTTATTGATATCCAAGTCAACAGTGCTGCTGGGGTTCCAACATATCATCACCACGTACAGCCTTCTGGCTAGGTTTGTGCTATAGAAATACCACATACATACATACTTACCTACATTCTTACATACATACATACATACATAATACATACATTCATACATACATACACACACATACATACATACATGCACGCATACAAACATACATACATACTTACATGCATAAATACATACATAGAGTTAAAGACAGCCTTCTGCACTTGATAGATTAACCCATTGAACCATCAGACTGAGTGAGGGGGGGGTGGATCCTGCCGAATGACTCAGCATAAGCACTCGGCGGAGTGACTGTAGGCCTGTGCTGTGTCTGGCTACAAGGTGTTTTAGCAAGGGATAGCATCTGGCATTACATCCAGAGCTGCCGCCTTTGGAAGTGGGGTACCAGGTTTGACTCTCAGCGTCCCTTTAACATCCTGTGATTCTAGACAAGCCAACAATTCTTACCGTGTCAACAAAAAAATTAATGCAGTAATGTAACTGGT
Source organism: Lissotriton helveticus (assembly GCF_964261635.1). Classification (NCBI taxonomy): domain Eukaryota; kingdom Metazoa; phylum Chordata; class Amphibia; order Caudata; family Salamandridae; genus Lissotriton; species Lissotriton helveticus. The sequence continues at coordinate 1,780,493,616 of NC_136065.1, forward strand.
GCTCATGTGACAGTGCTTCAGACAGTAACTTTGGGTTGAGTTTACGCTATATAAAACTGCAAAAAATAAAAAGACAGCGCAACATGATTAGGGCAGCTGGTGATTCTGGCATTATGCAGAGTGAATTGGAGTCTGAGATTCACTTCAGGGTGGAGGTGTGCTTGCGGGTTAATTTCAGAAATAGTTAATATTTCTGGAGAATAATTCATAAACTTCCATACCTAAAAATGTGCAAGTCGTACTATTTGCTTATAAGTCTTCATGCTTTTGGGTTTAAAATTGTTGGAGTAAATTACTTCTATTGACACTAAACCTGGTAATCAGTAGTTATGGAATTAAGTATTTTAGGCCTGAGAAGAGGAGGCTGGTAGCGAAGCAATTGGACTCCTGGGAGTATCAATGCTGTCGCAGGGAGGCACGCAGTGCTCAGTTTGAGCCGGTAGTTACAAGTGGGGCCCACCAGTACTCATTTTTTGGGTACCAGGACATATCTTTTCTCATCAGACTTCCACCCAGCGGAAGAGAGAGAAAAAACTAAAGGGGGAATGAAAGAGGAAAAGAAAGATTTTAAAAAATAGGGACAGAGGTAGAAAGTAGGGATGAGAAAGAACCTGCAAGAGTAAGATAAAGGGGTAGGGAGTGTCTGGTGGTGGACGAAAGAGGCATGAGGTGGAATGAAGACTATTCAGCTCTGGTATTTAGCACCCCTGATATGCATAGCACCGACCGTGGGTTTCTGATCAAAACTTTGGACCCAAGCACTTAGGGGGTCGATTCCGATCCAGTAAAATAAACATCCGTACGAATCGAATCCGGAGCCATCTCCGTACGACTCGTACACGTGCCGTACGACCCAACAAGTACGATCCGGACCGGGGCCCCAGGACGCGATCCGTACGGTCCACGTCAGGTAAGGGCGATTCATACGGAAAAGCGCACAATCACATACACACCGTACGGTGCGTACCCCCCATGATCGCAGGGGTACACCTGCGATCAGGGGGGGTACGCACCATACCCCACGATCATGGGGTGTACGCACCGTACACCCAGCGAACATGGGGTACGGTGCGTACACCCCATGATCGCGGGGTACGGTGCGTACCCCCCGTGCTCGCAGGTGTACGGGGCGTACCCCTGCGAGCATGGGGGGTACGCACCGTACCCTGGGAGGGTCGTTCCGTACCTGTTTCGGCACGAACTCTGCTTTTACGGCTGTTTACAGCTCCCGTAAAAAAAGGGTCGTAGGGTGCGTACCCGACACGTATCGTACTTGCTGGGTCGTAAAAACCAGCCGCGAGCCGTACAGGTCTCCGTACAGCGGGTTCCAACGGAGACTCGTACGGGGATTCGAGTCGTACGGTCTCTGTACGATTCGTACGGAGTCCGGCTCCTGGTACGAATCGTACTTCGTCATACGTACGGCGGACGTTGCAGGGTACGATTCGTATGGGAAAAACGCTCTGAACGACTACTCGGAGCGGTTTTTACCGGATCGGAATCGACCCCTTAGTGTGTCCAAGGAAAACAATGGCCACTTTAGGAATACGTCAGAGTCTCCGTTATGTGGTATTGAAAGGTTTTACAGAATAGCTCATAAGTCTGAAACTAAAGGAAAAACACACATGAACAATCTGTACAAGAACTCATCCCTTTGATCATAGAATTGTAAAGATCATTTATATAATATAAACTGAATTACAGCAAGCATTTTTTGATGTTCATACTTAATCCCAAGACAGACTTTATATGGAAAGATCCTACCAGGTAAGACAAAAACATTCATACACAATTTGCCACTATACCGAAGCAGGTAAACATACAAGTTATTAAAAGAAACGAAGAGCATTGTTGAGGCTGGAATATCACATAGCATAATGGCCTGCACCCCTGTCCTGAGTGCCCGACTGCATGTGAAACTGCTAACCTGATTGCTATTTTGGCCCAACCAACACACTAATCTAGCACGTGCACGAATGCCTAGGCCTGCCCACAGTAAACCTAAGGTCCAGAACCTGGTCTGGGAACTAGAAGTACCCACCAAGCATACCCTGTGTAGCAACATGGGACTACTGTCTACGTCTTGGGATGGTGGATTACAGTCGTGGTGGCAGTTTATCGATTTTTGAGGATCAATAGTTCTTGGCAGAGCTGAGCTGCTTAGTCAGTCCATCAGTCAGTCAATTTACTTTATTCGATGCTTACAATATAAGATCATAAAAGTAAAGCAAAAAACATCTATACATAATACACACATGCTTAAAAAGATAAAAACATCATAACAAACACCATTAGGGAACAGTTAGTAAAAGCCAACTGATGGGAACAGTTTAGAATTCATTCTCGTGTAGAGTGCAATTTCCGAGCTGCTCAGTCTGACTCAGAGGAGACCAGCTCACTAGCCTGAATTGTCACTGCCATGTGACAACATGATCCTAGTGCTGACATGTTGTGTGTGTGTGTGTCGAGTGCATGTTTGCATAGTCAATGTATGTCATGCGTGATAGCCAGAGTCTGTGTGTACTGTAATTGTGGGTGCTGTAGCCGGTGGAGGGCCAGTGGATGACATGGCTTGAGATGGAGATAAGATATGTGGCATGGGATAAGGCGGAGGGTGGATGCCACTTTCCCAGAGACTGGACGTGCATTCCTTGCATTCCTGTGTGTGGAAGGTGGATGCTCTGACACTGAAGTGAGGAAGGATGGAGGTAGGGGCACCATTAGAATTTCTATGCAGACCTTTGAGAAAGGGATTGCGGATTAGATTTCCTGTGTACTGCCATTTGGTAAATGGTAAAGTACGGGGGATGGAGGGCGGGGGTGTCAGCAGACTCTCACATTGCACTGTGCCCTTGTTTTGGATACTCTTGCATGGAGCCAGCAACATCACTATCTATCGTGAAAGTCATCACCTTGCAAAAAGGCTGTGTGCACTAATGCCAGAAAATGACAATTGAAAGGTAGCAAACATAAACCAGTTCCAAGACTAAAACAGACGATCCCCATCTCTTCTCTGAAAAATGAGTATAAAGTGGGATCCAAACCACCTCACTTTCTTCCTATTCAAAGTTCTTATTGAGCAAGACAGGGGGTGCTCTGCAGAGTACTCATAAACAGGCACGGCCCGTGCAGGGCGTTATACTGCGGCGGTGACGTCAGGCGGAGGAGGGTCAGGGTGGGGGGTTGTGAAATGCGGGATATGGACCATTACAGGTAAGTACCGGGGGGGGGGGGGGGGAACGAATTTTGTTGCCCGCGCTGCATCACATTTGGCGATACAGCGCAGGTAACGAAATTCGTTTTTTTTCTTTTCGGTACTTACCTGTAATGGTCCTTATCCTGCATTTCACAACCCCCCACCCTGACCCTCCCCCGCCTGACGACACCGCCCCGGTATAACGCCCTGCACGGGCCGTGCCTGCTCATAAAGCTGCTGAGTCTGCCTGAAAGCCTGTCTGCCAGAGGTGAAGGGATATCACCTCAGTCTGCCCAGCTTTCAGGAGAATCTATGGGGCGGCCAGGCACCTGGAAGCCTGTGTGCCTGCTCAGAGAGGGGAGGATATTGCCTGGTCTGCAGGTGGAGAGCCTGTCCAAGAGGAAAAGCCCAGCCATGCTCCCAGCACCAGGAACACCCAGAAGCAGTTAACTTGTGTGTGCGAGGGTGCTCAGTGCTGACCGAAGCTTAGAAACGCCCTGGCCTACCTGGGTGGTTCATGTTTTCTGAATTACATGAAGCAGCATTAACCTTCATTGCCACCATGACCTGAAGGACCTGCCTTCAGCCGCCAACAGGTGTGTCCAGACATCATTGCCACTGCAGCTGGGAACTTCTCCAATGGCCCAGAGGGTGAACCACGGATCCTGGCCTGCCATGCCACAACTCTGACAAGACCCGAGAGCCAGGGCCACCTCCGTGACAGAGGACTCTGCTATGTGACCACGAAGGTCGTTGGATGGTCACCACAACACTGAGCAGCGCTTCGCCCAGGCAGGTAACACTTGGCTGTGTTTCAAAGACGGAGACACTATGGGGCAGATTTATGTCAGACTTGCGTCACGTTTACGCCGCCGTTGCGTCACGCAACAGCGGCGTAAACGTGGCGCATCCCTATGACCCATTTACAACGTGACGCATCTAGGAAGATGCGTCACGTTGTAAAGCCCTGCTCCACCTACAAGATTTCACGAAGGCACTTTTAGGCCAATGCTGCGTCAAAACCCTGCGCCTGCTTGAAACAGGCGTAAGGCTTGACGCAGCATTGGACAGATAGGGCCCCCCCCAAGAGCATTGCTGGAGCTGCGTCGCGCTTGCGACGCAACTCCAACAATGCGCCACCTTTACGGCACAGATGCGCCACGCATCTGTGCCGTTTTTGCCCCATGGTGCGCCGCATTGTAAATGCGGCGCACCATGGGTGGCGGAGTTGCGGTGCACAGTAACTGGCGCATCCCTGGGGATGCGCCAGTTATTGTAAATCTGCCCCATTATTTTGTCCTAGAACTGTGGACCTGAACCTGGCCAGTTCGGCAAATGATCTTTTATCAATAAATAAGGATGAGCAGTTCTAAGGGTCCCAAGCACTGGACCACTGATCAGACAGCTATAACAGTGTAATCGCACCTGAGCTGATTCTTGCCTGAGATTGCCTATAAGTAATGTCCTACATGGATGCATTGGGGATAAAGACACAGTGGGCTAGAGCGGGGTACTGCAGGCATTATACGCATTGCACACATCCTAGAGAGAATTAAATAACTCTGGGGCATATTATCAAGAACGGCATTAAAAATTATCGCTGGTTTAGCGTCATAAAACTGCCGCTAAAGCTGTGATAATGGGCTTGATATTATGCCCTTGAGAATTCCAATAGAAGTCCATGTTCTGGCGTGAACATGGGCTTCTATTGGAATTCTCCAGGGCATATTATCAAGCCCTTTGTCGCCACTTTGGCGGCAGTTTTCTGCCGCTAAACCAGCGATCATTTTAATGCCGTCCTTGATAATATGCCCCTTAGTAACAGAGACCTGTTACTATGTGTAGTATCACGTGCTGTTTTATCATTGACCTGCTTCTCATTTTACAAGAAAGCACTGGGTTGGACAGTTTCTTACTGCGCTGCTGATTGGTTGTTGAGCTGTGAGCTTCAGGCACCCCCTCTCTCTGAGGAGCCACAGGCTCTGCAAAAGGTGGAAGGGGAAGTGCTGCAGTGGTATTCTTCTGAAGCACTGCCCTTCATTCAGTGTCTGGAAATACCTTCATTACACAGCAAGTAAACATGAGTGTTAGGGAAAGAGAAAGTGAGTGAGTTGAGAGTGAATGAGTGTTCTTCTGTTATTCACCCTGTTAACTGGTCGCCTGTGTGAGCTTAGAGTTATTTTTGGTTTGAATTTGGTGTTTGTGCAAGTTTCCAGCTAGTTGGAAAGAAATGGTGCATAGAGTTCTCCATGCAAGCTTCCACGCTGTCCAATAGAGGGCGTCTTGGATGCCAGGAGGACAGTGGTTCAGGCTCTGACTACTTTCAGACTGGACTATGCTATTGCCCTCTATCTCGGTTTGCCAGATTACCTGCTACAGTGTCTCCAGGTAGTGCAAAACGCAGCAGCAAGAGCAATTCTTAAACTTAAACTCAGATCACACATGACCCCCCCCCATCTGAATTCCTTACATAGGCTCCCAATTAGGGAAAGAATACAATTTAAGGCTCTGGTTATTTTTTTAAAGCCTTCCATGGAACAGGTGCCACCTATCTTAGAAAATGAGCCAGCCGTTATGTGCCTACCAGGACACTTAGATCGTCCAACGCCGACCTGGCTTGCATTCCCAAAGCTCATCTCTGGCATGCAGATGCAGCAGATCTTTTGGCTTTTTGGGAGCCCACCTCTGGAATAAACTGCCAGCAGCTCTGAGATCTTTAACAGTGCTCACCCACTTCAAAAACAGATGAAAACCTGGCTATTTAAAAACTAAGCCACGTAGGGTATGCACTTGTTAACTTGCCAGCGTCGGTTGGAGTAGCTGCGCGCTATACAAAGACGGGTCATTCGTTCATTCATTCAGTCAGTCATTCATTCATTCCTTGTTAAAGTGCAGAAAACCGTCACTCACACTGAAGTTAGCCAATGGCTGACGTGGCCTGACTCACTGCCCCCATCTTGTATGATGTACAGGACGGAAGATGATTGTCAATGATACAATAACAGGCCACTGGATGAAGAAGCTAGTAAACATACGTATACTATACATACAATTGAGCTAAATTTAATTATCTTGGCTCACACCAGACCTAAAATTTAAAAGATGCTGGTAAACCACAGACCTAAAAAAAAACAATAGGACATGTGGCTCACACTCACACAGGCAGCTCGATACTGCAGCTTCACAGTAAAGATGTCGTAAAACACTGCTTATCTAGGGCAAGCCTGCCCCCTAGTGGTTCAAAGTCATTCAATTGCCATATTTTCCTGTCAATGTCACGAAAAAAAACACTTCGGATCTCAAAATTAATGTTTCTCACCTGCTTGTTCGTCGAATTGTCTATCTTTCCCACTAAAAATATTGGTCAAAGAATGTTAAAGCTGTACCAAAAAGGTACTGTCCTGGCAAATTAATCTTAACTGTAGAGGCGCAAGTGCTGAAAGGCCCTGATTACAAGTTACACGGATTTTGGTGCAGGGATACCTTACCTGGGAGACTGACTATTCGGGCCTTTATTTCTGCACCAAATTCCATGGCCGAAATGAGGACAAAGTATGCAGAACCAGTTTAACTGGGCCAAAAATCTGCACAGCTTTTCTTAATTGGGAGCTTTTCCTGCTTTCTTCTGCCATCTGCTAAGAGCTGCGAGTCTCAGTGCCACAGCAGGACTCAGAAGACGAGGGCTAGTCCAGGGGCTGGCTCGCCTGCTCAATGTGGCACGTGTTGGGGCTGCTGGGGACCCTTTCTGCCCCGGTCCAGGATCTTGCCCAGAACTTCGCTGTGGCCAGGTTTTGACTTCCACCCATCCTTTCTAGTTGGAGCATCCCTGGGTCAGGGGGGTGGGTAGCTACAACCTGAAAGGATGTGTGGAAGTCACACCCTGGGGCAAGGGGACAAGGAAGCCTGGGGCAAGTGTGGGGGCTAGTGGCAGTGCGTCCACTGCTCCACTAATGCCACATGGTCCCAGGGCCCATTCATTTCATTTCATTCATTTTGAAAGTTTTATATAGCGCGAACAAGATCTTTGCAGATATCAGAGCGCTTTACACAGCCGGGAATACCAACAAGAGAGTGAAATTAAACGTAATAAGTAGTAGGTACGTGAGAGAGCAAAGTAGTACAGGTACATCAATAATGTAAATATTACAGATAAATGTGTGCATAGATAGTCATTAACGTCAATAATACAGGTGGAGTTCGAGCAGAATAATACAGATCATTATTCTACTTCTAGTTATATAATAAATAATAACTCATGGCTCACTGACGCTAATTCCGGCACTGGCCCATGCCCACTGGTGACTGACAGACTACTGTTGTTGTGAGCGCAGCACAGCAGCAATAGTGCGCATGTTCGGTTTTGGGCTGGTCATTTTTGCGACCAGCCCGAACATGTGCACTAGCCTTCCCCTTTAGGAGAGCGAGGGTTGCTTCATGCAGCAGCTCCCGGTCTCCTAATGGGCGGGGAGTATCACTGCTCTAGCCAATCCTGGCACTGCTAATGCAGCGCAGTGTCTGGATTGGCTGAGAGTGAGACACCGCTCAGTCTGAGGCTAGTCTGAGGCTGGCATAAATATCATTGGGTGCCGCGCATGGGTGGCACAGCACTGCCGCACTTGGTGAAGTGTATGGCCAATCACTGTAGCTTATGTGAAGCCATGTAGATAGTGAGGTAAACATCCTTTACAACGCAACTTTTACCACGCAGTGCCTTTACGACGCAACTTTTACAACGCAAACCATTACAACGCATTGCGCTGGGGGGCGCTCCAGGATAGGGAATAGATTTAATTTACTATCCAACACCTTCCCTACTATCCACGGGGACTGGAGTTGGAATAGTAAATTAAACTATTCACTATCCCAAAGCACTATGCGTTGTAAAGGTATTCGTTGTAAATACCGCGTTGTAAAGGCATGCGTGGTAAAAGTATGCGTTGTAACGTCCTACATCCAGATAGTGATTGCCCATTTCGTTCATGGTGACGTGACAACGTGACGTCGTCGCAGAAGATCGTCACCGCGCCACACGACACCTCGTGTTAGTGCCTGCTACTGCTCGTGGCTCGTCCGCTCGTGTTGTACCTCAGATCGGATCACACCTCGCTCTCAGCCTTGGTTGGTTCAAGAAAGATCCCCTGATCATCGTTGGGATTGAGAATCAGTCAGATTATCAGATAGATATTGAAAAAGTAAGAATCCGTAAATGCGTTCGTAAATGCATCATTACACGTTTGGCCTATGATATGATGTGTTTCATTAATGTAACGGTTAACCTTAAACCTTGTAGGTTTGTTGTTGATTTTCTTGGTGCTTTCCTGGCCCTGAGTGCGCAAGCAGCCGCTAAGGCCTGCACCAGGGGCTTGTCAGCAGCCTGGCCTGGGACAACCTTAGTCTCACGTTTTGCCTTTATCATCCAATCCGTTCCTCTGATATTAACACAACTGAGCAGCATCCCACCATGTTCCTCCGGTTTCGGAATTGGTGTATCCGAGGCCTTCTGCTAATCTGCAGAGAGCTGCCTCCGCACTGTAGTTTTGCTTGATCAATAGTGGCCGAAGGGGAAGCGAATCTGGGCAGTTGCAAGTTGCTACATGCTGACACACATTTGAAATTGGGGATGGACAGGGAAGTACAAGGTGCTGCTTTAACCAGAAGTGATTTGGCTAGTGGATGTCATGGTGCGCGTAGGCTCAGCCATAGTGCCCATCACTCAAACAGATCCGTGTCAGACAGAAGCCCCTCGTGTCCCGCCTGAGCCCCAGCCTTGCCCGGCTCATGCCATGGCACCGATTGGAAAAGGAGTGCTTTCACTGTTCACACCATTCCAGGCTGTTAATAAATTAACTTGTCACTTTATTATTTGGCAAGATCTTCATTTTTATTCATCAGGACTTGGGCCAGAACGGGTGCTTTAAGTCAGTAAAGAACACATAAGTCACCCTTGATGAAAAAATAAATGAATGCATAAATAACATTGTGCTCTGCTCTGTTTGCCGAGATCAAGGGTAGATTCTGAAGGTTTTGCGAGAACAGACGTACATCCCCCTCCTTTCCACCACACATTCTACTTTTACATTCAGCAGACATTGCACCGAGTACAGAGAACAGCGTGGCCCCTTAAAAGAACCCAGATTTTTTGGGGTACTGCTATGTTAAATAGAGAAAATGGCAGTGGACCGGAAGGATTTAAGTTAGAGGCAGCTAATGCACACAGACACATGTGTTAAATGTTGAATACTACTAGTTTGCAACCTGTTTAGTTGTTTGTTAAATGAAAAACATCTGTGAGGTACTCAGAAATGCATTGTATCTAGAAGTGTGTTATGAAGCTCTGTGGTTATACTGAATAAGCAGATACCTATGTTAAATGACTTCTCTTTATTAATGTAATAACTGCACTTTCACAATTGCTTGTGTTGCTGTTCAGGGGGAGGGTGGGTGATGGGTGCAGCTGACTGGCTGGGAGGAGTAATAACAGTTCTCAGCTTGGAGTTGCAGGGGGCAGGCAGGGACTGGGCGGAGCATCTGCCCACAACCGTTGATTAAGAAAATACCACCCCGGCCAGGTTTAGCAGCAGGTGTGGAATCGTACCAGTCAGTGTCTCTAGACATGTAAATGACCATTTTTAGACCTGAAAATTACCTGATTAATTTGGATTTGAAAATAACGGGCCCATTTGTAATGACGTGGAACGGTATCTCCCCGGGAAATACCGCTCCACTTGACTGATGATAAGGTTCTCAGAGAGACAGGCTATATAATGAGTATATCGCCAGCAGGTTTGTGCTTTGAGTTTACTGTGGCTTGCAGGTGGTTTCTGTAGTGTGCAGGTATTCCTTATCAGAACTTTGGGCGCAGTAGGCATTGGAATGTGTTTATGTCATCTTGGTGGTGCTGAGTTGCTGTTAGAATTTGAAGGCAGGTGATGGCTAGTTCTGATGTGTGTTTTGCCACTGGAATAAACTTCTACTTTACTGCACCTTATCTCATTGGTTTCCTGGATTTCCACTGGCATAAAAGAAGCACGACATAGTGGCGACGATAGTCATCGTGCAAAAACCTGATTGCTTGGTTAGAGTGTGTGTAAATCTTCTCCATCTTAATAATTTAATATGGGTTGAAGGCGCCCATTGGCCAACATCAAACATGAAATGCTGACCAAATGGAAAATGCAGATGGTTTTCTATGATAGACATCTGCTTATTCTCAAATTGAATTACAAGCTATTCTCAACGTTTAACGTCATTCATCACACCGCTTGGGACCTTTCAGTATAGGCACGTGTATTTTAGACTAGCATCCGCTTCCTTGGTCTTTCAGAGGTTGATGCAGACTTTATTTGAGGATGTGCAAGGTGTCTGTTTTTTCCAGGAGGACATTTCGTTTTTTTGTCAAGGATGAAAATGAACATGACGATAGACTGGACAAAGTGTTGGAGATATTATCTTCAAGCGATTTGATCGGGAAAGTTGAAAAGTGAAAATTGTTGGAAAACAGTGTGGTGGATAACATAGTGAAGCACTTATGAAAGAAAGTAAGGATAACCTATGGTCATTCTTAGGCGTTATTGAATTTTTCTCTAAATGTATTAAAAAAAATTCAGACAAGACTAATAAGACATTTGAGTTGACTGAAACATGTCAGGATGAATTTGATTGTGTATAAAGCAGGAATTTGCCATGGCACTACCACTGGGCAGTTGTAGAATAACTAATAATGCCATAATACCTACTAACACCAGCAGCTTTGCTATTGGTGCCACATTGAGTCAAATTCAAGACAGAAAATAAGTAGTTATCGTGTATGACTTTTTTACCTTGTCTGATATTGGACAACGGTGCTCAGTTACAGAAAGGGGAATGTTGGCTGTGTTTTGTGCTGCCAAAGACTTTAGTATTTATGTTTAGGGCTTACCATCTATCAGTGGTGGTCAGTAATTTTGGCAGGGAGGGGGACGATTGTTCCACAAACCCACACATCTACACTCACACCCATGCATTCACACACACGTGCGCATACACTTACGACAAATAAATACATTTCTGCATACATGCATGCAATAAACATTCAAAAACAAAAAACAAAACATACCTACCCTGCAGCTCCTGAGAAAATAGCCTTGGAGGTCGTTGGAGGGATGGGACTACTGCTTTCTTTACTTGGCTGACTTTGTGTCAGCCAATGAGAGAAAGCAGCAGACCCTCACTCATCATAGAGTGAGACGGGTTCAATGAGACTGCTGACCCCACCCCAGGCTGTGACAAGGAGTCACTGATTAACGCTCAGTCCTGAGCACTTCAGGGCGAAAAACTGAAACACCCAGGTCCGAGGCAATCAGTGACAATTCCCCACATCATGAGGGTGAGGGCCTCAAGGCACTTTTGCAAGGCTGAGGAGGTCACGCCCACAGGGCTATGACAAAGTTCAACTCAGCCAGCCAGGAGCCTGCACATTTAGTGCATGTCTAACTCCTGGGATGTCTGACCTGAACAAGAAGACTGTCTGTCTGGCTGACCTTTGCTCAGCCTGACACTGTTCTTCTCCTAAAAACGGTGGGGGGCCTGGCCCCTTTTCCTGTATGGACGAGCTGCCATCTATTGTACACCAGGATCACAAACCTTTGAGTAATTTGTTACCCACTAAAGGCTTTGGGTTGAGCATTGCAAAATGGCTCCAGAAGATTTGAAGAGTTTCGTTTTACTATGCACTTTTTGGGCTGGTAAAGATAACGAATATGGTGATGCTTCATCAAGGATTAAAATTGAAGAAGGATGGCACAGGAATACTGACTATGAAGTAGAAGAAAATGAATGGGCAGCAGCCATTAAGTTCATAGATATGGAAACTACGAGAGAACAAGTGTGGAAACAAACTGTAAGGAATGGAGAAGAGTTATTGACATTCAGTAGGTGGATGAGAGGATGACCTTTGCACCATGAAGGGTGGAAAAGGTTTACCTGTGTGATGGATGAACTGAGAAAAGACAAGTGGGGACTATAAGGGGTGCAAAATTAATACTGGCAGCATGATTTAGGGACACAGAGATAGAATCTGCCAAAGAAGTGCATTTGGGGAGAAACAAAAACAAGAGTATGTTTAGGGTATCTTTCTGGTGGCCAGGTATGGACAGGGAGATTGAAAGGGTGGTGAAGGAGTGTGGTATGTGTAGTAATAGTGACAAAGTACATAAGATCAGCACACAAAATGTACACCAGTAAAGATTTCCATGCGGCCATGGGTGAAGGTAGCAATAGGCATAATGGCTCTCTTGGTTACCATTAGGGTTCAGACAGATGTATCACTGATCTAGTGCATTATTACTCCAAATGGTTTGAGGTAGAATTTTTTTGGGGAGGTAACAAGCAGGGGTTTTATAAGGTTCATGGAGAAATTGTTTTTGAGCAAGGGTTATCCAGAGGAGTTAATAATCAAAAATGGCCCACAATTCTGTTTTAACGAAGTGGGGAGTTATTTAAACCTCACACCTATATAGACAGCTGTTTACAATCCTGGAGCTAGCAGTCTTCTTAAGAGAGTGAATAGAATAATTAAATAAAGTGTGCAATTTGCTGTGGTCAATGGAAGACCAGTAATAGAGCATACAAAACAAGCAAATGGAGAGGCAACAAAAATAATTGTGAAATGGAATATATCAAAGTGACAAATTAAGAAACATGTCCTTTATAAATAGGAAAAAAGTCCACTTTTAATAAATTTTTCTTGACACGATGATAAAACAGCCAAGAATCTCAATGTACGATGATCAGGGAAACAGCCACGAAACAGCCAAAGCGTTTCGCCCGATGTGGGCTTCCCCAGGGCAGAAAAAATTCAGGTGGATTACAGTCTCATTAGAAAAATGCCACAGCTGATTTGATAAGTCAGCGGCTAAGCTCGTTCAAACGTGAATACTGTGCAACAAAACGTAGAAGAAGAATGAGGAAGAAGACTCGATCTGAATACCAATTCAAGCACTAGGGTGGATAAAACACTAGAGTGTCTGAAACAATCTTTTTTTTCTTTCACCCATCGGTATGTAGAGGTGAGTACTCTAGTATGCACAACACTCTGATAGATCCTCAATTAAGGAGTCGTCCCCTATATCTTCCTGTAATTTAACATAAAGTCTAGACACCAGGTGTGTAGCTGTAGGAGCTGTAAGTAAGAGTTGTAATGTGGATAGCTGCGTCGGCTCCGCAGGATATGACATGTACAGTTTCCTTATTGCCCCTTGCAATCGATGATACTTGAATCGGAACAGCATTGTCTGGTTACTTATGAATGAAAGCTCAGTAAGTGGTCTAAAAGCACCATTGCAATATAGGTCTCCCATAGTATCCATTCCTTCTTGGCACAGCAGACCCATTCCCACCTCCTCCTGTATGACTGATATTTCAGGATGATAATGCAGTGGTAGTGCTGGCGCATAGAGTGGCAGTTTGTTAGCTTTGTTAGCTTTGCTACCCATTGCCTGCCATGCTTTGTTTGTTGTATCTATTGTATTTATGTTTCTATTTTGTAGTGGGGGGTTGTCTGTGTCTTAGAATAGCATCTAATGGAATCGGCATTGCGTCTCATCCCTCAATTGCCACATAAGTCAAAAATGGGATTCTGTGATACCAAAAATGTGCATATTGTGCTTGCGCACATAAATAATATAGTAAGAAATCCGGAACCTTAAAGCCGCCCTTCGAGTAAGAACGCGCAATTGTATACGGGCCTGTTTACCCGCCCATATCAAGTGAAGCACCATAGTGGAGATCCTATGAAATACCTCTGCTGGGGGTTGAATGGGGACATTATTGAATAAATATAGCAATTTTGGCAGTATAACCATCTTCACAATGGCCAGCCTGTCCGCCAGTGATAATGGTAGTTGAATCCACCTCCTTATTTTCTCTTCCAGGACACTAATCGCTGTGCCATAATTGGTGCGAATGACTACTTCTAGGTCTCGGTGGAACCAAACACCCAAGTATCTTACAGGCTCTGATTGCCATTTTAGCGGGTAATCTGTTGGGAATTGGCAGGTGGTATCTGTTAATGGTACATTTATTGACTTGGACCAATTTATTGTTAGCCCAGACTGTTGTCCAAATGTAATATATTCTCTAAGCAGGGGGTTCAGATGTTGTTCAGGGTCACATATATATAACAACATATCATCTGCATTCAGCGAGATATGCAGAGGCCGTTGCGGAAATTGAAGCGCTGAGTAGTGATGTCTTTGTCTAATCTTACATGCCAGTGGTTCCAGCGCTATTGCAAATAGTAATGGGGACAGTGGACAGCTTGTCTCGTCCCCCTAGCAATTGGGATGGCCTCCGAAACATATTTGTTAACAATTATAAGTGCTGTTGAGGCTGTGTAGAGCAAGTTGATCCACTGCAAAAAAATAGGTGGGAATCCCATCCTCTGCAGTACAGTATGCAAACATTTCCATTCAAGGGAATCAAATGCTTTAGCAGCATATAGAAGGATCGCTGCGGCTTTTGTACTAGGAATTAGGTAGTGTGAAAGCGCAAATAGTGTTCTACTGTTGCGGGCTGTTGACCTTGAGGAAATAAACCCTGATTGGTCTGGTAGGATTAAATTCAACATCAGTGGCTTCAGCCGGACAGCAAGTAGCTTTGCCAATATTTTAGTATGCACATTAATCAAAGACAGTGGTCTATATGAATCACAATATTCCGGGTCTTTGTTAGGATTTAGGAGAGCAACTAGCATTGCCTCTCGCATCATCGGTGGTAATGTGTTCTTATCATAAGCATCCCCATACAATTCTACCAAGCGGGGCACCAGCTGTTCCACAAAGGTCTTATAAAACTCACATGTTAACCCACATGTTAGCCCATCAGGGCCTGGCGCGTTGCCGTTAGGTAATGATTTAATAACTTCGGTTACCTCCTCTACTGTGATCGGTAAGGACAAGTATCGTCCGATAACCAGGCTATTTCTACGTCCTCCAAGTATTTCATTATTGTTTCCGCAGAGAGTGTGCATTTTGAGGCATATAGTTCCCCATATGTGGCCAAGAATTCCTGTAGTATTCCCTGTGTGTCTCGGTGTTATACCTTACCACTTGCACAATCTGTGGAGCGTGCCCTGAGCAAATTTTAGCAGCTAGTGACCTCCCCGGTCTACCACCCTCACCATATGATCTCGCTCTTTGTCGCTTTGTAACATATTTGAGTTCATCATCTGCAAAGGTATTCCGACATTACAGTTCTGATTTCACCTAATATCTATGTACTTTGCGTTTGTTCATATTCCCGCTCCAGTGTTCGTAGTTTATTCTCACGCATAGTAATCTGGTTTCTAATGTCCTTAAGAATACCTGCCGTGGTACTTATACAAATTCCTCGAATAGTAGCTTTACAGGCTTCCCATAGGAGGCTTGTATCATCGGTAGTAGGTTGGTTTAAATCAAAGTAATCCGTGATTGCGTGATGAATAGTATCAGTGTACACTGTATCCAATAATGCTCTTGCATTAAACCTCCAAGTATAAGGCAGCGGTATATAGCTAGGCATGATCATGGAAATGAGCACAGGTTTGTGGTCGGACAGTGTTCTGGGCAGATGTCTCACTGATCGTGCCCAAAGCAATATGTCATCCGATCCCAACCAGTAATCTATACGCGACCAGCTATTGTGTGCTGCTGATACATGCGTTCCCTCTAGATGGCCAGGGTGTTGTGATCTCCAAACGCCAGTAAGATGCATGTCCATCATAATATCTTGTAATTTACCCCTCGCCCGCTTGTGTGGTTCTGTGGACGCTCCAGATCTGTCCAGATCATCATGCAGTGCAATATTAAAATCTCCCCCCCCCAAATTAAGGGAATGTCTGGTAGTTCATGAAGTTTGCACAATATGTTATGATAGAAGTCAGGGTCATCTACATTCGGTCCATATGTACTGATTATGGCCAGTTTTTGCCCCCTCAATGTGCCTGTTAGTATAACGTAGCGACCTAGTTCATCAGATATAGTGGTGTCTATACTGAAGTTCAAACTTTTCCTGATTAATATAACACCCCTAGAGTATGAGGAGTAAGATGAATTGTGTATTGACTCCGCCCACCGTCGTCCAATGTGTACAGTAGAGTGTGGAGCAATATGCGTCTCTTGGAGGAGAGCGATGTCAACCCGCAATCTGTCAAAATAAGCAAAAACCTGCCTAATCTTCTTTGGGTTGTTCATCCCCTTACATTCCAAGTTAGCAAGTTCAATTATTTAGGTTGCAGTTTCTCACTTGACATTTCTATTGTGCCAAATCCAAATCAGCGTCATGTATAGCTCACAACATATAGCATTGTCAGTTCGCAAAAAAATATTAGACGTGTAGTATGCCACAACATTTTCCTGGATTTCAGCGATGTCTCTTGGGTACATTGGTCTAGTTAACTGTACATAACACCCCTCACTCCGCCCCCCTCACTCAGCATCCCAATCATGCCAAAGACAATCCCCTGTTTCAACAAACAACATATCCCAACTTTTTATTGGGGAACACCCGCTTGGGGGGTCCACCAGATGCACACAACTCCATCCAACTTAATGGATGTGGTCGGGTGTATTTTAGTAATGCAGATTCAACATTGTCTATTATGCATAGATTGCATAGTGATCTTCAGGTATGTATTCCTGTCTTAGTTGGTGATTGCCAATAATTTTGTTATCTACTCATCTGAAATATTTCATAAATTACATGGGAACCCAGCTGGTATATTTGGAAATATACTGGCCCGGTAATGAACTCGGCGTCGTGTATCTCGTACCCACAGTAGCGTATCACACATACATCTTATTTAAGTCCATATCTTAGATACAGTTTAGTGCATGGCTCTGATAGTCACCATAGTACCCGGAAAAGTCATATGTAAATGTAAATGTAAATGTAAATGTAAATGTATTTCGATTTATATAGCGCACGAATCACCCAGGGGTCTCAAGGCGCTTGCTTAGGGAACCCGTCCTGGTATTCCCCTGTGAGATACCCCGCCAGGGTATTCACAAGGTGAAAGCCAGGCATCCCGCCGCGAGGGGCCGTAGTGGAGATTAAGCAAGCTATTGCCCAGAGTCGCAGAGTGTGACCCCGTGAGTCGAGTAGGCACCGGAGCGAGAATTGTCGAGTCCGTGGAATTTTTTGAGCCCGAGACCCACCGAGGCGGGGAATTGAACCCTGGTCCACGGCTGATCTCAGCTTCCGGGTCTGCCGCCTCTAACCACTGAGCCACGCTTCTCCACTATAACAATATCCACACAGAATAACTACCCATTGTAAGGGGAAACCAATATATGTTTTGCAGCCACAGCTCTCTCACATAAGATATCTGCTACAGTCATGTTCAGAAGTATGATCGTCAAACATTGGTCAGTTAACCCTTGAGCGTTCTCTTTATGTTAGCAAACAGGTCACATATAGAGCTGTTTCTGTCCACCTCCCATTGACACCACAGTATGTGCGGGCCTAACGGCAGCGCTACCTCACCTTTCATGTTCCAATACTGTTTGTCTCTATTGTGCGATTTTATACTTTACCCATTTACACCATTGAAAGCTAACAATAGCTGTCATCTTCGCAGTTAACTATTCCGAGTCCTGGTTTCGCTCCTGTCTTTGCTGCTCTTTTCGTCTTCGATTGAGTTGTTTTTAGAAAACCTTGTGCTGCTGCCGGTGTTTGAAGGATTGTAGCCCGGCCCTTGTGCGTCACCCTTAGTCGGGCTGGGTACAGCATGGCGTATTCTAGCTCCAGTTCCCGTAGTTTCTTCTTTGCTGGGTTAAACTCCTTGCGTGCAAGTTGAACCGACATTGTGAAGTCGGATAGAACTACAACGCATTTCCCTGATAAGTGATCTGTTGCCGTTCTCGAGCCATTCGTATAATCACATCGCGATCTCTATAATTGAGAACTCGGGCTATTATGATATGGGTAGTGGCGCCAGGCTTCGGTCGCGGAGCCAGAGATCGGTGTGCCCTTTCCACCAGGAAGACCTCTGAGAGATGCTCTGCTCCAAAAACGCTTCGGATCATTTCCTCTACATACATTTCCATCTTTCCAGTATTCGTAGATTCCGGAACTCCCGTGATTCTAATATTATTACGACGGGATCTCGCTTCCAAATCCTCCGCTTTTTTTCTAATGGTGTCTAGTAGCTTCTCCATCTCTGTGCATTTTTTTGTTGTGCCATGCGTTTCATCTTCCACCGCCGATAGTCGCGTTTCCGCCTCCACCAGTCTCTCTCCGTGCTTGTCTAGCTTAGCCGCCATGTTGTCTACTCGTAAAGTGATGGTGTCTAATTTCCCATTTATATCCTGTAGACTCCGCTGGATTGCCTGCAATACCCCTTCCATGCTTGCACTAGGGGTCTGGTCAGTTTCTAGTTCAGTATCAGAGTGCGCCGTTGTACCACTGCTGCTCTTTTTGGCTTCAAACTGCAAATATAGATTGCTGCTTGTCTGGCTTTCCCATCTTTCGCTTTGCTCACACAACTTAGACTTGAATTTGAGGCACTGCGGCTATACCTGGTACGTGTGTTAGGTGTCACTCCTCTTGCACTTCAACAGTCGCTAGTGTCTCGGTTTGACATTACTGGTGTCTCATTAAACTCATCTGCGCAGGGACTTTCACCAACACTCAGGCGTAGGTACTGCAATCACTGGTGGTCACAGCGCCCTCCCGGAGCCTGCTATCCTGTACACAGTGCCGGATTGATGGGTAATAGCGTTAGGGACTCAACTGCTTCAAGAGCCTATTTTTCACCTTTCTCCGTGTTAGGCGCCACAGGCAGCATACAGTACCCCAACAATCGTGTTTCCTGAGTTGTGGGCAAATGAAAACCAGCTAAACAGTTGGGTCGCAGGGCCTATCACCCATGTGCTACGGCCGCTACTCTGCCGTTGCAGTACCCATGCAGGGCTCAGCAGCTTTTCCGCCTTCGGTGTATGTGGATTTCGGAATGGCTCGCAAAGTACAGGCAGTCAGAATACATATACAAATGGCCGGATATACGGTCGTCGCGTTGACGGATATTTTGTTGGGCGTACATTTTACAGAGCCAGACGCTATATACTATTGAGGCACATTGGCGCACCATGGGATCATGCGTTCGCCAGCCTAACCGTGCCTGCATCTAATTTTAACGGCCGTTCGTTTTGGAGCTGCCCGCCATTTTGCGCTTAGGTCTGATGAACTTCGTCGTTGTAGCACATCGCCTCCCTGCAATATCGCCTGTGCTACCATGCAGCAGTCCGCTAATACTGTAAGCACTTATGCATGCCAGCCACAGTGTTTCTTTACTTGTATGCGCCGCTTTCGTGATTTCCTCACTGCGCTCGGTCCGATGCACTGACACTGCAGGACGCCGCCATCTTAGCCAGCACAGGGCTTTTCACATCGTCAGCTCTCGTTTACAAATTTAGATCTGTCACTCCAGTTTTTCAGGTCGTTTCTGCTCTTTCCTCACTCCTGACACCTTCCGATCCATAGAACTGGTGTTTTTGGTTAATTATTCGTCTGCTCGTCACTGGAAATTGCCATATCTTGTCCCCGACCGGGGGAGCTGTCTCACAAGGCAGCCATTCCGCTGTGCGCCCTCTAGCACCCTCCTGTTATTATATATACTTTAAATAGCCCATCCATCTCCTTTTTATCTTCCATGTTTGCCTTCCATCTCATCTTCAAACATTGATTGCCCTTGCATTGGTGTGTAGTGTAATTGGTTTTGTAAGGGGAGAAGATATGTAGTGTGAAAGTGTTTTTTATCAGAACCTTGGTAGCATTGGAGTGTGTTTATGTCATCTAGGCTGTGCCGTGTTGTCGTTGTGACAGCAGTTGATGCAAAGTTAAGACTTGTGCTCTGCCCTGTGGAATAAACATCTACTTTTCTGCACCGTATCTCATTGGTTTATTTATTTAATTTTTTCAGAGTTTTATATAGCGCAAACTAGGTCCGAAGATATCGGGTATCAGAGCGCTTTACATAGCATCAGTTTCATTGCACAAGTACATATTCATTTCTTTTTGTTAGGCAAGGGGAAATTAAGTGATTTGCCCAGAATCACAGTATGTTGAGCATCGTTGCCGAGGCTCGAACCCGGTTTCCCAGCATCGACGTTGACCGCTCTAGCCATAAGGCTACATCCTTTGATTGCCACTGGCAGAAAAGAAGCACAACAGTTTCATAGACTTCACCAAAGTACTAGCACACTGCAGACTAAATTTCACATAAGAAACCCCCCAATTTTTTTTTTCATCACTTCGTCTGCTCGCTCTGTATATGGTGTAATAGAATTCTGTATGAATATTAGTTATATTTTGTGCTAAGCAGGTGAACATTAAGTCGAAAAATTAGCTATCATATTTTAATTTTGAAAATATCGGGGAGTGGTAGGGTAACTGTATTATTTTAAATAATGTTATTATTGGAGGGGGCCCCCATTACTGTCCATATGTGACTTTTCTAAAGGGTTTTTTAAAGTAAGTTAGTGGACGAGAGAAAGTATGAGGTGCCCCCATAACAGTATAAAAAAAATTAAGATATATTTTCCACTGAAAACCGTTTACAATTTGGATTGTCTTTTGAGTGAGTTTCGTGTGTTTTTTAAGTTGCAGCATCCATAAGCGCTTGAAGGAGCTGTATGTCCAAATAGGAGACTCCAGCAATAAAATCGTCAACTTTTCGACTACACAAGTCTTCAAGGATCAGTTTTGTTTGCTACCCTGAGTCAAAGTTGTCAGGAGGCGAAAATGGCTGCCATTTCAAGTGTTTAGTTTGCAGGGAAGTCGCCAGCATGGCAATAGCGCGGGGATGTAACTATGTAGACTTCCTGCACACGGTTCAGGGAGAAGTCAGGACCAGACTGGGAACAAAAAGCAACCGCAGTACAAAAAAAAGTCCAAACTAGCCCCAAATCATAAGAAAAGTATGACGGGGCACCACTTAGATGTAGTTCACTAAACTATGGCGAATATCGGGGGGTTTTTGTAACCTTTTTTTTAGTGAAAAAAAAAAAAATATATATATATATATATATATATATATATATATATATATATATATATATATATATATATATATATCACGAAGTTTCCTTATCCAAAAACCATCAATCCAATCCTGGTCTTGTTTGAAAACACGGACACGGACCACAATATAAGTGCTTCTTTCTTTTAATTCAGTGCAAAGACATCATGACGCGTTTCGGCCCCGCCTTGGGCCTTGATCACATGACACAGTGAGACAAATTGCATTGGTTTATATACACATGGATGGGTGACGTCAATAAGGTGTAATACACAGCCGTTTCATAGACATGAAAGATTTCTTTAAACCACATCACAACAATAGGTATATTTGAATAGAATAAAACCCATTGAACAATTGCAAAAGGATTATTAATCATATTAACAAGTAAACCAATGTATAAAATTGATAAAATAAAATAGAGTGAATACGAGGATAAAGTGCAAGTGCAATGTGCAAGATTAGTGTTTATATATATATATATAGATAGCTAGCTAGGTAGATAGATAGCTATTATTAATGCGACTCTACTGCAACAGCTCATACTCAACCACACGATGTCAAGGTCAAGGGCAAAGCATTATGAAAAGCCTGTGTGAAATGTTTCCACCCTATTTATTGTATTCAATAACATATTTTAAGGAACCCTCATAGCTATAATCGTATCTGCAGAATTCCTCATCAAATAATGTGAGTAGCACACACACCAGCAAAATCAGTTTTCTTAATTCAATGCCGCACCAGAAGGAATAATAGAAGCAACTCTACCTACCTACGATTGCACAAGATTACATGGAGTGTCAGTCACTAGATTAAATCCATGTCCACATGCATATGCCAATTTAGGAGCTGTAGAAAAACAATAACCCCATTTATCCACACTCCCCATCCTCTCACGGTGTCGTTATCAGAGTTCTCACCTAACAAGTGTGCTGGGATGGGGCCATTGAGGTTGATGTGCTGGGATCCATACTTATTGTAGAGTGCCCGGCGGACGTAGGCGTGCAAGTTGAGGTAGAGGGGCTGCAGCTGGTGGTAAATTTGCTCCAGATCAGCTTCCAGTGTAGGTGTCTCGTACAATGACCTCCAATAGGTGCCGTGATCAGGATAATCTAGGAAGGAAAAAAGAGAGAGCTGAGGCTTTTAAACTTCTATCCACATCTGAACTTGGATCTAATTCTCCAATGGAAAAATGATTGGGGAAAATGTGTTTTGGGGCCCCGTTTTTTCTCGGCCCCTGCTTGGTGGATCACCCTGAAACGTTTCCAGAGAGGAGCTGTAGTGAATGAGGCTTTTTTGGGGAAAGTTTTGAGACGATTTCTCAAACTACACAAAAGTTATAAGCAAACCAAAACAAATGCTCTTCCTATGGAAAAGTGGTCATACATATAACTACCCAGTGGCGGCTGCATCTCATATAGATTGATAGATATATTCAGCCTTGGGCTGAAGGCCCCTCCCCCCATTAAAAGTTGGGGGAACCCCGACACCGCAGGGGCTTGCTCTATGCACCTGCTAGTGAACAATTTGCAACAGTTTATCTGAATTATGGCTGTTGACTACATTAAATGTTCTTGACCGCAAATAGAGCAATGGTTGCGAGTGGGACTGGATACTTTTAAAAGTACATGATGACCGGACGATGAACATTGCGCTGTGGCTGAGGTGGAGGGGTAAGGACACAGGGTGCCCACTGTGATGACTACATTTGGCATTGTTATACTTGTAGCTTTGCTTTGCTATCATAAGTACTGGCCTTAAAGCCTGAGCACGTAAAGTAGTGTTGTCTAAGATACCGGACAGACTGTCCCACATGAACATGATATCAATCAATCAATCAATCATGGACATTTATATAGCGCACTACTTACCCGGAGGGTCTCAAGGCGCTTGGGGGGGGGGGTGCTGCTACTGCTCGAACAGCCAGGTCTTGAGCTTCTTCCTGAAGGAGAGGTGGTCTTGGGTCAGGCGCAGGTCGGTCGGGAGGGAGTTCCAGGTCTTGGCGGCCAGGTGGGAGAAGGACCTTCCTCCTGTTGTCGATCTTCGGATGCGGGGGACGGCGGCGAGGGCGTGACTGGCTGATCGGAGGTGGCGTTTGGGAGCGTAGAAGTTGATGCGGTTGTTGAGGTAGCTCGGGCCTTGGTCGTGTAGGGCTTTGTGTGCGTGGGTGAGGAGACGGAAGGTGATTCTCTTGTTGACGGGGAGCCAGTGCAGGTCTCTCAGATGTCCGGAGATGTGGCTGCGTCGGGGGATGTCGAGGATGAGTCTGGCTGAGGCGTTCTGGATCCGCTGGAGTCTCTTCTGGAGCTTGGCGGTGGTTCCGGCGTAGAGGGCGTTGCCGTAGTCCAGTCGGCTGGTGACGAGGGCCTGGGTGACCGTCTTCCTGGTCTCGGTGGGGATCCACCGGAAGATCTTTCGTAGCATGCGCAGGATGTTGAAGCATGACGAGGAGACGGCGTTGACTTGTCTGGTCATGGAGAGGGAGGAGTCCAGGATGAAGCCCAGGTTGCGTGCGTGGTCTGTCGGTGTGGGTGCGGTGCCCAGGGCGGGGGGCCACCAGGAGTCGTCCCAGGCGGAGGGCGAGGAGCCCAGGATGAGGACTTCCGTCTTGTCTGAGTTCAGTTTCAGGCGGCTGGTCGTCATCCAATCGGCTACATCTTTCATCCCTTCGTGAAGGTTGGCTCTGGAAGCGGCGGGGTCGTTGGTCAGTGAGAGGATCAGCTGGGTGTCATCGGCGTAGGAGATGATGTTCAGGTTGTGTTGGCGTGCGATGGGCGCGAGGGGGCTCATGTAGACGTTGAAGAGGGTGGGGCTCAGCGAGGAACCTTGAGGGACGCCGCAGATGACTTCGGTGGCCTCTGACTTGTACGGTGGTAGGCGGACTCTCTGTGTTCTTCCGTCGAGGAAGGAGACGATCCATTCCAGTGCCTTTTCCTGAATTCCGACGTTGCTGAGGCGCTGCACTAGGGTGCGGTGGCAGACAGTGTCGAATGCCGCGGAGAGGTCTAGGAGGATGAGGGCCGCTGTTTCTCCGTTGTCCATCAGGGCTCGGATGTCATCGGTGGCAGCGATCAGGGCGGTCTCGGTGCTGTGGTTGGCTCGGAAGCCAGACTGTGAGGGGTCGAGGGATCCATTCGTCTCGAGGAAGGCGGCCAGCTGTTTGTTGACGGTCTTCTCGATGACTTTGGCTGGAAACGGGAGGAGCGAGATGGGGCGGTAGTTCTTGAGTTCGGTGGGGTCCGCTGTTGGTTTCTTAAGTAGAGCGCTGAGTTCGGCGTGCTTCCAGCTCTCCGGGAAGGTGGCGGTGTCGAAGGAGGTGTTGATGATGTCCCGCAGGTGGGGTGCGATGACAGCGTCGGCCTTGTTGAAGACGTGGTGAGGGCACGGGTCGGTCGGAGATCCGGAGTGGATGGAGTTCATCATGCGGACGGTGTCATCGGTGCTGATCGGAGTCCAGGCGCGGAGGGTGGTGGTGGGTGGCGTTGCTGCGGTCTTTGTGTGCGATGGTTGACTACTGAAGCTGTTGTGTATGTCTGCGATCTTGTTGTGGAAGTAGGAGGCGAGGGAGTTGCAGAGGTCTTGCGATGGGGTGATGTCGTTGTTACCGGCGTTGGGGTTGGAGAGCTCTTTCACGATGTTGAAGAGTTCCTTGCAGTTGTGTGCGTTGGTGTCCAGTCGGTCCTTGAATGCAGTTTTCTTGGTGGCGCGGATCAGTTGGTGGTGCTTCCGGGTGGCAAGCTTGAGGGTGGTCATGTTGCCCGGTGTAGGTTCCCTTCTCCAGACTTTCTCGAGGGCTCGGCAGTTCTTCTTGGAGCTCTTGAGTTCGTCGGTGAACCATGGGGCTTTCTTGCTGCCGGGTCTGCTGGGCGGGGTCCTCAGAGGGGCGAGTTCGTCCGCGCAGTTGCTGATCCACTTTGTGAGGTTGTCGGCGGCCTGGCTGGGGTTCGCTGAGCTGGCGGGAGGGTGCTGACTCAGGGAGGCGGTGAGCTGGTCGGCTGTGATCTTGTTCCAGCTTCTTCGGGCAACCTGTTGCTGGTGGTGGTGGGTCGTCGTTCTTCTGAAGGTGAAGTGGACGCAGCTGTGGTCCGTCCAGTGGAGTCCTGTGGCGTGGCTGAAGGCGATGTCTTTGCTGGATGAGAAGACGGCGTCGAGTGTGTGTCCGGCGAGGTGGGTGGGGGTGGTCACCAGTTGCTTGAGTCCCAGGTTTGCGAGGTTTTCCAGCACGGTGGTGGTGTTGCGGTCGTTGTTGTTCTCCAGGTGGAAGTTGAGGTCCCCGAGGAGGATGTAGTCGGCTGAGGGGAGGGCGAGCGGGCTGATGAAGTCGGCGATGTCCTCGCTGAATTGTGTGCGTGGTCCCGGGGGTCTGTAGATCAGGGTGCCTCTGAGAGTGGTCTTCGGGTTGACGTGGATCTGGAAGTGCAGGTGTTCGGCGGGTGCGATGGTGTCGTCGGTGTTGGTCGTGATGCGGATGGTGTTCCTATGAATGATGGCGATGCCACCTCCTGTCTGGTTGACGCGGTCTCTCCGGATGATCTTGTAGCCGTCCGGGATGGCGATGGCGATGTCGGGTGCTGAGGAGGCGTGCATCCAGGTTTCCGTGAGGAAGGCGACGTCTGGGTGTGTGGTGTCGAGCAGGTTCCAGAGCTCGACGGCGTGTCTGTGGACGGAGCGGGTGTTGAGCAGGATGCACTTCAGGTGGCTGCTGCTGGAGTTCGGCTTGGTGGGTGCTGGTGCCGCGCAGGTCCGGGTGCAGGAGAACTTGCAGGCCTGGCAGATGAAGGGACCGTGGGTGCGTCTCGGGGTGGCTCGGTAGCATCCAGGGGTTCGGCCGGCGTTGAGTGCGTTGAGGGCGGCGTCGTCGTACGTCCGGCGGGTGGGCTGGGGTCTGCGGGGGCCAGGGGTCCTGGCGCTGGGCGCGGGCCAGGCGCGGACGGGCGCAGACGGGCTTACCTTTGGCGCACCTTCGGCGCTCATTCGGTGCTCCCGCTGCGCGCGTCCGCTGCGCGGTCGCTCAGGGGGCGTCATAAGAGGGGAGCCGGGAGGGAGGGTGTGCGGGGAGGCGGGGATCGCGGTAGCCAATCGGCGTGCGGGTGGGCGGGGTCTCGTAGAGATCCGGCGGGAAAACCTGGGGGCTCGGCGGCGGCCCTGCGGTGGCTGGGGCGGCGCTGGGACGGCCCTGTGGCGGCTGGGGTGGTTCAGCGGCGGTCCTGTGGCGGCTGGGGCGCCGTGTAGATCGAGGCACAGGCAGCAGGTAGGAGGAGCAGGCGGGGGGTGTGGGGGCGACCAGGCCGAGGTCAACCATCAGCTATAAAAACATGCATTAGGATTGCTAAAAAACAAATCCGCTCAAAGCACTGCATGGTATGATTATAGATGTATTTATTTATCTAACTGAAGTGCAAGGCACACAATTTATACCGAAAGCCACTTGGATGTACTGCTTGTTACTAATGCAAGCACTTGAGTGCAGATGCTCGCAACCATTTTAGTGAGTCAGCCCTCATGAATGAGATTCGTGCTGTGCCTTAGAGTAGAGGTTTCTTCCCTCTCTGGGGGTTTTGGTGAAGAGTGAATGGTAATCACAATATGGTAGTGAAAAGTGAAGCAGAAAAGATGAATGGAGCTGAGGAAAATAAATTAAAACATAGAACCACATGTCTGATTTTCTGAGTCCTATCTTCTCTACCAGCAATCGTGAGATTTCCAGATTGTACAGTCTACACCTGTCTAGGGCCACTGTTGAATCAACATCACAGCACAAATAAAATCTCTTTTGTAGCATATTGACAATCTGACTTAACATGTCCCATCCCACTGAGATAACTGAAACTGAAGAAGTATCACAGAAAAAGTCAAACACGGAAATATTTATTTGACAAGTCAGAATAATGGATCGAGTCCTCTCTATTGGGTGCAGTACAGCATAAAAAGCAAATACAATTTATCTTAAGAAGTGAAATCATAGCAAAGACCTTTTTTGTAAAATATAAAGTAGAACAGTCTAGTTGGAACAAACAGTTTCTAATTTAAAAATATCTAGTGATACTATGATACAATTTTACATATTGGAGTTGCAGGTAAGTACTTTCTAGCAGAATGGATAGTTTGGGTGTGCCTGAATAGTTCTACCCATTGGCACATTTGTGGTGTCTATGTGTTTGGGGATGAAACCATAAGCGGCAGTCAAACATAAGTAACAAAACTGTAATACATTCCCTAGCAGCTACATGCTTTGATGCTAGAGATAGGATATGGGTGGAGTTGTTTCAATATCCACAATATAAACTGACCTTTTAGAAATAGTGGTGGGTGAAATGTTTTGCCCGTAGGCAGAATTGGTGCTGTGATTGTGGGAATCTACTCTCACCAAACTGCAGAGTATTACACTTTTTAATCTAGCCCTGGTACAGACATCCTTATTCTGTGAATGGTTGATGATTCCAGTGATTCAGTCAAGTAGATTTGCCTAAACACCAAACCCCAACTGATTTTCAGAATATTTCAACCAATAGTTTTCTCAAAATGAAAAAAAAATACTTAACACGTTAAACATTCTGTGTACTTTGCTTGTTTTGGGTAGAAGTAGCATCCATATTTTACTTGGGCCTCCCGGCTTATTTGATTCACCAGCTTCAAATCATTCAGGATGCATCATCAATACTGACTCTGAAAATGCTCCTGTGGCAATCTGTCACAACGTTTGCACTGGTTGGCTGTGATCAAAGGCCTTCAATTCAAAGCCCTGAAGTTTGCCTGTAGAGCCTTATCCCAGAACGGTTCTATCTACATAAGGATAAGGCTCAAGACGTCCCACCAATCCATATCTCTTAGATCTAATAATCTTAGTTAGCTGCCAGTCTCTAAAGTATTTATACCACAAGAGGGGGCAGATCCTTTTCGTACCTTATATCTAAACATTGGAATACCCTCCCTCTTGCTTTACGAGTGGCTCCCTCTGAATCCATAAAAAAAGAAGCTAAAGACCTTTCCCTTTATTC
This sequence comes from Lissotriton helveticus, assembly GCF_964261635.1. Taxonomy (NCBI): domain Eukaryota; kingdom Metazoa; phylum Chordata; class Amphibia; order Caudata; family Salamandridae; genus Lissotriton; species Lissotriton helveticus. Next base: position 1,780,521,844 of record NC_136065.1, read on the forward strand.
AATTTACTGTTCCCCTTCTAGTGCCCGATCACAATTTTTCCTCGGCTAGCGCCGAGATCCTTCTTCTGAAGCAGCAGTGTGCTGTTAAAATGTATTATTATGATTATTAGGTACTCTAAACTGTAAAGAAAATGGAACGTGATGGGTGGAGGTTGAGGTGCTACCGCATTCCACTGTTATTCACAATAGAGTCTAATGAGGCTAATCCATCGCATTTTATGTAGGAGCTTGCAAATATTTGAAAAATAAGGGTCACAACATTCACCTGCAAGAGCCAGTGAATTAAACAGCTAACTTCACATCAAAACATAGAATTATGACATATTTTGTCAAAATCTTGTCCTTACACAGATATCGCCATGCCAAACATCCTGTAGTTAAATATTAAATCCAGCTAAACTCTCTTCTACAGCTGGAATAATGCATTATTCTAACTCCATTCCTACTATCTTTGTGCACCAGTGCTTGATAGTGGGATAATTGGGATTGCCTTCTAGTTGAAACTTATGCAGGGAGATATTTTGGAATCTGTGTCTTTGTAAAATATGTTTTTATATCTATTTAATGTGATAATAATAATATTCATAGTAATAATAATAATGATAATAATAATTATAATAATGATAATGATAATAATAACTTCCTTTTGTATACAGTAATACTCCATTTTCCAAGCACTGTAAACGTTACCAAACGTATGAGCACTTCCCCAATTTGAACTTTAATGAGAGGATTCGGGCTAGTCCCCAAAAATTTCTTTCTAATGGAAAACATGCAGATAACGGCATATTTTCGCTTTTTGTCTGACATGCAACCTACACCAGTTTGCCAGTGTTTTTGCAAAAAATTTGCCTAAATGAGCCAGTGGTTTGTAGCAAATTAGTGTGAGGCGAAAAGAATATTCACAAGCCTATTTGTAATGTGCGGCAGACGTCCACAAGCAAATAGCTTCATTTAGGACTTCACAAAATTGGATTTAGTCATGAAGAGGTTTCGGTGGGAGTAAATCTCCGGGGTGAGAGGATGGCCAGACATTCCTGCCCTGAGCGCAGTCAGAGATTTACTCCTTTTAAAGGACGGAGTAAATCCCTCTTCTGTGTGGGAAGGGAAAGCAAGCACCCTAACACGGGCGGAGGTGTAAAGAATGCAGGATCTCTACAGGGAGAAATAATTTTCCTGTAGCGAAAAAAGTTAAATATGTACTTGATATGTTAATTTCTCTTATGTGAAAATGTACAGGTGTGTTTTTGCTTGAGAAATTGGAATTCTCACTTTTACCTGATTATGCCTGAAAAGCCAAAACTGCCTGCTGAATCTTGACAACATTATTCAGAAGATGATCAATGAGACACTGCACATTTGACAGAATAAAAATGGCATCCACCATTCCAGGAGAATAATTTGGGGTGTGACGGCACTTCATTCTGTCAAGATACCTGAACGAGGAACCCTGGTCAAATTTCCCCACGTCCGCAGTGTCAAAATAGGCAGAGTATTGTCAATCCAAACACTTGAACACTTGAATGTCTCTGCATAGACTCAGATGCCGTTTACACACCTAAACAAAATTGTTTCACTTCTTCCCAAGAAGGACTAATGGGAGACAATTCCCAGAATCCTGGAAATATGTTGTCGGTCCCTTACGCTTTGTGACTCCTGATACACGTGTCATGGGTTGCAGAAAGTACACATTCACTGGGGCACATTATACACATTGCAGGTACATAGGATGAAAACACTCACTGTTGAGGAGGGCCGCTTTGTTGCTCAACTTCACATATCTGGAAAATAAACTGCGAATCTTCTTGCCGGAGGCATCCCGCCAACCTTTCCATGCGAACAGAAGCTCGTCGTAGCTCCTGGACTTGGACAGAATTTCGGTCAGATCTGTCAACAGAGCAGAGAAGGCAAAGCATGAACTGCTGTTTCTGTTCCAAGACACATAGTTTAGCTGATCTTGGAGCACATGGCAGTAACCTTTCAGCACTTTGTTGTGAGAGTGTAAGTAGCATTCTATCCACACCCTAATAATATGGCGCAAACATTCCAGTCCTTCCTTCTGAATATGCTCCTAACAGTGTAATACCTTATTATGAATCTAATACTTATTTTGTTAGATTTTGATACGGTGTTGAAAAATGTTGGAACATGCTGATATATTGTAGAAGGATTTTCCTATCATTCTAATTGTTTGTTGAGAAGTGTCCCAAACATTCTAATTCCTATTTGAGAATCTGTTCTTAACATGTAAAACCGCAGAGGAGACATTTGAATAATTTGTTATGAAAGTATTCCTCAATTTAAAAACCTTTATCGAGAATGAATGCTAATAACTGAATACTTTGTATTCTCCATTAGAAGCCTCAATCGTAAACAACAGCATCAAAATCTGGTTATTCACGGCTGTGACGTAACAATAGTGGGTAACAAAGGTGATTACCCTCGCTTGTGACTTCAGCCAGGGAATCACTTTCTTTCTTCTGTTCTATTGCCTCGCCCGGGTCTCAAGCTACTTCAGCGAGCCAGCAGTCTCACCCACCTACCTCCACCTTTTTCTGGGTCTCCACGAGCATGAGGCAGAGGGTATAGGTTGAGGAAGGTGGGGGCGAGTGGGCGAGGCCAGTCTTTTTTTATCATTTGGAGGAGAGACCACGTATGGCTCAACCATTGCTCCTCTATCCCAGAGTATGCTTTGGAAAAGGGACTGAGGATTTGGGGGGATGCAATTATAACTTAAAATCACGGATAGCTAAGCCTAAGAGGGAGGCTTTTAATTCGGAGTTCTGAACGACACACAGGGAATCTGAGCTTTGCGCTTGTTGAATCCCGCAGTGAAAAACATCCCTGTAGTTCACAGTTATTCATCTAAATTCTATACATTAAGAGTGTTCTAAATTTTGAGAATCTATGCCTGAGAATTATATCGATTCATAAAGGGGGTGGTGATGGACAGAGTATTCTGAATTAAGCAGAACACTCCTACCCAGTCAAAAGATCAGGGCTTGATCCATCACCGTTTTTTAGCTCACTGCACCATCCCAGCTCAGAACCTGGCTACATGCAAATTAGTCTGTTCCTGGCCCAATGCATCATGGGAACAGGGCAGACCAAACTACCAAGCCAATTCTTTACTGGAAAGGAAACAAGCTTCCGGGGACCGGTTTCTGGCATTACAGCCGTCTTCGGCCCGGCTTGCTTGAATCCTGATGGTGCAGTGAGCAAGGGACTCACATCTTAGCATACCCTTCCACACTTGTGGTGGCCAAAACGATTCATAAAGGGGGTGGTGTGGACAGAGTATCTGAATTAAGCAGAACACTCCTACCCAGTCAAAAGATCAGGGCTTGATCCATCACCGTTTTTAGCTCACTGCACCATCCCAGCTCAGAACCTGGCTACATGCAAATTAGTCTGACCCTGGCCCAGTGCATCATGGGAACAGGGCAGACCAAACTACCAAGCCAATTCTTTACTGGAAAGGAAACAAGCTTCCGGGGACCGGTTTCTGGCATTACAGCCGTCTTCGGCCCGGCTTGCTTGAATCCTGATGGTGCAGTGAGCAAGGGACTCACATCTGAGCATACCCTTCCACATTTGTGGTGGCCAAAACGATTCATAAAGGGGGTGGTGATGAACAGAGTATCTGAATTAAGCAGAACGCTCCTACCCAGTCAAAAGATCAGGGCTTGATGCCAGAAACCGGTCCCCGGAAGCTTGTTTCCTTTCCAGTAAAGAATTGGCTTGGTAGTTTGGTCTGCCCTGTTCCCATGATGCATTGGGCCAGGAACAGACTAATTTGCATGTAGCCAGGTTCTGAACTGGGTTGGTTCAGTGAGCTAAAAAACGGTGATGGATCAAGCCCTGATCTCTTGACTGGGTAGGAGTGTTCTGCTTAATTCAGATGCTCTGTCCATCACCACCCCCTTTATGAATCGTTTTGGCCACTATAGGAGTGGAAGGGTATGCTCAGACATGAGTCCCTAGCTCACTGCACCATCAGGATTCAAGCAAGCCGGGCCGAAGACGGCTGTAATGCCAGAAACCGGTCCCCGGAAGCTTGTTTCCTTTCCAGTAAAGAATTGGCTTGGTAGTTTGGTCTGCCCTATTCCCATGATGCATTGGGCCAGGAACAGACTAATTTGCATGTAGCCATGTTCTGAACTGGGTTGGTTCAGTGAGCTAAAAAACGGTGATGGATCAAGCCCTGATCTCTTGACTGGGTAGGAGTGTTCTACTTAATTCAGATGCTCTGTCCATCACCACCCCATTTATGAATCGTTTTGGCCACTATAGGAGTGGAAGGGTATGCTCAGATATGAGTCCCTAGCTCACTGCACTATCAGGATTCAAGCAAGCCGGGCCGAAGACGGCTGTAATGCCAGAAACCGGTCCCCGGAAGCTTGTTTCCTTTCCAGTAAAGAATTGGCTTGGTAGTTTGGTCTGCCCTGTTCCCATGATGTATTGGGCCAGGAACAGACTAATTTGCATGTAGCCAGGTTCTGAACTGGGTTGGTTCAGTGAGCTAAAAAACGGTGATGGATCAAGCCCTGATCTCTTGACTGGGTAGGAGTGTTCTGCTTAATTCAGATGCTCTGTCCATCACCACCCCCTTTATGAATCGTTTTGGCCACTATAGGAGTGGAAGGGTATGCTCAGACATGAGTCCCTAGCTCACTGCACAATCAGGATTCAAGCAAGCCGGGCCGAAGACGGCTGTAATGCCAGAAACCGGTCCCCGGAAGCTTGTTTCCTTTCCAGTAAAGAATTGGCTTGGTAGTTTGGTCTGCCCTGTTCCCATGATGCATTGGGCCAGGAACAGACTAATTTGCATGTAGCCAGGTTCTGAACTGGGTTGGTTCAGTGAGCTAAAAAACGGTGATGGATCAAGCCCTGATCTCTTGACTGGGTAGGAGTGTTCTGCTTAATTCAGATGCTCTGTCCATCACCACCCCCTTTATGAATCATTGAGAATTATATCAACAATTGCAGAGAAGGATCCAAAGTGGTTAACTGTCTCTAGCGACCCGAGGGCAGCAGTGGAATGGTGGTTGTCAGTCTCACCCGCCTTTTCCCCTCTCTCCCTGGTCTCCACAGAGCCGAGGAGATGAGAGAATGCAGGTGGCACTGCTCCGGTGCCAAATGTCTTCTCCCCTGTCAGCGCGGGCATCTGCTGACCTGTTCTTGGACGAGAAATGAAGTGACGTGGACAAGTGGCTCCCACAGTGCCCCTCAGGATGGTGACAGCTCTCAGCTCTCAATGTGAGAACAGAAAGTGCATCTTTGGGCCGGCATCGGTTATGATTGCAGAGAGGGTGGTGGTAATTATATTTCAATTTGTGCGGTTGGGGTAGGTTTCGCAGAGGGTGGTGGAGGAGGGTGGCAGGAGGCCAGGTATTTCTTCTGTCCAGTTTTGGGAGGACCCTGTTGTAGGGTATATCCAGAGGGTGGTGTTTGGCAGGAGGTCAGGCATATTTTCACAGATTTGGGAATGGAAATGAAGGGTTTTTCAGAGGGTAATGGGTGGGGGTGGCAGGAAGCCAGTCATATATTTTTAATGTAGCGGAATGTGGGGGTATCTTAAAGGTGGTTGTGGTGGGTGGCAGGATGCCAGCTTCTTTTGTTTTATTATTTTGGCTCCCCCGGCCCTCCTTTGGCCCTGTCTATATCTTGGAAGTGGGGGAAGGTGATCCTAGGACCATATACAAAATAACATTATTGGTGGGTAAAATGTGACTAAACAGGATGTTTTTCAGCTGAGTCACATCATAGAGAACTCAAGCTAAGCTCTTGTTGGCTATTTAACGTCACTCTGAAACCCTCAATAAACAAAATCCCCATTATTCACAGTTACCCATCTATAATTCTATATGTTGAGATCTGATCCTTCCTTTCCAATAAATTGTTGAAAAGTGGTGATAAAAGTATGTTCCTAACATTGTAAACCTTTTTTGAGGATCGCCTCTAACAATCTGATCCTTAAGTGACAATCTGTACCTAACATTAAAAACATTAGCTGAGAAGTGTTCTTTATTAAGGTCTGCTCACAACAATCTAATCCTTCCTTGAAGCCGTCTCCCAATATTCAGACCTTCAACTATTGTTGCTAACTTCTTAATCCTTCGCTGAAAACAATTCTAAACATTCTAACCCATAGGAAGAGTGGCCATTGAAATATTCGTGTATGATTGTTTGTTTGAGGATTTGTGTGTCTTTTACTAGTGGTGTTCCACATAAAGGCATATGTTTCACTTCCATTGGAATTAGGTCAGAGAAATGTAAGGAGGAAGAAAGATGGCAGTTCCCGAGACTTAACCATCAGCTGTTAAACTTGGAAAAAAGTTACAGACGTTGCACTGGAAAAAAATAAGAAGACAGGATGATTCAGGGTTGTTACATTGTGCGCTATTTAATCCTGGATAATGTGACACTGTGATAAACTGCATACTAGTCCGAGGACTACGCGCTACTTCCTGAACAGCTCTTGTTCACGTTAAATAGCAGTATTGAGGACTATATAAATAAATGGGGGTAATTTATTACGTTTTCATACAAGCGTTCATGTGGTGCAGACAATTGCATCAATTTATTTACTAGTATATAAGCCCGCAGGACCAAGGGGATAAACAGGCCCCAGGATGCTTGAGAGTGGAATATACACGCTTCTTCAAATCAGGCCTGAGGACCCTGGCAAAGTACCTGAATACTAGGTGGTTTGACTTTTGGAGTAACCAAATCTGCATATTAAAGTTCCCTCAGACCTGGCCCCTGTGTCTCACCTGGATCCAGCGGGAGGCAGTTTGTGGTCTGCCCGTCTCGGCACACCTTGGCCACACTGTACATGGTCTCCATGTCCGAGAGGATCTGGTTGTACTGCAGGGAAAATACATAAACTAGTTAGGACATGTAAATATTTAAATCAAAATGCACTTACAAAATACTCTATTGATGTGAAGTGCAAAAAAAGTCCTCTGGTCCATTTATATGCGTAAAATTATTGTTACTCTCTGGTCATATAGCCAAATTTTTCCCTCTCCCACAATAGTAGTGAACTGATATACTGAACCACCCCCCAATATGTATGTATTTCTTTTTGACGTATGTTACAGGATGTGATGTGGTGCAGGAAGTAAGGGGCCAGACCGAGGAATGAAGAACCGGTGGCTTTTTCTATGGGCTCTGCCCAGCTGTGACTCACCATTGACAGACAGTTTTTGAAAGGTTTTCATCCCAGAATGCGTGCATCAAGAGAGGGCGTGGGAATGGGTTTGCACCTGCCTGTGCCTTCATACTGCAATAGCAAAGGGCGACAGCGGTGAGCAAACCTTGGAAAACGTTTCTTTTCTACTGAAAGTTTGAACGACATCCAAGACGTGAATAAACTAGAAGTGGATGTTTTACCCCAAAATTCAGGTCTTTATGTTCACTTATGTAGGGCTGTGAAATTAGTTGAAAATACATATTTTAAATCTGTAGATGAAGCCCTTGGTTTATAAACTAATAAAACAGCTCAGATAGGTAAAACATGGCTCCTGATATCTGCTTGTCGAGCATTACCTATATTCACAACCCAAACATCCTTTCATCCATACAAGGTCAGTAAATTGAGCTCCTTCAAAGTGGGTAATAGCAATACCTCTTATTTAGCAGTGCCACGAAGCTGTATGCCTTTAGCAACAAGTCCTATATAAAATATGTGATTACTGCTTGGTAGAAGGCTCATAAGACTTTCAACTGGAGGCTGAAATTTAGATCAGAATGTTCTCCCTTGGTGACCGCTGAGTGGCCGATGGAGGGTGGGGGGGTGAACTGTTCTCACATAACACAGGTCATGAGTGAATGTGAGAGCATGGCCCTGAAGACGGACTACCTTGTCTTGTCTCAAGGCCAATGCAAGCCATGAGATGGTAGGTGCTGATCTCATGTCAGTTTCCACATTATCCAGTTTTTATGGGTGGTATCTGCTGGTCATCTGCATCTAGGTTGCACATGACTCAAGGCTTGAAGCGAGTTTGCTGGTGGTCTCCGTTCAGTTTCAATGTGAACCAAGTCCTAAGGGTGGCATGAGGTGGTGATTTCTGTGCAGGTCCTATCTAACCAATGGCTTACAGGTAGAGTGAGCTTTTGGTCTCCATTCAGTTTCTACCTGACATAAGCTTAAGGGGGGCATGAGCTAGTTGTCTCCGTTCAGTTCCACTTTATTGGTTTTCTGGTGATTTAATGCTTCTGGGTGTTGTGAGGTGGTGGCTGGTAATTTGATACGCTATTTAGGGCCAACAGGGTACGTCAAGGAGAAATCAGCCTAAAATGTTCCTGGAAATGTTGTAATTTTCGTACAGTGGGAGTCTCATTATTTAAGGTATAGTTTTTCCACATTTTGCATTCATGCTTAAGTGCAAAATAGGAAAGGTAACCACAAAATTTCACTTATTCAACCATTTTTTGCAGAATTTCACTCGGTTCGTTCGCTAAATGTATAAAAATTGAAAAAGCAACAATATTTGCCAGTTATGGCAATTGTATAGCTCCTCTACGAGGATATGAGGTGGGAACCTTAATTCACTTTGAAGTTTGAGGGATAATGCCTGCAAGACTCAAAATCTAATGACGCTGGTGGTCTCAGAGCCAGAATTAAACCGTTCCCTAAAGTTGGCGTAATGTGCCATTATCTGCAGCAGAATCTCAACCGGAAACTGGATTGGAATTGTTTGGGAAGTAAAATACAGCAACAATTGGAACCACATCACCTGCAGTCCCAATAGCTGAGCCCCGCCTTTCACCATCTTACTGTACTGCTGATTTCCTCCTCTCCACCCCATCTCCCACTTATCTCTCAGTTCTCCTCTCTATTACCTCTACCAGCTCTGCTTCAGGTAGAGCTGCTCTCTCGATGTCACTGAGCTTCTTCAGGATGCGCTTCACGCTGGGGTCCTGGAAATCTGTATAGTCGTACTGCCGTGCTTGCATTCCGTACTGCAGGGTGTGGTTTGCCATCTTCAGGTTCTTATCCAGCTGTAGAGCAAGCGAGGAGAAACACAGAATCAATGGCATGCCCCACAGGAGCTGGGCAAACAATCAACACAGAGGAACCGAAACGCATCGAGGGCCCAAGGACCTTGCCCATCTATAATCAGCATTGATTATGCGAGTGCAGGAGGCCTTGTGAGGCAATGGGATCACATGAGTCATCCAGAATAAGTTATTCCATGAGATCATATGAGATAAACATATAATGTAATGCCAGTAGACTATGAGGTGTCATAAGACCGTATACAATAACCACATCATCCCAGGCCAACTAGCCCATGTGAAACCTTGAGAATATATGAGAGACCCAAATCATACCAGGCCCTTTATCCATTCAATACTATGAGATCACAGGAGCTATATCATGTAAGGCAACGAGACCATGTGATCACATGAGATAACCAAGTCATGCCAGGCCCCTTATTCATGTGATGCCAGGAGGTGCTACGAATGCCTGAGGTTAAATGAGACGGTGCCAAATCTATGGCATGAATGAGTAGTAGTCATATTTTTCCACATTGTTTTGAGTGCAGATTGAGATGCAATATGTGCTTTTTTGATTAGTTATGTGGTCCTCCTAGCAAAAAGGGTAAGCACGCCATCTCTTTTACTTTAAATTCATGTTGTAGTTAGGACTCCTGGCCAAAAGCTTTGCAAGCAAAAGTGAGGTCACAAGATGTTGCTATGAAAAGATGCTGGCTCTTGCTGGATGAGCTATTGTGTATTTTTGAGAAGAACCACACAACAGCAACATGTCAACCATAATGATATTTTCAATGGCGGTGTTTATGCTAAAACAAAAGGATTGCCCCGGAGCTCTCTCGGGGATAAAAGGACTCAGTGAGCGATTACTGAAGCAGATGTCCTAGCCGTATTGCAATATTCACCACTCAAGTGGTTGCAACAAAGTTAGTTGCACTCTGGCTTTGTTTCAAGGCGGTGGGAACTCGGACACTCCCTTTAACCTGGAGATCTATTTGAATCTGGAGAAACTTTAAGATTTTTAAGACTAGAGGAGCAGCTTTAATTATCACAACTCGTCGAAGCTGCTGTCTGATGAAAGATCTACTAAAGATGAGGAGAGGAAAAAAGAGTTTGCTGAATAAACATCCTTCTGATTTGTCCTTGAGATATCTCAATAGATCTTGGGCTAAACACAAAAGGTCGCCTTTGTCGCGACTAATTTGGCAACTCAATCATTGTGGGCAAATTCAGCATACATTTTTCTACCACGCAATTTGGCAATTTCCTCACTATTTTTTCAGGACTGTTCTTTTGAAAACGTATGTTTGTAGTTTTATTGTGTAGCCTTGATCCAGAAAGGTTACTTTGTAAGAGCTGTTTTGATAGGCTTCAGGTTGCCAATCAAATTGTTCCTTACAGTTGGACCGATGCTGAGTGATTGAAAGACTGATTCATTTTAATGATTTATTATTTAGTTTCTCAAACACAACGATTACCAAATATGGTGCGCTGGTACAAAAGGATCTTTTCAACCAATCAGAATAGGTCCAAATGTTAGAACCATTCTGATTGGCTGTTGCGTGGCACCATACACTTCAGTGTATTGTGTTTTGCATGCTAATGTGGTTTTATAGTGTACTAATGCAACTAGATACTTGTTTTATATACAATATAACAGTGGTCCTATCTAGTGTGCGCAAGGACCCAAGCCTTCCTTAGGTCATTAGTTTGTAGAGCGGACATAGTCTTCAAGGGTTCAATTTAACTAACAGTATAAAGAAAAGTGAAATAAATTACACAAGCTTGTGTATTAGAGACATCAGCTCGTTTTGTGTCTAAAGTTTTATAGTGTACTAATGCAACTAGATACTTGTTTTGTATACAATATCACCGGGATCCTATCTAGTTTGCGCAAGGATCCACGCCTTCCTTAGGTCATTAGATTGTGGTGCAGACAGCGTGAATATAGTTGGTTTTTTCCCACATCCATGGAATAAATCTGCCTATTTTTCTAGTCCGCTAGCAAAGTGGATTAAACTTTTTTTTAGCCAGTTACCATTGTACAGCAGTACTAAAAAAAAGGTTGGATTTTGGATTCGATATTCAGTAATTTTTTTATTACTGCTACTAGTTGTGATTTAGAGTTGTACGAAAACATTTAAAGCATGCTTTAAGCCAAGTTGTTTTGGTTAGCTTACCCAGCCCCCAGCGCCTTGAGACCCTAATGGGTGATTAGCTGCACTCTATAGGAACCCTGATTGATTGACTGATTGAGCTGAAATAAAATCCAGTGTGCACCTGGTTTGTGTTCACCCTAATAACATTGTATAATGCAGAGTGTCCTGTGGCCTTAGCGCATCCCACATCATGAGAGCCTATAGAATAGCATAGGATGTCAGGCAATGATAGATAGGCCTCTGACTCTTCCACTGTGTGCTGAGAAGCCATCTGCCTGTTGGAAAAGCTCTGCATTCCCCTCCAGGAGGGTCTGTGTCTTGACACCCAAACTTTCTTCTGGGATCCCCCCGCAGCTGATCCTGCAGGATCAGACCTCCCCAGTATTGGCCACAGCACCTCTTACCATGATCTGCTTGTTGGCTTCAGTAATGTCAGTGTTGTAGGTCCACGACGCCTCAGTGTAGTCGTTCCATACTACTTCTGCTGTGCTGTTGTACTGCGCCAAGAAGTCCTTTGCTTGCTGCTCATCTGCATTTTTCTCTGGAGAAGCAGAAAAAAAAGAAAATATAATTAAGGGTTGTGTCATCTACAGCTTTGCTTAAATGAGGCTGAATTGGTCTCTGCTGTCCCGTGTTATGGAAGGGAAATGGTCACTGACCACACAAGGAGTAGTGTGCTATACAGTGATACTACTACCAGTGGGGCCCAACGAACCTCAATCCAGGTCCAAGCACTGCTGGGGATCCATTACAAAGATCTGCCAACAAAGCTTGCCCCTATCCTACAGTGCTCTCTTGATTCCAATCCAACATAGCTGTATTTCAATCCTGACAGCATCCCTTCTGTACCGCGCCGGGATCCACCAGACTGCCGGCTCAAAGCACCTTAGCCATAACTTACATCCCCATTGCTATTACAGTAGAGGGGTCCATTTTGAATTTGCAAGCCTTGCAATGTGGTGTGTGAGAATTTAACTGAGGCTATATAATTGTCATGTGATACAATGCACATGATATATTTGGGGCACCCACTTAGAAATCAAGCTCCTAGGAATTCAAGACCGTAAAATGAGCAGAAAAGACATCTTTCAATAAATGGATTTTCACAGAGTCTGAAGACCATGCCAAGAAGGTGTCTTGCTGGTTGTGTCTAAAGCTGACATATAAGCTAACCCTTCAGCATGAGGCCCATTTTAAGCAGTATATACCACAGTACGAGACATGCAGCCGGTACACTGTAAGATGCAAAGAGTATCCCTCGTCTACAACAGGAATTTGTTTCACAAAGCTAAGGAACAGGAAAGTATTTCAAAATGCCCTGTGAGTAGAAGTATTGGTTAAAATTCAATTTATCTCTTTGAGTCTCTGTTTCCCTTCTGTTTGACAACACAACATCACAAAATAAAAGGATGAACGGAGTGTTGAAACATTTCAAACACTGTTAAGTTTGGACACAGCCATATGCAAATCAGCTTCCAGGGACAGGTTTTGGAGTATCACCCCTCATCAGCCAGGCTAGCTTGAATCCAGTGGTGCAGAAAGCAAGGGACGCATGTCTGGGCATACCCTTAGCCACTTAGAGCGCACATAGCAACATCACAAAAACAACTGATGGACGGAGTGTTGAAACTTTTCAAACACTCACCCCAGTCACAGATCCATTGTTATTTTGCTCGCCATGTCAACCCAGTTTGGCCCCAGCAATATGCAAATCAGTCTTGACCCTGCTCCCCATGGGAACAGTCAGCCCGAATTGCCAAGTCAGGTCCTGCCTGGAACAGAAACAAGCATCCTGGGACCGGTTTTAGACTATCACCCCTGATCAGCCAGGCTAGCTTAAATCCAATGGCGCAGCGAGCATGGGACCCAGGGTGTTCCTTATTTTACGATACAGCGATCTGTTAGACCGCTCTGCCAATGAAATGTAATCCTACACTGCTTCATCAGTAGATGGTCCCAATTACAGTCATCCAATGCCCTTGATGCTGGCCTAAAATGCCAAATACCAGTCCAATGCTACCTAACACATCACTATAAAATAGTCTTCCATGGTGACGTGCAGACCCTCCTGTTATAGCCGCAGCATGGGGACCTAGTGAAAGTTTTGAGATCCATCTCAATTTTGAGTTACACCATAAATTTCTAATCCAATGTGGACGATAAATTGCTAATCCAATGTGGGGCTACTAAAAACATCTGTTTTTATTTCAGTGCAGTCATGACCTACAGCAAGAGCTCATGTCCCAAGCACATGCTTCAATAGATGCTTAAGCGATTCTAGTTCCAAAATCCAAATGGTCAGAACCAACCTTTGACAATTCAGCTGAAAGTTTACCTCCAGCACACCTTGTCATTCCAACAATACTACAGGTCAGAGCTCTGCCAACAACTTTCAGGCCTAACCTTAGAGCTTTACTAATATACGTCAACCTGGCTGCAATATTTCCTATTGTTCAAAGAAGAGGGGCGGGGGCTAACACTCAGCTGCGCAAATGTACTTCCAATTGAAATACCTATACCCTTACTAGACGACAATGGCGCTCCACATTTTCTTACCCTGCACCTCACCAATATGTCAATGAAACTCAAAGCTTCCTACGAATTGGTTTGTTTCAGAAAATGCACCAAGACCAGAATCCTTGGGGTACACCGACCTTGTCTCCATGATGATACTCAAAATCAGCACCAGTTCCAGCCTCCATCAGCCTCCATCATTTACTACTACCAGACAACTAGTGGCACTCACAGCTGCTGAACACAGGCAAGGGGTTCTCACAACCAGTAATTAGCACTCACACAGACTGTTCCAACTCTGTATATCTCATACTTACAAAATACACAATCTCCCCGTTAAAGAAGCCCTGACAAGTATTTGCAGATTTTCTAACCTTGCGCCCCCCGCCCCCAACCTCTGTGCACTTATAGAGACTGTTCAAAGAAACTGCATAGTAAAATAAAATGGTACGCTACGGAACATGCTCTGTGCTTCTCAGAACACAACCTGATACATCCCATGCGCAGCTGATTATCAAAATGTTTTCTTTCTCAATAGAAATGTTGCAGCAGGAGGAATGCAAATATGTAATACTAGTTGCTGACTTTATTGCCATAGTATCAACCCATGCTCTAAGAGGTTTGCAAATTTGGAAAAAGAAGCAGCCTTAAAAATTGCCTGGTCATTTTTCCTGCAAATATATAAGCAGATAAAGAAGATCCTACCCTCCTGGACCTATTAAGAAATAAGGAATATCTGACAGTCAATGGCAGAATCGATACTGATACTCCAGGTAACTTTACTCACAAATCTAATACTGGTTTCTCTATTATTGACTATTTGATTGCCCCTCACTTCACTTTTGGTTTGATCTCTGAAATAAATGTTATTCATAATCCTTTTAGTGATCATAAAGTTCTCTCTTTTCAGGTAGATTTTGTTCTGGACACAGTAGGGTCTTAGAAGCCTTAAGAAGATACTCTTAAATTTCAAAAATCCAATGGTAGAACCCACTATAGACCTAATTTCATTAATAAGGTAAAAAGAATCCCTGTAAGCAATTCATGTATTCTTACACTATAAATAAGAGAGGTATATGAAACATTTTGTGGCAAAAGATAAAACATGCAACAAGAACCTGCCAAGTAGTGCCAGCTTTTCAACCATTTGTCCATTAAACAGGGTGATAAATGGATTAGTTAGTAGTCAATGTGTATCCTTCTCTGTTGAAAGGGGTAAATGAATCAGTTTCCTGAAAAGAGAAGACAGAGATTAAAATCTCCCCTAAAAAAGACAGAGAATGACCGTAAATGGATTGACCTAAAAGAAGCCATGTCTCGCAACGATATATAGTAATTGTGGGAGATTATCTCCATATATTGAGTGAATAGAGTTAAGTCTCTCCCAATCCCAATTAAGGAGGAGGAATGGAGTACTTTTATATCATAGTTATGTGTGTCTAATGACGAAGCAGTGCTGCTATTTGGACTTTCTGGGCCAGTTTCAAATTCCTCCTCCATATACGGTCACCAATCCATGAAACAGATCAAGGGTTAAATCAAGTATTGCGATCTTCCAGTGCGATGGAACTGGACAAGATTCCCATTTCAGTAATTAAGGTTAAGGCCATGTAATGGGTGTCATTTATAATCCCAGTGTTCGAATACTGTTGCCAGCATTGTATAATTCCTCATCCAGGTCTGGGAGGGTTACATTTCCTTTGCACAAAAATAGCTCTTGCAAGCAAGCCTCCAATTATCATCATATTGCTCACAGATACACTGTAGAAAAAGGTTTTGCCAAAATTATTCTTGAACAGTTACTTCTCTGGGTAGAAGACGAAAAGAATACCAATTGAACAAGCTTGCTTTAGGAAAAACCATTCAGCATTAGATAACGTCTCAATTTTGCAATTAATTGTGAAAAAGTATGTTACTGTGCGCGGCCACCAAGTCTAAACCAAGTCTAAGAGGCTTGTATAGATTTCTCCATAGTATTCGATAGAGTGGGTCATCCAACTCTATGGAAAAAGCTGCATAGATTAGGTATGACAGACAATTTGCTTCAGTTAAGCATTGCCTTACATTCAACCACTTAGTTCCAAGTGGTTATGGAGGTGACAAGGGCTTGTCTTCTATAATTCCCAACGAGACTAGTTTAAAACAAGGTTGTCAGCTGGCCCCTATATTATTCTCCTTATACACTTCCAATCTGCCTCAACACCTAGGTAGCATCAATAGAGACCCTATTAGGATTGGGGTTTGTTAGTTCCTGTGTCTCGTTATATGCAGATGATATTGTCATTCTTGATTTAACACCTAAGAGTTTGAGTAACAAATTATCATCTTTAAAGCAGTTTATTGATCCTCACTTTGTAAAAGTGTATGTTTCTGAAAGTAAAGTTTTGATTTTTATGGACAATAATCTAATAAAGTGGGTACCTTGATAGGGAGAAGCTGAAGGTAGTGAAATTGTAAACTTACCTGGTGAAATGTATTCCCAGCAATCTGAGTGACAAAGATTATATGTGCCATACCTCTAGCAAGAGTACATCTCATGCTAATGTGCTACATGCATTTTATAACATTTTGTACCTTTACTTTTGGTCTACCGAGCAAAAATATCCCAACACTGTTGTATGCTATAGAGACAATTGATATAGTAAAGTGGAACTTTCTGGGGAAATTGTTAGGCCAAATCTTGAGGAAGTGGTGTAATTTTAATTCTCTACCATAGCATCTGCACATGCTCTAAGATTAGATTACAGATTAAAATGTACTTATATGCAAGCTCTGGACGGTGTTGTCTGATGGGAATCCCGGCTAACGAAGGGTGAGGAGAATTCACTAAGGAGTTTCATGTGGACTGAAAGTTTTGAAATGAAAAAAGAAAAAACCCCACAGTTTTATAGAAATATTATCCATGCAATAAGATTGTTTCAGCTAAGGAAGGAAATCTGGGTACCGTCACCACTGCTCAGCTCAAAAGCTTTTTAAAGTATTCTTCCAGCAACACCTTGGTAAAAAGTTTTGGAAATCTATCAGAAAATAAAAATGTATAATTGCTTCTTGTTGGTTTCGAGGACCACAGCAGTATTTTTCCTGGAACTTCAATCATGGGATCCACCGCTTTTGGACTCTGTTATGTATGAGTCTACTTCCTATAGATGTATTAACTGCAAATTGGTCTAGTTCTCTTACAAAGGATAAATAATGCAATTTTGTAAGATGGGTGTCATTTTTTTGTCCAGCACTGCATCATCGTCGCCAATTTTTGAGGACGCTATTTTTAAAATATAATGTTTGAATGGTGGCTGAAGCTCGTCAGTTCTATTGATGAGATAATTTGTCAAAAACTTTTCATATGTTTTTAAAGATTTTTATATTTGTGCTAAATAGTTTTTGTATACACGAAATGTTACTTTACATTTCTAATAAATTGTTTTTGTATATATGAACTGTTACTGTGTCTTCATGTGGACCTCGTTAGAGATCCAAATCTCGAATAAAAGAATTGAATTAAATCAAAACACCACCTACAACAAACTGCAAGCTGTTGCTTTGTCATCAAATGATGGCCAACTTTCTGCAGTCTATGTTCCTTTAGCTGTGGAGCACAGACACAGCGGCCTTACTATCTGGATCTCAGCGGTTTCCCCCACCGTCCTTCTTCCCAGACCAGGATTGCATAGAGGTCACTTAGAATGCATTATCATTCTATGCAGTGGCGGCTCCTACATCGAGGGCACAGGGGCAGCGACCCCCTAACCATCACTGCCTAACGATGCATCTCATTTCTCATCTATTTCGCTTTTACATGAAGAGAAATCATCTCAACGATTATTTGTTTTCATGTGAAACCTGCAGTATCACCTTGCACCAGAGGACGGCGTCCTGTGCTGTAATGCGCATGTGTCAGGCATGGGGTCTTATAGCATATCCTTACACAGTGCAATACATATTTGACTCAGATTTGGGGCATGTCTGTCATGTGCCCTTATGCTCCCTCAGTAAAGGGAAAAGGAGAGCCTCCATTCCTATCAGAGCTTCTATATTTGCCACGAGCTCTCCAGTTTATTATTTTATTGCATATTTGCTACTTTTAAATGTTTTAATGTTTGCCTTTCCTGCATGTCTTGGTCACTGGCAAACGCCCAGGCATTAGGACACCCTACACATTAATCAGTCATTTTGAGTATGTTGCCACAATATACAGGAAAGCAGCTGGGTTTTAGGCAGCACCACAAACCTGCTTTCGTCATTCTGCTGTTATTGATAACTAAACTAAACAGAGCTCCATTCTTGGTAAACGATGCACACTTAAAAAAAAAATGACATTGTTAAAATGTGAATGTTTCCCCAGACAACTACATACTCCTAGCTTCTGATTCAGTACTTCAGAGGTACAAGAGGATCTATGGTGAATAGTGAGCCTTGGAAAATGGACTTCCTGTTGTACAGCCATGGTATTTCTCCCAAGCGTACTGAATTCACATCAAATATTAACCATTAGGACCAGAGGTCTAGTTTGGAATAGCGCTGATGCGTCCGGAGTCTGCTTCAAAGCTCTTTGCTAGGAGGGAAAGGTGTGTTACAAAATGTGAAGGTGGAATCATCTGTCCTCGTAGATGCTGCTAATGAGGTGACAGAGAGACAGAGGGATGCTGCCACTTCATAAAAGCTACAGCACAAGGGCATGAACATGAGAGTACAACAGAGGTACTATTTTTACTTTTTTGTGGTTCTTCTTCAGAGTTATCAGTAGTGCAGCAGATACACTGGCACCGGACCCCAATGCTGTAAAGGGGCAGTTGCACCTCAGAGGTGGTTGTCTTTATTGCCCAATTGGGGGGAGAGGGGGGTTTGATGGGCTATATCAACACCCTGGATTCATGTACTTGAAGGTGCTCTGATGTATGACAAGGAACAAAAGGAGGTTTGGTAAAATAAAGTATTTGTCTAGGATCAGACAGTTTAGTCAAGCAGAGTATTTGAGATGCAGCACAGAATTTCCAGTTCACACTGTGCAATTTAGTCACTAGATGGGTATCTCTTTCGGACATCAACATGTTAATGGTTTGTCCTTAACTCTTCAAGGATGAGATCAGACCATTGGGCAAAAGACATATAATACATTAACTTTTTTGGCACAGAAAGATTTGCCAGGATTCAATATTGCTTCTGCATGTTGCATGGCTGGCAGCTGTAGCCACTAGGCCACATCACCGCCTGTCTTTTTAAACATGAATTTAGTAATGTACGCCTCCCCACCCCTGATGAATATTCGATGAGTGAACTAAAAGCGAAGTCTGTTGTAATGCCCACCTTTATTTGGACCCAGATTCTTATTATACATGAAGCAACATTATAGTCTATTTAATCCAACATGAGAGATTTGTGTACAGTGCACATTCTGAGCTCACATATGTGAAGGATAGTGCATATGTGATAATAGAAGTAAAGGAAGGTCATCAGGAGTCAAAAGTGTGATGTCATCCTAAACCAAAGAGAGGGTTATGTCCCTTAAGTTACCCATGCCATTTTGGTGACTCAGCATTTAAGGTATGTTCTCAGTCACTATCTCTTCTTTCCTCGCTGAACACCTTTGGAAAGTGTGGGGTCTGGGCCAGGCCATGTCATCAGCGCTCACCCCACTGAAGGCCTCTGTAGATCCGAGAATACCTATTACTAGACCTTTCACAACACCATTGAAATCAAATACCTTTGACTAGTGATCCAAGCTGAGATGGAAGTCCAGCTTTTCATAACTGACAGTTGGAACTGGCACCCCAAACCCATTGAAAGAGCACTCACCAGTGGCCCTTCCTTGCCATGCTTCTCTCCTAACGGGGCGGAAAACTTGAGCCCAGAGCAGGCACATAAAGATGACCATTGAGCGCCTTTCATGCCCTGCAGTCGTGAGTTTAGAATTTACTGGTTTCAAAGTTCTGCGTTCTAAACATTCTTTATGGCCGAGAGGATTCCAAACAGAGCATAATCTGATTCTGTGAGAGGTCTGTGAGGCTTGCCTGCAGTGTGCCTTCCAGTTGAGGGCCCAAGCAGTGTGCTTCCCAGTTGAGTTCTTTCCTTCTGATATCTTAGTGCCTTCAAGCTGAGATCCTAGGCACAGTGAGTTTCCAGTCCTCAGACTAGAGGTCCTAGCACCACATGTCTGCATAGTCACAGTGACATCATACAACATTTATCACACAAGCATGTAGTCATGGATGCTTAGTCATGGGACAGCTAGGGCATGGAACCTACAGGTTTCCTTCGACAAAGTTGTAGCAGCACAACTTGCTCATGAGTGAGTCCCACCAATGTGTTCAATTCCAGATCTAGGTGTGGAAGAGGAGGCATTAGGTATGTAGAAAACTTTGACATTGTGGAAATGGATAATACGCTGACGGTCGATTGGGACTAATCTGGGGACGTTAAAGAAAGACTACCCGGGCCTCCTGGTTAAGTAAGAAAGAGAAATAGGGCAATGGAGATAGAAATGAGACTGTGCTGTACGAGGAAGCTCTGCTGTGTCCTGAAGTCTTGTGAAGTCAAAGCATCGTAGGCCTGAACTTTTTCCAATTGTGATGTTAAATTAGGACATTCAGTTAATTATTCAGCAGGATTATTTGGAATTCATGGAGTTTGTATTATTCAGTGTATTTCTGTTATGAAATGTACCCTGTTTCTTACTAACTGTGAGATCCATTAGGTGGGGGAACAGTTGGTTGATGAGTCTTGCATATTGCCATGTGACATATAAATCTTATTGGTAATGCGTGTGGGTTGGGTTAGTAAGTTTCTGTATAAGTTGGCTTCTGTTGTTTAGGAATTGCAGATTACATTATTGGTTATGATGTTCTTAATGCTTAGCACTGTAAGGGTTTCCTCGCTTTTAGGAAACAACTCGAGACTCTTCTGTTTAGGGAGACTCTGGGCACAGTCAAAGTCATCCGCCAAGTACTTATCGGAATTTGCTGGTGGACTTTGGTCTTCTCAAAGCGCTAAGTGAGCTACGAGCTACACAAACCTCAGTTAACATAACATAGCATAACAGGTTGGAATTGCCCACCTCCGGTTTTGGTTTAGGAGTGCTGTTTGAGCATTTACTTTCAACTCCATATGGCTTCTAGCAAGAGGTTTGGGGAAGAGAGTGTAGTACCCTAGTACCCATCTGTGTGTTGTTGTGTAAATATGTGCTGGTTGTGCATGTCAAAGTGTTGCGAATGAGGCGAAGAATTGTACCCTGTCACAAGAGATACAAGTGTAGTACACTTGTGTGTGTGTTGGTGCGAACTGGGGAAAGAGCAGCACCCTGTCGCTAGAGGTTGTATGATTGAGTACTCCATGGTATGCGAAGTAAGGAAGGGTAGCACCTGTTTGCTAGAGGTTATATGTATGGAGTACCACCACAAGTTTGTACACTCACAATGATACCATACAACATTTATGCAAGCAGGACATGTAGTGTCTTCCTGCTCAGTGCATGATTGTATACTTTCTAGATCTGGTCTTTAGAAGTGTGTCCTCTGTCTCAGGTCCCCTGAAGTGTATTTTTCAGTTCAGATACTTGGCAGTGTGCCTTCAGCATAGGTTCCCTGCAGTGTGCTTTACAACTTACTTGTTTGGCAGTATACATTCCAGCTCAGGTACTCTGTAGTGTGCTTTCCAGTTTAGGTGTTTGTGGTGTGTTTACCTGCTCAGAACTTAGGAAGTGTGTCTTGCCTCTCAGATCTTTGGCAACATTCCTTCCAGTTCAGATACCTGGCAGTGTGCCCTCCAGGTCAGCCTGTCTCTACCTTGAAGGGCACCCCACAAAGCATGATTGCTTGCTGTAGATCAAAAACTGCATGCAAGGCACCTTCTGTTCCTAAAGTTTCAGAGCAAAACATGGTCCCATAGCAAGAGGCAGACGGCCATGAAATTCCCCCTCAAGAACAGCCACTACAGTTTTAGTTGGGGAATAGAGCAGTCATGCATAGAGTGAAGCTTCACTGCTCTTGTAATAATATATGGTTTTATTCTGCATAAGATGAGGTTGGAAATCAAGGCCCCAGAGTGTAGATGAGCAGAGACTCCATCCTCTGTTCTCGGTTAATGTCAATCAAGCAAGAGGACTCCTAAAATCCTCACCAAATTTTGCCATAATATTAAAAGCACCACCAACTTTGGAACAGAGGTTTGCATCCGGTGTTAGAAACAGTGTTGCTTTTCCAAAAATGGATCTGTATTGTCGTATCAAAGGTAGACCTCAATGGCCGTGCCAGGAAAATCCAGACAAAAAACCTAAATCAGTAACAGCCAGAGGACAGAAAACAGACCGTATCTCACTAAAGAGCCTGATGTTCTGCTACTCCCAGTCCAGTTTTATTTCAGCTCTGCCTTTTAAGGTACGGATTAAATTACTTCCCGCCATCTCATGCATGGCAAATTGTCACCCCAACTTCAAGACAGAAACTGAAGGACACACATGCATGCATTAATTTTCTCTGGCCCTGAAGACCATGTGAACAAGACGTAGGGCCTAATTTAGCGTTTCATGGGCACTGCATCTCCTATGACCAGAGCTGCTTTGGGAAAAACATATATAAATGGCATTCACAGAGAATGCAATTGTGCCGGTCAAGAACTCTTTAAAAAAAAGAAACGTTATTTTATTCAAAATACATGCATTAATGGTGAGAAATCTTGGGTTGCGGCCAGAGAGAGAATACTGCGGAGATAGACAGAACTCCTCACTTATTAGCAAAGTTGAGTTGTTCAGAAGCGTCAATTGTCTCAGTAGCGCTTTCTATCATGCGTTGACAAACTGATATCCAGAACTAACCAGACTCATATTCACTCAATAACGCTCTTCTCTTGCGCCCATGTTTTTGATGCAACTTTTGTCAAATGGCCTTACTTACCGATGCCGGTAGGGTAGCCTTCTGGCACTGGCGGGCGCCACTCAAAATCAGGCCACCCCAAGACCTCGTTGTTCTTTCTATTCTGCTCCTCTAGCCACTTGGTCACGGGAGAGAAGTATTCCAGCAGTGGACCGGCGTCCATCTTCTCTGTTCCTGTTACGTTCTTCAGGATGGACTGCCAGGACTCGGAGGAACCAGCCTGCATCGCCTGGCTGCAAAGTGCACCAGAGAAAATAAAATACACAATGGCTTTATGATAAAACCACAGAAATTAGCAGTCACTCAAAAAACACTATTCTTCTACTTGACTACTTCAGTCAGAGCAGTAAAATGGCATGTTTTTGTGTTGGTAGCTTTAATTTCATAGTGGATTGCCTCCCCTACTATTACTTCTTGACCCTGGCCCCACCTTGTTATGCCAACCCTGGCTCTCACCCAAGTATCCGGCCAGCCTCTTGAGACTGATATATGTCGCAGGTGTGCAGCGGGCCAGTTTGCTTCGCAGCCTCACACAGGGCTTTATGGAACTGGAACTGCAGGACAAAACTCACAAAGTATCTGAAAATCCAACAAAAGATGAACATCAATGAGGTACAGGAAGACAAACACAACCAGGTGAATGGTGAAGGGGATTTAACATCTTACTCAATAGAAATGAGGGACACGGCTGTTTAGAGACACGAGAACTTTTACCAATTGCAATTGAAGAATACAGGAGATGGTGAGCTCACATCTTCCCTTCACAGTTCTGGCAACTAAACAGACCATTTCTATGACAATGAAACCAGCAATCTGAAGTGACGTCTAGGTGACAATGACATTGCAATATAAAACTTGTCAATAAGTAAATAGATAATGGTACGAAAGGACAAAAACAATGGACAGAATGCTACTCAAAGTAAGTACCAGGGGCTAAGACAGATTCTGGCATTTATATCCACCAGTTATTATTTTTATAAGTGATACCATAGAGGATGCCCCTCATACACGATACTTGTGACCAACCATTACTCACATCCTTTCAGATATTTCTCACCTCCATGAGTGACCCTGCAGGCACAACTAGCTGGCATCAAATAAAGGATTCACCGAGCGTTCAGCTATTGGAATACTATTGAAGAAGGCCATTGGCTGACGCATCAGCCACTGTTCAGCTAAATTCCTCCATTGATGCCCTTTGAGGGATCAGGGCCAAAAGTACCAATCATATTTGCAGTCTGAATTGGCCCGATTCATAAAATCGGGTAATGACTATTTTATTACTCTGTGTTTACCACTGCGCCAGCAGGTGGGGTGACGCTTTTCCGCCTACGAAGAGCAACAGCCACTGCACAGTCGATTTCGGAACGGAAACAAATTTAAAGGTGTTGATACAATTTACCCATTTAGGTACGGTATTAATGCACAAGGAACAGGTGAAACACCGCATTAACAAGTGATACATTTACCATACTTTGGTTGACTCAATGTACTACATTTAAATGATTACATGCTTCAGATAGAAGGCATGCTTTGGCAGGCTTTGGTTTTTCAAGGTATAATTCTACATTTAACACACAAGAAAAATTATGTTACTTTCGGACCTAAATAATGTTGAGACCTTTCGAATGACACTTGCCATGCAGAAGTTCCAAATATGTGGAACAAAACATTTTGGAAGTTCTTCTTTTTACTACAATGAATATTTTAAACCTATTAATGATTTTTGTTGACAATATACACTGTGGATGGCTTGTGTACTCCTCTCTCATCAATGAGTGATCATTTTCTTCAATACATTTGAACTTATCTAATTGATTTTTCTGTTTGTTATACATGAGGCTCTGTGGTTACCCAAGGAAACCTCTTCTTACAACCTGTTTCTTCTTGAATATATCTCCAGCTAACAGGAGGATTTTCATCTTAAAAATTTACCACTCTTCTTCCTCCTAGAGTTAACATAGTAGGGGGCAAAAACCACCGCCTTGAATCCGACATCATCCCTTACCTGATGTATGGAGTGTTTCCAGGAATATGGAACTTGGCGCCAGCATCAAACTGGGTTTCATCTCTTGCCAGCGGTGGGCAAATTCCCTGATATTTTGTTCTGCAAATTAGGGCACAAAGAGGGACAGTAAGATTAAACATTGTAGAACAATACAACATATAAATAAATACATTCATGCTCCAACATTCTTGCCAAGTTTGATATTTGTTGTTAGAGTTTTCAGACTTGACAGCTAGATAATTTTTTAGTCTATCACAGATGTTAGGTCTCTAGCTTTTAAGATCATATAGGCTCCATTTTAAAGATGTTTCACAATCAACGCATACATTTGCAGTTATTTTTGCTATACTCTGATGATTGTCTCTAGATATCCATTCTTTATTTCTTTACTTCTTCCTAAAAATCTCCCACCATCCATCTCCTCATTTAGTGCATGCAGTGCAAATAGGTCTCGGCGCTATGACTCACTGTATATGAAGTTCCATCTAAGTTTTCAAAAGCACAAAATTACTATGGACATAATCTCTACGGAGGTTTCTTGTAAACATATATGCAAATATACTCGTTTGAACTTCATTACTAGACAAACATGTAAATATTATCCACTGAACTTCATTTTTTCTCATAAATATTCATTGTAGATATTCTAAAAACCACACTGGACTTTATTGTTTCATGTTTTGACGAGCAAAGTCTCAAATGAGAGTGAAGACACGCACTCTCTCCTAACTGCTATGATTAGTATCTTGTAATAATACTCTGTAGTAACATTGAAAGACCACAATATACCTGAGGTACCACCAGTCATAGTTGAAGCGGTTCGTGGGCGTTCGTCCACTGAAGACATTCCAGCGCCACTGGTCGATCAGGTAGCCGAAGGGCAGGAAGGCGATCTTCTCTAGTGCCATCTTCAGCAGGTAGTTTATGTCACTCTCTGTATCCAAAAGAATGAGGATGAAATTAAGATGAGGAGGAGACAGACTCCGGTTGGAATATTCATGGCTTGTTTAGTGTAGGAGAAATTATTCAATCAGATGAGCATTAGCCCGAAACCCTGATTCGAGGGAGTAGCTCCTATCTTTAGGCTCGCAGGAAGTCTCAATATGTTCTCAATATGAGTTTGAACTCCAGTCGTCGTCCTAAGCAATTTGTGTTAATTACTCATTCTTCTCAGTTTGAACTTGGAGTATTTCCTTAGCATAATAATCACGTACAGTTCTCAGTATGAGATTTAAATCCAATTTGCAGCACGAGAGCCCACAAGTCAGTACAAAATTAGCTTCGACAACAGATACTGCTCCTCAGTGTTAGATTAGAGTCCGGTCCTTAGTGGTAGATACCAACCCACTCCTCAGTGTTAGATTCTAGCCCTGTAATCAATGAGAGTTTGGTGAATATTCCTTGATGTAACAATGTTGTTCAGTCATTAATGAGAGAAAAGTGATTCACTTTCCAGTATAAGACTGAGGGCCTTTTATAGAGTTTGGCGGACAGGGTTCTCTCTCAAAACATGGTGGATGTGTTGTACGCCAAATGAATGGGCATTAGCTATACTGATGTCTCAGCTGCAACCACTGGTAAAACGTTTGCCACCCCTGGCACTTTCCTGGTGATCCGCGCATTATAGGTGGTGTGTCAGAACCGGAAACACTGTGAAGAACAACATGTGAGAGAGAATCCAAATGCTGACATAAATCATGAAGACCAGGTGGGGCAAGCCTGCTGCTTACACTCCCTGTTTGTTAAAGAGAAACTTTGACACTGGCAAAAGCTCCACTAGGCAGGCAAAGGAGATGGAATATGTAACTACCTTCGTACAGGACGATGCATACCCCTTCAAAAATGAGGTGTGGTGCCCCGCCACCCCCAGAGCAGCTGGAAAAAGGTATTTACTTGGACAAAGCTGTGTTTATACCAGCTTGTTCTGGGTTGTTGTAATTGGTCACTTTGAAGAAAACTGCCCCAACTAATATTTCACATTGAGAACAAAAAAGTAAGGTAGTCCCACCTCATAGACAAGCAGCTCACACTCATCACGTGTTTAAATTGTCAATAATGTTTTTTTAATGTTGCTCTGGCTGTTCCTTGCATCTGTGGCTACTGACATAAGAAAGGGTATGGGTGTTTGCACAGCAGAGTGGGGCATGGGTAGACTGACCTCTTTAGTAGACAAGAGGCTAAAAAGAGGAGAGGAGAGGAGAGAGTGTCTTTTAGTAGGAGAGAGAATAACCCAGTGAATGGGGATCATAAGAAAGATGCGGCTTGCAATGTTTGCAAGGAAAATAAAGGCAAGTAGGGGAAATCGGAAGAGAATGATGAGGAAAGCATTATGAAAAAAGGTGAAGGAGGGATTCAATGATAGAGGAACAAAGTAAGACTAAGAGGAGGGACATGAAACAAATAGAACAGCAATAAAGGTGAGGGGAGAGATTAATAATACAAAGATAAAAAAGTGCCACAAATTATATGGACAGTGTGAACAAGGGAAAGATTTAAAAAAAAGGCCTGGGAAGACAGAAAGCTCGGTGTTGGCAGAGAGGGGTTTCACTTGAATTCAGTCTTTGCTCTATTTAAACAGTTTACATTTTAGTGTAATGTATGAACCTGACATCAAAATGATGTTCACGTTGTGGGAAGTACTGTTGACACGGCTTAAAATCTAGGATTTCATCAATATAAAGCTCAACCTCCCGGTTCCCCTCACGGTGATTCTTCTCTATCGTCCCCCTCAAAACATGCCGTCATTCGTATCCACCCTGCAGGATCTCCTGGCCACTCTGGCTGTAAACAATTCCTCGTTACTCCTGCTCGGGGACTTTAATTTTTGGCCGGGTGACCCGAGGGAGGATTCCTCTTCCAAAGACTTTTCCGCCACCCTTCGATGTCTCAATTTTCTCCCTCTTGTTTTGGCCCCCACTCACACCCATGGTCACACTTTGGACCAGATCTGGTCTCTACGCTGTAACTCCTCGGTGAACTCGATCTCCCCTTGCGTCTGGTCCGATCATTTTTTGATTTCTTTTTCTATCAGCCTAGGTCAATCCGAGAAAGCCTCCCTGCCCAAAAACACCTGGGCCCGGAGCTGGAACAAGACTGATCTTAGTGATCTTTCTTCCTCTCTACTCTCATCGGCTCCCACCCTGACTAACCTCCCTGTGGAGAACCAGGCGGATGCTATTAACAACTGGCTTTCCTCGGCTTGTGACCGGGCTGCCCCACTCAGAAAGATCAGATCAGCCCGCCCCCACGATGCACATAAGTGGTTCTCCAGCGAACTCAGATCGCTGAAATTAGAACTCAGGCGCTTTGAGCGTCGCTGGCGCCGCAACTACTGTCCTGATCTTCGCCTTACCTATAAAGCTCTTCTGAACAGCTATAAATCGGCCATTCTAGCGGCAAAATCCAAGTATTTTTCGGAGCGCGTAGCCCTTTCGGCCAATAAATCGCGTGAGATTTTCTCACTGGTGCGTAGTCTTGCCACCTCCGACCGTGCTAGCTTGTCCCCTGCCCCTTCTTTATCTCTCTGTCACTCCCTTAATGATTATTTTATCAATAAAATAATCACCATCAAGGCCAACATTCCGACTGTACCTGAGCCCATCTTCCCGGACCATTCTTTCCTTTGTTCTTCTGTTTTTGATCACTTCCAACCTATCTCACCTGAGCTCTTCCGTGACCTCCTTGTTAAGGTCAAGTCCGGTTCTCCGGCGGATTGCGCTCCTGCTCGGATCCTTAGATCCCTCTACACTTCTTGCCCCACCCCTCCCTTAACTCTCCTCAATTCTTGTTTGGCTTTGGGTTCTGTTCCTTCTCTCTTTAAAACTGCCATAGTGCTTCCTATCCTGAAGAAGGCTGGCCTGGATCCTTCCCTTCCATCGAACTTTAGGCCGATCTCCCTCCTTCCCTACCTCGGGAAGATCCTTGAGAGCTATGTGACATCTTGCCTCTCTAACTTCATCGAGGAGAATAACATCTTGGCCTCTCGCCAGGCTGGCTTTCGGCCTGGCCACTCCACTGAGAGTGTGGTCCTCGCGGTCTTGGACGAGCTGAAAGGGAAGGCCGACAGCAATCTCCCCCAGGCCTTAGTTCTCTTGGATCTGTCCGCTGCGTTTGACACGGTCGATCATGCCATCCTCCTCGACCGTGTCGGCGCAGCGGGCATCCAGGGCACTGCCCTCTCCTGGATCGCGTCCTTTCTTCAGGGCAGATCACAGGCAGTTCACCTCTCTGATTTTTCTGCCCCCTCTCTCCCGGTCACCTGTGGGGTACCCCAAGGTTCTTCTCTGTCCCCTCTTCTCTTCAACCTTTACATCCGCCCTCTTATCTCTTCCCTCCTCGAGCTGGGGGTCTCCGTGTACAATTACGCAGATGACCTCCAGCTCGTTTTTGATCTATCCTCTCCTACTCACTCTCTTTCCAAGTTCAGCTCTACTCTAGTCTTTATCTCCCAGTGGATGAGCTTTAACCATTTAAAGCTCAACCCTGACAAGACTGAGCTTGTCCTCACTGGTGGTCCCTCTAACCCCTGGTCTGCTGTTCACTGGCCCCTTTCCTTTGGTCCCCCTCCCTCCCCAGTCTCCTCCGTCCGGACCTTGGGCATCAAGATCAGCTATGATCTTTCTATGCACGCGCATATCAGCGCCGTCGTTTCCACTTGTTTCCTTTCCCTCCGCCTCATCCGCAAAATTTCCCGTTTTTTTTCTGTTGATGCCCTTAAAACTATTATTTCTGCCCTGATCACATCCCGCCTGGATTATGGCAATGGCCTGTTCGTAGGCATTCCGGCCTACGAAACTCGTCGCCTCCAGGCCATCCAGAACCAGGCAGCCCGTCTTGTTCTTCGTCTTCCTAAGTTTTCCCACATTACCCCTGCCCTTAAATCCCTTCACTGGCTCCCTGTTCACCTCAGATCTCACTTTAAACTTGCCTGTTTGGCTTTCCGGGCTCATGCCCGATCTGCTCCTCTCTTTATCAATTCTCTAGTTTCCTCTCATGCTCCTTGTCGCTCTCTTCGCTCGTCCTCCCTCTCTCTTCTTCACGTTCCCCGCTTCCGCAAATCCCGCACCGGAGGCACCCGCTTCTCGGTGCGGGCTCCCCAGATCTGGAACTCTCTTCCCCTCTCGATTCGCTCTATTCCTATTTTTTCACATTTCCGTAAAGCTCTCAAAACTTTTCTCTTTCTTCAGGCTTTTCCTGGCTAACCTCTCCCCGGACCCCTTGGCAGATTTGGCTGTGTTCCTCAGCGCCAGGAAGCCGCTTGGCCGCAGTGCGCTCTTATAAATATTTGTTTCATTTCATTTCATTTCATTTCAAGTAACACCGCACCCAAATAAAGTCCGACCTTCTAAACTCCAGACATTCTTTTGATATCTGAATATCTCCTCTCTAACCAGTCATTGGGAGAATGTCCTCACTGGAGCTTGCACACATCTTCACGATGCCCATCACTCTGCAGCGCAAAATAAAATCAAGACTGCTTTGCTTAAAGAGACGTACTGCATTCCTCATTTCATTTGTACTGGTCCTTTCTGCATCAAATGATTGCAAGTAAGTAATCCATTGTAAGCCTTCCGCTGAGATCAGGAGAATGGATCTGGTTCACCTACCCTAACATGCACCTTAATATGTGCAGAGGGTCAAGATTGTAGATAGTGGCTCCTTGAAGAAGGGCAACTACATCACCTAATACCAAGTCAACAGAACACAGGAACACACTGTTCAACCCACATCAAACTCAACCAACACACCTCCAAATGCCAGACAGATAGCACCTCTACCACACTACAATACAGTCTGAGAAATCAAGACACTAAAAGGGTCCCGAATAAGAAGCTCACTGAACCCATCAGTACTGAACACACCATGAACTATACCAACACAAGACAACCATGCACCAATGACTGCACCTATGTGGCACAAGTGATGCCTCCTTTACCTACCCGCATATCTAAACACAGAACAGAAAACATACTTTACAACAATACCTCATGATACCGCAGGTATCATTCACAGGTGCTAAAGTCATGCGGATTACCTCCCAGACACAAACACATAGATGCACATAACGCATTCCTTGCAGGCAAAAATTACACAGCCCTAGAAGCCCCACAATAAAGTAATCAGCAATCAGTGAGAAATCTGAGTCTCACTTTTACAATGGAGTCTAGTTCTCAGTGGGATATCGGAGTCAAGTTCTTAGAGTGAGTCTAGCTCTCAGTGTGATATTTGAGTCTAGTTCTTAGAGTGAGTCTAGCTCTTAGTGTGATATGTGTATCTAGTTCTTGGAGTGAGTCTAGCTGTCAGTGTGATATGTGTATCTAGTTCTTGGAGTGAGTCTAGCTGTCAGTGTGATATGTGTATCTAGCTCTAAGAGTGAGTCTAGCTCTCAGTGTGATATCTGAGTCTAGTTCTTAGAGTGAGCCTAGCTCTCAGTGCGATATGTGTATCTAGTTCCTAGTAAGTCTAGCTCTCAGTGTGATATCTGAGTCTAGTTCTTAGAGGGAGTCTAGCTCTCAGTGTGATATTTGAGTCTAGTTTTTAGAGTGAGTCTAGCTCTCAGTGTGATATTTGAGTCTAGTTCTTTAGAGTGAGTCTAGCTCTCAGTGTGATATCTGAGTCTAGTTCTTAGAGTGAGTCTAGCTCTCAGTGAGATATTTGAGTCTAGTTCTTTAGAGTGAGTCTAGCTCTCAGTGTGATATCTGAGTCTAGTTCTTAGAGTGAGTCTAGCTCTCAGTGTGATATTTGAGTCTAGTTCTTAGAGTGAGTCTAGCTCTCAGTGAGATATCTGAGTCTAGTTCTTAGAGTGAGTCTAGCTCTCAGTGTGATATTTGAGTCTAGTTCTTAGAGTGAGTCTAGCTCTCAGTGTGATATCTGAGTCTAGTTCTTAGAGGGAGTCTAGCTCTCAGTGTGATATTTGAGTCTAGTTCTTGGAATGAGTCTAGTTCTCAGTATGATATCTGAGTCTAGTTCTTAGAGGGAGTCTAGCTCTCAGTGTGATATTTGAGTCTAGTTCTTAGAGTGAGTCTAGCTCTCAGTGTGATATTTGAGTCTAGTTCTTAGAGTGAGTCTAGCTCTCAGTGTGATATCTGAGTCTAGTTCTTAGAGGGAGCCTAGCTCTCAGTGTGATATTTGAATCTAGTTCTTGGAGTGAGTTTAGTTCTCAGTGTGATATCTGAGTCTAGTTCTTAGAGGGAGTCTAGCTCTCAGTGTGATATTTGAGTCTAGTTCTTAGAGTGAGTCTAGCTCTCAGTGTGATATCGGAGTCTAGTTCTTAGAGTGAGTCTAGCTCTCAGTGTGATATCTGAGTCTAGTTATTAGAGTGAGTC
Organism: Lissotriton helveticus; assembly: GCF_964261635.1. Taxonomy (NCBI): domain Eukaryota; kingdom Metazoa; phylum Chordata; class Amphibia; order Caudata; family Salamandridae; genus Lissotriton; species Lissotriton helveticus. The sequence continues at coordinate 1,780,553,720 of NC_136065.1, forward strand.
TAGCTCTCAGTGTGATATGTGTATCTAGTTCTTAGAGTGAGTCTAGTTCTCAGTGTGATATCTGAGTCTAGTTCCCAGAGGGAGTCTAGCTCTCAGTGTGATATTTGAATGTAGTTCTTAGAGTGAGTCTAGCTCTCAGTGTGATATCTGAGTCTAGTTCTTAGAGGCAGTCTAGCTCTCAGTGTGACATTTGAGTCTAGTTCCTAGAGTGAGTCTAGCTCTCAGTGTGATATCTGTATCTAGTTCTTAGTGAGTCTAGCTCTCAGTGTGATATCTGAGTCTAGTTCCTGGATTGAGTCTAGCTCTCTGTGTGATATGTGTATCTAGTTCTTAGAGTGAGTCTAGTTCTCAGTGTGATATCTGAGTCTAGTTCTTATAGGGAGTCTAGCTCTCAGTGTGATATTTGAGTCTAGTTCTTAGAGTGAATCTAGCTCATAGTGTGATATCTGAGTCTAGTTCTTAGAGTGAGTCTAGCTCTCTGTGTGATATCTGAGTCTAGTTCTTAGAGTGAGTCTAGCTCTCAGTGTGATATGTGTATCTAGTTCTTAGAGTGAGTCTAGTTCTCAGTGTGATATCTGAGTCTAGTTCTTAGAGGGAGTCTCAGTGTGATATTTGAATCTAGTTCTGTGAGTCTAGCTCTCAGTGTGATATCTGAGTCTAGTTCTTAGAGGGAGTCTAGCTCTCAGTGTGATGTTTGAGTCTAGTTCTTGGATTGAGTCTAGCTCTCAGTGTGATATGTGTATCTAGTTTTTAGAGTGAATCTAGTTCTCAGTGTGATATCTGAGTCTAGTTCTTAGAGGGAGTCTAGCTCTCAGTGTGATATTTGAGTCTAGTTCTTAGAGTGAGTCTAGCTCTCAGTGTGATATCTGAGTCTAGTTCTTGGAGTGAGTCTAGCTCTCAGTGTGATATGTGTATCTAGTTCTTAGAGTGAGTCTAGTTCTCAGTGTGATATCTGAGTCTAGTTCTTAGAGGGAGTCTAGCTCTCAGTGTGATATTTGAATGTAGTTCTTAGAGGCAGTCTAGCTCTCAGTGTGACATTTGAGTCTAGTTCCTAGAGTGAGTCTAGCTCTCAGTGTGATATGTGTATCAAGTTCTTAGTGAGTCTAGCTCTCAGTGTGATATCTGAGTCTAGTTCCTGGATTGAGTCTAGCTCTCGGTGTGATATGTGTTTCTAGTTCTTAGAGTGAGTCTAGTTCTCAGTGTGATATCTGAGTCTAGTTCTTATAGGGAGTCTAGCTCTCAGTGTGATATTTGAGTCTAGTTCTTAGAGTGAATCTAGCTCTCAGTGTGATATCTGAGTCTAGTTCTTAGAGTGAGTCTAGCTCTCAGTGTTATATCTGAGTCTAGTTCTTAGAGTGAGTCTAGCTCTCAGTGTGATATGTGTATCTAGTTCTTAGAGTGAGTCTAGTTCTCAGTGTGATATCTGAGTCTAGTTCTTAGAGGGAGTCTCAGTGTGATATTTGAATCTAGTTCTGTGAGTCTAGCTCTCAGTGTGATATCTGAGTCTAGTTCTTAGAGGGAGTCTAGCTCTCAGTGTGATATTTGAGTCTAGTTCTTGGATTGAGTCTAGCTCTCAGTGTGATATGTGTATCTAGTTCCTAGAGTGAATCTAGTTCTCAGTGTGATATCTGAGTCTAGTTCTTAGAGGGAGTCTAGCTCTCAGTGTGATATTTGAGTCTAGTTCTTAGAGTGAGTCTAGCTCTCAGTGTGATATCTGAGTCTAGTTCTTGGAGTGAGTCTAGCTCTCAGTGTGATATGTGTATCTAGTTCTTAGAGTGAGTCTAGTTCTCAGTGTGATATCTGAGTCTAGTTCTTAGAGGGAGTCTAGCTCTCAGTGTGATATTTGAGTCTAGTTCTTAGAGTGAGTCTAGCTCTCAGTGTGATATTTGAGTCTAGTTCTTAGAGTGAGTCTAGCTCTCAGTGTGATATCTGAGTCTAGTTCTTAGAGGGAGCCTAGCTCTCAGTGTGATATTTGAATCTAGTTCTTGGAGTGAGTCTAGTTCTCAGTGTGATATCTGAGTCTAGTTCTTAGAGGGAGTCTAGCTCTCAGTGTGATATTTGAGTCTAGTTCTTAGAGTGAGTCTAGCTCTCAGTGTGATATCGGAGTCTAGTTCTTAGAGTGAGTCTAGCTCTCAGTGTGATATCTGAGTCTAGTTATTAGAGTGAGTCTAGCTCTCAGTGTGATATGTGTATCTAGTTCTTAGAGTGAGTCTAGTTCTCAGTGTGATATCTGAGTCTAGTTCTTAGAGGCAGTCTAGCTCTCAGTGTGACATTTGAGTCTAGTTCCTAGAGTGAGTCTAGCTCTCAGTGTGATATGTGTATCTAGTTCTTAGTGAGTCTAGCTCTCAGTGTGATATCTGAGTCTAGTTCCTGGATTGAGTCTAGCTCTCGGTGTGATATTTGAATGTAGTTCTTAGAGTGAGTCTAGCTCTCAGTGTGATATCTGAGTCTAGTTCTTAGAGGCAGTCTAGCTCTCAGTGTGACATTTGAGTCTAGTTCCTAGAGTGAGTCTAGCTCTCAGTGTGATATGTGTATCTAGTTCTTAGTGAGTCTAGCTCTCAGTGTGATATCTGAGTCTAGTTCCTGGATTGAGTCTAGCTCTCGGTGTGATATGTGTATCTAGTTCTTAGAGTGAGTCTAGTTCTCAGTGTGATATCTGAGTCTAGTTCTTATAGGGAGTCTAGCTCTCAGTGTGATATTTGAGTCTAGTTCTTAGAGTGAATCTAGCTCTCAGTGTGATACCTGAGTCTAGTTCTTAGAGTGAGTCTAGCTCTCAGTGTGATATCTGAGTCTAGTTCTTAGAGTGAGTCTAGCTCTCAGTGTGATATGTGTATCTAGTTCTTAGAGTGAGTCTAGTTCTCAGTGTGATATCTGAGTCTAGTTCTTAGAGGGAGTCTCAGTGTGATATTTGAATCTAGTTCTGTGAGTCTAGCTCTCAGTGTGATATCTGAGTCTAGTTCTTAGAGGGAGTCTAGCTCTCAGTGTGATATTTGAGTCTAGTTCTTGGATTGAGTCTAGCTCTCAGTGTGATATGTGTATCTAGCTCTAAGAGTGAGTCTAGCTCTCAGTGTGATATTTGAGTCTAGTTCTTAGAGTGAGTCTAGCTCTCAGTGTGATATGTGTATCTAGATCTCAGCGTGGGATAGGGGTCGACCCCTTGTTGGGGCTCTACAGTCCATTCCTTAGTGTTAATCTGTAGTTCAGTCTTTCGTTTGAGATGAGAGATGTGAGATCATTGCACTGTTGTCAGTGCGATACAGGAGACGATTCATGAGAGTGAAGTTAGAGTCTAGCTGCCAATTGAGATTGTCAATTTGAAGACTGGAGTTCAGTCATCAACTGGGGTCTATCTGAGTCTAGTTCTTAGAGTGAATCTAGATCTCAGTGTGATATCTGAGTCTAGTTCTTAGAGTGAGTCTAGCTCTCAGTATGATATCTGAGTCTAGTTCTGAGAGCGAGTGTAGATATCAGTGTGATAACTGAGTCTAGTGCTTAGGGTAAGCCTAGATCACTGTGTGATATCTGAGTCTAGTTCTTAGAGAGAGTCTAAATCTCAGTGTGATAACTGAGTCTAGTTCTTAGGGTGAGTCTAGATCTCTGTGTGATAACTGAGTCTAGTTCTTAGGGTGAGTCTAGATCTCAGTGTAATAACTGAGTCTAGTTCTTAGGGTGAATCTAGATCTCAGTGTGATATCTGAGTCTAGTTCTTAGAGAGTGTAGATCTCAGTGTGATAGCTGAGTCTACTTCTTAGAGGGAGTCTAGATCTCAGTGTGATATCTGACTCTAGTTCTTAGAGTGAGTCTACCTCTCACTGTGATATCTGAATTTAGTTCTTAGAGTGAGTCTAGCTCTCAGTGTGATATTTGAGTCTAGTTCTTAGAGTGAGTCTAGCTCTCAGTGTGATATGTGTATCTAGTTATATGTGAGTCTAGCTCTCACTGTGATATCTGAGTCTAGTTCTTGGATTGAGTCTAGCTCTCCGTGTGATATGTGTATCTAGTTCTTAGAGTGAATCTAGTTCTCAGTGTGATATCTGAGTCTAGTTCTTGGAGTGAGTCTAACTCTCAGTGTGATATTTGAGTCTAGTTCTTAGAATGAGTCTAGCTCTCAGTGTGATATTTGAGTATAGTTCTTAGAGGGAGTCTAACTCTCAGTGTGATATTTGAGTCTAGTTCTTAGAGTGAGTCTAGTTCTCAGTTTGATACCTGAGTCTAGTTCTTGGAGTGAGTCTAACTCTCCGTGTGATATTTGAATCTAGTTCTTAGAGTGAGTCTAGATCTCAGTGTGATATCTGAGTCTAGTTCTTGGAGTGAGTCTAACTCTCAGTGTGATATTTGAGTCTAGTTCTTAGAGTGAGTCTAGCTCTCAGTGTGATATTTGAGTATAGTTCTTAGAGGGAGTCTAACTCTCAGTGTGATATTTGAGTCTAGTTCTTAGAGTGAGTCTAGTTCTCAGTTTGATACCTGAGTCTAGTTCTTGGAGTGAGTCTAACTCTCAGTGTGATATTTGAGTCTAGTTCTTAGAGTGAGTCTAGCTCTCAGTGTGATATTTGAGTCTAGTTCTTAGAGGGAGTCTAACTCTCAGTGTGATATTTGAGTCTAGTTCTTAGAGGGAGTCTAACTCTCAGTGTGATATTTGAGTGTAGTTCTTAGAGTGAGTCTAGCTCTCAGTGTGATATTTGAGTCTAGTTCTTAGAGGGAGTCTAACTCTCAGTGTGATATTTGAGTCTAGTTCTTAGAGGGAGTCTAGCTCTCAGTGTGATATCTGAGTCTAGTTCTTAGAGGGAGTCTAGCTCTCAGTGTGATATGTGTATCTAGTTCTTAGCATGGGATGGGGGTCGACCCCTTGTTGGGGGATTACAGTTCATTCCTTAGTGTTAATCTGTAGCTCAGTCTTTCGTTTGAGATGAGAGATGTGAGGCCATTGCACTGTTGTCAGTGCGATACAGGAGACTATTCATGAGAGTGAAGTTAGAGTCTAGCTGTCAATTTGAGATTGTCAGTTTGAAGACTGGAGTTCAGTCATCAGCTGGGGTCCACTCCTAACAGTAACATCATAGTCCATGCATAAATATGACAGTAGAGTCAAATAATATGAATTAGATCTCACTCCTCAGTGTGAAATCACAGTCCAGTCCCCAGTGTGACTCTGGTGATGTTGGTTGAAGCAAATTAGCTAACCTCTTTGGAGTAATATGACAAAGAGGTTAACAAATCGAAATGTTTGTGTGCCCTCCTCTAATCTCTCTCTGATCAAACTCCCTTGAGATACAGCCTCCGCCGGGGACTTTCATGATTCCTTGAGCTCTATTGTGCTCTAGTACACTGCGCTAGTAAGGCAGGCCGCAGTCTGAGGTTAGCCATCACAGAGTTATCAGAAGAGCTCTCCCCGATTCGCGCAACATGATCCAGCCAGGAGAACTTACCATTGTCATTGGTGACACTCTCCAGGAGGCCGATTTTATGCAGATGCCCTGGGGTGGACACCGACAGCGACATCACATCCCCGATGGCCTCATGAAAGCCCGGGTTGGCCCCACTGCGGAAGGTCACGGGCTGGTCCTGGTACTGCAGGTAGTACTCTATGTGGCCCATCTCGTGGTGGACGGTGAAGAGCTGCTCCATGGTGACCGTGGTGCACTGCTTTATTCTGGAAGAAGAAGGAACATACCATCAGGCGGCCGCCTTCCTCATCTCCTCTTAAAAGTGTACAACTGACAAAAGAAAGCCTTTCCACCATCCAAACACTAATCCATCCTCTCCCCTTGAGAGACCACTCTCTTCATTATCATTTGGTGAGGTAAGGCATCCCTTGTTTTGTCAGACCTGGGTATCGCATCATCTGGTCCTCGGGCCCACCTCCATTTCAGACACCTCTGTGTATTATTAGCTTACCAAGGAACTCCAACAGTTCACTGGCCCCTCTGTTTTTTTTCATTTGACCAATGAAGTGCACCCACTGTGTTAACATCTTTGCACTAAAATATGGGAAAATTATTTGCCGATTGTTGTGGCCTGTCTGTTATCGTATGACCACAAAAGCTCTGTTGGTTCATAGACCTTTGTATTATTGTCTACCCTTGGAAGTCTCCTCTCAATTTGCTCATTACTCAGTGTTATCATCTGGTCCAGGAGATCCCCTACCTTAATCAGAGACCTCTGTGTTTTGTTCTACCAGTGTTTGTTTTTGTAAAAAGAGAGGTGCTTGGGTAAAACTGTAGATGAGACATCTTTTTAATCTTTGTCTCTTGAGTGGCTGAAAAGAATGGCTCTGTTTCTCACCTCTAGGCCATTGGCGGCACCGGTACATGTAGTGTTAAAGACAAAAGCAAATACATTGCCCCTCTTCCATTTGTCTCCATGGAGTGGTGCAGACTTTATGGATACTATGGTGTTAGAGCGCTCAATGTTCCATAAACTGGTGTTTTACATACCTAAAAATATGTAAATGCTCGATGGATTCCAGGTGGCGTGTGTGATGGGCCACAACCCTTCCTTCCTGGTAGCTACCTACTTAAAGCGAAGCAAGGAAGGAGATAGAGATCAGCCACAGATTTTGTGGCCTACCCTTGCTAGTTCCTGAGGTAAACCCCAGGAATTCCTAGGGCTACAAGGCTCCGGAACCTTGATTATCCCGGGTCTGATCTTAAGGCAGAATTCCTCGGGGTTAGAGGGTCTCCTCTGTAGCTTGGTTGTGGCAAATAATTCCCAGAATAAAGTCACAATCTTGACAGCTGTGATTCTTCACACTATCATATTTCCAGCCCCAAACAACAGCAACAACAATGGAGTAGTTCAAAGAATGGCAAATACTCATAAGCAAGACCTAACTACAATGTCACTTATGGAAAGGATAAACCTATCTTAGGTGTGAGGGGAAGCAAGCTCGATAGCATGCGCCTGGTCACGTCTGTTGGGGTTGAAGGGAGGATACGCCACAAAACTATTTCTTTAACCCTTCACCAGTATAGAGGATTGTGGTAATTATGTCACACAAATGTCCCTGGCATGGTTCCCCTGTCGAACTGACCCTCTACTATAGCAGAATCAATGGGCAATGACCTTCCTCGCACTTACTGTGCTCTGATTCATGTGCCCCCTTGCCTCCTCAATGATTTGAAATGGCTCTGTTTGTAAGACAGCCAGTGGCAGTGTCTCATCCAGTTGTTTTCTTGTTCTTAATAATGGCAGTGGCTGCCTCCTATCTAAGAAGAAACAGGTGCTGCAGTGATGTCCCTGGTAAATGGGAGAATGCAAGTCCTTTGGGCGCCGTGGCCAACGCCAGTGCCTTACAGGGAATGGCCGCTGTGTCAGCACTCCTCCATTGTTGTTGCCTGGTTCAGACACTCTTGAGAAGTGCAGGCTTCAACCCATAATTATTCTAGACCTGTGCGATAATGGTGCATTGAAGCGCTCGAAACAGTGGTTTTATGTTTTTGATGTTCTTGGGGCAAATATTATTTTTTTTGTTTCTGCACTAGGCACAGTTGTTGAGTAAAATACTGATGCCAGGCAAAACTAAACACCAGCTGCCCATTTAAACTACCAAACTCAACAACACTGAGGTCCTCATTTATGAGAAGTGACGCATCGCTGCGTGAAAGCAGCGATGCGTCACTTCTCAGTGCGCCCTCCTTGCGACATGATTGATGCGTCATGTTTACTATATGACGCATCATGTCGCAAGGAGTTACAGATACATCAGTATTTCTGACGTGTCTGTATGGCAAAAGTGATGCATTGCTGGAGTGTGCCACAAAAGTGATGCAACTCCAGCAATGTGTCCTGGCCTGCGTCCGTCTTACGCCTGCTGGGTGGCAGGCATAAGATATTGACTTCTCTGACCCTTTCTTGCGTCAGAACGACCTCCTGCATACATTATACCTGGCGCAGGTATAATGTGGCGCAGGGGTTTACAAAGTGACGCATCTACCTAGATGCCTAGATGCGTCACTTTGTAAATATGGTGCAACAAGGCACATTTTTTACGCCGCTGGTGCGTCACAAAAAATGACGCACCAGCGGCGTAAAAGTGACGCATGGCCTCATAAATAGGGCCCTGAGTTTCTAAATGTGACTTTGCCTGCGATTGCTCCCTCGTCCATAAAGTTCCCTCGGTCTGGCTCCCACCACGATGGTACCATTCCCGATGACTTGCGGCCTGACGTATACTAAGGCAGCACCCGGGATCAGCGCCATTCTAGGTCCATGACCCTCGTCCTAAGATTGGCAAGGAGAAGTAGAGAGGAAACCCGAAGACTGATCGCCAATCCGAGTGGTCCCTCCCTGCAATCAGGCGTTCCCTCATAACAGGCATGGGACTGAGGTCCTGGACAAAAACATGGCATTGAAGTCTTTCCAAAGAAGTGTCTGAGGTACATGCTAGAGACCTTCACCGCAAACCTCTTCTTTACAGCTTGACATGCAGAAAAGAGACCATCGAAATGACTTCTACCAGCCTTCTCCAATAAGTGACTGGTTCCCCATATACCAAAAGCTGCAACTAAAGTAATTAAGCACCGCCCTGTAGATTATTGATTGTATTATCCGTGCTTTTCTTTTATGATTTTTACACTAAAACCTTTATAAATGGAAGTACCATCAAACCATTTTAAAGGTGTAATACTGAGTGACATTTACCATTAAAGCTTCAAACCCCAGGCTCTGCTTTGTGGTGCTCAGAGCAGGAGCTTTGAGGGGCTGTGTCCTAGGACATCACTTGAGACGGCTGAAGGCAGGTACTTTCCCAAGTTCTCTGACTTTCAGGAAATTGCATTTTAAAGTTCTTTCACGTTAAGACCCCCTTGTTTCCCAAGTCCCTCACTTCCTGCGTGGATCTCCTGTGTTTGCCTCCTACTGCTTCACCTGAAATCCTTGCGGTTGTAGAAGTCCCAGGCGGAGGCATGGCACACAACTTCGCGTCCATCTTTCGGCTTTTCCAGCATTGACTTTTCCCAGAACTCTGGCGGCATCTTCAGAAGGCCCAGTGAGGTGAAGAACTCGTCTGAGACGTTGAACATGTATCTAGCATCCCAGTTCTGCAGAACACAGAGAAAGGCACACACTGATTAGAGGACAAGGAGGGCAGGGATTCCTGGACCCAGCTTAGAACAGGAAGAATAGCAAACTCATTGGTGAACAGCAGAGAACGTTTATGGCAGATTCACATAGGAGACTATTACACGATTCCTATGAAATGTCCTTTAGGGAAGTAGATTGGCCTGCTATGACAGTAATAGGCAGCTGCGGCCGCTGCAGGTAAGAGCGGTGTGGCCAGGTGAGGGAGAATTTCTAGAGACGATCACAAGGGAAAATTAAATGAATAATTAATTGTCCCTTGTGGTCATCTCTTGAAAAAAATACTCACCTGGCCGCACCGCTCTAACCTGCAGCGGCCACGGCTGGTAATAGGACAAAGGGGCTTGAAAGTAGCTACTAGAACATCCATAGGGCACCTGCCAATTAGACCAACATTTTATAAAAAAATGTATATAAAAATATTGTATTGGATGCCGGATAAGATTTTGTCTTTTTCATCAAAAACCCATAAGGTGACTATGTACGAGTTCTTGGAAGTCTTTGTCCAGATGTCAACTAGTTACTACTCAATTTCTGATCTTTGTCTGCTGATTGGTGAAAGGAGAATGAGGAGGGCCTGATGTGGAAGAATGAATGGAAGGATGATGGCAGGAAAAAGCTAGTTGGAGGGATTCAAAAGGCATGGAGGGCACAGGGAGGGAGGAAGTTAGAGGAAAAGTTTCAAAGAATGGGAAAGGTAGAGGACAAGCAGCAGAAAGAGAATGCAGGATCTAAAGAGGGAAAGTAGAATTGTGAGGAGAGATTGAAGGGTGATAAGGAAAGCAGTTGGAAGGCTCGAGTAGGGAGCCTGCCTGACAAAGGGTACAGAGTTTGATTTTGGGGGCTAGAAAGAAGAACTAGCAGGCAGATGAATGGGACAGTCGATGTTGTCCCTACAGCACAAAAAGCAATAGGGACGCGCACTTAGTCAGGATGTTGAAGTGAAAGCAATGGGCCCCTCGAGGAATAATACCTGGCCTCTAGATGGAAGACACAGGCAAAGAGATCACACCCAGGAGGATGAGATTCGGTGAGGGTCGGCGATGTCCACGGCCAGTGCTTAATTTGAGCCAGTGGTTTCCAGTGCCCAGCACCTGCACTTAATTAATTTTCAACACCAGGGCATGTGGCAGTCTGCCACAAGGTGGCACTGTCCGGCTAATTTAGAAAGGACCACATCAACAGTTAATTATTAATTCAATGTGCATTTAAAATTACTATTAGATGCTGCCCAAGCCATTCTTATAGCTGTGGGGGCCTGTAATAGTCCGAATTGTCATACTTGTAGGAGTGTGATGGTTAGTAGTTATGTTGTTAGTATCAGTGGCAGCATGGCAGGGGCAATGTGTGGGGCAAGCTGTAGTGGCCTCCTATTGAGAGCCATGGCACTTATTGTTTTACAAATTAAGCACAAGGCCACACTGAAAAGGGCTGCAACAAACAAGCTCTACTATTCCATATTGCTCTCCTTGTCTTCTGACACTATTAGCAGCATTACTTCAGTTTCCCATATTCTTATTTTTTTTCTCATGAATTATTCTTGCTTTGCTATTTTTCACAGCACAGCAATGAGTTCAACCCTGGTTCAATGTGTTGCTTGGTTTGCTTTGTTTCTGCCCATTCTCTGTCTACCCCAGAGCCCCTCCCTTCATTATCTCCAGACTCCTCGCTGATCCTTCCAGCTCATATCTTTCCTTCCCTGCCGCACTTCCCATTTATCCACTAACATCATGTGCATGTCTAAGAGGCTCTCAAAAATCTCGTCCATTTAGTAGCTAGAAGTTGGCAATTCATCCTATTCGTTCCTCATATTTTGCAGATCCATATTTTTCCCTTTCACTCTTTGCTTAGGTTTCCAAAATACACGTTCTTCGTCTTTTCTGCTATATTCCTGTTTTACTTTACTTTTACGTGCTTCGCTAGTTTATTTTTTTTGCACATGCACTTTTATGGTATGAATTTTAGGAGTTACCACTTCTTCAATTTTTGATTTTTCTTTAAAGATTTCCTGATTATAAACTTATATTTCCATGTTATTTCTTTATCATGTTCCTGCCCCGTTCTTGGTTCTCTGCTTCCATTTTTTAGTTTTACTGTTTACAGTTTACTCCTGTGCTACTAACTTTTGTTTTCCTGTTTCATTTTCCTGATATCTTATGACTCTTTTCCCGTGTCTCTCTTACTTCTCTTCTTCAATCTTACTATATAAATACTTTCTTCCCATCTGCATGACATTTTCTCATTATCTTACTGTTTCCTTCCTATTGTTTTCAATGTCTCTTCTGAGTATTTTGCAGTCTCTTTAAAATGTTCTCATCTCTTCATACTATTTTTCCTTTTATTTTACAGATCACTTCCTAATGTTTTTCTGCTTCCTTCTTACTATCATCTTCTTTTCTCTGACTTTATGTCATTTCTTTTCTACATTTCATAGTGTTCTTGTGCCCTTCTTACATTGTCTCTCTTACACTTTTCGTGCTCCCTTTTTGCTATTTCTCTATCTCCCTATTTATGTCTTGCTGTTTTACCATTTCCTGTTTTCTTTTTAATATTTTTTCAATTTTTGATGTAGTCTTACTGTATGTCTCTCGTGTCTTACCATTTTTCTGCTATTCCAATTACCATTTTATATTTCCGCTCCACTTTGCCATTTTCTGGTTTCTATTTTCTTGCTTTAGCTTGCTATTTTCCTGTCGGTTTTCTATTCTTACAATTTTCCTACAATTTTCCACCTCTTCCTTATTAATTTCCACCTGCCTTCTTACTGCTTTCCTGTTTCTTTCCTATTGATTTTCTGCTTCTTTCTATGTATCTGTTTTCCATTTACTAGTATTTTCAATAATCTAGTTAACCACTTTTCTCCTTTCGCTTTAAAACTTTCTCTGTTTAGTCCTTTTCCAGCTTCTCTCTTACAATACTGATAACTGCAGCTTGCTGTTTCTCTGGTTTTCTCTTGCTATTTTCTTATCTCATTTAGGCCCATATTCACTAAGATCTTGCAATAGTGGATACACCTCTCTTTTGGTGCAGCCATGACACAAAATGTTTTCTGTGATTTACAAAACCATGCCAATCAGATGTGTGTGATTTTGTGCTGGAGTTATCCCAAAAAGTAATGCAAGCTGGCACACAGCGCGGCCTTCCATTACTCTGTGTCAGGGAGGTGTTCGATGGGTGGAGCATGGGCGTTCCCATGCATTAACCCATGGATTTTGATGTAATCCCACATTTAAAGAGATGAGTAAACCTGGAAATGTGCCAAAATGCTGTGCCTCCCTGAACTAGGCATAACAAGGAAAATGGCCTTATTTCACCTCATTGCACCCTTTTTCCATGAATGCTGCATTCTGCAGCACACATAGAAAGTGATAAATGCCTTAAAGGATTATTTCTGTGCAGGGCAGAGGGACAGTTACCAGCACATGAATCACTAGTGAAAGAAGCAGAAGAAATGTGACATGACAGGACAATTAAAAAATGCAGCATGACAAGTCAGGGGACTTCTGGTGCTATCTAGGTTACCTATGGGTACAGGAGATATGAGTGGTTTTGGTGGTGGTGGTAGGAAGCGAGGAAAGCAAAGATAAAACAAATCAAGAGCCTGCTTGAGAGGGGGACGATTTGGTGCTTGATGGTAACAGTGTGATGAGTAGTTGTTATTAAGAGGGCACCTAATAGCAGGAAGGTATACTGTTGCTGTACCTGCGCCACCATGGCGGCGGTGACATCCACGTTGGTTTTATCAGGAAATGGCACCATCATGTCGTAGATATTGTTCCACTGCTGGGCCCACATGTTACCTGCGGGGGAGCAGAGCAGGGGTCACAAAGATGGAAACAAAAGAATATGAAGCTGCTGAGGACCCCTCTGCCACCTTCAGCACTGCTTATTGCACCACAAGCCCATCAATTACACAGGCAACACAGCTTCAAGCCCTACGTGTGAGGGTATCTAACTATGCTATTTATAGACTATTTATCACACATATGTGGGCTTGAGAGCTTCATTAAACACTAAGGCAGCATACCAGTCATTACAGAAATCAGGCTGAAACGTTCGCTGTTAAAGTAAAATACATTGGGAAATGTGCATACAACCCACCGCCCACTGCTATTCAGGTTGTATTTACGAAAAATGTCTAGCTACATGTTAGTGATACATATTATAAACTTTTCAACCAGGTCAGGGTCATTAACTAGTTTTACTTTAGCTCAAGAAGTAAATCTTGTGCAGTGAGATACATGTGGTGCCTTCTAGGCACTATAGCACAGGCTTTGAACTGCATCAACCTCCCAAGTGGCTCCTTACCAAAAAGATGAGCAGGAATAGGGCCTTTGAGGTTGATGTATTTGGCGCCATACCGCTCGTACAGCTTGCGGCGGACAAAGGCATGAAGGTTCAAGTAGAGGGGCTCCAGCTGGTGATAGAGCGCCTCAAGGTCGTCCTCGAACGTAGGTGAGGCATACCAAGATCGCCAGTAAGCACCAGTATCCCTAAAGCCTGGGAGGGGGCAAAAAATACAATGTAAGTTAATCATGACCTCAACTCATCGTCATTATGTCACAAAACCAAGCATTAATGCAAGATCAATACATGATTGACCACTGTCATGTCCTCAATACCTAATCATGCTCTTATGCTTTAGTGCTAGGTTTGGTGTGAAAAGAACACCCAAAATAAAAGAATAAGTAAATAAATAAATAAAAGTCCTCATCGACACAGGGAGCCTGATACACAAAAGTAAACTTAAGGTTTGGTGTAAGTTTACGATTGTTTGTTATTCACAAAGGTATTTTACTAGTAGTATTGTTACGACTGCGGAGTCCCCGCACATGATAAAATAGGACAGTCCTATCTTTTTATGTGCAGAGGCTCTGCAGTTGTAAAGATGCAGCTAGTAAAATACCTTTGTAACTAAGAAAGCGTATGTTCACCTTTGTGAGCCAGGCCCAATATCTACACGTCAACCACATTTCATCAATGCATCATCAACATATTGACTCTTAATCTGCGCTTAAATGTATCATTAACATCTTGTCAAGACAGTGCCAACACATTAGTAGCATATTAGCTGGCGATCGTCAAAGCACGGGGCACGCCATCGACACCTTGTTATAATTGTGTAGCTCTTTTATTTCACACAATATGACATACGTCAAATGATTAGTGACAAACACGTCACTGACTAATTTTTTTTTCTCTTAGTTTTATATAGCGCAAACTTGACTCGAAGCAAGCAGGTACCAGAGCGCTTTACACAAGAACCAGTTTCATTCCACAAGGACACATTCATTTTTGCACAGGGAGATTAAGGGCCAGATGTACGACCCTTTAACATTCGCAAAATTGGTCGCAAAATGAATTGCGCATGCTAAAATGGCCGTTTACCATGTACAAAAGCCACTTGCAATTGCCTAAATAAAAGAGCGACTCAATACCGACACGCAAAAATTGCTCATGCAATTTGCGACTACCAAATAGTGTATCGCAATTTGTGAGTCGCTAAATAGCATATACATAACAATCGCAAATTGCGAAAACATGCAAAAATACAAAATTGCGCATGCCATTTACCACTAAACAGCAACAGATGGTAATCAGGTACAACCTATAAAAAGACACCCAGAATGCATCACAAACCTTTCCACAATGGCTGCCCTGTATTGGCTAGCAAGGAGGAGGCGGACAATGGCGGCATGGCAGAGGAGAAGATGACAGGAGAGGATATTCAGAGTCAGGCTGACATTGTTGGATAAGACTGAAGAGGAGATCTATGATCAGTACAGGCTAAGTAGCAGGGTCATACTAAAGCTCATTGACATCTTGAAGCCACAACTTGAGAGTAGTACCATGCGCAGCAATGCTATTCCCACACATCTGCAGGTTTTGTGCTCCCTCCACCTCTTAGCCACTTGTAGTTACCCGGTTGTCATAGCAGTGGCTGGTGGTGTATCTCAAAGTGCGCTATCACGTTTCTTCCATCACTTCCTAGACGCAATGCTACAACACATATACATGCCCCATGAGAATCAGGAATTAGACCAGAATATATTGGATTTCTACAGGTTAGCTAGATTCCCACAGGTGATAGGGTGCAAGATGGGACACATGTCCCCATATGTCCAACATCCCATATAGAATATATTTTTTGTAATAGAAAAAGTACACATTCCCTCAATATTCAAGTGGTGTGTAATGCAAAGAACAATATAACAGATATTGTAGTTAAATACCCAGGAAGCACCCATGATGCATTCATTTTCCGGCACAGTGGCCTACATCAAATGTTAGAAAGAGGTGACTTTGATGATGAATTCCTCCTAGGTAATTTTATCACCTGTTCCCAAACTTATGTTAATGTTATAGCATGTCTGTTAGTATTCAACATTAACATCATATTTCTCACAACAGGTGACAGTGCGTATGCGCTGCATCCGTGGATCTTCACACCGTACCTGTCGCCCACCAACATCCATGAAAGGAGGTACAACACTGCACACAGGCGCACCAGAATAGTTATTGAGCGTACTTTTGGAGTACTCAAATCGCCCTTTAGATGCCTACATGAGAGTGGGAGAGCTCTGCAGTATGCGACAGAGACAGTCTGTACAGTCGCGGCAACATGTGCCATGGCCTGCAGGGGTGGACTGCCCATGGATGTGTCTGACACTGATTCTGAGGATGTTGGACCGGGACCACCTGCCCAACAACTAAGGGATGGCAGCGCTGCCGCAGAGGGGAGAAGGCGCAGGGGTCAGATTTAAACAACTATGTCTGAAAGGTACTTACACACAAGCTATTCACTGAGCTGTACAAAAGACATGAAACATTGTGAATGCAAATGGGAGTTTAATTTTCACACATAGTTCAAGTTCAAGTTCAGAATTTGTATAGCGCACTACTCACCCAGAGGGTCTCAAGGCGCTTGTAAAGTAGGACGACATGTCCACAGTAACCTTATGAAAATAACACCTCTAGTAAAATAAACGGGTTGTGTCACCAATAGAAACTAACTCTAATGTTAATGTAGGAGCTTTGGGTAACAGTGAAATTTAATTTTCTGCCCCTGCGCGTGGCCTTGCCAGAGATGCCAATAGCCATCCCTAGGTTGTGGCTGCTGCTCCTGCGCAACATAGGTTCCACTGTGGCTGACATGCTGCTCCTGCTTGACAACTCAATATCAGTGCCACCAAGTCCAACATCCCGAAGTAACTGATTTGTCTGCAGTGTCTCAACTGCGCGGTGATTTTCTCCAAACCACGAGCCACATCACGGTTGTAGTGCCCTATTTCTACTTGTAGGCCAAGTGTGCGCTGACTCTACCTATTGGTGGCATGTACCAGCCTGTTTATTGCCCTTGTGAGACTATCCATTTTATGTCCCCTTGTGCGCTCAATGCGCCTCTGGTTCTCTCTGTCTGCAGCAAACTCCTTGGTCAAGTCTGCCACGGTGCTGGTGAGGGCATCCAGTTTAGCCTCTATTCTGGACTGGTTTTGTGCCAGTTTTGTTGTCACCATGCAGAAGCTCGGTGTCAGTCTCAGATTTCTTTGTTTTTAAACTTGTTATGCAGGTGCTGGATCTGCAGCATTTCTCTGTGAAGGGATTTTACATTGGCTGACTAAATGGGCCGGTTGTGGAGATTCCTTGGGACCGATGCTATGACTGTTGGGTTCTTGGTGCACAATGTACACGAGGGGACCGAGGACCTGGTGGTGTGTTGTCATGCTTCGCTGCTGAGGTGGCAGTTGGTGTTGACAAGGGAGTGCTTGCAGCCCCCGTGGATGGGATGTCAGTGGGCCTATCCCCACTCATATTCCCAGCATCCTGCCCTTCCTCGGTTTTCTCAGGCTCCTGGCTACTCGATATGTCCCCATCGCTGTCCTCTGCTTCAAATTGTGTGTTTATGTAACAAAATATATGACAGATGATATTAAAAGATGTGTTTCACTGTATCAGTGTTATGACTCTGTTAATCAGCTCAAGTCATTCCCTCACTACACTCATTTTGACACAGACTACATCTCCCATGATGCAACACTTGGGTTGTTTGTTGTTTGTACATGGATATATGCTTGTGTTTGATTAGTATGCATGCACAGTACAAGCTCTAGTTGGTATACACACGTCACATGCACATTTTACACTTGCCAGGAGTTATGTTTGACTGGGATGTATCCAGGGTCTCAAAGCCTGCTACAGGTGCCCTCTCCAGCGTGGCATCCACCATTGCTTCTGCTGGTGTCGGGTCTGCTGATGTGGATGGTCCATTTCCTGTCTGTTTTGCAGCTTCAAGGCGCTCTGCCATCCTCTCTTTTGCCCTGGAGCGTAGGTGATACCATCTTTTCTTTATATCATTGATGGTGTGGTGTGCTACTCCCAGGGCATTAATCCTTCTCTGTGTGCTGCGCTAGATCCTCTTTTTCTCTGTTTCAGTCAGACGGTGGGATGTTCTGCCAAACAATTCCTTGTGCTGATTGCAGCATTCTTCTATTAATATATCAAGTTCTTTTTCTGCAAACTTTAGCTTGCGCAGTCTCTGCTTGGTTCCCTTGTTGGTATCCTTGCTAGTCTTCTCTGCTCTCTAAGCAGTGTCTGACTATGCTGCTGCACCAGTACATGTGCTTGTTTTTGATCAGGAGTTGCTTTAGGCACCACTTCTTGTTTGGGGGGTCCTTCAACCCAAACAGGTAGTGTTACACTTTTTTTATTGAAATGTAGGTATTTATGCTTTATTGAGATTTTCACATTCATTCGCAAATTGCTCACGCAAAAACGAGGTTTATATGGCTCTCGCTATTTGCGATATGATTGCGAGTCGCTATTTGTGCTTATCGCAAATAGCGTTGCGAGTCAATAGCAAGTTGCAATTTGCATGGTGGAGGTGTTGGTAGGTAGCGTTTTGTGACTTGCTAATTGCAAGTCCCAATTTTTCTCTAATCGCGAGTCGCAAATTTTGGTGGTCGTACATCTGCCCCTAAGTGATTTGCCCAGAATCACAGATGTTAAGCGTCACTGCCGAGACTTGAACCCGGCTAATCCTCAAAGCACATCAAAAACACATCATCAAAACATATCTTGTCTCTATAGACAGACCCTCCAGAATTTCGCAATTTTGTGATTTGCAAAAGTAATCGCGAAATCTGCAGTTTTGTAAAAAGGCCGAGATTTTTACAAAACTGCCCGCTAAATTTGTGGAATGCAGGCATTTTTTTTTTACGAGGCTGTGAAAACACAACAGATATTTTGTTAGGTGTGTATCACACCTCTGGTGGCAGTGAACTCATGCCGACCTCTGAACTTTTATCTCGAAGAAGCTGCAGCAGCCATCTCTCAGCGCATCAAAGGGGGCGCTTCAAAATGACTTGTCTGTCCGAAATGAATATTTTTTGCACCAAAAACTAAATCCTGAGAGAAGTCCTGCTCTCGCTTGAAATGTAATACAACTGAAACAGATTTCTCACAGTGAGCAAGAGCGATACGTGCACCAGATGCCATCCCAAATAAGCAAACCACACAAATGTATGGCCTAACATGAGTTCAAGGGAAAGGAAAGTTCATTTTGAGAAGTATCCTGGGGCACAGCAGGTTTGCTTTCGCTCCCCCTGTTACATTTCTTCACCTGCTGTCAGAGTATAGATTAACATAAGCTATGAATGGGAGGTTTTTTCAGATTCCGAAAAGTCAGGCCTTGGCTGGCGGCAAGTCTGCACTTAGACTGCTTAGGAATTAAAAACAAGCATTTGCAATGCAATAGGTCTCGCATTAGGAAATTTTGAGCTATTGGTTTTGTAAATGGCCATTTTTTTATTTATGTGTTGGTTTTGAAATAGCTAAATTAATAGCTTTGTCATTTACAATGCCAATAGTTATAACTTTCGCAAATGTGACACCTATAACCTGGGGTTGCGCTGAGTGATGCTGTGGTGGTGCTGAGTGATGCTGTGGTGGTGATGAGTGGTGCTGTGGTGGTGCGGAGTGGTGCTGTGGTGGTGCTGTGGTGGTGCTGAGTGGTGCTGTGGTGGTGCTGAGTGATGCTGTGGTGGTGCTGAGTAGTGCTGTGGTGGTGCTGAGTGCTGCGTTGCTTCTACGAGACCTAAAAAGGAGGCAAGGGCAACACAGCAGGTGTATGAAGGTCTAGTGACACCTTGGTAGTCAGGGGGCGCATAGGGGTTAATAGTACTGTCGTCAGGCCTTGAGTTGTACTCGAGAGAGCAAACTATGGTCTAGGCAGTATTACCACTGTTATGTTTGGTCCATTTGGAAAAGAATGCAGGCTGCGCAGTTTCCAAGTGCTTAAACTACCGGTATTTCCTCGAAAGTGTGTTCTAGTACTGGGTGTTCTGGGGGGGAGGTGGATGAGGCGCTATACAGTGTGCAAAGACTGCGCGTTATGCAGAGGGCCGTGGGGGCGGGTGATATGAAGGACACACTGGGAGGCTGATACAGTCCTGTGGGTGGGGGACGTTTTATGCACTTTTATACAGCGTGGACTTTACTTATTTTTTTTTTTTATTTTGGAATTTTATAAAGCGCTAGTTACGCTCACCGGCGTGTCCCTGCGCTGAGTTGCTAAAAATGAGAAGAGTGAGGGGGTGGAACTAGGGTAGTGCTAGGCGGAACAGGTATGTTTTGAGGGCTCTGCGGAACATAGTCTCGGAGGGTTCGAGACGAAGTTCAATCGGCAGTGAGTTCCAGTGCTTGGCTGCAAGAAAACGGAACGATCTTCCACCCATCCGGGCTCTGCGTATTTTAGGAACCTTGACAAGGCCAGTATCCGAAGATCTAAGCGTTCGTTCAGGTCTATAAGGGGTAATAAGACCGTTGAGAGGGATAGGTGCCCTGCCTCCTAAAATCCGGTGGCACACACATAGGGCTTTAAATTTGATCCTTTGAGAGATTGGTAGCCAGTGGAGAGATTTTAAGGCTGCTTTGGAGGAAGTGCGTCTCGGAAGCCTTAACACCAGCCTGGCCGCTGCATTCTGCAGCACCTGGAGACGATTGATGTTACTAACTGTACTACCCAGATACAGCAGATTTGCATAATCTGGTCTCGAGGTGACCAAGGCGTGTACGAGGGTCTGTCTGTCTCCAACAGGGAGCATATCAAGGACCTTACGTAGGGTTTTAAGTACTCCAAAACACATACCCACAACCCGGTTAATTTGGGGCGTGAATGATAGCTCAGAGTCAAATACAACCCCTAGATTTTTGGCCTGTTGTGCAGGCCTAGGTGTAGGGCCCAAGCAGTTAGGCCACCATGCTGAAGACCACACAGACGGGCCACTCCCCACCACAAGCACCTCAGTCTTGGAGCCGTTCAACTTCAGGCAGTTGTTAGACATCCAGGAGGCAAGCTCCTGCATGCAGGCACTGAAGTTGGCGGCTGCGGTGTCGGGCGCCCGTGATAGGGAGATAGCCAGCTGTGTGTCGTCAGCATAGGATACGAGTTGGATATCGTATTTCTCTACAATCGCTGCTATAGGAGAGGCATACAGGTTAAACAAGGTGGGGCTAAGAGCAGAGCCCTGGGGAACTCCTTGATCGAGATGGAATTGTTTGGAGTAACATTCACCCTGTCTAACCTGGAAGCCTCTTTCCATCATAAAAGATTGTAGCCATCTAAGTGCCTTCCCTTTGATTCCTCCCTTATTGAGACACTGTAGCAGGATGGAATGTGCTACAGTGTCAAAGGCGGCACTTAGGTCAAGCAGGATGAGTGCCATGGTTTGACCCTCATCAACTCCTTGCCTAACAATCTCGGTGGCCAAGAGCAGTGCAGACTCTGTAGAGTGGCGGGGTCGAAATCCGAACTGCGAGGGGTGGAGAAGATTAGCTTTATCTACAAAGGTCATGATTTGAGAATTGACCACCTTTTCCGCCACCTTTGCCATGTAGGGAAGAAGGGATATGGGTCTTAGGTTATCCAGCTTGTCCCAACTGAGGTTAGGTTTTTTTTGAAGCGGTAGTACTATAGCTAGCTTCCATTTTTTTGGAACAGTGCAGGTTTTAAACGAGATGTCAAGGACATCTCTGATAAAAGGTTCAAGAATACCAATGCTTTGGCCAAGAAGTTTCGGTGAAGCCGGGTCAAAGGGGGACCCGGATTTAACCGAATGACAAATCCGTTGCAGCTCGTTAGATGGGGGAATCATAAACTCACACAAACTGTTTGTGCCTGCCTCAGAGAGAGGAGATTCCTTAAACTCAGTTGCATTGCCCTTTCCTCCTGCAAAGCCAGAATAGATATTAGCCACTTTGTCGGAGAAGTAGGTAGCAATACGGTTGCAAGATTCAACTGAGCTAGATGAGGGGTCAACAGAGGCAGTATGCATGGAAATTTCTTTGTAAATTTTGAATAGTTCCTTGGTGGAGTTTTGGGCTTCTCCGATCCTATCTGAGAAGTGCTTAATTTTGGCACATCTAATGAGATTATGATATTCCCTTCTTCTGGTTTTGTAATTCAGTTTTGCTTGCTCAGAATAGGTGACCCTCCATAGCCGTTCCAATTTCTTACATTCGGCTTTAACTGAGCGGAGTTGATCATTAAACCAGGGGGCGGATTTGTGCAATCTACTATGGGGTGACTTATGACAGAGTGGGGCGGTGTTATTCAAGGCCGTAGTTATACGCTCATTCAGTCTGTCTGATGCCGTGTCCGCATCTTCCCCCCCCGGTCTTCCACCGCTCATCAGAGCCGTCTCAAATTTCGCTTGAGAAAATGTAGTCCATTTCCTACTGGAATATTTAGTGCTTTGGGGTTTCGGTATATTGGTAGCCGGGATAGATAGTGTGAATGGAACCACAAAATGGTCGGACCAAGTCACCGGAATAGGAGAGTGCGTAATTATGCCATCCCAATTAGCAAATATTGGGTCCAATAAGTGGCCTTTTGAGTGAGTCGGGGCTTTGGATTCAGTGGAAAGTTGGAGAGAAGAAAGCTGCTGAACAAAATCAGTAACTGCATTATCAGCTAGATTATCAAGGTGTATATTGAGATCACCTAGGAGCAGAAATTTTTCTCTGCGTAAGGCAGTTTCTGTGATACCATCGATGAGACGATTGGTGAATTGGGTCGAGGGACCCGGGGGACGGTATATTAATAGGCCCTTCACCGTGTTCCCCTTGTTGATTTTGATTGTGAAGGCTCCTATCTCGCCTTCAGCTATGGGGAAGGGTTCAAGTTGGCATGTCAATGGTTGTTTAAAGATGACAGCGATCCCTCCTCCCCTTCCTTCAGTCCTATCCAGATGAACAATGCCATATTCCGTAGGGAGAGAGGCTACTATATCAGGGCCAGAGCTGGAATCCAACCAGGTTTCTGTAAGGAACAGTAAGTCGAGCTTCATATCTAATAGTAAATCATGTATATCCATACAGTGCTTCCTCATAGATCTGGTATTAAGTAGGCCACATATGAGGTTAGTATGCTGTTCCCTAGGCGGGGGTGTAGCCTGCCACGAATAGTGGCAGATTTTGCAACTATTGGGTTCCTCAACATTAAGACTGTGAGCACAGCCTTGAGCCAGATTGGGGCGTAGGTTACGTAATTGTTGGGATGTCCAGCATAGTCTAAATTGACCAGGGGGACTGGCCCCTGTCCCCGGCCGTTCGCGGACGGGCGCAGACGGGCTTGCCTTTGGCGTGCCTTCGGCGCGCCGCCGGCGCGCCCGCTGCGCCCGCTGCGCCCGCCCGCTGCGCCCGCTGCGCCCGCCCGCTGCGCGGACGGGAAGATGTCAATGGCTTCACAATAGGAACAGACAATTGCGAGCAGCAAAAAAAAAAAAAAAAAATTGCAAACGGGGCATTACAGGAGGAGAAAGGACATGTGTGCAGGTTACAACAGCGAACAAAGTACCAGTAGAGGCAAAATGCTGCAATAAATGGCAGACACTGCAACACAACAACAAACGTTACATAGGCAATGGTGGCACGTGTGAAAGATGCGGCGGAGAAAACACCAGGGGAGTGCGGAGCCTGTAGAGCGCAGCAAGGCAACGCGACAAAAGAGCACGGTGAGTGGAGGGGGAGATATGTGTGTGTGTCTGTGTGCGTCTGTGTGCGTGTGTGTGTGTGCGTGCGTGTGAGCCCGTGAGTGGTGGTGGGGGGGTGCGTGCGTGGCTGTGCGCGTGAGCCCGTGGTGGGGGGTGCGTGAGTGTATGCGTGTGTGTAGTTGTGTGTGTTTGCGCACTTCAGGGAATCTGAGGCAGGAGATGTGCATGGCGCCGGCCTGGGCGTGCGCGTCCACAGACACCAATCGCCGCGCGTGCCCGACCCCTGTCTCAGATTCCCAGGAGATGGGCAACATTAGTTGTCGAGCTGGACATTGCTTTCTCCAGCTCGACCTAAAAATATATACTGGCTGTGACTCACATGCTCACTAGAGCATGTGTCCCTCTCGAGAGTGCCTGGCTACCTGACTCTAATCTCTGCAAGGACCAGCTGCAGCCAGGCACTGAGGGCCACGCCCAGCATGGGCTTAAAGCCCTTAGTTGATTGAAAAGCAACTTTATGTGGATGGTAAATGCTCTTGGCAATTACCATCCACATAACTTTGAAATCTAGGTGGACGATTCCCTGGCGCTCTCTAGTGGCGACCGCTGCTGGCCACGATATCGGTAAGTTTTTAGAGCACAGAAGTTTCCGGAGTATATGGCCTTAATCATCATGTTCGTGCCACCTGCCTCGTTATGTATGGCAGCTGTTGCTCAGGCGGGCAGCCTTCATGAGACATTAGGGCAGATTGTCTGCACCCTGTGTTCCAGCCAGTAATCATTTTTCCCAAATTGGGCCATCCCCTCAAATCACTTGGCAGCATGTTGTAATTGTGCCTCTATATAATAATATAATATAGTTCCATGTTTGGTAGGCTGAGACCTCACATTTATGTCAAGCTTAAGTGTTTTCAGCTCAACTCTACTGCCCTGGCCTACCAATACGAGTGTAGTTAGTAAACTATCAATGATGTTTAAATGTACACCGGTTTAATGGACATTGTGTGTTTTGAAGAACATAGATGCATCTGGGCTGGAGCACCATCTTTGCCACTTCAATCCCACTGTGACAGACAACAGGAGTTTATTCCAAAAGGCCATCGAGGCCTTCAAGCCAGAAAGCACTTTTTTATATAGCACTGACCACTGCAGTTTTGCTGTTCCACAGCATTGTGAGTCAAATTTTGCTATAGCAAGAGTTCATTAGACTCACTTTATTTAATTGAAAACGGAGGAAATCTCAGCTGAGCTGGAGTGTCTAGACTTGAACCTCCGAGTTGAACGCATAACTCTAAAGCAAGTGCTTAACCTGTTGAGCTTTCTTGGTTGGTAACATTGTCTCCTTCGAGTGCACCAGAGGTGGTCCGTGCCCTGGAAGCAGGGCACAGGGTGAGGGTATGGCACTGGAAGGTCTGCAACAGGTGAGGGTTTGTGTCCCGGGTAGGTGCCAGGTGAGGTGAAAGACCTGTAATCAGAGCCCACGCTGTGTCCTGTAGGCACGAGGAGGGAACTTTAAAGGCCAGGTGTTCTCTGTCCTCAAGACAGTAGAGACAACATGGCAGCTGCTCTGTCAGGTGCCTCTCATAGGTTGCACTGGCATGGGGTGCCTGCCGTCCCATATAGGTAGGACTGTCACCGGGCCAGTACTTTACCAGCCTGCCCTTCATTTCTTTTTCAAGACGGGTAAAACAAAATAGAGAAATTCAGGGAAATCAGATATTTTCTTTCTCCCTTGAAATATGAATTGAAATGGCAAATATAAGTGGGAATCACTCTAACAGTATTTTAGAACAATAGAAACAAGCATTTACAATGCAATGGTTTCGCCTTTGGAAAAGTTAGAGCTATTGGCATTGTAAATGACAACATTTTTATTTATGTGTTAGTTTTGAAAACAGATAAATAAATGTCATTGTCATTTACGTTGCCATTAGCTAAATCTCTCGCAAATGTGAGACCTATTACATTTGCACCCACACATACACACAAAGCCACACACACACACACACACAAAGGAACACACACAGAGCCAGCCACACACACAGAGCCAGCCGCACACACACCCACACACACAGAGCCAGCCACACACACACAGAGCCAGCCACACACACACACAGAACCATCCGCACACACACACACAGAGCCAGCCGCGCACACACACACACACACACTTTAAAATGCTTATCTTAGGGATGTAGAACGCAAACGTCACGATATCACTGTCTAGCAGCCGTTCTGCAGTTTGGCGTCATTGTGGTCAAACTAAAGCAGCTTTCATTGGACTCTCTCTCTCGGGGTGTGTTAGAGGTCACCTTTCACCTCTGGTCCCAGGCGCGGCCGGGGCACTGGTCACACATCCAATATTGAAGGGGGTCAGGGTTGTGCCCTGTGTGAAGTGCTGGACAGGTATGTGCCTGGGGCACCCGTCCCTCACCCTGCCCGCTTTCACGATCTCACGCCCCGCTCCTCGGCAGTGCCAGTACAGACGCAGGCGTGGGAGCTCGGCTAGCTGATCCTGTTAGAGTGCTGTATGTATCTCGTCTCCGAAGCGGAGTGCTCGGCGGGAGGGAGGGGGTTCCGCGAGGCAGGAAAAGAGATTACTGTAAGGCTGTTTGTATTAACAAACACCCACCACTGCTGCTGCCAGGGCCAGAGCTGAGGGAGGAGGTGGGGAATCGGTTCTGCTGCTACTCTGCGCTTTGTTATGATTGGGGAAACAGAGCTGCTGCACGCTTGCAGCTTCCTGTTCCTATCGTCGAAGATGGCCCCGATTATAATGCAGCGAACGGGTGGATTCTGAAATAAAGCTCGGGGACAGAGCTGATATTAATTCGGCATATTTGGGAATAGTCGCTGCCCTCCAGTCTCTGCCGTGCTGCTTTGGCAGAGGCAGGCTGCATGCCGGGAGTGCCTCCCGAAGTGCCCGGGTGGAGAGAGGCTGTGCCGAAGGCGGTATACACGGCAGAGGCTCGGACCCATATGCCTGCGCCCAGGCATGGTGGCTGTCACCCGCGGGTGAGTCCCTGCCTGCTTCATGCACTGTGCAGCCGAAGGGGTGTTACCGGGTACCACGCCGAGCTCTCGCCAGCTGCCCAGCAATCTCAGCCACACTCTGGAGCTGGTGGTCGTCGGGTGAGTAGCTACAAGCAGCAAGTGTCCAACCTGCAGCAAGCGGCGTGCGGATGTGCAAAGCGCCTTTAACAAAAACACCTGGAAGTGAACCGATGCGGTAACCAGCTCAAAGCGTTTGAATATTTCTTCAGAAATGTCATGCTGCTTGAATCATGCTCTTCACGTAATATGCATAGAGCCTGC
Organism: Lissotriton helveticus; assembly: GCF_964261635.1. Lineage (NCBI taxonomy): Eukaryota > Metazoa > Chordata > Amphibia > Caudata > Salamandridae > Lissotriton > Lissotriton helveticus. Next base: position 1,780,580,104 of record NC_136065.1, read on the forward strand.
GTTCCTGGAAAGCCACTCGTGGGTGTCTTATTTTCTTCAATTAGCCGCACTCCGACTCCGAACTCGTTTAAATGGCTTCACCTTACGTCATAAATCCTTTACATTCATAAGAAAAGTATTTTTAATGTTTGTGAACAGGTTTTGCTGTACACACTATACCCATACATACATATTATACGTCCAGCTTTTCTTTTTACCGTGCTGGATGGCCCACTGCTCGGCCTGGAATGAACAAAACACCTAAAAGAAACAAGTCAGGTCCCGGGCCGGCCAGCCAATCACAGCGCGGCCCGGGGAATGACGTCACGGGGGTGTCCCGGGCTGGCAGCCAATCACAGCGCGGCCCAGGACAAAGGGGCGGGACTTAAAAAAAGACCGAGAAACGCCCCTGAATCGCGTTTTCAGGGGAAAGCGTGATTGACAGTTGTGGTTCTGAAAAATATGGATCCGTAATAGTACCGGACTCGAGAATAAAAACTTCGTCGAAATAGGACGAATTTGGTATCAAAAGACCGGAAATGACGAGTACATCAAGCACATGTATTTTCAGTATATTCGAGTGACAATTGCACCTCGAAATCGTCATTTACCTTCTGAACCCTTAGTTGCATGTTTCCCTCTACATAGGCCTTAATCCAGTCGAATTTGATTCCACAAGGACACGTACTCCTTAATCGACTTCTTCCTGACCCCAGTACAAGTTAGAACCATTGCCCCAGGCCGAGCTCGTTAGGTCAGTTCCCTCCCAGTGACCAAGCAAGATAGTATCTAGGCCCAACCGGCCATAAAACCATTTCAGCACGCACACCTGCCATATCTCGCTCACATCTTTCTCCACTCCTTTTCCTCACTTACTTTATGGTGGGGAGGTGACCATTTTTATTAGGGGTCCAGCGATATCTGATGAAATGTTGGGCCTTGCCGGATGATTTGTTATGAGCATCACGACGTGAAATATGTACATGTCATCATGACTCTGTTTTCTCTTTGTAATCAGTAACCATAAATGAAAGACCGCGCACCCAAGGAATGTTTCGCCAAAGGGTGAATATTAGGTATAAGAAGAGAAGCCTGACTTCATGAAAGTGTGCAGTCTCCTGAATATACTTGTATCGTACTTCTAGGACCCTGTCACCTTGGTTGCAGCCAATAAACTAATCTTTGACTTCACCTAGAAGACTCTGAAGTTTCTGTGGGTCTGACTCAGGAGAATCCGAGGTCTTTGGTGTGTTGATCCCCTGGCACCGCTGGGTTACCGGTTCGGTACCGGTTCCTAAAAACCCAGTACCTCATTTGGCGCCCAGCGTTGGGGCGATTCCAGTGGTACCAATCAGCCTGAAGATCGTGAGGAGCTTCGTGTGAAAATTCCGGAGGAGGGCCCACCACCTCATCGACCCCTGCATGTCGACGTGGTCCGAAGGTCTTTACTACGAGGTTCCCCGCTTCCCGACGGCTACAAGGACTGCTGCCCTGGCTATCGCCCTGATGTTGGACCCTTGACATTTTCGGTAGAGCGAAACGCTGAGACGAGTCTTCTGGTGAAGCCATCGATAATTTTCAGTTAAGTATAAGTGGAGCGTCTCCTAGTCCTTAGTTGGACTTACTTTGTGATATCTTAGAGATACATAAAGGTTTTTATTGGTTCTTGCAAATACCATAACAGAAAGACTCGTGTTTTCACGAGCAATATCGTAATCGATAACTCCTTTGAAGTTTTGGAACTAGACTAGAGAGAAAGGATGCCTAGTCTTAGACTCGGGAATTTGTTTTGTCTTGGTAATAATAATAGGGACTCCCGATTGGAGGACTCATGTCCGGTTCCTCCAGTTGGAACTCCGACTTACGAGCTATACGTTAAACATGGGGTAGGCCCCATCGTTTACAACGAGGTATGGATTAAATACACTAGGAAAGACGGTGTTTTAAAATGGCCCCAATATGGTAGCTTTGATTCTGAAATCTTAGACAACCTTGAAGTTAAACTCTTCAAAAAGAAAGCCCGGCCGGCGATGTTTGACTCTTTCCGCATATGGCGCAAAGAAGCCAAGCAAAAAGAAATTAAATTAGCTAAGAAAAATAAGAGAGAAGAAGGACTTTCAGTAATACAAGCTGCCGTGCAGTTTAAAGATAATGAGGAAGAGCAGATAAATGAACAATTACACAGGCAACGTAAAATGGCAATAGATAAGTGCTATCCAGTTTTGCCGTCTCTTCAGCAAGGGACAGCAAAAGAGCGTGAAAAAGACCAATTAATGTCGCAATTGTTAACTTCGCCACCGCCCTATGCGCAGAATGCTACAGCACCCCCGCAACCTTTAGTTGCACAATCTGCGCCTCTGGCTTTTCCACAGCACCCACCAGCTGTTCTTCAGCTGGCTCCTACTTCTTCGGTGCAGCCTCCTCCAGGCCCACCGACCACTTCTATTGCTCCTGTGTTTTCTACGATCTTGCCTACTGTACTTTCTACAAATGCCCCTTCTATGATTTTGCCTAGTACCACATCTATTATTCCTCATACCTCTTCTGCCATCTCTGCATCCGCTTTACCTCACCCCGTTCTTTCATCTGTTTGTTCTTCCGTTTCACCTTCCCTTCGGCAGAAAATGGCCAGTACTGTTACTAATCTTCTTTTACCACTTTTCGGGTCGCCTGCTACGACCCCTAACATAGGAAGAAGACAGTTGCGAAGTCAACTGCCCGATTATCAAGAGAGAGATTCCCTGAATAATTTAGCTCGGAAATGGGTCATGGACACTGCAAAATATGATTTACAGTCTGTCATGGAAGTTTTCCATCAATGGGAAACAGCGACACAGAGATATGTGTTCGAACAGATGTGTGTTTTTCTTTGCGAAGATTTAGAAGACAATGATCAGGAGTGCCTCCCACAAGAGATGTGTCGTATAAGGTTTAAGTTTAGTCTGGGTATGATTGTAGGTCCCGATGTGGAAGAAGCAGTTGAAATGCTATTATCATATCGAAGTAAGGGAAGTACTTCTGGGTCACCATCAGAATCCAGTGCATCTAGTAGGAAAAAGGCACGACAATACCCTATGAGAGAAGTTCCCCCACAGTGGAGAGAGGGTGACGCGACAGCTGTCCCACCTGTCCTGCCCCACTTTCACCGAGTATGGGTACATGTTCCATGGAAACGAGCTGAAGTTTTAGCACTCAAACAAACACTACCAGATCCGCGTAAAAATCCTGCAGGGTACTATAAAGAATTATCACAAACTGCTGGGTCATGTATTATGAATTTAGCCGATATCGATATGTTATTCGGGAACGTTGTTCCACAGCCTTTATGGGGAAAAATTCGTCATGAAGATCATGACCAGGAATTAGGTGACACGTGGGCTAATATTACTGTTGCAGATGCACGACAAGTTGGTGGTGCAAAGCCTGAGCCCCTGATAGCGGAACTACCTGGTAGGATAGTAGATTACATGAAGACAATAATGCCTGCGATACGTGTAAATTGGGATAAGTTATCTGCATGCAAGCAAAAGAAAGAAGAAACTGTGTCAGATTTCTTCACCAGATTTGAAGAAACATTCATTGACCACAGCGGTCAAGATATGACCACAGAAGGTGGTCAGAGATTGTTCGTCGATAAATTTGTGCACAATCTACTTCCAGACTTGTGTAGAAAATTGAAAGATTTGGAAAGTTCTTGGGCAGTCTCATCTTCAGCCCAGATATTAGCTACCGCACAGTACTACGAGAATAGAGACAAGGATGAGAAAGATAAAGTAGAAAAGAAAACTAGAGAACTCAAAACGAAGGTTTTGCTACAGCAAGCTTATCCTCCACGTAGTGGTGGTAATAGAAATAATAATGGTCCGAATCACTACCGGAACACTCTTCAGCAGCCACAGAGAAACTTGCAGAGATTCGATTACAATCAAAACCGCATAGGTCCCAATCAGTGTTTATACTGCAAACAAGAAGGTCATTACAAATATGACTGTCCTGCCCTGCCGCAACGTACAAATGAGTTTTCGGGTGTACGAGGTCGTGGTAGTCAGCAAGCGCCCAGAGGTAGAGGGCGTGGAAACACCCCTCAGGGCGCACGTCCCCTTCCACCACAAAACTCTATGAACAGGTTTGACCAGAAAAATAACGTATCTGACAGGACAGCGCAATACTACGTCGATGAGTATTATCCAGAAAATGAGCAGTGGGAGAATAACGATTGCTAGGACAGCCTTAGACGAAGAGAGGGAGTTGTTTCAGTTCCAGTAGATCAGAGTGGACCTTACGTTGAGGTGATTACATCGGGTGTGTCAGAACCTTTTCTGTTGGATACTGGTGCTACAAAGAGTTCTATTATGCACTCAAAACTCCCTGGCGCACCTTTGTCTGGCGAAATGAACGTTTCCGTGGGTTTTTCTGGCGCCCCGGTTAGAAATCCGATTTCTGACCCTTTATCTCTTTCTGTTGGTCCTTGTGAATTCGAAGCACCCCTTATTTTGACAACAGGTTGTGGTGAAAATTTACTAGGATTAGATTTGCTAAAAAGATTGTATGCGACTTTGTACTGTTCTCCCTCAGGAGTACAACTGACTTTAGGTAAGAAAGTGGTTTCTCCCATGTATTTGTCGAGAAATACGCTTCCAACAGAATTGACACTTCTTACGGATATTCTTTGGGCTACTGGTCCGAATGATGTAGGTCTTTTAGAAATTCCACCGTATGTTGTAACATTGAAGTCGAATGTCAAAATGCCACGAATTCCCCAATACAGGATATCCAATGAGGGCGAAAAAGCTTTGCTAGCGATTGTTCACGAGTTAATTGAGAAAGACGTAATTGAGGAAACACGAGGAAATGTTTGCAATAGTCCTGTTCTGCCTGTTTTAAAACGAACTGACCCTTCTCAGCCACCTGTGTATAGATTTGTGATTGATCTTAGGGAAGTAAATAAAATAGTGGTGCCACAATTCCCAGTTGTCCCCGACATTACAACATTATTGACTATGATTCCAGCATCCGCATCCTGGTTTTCGGTGATTGACCTGAAGAATGCTTTCTTCAGTATCCCGATTGCTGAGGAAAGCAGGGATATTTTTTTCCTTTAGTTTAGGTGGTCGCAGTTTTCGCTTTAAACGCGCTCCTCAAGGCTACTGTGAAAGCCCCTCAATATACAGTCAAGCTCTGAAAAGTCAGCTTGACGCAATGGTTTTGCCCAAAGGTTCCACTCTCGTACAGTACGTGGACGATTTGCTCATAGCCGCGGATACTGAGAAAATATGTAAAATGGCCACATTGGCACTACTGCGTCATCTATGTGATCTACATCACAAGGTGTCACTTTCCAAGCTCCAATATTGCCGACAAGAAGTGACCTACTTAGGTCATCTCTTATCGAAGGAGGGAAGGAAACTGACCCCAGAAAGAATTCAGGCAATAGCAAATTTGAATGTGCCAAGAACGCAGAGAGAAGTACGCGCTTTCTTGGGCATTACATCGTACTGCAGACAGTGGATCCCAAATTTTTCGTTATTAGCCAAACCCTTATTGGCACTAACGTGTACAAATACACCCAATCCCATTCCTTGGTCCGATGAGTGTCAGAAAAGCTTTCTCGAATTACGCACAGCATTATGTTCGGCCCCTGTGTTAGGTAACCCCAACTACAGTAAACCTTTCACATTATATGTCCACGAGAAGGAGGGTTGTGCATTGTCTGTGCTGACTCAGTTATACGGAGATAGACAACGGCCATGCGCCTATTTTTCGTCAACTTTGGATCCGGTAGCACGAGCATTGCCAAGTTGTCTAAAGGCCACAGCAGCAGCAGCTGTTTCTATTCGACAGTCTGCAGGTCTAGTAATGAATAATACGCTAATCGTGATGGTTCCGCATGCAGTAGACACATTGTTAAATAGGACCAAGACACAGCACTTAACTAGTGCTCGACTGTCCAGTTATGAATTGACGCTACTAGCAAGCCATGTGCACATCAAAAGGTGCAGTACTCTGAACATAGCCACATTGTTACCAATTGCTGAGGAATCGGATGCTTCAGAACAGCACGATTGTTTCCTCAGAACGGAGGAGGAGACCAAAGGGAGAGTTGATCTATCCGATACTCCTCTCGCCGAATGTGATGGTACATTATGGGTGGATGGTTCATGCTTTAAACTCCCAAATGGTAACGTGACTACAGCATATGCTGTCACAACTCTGCACACAATCGTTGAAACTGCGCGAATACCACATGGTTCGGCTCAAGCCGCCGAACTCGTGGCGTTAACGAGAGCATGTGTGTTATCAAAAGGAATGAAAGTGACTGTCTATACCGACAGTCAGTACGCTTTTGGAGTGGCTCACAGTTTTGGACGACTGTGGAGAGAACGTGGGTTCCTGACTTCGCATGGAGCTAAGATTCAGCATGGTCAGTTGGTGAATGAGCTTCTTGAATCACTGACGTTGCCCCTGAAAGTAGCGGTCGTGAAATGTAGTGCACACAAGAAAGTGATTGATGATGTTGGTCGTGGAAATGCATTTGCTGATGAAACTGCTAAGGAAACGGCCAAGAATATGATGAGCCGAATGTATGTTGCGAGCCCAGAAAGATGGACTGGTGATGTTGGAATATGTGAAGACACGATAGAAAGTGTGAAGTCCATACAAGCTGAGGCCACGGAGAAAGAGTTAAGCATGTGGAAAGAAAGTACAGGGAGAATGGATGTAAATGGTTGTTGGATTGAATCGACAGAGCAACAAAGATGGATGTTACCCGATGCATATGTGCCTGCAGTGGTTACAATGGCTCATGGGATGGCCCATATCAGCGCGAAAGGGATTTGCGACTTGTTGGCCCCAGTGTGGAAGAATTCAGGGATTCCCAAGTATGCAGAGAATGTTGTCAAGAATTGCATGGTATGTCTGAAGCACAATCCTGGTAGGGGAACCCCAACTCCAGCTGGTCATTTTGCACCTCCTACGTATCCGTTCGAGGTTTTGCAGCTAGATTTCATACACATGGAGAGGTGCAACAACTTAAAATATGTGCTCGTGGTTGTTTGCGCCTTCTCAAGGTGGGTAGAAGCCTATCCCCTAAGGGACAATACTGCCTTGTCCACAGCGAAAGCCCTTGTGAAAGAGTTCTTCCCCAGGTTCGGAATGCCTAGAATGGTCTGGTCGGACAACGGAAGTGAATTTGTGGGTTGTGTGATGAAACGAGTGTGTGAAGGGCTAGGCATTAGTCAGAAGTTCCACGCTGCAAATCACCCCCAATCAGCTGGATTAGTGGAATGTTACAATGGCACGCTTAAACTTAAATTGGCCAAAATCCAAGCGAGCACGGGTCTTAAATGGCCCGACGCTCTACCCTTAGCACTCCTGTCCACCAGAATGACTGTGCATTCGCGAATGAAACTCAGCCCCTATGAAATAGTCTTTGGTCGGCCAGCCAACATATGGGGAGTGCCTAGGCCCACGAAGTTTAGCGAGCTGCAACACCCCATTTTGCTCGACTATCTGTATGAATTGACGGCTAAATTGCGTGTTTTATATCAACAGGTCCACAACACCTTGCCTCCGGTTTCCGAGACACCGGGTCACTCCATTGACCCTGGCTCCTGGGCTCTGGTCAAGAATTTCCAGAGGACAAGAAACGACCAGCCCAGATGGACCGGACCTCACCTCGTTCTCCTGTCTACCAGGTCGACTGTTAAAGTGGAGGGGAAGGCCAATTGGGTCCACGGGATCCACTGTAAGAGAATACCTTTCCCTCTGCCACATGACCAATGGGTCCGGACAGGAGGCACTGACTCAAAGCGCACAACTGATGAACGCGTAAAAGAAGCTAAACGCGATTGTGACAGTAAGGACATTTTTCAAGAAACTACGCCGCCATCAGAACAATTGAACTCTGTGGAACCTGAGCTACTATTTCCGGACCAGACAGCACCCGGGAAAAGACGCTATAATTTCCGACCGAGAAAAACAGACTAAAGTAAAAGTGATTTATTTTTTGATCCGAGAGAAAAACCTGTGGACTAATAAAATAATAAGTTTTTCCTTCCAAAATGCTATTTTGAAAATGCAGATTCTCCCATCTAGGTAACTTGCTTATTTTTGTTTTTTTTCGAACCGCCATCCGGGTTCCGCTGCTAGGGTCGCGGTTGATTAAAGACTTTTGGGTGCAGCTGACAACAATAGGTTGCTGGTTCCAGTTGGTCGAAGGGAGCCACCCTAGACTGACGAAAGCATCCTTTAGCAGAAACAACCTACCGCCGCGGGCAGCACCTTAGAGAGGATGGAGTTTCCTGATGTGGAGAGAGCTGCCAAACAAATGAACTTTAAACAGAGACTTTTGAAAACAATGAGAAAGAAAATTTTTATAATGATGTGTATTTTTATGCTATTTAGCGTAATGGTGTTTTTAATAAGCTATGTTCTATTCTCTTCTCATATGACATTCACGCCTACTACATCGCCCATACCTCCCCCTACTGTTTCCTCTCATTCTTTCCACTCTCTGCCTGACCACGAATCAAATGGGAGATTAGAGTTCATTAATAACTCCTTCGTTCAGCTATTACACCAACACCAACTTGTAATGAACACAACCAACTGTTGGGTGTGTGGTCTCATGCCCCACACCACGGATAGAGGTATCCCCTATTTGGTCCTGCCATTTAGTCACAATGGGTCAGCATGGGCATATAGGACAATGTTCATATATGCACGAGAAATCCAACCCCTACGTTCTGTAAAAGACAACCTCAAGACTAGCGCCCTAGTGAAGGGTATAGTTGACATGATCAAGGAAGTGACTTCTTACGAAGATACCCCAGACGATGAGATACTTGCATATGTAGGTTGGAATGTGACCGGATATGGCGCTACATTAAGTGAGAAGCAGTAAGCCAAGAGATCGTCCCCTATCTGGATCGTACCCCATCAAGGTCACCTGTGTCTGCAAGGTATTGGTAGGAATCCCAGAGCTCAGCTAGGGAAGAGTGTCTGCGCAGAAACGTATGTTTTTGGATCTCAGACTTCCCCTGCCTTTTTAGCCGCAAAGGGTACTTATTTCATCTGCCACGATAGAGCCTATACATGGTTGCCCACTGACTTCTCGGGCTCATGTTTTGTTTCATTCCTGTTACCTCCCACCTACACAGCAGCGGCGAATTACCATCGGACAAGGGTAGTTAGAGGTGTTTTGAGTAAAGAAGACACTGCGGGTCAAGAATTTGGTGACTTTGCAATGGGTATTCTGCCGTTCTGGGGAGCCATGGTTAACAGCAGAAACATAAGGCAATTAACAAGGGTAGTTGAATCCACCGTGATTGAGACTGCCGGTGCCCTTAGTAACCTGACTGCTGAGCTCCAGTGGGATCAACGGATGACCCTTCAGAACCGGGTCGCTTTGGATGTAATACTTGCGGACCGGGGTGGGGTATGCAAATTGATCCAGTCCAGTTGTTGCATTTTTATTCCAGATAATGCTCCAACAGTGTACAGGGCCATCTCCAAACTACATAAGATTTCCGAATCTATCCATGTGGACAAAGGAGATTGGTCATTAATGGGATGGTTCTGGGGGCTGATATCTGCCTGGGGATGGAAAATTCTGACGGTCATTGGGATGGTCTTAGCCATTCTTCTTCTGTTCTGTCTATGCATACAGTGTGCTCCTGCAATATGTGGCCTCTGTGTTACATCATGTGTAAGGAAGCCTGTGTCAAGACATGAGCTCAGCACTAGAATGATGTTGCAGCAACACCTCAATGACTTTAGGAATATAGATCTGGACTCAGATTAACATAAGGATAGATTAATTGCCTATGTAAGGGCAAAAGGAGGGTCTGTGGTTCTGAAAAATATGGATCCGTAATAGTACCGGACTCGAGAATAAAAACTTCGTCGAAATAGGACGAGTGACGAGTACATCAAGCACATGTATTTTCAGTATATTCGAGTATGCACCTCGAAATCGTCATTTACCTTCTGAACCCTTAGTTGCATGTTGCCCTCTACATAGGCCTTAATCCAGTCGAATTTGATTCCACAAGGACACGTACTCCTTAATCGACTTCTTCCTGACCCCAGTACAAGTTAGAACCATTGCCCCAGGCCGAGCTCGTTAGGTCAGTTCCCTCCCAGTGACCAAGCAAGATAGTATCTAGGCCCAACCGGCCATAAAACCATTTCAGCACGCACACCTGCCATATCTCGCTCACATCTTTCTCCACTCCTTTTCCTCACTTACTTTATGGTGGGGAGGTGACCATTTTTATTAGGGGTCCAGCGATATCTGATGAAATGTTGGGCCTTGCCGGATGATTTGTTATGAGCATCACGACGTGAAATATGTACATGTCATCATGACTCTGTTTTCTCTTTGTAATCAGTAACCATAAATGAAATACCGCGCACCCAAGGAATGTTTCGCCAAAGGGTGAATATTAGGTATAAGAAGAGAAGCCTGACTTCATGAAAGTGTGCAGTCTCCTGAATATACTTGTATCATACTTCTAGGACCCTGTCACCTTGGTTGCAGCCAATAAACTAATCTTTGACTTCACCTAGAAGACTCTGAAGTTTCTGTGGGTCTGACTCAGGAGAACCCGAGGTCTTTGGTGTGTTGATCCCCTGGCACCGCTGGGTTACCGGTTCGGTACCGGTTCCTAAAAACCCAGTACCTCACAGTCTCTGTCTCCCAATGGCTAGCCTCCATTTATGGAGCTAGCCAATGGGAGACAGAGGCGGGACCAAAGCCCCATATGTAGGATCATGAGATTTCGCCCTGGGCGGAGCAACTGCTACGCAGTTGCAACGCCAGGGCGAAACCTAAAAACACCTAGTTTTTGGTTTTTTTTTATCTCACCTACAGACAGCTTTAGCGAGACCCTCCTGTATTTTGCAAAATCAGCTGGGTATGTACTATTTTAGCCACAAAAAAAGGTCTACTGGCAGGCACAAGGTTAGGATTGGAGCTGCAGAAATTTAAACATGTCTATTTCAAAGCGGAATACTCTGCTAAAACAGTTTCCATTGATTTAAGGCTGAAAATGAATGATTATGAGTAAAATAAAGTGCCGCAAAGATGCAGCGAAATTTCCATATTTGTGCCGCTAAATTTGCGAATCCATGCCCCAATATCCTGGGGGTGTCTGTATAGCGTCCATATCTCAGTCTTTTTGTATGTGACTGTGCTATGTATTAACAGGCACCATTTTGTGTTTCCTCCTTTTCGATGACCCCAAGGAGTAAACCCAGACAACAAACTCAAAGCAAACCACATGCATTATCAGAGGACGATAGAGTGAAGTAGCGTGTGTGAGGAAGAGCGCATGCTGGAACAGGAGTGGTGCTATCCTGGAGAACTAAATTGATCAGGACACTCCGAACAGTTCAGAACAAAAAGACCAGACTTATTTGAAAGCTGAAGTCAAGACATCACATGCACCCAACTTTGAAAATCATGTAGTGGCTACTAGCCAAATAGGAAATGCAATGCAAGGTAGTGTGTAACGGGAAACATCCATAACAACGCAGGCATTACCCGGCACTGCTAATACAACGCTGCTATTACAACGCAAGTCATTACAACGACTTTTGCTGGAGGGCGCTGTAGGATAGGGAATAGTTTAATTTTCTATCCAACAACTTCCCTACTGTCAAAGTGGGCTGGAGTTCGAATAGAAAATTAAACTATTCCACTATTCAGCGCCCCCCAACGCAAGTTGTTGTGACGACTTGCATTGTAAAAACTGCGTTGTAATGGCATGCGGGGTAAAAGCCCGCGTTGTAATGCCGTACAACCGTGTGTAACATGCATGGAATTTTGGAATCAAGCTCTTTTTTATTGGATGTATGACATTACAACGCATGCTTTTACATAGCATGCTTTTACAACACGAGTTTTACAACGCATACCATTACAACGCATAGTGCTTTGGGGCGCTGGATAGTGAATAGTTTAATTTACTATTCCAACTCCAGTCCCCGTGGATAGTAGGGAAGGTGTTGGATAGTAAATTAAATCTATTCCCTATCCTAGAGCGCCCCCCAGCGCAATGCGTTGTAATGGTTTGCGTTGTAAATACCGCGTTGTAAAGGCACTACGTTGTAAAAGTTGCGTTGTAAGTGTTGTTCACCTTTTTGATTATATACAAAGGTTTGAGTTATTTGCCAGCGTCTTGCACATCCGATGATTAGCCCTACACTCTTAAAAAAGAATGAGACACAGAAGAAATGTTTGTTCACTATCTAGGAGACTTTGCTGGCTCTGGTGATTTTTCAGGCTACATTTTTTTGCCATCTTTCTAGAGTCCATCCTAAAAAAGCACAGAATAGGACACATTTTGATGTGTGTGTATCATGTCCAATTTGATGCCACTGCATTTTTGAACGTTTTCAAGAAAACTGATACTATATAGAGATTAAAGAATTATCAAAAGGTGACATGCGAATATAATTTTCGGACACTCCATCATAAAGGAATAGGAGTAGAGTTGGGTGAAAATGTTTTCAGGAAAGCGAATCAGCCGAAATCCACCCTGTTTTTGGCTCACTGCAGAGTGGACGTGGGCCTAAAAACCACCCAAATCAACTCTGCAGCCAAACCAGAGAAATGGGTGGATTTTGAGACCTAATTGCCTAAACTTCCCACCTTCCCAAAATCTCGACGGCCCATGGACCATTGAGGAATTACTGCCTACTTTTCGCCTTTTTAATCAGTAATCGGCAAATGCAAATGTAGTGACTGATTTATTTATAAATTGATTGATGGATCAATAATTTGAATGAAGTATGGATTGAAGGATGAACTGACTGGTGCGTGGACTGCTTGGTTTATTGACTGATGGGCGTTTAATATAATAGATAAATTGGTTATTGGCTGTAGTGAGTGTAATGCGATCATAATATTTCTATAACAATCTCCTAATGTTATGTATTATCCTCTATAAGAAATTACACCCAAAGAGACTCCTAAGAAATATGAATTACAAGGCTATCTGTAATACTAGAACCCACCGCCCCCATGGTAATTCCTAATTTCCCCTGGAGTTTCACACAAACATATCAATTTTTCTCAGATACCAAAGTTTCTGGATGAAAAACATCAAACATGCGGACGCTGTAATCCCGATGGAGCCAGAAAATCCAGTTACCGACCCCACTGGGATTAGTGTAGACCTACCTCTATTGATTCCTGTTTTGTAACACCTTTCTAAGCTCCAAATTCTCCTCATCGTGGCCAATAAATCAAATACCATTGGAGCAACTTGGCCTCTAGATGGATATTCTCAATGAAAGAACTACTAGCATCCCCAAAAGTACCTTTCTTGGAGTTTAGCTTGGAAGGATAGCCTATGTGAGTACTCAAATCCCCGAAATCTCCTGAAATGAGCAGGATCAGAATATATGGATCTGATCACCTATTTGTGAACTGGAACAGTGGGGCAATCGCTCGATTGTTAGATTAAATTTGTGAAGCTCAGATGGAGCGTAAAATAATGTCATTCACTGGAGATTTCTGCCCCAAATGTTCTAGTCTGTAACAAAACAACCCCTTCTCCTCCCTGGCAGCGCTAGAGACCAGCTTCATGTTACTACATTTACTGGTATAGGGTTGTGCATCCGGCCCTTATAAGCACTTTCAACCAGCCCTCTACATACATTGCTATTGTGTCATTTGCATTCTTCTTCCCCTTCTATAGCTTACAGTATGGGCAAATGGGTCATCCCATTTCAGACATGGGCAAACTTCACTGCGAGCGACAAACATCCTGTCATTTCACAAGGCACACACCCACTCACATAGTTGTTTCCGTCAGTGCCAAGGATTAATATGGCAATGTGAGAATTTTCCAGACCTAAATTTTTTTTTTGCTTTAGGCGATTTAGGCCATTTTGTTTGAGGTTGATGAGAACCCATCAAAAAGGTTTGTAAACCCCATGACAAAATAAGACAATAAGTGACAAAGCCAAAAGGTTGACAGCCAATACCAGACCCTTCGGCTATGCCAAATCTGTTATTTTTCCTGTGTGAAAGGTGAAAAGCTATACATTTTAGACCAAAGCCCCACAAAAGCATCCAACTGGCTTGCCCCTTCACATCAGCCTGGCACCATCATCTTCTTACCATCTGGTTGGTATGCTTCATTGCTGAGCTTCACGAAGGTCTCGTACTTTGGCCGTAAAGGCACACCCACAGCGTTGTGCCAGCCTTCCCAAGCATACAGCAGCTTCTTATAGCTCCTGGAATTGGCCATAATGTCTGTCAGGTCTGGTAGGATAGAAGCAAAAGAGAAGAAAATGGTGAAGAGGCAACAGGGAGCAGTATCTTTAATAGGAAGAGACTGTTCACAATTAAGATATTTGTCTACCATCACAGGAGGGCCTGGGCATGCTGTGTGGTCCTGTGAACCTTTTCTGTAAACTAAATTGTGATTGATACAAGAGTGTTTAGTGCTAAAAACAGTTGTATAGGGAAATCTGAGACTTCCTGGTAGGGCGTTGTCTCTGGAAGGTCTTACGGGTCAGGTGAAAATCTGTCATAAGTGTCAATGGGAGTGACGCTACCCCAGTCCCACCAGCTTTTAGAGGCTGAGACCTATTGCTAGTTGTGACTTGCATATATGCCTTTTCTGCTCTGGACAGGAGTGAAACTCATTGAATTTGCGGTTGCAGAAGCAGACTTGCTTAGTCAGCCCTCCTTTGCCCTGATGGGACAGCAGGTATGATCAGCACCGAAGCACACAAGCCCATCCTTTGTATGGTCATAACACAGTAACATACCAGGGTCCAGGGACCAGCAGTTGGTGTTCTGGTTGGGCGGGCACACCTTGGAGGTGGAGTAGATGCTGTCCATTTGACTCAGGATCGTGTTGTACTGCAAAGAGGAGAGAGGGCAGTGTGAGTGGAAAGACATCCAATACTGCTGTATGTGATACACATTGGAAGGCTGTGTCTTTTTAATGTCACCAGAACCTTGAGATCTCAATATAGGACCATATTACATGTTTCCCAATATACATTTTTATATTACATGCTTATTTTCGATAGGTAGCTTGAAAAAGCAATTTTTTTAAACCACAGCTCACTATGGTCACCGAGAGGAATTAAGCTGTTTAGGCTTTGTTGACCTTTCATGAACAAATTACTGATAAAACAATAGGCAAATGCCAGAGACAGTGGATTCATGCAATTTTATTGCTGCAGCATTTACTATGTGGAATATGGCAAAAAACTAAATTTCACATGGGCATAGGCATCAGGGGAGGCTAACCCTGCCCTTTATGCCCTTTTTATTTTTATTTTTCCCTATGTGATGTTCAACGCACTAGGTTGAGTAAGGGCGACTATAATAGAAATTTCTCCATGAGGGCCAGTCAATGAATACATGACGATTCACAAATCTACATGCAGTTTATCAATTTGCCTTTTTCCATGAATACACATACTTCATTGGCAGGAGCAAGCAACATAGTGCAGCATAATTGCCGACATGTGTGCTTGCCTTTATCACTGCCATCTGCCTCTTTCTGTTGTGCCCTGTTGTGGCATGTGTGACAATAGTATATGTGCGTGGCAGGTGAAAATAACAAATGGTAAAAACCATCTATTGACTGAAAATAAAAATCTTGCATTTGAGAATAAAATTACTGTTTTGAGGGGAGGTTGGGCTTATTATTCAAAATGCAAGTTCTGTAATTCATGATGAAAGTCTGTGTGTTCGGACACTAGCAAGATGGAGCTTCAGACAAAAGGATTTACATGTCAAGAAGTATGCAGTTCCTAAAGAGGGGTCTAGCCCTACCAAGAGGGTGGTGCTCCTTTTGGAAGCAAGGGCCCTTACACACCCAAAGGGGCATCATGCCTCATCATCGGGCTCCTCGTTAGGCAACGCTACAATGCCAACGGGCCCCACGAGTGTGTTCTTTTCTTTTTGCTGATGTGGAGTGTGAGGTGTGATAACTGCCCTTTCTCGCCAGTCTTTTTCCCCATTGGGCTCTTTAGTCTGACAGTGCCCAGGAGCCTTTACCATTGCAACTTGCCAAATGGTCATGCTTGGAGCCAAATTGACTTGTCTGCCTTTCTTTACAGCTGCCATGAATTTGGCAAAGCTAAAACTCTTCCGGCATTATTACATTATGAAACGTTTGGATTTGCTCTATTGCTTCAGTTATTTCTGTGTCTTTGTAGTTTTAAATTCACCACATTATTTGTCATGTTTATATCATCCACACAAAGTCAACCCGTTTCGGGACCACTGTATATTTCCTCACTCCACACCAATAAAGTGGTTCAACACCCCATCAGGATTACAAGCGCTATATAAATGCAAATCCTTTTTCCCTTTTCTACCCCTCCCAAAATCTTCTCAATCAAAATAACTAACTTACTTATCCACCACTCAAATTACTTTCATATTTCACTATACTAATTTAACACTAATTCTTATGGGTTCCAGAGAAGTGTGCTACTCGCCAAAAAAGCGCTTCAAAACCCCATCAGGGGTAGCAAGCGCTATATAAATACAAACCACTTTCCCTCTTCTGTCTCGCCGCCTACCCTTCTCTATCCAAATAACTGAATAACATATCCACCACTCAAATTACTTCATATTTCACTATACTAAGTTTCAACACTAATCCTTCATGGGTTCCGGAGTAGCATGCTACTCGCCAGAAAAGTGCTTCAACACCCATTAAGTGTAACAGGTGCTATATGAATGCAAACCTTTCTTTCCCTTCTATCCCTCTGCTATCCTTCTCACTCCAAATAACTGACTAATACCCACCACTGAAATTACTTTCATAATTCACTATACTAATTCACCACTAATCCTTTATGGGTTTCCGGAGTAGCGTGCTACTCGCCCAAAAAAAAGCTCCAACACGCCATCAGGGGTAACAAGCGCTATATAAACACACACCTTTATTCCTCTTCTATCCTTCTGCTATCCTTCCGAATCCAAATAACTGACTAACCTATCCACCACTTAATTTACTTTCATATTTCACTATACAATAATCCTTTATGGGTCCCGGAGTAGCATGCTACTCGCCGAAATAGCGCTTTGATGCCTCGTATGGGATAGTAAGCACTATATAAAAGCAATTACAATACAATAATACTATAGGGGATTTAGTGGCTATGTGTAAGAAGATGTGGAGCAAGGATGTACTGTTGTGGAGTCCTGTTTCTTTCAGATTACATCTCTTCAGTAGGTCACAAAATGCCGGTGCTATTAGGTGTCAGTGCTCAGTCTTACACCCACCTCATGCCTCTATCTCACTACCAGGCACTCCTGCCCCTGTATTTCATCCTTGCAGGTTCCTGCTGCCTCCCTTTGTGACAGGTTTTCTGCCTTTTTCTTCCTCCTTCTTTCCCCTTTGTGGGTTTTTCCCTCTCTTGTTCTTGATAAATGTCTGATAAGGTGAAATAAGTGCTGGTCCAAAAAATGTGAACCTGTGGCCCCAACAGCCAACCACCATCTCAAATTAAGCACTGACTCTTTGCCCCTCAAACACGACACCCGACTCCAGAATATAGCCTAATAGATGGCAGCAGAGGACAGCACATCACTGCCACGAAGGTTTTCGAGTCTGCATTTATGAAATACCCCAATTGACTGGAGGTCTCTGTTTTCGCAGACAGGCAGTGGCCTGTGAATGAAGCAGCACAGGCCAGAGGCAGGACGGATCTTCTGAGCCTGTTAGGTCCTGAAGCGCTATTATTCATGGTCATTTCCACCTCGCTCGACCCTGGTGGGCTAGTGAGTTGTCTGAAATCTGCAGCCAGCCTTGGAACCTCAGCACAAAACAAGACGGGAGAGGGTCCTGCCAGGAGAAGGTGGGCGCATGTTTACAATGATAAATGGCCAAGCGAGGCAGAAAGACAGAAATAAATAGAAGGCAGCGAGTGCCAGCGAGAGAGAACTAAGTGTAAAAGTTAACCATCTCCTCATCCTTATTGACTTATCAGCGGGCTTCGACACAATAAATCATCCAGCTCTACTTGAGACTTTGCAGAGGAGCTCTGGCATCAACGGCACAGTTCTAAAATTGTTCACTTCCTTGCTTCAACAATGTTCACAACAAATTAAAATCAACTCCTGCCTCTCTATACCAACACGAGTCATACTTGGAGTCCCACAAGGATCGAACCTCTCACCATCCCTCTTCAATCGCTTCATGGAACCCCTTACAATTATTCTGAAACAAGCAGGGGTTCAATACCACCTATACGCAGATGACACACAAATCTACTACAAAAACACCTCAATGTCACGCTAACCAAGATCCAAACTTGGTTTAACGCAAATCACTAAAAGCTGAATCCGGACAAAATGCAACGAATACTGTTCTCTCGGAAAAGTAACCACCAACCAATTCAAGACTGGCTCAAGAATCTTGATGCTCTAAACTGCTCCCTTGTCCTATCCGAATCAGTAATGTCACTAGGCATTACCCTAGATCAGAACCTATCAATGAAGGACCACATCAAAAACTCTGCAAAAGGTGCGCTCTACTCACTAAAACACCTCAAGAAAATTAAACCTTTCATTCCCCACAGGATGATCTCAAGACAATAGTTCAATCCCTAGTCCTTTCCAAACTGGACTATGGGAATGCCATCCTAAAAGGGACACCAAAAGCTCACCTATCCCCACTAAGGTCAGTCCTTAATATGGCAGCTCAACTCATAACTGGTGTAAAAAGATTTGACCACATCACACCAACCCTAAACGTCTTCAACTGGCTTCCAATGGAAGGTAGATGTATCAACAAACTGGCATGCATCACACACAAGGCCCTTCACACACATTCCTCTAACTAAACAGCAAACTGCTAAAAGCAGGAAAATCCAGAACTCTGAGAAGCACCAACTCACTTCTTCTCATCCCTCCGAAATTGAAAAGGAAAACGACCCAAGGCCGAGCCTTTTCTGGTAACGTACCCAGGATGTGGAACGCACTCCCTATCGACCTCAGATGCAACCCCTCCTTCTCCTGCTTTAAAAGGGACCTGAAACTCCATCTCCTCAACAATAACTTTACTGTCCAAGCCAACTAACCTAGGCTTCAATAACCTAGTAGACTGTCCTCTCACTTGACCTTCAAGGATGGGTGGTTATCTGCCTGTTCCAACCACCTGCGTTTTTCTCCCCTTCACTGTATTCATTAGTATTATGTTTTTGCTTATATCTTTATGCTCCCTCTTATCCTGCGATGCAATGCTAATTTTTCTTTTCCTTTGTGTATGTAAAGCGCTTTGATACCCATGGGTCAAAATAGCGCAATATCAAACTTTATAAATAAATAAAATAAAATAAATAAATAAAAGAGAGATAGGGAGGAAGAGAGACAGCAAAGACATACGGAGAGAGGGACAGAAAGAGAGGCCGGAACATAGTAAAATATAAGGAGTCATAAATACAGAGGGCAACAAGGAGTAATAAGAGACTGATAGGAAGCGAAATGGCGGAGAAAAGGCAGAGACAGATCCATAGAATAATCGAGAGAGCAAGTCTGAGAGAGGGACACGTAGAGACAGATGCACATACAAAGAAAGAGAGAGAAATGGGGAGGAAAGAGAGCGGGGAGCAGACAGCAATAAGTCTAGAGATTAGGAAACAGAGGGCCCGATTCACAGAATTAACTTAAGACAAAATCCTAAACTTACTACCATTTTAGTATTCACAGAAGGCACTTACTCATTTTGGTATTCACAGAAGGCACTTACACATTTTGGTATTCACAGAAGGTAGGACTCCTAACTTTAGGACTTCTGTGAATACCGAAAGTCTTAAAGTTAGGATTTTTCTCAGTTTAGGAGTAGTAAAGCTTGGACTCCTAAACTGAGAAAAATCCTAACTTTAAGACTTTCAGTATTCACAGAAGGCATTTAGGAGTCCTTAAGTTAGGACTCCTTACTTCTGTGAATACCGAAATGAGTAAGTGTCTTCTGTGAATACCAAAATCGAAGTAAGTTTAGGATTTTGTCTTAAGTTAGTTCTGTGAATCGGGCCCAGAGAGACAGAGAAATCATTTATATATAAACAGGGGGAGAGAGTAAGGGAAGTTCGACCTGTAGGTCAAGTAGGAACTCCTGGTCCCCTTGGGTATAATAATATAAACAAAAGAAGGAGTAACCACTAAGGATACTGAATACCTGTATGATTATTACGGTATTGTGGGTTGCATGCCTTACGACCCAGTATGGGACAATCCTTTGTCCTTTGAAGACCCCTCACTCACCAACCTAGTTGGTGACATGCTTCATCATCGGGGTCCCACCCGGACAGCCGAATGCCATCCAGGTGTGCTGCGACACCTGATTACAGTGGAGCGGGTTATTCGTTTTTATATGTGATAAGGATAAAAAAAGTGTGTTTAAAAGTTGTCTCAACACTACCCACTCGAAGACTTTATTCTGGAGTGGTTGGACAACCATTAAAATATATATACAAAAGTATTTACATGAGGCACCTTTGCCTTATTAGGTAGGCTGTGGTGTCAAGAGAGACGTGTTAGAAAGGAAGGAGGTCTACATGTTTCAACCTACGTGTGATTATGGAGGTTTTCATCAGGACCAGTGTAAATATAGGCTGGATGGTCTACACACGCTAAGGTGTATCCAGTCCTAGCCTACAGTTCAGGTGAAATCACAAACAGGTGATTTCTGAAAAAGGTGTTGCTCTCCGGTTAGTTTCGATTAAAAACCTGTGGGAAAAAAAAGGGAGGGGGGGAGAAGGGATTGTGGTAAAGGCATGCTAGTAACGTACAAACATAAAAGTGTGACTGGTGCACTCTGTGAACCAATACCCAAACTTGGGCTCGACCAGTTGTAAATATGAGCAGGTTTACGTGCTATTTGTGAGGGAGCCGCACGCATTCACTGCCTTCAGGGTGTTGAGTATCATACTTAATTGTGAAGTATCGTCACAATATTGGGATACCAAAAAGCCGCTGTTCCAGTGAGTGTAAGGAAATAATGAGTCTAACCCATGTGGGAATAGTTGTGTAGAAGCTCCAATAATGGAGCGTGCCGTGCTCAAAGTAATCACTAAGGTAACGTGATGCGGCGCAAAAAGAGATCTCCAAGTGCCGAATGTTGATCTCGTTAAAAACCACACACACATACAAACAGGTAGCACAATAATCTTTCAAAAATGAGCATACTCAAACAGTATTCTTACGAGAAGCACGCTGATTTAGGGCTTCATGAGCTCTCCGACCCTGCTCGTGCAGCTGCCATCTAAAAATGGAGAGGGGCGAGGGGGTGAGAGGGCCGTAAGGGTTCCGTCGAACCATGTCATAACTATTTTGGATCTATCCGGACTTACTTGCGGCTTGTGGAGATCAGGCAGTTAAGCCTAGCAGCAGATCTGTCGGGAGCTCCGCGGGAGTACAGTGCGGGCTCTGGCGTGCTGCTAGAAAAAGACTTCCGTGTTTGCCGAGTGACCGGGGCGGGGCGTGGTCACGTGGGGCCACGTTGCTAGGGGGAACCACGCTAGAGACCAACGCTAGTTGCGCGCAGCCGCAGATGGGTGTGCTGAGAAGGGATTATCATCAAAGGGAAATAAAAACGCTTAAAACACGCTCGTCAGCGTAGTGTTGAGGGCATGGGTAGGAGTTATATTCAGAAGGGGCTGGGTGACAGAACTGTTACTGCACGGATATTTAAAGTGGCGGATTCTTGGGAGAGGTACTGGACGGATGTACCGTTAGTACAACGTTTAACCAAGAGGTCTATGGATGAAATTAGTTAGTAAGCACTGAATTCCACGGAATATTGTCATTCAGCCCTGTGCTCTGGGTGGACAATCTGTATATCCAACGTTGCTCTTTTTCAAAGAGTCGTTGTGATAATTTTTCGCCTGGTGTCAGTTGTTCTATGACAGTCCATGTCATATCATTAGGCGTGTGATTAATGGAGAGGTAGTGCTCAGTTAGTTTGGTCATTGATTTTTTGCACCGGATAGTGCTTCTGTGTTCGCCAATTCTTTGTTTCACCTTCCTACTGGTCATGCCAATGTAGCGTAGATTGCATGGACAGATGATAAGGTACACAACGTTGGTGCTGTTGCAATTTGTATGAGCCCTGATGGTCCATACTTTCCCTGGTTCCAAAGAAAGGGTTTTCGTATTCTCCGTCAGATGGCACACACTGCAATTACCGCACTTAAAGTGCCCGATAACGTGGGGGAGACCCCACGCGTTTAGTACTGTTGGAGACGGTGTGCCCTGATTCTTAGGTCTAGTATTGACGACCACGTCCTTTATGTTCCTGGCCCGTTTGAAAGAAAAAAGGGGTTTCTCCCATTTTAAATTGCCCGTATTAAGTATCTTCCAATGTTTCTGGATGGTTTTAGTCACATGATTGGAAGCCGGGCTGTAGGTAGTTACGCAGGTCAGGGGGATTTGGTCGTTGGTCTTTGTGACATCCTCTAAGAGTATTTCCCATTGCTGGTTCCTCGCTCTTTTCTGGCTTTGGTTCAAGATCTTTTTTGGGTAGCCTCTAGACTCTAACTTCGAGGTAAGATCTTTTGCTTGGTCTCGGTAATCGTTAAGGTTGCTACAGTTCCTACGTATTCTAAGGAATTGCCCATATGGCAAATTTTCTCTTAGTGGTCGTGGATGAAAACTTTCAAACCTAAGCAAGTTGTTTTTTGCTGTAGGTTTGTAGTGGGTTTTGGTGCGCAATCGTCCATTTTCCTTAGTGATGACCAAATCAAGGAAGACCATATTTACGTGGTCCTTCGTGTAAGTGAATCTCAAGTTGTTGTCCCGATACTTCACAATTAAGTATGATACTCAACACCCTGAAGGCAGTGAATGCGTGTGGCTCCCTCACAAATAGCACGTAAATCTGCTCATATTTACAACTGGTCGAGCCCAAGTTTGGGTATTGGTTCACAGAGTGCACCAGTCACACTTTTATGTTTGTACGTTACTAGCATGCCTTTACCACAATCCCTTCTCCCCCCCTCCCTTTTCTTTCCACAGGTTTTTAATCGAAACTAACCGGAGAGCAACACCTTTTTCAGAAATCACCTGTTTGTGATTTCACCTGAACTGTAGGCTAGGACTGGATACACCTTAGCGTGTGTAGACCATCCAGCCTATATTTACACTGGTCCTGACGAAAACCTCCATAATCACACGTAGGTTGAAACATGTAGACCTCCTTCCTTTCTAACATGTCTCTCTTGACACCACAGCCTACCTAATAAGGCAAAGGTGCCTCATGTAAATACTTTTGTATATATATTTTAATGGTTGTCCAACCACTCCAGAATAAAGTCTTCGAGTGGGTAGTGTTGAGACAACTTTTAAACACACTTTTTTATCCTTATCACATATAAAAACGAATAACCCGCTCCACTGTAATCAGGTGTCGCAGCACACCTGGATGGCATTCGGCTGTACGGGTGGGACCCCGATGATGAAGCATGTCACCAACTAGGTTGGTGAGTGAGGGGTCTTCAAAGGACAAAGGATTGTCCCATACTGGGTCGTAAGGCATGCAACCCACAATACCGTAATAATCATACAGGTATTCAGTATCCTTAGTGGTTACTCCTTCTTTTGTTTATATTATTAGACAGAGAAATCAAACACCAAATTCTGATCGGCGACTAGACGCTAAAGACTGTCACAGACACATCTGGAAACCAGCACAAGGCAGGATATGTCAGAGGTGCGAACTGAACCTAATCGAGCACAACATACATTTCATTATGTCCAGCCCTGATTGGATGAAACAAGTAATCACTACTTTGTGGATTCAATCACAAGAAAACTCACCTCACAGAGCAGAAGGGAGAGCGGAAAGATCAGAGCGGAGCCAAAGATGAAAGAAACATAGGCAGATACTAAATACGTGCCACAGACTCCTATCTAGAGCTATACACCAGCACTTTTGAGCATGCAGAGCTACGTCAGTACTGAGAAAGGAATAGGTCGTGGAAAGAAAACATTGCTCTGCTGGGTGCAACGGAACTGAGAGGGGCAGAGAAAGGGATAGACAGAGGGAGGGAGAAAATAAAGGGGGAGAGAGAGAGTGACAGAGGGAGGGAGGGAGAACATGGGAAGTGGTGGTGTAAACTTTACTTAATGCTTTTGATCTGCGTTAGTTGAACTATTTACCTCTATTTACCATATTACCATATTACATCATCGTATAACAAACCACTAATTATGTTAGAGCTCCTCTCATGTCTGCCGCTTGCAAAACACCTCCAATACATACTTCACCTTATATAACTCACAATATGCTCTGTCTCTCTCAAAGACCTTCCCTCTTTTCTCATTCAGTATTTCTCTCTTCTCGTAATTTGTTTAGCACCTGATGAACTCGTCATCTGCTGCCACTTCCTTCTATTGATGCGTGGTAAAGTGAAACCTCAGACTTGCGCTACCTTCGAGATCTTGTAATAAGTATGACGCTTACTCGTCACCCAGCCACCTTAAGCAGTGGGATGCTTGCACGTATCCCATGCACAGCAGAAACCCTGTACGCACACGTTCTCCTCAACATCTGGCTAGTAATTATCCACACCTTCACTCTTCCTACATATTTTGCTTTGTTTATTCATATAAAAAAACACTCTAAACTCCTCACTCGAGCTTGCACGACCACACAGGGTTGAAAATTGTAATAATAAATTAAAGATTATCTGTCGTTACTACCATTACTAAAATAACCACGTAAACTTCAGCCTAATGCTCCTAAACATCGCAATCTATACATCGCATCCTTTTTTTATCGTACTATTACACTTAAGACCCTTCTGTTGTACTAAAAATACTCAATCACCCTGCTACCCGGAGGTGAAGATGCAAAATACTTTACTGTCAAGGCACAGCTTCTTTTTTTATTTCAAAGTATTTTATTGAAAATAAAATTTTGCATATACAATACAATTCAGTTTGAAACATTTACTTGGCTGTTTGGTTTTAGGTGGAGAAGAAAGAGAAAGAAGAAAGGGGGGGGGGGTTATTGTTCCAGATGAGCGTCTAGGGCTGCCCACATCTCCTTTCTTGCTGTATGGTTGGCTGGTTGGTGGTTGCGGTGATGCTGTCTGCCCTCCGCAGGAAGGTCACCCAGTTAAACCAACGTTTGAAAGTGGCTTTCCCAGTGTCCTTCCAGTTACCCAAGATAGTTTTGGCGGCAGCTGTGAGCTGAACATCCACTAGGTCACTGTTTTCTTTCGAGTCAAGCGATGTGTCCATGAAGGCCATGGTGATGCCTGGTAGGCCGCGTAAAGGGGGGACGTTGGGCGGTAGGGTTGGTATGCAGCCTGATGGATTCGAAGTCCATGGTTGCGGCGAAATTATATTTTGTTATTTATAGTGCTATACAGAGGAGTAGCATGAAAGAGTTATTGCGTACCTCTTGTCATTAAATCATAAGTCCATTCTGATTTAGTGGGTAGAACGTTTATTGCTGAACCATGTATAAATAAAAGAAATACACTAGTGTATCTCAAGTTCGACTGTTGTTTTCGCTGAGGCCACTAGGTGGCACTGTTGTATTTTAATTATTTGGTGCGTAGCAGTGGTACAAGTAATTGGCCAGGTAAATCCAAGTACTATATTTCCGATGCGGCTTGACCAGTTCTCTGTGCTGTGGTGGACGAGTCAATGTTGTACATGCAGAGTGAACGCAAGAATTTGCAGAAATTCTGCTTCATCTAAACTCGTGAGGAACATTTCCCTCTGGAAACCTTGCGACCAGATGTGACCAGATGTGAATGCAGAGATGTAGGCAAGTAAGGGACTGTGATCTCCAGCTCTTTATTATCTTCTGTGCCCGATGCTCACATTTGCCACTTGCAGCTGAAAATGTTCCTCAAAGGCGGCTTCCGCTTTGCAGAAGTTTACTAATTAATGAGCAAGGACTGGGGTAAACTGTGATGCTTTGTGGCTGCTGGAGTGGTCATAAACCATTGACACATTTCATTACACGTCAACATGACGCCTTATGATTTTTTTAATCGAACCACAAGGTATCACAGTAATGGCAGTGTGAATTGCCAAGACAATTGCCTCCCTGCCAGCTGGCCACCTGGCTGAAACGCATTTTATACTGGCGCTTCCTGATTGTTCTGGCAGGTCAGGGATTAATCTTATTGTATAGTGTTGTAATTGCATTTGTATAGCGCTTACTGCTCCTGACGAGGCGTCAAAGCGCTTTTTCGGCGAGTAGCACGCCACTCCGGAACCCATAAAGGATTAGTGGTGAATTAGTATAGTGAAACATGAAAGCAGCTTGAGTGGTGAATATGTTAGTCAGTTATTTGGATTGAGAAGGATAGTGGAGGAATAGAGAAGGGAAAAAGTTTGTATTTATATAGCGCTTACTACCCCTGAAGAGGCGCTGAAGCGCTTTTTTGACGAGTAGCATGCTATTCCGGAACCCATAAAGGATTAGTGGTGAATTAGTATAGTCAAATATGAAAGTGATTTGAGTGGTGGGCATGTTAGTCAGTTATATTGTATATCTCCCGCATTGGACTGCCAGCCAGTGCCATCTGGTAATGCCAGTGTCCAGCATTGATGAGTCATAGCAGCATTTCCTAACCGTTGCCTCTGGGCGCAGCACTGTTCTGCCCACTGCACAGACTATGACCCGCCTCTCGAGTATCTGAAGTTGGGGAGCTGCATATCGGTTAGGCCCTAGAAAGAGTTACATGTGGGGGTCTGGTATCTCAGCAGCCTGACCATCTCCTCCTCATTTTATTCTCCTATGTGCTTGATGCCCTCTAGGCCAGCATATGCTACACCTTTTGACAACGTTTGCCTTCCAATTTCTTTGTGGAAGTACTTGCATGTGGATTAAAATACATTGAGGGCTTCCAAGATCTCACTGCAGATCACCAGCACTTACTGACTTGAATTGTACATCAATTTCTAAAAGGTATCAATCATGTCAAGGCAATGTATATTATGCATAGGACACAATGCATTGTGCATAGAGCATTTATTCCTGAATGGCCTATGCAGCCGACAGCCAAATGCTCACACTATGCTCCATGTTGGACCATTGTTGAAGCAACCAATCTTGCATAAATTCTGCATTTTGCGTTATGCTTCTTATGCAAAATCCCAGAAATTATGCCAGAATGAAAAATCACATAATTTCACAAGTCGTTCGGGTAAAAATCCTATGAGAGGAGTACAGGAACAGCGAATAAAGAGATTGCGATAGGATGCGGCACATGGCACTTGTGTTTTTTTTCCCAATTTTTACTGTGGAAAATTTGTTCTCACATCCACATTGGACATAAGGACACATTTCACATAACAATATAGCACTAAATGCCAAATTAGCATTTTGCATAATTTTGTGTCATTCTTCAGAATCTTGACAACATTACGTAAAAAGAAAATTAAGTGAGTTTTTCAACCCCTTAAAATAGGTGACTGGTCCATGCTACTGGTTTACTCACCAGATGCAATCGCCCATCACGGCATATCATTCTTAGGTGTAATTAGTATGGCATGCATGGGTTCCACGAGCATGAAAAGGGGTAAAGATTTAGGGCCAGAGTTAGACCCGGGTGGGCAGCCCTTGTCCGTCACCACGGTGGAGGTCATGTCCTCTGCCATCCCAAATTAAGAAATCATTGCCGGTTCTGCAGACATTGGCAATGACATTAATTTTGTAATTCTCATGTAGCACTGAACCATTTTGTTTTCCAGCCCTGAATATCACTTGACGGGCCAGGTGGTCGTACGAAGCAGGCTGTAATGGGTTTTAATGCATCAACTTTTGTTGAGCAGCTTAAGAGGATAATGTGCCCCCTTGGAACTCCAGAGGGGGGTCGAAGGAATTTCTCTTTATGTTTGGGATCAGTGGCGTAGCTAGTGGGGGTGTGGGAGGTCGGTCCACCCCCGGGTGCATTGTTTTTGAGGGCGGCGGAGGTGAGAAAGTCATCTCTGTTGACTCCCACCAAACCCCCGCACCCCGAGAACAAGTCGTCCATCGGCTGCAAGAACCCACCTCCGGGAACAAGTCACCCGCTGGCCGCCACCCCCCTCCTCCGCTCTTACCTGCACCAGGAGGCAAACTCAGGGTTCGCCCTGGGTGGCAGTATGTCTAGCTACACCACTGTTCGTGATGTCAGGCAGAAATGTAACCAAAAGGTGTGCATGTCGTCTTTTTTAAGTCACTGCTGACAATCAAACGTTTTCCTGCATCTTCTGTCTTCTAGGTCAGTTGGCTTTCTCGCCAAGTTCCAGAGTTTTCGACTCAGGCCTGACCCTTTGTGCAACTGCTTAAAAAGGCTTTCCGTACGGGAGTCTCCTGCCCATGAAACATAAGTGTCTTTGAAAGGATATCATGTCAGTTCGGAGGGATTTGACCTCAGGCGCTGTGGTCACTGTGTCTTCACTTAGAAGGGCCTCCAGTGTGACCTCCTGTGCACCCTCTGAGGGAGAGGGTGGGATGGTTGGAGTGGACATGGCAGGCTTTTCTATGACTGCCACTGTGCAGAGAAGTTGACAGTTTGGTTTAGGTTGGACAAGAGGCAAGGCAAAGTTGAGCTGACTAGCCCGGAGTGCCTTGTCACTGTTGTAGAGAGGAACAGTGGGAAACCCAATTTACCCTTGGAGGTTTGGGAAGTTTAAATATTATCAGATAAACGTGCCTGCAAGGGATTTATATAAGTACACTCTGTTAAAAAATTCATTCAATGATGTATCAAGGTTCCAAATGGTGACCTATAGTTAAACAATCAACAAATTAATTATCATTCCTTTCCCGACGATCTATGACAGATACTAGAAAAACGGTGAAAGTTCTTCATGCATTAAATTTAAATAGTGGAAATGTGGAGGGTACAAATTAATTTTTAAAGCAAAACAAAAAGGCTAGAGGTTTACATATGGATTTTGTGCTATTAGTACCTCAGAGTCATTAATGTAAACATCTATTCCAAAATTAAATACATTGACAGAAAGGTGTGTCTGAACAAAACAGAAATAACTTTCTAAAGAGAAATCAAACAAGACGGAAATAGATAAAAATGTCGACGTTTCGGTCTTGTTGGCATATACATCCATTAGACCATCTTCAGTATGATGAAATGAACTGTTGTGTAACCCCAAACCGAGGCTGGGTACTCTTCCTCTGGTCAGCTGCCGTCACTGCAGTCAGCCTCTCAGTTGTCGAAAAAGCTAAGCCAAAAATTGCTGCTCCGATAGACTCGCCGAGATTGATTAGTCTGTACTCGTGCTCGCATGAGTCACGCCGCCGTCACTTCAGTTGCCATTTGTTGGCATTTGTCAGCATTATATTAAATATTTAACAAAGTGTACTTAAATGAATCCCTTGCAGGCACTTTTACCTGATAATATTGTCACAGTTGTGACTCATATGAAAGTCAGGGGTAATACACCATCACCAGTTCTCAGGCCCTGGCAAAAGGCTAGTGCATTGCTGGTAACCCTATAGATAAGAGACTGTTGCAAAGTCATCCTTTACCCCCCATTTTCTGCTGACTGGTACTGGTGGTAACTGACTCTGACTGTCTCTGGCTCTGCCTAACCCAGGCCCTCGTACATAATAGGGCAGGGGGATTAAAACTTCCTTTAAGTCCCTAGCATATAAACATGACAGTTTGGAGGCCAGCAGCCCTTTCTGAACTTGCATATGTGCACTGCTGAGAGCCTGAGGTCATTTTTTTTTTTTAAGTTCAAAAGTTTTTTATTAGGAGCTTAAGAGATATACAGCTGAACAAAAGTTAATAACAGAATAAAGAGTACATACGTAAGGGGTACACAAAACAGTAATAAAAAGTAAACCAAACAGTAATAAAAAGTTGGCATATGGAGAATACACGTGAGACGTGTCTTTATTATATACAGTAAATTAAATAAAACATAAGTTATACAGTGCATTAAACATACAAGTATACACAGGAGAGTTGCATCAATTATTACACGGCGGTAGGCATACAAAG
Source organism: Lissotriton helveticus (assembly GCF_964261635.1). Lineage (NCBI taxonomy): Eukaryota > Metazoa > Chordata > Amphibia > Caudata > Salamandridae > Lissotriton > Lissotriton helveticus. The sequence continues at coordinate 1,780,610,050 of NC_136065.1, forward strand.
TCATAGATTGATATCATTACCACCACAGCAGGCTAGTTAGGAAGGTAAAGATACGGGATGGTCGCGAGGTTAAGATGTATCAAGGAGGCTTGTGTATATCAAAGTATTCATCTAGCGAGGGCCAGAGTCTCCTGAGTGGCGGACGCCACGGGGTTGAGGCGAGGGCTATGTTGTCAGCCCCTCTTAAGTTGGTGACCCAATTAAGCCAATGGGGGAAAGAAGCCTTGTTTGTGCTTTTCCAATTATTGAGTATGATTTTAACTGCAGCCGTCAGCAATAGGTCAAGTAGGGCTTTGTCATTATCATTGAGCGTGGCGGCTTTGGCAAATCCGAAGACGGGCGTTGAGAATTCCCTCGGGAGGGTGATATGTAGGACCTTTGATACGAGATCAAAGATTCTGTCCCAATAGGAGGAGACGCACGGGCACCTGAAAATTAAGTGTTCAAGGTCCCCTCCCCCACCATTTCAGTTCCAGCATGTGTCATCGTCTTTGAGTTTGTGCAGAAAGAGCCTCCTAGGTGTCCAGAAGGCCTTATGAAATAACCAGAACTTTGTTTGTGAGAGTGTAGGGCTTATTTTGTGGCGAGTGGTGGACTCCCAGGTTCTGGCCCAGTCTGCCTCCGAGGTAGGTGTGGATGAGAACGCGTCCCAATAGAGCTGGAGTGGTTTGGTTAGAGAGGGCGATTGTGGGCGAATAAGTTTATATATTCTGGAGACTTGGTGTCCAAGTTTGTTTAGTGAGGTGAGGAAGCCGAGGAGGGAGGGGGTGACATCATTCAGGTCCGCTTTAGCTAGCGCTACTTTGATGTGTAAAAAGTTATAGAATTCTATGTGGTGTAGGAGGAATCTGTTCTGTAGTTCACTAAAGGTGAGTGGTAGCGAGTTTTCGGTGAGTTGGTGGGGGAATAGTATACCTCTTTCTATCCAAGAGGAGTAGTTTAGAGTTTTCCCTTTGTATGTTAAGGCGGCATTGTGCCAAAGCGACTCCCAATTTGAATGCCGGAATTGATGTGGTAAGTGTTTGCTAACTTGGAGAAGAGCCAATTTGGTGTTTTTGAAGATAGGGCCCAGGCCTAAGTTGGGACGGAGTTTAATGGTGAGCAGGGCGCAGGGGTTGAGACCTTGTAATATGGACCTTTCTACAGAGAGCCACACCGGGGTATACACCGTCTGTGAGGTTAGCCAGTACGATCCTTGTTTTGCCAAAAAGGCAATTTGATATAGTTTGAAGTCCGCCAGGTTGACTCCCCCCAAGTTTTTACCTAATCGTAATTTCTTCAAACTAATTCTGGCTTTCTTACCCTGCCATAGAAAGGAAGAGATCAGTTTGTCCAATTTACTATGAAACTCTTTGGAAAGCATCAGTGGAAGCATTGTGATAAGGTAGTTGACTAAGGGGGATATCATCATTTTTATGGTTTCAATACGACCCCACCAAGTGATGAACCGGGGGGACCAACCGTCAAGCAGTCGTTTGATTTTGGCCAGGGTCGTGGATTCATTATGTTTAAGGGTACTTAGGAGGTCATCTGTAAATTCTATCCCTAAGTATTTAATCACGTTAGTCTGCCAAGTTAGGCCAGAGTTGCCTAACACTTCTCTGGATGTGTGGACATTTAGAGGTTTTACCTCGGATTTATCTCTATTTAACTTGTATCCGGATAGGGAGGAGTATTTGTCAATTGAGGACATAAGCCCAGCGATGGAGTTAGTCGGGTCTTCCGTTGTTATTAGGATGTCGTCTGCATAAACTGCTAACTTAACTCGTGTGTCCCCGAAGGAAACACCCGCAATGTCTCTATTATTTTTGATGTCTGTAAGGAGGGGTTCAAGGGCTAGGAGAAAAAGGGCTGGGGAGAGAGGGCAGCCTTGTCTGGTTCCCTGGTGAAGTCGGAACGGGTCGGATAAGGTCCCGTTTATAGCTATCCTGGCGGATGGGGCGGAATATAGGGCCATCACCATCTTGGCAAAGGAGTCGCCAAGATTGAAGGAGTGCATGCATTGACGGAGGAAGGACCACGAGAACTTGTCAAAGGCCTTTTCCGCGTCCAAGGTTATTGCTACCATTGGGGCGGAAGAGGACTTTGCTTTCTCTAGAAGGTGACACAGTAGTCTTGTGTTGTCGTTTGACATCCGGTGTTTTAGGAAGCCAACTTGCGCGGGGCTAATTAGTTTATGGAGGACGGAGTTTAGTCTGGTCGCCAATACTTTTGCATATATTTTGCAATCAAGGTTAATTAAAGAGATGGGGCGGTAGTTTTTAGTGAGGAGGGGGTCTTTCCCTTCTTTGGGTATTACTATGATCGTCGCTTCGCTCATTGATGGGGAAACACTGCCGCTGGACGCTGTGGAGTTAAAAAGGTTAAGGAGCGGGGGGCTAAGTTGATCTGTAAAGGCCTTATAGAAGGACGCCGTGAAGCCGTCCGGTCCGGAGGCCTTATTATTCTTCAGTGTGGTAATTGCTGTCCTGATCTCCGCGTTAGTGACTGGGGAACCTAGCTGGGTCCTATCCGTTTCGGAGAGTTTGGGGAGGTGAAGTGATTCAAGGTAGTCATTGCAGGCTGATTCATCTAGTGGTTTGTCATTTTTGTATAGGTCTTCGTAGAATGATTTGAACGTGTCGAGGATGTTAGATTGCTAAGTATGTGTGTTGTTTCTAGAATCTTTAATAGACGATATGGTGGACAGTTTCTGTTTATGTTTGAGATAGGAGGCTAGTAGTTTCCCTGCTTTGTTGCCCTCGCAGAGTTTTAGGGCCTTGAAACGGTTGATCCATACCCCTGCTCGTTTGCTGGTAATGGTGTTGTATTCGTACTTTTTTTTGGTTGGTGTTTCTAATATTTTAGTGTCCAGAGGGTTGGACTTATGTTGGGATTCTAGAGTTCCAATCTGTTGTTCCAAAGATTCTAGCTCTTTATTTAACGTCTTGTTCGTCTTGGCTCTGATGTTGATTATGACCCCCCCGGATTGTGGCTTTCAGAGCATCCCACAGGGTGTTGGGTGTAGTGTCGTTGGTGTCATTTAAGGTTAGGTATTCATCAATGGCATTAGCTATTACTAATTTGTTTGCGAGACCTGAAAGTGTTTCATCATTGAAGCACCATCTCCTGGGTGGGAGAATCGATTTGGAGCCAGCCAGCTTGGTACGAATACAGGCGTGGTCGGAGACCAATTTAGGGGCTATTTCAGTTTCCTCTATTAGGTGTGTGAAGGGACTTGAAATCAGGATGAAGTCGATGCGTGAATAGGATTGGTGTGGGGCGGAGTAAAACGTGTAATCCCTACTGTCTGGGTTTTGGAGGCGCCAGGAATCTTTCAGACAGTATCTGTCACAGAGGAGAAGGAGGGCGTCATGCGAGCGAGATGGGTGAAAGGAACATTTGGATTGTCTGTCTAGAATCGGGTCAAGGGGGAGATTGAAATCGCCTCCCACTATCAACAGGTCATCTGGAGGGATGGGTTCTAGTGAGCGGGAGACCGAGTCCCAGAAATCCGGGTCGTCAGCATTTGGGCCATAGATGTTTATTACATGAATGGGGTCGTCCTCCCTCAGCAGGTGTGTAACGGAAAGTCTTCCTACTTCGTCATGAGAGTGCGAAATTAGTGTTAGGTTAGGTTTTTTCGCTAGTAAGGTGATCACCCCTCCTTTTTTATAAGTCGCTGGTGAGTTCAATATGTGTGACGCCCAATGGACATTCAGGAACCGTAGGTCATCCTCAGATAATTTGGTTTCCTGGAGTAATATAATGTCGCCCCTTGATCTGGTGAGATATTCGAGGACTTTCCTCCTTTTTACCGGATGATTGAGGCCCTTAACATTAAGAGAGATTATCGTGAGATCATCGGCTAGTGATTTTGTATTAGCCATCGGAGTGGGGTATCATCGCTGAGAGGCTGCGTGGTAATCTAAAGATACCTGTATGTAGTGCCGTGTGTTGGAGACAGTGTGGGTCAGTGTGTGGAGATACAACTCTAAGAATAGGGCATAAGGTACAGCATTGTAATAGGGTTTTGGAATGCACCGAGAGACGTGTGCCATATCTGTAGTAATTGAACGTAAGCAAAAGACAGTACAAAACAGAAAGAAAAATTGAGATTCTTTGAACTCTTTTAGCTCCATTTTCACCCTTCCCCGACCCAACTACCCACCTTCCCCCCTCCCTCCCTCCCCTCCCCCCTCATACGTACATAGGGAGTGCGACGGCAGCACTGTGCTAGGTGGAAGCAGGAGTACTAAGCTAGTAGCTAATAAATTCCCTAGACAAGGAAAATATCATCGTATCAATAAACCTCAAGCCGATTTTGCGGCTGGGAAAGTACTGTGAAATATAGCAGTAAACATTGGTAGTGGCGTGAGAGCATAAGCAGTTCACGCTAAGGCAAAGTGAGTTAACTCTTAGCAATAGTAAATAACAGTATTGAAGAACTTTAGTGAATAACAGTAGTGTGACATTGTATTGAGGCACGCGGCCTGCTTGCATAGAAGCGGTATAGACATGCAGTCGCAGTGAATCAAACTGTATGGGAAAGCAATGACATAGTTATAAGAACAAAAAACTCACGATACAGGTGAGTGAACATATGAGCTGAAGAGCTTCAGTGTTGAGCGCGGACGTCATCCGATTACAGAACATGGCGCTAGAGCCATAATAAGCCTGTTAAATACCAGGCAGAGGATTGTTGGCAAAGAGAACCAGCAAACAATATGGTGACTTAAGAGTGGATGAGTTCAAGTTTTCCTTTTGTTCGAGAGGCCGGACGATAGATCCATTTCTTATTTGCGGCGATCTACTAGTAGGTCAGCAAGGGCTCTGGGGTCCGTGAAGAATCTTGGATGACCATTCATTACAATTCTGAATTTCGCCGGACCGGCAAAGGAGAATGAAATATTTTTGGATCTGAGCTTGTCTCTGAGTTCCAGGAAACCTTTACGGATCACCACCGTGTCTTTTGAGACGTCTTGCGTAAAGATGATTCTATGACCTTCCCATGTGATGGAGTGGTTTTTCATTTCAGCGCACTGGAGGGTACTTCATGCTATTAGGTGCTGGGTCCTTGACTTTGGGACGTGTTCAGGTTTTGAAAGCAGGGATGGCCGGGGGTTTCGCTCTCCCGATCCACGGAGCTCCCAGTTCAGGCGGCCATTCTTCCTGCCGTCCAAGCCACGCCCCAGAGCCTGAGGTCATTTTAAAAGCAGCCCTGTGTTGCAGAACTGCTTTTAAATTTGAATTGTGCCCAAACTCAACTTTGGTGTTAGGGGCATTTAAAAAGTGATAAACTACAATATTGTGGTATATTAGGTACCCCAGGGTCTCCCCTAGGTGCCCCAGGGTTGAATGGGCAGGTACTTATACAAAGGACCCTTATAAAAGATGTTTTGCATACCTTCGAGACAGAGAATTTGCACATTACACTTCCCTCATTGTATTAAAGTGCTTCCCAACATCGAATACCGTGCTAGGAGCACACATTGTGGAGTGAGGAGCTACATTATTTTTTTACATTAAAGACCCCTAAAGTCTCCCCAAGGTGTCCCAGGGGTGAGGGTCATGTAGCTATAAGCAGGCTCCACGTAAACACAGTTTTACAGGCTGTGGTGTTGGAGAAATTGGACATTTCATTTTCCCCTTAGTAGATTTCCAGACACATAGGTTAACGTTGAAAAAGCCTATGAATTTATAACTACGGCAAGGAACAAACGAAAAATATCATTCAAAGACTTAGGAGAATGGTATTGATAGATCCTAAAATATGCTGTTGTTGAATTTTTCCTAAAATGTACAGAAAAGAAGTTAAAAGACGTTCTTGTCTGTAAGCCAAAATTCAGTTAAAGGGATAAGCCATGCTGCTTTGATAAAGTGACAAGGGGCACCCAGGGAGAAAGGCTATTTCTTGTAAAAGGACCCTTCTCCACAGGAATGTCAGAGCAGGGGGGATGGGTCGTAAAGCATCAGCTTTGAAGGTAGAAGGGGACAGGCAGAGACAGCCAGGTCCATCTACCAACTTCCACTCTGAACCCAGCCAGATGGTAGGTTTAAGGAAGGAATTTGCAGATGTAGGAGGGACGGGAGCTATGGAAATGAGCCATCCTGGAGGTTGGTTTAGCTAGCTCTTGCTTCTCTGCTGAGACTTCAGCCATATTGAATTTTGGAAGAATAGGGATTTCTGGAAGACCATTGTGCCACACTTTGGAGGAAAACATTGTGCACCTTATTGGGCAGGAGTGCCCTCCTGTGTGACCCCATAGAACACTGAATAAGTATCTGAGAGGGGCAGAGCCTCTCAGATCTGCTGCTTGAAACTTAGAGAAGAAAAAGGATCCATACTGGAAGTTTGAATTGCACAAACCTGGCCCTGCACTCTGACTGACTGCACCTGCTGCACAATCTGGAACTACAACCTGTGGAGCTAACTTGCCTTAGGAAGACTAAAGAGTGGACTCTCTGCAATCTACAGGTTAACAGAGCTTACCTGTACCATCACCACCAAGAATCCCCAGCCTAGAGTGCATCCAGTGGATTTGTAAGGGTTTTGTCCAAGTGGATTGTGGGAACTGAAGTCCCAAACTTCCTAATACCATCTTGAAGATTCCAGACCCTTGGATTGTGTTTTGGACACTTTAGGACCCCAAAAGAAACTTGAGGAAGAATCTTCAGACGTTTAGAGCATATTTAGAGAAAACTCCATAAGTGGACCGACTCGACCTGGCCAGCCAAGCCGGCGACCCTCAACCGTGAGCCGGCCTGCCCTCCATACTCGTCCAGCTGTAAAGTTCCAGAGGTATGACTTCCAGAATTTGACTGGGAGCTCGTCGAAAGTTAGGCTCGCGAACCCACACCGAACTCGGCCTGGCGAAGAGTTTCGAGGGACCCCAGCAGAAAAAGCTCAGTAAAAGTTTATAAGTCTGAAGGTAAAAGACTTGACCGGCTCCAACAACGAAAGTCAAGCCACCTACCTTCAACCCCGAGCCAGCCTGGATCCCTGGCTCATACCGCTGTAAAGTTCCAGAGGTCCAACTTCCATAGTTTGACTGGGAGCTCATCGAAAGGCAAGCTGACGAATCCTCATGAACCCTAACTGGTGGAGAGCATCGAGGGATCCCGGCAGTAAATACTCCAGGAAAGTTTTAAAGTCAGAAGGTAAAAACTGTGACGGAGACATACCGCTAGGGGCAGCCACGCAGGGCTTCATCATGTTCGGCTTGAAACTTTGACTTTGTCCCGGCCTAGTGTGACCAGATGTCCCAATAGGCCCCGTAGGTTTCTATGTGCTATATAGTGCTAAATCTTTGAAAATTCATCTCTGGTTCCCTACATTGGATTTTTTTCATTTTGCTGTCATTTTAAAATTAAAAATATGTCCTATTTTTATAAATTGTTTTGGGATTTTTTTTGTGTTGTTTCTTAAGTATTTACTTAATTGGTGTTTTTAATAGCTTTACATATCTGTCTTTGTAGTTAAACCTGCCTCTTCGCAGCTAAGCTACCACGGGTTGAGCATGGGAATAATTTTCTGAGACCTATTATGGTAAATATATATGTACTTCTGCTAATAAGCCACTTTTCAACGGAATCAGGTTCCCAAATCAGAATGTGTGATCAAGGTGCTTAAGAGCAGTACACTGGTGAACATATCTCTTTACTACGCATGCGATAAATCACATGCAATTACAATGTGGTTGTTACAACAACTGTGTTGTTACATAGCAAACCATTACATTGCAAGTTGTTACAACGACTTGCTGTAGGGGGCGCGCTGGATTTAGGAATAGTATAATTTACTATTCCTACTCTAGTTTGTGCAACAGCAGGGAAGGTGTTGAATTGTAAGTCCAACACCTTCTGCACCCCACAGCAAGTCATTGTAACGTTGTACTGGTTTGCGATGTAACAACGCTGTCATTGTAACAACCGTGTTGTAATGGCATGCGATGTATCGCAAGCGATGTGAAAGCTGGGTCCCACACTGGGTAGACTGTGCATCACTTAGCAGGTGGCTAGGGCAATGCATCCATCGCAGTGCAATGACGATGCATCTGGGAATGGGTCAAGGATGGGCGTGTTTACTGCAGATGATTATGGATGCATGCTTAGAGTTTAGAAGTGCCCCAGTTTTTGGAGGGTTGGGGGGGTGTTCGGTAAAAAAAACAAAAGTCCTCGAGAGATGTCAAGGAGTGAGATTTCCCGCTACAATCACCACAAGCAGTTGAGGTTCCTAGGGGCTCTATTCTCAGTGCCTCCTTCATTGAGGCCTATGTGTTCTCCAAGACATAAAGGCAGTCCTTTTCTTTGACTTCTTGCAGCCCAGGGTTGCCTCCAGTACCTCGTTTTCACCTCATGATCACAGATGTAGGAACAGTTTCAGCTTGCAGACTGCAGTCATTGTGTTCCTTCACCTCACGCCATGTATGGAGACCTTCCACGGTGAGAGTGGCAGGGCCTGGAGAACAGCATCAGCATGGTGGTTGGTTGTGCGTATTCAGGCCTTCCACGATGAGACCCAATTCAGGAGGATCTGAAGACCTGGCTCTTCAACTGAAGCCCAGCACTCTGATGGATTAGCAGCCCCCCATGCCTTGAGACCCTCACGGGTGAGTAGCTGTGCTTTATAAACCCTTAATTGATTGATTAAGAGTGGCAGGGCTGGAGGCATGTCAGCAGCATGGTGGTTGGTTGGGTGTATTGAGACCTTCCATAGTGGGAGTGGCAAGCCCGGAGGCATTGCAGCAGCATGGTGGTTGGTAGTGGGAGTGGCCAGGAGCTTAAAGTCAGGCCTCCAGGTATTAAGGCTTCCAGTTGTCTTCTGACATTAAGGTCACCACCTCATCATCCAGAGCTTGTTTAACTTATTGTCCAAGACAGCTGCTCAAAAAACTGCTGGGGAACCTCAATCATTAGTTAGCGGGCAGGAGGATGGGTGAGAGCCTTAGTAGGAGTCGGACATCTTGGTCACGCCGAACTCTAACGCAATAATTTGTTTTGTACAAATTTGCAAATAGCCAGATAATATTTGGTCATGTAAAGATGGCTTGTTTTGCCAGGGGAAGCCATCGTAGTTGTTTTAGGGTTGGCTGGTAAAATTATTTTTCCTATCAACTCCATGCATAATAATAACATTTGCACATTTCACAACCTAGGCTTTCATCGCCTGGGCCAGGGGATGTAATGTGGGTGACCATAGCGGACAGTGAACGCTGGCAGTCATCCTTTGCAAGCAAGAATCCTGCTATTATTAAATACATGGAGGGCTTCCCTCACCAGAAGCCTTCCTTTTATGTGTGGAGGAAATGATGAACAATAAAGGATATGAAGAAATGGAGCAGGGCATTTCCTTAATCAGCTTTTTTCTTTGTTGTCCATGACATGCTTTCATCAAAGAACCGTACAGAGGTTGAATGATACAGTGCAAACGTCATGAAATGAACAGATCAGATAACTTTGTATTTGATTATTCCAATAGGCGGTCCGTCTCTTGAGAATGAGATTCCCAATGAAGGGTGAAAGATTGCAACTTTTGCTTGAACATTGTAAAGAAAAGTATTTCAACAGGATGTATAACTCAAAGTACCCTGTAGTTACATTGGTCTGATGCATTTACTATTCACTATAGAAGACAGTGGTACGGACGGGGATCTTGAGTTGGGAGCCGTTCACTAGATTCCGTCCATACGCAAGGTGCGCCAGCGGCTGAGGATAGATCCGGAGAAGCATAGATGGCCCCTGTAAATACATCAAACCCCTATATATAGGTGGAGTAAAAAAATAAAAGCATTCACGATGTATTATGCACTCCCTCTATGCGTTTACTCATAAGGTGTTTTAGGGCGAGATTTGTTGCACTAATATGTTATTTCAGCGTGTTCGTTCACAGTCCCCCAACAATCTTAGAGCCTGATTTAGAGTTCGGAGGATGGCTGTATGTGAGTCAGGGCTACGGAGTACATCAGGCAGGCGGTCCAAGTGCAACGGAGTACCCTCTCCACCAAACTCTGAGTCAGGCCCTCAGCAATTAAAGTTCAACTCAAGAAACTCATGCTCGTTGGCTATAAAATTGATGTCTATTTGAAACGCAGTAAAAAGCATTTAGATCAGGTGAGTAATTTACCACCTGGTAATGGAAAAGCGAATTTTTCAGTAAAAAGGCTGAAATACCTACTATCAAAAGCATATGATGGTCTGAATTAAGAAAGCATTGCAGGCTGATGCAGACCAGACAAGGGTTCTCCTAAACTACTGCAAAATATTGAATAAGTTCTGTAAACAATGGATATAAAGACAAATGAGCCCTGACTGCTACTGTTTACTCACTGACAGGTCTTTGCTGTTATCGTCTGTGCTAGATTTGAGTTACTTCTACATTTATGGACACAGTGGCACATGCTTAATGTCAGTTAATACATATTTCTATGGCCACTCCTCAAAGTTTAAACTACTTGTGTACCCAATACATTATTGCATGTGAGGTCTGTTCACTAGGCACACTCAATATTGGCACGTGAAGACACAGAAGCTCATTTACAACCCATTGAGCCACCGGTGCGTCACTTTTTTTGATGCTCCAGCGGTGCAGAGTGCAGACCGAAATCTGCAATGCCACACAAAGCCACTTTGCATGACTTTTTATCGCCTCATAGATATGGAGTCTTACTCTGTGTCAAAGAGGCTTTCCATGGGCATTGTGATTGGTGTTCCCACGGAACACCCATAGATTTTGACGCATTCCGGATTTACAAGGACTTGTAAAGTTGGGAAAGCGGTAAAAGCCGGCGCCTCTCCAGTGGAGAAGTACCGAGGAAAAATAACTCTATTTCTCCTCGTTTGTTCCTCTATCTATATGTGCTACATTCTGGAGCACACATAGAAGGAGGAAAGCGCCTCCAATGACTGTTTTTGTGCGGGAAGGTGCCCCTTCCAGCGCAAAAACTATCATTACTACAGTGCAGACAACCAGGGAACCTGCCCAATGGCAAGGGGCGGGAATGTGCTGTATATCATAAATACGACGCATGCCTGCCCTTTCGATTTGAAACAGGGCAGCACAGCAAAGGAACATGCTGTGCTGCCCTGCGTCATACCTTGTAAATGAGGCCGACAATTTGTGATGGAAGCATTGAATATTCTAAATCCGACTGATTGAGCGGCAGCACTCATTTAATCAGTAGTGGTGCTCCGGATATGGTTTCTATGATACTATTGTGAATCACAGAGCAAGTATGTAGGGAAGGTCTATTTCAATGTGATGACGTAAAAGGAAAAAAGCGCAGTTGCGGCGGTTCCAAGTTGAGTACCAAAGTGAATCTTGATCTTTGCTTGCCACTTTCATGTGGACAGGCTGCTCTCTCCCTGCTTGTCTTGTACTCATCTCTGAATGAAGCAGGGCTGGAAATGCTGAAGGTTGAGGTTTGCAATGTAGAACTCCTATCCCTAACCATGTGATGCTCTCAGTGTATCTGCTTTCAGGGCCAGGTGTCAGTGGTTCGGCTGGCACTCACCTCTTGCCTTTGTGGAAGGGGGAGGTTAGACGCCCCCAAAGTCTGGACCGATTCAATGATTTTCTTCAGCTTTTGATCCTGGAAGTTATGGAAGGTTTCATTGAAAAGTTCCTTGGCCTTTTTGCCCCAGGCCTCTGAAAACTCCTGTTCCATCAGAGAACCATTGATCTGAAAAACAAGAGCATGTGCAACTTACAAACTGGAAGCAAACTATTTGATGTGGAATAGCTGACATCGCTGCAGTAAAACACTTGCAGATATTGAGGGTCCTATCTTTTGACCGAAACAGCATTTATTTATTTATAAAGTTTTATATAGCGCAAGCATGACCCTTGAGGGTATCAGAGCGCCTTACATGAAGGGGGAGGTAGGATATAGGTGTGAGATCAAGAACCAATCACATATACGAACGAGGAATAGAAATTGAGGATTAACAAATTAATATTATTTGCCTCCATAGGGAGTCAGCAATGTAGTAGTCAAAATCAGCAAACTAATAACAGGCATGTATAAAATCAATAAACAAAAGGTGTGGCCAGGAATGTCAATGGTGCCTGGGCATGGCTGCCATCAGCGATGGCAGTTACATACAAAGGTAGGTTAAGGCTACAGGCTAAGGATGCTTCGCAGTGGTGACACCAAGCTACTGCACAACACCAGAAAAATGACTTTTTTTCAGTGCGCAAGGACCATTCCTGGGAACATATTTCCATCATTCCTACCTGGAGCGCAATAAGTTGAATGATTCAGCTTTGAGGGGGGATTGGGGAAACAGATATAGCACTTATATCATACAGCTAGGAAGATGCATACTGCAAGAGGGTGAAAGTGAGACGGAGGGCAGGAAAGAGAGTGGGAGACAGTGAGAAATATGGAGAGAACTGGGCCAAGAAATGAAGAGCATGCCAGCAGGAAAGGAGGCGAAATACAAAATGAAGGTAGGAAGAGAGACAATGAGACGTGAACAGCAACAGAGAGTAAGAGAAAGAGGCACACAGGCAAAATCCATGTCATAGAGCCACCCTAAAATGCTTGTCTATTGATACTGCAAAATGGTTCTAAAACCCAGTTTTCAGGGTAACAATGTTATTCCTGAAAAATATTTCTGATAATCGATAGGAAGGACAATTCCAATAAATTATAGAGTCAGCCAATAGGAAATCAAGATCACCAGATTTTTTAAACAAGTCATATAACAGTCAAAAAAGGGGCAGAGTAGATTTTGGTACAATAAATCCACCTCTGTATTTTCATAACACTTATATTTCACATGTGGTTGTCCTCATGTCATAACACACTGTAGAGAGGGGGCACAGGGAGTTAATAGAAAGAAACAAGTTCCAGTACCATTGCTCCCAAGAACTAACGTGGTATACACTGAGGGGTAGCTGTTCCTAAAGAAGAGAAGAGTGGCAACCTATTCTGGTTTGCACATAAGTGTTGGAGTTGTCTTTCTCATGTCATCACAGCCGCTCTGTGGCATTAAACGACCATAATATGAGAGTACTTGTTACATCCTCAGTGGAGAATACAGAGTTCCCCAGGGTTCATTTTCAGTCATAAATCAATTTTTTTTTGCTTACAAACTGCCAGAAAAGAATCAACCTGCATACAATGTTAAATAATAGGAACGTTATCTACGTTTTCAATTAAATGGCAAATGTAGTGTGTTAGAATGTGGTCACTGGTTGGCTAGGGTGTGCACCTAAACCAGGCAGAACAAACCACTGTAGTCAGGGTGAGGGAGTTACACACCCAAGATAACCTCTGCTCACCCCCTTGGTAGCTTGGCAGAGCAGTCAGGCTTATCCCAGAGGCAATCTGTAAAGTGTTTGCGCAACACACACACACCAGTGACACCCTAGGCAAAACACAATAGAGACTCCACACCAGTTTATAAAAATATCACTTGTACTATATATAAAACGCATAGACCACAATGACATAAATCAATATTTGCTTTCTCCCAATTTGGTAATAATCGTTATACCATATGTAGTGCACAGATGCAAATACTCCTTTCTTGCACTGGTCATAAATTACTGTGATTTCATCACTGGGTAAGAATAGGCCAAACACATTAAGAAAAAGGAGGCCAAACACGTTCATTACGGGCAAAAATAGGCCAAACATATTAGGATCTATAGGCCAAACACTTTAGATCACCATAATTTAATCACTGATTACACACTGGACCTTGCATTACTTCAGCCCATGTAAGCCAATTACAGGCCGTTCACCAACGGGCCGATTTATGCATGCGTGCCTGGATTAGTATCGGGAGCCATCCGGGTTTGGATCCCATGCTGGAAAGGCTGGTGTGCCATCACCAGCCATGTGGTAGGCACTCTGGATGTGCACCCCCTTTCTTGTATGTCCGTGTGGTTGCTCCAAGTCTCACAGCACTGCGGTGAGGGCTCTGCTAGACAAGGAGGAGGGGGGAGCGGCCCTCACCCGGTCACCTAGCCGGGACCAGCAAATTCCTTAAATCAGCACCACTGCTTCGCGGAGCGGGAGCAGCAACAGGTTACCTACCCCGATGTGCGAGCCGTGAAGCTCCTGGTTACTTGAGCATGTCCTCATCGTGTTCGGGTGGCCCATCATCCGGCAGAGTCGTGCCTTCTCTTCTTTGCGTCCGCCAGTTGCTAGGCAACACCTAGTACCCTGCGGCATTGGTTGAGCAGTCGCACAGGGTTCTTGGGTTTTCCTGTGCAACAGGAGTAGATCGGCCCCAGAATCGGGCCCCAGGCGGTGTACGGGGTGGCTCCCCAGGCAGGTTGCTCCTTCCTGAGGTTCTGCTGCTGAGAGCCCACGAGCTTTCAGGCAGTAAGCAAACAGCTCTGTATTAGAGCCAGGCACACAGCATGCTGGCAAAAGTGAAGCACACAGAGCACTGGCAAAGCACACAAAGCTCTGTGAAGGTAACGGTTGCAGAGCATGACACACAGAGATGTGCCAAAGTAAAGCTGGGAGAGCACAGCACACAGAGCTCTGCCCATAGTAAAGCTTGTAGAGCACAGCACACATAAACTTTGATGTCCCGGAGTTTCCCAGAACAGGAGGCTGCAAACACAGGCCCTTGGAGAGTTCTTCACAGGTAGGATGCCACAGCAGGACCAAAAGAGTCAGTCCTTTTCCTCCACCACAGACAGAAGCAGCAACTGCATGCCAAACCACCCCTCATTCAAAAAAGGCAGCGCTCCTCTCACAGTCCTTCTGCTCTTCTTCTCGGGAGGTTCCTCTTGTTCCTTGAAGTAATATAAAGTTCTGGGGTTTTAGTTCCAATACGTATACCCCATTTAGTTATTGTTCTCTTTGTGGCCAGGTTCTCTGAACCCAGTCCAAACCAGTTCTGTCCTCCCTGGTGTAGCATGACCACAGGGGGCAGAGACAGCACTCTGAGAAGGAGGCACGGACTATTCAGGTGCAAGCGAAACTCCACCCACCACTCTAAATACAGACTAGGTCAATTCATCCCAGTGATGAGTCACCCAGGCAAGGCAGGGCACACCTCAACCCCCCCTCTCCCCAGTGACTGTCTAGAGTGAATGCACATCCCCAGCTCCTGTCACTCAAACACCATATGCTGAATACACAAAAAGTCAGAGGCACACAGGATGGTAAAGTAAGAATATGCCCACTTTCTAAAAGTGGCATTTTCAAACACAGCATTTAAAAACCACCTTTAACAAAATCTTAGTTCAGAGAGCCTAAACTCCAGCTTTCTATCTTTTCCCTATGTAAAGATATACTTGTAAAATCTTACAAAGCAACTCCCATGGGACAGATAGCCTTTCTATAGTGAAAAACGAGATACACAGTATTTCACTATCAGGACATGTCCCACACATCAATGCATGTCCTACCTTTCACATACACTGCACCCTGGCCCAACTTAGGGGTGCCTTACATGTCAGGATAGGGAGGATTTGGGCCTGTCAAGTCGGTCCACTTGACAAGTCAACATGGCAGTTAACAACTGCACGCACAGACAATGCGGTGGCAGGTCTGAGATACATTTACAGGGCTACTCGTGGGTGACACAACCAGTGCTGCAAGCCCACTTGTTGGAAATCCTTCTCACGAGGAGACAGGCGAGTTCTCTTAGGGATGGTCCCAGTGGCCCACTGGTACCACGTTTTTGAATTATACTACCAGGCGTATTAGGGGTGAAGACGCCACCTAAGTTGAACCGATCAAACAATCTATAAACTAGAGTACATACCAGCTGTGCATCCTTCCAAACGACCTCTGGCAAGCCCACTAGTAGCATTTGATTTACAGGCCCTGACACACTTTACTAGGGACTTACCAGTATACTAAGTATGCCAATTATGGCTAACCAATCATATAAAAATGTATACAGGGCGCACTTGCACTTTGACACTGATCACCAGTGGCAAAGTGCAAAAAAGCATCTAAGCCAACAAGAACGAAATCCAGTATAACATCAAAAATACTGGAGGTAGAGGCAAAAAGTCAAGGGACACCACGCCAAGAATGCCAAGTCTAATATAGTGCATATTTGTTTCAGAAGGTTTACATGTACCCTCGATTCAAATTCTCTGCTTGCTGCTTGCAATGACCAATTTACACTAAATTTAACA
This sequence comes from Lissotriton helveticus, assembly GCF_964261635.1. NCBI lineage: Eukaryota > Metazoa > Chordata > Amphibia > Caudata > Salamandridae > Lissotriton > Lissotriton helveticus. Next base: position 1,780,626,149 of record NC_136065.1, read on the forward strand.
AATAGATGCTCATTCAATAGGCAATAATAATCCCTGTTTGGGTGTGTAATCCCACAAAATGCTCATGAATCTCATACACCAGGGGCTGTATTATGAATACTGCCCAGGGTCAGTACCGGCATCTGTGCTCCCTTCATCCACCCCCTGGGCACTAGGATATTACAGAAGGGGCTACATGCGCATGTGAGCCCCTTCTGTATTACTGATATCACTAGTGCACAGGTAACAACAGTGCTACTTTGAGAAGGGAGTTCCCTTATTTGCATGGCCCCATGCAAATGTGGAAATCATTTTGCCTCTCCATCCATACCCTATGACGGACGCTGGGGCAGAGGGAAACAGTCACTTAGGAGGAGCATTGACAGTGCGCCACAAAAAGGTGGAGGACTGCCAGTGTTCCCCCTGAAGACAGTCCTCTGGAGAGGGTAAAGAGGGTCCCATGAAACCCAGCCGCGGTCGGTAGTGGGTGTACCTGCAGCGTGGTGACGTGGGGAGGGGGAGGGGCAGGGTAGGGGGTAGTAATATATGGATTACGGAGCTTTACAGGTAAGTAAACATATAAATAAATAAAACTAATTTTGTTGCGCGCACTGCATCGCATTTGGGGATGAAGTGCACACTCCGAAATGCGTTTTATTTTTTTTAAATGTTTACTTACCTGTAAAACTCCGTAATCCATACATTATTTCCCCCCACCCTGCCCCTCCCCCTGCCCACATCACCGCCCTACAGAAACACCTACTGCCGACCGCTACTGTTCAAATGGGGGACAGAGATTCTCCTGCAGGCGGATGCAGTAAGTTATCGCCCTCCAAAAAACAACTAAATAAACATTTTCAAAAGTTGGTGGGTGTAAGGCCAATGAAAGAGTGGGTGTGGAATAACAGCAATGGATTTCAAGTGGGGGAGGTGAAAAGTAGCAAATGAGAGAGCAACACAGGTTGCTGGGGGGAGCCTACAAGCGAGAACGCATCAAGTAGGGTAGGGGAGGAAGAGTTCTGCGGAGGAGTAGCATACAAGAAAGAGCTTGCAACATGGAGCGCAGGGAGGGTGGTATTTGGCAGCTTGTGAGAAGCACACAACTGAGAGAAATAGAAAACACATGCACTCTCATGGACTGCTTCAGCAAAAAAGAAAAAAGAAAAAAGGAGTTCCCTAAAAGTGAGCAGTGGAAGGATAGAATCCAGTCAGTCAGAGAGATGCTAACGAGGCTACGCTCTACGGGAAGGACAAACACAAGAAAGAAAAGCTGGGACTAGGAAAGCCACTGAATAAGAACCTAGAAAATGAGTGTGACAATAAAGCCAACCAATGGTACTCAATGTGGTCTCTAAGCTCATTTTACTTTCTGCTAAGCGCACAATAGGTCTTTTGCAACCAAACAACCTTTCTTAACTGCTGACTTGCATGTTTGTTGGAATTTTTGGTTATTCACAAACCTGCTTTAACTTTTTAATACACTTCCTTGAATAAATAAGTTAAACCTCTCAGTTGGATGACCCGGTCAGTTAATGGAAATGCGCTGAAGCAGTTAATATACATTTTACCATTACATCTGCTTTTTTGTTGCAATGGAATGATTACAGTGTTTCACAATAATTTCCTTACAGCAGAAACATGATGGCAAAAAGCAGTAGAGACGTGCAGAATATATTAGCCATCACATTGTTACTGTGATGTATTAAAGGTCCACCGAATATATTAGTGTTTTCAATTATTGTGTGACAGTCCTCTTTAGTATACATTTGTCACTGCATGCAGCGACAAACAAAGAACAAATGACCTTAGAGGACTTCTTCGGCTTTGGGAAAAAATGCATTACAAAAATCCAAAGAAATGTGTTATCCTCCTCTGTAGACTTAATTCCAGTGATCTGCAAAATTACAAAGATTTTCTCTTGCAAACTTTGCATAGTTCTAACAAAAAAGTATGTGAAATTTATGAAGTTCCGTGCAAGATTGGCTTTTGCGTGAAAATCAGGAGTTCTTCAAAGCTTTCGTACACAATTTGATTACCATTTCCATGTCAAATACTGAGAAACGTATTTGAAAAATCGCTGCAAGTTGTGTACTCACGTACAACACGCTGTGAGGCACTGCCGCAACACAATTTTATGTTACTCGCGAGAAAAAAAGACATCCAGTCTGAGACCCAAATTACGCATCAGAGTTGGGCGTAGGCAAAGGACAAGCAGGTAACTTGCGCAGCACGTGAAGGTCAACGCCTGCGCTTACCTTGGTTCACATTGTAGATATTTTGCATGTTGGAATCAGAAACACTAGACGCAGTATCACATCAAGTCACCACTGGAAATGCTAACTTAAGGCGTGGCCTAGGCCACAGTTTTGGACTGACTGGTGCCTTCAATAGTTGACGAGCTAGAACCACGTCAGACAGTGATAAATGGTTGTTTGTCAGTGAAACTTTGAAGGAATGTGCTGCTCTAGTTAGAAATGTTGCAGTATTTGTTTCGGTCTGCACAGAAACAAGAGCACACAACAGAACATACAACAATAACAAAACAGAAAGCAAAGTAACAAAACAAGAAAAACATAACAAGGGAGCACAACAAGGCAAAACAAAATAGAGTGATAGACAACAGTCATAATACAACACAACAACAAAGCAATGCAACAACAATGTGCCACAAACGTGCAACAGAACAAATAAACACATCATCACCACAACAAAGTGCAACCCCATGTCTAAATCGAAATATTCTTTTTACTCGTTATCACCTAAACAAATCCACTTTCATAATGCAGTGGTGAAAGGTCTTTGTACCAACCACTGCCTTATTTTCCACCAAGCACATGTAACAGGGTCGGTCAGCTATGTGGAGATATATATGGTCATGGTATGTAGTTGTAGGTATAAGTAAGTAAAGTAAATCGACATATACTTACTTTCATGTTATTATGGTAGTCGATATTCCCCTCACGATACTCTGGCAAGACAATATTCAAAACTCAGTATTGTGGGGCAATACCTACTGAATTTACAAAGTGCTTCAAGTCAAACAAGTCCATTTTTCCCACTCCATCCATATTTAAATGTAGACATGTGGTACATATCTGTGATAGGGAGGGAGCTGCCCTTTTTATCAGGAAAAAGGATTGGGTCAACAATCATGAAAAGCAAAAACTCCTTTTCCTGAACTTTATAACCAGTTTCTATTACTATGTCCCATGAAGAGACATTCCACAGGTGGGAGAAGGGGTCTCTTTTATGCACAGGTTACCAAATTTACAAGCTTTTTAAGTGTCAGACCAGGTTCAACATGAATGTATTTCCAAGCACAATTTTTTTATTAAAAAATTCCTTCCTTTTTTAATTTAAAAAAAAAAAACAACAATACATTGTCTCATGTACATTATACATCTTATTCTACACAAATCAATTTCAAATATTATTTGACTTAGTTTAAAAACTTCAATTTCTAAACTTTGCTTATCAACATAGTTCAAAAAATCTCACTGCAAAATATTTTATAAAAACAGAGAACAAACAAACTGTTGACGCGGTGTTTCGGTGCCAAAGACAATCTTGCACCTTCTTCAGGACTTGTTCATTACAATGATATCCAGGTTTCTATTTTCTTCCTAGCACACCCTTTTCAGTCTTAGGAGCAAGTAGTCTCCAGTTGTATAGACAGAAGATGTTCGTTGTTTTCTCTTCTGTATTCTTTGACGTTTGATTCGATAGGTTTCATTTAAAGTTGATTAATAGGGACCATTTTCAATCAGATCCTTCCTTTTGATGTCATGGGAAGTTTGGGGGACGCCTCTGGGAGCTACCACTTGCTGCTCTTTTATCGTTCTTCTCTTTACTTAATAAGTAGTAGACTGCTCATGGTTTGATTTCCTCCTTTTCTTTTGTTAAATATGAAATCAGGGACCACTATTTTGGAGTATTATCAATCTACTGCCAATTGTTTGTGGTAGCTGATCTGCACAGCGTCCTCCCTCTTCATGCGTTTTCTCACAGCTAGTGTTACACATGACCAGTTTTTTTACTGGTTTGGCTGGTAATTTCATGCCAAGACAAATCAGGACAGCCATTGAAATCTAGTATATTTCCCTTTCAAATACGAATGAAAGCAATAAATAATAAATATAAGATGAAACAAAAGAATGTTAACACTGTCTAGAGGTGCCTATTGATTTCTAAATGGGGTTTGAATCAAAAAGAGGTAGAATTGTGTGTTAAAAGAAAATTCAGGCGGTTTCATACAAACTGTTATTCAGTTTCTCAAAGAAATATGACAACCCTAACGCCAATCGAGGGGTATGGTCGCCACTTGACCAATATTTCACCTACCTGGCCGGTATTTTCAGGCAAAGACAGTTACAACACCAGAAACATAACCAAAATCGGTATTTTTGAACGATTACATGTAAACTTAAAGCATAAAATTAAAAGATACAGGTGCACCAAATGTGTCCCTGCCTTAACGATTCCTAAATGACGTTAAAGCACGCAGAGTCTTCAGAGGTCACGCCCTGACCCTTCCGTAACCTCATAGCTCGTACAAACAAATGACCGTTATGTTTTCTGAGAGAAAGGTGACAACATTACCGAGGAGTGGCTGCTGGGTCCCCGGCCCAGGCTTATCTCGCGGAGAGCAGATGGCACCAGGGGACGCTCCGCGGCCAGCACGCGCGTGAAAAGAAAACATGTTTATGTGACAATCAGCAAATGTATGTTTTTGCATGAAACGGACTGTTTGCCAGACGCTGCCTTTTGGAGTGAGATAAGCGCACTCAAAGGACCACGCTTGATAGGAAGGAAACGACAGAAGAGAGAGTAATAGAGGGTCTAGACACATGTATGCGTATTTGAGCACTGATGGAACATCGCAGTATTAACAAGTCAAAGGAACCTGTGAAAGCGAAAGAGCGTAAAAAGGAAACGGGCACGACACGCAGATAGAAGACACGACATGGATGAGAAGACGAGGTTGAGAAGCCAAAATATCTATTTTTTAAAAGGTATGATGAGTGGTGGTGGAGAAAGAGAGACGGTGACTATGATAGACTTGATAGTGAAAACTAAAGAGTGTGAAAAATGTCAGATTAAAAAGCGACAAACGGCGAGAAAGCAAACAAAGAAATGCACAAGAGATTGAGGAGTACAAAAAGTAACAAACGAAAAGAAAGAAAAGAAGAACAAAGAAGGCAAGAAATTCAATGCAAAAAAAGGAAAAAGGCTGCAAAAACACGAAAAAATACGATAAAAATAACAGGACTTGGAAAAAGAGTTACAGAACACAAAAATGCAAATGAAGCAGGGCAGAAAATGAATGAGTTAAACAAGGAAAGAAACAAAGAAAGGCAAAAAGAAAGAGAATGTGAAAAAGGTAGTGAGAAAAAAGAGCAGAAAGAGTTTAAGAAGATAAAGTGAAAGAAAGAAGAGAGCATAGGAAGAAAAGTAAAAGACACATGCATGTGAGAATTCATAATGAAACATCACTGGATTTTATCAAACACGGATTCCAATTAACTTAGAAAGGAGCACTATGAAAGATCCGCCCCCCTAATACTGGACGGGGTAGAGGCCACCACCCTTCCCGAAGCCAGGCACTTGGAGGGGACAGAAACCCTTCCATCAAGGACACGTCCTCCCCCAGGAAGAGATCAGCTGGCCAAGCTTCAGATGCAGCCAGACTTCAAGGAAAGCCCCAGAGCGTCAGACGAATGCCATATTTGCATAAGTTCGCTCATTACCATAATCAACGCCAGGATGCAGCTCTGCAGGACATCTTCGTTTGCATCCCTCCTAATAAATGATCAGTGTAAAGACGGTGGAAGGTGTCTCCCTGGAAGGGTGGCATGCAGGGAATGCAAGCGGAAAGCAGCAGTATTGCTTCCGGGTAATGCCAGTGCGCATCTGGGTTTGCACCTGCAACTGGTAGCATTGCTTTCAGTTCACTGATGAGGGGGCGAAAGCCTTTCGGGGTTCAAGGATATTTCGATAACTCTACATAGATAGTTCAGTGCATTCAAAAATGGACTCTGTAGACCAGGAGCTTACTGCCCCAAGTCTAACGGATTAGCTTATGTACACCCTCTAAAACTGTTTGTGTTCAAACAAGGTGGTGAAGACTGCATTTCTGCTACCAGTTGCCGACAGCTGTCTACAATGCTGCCTGTGGGCTCAGTCCATGCAATATAATAAGTAACTATTCAAAGGCCCCCACGAATGGCAAGGCCCTACTGCACCACAGCCTATGTGGCCAACCATTAACTCAAGCACAATGTCCTGAAAGCTATGAGAACGTGGAGCAAAAGACAGTAGCAGAGTTTTGGCAAGATGAGGACATGGCTCGTGTGTGTGGGGATGAGAGGGGGGACAGATGTAGTATCTAGTTCTTTGGATGGTCAGCTGTGGTTCTTCAGCAATACGCTGGCTTAGGTTAACTCGGATCGACATTCCACCTGGATGACATGAGATTGGACCAAATCTTCTTCAAGATGAACTCTACAAAAACTGATCGTTTCTGGGAGGAAAGGTGAACTTCCGGTCCAGTGAATAAAAAAACAAGCCTTTAGACATTCACCAACGATTTGTGGTAAGCATGTACCTTCATGGTGATAGTAAGTGTTAGAACTGGGGGTCTCTAGTTGGCTGAGGTAGGTACCTTAGTCCAAATAGAGACCTTTGCTTCTAAGTCAGGGAAAGGAAGGACACCTTCTCAGATAACCCCTGCTCACCCCCGCAGTAGCTTGGCACGAGCAGCCAGGCTTATCTCCAAGGGAAATGTGTAAAGTATTTGCAACCACGCTCTCAGTAACCCAGAGATGACACTACAAATGGACTCCACACGAGTTTCATAAAAACAATTATATGTTTATAAAAAAAGATATACGATGAGACCACACAATAAAAATCCAACATATGCGTATTTGTAATATTTCACCTTACCGGTTATTAGGCCAGCAAGCCCTTGTAGGTTCTTGCAGTATTAATGAGCAATTGCCGATGATCCAATACAGTCCTAATACAATGCGATGCAGTTCGTAATGCAAGAATCAGCCACTTGTTAATGTAAAAATAATGCAGTCTGTTATGCAACAATCAGGCAGTTTGTAATGCCGAAATAATGTAAGTCGTAATGCAATAATCAGGCAGTTCATAATGCAAAAATAATGCAAAAATAATGCAACAATCAGGCAGTTCAAAATGCAAAAATAATGCAATGCGTAATGCAACAATCAGGCAGTTCATAATGCCAACAATAATGTACTCCGGCACCGATCCCGGTGCTTTGGACGGTCTCTATGCCACTACTGACTCGCGGTCAGCTACTGCCAAAATATGCCCCCAACACGGGTATGGTGGAAAACAAATTACAGCTCCACACTCCGGCCCCGGTACTGCCACTACTTGGCAAGTACGGGATGCAATACGAAATTGAGCAGAGGCTCGCACTGTAAAGATGGGAATGGCCGAGAGCGTTTCTCTTGTAGCTCGCACCCCACCACAGGCGCGACACACGCACGCTCGCAGAGCGTTACCTGGGGGGGTACGATCTCACTCTCCTCTCCTATCCTCGCGGCTTGGGCCTCCAATGCGACTTCATTGATCTTGGGCAGTGGAACACAGACACCGACATGATGGTTCGAGGTCTTTCCTTGGCAAAGGCAGGCTCGGGCTGTCGGCGGTGAATTCTCACAGCTCCTTTAGGGATGCTGGTCCAGGACGATGGCAATGATGATCACAGCACTTCTGGTCATGCTGTCGATCAACTCAGAGAACACGACTGCTCCGGGACACACCGTCACAGGGCAATTTCTCACGAAGGTCTCAGGCTGCAACGGAGCACACGCACACAGCGTCGCTGAGACTTACTTGTGCAATGGGTGCACACAATCACAGCGCAATCCTCACGAAGGTCTCAGGCTGCAAAAAGCACATTCACACAGCGTTGCTGAGACTCACTTGGACTCCGGGTGCACACGATCACAGGGCAATCCTCACGAAGGTCTCAGCTGCACAAAGCACATGAACACAGCGTCGCCGAGACTCACTTGGACTCTGGGTGCACATGATCACAGAGCAATCCTCACGAAGGTCTCAGGCTGCACATAGCACACGCACACAGCGTCGCTGAGACTCATTTGGACTCCAGGTGCACACGATCACAGACAATCCTCACGAAGGTCTCAGGCTGCATGAAGCACACGCACTCAATGTCGCTGAGACTCACTTGGACTGCAGGTGCCCACGATCAAAGGGCAATTCTTTTGAGGGTCTCAGGATGCAAAGAGCACACGCTCACATCACCGCTGAAACACCCTTGGAAACTTTTATGTTCCTGAATTTCCACAACAGGGAGCCAGCTCTCCTCAGGCCCTTGGGAACAAGTTACTTCAGGACACAGCACACAGCAAAGTATTTCAAGCAGGGGGACACAGCACACAGCAAAGTCCCTTAGCCTCTCCTTGGTTAAATTAGCAAACTGCAGGCCAGCCCCAGAACACACAACCAGGGTCAGTCCTTTCCTTTTGTCTCTTCAGCTGTTTCTTCCTTGGCAGAGGTGCCTCTTTACCACAAAGTAGTTTCAATCCTTTTCAGGCTTGATCAGTTCCATTCCAACGTTCAGGAGTTTTAGCTCTCATAGTTATACCCCTAAATGTATTTGAGGTCTTAATGTTCAGGGGGGCATGTTCTGAGTGTCTTCCTGCCAGTGACACTTTCTTCCTTTGATAGTGGGGGTCTGGATCCTTAATTACTCAGCAGGAGATGGAGCCATTGTTTTATGGCAGCAGCCCAGGCCTCTTCACCTCAAGGGCTACTCCTTCCCCCTACACTCCAGATGCAGGCCAGCCTATTGCTATCTCACCACCTCCCCTGAGCCTATCACATTCAAATCCAGACAGTCAATCCACAACCAGGCAGAGACACACAGAATTGATAGAGAACAGCCACTTCTAAAAGAGTGGTTTCTAAACACACATTGCAAATACCACCTTCACAAAAAGATATGTTATTAAATTGGGAGTTCAGGCACCCTAAACTTCACCTCTCCATCTTAAGCCTATGGGAAGATATGCTGGAAATTTATTACACACCCTTTCCCATTCTGTCCTATGGGCAAGATGGCCTTGAAACAGTGAAAAACGAAATGGAGAGTATTTCATTGTCAGGACATGGTACACACCTCAGTACATGTCCTACCTTTCACATACACTGCACCCTGCCCAGGGGGGTACCTTGGCCCTACCATAGCGGTGTCTGATGTGCATAAAAAGAGAAGGGTAAGGCCTGGCAAGTGGGTGCACTTGTCAGGACAACCTGACAATTTAACAAACTGTGCACAGGCCCTGCAGTGGCAGGCCTGAGTTCTCTCTTTAAGGCTACTTGTGTGGGTTGCACAATTAGTACTGCAGGCCCACTTGTAGCATTTGCCTTACCAGCTCTGGCTCACATAGTGCACTTTACTAGGGACTTTAATAGTAAGGAAAACATACCAATCATGGACAACCACTTAGCATTACACTTTACACAGGGAGCACTTGCACTTTGACACTGATAAGCAGTGGCAAATTGCCCAAAGCATCTAAGTTGGCAACACCATGTCAGAAAAAAGGTCTAGGGGGAAGTCAAAAAGTTTAGGGAACTTTAGCCAAAAAGGGCCAAGTCCAACAGTAATTCTAGCTATAACGTGTGCTTGAAAGCTAATATGACTTGAAATTTAGCATTGGCCTTGGATTTACCTGCTACAAGCAAAGGTGTGATCTGAGTCCACTTTCCACTCTCTCCCACACACTCAGCCTATGTTAGGTTGCAGCCTTGTAGCCAAGAAGTATGTGTATTAATGAGTTTCAGAAGCATTGTTACTGGATCCTCATTAGAGGCTATAGTTTTAAGCCCATAGTCTACAGGTTCCACACAGGATGAAACAGTAAATACATCTGTTTTTGGACCAAAGTCAGTACAATAGCTGTAATTTATGATCAAACCCAGTTCTCCTCATACTAAGGTATGTTATGTTACGCCATGTTATGTTAGGTTTCTTTGTGCTACACTATTTTAAGTTACACTGAAAATCCAAATTTCTGGTCTTGATGCACCACTCAGGTATTTTATGTTGTATTATATCTTTGATACCACAGTACTTTTTCTGTCTGTGGAATTGGTGGAACTGCCCTGCATTGATTCAAGTCATTTCTTTTGCATCGCACTTCTCACATACAGAAATACGAAGAACAGCACCCAGCTTAGTGTTGCTGTCAAATTTGCTGGGGGTGAGGGAGGTCCCCCCTCCTCTTCTTCATGTTGTTGATGTTTTGGGCCCTTGCTAACAGTCTCTTGAGGGGTATCTCCACAACGAATGAGTTTCAGACTTGATCTGTGACCATAACCTTGGAGCATCATCCGGTTCTGGCGTGCAGGCTTAGGTGGGCAGAAGTATCATCAGAGAATGCTGACATTCGGGCCTAGCCGGATAAAGCAAACAAATCAAGCAATCTTGTCAAGCTTGATCAGATTGACAAGGCCTATCAAACTGTGACCCAGCCTGTAACTGACGCCAGCAGTGGTTAGATCACTGTTGTGACTCACTGTTGTGACTCCAACCAACCCAGCTCTCCTCTTTTTTCAGCAAGTTGTTTCAGCACTTTGTTTTTCAATCAGCAGATTCAAATTTTAGGTCTTGCATAGGCAGCGCTAGCGCTGTCTCCTCGAGACATGCTGTATTCAGGTATGAACTTGAAACTTCTCCATCCTTCCGCCCATCTTTTTAATTGGCTCCTGTTATTGACATTTGTAAATGGGGGCTTTTCATTGGCCAGTAGGCTTAGTAGTCCCTTCTTAGCACTGCCTTTTCTCTTCTTGTAGCCTCCCATGAGGACACGGCTGTTACATGTGTTGCTAACCTGTACGTTCTAATTACAGCCTTGAGCACTATTTTGTCAAATCACTTTCTCCTGCCTGCCATTGCAGGCAGGCAGGAGAAAGTGATTTGACAAAATAGTGCTCAAGGCTGTAATTAGAACGTACAGGTTAGCAACACAAGGATTGGAGCAAAGCGTGTCCTGCCATTGCAGGCAGGACACGCTTTGCTCCAATCCTTTTTTTTTTAGGTCGAGCCTACAGTGCTTGTAAATCATGTCTTATCTCCTTACATTAGCTGTACATTCAAAGACCGAGGTCAAATGTTAGAGGCAGTATTCCGAATGGCCTCTTTCCTTAGTACTGTTGCTGTCTCTTTGAAGCCCACTGCCGGCAGAGAAAATCTCCCGGCAGGCATGAACACTGCATCGGCTGTGGGAGTGCGTTCACTTTAATGCGCGCTTATTATTTACATGAAGCACTTCATAGAAGTGCCTGTGCTGTTAAATCCTGGCAGGAAGCTTTGGTTGGGTGCGCACACACACGTCTGCTAGAGGTTTGCCACGGTATGAGCAACATATAAGATCGCATTTCTCCAGGTTATCCGACCCAGCACCACCTACCACCCTTTGCTATTTGTTATGTGCAGTGTTTCAGCAAAGGGGGACAGAATAATGCGCAGTGCAGACTATGCCTGTATGTTAAAGAATTTCTTTTAAGGTTGCAGGTCAAACACTGCTCATTGACATACATCAGCACCCACGTTAGCGCCTCCGCCACCTTCTTTCGTCTTTCCCGCCAAGGTCTTCATTTCAGCAGAAGAGGGCGTAAGATGTGTGCATGAGTTGTAGTGCTACCAAAGTTCAGAATCTGTTGGTGCGCCTATTGGGGAAGAATCTGTTACACTGTCAACGCCTTCATCAGTGCCTCACGCGACACATACTTTCTTAGTTGAAAGGATAGCGGAGGCTATGTCCTGGGATACAGAAAGGTGTTTTTTGTGCTACAGATCCACTGCCCCCGCCCCCCGGCCCCCCCAAAAAAAGGCACACCCGTAAAGCTTCAATGTAAGGCAGTAAGGTGGGTAATATCTAGGTATTTTTCGTTCACTCAGAGTGTCGGCCATGCTGGAAACTAAGAGGTGCGAATGCACCTCTTTGTTTACTAGAGGAAATGAAGGCACAATTACCAGTAATATAACTATAAACTGTTTTTTAAACGAAATAGCAACCAACACCATGTTTATGCGCAAAACATCGGTATTTGTAAACTTGCGCTCTCTGTTCACTCTACTGGGCCACATGTTTTCTTTTCCGCTTGATTTATTTTTTGGAACAAAATACACTTTACATACAAGAGGACTGCTTGAAATGGAAAAACACTTTTTACTTTTTTCACTAAAAAGCTTACTATCATGAGTGCAGTCCACACATATCTCTTTAGTATGAAACACAGACATTACTTCAGGGCCATGCTCACACATCACTCACTGCGTTACACACACATCTCTTCAATATGAAACACACAGACACATCGCTTCATTGCCACACTCACACATCACTCGCTGCCGTACACACATATCTCTTCAATATGAAACACACAGACATATCGCTTCATTGCCACACTCACACATCACTCACTGCCATACACACATATCTCTTCAATATGAAACACACAGACACATCGCTTCATTGCCACACTCAAACATCACTCGCTGCCGTACACACATATCTCTTCAATATGAAAGACACAGACACAATGCTTCATTCCCAAACTCACACATCACTTGCTGCCGTACACACATATCGCTTCAATATGAAACACACAGACACATCGCTTCATTGCCACACTCACACATCACTCGCTGCCTTACACACACATCTCTTCAATATGAAACACAGACACATTGATTCACTGCCACACTCACGCATCACTCACCGCCATACACATCATCTCTTCAATATGAAACACACAGACACATCGATTCACTGCCACATTCACACATCACTCACTGCTGTACACACATCTCTTCAATTTGAAACACACAGACACATCGCTTCACTACCACACTCACACATCACTCACTGCCGTATACACACATCTCTTCAATTTGAAACACACAGACTCATCGCTTCACTACCACACTCACACATCACTCACTGCCTAACACACATCTCTTCAATTTGAAACACACAGACACATCGCTTCACTGCCACACTCACACATCACTCGCTGCCTTACACACATCTCTTCAATATGAAACACGCAGACTCATCGCTTCACTGCCAGACTCACACATCACTCACTGCCTAACACACATCTCTTCAATATGAAACACACAGACATATCGCTTCACTACCACACTCACACATCACTCACTGCCGTACACACATCTCTTCAATTTGAAACACACAGACACATCGCTTCACTACCACACTCACACATCACTCACTGCCGTATACACACATCTCTTCAATTTGAAACACACAGACTCATCGCTTCACTGCCACACTCACAAATCACTCACTGCCGTATACACACGTCTCTTCAATTTGAAACACACAGACTCATCGCTTCACTGCCACACTCACAAATCACTCACTGCCATACACACACATCTTTTTAGTTCTTCATTTAAATTCGGTTGCCTTGGGCTTGTTGCTAACAAAATACATCCATAAGCATTGTGGTAACGCGATATAAGATAAATAGTTCTTTTATTCACCAGTGACTTCTGTAATATTCAGAATATGTCAATGATTACCTCTGTAGATAGTGGACAATACATCAGACCAGTCTCTATGGGAAATTATGAACGTAACAAACTAGCAATAAGGCATTTACTCAAGAGTCTGTCGCAAGCTGTTGTGCTGTTGCCAAACCAGTGAGCATGCTATATTTGTTTCTGAGTTGACTGTATCACTGACTCGAGAACAAAGAAAATGCAAACTACCAAAAGGAGATCACTAAAGGACCAAAATACGCAGCTGTGACTGCGGACTCGGACTCTAAAGTTAACATACAGTGGTGTTCAGAGAACCACATTCCCCAGAGGTAAAGACACTTCAGAGGGCAAGCTCACTGTCACGTTTAAATAGTTCTGCATTCCTTACTCATCCACCATCAACAGTTTGATTAATAAGCCACAGAACGTGCCATCCGGAGTCCATGCATTTTAAGGCTGGTGTGAGCTCTTGGAAGAATGCGCAATGCCTATGTGCACACTCTCTCTTAAAAAATCTACATCAGTAGGAATGAGCGAGAACCTTATCTAGAATGTTGGCATGCAGTATACAGCTTACAAGGCAATGTGTAATGCTAGGTATGGTTGTTAATGCTAGGTATGGTTGTTAATGTCCAACAAGAGATTTTATATGTACTGCAATTGTAATATCATGACTTTGTACTGCACATTATTGCATTGCTTTAGTACTCATTATTAATAACTTAGGCGAAACCTAATGCATTATTCAATGCTTGTGTTACTTGCAGTTGATTTGCACCAATCTTTCTTTATTCTAATGTTGCTAAATAGGGTTCCTAAGGATAATGTTAAATAGTTATTAGTAAATACAGCCCCAAGCACTACGTTATGTTTTGAATCCTGAGTTTGTATTTCTCTAGATCAGATGCTCTTAAGATATGATGGCCACCTTTCCATAGGGCCTTCCACTGCATGCCAACACGTCAAGCAATTATGCAGCAGATGATGGATTACGTGGAAAATACAAACACAAGGAGATAATGGACGGAGCGCTGAAACCTTTTGGACACTCGCCCCCAAGCACAGATCTGGGTTGAAGCCATCATCTTTCTTTAGCTCACTTCACCACCCCAGTTCGGACCCAGTCATTCGCATATCAGTCTTGACCCTGTTCCTCATGGGAACAGTCCAGTCCGAACTGCCAAGCCAGGTCTTCCCTAGACCGGAAACTAGCATCCTGGGACCGGTTTACATGGAAAATGTGACAAATCATAATTATGCAAAACAACACTTTGACTGCACAATCTCATAATTCCAGTGTCACTGACTATGATGTTGCTTTCTATGTCAATCTGGGCCACATAACGGGGTTCACGCAACAACTGTACTGCCTCTTAGTTCACTAATGGCACTTTCACCAGAGGGCGGTGGGCAGTAGTGGTTCTAAATTCATGTTTAAAAACTATCACTTTTAGTAACTACTTCTCAGTGTAGTGCAATAATGTGACATTCTTGTGAAAGCTTCCACATGTTAAAGAATTATGAAGAGACTTTATCATATTTTACGTGATGTTTGTTGTATGATTTACTTTGCAAACAATTCCAGGGCCCTGCTCATGAACAGCCTCTAAGAGCCAAGCCAAGCTCTTGACTCTGCTCTAGTTCAGCTCGTTCTGTTAATTTGTTGGCTCACCCACCTCTAGGCGGTTATCATTCCTGCAGCCTGTGCAGTGTACCAGCCCTGAGACAAAAGCACTTCAAGAGCTGATTGAGGCACAGACTGGTAGGAAGGCATATTCAAAATACAAAACCCTTGTTACACAACACACAGCTACGTCAGCATTCTGGGGATATGTCACGCTATCAATAGTTTATCTTTGAGAGACAAGGATTGATATCTAATCATATCCCCCCCCCCCATAGGTGACTATTTGATGAATACAAAAATAGAATAAAAAGCAGGCTGGTGTATCAAAATGATGTTTGACAAGTGTTCAAATCAAAAAAGTGAGGTGAGTCGAGGAAGTGCCTCACATAAGCAACATCTTAGGAGCAGTTGGCAGGGACTCACCAATTAGCTCACAGTGTCATCATTGGTACGTCCTAGACAGAAACGGAAAACCAACTCTCAAAAATACATAAGTGAGGAGGAAGCAAAGTGCCAAGAAGGTGATATTTGTCCAAACCCAAATAATCAGTCCCTAAAGACCCCCGTAGAGGGAGGAGGCCAAGTGTGGTACTCCCAAAAAGGGTAAAATTGAGTTAAAACATTTTTGCTAGTTTGTGTTTGCTAGGCAAAATCTTACTTCTAATAAAAACTCATGGAAACGTATGCCCAGCAGTAATCTTTTTGTTTTTATAATATAAGGGTGCAGTACCATTTGTGTCGAATAGAGGCCCCTTTACAACTCCACAGGGACACCTAGTAACAGCCTGTGGTAATGCACACTTTCCTTGCTTCTTGGATTTTCTTTTATTACTTATGCTACTGCTGGGAGTTTTTTTTGATAACACATAAAATCTAACAAACATCATCATTTGCGGGGGCGCTAGAGGGCGCACAGCGGGATGGTTGACTCGTGAGTCAGCTCCGCCGGACGGATGCATGATAAGCGATAAATACCCGTGCTGATACCGCTGGACCTCCGAAAATGACATCAAACTGGATCGGAAGGCGATACCTACAAACAGGTGTATTTGAAGCAGGCCAATAATTAGAGACGGCGACATTATTACAGAAACACCGCGTTGGTGAGCGCTGTGAATCAAGATGGCGGATTCCGGCGTTTGAGACTGCCGGCTCCTGCGGTTGCACGAGGACCTAACTGGGGTACGGACCTGACCCACAAGCTGCCACAAGGAAAGGCGATCGGCTCCTACAGGGTCACGGCAGAAACGAGGGGCCAAGGACATCTGGACACGGATCTACCGTTATGCGTTCCACGGATCACAAGATGGCGGCTACAGTGGAACGCAGTGTTTGCCGATCGTGAGAGCCTGCACATGAATGCTTCCCTGGAGAGTTTAAACGAGCCGAATCGCCAAGCCGAGGTATGATGACACCGAAGGTGGGAGAGATAGCGAACATTAGTGGATGCACGTCCATGCCAGTTGCTTAGAGGAACTAGCTGCCCAGCACACGAACCACGCTACTGCTGCGCCGCGGTTGAGTGAAGAAACGCAGCGAGCGAGACAATACTGCTCGTTTCACACGGCATTGGACGCCGTGTGCCACCAATTGCCCCAAAACGAGGATGGGAGCTGCCATCGGTGCGCTATACACGCAAAGGAATGTGCTCGAACGTCGGATCCCACCAATGAAGCGGTAAGAGCGGTCAGGTACTGACAACCTCCCCCCAACATACCGGACACAAACGGAGGCTCTATAGCGAAGCAAGACTCCACGGGGCACTCACTCGTGATTTATAGACAGAACCGCCACACTACCAAGGAACACCCGCTGAGAAGCTAATGAATAGCACTGGCACTCGTAGGAAGACGGTAACGCCGAAGGACAGCCCATTGCACAGTTCACCATCTGCTCAAGACAGTGCTGCTACAGAAAGAACGCGACGAAACGCCCTGCTGCGATATTCCAACATGGGTAAACCAGAAAAACAACAATCCAAACTTCAGTTTGAGGCAAAGAAGCAACCGCAGACAGCTACAAGGACATCGGACACTGAAGGAGACAATGAAACATGTGATGGCACAGGTATGGAGAAGGTCCTGCGTGCTATCCAACAAAGCCTGACTGAAATGAACAATAAATTAGATACTGTGGTACTGAGAGTGGACAACATGGCCGCAAAACTTGATAAACATGGTGAGAGGCTAGTCGAAGCGGAACAAAGAATATCAAGGGTGGAAGATGAGTCTGCAACTACGACTAAGGTATGTGGCGGTATAGAAAAAACGCTGGAGACACTGCGTGCCAAGGTGGAGGATCAAGAAGCTAGGTCCCGGCGCAACAACGTCAGAATAGCGGGCCTGCCGGAATCCACAAACACGGGCAAAATGGAAGTTTACGTAGAGAAGTTACTTAAGGAGCTGTTCGGTGAAGACCAATTATCACCAGTCTTTCTCGTGGAACGAGCGCACCGATCCTTGGCACCCACTCCGAAACCTGGCGCACAGCCGCGTGTGGTAATCGCCCGCATGCTAAACTACAGGGACAGAGACACTGTCCTCCGACTTGCCAGAGAAAAGGGGACGGTAACACATCAGGGAAACACCCTTCAATTTTACCCTGACCACACAATGGCCGTTCAGTTAGCACGAAAGGAATTTGCGCCAATAAAGAAGAAGCTGCGGGACCTAGGCGTGGAATATGCTATGTTATACCCAGCGCGGCTCAAGATCACCAATGCGGGCAAACCTGTAATCCTCCTAACTGTCCAAGCAGCGCATGAATATATCAAGAAAATGGGACGGCGACGAAAAACGCAAGACCGCGAGGAACAAGGGAGTGAGGACGACTGAGCAGAACATGGACTCAATGAAACACTAATGTGTAGAACTACACATAACTAGGTGTGCCACATATCGGGTGGTTTGGACACGGATTATTTATATATATATACATACGTCGGGCGCTAGCACCATCCGCGCACCTTGCACAGTGAGTAACCGCATGGTCCACACGGAACATAGAGGGACGGAGGGAGGAAGAGACTGTGGCATATTTCACGGTTGGCCTCACACAGACATACCGTGACCGTACTGTGTAGGGTGGGAGGAAGATTTCTGTATTGCTAGACCGGGTTGTAAAGGGAGGTTGGCGGTAGGAGTGCGGGATAGACAAACACGAAATCTAGGAATGTTGAATGCATCTGTCCACATCCACTATGTGGATGGAGAAGTGTGCTACTGGTGACACCCCCAAGTGGGTGCGCCCCAACTAAGGTTCTATTGACTGTTCTTTTCTTGAATGGGGATGGCTTTGGCAATGTTTGGGTGCTGAAGTGGGTGGGGGGAGGAGGGGGGATTTAGGGGATGTTCAAACTACTTCACTGTATCTGAGAAGCACTGCGACCTCTGTCATTACCTTGACAAATGTACACCATTGCGCTCAAACACCTACACTTGAGCAATCCCGAAGAGTCACACCAAAGGCATTTTATCACACACGACACCACGATGGCAACACACTATTCTAACGTGGACCACCTCACAGCATTAAAATGCATCACTTGGAATGTTCGGGCCTGGGAAATCCGAAAAAAATACGTCAAATTTTTGCCTACTTTGATAGACTGCATGTAGACATTGCGTTTCTTCAGGAAACCCACTTGGCCGCTACCGCCGACTCCACTTTGGGAGCTAGATGGGCGGAATCGGTAACCAGCTCCCATTATTCCACATACTCTCGTGGTGTCAGTATATTAATACAGAAGGGAGTGCATTTTGAGATATCAACAGTACATAGGGACACCGAAGGGCGCAGCGTTATTGTCCTTGGAACAGTGCGACAGCAACAGATTGCATTAGTGAACACATATGGCCCCAACACGGACGACCCGGGTTTTTTTGCAAAATTATGGCACGACATAGCCCAGCTTCAGACCGACCACATACTCTGGGGTGGGGATTTTAACATCGCACTGCAGGATGGGTTAGATAGATCACAAAACACACCAGAACCGCATACGCGAGCGAGGATGACATTACGGGACACACTCACTGACTTGCAGATGGATGATATATGGAGAGTTCACAGCCCAGGGGAGACAGCTGCAACGCATATCACTGCATCACACAATAGTTGGTCCAGACTGGACTATTGGTTGGGTACAGGAGAGGTGATTGCCTGGACCATCTCTGTCAAGCATTTACCGAGAACGCTGTCGGACCATTGCCCTGTGCTCTTGGAGCTCCAAATCCCGCACTATGTACCTCCACCGTTCACATGGCGGTTTAACGCTAGTGCTTTGCGAGACTCACTATACACTGACACTCTCCACAAAGCGATAGTAGAATACTTTGAACTAAATTGCCCCACGATGGATGACCCCTGCCTCCTATGGGAAGCTTTTAAAGCAACAATACGGGGAGTATGCATTAGCACTACCACGGGCATCCTGAAAGGCATTCGACGGCAATTGAACACACGGGAAACAGCTATACAGGCACTAGAACAGCAATACGCACAAACGAGAGACATCACACTATTGGGAAATATTCACACGCTCCTACAGGAGCATCAACAATTTGCTATGGATGAACTTAATTACATAACCAAACGCAAGACGGCCAGAATGTATGGCGAGGGTGGTAGACCAGGCAGGACATTAGCAGAGAAAATTTGCAAGGGCAGACCACCACAACATATAGCCGCGATCAAGACTCGGGAGGGGACGATCACTCGAGACATCAAAACCATCCTGGGTGAATTCATGTCTACATATGGTCAATTGTACGAGGCGAGACCCTCACTATCACAGGAAGATGTACTGGCATACATGGCTGATGTAGAGATAGCATGGCTATCGAACAGTCACAGGGAGTATTTGGCCCGTCCTGTCACAGTAGAAGACGTAATAGACACTATCAAGCATTTACCGAACGGCAAGGCTCCAGGGCCAGATGGATACACGACAGAATTTTACAAATCTTTTGCGGATCTATTGGCCCCACATCTGGTCCGACTGTACGATGCAGCGCATGAGGCACAACAACTGCCGGCATCTATGAGGGAAGCCATGCTGATAGCTTTGCTAAAGCCAGGGAAGGATGAGGAGCACTGCGACTCTTATCGCCCCTTATCCCTTATAAACGTGGACACGAAGATAATAGCAAGCCTCCTAGCTGCGAGACTTAAACCACTAATGCCACTTCTGGTGAGGCCGGATCAATCCGGTTTTATACCGGACAGATCAACTACACACAACACCCGCACTCTCTTTGCACTAGCCCATTATCTGGCACCGGAGGTGAAAGCGGTAGCGATACTTTTAGACGCCGCCAAAGCGTTCGATACGATAGACTGGACATTCTTACACACAGTAATGGTGCGGATAGGTTTTCCACCTATATTTACACAGTGGATAGCTATGCTTTACACAAACTTAACGGCCCGTATCCGGATTAACAAACATGTTTCAGAACCCATAGCTATATGTCGAGGGACGAGGCAGGGATGCCCGCTCTCCCCAATGCTATTTGCTCTGGTATTCGAGCCACTAGCCTGTAAAATTAGACAGCATCACCACTATTCAGCCATCCAACTCCCAACGTGCCCAATTCACATATCATTATACGCGGATGACATGGTGATTTATGTCAAAAACCCGGCACAACATCTCAATCCCCTAATACGGGAATACATAAAGTATGGCCACCATTCTGGCCTGCAGATAAACTGGTCGAAATCCTTAGTCTTGGCACTGACAGACAGCACTTCCCCTTTCAAACTGGATTACCCGCTAGAGTGGCAGGACGAACCTACTAAATATTTGGGGGTGTGGTTCCATAGGGACCCTGAACAGGTAATTAGAACTAACTACGGCAGAGTAATAACATCGTTAGAGGATAAAATCAAAAGGTGGAATAGACTACCACTATCGTTAGCAGACAGAGCAGCGATTGTGAAGATGGTGCTGCTACCCAAATTCCTCTACTTATTTACCAACATCCCCATTAAACCCCCAGCGGAGGTATTCCGGAACATAAATAGAATAGTGCTGAGCTTGCTCTGGGCGGGCAAGCACGCTAGAATAGAATTAAAAACGATGACACTACCATATGAGAGAGGAGGTTTCAAGGTCCCTGACATGTACTTGTATTACCTCTGCGCTCAAGCACAATTCGCGCATTATTGGTTTCACGAAGTACCTTTTCTAACGCATGTAGCGGTGGAAACAGGCGATACCGATCCGATCCCGCTAATCAACATATTACCACACGTGCGGCCGAGGTTACATGACCGAGACATAAACCCAGTGAACACCACCGTTGAGGCTTGGCGGCTGATGGGTAAGGCAGCTGACAAATTACCAATTTATGCTCCGAACCTCCCGCTGGCTAATCATCCGTCACTCTCGGTCACACAGGAACCGGTAGGAATGGACTTGCTGCGGAATGCTGGCACCGACACAATGGGGGACTTGTACGAGGAAGGGGTATTTCAAACACTGGACAAGCTACAGTACATACAGCATCCCACACTGTTATTTAGCTTCAATTACTACAGATTACAGAGGGCAGTGAGGGATCACTTTACCACATTCCCGGATGAGCCCCAAACACTGGACGCACTACAACTGATACTAGAAGCTCCTACGGCTGCCCACCTGGTGTCCAGACTTTATGTAAGCATACAGAGAGACATAGGGGGTAACACTGAAAGAATGAGAGGTAAATGGAACACGCTACTGGGCGACACACTGTCGGAGGAGGACTGGGAGACGGCATGTTCACTCACTAGTATGCTCACTCCTAATGGTAACCTTAGGATAATACATTATAAATACATACATCAGATGTATTACACGCCAGAACGCCTCCATAGATACGGTTTACGTGAGGATTCGAGATGTACAAGGTGCAGGGCAGAAAATGCGGACTTCCTACATCTAGCATGGCAGTGCGGGATGGTGGAGGAGTACTGGAGGGAGGTGGTGAGAGTGATTAATGAGATGCTTGGGGAAACGCTTGACTGCACGATCCTAAGCTGTCTGCTAGGCCTGGTCCCAGGACTAAGAGCGAAGAAGCGAAAGTTTTGTGTGATAGCCCTGTTAATGGCTAAAAGAAGGGTGGCAATGCATTGGAACGGGAAAAGGGGGCCGAAAGTGAAAGACTGGCTGGTTGATTTGACGTATTGCAGAGATACCCTAGCGACTTATGAGGAGGACTTGCCGGCGAGATCACGTCCCAAGGATTACTGGACATATCTGAGGGATTACCTGCAGGCGCAACCGATGGACACGGCTGAATGATGCAGATTATATACTGTGATATGCAAATGCTTAAGGGGTGCTCAATGGTTATTCTTAACATCAGACTGAGGAGGGAGATTGCTGTGATGCAGTGATTATAGTTTAGTTGGTTCTTGTTTTTTGTTTTCAGTTTCCTTGATAGTTCCAGATGAAGGGGAAAAAAATGAGTAAAATGTAAGTGACCAAATATGCATTGAAGACTATGTTACAGGATACTACAATGTGCATGTTGCCTATAACCGCGCCGCCGGTCCCATGGATGTCAGCTAAATGGCCGTGTTCATCTCACAACACCCAGAAAGTGCTATTTATGTATGCAGCCGGCCTGTTGAGGTTGTAGGCGTGATTTTGTGTATCTAATTGCAAACTGTGTAATAAAAGACTTACACTTTAAAAAACAAACAAAAAAAAAACATTATCATTTGCAACGCCAATAGCACAAACTTTCACTAAAGTGAGACATATTGTATTGCAAATGCTTGTTTTCACTTATGTCTTTTGGTTGCATTTTGGCTGGATAGGAAACGTGACTAACCGTTATAAGAAAGTGGGTCTGTAACCAAGGCTAGATAACACTGATGTTTTGCTGTGCTGATTCTTCATTGTCTAACATTTTTACCAGTCGCCAGGGTGAGGGGGTAGAGACGCTTTGTAGCTATGCAGGGCACAGACCTTTAACTCCCAATTCCACAGTTGGGCATAGGAACACTCATTCCCTGGGTTGTTGTGGGAAGGGAGACGGGTCTGGTACTCCCACCCTGTTGGGGAGTCGTCTGTGATCCTGCGCCATCGATGCATATCCTGGTGGTTTCTGATGTGTCTGGATGGAATGGAGATGTGGGGTTGAATTTAGTGTTGAGTTTTTTTAAGTATCTGTATTGTAACTATTAGGATTTATTGTTTGATGTGTTAAGTTGATTATTTGCTTATTTTCAATACTTGTATCAAGTTGCCAAGTTTTTGTTGCATAATATTCTTGAATTGTTAATGAATATGACTTTAGTGACCATCCCAACAAAGACGTCGTTGGTGCTTCAGGGTGGAGAGGGGTTGGGAACTCAACTCACTGCGCACATCCCTGGCTGTCAATGTAGAGAAATTGTATGTCTGCTTAAAACTGAGGATTTTCTGCTGTCTAATGTTTGGGTATACTTAATTAAAACCAGTTGGGCTGCAGGGCAGGGGGAGAGGAGGGGTTGGAGAATAAAAAATGTTTAAAAAACCACTTACCTGCCGCTCCGCTCTGCTCCCACTGCTAGCTGCCTTGTTCCTCATGTCCTCGCGTCCTGGAAGCTGGAAGGCGATGGTCCCTCAGGGCACAGGTTCCCCAGCCAATCCAGGCACAGCTCTCTAGCTCGAGAGCAGCACCAGGATTGGTCTGAGTGTCCTCGTTTACCGCTCAGGCGGTGCCTGGGAGCCTGACGGGTTTCTCCAACTCAGCTGTACAATACAGCCATGATGGAGAAACATAAGTGTGCATGTGTGTTTGGCCGGCCTAGGACGGCCGGCCAAGCACACATACAATTCAGCCATGATGGAGAAACATAAGTGTGCATGTGTGTTTGGCCGGCCTGCCAAACACACATGTGCACTTATAAGGCACAGTACTCCTCCTTGCATTGGCATGGCCTCCTCCTCCTGTCGGACATAATTACCTCCGACAGAGATGAATAAAACAACATATTGTTTTATTTATCATCTGTTGGCAATGCCGGTAGTGGGGCAGCGCTCCTCTGCCTTTACAGAGGAGCTGTCCCTGAGTACACTGCTTTCAAACAACTACCCTCCCATTATAGGTTTCATTGTTCTTTATGTTTATGCAGTCACAATTGAAGATAATGTGAACAGTTTTGCCAAGTCAGAATACTGTCATCTTTGCATCCAACACAGTAAGATGTCATCATGCCAGATTGCCCTGGCTCTCACAGTGGTTAAGTTTGCTCATTGACTACAGTATAGGCCTTCCCTGTAAACTTCAAGTCAATATGTTCAATGGCCTCCAGAGAGAACAGTACTCTTCATCATGACCCACCTTGGGACTGACGTGGAGGGACTGCACCCCTGCTCTACTGCAGTCAGTGGTCGAAGAGGGGGCTGGGATCTGGGGGGCACGACATGCCCCTGTGCTTAATCTAAGTTGGCGGTTTCCGGTGCTCAGCACCGGCACTTAATTATCAATACTAACGCTTTTCATGAGCGCCAGTTAAGGACACATTAACTTTACAGGGAGATTAAGTGATTTGCCCTGAATCACAGGATGTTGAGCTAACATCGAGACTTGAACATTGTTCCCTAGCTCCTAACTTGACAGCTCTAGCCATTACGCCACATCCTCTCCCCACTTTCATGGTTAGTAGATGGTTCTGTTTTAGGCAGCTTTAACAAGAAATAGGCTGATGCAAGCTGCCTCCTGACAAGTGCCGTGGCCCTTTTATTTTCACAAATTAACCACTGATATGCCCATAGTTTTTTTAATTTAAGGAAAGCAGTTCCCCATCATTTTGTGAAAAGACAACGGTCCCTGGACAGCTACTTCCGACAGTTGAAATACTCCAGCTGAAGAGTAAGACAGGGATTCTTGTGTGCGGTGAAGCTGAGGGAGAGGCAGACAGCTAAACAAGCCTTCTTGCCAAGCTGCCTGTGACCTGAAAGAAATGTAAATGTGCGCATCTGGTTAATCTGCAAATGTAAAGGTTATTTGGAAGCCGGTATTGGCTTCAATTGATGGACTCACTTAAAGCTTCCTGATGACACAGATTAATTATTTTTGAGTGGTATTGCATGGGAGTTACGAGCTGAACTGCGCAGTGTGTGCTTTTAATGGACAGTAATAAAAAAAATGGCAGTACGTACAGCCTGGGTATTACTAAAATCTATATTTTGATTCAAAATATTTTTATTGAAAATAAAATTTTACATATCCATAGAAAAGACATTCTTAATACTGTACTGGTCTTGCAAGATTGCGGCCTGGCGGGGCCTGAGAGAGAGAAAAGGAAAGGAGAGAGAAAGAGAGGGGGGGGGGGGGGGGGGAGGAGGGGGGGAGGTTGGTTATCGTTCCAGGTATGCGTCGAGAGCTTCCCACATATTCTCCTTGGCTGTATGATTTGCCGCCTTTTGCTTGGCGGTGATATTATCTGCCCCCCTGAGGAAGGTTACCCAGTTGAACCAGCGCTTGAAAGTGGCTTTGCTGGTGTCCTTCCAGTCACCCAGAATCGTTTTCACTGCAGCCGTTAGAAGGACATCGACCAGGTCTCGTATTTCTTTAGACTGGAGTTCTGTCGCTAGGAATGCAGTGGCTGCCCCGGCTAGTCCTCTTTGTATCTTGCTACCCGTTATTGTGTCTATGACGTTGTAGACCTTGCCCCAGAAGGCTTTGACTTTGGTGCACTCGAGTAGCATGTGAGATAGGTCTCCCGTGGCGCTCTGGCAGTTCCAACATGTGCTGTTGTCGCTGGCTCCAACCCTCCCTAGTTTCGCTGGTGTCCAGTGCAGCCTGTGAAGTAGCCAGAATTTGGTTTGTGCGAGCTGTGGTGTGATTTTGTTTTTGGACGCTGTCGTCCATAGTTTGGCTCTTTCCACTTCGTTCAGCTGTCTCTGTATGGTCTCCTCCCAGAATGCCAGCGTCTTGTTGTTTAGGGTAGTGGTGCGTGGTGTGATTAGCTTGTAGATTTGTGCTATTTGGTGGCCCGTCTTGTTTAAATTTTGTGCGTATTGTATGATGGTGGGTGTTAGTTTCGTTAGTCCTGCTTTGGTGACAGCTGCTTTGATTTTGAGGAATTCGTAGAACTCCTTGTTAGGCAAGGAGGTCGTCTGCTGTAGTGCCGTGTAGGTGAGTGGGGTGTTCCCTGCTTCTAGTTGCGAAGGCGTAGTGATGCCTCTGCTTCGCCATACCATGCTATCCAGTGTTTTCCCTTTGTATGTGACTTTGGTGTTATGCCACAGAGATTCCCATTTGGTACCTTTGATACTCACTGCCATTTCCCTGTCTACTCTTAACAGCGCTGTCTTTGTGTTGTGAATTATTGCGTTTCTGGCTTCTGGGTGTTTGTGGGCCGTGAGGGCCATGATTGGGTCTGCGCCACCCAGAAGACACCTTTCCAGGTCCAGCCACACCGGTGTGTAGTCTGGTGCGGGGGCGATCCAGTGCAGACCCTGTTTTGCCAGGGACGCCTTCTGAAAGGCTTTGTAGTTTGTGAGGTTCAGTCCGCCTTGTTCTTTTCTAAGTCTGAGTTTCGCTAGGCTCATTCTTGGTTTTTTCCCTCCCCAGAGGAATATGTTGATGCTTTTGTCTAGGCGTTTGTGGAATTCGGGTGTGAGTGTGAGAGGCAGCATGGAAAGCAAGTAGTTTAGCATGGGGGTAACCATCATCTTTATAGTTTCTATCCTACCCCACCAGCTTATGAATTTGGGGCTCCATGTCTCCAGCTTGGACTTAATTTTTTTTAGCATCGCTTCCTCGTTATGGTCCAGTGTTGCCTTTAAGTCCCTTCCGAAAAGGAGGCCTAGGTATTTTAGGGGTTTTGTTTGCCAGGCTAGTCCGGATGTACCCAGCACATCCTTTGTTGTGTGGCAGTTCATCGGTTTGCACTCGGATTTCTCCCTATTGAGCTTATAGCCTGAGACATGTGCATACTCCTCTATTGTTTGCACGAGTGCCTTAATTGATTGTTCTGGGTTGTTCGTGGTGATCAGAATATCGTCTGCGTATGCCGCTAACTTGAAGGCTTGCCCCTCTATCTGCACCCCCGTGATCCGGTCATTTGACCTGATCATGTGGAGGAGTGGTTCCAGGGCGAGCAGGAATAGTCCTGGTGATAGGGGGCAGCCTTGCCTTGTTCCTCTCTCTAGTATGAGTGTGTCTGATGTGGCTGCGTTAACTACCACTCGCGCCCGGGGGTTTTTGTACAGGGACATGACCATACCCCTGTATTTCTCGCCTAGACCAAATTTGAGCATGCATTGGTTGAGGAAGGGCCATGAGACTCTGTCGAAAGCTTTTTCCGCATCCAGGGCGATCATCACCGCCTTTTCCGCGCTGTTGGCCGTTCTGTTGATTAGGTGGCATAGCAATCTGGTGTTGTCTTGCGATAGTCTGTTTTCCAGGTAGCCCACCTGAGCTTTGTGTATGAGCGCGGGGAGAAGTGCATTTAGCCTGGCGGCCATGACTTTTGCATAGATTTTGCAGTCCACGTTAATTAGAGAGATTGGTCTGTAGTTGTGAGGGAATTGGGGGTCCTTCCCTTCTTTGGGGATGACAATAATGTTTGCCTCCGCCATTGAGTCTGTCATATTTCCGTTTTCTGCACATGCACGGAATACTCTGACAAGTGTGTCTTTTAGTAGCGGTTGGAATTGTTTATAGAAGGTGGCTGTGAAGCCATCTGGTCCTGGGGCCTTGTTGGGTTTTAGTGAGTCTATGGCCATCCCCACCTCCGCTTTAGTTATATCTTGGTCTAGGGCCTCTCTTTGTTCTTCGCTTATACTGGGTAGGTCCAGGCCTCCCAGCAGGCTTGCCCCGCCGTCCGCGTCTAGCGATGCGTCAGCTGTGTATAGTTCTTTGTAGAACTTCCTGAAAGTTTCGAGGATATGTTTATTCGCTGTGTGTGTTTTATTGTCTGCGTCTGTTATTGTGGCTATGCAGTGCTGCCTTTGCTTGGCTTTCAGGTAGCCTGCCAAGGCCTTCCCTGCTTTGTTCGCCGAGCATAAGTTTATGGCTTTGTACTTGTTGATCCACGTGGATGCCCTCTCGCTTAGTATTCTGTTTAGCTCATATTTTTTCTTTGTTAGCGTTGTGAGTGTGTTTCTATCTGTTAGGTTGGCCGTGTGGTTCCTTTCTAGCCCCTTGATCTGCTCCTCCAGTTCCTTAATTTTTTTGTTTCTGCCCCTGTTCATGCGTGCTTTGATGTTTATGAGTTTCCCTCTTATTGTTGCTTTAAGCGCGTCCCATAGTGTCGCTGGCCCTGTGTCAACTGTGTCGTTAAACTCGAGATATTCTTTGATCGCCTCCTCTATTTCCGTGATATTGGCAGGGTTTTCGAGTATGTCGCTGTTGAGTCGCCATCTCCTGCTCGGTGTTTCGTTATGCTTGCCACTCAGGGAGAGGGATATGTGTGCGTGGTCTGAGATTGTGATGGGTCCTATTTCCGTCGTGTCCGTCAGGTGTGTGTGTGTGTTGGACATGAGTAAGTAGTCTATCCTGCTATATGAGTTGTGCGGGTGCGAGTAGAAAGTGTACTCTCTGGCGCTCGGGTGTTGTAGTCGCCATGGGTCCGCTAGTGAGAGTTTGGTGCATAGGTTTTTAAGTATGTTCTGTTCTTGTGAGGCATGACTAGGTCTGTGTGGGTGCCTGTCAGTTGCGTTGTCCATCGCCTGGTTCATGTCCCCTGCCACGATTAGTAGTTCGCCCAGTGGGACCTTGCTAAGTTCAGTTTCTAGATCCTCCCAGAAGTTTTTGTCCCCTGTGTTTGGCCCGTATATATTGGCTATGTGTACCCTTTCATCGCCTCTGTTGATTGATGTGATCAGCCTCCTTCCCATGGTGTCTGCTGTGTTACTGTTGGCCTGGAACTTCCCTTTCTTATTGATCAGAGTAATGACCCCTCCCTTTTTGTTGACTGCCGGTGAGCACAGTACTTCGCTTATCCAGCTGGCCTTCAATCTGTTTGCGTCCTCTGCGGACATTCTAGTTTCTTGCAGGACGTATATGTCTGCCTTCAGCTTGTAAAGGTAGTCTAGTGTTTTCCGTCGTTTGACGGGGTGATTTAGCCCTTTGACGTTAAGTGACACTATCTTTATGTCTGAGGCTATCTGTGCCAGGCTACTATTGTCGGGAGCCATCATGGTGTGCTGACTGTGTCGCTATGCCTACGTGCACCCGTTGTGTATTGCCCCTTTGTCCTATTCTTGCCTAGTGGCAGCCACGACACACACGCCTCCCCCTGAGGTGTTGGATGGGATGGGGGTATAGAAAAGAGGGTATAGAAGAGAAAGAAAGAGATGTACATCCGCCAGGCTCTGATTGTCCATGCAGCAGGGCCTCCCCCCCGACCCCCTCCCCCCCTCCACCCCCCTCCCCCCTCCCCCCTGTCAACGTACTGTAAACGTGCGACAGCAACGGTTCCCGCCCTCCGCTTCCCCGGTTCCATAAAAAGTCTGAAATGCCCCCGCCCCTCCTTGCCCCGTGCTACGCTTTTAGGCAAAGGATATGGTTGTCAGATGTCCAAACCCCTGTTGTTGATCTAGTGTGGTTGTCCATGCTTCGCTGGGTTTGACAGGGGTGGGGAGTTCAGATCAGTGTCTCTACCCATAACTAAAAGTAAAAACATTGTTGAGGTAGATCTGTTCTTCGATGCTTAACGTCCTTCCCTTTCCGTCCCTTCCTTGAGGTAGTTATTGCATGCCTTCCGCTTTGCAGTGTTCTTTGCCGCCGTGTTCTTTGCCGCCGTGTCATTTGCCGCCGTGTCATTTGCCGCCCGCTGCCCCCTTCTCTTCCGTCTCTGAGCTATCTGATGATGCTCTTCTTTTAGCTGTGCCTGGCGTTGTTTGTTCCATCTCCTCCAGCTCTGGCTTCCTGAGGTATCTACGTAGTTCCTCTGGGTCGTCGAACATACGTGTGTCCTGCCCGTCTGCTATCCTCATTCTTGCCGGGCCGACAAAGCTGAACGTTATTTTTGCTCTCTTCATAGTGTCTCTCAGCGCAAGGAAACCTTTTCGTGCTTCCACTGTGCTCCTTGAGAGATCTTGGGTAAAGATTATCTTCTTTCCTTTCCAGATGGGGGGTTGCCCTCTTCGGGCAAAGGTGAAGATTGCATCAGTGTGGCTCGACCTAAGGGGCTTGCAGATGATCGTTCTAGGCCCTTTCATGTGCGGTTGTTTTGTTGCCGGGATCCTGTATGCCTTGTCGATCTCCAAGGCTCTTTCGAATTTTATGCCTGTCAACTTGGGTATCAATGTTTCAAGCATTGCTGCGCATGAACCCAAACCTTCTTCCTCATCTTCTGGTATGCCTAGAATCCTTATGTTCCCCCTTCGGTTTTTGTCCTCTTGCTCTGCGAGCCTTTTCTGCAGCTCGCTGGAGACCTTGGAGATATAGCAGATGTCTTTGTCCATGATGCCAGACTTGTCTTCTATGTCGCTGATCCTTCTTTCTGTCTCCGCTACTCTGCTTGCCGTTTTGTTCTGGTCTGCTCGTATGGCTGTGAGTTCTAGCTGGACATTGTCCATTGAGATCTTTGTGGCCTTTGCAAGGTCGTTGGCTTCCGTTATTTTTTTTACGAGCTGGTCCATCGCAGACTCTGTGCTTTGCAGATTTTTCGCTTTGATCGGTGACTCCAGGTCCTTCCTGATTTTTTTGTTATCGCCGTTCATTGTCTCCAGGCCTCTTCTTTCTTGGTGTATGGACAGTCTCTCTTTCTTCTGCAGGTTATATTGTGCTTCTTTTGGTGGGGATGGTTTGGCAGACACAACCTTGTCTGCTTTAGCCTCACCGCCGAAAGTGAACCTGCTTGGCCACCTTATAGACCTTGTCCTGGTCTTTCCGGACGCCAGGGCTACCGTGGGTCACTTCCCGACTGTCGCACCGTGGCTAAGAAGCGCCGAGCGTTGTTGTGCCCTCGTTCCACTGTTTCCGCTGTTGCCGCTGTGGAGTTTGCCTGTTGTGCCGTTGTACTGTTCCTCCCTTCAAAAGATGGCCGCCCCTATGTGTGTCTTTCTGTGCGGTCTGCCTTATTTGGCACCTGATGTTCGGCGCTTGTCCTTACAGCGAGCCTTCTGAATGAATGGTAGGTAGTGCTCCTTGCCGTGATGCTAGCGTTGGCTCACTTGCATTCCCAGCTACATTGATCTCCGAGTTGATGTATGTGCCACCTTCAAGATGGCTGCCGCCTTCTTCGCCTCACCGGGATGGCCACGCTTTGATCGCCGGCCGCCCCTCTGATTCTCGCAGGGCCTTGTGGGGGGGGGGTGCGCTGCTTACTTCCCCTTGGCTTGCTCGTAGCGCTCGTAGCGCTGTGCGCTGTGTCTGACGCCCCTCCCAAGATGGCCGCCGCCGTCGGTCCCGGTTTCTCTGAGGGTGCCGACCGCCTCCCTCGGGACAGCCACGCTCTGACCACCGGACGTCCCTCTGGTGTGCCCGTGAGGCCCTTGAGGAGGGGTGTGACAGCGATACTGCGCTGCTCGGCTTGCTCGTGGTGTTGTGCCTGCCGCCCCTCCCAAGATGGCCGCCGCCGTCGATCTCCGGTTCTCTGGGGGTCCCGCTAGGGTGCCGTCTGCGTTGCGTTGCCTCGCTTGTGCCTCCTGGGGGGGTATCGCTCGCGCTTGTGCCTCTGACCCGCCGAGCGCTGATCCCCCTGCTGTTCCGCTCCGCCCCGCCTTACTGCCGCTCCTTACTTCACTGCACACCCCCTTCAGGAAGGTCGCTTGCGCCGCTCTTGTGCCACCCGTGGCCGTCTCCTTCTTGGTGCGGGAGCCCGCGGGGGCGCCTGCTAGGCTGTTGGGCTGTTGCCTCACCTTCTTGTTGTGCCTTCTTGTTGTGCTTCTGGTACAGTCAAGATGGCCGCCACCGTTCTGTCTCTGCCTCAGCACTCTTCCTGGTCCTCTTGTGCACACCCGCAGCCTCCTTTTCTCACCGGTGCTGCCTTGGGTGCCTGCACTACACCTCGCTTTTTTCTGCTGTGTCCTCCACTTGTGTAACCCACCGGGAGGGCTGAGGTCTTCTCGGTGCTTTGGCGTTCCGCCCCTCTTTTTACTGCTCCGCCATCTTGGGCTCGCTTTCACTGCCTTCGCTGCCTTCGGAAATGGACTTTAATGCCTTTATCTTTCGTTTCGCATGCTTCAGCTCCTCATCTTCCGCTGCTCCGCACATTCCCCCACACTACCGTCCGTTCCGTGTGTGGGCCTGAGGGCTATCGCTGGTTGTCTCGCCGTTCTACTCCCCGGGGTCGCGGAGCTCTCGAACTTAGGCGACTGCCTTCGTTGCCATCCAAGCCACCCTAAAATCTATATTTTGGATACATTCTTTTATCCTAAACCTTACTGCGCATTTTGTAGCAGCCTATCTTATACCGTTTGTAATGCAAGTTTAAAATAATGACGTACATATTCAGAGTGCGTGCTGTCACAGATTGGGACCTTTTTGGATTAAAGATACACAAGTCACTATTCTCCACTGCACTAACCAGGATTTATATTCCGTGGATCTCTGGTGCAGTGCATTAACTAATAGAGGTTTGTGTTCATAATGTACAATAGTGCATTTCCCACTGATTATCTTGCGTTTATTTTTCATTTAAGCTGAGCGTTATTTTATATGTACTTACCTGAAGGTGTAAGACTGAAAAAAGTTATAGAAATTTTTTTTAGCCACACCTTTGATCCCGCCCCATGCTCACTGACCACAACCCCACTGCACGTAGCAATACAGTCCCCATACTTTTTTTTAATGCACTTCAACTACTGACTCAAGTAGATGGTTGAGTTTACTTTTGTTTCATACATGTAATCAAGTTCTCAGTAATGTGCAAGATGGAATAGAATACGTTTTACAGACTAATTCTTCTGTAACTGAGAATAACTGGGTGTTGTGATTTCCCATCGTCTGTCTGTAACAACTCCCCCAAAATTGTGATAAAGCTGTGTGAGCCATATACAAACAAGTATTGACAAAGAAGTATTGTCTGGCTTGCATTTTCTTGACTAAACATTTAAAAAACCTGCTACAGTGAAAAAAATCAAAGCAATTCACTAGGCGCCAACTGGGAACTCGGCCATGCCGCAAATATGGCGGTTTGTGCCGGTCACCGAGACACTTCTCTTCTTGTGGGGTCTGGGTTAGTGTCCCCCCGGGTAGTGAGTGGATGTTTGGGCAGATGCCCAGGAAGCTTTCAAGTGCTTCCGGGGCAGTAATGGCAAAACAGGTCCCGGATCCTGCCGGGACCTGCTAGAACTGGTTTCCGGTTCTACCCCCCCCCCCCCCTTAAAAGGGGCGCGGAGTGGTGACACTGTCTCTTCCTCGCCGCTCAGACAGCTGACGACTCCACACGCCTCCGTCCACACGACGGAGGTTTTCTTTAATCCTCTCTTTCTTTTTTATACTGCAGGCACAGCACCTCGGAGCAGCATCGGCCCTCGATCAGGGATAACAGGAAGGTGTTCTTAGTTGACCTGCACTGCACCACAGCAAGGCGGGAGCCCCGCAGGTTAGAGTGAATACTCACCTGCCCCACTTGACTGGACTTGTGGGAGTGGCTCTGGCTGTTTGAGTGCTCTTGGTCGACCAGGATTGCGACCTGGTGTTTTGAGGGGACGTAAGGGGCTATGTTATCACCCTACATAGACGTAGCGTTGTTTTTGGGACCCCATGTGCATAGGGCTAGAACTGCATCTCCATTTGTGTAGGGGAGTGTAGGCCTGTGGCTTAGTGGTTAGTGTCTTAATTCTTGCTACAAAGGTAATATGTTCATGTTCTGGTATTCCACAGGTGGTTTCTGAGCTAGAGCACTATCATTATAAGGCTCTGTGTGGCATACAGTGGTGATTACGTGGCAGGCTACATTCAGGGATATTAGGCCACCAGCCGTATTTGTCGTGGACCCTTGTTTTTTGTGTTGTAGAATTTGGTGATGGTGCCTAAGGCGAAGAGGGGTCAGATTCCCACTCGGATGGAGGAGTGGATGGAGGCGATGATGCGCCCGATGACAGATGTCAGGCAGTCCTTGTCAGTGTTACGTAGTAAAGTAGATGGGCAGGAGGAAGCAGAAGAAAGGCCTAGACATACGGGGGTAGCCCCCAGGCCATCCTTCCCTCCGGTACCCCGGAGATCTGAATCCAAATGTGGAGGCGGGGGGCCAGCACCCCCAGGGTTGCCTTATGCAGGGGTCCCAGGGCCTCCAGCTCCAGCAGGGGGATCCTGGACAGAGGAGGTGAATGGGGCAACTCCATTAAGGGTCACCACACCAGGGGGTACAGGGGGCACTAGCCAGTCAGGCGCAATGGAGGTCCCAGTTTAGAGGGGGCCGACTCAGCCAGTAGTACCCCCCTGTGAGTCTCCGGCAGGTAGTGTGCATGGACAACCAGACCTGCTGGCCAGTTTAGCAGTGGTGCTGCTGTGGTTAGCCAAAGCGGGGACAGGGATCCCGTCTGCAGGCAGTGGTGTTCTGCTAGCCAGAGAGGATGCAGTGGAGAGGGCCAGGAAATTGGTAATGCAAGTGGAAGGGGCAAAGCAGGGGGTGCCACAGACAGTTGTGGTGAGCCCATCGGTGACAGTTGCTGGAGTTACCAGTGGGACAGGACAAAACGGCGCAGTAACTGACAAGAATGGCCCTGATCTTTCCAAAGCTGGCACATCAACAGAAGCCGAGCCCAGCAAGAAGCAGGAAGGCACGACAGCAGATATGGTGCCAGTGCTACCGAGTTGAGGCGTGAAAGAGCTGCGATCCTCCCGATAGCGTCTGGGTAGACACATCTCACAGGGGGTGAAAGAAAAAATCTGGAAAGGGTAATATGTGAACATGTTTTCTTTGTCAGTTGATGAGGATGAGAAGGAGGAGGCTCATCCAAGGGATTGGGGCAAATGGCTCATCAGGAAGAAGATTGATGAAACTCTAGTAAACTGAATAAAGGCATTCTCCATCTATCATGCAATATTGGTGGAGCGGTTCCCTGGGCTAGGTGCGCAATTCACGTGCTATCAAAATAGGATCACCTGTGCACATGACGAATACGCTGGAGTGGGATGGAAGGAATATGACAAGGATTTCAGGAGGGCGAATGCATTTGATCCGGGCTTAACCTGGTATCAGATTGATGTCATCATGTGGTTAAGTCACATGAAAACTCCCAGCCAAGACACTCCAAGAGTGCAGTCCTTTCGATCAGGCATACCACATAGCGCGGGAGGGGGTGGCAAGAAGGGGTCATGTTGGGATTTTAACAGGCGTACTTGCACCAGGCCTACAGGTTCATGCAGGTTCAGGCACGTATATTCCTTCTGTGGCCTCTCCTCCCATCTGGAATCCAAGTGTTTCAAAAAGTCAAAGCAAAAGGGAAGTAAATAGCAGGAATGAGGACTTATTGCTTAGCAAGGCTCACTCACTGATAAAAACAATGGCATTAATACCCTGGTTAAACAAATACTGTTGCCCAACAACAGCCCAGACTCTTTTAGAAGGCTTCAGGGATGGTTTTAGGGTTCCTGCACCTGGCCATTCTGGGGTCTTTTACTGCCACATTCAGCAATCAGTGAGGGATAACAAGTCTGTGGAGCTAGCTAAAGTGTTGAAGGAATTGCATTTGGGGAGACTAGCTGGCCCTTTCGATATTGTACCGGTTGAAGATTTTGTTTGCTCACCGCTGGGGGTGGTGCCCAAAAAAGATCCAGAGGAGTTTTGCTTGATTCATAACTTGTCCGCTCCCAGGGGTCAATCACTGAAGGATGCTATTAATGGGGCCCTGTGCACTGTGAGATATGCAGCATTGGATCAGGCGATTGCGATGCTGCAGACACTTGGTCCAGGCACATTGTTGGAAAAATCTGACATAGAATCTGCCTTCCGATTAATGCCAGTTCACCCACAAGACTTCCATCTTTTGGGATTCCAGGTAGAGGGGAAGTACTACATGGACAAATGCTTGCCCATGGGGTGCTCTGTCTCTTGCGCCTATTTTGAGAAATTCAGCTCTTTCCTGGAATGGGTTTGCAGGCAAGTGACTGGGCACCAGTGGATGTTGCACTATTTGGATGACTTCCTGTTGTTGGGGGCACCAGGGTCTCTGGAGTGTGGCAGAGCTTTTGGAAGCATTTTTCGCCGTCATAAGCAAATTTTGGGTCCCCCTGGCGCCAGGAAAGACAGTGGGACCGGCCACACAAATAGAGTTTCTGGGCATAGAGCTGGCTTCAGTGGAGGGTGCATCACGTGTGCCATAGGCCAAGGTAGAGGTTTCACACTGGCATTGGAAGAATACCATGGCAAAGAGAAGGTCACCTTACACCAACTGCAGAAGGCAGTAGGAATGCTGAATTTTGCGCTAAGGATCATACCAATGGCCCACCAATTTTCGCATTCCATTGCACAAGCAATGTCTGGTTTAAAAAGAGAAACATCACCACACTCGGTTGTCCAGTGAGGTTAAGCATGATATGAGGATTGAGATGGCATTCCTGCATGATTTTAATGGCACTGTAGTGTGCCCCTGCCCTGCTAGGTCCAACCCAGACCATGGCCTAATGACAGACGCTGCTAGGAGTGAGGGTTTGGTGCCTTCCTGGGCCCCCAATGGGAAGCGCAGCGCTAGGCATCTTGGTGGGTTGACGCAGGCTTAACATGTAACATTGGATTTTTTGAATTGTTTCCCAATTTGGTAGCCTTAACCATATGGCTGCACCAGGTTCACAATCAATTGTTTGTTTTTTTTGTCTGATAATATGGCAGTAGTGGAGTGCATTAATCAGCAGTCAGCTAATTGTAGGACGATGCTTTGCTTGTTAAAAGAAATAGTACTTCAATGCATGAAATTGAACTTACTGTTTAGGGCCTGGCTTGTCCCAGGAGTACTCATCCACGCTGCTGATGCATTGTCTTGTTTCAAGATGCAGGTTTTCAGGTGCTACCACCCAGGAGCAGCGGAAAGTCCAGCGCCTTTTCCAGAGCAACTATGCCAACTTGGTGCCCCAACCTTTCGCACCTCGTGGCAGCTAGCCTAGCACCCAGGATCAGGCGGCTTATGAGTGGGCTTTTACCACTGATCGCAAATTTCTTGGGGATGGCTGGGAGGGGGCATGCACGAGCCAATAGATGTCATATCTGTCATGAGTGAATTGAGAGATGGGGGGCGTTCTGTGGCTTGCGCCAGACCCCACATGGCGGCAATAGCCTTTTTTCTAAAATTGCAGGGACATAGGGATCCGACGGGCACGTTTATAGTCCAAAGGGCACTGAAAGGGTGGCAGCGCCTACAAGGTTCCCAGCAGGACGTCCGTCACCCAATTAGCGTTGAAGTATTGTCAGCCCTGATGGAGGCATTGGGGAAAGTATGTAGATCCACGGGGAGATTAATCTTTTCAGGTCGGCTTTTTCCGTCGACTTCTATGGTGCCTTCAGGGTGGGAGAATTGGTGGCACGTAACATGCATGATTGGCATGGTGGGCTGCAATTTACACATGTTCAATTACAGGGGGATCTTTATCCTTATCAGTTCCTAGATCCAAGACAGACCAGAACGGGAGGAGTGACCATGTTATTCTTCACAAAGATCAAGGAATCCATGCTGTCCAATTAGCAATCTAGAGGCTTTTCTGGCTTACAGGCCACAAGGCGCAGGACGTTCACTCTTCATTCATCAGGATGGGACCCCTCTCACGAAATGTCAGTTTGGCAGGATATTGACATGGGCGCTGAGGGCAGCAGGCTTGGATATATCTAAATTTGGTACCCAGTCTTTCAGGATTGGGGTAGCCACTGAGGTCACGGCTAGGGGACAACAGGGACATGAAGTTCAGAGGATTGGGAGTTGGTCTTCTGACTCTTACAAATGATATGTGCGTTTACACCTGCTCTAAGTATTATTGGCTAATGGTTGGTTATTTGTTTCAATCTTTCGCAGTATCCACGCCCTGACCCTCAGGAGGAGAGTTAGCCGTCGTCCTCCGGTCATTGGAGTCTTTCCCATTCCAGGTCCCTGCCTGGGGGCCAGGTCAAAGAGAAGTCCGGATTGTAGGTCACTCATATGTGAGCAGGTTGGGAAAAAAAAATCACAGGCAATTTCCCGGATACGGTCCGCTAGGGGTGTTACAAGGTGTCCCTGCATGGACAAGAAGGATTGCAACTGTGCCAGTTGCGTAATGTTTTTGGTGCTTTGTTAGCTAGGACTCCAGTGGCACCCGCTGTAGTAATAGTGCATTTGGGAGGTAATGACCTGGTACACCTGGGCAGGAAGGGAGTGGTTGAGGCACTGATCATGGAAATGGGGTGGTTGGCCAAGAAGTGCCCCCAGGCAGTGCTAGTGTGGTCCCATGTGATCCTGAGGTTTCAATGGCGGGGGGTGAGTCGGTGTGGGCTTTGATTCACTCTGTGAAGAGAATCAATAACAAGACTGATGAGCTCTTTCAGTCCCCAAGACTGCAGACGATTGCGCATGGATGCATCCATAGGGACCGTTTTTTTCTCCTGGACGAGGTTCACCTCTCTTAGCTGGGCAATGAGTATTTCATTGAAAACGTGCTAGCCTGGATGTTAGGGGCAAGGGACAGGGCATGACCTTTTGTCAGTAGGCGGAAGGGGGGGGGCAAATAGTCGGTCAACCAACCTGGCATGTGGCCGTAAGGTCATGATTGGTCGGTCATTTTTTCCACCTTTTAGCAGGCATCCCATTATTAATGGGGACGCCTGGGGGGCAGTGGTCTCTCATCACACTCCAGGGGGCGTTTATGGCTGGTAGGCTTAAGGGTGCAGGTGTAGGAAGTTCCACTTCTGGCAAGCCTTTTGGACCAATCCCCGCACAATCCAAGGGTGCCAACTTGGCATAACAGTCAGTCCCTTGGAAGTAGTATTGGAGGGTGTAGGGGGTGCCCGGGGAAAGGAATCTGATGGGCAACCGAGCCTCCTGCGCAAGGTCACTCTGGTAAGAAGGAGGACCTCGCAAGTAGTTGGAACCAGTCATGACCTTGCACGTAGGCTCATCCGGGATACGCAAAAAATACAAAACTGTACATATTTCAGTTTTAGGTTAGGCGTGGCTATGTATTAGATACATAGATTGGGAGGTGGAGGGTAAACCTGATGGAAGGGGACTCAGCAATACCTGGCCATATCACTAGGCGCCAACCAGGAACTCGGGCATGCCGCAAATATGGCAGTTTGTGCCGGTCCCCGGGACGCTTCTCGTGGGGGGCGGGGTTAGTGTCGGCCGATGATGCAGCCGGCGCTTGCCTCCCACCCCGGGTGGTGATTGGATGTTTGGGCAGATGCCCTGGAAGCTTTCAAGTGCTTCCGGGGCAGTAATGGCAAAACAGGTCCCGGATCCTGTTGGGACCTGCTAGAACTGGTTCCCGGTTCCACCCCCTATAAAAGGAGCTCAGAGCGGCGGCACAGTCTCTTACTTGCCGCTCGCAGATGACTCCACACGCCTTCGTCCATGCGACAGAGGTTTTCTTTAATCTTCTCTTTCTTTTTGCCCCTCCTTCATCCCCTGAGGCAGCAGATTCAGCGAATGTTCAGGTGTAGGCTTTGTTTAATGGTTTCTCTTTCTGATCGAATTTTACAGGTTTTTCCCTACCAGGTATTGCAATGTTTTTGCCATATAAGTCATAACGGTATAAATAGTGTTTTGTATTACAGGACGACGTCATTTTGCTTTCCTGTATTTTATGTTTAAGTATCCTTGGTCTGCGGTTAGGTCATGATTGGTCTGTCCTTTTTCCTTCTTTTAGTAGGCATACCATTATTAATGGAGACCCGGGGGGGGGGGGACAGTGGTCTCTCATCACACTCCAGGGGGCATTTAGGGCCAGTGGTTGAAAGTTCCGCTTCCGGCACGCCTTTTGGGTCAATCCCTGCAAAGGTGCACGGGTGCCAAGTTGGCATAAAAGTCAGTCTCTTGGAAGTAGTATTGGAGTGTAGGAGAGTAGGATCTGCTTTCCTATGGTCACTCCATTTTTTGCTTTTTGCTTCAATGGTTTTCGACTTAGGTGTGGCTGTGGGCCTGCTAATCAGACCCACAGCCCTGCTGTTCTCTCTCTAAATTCACACCATGTACTTTAGGAACATCACCAATTGGGAATTGGGTCACTCTTGTGAGTCCCTGTACAGTGTACCATAGGTACCCAGGGCATAGGTGCACCCAAAGCCTACCAGGGGCTGCAGCATATCTTTTGTCACCCCTGGCTGGCCATCCAAACTGACACTCAGCTGGGGCAAGGTCGTGTAATCACCCCTTGCTTAGATATAGTATTCCTATATCTAACCTTATATCTAGACACATATACACCTATAAGTCACTCCTATGGCAGGCCTTAACAATCCTGAGGGCAGAGTGCTTGGTTTTATGTGAGATGAGGCTCTAGCATGAGCTGAGCCTGTCTGCAGCTTTCGGAACCATGTCCTTATAGCTGTTCTAGGATATAGCCATACCATATACTCTTAAGTGCATTATGAACCTCGCGGTTAAATGCTAACTTTGGTTTGGCTTTATCAAAACATGTCGTGTAAGGTGTCATACGCTTTGGAATACTACCCCCTCACCAGTTCTGGCGACGGGGGTAGCATTCCACCCTAATAGAGGGAGAAGACATGTTGTTCCTACTAATCCCGGTTAAAGTTAACCAGAGCCTCAGCATCACAAAATGGATGCTTCTGCCACAGACACAAGTCTGACCTCCTGCTGCTGGGAGTCCTTCCAGCGAGGGAAGCTTGGACAATAGGTTTCCTGTCTTGGGAGGTGCGAGCACCACCCGAGACAGGCTATAGTGTATTGGGGCAGGGAGGGCTGAATGAAACGAGACACTGCCTGGGGCGCACAAGGTGTCCCATGCATAGTCCAGTTTAAACTGGTGCTGGGGCACTCCAGCCCCAGCTCTGGTGCGAAACTGGACAAAGGAAAAGGGGTGTAACCACCCCCTTCTTGGGTCCCACCCATAGGAGGGACCTAGCAGGTAATCCAGCCCCTAATTTGGTATATACGTAGGAGCTGAGTCCCAAGACTTTAGATTGTATCCTGACTGAAACTTGAAACAAAACTCTGGACCTTCGACATTCTACTCGACAGAGAAGACTGAAGAATCTCCCTTGTGGTCAAGGAGTGACCACCATGCACAAGCAGGCACCATCAAGCGATCAACAGTTTGCTTTGTCAACGCTCCCGCCGGAGCCCGAGCACAGAGCCTGACAAGACCCAGACTTCCAGACTTCCAACAGCCCGATCCACAGTCACAGCAGAGCTGAGACCCGTGGAGGCGACGAGAGATGTGGGACCGGCCATCTTGGAAAGCCAGCGAATTGCTTTTCGTGCAACTTCAGAGGCACCCTCGAAATTGTGCATTGGCGATTGAGAAGCCCCAGCCCCGAGCACCAACTGCATTGAAGATAAGCCCTCCACACTCCACGAGTTCTGTGTGGGGCCCTTCTGCATTTTCCTGCTTGACGCGTCTGTCCGGTCACTTGCCCGTTGGCTAGTGGCCGCTGTGACGACGAAACCTTGAATCGACACCACTGGTCTGGTTGCTCCAGACTGGCCCTTGCTTCCCTGAAAAAGGGAAGCCCATCAGACCTTGCTGGTCTGATCAAGATGCCATCTTCGATTCCTGCGTGGGTCGCATTTGCCAAGGCTTGTTGACTCCAATCCGGAAG
Organism: Lissotriton helveticus; assembly: GCF_964261635.1. Classification (NCBI taxonomy): domain Eukaryota; kingdom Metazoa; phylum Chordata; class Amphibia; order Caudata; family Salamandridae; genus Lissotriton; species Lissotriton helveticus. Next base: position 1,780,667,965 of record NC_136065.1, read on the forward strand.
CCGACAGCGAGAGCCTTTGTGGGACAGTCAGTATCCAGCTCCTGGTTGTCGTCGACACCTCCTGGTCCACGTGGCTGCAGAGACAAGCTTCACGACATCACCTGATCGCATCCAGACATCGCCTGGTTCCTTCCTCGTTCCATCCTGGTCACTGGCTAGTGACCCAGACTCTGTTCCCTGTGCTTTCAGGTACTCTTCATCCTCGATCCGCCCTTGGATCCAACCGGACACTTCTCTCCTGGTCGCCTGCAGCATCTTTCTCCAAGGCTCCATAGGAATCAGCGACGAGACCCGACACACTTTGCACCCGCTTCCTGTGGGTGAGGTAACGCGAGTATTTCGGTACTCCTGTGGGTATTGACTAACCTAGTGTCCTAGTTTCAAGTAGCTTTTCGCTAGTGCATCCGGAAGTGTCCTAAAAGAACTAGTTTCCATTTCTTTCGTTCCCATTCTAACTCGATGGTAACTCGCGTGCGTGTAAAGACACTGCACGCGCATCCCGTGGGCCTCCTGCTCCCTATCCTTTGGTAGCACAGTGTAGCCCCAGCGATTCTCCAGGCCCTAGGCCTCTCCTTTGTTCGTGACGTGGTTCTTATACCACTATTTTAGTATATGGTTCAAAGTGCCCCTAGGGCATTCCTGTATTTTGTGCAACTTATTGTATTATAACTGAGTATCTTGTTATGTGCTTGTGCCTCTGACCTTATAAAGAGTTCAGAGGATTGTGTTAGAAATAAATACATATATATTTTGATATACAACCTGTGTGGTGTCCTTTTACTTGGTATTAAAGGGGTTACATATGGTAAAACAGCTGGCTTCACATGCCCTCTTGAGTTTAGCCTAGGACTGCTTTGTTCATGCTACCACTAAGATAGCTGTCTATAAGGTTGACTTTACAGCCATCACCATAAGGGTTGTTTGGACTGGTGCAAGGTGCTCACTAGAATAGTGAACATCATATACCAGGCCAACTTCTCACATGGAGGGTGTAGGGGGTGCCTGAGGGAAGAAATCTGATGGGCAACCGGACCTCCCGCGCAAGTTCACTCTGGTTAGAAGGGGGACCTAGCAAGTAGTTGGGACCAGTCATGACCTTGCACGTAGGCTCATCCGGGATACGCAGAAATTCAAACTGTACATATTTCAGTTTAGGTTAGGTATGGCTATGTATTAGATATGTGTTAAGGTTAGCCATAAAAAAGTGTAAATACGTTGTATATGAAAACTGTAAAAACGTATGCATATGTGTAGGTTTTCAAGTATTAAAAATGATTGCATTTTAAATATGATTTTATAATTTTAATAAAATCTGGCCAGGGTTTTCCGACCCCTATTCCAAGATGTGTGGATGTTGATTTATTATCTATGCCTTGGGGGAAAGTGGGAGATGGGTAAAATACCCTGTGGTAACTGGACAGTAGGTGGGCGGGTCAACCTGATGGAAGGGGACTTGGCCACACCTGGCCATATACTTTCTGAATACAACTAAGCGGTCAGTGTGCTTTTGAGATGTGAAATAGCACCTAGTGCATTACAAAGCAAGCGCTCCATAGTAGGTGGAATGCTACACCAAAAAGCCAATAGCTTGAGGTGAGAAAGCAAATACGCCTCTTAGCACACTCTATGTATATTTTAAAGTATAGGAAACAATGGGTCAGGTAGACAGTTGCTCTGTCAAGCGAGGCTGAAGAAACAAAATAAATGCATAAGATGACTGAATAAAGAAATGAATAAGTAAATAAAACAAGCTTAGGCAAAGCCAGGGCTTTAAGTGGACCAGGCCCCTCGAGGTCTCAGACCGGGTCAAAACTTAATACTAAGATTAAAGAAAGGGGCCCTTTCGGGTCCTGCGTTTATTTGTATCCTTAACTTCAGGCAGCATATTACACTCATCTAGCGCATTATTGGAATTCAGTCGTATCCAGGTTTTATAATGGGGCAAAAAGGAGTTTTGGGAAACAGTGACTGTCAGCAGTGCTTTAAATGGGAAAAAATAAGTGCAGGTACTCATTAATATGAGCTAGAGGTGTGGCAAGTGGGCGGGGCTAGGGGCGGGGCTAAGAGCAACATGTGATGATACATAGCCAGTGAGCCTACCTTTCATGAGTATTGGTACTCTCCTCAGCAGTAGAGAAGTGCCGGTACTAACAGGGATAAAATAATAGGAAGGGCTGGTACACAGTACCTGTGAGTACCAGCCCATTTAAAACAATGTCACTGCCCTTTCCCCTATGACCAGGCTCTTCCTGGTTCCATGCCTTTACATAGGCATGTCCTCTCCATTCGCCTCTCATCTTTACCCAGCCTCTAAGCTTATCTCTCTAGTTCTGCTCCTCTTCCTCCCACCTTTTGCTTACTCTCACCATAAGTATTCAATTTCCTCACTTTTCTCCCTACTTGTCTCCTGTTCTCCCCTCTATGCTGTACTCATCCCCTAAGTTTGCCATCTGGACAGTATTTTGTTCTGCAGTGTGTGTGTGTGTGTGTGTGTGTGTGTGTGTGTGTGTGTGTGTCTGTGTGCGTCTGTCTGGGTGTGTGTGTGCCTGGGTGTGTCAGGGTGTGCATGTGTCTGGGTGTGTGTGTGTCTGCGTGTGTGTGTGTCTGTCCTTCTGTGTGTATGGGTGTGTGTCTGTGTTTGTGTGTGTCTGTTTGTATGTGTGTGTGTATGTGTGTCTGTCTGTATGTGTGTCAGTGTATGTGTGTCTGTATGTGGGTCAGTGTGTGTGTGTCTAGGTGTGTGTGTGTGTGTGTATTTGTGTCAGTGTGTCTCTATTTGTATCAATGTGTGTGTGTGTGTGTCAGTGTGTGTGTGTGTGTCTAGGTGGGTGTGTGTCTAGGTGTGCGTGTGTCTGGGTGTGCGTGTGTCTGGGTGCGTGTGTCTGTCCGTCTGTGTGTCTGTCTGTGCGTATGGGTGTGTGTGTGTCTGTGTGTATGTGTGTCAGTGTGTGTGTGTGTGTCTGTATGTGTGTCAGTGTGTGTGTGTGTGTGTGTCAGTGTGTGGGTTTCTGTATGTGTCAGTGTGTATGTGTCAGTGTGTATGTGCGTCAGTGTGTATGTGTGTATGTGTGTCAGTGTGTGTGTGTGTCAGTGTGTATGTGTGTATGTGTGTCAGTGTGTGTGTGTGTCAGTGTGTATGTGTGTCAGTGTGTGTGTGCGTCTGTATGTGTGTCAGTGTGTGTGTGTGTCAGTGTGTATGTGTGTCAGTGTGTGTGTGCGTCTGTATGTGTGTCAGTGTGTGGGTGTGTGAATTATAAGAAATGCACCAGAGTTATGACTTTACAGAAATGTGTGTTTTAAAAAAAATACAATTTCTAAGACGATTCATGAATACAGAACTCAACAAATATCTGGTATTTTTATCAGAAAATAAGTGGCAATCCTAACTTCACCTGTCACCTCACTACTTTACATTCATCCCACCTCTTTCCTGCTATGTTCACCTCATCTGTATCTCCAACCAAAGACATTGCCAGTTGTCATGTAGCTCATTCCTAGAGTGCTGCAGCGGTCCCTGCTATTCATTGCCCTATGGGCAGGGCTACCTTCACACCCATAGAGCCAGTACTCAGGTCAGTCACTGGTATCTTGTAAATACAGTGATTAATGTTGGAGGGGCTCACAAAGAGGAGCAGCAGCTCCTGTCCTGAACAAGAAGATGCAAAGAAAACAGGCTTTGGGGAAGGCAGAGGATTTTGTTGGGCTGCCACTCGCATTAGTACAGTCAGTGCCATCAATATCCTAAATACAACTGGATCACTGACTGTCTTTCTTAATCCATTTTCACACCTGATTGAGAGGGGCGGGGTTGAGGCTAAAGCACTTTCAGCTGAATAGTCGGTGCGTTTGTGATGGACAGGGAGGGTCTTACTAGACCCTGTCCTGTTAATCACAGCGTGACGCAAAGCAAGCCCTCTTAGACCCCTGCGGTCTCTGGCCATTCACATGGGCGCGTCTGGAATCTCCAGCAGGGAGAGGCTTGGCGCGTTACAAGCTCCTGTAAAGCAGAGCTGCATCTACCCTGTGCAGTAGGAGAGACATACCGGAGCCTGCAGTCCCGTTTATTAGGGTACCGGTACTCTCTCTGGCTAATGAGAAGTGCTGGTACTGAGGGCCTGAAAATTCAGAAGTGCCGGTACTCAGTACCGGTGAGTACCGGCCCATTTAAAGCACTGACTGTCAGGGGCATAAAGGTGTTCAGAGTCCTAGCCATCCAATCCTTGGCCTCTCTGCATATAGCACAGAGCAATGGCCACGTGTACCAGTCGGTTTTAGTATATATGTTTAAGCAAAGCCCTTAATTATATAGGCCACGCACCTTTCAGTGACCACCATATTTTTATCCCGCTTAACACCCTGGGTTAAGTAATGTTACGTTATACCATATTATAGTCCTGATGTAGATTGCGGAGGAGAATAGGTTTCTCTGTCACAGCAGTGACGGATATCCCTTCCGCCGAAATATAAATCCCATAATATCCTGCGGGATTTATATTTCGGCGGACGGGATATCCGCCCCGGTTGTGATAGAGTAACCCTTCTGCCGAAATCTAAATCAGGCCCTATGGTATGTCAGCTCATGTCAGGCGCGCAACACCCATTGGAATCAAAGGGCTTCAGAACACCCCCCCCCCGTCGTGTGTGGCAGCCGGGGCTCAGACAGCTCCCAGGCCCACACGCAGCCGCACCCGAACACTTCACAGGTCTTTAAACCCCTTGCATGCTGATGACGGCCCCCATCCGCCATGCACTACGGCGCTCGTGTGCTGATGACGGCTGGGGGCCGTCATAAACCCACCCACTCGCGATTCTGCCGCACAGGCGCAGAATCGCGGCAGCATGCAAGGGGTTAAAAGACCATGTGCATGTCAAAGAGGCTTTGTTGATGTCTCACCCCTTCTAAGAGCCCCTGCAGCGCCACTCTACCTACTGCCCACCCCCGAAATGTGGCTCTAGTTGCGCCTCTGGCTTATGTTATGTTGTGGTACGCTGTTCTGTATTATGCCACGTCATGGGGATGGGTAGCACTTTAATACCATGCTGGTCTTATGATGTGGGACTGTGTTGTGGTTTCTTGTGTTTTTTTCTTTGTATACTAGATGCTTGTAAGACATCAAACGTGCCACGTGGGTACATTGGGACTCAGTGTACTGGCAAAATAAAGAACGCCATGAAGGTATGCCCCCTCCTCCCCCCTCCGCCCTGCTTGCAGGTGCAGACAGACGGCACAGCCCGTCGTCTGTGCTCAGGTGAACGTGCACGTGTCCTCAGCTCTCCAGTCCCCGCGCGCAGTTTACACGCTCCGGCGGCTGCGTCACAACCGGTAATCTCTGCTCTACCTTCTGCAGATGGGCCGGAAGTCCGGCGCCCCCTCCCCGTGCCCTGGCAGATGCTATTGTCCCAGGGCTTTGATAGCATGGATAGGAGCAGGCAGCTGGTGGGTGGTCCTGCCGTTCACAGACAGGAGGATGTCTGGTCTAATGTTTGTGTCAGGCGAGGGCTCAGCCTGTCAGCTCCCTTTCAAAGATGTCAAGCTGCTTCACGCCACGTCTAGGTAATCCGTTCAGCCTTGGGTTTTTCTGCTCAGCTTGACACTTACAGTTTTGTTTTCCAACAGGATCCGCTGAACTTCACACACTTGACATGGAAAGCCGTTGTAAGATTAGTGAGTGAAGGACTCCACCCCCTTCACGGCCTGCATTCAACTTAAAATGCCTACAAGTATGGTTGATATGTGATTCCTATACAATCTAGCACCCATCCTCTCATGTGAGATGTCCTGTATATTGAATTACACTCTTGTATTACTTATTGTCCCTCTGTGTGTAATGTATATCACTTGACACCGTACACTGGGATGAGTAGAACTATAAAATATTTAAATAAACAAACAGGTGCCATTTAAATCAATATTTGTGTAGCTACTTAAACAGGCAGATCCATTGAGTATTCTTACAGAGCAGGCACATCTCTAACATAGAGAGATGAACAAAACCTGCCTCCAATAGTTTCTCTTAAGTACTTGTGAAGTGGGAGCAAGCTGTGCACCTTTGTTTCTCTCCACTGCATTGGTGTTTAGGTGGTAGGTTCCAGATAGCTCCCAGCCAGGGTGATACTTGAACAAAAGAAGGGCTAATGGCCCTTCAAAGTAGGCCTTTGTTTTGGGCCCTCCTGGACTTTAAAATGAGAAAGCCCCCTTGCTGGCTGTAGGTTGCTGATCCAAAAGGAATGCAGGCAAACTGCAGGAACTCCTTAATTATGTTCCGTGTCGGAAAATGACACCAGGAAAAATTCAGCATTTTTCCCTGGGTCAGCCAGATTTCACATCCGGCCCAGATATAGCTGCTGGAACTGGAATCAGACTGAATCTCCTTACTTTTCAGCACTATGTGAGTTTGACCATCGCTAGAAGTGTTCAGGATGGGGGTATTAAAGTTGAGGTGGTGTTCTCATCCTAAGAACACTATGTTTTTTTAAAGGCCAAATAGCTCATTTTATAGCATGATTTTTGTGAATTTCTAGTGACATGTCTTAAATATCACTTTTAAGGGATGCTTTTGAAATGAGCCAAAAAAAGAACTGCCAATGTGAGTAGTCGGACTCCTGCCCCAGACGGGGGCACGTTGAAAAGCTGCATGATCAGATACATGCACATGGATGGTCATCTTGGAGAGTTTTGTGCATGTGGACAGAGAGAGGAGCAGAGGGCACATGGACTAGCATTGTGAGAAGTTGGGATACACCATAACAGCACCAGGAGGTGGGGGAGTGGACAGGCAGTATGAGGAGCTTTTGGCATGTAGGCAGTCGGTGCGAAGGGTCTCTCTAAATCAAGGAGTAAGTTAAAATGCAGCGGAAGGGCCTGGCTGGCAGGCTGGTTGCTCCATGACAATGACTGAGACTTTACTAAACTTCGAAGACTCAGGATCATGATAGATAGATTCCTAATGAATAAATGCCTACCTTAATTTGGGCTATGTGCAGTTGCTCGTAAACACTGATCCTTCAATTAGTACACCAACATGTGTTGCATTGACCTTACAACTTCTTTTTTTTCTTTTCTTCCCAACTTGTGTTTCTGCTCTCTGTTCCTTCCGGCTGTATGTTGTGCCCCCCGTAGCAGCAGTCATTTACCTGTTAATCTTATTACTCGCTGTGTACCATTTGTCTGTGACCAATGGGTAGGGTGACCAGGCGTCCCGGATTTGCCAGGACGGTCCCCGTTTTTCACCAGCTGTCCGTGCAGATCTCTAGAAATTTAGCTCATGTCCTGGTTTTTGGGGAGGGTCGACTAAAAAGGGGTGGGGGGGGGTTATGTTTTACAAAGCAGGGATAGTTAGCAGTTGTTCCAAGAAAGCAATTTAATTCACAGGCAAGCTACTGGTTTAAAACATCTTATGTATGTTCTTACTGCCTGTTTTGTAATTCTCTGCTGAGGAGCGCTGTCATTCTGTGCGCTCGCTTGACGTCACGTTATAGTCCTTCTTCTATTTTTGTGCAACGTCCCGGTTTTTTGCTTTAAAATTCTGGTCAATCTACTAATGGGTCTACTACTGTTTGGTACTGTTACTTGAACCTTATTCCCTCTTTCAGCCTTGTGTAAAGCGCTCTGATATCCCGCGGGATCTTGTTCGAGCTATATAAAACGTTATAAAATAAAAACAAAATAAATGAGTAGCCCGACTGCTCTCTCACAGTACTGTGATGTCCCAGAGTGTTGGCCCTACTGTACCGTGCAGAGGGACAAACCAACTTTAGCTCCATGCATCTTTCTATGCTACCAGTGGTAGGACAGAAGAGGCTGAAATCAGTTGCCATTTGCAGGGATAAACATTTTACCTCATGTGAAAATATGGGAGTAAGTCGACACAACTTTGGCATGTACTCCACTGTTAAGTTTCATGGGTGGTCCTCCAAAAGTTTTTATTCTGAAATCTGAAATTACCATTGTATCGCCAATCGATACAGATAAGTGGATTTGAATGTACTATTTTGCTTTTTATTTATAATTGTTTGGGCTTCACCTCCTATCATCAATTGTATCTGGTACACTTCAAATTACTCGCTCAGACCATGTTTTGCAACATTTTTGTTATTTTTTTCACTTAAGATATGGAAAAATTTAATTTGCCGTTGCTGGAAGTGGTATATATATATATATATATATATATATATGTATGTATTGATACATATATATCAATGTGTGTTTATCTATCTATAAACACACACACACATATATATATATATATATATATATATATATATATATATATATATATATATATACTGCTCTAAAGAAACACAGACATCATTCACTGGGTATGTTGTGGCAAGCGGGGGGGGGTGTTTATGCACGCAATGGGAAGTGACGGGACTGTGCCGATGTAACATCATTGATGTCCATTTAATTGAGAGGCCTGGAGTATCTGAATACCTATGAAAGAGTTGACGGTGTATAAAGTTATTGAACTGAACATTGAAAATCATTAAGCATGGATACAAAGACAGTTAATTTAATTGTGAGAAATTGACACCATGCCAACATGGTGGATATGAATTGGGCATTTCTTCTTGGTAAGAGAAGGTTTGAAGATATATATATATATATATATATATATATATATATATATATATATATATATATATATATATATATATATATATATATATATATATATATATATATATATATATATATATATATATATATATATATATATATATATATATATATATATATATATATACATACACACACACAGTCTTGACCGGACCTGGGTACAACTATTTATAAGGGATCAATCAATGGGGCCTCACAACATAAATTATGGACTGTAATTAACACATAAATACAATGATGGAAGTAGTAGCACAACTCAAGGCACTAAGATAAACTGCACTGAGAAATTCAATTGGTGGTCTCGCCTTTTGGCATTGCCACTAAAGACCTATGGCTTTGCCAATGCTTTTTGCCAATGTGAACAGCTTCAACAAAAAAAACACATAATGTATACCAGTGCGTACGTCATCACGTAATGATACTGGCCAAGTGTGATGAAGTATAAGCATATATCAACATACATGCTTGGGACTATGTCACGATGCGGCTGCCATTTTGTTTTGTAATTTACCACTCGGAGATTGCAGCTGCTCATCTTTGTGCAGTAAATTAAAACAAATAAACAAAAGCTATGCGAAAGTGCATGCTGGCGAGGAGTGGCCCAGTAGCAAATTATAGTTGTTAATCCAGCCAAAAATAAATGAAAGAAAAGAAACAGGTTGACACGGGCATAGGGTCAACAAAGAGCAGGGGATTGAGGAATCTCAAATAAATGCTTCCAAGGAGCTGGCATGAGCAGGTAGGAGTTGGACTGGGGGACCAGGAGGGGAGTTAAAATAAACTGAGTGATGATGGGGAGGGGTGAAAGAAGCAACAGAGTAACTAGGGATGGGAAAGCAATACATGGAGTGCAAGGGAGGAGGTTTTAAGAAAAGAAAAAAACAAAGCCACTCCCCGGAAGTGTTAAAGGTAAAAGAAAACAAACACTGGCAAAGTCAATAGGTCTAGACTTTGGGATCTATTGGCCTTGCCAATGGTTTTGACAATGCCGCACATCATCTGCAAAAAAAAGAAAAAAGTTAGTATGATGCAGACACCAGTGAGGTCACCACGCATACGTGTGCCTACAAACTGATGTGAGCATGTTCTTTTTTATTTACCGATTCAAGATAGACCAGTAAATTAGAAAAAAAATGAAAACGAAGTAATGCGAAGCAGTAATTTGTTATCTGGTCCTCCTAAAAAAAAAAGTAAAACAAAAATATTGTGGCACCAATGGAGGGGTGGGTCAGGGGAGCTGGTAGGGGGTTACAGTAAAAATAAAGGTGGGTTGGGGAGGAGTGGAAACTAGCACACGAAGAAGGGAGCAACATTGGGGAGAAGAGAAATGCACAAAAGGAGAGCACAATACAGAGCACAATACAGAGCACTGGGGGGGCACCATGCAAAAGGAACAATTGATGGATGGAATGCTGAGTGGGGGAACCATACAGGTGAGGGAGCAGAGGAGAGCAATGAAGGGCGACGTACAGGAGACAGGTGGAAAACACATGCACTCTGATGAAGTGCTTAACCACAGAGACGTTTTAAAGTTGGGGCAACGTGGGAAATTGGCCAGGGCCCCCACCTTCCAAGTGGTCCCCTGTCAAAGTGACTGGACAGGCAAAATTCTTGCCATTATAACTTGGATCATAAAAAACAGCTTCTTTAAAAAAACATATTTCAACCCAGCATAGAACTACATTTATTAAGGGTTTGTGCCAGAGTAACTTCATGCAAGGGGATGCAAAGCAGCACTAACTCGCAAGGGTATTTAAACTCCAGCACAAAAGTTATTTTGCACTTGAAAGATTCCCTTTTCTCAGTGCGAATAGTGCTTTGCCCTGGTGTGTGCGCCACTTTGTGTCAAGAAAAGCATTACTTTGGTGGATTAGCGAAAGCCCCCATCGTTTTGTTATTTTGACACTAAGCCTGATCTATTAAAACTAGACCAGACCTTGCTTCAAAAAAATAATGCCTCCTTGAAGCAGGTGCTAACATAGGGAAATGTTTTAATTTCTGCAAACTTTCCACACATTGCATGTGTGCTGCAATTCTTATACATTCCACACATAAAGAATGTGTGGAATGTTTAAGAATTTGTCTAGGCATAAAAGTTTGTACTAAAAGGGTATGTTTCTATAATAAATCCTGTGATAGATAGCGCACACACACCTTGGCACCATGGTGTAAAGGTCGTATGCTAGCATAGAGATAGTGAGCAGCAGCAGGTCTTTTTTTGATAGTATGGTTCTGAGCAGCTTTCTCCTCATTGCTCAACTCAACACAGCACCTTTGGTTGCTGTCCTGCATTGTACTACAAAATAAACCTGCCGCTTTAAGCACCTGCCTGGCCTGGCCTGCCCAGCCTCACCCCTCGCACTCGGTGGTTTTACGCAGGATTTTCGTGTCAATTCTTTCTCCATCACCCTACCACATCTCCCATAACTCTGTCCCTTAACCTCTCTCTCTCTCAGTATATCTCCACCTATTTATGGTCCTGACTACAAATCTAGTGGTCCGAGGTCTGCCAGACTCTCGGGTGCACCACCGCCGCCCCAGCGGTCCGACTGCCCCATTACCAGCTGGGCGGTCGGACCACCATTGCACTGCCGCAACCGCCGGTGATCAAACATCCCTGGCAGTGGCGCAGCAGTCTTAAGGCTGCGCTATGCTTGGCGGAACTGCCGCGATCCTGCCTACGAGTTTCCTCTCCACCACAATTTTCATGGCAGTTCCTCCTCCATGAAAACCGTAGTGGAGAGGTAACAAAGGGGGCCGTGTGCTTTTGGGTCATGGGGTGCATTCTGGGGGGACATGTTGTGCCCCTTGTGTGCATGCACCCTGTACCTGCACGGCACGGGCAGCACCAGTCCATGAAGTACAGTTACTGCACTGCCTTTGACGATCCCATTGCGGTTCCTATTAAATAGGGACAGGCGTGGGAACGCCAAATAACTGCCTGCTAGTGACTAAAAAAGTCATAATCTGGTGGGCGGTGCACACACAAATTTGGTGGTTAGGGAGCGGGGCGGTGGCGTGGTGCTCCCTTCCCACACCCCCAAACTCCTAATCAGGCCCTATGTACCTCCATTCTCCTTCCCTATCTCAGACTATCTCACCTCTTCCTCATTATACACAAAATACTTCACTTGTCTTCATCTCTACCTCTCTCTCAAGACCTGGCTCCTCTCTCTAGCACTCTCCGTGCCTATATCTATCACTCTCAATCTCCTCTCCCCACCTCAACTCTTTTTCTTCCCCATCTTTTTCTCTTTACCTTACTGAACTTTTACTATCTGATCTCCCTGTAGCTCTCCTCCACGTACTTCACATCTCAGACAACCTCATTTGTATCTTTACTTCACCTATCTATCTCTCACTTCATGTCTATGCTACCTTACCTCTCTCTATATCTCTCTCTGTCCTTTTCTACATCACCACTCCACTCAACCTCATCTCTGTATCTCATTTTTCTCTCTATCTCACATATCCCTCAATGCTCTCTATACCTCACCACTCTCTCAGTCAGTACCTAACCTCTCAGTTTTCCTCTTCATTAGTTCCCTACCTCACCTCACCTCTCCTCCTCTTTCTCTCATTCTCCTCTGTTCCCTTTCCTTCATCTCTGTAAAGCTACACCTTTCTGACTCCATCTACTTCTCACACCTTTACCTCACTCTGATTCTCATTTTCTACATTACTTATGTCTACCTTACCCCTTGGAGTACTCTACTCCTAGGCCTCTCTCTACATTCCCTTCTCTTTGTCTCTCTCTATCTCTCCCCCACACTCTGAAAACATACCTATTCCCTGCCTGTCTTTCTCTACTGAGATCTTCCTCTTTCTACCTCTCCTTATCTTTCCTTCTGGGTACTTCACTTTTCTCCTATTACTTTACTTCTCTCCCTACCTGATATATCATTCGACATCATCTCAAACTCTACCTCCTTCTAACTCTACTCCACAACTCCATATCTTTCACAGTTTGGTTTTATTCTGTACATCTCTTGGACACTACCCCTTCCATTTCTTTTACTCAGCAGGATTACATGTAATATAAAAAGGAGATGAGGGACATGGCAAGGGGAGAAAAATTAAGAGAACATTATTAGATTTTGTCAATGGAATTGTGAAAATCCTCAGAGCAGTGCTTTGACTTTAACTGTTGCAGGAAGAACGTCTATCTTGAAAGGGGTTATAGTTGTGATAACAAATATTTGGCAATTAAAGCTGCAATTTCGAGTTCTATCTGCATATATATTACTTTAATATTATGCACTAGTCCACTAAACATCTAACAAATCAGTGTGTTTTCCTACAACCGAAGTAATAAGCAGATTAGACACTACATTCCACCTAAAATGTTGCAAGTGGAAAAAAAATCGAGGTGCAAACTAAAAAAATGGCTTTATCAATACTTGTTAAAACTTACTTTTGATACTATTGAACTGGTGGACACCAGGAAGTAGGGACTTTGGCTGTTTCCCCTCCCCAATTTCTGAAGGTTTAACATATAATTCAATATTGTTTGGCATCACAGAGCAATGAATGAATGAGCCAAAAGGGGGTAATACATTCAAACTTGCTTCAAACAAGGGCCCCCAAAATATACCTTGCTCAGGGCACCCTGAATCCTTAAGATGCCTCTTCTTAACCAAGAGGTAAAAAGTGTCCTTAAAGTGAACAGTGGAAGGATAGAAGCCAGCCAATAAGAGAGGTGCTAAAGAGGCAATGCTCCAGGGGAAGGACAAACACAAGATGGACACACTGGGACACTAAATGCCATCAAATAGCAAGTAAGTAAATGAGAGTGACAACAAAAGCCAACCAATGGCAAGCAGTGGGCAGGCTGTAAGTTATTGGGAAGCACACGGTAGGCCTTTTGCAACCAACCTAAAAGTAGTACCCTGAATGTAAACAGTGGACGGAGAATTCAAGCCATTAATTGAAAAGGATGGTAAAAAAACGACGCTCCAGGGGAAGCAGGGACAAGCACAAGACTAGGAAGGAAAGCCGCTGAAAGCAAGCAAATGAAATTGACTCCTTGAATTTCAAACAGGGGTAGTTAGGAGTACTATTTGCTACCACTGACTTGCCCTTTGCTACCGGTGGTACTGTCCTTGCTGCCCCTGGTCTTAAGGGTTATTAAGGCAGGGGCTTAAGGGAAAGTAAACTGGGTTTTTAAAGCCAAAATTACCCTCTGACGCTTCCACTACTTGCCTTTTCCCTTGCCCCTCAGAAGCAAATATGAGGCTGACACGGTACTGAGGGACAAACGGGCAACACTGTGATGTTCCCTTCTACTACCCCTAGGTTCTTTTCGTGAATCTAAGTCTATGCTGCCCCCCTACCCACCTGACTACCTGATGACACTGTGTGGCACCGTTGGTGGAAGTGGGCAGTTGCCCCAAAAAAATAACCATAGTCCCTGGAACGTTTTTATTTTTCATATTAAGCAATAAAACACCACTGGACAATCAGTTTGTGTGTAAAATGTGCAACGTTGATATTTCTGCACTCGTCCCAAGCATTTACCAGCGACTGTGCACTATTCAAATATTGCATTCTGCTACTTGCTGTCTCTGATGTTCTCCTGTTGTACATGGTTAGAAGCAGCGTTTTGGTATCATTGGCATGTGAAAATAGGTAAACACTTGAGAAATGGGTCTTTTTCATCTGAATTGCTGCCTACCTTGCTTGGTCTTATAGACTGCAGCTATCTCTCCTCATAAGATATTTACAAGTGTGAGTATGGGTCCGAGATAGATAAAGGATAAGAGAAATCACCCAAAGGGGACAGCAGTCTGCTTGCTGCACCTTCAGCTCCTGGTCCTTGTCCAGAGCCGCCCGCCACAAAGGATGTGCAGAAAGGACGTACAATGAAAACGAGTGGGTTATGTGATATTATGTATAAGGTGCTTTATTTATTTAGAAGGTTTATAACGTAACTTAGACCACTTAGGTGCACTAAGAAAAATAAAAGTTGACGCTACAAAACGAAAACATCAGGTTGGGAAGAGCCTAGAGCTGACATTCTTCAATAGTTCCCAAGCAGCCATACTATTTAATTGAAAGCCTTTTTGAAATTGTGTTTTTCAGTATTTTCCTAAAGTGGAGGTAGCAGGAATCTGTCCAGATGTGGGGGAAAGACTGTGCTTTAATTTTGGAGCTTGGACTTCCAAGGATCTTGCTGCATTAGTCTTTTGTAGTGGTGTTCTTCAATCAGAAGGGTTGAAGTGGATCTTGAGTGTATTCGTAAGTGAGCTCTTGAAGGAATCTTGGTCCTCTGACTCAGTTTGATTTGTGAAGAATGCCTAGTGCTGTGAGCTTGCTCTTGGACTCCACAGGGGGTCCAGGGGCTCTTTTAGGGCAGTCTTACTGTGGCCAGGTTTTCGTAAATCCAGGCCATGTGTGACTGGCAAGTCACAGGTTTGATTCCTAATGCATCTTTCTTTCCTTCTGAGATTAACTCAGTGAGTGCAAACCAGTTGGCAATGTTACCCTCTGTAAATGTCTCAGGCCAGAATCTATCAATATAAACTAGATGTTAGCACGGATGTATGACGTTACAACGCATACTTTTACAACGCCTACCTTTACAACGCAATTTTTACACTGCAACATCCACTACAACGCACACCATTACAACGCATGCCATTACAACAAATACTTTAAAACTACCTTTACAACGCATTCCATTACAACGCATACTACATTTACAACGCATACCATTACAACGCATTACATTACATTGCATGTAAGGTAAGTATTGGATAGTGTAGGGGTAAAAATTACTATTCTAACTCCAGGGGGTGCAACAGTAGGGTAGGTTTTGGATAGTGTAGGGGTAAAAATTACTATTCTAACTCCAGGGGGTGCAACAGTAGGGTAAGTGTTGGATGGTAATTTTATGCGCTGTAATGGTATGCGTTGTAATAACTGAGTTGTAATGACATGCGTTGTAGTGGTTTGGGATGTAGTGTCATGCATTGTAATGACTGCGTTGTAAAAACATGCGTTGTAATGGATTTTACGTTGTAAAAGTTGCGTTGTAATGGTAGTGCGTTGTAAAAGTTGCGTTGTAAAGGTTGTTTCCCGTTAGCACACCACATTGAGCAGTACTCATATGGGATTGCTGAACCACATCCATGCACAAAGTCACCGGGCCTAAATAACTGGCAAACATGTAGTAGCCTTGAAATAAGTTTGCAACATATTGTGTTCATCACTGCAAAGGGTGCAAGTGTTCCTTCAAGCTTCAGAACATATAGAATGTGTGGCTGATGAGCAATGCCCTGCAAACACTTCACTTAAAAAGAAACAGAAATGTAGGTTCTGAATTGCAGATGTAAAAATAACCTGCATTTATTTATTTATTTACGGGTTTATAACGCGCTTGAATAAACTCCCGAAGGAGTATCTTCAAGCGCGTTATAAACCCGCAAATGAATAAATAAATGCAGGTTATTATTACATCTGCAATTAAGAACCTACATTTCTGTTTCTTTTTAAGTGAAGTGTTTTCAGGGCCTTGCTCATCAGCCACACATTCTATATGTTCTGAAGCATTCAAGCTTTCAAATGTGTTCTGAAGCCCCCAGAACAGTAAATATCAAATCCACTAGAATATTTTAGTTTTTAAATCCTGCTGGGGCCATGGGCATCATAAAATGCAACATTTGCTACAAACTTCTGAAAATTTGCTTTGAAAAGAATGACCATATTCTCACTATTGGTTGTTCCTCTATGTGTATAATTATAACAATTGGCCAGGCCTAACTAGAGGAAGAGGGAACCATGAATATTGCACACGAAAGACACCAGGCAGGCAACATGTCTACCAGCTTTTCATTGTAACACTGCAACAAGAGGTGCCCAATGCAGTGCTTTTGCATTGGTGCCCTCTCATATCCAACACCAGAGGTATGCTGCTGTTAAGAGACACAGACTTAGTTTGGCAGCAGAATAAGATTTTACAATCATTTTTCTACCAAACGTAACCATTTTGAAGTGGCAGGACAGAGCTATATGATGCCTACACAAGGGTGGTGCTGGTGCACATGCTCTGCATGGACGCTACCATGGAAAAATGCGTAAAAGCAAATGTCACAGCTGTCTTACAATTCAATCTTGGAAACCGATCAGAGAGGTGTTTGCTTTATCCAGCAGAGTTATGCCTCTGGTAAGACTTACATTTTTTGTGCAGGCTTCAAATAGCTGAGCTATATCTGCCAGACACCTGAGCCATCCCTCAGGTGACAATGCTCCATTACCAAAGGGCAAGAGCCACAACCCATCATTTCTGA
Source organism: Lissotriton helveticus (assembly GCF_964261635.1). NCBI lineage: Eukaryota > Metazoa > Chordata > Amphibia > Caudata > Salamandridae > Lissotriton > Lissotriton helveticus. Next base: position 1,780,684,873 of record NC_136065.1, read on the forward strand.
TTCATTTCCTCTAATATTGCCACAGGCCACGCATTTTGTGCCTTAATGCACCCACTAAATATATTGGAAAATATACATGCAGGATATGAATTGTTACTTAAAGTGCAACAAACACCCTAAGGCACCTTAGTGCTGAGCTGACATCAATTGGTGTTTACCACAATGGTTACTGCATTTTTGTCTTCGCATTTTATCTTGAGATTTCCTCACTTATTTCTGATTAGATATGTCAGGAGAAGTTTGCAGAGTGTGGGGATTGGTAAACAACTCAAAATTCTGATCTGTGTGTCCATGGGATAGAATAACTTTGAATCAGGGTCTAACTAAAGCCTGTGGGCCTGATTCACAAAGGTAAACGCACACATTTTGTGTAATTTTACACTTTTTCAGTATACACAAAACTGCATTTTAATGGAAAGTTTATTACTGTGAAGACTCTGCAATTGGGGCAGAAAACTTCACACATAAAAAGGTAGGCCACGTCTACCTTTTAAAGTTTGGAGTTCCCCGCCCCCATTGCAGAGTCTCCGCAGTCGTAAACCATTAAAATGCATTTTTGTGAATATTACATTTTTTAACTTACATAAAATGTGTACGTTTGCCTTTATGAATCACGGCCTGTCAGTTTATAGAAAACGTATGGATAGGTTAGCGTATGGTCAGGTTACATCAGTGGCGATATGGCTAGCTTCTGTTTTGGCATTATCATGGCCTCACAGTGCTGTAGGGTTTAAGAATGTTGATTTGTATTGTAGTTGTATTTATACAGTGCTTCTTACACCTAACGAGGCACCAAAGTGCATTTGGTGAGTAGTAGCACACAACTCCATATAGTGATATTGCTTGAACAGTGTGTGTTTGTCATGTGGTCTACATGGGGAGTTTTTAAATGTCATGTGTCAGGACCAGAAGTATGTTTCATTGCTGTTACTCAGAGTGACTTTGAAAGACAATGACTAAGATCCAGGTTGCTTAAGCAGTAGATTCTAGTTGAAGGACAGAAGTATGTGAGTGCAGTCTGGCCTATGTTTGAAGTGCTTTGCTGTGTAGATAGATCAGAAATTGCTAAAACTGTGTAAAAATCAAGCATGTAGCTGCATTTACTAATGGGCGTAGGAGAGACGTGAGAATACACACGGCTGCTCAAACAAATATCTGCCATCTATGGAGTAATCTCCATTTATAATGTAGAATACAGGGCTAAGAAAGTGCACAGAGATGAAGGGAGCTATCCTTCAGATGTGCAAACTCAGGGATTCAGGCATTCAATCAACCCATAACAGTCTCTGTGTAAGCAAAAATACAAATAAACGTCACACTACAGTTGTGCCAGCAGCACCCACATCACATTTTGCTTAAGGCAGCACCTATGAAGAGAAAACACGTTGGAGGCCTGGAAATTAAGTAGAATAGGTGATAAACCCTGATGACAGAATATACGTTTTTTGTTCAGTTTCTGTTTAAATAGGTCCTAATATTATGAATGGGTTCAAAGCACTGGAAGAATTAAACAAAGCCATCTTTCTGCCATACCTATGCTTTTGGGCCTCTCCGGGGTTAAGAAAGTGCTATCCAAAACACAATACCATAAATTATCACTGCCTCTCTCTATTACATTCTGATAGATTCTTGCATTCTCCGAATTTTGCTGAAGTTCACGTGTGATGAGGTATCCTTGCAGGGTATTTGTAGATGTGGTGGGATCTGGTAGCTGGTCCTTTCCTCCTTGTTGATCTATTTCCAGGGACTTTAAAGAGCCTATCATGGTTTGATTACAGGTTGAATAGTACTGGAAGGGTGCAAATTCCACACTAGTAATTAAATGGCACTCTGCAGTACCAACCACCAGTACCGTTCAATGTTGAGTTAAACCACTCCCATTTCCCTTCTGCCCCCCTTTCAACTAAATGTAACCGTAACAGGAAGACTCATCAGAGGTATGCCTTTATACATTATGAATTAGGTGGCCAGTTCCTGCCTCTCAGGGGCTTTCTTTGACCTGTCCTAGTACCTTTGCCCCTATTATTAACTCTCTAACACCCCTTTTCCTCCCACTGTCTCCTTGTCCCTTAAACTCAACCTCATTCCACCTCCTAATCCCTCTGGCCTTCACCATTTTTAATATTCCTTTGTTCCCCACATTTTAACTTGATGTGTATGACCAGCAGCAAGTGAAGAACTGCCGCAATGCCCAGGGTTGACCTGCTCTTATCTGCAAGGCTCCTTCCTCATTCCCACTGCCTTCCATTCTCCCACCCTTTCTCCTCTCTCTTTTCCTTATCCTCTTCCCTCTGCACTATGAGGCAGCAATATACCTACAACATACTTTAGAACAAGCTCACCTTCATCACACTCCAGTCTCAACTCCTCACATCCTTAGTATCCCAAATGGATAAAAGAGGAGGAGGCTTTACAAAGGCTCAGACAGATTCATACCACTCAAGACCTGCCTTTGCCTGAATCATGGACCAAAGGCACTGTCGGTCAACACAAAAGTAGAGATGTTGAAGACAGAAAACAGAACCTTGGAACTGAATAGTCAAATGACTGCACTGGCAAGATCATCTTTTTGCATCACACAAGGATGTATAATTGGTCATCAAATAAAAGGCAAAAGGCTCATGACACCCACTGGAGTTTCAAACCATAATGCTCTTAGAAGGAACTTTTCAAGATCCTCTCAGAAGTTCACCACATGGCCTACATGACTACCAATCCCCGTATGATGCCCTTGCAGACACCCTGTCATGAAAACTGATACACCTCTGAAGTCAGTCACCCAGCATCCTCTATCCTTAGACCATACAAGAAAATCTACACTGTCAGACAACACATTTGTGGCAACTTTCAAACAACTATTTTCTACCCACTCAAAAACCCTACCCAAGATCAGCCTATTGGCTTGTTCACTGTCAGACATGTGTTCATTTTGAGCTTACAAAAATGTCCTACTCTCCACTAACACTACTATATAGGACAGAGCGGATGTATGTCATCACAACACATGCTTTTACTACACATGCCTTTACAACGCAGGTTTTACAACGCAATTCGTTACAACGACTTGCGTTTGGGGGCGCTGGATAGTGGAATAGTTTAATTTACTATTCCAACTCCAGTCCCCGTGGATAGTAGGGAAGGTTTTGGATAGTAAATTAAACTATTCCCTATCCTACAGCACCCTCCAGCGCAATGCGTTGTAATGACTTGCGTTGTAAATCCTGCGTTGTAATGGTAGTGCGTCGTAAAAGTTGCGTTCTGATGGACGTTTCCCGGACAGAACATAACTGACAACTCCTTGAACAGAGACAATATAAACGCCCCCAATACATCTTAACACTCAGACAATCAAACAGAAGAAGCTTGATGCAACTGATTGAGCTTGATATTGACCAATCTTCAATAGGAGATTCTGGTGCAAGCCGAGTGAAAGAGCTGCATTCAATGAAATCGTCAAATTCCTAGAAGAAAACAACCTTTTCTCTAATTGACAAACTGGCTTCAATCCGGGCAGAGGAACAATATACACTCTCCTTTCCACCTACAGACCACAGCTGACAGGAATGGAGTTGCCACAAATTACTTCTAGGATTATCTGCTATCGCTTTAATCAACTACAGAGGGTAGAATATCTTATTATGTAAGGAATCCTTTTAGTCTGAATCTCCTTCTAACTTTTTTGCAGATAAAGCCACCATACTCATTGGCTCCCTTCGCCACCAAATCTGGGGTGCTACAAGGTTCTATCATCTTGCTTACCTTACTCAATTACCATCCTCATTAAGTCCTTCATATTAACTTATTATAACTATACTGACACTACCTAGATCATCATCAAGCTGGAAAAGCAGCTCGACCTGGACTGCTCCAGCAGAGACCAATGCTCTATGCCATTGACCTGTGGATGTAACCAACCATGTGAAACTCAAGGGAGCCAAACCACGATCCTCACAGGTAGAAAATGAAAGAATTAACCTTTTACGGACATCTGAGCTCAGAAACGTGCTCATCCCATGATGACATCAACAGAAGTAATGACTGGTATTTTATACATGGTGCAGCAAACAGGAAGATCCTGCGAGGAATCAGTGACGAGAGCCCTGAAATGGCCCCAATTTGCTAGATTCCTGGATATTTGGTCCTTGTAAAATTTCCAACATATTGGTCATGACATGGCTGTAACACAATGGCGGGAGGGGTGTTGCACACTGGATGACCTGTATTCTGGAGGAACCTTCATAAAATTTGGGGAAGCCCCGGAGCATTAGGAGGGCAACCAGGCCTGTTTTGTAATATCCTAAGTTGACCAGGCTGACCATGGAGATCTGGAAAGAATTCCCTGGGGTGTCTGAGTCATCACCAACACTTGAAATTATTTCAGACTCAGGAGGGAGTCCTACGATGGTCTCACTGTGGTATAAGGCTATCGAGGCAGAGAGAAAAGGGAAACCATTGCAGGTAGTGCAATAATGGGAGGTGGACATTCATCAACAGATAAAGAATTGGAAGCAATTGACCTGCAGGTTTAGAAAATATCAAGAAAAGCTAGACTCCATTTGACACACTTACATTTCCTACATCGTACATACGTGACCTTGTATAAGATTGAGAGTATATATCTATACTACACTCTACTAGGCATTTATAAAGCCTTCCTTAATCATTCCAAGAGGTAGTGGGAGAGTGTCCCAGAGTTTTGATGTCAGGTAAGCAAATGAGCGTTTCTCTACAAATCCGAGATATGGGAAGAGGAAGCATCCCTTCATACGGGAAACAACCTTTACAACGCAACTTTTACAACGCACTACCATTACCGCAAAAATTTTACAACGCAACATCCATTACAATGCATGCATTTACAACACAACCATTACAACGCATGACACTACAATGCACACCACTACAACGCATGCCATTACAACTCACTCATTACAACGCATACCATTACAACGCATAACATTACCATCCAACATTTACCCTACTGTTGCACCCCCTGGAGTTAGAATAGTAATTTTTACCCTTACACTATCCAACACTTACCCTACTGTTGCACACCCTGGAGTTAGAATAGTAAATTTAACCCCTACACTATCCAACACTTACCCTACTTTTGCACCCCCTTGAGTTAGAATAGTACATTTTACCCCTACACTATCCAATACTTACCAAACATGCAATGAAATGTAATGCGTTGTAATGGTATGAATTGTAAAGGTATTATGCGTTGTAATGGAATGCGTTGTAAATGTAGTTTTTAAAATTTTGTTGTAATGGCATGCGTTGTAATGGAATGGGTTGTAATGGATGTTGCGTTGTAAAAAATGTGTTGTAAAGGTGTGCGTTGTAAAAGTGTGCGTTGTAACATCATACATCCCTTCATACGCATGGCATGGCCTTTTAGCATGGTGTCAGACTATTGGGAAGTAGTGGTGGAGAGGCTGTGTACAGCTACGGATAATATCTAGGCCTGGGCGGTAAATTCCGTTCCGTTTGCGGAATTTGGGTAATTTCGTGTTCCACGGAGAATGCGAAATTGCCAACATTTCTGCGATACGCGGCTTCGCAGAATTTTTTGCTTGTTCGCACTTTCAAAATGCCTGTGCATGAGATATTTGTCTCCGAGCAAGCAAACAGCGTTCACGAACATGAAAAAAGCATCGCAAACGGAGGGAACAAGAAATTCCACGTGTTTGCAAACTTTTGCGTGCTCGCTGAGATTTTTTACTGTTTTGCGGAGCTTTGCATAGAGCGACTATGCAAATTCCGCCCACCCCTAATATTATCCCAGAAGTCACTATAAAACACTTACTCTGGGTATAATCCCAAAACCCAGCAAAGATAAGATGTGATACAGGATTGCGCTTTTGGGATCAGTCTTCACAAAATGTCAAATTGCAGCGTGCTGGTTGAATTTCAGAGTGCATGAAGTGGAAACCTGGGTGAAAGACATGACAGAGAGGGCCCTGGAAGAGGAGTCACTCATAAGAAATACTGGAAGGGATTAAAAGGCGCTGAAGCCCAAGCAGCCTAGGCTGCAATTAATAATACTATATTCAATCTACCAGGTGACGGGGAACAGCGTTTACAACGCAACTTTTACCACGCAGTACCTTTACCACGCAACTTTTACAACGCAAGTCGTTACAACGACTTGCGCTGGGGGGCACTGTTGGATAGTGAATAGTTTAATTTACTATCCAAAACCTTCCCTACTATCCACGGGGACTGGAGTTGGAATAGTAAATTAAACTATTCACTATCCAGCGCCCCCCAACACAAGTCATTGTAACGACTTGCGTTGTAAAGCCTGCGTGGTAAAGGCATGCGTTGTAAAAGCATGCGTAGTAACGACATACATCCCCAGGTGACGGTTATTCATAGACTCAAAGGACAGATATGGTTAACTTAGGAGAAGGTGCAGATAAAAAAGGCACTGAGCCGTGATGGCATTGCTCACAAACATTGGTAATGCATCGGTTTCACCTATGTGATGAATAATAAGCAGTTTTTATCAAACACTGTGAGGGGTGAAGGAAAGCGCTCCCTTACAAGTATCAAAGGAGTGGAGAGGATGGGGCACAGTGGCCAGAGCCGCTGACTCGAGAGCTGTGGATTCCGGTTCGAGTCTTGGCAGAGCAACATCTGTGATTCTGGGCAAGTCATGAAATCTCTCCCAGTGATACGTTGTGCTATATAAATCTGCTGCATGATGAAAAAACCGAAAGAGGCAAAACTTTAAGAAAAAATAGTTCAACCAAAGTGGATTTTAACAGCATTTCGGCTACGGGGAACTGACAAGGGAAGCAAACAAGGAACAAGCATTGGTAAATACAGGAAAATATGCTGCAGCCAATAGATGGAGAAAAAGCAAGTGGCAGCACAGGAACCAATGGAAAGCCAAGAAAGAGAGGGGTGGGATGTAACCCCCTCTAAAGTTTATATTAAAAGCAATAGATTTCACAAGCACAGCACAAGCGCTGTGCAGGCGAAAGGGATGAGGACTTGCACAGTAAGCGGGAATATTGAATCCTACAGAAAAGTTCCTAATGAAGATTGTGTTGTGAGGAAAAAGTAGACAATACCAAGATTGTTAATAAACCTTCCTTTCTAGAGGGAGTGAGCGACCTGTTTATGTTTATGTTTATAGAATGTTTTATAGCGCGCTCCATTACTCACGAGTATCCTGGCGCGTGTGTGAAGTTAATGTCATGATCTGTTGAAAAGTAATGTTTTCTTTGTCTTTTATGTTACGTGGAAAATGACAAATAAGGACTTCTTTGAAAAAATTAAGACACTTAGAAGTATTCCTGGATTTTCATCTATCAGTTGCACTTCAAAGGAACAAAATGATCAGAATCACCGTTTCTAATCCTACCACCCTCTGGTGCATTTTCTCACATTTAGGCTTGGCACCGAAGGGCCACCATCTACCTGATGTGATATCAACTGGAAAATGCAAACAGATTTTATTTGGACACATCACTCTACCTGCTCAAAAGACTATAAAAAAGCAGCAGCAAGACAACTACAGCACCAACAACTGGTTTATCACACTACTTCAGCTCTCCAACCGCTTGACCTATGTGCTTCACCTTCAAAGGGTTTTTCTACGGCTCACAGGGGAATCTAAATAAATTGTTGGTGAGACACGCAGACTAGAACCTCCCCTTAAAACTAGCCCCAAACTGATTGACCTGCCTTTCAAGAAGGCACACATCTCTGTTCATTGTAGATATTATCATACCTCATTCCTCTTGGTTCCACTACAAGATTAAGGGGCAGATGTATCATTGTAGCAGTTTGCGAATCCTTAATAGCGATTTTTAAAGAATCGCTATTAAGGACTCGCAAAATGCTATGTAGGTAGAAATCACAGTAATTTTTTGATTCCTAAATATTCCTTCTAAGGAATCACTTCCCATTCATTCCTATGGGCCAAGAGGCTCATAGGAATGAATGGGAATTGCATGCGCAATTTGCAAGTACCCAATAGGTACTCGCAAATTGCACATGCAATTTCAAGGGTGCAAGGGTTCCAAAAGGGCTCCCTGTTGCACCCCTGAATTGTGCATGTGTGCACATGTGGTGCTTAATTTGAGCTGGTGGTTTCCAGTGTTAGGCACTGGCACCTAGCTGTCAACACCAGCACTTATCACTGTCTGCCACATGGTGGCGCTGATTGTCAAATTTAGAGATTAGCACAACAACACTTGATTCGTACTTGAATACACATTAAAAAATATTAAAACCTGTCACTCAAGCTATTGTTTATAGCATTGGGGGCCTGGAATAGTCTGAATTATCACACTTGTAGGAGTGTGATGATTAGTAGCTTTGTTGTCATTGGCAGCACTGACAGGGGCAATGGGTGGTGCACGCTGCTGTGGGCTACTGCAGAGGGCCCTGGCACTTATGTTTTTTAACAAATCAAGCACTGGAGGAAAGGGCTATAACATTAAAAAAAAAACTAAATTATGCCTTACAGTACTTTTGAATTTGTCATATTGATTTAATAAATATATAATGTATTTCTTACAAAGGTATGCAGGATCACAAACGTTCTATAGTGTTACCCAATGAGTCAATACCAGAAGGATGAAAGGCTGAGATGCCCGTGCTCTAAAATCAAACTCATGCTGTGGGCTCTTTAAATTCCTGCGGAAGGCACATATACCTATCTATATACAAGTGCATATTTAGATTTGTTTTCAATTACATGATATAGCGCTTCTTACCCCTTATTGGAGGATGATATATTAATTTCCACTAATGTAGTGGCACTGCACGCTGCGAGTAGTTTCACACTGCTAAGAATTTTTTTTTATAAAGAAACATTTGCTTCTAATAGTAATGATATGTAATGCTGCACTGTGACAACGTCTGCAAATGCCCCCTGGACTCTTTAAGGAGGGCTTGTGCGGCGTAGGGGAGGTGGAAAGCAGGGACAGCTCTAACCGTGATGTCCAGACACAGTCCTGGTGAGACCTGCTCTCTCTGGTCAGGACAGAGGGCGCGAGAGGTCGGCTATAACCACCCAGGGTCATTTTATCAAACGGAGCCAGCGAACTGAAGGGCTGGCTAACACTGATCTGTTCGATGCGTGCATCAACCCACTGAACTACCTCTCCAGAAACAGAAAACGTACAAAGTGAGTTGGCAATAAGGTGTGTGGGGGTAATAGGACGCTGTATGTGGTGCACAGCGCAGGAATATTTGCCGGTGGCTAAGACAGCCACTGGAGGGACAGATAACATTAACCCGTTCCTCCCAGAGGCGGCGCGGCCCGCTGCCAGGCGCTGTGCGCGGAGTGCCCTCACCTGCAGCTGCTGGTTGTACTCCGTCAGGTTGGTGTTGTAGTTCCAGCTGGCAGACACGCTGTTGAACATGATAATCTCGGCCGTGCTGTTGTAGTCATTGGCAAAAGTCTGCGCCCCGGCCTCGTCCTTCGTGTAGGTCCCCGGTAAGTAGGAAGGGTCCAGCCCCAGGGCGGCTGGCGCCAGCAGCAGCAGGAGCCCCCACGCCGGGAGAACCATCTTGGCAATCTGTGTGCTTCTGCGAGGCTCTGCCCCTCCTCACCTCAGCAAAGCCACGCTCCCAGGGCTGCCAGGACTTTTTAACCGCAGCCCTGTGCCCGCCCTGCCCACTAGAGCGGCCTCCCCCAGCAGATAAGGCAGCATCTGCGTGCCCTCCAGTGCCCTCGAGCGCAGGCTCCCTCTGGGGGCGCCGCGCAGCGAGACAAGTTCAGGTGCAAAGTCCCGCCGGGCGCGGCTGGCCCCAGGTAGGATGGTGGGTTCGATCGACGTCTTTCCTCCTTTCCTTCAGGACAGTGGACTTTGTAGCAGGGAATTAAACTGCCCTATGCGATAAGAGGGGGGGTCAGAGTCAGGAGGTGGGGAATGAAGGAAGAAATGCAGCACAGGTGAAAGGAAGACAAGGAAGGAAGGACAAATTAACACAAAGGAAGGAACGAGGAAAATGATACGGTAAGGTGATGGAAGGAATGGAGGAAACCAAGTATGATAAGAACTGTATAGACGAATGAAGGAACACACAAGAAATGGAAGGATAGGAGAAAAGTAAAACAAAGGGAGAAATTAAAAGTAAGGAAAGAAAGTAGGGACGGACGCGGCAAGGTGAAGAAAAGAGGGGTAGTAAGGAGGGGAAGCAAAAACGACGAACGATGTAGGGAAGAAGGAAACAAAAATCAAGAAAAAGGAATAAGAAAAAGGTTAAAAGAGGACGGGATTAAGAAGAAGGAAGACAGTAGAAAGTAGGTGGATGCAAGGAGGGAGTAAGGAGGAGTAGAAGGAAACGAAGAACGATAGGGTGTAGGGGAGAAGGAAAGAAGAAACAAGAAAAGAAAAATGAGAAAAACAAAACAGAGGAAGGAATTAAAAGGAAGAGGTGAAAGTAGGCACGGATGCAGGAAGGTGAAGGAAGGAGAGGAGGAAATTAGGAAGGTAAGGAAAAACGAAGAACAACAAGACTTAGGGGAGAATGAAAGAAGAAACAACAAAGGGAAGAATGGTACGATGCAGTGGGAAGTGGGGAAGGAAGAAAGAAAGATAGGATGAATGAATGGATAGAGTGAAGTAAGGCTGGAGGAAGACAGCAAGGAAAGAAATAAGGTTAGCAGGACGGAAGGTAAGGAGGAAGGACGGGACAAAGAAAGAACAAGACAGAAATCAACTATACAAGAAACAAAGGGAACTAAACACGAACTAAAGAGAGAAAGGAACGATCGATGAAAAAAAAAGAAGCAAGAGAGGAATGGACGAGAAGAGGAAGACAAGAAAAAAGCCAAGAAGATAAACGACAAGGTAAAGAAAGAAAATAGAAAGGAGAGCATATGCACCAGAACCTCTGGAATAACAGAATGGAGTGAGAACAAATAAACACAATAAAGAAAGTGTGAAAAGGGGAAAAGGATAGGGAAGAAACGCAAGAAAGAAAAAAGAAAATTCCGTTAGAATGAACCGAGAAAGGAAGCCGGTCAGATCAGAGGTGATGCAGGAGCCGAGTGGGTGATGGAGGAGGGGAGGAGGAGGCGGGAGAAGCAGCCCAGGCTCTTGCTGCGGATAGGCCGATAGCTCCGGGCACCTGGGCACGTCAGGTCGTCAGTGCAGCGGCGGCAGCAGCAGCTGTCCAAGAGGTTGCCGGAGAGCCAGCATCCTCTCCAGAGCAAACGAGGCATGTGTGCCAGGGAGAGGGGGAGAGGACTGAGAGGGGCAGCGGGGAGGGACGAGAGCAGAGGCATGACAGGAGGAGGAGAGGGAAAGGGACGAGAGCAGGATGGGAGTGAGAGGGATGAGAACTGAAAGAGGAGAAGGGCGGCTGGGAGAGGGGAGTGAGGAAAGAACAGATAGACGGGAGTACAGGAAGAGGAGAAGGGGGCTGGGAGAGGGGAGTGAGGAAAGAATAGAGAGATAGACGAGAGTACAAAAAGAGGCGAAGACAGAGAGAGGAAGGAGTGAAAGGAGAGCACCTAGAGAGGCAGAGGAGGACAGATAAGGTGGTGAGAGGAAAGAACAGAGACAACGAGATAGAAAGATGGGGATGAAAAAAGGGCATGGAGGGGATGTGGGGAGATTGGGAGAGTGGGGTGAGAGCTCAAAGAGAAGGGGGGAGGACGAGGGGAATGAGGAAAACGCATAGAAGTGAGATGGGAGCAGAAGAGAGTGGGACGGGAGACTTAGAGAAAGGAGCAGGCAATGGAAGAGAAGAGATATAATGAGAGAAGGACAGAAAATGTAATGTCAGAGAAGAACAGAGGCCGAGAGAGAGAGAGAGAGAGAGAGAGAGAGCGAGAGAGATGGGAATGTGGGAAGGGACAGAGAGGAGAGGTGGGATGGATGGGAGGGAGAGGAGAAGGGGGGCTAACAAGGAGAAATAAGGAGACAGAAGGATGGAATGAGGAAAAGGGCAGAGGGGTAAGATAGGAGAACGAGAGTGAAAGGGATAGGAGGACAGAACGATGGGAGAGAAGGGGAGAGAGTGAAGGAATGTGGAAGAGGGCAGCGAGGAGAGGGGAGGAGAGGGCACAGAAAAGAAGAGACTGGAGGGAGATGGGAAGAGAAGAGCAGGAAAGGTAAAATGGGTATATGGGAAAATAGGAGTGTGAGGACTGAAAGGGGGGAGAGAGAAGGAGACGTAGGAGTGTAGGAGAGCAGGGCAGCAGGTAGAGATGGGGAACGTAAGACTGGCGGGCAATGAGAAAGGAGGACAGAGAGAGCAGGGCAGCAAGGAGAATGGGGGTTCACATGGGCAGGCGGGGAGGTAGACCACAAATATGAAAGAGTGAGAAGAAAGGGCAGAAAGAGAGAGTGCTAGAGAAGAGGAGAGAGAGAGAACTTATCAGGTGGAGATAAACAGAGGAGAGGGGAAGAGAGCAGAGAAAGAGGACAATGGGGGAGCAAAGGAGGGATGCTACGACCAGGGCTTTAAGTGGGCCGGGTCTCACAGGGTTTGAGCACTAGCAGTTTTATGTCCTTGTACAGGTGGCCCGTTTATTTCCGGACTGCAGTAAAAGAAGGCCCATCCATGTGTAGGTGCTCACACTGCTTGCTGCTTATTTATCTTCTACAAATAACAACCATTGACAAAGCCAATAGTCCTGACTTGTTGGAGGTATGATGTTACTTGTTGTATCATATATCTGGACGCAATGGCAGAATCCGAAAAATAGAAGTTGGCGGCGCTCTATGATAAGCACAGATTTTCACCTTAAGTGTTTTTAGCCACGCCCTTAATTACATTGGCCACGCCCAATTGAGAGACCTCCCCACTTTTTTCATCCCACTTAAAGCCCTGGCTTTGACTAATAGGAGAGAGGTGAATTGGGGGAAAAGAAGATAGGGAAATGAAAAAGTAGGGCAGAGAGAAGGAGACATGAAAGAAGAAGCAGGTAGAAAAAGAGAGAGATGGCCAGAAAGAAGGGAACAGAAATACGTGGAAAAAGAGAGACACTTTGAAAGGTGAATGAGAGGAGCAGAGAATAGAAAATGGGAGTAGAACAGACAGATAAATGAGCAAGGAGGAGAGGGAGTTGAGAATAGAGGAGAAAGACAGGAAGACAAGACTCAAAGAGAGGGATAGAGCGAGAGAGACATAACAGAACATAACGTGTATTAGCAAAGCGCACGTTCACCCGTGGGCATCTTGGCGCTGAACAACATAACTTTTGTTAGCCAACTTAATGGTACTCATTATATCGACCTCAGGAGGATGAAAGGCTGAGTGAACCAGTCAAGATTTGAACGTGTGAACATGAGATCAAACACAGGCTCCTTTAGTGGACGCATTAGGCGGAAGAGGGAGAATGAGAATGAATGAATTTGGTGGAAGGCTATAGACGGAAAAAGTACAACTGTGACACAAGGTACGCTAATCACATTTTATAGTGGCCTTCACTGTGCTCAAGATTACTCATAGAGGTAGAGCAGTGCAAGAATTATCATCTCAATCGAACAATATACTTGAAAGTAGAGCAACGCACAGTACAGTATATTTGTGGAGGGGAAGATAGTCACTGCCATTAGGTTCAGTGGTGAGTATTGGCACGATCCACCATTGCATTGTGGCCCCTAAATTATATAAAAAAGCCCACAGGACAGAATACACAGTGAAGGGATCTCAATTTACATTCTCCCTTGTATACCTGTATATTACTTACCCTTGGGAGGAATGTAGAATGCTGTATTGGGTTTCCAGATTCCTGTAAGGGTGGTCATGTTCTAGTGCAGTCATTTGGAGCTTGGCTGGCAGAGGAACAGCTACCTGATGTCATTGGGAATTCTTGTTATGTGAATAAAGCATATTCACCCACTTACCTGCTGTACAACTACTCGTTCTTCCGCTTCAAGAATTCGGCAACGAGTTGTGCCAGTCAGTCCCTGCGTTGAGCCAGCAGCTGTGTACCCAGCGTGTAGTGCTCGTTGCCAAGTTTTAAGTCTTGTAGGTGCCCATGCCATAATAAATCAGAAATGGACTAAGGAGATGGAATCCGATAAGACCCTGCAGGAGGTGAAGCGTTTGGTAGTGCCGGGGAGCAGGAGAGAGAGTGCTGTGTCTCTTGGTGTTAGGCCTTACATACAACTTTTGGATGAGTTGCCTGTGGTTGGTGATGCTGTTGTAATGAGAGCTGAACAACTTGTTCCTCCTCAAGGCTTGAGGTATAAGCTTATTGAGATAGCTCATGAGGGGCACTTGGGCCAAACCAGAACGAAGAAGAGATTGCGTATGGACTTGTGGTGGCCCGGGATGGATGTTGAAGTTGATAGGTGGGTCGAGAAGTGCAGTGTTTGCAAAGAGGGTGAAAAACATTTGAAAGTGGGAGCACAGGCGGGCTTAGGATGCATAATAGATCATAGGCAGCCGTGGCATACCATTTGCATACCATTTGCATGGATTTAATTGGCCCAACAAATGTGTTGAGAGGGGACCATAGATTTGCCATGGTGGTCGTGGATGTGTGCATTAAGTGGCTTGTTGTGAAATTTATGAAAGAGGTTACAACCAAAGCAACTGTAGGCAGGCTGAAGGAGATTCGGTGTGAAAAAGGGATACCTTCTGTGGTCATTACAGATAATCGTACACAACTTACCTCTCATGAGAAAGGCCAGGATTTGTGGAAGCTTCTGGTGTTAAGCACAACCACACCTCCCTTTATAGTCCCCAAGGGAACGGTATGGTTGAGAGGGCAAACTGCATGGTCAAATGGGCCATTCAGATGGCGTTAGCTGGTAGAAGAGATGTTGGTAGTTTGGTCTCTGAAATGGTATGGGCATATCACTCAAGTGGGCATGGAGTGACTAGCAAGATATCCTATGAGCTGATGCATTGGAGATTTCCAAGCACGAAGTTGGTTCCCACGTGAATGAAAGAAATAATTCATGGAGTAGGCGACCAGGTATCAGTTCAGGAGGACAGACTTTCTCAACGCATTTGTCAAGGTGATTGGGTAAAGCTGAGGAGCAGTAGGTTTGAAGGTGATCTGTCTAAATTTAGAGGTCCGTTCAGGGTAGCACATACACTACGTCATGTGGTGGTGTTGAAGAATGGTGAGGGATGGAACTATAGGTGTGTGGCGTTGTATCAAAAGGGGGTAAGATGTGATGTGGTTCTGAAGCATAATACCCAGCCTTCTGACAGTGCTTACATGATGATGTCAGATGAGAAATTGACTCTTCCTTCCCAAGTGATTTCAGGCATAAGTGCATCTGCTCTGGACAGAGGAGGTGCTTGTGTCAATGAGGGTCACGATGATACCACAGTGGAGAGAACAAGAAGTAGGAGAGTTCACCACCTTCCAGGTTATCTTGATGATTATGTTCTTGCTTGAACTCCTTGGTTTTAGTTTGGATTATTCATGTTTTTTCCTTATGGATTTTTTTGTAACATATTGTTGGTTGGTTATGAATAGGGAAGGGGATGTGTTATACTTGTATATTACTTACCCTTGGGAGGAACGTGGAATGCTGTGTTGGGTTCCAGATTCCTGTAAGGGTGGTCGTGTTCCAGTGATATTAGTTGGAACATTGGCTAGCAGAGGAACAGCTACTTGATGTCGTAGGAAAATTTTGTTATGTGAGTAAAGCACATTATCCCACTTACCTGCCGTACAACCACTCGTTCTTCCACTTAAAGAAGTGTCTTGTGAGTGAGCGATGACGGGACCTTTTTGGTTCCTGATGGACTCCGTAGAACTAACGTAAGTGGTCAGGTGTGGTGAACAGAGTTCATGTTTAGAATGTTGAGTTTACAGTTACACTCTCAGGGATAAAGATGTGTAATACTAAGCTCCGTGCGTGGCTTATTTATTTACGGGTACCCCGGCTGGGTAGGACGCTACAACAGGCGATAAGATAGGGGATACATAACCTGGAAATCGACAGTGCTCTCCCAGACAGTTTGGCATGGTCCAACAAACTGCTTGTGCATGGCACACATGCCTCAGTCGAAGTGACAATCAATGTTTGTTGTATGTGGAGTCAAAGCACCACTACAGCCACTATGAAGCATTTGAAGATAACAAAAGCCTCACTGAGAAGTTTACTAATCTTTGGCCAGAAACTTAATGTTAAGCATGCAAAAGAGGCACTGTACTACAACACAACGCAGAGCTATAAGACATACCGAATGTTAATGTTAGAGGCAGCAACTGCCAAGTACATAGAAGTGCTCGAAGCAGCAGTGACAGACAAAGGCAAGAAAGCGCTAGACAAATACAGAAAAGCACCAAAGGCAGTGAAAACCAGGTTGAGAGATTATTGTGGTATTTACCAAAAGCTAGGTGAAGAGAGTCATCATACCACTTCTGTGGGCACAGTGACCCAAGTAGAATACCCGGGGCTGTGAATATGGAGCTGTTGATCCCTTAAGCGGACACCACCGAAAGTGCTGGGTGCTTTCTACACAATTAGAGTCCTTTAAGTGTTGAAAAGCTCCGTTGGCCAAGCAAAAATAAGCTGTACCCATTCTCATTAGCCACAACGACCCTGAAACAAACACGTCGCAAGGAGTTGTCGATGGTATGAATTGTGCATGCACACTGGATGTCGTCATAAGGCACCCACACGCCATCTGATTCCCAGGCAGGCCAGGAGATCCGGTGGACTTTTACACTATGCCAGTTTGTGACACCGGATCTGGGTATCACAGCAGGCACCTGAGCTCACTCAAACTATTAACGACATCAATTACTCGCCGCTGGCATCATAAATAGCCGGCACTCTCTCTACTAATTTATCATCGAGGAGGGGAGGAAAGCACATATAGGCGCAGACGTGGAGAACGTAGCATGGAACATTAAGGGTGTTGAGGAAAAGTGTTCTTCTGATCGGCATAATTTGTACCAGGACTCCATTGCTTTTTCATTGCCATCTCTGTCAGGAATACGCTCCACAGGATCCGGTTGTAGCTCAAAGGTGTCCACCTCCTAATGTTTCCAAATCCCTGACTTATGTATACAGGGAATTCAAACCATTAGGCGAGGGAAAAAACAGGGAAGGGGAAGGGACTGCTGGGATGTTAGGCTCTGAAAGACATAATCATAGAAAACATTATTAAACAATGCATACGTTATAATCTCTACTCTCATCAATTCTCGATATGGGAAATGTATACAGGAGAGATTAGAAACACACCTCCAACTGTGGAACCAACAATCCAACAGCAGACCAGGAAAACAAACAATAAGCACAAGCCCATTTCTCGAAACCCAGGAAGAAAGGACACCGTCCTTGTAGAACAATTAAAGGGCTTGGAATAACTCTCCAAATAAGACCTGGAGATCGTTAGTCTATAGAACAAATCCTAGTAAGTCTTCTTCCTTGACTTCAATGTATATTGTATCCTCATATACCATGGAAGAAGGCTCAGTACCACAATGCAATCCGATACAAACGGAAGAACGTAGCAACACTACTGAACTCCGCTGTATATGATATAGTGGAAAAAAGGTCCAAGTCGTAATTGCGGCTAGGTCTTCTCCAACCTACCACCGCACTAAAGGCAAACTAGAAATGTACATAACCGGTAACGCGTGGCAGGTTACACACAGCGTTCCGTTATAGGAGAAGCAGAGTGTCCTTATCACAGCAGCATGTAGTAGCCACCACTATGCTCTGCAATAATATCAATACCCAAGAAGGATGTAAAACAAAACGGTAACGTGTGGTCCGTCGACCCACTACGTTCCGCTTTGTGTCAGAAGCGCAGCCGCGTAGTAGTGGCACAGACACCGGAGGAAACAAGCCAGACTCCAGAAGGCAGAAACGGCAGCGTGTGGTCGGCCGACACACCGCGCTCAGTTTCATGTAGAAGGAGCAGCCGCTCCAATCACTCACCCGCCTCTGAAGCCGCACTTGCCAGCAGAAAACACGGGGACTCGGAACAGCTCCGGGACTCGAAGAAGAGCAAACCGCTCACAGAGGATTCCAACCGCAAAGCCGGAAGTCACAGAATAACGCGCATGCTCCGCAGCGCGAGAAGACAAGAAATACCCCTTCACAGTAGGGGCTCATGGGAGTTGTAGTCCATACATTAGGTAGGCGCGGTAGGTGGATTCCTGACAGTAGGTCCCCCTTCCCAGCGCCTCCTAGGGTCAGGCCTGGCCGGATACCATGCATGAAAGCGCCGCACAGCCGCAGGAGCATGCACGTTGTCACAGGGCTCCCACGAATCATCCTCCGCCGAATACCCCTTCCAAGCCACCAGATACCACAAGACACCCCGCTTCCACTTGGAATCACGTATGCACTTCACCTCATACTCCTCACCACCATCGATGATGACTGGAGGGGCAGCCCTGTGTACAGATGACAGAGCAGGCTTCAGAAGGCTAACATGAAAAATAGGGTGTATTCGAAGACTAACAGGCAACTTCAACCTGTAAGCTACAGCGTTCACCTTCTTGGCTATCACATATGGCCCGATGAAACGAGGGTGGAATATGCTCCGCAGCTTAAACCGGATGTTCTTCGTAGAAAGCCATACTCTGTCTCCCACCTGGTAGTCGGGACCTGAACAACAATGTTTATCCGCCCACCGCTTATACTCAGTCTTGGCTTTGATCAAATGCTTGGTGATCTGCTTATGAACGGCATGCAGCCTTCTCATCCTGCTATACACCGAGGGCTGTTCTGTTACACTGTCAGGGATGGACACTGGAAGAATGTTGGCATCAACCCCATAGGTTGCAAAGAAAGGAGACATCCCTGTCGAACAGTGCCAAGCATTGTTGTATGCCAGTTCTGCTATCCACAGCAAGGATACCCAAGAGTCATGAGTGGCAGATGCAAAACAACGAAGGTATTTCTTGAGGGTCTGGTTCAGCCTTTCTGTCTGTCCGTCAGTTTGAGGATGGAAGCTTGTGGACATAGAAACCTTAATGTGCAACGCTGAACACCAATGTTTCCAAAATCGAGCAATAAACTGGGGTCCTTTGTCAGACACTATTACCTCAGGCACCCCGTGCAAATGGATGACTTCAGAGAGAAGCAGTTGCGCTGTTTGCCCTGCCGTTGGAAGGTTGACACAAGGTATGAAGTGGCCTAGTTTGGTTAAACTGTCAACCACTACCAGAATCGCGGTCTTGCCTTGGTCGGATGGCAGTCCTGTTACAAAGTCTAGGCTGAGGGTTTGCCAAGGTTTTCGAGGGGTAGGCATGACCATTAGTTTCCCTTTCCTCTAACCACTGGTGTTTTTGGAGCGTGCGCTGACCTCGCATTGAGACACCCACAACGCGACATCTTTTCTAAGAGTTGGCCACCAGAAATGTCTCTGTAATAGGTGCACTGTCTTAAGTATACCCTGATGTCCAGCCAACGGAGACACATGACACCACTGGAATGCCTCCTTCTGTAAGACAACGGAGGGCAAAAACAACTGATTGTTCACAAAAGGCAACCCCTGTCTTATGATTCTTGTGTTGTCCTTGGCAGCCCAGGAAACCCAGAGAGCTAGCGGTTTATTGTTCCTTATCTTGTCCAAGAATGTTTCAGCACTGAGGACACATATCACTCTTGAGGGCTCAACTATGGATTCCGTAGCAGGAGTCAATGAAGGGTTCCCCTCCTCCTGCCTGGACAGAACATCTGCTTTCCGGTTCTCACTTCCTGGTCGGAAGGTTATGACAAAGTTGTACTCTGCGAAGAAAAACATCCATCGCATTTGTCGTTGGGTAAGATGCCTAGCTGTCTTCATGTACTGAAGATTGCGGTGATCTGAGTACACTGTAACGGGGTATTCTGCTCCCCAGAGGTATTGCCTCCTTTCCTGATAAGCTCTTTTTACAGCTAACAATTCCTTTTCAGAAATGGTATAGTTCTTTTTGGCAGGGTTACGTTTTTTGGAAAGGTAGGCCACTGGGTGTAACTGACCCGTCTCTGGGTCTCTTTGTGACAGAATAGCTCCGATAGCCTCATCGGAAGCATCAGCCTCAACGATGAAGGGAAGGGCTGGTTTAGGGTGTGCCAAAACAGGAGCAGAGGTGAATGCTTTCTTCAGACACACAAAGGATGCATCAGCTTCCTGGGACCATTGAAAACCCACTCCTTTTCTAAGCATACGAGTCAAAGGTACTGCCAACTGTGAAAACCCCACAATAAAGCGTCTATAGTAGTTTGCAAAGCCCAAAAAGCTTTGGACCTCTTTTACATTCTTTGGCGTAGGCCATTCTTGTACTGCTAATACCTTACGGTCAGACATGCGTAACCCTTCAGGGTGGAGCATTACCCCAGGAACTCAACAGATGTAAACCCAAACTCGCATTTGCATAACTTGCAGTAAAGCTTGTGTTCTCTCAATTTCTGAAGCACCAGGATGACATGATCAGTGTGTGTGTGTACCTCGTCAGAATAGATCAGAATATCATCTATGTACACTACTACACAGACATCAATGAGCTCTCGCAGGACATCATTCAGAAAAATCTGAAATGCGGCAGGGGCATTACATAGCCCAAAAGGCATCACCAAATACTCATACAAGCCGTAGTGGGTCTTGAATGCGGTTTTCCACTCGTCCCCTGCCCTAACACTAACCAAATAGTAAGCCCCTCGCAGGTCGAGCCTAGTATAAATCTTTGCAGTGCGAACCTGGTCCAGTAATACAGAAATCAGGGGGAGTGGATACCGGTTACGAATCGTAATCTTATTTAGCCTCCGATAATCCACGCACGCCCTCAGATCACCATTTGCCTTCGAGATAAAAAACAAAGAGGAAGCTGAAGGCGAGCGGGACGGTCGGATGAATCCTATGTGTACGTAGTGATCCGAGTATTCCTTCAGGTACTTGGATTCGGGTACAGATAAGGCATATACCCTGCATGTGGGAACTACAGCTCCATCCACCAAATTAATACGACAATCGTATTCTCTGTGTGGAGGTAGATGTTCTGCCATGACTTCACTAAACACATCTTGGTAGCCTTGATAGCACTGAGGCAGCTGCAGTTGCTAAGCAATACGAGTTCAACAAGGCTATCACTTGTGTGTCTTGTTTCACTATATGTTCCTGACATCTGGGATCTAGAAATTGCAACGTCTTTTCCCTCCATTGTACCGAGGGATTGTGATGGCTCAGCCAGGGCATCCCCAGAATCACCTCGTACTGTGGTGCTTCAATGATGTTCAGTCTTATTTCTTCTCTATGTGTACCCCCTCTCACTGTTATGGAGAGGAACAGGAGTTCTGTCTGTTCAGTTATAAGACCTGACGTAAGAAGTTTACCATCCACCACCCATACTTCCTCAGGGCGGTCCCTACGTACTCTATGCAACTTTAATGTGGATACCAAACCACTATCCACAAAATCCCTGTGGCACCAGAATCTACCATTACCATCACCTGATGTATCTGATCCTGTCTTTCTAGAATCATAGGAAGAAATATATGGGATTCATGATCCTTTATATTGTAGGCGGTGAGACAAGGGATTTTTCAGTTATTCTCCTCCCTTAAACCAGGGATAGCATCTTCGGTTACAACAGAAGATACCGCTACCTTCTTACTCTTTGCCCAGGTCCCTGAGGTCTTTGGTTTAGCGGGACATTCCTTGACGTAATGTCCCTTCTTCCCACAGTACATACAAAGGCCCAGGACTCTGCGGCTCTCCCTCTCTGCTCTGGATAAAGGTGCCCTTACCGCCCCTATTTCCATGGGTTCGCTGCCAGGGTCTGTGGGGTTGCTGTTCTTCCATGAAGAGTACTCTGGTCTGTAATAACCCCGCTCACCCTTACGCCTGTCTCCCCCTCTTTCTGTAAGCCCCCTATCCAACCTGAGGGAAAGATTGATCATGTCCGTGCACGTGAGGGGTTGGGGGTCTATTTGGGCTATGATATCTTTCAGGCTTTCTCTTAAGCCCTGGTAGTACAGTGACATCCTCTTCTCTTCTGGCCATGCGGTCTCAGCCACCAACTTGTTAAATGTGGTGAGATAAGTCACCAAGTCCTGTCTCCCCAGCTTTAGCTCTAGTAGTTCCCTGTCAGCGCTAAAAGTGGTGGCCCTTCTATTGAGCACCTTCTCAAACTCCGCATGAAATGCCGTACAATTGTTTAATATGGCATCGTCATTTCGCACCAAAGGTACTGCCCAATTGGCCGCATCGCCACTTAAATAGGAAATAGTAAAAGCCACCCTTGAATGGTTAGAAGGAAAGGATGACGGCTTGCAAGAAAAGTGCATCATGATTTGCGTTAAAAACACCTGTGTCTTTGACGGATCTCCGGAATACTTTCAGGGGTTGCTAAGGGAATAGGAGGGGGTACCGTGACCTGGATTTGGGGTGCAGCGGAGGAGGCATCAAACGGATTTCTCGCTAACCTATCCACCTTTTCTCTTAAAGATGAAGTTTCATTTTTAGAGGAAAGCAATTCCTGCTGTACCACAACCAATGCTTGAAGGACATCGTCCATAGTGGCCATAGCCCCTTTAACAACCGTATCGGGTGGAGCATAATTCGTAGGCGCGTTATTCTGTCAGGAATACGCTCCACAGGATCCGGTTGTAGCTCAAAAGGGTCCACCTCCTAATGTTACCAAATCCCTGACTTATGTATACAGGGAATTCGAACCATTAGGCGAGGGAAAAAACAGGGAAGGGGAAGGGACTGCTGGGATGTTAGGCTCTGAAAGACATAATCATAGAAAACACTATTAAACAATGCATACGTTATAATCTCTACTCTCATCAATTCTCGCTATGGGAAATGTATACAGGAGAGATTAGAAACACACCTCCAACTGTGGAACCAACAATCCAACAGCAGACCAGGAAAACAAACAATAAGCACAAGTCCATTTCTCGAAACCCAGGAAGAAAGGACACCGTCCTTGTAGAACAATTAAAGGGCTTGGAATAACTCTCCAAATAAGACCTGAAGATCGTTAGTCTATAGAACAAATCCTAGTAAGTCTTCTTCCATGACTTCAATGTATATTGTATCCTCATATACCGTGGAAGAAGGCTCAGTACCACAATGCAATCCGATACAAATGGAGGAACGTAGCAACACTACTGAACTCTGCTGTATATGATATAGTGGAAAAAAGGGCCAAGTCGTAATTGCGGCTAGGTCTTCTCCAACCTACCACCGCACTTAAGGCAAACTAGAAATTTACATAACCGGTAACGCATGGCAGGTTACACACAGCGTTCCGTTATAGGAGAAGCAGAGTGTCCTTATCACAGCAGCATGTAGTAGCCACCACTATGCTCTGCAATAATATCAATACCCAAGAAGGATGTAAAACAAAACGGTAACGTGTGGTCCGTCGACCCACTACGTTCCGCTTTGTGTCAGAAGCGCAGCCGCGCAGTAGTGGCACAGACACCGGAGGAAACAAGCCAGACTCCAGAAGGCGGAAACGGCAGCACGTGGTCGGCCGACACACCGTGCTCCGTTTCATGTAGAAGGAGCAGCCTCTCCAATCACTCACCCGCCTCTGAAGCCGCACTTGCCAGCAGAAGACGCGGGGACTCGGAACAGCTCCGGGACTCGAGGAAGAGCAAACCGCTCACAGAGGATTCCAACCGCAAAGCCGGAAGTCACAGAATAACGTGCATGCTCCACAGCGCGAGAAGACAAGAAATACCCCTTCACAGTAGGGGCTCATGGGAGTTGTAGTCCATACATTAGGTAGGCACGGTAGGTGGATTCCTGACAATCTCGTGTCAAACACCACCCACCTGGTCATTTCTGCTGATGCCTGAGGAAATTCTAACTGACACGACAAAAACCATCTTGCAGCCTGCATTTCTGCCCAGGAACTGTCGCACACCCAACCCCCCCTGTTCTTTGCAGTTCAACTGAAAGCCACGAGACACTCACACCCTGAATAAATGATTTATTTTCCATCTCCTGCTCCCAGCCTGGTAAACATCCTTGACACTGTGAACAGGTTATCTGGACAATGGTCTGACTGCTGGCCCTTGATCAGGGTGATTAAACAATGACTTAAAAGACCAGGCTTTGATCAAGGCAAATGAACATTGACCTGAAAGACTGAGCCTTGATCAAAGCCGAGTGAACAATGATTTGTGTACCAAGCCTTGACCAGGTCACCATCCACAAAAATTGTCTGGATCTGGTTATCAACTGCAAACACTGCCCTGATTAAACAATGAACTAACAGCCGAAAGACTGGGATGAAAAAGTATAAAAGGCTTGTAAGCTGTAGAGTGAAGCAGCAGCCTCCTCTGTCTTGGGTCTGACTAGCTTGGGACTCTGTTCCATAGCCCGGGCTACTGAATAAATCTGGGTTCCTCCTGCAGACGAAGGCTCCTGTGTCTCCTTTTACTAAGTATGGAAGGTATGGAAGACTTGAGCGGTTCCCCCACCGCCGAGACCCAGTAAGTGGGTTTAACCGGTTCTTCAAATGGCGCCCGAATAGGCCCTCCACGAGCATGAAGGTCAGGCCCAGTGGATGTGAGGGGGTGCACGGAGAGACTCCGACGGAGGTACCCTACCCGAGGGATTCTTGCAATCCGGTAAGCCGAACGACTCACCCGCTGTTCCTCCCTACCCGGTCTGGGCCACTTGACCGCGTTCTCGCTGGAGTCCCCTAGCAAATAATTTCTGGAGCAGGACACAGCCCTACGTCTGCAGAAGAAAACTACCCCTGTAAGGTAAGGGTGGACAGATCACCCACCAAGTCTGTATGATTCTGTTATTGACTTTCGCAAAAGCCAAGCTGTTATTGACTTTTGCCAAAGCCAAGCAAGCGAGGTGAATTTTTAAAAACCCGCTGGTTTCTGTTCTGTATGATTCTGCTGTTATTGACTTTTGCAAAAGCTAAGCAAGCGAGGTGAGTTTTTAAACCCGCTGGTGTCTGTTATCTGTTTTTAAGCATGCCAGTCAGTAGTAAGTTCAAGAGATTATGTTTTTGTATGTGTACACAGGACTCCCAGCTGGAGGCGGCTTGTTCGCTTCCTCCAGAAGGGAACCCTGGCCATACGATGTATGTTAAACATGGCCCTTCTACCATAATGTTTTCCTCATTCTGGGTAAAATATACAAAACAAAGTAATGCGGAATTACAGTGGCCACTTTATGGCTCCTTTAATTCCCAAGTTCTTGCAAACTTAGAGGAAGAATTAATGAGAAGAAAAATGCGCCCGTCTACGTTTGAATCTGTCCGATTTTGGAGTAAAGAGATAGAGCAGAGAGCTAGAAAGCAGAAGGCTCAAGAAAGGAAACATGAAGGTATCTCAATGGCCGACCATGCCAGAGAAAATTTACAAAATCAAATGACAAAGTCAGTAGAAATATCCGATAGGGAGCATGCGGCCCGGGTACAAAAAATTTTATCCAGCTTGTGAGGAGAAAGGAAAGGGCCATATGGAAGGGGAGAAGAAGGTGATTCTTTGCTTGATACCATGCTAGAAAGCCCTCCTGCATATGCCCCAATGTACCCTGCCCTGACGCCTCACATCCCCGCATGTCCAGCCACCACAGCCCACTCCTGACCCCACTGCCCCTCTTACTGTTCTCCCTGTCACACCAACCCTCCCGGTTTTTCCTGTGACACAGACCACGCCTGCTAACCCTGTCCTCGCTGCGGGAATGACAACAAGTCTATATCCGCTCAACCCCTGCGGCTTAACCCCTACACGCCCTTTTCCTGCTTCCCCGAGGTCTATGTTGATTTCCCACTCGGCCCACACACTGCAGGAACGAGGTATGTTCCAATCCACTTCCCCGACTCACCAGCCACTCACAAGATATTAACAATGAGTAGACCAATGACCCAGAAAAGGGGGCGGACTATGCGGAGACACCAAGTCTTCCACCCCTGTAGAGCGATGAATAAGACACTGCTCCCTCCTCCTCGCTTCCGCACCTGAACAAACAGGGAAGAAACACTTCACTGTTCAAATGTATCCCAGAATATCAACATCGGTGACCATATCCCGCCAACACACACATTTTGCGCTTACCAGTGAAGAGTGCAGGTTTGGTATCGTGGAGATATCAGTCAAGGAAAAAACACCTCCAAGATAACGTCTCTTGGATCCTAACAGATGACTGATAAAATAGGGAGTCTCTCTAATGCTTTTTCGCATTCAGGGGAAAAACATGTCTATCCTTGGACATGAACAAAAAAACCCTTAACTATCATCACAACGTAAAAACACCGGCACTTGGTAACGAACGGGGAATCATTAAATAGCGTACCGGCTTTTTCTTCAGTCAATATGGGATTCTGCTCGTGGACGCGGAATGACGTAAAACGTCATTTACGGCGTCTAACGATGTGAAGTGGTGCAGTGGAAAATTGCGCAAAGTCACAGGAGGCGCTGACACAACCACCGCGTCTCCTCACAACCAACGGAGACTAAATTGCCGGTCGGGAAGGAATCAGGAGCCCCTTTACCTTCCGCTTCGACAAAAAACGTGAGTAAGCACCAACACCGAAAAACGGGACAAAAAACGGGGACAAGGGGAACTCTATCTGACTAACTAAACAGGGAGGACTAAGGGAGGGAACGGAAAGAACCTTAGGAACTAGCTTCAAGGAAAGGGAAGGAAACCAACAGTTCTCACGAGCCCGGGAGAAAACAGCTGAGCAGACCCAAGCAGCACAGGAACCAGGATACAGGAACCAACAGGTTAGCAATAGCACGCACTGACAGTAAGGTAGGACTGGCCTTTATCTGAAACTGGTAGGTCATGTGATAGCAAGACATGGTCACCGAAAGAGGACTGGAAACCTGATTCCTAACAGTACCCCCCCCCCAATGATCCTCCCCACCGGCCGGGGCTTCAGGGGATGCTGTCTATGGAACAACCTGACTAAACGAGGCGCATGCACTCCCCCAGCTGGCTCCCACGTCCTATCCTCCGGAGCATACCCTTTCCAGTCGACCAGATAATATAAACATCCTTGCCTACGCCTAGAATCAAGAATAGCCTGGACCTCAAATTCTTCCTGTCCATCGACCATTACAGGAGCAGGAGGGGGCAACACCTGGTCTGAAGGAACAAAGGGTTTCAATAATGATGTATGGAACACAGGATGGATTTTATAATCCTGGGGCAACAGCAGCTTCATCGCTACCGGATTGACTACCTGAACCACCGGAAAAGGGCCCACAAACCGTGGCTGCAACTTACGCGACCCCAGCAATCGCAAATTACGAGAAGCCAACCAAACTCGATCGCCTACCCGATAACAGGGGGCAGGGGCCCTATGCCGGTCTGCCTGTTGTTTCATAGCCGCCTTAGCTTCTTGCAGCCGTACCCTCGCCTCATCCCATATATCACTCAATCGCCTACACACTTCATCGATGGCTGGCACATGCCCAGTGGGTTGGATAGCGAATGCTCTAGGATGATACCCAGAAGAACAATAGAATGGAGTCATACCCAAAGCGGCATGCACGCTGTTATTATAGGCAAATTCCGCTAGGGGAAGAGCAGTCACCCAATCGCATGACAGAGACGTAATCAGACACCTCAGGTACTGTTCCATGGTCTGGTTGGTGCGCTCAGTCTGACCATCGGACTGTGGGTGATACGCCGATGACAACTGTATGTCCATTTTAAGCACCAAACATAGCTCCGTCCAGACATGGGACACAAACTGAGCCCCCCTGTCAGATATTACTACAGACGGTAAGCCATGTAACCTCACCACCGAGGTCATAAACTGCCAGGCCATCTCCTTTGCTGTAGGGATCTTAGTTAGCGGAATGAAATGCGCCATCTTTGTAAACAGATCCACCACCACAAAAATGGCGGTAAATCCAGACACAGATGGAAGGTCAGTTACAAAATTCATACTAACAGTATGCCAAGGAGAAGGAGGGACCTCTAAAGGTTGCAAAAGACCAAAGGGCTTACTATGTGAGGGCTTACTAACGGCACAAACAGGGCAAGCTGTCACATAACTCTGGATATCTCGCGCCAATGATTCCCACCAGAACCATCTCAAGCATAACTCCTTCGTCTTACCCATCCCAGGATGTGCCACCAATGCAGAGGAATGACACCATTCCAAAACCACTCTCTCAAGTCCGGGGGGACAAACAACCGATTCTCATAATACAATAACCCATCCTGGGACACCACCTGAGGTAATGCTAACCAAGGAGCCAGATCCATCTGACGCAACCGCTCTTTCACCATAGAGGAGAAGTCATTGGCTGTCACAACCCCAATGATCCTCTCACTATCGATCATCGGTCTATCTTCCTTCACCAGACTCACCTCACCTGGATCAACATGGATCCGGGAAAGAGCGTCAGATTTGATCTGCTGAGCTGCAGGTCTGTATGTTATGACAAAGGCATATTCGTTGAAAAATAGGACCCACCGCATCTGACGCGGAGTCAAAGCCCGGGCAGACCGGAAAAACTCCAGATTTTTATGGTCTGTATAGATCGTAATTGTATGCCGGGCACCCCATAAATAATGACGCCATTCCTCAAAAGACAGCTTCACAGCCAATAATTCCCTCTCCGCCACTGTGTAGTTGCGTTCTGCTGGCAACAAGGTTTTAGAGAAAAAGGCGATGGGGTGCATATGGCCCGTACCCTCTTCCCACTGGGATAAAACCCCACCCACTGCACACGATGAACCATCCGTTTCAATGAAGAACGGCAGACTGTTAGGAATCAGGTTTCCAGTTCTCTTTCGGTGACCATGTCTTGCTATCACATGACCTACCAGTTTCAGATAAAGGCCAGTCCTACCTTACTGTTGGTGCTTGTTATTGCTAACCTGTTGGTTCCTGTATCCTGGTTACTGTGTTGCTTGGGTCTGATCAGCTGTTTTCTCACGGGCTTGTTATTCTGTTGATTTCCCACTCGGCCCACACACTGCAGAAACGAGGTATGTTCCAATCCAATTCCCCGACTCACCAGCCACTCACAAGATATTAACAATGAGTAGACCAATGACCCAGAAAAGGGGGTGGACTATGCGGAGACACCAAGTCTTCCACCCCTGTAGAGCGATGAATAAGACACTGCTCCCTCCTCCTCGCTTCCGCACCTGAACAAACAGGGAAGAAACACTTCACTGTTACAAATTTATCCCAGAATATCAACATCGGTGACCATATCCCGCCAACACACACATTTTGCGCTTACCAGTGAAGAGTGCAGGTTTGGTATCGTGGAGATATCAGTCAAGGAAAAAACACCTCCAAGATAACGTCTCTTGGATCCTAACAGATGACTGATAAAACAGGGAGTCTCTCTAATGCTTTTTCGCATTCAGGGGAAAAACATGTCTATCCTTGGACATGAACAAAAAAACCCTTAACTATCATCACAACGTAAAAACACCGGCACTTGGTAATGAACGGGGAATCATTAAATAGCGTACCGGCTTTTTCTTCAGTCAGTATGAGATTCTGCTTGTGGACGCGGAATGACCTAAAACGTAATTTTCGGCATCTAACGATGTGAAGCGGTGCTGTGGAAAATTGCGCAAAGTCACAGGAGGCGCTAACACAACCACCGCGTCTCCTCACAACCAACGGAGACTAAATTGCCGGTCGGGAAGGAATCAGGAGCCCCTTTACCTTCCGCTACGACAAAAAACGTGAGTAAGGACCAACACCGAAAAACGGGGGGAAAAAACGGGGACAAGGGGAACTCTATCTGACTAACTAAACAGGGAGGACTAAGGGAGGGAAGGGAAAGAACCTTAGGAACTAGCTTCAAGGAAAGGGAAGGAAACCAACAGTTCTCACGAGCCCGTGAGAAAACAGCTGAGCAGACCCAAGCAACACAGGAACCAGGATACAGGAACCAACAGGTTAGCAATAACAAGCACTGACAGTGAGGTAGGACTGGCCTTTATCTGAAACTGGTAGGTCATGTGATAGCAAGACATAGTCACCGAAAGAGGACTGATAACCTGATTCCTAACAGTCTACAGTTAAGCAAGATTTATATAAATTGTTGAATTCCCCCCGACTGGCCTCCTTGCGCTCTGCAGTCAGCTTTTCGTCCCTTCGAGAAAATGACCTAAAGAAGCAACAGTGTAAATGTTGGATAAATAACGGGAATATTTATGCCTTTAAAGAAATATCGTCCACCTTTTCCCAGTGGACAATTATGGAGCAGGCCACCTGGGCTCAATACATGTGTACCCTGGTCATGCAAAGATTTGAGAATATGCTTATGCAGATACCAACCGGATTAATGGACCTTAGGTCGCAAATAAAAAGAGGCTATGTTCAGGGAGAGGGGATGTTTGGCACTATGTCTGCTTGAATGGCTTATCGTGATATGACCGGTTTTCCCAACACCCCCCTAGAAACAGCTATGCCAATGAGAGAGGCTGTCCCTGTCTTTGTTAATGCACTTACCGATGCCCAAAATAACGGTCAAGAGGCTGATGAGGCACACTAGCGCAGTCTTTGGGTTCATGTTCCTTGGAAAAGGTCAGAAGTAATGCAGTTAAAAGGACAATTACCAGATCCCCGGAAGAATCAAGTTGCCTTTTACAGAGAATTAGGTCAGATTATATCTGCAGGTACTCTCGTTCTTGAGGATATAGATTTACTTTTTGGTACAGCTGTCCCCACTGAAATTTGGGACAAAATTCGACATACTGACCATGAAGTGGCGTTGGGAGGTAAATGGGCTGACCTAAAGGCTATGGAAGAAGCAAGGGTAGGGGTACTAAACCAGAAGCTGCCA
The DNA here is from genome assembly GCF_964261635.1 of Lissotriton helveticus. NCBI lineage: Eukaryota > Metazoa > Chordata > Amphibia > Caudata > Salamandridae > Lissotriton > Lissotriton helveticus. Next base: position 1,780,715,529 of record NC_136065.1, read on the forward strand.
TCCTGACTTTGCCCAGGAAAAATAATGACATTTATGAAAATACTTTTACTGGAAACTGTCATTAACTGGGATAAAATAAATGCCTGTAGGCAGCGAAAAGATGAGAATGTGGCTGACTTCTTTACCCGTTTTGAGACAGAATACAAGGGACTTACAGCCTGATTCATGTACGGGCCGTTTTGCGTGGCCCTAATAGCGAATCATAGCGACTCGCTATTGAGGACACGCAAAACGGCATTCATGTAGGAATTGCTAAATAAATAGCGATTCCTACATGATCTCTATTTGCGAGTAGAAAATTGCTACTCGCAAAAAAAGGAATAACTCCCCATTCATTCCTATGGGCCAAAAGGCCCATAGGAATGAATGGGGAGTATCCCTCATTTGCGAGTAGCAATTTGCTACTCGCAAATCAGATAGCGATTTTAAGGGTGCCAGGGGTGTCCAAAGGACACCCTGTAGCACCCCTAAAATGCACATTTGAACAGGTGTTGCGCACACACATGTCCAAAGGACATGTGTGTGTGCAACATGCAACTTAGAAAAATGCTTTTAAAAGCATTTTTCTGAGTTTTTGCTATTTACCGAGAGGTCTGACCTCTCGGTAAATAGCGGCCCAAAAGTGCAAAATCGCAATTTTTTTTTGTGTCATGAATAGCATTTGAGGAATCTCTATTAGAGATTCCTTAAATGCCATTCCTCGCAAATATGCGAATTCTTACATAGCGATTTTTGCATTTGGGATTGTGAATACCAAATGCTAAAATCGCACTCGCAAAGGGCCAGATTCTCAGAATCTGGCCCTTTTGCAAGCGCTTTTGGCTACATGAATCAGGCTGATAGTGGTTTAGATCCCGGACCCCAGGTTCTGGCTCAGTGTTTGTCGATAAGTTTGTCAGCAACCTGCTTCCTGAGATTTCCGCCAGGCTTAAGAAAGTTGAAAGTACGTCGTCTGCCCAAACTATGACTGGTATCTTGGCAATGGCACAATATCACGAGAATAGGGAGAATGATGATAGAGACAAGGAGAGTAAGAAGTTTAGGGATCTTAAGACTAAGGCACTTCTGCAGCAGGCTTACCCTCCCCGAGGTTCCGATGCCCGCGGGAATTTCAAACCTCAACCCCAACCCCCTCCGAGGGCTCGCCAGTCTACCCCCTCTAGCCCTCAACGTACGGGAGCCCTCCAAACAGATCAGCGTGCTTATTGTAAGGGGTACGGCCATTGGATAGATGAGTGTCCTATGTTAGCTGAAAACATCTGAACAGAAAAGACTCGACCTCGCGCTCCCAGGGAGGGGAGGCCAACTAGGGACCATGGCCCGCCCCATCCACAGGATAAAGAACGTAGGCCCAGGGATGATGCTCCCATCCGGCAGCGCCCGGCCAATAGGTTTGATGGGTACGAAGCAACATGCACTTATTACAATGATGATTATGATGAAGTTGATGAGACAGGGTACTACCAAGCATAGGACAGCCAGGAAAGGGGTATTACCAGAGTGCAAATTCCAGTGGATCAAAGGGGCCGGTATGTTCAAATGTCAGTTGTGGGGAACAATCAGAATTTTCTTTTGGATACTGGGGCCACCAGGTCTTCTATTGCACATCTCTCAGTCCCGGAAGCACCCCTTTCTGGCAATATGAATGTCTCCGTGGGTTTTGCAGGAACACCTGTGACCAGCCCTGTCTCTGAACCCCTTCCTCTCGATATTGGCCCTGCACATGTTGACGCTCCCTTGGTCCTTACTACAGGTTGCAGTGAAAACTTGTTAGGCATGGATTTACTGAAAGCTCTGTATGCGACCATATAATGTAGTCCCCAAGGTGTATCCTTACCAATTTCCACCACCGCAGCTTCCTGTATGTATCTATCAAGTCTCCTCCCACCAGAGTTGCAGTCTTTACCTTCCTTCCTCTGGGCGTCATCAGACACTGATGTAGGGTGTCTCAACATATCCCCTCATGTGGTACGCAACCAGCCAGGTGCACTTCTCCCCCGTCTCCGGCAGTATCGACAGTACGTGGAAGGAGAAATGGCCCTATTAACAATAATATCTGAATTAATGGACAAGGGCATAGTGGAGGAGACACGTGGCAATATCTGTAACAGTCCCATTATTCCCGTTCTTAAAAAGACCAATGGAGATGCTCTCTCCCCCAAAATATACAGATTTCTAATTGACCTTAGAGACCTTAACAAAATAACAATCTCCCAATATCCTGTTGTCCCCGACATTACGGCCCTCTTAACAATGGTCCCTTCTGATGCAACGCACTTCTCTGTCATAGACCTGAAGAATGCTTTTTTCAGCATTCCTATACATACTGACAGCAGAAATTTTTGGGGTTTCTCCCTTGGTGGGCGGAGCTTTAGATTTTGCCGTGCCCCTCAAGGTTTTACCGAGAGCCCCAGTATCTAAAGTCAAGTCCTAAAAAGTCAACTAGATTCCTTGGAACTCCCTGATTATTCCACACTATTACAATATGTAGATGGCCTCCTCGTTGCTGCTAATTCTGCCCCAGCATGTAAAGAAGCTACTCTCTGTTTGTTACACCACCTTGCCCTCCATAATCACAAAGTCTCTTTGAAAAAGCTTCAGTTTTGTCAAGAGAAGGTGACCTATTTAGGTCATCTCCTCTTGAAGGAGGGAAGGCAGCTCACCGCTGATCGTGCAGCCATTATCAATGCTATGACGGCCCCACGAACACAAAAGCAGGTGCGAGCCTTCAAAGGCCTAACCTCATACTGTAGACAGTGGATTTCCAATTTTCCGGCCATGGTTGAACCTCTTCTTGCCCTCACCACTAAAGACATATCAGACAGTTCCTTTCCATGGACTAGAGAGCATGCACAGGCCTGCCAAGATTTAAAAAAGGCTCTGTGTACTGCTCCAGTCCTCGGTACTCCTGATTATAAAAAAAATAAAATATTTTTGTACATGAAATAGACGGCTGTGCATGCACTGTCTTGACCTAAATGCTCGGAGGTCACCATCGGCCATGTGCCCATTTTTCAGCCACCTTAGATCCTGTTGCAAGGGCTCTCCCAGGATTCCTACGGGTGACCGCTGCGGCCACCCTCATGGTCCGTCAGAGTGCGGGGATCGTCATGAACTCCCCCCTGACTCTGATGGTCCCCCATTCTGTAGATACCCTCCTTAATAACACCAAGACACAGTACCTCACTAGCGCACGACTCACAGGATATGAACTGACACTCTTTGCCAGCCACATTAACATCAAAAGATGCAGTGTACTAAACCCCGCCACATTACTCCCACTGGATACTCAGGATGCCCGCTTAGATCCACATGACTGCATATTAAGGACAGAGGAGGAGACGAAGGGACGGGTTGACTTACAGGACACCCCGATAGCAGAACCAGAAGGTACACTTTATGCAGACGGATCATATCTCAGAGGGCCAGATGGTAACACCTCAGCTGTCTACGCTCTCACGACATTAGGGCGAGTAGTAGAAACAGCGCAGATTCCGCAGTGCTCTGCTCAAGCAGCAAAATTAGTGGCCCTCACTAGAGCTTATGAGTTAAGCAAAGGGATGACGGTGAATATTTATGCTGACAGCCAATATTCCTTCGGGGTGGCCCACAACTTCGGGAGGTTGTGGAAAGAAAGGAATTTCCTTACTTCCCATGGGACCAAAATTCTACATGGCCCCCTAATTCACCGACTGTTAGACTCCCTGACACTCCCCAGAAAGGTGGCCATCATAAAATTTAAGGCCCATAAGAAAGTGACAGATGATGTTGGGAAAGGCAATGCCCTGGCTGACCAGACGGCCAGACAAAAGGCTCTAGAAAATGGGAAGGAATGTATGTAGGAGGTCCCGCTAGGTGGGTGGCAGACGAGGGCATGGTTGAAAACACAGTAAAGAGTGTGATTGATATTCAGTCCCATACTACTCCTGAGGAACTAAGGGTGTGGAAGGAGCAATTAGCAAAGGAGGGAATTGATGGTTGTTGGGTCCGTACGACTATAGAAAGACAATGGATGTTACCTGACAGTCACGTGCTACCAGTAGTTACGATGGCCCATGGTCCTGCTCACATCAGTGCAAAAGGGATATGTAAACTGTTGGTACCTACATGATATGCTGACATGCTGGTTAGAACATGCATGATTTGCCTAATGTATAACCCAGGAAAAGTCACAGTTACTCCTAAGGGAGGATTCTCTCCTCCTACCTTCCCTTTTGAAGTCCTCCAATTGGATTACATCCAGATGGACAGATGTAACAATTTGAAATATGTCCTAATAGTGGTCTGTACCTTCAGCCGATGGGTGGAGGCCTACCCCGTCAAAGACTGTACCGCTATCACGACCGCCAAAGTACTATTAAAGGAGTACCTCCCACGATTCGGTTTGCCCCGCTTGGTCTGGAGTGACAATGGGACACACTTTACAGCCCAAATTATGGAATATGTCTGTACAGCATTGGGGATAAAACCAAAATGTCATGCATCTAACCACCCCCAGTCATCATGTCTAGTGGAGGTGTGCAATGGCATCCTAAAAACTAAAATGGGCAAAATAGTAGCCGAGACAGGTGTCACTTGGGTTGATGCTCTGCCCTTAGCCCTACTGTCCACAAGAACAACGGCCCACACCAGAATAGGGCTGTCCCCACATGAAATTGTGTCCAGGAGGCCTGCCAATGTATGGGGTGTCCCGCGGCTTAAGAAACTGTCTGACGTTGAATACCCTGTATTAACTGATAATCTGTACAGTCTAACCAATACCTTTCGTACTCTTTATCACCAGGTGCATGAGGCCATACGTGATAAAAGCGAGGGCCCAGGACACGTTGTCCAACCTGGTGACTGAGTACTGATCCAGAATTTTCAACGGACTAAGAGCCTTGAGCCCCGCTGGACACAACCCCGTCAGGTGTTACTAGCCACCCGCACCGCATTGAAAGTAGAAGGTCAGAAGAATTGGGTGCATTCATCGCACTGCAGGCGTGTGCCTCTTCCCCTCCCCTATGATCAGTGGGTGAGGGAAGGACTAGGAGACTCAGAAACAGAAACAGTCCCGATGTTTGTCCCATTCAGCGTTGCCAGACTGCATTCTACATCTACGGAAGCAGAGAGTGACAGCATACTGAAAGGAAGGGTGGAACCCTCCCTTAACTCTGCTCAACACCAAGAACAATTGTTTCCCGACCATACTGTCCCTACTTATGACTGATACAACTTGCGCCCCAGAGGGAAGGCTTGCCATTGACTTCGCCAAGTACCTATAGGCTGTAAGGCTGTGATCTTCCCCGGCTGAGAGTAGTGCTGGTGTGTCAGACTAAGGTAAGCCATAAGGGCCAGTGGCACCTGCGCCCAGTGAAGCAACCACCAATCACAGACAGCCACTAGAGGTCCCTGGCTTAGCACAATGGCCGCCGTCCAAAACACCCGAATCCAGAAACAAGATGTCAGCCTCCGACATAGTAAATGCTCCATGGTCACCATGGTGACGCTGTATGTCTCCTTTATCCTGTCTATCCTTGGTTGGCTGTTACTAATCTACCATCCTGTTACCGCACCAACTCCTATCCCGACTCCTGCAGAACACCGGTATTACACGTTACCAGCCCACGAATTACCCCGCCGTGCAGAATTCTTCAACAACACCTTCATCCAAATGTTACATCATCACCAGCTGATCATGAACACTTCCAACTGCTGGGTGTGTGGACTGATGCCACATTCCATGATACACCCTGTCCCATTCTTTCCCTATCCCTTTTCCATCTCTGGGTCTTGTCTTGCATGGTGGATGTTGATGCAGGAGGCCTACACTGTCAATGGTACTGCCAATTCTGCCCTTGGAACATTTCTGAATGACTTCTGGCGGAACAGATCCGGCCATGCCAATGCTCCTTTTTGCCCGACCAACTCATCCACAACGTACTATTACCAGATGAACTCAGTGAGATGGTAGTATTCAACTCAACGATTCGACGAACATTTTCCAGATTCCGCACACGAAGGATACTGTCTGATGAACGAGACACTGTGAATGTCATAAATGTGCAAGGCCGTGTCTGCATTCATGGCCTAGGGACTAAGAAAGTTAGTACCAGTACGTGTGATATCACAAAAACTTTAAAATCTACATCTCCTCCGAAGCTGGTGGCATCCCCCAACCCTATTTCATCTGTGGCACTGCCGCCTACACTTGGCTTCCCCATAACTGGTCTGGTACCTGCTATCTGGCCTTCCTCCTTCCACCAACTTATTCCACCCATGGAGGTTACCACCTGTCAATGAAGGGCGCTCTGCGCCGCTCACGTAGGGGCGTCATATCAGCCGAGGATACCGCAGGCCAGGAAACCAGGGACTTCTTTAAAGGTTTACTTCCTTTCTGGGGCCCCATGGCCAACAGTAGTGCTGTACAAGGACTGACCAGGGTCCTTGAAGCCACCATCACAGTAACAGCTGGTGCCCTCTCCAACATCACTGCAGAGCTACAGGTGGACCGCCTCATAACGCTTCAGAACAGAATGGTCCTAGACATCATCCTTGCTGTTCGTGGTGGTGTGTGTAAATTGATCGGCTCCAGTTGCTGCGTGTACATCCCAGACAACACACCTACAGTGCACGATGCCATCCAACGTCTGCATCACCTTTCTTCCAAAATTCATCTGGATGAAGGCAACTGGTCCCTCACAGGCTGGATCTGGGGCCTCCTTTCCCAGTGGGGGTGGAGAATCCTCATCTTCCTTGCCTTGGGAGTAACTGTCCTGGTCTCCTGCTGTTTGTGCTTTCAGTGCCTGCCAGAGCTCTGTACAATGTGTGTCCAGACCAACAAGCCTCCACCCTCTAACATTCACAACACCAAGATGATGATGCCCCAACAAGTAAACCGATGGCCTTATGAACAATGACATTTCTTAAAGTATTTGCCACTCAATGGCAAAAGGAGGGACTGAGGAAATGTGTTCTTCTGATCGGCATCATTTGTACTGGGACGCCATTGCTTTTTCTTTGCCATCTCGTGTCAAACACTTCCACACGACCCACCTGGTCATTTCTGCTGATGCCTGAGGAAATTCTAACTGACACGACAAAACCCATCTTGCAGCCTGCATTTCTGCCCAGGAACTGTCGCACACCCAACCCCCCCCTGTTCTTTGCAGTTCAACTGAAAGCCACGAGACACTCACACCCTGAGTAAATGATTTATTTTCCATCTCCTGCTCCCAGCCTGGTAAACATCCTTGACACCGTGAACATGTTATCTGGACAATGGTCTGACTGCTGGCCCTTGATCAGGGTGATTAAACAATGACTTGAAAGACCAGGCTTTGATCAAGGCAATTGAACAATGACCTGAAAGACTGAGCCTGATCAAAGCCGAGTGAACAATGATTTGTGTACCAAGCCTTGACCAGGTCACCATCCACAAACATCGTCTGGATCTGGTTATCAACTGCAAACACTGCCCTGATTAAACAATGAACTAACAGCCAAAAAGACTGGGATGAAAAAGTATAAAAGGCTTATGAGCTGCAGAGTGAAGCAGCAGCCTCCTCTGTCTTGTCTCTGACTAGCTTGGGACTCTGTTCCATAGCCCGGGCTATTGAATAAATCTCCTGTGTCTCCTTTTACTAAGTAGGGAAGGTATGGAAGACTTGGCGGTTCCCCCACCGCCGAGACCCAGTATGTGGGTTTAACCGGTTCTTCAGTGTGGATGTGTGGATGAATGACTAGTATTCCTGTTACCTTGTTCTCATCAAAATACCTTTTTTACTCTGAGGTATCATAGAACCTCACGGCTGTATTTTCATGGATATTCTCATTTTTCTAAACCTTCTGTTGCTATTTCTTTTTCTCCTCGCTATTTAGAATTCAACCAAAGGGGTCCTCTGTACTTACCCTCCTATGGGGCACTTTGTCCCATCTTTTGGGTAGCATTTGGGGAGAAAAAATCTCCATAATATAATAAGTGCACCGATGACTGACACGATTGATGCACTTTGTACACAGATGCTACTTTTTACTGTACGTTTTTCATTATTTTTCTTTTTCTTTCAGGCTATAAATACAAGCCGTATTTCAGTGGAGCGTGATCTTTATCCCCCCACACAGTGGAAACCCTATCACCAAAGTCTGGTAAGAGTGGAGCCCACCAATATCACTCTAGGTCCTGATGAATGCTGGGGACCCTACTGGGCCACAAGGCAGATACATGTCAACAACACTGACCTCGGTGAGGGGACAATAGAATCCCCAACACACCGATCACTTATTTTAAATACCATATAGATGCCAGCCATATTAAAATTAATTTGACATATATAATGGCCTTTTAATTCACTTTTTTGTATCTAAGGGCCCCCACTTAGTTTAGAAGTGCATCACTGTCATCAGGTGTATGCCCACCCTCTACCAAACCAAGTTTCTAGAGGCTGAGGACTGGTCAATGATCACGCATGACACCAGGTGGTGTGTGAGACCAGTCCTTCATGTTTAGTGAGATGCCTGCACTCACAAAGTAAGAAACTGTAGCATCTAGGACACCCAACTGGGAGCAGGCCCATTTGTGATTAACATGAATTGTGCAATACCAGGTGAACAGCATAGACTCTCAGTGTCAATAAGTTTCACAACTGGTTCTACAGCTGCCGCCTTCCTGAAACCACCACCTCTATTCGACACTACTAAAAATCAAAAAATTGGAGACAGATGGACAGCCTGGACAGAATCGTTAGATGATTTAATCAATGCACTGGAAGAAACAGATAACCAAAGGATTGTCAAATACCTACAAAATCTTGCCAATGAAGGCAAAACATAGGGGAAACATAAGACTATGAAAGTGCAACTGCATATCAATAAGGACATTTGTCCTGGTGCTCAAAGACTTAGATGCATTGCATTTCTTCTAAAAGAAGCTATTGAGAAAGAGCTTGAGACATTATTAAAGCATGATATTGCACGTTCTACTAGTCCAACTCCGTGGATTTCACCCATAGTGATAGTGCCCAAAAAGGACAGTGAAGGAGCTGTATGCATCTGTGTTGATATAGGTCAAGCCAACAAGGCAATTGAAAGAGAATGACATCCTGGTCCACACAATGTCAACATGATCACACAGCTAAGTGGTGCCAAAGTCTTCTCTCATCTTGATCTAAACAAAGGATATCATTGATTGTAACTCAAAGAAAATTGCAGGTACATTACCACCTTTTCTACCGATATTGGTTTGTTTAGCTATAAACAATTACGTTTCGGTGTGTCCTCAGCTGCCAATGTTTTTCAGGATGTATTTGATCTATCATATCTGTCATGAATGCTTTCAATTACAGAGATGACATATTCGTTTTTGGAGCTACCCAAAAGGAACATGATAAAGCTCTTACACAAGTGTTTTGTTTAACTTCAAATGGTTTGGCCATATCCTTTCTGATTGGGGTATGGCACCAGATCCAGCTAAAATAAACTTTGCCAGCCACCAATCCACCACACAATGTTACCATGTTAAGTTCATTCCTTGGCATAGCCAGTTACTATTCCAGATACGTATGTGACTTTGCCACAGTAAATGCTCCCTTAAGGTACTTAACAAAAAGAAATGCTTAATTTTATTGGTCACACAACTGTGATCAAAGTTTTAAAAAAATCAAGCATGCAATTCAGAACGCCATTGAATTTACCTACTTTGATCTGAAGCTCCAAGCTCCATACAGAGGTTGTTGTTGATGCCAGCCCAGTGGGGTTGGGCGTAATCCTTGCCCAACAAAGCGAACACCCAAATGCTCAAAAGCATATTGTGGAATATGCAGGCAGTCATTTGTCACAAAATTAACAGGCCTATTCACAACTTGAGAAATAAAGTTTAGCAGTTGTGTGGGCTTGTGAACATTACCACGTAGTCCTATACGGAAAACTTTTCACTCTTGTAATGGATCATCAAGCATTGCTTACTATCTTTGGCAACCCAAAATCCAAGATGCCTCTTAGAATTGAAGGTTTGGATTTGCGACTATGTTATATTATGTTATCCACCATTAGTAGAGCACACGAATACTCAGAAGTGTCCCGGCGCGAAAGCCAATTCAGAGGAGACAGGATAGCGTATGCCATGGCTGGATGATTAATTAAAAAGCAAGGTTTTTAACTGCTTTTTAAACAGCCTAAGGTCATGGTTGTTCCTGAGCTCAAAAGGCAGACTGTTCCAGGCCTTCCCCGCCCTGACAGAGAGGGAGCTACCTCCCATTCTAACGAGGCGGTGATGAGGAATAAGAGCAAGGCATTGTCCCGTGGAGCAAAGGTGTCTGGGTGGTATATAGAAGTCAAAGCGTCTCCTGAGATACATAGGCCCTGATTTGTACCCCTTTTGTACCGCTCTGATTTGTAAAGGGCACCGTGAGCAATGGTAAGAGCCTTAAACAGAACACGCTGGTCAACCTGGAAGCCAGTGCAAATCTCGGAGAAGTTGCTTAGTACTGGACCAACCCGGAATACTCAGTAGCGTTCTAGCGGCCACATTCTGGATGGTCGGTAGCTTTTTTAGTTGGTAGCCAGGAAGACCGATGTAAAGGGCATTGGTATAGCTTAACCGCAAGAGAATCAGAGCGCAGATTACCATTTCTTTTGCAACTTTAGGCAGTAGTGTCAAAAATCTCTTGAGGAGTTTCAGTGTGCCGAAGCACACTCCCGCAATTTTATTAATCTGCGTTAGGAATCTGAGGTCCTCACTGAACCAGACCCCCAAGTTTTTAACTGGACTTCCCATAGACTTTGGCATGGGGTAACCCTCGAGCCACAGGTCATCCCTAAAATGCAGCGGAAAAGACCCGTAGAGGAGTACCTCAGACTTATTCTCATTGCATTTGAGTTGGGCCAGCGCTAACCATTTAAAAACTTCAGTTAGGCAGTTTTTAGCTAAGTCAGGAGATAAATCATTTTTCTTCCATGTGAAGAGAAGCTGGGTATCATCAGCATATGCTATGATTTTAGCACCCAGCACTTCCGCCAGATAGATTAGTGGCGTCACATAGACATTAAAAAGGAGGGGGCTCAGGGTTGAGCCCTGTGGGACACCCGTGGTCATGCTTCTCGGTGTGAAGAAAATGACGGCAGCCACACTTGCTGTGTTCTATTTGCCAAGAAGGATTCAATCCAATCCCACACCGGGCCAGAGATTCCGATGTTGGATAAGCGGGCTAGGAGTTGGCAAGATGGTATAGTGTCGAACGCGGCAGAGAGGTCCAATAAAACTAGGGCCGCTCTGCCGCCTGAGTCAAGGCATTTCCTAATAGCCTCCGCCATCTCCACCAATGCCATCTCTGTACTGTATGAGCCCTGAAGCCGGAATGGGCAGGGTGGAGGGCGCCAGAAGTCTCAACAAATGCTGAAACCTTTTTGTAGGCTGCCTTCTCACACACCTTCGCCACTGCCGGGAGGAGTGAGATCGGTCGATAGCTAGCCAGATTGGCGAGATTTAATGAAGGTATTTTTAGCAGGGGGAGTATTTTTGCCTGTTTCCATTCTGTTGGAACCGTGGCGGTTTGAAGTGACAGATTAATAATATTGTTTACTTCGGGATTGACTACCTCCGCCACTGCTGCCAGCTGCCTGGCTAGGCAGGGATTGGCAGGGGACCCTGATTTAAGAGATTTAAGAATGACCAAAGTGTCTGGCAGAGGAATAGGGGTAAACACTGTCAGGAAAGTGCGGTCTGGATCTAACTCTAAGGCTGCCCGGAGCGGGTAGTCCGCCTGCACATGGAATGCAGGCCCAAAACTATCCTGGATTGTTTGTATTTTATCTATAAAAAAAAACAGATAGCTGTTCACACCAGGAATTAGAGGCGGGAGCGACCATACGTTCTACACATGGCTTCAGGAAACTCTGGACAATTGCAAAGATTTCCTTAGAGTTATTTTTAGATTGTGCAATGCGCTACGCATAAAAATGGCCTTGGCCTTCTTGACAACGGCATAGTAGCTGTGCTGACACTTCCTAAGTGCTATTTTGGCCAGCGGGCAATAAGCTTGTCTCCAACTACGTTCAAGCTTTTTTCATGTTTTTGATGTTCTTTAATTTCGTTGGAAAACCAGGGTTTGGATGGGGTGATTCGGTTGTATGACATTACAACGCATGCTAATACATCTCATGCCATTACATCGCGGTTTTTACAACCCAAGTCGTTACAATGACTTGCGTTGGAGGACGCTGGACTTAGGGGTAGTATAATTTACTATTCCAACTCCACTCTACATACAGTAGGGAAGGTGTTGGATAGTAAATTATACTATTCCTTGTCCTAGAGCGCCATACAGCGCAATTCGTTGTAACGACTTGCGTTCTAAAAACCGCGATGTAATGGCATCGCGATGTAACGACTGCATTGTAAACGACGTTTCCCGGTGATTCTTGCTCTCTTATGGACCAGAGGAGTGGAAAAATGTTCCACTGCTCTTGAAATCCAATTATTGAAACACCCTACAGCATCCGACAGGACCCCAGAAGCAACAGGGCGTGCATCTGTCAGCACTCTGCCAAGAGCAGCGGGCTCATGCGTGGGGGAAGTCTGCCCTCGGATGACCTCAAAGACGGATATGAGGCCTTGACAGACCAGGAACATTTAATTAAAAATGATTGTACCATGGAACCGGGAGAGGAACCTATACAACTATGGGAAAGTTGGAGCAGCCTACATCTAGGGTATGGCCCTCGCAATGTGAAGGGGAATTAATCCATTGAGTCAGGTGGGCAAAATCTAAAGAATCAATCAGTTCTCTTGTATCAGGAGTCTCTGCACAATCAAAATGAATATTGATGTCCCCGAGAAGTAGATAGTTAGAATAATGCAGGGCTCTAGGCACGATAGCTTCATCTAAGGTTTTTAAGAAGGAGCTAGAGGGACCGGGAGGGCGATATATCAGTGAGGCCCCCAGTAAAAAGTGCGGGGAGATGGTGAGGGCGAAGTCCAACGCTTCCCCCTCCATAATATCATGTGACTCTGCCTGCGTAAAAATCCAGTTTTCCCTAGTAAATACTACCGTGACCCCACCTCCTCTGCCTGTTTTACGGTCAGCCCTGGCTATTTTATACCCCGCAGGGATGGCCAAGGCAATAGCTGGAGCTGAAAACTCATTGAGCCATGTCTCGGATATAATTAACAAATCTAACTGACTATCAGACAGCAACTTGAAGACATCAGCCGCATGTTTTACCAAGGACTGTGCATTAATTAGGGCAGCTTGAATACACCAGGAGTTCTGTGGGGCAATAGGGTCATGAATAGAGGGAGAAATAGCACACAGGGTGTGATTAAAACGGTAGTTGCAAACCTGGCAAGTCCTGGAGATGTTATCCAAGACCCTCCATTCCTGTCTGCACTTACTCATGTGAGCACCAATCAACAGAATTTTGGCGCGACTCAAATACAGGCGAGCATTAGGTGATTCTGGTGGAAAACGGGCAGCATGGCTGGCGCTGGCCGCTTCCGGGACGCTGACGGGTGTGGACGGGCTTGCCTTAGGCGCGCCTGCTGCACGCAATATCACTACAGCAATATGACTTCACTATCGTGCACCGACCAGGGTAAGATCAAAGCTCTGCGGACTATTTTTCACATGTGCCCGTACATTACCACAGTACCTCTTCTAAAGCTGCTGAAGCCTACATTACCTTCATCGTAAAGTCCAATACACCTGCTCCTATTTCATTGGAGCAAATATTGCTGCAAAGAGCAAAGCTAGTGACATGTTGATACTAAAAGACATTATTCCACATCAATCCAGGAAACAGCACACTCGACCTCTCACACATGACAACAAATATTAAACGTTAAAAAATGTGAAAGATGAATTGTCCATTACTCAAGAAGGCACTGTCTTACGAGGTTCAAGAATTATTATACAGGAGAGTCTGCGACAAGTAATTGAAGTGGCCCGTGAAGGACATTGTGGAATTGTTGCCACTAAACAAGCTCTCCCAGTCTAAGTTTGGTTTCCTCATCTTGACGAGAAAGTTGACAGAGAGTTGAATGCAATTGCTTATCTCCCTACAGGGACAAATAGAAACAAGCATTTACAATGCAACGGTTTCGCCTTTGTAAAAGTTAGAGCTATTGGCATTGTAAATGACAATTTTTTTATTTATGTGTTGGTTTTGAAAACAGATAAATAAATGGCATTGTCATTTACAATGCCAATAGCTTAATCTCTCGCAAATGCGAGACCTATTGCATTTGCACCCACACGCACACACACAGAGAGCCACACACACACACACAGAGCCACCCACACATAGAGCCACACAGACAGAGCCCCAACACACACAGAGCCCCAACGCGCACAGAGCCCCAACGCACACAGAGCCCCAACGCACACAGAGCCCCAACGCACACAGAGGGAGAGTGTGTGAGAGTGAGGGAAGGAAGGATAGAGGAAGGAAGGAAGAGAGAGAGGGAGGGAGGGAAGGATTGAGGGAGGGAGGAAGAGAGAGAGGGAGAGTGGGAGGGAGGGAGGGAAGGATAGAGGGCGGGAGGAAGAGAGAGGGAGGGAAGGATCGAGGGAGGGAGGAAGAGAGAGAGGGAGAGTGGGAGGGAGGGAGGAAGAGAGATAGGGAGGGAGGGAGGAAGAGAGATAGGGAGGGAGGGAGGGAAGGAGGGAGAGAGAGAGGGAAGGAAGGAAGGAGGGAGAGAGAGGGAAGGAAGGAGGGAGAGAGAAAGGGAGGGAGGGAAGGAGAGAGAGAGAGGGAGGGAAGGAGGGAGAGGGAAGGAGGGAGGGAGAGAGAGAGAGAGGGAGGGAGGGAAGGAGGGAGAGAGAGGGAGGGAAGGAGGGAGAGAGAGAGGGAGGGAGGGGAGCCCAGCAATTCATTTACTTTGACTTCTGCTTGGCTTTTATGATTAGGTGACGGACTGAACAATCCAGATTCGAGAAAGTGTCTAAGATTCTTCACAGAAAGATTCCTTCCTCCCCCGCACTCCAGTGCATCTCTCGTCCCTTAAAATTTCAGACGTAAAAACAAACTTTACTCAGCCTTCCAAATATTTAAACAAAAACGCCGATCTGTAGCACCCAGGATGAAACTGTCTAACACAAAGTTGGCAAGGGGTATGTCATTACAGGGGTAAAGTACAGAGAGTGCTTTAATTGGTTTTATCCGGTGGCATGTGTACAAAAGTTCGATTGAGTCTGAAGGCAAACTGTTCGTGGGGACATTCAGATCCTATAAAAACATCCCTGCTCTAAAACTACGGGAAGGAAATGGCTAGCATTCTTTAAAAATGAAGCACTTTCTCAAGACGAAAAAAAAGAGAGAGAAGCACAGAAATAGCTTTTCCTGTAACCGTCTTCAAGCAGCAGCTCAAACAGTGTAGAGGAGACACAGGCAGCTAACGACAGACAGTGAGTAAAGTTGAGGGATGCGCCGGCTGCAGACGCAGGTGTGACACATTTCCACCCACACTCCGCACATGCGTCGACGACACCCTGAGCGTTATGACGCTGCGCACACCTTATGCAGTGAGTCTGGGGACAAAGGAAGCGCCGAGGCAAGGGGGAGGAAGCGAATCAATCAGAGGTCACGTCCCTGCACGCAAAGCAGCTGATGATGCAACGATTACTACTAGAAACGATATGATTGAAAGAGAGAGCAGGACTGAAAAGTTTATGGAAATGACAGCAATGAAGAATGAGCATTGGCAAACTCAATGGCTCGTACAGTAGCGGTTTACCAAAGACAGAGGAGACTATGTTTTCTAGACGCGGACCACAACACCGCACCAGACCAATCACCGGGAAGTGCCCTGAATTGCGTTTGCAGCACGTGGGTCCGCTCAATTAGGCGCTGCGAGAGTGCTGTGTTTATGCTGCACCGGCGCCGGCGGAGCTCCAGGCTGACAGCAGTTTGCACTAATGCCCCGGGGGTACGCTGCGCCTCTCGGAGGCTCAGACGGGTTTAATAGATTATGTTTCCGACAGGCTCTGGTCAACTGCCACGTCGAAGATGTAACTAATGTGCAGCGTGTACAAGAATACGGACAACATTATGGCTTTTAGGTGAAGGCATAGCCAAAATGATGAAAATGAACTCTATTATAATTAAATGTTGATAAATTTATCCTTAGGATATCCTGAAATTCTTGCACGAACAGTACACTTTTTTGATCTTTAAACTGCTGCTTTAATTATGCTGGTTGACCTGACCTGCCTTTCCTTTTCCCCTCAGTGCTTGCTCTGGTAGCAGACATTGTGACCTCAGAGTGCAACTGTAATAAGTTATTACAGTTGAGTTCTGATGTCATTTCTTTAAAATCAGCGAGTGGGTGTGTCACCAAGTCACCTTTTATAAAGAAATGAACAATGGGGTCTTATACAGGGTTTGCAGAATCCCATATATTATAATCGACTGAATTAAACACAATTAGTTGTTATCCAGCGCACACATCCTAAATTGACGTTTTATATAAGCGATGGCGAAAAAAAGGAAAAATAAAATATTTGTCAAGGGTCACACAATTTGGCTTCTTTCAATGGGCGCACCCTCAACACCCGCGCGATCTCACCCTCTTTGAGTCTCAAAAAGTGGAGAAAAATCAACAGGTGACATTTAGTAGGTGTGTGCCTTCACTGAGTAGAGAAGGGTACTGTCTACAACACACATATATCACCCTCCAAATGTTGCATGCTGGTGTGACTTTATAAAAAACACGAAAGGGCATGCGCATGAAGTCTTTCTCGTAGCAATGCTGGCTGTTGCACAACTAGCTCCAAGTCTCTTATGTAACTTTACATGAGGGGAGTTACGCAAGAGTGACAGCCCTTTGCTATACACAGCCAGTGCCCTATAAACACCAGCCTGCCACAGAGCAGTGTAAACAGTGTTGTATAACTGCATCGCCTATGATTGCCGCGCGCCTTCATGTAAACGAGCTGCTCCCGTCCTAGGAGTCTATTTTTTGGCAAGTGAACCTTTGCCTTCCGGTCACGGACCGACGCCAGCAGCCAAAGAGTTAGATTAAAAAAATTAAAAAAGGAGCGCTGTAAAATCGTTTGCCAGAGCCAAAATGAGAGGGTTTAAATGATGCAGCAGCTTTGTGGCGGGAAAAGCGCTAGAAAGCTGGCACGGGCTCGGGTGACGGCATTTTTACTGTAAGTGTTTAGTAACTGGAGAAGCGGCGCAGCCCTGCAGCCCCGCTGGGAGCCTGATACAGAATGTGCAACCCCACAAAACCCTTCATGCCGAGGGGACAGCTCATCGGCGCATTCCTGCAATCTCACCCCTAGCCCGGCGCCAAATCGGCTCAGTCACGCGTTCCGCCGCCAGGACACCTCAGGCGACTAACAGCCCTAATTTGTAAAGAAATAATTCTGAGCCCTCCAGGGCTGGGCGTCTGCTGGATGCCCCGGGACTCATGCCAGCCTGCTCCCCGGGCGGATGGAGAGATAAAAGGTGCGGGGACTGACGGACATGATGGGTGAATCACCAAGCACAGGTCACGGTGATAAAGTATCCGGAAGCAAAACACGGCATGGTCTCTGTCACTGTGCCAAAGTATGAAATCACTGCTAAGGTTGAGGCATGACGCAGCAGCATTACTTGTTTACTGGTCACTGCTTTTCTTGGCAGCGGTACGTCATTTTTATAGTTCCAATCACAGCATTCAGAGGTTTCTGGTGTTAACTTTGCCGGGAAGAAAAATGATACAACTGAGAAACAGTAATGGCAAACGGAAACAGATGAGAAGCGGAGGGGCGAGGGGAGGAAGAAATAAAAAGTCAAAAGGAAAGGACGAGGGAGAGAATGGGAAAGTAACAAGAATGAAAGTGAAGTGAAGGCACGAAGGAAACAAAATTAAAATGGAGGGAATAAAAATATATAGATAAGAGGTGGGAACAAGGAAGGATGTAAAACTGGGATACAAAGAGGAAACAAGTCAGGTCCCGGGCCGGCCAGCCAATCACAGCGTGGCCCGGGGAATGACGTCACGGGGGTGTCCCGGGCCGGCAGCCAATCACAGCGACGCACAGGACAAAGGGGCGGGACTTAAAAAAAGACCGAGAAACGCCCCCGAATCGCGTTTTCACGGGGAAAGCGTGATTGACGCTGATGTCTTCCAATGGCTAGCCTCCATTTATGGAGCTAGCCAATGGGAGACAGAGGCGGAACCAAAGCCCCATATGTAGGATCATGAGATTTCGCCCTGGGTGGAGCAACTGCTACGCAGTTGTAACGCTAGGGAGAAATCTAAAAAGGAAAAACTAACGTACCAGCAGCTCTCCAGCATAGCGTTGCTCTCTTCTGCTCCTCTCCTTTCCGGTGAAGGCAGACACAGGCTCCCAGCCTGCCCTGCGGTCTCTCCTGAGCTGCTCTCATGAATGAGAGCAACTGAGGATTGGCTTGAGTGCCGATGATTTGTGCTCCAGGACAGACTGGGAGCCTTGGCCTGCTCTTTGCAACCCCATCAATGCAGCTAGGATTGGAGAGAGCTTCACTGCACATGTGGGTTTGGCCAGCCTCAGACGGCCGGCTAAATCCACTTGCGCAGTGAAGGCAGTGTCCACCAATCCCCCTCCAGCTGTCACCACCATGGTCCCGCCCCTAAGACTTGGCACACGAAAAATAAAACAATACTAAAATGGGTTTTAACCACATTTTATTGTTGTTTTCTATTACAAATTTTTGAAAGTGCCGGCAGGGGAGGCATTGCCTCTTTGTCATAGCAGAGGAGGCGCCACCGGCCAGCTGTTGAAGTCTGCGGGCCCTCCAGAGCTACAAGGGTTGCTGGCTGCTGGAGATCTCAGTAGGCCCATGAGGTACTTTAGAACCCTTTTTAGGTGTCCCTGGACTGACAGTGGTTTCTGGGCTCAAATTGTAACAGTGAGAGCCGTTTACTCCTGGTGTTCTGAAACTTTACCTCACGGATAGACCAAAAACTGAGCACCAAGTATAGCATGTTAGCTCATAACTCTCAGGTAGCGAAGTTGAGCTGTCCAAGGCTTATTCAGGGAGGTGGTGTAAAGCAGAAATTCAGAAGTTAATGAGACACATACTTGTGATTAATATAACATTGGCCAGCCAGTTACTTTACCTCCACACACACAACACAATACTGCACATAAAAGAGCACAGGGCAAAACATGTGATAGAATCATCCAGGTAACAGTCACAATGACAAGTCAGCAAGGCAGAACATAGTTCCATCTCTTCTACTACCTAACATTGTGGTCCCATTTTCGATGGTGGAGATTGCCACTATTGGAGAACCATCCTCAAGCTCATGCATCAAGCACATCTGTGTTGTAGTGGATCATGCCACCCTGTATCCTCTGGAATTACTCCTGAGGAGCTTTACTGCTACTGCTACTGCTCCTGTAGTGGATAGGGTCGTCAATGTGATCTTTTACAGGGTTTTGATTTTGGAGGACGGTGATCTGACATAAATTGACAATTTCATGCCCACATTCATTAAGGATATTTGGGATTAATGTGGTGTGAACTTTCACTTCTCTACAGTTTATTGTTCCAAGACAAGTGGGTTGATAGAGCTAAGTAACAAGCACTCATTTTGTGTTGCGATCCGCACTTCCCGAGCAAAGAGTTTATGAATTAGATCAAGCAGTTAATCTCAAAACATATGATCTATATATATAAAAACGAATGTATGTCTGTCAGTCTTTCTGTCTGTTTGTCCTTTATTCATTACTACACCATTCCTCCGATCGCCATGAAACTTTGGGAAGTTGTTGAGTACACTCCCGCGAAGGTTTCTGGCATATGCATTACTACACCATTCATCCGATCGCCATGAAACTTTGGGAAGTTGTTGAGTACACTCCCGCGAAGGTTTCTGGCATATGCATTACAACACCATTCATCCGATCGCCATGAAACAATGGGAAGTTGTTGAGTACACTCCCGCGAAGGTTTCTGGCATACATTTTTTGAAATATCGGCCCCCCAGGGCCCTCATAATCTTTTGAAAATGGAATTTTTCCATTTACGGAATACCAGGCGAAGCTACAACGTATAAGTCCATCGATACTGTGATGAATCAAGACGAAGTTGTCAATTACCCAACGAAATTCTTGAAAGCACTGGATTTGCCAGGTATGCCACCGCACATTTTAACATTGAAAATTGGCGTGCAGATCATTCTTCTCCAAAACATCAATCAACCACGACTTTGCAACGGTACAAGACTTTCGGTGAAAAAGATGATGAACAATGTCATCGAAGCTACAATTTTGAATGGGAAATTCAAGGGGGATGATGTACTGTTGCCACATATTCCAACTGTGATGAATCAAGACGAAGTTGTCAATTACCCAACGGAATTCTTGAATTCACTGGATTTGCCAGGTATGCCACCGCACATTTTAACATTGAAAATTGGCGTGCAGATCCTTCTTCTCCGAAACATCAATCCACCACGACTTTGCAACAGTACAAGACTTTCGGTGAAAAAAATGATGAACAATGTCATCGAAGCTACAATTTTGAATGGGAAATTCAAGGGGGAAGATGTACTGTTGCCACGTATTCCAATGATCCCAACAGATATGCCTTTTGAATTCAAACATTTACAGTTTCCGGTGCGACTCGCTTTTGCAATGACCATCAGCAAAGCACAAGGATAATCGCTGCAAGTGTGTGGACTAGATTTGGAGAATCCTCGCTTCTCACATGGACAACTGTATGTGGCCAGCTCACACGAAGGAAAACCTTCTGATTTATTTGTGTACGCACCAGACGGAAAAACAAAAAATATTGTGTATCCACAAGCACTCGATTAAGTAAATAGAATTAAAACAACACTTTGAAATGTTTTCCATATTAAGATTAATAAGTTTCAATAAAAATGACACAATGTAAATTGAATGTTATCATAACGAGTTTCCTTGAATTTCCTTTCTTATGAGATCGCAGCAACGCGCGACGGGTAAGCTAGTAATCTATAAAATATGGTATAGTCCTTACTACTTATGATACAGTGCCTCACTAACTATCCTTACTAACAACCTTTCAGGTATAAACCTCTAGGGCCTAACAATGTTTGTTGTGTGCATATTATC
The DNA here is from genome assembly GCF_964261635.1 of Lissotriton helveticus. Lineage (NCBI taxonomy): Eukaryota > Metazoa > Chordata > Amphibia > Caudata > Salamandridae > Lissotriton > Lissotriton helveticus. The sequence goes on from NC_136065.1 coordinate 1,780,736,579, forward strand.
ATAATAATATGGTATGACTGGTTCAGTGTGCTCTCATTGAGAACTTCCACAAATGGTGTGTATCCATAATAACAATGACCTCCATCTACGTGTAAGTCAGTATTAGCCCTTAAGCTGTGCTTTAGTGCAAACTTCCTAACATCAGGATTATTGATTTGTCACCATGCATTGCAACATAACTCTAAATAAATGGGCCCAGTAGTGTATTAGTAGGTACACTCACCTACCAAAGGGGTTTCCTGGCACCATCATACAAAAACAGGTTGGCTAGCAACTGCAGTAACATGGACAACATTGTTCAACCACATCTGTCCCATGAGAAAGATGAGGGTGGACCCAATGCACTCATGAGCTGTGTCCTTCCAGAGGGCTTTTTTCTACCAATGAGCCAGTGACCCAGTGTTGTGGCTGTACCCAAGTATGCAAGGAATGTTTAACATCTCAGCCGATCTGATTACAAAAATAGAATAAGATTTTACAATTTAACTGCGTTTGATGTTTTTATATTATCCTGTCTGGTAATCTTCACCTTTGCTAATATTTGTATTATAATCATAACGATTCAGATCCCCATTTTGCCAAATAGGCTATGGTATAATAAAACATTAATAATCTAAGGAGAGAGAAAGAGTGGGGGGCAAGTGTGTGTGTGTGTGTGTGTTTGTGTGAGACAGACATAAAACCTGCATGATCCCTGTCAGGTCTGTTGTTCTCCAAAGCTCTAGAGGTTTGTGAGACACTTGCTTATGTTCTCTTTCTCAGTAGTTGGATGGCTATATCCAAAACTCTGGGAGCTGGTAAATCTAAACATGTGTATACTGGAAACAGAGGGTACACAACACTCAAGTCCATGTGTTTACCAAGTGGTGTTGATGCCTGTTAGAAAAGAGGGTCTCTAGTTGGCAATGGTATACGCCCTGTCCAAGCAAGTACCCTCCCTTCTAGTCAAGTTAAGTAAAGTACACACCTAAATTTACGTGTGCTTACCCTCTGGTAGCCTGGCACAGAACAGTCAGGCTAAACTACAGAGGCAATGTGTAAACTATTTGTGTATAACCCACAGAAACACAGTGAAAATACCACAAATGGACACCACACCAGTTTAGAAAAATATTGTGTCTTTATCTAAACCAAACAAGCCCAAAACAACACAAATCCAACATACATAACTCAAAATAGGACTTTTAGACGGTTGAAAACAGTTCTGTCCATAGAAAACTATCTATGCGTGAATTTTACACCAAGTATCTCAAATGCATCAGAAATGCGGGACGAAAACAGTTGCAGGGATGGTGATGCGTCAGTTCATTACTGCCATGCAGGGGAGGTGATGCACTGGTTCCTTACTGAAGAGGAAGTGAAGAGTTGTTTTCTTAGTGGAAGGCCAGCGTTGTTGGGGATTTGACGCACACTTGTGATGCGTGAGAAAATTCGGCCGCTATGTGTCGATGCTGCAGTGATCCAGGCGCTGCGCCGCTGTATCCGCTGACAGACAATGCATCGATTCTTTTAGAATCACAGTGGAGCCTGGTTGGAGTCAGTATGGTGATCTCAGACGTCCAAGATCGGTGCATTGAACTCGGTGTGCGTCGGTTTTCCGGGTAGTTTTTGCAGTGTAGTGTTGAATAAAACAGCTGCAAGAAGAGCCAAGCATCAATTTTGCAATTTTGTTTAGTTCTTCACAGATTTCTGTCGCAGGAATAACCTCCAGGGGCACAGAACTGGAATAGGCACCCCAGGCAGGTCAGAATTCCCAGCAGTGGATTTGAAGAATTCTGTAGGTGAAGCCTTGTGTCCCTGAGACTTTAGAACAGGAGGCAAGCACACACAAGCCCTTGGAGATTCTTCTCAAGCAGGTTTCACAGCAAAGTGTAGACGTTGTCCTCTCCTTAGCGTAAGCCGCATCTACAGGCTAACCCGGCAAAGCAACACACGGCAAAGAGGCAATACTCCTCTTCACAGCTCTTCAGCTCTTCTTCCTTGGCAGACATTCCTCTTCATTCCAGAAGTAATCTAAAGTTCTGGGGTTTTAGGTCTAATACTTATACCCCTTTTTCCCTTTGAAGTCTTTATTCAGAAACTCTCTCTTGCTCAGGAAAACCAGTTATGTTCTCCCTAGTTCAGCCACAATATGGGGGAGGTGGGAGAGAAAGCATTGTGCTAGTGACTTCTCCTCCCACCACTGTAGACGAGAATGACTCATCAGCATAGGCAGGGCACATTACAGCTACCTTTGTGTGAGTGTCTGGCGTGAATGCACAAGTAGCCCCTGTCAGTCTAAAACCAGACGGTGAATCTACAAGCAGGCAGAGGCACACAGGATGGTTAAAAAAAAAATCCCCACATTAAAAAAAAGCATTTTCAAACACACAAGTTAAAAACCACCTTTACTAAAATTCTGAGTTCAGAGAGCCTAAACTCAAAATCTCTAGCTGTTCCCAATTGAAAGTTACACTTGTAAAATGTTACAAGGCAGCTCCAATGATTGCCTATGGGAGAGCTATTCCTTGCAATAGTGAAACACAAAATTGGCATCATTACACTATCAGGACATGTAAAACACACCAGGACATGTCCTACCTTTCATATACACTGCACACTGCCTATGGGCCTATGTTAGGGGTGCCTTACATGTAGAAAAAGGGATGGTTAGAGCCTGGCAAGTGGGTGCACTTTCCAGTTTGGTATGGCAGATAAAAATGGTGCACGCATACACTGCAGTGGCAAATCTGAGACACATTTGAAAGACTACGTGTGTGGGTGACACAATTATTTATTTATTTATTTATAAAGTTTTCAATAGCGCGAACAAGATCCCGAGGGATAACAGAGCGCTTTACAATATGCCTGGAGGGAGACAAAGAAATATCATAGGCAAAACCAGAAGAGTATGGGCAAGAAAGAGAATATATTATAGAAAACATATAGGAGGATAATACAATAAAACAAATGTAGGGGGTAACAAGGGTGCAACACAATGTTCAGGGGGGAGCTGTAACAAAATAAGAGCAAAGTCAGCAGGAGAAATGTCAATGGACCTGTGCGACTAACCCGATTAGGGTATGAATTTGTTCATTAGGAATCTTTTGGCTTCCACTTTGAACTCTGTCAATGAGGAGATTCTGCGAGTTTCCGGTGGGAGAGAGTTCCAAATCTTAGGGGCGGCTCCGGAGAAAGCTCAGTGGAAACTTCTCTTTTTCTTAAGGATACGAGGTTTCAGGAGGAGGGAGGAGGCACTTCTTGAGGCTCTTACTCCACAGGATAAAGTTAGTTTTTCTGCAAGGCACGTAGGAGTATTTAGGTGATGGGCTTTGCGTGTGAGAACATCAATCTTTAATTGAATTTGTTCTTCGAAGGGTAGCCAATTGAGGGATTTAAGGACTGGTGATATATGATCTTTTCACTTAGAATCCGTAACCAGTCTAGTAGCTGAATTGAGTGCAGCCCTTAGTGGAGCCAGAACGTATTTGGGAAGGCCACAGAGGGCAGCACTGCCGTAGTCTAGCCTTGGCAAGACGAGCGCTTGCACCACTTGCTTGAAATCATTTGGGGGAAGGAAAGGTTCTTAGAGTTCTCATCAAGAGGTTGGCTCCTTTGCATACATTGCTGATGTGACCTTTCATGTTCAGGTGCTTGTCCATAGTGATACCGAGAGATTTGGCTGTGTCTACGATTTGAGGCGTACAGTTGAAAGCAGTGAGGTGGTTCAGCCAGAGGTCTAACTTGGGGATGCGATTCGGGGGGGAGATGAGCAGGAATTCCATTTTTGAGGTGTTGAGCAGTACATGATTCTCCGTTAACCAGTTTTGAGTAAACATTAGGATAGTGTTAAGTGCGATGATGTTTTCCGAGGAAGAGATTTTCAAATATAATTGCGTGTCATCCGCATACATGTGGAAGAGAATGTTCATGGAATTTAGGGAGTGAGCAAGAGGTTCCAAGAAAAGATTGAAGAGAATAGGAGATAGAGCAGATCCTTGGGGGACCCCATGAATACGGGAGAGGGCTGGGAGAGAGAGTGGTTTGCCTTGACTCTTTGAGTTCTGTGCTGAAAGAAAGATAAGAACCATAGTAACACCTGATCAGAAAAACCCATTCTATTTTGCAGGATAGTTAGCAAGTTGTCCTGATTAACCGTGTAAAATGCGGAGGAAAGGTCGAGGAGGATCAGGAGGCAGGATTCATTTTGGTCGAGCATAATTAAGATGTCAAAAGACGTGAGTGAGAGCCGATTCGGTGCTGTGCCATTTCCTAAAGCCTGATTGGTGCTGGTCTAGGAGTTGGTAGTTCTCTGTTGGACCCGGCCTCGTCGCGTGGTTCGCCTCTGTCCCTCCACACCCTGTGAGCGTAAGCCTGCACCCCGAGCCTGGTCGTCCCCCTCCCAGTAAACCTAGATCCCTGAGAACCTCGACCAGGCCTGCCTTTTCCGCTCCACGCCCGGCTCCGAGCGCCTAACTTTGCATGCCCCACGAGGCCCGGACGCCATCTTCCCTTCCCGACATCCCTGGCTCCCTAGGCCCAGCATGACCCCGGCCCCAGCGAAACCCAGACTCCAAAGGCGCGCCAGTCCCGGATGGGGGGTAAGGGCTCCCCGAGTGAGATAAGCCAGGGAGTTTCGATGGCACCTCCGGCCTCCCCTGAGAGACTGGTATCTGTCACACCTTTGGCCCTCCCCTGTGGGCCAGTTTCAATCACCCGTCTGGCCTCCCCGAGGGCTGGCTCCAGACCCGCCGGGCGTCTGGCAATTCCAGGGCCCATCTTTCAAAGGGATCAAAGAGCCGACCGCCGGACCCCGCTAACAACCAGCCCCCCGGGTAGGAGACCTCTGCCTGCGAGGGTCCGGAGATCAAAGAGCAAAAGGACTATAACTGGGCCCGCCCGACAACTAGCGGGCAGTTGTATCTTGGACCTGAAGCCTGCTGATCTGATCGCGGCTGACCCTAAGAAGACTCATCCTGAACCCCTGAGCCCTGCTGACGCTGTCGCGGCTCAAGCTGAACTTGTAACCATCGGAGCCCTGCTGACGCTGTCGCGGCTCTATCTCTCAGACCACCGGAGCCCTGCTGACGCTGTCGCGGCTCAAGCTGAACTTGTAACCATCGGAGCCCTGCTGACGCTGTCGCGGCTCAAGCTGAACTTGTAACCATCGGAGCACAGCTGACGCTGTCGCGGCTCGATCTCTCAGACCACCGGAGCCCTGCTGACGCTGTCGTGGCTCAAGCTGAACTTGTAACCATCGGAGCCCTGCTGACGCTGTCGCGGCTCGATCTCTCAGACCACCGGAGCCCTGCTGACGCTGTCGCGGCTCAAGCTTGAACCTGCAACCATCCGAGCCCTGCTGACGCTGTCGCGGCTCCTCCCGAACTTCTCCAGATCGACCCTTGCTGACCTCGTCGCGGCTCGAGGAGTACTCTGGTCCAGCTGGACCATCGAGACCACCATCACGACCGAGCCGACCCGACAGAGGTGAAGCAGTCGGCACGACCACCATCCCGTACCCCCCGGCTCTAGGATTGAGAGCTGTGCGCAGGGTACGCCTCGTACTGACCCAGAGACTAAAAGACTGTCCCGCTTCCCCCTTCCCGAATCCTCAAAGACTTTTGTGGTCCCTCGATCACTGTGTATACACGAGTGCTTTCTTCATTTATTGCTTATATAAAGAACTTGTTACTAGAATCCAACGGTGTGGTGTCTGTTCATAGTGTGGTGTGAGCTCCGTGTGTACGATCCTAGACCCGAAGTCCTCCCCGGTGAGGACCTCACAATCAAGACTTGGCAAGTTCTGTGGAAGAGGTGGGCCTGGGGGTGACCGGGTGAGCATAACCTGGCCCTCTGAGATCGCCCCTTCTAACATTGGTGGCAGCGTCGCAATAAGAACCTACGTCTAGGGATCGTACAGCACTGACACACTACCCGAACGAAGAGCAACCATGAGCATCACCAACGACGAAACCACCTTCCAGATGGAACTTCTGGGAGATTATACACACCGGCAGCTGAAGCAGTTTTGCATAAATCGCCAAATCCTGACAACGGGACTAAACACCAAAGAGGACTTTCAACAAGCTCTAACAGCCTGGACGGAGACCGGAGCCCAACCTCCAGCACCGACAGAAGCCGATGGAGGGGGAGCCCCCCGGATCGAAACCCACGCCCCAGAGCAATAAAGAGCAGAGTCCCCGACGCGGACTCACAGCACAGAGAGAGGTCTATCTCGAGAAGAGATGACCGACCGAGAACGCAACCGAAGCCACGAGCTAGAACTAGCCCGGTTGAAGATGGAGGTAGAACTCAAACTGGCCGAGAAAAAGCTAGCCATCGAGCAGCTGCGGCTACAAGGAGAACTGGAGGAGAAGAAACTCCAGCGAGAACATGACGGAAAGAAGCTCCAGCTGGAGCACGAGCGCAGCATACTGGAAATAGAACTAAAAGCCCGGAACGAGGACAACCGAACAGCGGCGACCCGAGAGTCCGTTCCCCCGGTGGAACCCAAGGTCCACATCCCCAAGGATGTGGTCAAAGAATATTACAAAAACGATGACATCCAGCAATGGTTCAAGGCCTACGAGGTCGCCATGACCTCCCACCGAGTTCCGCAGAAAGATTGGGGAGCAGGGCTGTGGGGTCGATTCCTGAGTGAGGGGAGAGACACCCTACTCGACCTACCATCTGCCGAACAGACCTCCTACAGCCACATGAAAGAGGCCCTCCTCACAAGGTACGGTCTCACCCCTGAAATGTACCGCCAACGCTTCCGAGAATGCAAGAAGATCCCCGGCACCACATGGGTAGAATATGTCAATTTCTACAGCCGGGCCCTGGAAGGGTGGATCAAGGGCAGCAAAGTATCCACCTTCGAGAGACTCATCGACCTCATTGCGTATGAACATTTGTCCCTGAATTGCTTTGTGGAACTCCGACAGCACCTCCTGGACAGCAAGTTGGCAGACCCACGGAAACTGGCCGTCGAGGCCGATCGCTGGGTGAGCACCAGAGTACCCCGGGGGCCCGGGGGAGAATCTGGCCGAAATGAACAGGGATCTTCCCGCCCAAGGGGAGGGGGGAATTAGAATAGACAGAGGGGATCCCAGGGAGGGTCCCCGCACAGCCCCCCTGGAAACCAGCCTGGCACCTCGCCTCCCACAGCGCGCGCAGGGTTCCCCCCAGCTAAGCCAGGGTCCCGGGTCAGCCAAGCCTGCTACCATTGCCAGCAACCCGGGCACTATGCCAATGACCCCCGCTGCCCTTTGTTCAAGAAGCCTGCCGCTGCAGGGCCCCCAGTGCGCCACATCACCTCAGTAGCCCTAGAAGAGGAGGGGGAGGAAGAGTTCGAGGGAGCGGACCCCGCAGCATTGATGTTAGTCTCCCTGGGTGATAGGGAGATGGTCCCAGGAGCCCCCCTACCCGACAACACAGAGAAATACTGACAGCAGGTGACTGTCAATGGCCATCACATCGGGGCGCTCCGAGACACTGGGGCCAGTATCACCGCCATCAAACGGCACCTCGTCACCGAAGCCCAGATTGTTCCCCACATCTCCTGCAGGGTGATCGCAGCCGATAACTCCGTCCGCACCTGCCGGATAGCTCAAGTCCCGTTTGAATGGGGGGGCGTCTCAGGAGAGTTACGAGTGGCGGTCCGCTCAGACATGCCCGTGGACTGCCTGCTCGGCAACGATCTAGAGAGCTCCCCATGGCAGCGGGTTGAGAAAAGGACCCACTTGGAGATGGTAGGCCTGCCCGAGTGGGCCTGTGTGAGTACCCAGTCGATGACCGCCCGAAGGACCACCCCCGAAGGGGTGACCGTAGAGGCGGCACCGGTGACCCCCGAGGACCCCGAGGTCCCTGAATCCGCTGAGATCCCTGAGCTGTTCCCCGGAGAGAGCTTCCCCCCGACGCAGGTCCCCTCGGCCCTGGCGTCGAACCGACCCCGAGCCTGGACGACCTTCCTGAGCTGGCCCAGTGGCGCCAGGAAGGAGGACCGTCCCGAGAAGAATTCTGCCTAGAACAGACCTCCTGTCCATCCTTGGTTGGGCCGCGGCAGCAGGCTGCCGCCCAGGCCGCCGGTGACCAGTCCGGCTCCCACTTTGTCTATTGGGAAAACGGCCTCATGTATAGCGAACAAAAGTCCGCCGAGCTAGGGTCAGGCCGAGTGTTGGTGGTACCCCTACGCTTCCGCGGCTTTCTCCTGAACCTGGCCCACGATGTGCCCCTGGCGCGACACTTGGGTCAAGACAAAACCTATCACCGCCTAGTCACCCACTTTTATTGGCCGGGCATGCTCTCCGATGTGGAGGCCCACTGTAAGTCCTGCCCCACGTGTCAGTCCAGCGGAAAGAGCGGGGGGAAGCGCAAGGCTCCCCTCCAACCCTTCCCCGTGGTCAGCACCCCCTTTGAAAGGGTGGGAATCGACATCATGGGCCCCCTCAACCCCCGGACTTCCTTGGGGCACCGCTTTATCCTTGTCTTGGTGGACCATGCCACCCGATACCCCGAAGCCATTCCCCTCCGAACGGTGACCGCCCCCGTAGTGGGGCGGGCCCTCATGGCCATCTTCTCCCGGGTGGGATTCCCCCGAGAGGTCGTCAGCGACCGAGGGACCAACTTCATCTCGAAATACATGAAGTCCCTGTGGCAACAATGTGGGGTGACGTACAAATTTACCACCCCATATTACCCCCAGGGTAACGGTCTGGTGGAGCGATTCAACCGGACCCTCAAGGGAATGATCATGGGTCTCGAAGAGCCCCTGAGGCGTAAGTGGGACGTCCTCCTTCCCTGTCTCCTCCTTGCATACCGTGAAGTCCCCCAGAAGTCCCTGGGGTTCAGCCCCTTCGAGCTCCTCTACGGGCACCCCGTCAGGGGACCCCTCACCCTGGTCAAGGAAGGGTGGGAGACGGCGGCCCCAGAACCCCCTCCCGATGTGTTTCGATACATTCTGGCCCTCCGGAACCAGACGAGGAAGTTCAGAGAACTGGCCGAGGCAAACCTCGAGGCCAGTCAAGAAGAAATGAAACGGTGGTACGACCAGAATGCCACTCTGGTCGAGTTTCAGCCCGGACAACAGGTCTGGGTGATGGCCCCCGTGGAGCCCTGTGCCCTGCAAGACAAATGGACAGGGCCCTTCAAGGTAGTGGAGCGCAAGAGTCAGGTGACCTACCTCATCGACGTAGAGTCCCCCAGGAACCCCTTGCGGGTCCTTCACGTGAACCGCCTCAAGCCCCACTTCGCCCGGTCCGAGTTGAGCCTGCTCCTCGCCACGGACGATGGAGAAGAAGAAGAAACGGAGCCTCTCCCCGATCTCCTGTGCGTGAAAGAAAAAGATGGCTCCGTAGAGGGGGTGAGTCTCTCCTCCTCCCTCTCTCCCGAGCAGCGCGAGGACTGTCGCCAGTTGCTGGGACAGTTCTCGGACCTCTTCTCCCTCACCCCCGGCGTCACCAGCTGGTGCGTCCACGACGTGGACACCGGGGACAGTCCCCCGGTACGGCACCGAGCCTACCGCGTCCCTGACCGAGTCCGGGCCTGTATCAAGGCTGAGGTATCAAAGATGCTAGCTCTCGGGGTGGTCGAAGCCTCTGACAGCCCATGGGCTAGCCTTGTGGTCCTGGTTCCAAAGGCAGCCGCCCCCGGTGCTGTCCCCGAGCTGAGGTTCTGCGTTGACTACCGCGGGCTCAACGCAGTCACCAGAACTGATGCGCATCCCATCCCCCGAGCCGACGAGCTTATAGATCGCCTCGGGGCTGCTCGCTTCCTTAGCACGTTCGACCTGACCAGTGGCTACTGGCAGATCGCCCTCACTGAGGGAGCCAAGGAAAGATCCACGTTTCCACCCCGGATGGTCACTACCATTTTCGGGTGATGCCCTTCAGGATGAAAAATGCCCCCGCCACCTTCCAGAGGCTGGTGAACCAGGTACTGGCGGGGTTGGAGGCGTTCAGCGCTGCGTATCTGGACGATATCGCAGTGTACAGTTCCCACTGGCCCGAGCACCTCCAGCACCTCTGGGCGGTGCTGACGGCCCTGAGAAGGGCCGGTCTCACCATTAAGGCGAGCAAGTGCCAGATCGGACAAGGGTCCGTAGTCTACCTCGGGCACCAGGTCGGAAGCGGCCTCGTAGCCTCCCTCCAGCCCAAGATCGATGCCATCGTGGCCTGGGAGGCCCCCACAACCCAGACGGAAGTGCGGGCATTCCTAGGGCTCACAGGGTACTACCGACGGTTCATCAAGGGGTACGGCAGCATCCTAGCCCCCCTCACGGAGTTAACCTCCAAGAACCAGCCGAAGAAAGTCAGCTGGACCTCCGCCTGCCAAGAGGCGTTCGAAACTTTAAAAGACGCCATGTGCACTGCCCCAGTCCTCCAGGCCCCCGACTACTCCCGAGAGTTTGTAGTTCAGACGGACGCGTCCGAGCATGGCATCGGAGCCGTCCTGTCCCAGGTGAACGAGAGCGGCCTAGACCAACCCGTGGCATTCATTAGCCGGAGGCTACTCCCTCGAGAACAAAGGTGGAGCACCATCAAGCGGGAGGCCTTCGCGGTGGTTTGGGCCCTGAAGAAGCTGAGGCCCTACCTGTTCGGTACTCACTTCCGGGTCCAGACCGACCACCGACCTCTCCAGTGGCTAATGCAGATGAGAGGGGAGAATCCCAAATTGCTGCGCTGGTCCATCTCCCTCCACTTCACTGTTGAGCACCGGCCTGGTTCTGACCACGCCAACGCCGACGGCCTGTCCCGATTCTTCCGCCTCAGCGAAGAGAACTCCCAAGAGGATGGGTAGTTCTCCCTGCCTTCAGCTGGGGGGGGCGCGTGTTGGACCCGGCCTCGTGGCGTGGTTCGCCTCTGTCCCTCCACACCCTGTGAGCGTAAGCCTGCACCCCGAGCCTGGTCGTCCCCCTCCCAGTAAACCTAGATCCCCCGAGAACCTCGACCAGGCCTGCCTTTTCCGCTCCACGCCCGGCTCCGAGCGCCTAACCTTGCATGCCCCACGAGGCCCGGACGCCATCTTCCCTTCCCGACATCCCTGGCTCCCTAGGCCCAGCATGACCCCGGCCCCAGCGAAACCCAGACTCCAAAGGCGCGCCAGTCCCGGATGGGGGGTAAGGGCTCCCCGAGTGAGATAAGCCAGGGAGTTTCGATGGCACCTTCGGCCTCCCTGAGAGACTGGTATCTGTCACACCTTTGGCCCTCCCCTGTGGGCCAGTTTCGATCCCCCCTCTGGCCTCCCAGAGGGCTGGCTCCAGACCCACCGGGCGTCTGGGAATTCCAGGGCCCATCTTTCAAAGGGATCAAAGAGCCGACCGCCGGACCCCGCCAACGACCAGCCCCCCGGGTAAGAGACCTCTGCCTGCGAGGGTCCGGAGATCAAAGAGCAAAAGGACTATAACTGGGCCCGCCCGACAACTAGCGGGCAGTTGTATCTTGGACCTGAAGCCTGCTGATCTGATCGCGGCTGACCCTAAGAAGACTCATCCTGAACCCCTGAGCCCCGCTGACGCTGTCGCGGCTCAAGCTGAACTTGTAACCATCGGAGCCCTGCTGACGCTGTCGCGGCTCGATCTCTCAGACCACCGGAGCCCTGCTGACGCTGTCGCGGCTCAAGCTGAACTTGTAACCATCGGAGCCCTGCTGACGCTGTCGCGGCTCAAGCTGAACTTGTAACCATCGGAGCCCTGCTGACGCTGTCGCGGCTCGATCTCTCAGACCACCGGAGCCCTGCTGACGCTGTCGCGGCTCAAGCTGAACTTGTAACCATCGGAGCCCTGCTGACGCTGTCGCGGCTCGATCTCTCAGACCACCGGAGCCCTGCTGACGCTGTCGCGGCTCAAGCTTGAACCTGCAACCATCCGAGCCCTGCTGACGCTGTCGCGGCTCCTCCCGAACTTCTCCAGATCGACCCTTGCTGACCTCGTCGCGGCTCGAGGAGTACTCTGGTCCGGCTGGACCATCGAGACCACCATCACAACCGAGCCGACCCGACAGAGGTGAAGCAGTCGGCACGACCACCATCCCGTACCCCCCGGCTCGAGGATTGAGAGCTGTGCGCAGGGTACGCCTCGTACTGACCCAGAGACTAAAAGACTGTCCCGCTTCCCCGTTCCCGAATCCTCAAAGACTTTTGTGGTCCCTCGATCACTGTGTATACATGAGTGCTTTCTTCATTTATTGCTTATATAAAGAACTTGTTACTAGAATCCAACGGTGTGGTGTCTGTTCATAGTGTGGTGTGAGCTCCGTGTGTACGATCCTAGACCCGAAGTCCTCCCCGGTGAGGACCTCACAATCAAGACTCGGCAAGTTCTGTGGAAGAGGTGGGCCTGGGGGTGACCGGGTGAGCATAACCTGGCCCTCTGAGATCGCCCCTTCTAACATTCTCAATTTGGGCACAGAGTTGGGATTGTACACATTTCTCTAGTAGTTTCACTAGGGTGGGGATGTTGGAAATGGGGCGGAAGTTATTGAGAGCAGATTTGTCAGCGTTAGTTTTTTTAGTATGGATGTTACCTGAGCTTCTTTGAGGCATTCAGGAATCATGCCTTGTGCTAGGGAAGCATTGGCAACCCTAGTCTATGTGGGGATCAAAGCATTCTTGATTTCTTTGAAAATAGAAGGGGACAATGGGTCGCTGAAGTGGTTGGAAGGGTTGATATTCTGATGAATCGTGAAGATATCATATTCGCTAAAGGTGGTAAAGGTGCACCATGATGCATTGTTCTTGGGATTTGTGGAGGTCAGTTCAAACCTCACAGAGGGGTCAATGGGTGAGGTAGTAATAGGAGACGGAAGTAAAGCCTTCTTAGCGGCTAGGTCAATGGAGATGGTTCGAGATTTCTCCGTGAAGAAAGCGGCAAGATCATCGCAGGCAGGTGAGTTGCCACCAGGATCAGATTGGTTGGACCCAACAACAGATTGTTGTTTGACCAGTTCGAAGAGTTTCTTAGGGTGGTTTGCAGTTTTATCCAATTGGTGTCTGAAGTAGGTCACCTTAGCACTCTTGGTTTGCTTGTTGTATCCGCTCCTGGCATCTCTAAGGAGTTTTAGTTGGTCCGAGGAGGGATTGGCTCACCATGACCGTTCAAATACCCTAAGATTGCGGCGTTCTGAGTTTAGGTTTTCAATATACGAAGGTTTGGATATTTTTGTTGAGGCATTTTTAAGTTGGAGTGGAGCAATATTCTCCATGATGTTGGAGATGGTTGAGTTGTAGGCGTTAGTGAGTGATTGTACCTCAAATATATCCGCTTGAGAAGAGAGGGCAAATTGACAGTGGGCAGATAGATCGTCATAGTTTATAGCTCTTAAGTCCCTTTTCCGGATCTTAGATTTTAGAGGTTGAACCTTTCTCATCAGTACTTAACTGTTGATATAGAAGAGGATGTAGTTGTGGTCGGACCAGTCGCAGGGGGTGATTGACTCAAAGGAGATAGATTGCTCTTTAGAGATAATGAGGTCTAACGTTTCTCCTTTGTAGCATTTAACTTACAGGCCCTGGGCACACAATGCACTCTACTAGAGACTTACCAGTAAATCAAATATGTCAATCATGCAAAACCAGTCAGAATTACAATTTACACAGGGAGCACTTGCACTTTGGCACTGATCAACAGTGGTAAAATGCCCAGAGCGCCTAAACCAGCACAAGCAAAGTCCACCACACAGGAGGCAGAAAAAAAAATGTCACGGGAAACCACGCCAAGGATGCGAGGTCCCACAATGCGCAATCAAGAGTCTACAGACTTGTGTTTCTATCATGGCCTCATTGCCATTATTCTGCCAGATGTTCGTCCCATTCCTCAAACTAACAAGGTTATTGATAGTTTTGTCACAGTAACGTACCATATTAATTTTTTGGGGGGTAGTGGCTACTGGCAAACCACCCTTGCACTTGGAGCCCATAGGTAGCACAGTGTTATTAATTCTTAAGGGTCTCTACCAACTTAAAGTTATGCACTTTGGCCTAAAGAATGCCCCAGGGTCATTAGAGATGCTGCAGAATATTTTGCCATTTCATCTGTAGGCATTCTGACATTTGTAAGCATAAGTGAAAATATGAATATTAATGATATACTTAAAAGTACAGGCAGGTCGTTGTAGTGGAAATGATATAGCTGTTATATGATATTGCATTCAATATATTGACCTCATCCCTTTCAGGGGCACAACCTGTTATCTTTAAACTTTAAGAGACTATTTACTTACTCTTGTTAAAGGTCACACCAGTTTCCTGCAGCTGTGATACCTTACCTTTGTTTATGTGTGTGACACGTACAGCAAGTGTGAGTTACAAGTGCCCATTTCACTGTCTAACTGAGGGGATGATGGCTTCTATTTGGCTGCATATGGTTGTGGATCCATTGCTGGTTGTACTTTGGTGGACAAAACAGGCTGCACAACTTTGTGTTCAGGACCACTTCCCTGAAACCCTTTTTATTGTTGGGCAGTGGGGTGGCTTTCTCCTTCCTTTGATCATAACATGATGACCTGGCTTCTGTGAAACCGATCCGTCTTCCCCCTTCTGTTTGCTGTCACCTGGCAACTGCTGTTGGGGAAAAATTAATATCCACACCTTGGTTAGTTGGAACTCGTATGACTCCTTACTCCAGAAGCCCATAAATTCAGGGTAAAAAGTATGTTGCAGTTCTCCCTGATTTAAAAAAGACTGTATCATGAAGGAAGCAGAACTTTGGTTAGTTCAGGAGTCCTGTACTGTCAGCCTTGAGTCTGTAATGAATACATTATTTAAGTATTGAGAAGAAGGTTCTCTGTATGAATCTTGAGCATACATTTAAAGATACAGAACATCCCCTTTGCTACTGGCTTTCTGTCAAGCTAGGGACAAGATTGGATTCCTGTTGACCATGGCTACTAATTCAGCGCTGAGCCAACCCTCTTACCATTTGTTATCGATAGACCTTCTATTACCATCTGAGAGATACAGGGAGTTAGAATATAATCAAATAAATGTAATCTACAGTGCAACCTACATGGCTACACAATAAGGACCAGGAATCAGTTACTATAGTTAAGAAGATTTATTACAAGTTAGCAGTCGAGTTAAGGTAAATGAATCTCTGTACCATGCTGTAAAGATACAAAATAACAGCTGGATAACCCAAACTCATAAGAAGTTCAGGCATACCAAGCACACAAGTAGTTCAGTCATAGCAAAACAGAAAATTAATAACAGAATTAGATGCTCATAGAAGAGTTTCTGATCTTATACATGAGTATAGTCTAAAACCAACCAATGTAAAGCTCAAACTAATGTAGATGGTTACATCTAAAGGGATCACAAAACTCAAGGAAATGCTGAAAAATAGGAAAATGCAGGGAAGTGCGGGAAAGCGTCAGCATTTTCAGAAGCTCGGTCAAAAGTCTTCTTGGGATAGGAGTATCCGTGGTAGCCTAAGCCACACTCAGCCAGAGTCAAAGGGGCTAAGCATAGAGGACTACACCTCTCAAAGTCTAAAGGAAAATGCTCCAGACATCAGACATTGTGAAGACCATTACCACAACAGTCTCCAAAGTAATACCCCTCTGTTCGTATCATCAGGAGCTCCATTGTCCTTTCCATTCTCACGTTGTGAGCTGCAGCATTTATCAAATATCCCAGGTCAAACCTAGGAACGATATTGCCTATGACTCCTCACAACATTAATAAATGGGAACTTTCTCTTGATGCTCCGGCTCTCCATGTTCTTTGTCAAGATCCTTTTCTCAGTCTCTCTCTCTCTCTATCACTAATACAGTGTTGTATCTATTCCCATTCTAACAAACCATGTGAATGTGCCTGCAAGGAAAAGACATGCAAGTAGAAAATGGAACAAAGTATTTTATGCAGAAAGAAATACGGGCAATTTAACATATTAAATCAATGATGCACATTCAATATACCTGTGCATATTCAACCCCAAATGAATGAAACATTTTTGTACATTAGATTGGTTACTCTTTCAGAAAGGTAAAATAAGTTTGAGTACCTGTGTATAAATGTAATTAAGAACTACATTATAAAAGTAAACATGCAACATTAGTGCACACATTACTTAAATCCCTTTTGCTAATACAGACAGAAAGCACTGTGTTTTCCGTCTGCATTTTTTTTAAAAAAGTGGATAAATACAGAAAATTGTGCTTCTTTTAAGCGAATCTCTGTGCTGTCTTTTATGAATTACAGCACAACAGCTGAGCAGATAAACAGCATGTCAAATTAAAAAACAGGATGAATTTCCTTTGAATAACTATGTCAACATACATTTGTGGTATATTGCAAATATTTATCATTGGATGTATTGTTAGTAAAATGTGGCCGCTTAAATAGCTAAAACTCGACACATCAAAGTAACATGCGCCTCTATCAGTTAAGTAATTATGGAAATGTACAGTTTCATTTATACATGAAACACAAAATGAAATATGTATAAATGCAGATAAAATGGCCAAAATATAAATGTGGATAATACAGATGGAAATGTAAAAAAAAAAATAACATAAAACAGGGAGCCCAACTTATCAAGTAAATACATTTTACTAGTGTGAGGATGGTTTTATTCAATCACTTTAACAATAAATGACATTTATTAAGGTTAAAGCACACAGTGTATATATGAGTCTCTAATCCGACAGTGAATGAACTTCCATAGTGATGTCAAGTGCAACACTTTACATTAATGTAGGAAGGTAAAATAGTACATATGCTAAGTGCGCGTGTATATTGCATATTTGTGACGTGTATGGATGGAGCTAAAATTAAACTGCTCCAATCACCCCTCTTCTGGTCAATCAAGCCATCACATCAAGATAAATACCGCTTATCAAATGGGCAAATCACAATCTAGTTGTTTTCATCATCTTTCGTTTAGAATCCTCCAAAAACTACATGTCATCATAGTATTTGCTTTGTCTATTTTCTAATTCTATGTCATCCCTCTTTCTCTTTACTCCCTTTATCACCTGTGCACATTGGTGACCTTTATAGATTCCATACAGGGTTAATCCACAGAGAGCAATTATCACTAATGGTCTCAAAATGCTTCCAACAATTCCATTCCCTACGTTTCCAAACCATCTGCCTAGAGCAGAAATTCCAGTCCCTATCACCACCCAAGCACCTGTTGCTCCCAACCCTTTCAAATCTCTCTTTATGTCAGTAATGTTCATAATAAATCTCTTCAAGTCCTTACTCTTGTCAGGGATGTACATACAACATTGTTGTACTTTTTACATCTCTAGGAGAACATCTAACTTATCAAGTACAGTGGAAAGCTTTCTAATCCTATGCAAATTCAGTATTACTCCTGCAGATGGTATTATGCACAAAGATGTGTCCCACAATTTCACTAGCACTGGCGCCTCTCCTAGTTCTCACGTGTTGTTCCCCTGTTGGATCATCACGACGTCCCACATAATAGAGTTTTAGAAAAACTATCCCCATGTAACATGTTCCATAACATCTCCTGGGTAACCTCTAATAAGCATTCTTCCCACAAATATATTAGACTCCTGGAATAACAGGATATGCTCCATCTAAATATGATTCCCCATTCCTACGAGTTTCAAAAGTTTGGTCACATTCACTCCTACCTGCAAAATAAGTATCTAAGCTAGATTTTATACTACATACACACACTTTCCCATGATGTTGCCAATCTAGTGCTAATGTGGCTATGTTTCCATCTACCTTATGCTTAAGCTCTTCTTCAGCCCACGTTGGTACATTCATATGATTTGCTGCTCTAGCCATAATAATTGTTCTCCTACCTTCCATTGAGTCTATAAATTTCTTCTCAACATCCGTTAATATACAAGTCAAATTGGGTCTATGGGCATAGCAGTAACTAATGTTATGTTGGGCTCTAAGAAATGTCCAACTATATCCAGTGTTCTAGCATCAGGCTGATGATTCACATATTTCAGCAAGGGAATTTCTGAAAAGGCTAAGTCATTATTTGACTAATAATATATGAGATGTTCCTTTCCATAGAAAAGACTAATCAACAAACTACAAGACACACCATAAGTCAGGGGAATATGATGATATGTAAAACCCCCTGCTGTAGAGGTAGGCAATTGCATGTACACATAACTGTCCCTAGCATCCATAGTATCAACATATTCATAAAGCATTTTGGAATAAACATTCAATGTATAGACTCTTCTAGATGTATCTATATGTAAATCGTTCTCATCCATTGAAGGTAGACTACTGTCAGGAGGTAGTGGTATTCGAGGAACACTTGTAGCCCTAACCTTCTCTACTTGAAAAACAGTGGCAAAGCTCAGCATTACAAGCAAAGCAATTAATACCAATGTTACAACAACAACAATACTCTTGCACAGAAGGATATTCGACTACCAGTATTAGTAATAGGCGCCATGGTTTCTTCAAGACTATTCAAAAGGGGGTGGTGATGGACAGAGTATCTGAATTAAGCAGAACACTCCTACCCAGTCAAAAGATCAGGGATTGATCCATCACCGTTTTTTAGCTCACTGCACCATCCCAGTTCAGAACCTGGCTACATGCAAATTAGTCTGACCCTGGCCCAGTGCATCATGGGAACAGGGCAGACCAAACTACCAAGCTAATTCTTTACTGGAAAGGAAACAAGCTTCCGGGAACCGGTTTCTGGCATTACAGCCGTCTTCGGCCCGGCTTGCTTGAATCCTGATGGTGCAGTGAGCAAGGGACTCACATCTGAGCATACCCTTCCACACTTGTGGTGGCCAAAACTATTCAAAAGGGGGTGGTGATGGACAGAGTATCTGAATTAAGCAGAACACTCCTACCCAGTCAAAAGATCAGGGATTGATCCATCACCGTTTTTTAGCTCACTGCACCATCCCAGTTCAGAACCTGGCTACATGCAAATTAGTCTGACCCTGGCCCAGTGCATCGTGGGAACAGGGCAGACCAAACTACCAAGCCAATTCTTTACTGGAAAGGAAACAAGCTTCCGGGGACCGGTTTCTGGCATTACAGCCGTCTTCGGCCTGGCTTGCTTGAATCCTGATGGTGCAGTGAGCAAGGGACTCACATCTGAGCATACCCTTCCACACTTGTGGTGGCCAAAACTATTCAAAAGGGGGTGGTGATGGACAGAGTATCTGAATTAAGCAGAACACTCCTACCCAGTCAAAAGATCAGGGATTGATCCATCACCGTTTTTTAGCTCACTGCACCATCCCAGTTCAGAACCTGGCTACATGCAAATTAGTCTGACCCTGGCCCAGTGCATCATGGGGACAGGGCAGACCAAACTACCAAGCCAATTCTTTACTGGAAAGGAAACAAGCTTCCGGGGACCGGTTTCTGGCATTACAGCCGTCTTCGGCCCGGCTTGCTTGAATCCTGATGGTGCAGTGAGCAAGGGACTCACATCTGAGCATACCCTTCCACACTTGTGGTGGCCAAAACTATTCAAAAGGGGGTGGTGATGGACAGAGTATCTGAATTAAGCAGAACACTCCTACCCAGTCAAAAGATCAGGGATTGATCCATCACCGTTTTTTAGCTCACTGCACCATCCCAGTTCAGAACCTGGCTACATGCAAATTAGTCTGACCCTGGCCCAGTGCATCATGGGAACAGGGCAGACCAAACTACCAAGCCAATTCTTTACTGGAAAGGAAACAAGCTTCCGGGGACCGGTTTCTGGCATTACAGCCGTCTTCGGCCCGGCTTGCTTGAATCCTGATGGTGCAGTGAGCAAGGGACTCACATCTGAGCATACCCTTCCACACTTGTGGTGGCCAAAACTATTCAAAAGGGGGTGGTGATGGACAGAGTATCTGAATTAAGCAGAACACTCCTACCCAGTCAAAAGATCAGGGATTGATCCATCACCGTTTTTTAGCTCACTGCACCATCCCAGTTCAGAACCTGGCTACATGCAAATTAGTCTGACCCTGGCCCAGTGCATCATGGGAACAGGGCAGACCAAACTACCAAGCCAATTCTTTACTGGAAAGGAAACAAGCTTCCGGGGACCGGTTTCTGGCATTACAGCCGTCTTCGGCCCGGCTTGCTTGAATCCTGATGGTGCAGTGAGCAAGGGACTCACATCTGAGCATACCCTTCCACACTTGTGGTGGCCAAAACTATTCAAAAGGGGGTGGTGATGGACAGAGTATCTGAATTAAGCAGAACACTCCTACCCAGTCAAAAGATCAGGGATTGATCCATCACCGTTTTTTAGCTCACTGCACCATCCCAGTTCAGAACCTGGCTACATGCAAATTAGTCTGACCCTGGCCCAGTGCATCATGGGAACAGGGCAGACCAAACTACCAAGCCAATTCTTTACTGGAAAGGAAACAAGCTTCCGGGGACCGGTTTTCTGGCATTTGGTCTGCCCTGTTCCCATGATGCACTGGGCCAGGGACAGACTAATTTGCATATAGCCAGGTTCTGAGCTGGGATGGGGCAGTGAGATAAATAACGGTGATGGATCAAGCCCTGATCTTTGGACTGGGTAAGAGTGGTCTGCTTAATTCAGACACTCTGTTCATCACCACCCCCTTTTCTGTATCGTTTTTGGCCACTATAGGTGTGGCAGGGTATACTCAGACATGAGTCCCTTTCTCACTGCTCCATCAGGATTCAAGCAAGCCGGGCCGAAGAGGCTGAAATGCCAGAAACCGGTCCCCGGTAGCTTGTCTCCTTTCTGGTGAAGAATTGGCTTGGTAGTTTGGTCTGCCCTGTTCCCATATAGCACTGGGCCAGGGACAGACCAATTTGCATATAGCCAGGTTCTGAGCTGGGATGGGGCAGTGAGATAAATAACGGTGATGGATCAAGCCCTGATCTTTGGACTGGGTAAGAGTGGTCTGCTTAATTCAGACACTCTGTTCATCACCACCCCCTTTTCTGTATCGTTTTTGGCCACTATAGGTGTGGCAGGGTATACTCAGACATGAGTCCCTTTCTCACTGCTCCATCAGGATTCAAGCAAGCCGGGCCGAAGAGGCTGAAATGCCAGAAACCGGTCCCCGGTAGCTTGTCTCCTTTCTGGTGAAGAATTGGCTTGGTAGTTTGGTCTGCCCTGTTCCCATGATGCACTGGGCCAGGGACAGACTAATTTGCATATAGCCAGGTTCTGAGCTGGGATGGGGCGGTGAGATAAATAACGGTGATGGATCAAGCCCTGATCTTTGGACTGGGTAAGAGTGGTCTGCTTAATTCAGACACTCTGTTCATCACCACCCCCTTTTCTGTATCGTTTTTGGCCACTATAGGTGTGGCAGGGTATACTCAGACATGAGTCCCTTTCTCACTGCTCCATCAGGATTCAAGCAAGCCGGGCCGAAGAGGCTGAAATGCCAGAAACCGGTCCCCGGTAGCTTGTCTCCTTTCTGGTGAAGAATTGGCTTGGTAGTTTGGTCTGCCCTGTTCCCATGATGCACTGGGCCAGGGACAGACTAATTTGCATATAGCCAGGTTCTGAGCTGGGATGGGGCAGTGAGATAAATAACGGTGATGGATCAAGCCCTGATCTTTGGACTGGGTAAGAGTGGTCTGCTTAATTCAGACACTCTGTTCATCACCACCCCCTTTTCTGTATCGTTTTTGGCCACTATGGGTGTGGCAGGGTATACTCAGACATGAGTCCCTTTCTCACTGCTCCATCAGGATTCAAGCAAGCCGGGGCGAAGAGGCTGAAATGCCAGAAACCGGTCCCTGGTAGCTTGTCTCCTTTCTGGTGAAGAATTGGCTTGGTAGTTTGGTCTGCCCTGTTCCCATGATGCACTGGGCCAGGGACAGACTAATTTGCATATAGCCAGGTTCTGAGCTGGGATGGGGCAGTGAGATAAATAACGGTGATGGATCAAGCCCTGATCTTTGGACTGGGTAAGAGTGGTCTGCTTAATTCAGACACTCTGTTCATCACCACCCCCTTTTCTGTATCGTTTTTGGCCACTATAGGTGTGGCAGGGTATACTCAGACATGAGTCCCTTTCTCACTGCTCCATCAGGATTCAAGCAAGCCGGGCCGAAGAGGCTGAAATGCCAGAAACCGGTCCCCGGTAGCTTGTCTCCTTTCTGGTGAAGAATTGGCTTGGTAGTTTGGTCTGCCCTGTTCCCATGATGCACTGGGTCAGGGACAGACTAATTTGCATATAGCCAGGTTCTGAGCTGGGATGGGGCAGTGAGATAAATAACGGTGATGGATCAAGCCCTGATCTTTGGACTGGGTAAGAGTGGTCTGCTTAATTCAGACACTCTGTTCATCACCACCCCCTTTTCTGTATCGTTTTTGGCCACTATAGGTGTGGCAGGGTATACTCAGACATGAGTCCCTTTCTCACTGCTCCATCAGGATTCAAGCAAGCCGGGCCGAAGAGGCTGAAATGCCAGAAACCGGTCCCCGGTAGATTGTCTCCTTTCTGGTGAAGAATTGGCTTGGTAGTTTGGTCTGCCCTGTTCCCATGATGCACTGGGCCAGGGACAGACTAATTTGCATATAGCCAGGTTCTGAGCTGGGATGGGGCAGTGAGATAAATAACGGTGATGGATCAAGCCCTGATCTTTGGACTGGGTAAGAGTGGTCTGCTTAATTCAGACACTCTGTTCATCACCACCCCCTTTTCTGTATCGTTTTTGGCCACTATAGGTGTGGCAGGGTATACTCAGACATGAGTCCCTTTCTCACTGCTCCATCAGGATTCAAGCAAGCCGGGCCGAAGAGGCTGAAATGCCAGAAACCGGTCCCCGGTAGCTTGTCTCCTTTCTGGTGAAGAATTGGCTTGGTAGTTTGGTCTGCCCTGTTCCCATGATGCACTGGGCCAGGGACAGACTAATTTGCATATAGCCAGGTTCTGAGCTGGGATGGGGCAGTGAGATAAATAACGGTGATGGATCAAGCCCTGATCTTTGGACTGGGTAAGAGTGGTCTGCTTAATTCAGACACTCTGTTCATCACCACCCCCTTTTCTGTATCGTTTTTGGCCACTATAGGTGTGGCAGGGTATACTCAGACATGAGTCCCTTTCTCACTGCTCCATCAGGATTCAAGCAAGCCGGGCCGAAGAGGCTGAAATGCCAGAAACCGGTCCCCGGTAGCTTGTCTCCTTTCTGGTGAAGAATTGGCTTGGTAGTTTGGTCTGCCCTGTTCCCATGATGCACTGGGCCAGGGACAGACTAATTTGCATATAGCCAGGTTCTGAGCTGGGATGGGGCAGTGAGATAAATAACGGTGATGGATCAAGCCCTGATCTTTGGACTGGGTAAGAGTGGTCTGCTTAATTCAGACACTCTGTTCATCACCACCCCCTTTTCTGTATCATTTC
This sequence comes from Lissotriton helveticus, assembly GCF_964261635.1. Lineage (NCBI taxonomy): Eukaryota > Metazoa > Chordata > Amphibia > Caudata > Salamandridae > Lissotriton > Lissotriton helveticus. The sequence goes on from NC_136065.1 coordinate 1,780,759,864, forward strand.
TGGCCACTATAGGTGTGGCAGGGTATACTCAGACATGAGTCCCTTTCTCACTGCTCCATCGGGATTCAAGCAAGCCGGGCCGAAGAGGCTGAAATGCCAGAAACCGGTCCCCGGTAGCTTGTCTCCTTTCTGGTGAAGAATTGGCTTGGTAGTTTGGTCTGCCCTGTTCCCATGATGCACTGGGCCAGGGACAGACTAATTTGCATATAGCCAGGTTCTGAGCTGGGATGGGGCAGTGAGATAAATAACGGTGATGGATCAAGCCCTGATCTTTGGACTGGGTAAGAGTGGTCTGCTTAATTCAGACACTCTGTTCATCACCACCCCCTTTTCTGTATCGTTTTTGGCCACTATAGGTGTGGCAGGGTATACTCAGACATGAGTCCCTTTCTCACTGCTCCATCAGGATTTAAGCAAGCCGGGCCGAAGAGGCTGAAATGCCAGAAACCGGTCCCCGGTAGCTTGTCTCCTTTCTGGTGAAGAATTGGCTTGGTAGTTTGGTCTGCCCTGTTCCCATATAGCACTGGGCCAGGGACAAACCAATTTGCATATAGCCAGGTTCTGAGCTGGGATGGGGCAGTGAGATAAATAACGGTGATGGATCAAGCCCTGATCTTTGGACTGGGTAAGAGTGGTCTGCTTAATTCAGACACTCTGTTCATCACCACCCCCTTTTCTGTATCGTTTTTGGCCACTATAGGTGTGGCAGGGTATACTCAGACATGAGTCCCTTTCTCACTGCTCCATCAGGATTCAAACAAGCCGGGCCGAAGAGGCTGAAATGCCAGAAACCGGTCCCCGGTAGCTTGTCTCCTTTCTGGTGAAGAATTGGCTTGGTAGTTTGGTCTGCCCTGTTCCCATGATGCACTGGGCCAGGGACAGACTAATTTGCATATAGCCAGGTTCTGAGCTGGGATGGGGCAGTGAGATAAATAACGGTGATGGATCAAGCCCTGATCTTTGGACTGGGTAAGAGTGGTCTGCTTAATTCAGACACTCTGTTCATCACCACCCCCTTTTCTGTATGGTTTCTTCAAGGTCAGAACATTTGGGTAGAATATAGCAGCACAGTCCTCTCAGTCGGTTTCCAACTGTGCAAACAGCAAAGCAAAGTTCAAGTACCTTCAGTCAAATAAGTACAAAGGATCTTCGTGAGCCTTCCTTAGTCCTTCTCCATGTTCTTCTAATTGACAATGTTATGCTCCTTCAGCAGACTCAGGCCTCAATATTCTTCTTAATAGTTTGGGAAAAATCTATTATGCTCTTTCTAATAAATGTGCAGTTTGAATTCACTAATGACCACATCAAGGATAAATTGACTCAGTCTGTTTAGTCACAAGTCACAATGCATCTCATCCTGGCACAGTTCACCCCATTGTGTTCTGGTAAATGCAGTACGTTTACTTCAAAGTTGCTGTAGGTTTTTTAACCAAAGTTGGTGCAGATAGTGCTGTTATCTTTAGACACATTTTTTCTGGGTTTAGCCCTTCATCAGTAGAGAACAGCAGTAGTAGAGAGCAGAGAAAAGTCATCTGAGGTTGCTAAAATGCTGCCGAAGTCATACAGGTCACAGTACCACTCCACAGGCACGCAGGTGCATCCCAGGTGAACTTGCCAGCTCATAGGCTCAAGAAATCATTTCAAACACAAGGGGGGAGGGATCATATTGTCTCTCATCCCAATACAGTTAACTCAATTGCATCCTGGTAAATGCAGTACGCTTACTTCAAAGTTGCTGTAGTTTTTCACCAAAGTTAGTGCACGCAGTGCTGTTATCTCTAGACATGTGTTTCTGGGTTTAGTCCTTCATCAGTAGAAAACAGAAGTAGTAGAGAACAGTCTGTTCAATGTCAATGTGATTTCAAAGTTCAGTTCAGCCACAAAGTTCAGTTCAAAGTGGCTTAGTTCAATGTGAATTGTTATAGTGAAATGTCCAAAATTCTCTGTCCCAGTCATAGGCAGCCAGATATATCCATTAAGTTGAGGAGTACAGGGTACTCTAACTCTCTGTGACCTCCTTACTGCTGGCTCTTCCTCATCATTGTCACTTAGGCCAGATCCTGCAGTATCTTGCGTCTCCCTTTCTCCTGTCTTAATGGCCACTGGTCCCAGCCACAATACGCGTTACTGCTGCACTTGGCTCTTTGCCAGGATCTCAATCTGGTACATTCAAATCTATACGATGAGACCCTACAGTACCTACATCAATTGTTGACCCTCTAAGACCACCCTCAGGCCAAACAATTGCTGTCCCAGCTCCTTGCGTGTCCCCAACAGCTTGACTAACCTGCTCGCTTTGTCTCACTGTAAACACCGGCACTTCAGGGAAAGGTGCTATTATGTTAACAAGGGGACAAGTGACTTTGTAAATATGGGAGGCGTGCGTGCACCCTGTTGGGGAGACCATTGCACATCACAGCTGTTGTATTGACCAGGATAATTTTGTAATGACCCTGGAAATGACCTTGCCACTGAGGTTCTAATTATAACGTAAGTACGTGCTTCTTAACCATAACCCATTCACTAGGACTGAGGTCACAGTCCTTCTCCTGTTGAGGTGGGGCTGTAGTTTCTCTAACCTGATGGGGCACAGAGTGCACCTCACCAACCAGTCCTTTACATTAATAAAGAATCATGACATATGTAATCTCCATAAGCACATTAGCAGTCACAGCTGGCAGTCTCATGGCTCTGATTATCTCATGGGGAGACAATCCTGTCCTCCTATACCGGGTACTGTGTATCAACACAAGAGGCAAAGTATCAGGCCACTTCAAAGATGTCAAGGCATACACTTTAGTCAATCTGGATTGACCACAATACTGGAAGCCTTCGGTCGATAACTGCAATGCAGCCTCTGTTCCACTTGTAATGCTTCACATAACCTCATTATTAAAATTAGTTTCTTGGTCCAATTCCAGAGAAGCCGGGAACCCGAATCGTGGTATTAACTCCCTCAACAACAACTTAGCCACTGTGAGACTATTACTTCTCCTGGTCGGGTAAGCTTCAATCAAGCGCGAGAAGATGTACACAATCACCAAGACATATCTCAGCCCATTACAAACAAGCATCTCGATAAAGTCCAGTTACATCCTGTTGAAGGGACCACCTGACCTCCCTATGTAACTCAGTGTTACTGCCGTTCTCGTGACTACATTAAGCTTCTGGCACACAACACATCTGTGACACAACCCTTCAGCCATCGGTCCGAACCAGGGGTTAAACCAAGTCTGCATGAACAAATGCACTATTGATTCCCTACCTACATATGCACGACTATGATAATGACTTGTCAATGGAGGCAACAAGCTTGCTGGCAACACAGGTCTTCCATCTCCTGAAACTCAAATGTCATCCTCATCCCTTTTGAGATAACATGCTCTAATACAGCTGTTCTGCTTCTGACACTTCCTTGTGCATTCTCTTAACTTTTTCCCATGTATCAGCTGTGGTTAACAAAAGGTTGTAATTGGTCTCATCTGTTCCTTCGTTTTGGTATTCTCCATCGAATGTGCAAACAGTTAAGGCACAATATTTGGCAGTTTCATCCGCAAACCTGTTGCCCATAGTTACATAATCAGTTCCATTGCGGTCTGCGGGACATTTTACAACCACAATCTGGACAGTTAACTCTAATGCCTCCTACAAATTATGCACTTTCCCCATTGAGGATTGGTGCCTCGGAAGAGGTCATGAATCCATGTTGTGACTACAACAACCCGAAGTCATGTTGACTATCAGTGAAAATGGTCACACCCAGCTGGTCTGAACCACAACATGCACTAGTTGGAACAATCAATTTGGCCACTTGTGCAGAACCATCTGAGACAATACAGTCTTCATAGACAGCTCTCCGGCTTCCTGCATGGTCTCGTAAGCAGGAGCCATCAACAAGCATCACATAATCTGATTCAGGCACTGGCACATCTTGCATGTCAGATATCGGCTTGGTGCACGGTTCAGTTATATCAAGACAGTCATGCTCAACTTCACCATCAACATCATTTACAGGTACAGGTAAAAGTGTGGCAGGATTGAGGGTGGTATATCTTCTAAAGGTTATATTTTTGCTATATATTGGTTATATTTTTGACCTGTTCATATTTAGGTAGGTGACTGTTGATGAGATACTGCGCCCTGGTGCACGTTAATGGTACATCTAAGGAATGGGGGACAAAAACAGTCAGAGGATGACCCATTACAATACTTTCACACCGTTCAATGCTGACACCAGTGGAAGCCATGACTTTAAGACAAAGCAGCAGCTACTGGATCAAGTGTACCTAAAAAGTAAGCAACGGGTCTGTGAGCAGTCCTGTGCATCTGGGTTAAGACTGGGAAAGTATATATAAACACATCATTGGGGAGGGCCTAAGGGATATTTAGAGACTTCGCATAGGTTGTATCCCCTGTATTCCAGAATCTGATCAACCTAGAAAACCTATGGGTCTGACTTCTGATTCATGTATCAGGAAAAAAGCTATGGTCTCAGATTAGTAAGAGTACTAGCTCAAGGCGTCATCCAGAAGATGGTTGCCCCTGTGTTAGCAAAATAAACACCCGTATTGGATTCCCATCAATATCATGTATGATCAATATTCTCATGTGGTCCTCCGTCCTAGGTACAGTGTCTCTAGATCATTGAGACAAAGTAGTACCGTCTGTGGACACATGGTTTACACATGCCAACACAAGGAACAATCATAAGAATCTGATCAGACGGGTAGGTGCAGTGCAACGAAGAAAAGTGTGTGAAAGGTTAAAATAGGATAGAGAATCTCATTCCTACTTTATTCTACCAAGACCTCTTCCTAATTAAAAACAAAGCACAGCACAAAACTATACTACTGCAGTTTAACAAATATCTGCATAGGGGCCGACATGTTTCTGCCTAAGCGGGAATTTGACCCTAGGCTTTCATCAGGGCCTCTGTTCTCTCAATAGTGCGACTGCAAAAATGTGTTGGTGAAAAAACTCAAAACAATAATTGTGTGATATTTAAGTAAAGGATATGAATCTCCAATTACTGTGGCTTCACTCCTCCATGACACCTGGTAAATTTGTTAGATCTGTAGAGGAAGAGACAAAACACAACCCAGGAAAAAAACCATCTATAAGCAAATTATTTGCCTTGAATATATGTCTAAATGCAGTACATATAATCACTCACCCAGGGTGCCCGGGGAAGAGACCTCACCTCGTCCTGGTCCTGGCTCAGGCGTAGTGAGACCCCGCTCTGTAAAAAGGAAAGCACACCGGAGCTGAATGTAGGCTGCGGGATAAGTTAATCCACTGCAGACCTCTTTCCTAACTGTACCAGTGAAAGTTGCTCCCCTTTCTTAAAAGAACTTGTGTTGCTGTGTCCCCACTAACTGGGACCTCAATCCACTAAAAAACCCCCTCAGTTGCTCCCCACATATATGGGTAAGTGGGATATACAGGGAATGACTATACCCCCCAAAAAAGTAATCAATGTCTGTCTGTGTGATTACCCCAGAGCTGTCTCCTGCTGGAGTATATCAGAAACAACAACATCAAAAGAGAAGAAGAAGACCCAGGTGGAACTCCTTACCTGTCCGGCGTTGTCTCTGGCAATAGCTGAGACAGGGGGAGGCACCGAGCTGGGCTCAAACCCTCCTTTTGATAGTCACATGGTGGTCTCTTCCACCAATCCGATGTGACAGCAAGTTCACAGCGCTGTCCTTCTGGTCTAGAACTTAATCGATAAATAAAGCTCAGCATCGCAATTATGGGAGTCAATATATGCCGAAATGTGAGTATATTAAATGTGGATCCTGAGATTTCTACATGGAACTGGCAAACTGTTTGGCGTCGTTATCGCGTGATCTCACGATACTTGGAAACTACAGAATGACGTCATAGCGTCCATGTTTGTAGTCCGTTTATTCCAAATTCAAGTTTGTCTCTGCAAACTTGTGCCCCTGTCCAGATGTATTTATGCCAAGGTTATTGCATATATGTGGAGTATGCATCCAAAGGGGGGGGTTCGCTATTTAGGAATTGAGAGATTGCGCAAATCGGACCGCGCCGAAAAAACGGATCGCACTGATCTGAATAACATACTGCTGTGCCTCTAGCATGTTCCCTAAGCACAGGCGAGCTTAATTTTAATCAGTGGACCTACTAGACTCAACAGATGTGTCCCGAACAGTGAAAGCACCCGGAAACACTGTGCTCTCGTGAGAAGAGGAAGAACTACAGAATGACATCATAGATGTCTGTCCTGTAGTTCAGGCCCTCTATTTAAAGGGGCAGCCAGTAAAGTTAGAGGCTATAGGTATAACCGACACAGAGATCGTTCTTACAAGGATAATTCTTACAAAGATAATACAGGGGGGGACCATATCACTTATACCTCTGGTCATTTAGTCCTTCGTGTTGGTATGTAAGGACTTGTGAATCCTTCGTATTAGTGTGTAAGGACTAGGAAAACTCTGGGGGCAGTAAAGGGAACATAGGGATAAGCCTAGTATATCTCCACTTCCCCAGGTGTCCCTACTTGGGATGTGGATGTGTCATCACATCTCCATCTTTCTCAGAAGAGTTATGTCACCCTTCCGTGGCGTCATTGTGTAGCTGAGGAGACCTTAAGTACTCAGTGTAGTGCATTCCCAGCTCAGAAAACCAAGCTGTTCTTGTTAGAATAAGAGTAATAATGCGGCTGATGTAAAATGCCGGTGTTCTATACAGTCTATGTTTCGGCGTTGTTAATGAAAAAGTAAGACAAATCCCAGATACCCCATAAGTTCATTTAAGGCTCAGCCAGGGGATGTCGTCATTCAGACCCTGTACATCTGTGCGTAGTTTGAACACCCATCTTTGCTCCTTTTGAAATAGAAAACTGGTCACGTCAGTGATATGCAATGGTACAAAGGGTTTTTCGAGTACAGTCCATGTAAATTCTGTTTCTCCATGGTTCTTCTCCAAAAAATGTCGTGTCAGCTTGGATATGTTCTTCTTGCACCGGAAAGTGCTTTTGTGCTCTAACATGCGTGTCTTTACTTTCCTAGTCGTCATGCCGATGTACTTTTCATTGCAAGGGCATGTGAAATGATAGATTAAATTCTCACTATTGCAATTGGAGAATTGGCGCAATTCCCATGATCTAGTGGTTCCGATGTCTAGGCTGGTGACACTATGAGTCAAAGCACACATTGAACAGGTCCCACATGGGTGGTGCCCTTTGATTGCAGGTAAGTCCCACAAAGTTCCTATTTGTCTCTTGACTAGTTCTTGAGGACGAGTGTGTACTAAACGATCTCTCAAACTACTGGCTCTCTTGAACGCAAAAAGGGGATATTCAATCTTCTACTTTCCGCTGTTGAGTATCCGCCAATGTCGTCTTATAATTTTCTGTACGCTGTTAGACTTGGTGTTGAAGGTGCTAACCAGGGTTAACCGATCTTTCAAAGGTTCTCTCGTGGAGGCTTCAAGCAATGCTTCTCTGTTGTTGTTTGCCGCCCGTTTCCAAGATCGCTTAATCAGTTTCTTGGGGTAATGTCTTTGTGTCAGTTGTAGTGAAAGAGCACTGGCATGGGTATTGAAGGTTTCTGTGGTGGAACAGTTGCGTCTAAGACGTAAGAACTGGCCCACAGGCAAATTGTCTCGCAAGGATTTGGGATGTTGGCTTTCATATAGAAGAAGTGAGTTCCTTGCCATAGGCTTACGGTAAAGTTCCGTTTCTAAACCCTGTTGGGTGGTGTAAATGGAGAGATCCAGAAAAGCGATTCTGTCCTTGCTGGTCTCAATGGTGAACCGTAAAAAGTCATTTTGTGCATTCAGCCACTGGTGGAATTGGAGCACTGTATCGATGTTGCCTCTCCAGATTAGTAACACATCATCTATATAGCGTTTCCACCACAATATAGATGCAAGGAAAGGGTTGGTTGCTGCCAATACTGTTTGTATTTCAAATTTATGAACATATAGGTTCGCCAGCGATGGGGCAAAAATACTGCCCATACTTGTCCCTGAGATTTGTAGGTATAGGGTCTCTTCAAATTTAAAGAAGTTTTCTTTCATGGCCATAGTGGCCAGGCTCATGATGAAGGGGACCGGAGTAATGGAGTCAATTTCGGATTCCCCCAGGATGGATCTGATGGTATCTAGAGTCTCATCCTGGGGGATAGAGGTGTACAGAGACTCAACATCAAGTGAAATCAGCAGGTCTGTTTCTCGGTTGAAATCAATTTCTGGGATAAATCTCAAGACGTCGGCTGTGTCCTTCAGATAGGTAGGCATAGTGTGTACTATGGGACGAAGAAAGTGATCCACGAATGCAGAGAGTGGCTCAAGGAGAGATCCCTGGCCTGAAATAATCGGTCTCCCTGGAGGTGGTCGTTGTGGCTTGTGCACCTTGGGTAAGGTGTAGAAGTATGGCATAGTGGGTGATTGAGCTTGTAAAAATAGAGCTTCTTTCTGGGTTACCCAGCCTTCTGCCACTGCCTCTTCTACCATAGTTTTATTTTCACAGGTCAGTCTCGTGGTTGGATCAGAGATTAGTACTTGGTATGCGGTCCTGTTGTTGAGTTGTTTCAAACACTCCGTCCTATAGCTGTCTACATCTTGTACTACGATGGAGCCCCCTTTATCCGCTGGCTTGATAATGATGGTTCGGTCTTGTGTCAAAGTTCGAAGAGCTTGTCTCTCTTGCCTTGATAGATTATTGAAGCCTTTGTTTTCATTGGACCACATTTTCTCTATGTCATCCTTCACAGCCTGCTCGAATGTTAGTACTTTAGGTGGAATAGAGTGGATAGGGGGGCAAAAAGTAGATTTTATACTCAGGCCAGTATTAGTATCTTTGTCTTGAGTGGGATCGGCAGTGTGTTTGTCCTTGAAAAAATAATGTAATTTCAATTTGCGAAAGAACTGAGCTAGTTCCATTTGCAAAGAAAAGGGATCTCCCTCCTCGGTAAAGACAAAATCTAGGCCTTTGTTCCAGACGTGTTCCTCTGTATCAGTCAGGATCCGTTTACTCAAGTTCACCACTAGACTTGATTCAGATGTTGTATCTATTCCTGTGCTCCTCTCCTCTTCTGGCTCCTCGTGCCTGCATGAGGGCCCTCTGTCTCGTCCCAATGTACCTGTGCTTGTACTTGGCCTTGTGCCTGTGCTTGTCCGGGTCTTCTTTTTCCCCGAGATCGTCGGGGGCGAAACCGAAAAAGCGGCTGGTTGGGATATTGAGGGTAGCCCTGGAACTGTTGTTGGAAGGGTTGTTGGAAACTGCCGGGTGGCTCCCACGGGGCTGGTGGCCACCAAGGTTGTCCTGGCATCATTTGTGGTCCTGAAAAGTTCTGGTATCTTCCAGATCTCCGTTGCCCTCGACCTACAAAAGTGGGGGGCGTTGTTCCTGGGTCGCTACCTAAACAGTTTGCCAGTTCCATGTAGAAATCTCAGGATCCACATTTAATATACTCACATTTCGGCATATATTGACTCCCATAATTGCGATGCTGAGTTTTATTTATCGATTAAGTTCTAGACCAGAAGGACAGCGCTGTGAACTTGCTGTCACATCGGATTGGTGGAAGAGACCACCATGTGACTATCAAAAGGAGGGTTTGAGCCCAGCTCGGTGCCTCCCCCTGTCTCAGCTATTGCCAGAGACAACGCCGGACAGGTAAGGAGTTCCACCTGGGTCTTCTTCTTCTCTTTTGATGTTGTTGTTTCTGATATACTCCAGCAGGAGACAGCTCTGGGGTAATCGCACAGACAGACATTGATTACTTTTTTGGGGGGTATAGTCATTCCCTGTATATCCCACTTACCCATATATGTGGGGAGCAACTGAGGGGGGGTTTTAGTGGGTTGAGGTCCCAGTTAGTGGGGACACAGCAACACAAGTTCTTTTAAGAAAGGGGAGCAACTTTCACTGGTACAGTTAGGAATGAGGTCTGCAGTGGATTAACTTATCCCGCAGCCTACATTCAGCTCCGATGTGCTTTCCTTTTTACAGAGCGGGGTCTCACTACGCCTGAGCCAGGACCAGGACGAGGTGAGGTCTCTTCCCCGGGCACCCTGGGTGAGTGATTATATGTACTGCATTTAGACATATATTCAAGGCAAATAATTTGCTTATAGATGGTTTTTTTCCTGGGTTGTGTTTTGTCTCTTCCTCTACAGATCTAACAAATTTACCAGGTGTCATGGAGGAGTGAAGCCACAGTAATTGGAGATTCATATCCTTTACTTAAATATCACACAATTATTGTTTTGAGTTTTTTCACCAACACATTTTTGCAGTCGCACTATTGAGAGAACAGAGGCCCTGATGAAAGCCTAGGGTCAAATTCCCGCTTAGGCAGAAACATGTCGGCCCCTATGCAGATATTTGTTAAACTGCAGTAGTATAGTTTTGTGCTGTTCTTTGTTTTTAATTAGGAAGAGGTCTTGGTAGAATAAAGTAGGAATGAGATTCTCTATCCTATTTTAACCTTTCACACACTTTTCTTCGTTGCACTGCACCTACCCGTCTGATCAGATTCTTATGATTGTTCCTTGTGTTGGCATGTGTAAACCATGTGTCCACAGACGGTACTACTTTGTCTCAATGATCTAGAGACACTGTACCTAGGACGGAGGACCACATGAGAATATTGATCATACATGATATTCATGGGAATCCAATACGGGTGTTTATTTTGCTAACACAGGGGCAACCATCTTCTGGATGACGCCTTGAGCTAGTACTCTTACTAATCTGAGACCATAGCTTTTTTCCTGATACATGAATCAGAAGTCAGACCCATAGGTTTTCTAAGACTGGGAAAGCACAGTCCTCCCTGGCACTGCAAAATAAAAACATTTATTTTAATCAGGCATTCCCAGTGGTGAGGCACGACAGAGACTCTCTCTCAGCTCTAAGAAAGCATGCATGCATGTGTCATCCCATGGTACTGGATCTGACACATCTTTGTGTGTCAACCTCTGTAAAGACTTAGCTACTGGGGAAAAGTTGGGAATCAACTGTCGACAGTAGTCCACTGTTCCCAAGAATATCCTGACTTCTTTCTGGGTAGTTAGCGGATTGATTTTCCGAATTGCAGAGGTTCTCTCTTGTGACACCTTTCTTATTCCTGTCCCAATGTGGTGAGAGGGGCAGGGCCGGACTGGGAACCAAAACCGGCCCTGGCAAAGTGCTCGCCAGCCCCCCCACCCCCCGGGGGGAGGGGGGCGAGCGCTTTGCCAGGGCCGCTTTTCAGACGATTTTGTTACAGGGCCGTTTTTGCAGCTATGCTGCAAAAACGGCTCTGCAACAAAAACGGCCCCCAGGGCCCAAAACCGGCCCCCATACCTTGCGGCCGACCGGGGGATTGCCCGGTGCCCACAACGGCCAGTCCGGGCCTGGAGAGGGGTACAGGACCTCTCTCTTCTAGAACGGCAGTTTGGGTGGGGACACCTTATGTCCATTCTCAGCTAAGTGGTTCAAGAGAGCAATTGTATCTCGTATGCAAGCCTCCTGTGTATTTGACACCACTAATAGGTTGTCAATGTACTGGACCAGGACTGAGTAATAAAGCATCACCAAAACCTTTGTAATTATCTGGTTGAAGATGGACTAACTCTCCGTATACCCTTGTGGGACTCAGCACTATTCCAAAACATGGCTTCAGGACCAAAATGCAAAGAGGAACTGGCAGTCCTCAAGCAACATTATAGAGAAGAAGGCTTGGCACAAATTGATGACAGAAAACCACTCAGCCTAACATAGAATCCGAAATAAAATCACAGCAGGATTCGGTACCACAGGACAACGACCCACATTGGTATTGATCTTTCTCAGGTCCTGCACTATGCAATATTTGCCAATAGGCTTCTGTAAAACCCATAACTGGTTAATTACATGGAGTCCCCATAGCCTCCTTCAAAATGCCTTGCTGAATCATTGAGTCGATCACAGGAGTAATCCCAGCAATGGTTTCAGGGGTCAGAATATATTGTGGGATTCTTGGATACTCAACATTAGGTTTCACTGTTATGCAGACTGGTTCAACACCTTTAATGAGACCTTTGTATTTCCCTGAAAAATCCCAGACTTCAGGTAGCATTGTGTATCTCAATTCTTGGGGCAAATCATCCTTTGCCAACATGGCGGACAGTCTAACATCTCAACTCTGGATTGCAAGTTTGAAGACAACGACTTCATCATGTGTCTAAAACTTGATGTTATTCGTGGTACAATAAATAGAACAATTCAGCTTGCACAAAAGGTCTTGTCCAAGCAGATTTACAGGACTTTGAATCTCACACCGCAAATCAGTGTTTCTTTTCAAAGGACCCTATTTTGACAGGTACCGCTTCTGAAACGGGCTAGTCAATTGTTTATTTGCAACTCCTACAACTTGAATTTGTTTTCCCCAAGGGGGTAGGTTGGGAAACTCTGCTGTTCTCATAGTAGAGCAGGTAGCATCAGTATCAATAAAGAAGGATACGGGTGGACATTCTCTTCATCTTCCACAAATGGACCACTCTGTTCTATCGCTAAGGTTGCACCAGGCATGCAATCTTCCTACAATCTCAGGTACCATCATTGTGACAGTTCAGAGACAAAATCCTTGTCTGCTTGTATCATGTGGTACTGCTGAGGTGTACCCTGATTCACAAAAGAGTTGGTGTTTGCGTTGTGAACCTTATTTGGGTTAAATCTGGGAGTGTTTGCATTTAGTTGTGGCATTGGGGTTTGTGGAACCTAAATAACCTTAGCTTAGGGCACATTGAAATGTTGTACTCTCTGCCTCTGTATGTGCTGTGTCTGAACCATATTATTACATTGGGATTGCTCAAATCCACCATTCTGAACCTGATTGCCATTCACCACATTACCATCATTGAGACGACATTCCCACTTCCAATGCCCCAACTTTTATTTAATGTTTTTATTGGTGGTATTCACGTAATAAACGTACATTTCCATATATGTGTATCACAATAATTACAATATTCTCATTCCCACCCGAGAAAAATACAATTCTGCTTATCATAGATTATTCTCTACTTATCTTCTTATCTTTTAGTTTATCCCACAAATTAGATATAATACGGTCATGTTTTCAACTATAAACAACAATAACTGTAAACATACACCCCTCCCCCTTCCCGGTCGTGAGCTGCTGTGATTTCCTGGGAGCTAAGGAGCTACCTTATTATTTTATATCTCATCTGTCTGAGTTGTGATCTGGAGTAGGAGGAACCCCAAGCGCCGCCAGTGTGTCATTTCTAGCCTGGGTGTACTGTGATGGGTCTACCCCCCCCCCAGGTGTTCTCTTTATTTAGTTATAACTGTTATCATTTGATACCAGGCCCTCGCATCCTCCTCCAGTTTATTGTCTTTTCTGACATTTTTCATTCGGACTAATTCTGTGGTAGCCCATTCCTGCATATCCCTGGCCCATCTCCTGATGTACTATATTATATTGTGCCAATTTAAACTTTGTGTTAGAACTGATCTGTTTGACCCCTTCATGTACTTTCTTCCATTCGTCCGATGCCCCAACCTGCTGCAAATGTGGCAACGGTTCATTTTCTTCAAAGTAGGCACATTAATTCTTGTACTCTGCACAATGGGTCACCTCAACCTCTGCTTTGTGGTTGAAATCCATTGCCACCTTGCATCATAGGAACTCCCTATTGATACACTCCCTGCATGGGAACAGCATTCCCAACAAACTGCTGGTTCTGACCTTGCTGTGCACCTTTAATTTATGCCACCATCAACTTCTCTTTCAATTTCTTATCTTTCATTTCCAGTTCATCGCTACTATATTTTGAGTATCTCAATATTTCATCAATTGGCGTACTCTGCCAACAAATTAAATGCTGCTGAATCATCTAACTAATCTCAGGTTTCAAGCAATGTGCAAACCTGTACACAAAGTGTCCCATATCTTTAGTCTCAATAGTCTCTGTCCCACTATGCTGTTTAAGTGCCTGCAACAGTCTCTCATAATACCCATGTATTTATTCCTTGGACTCTTTACTAGTTACTCTGCCAATCTTGATCCAAACAGTGTCTTTAGGAGATATTTCCAATTTAAAAAATGTAATCACCTGATGATACTTTTTCCTCACCACTAGTGACGGAGCCTTTGATAAGGGATGTCTCTAAGGCTCCTTCTCAGGCCACTCCACAGCATGCCACCAGACTAAGTGTACCTTTATTTTATCATAAGAAGCTCTGTGATAAATGTTTTACTCCTGCCTCAGAACACACAACGGTCATGTACATTTGCTGAAGGCCTTTCTGCATTGGTGCTGGAAGTGGGGGCGAGATGGTTTCTGCCGGACCCCCAAAATAATCATACTCTAGTTCCAAAGGTGAATGAACAATAAAGATGCCTGTAAATGTTGTTTTGATTGTGTCCCATTTGATGTGACTTCAAATACAGAGGTCAAATATCAGGCTATGTCTTCTGACAAATTGCTGCTTTTTATTTTAACTCAGGAATTGGTGTCTACTTTGCTTTCTCTGACTGCAAAGTGAGAGGATTTTGTAAAATGAACTGTGTCACGATTTTGCTTGTATGAAAGGAAAAGCTGTAGGATCTCATTTTAACCCCTTGCATGCTGCGCGAACTTTTGCGTTGTGCCGGAGTTTTAAACAGCGTTCGGCCCCCAGCCGTCGTGCGCACACGCCCACCGTGACGAATGACAGCTGGGGGCCATCCCGAGCACCGAAGGGGTTAACTAACACGCAACAAAATGTAAACACTTATTAAAGAACTGCACAAATATTTCAAAATAGAAGAGAATTTAGAAAAGCATAAATGAAGCGTTTGTAATTCTGAGGTGTGATGAAAGCAAATATTTCAATAGCATCAAAATAAATCAAGACACTATTTGGTGATCTTCAAAGCACAAATATTCACTGCAACCCGATTTCCAGACCTTATCATTTGTGCGCCATATAGTTATATATGTAAAACTATATGCCTTTGTAAAGTTAGTGGTCATTTCAATGGAGAATATGTTGTCTGTAGATTACGGTGCTCTACCACACCATGCTTTAGTAATATTTCTGTTCCAGAGTGCTCCAAACTGCATCATCGGCTACATACCACACAGTACCATTTTTGAATGGGCGTGACTCATTTGTTGCACTTGTTCTTTGTGGGACGCTTGGATTTTTCACAATCCCTATTAGTTAAGTGGACTATGCCAATGCATTATATGCAGGCCTGCAAAAGTATCTTCTGAATAGCCTCCAGACTGTTCAGAATGTGACAGCTTGATTGCTTCTCAGTCTTACAAGAAGTGAACACATCTCCAGGCATTTGTGCAATCTGCATTGTCTCCCCATTGAAAAAAGTATCCTTTCTAAAATCCGCTCTCATAATGCATAGTGCCCTCCATCAGTCTGGACCTGATTAGCTCTCTGCTAGGAATGCCTTCTACACCCTGGTGATAGTGCTCAGTTCTTCCAACAATTATCTGGCCAACATTCCTAGAGTTCATCTGGCTACAGCAGGTGGTCACTCCTTCTCTTTCTTGGGCCCATATGGTTGGAACAAGCTCTCTTTAGATTTGCATCAAACAAAGGCTGAAACTGTTTTTAGGAAAAAGTTCAAGGCCTGGATCTTTGCACTGTAACTGTCATCTTCTCTATTTGTTACTCAGACCGCATAGTGCCGGGACACTCTTGAGTAGCTATGCGCTCTTTAAATCTCATCACTATCACTAACACTTTTGTGCAGGAAGTTGCCACTTCCTGCACAAAACAATAATTTCTACAACACAGACACCCTCTCACAGGTGCCTGTGTCGATGCATGGCAGCCAATTGAGCACCAGCATGGGGAAAGAGGACGGGAATTCGCCATATCTGATAGATGCCTGGTCCAGCTGAGGCTACCATCATAATTCCCAGAGAGGAAGGTGTCCTTATAGGACCCTTTCCTCTTTGCGAATCAGTAACGAACCCAACTGGCAGGTGGTGGCAGTAACTCATCAATAGTGTGCGACCACAATTGCAGTCGTAAACAGTTGAGACATTTCTTTCTGAAGCAAAAATAGGAAGTGGATGCCCTGTTCACACCCCATCCTTTTTGTGATTTGGAAATGATCATCAAAGTACTTATAAGGATGGGAAAGAATTTTGTCAGTTTAAAAAGGGATTTTCTACACAAAGAAAAGTCCTTTTTGCAATGGCAAATCCTGTGATTTTGTGAGTCACTTGGTATGTTAAGAGGGTGTTTGAAGCTTGCCTCTATAAGGCAGTGTAGAAAGAACGTTATTTCTGGATGAGGCAAAATTCTATAAATGTGTCATTTATTTAGATTGACAGTCGCAATTCATATTCATCTGTTTACAGATACATATTCTAATGGTGTGGTGAAACCAAAATAAAAATATAAAAAAGAAATGGTACTTTTAACGGTCCCTTGCACCAGGTGTGTCTCTGCAACAGTGGAGCAAGCTTCCAAGTGATGTGCATTGGACATCGTCCATCATGGTTCCTATCAGCAAGTAGGTGTTTTGTTCTCTTTTGCTAAATTCTACACCTAGATGATGCTGGTTGACTTTTTACACTTTAGAGTTTAATAAAAACCAAAAATAGGCATAGATATAGTTGAATCGCCAGTGCGCTGAGTAGTGCTCTGCAAGGGACCGAACCAGTGGCGGCTGGTGACATTTGAAAGTGGTGAGGCATAAAAGTTCTGTATGAGTGCCTTGTGGGGGGCGAGCATAGCTAGAAAGCCCGACCGCCATAAGGGTAGTTTGTGGGGTTTCTCACCGAGAACATTTTGAAGCAAGAGTAGGCAAATGGTGCATTTTGAAGCAAATCTGAGAAAGCAAGAAGGTTAAATAAGCAATTGTGAAAGTGTAGTTATGACATTAATAAAGAATTTCATCTGATGACTTAGGTAGCTGCTTATTCAATAAAACCACAGAACTTTATAACAGACTTTGAGATAAAAATGAAATATACATGTGTAAATCAAGGTATAGAAATATTACATAAGACAGAGGGGACTACGAGCTGTAGGATTCATGCCAACCATTATGGTAGGCATTTTTAAAAGTGCTTGGTATGGAGAAGTGCAACCTCAGGATCCAGAACATAACACAGTGGTTAGTGTTAGCTTTGCTAATTCGAATTGATTTCTACCCAAACAAATCTTTTTCAGCAAAATTAGGATAATGAAAGACTTGGAAAAAACACACAACTTTCTAACCTGTACCATGCAGCTCTTTGATGGCAGTACATATGTCACTGCCTTAGATAAGATAATAAGTGTAAAGGTCTGTTCTAGTTGCCAATGGGTCATCCAAAAGATAACAGATAGATCTGAAGCCTATGACATCTATACACAATGATCAGTAGTTTCTGTTGTATTAAATGCAGGCACCAGATGAATTAAATTTACTGTTACAATTCAGAGGGCTCACCGAATGAAGCGTTCTGACCTAATGAAAACCATAACCTTGCCTTACATCTTTAAGTTTGTTAGTTGGCGTCTGGATAGCTCCAATGTGGTAGCACCTGCATTCCATTCCAAGCGCCACATATAAAGTACATTAAGAATGAGAGATGTGCACACACTTGCAGATAAAGTAGATTGCTTGGTGTTTTGCATAACTCAAAGCTAAAGCAATTAAGGGCGGCAGGACAACTCTTTGAAAATCAGAATGCAAAATTAACCTAGTCATCCAGAGAGGAGGATCTGGACAAAGGGTGCAGACCCAGACAACAGTGCTCATGGACTAATAGACTTAGCTGAACTGAGGCTCTTGGAGGCACTTTTACTATTCTGATCAGTTGGAGCCTAGTTCTAAAGATTATTTCAATACATGTCGTGAGGTTATGTCTTTGTGTTTGGAATTATGTTTGCCATATTCCTAGAGTCCCGGGCTCAGACCATGAATGCAGAATGAATATGACTCCACCTCGGAGTATGAAGCTCTATATCAATGCTACAAAACATCATCCCATGAGCTGCTAGGATTGTAGGAAGGCACAGCATTTTGCACTTTTTTAGGGTAGGCCTTTCCTTATTGCTGGTGTAGTGTTAGAATGCCCTGCATGCCACTGAAATAGGGTACAAGAGGAGGACCGGTTTCTCCTCCGAAGGGAGGGTGCAGGTGAGATCCGGGCACACCAGCACTCCAGAGGAGAGCACTGAAAGGACTTGAAAGTCGGTGGCATTTCACAGAGGCCGTCAATCCAGATGGGGTAAGCGCCTCACTGACACAAAACAAGACAACATACAGCAGCCCCAGAACGTCTTTAACCCGTTGACCGAGGTGCGAATTCCGCTGCGGTGCGGGTGATTTATGGAGTGGGTGTGTTTCAGACGGCCCACGGCCGTCCTCCGCACACGCCCACTGTGACGTCGGACGGCCGGTGGCAGTCCGGTGCAACAAACGGGTTAAAGGCAGAAATAAAGATCGCCGATTAGCACATCTCAGAATTATTAGTGCAGGTTCATTTTTTGTTACAAGCCTGATTAATGCTGCTGTTTTTAATTGGATCACAATGTAAACCACACCACTTCTCTGCGCTGGAAGCATTTTAAAGAAGAGGCTTCTTTAATTAATAGCACACAAAATCCTCTTTGGCAAGAGAGCGTGCCTGCACTCACCTAGCAGGACACATGGACAGTCGATCCGGTGCCATCCTAACAACAAATGCTTTGCTGCGGCCTGGGTCTCTCTTTGTGAAAAGGGGAGAGCCAGAGAGACAGCCTCTGTCATATAGTTACTGCTTATCTATATACTGTGTTAAGTTAGCATGAGCTTATTAAATGTTTAAACGCCATATTTCCTTTTGCTGCTTCTGCACACGACACATAATTGTTGATTTAGCTTTCAGCCTAGAAGAGCGTTGTGATTTACGTGAGAATAATATGTTATTGCTCTGCTATCAAGTTTGTTTGGTAAACTATGTCTGCACAGTGAGTGCTGAAGCTTCAAGGATAACTCGACACAGTATTATTGTGAGGTCTGATCTTCACACCTTCATAGACATAACATAAGTGCAGCTTCTGCCAAATTCAGGCTGTAGGCGCGTTTTATATTGCTTTGCTTAGGGCACACATACACACTTGAAGCTGTTCGCATGCAGAGAGCTGGTGGGAGCTGATGTGATCTCTTCATACTAGGATCTTGAGGTATGGGCCCGCCCTGCTAAAACCCAAAGAGACCTTCTTAGATATTAATATAATATGCTAGTTAGGGAGGGTGAGAATTAGGTGTTGTTAACCCTTATTCATTAAAGCGTCTTATCATGCTATCACCTTTTGCTTTCTATGGACTAGCAACTATGCTGATAACTTTGCTTCTGATAATATGTTTCCTTGTATTATCTAAGATACTGCGTTTGAGAAGACGGCATTAGTAAATAAATATTTCAAATGTGCACGTGTCCTCATTTACTCCACGTTCTGGTTTGAAATGATTGTATAACGAAAGAGTGTTCATGTGTTCCACGTAACCTGAGGTATCGTAAGTTCATGTTCTGGTTTGTCTAAACATTGGGAGTTTGTTAAATCACCTGATCGATTTCAGGTTTCTGATCAACGCTCTCCTCGTTCCTTTCAGGACTCATCGGCCCCGAAGACCGGTGGTGGAGGAGGCGGAAGGGGTCGGGTGGTCAGCAAGGACGTGACCAGCCCCGCCAAACAGACGGTACAGGACAGCAGGACGGCTCAACGCCGAAGAGACCTCAGTTTGCAAAAAAGAAAGTCGCGGCTTTAACAGCGCATCAATATGCCACAGATAGTGAGAACGCGGCTTCGGAATCTGACATGGGCTCTGACTTTGCTGGACAGCGCGGCAGAGATTACCATTGTGAGAGAGGCCCTGCGTCCGTTACTGACGGTGACAGCGACTGATATTTATGTTGTGATTGAAACAGCTGATACAAGAGTTGCTCCCCCTGATAGACTTTATGAAATTGTCCTGTTAATTGAAGGTGACATACAACGTACCATCAAAGGGGTATTTTGGGAAAATCTTTCGTCTACGTATGACATTTTGCTTTCGGAGGCTGACTGGCCCCCACCTTTTGTGCTCGCAGCTCCGCGAGGGGAGGAGGTAATCCTCCCGAGTTTCGCGAACACTGTCTCGAAAGAGCATGCGCAGCATTTTGCAGAAGAGTGGGCCAGGGCTCTAGCGCCGGCTCTGTACCGCAACGAATGTGGTTGGGATAAATTGTCCCCATGCCACGAGATTCCTTTACGGTCTCAGCCTCAGCCTCAACCTCAATATCCTATTCGGCGTGAAGCCAAGGCTTCCGTCGCGGCAATCCTTGAACAATTGGAATATCAGGGAGTTATTGAAACATGTGTGTCACCGATGGATAACCCTCTTTTTACTGTGACCAAGCCAGACGGGTCATATCGTTTGGTATTGGATTACCGGCATTTAAACTCGCATTGCCGTAACTGTGCAGTACAGAATACTCACGGCTCTGCCCTCATGGATAGTCTGGTGCGTAAGCGTTTTAAGACCACGCTTGACATTTCCAACGGTTTTTATGCCCATAGATTGGATAGCTTTAGCTCCCAATGGACCAGCTTTACTTGCGCCCGGGTCCAAAAACAATTTCGGCGTCTTCCAATGGGCTATAAGAATAGTCCTGGTATGTTTGCCGCCCGCATAGTCTCTCTTTTGGAGAGGATCGACCCAGATGCTTGCTCGTATGTGGATGACATATATCTCACAGAGGACGAAATTTGGAAGCATCTGTGTCGAGTGAATTCCATAATTTGTACCTTTGCAGACATGGGTTACAAATTTAACTTTGCAAAATCGCACATTGCGGAGTACACAGTGTTGTTCCTGGGCTATGAGCTCAACAATGAGGGTAGAGGTTTGGCTCCTCACTTCTTGGAGAAATGTGCACAGTTGCGCTCTCCTACAACACAATTACAGTCTTTGCTGGGCTTCTTAAATTTCGGGAGGACATACATTCCGGAATATGCCCAGCGTATCAAGCCTTTGTATGCTTTGATACAACCAACTTTTTCCAAATCATGCTGGCTGCCTGAGCACTCGGCCATCTTGCAATCCTTGCAGGCTGATCTGCTCGCTTCTAAATTCTTACTGACTCGTGATAATCACACTAACCTGGTGATAAGAATCATTCCTGGGACGGTGGGTTTCACGTACCTCACTTTTAATGAAGGAGACACAGTACCTATTGCTTACAAGTCACACTTGTACACTTCGGCTGAAATGCGGTTTTCCACTGTGGAGAAAGTTTTAACGGCTGTGCAGATGGCGATTCTTAAGGAACGTGCTCTGTCACAGGGAAAACGCATGTTGGTTGTTACACCCTGTCCTCATTTGGAGGCAGTTACGAAGGCCAGTGTACCAAATTCTAAAGCTTTGCACCCTCGGTGGATTCAATGGGCTGCTTCCTTGACATCCACGGATGTCACGTTTATTTTTGACGCCTCATTGCGGTCGCAGGAGTACTTGCAGTATGAGTTTGTTCATCCTGCTCCTCTAGCTATGCGACCTGTGGAGGACTTCCATTGCATCATTTACACTGATGGTTCGGCGCAGGTTGCGCATGGCTCTAAACACGCCTACGTGTCCGCTTGCGCCATTGTGGTAGGTGCCATGGTGAACGATGAGTGCAAGTCCAGAGTTGTGCACACGCAGACTCTAGGGGACTGCACCGCACAATTGGCAGAGCTTCGTGCTCTCTTACTAGCGTTGGAGTACGCTGATCCTAGTGTGACTACTCTTATTGTAAGTGATTCTTACTTCTGTTTCCAGTCTTACAATGATTTTCGTGATTCCAAGGGTAGCACAATAAAACACAAGATGATCTGGGTTTGAGTGGCTGAGCTTAAGGCTAACTTGCCGCTCGTTTTTGTAATTCATACTCTCGGCCATCAGCGTGTGGGAGTTCACGCTGTCAGTAACTCGCTTGCTGATGAGGCGGCGAAGTCAGCGGTGTCTACGTATTTAGTTGCAGCAGTTACACGGTCCAAAAGTAAGATTGATGATGACATCTTGGCGGCTGTTTCTGCCACTGAGAAGGGAGGTAAACATCCTACGGGGTTCCCTTTGAAGTACACCTACCACTTAAGTCCCGAAAAGGTTCCTTTTGTGAAAATTCCTGAAGTTGGAGAACGTTTGATTCCCAACTCGGATCGCAGAGCTAGCTTGATTACAGCGGCGCATGAAGGTGTGGCGTCTGCGCATGCGGGCGTCTCGGCCACTGTAGCTCAATTACAACAACGTTTCTGGTGGCGGGGACTGTACAAACAGAGGCAAGATTATGTCCTTCAATGTGACATTTGCCAGCAGATTAAACCTTAGACTGCAGCGCGTCCGCCACAGACACAGTTGTATATATCTAATAAACCGCTAGGTTGTGTTTATTTAGATCACTGCGGTCCTTTTTCCTCTGGTACTGCGTATAAGTACATCTTAGTAGCAGTTGATTCATGCACACGCTTTGTGTGGGTGTGGCCCCATCGCAGCGCTGATTCACGGACTGTCATAAGAGATTTGCGTGTCTTTGTAGGGATTTTTGCCTGTGGTACCTTCCATTCGGATCAGGGTCCGGCTTTCGCCTCTAAGGCGTATAAGGATGCCATGACTTCGATGGGGGTCCAAGTCAAGTTTTCGTCTCCCTACAGACCTGAGGGTAATAGTGTAGTGGAGCGAATGAACCATGACTTAAAGCAATCATTGACAGCTCGAGTTATAGGCACTGGCAGTAACTGGCTTGCCCACCTCAATGGCGTGCAGCGTGCACTTAATAGTCTCCCTAGATGGTCTCTGGGTGGGCGGACCCCATACGAAATGTTCTTTGGCATCAAGATGTACGTCCCTGACCTTGACGGTCTAGACTGCGTGGCTCGCGCCACAACCTTTGACGTAGATGAACATTGCAATGTTTTACAGGATCTACGAAAAACCAGAGACAGTCTTGCAAAGGAACATTTGCCCTCCACATCGGATGTTGCGTTGCAGATTCCGGTAGCCGGCTGGCTACCCCAAGTTGGAGAACTGGATCGAGAGAAGATCGATAACAAGAATTTGGTCCTTCCTACCGAGCTCCGGTTCCCGTCCTTGGCGTGAAGGGCACAAGAACAGTCATTTTACCACCGCTTCCAGGTCGTAAGGAAAACAGGTTTATCTCAGTTGACAATGTCAAGATACACAGAGTGGCCGATTCTTCTTAGAATGACACCGGCAGTCTCCTGTCCTTCCATTGTGAGAAATTCTGTTTTGGCCACTGCTTCTAATCCTGAACCTGAAGTGGCCATCGAATTGCCTGCAATTTCCAGTCCTTTATTAAGTACTTTGCCTGGTACTGACCTTGATGAAATAGACTACACTTACCCCACTGACTTATCTATGCCTGACCTGCAAACACGTTTGGCCACAGAATCCAGATTTTCATTTGACACTGTTTCCAATGCCTCGAAGAAACCCTCACGGTTTGCAGTTTATGCCAGCTTATTTAAAAAACATTTTTTGATTCCCCCTTGGACATATATTGGGCTGGTGCTTTTTTTCAATTTACCTTTTTATGTCAATTGGTTTTGTGTTTTATTTTTTTCGAATTGTCAATGGACACTATGTCGAGGAAAGAACATGCATTCGTCATCTCAATGGAACTTTGGCGCCCCTTTCCTCATCACTTTCTGCACACAGACTGAAGAGAGACTTGACATTTGTTAATATCACTGCTTGGCCTGTCCTAGATAGAATTGTGTGGGATGCCGTTAGATGTCAAATTCATGGCCCTACAGAGGTTGTTAATGTCCCTAATGTGCTTAGAGTTAACATGGGGGATGTGGTGAAACAAAACATACGTTCTGATGATTGGGATGTTCAGGCCGTAGAGACTTTGTTTTCTGATTTGAAATACTATGCTGCCTTTGATGCTGAGGATTTGTATTTAGAATCTGCTAATTATGGTGATTTGTTTTGCTTTCAACATTTTGGCAATCACTTCTTACATAAAACAACTTCTAGGAGGAATACTGTAAATTGTACTCAATGGGAGCATTGCCCAGCTCCTAAACAGGGCAGTTCAAGTACTTTTTTGAAAAAGTACACTTATTTTACCGATTTCAATCCGTCTAATCCCAAGTCCTTTTATTTTAAAATGGCACAGAAGCCAATGTCCAAGGTTAGACTTACCGATACCAAATTATTGTATTCGAAGTCCTTTCTTGATCAGTTAGCTGTTGGCGGCTACGAATTGTGGAAGGAAACTATTGACCTTAAATCTGTTTGGGGATCAAAATACTGGCAGGTACAAGGCACTGAAGCTTTGCGCCGAGCTTGTCTTATCCCGAATCATATGTTGTTTTTGAATTCCTCTATTTCACAAACAACATGCTTTGGATTGGCTACTTCTAAAAAATTAAATACTCCTACCATCCCTGAATTAGAAGAATATTCTGGCTGGAGTAATTTTAGTCAGTTTTCCATTAGAGAATTGCAGACCCTTTTGCTAACTTCATCCTTTAACATATCCAGTATGGATCCAAAGGGTTGGTTAATGTGGCACAGAAGTGCTGATTCATGCCAGCTCCGTTTTTTGGGTTTATCTGCTGGCTTTACTCAGGTAAGACCTGATCCACGTTTTGAGACTGAACATTCTGTCATGACTTACTCAGTAGGCAAATTATGTCAAAATTGGCTAAAACATTTTACCTTGACTGCGGTTAAACTGCATCTATCCAAGCTGAATGAGGATGTAGATTTGAATGATTTCATAAAAGGCCCGGCTAGTGGTAGATCAAAAAGATGGGTATATGCTATTTACAATGAAATCTGGAAGACATCACAGATTGAAGCGGCAACACGCCTTAGGGCTATTGATCAAGCAAATCAATGTGTCCTCTCTCTTTGCCCCCTTTAATTTGACTGACAAGCAGCGCTTGCTTTCCATGCGTGATGCATCTTTTTCCATATTACATATTGAGAGGTTAGAATCTTTACCTTTTTCTGTGGCAGAAGCCAATGCTGCACCGTGGCTTATCCACGGTTTGATAACATTACCATTTGCTTTGTATAAGTTTACAAATTGTATGCGATATGTTGCTATAGGTCGCTATGAGCCTTTAGGTAATGGTTTTCTACATGAAGTCTGGTCCCTCCCATTTTCTTACTGATGTTTAAAAGACGGACAAGAAGTTTATCTGAATGGGGAGGAGTGTACAGAGACAACAGATCACTCCTTAATGTGTAGACACATTCAATTGCACGGTTCTTGTAATCAGGACAGGCCAAATTTCGCCTGTGTTTTGAAAGGCACACCAGTTCCAGCAATCATTCCCACTTTTACTTTACTGGCAAACGGTAGTTATTTACTTTTAAATAACGAAGATTGTTGTGGGTTAATTAAAGGTGTTGCTTATGTGGTAAACGTATCAGAGCGTGTGGTGTGTTGCAAAAATGTACTTTACCCACCCCCGCATGGGAAAGGGGATGTTTCCATCTGGCCGCGCATCCCAACCTTGACAGCGGAGTCCAATGGCATGAGTAGAATAAGAGCTCTTTTGTCCCAAAAAGAAGTGGCCTTGAGTTCGGCTCGAGAAACATTTGTGCTTCACATAGCTAACACCCGCACAGAAGTTCAGGCCCTTTTAAATACTGATTTGCCGTTGCATTTCAGCGAACTGGTTCATTGTTAATGTTAATGTTATGTTATGTTAAAATGGGACTTTTATAGCGCAACGGCTACTCCAAAGGAGTGTCCCGGCGCTTTGAGCTCCAAACCATGGAAGAGAGCAAGAAACATAACAGTAACAGAACAGGGCCCAAGGAAGGGGAAGAGTTATCCAGCAAACAACCAGGTTTTCAAGTCTTTCCTGAAGACAAGCAGATTTGAGGTGTTTCGCAGGGACAACGGTAACGAGTTCCATAGCTGAGGAGCAAGGAAGCTAAAAGACCGGCCACCTAGCCGAGCCTTTTTAATGCGTGGTACCCGCGCCAAAGCCAAGGCTTCTGACCTGAGGGAACGTGCAGGTCGATAGAAGTCCAGCCTCTTCTGGAGATACTTGGCGCCATTGCCATGCAAGGCCTTGTGGGCAAGGGTCATGGCCTTAAACAGTATCCTCTTCCGCACCGGAGGGATACAAGGAGATTAGAGGCGCTAGTACGGCGATGAAGGCCAAAAATGGCACGCGCAGCAGCGTTCTGGGTGACCTGCAGACGTTGGAGGAGATATTCAGGCAAGCCCAGATATAGGACGTTGGCATAGTCCAATCTGGACCCTATAAGGGCCTGAACAGTGATCCTCCGATGTTGCTCCGAAAGAAGGGGAAAGAACTTGCGCAACATTCTGAGAATCCCAAAGCATGTTCCCGTAAGAGTGGAAACCTGGGATTTGAGCGAAAGCTCGTTGTCAATTTTAACTCCCAGGTTCTTGGCCCACTTAGAGGACTGTGTGGGAGGGAACATGTCGGCAGGCCACCATCCTTGCCAATCTGGTTCTGATGGGCATCCGAAGAATAGTATTTCGGATTTGTCCGAGTTGCACTTAAGGCTGTTATGTGAAAACCAGCTAAAAACAGCCCCAAGGCACTCACGGATCCTATCTCCATCGAACTCTTCGCTCTTGCGACAGGTGAAAAGGAGCTGAGTGTCATCAGCATAAGAGACGATCCGGGCCCCAAAGGACTCCGCCAATGTCGCCAGAGGGGTCATAAGGATGTTAAATAGAGTGGGGCTCAGAATAGAGCCCTGAGGCACTCCGACTCCCAATGGCGGCATCTCGGCGGATCCGGGTGGGACCCAGACCGTCTGGCGGCGATTGGCCAGAAAGGAAGAAAACCAGTTGAACACCGTCCCCCCTAGCCCGATGTCACGGAGCCTGGTGAGAAGATCCTCATGGGGGACGGTGTCAAATGCCGCCGACAGGTCTAGCATAACTAACATCACCTTGCCTCCCATGTCCAGCACCTCTTTTACGATCTCCGAGACTTCCAGGAGCGCCGTCTCGGTACTTAAGTTGGAGCGAAAGCCCGATTGGGATTCATGAAGTAAATCATTGGACTCCAGGAAGTTGGAAAGCACGCTGTGCACGTGTTTCTCCAAGATCTTGGTTAGTGCTGGAAGGAGCGAGATTGGCCTATAATTGGAGGGTGCCTTTGGGTCAAGATTGGGCTTCTTAATCAGAGGGATGACCATGGCTTGCTTCCAGGTCTGGGGCAGAAAACCTTCGCTCAGGGATAAATTAAGAATGGGATTGGCTATGGGGTTGATGGCATCTGCCATTTTTGCCAGAAATTTTGCCGGGCATGGATCTAGTGGTGAGCCCGACTTGAGGTTCCTCATCAAGGCTAAAGATGTAGCAACCGAGAGGGGAGGGAAATCAAGCAGAGCTGGGCCTGAGGGAGATAGAGACACTGTCTCGATCGACATCATAGACACATCATCTGGGGCTTTCGATGAAAAGGAGACCTGGATTTGCCTAATTTTGGTGGTAAAAAAATTGGCAATAGTGTTAGCCCAGGTCTCCGCTGGAGCACCCTGGGTGGAGATGGACCGGGGGCTAGTAAATTCGCGCACGATTGAGAAGATCTCCTTGCAGGAATTGGCAGCATCATCAATCCTTTTGGCAAGATACCGTTTCTTGCTCTGAAGGACTAGTTCATGGTATGACTTCATCATGGTTTTATACCGTTGTTTGGCCTCGGGCTCATACTGGACTCTCCAGGCCCGCTCCACTACTTTACATTGCCTACGGGCAAGGGCTAATTCCTCCGTGAACCAGGGGGCAGAAACCCGTCGAGCAGCGGACCTGGGTGGCTGTAAGGGAGCGAGCTCATTTAATCTGGCCAAAAGCCAGGATTGCAGGCTCTCCAGATCTTTCTCCAAGTCCCCAGTACAAGCCACAGGGTGATCATCCAGAGCATGAGTGAGCATATCTGGGGACACCCGATGAAGTGCCCTATAACTGCTGCCCTGCTGTCTCGTGGCGCTAGCCGGGGAAGCCAAGGTAGAAGGTATTTCAAAATGGGCAAGGAAATGGTCAGACCAAACGATTGGCAGAAGTGTTACATTCATGATAGGTATGGTGGAAAAAACCTGATCTAGTGTATGGCCTTTATCGTGGGTCGGCCCAGAAAGATAAGGGGAAAGACCCAGGGTGGATGCGAGATCTAACAATTTGATAGCATTTTGGTCATTGTGGTCGTCCATGTGGAAATTAAAATCTCCCGCAAGTAAACAATGCTCCGATCTCAGGACAAGGACCGACATGACCTGTTGGAGATCATCAAGAAAGGAACCCACTGGGCCCGGAGATCTGTAGACAATCAGGCCCTTCAGTGCTTGTTGCGGCGATAGGGAGATGGTAAAAGCCAATGAGTCAGCCCCTTCGATGGTGTAAGTATGCGTGACCATGCACGAAAGAGAGTTCTTCACAACTAAGGCAACTCCTCCTCCCCTGCCCTTGACTCTATCCTGTCGATAGATGGTGTAATCAGTGGGAATGGCAGCCACAATGTCAATCTTTAATGCGTCCTCCACGACTGGGCTGGCGCATTTTTTTTAAATAGTTAGCAGCGGTCTCGTGACTTCATTTGAGAAAATATTTGGGATCATTCCTGCTTTTTTCCATTCTATTTTTTCAAGTCTGTTTGGTGGATTCCTGGTTTTACTGGCACTGGCGGCAGGCGTTCTGGTGATCTTTTGTTTCATTAAAAATGGATGCCCTTCATGTGCAAGAAGCCGCGCAGCCCCTCCTGGTACTGTTTCGCAACAGGATGCTTGAATACTATGGCACTCTGCCGCTTGCGACTTTAAGCACGGCTTATGGATTATCGTTTCGATTTTCCTATTTTACATGTGTCCAGCCTGTGTTTCATTGCCTCAGCTGCGATTTTGGCTGGACCATTGATTTGTGTCTCTGTAAGATGGTTTCTCCTGACGTCGATTTTAATCAGCTGATGAGTCCCGTCGTTACTCACGAGTTGGTTTGTTCTGGCGAAAGGATTATGGCCTTGGCAGCGATGCATGGACTAATGGGTCATTGGAACATACTCGCAGCAGCGCAAGATTTCTTGGCACAGAGCTTTCTTGAGAACCCACCGAGCTGTCCTCTGATGGTAATAGAGGCTCCGGTATTAGAAGAGCACGTATGTTCTTTCCCACTACTAAATTGGATGGCTGAACTGTTTTCGGATGAAGACGGTGACTTTATGTTGGAGGCTGTTGCTGCATATTTTGCATATTCGGTCTTGCCCTAAAAACTTTCTAGGTCTCTGATCATGACACCTTTTTCTTTGAATTTTTCACCTCCCAGACATATTGACTAGAGTACAAGTGAACACAGTATTGACATTTTGGATTTTTTGGAATTGGTTCATGGAATTTTTTTTCCATCAAATTTTTAAATTATAACAATGCTCATCGTTCTTGAACTCTGCTTTCATGAAGATGCCCTTATCTTATCTTATCTTATCTTATCTTATCCGTGCTCGGATCATGGGGGGGTGTCATATAGTTACTGCTTATCTATATACTGTGTTAAGTTAGCATGAGCTTATTAAATGTTTAAACGCCATTTTTCCTTTTGCTGCTTCTGCACACAACACATAATTGTTGATTTAGCTTTCAGCCTAGAAGAGTGTTGTGATTTACGTGAGAATAATATGTTATTGCTCTGATATCAAGTTTGTTTGGTAAACTATGTCTGCACAGTGAGTGCTGAAGCTTCAAGGATAACTCGACACAGTATTATTGTGAGGTCTGATCTTCGCACCTTCATAGACATAACATAAGTGCAGCTTCTGCCAAATTCAGGCTGTAGGCGCGTTTTATATTGCTTTGCTTAGGGCACACATACACACTTGATGCTGTTCGCATGCAGAGAGCTGGTGGGAGCTGATGTGATCTCTTCATACTAGGATCTTGAGGTATGGGCCCGCCCTGCTAAAACCCAAAGAGACCTTCTTAGATATTACTATAATATGCTAGTTAGGGAGGGTGAGAATTAGGTGTTGTTAACCCTTATTCATTAAAGCATCTTAGCATGCTATCACCTTTTGCTTTCTATGGACTAGTAACTATGCTGATAATTTTGCTTCTGATAATATGTTTCCTTGTATTATCTAAGATACTGCGTTTGAGAAGACTGCATTAGTAAATAAATATTTCAAATGTGCACGTGTCCTCATTTACTCCACGTTCTGGTTTGAAATGATTGTATAACAAAAGAGTGTTCATGTGTTCCCCTTAACCTGAGGTATCATAAGTTCATGTTCTGGTTTGTCTAAACATTGGGAGTTTGTTATGACCAATGAGACACTGTAGCTAGCCTGGTAAGGGGATTTTGGGTACTGAGGTGAGTTTTGGGCCACCCTAATTCGCCGAAGTTCCAAATCTCTATGCACAGTTAGTAGGAGAACGGAATTCCCGCTACACCTCCTCCCACACACACTGCGTCAGAGTCCCCACTAACTGCTGCGTCTCTGTCAGGCAATCCAGACTCTGCTCCTGCAGTTACAGCAGCGCCTGGATTGGCTGGGGCAGACACTCTCAACGCTCATTGCTGAGCCCTGGGGCTGCGGCTATGAGTCACCCCAGGCTCCAGTACGAGCAGGGGAAGAGACTCTGAGCGGCCTCTAGTGTGTATGTCGAGTTGGCCGGAGAGAGCCAGCCAACCAACCTGACAAGCACACTTCAGCTACTCTGACTGACAATAATATTGTTAAGCCTCACCCCCTCACTGCTGACTCAAGGTACCCGCCTC
Organism: Lissotriton helveticus; assembly: GCF_964261635.1. NCBI lineage: Eukaryota > Metazoa > Chordata > Amphibia > Caudata > Salamandridae > Lissotriton > Lissotriton helveticus. Next base: position 1,780,790,569 of record NC_136065.1, read on the forward strand.
TTCATGCCTTAATACTGCATCGGCCCGCAGCAGAATGAAATGCAAGTCTTTACTCACATTTAATTGGGGGGTCACGGGGGCCAAATATCAGTGGGGCAACGCCCACACGGCCTAAGGGACAGTGTACCGCCCCTAGACCAGACGCTGCCTCCTGACCTCTTCCTGCTCATTTCATCAGCTCTCAGTGATGAGACCTGCTACCGCCAAGCCTATACTGTACCACACCTATAAGGAAGATTCTCCTTCGCATCCCCTTTATCTCAACACCTATAAGGAAGATTCCCCACCTGATTTTCGCTCAGCACCGGAGTACTGCTGATGGAGGTAGCTGTTGCTCTCTATAAATGCCTCTATTATTACTTCTCATCTTTTGGTTTCTCACTTTCTGAGTAAACACCATTCTCTATCCTATAGTATTTGGTTTCACGAGCCACATGTCCTGATCAGGAGTGGGCTCCTGCGCATATGCGGAGATCATCATTCTAAGAACCACGCCGATTTCCGCAATTCCTGCAAATGTCCTTTTTGGACATCAGAGGAACAAGCCTATCGAGTTTATTGGGTGAAAATCACGATGTGCTAAATTCCAGTACGAGCTGCATTTGATGTGGAAAACAGCAAATTCTGCATGTATTTCTTCATGTTCCCGAGCAAATTACGTAGTTACCCAATCTGGTAAATTCCGTACCTCGCAGTATTGGTAATTACGGGGGGCAGTCAATTCCTCTCCATAGCTGCCAAGGTTTCAGATAGCCATGTGTGACATTTTTAAAATGTCAGTGAAATTATGAGTGACATTCCAACGACTATGAGTGACACTTTTCTGCGATCAAAAATCATGCAATGAAGACTAGGGAAACTTTTAAATAACAGAAATTACAGCCATTTGAGCAACAAGAAACTGCAACAACTTCTTGAAACTGCTGCGGAGCACCAGAAATGGAAGGACCCTAACCTTAGTTGTAACGGACCTTCCACCCCACCCCCCCGCCGAGAGAACTCAGCGAGAGCCAGCCTGGCTGGTAAAACTGACACGCACTGACCCCCAATCTGTGAAGGTAAAAGTTAGTCAGGGGCGCCCATGATAAGGATGAGGAGACAGAGCAGCCCTGCGGCCGGGCCTACAGATTTACTGTGAATAAATCAGATCTGCACTTGCAGATAAACCAGGCTTACTCAGAAGGATGGATAAGACAGAGCTGCTCTGCCTGCAGAATGTAAACAATATTGATTGTATGTGACTGAAATAATTTATTTAGAGATGATCAACTGTGCGTGCTGCGGCGGCAAGTAAGTTCCGCACAGGGGGCCCTCTGAGGAATGACGCTAACCTACCCCACCCCCTACCGCTCCCCCGCACCGGGCCCCAGTGCAGAGAGCAGAGAGAACCCTGCCCTGCCTGGTAAAATTGTAACGTACTGAGTCAGGAAGGATGACAGAGCAGCCCTGCCTGCAGATGCTAACTCTGAACCTGAGAAGGGACAGGGAGGGGGCCTCTGAGGAATTACGGTACCCCCTCCCCCGCCCTCCAAGTGTCCACGTGAGCTCCATTTCCATCCCCAGATCTTTTATTTAATTTTAGTTCCACAGATGCGAACCACAGGACGTGCCGGTTAGTTATAGTCACCCCGGGGCCAACCTGGAGGAACGCATGTAAATCCGGGCAGAATGTTCTTTAAGGGCAGCCAAACCCACAATTAATCACTAACGCCCACACACACTTTACACCCAATGCCCAGAGCAGAGAGAGCCCTGCCTGGTAAAACTGTCACGCAGTGACCCGGCCTTTAATATAATACCTTACTACTGCCCTAAGATCAATGATGTGAGTCAGACAGAGCATTCCTGCGGCCCGCCTGCATTTTACTGTGATAAATCACAGTGATCAGACTGCAGATAAACCAGGAGACTCGCTGACTCAGAAAGGATGATGAGACATATCAGCCCTGCAGATGCTATTGTGTGTTAAATCATTTTTTCCAGATGACTCATTGTGTAGTATAATAAAACACTTACTAGATGAGTTCAGAGACTTGGGGACCGGCCGCACAGCGCTGCAGCTCTGTGACTGCAGCGCTGCATGATGCACTCTGCAGCCGCACTTGCAGTCTTCATCTTCTTCTCCCCCCCAGACACTGCAGGCTGCTGACTCACTCGTCCCCCGCTTGGCCGCAGTAATTTGCGCCACCCGTGATCACCAATGCCTCTTGCACGGCGGGCGGCCATGACTAGAGTCACTCACTGTCCTGTGTCGCCAGTGAGTGAAATTAATTCACTTTTTCACTGGGTCGGTAAGTCGCTCTTACACTCGGCGAGGAGGATTCGACTGACTCGGATTGAATCCCCCGCCGTTCTGCCTCACTTCCTCTTCCTCAGAGGTGAGGTCATTGGTGATCACATCCGGATTTAATAAACCCAGGCGCCCTGGTAGGCCACAATGACTGACAACCAGTAGCATCGTGGACTGAGAGGGCAGGACCCGCCTCCCCCCCACCGCACCCCCCTGTCGGTAATTGGCAGCAGTGTGAGTCAAAGGAAAGCGGCGCCAGCCAGGCGCACGCACAGGTTAGGAAGATTTGTTACTTTATAGCGCTCTCAGCCACTCCAGAGCTGAGCGCTGAAGGATCTTTAACTATTTATTTAACTCAGCCCAGCAAGCAAGCTGCTGGCAGCACGTCTCTCTGAGCACTAGAGCTAGTGCCAGGTGCCGCTGGTGGCGCGCGCTGGCCAGTGGCAAAATGCGTGACAATGCATTTCAGTGCGGTGATGCGGATCACCGCACTGAAATGCGTGAGTGTCACACCTGTTGAGTGATACTTGGCAGGACTGCCTCTCCCTATTTGGCAGTAAACGTGTTTCACAGAACTTTCCGGCCGTACGGACTATTTCTCATATTTCGTTATACCTTTCGCGTCTTCCAAAATTCCAACTGAAGGGCGGGGCCTAATGTTCATAGTGGACCCGTCGTGACTGAGAGCGTTGTCTAATTGCAGGGCCTAACTTCAAGCAACCCAAGCCTTTGTCCTTACCCGGATGCACTAATTCGGCCTGGGGCCAAGAGGCCGCGTGCAGCCAGGCGCACCTCGTTAATATTATTTTGATTTTTCTTGCGCGCCTCGCCGCACACATCGGCGGGAGCGGCAACGGAAGCTCGCAAGGGACAGCCAGCCTCCAATCAATCACGCAACGTCATCGCTACCTTCCTCCTAGAAGGGAGAGTGGTGTGCGCTGAAAAAGTTGCATCTCACTATCGTATACATCGATTCGCTAAGATGTCAGTTTATTTATTTAATTATGCGATTGTATATAGCGCGTACTTTAATTAGAGATGAGCGCAATAATAGAGCAAAGAATATGGGATCAGACATTTTAATGACATATTTACAGAGTATACATTCACTTAGCAGGGGCGTGCATCCTTTTCTTTACATGGAGTTGTGTTCAGTTCTTGATTATACTCCTTCATGAAACTGTACAATTTCCCTGCTATGCTCGAACTTATTACAACAGGAACATTTGTTGCATGCAAAACTGTGCGGAGAAGGGGTCAGGGCTGAGGAGCACGTGCGTGGTTTGTGTGGAACAGTAACTGAGACCCTCCCCTACCCCCCCCCCCCCTGTTTCAAAAACACAAACGATTGTGAAGCTGCTTACAATGTTCTGGGGAAAGTTCAAAACCCCTGATGATCATCACCTCCACTCACCGGCTGGGAGGATTTCACTACTTGTTGCACCATGGGGTATTTGCTCTTCATGGGAAACCATGCGGCAGGTCTGTGTACCACTGTTTTGAAAGTTTAAAGATCTTGTCACCAACATTTACAATCACAACTCATCACGCAAATGGTGCTGCCAACATCGCACAAAAGTAATGTATTAAAAAAAACGTTGTAAAATCAAGTTTTAAGGATGTGCCATTTGCATAAATCTAGTGAAAAGTTTGGCAACACCCAAAAATGAGATAATTTGTGGGTATTCATGAATTCCTTTCCAATCCTTTCCCACCCTGGGAATAGTCAAATATTTACGCCTCTGAAAGACAGCAGTAAATCCTAAAGAGAAAGGCAAAATCACTAAAATTAGTGAGGATGAAGGAAAAAGAGTGTCTCTAGGGTGAAATAGAAGTAAAACATTTGTGCTATTCAGTGGTCAAAGTAAATAAAAAAAAAGTGTGGGAACTATGATTCTGTGGGCAAAGAGGGTGGGATGAGTCAGCGTGGGGGCGAGTTAAAGGCGTGGCTAACAAGACAAAATGTTCTGTAACTTTTTTGGGTCTTTCGCCTTCAGGTGGCTTCATATAAATTAAAGCACAGATTACTTTAAAATAAATTCAAGTTAATTTAAACAGTGGGAAATGCACTATGGTACATTTTGAAGCTTCTGGTAATGCATTGCAGAGATCTAGGTCTGTAACCCGAGAGCGCAAATTGAACCCCGGTTAGTGCAGTGGATTATAGTGACTTGTGTATGTCTAGTGCTACGAGCTCCCAGTCTGTGGCAGAAAGAACTGGGAATACGTGTCATTGTTTTAAACTTGCATTACAAACAGTGTAACACAGGCTGATACAAAATGTGCAAAAAGGTCTAAGATATGTATGAACACATTTTCCCATAGACACAGAATGGGTAAAACCCCTTGATACGTATGGCCCAAAATGCTTCCAAAATATAGATTTTAATAATACCCAGAGTGTACACAGTGACCATTTTTGTAACTGCCCATTAAAAGCACACACACTTCAAAGCTCAGCTGGTAACTCCCTTGCAATAAAACTGTCATCAGGAAGCTTCAAGTGATTACATCTATAAAAGTCAATACCAGCATCTGAGAACCTTTTTGCATTTGCAGATGAACCAGTTGAGCACTTTTACATTTCTATCAGGCATCATGACAAGAAGGCTTGTTTAGCTGTCTCCCATTCCCTCAGTTTCAAAGCACAGGAGAGTCCCTGCCTTACAAAGCAGCTGAAGCATTTAAACTATCGGAATTAACCATCCAGGGATGGGTCTCTTTTCTCAAAAAAAGTAGGGCAATTGCCTTACTGAAATTAGGTAAAAGTACGAGCGTGGCTTGGCACTGACCGTCATGGTCGCACACTACAGGAGCTCCTAGCTCACATCGCCGTTTAAGCCCATAATCCGACACATGCTCTGAACATGCTCATTCAATAAGGTGTCGGAGACTGTAGAGATGACCCAGGTGCCGAGATACGCAGTCGTCCTCCCCCAGATCGCCCCAGGGAGTTGTCCGGAGCAGTGACGCAGGGCCAGGCCAGGCCTGGCTAGGCCGGGAGCTGTGAGAGCCTGTGGTGAGCTGCATCGGGGCCCCATACATGCTCAACCCTGACTCCCAACTTGCTATACTCTGCGTGAGTTAACACGGTGAGGAGAACGGGCGGAGACGCCAGATGACGCTGGCCAGACCCTGGCTGGGCAGAGGCTGCTGTGGCATGGAGTAGGACCACAGAGGAGCTGGCTGAACCCGCAAGAAGGAAGGGCTGCGGAGGACGTCCAAGGAGCTTTCGAGGGTTTGATGGAGGCATATGATCCTTACAAAACACTGTGGCCAGGTAGGTGAGGACAACTGGGGCCGGCGGAAAGACAGGAAAGCAGATGGAGCGGGTAGTTCTTCCCCAGTGATGTGGGCCTGCTTCCCCTGGCCCACCATCCCGGAGGTCCGGGCCCAGTGGCGTAGGAAGGGGGTTGGGGTGTGTGCGGGCCGCCCCGGGTGTCATTACTGAGGGGGGTGACAAAATGGCAAAAATGTGTGTTTTACTCACATGTAGTTGCCATTTTGTCAAGCTGGGGGTGACAAGAAAATGTCTGCACCGGGTACCAACTGACCTTGATACTCCACTGTCAGGTCCTGCTTGTACCTTACACTGGCCCTCAAACGAAAGTTGAGTGGGGCTGACAGGGGCAAAAAAGAGCATCCCTTTAGTTTGGGGGGCCCCCATACAAATTGACACTGCGGAGGCAAAGTGCATCAGTGGCACACCAGCATGCCACAATAGGCTGAATGATCAGGGGTGACCAACTGAATTGCGCTGATTGTCGTGGAGGAGATGTGACTGGTGGATTCATCAAAGGTTGACCCATTGCCCATTGGGGTCCAGCTGACCTGAATGGCATCATAGAGCCAAAACTAGATACGATCACCAAAGACTTTAATCTTCTCAGAGCAGACTCCCGCAAAATATCAGAGGCTACCATAGTGGATACAAACATTACTCAATTGCAAGGTCGGACCAGATAATTGGAGGAGCAAGTACAACACCTCATGAAACAACAAGGCGCCAAGGCTGTGAAGGTGGAGGATCAGGAAGAGCGGGCACGAGAATGCAGAGGGGCTTAGTGTCGACCTATTCCTGGAAGATCTTATCCTAAAGCTTCTGGGCTCCAAACACTTGTCGAACTTCTTCACAATAGAGCGCTTGCACAGAGCACCATCCCGGAAGCCGAAACTCAGAGCCCCACCCGAACAATCATAGCCGGGATCCTGAATTATGGAGAAAGAGACGCTGTACTTCCAGGCGGCGCGTACCCACGAAGACTTACAATACAAAAATTGTGCCACAAACTTAGGCAGGCAGACCCAGGGTCCTTGGAGTCATTACTTTGGCAAGACATCTCTCAGAAAAACCCAGGTGGCTCTTACACCCGATTCTTTAAGGACTCTGTCCAGCAAATGTCTGCGGGTGAACTATGGGATCTTAACCCCAGTACGGCAGTTTTTAAAATCAGCATTAAGAAACGCATACGAATGAGGTCCCTACTCACTGATAAAGCTCTCTTTGCTAAACGTAGACATGCATGGGCAATAATGAATTCTTATGGGCTGGCCTTCCCTCCTTCTTATCTGTCCTGCACTTATTCCCTGCACCTAAAACTTAGCTTTATGGCTCTCAGACTGGGTGACTGGCAATTTTTAAAAGACTTATCCTCCTGGCGTCGAACTTCAGAGGATCTATTGTGCGGTAAGACGGCTGAAACCTTGGAGCATGTAGTATGTCTTTGCCCTGCTCTACTACCACAGCGCAGACTAAAGCTGAAACGTGAGTGGAATAGGCTGGGAATCTGGTCCTGTAGACAGGCAATTATTGCAGCTCTGACTCCAGAAAATACAGTTTTAAACATAGGCTTTACAATTTTTATTCGCCATGCATATCGTAATTTCACTCAGCAGCCGGAAGGGCCTCCCAATGCTTTTTAAAGAAACTAACCTGTAACAAAGCAAGATTTTAGTCCCAATATTGATATATTATTCCATCATATTTGAGTTATATTAACTGTTTATTTATGTATATGCTTGTATGTACTCCACTTTTATGATTATATCTTTTTAATCAAATAAAGTATACATTTTAAAGACAATACAAAAACACCACGGTGCGCTTCTTTCCTGATTTCATGATGAAAGTACAGTGCCTACTCCGGAGCTTCAAAGCAGTGAAACGTAAGTTGTGAAGTAAAGAACTTAAATACATGAGGGAAATAGTGGCACTTCGAAACGCCGAAGAAGACCAGGGAGTGGCTGGAGGGATAGCGCATGGTATGTTGCTGGTCTGCGCGAGATAATGGGATTGGATGGATTCATGACCATCAAGGAGTCGACAATGCAGGAGAAGGTGGACGCCGACTGATAGCAGCTCCTGAAACAAAGACAAGTGTTGGGTCACAAACTGCCAAGAAACCCTATGTGTGTCTAAGAGCTAATGGAACAAAGGTGGTAATGACACTGAACATTGATCATACCCTTTACTGTTCACAAAGATGAACAGACCAACGTGTGGTAAGGAGAGGATGATGCGTTGAACTGGTAGTGAGCAGGGAAACTGATAAATACCAGAGAGAGGCTGGACTCAAGATGTACAAATGGGCATGGCGGTGCTGGCTCATCCTAGCGCAGTACAAGTTAAAACTTGGGCGACAGGCACTCTGCATGTTTGGGAGGTGGGTGTTTCTAAACCCATTGCACAGGGTAGCAGGGAGGGGAGAGTTAGGAAAGGGGATTTTTCACAGCTACATTCGACTGTGCTTTGATGTTCGATGCAGTTATTTGCTCAAACTCAGTAATGGCAGATACACTAATATTAGGAAAAGGCATAGAGGCGGGGAGGCGGACCCTCCCACACATCAACACACAGACTCACACTTGTGGTGCCTGCCTCCCTGGGATTCCTGCCCAAATTACCTGACGATGGGGGACTGCCCAAAATATGCCCAATTGACCCCAGATTAGGTATGACTTTGAAAGTACTGATGTGGAATGACAATGGCCTGGGCACTATGATCAAACATACAATAGTGTTACAGTATCTCCAAAGGCAGGCCCCTGATATAGTTCTCTTGGAGGTGACACAGTTAAAAGGCAAATAATACAAAACAGTGGATAGGTTTAGGAACATATTTCTGGCTCATGCAGGATATACATCGGGCTCCAGGGGGTGTGGGCATCCATCCCATTCATTCCCAGTCAGAAATGGCAAGCCCATCTTGGCAGATATGTTGCCCTAACAGGCATGTGGGAGGGTAGGACACTGAATTTATGATTTGTGTATGTGCTGCGGCAGCTTAACACTGATACCCTGCCGGCACTTGGCGCTCTCTTCTTGGAGTTGCCGTTAGGCACACTGGTTCTGGGGGTGATATGAACGCCGTTATAGATCCATGGGTGGACAAGATATCGGGGGCCCTTTTTGTGACGTTCCGTGGTGCAGAAGCCTGTGTTATATTTATCAGGCAGCACTAAGCCACTTTTTTGGGCTTAATGCTGCCTGATAAATATCAGTCTCTTTAACGCAGTGTTCTGCATTAAATGGACGTGCAATGGGTGTTGCAGGGGGCGTTCCCAGCAACATCCATGGCCTTTTGACACTGCCCCAGATTTACAAGAAATTGTAACTCTGAGGCTGTGCCAAAAGCTTACGCCTCCCCAGGGGAGGTGTAAGGGAGCACAACAAAATGTCTTTATTTCTCCTTGTTTTTCTTTTTTCTATGTGTGCTGCAGCACACATAGAAAGAGGAAAAAGCCTTTTGAGATTATTTTTGTACAGAAAGTTTTCAATTCCTATACAAAAATAATTATCCTGCAACGCAGGCAACCTTTTACCATGGCGGAAGGGTGCCTGCATTGGCGCACGGCAGCCCATTGTGCGCCGGCGCAGGGGAAAAGGACAGGAATGTGCTGTATCTTATAGATACGGCGTATTCCTGCCCATTCCTTTTGCCGTAGAGAAGCGCAGCAGATAGGCCTACATTTCAGATTAGATTCAGATTAAGAGGCAGCATGCCTCATCTAGTTTGCACCAACAAAACGTGGAAAAGATAGAGTGGGAGGCAAGGCATACCTCCTCCATGTCAGAAAGGCCCTGTGAGCCAAAGTAGTCCAAAAATTGAGAGAATGACAATGGTTTGCACACAAATAAGTAGGACTTTGATTGCTGGCACACTCTCCTGCATTTAGAGTCGCTGACAAGCCTGCTGGTTGCAGTAGAGCGCAGCTGCGGCCGGTAGTGGGAGTACCGGCTGGGCGGTGACGTGGGGAGGGGGAGGGGCAGGGTGGGGGGTAGTAATATATGGATTCCGGACCTTAACAGGTAAGTAAACATAAAAATAAATAAAACGAATGTCATTGCCCGCACTGCATCGAAATTGGTGATGCAGTACGTGCAACGAAATTCGTTTTATTTATTTTTATGTTTACTTACCTGTTAATGTCCGGAATCTATACATTACTACCCCCCACCCTGCCTCTCCCCCTCCCCACATCACCGCCCGGCCGCTACTCCCACTACCGGCTGCGGCTGGTAGAGAGAAACCCTGTCCTGGAAAGCTTACCACAGAACAAGATGGCGGTAATTGAAATGCTTTCAAAGAATAAGATGGTGGTAAGCAATGTTCCCTCTAATTTCTTTCCTCTGTGTGCGGCAGTGGAGGGTCTCTGTGCACTGCAACCATGGCTATGTGCGCCAGCAACCAATCCGCACGTGTCTAAGGCGCCAAATGGCACTCAAAACGTTTAATTTAAAAAGTGAAAAGATGGTGCATTTTCACACATACAGCGCCACAATAAGGGTCTTAAGGGCAGTTTGCAAATTGGATAAGCATGCCATGACATGAATTGGTTACACTGGCAAGTACACTTCAAGTTGCCTGTGTCTCTGCCCAGTTTTCCCTTCTGTTCCCCTCGCTGCCCCCGTGCCTCTCTGCCCGTTCTGCCTTCTGTTCTTAGCTGCCCCTATATTTGTGTATTCTGCCTCCTTGCCACTAGTTTTTTGTGCCCGTCTGACCTCTGTGCCACTCGTTTTTCTGCCCCTTTTGCCTTCTTTCCACACGTTTTTCCCTTTGCTTTTTGTGCCTTTCTGTCCTGTGTTCCACTCGTTTTTGTGCCTTTATGTCCTCTGTCCCACTCGTTTTTGTGCCTTTATGTCCTGTGTCCCACTCATTTTTGTGCCTTTCTGTCCTGTGTTCCACTCGTTTTTGAGCCTTTATGCCCTCTGTCCCACTCTTTCTGCCCTCTGTCCCACTCGTTTTTTGGGCCTTTCTGCCCTCTGTCCTGCTCGTTTTTTGTGCCTTTCTGTCCTGTGTTCCACTCGTTTTTTGTGCCTTTATGTCCTCTGTCCCACTTGTTTTTGTGCCTTTATGTCCTCTGTCCCATTCGTTTTTGTGCCTTTATGTCCTGTGTCCCACTCGTTTTTGTGCCTTTATGTCCTGTGTTCCACTCGTTTGTGCCTTTATGCCCTCGGTCCCACTCTTTCTGCCCTCTGTCCCACTCGTTTTTTGTGCCTTTCTGTCCTGTGTTCCACTCGTTTTTTGTGCCTTTATGTCCTCTGTCCCACTCGTTTTTGTGCCTTTATGTCCTCTGTCCCACTCCTTTTTGTGCCTTTATGTCCTGTGTCCCACTCGTTTTTGTGCCTTATATCCTGTGTCCCACTCATTTTTGTGCCTTTATGTCCTCTGTCCCACTCGTTTTTGTGCCTTTCTGCCCTCTTGCCTTCTGTTCCGCTCGTTTCCCCAACTGCTGTGGCCTTTTGTTTAAATATTGCTGACAATCAGAGCCCCTTCACGGGCTCTGATTAACAGCAATACTTAAACAAAATGCCACAGTCTGCCCCGCGCTTTACTAACAAAAGCGTAGACACTTTCCAAACACAGCATGTGCTAAAGTACACGCTGTGTTTGGAAAGTGTCTACGCTTTTGTTAGTAAAGCGCGGGGCAGACTGTTGCATTTTGTTTAAGTATTGCTGTTAATCGGAGCCCGTGAAGGGGCTCTGATTGTCAGCAATATTTAAACAAAAGGCCACAGTCTACCACGCTCCCACACAGCCGCAAGCGCCATAATCCCCACAATCCCCACCAGCCCCCCTGCCTCCTTACCTGCACTCCTCACGCCCGCTCCGCCGTCACCGCCACCACTGAAAAAGTGCCTCATGTTCGCGCCGCTCGCTTTTTAAAAGCGGCGGGCGGCGCGACTCTCTAGCGACGTCCTGTGTCCGCGCTCCACGTTAGGTGGTGCGCGCTGGCGTCAGGGAAGGTGCGCACGCGCGCGTGTGACCTAGAGGGAACGGTGGTGGTAAGTGAAGTGCTTTCAAAGAATAAGATGGCGATAAGTGAAATGCTTTCAAAGAACACAATGGAGGGAAGTGAAATGCTTTCAAAGAATACGTGAAAGGGGAAACTGATGCAATGTACTGATATCAGCAACTATTTGTCTCATATTGAGATGAATGGAACATGAATGCTTTCTTGACCCTGCCATCAGACAGTGATAATTGCAAGAGCTTACAACACATATTATGATCCAAACAGATAAGTATATTTTACTTGCAATGGGAAGAGATATTTTTGGAGAGGCAATACATGCACATGATTCCAGTTGGCCATGGGCGTGGCGTTGTCTTTTAGTTGACCATCTGCCATTTTAGGGGACTGCTTTTTAGGTCTCGGCCTGCTTAGGCTGCGCTTGCGCAGTCTCGCTGGCGAGATTTTATGTATCTAGAGTATGGGGCTTAAACCCGCCCCTCTTCTCCATTGGCTGGCTTCCTAAACGGAGACCAGCCATTGGAGAAGAGGTTTGTCTTTCCATTTAAGCCCCGTCTTTTTTGGATTGAGGGGTGTGTTTTTTCATTTCTTTCTCTCCTCTTCCCATTGGCTGGAATTTTACATTCCAGCCAATGGGAAGAGGAGAGAAAGAAAAACACACCCCCCAGTCTGAAAGTGATGGGGCGTTTCTCCGATCCATTTCTGCTGGACCTCGGAGAAACATGGTGGTGTTCATGGCGTGGTCCGAGGTTCATGGCCGTGTAATGCCTCCTGAAACGTAACGTTTGCTTTTCTAATTTGTTCACTTATAAATTCCTCCTCCTTTATCATTACTGTTCCTATTGTGAAACGCTCTGGCACCACCGGGACAGAACCCTGGTCTGTAGGGCTGCCGAGGCCGAGCACGCCCCGGTGAGCCACCGAGCCTCACCCGCCTAGCCGCTGCCATGGAGACCGGCTATAGCCGCCCAAGCGTCCTCCAGAGAACACACATGGGCAGTTCGACCCCGTGCCCCAACATCCCATGGCAGCACATTGCACAATTGGAATACCCGCTTCTCTGGGCCAACCACAGGAAGCTGAGCGCCGAGGTACGGACCTGGTGCCCCAGCTCCAAAGTCGGCAGCACTTACTGTACCGCCACCACCTCTCCCCGTCACGCCAGCCAAGGCAGCGTCCGGCTGAAGAGCAAGCTGCCTGTGCACGCCCCTCTCTAAAAGGAGCGGGGGGGCTGAGCTGTGGCACGCCCACACCCGCAACGAGGCCATCTTCCTACGCCAAAGCTGGGGGGGCAATTGGGTTTTGCAGCGGGGGGAAGTATGCCAAGGTAGCCACCCTCGGCCCGTCTTGTTGTTGGCGGTGCCTGCAGACGGAAATGGAAGTGCGGCCCGCGAGGGCTGGGACCGATGGCCGAAGTGTTGCGGGGCTCCCCAAGGCAAGTGGGAGCCCCGCGGTAATTTTGGTGAGGTCAGGGGGCCCGAGGCACATTGTCCGTGCCTGGCCTCTGCCGCATGTCGCACAAGTGAAAGCCACGGGACGCTGCCGCCCACCCGCGGGAGGTAGCTCGGGCTCCAGTTGCCACTGAGTTGCTGGACTACTAGAGGCAAGCGGGAGCCCGCAACACCAGCAGAACACTTGGGGGCCCCAGGCACATTGTCGGCGCCTGCTGCCTGACGAGTACGCAGCGGATCTGGCGCGATTCATCCACCTGCCCACCCGTGAGAAGCATGGCCCAAGATCCCTGCCCTACAAGAACTCGGACAGCCACCGTAGTCGGACACCGGTCGTATTGATCTGCCATCTGCCCGTACCCATGAGGTGACAGCCCCCGCCACACCCTGGCAATGAAAGAATGCAGTGGGTCGCCGCCCCCGGAAACCCATGAGGAGCGGCAGACCCGCGACCTCGGTACGCCCTGCGAGGAGCCCTCGGAGAGCCCGGTTAGTCAATCCTCTGTCCCGCAATTCTGTGTTGGGTGGGGGTTGGGCGCGGGGTGTAAGGGAGGGAAGGGGAGCCTCTGTATCTCCACGGGACACGCTCATCCGCAACCATGGAAAACAACCTCCCTTGACAAACGACATGGCACCCTCCCCGATTTAGCCCATGTCAATCCAGCCGCTCCAACGTTTGGGCAGGTCTTGTAAAGAGCCCCAGAGAAGGGCCTAAGTATTATTAAAGGGCCCAGAAGGGCCCATGTTTTTCTTTCACCGGTGCCCATTTTCAGAGTTGCCCTGCAAGTGCGCAGGCAACTCCAACGTTGGGGGAAAGTGTGTGTGTGTGTGTGGCTCTGTGTGTGTGTGTGTGGCTCTGTGTGTAGCTCTAAGTGTGTGTGTGTAGCTCTGAGTGTGTGTGTAGCTCTGAGTGTGTGTGTGTGACTCTGAGTTTGTGTGTGGCTCTGTGTGTTTGTGTGGCTCTGAGTGTGTGTGTGTGGCTCTGAGTGTGTGTGTGTGTGTGGCTCGGAGTGTGTGTGTGTGGCTCTGAGTGTGTTTGTGGCTCTGAGTGTGTGTGTGGCTCTGTGTGTGTGCGGGCTCTGTGGTTGTGATCGAGTGTGTGTGTGTAGCTCTGAGTGTGTGTGTAGCTCTGAGTGTGTGTGTGTGACTCTGAGTTTGTGTGTGGCTCTGTGTGTGTGTGGGGGGGCCCTGTGTGTGTGGGGGCTCTGTGGCTGTGATCGTTTTTCTTGCCTCTGTTCCCTGATTGTGATCGTTTTTCTTGCCTCTGTTCCCTGGTTGTGCTCGTTTTTCTTGCTTCTGTTCCCTGCTTGTGATTATTTTTCTTTCCTCTGTCCCTTGGTTGTGATTGTTTTTCTTGCCTCTGTTCCCTGGTTGTGATCGTTTTTCTTGCCTCTGTTCCCTGATTGTACCCGTTTTCTTGCCTCTGTTCCCTGGTTGTGATAGTTTTTCTTGCCTCTGTTCCCTGGTTGTGATCGTTTTTCTTGCCTCTGTTCCCTGGTTGTGCTAGTTTTTCTTGCCTCTGTTCCATGGTTGTGCTCACTTTTCTTGCCTCTGCCCCCTGGTTGTGCTCGTTTTTCATGCCTCTGTTCCCTGATTGTGCCTGTTTTCTTGCCTCTGTTCCCTGGTTGTGCTAGTTTTTCTTGCCTCTGTTCCCTGGTTGTGCTCGTTTTTCTTGCCTCTGTTCCCTGGTTGTGCCCGTTTTCTTGCCTCTGTTCCCTGGCTGTGATTGTTTTTCTTGCCTCTGTTCCCTGGTTGTGCTAATTTTTCTTGCCTCTGTTACCTGGTTGTGCTCGCTTTTCTTGCCTCTGCCCCCTGGTTGTGCTTGTTTTTCTTGCCTCTATTCCCTGATTGTGCCCATTTTCTTGCCTCTGTTCCTTGGTTGTGATCGTTTTTTTCTTGCCTCTGTTCCCTGGTTGTGATCGTTTTTCCTTGCCTCTGTTCCCTGGCTCTGTGTGTGTGGCTCTGTGTGTGTGGCTCTGTGTGTGTGTGTGGCTCTCTGTGTGTGTGGCTCTGTGTATGTGTGTGTGGCTCTCTGTGTGTGGGTGTGGCTCTCTGTGTGTGGGTGTGGCTCTTTGTGTGTGTCTGTGGCTCTCTGTGTGTGTGTGTGGCTCTGTGTGTGTGTGTGTAGCTCTCTGTGTGTGTGGCTCTCTGTATGCGTGTGTGGCTCTGTGTGTGTGGATGTGTGTGTGTGTGTGGCTCTGTGTGTGTGTGGTTCTGTGTGTGTGTTTGTGTCTCTGTGTGTGTGTGTGGCTCTGTGTGTGTGTGTGTGGGGGGGGCTCTGTGTGTGTGTGTGTGTGTGTGTGGCTTTCTGTGTGTGTTTATGTGGGGCTCTGTGTGTGTGTGTTGGGCTCTGTGTGTGTGTGTTGGGCTCTGTGTGTGTGTGTTGGGCTCTGTGTGTGTGTGTGTTGGGCTCTGTGTGTGTGTGTTGGGCGCTGTGTGTGTGTGTGGGGGGAGGCTCTGTGTGTGTGTGTTGGGCTCTGTGTGTGTGTGTGTGGGGGGGCTCTGTGTGGGTGTGTGTGGGGGACTCTGTGTGTGTGTGTGTGGGGCTCTCTGTGTGTGTGGGGGGCTCTCTGGGTGTGTGGGGGGCTCTGTGTCTGCTAATACTCTCTACTACTCTCTAATGCTCACCTATTGCCATTGTAAATGACAAAACCATTTATTTATGTTTAAAAAAAAAAGTGACAAAAATGCCATTTGCAATGCCAATAGCTCTAACTTTAACAAAGACGTGACCATTGCATTGGAAATGCTTGTTGAAGTAGCTCTGGAATTTGAGTCTCTGAATTAAAGATGAATGACATGAGCGAGTAAGACTGAATGAAGTGTACAAGATGTTTATGGGTGATGCTGGGATATAGAAGTGATTGAGCCAGGTGGACAAGGCAAACCTGAAGGCTAGAGGGAGTAGAAAAATAAGATGTGTGTGTCATCAACAAAGAAATAGTGATGGAAATCAAAGGGCCCAGATGTAAGAAATGTTTCCGACTCACAAATCAGCCGGGAATTCGTTTGTGCCTACATAAAGTGCCCAATAAGATGGTCCTGAAATTCAGCATTATGAATTTGTGATGCTTACCAAAGTTCAAAATGCATTTCACACATGAAACTATACAATCACAGCAGGGGAAACAATCATGAATCAATATGGATTTATTGCATTGTACTGTTATTCATATTTATTTAGTCGTTATCACCCCTGACGAGGTGTTGAAGAGCTTTATGGCGGGTAGCACGTTTCTCCAGAAGTCAAGATGAGTGGTTAATCCGGTGCTTATTAGTTATTACTGGCTACTATTGGTTAATGGGATTAGTCTTATGCGCCGGTAAGCTGCTGCATGCATTTTCTCGAATTAGGATTGCTGTAGAATTGGTTAAGAGTTTGGAAGGATAATTAGTGTTAATTCATGCAAATGGAAGGTGTGATGAGTAGATGGGCTGGGGGTGGTTAGATATTGTTTGATTGAAGGGAATGGTAACACAGAAGAAGAATGTATGATTTATGAGGAGAAGCATGGCCAGTAACAGAGTAGACAGCCGCGGCCCATGGAGGGAGTTTCGGAGGAGCAGAAAGGTGGGTCGGGGGAGGGGCATGGTAGGGGGTGCTAAAAACCAGAATATGGATAGTTGGAGGTAAGTAAACAATTTAATTAATAAAACGAATTTCGTAGCATGCGTTGCATCGCATTTTGTGATGCAGGGCACGCTACGAAATTTGTTTTATTTATTACATTGTTTACTTACCTCCAATTATCCATATTCCGGTTTTTAGCACCCTGCACCCTGCCCCTCCCCCACCCTGACTTTCTGCCCCACCGGAACTCCCTCCACGGGTCGTGGCTGAGAGTAGAGAGTAAGGTAGACACTCAGGAACAGTAGGGCATGCAGAGGAAGAAGGATAAAGAGAGGGTCATTCGACAAATAGGTAGTAAAGAAAGCTTGCAATAGATTTACTTCAAGGTACACAGAGAGCCACACACACAGAGAGACACACACACACACAGAGCCACACACACAGAACCAGGGAACAGAGGCAAGAAAAAACGATCACAACCAGGGAACAGAGGCAAGAACATTGATACATATGGCCCTTTAACAATTGCCAAATTTGGACTGTTTGCACTGGTGTTGATCACTACACTGCGAAGAGAGAGGAAACACAAGTTCAGTGGTCAGGATCTTGACCTTTGTTTCTTCATGTCTTCTGATACAGTCAGGGAGCCTTCCCAAATAGCTTCTAATTCCCGGCTGCACTTTCTTTCACTAGAATGTCAAGTTCCTTATCACAGAAGCAGTGAATGATCGGCAGCAGGGTTCCTCTTCTCTGACCTTTGCACTTCGGGCTCACTTCCTGGTCTGGTGATGTCTCAGTGACAGTTGCAATTTGCCAACTGTTAATATTGGGAAATTGCTATTCCACATTTTTTTTAATGAAAACCATATCGATACATTATTGCTTTTCCTGCTGAGGTGGTACATCTTAATTTGTTGCTCGGTTTAAGCAGGTCAGTAAATGGCACTAATTTGAAATTAAATGTTTCTTTCCATAGTTGTTCCTCAGGGTCACTGTGTTGTATATGAAATTGCCTCCAAAAGAAAGGAAGCAGTATTACGTCAGGGGAGGCCTACTGGTAGATGTGTGTGCAGTTAATGCAGCATCAGGTGTGTAAGAATGTGCTGTTGTACAGTTACATACAGTTGCAGGAGCAGCAGCACACCTGATGAACAAGATTGTCATCTTAACAGTGTCGTCTCCATTCTTCTGATGTCTGCTATCGAAGTTTAAGCCAAAACTTCCAAGCTTGCCCGATTTAACTTGGGGTGGGCGAAATGTTTTATTCCGCCCATTGAATTGGCAGAATTTTGGTGACTCCACGAATCACCTTGTGACGTAATTTTTCATCTGCGAGGCTCCAGAAAATGCAAACAAGATTTAGCGTCCCTAGCGCAAATGTCTTATGCGAGCGGTCAGAGGGCTGCCGCTTGTGTAGATTTGCTGCCGCTCGAGTATATTTTCTACATGAGAGGCAGCAAAATTAGCTTGAATGGCCACATGTTCTTGTGCAACGCATTGTGGGGTTTGCACTGATTTTTCAGCTCTGCTGGCGCTAAATTGCAGCATGAGCTGCATATTTTCCGCCCATTGGCTGAACTCTGCAGAATCTCATGGAGTTTTTATATAACTCTGTGTAATTTCATGGAGTGAAACTCTACAAATTCCGCCTCCCCTACATATCACAAGAAACAGCAGCACCCTCACAGCGTTCGAGAATAGACTGAAGAGCACCTCTTATCGATGGAGTAGAAAGGGTGCCATGAACCCTAGTGCAAACAAGGATATTAGGCTTCTTTTCTGCATTACTATCTTTTCCTTTACCTATAACTGTATTTTTAACGACCTCATATTTCCTCTCTTTTACATAGCTCATTCTCCTGCCTCTTGTTACAATGTTCTACTTTTCCTGTTGCTGAGATCCTATTCTCACTCGGTATATCGGGCGGCTGATCCCGCCACACCCATCTCTATTGTGATTGGTGCCCACATTGCTTCCCTACATTACCTAGTTCTAGTTTCCCCACCACTGTACTATGTTTTTTATTACTGGTTCCTAGAACCTACCCTACATCGGTTACTGCAGATCTCTGGTGCCTACTCTATGCCTCTTATTACTGGTCTCCTGTATCTACTCTATGTCTTACTGCTTGTGGACAGTGCCTATTTTACAGCTTTCCTTGCTGGGCCCTGGTGCCTGATCCACATCTCTTACTGCTAGTCCATGGTGTACATGCTATGCCTCTTTTTGCTGGCCACTATTCCTCTGCAACATTTCTTAATGCTTGTCCCCAGTATATCTCTTACTGCTGGTCCCGGGTGCCTATTCTCCATCGCTTACTGCCATCCACCCTGCCTACTCTACATCTCGTACTTCTGTCCATAATCACTCTCCTGCAGCTCTTACTGCTGTTTCCCAGGGCCTACACTACATCTCACCCTAATGGTCCCTGATTACTACTCGATATCTCCTACTGCTAGTACTTGATCCTTCCTCTGCATCTCTTACTGCTAGTCCTTGATCCCTATGGAATGGAATGGAAAGGTACTTGTAAAGCGCATGGCTACCATGAGGCCTCCCAGCGCTGAGAATCTGAACTGTGAGTACACACTTTAGCTAAGTGGAAATAACAATGGCTTCAACAGCTTGCGAAAGACCAGATGGTCATCTTCCAGACGGATCTGATCCGGAAGAGTGTTCCATCTTCTGGAGGCAACATAGGAGAATCGCTGTCCTCCGCTTCCGGTTTTGCGAATTCTCGGAATGGTCGCCAGGCGTTTGTTTCCAGAGCGAAGAGCTCTAGTTGGATGATAAGGGACAATGATTGACTGAAGTATAGGCGGACTTTCGCATTCATGATCTTGTGGGTGACACAGAGGGCTTTGAACTGAAGCCTCTCTGTGACGGGAAGCCAGTGAAGTGCGGCTATGGCTCTTCGAGCTGATTCTCTGCGGGGTATGCTTAGGAGCAGTCTAGCTGCTCAATTCTGAACTGCCTGAAGTCTCATTATTGTGGATTGTGTTGATCCGGCATAAAGAGCATTGGCATAGTCCAAGCGGGAGAGAATTAACGCTTGGACCCCTAGTTTTTTAGTCCCCCTAGATAAAATTTGAAAAACTTTCCTCATCATCTTTATTAATCCAAAGCAGCATCCTGACACTCTCTGTGCTTGAACTTTCATATTTAGTTTGTTGTCCAGTCAGACTCCCAGACTTTTTATTTGATCTTTGGGGGAAGGTGCATTTCCTAAATATTTGGCCACAAGGGGGTAGACCCCTCTGGAAGTGGTTTACCCAGAAATATCAATTCAATTTTTGCTCCATTAAGTTGGAGGAAGGAGCCTCCAATCCAGGCTGAGATTGTTTTAAGACAATTGGCTAGATTGTCGAAGCTTTGTCCTGGTTGGTTGAGGGATACTATTAGTTGGGTATCGTCAGCATAAGTAACGATTCAGATTCCAAAGGGTTCAACTATTTTGTCCAAGGGGCTCATATAAATGTTAAAAATGGTGGGGCTCAGGGATGAGCCCTGTGGCACCCCACATTTCAAAGGCATGCTCTTAGAGGTGCAGTTTTCCCTACTCTACATCCCTTACTTTGGTTCCTGTTGCCTACATCTCTCGCCGCTGGTTCCATACCCCCATACTATATCTCTTACCAATGGTCCCTAATACTTTCTCTCTCTTACTTCCGTTCAAAGCGCCTACTCAACATCTCCTACTACTATATCTGATGCCTACACTAAATCTCTTACTACTGTCACCCATGCCTACTCTAAATCTCATACTGTTGGTCCCTAATTCCTTATTGTTGCCCTCTACCCCTATAGTATATTTTTTTATTGTTGGTCCCTAATGCCTATTCGATGTTCCTTACTTGTAGTGCTCATCCCTATACTACATGTTTTATTGTTGGATGACGTATCTCTTAAATGCTGGTTCCCAGTGCCTACTCCATACCTCTTACTGATGGTCACTATAACCTTGTTTTGTAATTCTTACCCTAATTCCTACTCCACATTTCTTACTTCTGGCCCATACATCTCGACTGCAGACTGAGCATCTCATCTGCCGTCCCTGGTGGCTACTCTACATATGCAAATATTGGCCCCTGATTCTTACTCCACACCTCTTAATGCAGATCCAACTTAGTATTTTTTACTGCTGTGCTTGAACCAGACTCTACAATTCTTAATACTGGTCCCTGAATACTACTCTACATCTCTTAATGCAGATCTAACTTTACATTTCTTATTGCTGGGCCGTATCCCAACTCTACGTTTCTTATTACTGGCCACTGAGTCCTCTACATCTCTTCATGTGGATCTAACTTTGAAGCTGTTACTGCTGGGCCTGATAATGACTCTACATTTATTATTAATGTCCTCTGAGCCCTGCTCTACATCTCATAATGCGGATATGACAGTACATTTTGTACTGCTAGACTCGATATAAACTCTACGTTTCTGCTTACTGGCCCCTAAGCCCTACATAACATCTCTTAATGCAGATGTAACTTTACCCGTCTCACTGTTGGACTCGATCCCAACTCTACTTTTTTTATTGATGCATCTGAGCCCTACTCTACATCTCCTAATGTGGATCTAACTGTACATCTCATACTCCTGGGCCCGACCCCAACTCTACGTTTTTTATTACTGCCCCCTGAGTCCTTCTCTACTTCTCTTCATGTGAATCTAACTTTGAATCTCCTATTGATGGGACTGGCCCCCACTCAACATTTATCATTACTGCCCCATAGCACTTCTGTTCTTCTCATCATGTGGATCTAACTTTACACCTCTGAAAGCTGGGCCTGATCCAAACCCTACATTTCTTATTCGAAGTCTCTAAGTCCTTCTCTACATCTCATAATGCAGATCTAATTTCACATCTCTTACTGCGGTGCACAATCCAGACTCTACATTTCTTATTATTGGCCGCTGAATTCTTCTCTACATCTCTTCATGTGGATCTAACTTTGAATCTCCTACTCCTGGGACTGGTGCCCACTCTACATTTCTTATTACTGCCCTCTGAGTCCTGTTCTAAATCTCCTATTTCTAGTTTAACTTCACATCTCGTACTGTTGGGCCCTATCCCAACTCTACATTTCCTACTACTGGTCCCTGAATACTACTCTACATCTCTTAATGCAGATCTAACTTTACATTTCTTATTGCTGGGCCGTATCCCAACTCTACGTTTCTTATTACTGGCCACTGAGTCCTCTACATCTCTTCATGTGGATCTAACTTTGAAGCTGTTACTGCTGGGCCTGATAATGACTCTACATTTATTATTAATGTCCTCTGAGCCCTGCTCTACATCTCATAATGCGGATATGACAGTACATTTTGTACTGCTAGACTCGATATAAACTCTACGTTTCTGCTTACTGGCCCCTAAGCCCTACATAACATCTCTTAATGCAGATGTAACTTTACCCGTCTCACTGTTGGACTCGATCCCAACTCTACTTTTTTTATTGATGCATCTGAGCCCTACTCTACATCTCCTAATGTGGATCTAACTGTACATCTCATACTCCTGGGCCCGACCCCAACTCTACGTTTTTTATTACTGCCCCCTGAGTCCTTCTCTACTTCTCTTCATGTGAATCTAACTTTGAATCTCCTATTGATGGGACTGGTCCCCACTCAACATTTATCATTACTGCCCCATAGCACTTCTGTTCTTCTCATCATGTGGATCTAACTTTACACCTCTGAAAGCTGGGCCTGATCCAAACCCTACATTTCTTATTCGAAGTCTCTAAGTCCTTCTCTACATCTCATAATGCAGATCTAATTTCACATCTCTTACTGCGGTGCGCAATCCCGACTCTACATTTCTTATTATTGGCCGCTGAATTCTTCTCTACATCTCTTCATGTGGATCTAACTTTGAATCTCCTACTCCTGGGACTGGTGCCCACTCTACATTTCTTATTACTGCCCTCTGAGTCCTGTTCTAAATCTCCTATTTCTAGTTTAACTTCACATCTCGTACTGTTGGGCCCTATCCCAACTCTACATTTCCTACTGCTGGTCCCTGAACCCTACTCTACGTCTGCCCTGGTCAACGCATCTTGATGTGGAGAAGTGTGGCTCACTGGTTAGAGGAGGCAGACCTGGAAGCAGAGGTCAGCCCGGGACCAGGGTTCAATTCCCGGCTCGGCGGGGTCTTGAGTCCTAAAATGTCCATGGACTCGACAATTCTCGCTCCGGTGCCTTCTCGATTCATGGGTTCACACTCTGCGACTCTGGGCAATAGCTTGCTTAATCTCCACAACGGCCCCTCGCGGCAGGATGCCTGGCTTTCACCTTGTGGATACACTGCCGGGGTTATTTCACAGGGGAATACCAGGACGGGTTCCCTAAGCAAGCGCTTAGAAACCACTTGGTGATTTGCGCTATATAAATTCCTGTACATTTACATTTATGCTGCCCTTGCCCCTTCCCCCCCCCCCCCCCCCCCCCCGCCTATGCCCATTCTACATCTCTCACTGCTATTTCTGATTAACATCTGCATCTCTTGATGCGGGTGTCTGTCGCTACCATTGTCTACTCTCAGCAGCACTCTCTTCTTCACTTTGTATGTATTTTATTGTATTGCCGCACTTAGATCTCACTTGTTTCTGTTGCTTTTGTCTCCCACTATCGCCATTCTCCGCACCGCACATCTCTGCTCTTTCTCTTAACACAGTTTCTTGGTTGTTACATGATCCCTTTATTCTCACGTAACGGGCTTCTTTTCATACACTGTTCACCATCCTGTATCTAATATTTCAAGGTTGTGTCACTGGAGTGCCTCTCTTCAATCGACAGCGTTCAAGCACATCATCCGAGTTCCAGGAAGAATTCAAGCACCAATTAAATGCAGCCTCTCGTGAGGCCTTATTGCACACAGTCTCGTGTAAGTGCGCCATCTTTAACCCTGCCTCTTCAATGCAAACAATAGCTTTCTAGCACTTCTTCGTGAAGATGCAGGCTGGGAAAAGTGTCATCCCTTTCTAGCGTCTGTTTGCTATACCCAACATATGTTTTTGAAAAATATATTGTTTTACTCCCTCACAAAGGGTCCAAAGTTACTGGCTTTCCATCTCCTTTGCAAAGTGTGAGTTAAACTATGAATATATTTTCGGCATCATTTAATGCTGGAAAATGTTCTTTGCAAATATACATTTTTCTGTGTGCAGCACATTGTGGAAGAGAATACTAGAAACTGTGTTCTGCAAAGTATATGTGTGCAGATCCTTTTTTTACTGTTAAACCAGGTTAAAACTGACTTGAATTGTCACAGAAATCCACGATTTTCCAGGAATCTTCCAAAGTGAAAAACTTACCAAACTACACGAAGTTTAGTCCTACATTGATCCTGCTAGTCCTTTCACCTCGACCTCCTGCCCCCCACCCTGGATGGATCCTCCAAGTCCATTAAAGTTAGTCAATAATCTTAGCTTGTGTTTTGAAAGACAACTTGTCTTTGGAGAACCAGGCCAATCACTTAACTTCCAGCTGTTTTCTTCTGCTGAGGGTATGGAGGAACATTGCTTCACTTCTTCACCTCTTAGGCTTGTCGGATTGCAGTCCAGACCACTTTCGTAGTCGATTATTATTTGACTATCGTATTTCCCTTTTTGCTGGGGAAAATCCAAAATGCAGCTGAAAATGAGCACTTGGATGGCCTATGTCTACCTTTGTCTTCTCTGCGTTTGACACACTGTATTGGCTCCTGTTGCGAAAGTCCAGCTGCATAGTACTTAAGGTCATCCATCAGTTTGGTCCACCCTACTAGAGGAAGACTGTTTGCATCTATGTACCCTGGATACATCGCTTCTCTCTGTCCCCATATTTAGTCAGGTCTGGTATGGGGCAGGTCTTTGCTATAGGTGTTGCAATATTATTATAGAATGATATGCCTCCCATATTTAGGAATACATAGACAGTAATTGCTACTCCTGCAAACTTGTGGCTATTATGGTAGTCTGATATACCTTTTGGAATCTCTTCCTGGGCTGTTAGTGATTGATTCGGGTTCTCAGTGCCAGTACACCTTTTAGGCGTGCTTTACAAAATCCCTAACAAAACATAACAAGTGGTGAAGATTATCATAGACAATTGCAAAGATCCCAAAAAAGCGTTTCTCACGTGTACTTATATCATGAGGCTACCCATCAGCCTGCCAACAGCTGTAAGCATGATGAGATTGGCCATGACTGTTTCGCCATAGTGATGCTTAGTGCTGCTGTTTGCTGAAAGACCAGGACTTGCAGAAAGTTGACCTGAAGGCATGGGTCCAGATAACAGCTATAGTTATTGACAAAAATTGATTGAAAATATAACAAGAAGAATGGTCAGATGTAGGCTGAAGGGGTACAAGGCACTACAGGCTACGGTGAATAATATTTGGCCGAGGGATGTACAAGTGTAGATGTTTGTAGTTGTAATATCTATGACTGGGTGTCAGATATTAAACTGGCCTATGCTTTTTTCCTTGCATTTTAATGAAGAAAAGTTACAGTTTAAATATATCCAATAGTTACTCAAAGTGTAAAAGTACAGTCACAGTATGTAGTGGTGTAAATTTTCATCAACCAGTCTGGGAGGGTTGAACTGAATAATCCGCCAAAGAATTCTCAATCCTCAATTCTTCTGTGAAGCCTCTATATGGGTAGGAGGCGCTAGGGGGCGCACAGCGGAATGGCTGCCTGAACTGCAGCTCCGCCGGGCGATATCACACGATGTGATCCATTGCCATTAAAACCCCACCATTCCACACTGCGCGACCAGAATTTGGTGTGGGAATATGTGGAGCGGAGGCGGACAGGTGTGGATGTGATCGATACCCCCCGGGCGCAAATAAAATACCGAGGTGACCGCGGCGTGCACCGATATGCCTGACAAGATGGCCGGCGGACGACTGCGAGAGTGGAGCGACCGACACAGGTTCAGCAGCGTACTGCCCGAGTAGCCCAGCAAGTATTGCCCGAAGGTGAGAGCAGATTGCCAGGCCCAGCGTGCCCGATTACATTGTTCCAGCACCGAGGCACACGGGCGGAGTGCGCCCAGACTTCGGCCGGCTGCCTGACAATATGGCGGCGCCTACTGCCGTCACAGCGGACCCTGGGGTTTAGCGCCGGCGGGCTCCTGCACGGAGTACTGGACCCACTACTGGCGGACTGGCGGGGCGGAGAGCGGGATACACCGTCAGGTGCATGAGAGGCTGAGAACGGCACAACGCAGGCCTCCTGCACTCAATAGATCCAGCAAACAGTGTAATTTATGTCCATAGTGCCGGCAGGTATAAGGAGCGAGATAACGCACGAGCGAGGTGGCGTCCCATTGCCGGGCCGATCGCGCAGTGGCGCCCCAAGGTCACGGGCACATATCTCTCCCTTCCTTCAACTTGCCGCAGGGGTGACCAGACCGCATCCCCCCCGGGGTACTCACACGCTGGCGTAATACAACTGGCGGAGGCCATCTTGGAAGAGAACTACCACCACGTGCAGCTGCTGGCCACCACTAAAGAGGAAACACGGCGACCAGAGTAACGAGGGCGTCTGGACCCACTTTGAGGAAAGTGCACTCACCGGCCACCACTATGGGGAAGCCAGACAAACAGCAACCAAAACTTTCATTCGACAACAAAAGGGTAACTAAACCTGCGGACGACATGGCGGAGGCCGGCGGTTCTGCAGATCCACCGCCAACTACTAACATTGAGAAGATTTTGCTGGCTATCCAATCAAACCTGCAGGACATCAATGGCAAGCTGGACAATCTGACGTGCAGGATGGATGGCATGGCTGCCCGACAAGAAAAACATGGCGAACGGTTGGACGAAGCTGAAGCGAGAATATCTGCCGTCGAAGATGAGGCGCATACGTCCACCACTAAATGCGCGGGATTTGAACGCATTCTGGCAGTGATAAAAGCGAAGGAAGAGCATTTGGAAGCGCGCTCGAGGCGCAATAACGTGCGAATCACGGGCCTGCCAGAATCTACCAACACAGGGCGCATGGAACACTACATCGAGGGTCTCTGTAAGGATATCTTTGGGGCGGAGGCCCTATCGCAGATCTTTATTGTGGAAAGAGCCCATAGATCACTGGGCCCCAAGCCACCGACCGGCGCGACACCCAGACCGATAGTGGCACGGATCCTCAATTACAGGGACAGAGACGTGATCCTAAGGCTGGCAAGGGAAAAGGGCAAAATCACTCATCAGGGCAACTCTCTGGAGTTTTACCCTGATCACACGGTCGCTGTGCAGCAGGCACGGAAGGAGTACGCCACAGTGAAGACTAAGCTGCGAGCATTGAACATTGGGTATTCTATGCTATATCCTGCCCGACTTCGAGTGGTGTGGAAGGAGCAGACGATCGTGCTGGCGACGCCCAAAGCGGCCCTCGACTTTGTCAAGAGAATACAGCGTGAGGCGAGGTCGGAATCCCGGGACGACCAGAACGAAGTCTCGGACTGATGTCACTGAAGGTATCCAACTTTGCGCAATGGTAAGAGTTGCTGCACAGATGACGACGTGGGGCTGCTTTATGGCCCTCCTCAGCTGCATTGCATAGGGTATGCGGACACGAGGCTACCAAAGGTGAGAGAATAGCGTTTAAAGTTGACAATGTGCGGTGGAAAGGCAGGGACAAGCTGGGATGGCAGGGGAGGGCACACACCACTGTCCTGAACTGCCACGGATATTCATAAATAGACCTTGCTGTTATGCCTTCCCCGCTGAATTTTTTGATCACTCGATTGTATCCAACTGTACATACTGCCACCACTGCGAGCGATGGGTCAGGACCCTTTGTTTCAAAAGTGATCGCAGACCCTCAGAACTGGAATAGGATAGCGGAGGGAGTGGCAGACCACTGTACACTATGACTCACTTTGCATTGCGCTGTATAGACTAACGGTGGTGACATCGCCCCCACACACTGCTGTGTCCCGTACAATGTATAACCAAATGATTGCTATGGGCGGGGAGGGCTGTGCATTGGTTCTATTAGGCCTAGACATTTCCGCACACGTATGTTCGCTGCGAGACGCAACAGCATATCCTCTAGAGCTACTCCACTACTTGCACCCAGCGGGAGGATGGTGAGGGGGAAGTGGAATTGTGGATTGATGGACACATATATTGCGATTATGTCTGATTCTATCAAGTTTCGCCTACACCCGTACATCGGGTGAAGAGTTGCGCTACTGGCGGACCTCCATGAGGGTAATACCCAACACAAGTTCTGCCATGAGCACCGAGTTGTTGGTTCAGTGGTTGAGGGAGTTGTGCTCAGAAGGGGTAAGGCTTCGGCAGGTTGGGGATGCTGGAGTGGGTGGGTTTTGGGGAGGGGGGATGTTTGACTGTTTACTAAGACCTATTGCATTGCAAATGTACACATCTTTCAGATATTCCTTGAGGGGGATTGTATTTGCAACTTACGACCATGGTAGTGGGTGGGATCAGGAACCGGGTAGGGTGCCTGTCTGTGCTGGTATGTGTGGTATAGCATCATTTGTGTACACCAGGTTCTAGAACTGGCAGCGGTAACTGTCTAAACGTCCTCACTTGGAATATTCGTGGGTTTTCTCGCCCACAGAAAATTAGGCAGGTATTTGCCAGTCTTACTAGATGGAATATTGATATAGCATTCCTGCAGGAATCACACTTAGCACCGCACACACACGCTACATTGGGGTCGAGGTGGGCAGGTACTTCATACAGAGCCTCATACTCGTCTTATTCCCGGGGGGTGCTTATACTGATTAGGAAGGGGGTCAATTTTGAGGAGGAGCAATTGACACAGGACCCAGCTGGCAGATATGTGCTAGTGACGGGTACGCTAAGAGGCCAGCGCATAACACTCCTAAACGTGTACGGCCTGAATATTGACGCGCCGGAATTCTATCGTGACATTTGGGGACACCTGCAGAAACATGCTTGCACGCACATTTTATGCGGGGGGGACTGGAATGTGACACTACTGGACGGACTGGATCGCTCCTCACAATCAGTGGAACAACACAAGCAGTCGAGACTAATGGTGGGTCACATGATGGAGGATCTAGCGTTGGCAGACATCTGGAGACTAAAACACACTGACGACCCAGGTGCTACACACATCACAGCATCCCACAATAGTTGGTCCAGACTGGACTACTGGTTGGGCTCCAAGGATGTTGCTCTGTGGGCGCGTAAGATACAGGTGCTGCCACGCACGCTATCGGATCACAACCCGGTTCACTTACAATTGGACATACCTCATTACACACACCCCCGTTCCAATGGCGTTTCAACTCCCAGGCCCTCACGGACCCAATATACGTAGACACCCTGACTAAGGCAATCAAAGACTACTTTGCTAATAATTCTCATTCTACTGAAGACTTTTGTCTCCTCTGGGAAGCCTTTAAGGCCACGATAAGGGGAGTCTGCATTAGCACTACCATAGGAGTACTCAAAGACATACGGTGCCAAATTCGCCGCTGCGAAAGCCAGATGAGGGACTTAGAATTGCACTGAGAACAAACGCAGGACGTATTGTTGTTACCCAAGCTGCGCAAATTACACACAGAACATGCCGATTTTTTGAAGGCAGAAATCAAATACCTAGATCGCAAACACGAGGCCAGGGCTTTTGGGGAAGGGGGTAGACCAGGGAAAGTACTGGCGCGGAAAATATGTGAGGGACGAGGACACTCAACGATACTCCGAGTCAAGTCAGGGGAGGGGATTTTACAAACACATCCAGCAGACATAGTCGAATGTTTTGTAGACTCCTACAGCACACTATACCAATCCCAACCAACAGCTACTACTGAGGAAACATATGACTACTTACATGAGGTGGCGATTGGCTGGCTGTCGGATGCCCATAGGGAATATCTGGCTCGACCGATCACGGTCAAGGAGGTCACTGAGGTGATCGCCTCGCTCCCCAATGGAAAGGCCCCAGGCCCTGACGGGTACACGTCCGAATTTTATAAAAAATTTGTGGACATCATCGCCCCCTATTTGGTGGAGATGTATGGTAATTCCTTTGAGGGATCATTACTCCCCCCTACTCTGCGGGAGGCAATGATCATAGCACTCCTTAAACCGTCCAAAGATCCGGAAAATTGCGACTCCTATAGACCCCTTTCCCTAATAAACGTAGATTCGAAAATACTCGCAAAGTTACTGGCCGTTAGGCTGTCCCCACTGATGACTCGACTAGTACTCCCGGATCAGGCGGGGTTCGTGCCCACTAGATCCACCTCGCATAACACCAGAACCCTGTTCGCGTTGGCACACTATCTGAAGCCCTCGGTTAAGGCGGTAGCTGTCATGCTCGACGCTGCGAAAGCGTTCGATTCGATCGAATGGCGTTACATGCTGACTGTCCTCAATAGGATGGGGTTCCCTAAAAGGTTCGTCCAGTGGATTTCCTTGCTGTATACTAAACCATGTGCAAGAGTCCGAATCAATGGCTATGTTTCAGCTCCATTTGACATTGGGCGGGGCACAAGGCAGGGTTGCCCCCTGTCACCCCTGCTCTTCGCGCTGGCGTTAGAACCACTAGCGTGCATAGTACGTCAAAATTACAAGGAGTCGGCACTGCAATTTGTGTCTAGGCCACTGCACATATCACTCTACGCAGACGATATGTTATTATATGTTCGCGATCCCGAGACACATCTGAACCCGCTGCTTAGAGAGTACATCCGGTTTGGGGGTCACTCGGGTTTGGCAATAAACTGGTCCAAATCCTCACTCATACCTCTCACCGATGCCACTACCCCCTTTGCAATGGATTATCCACTAGAGTGGCAGCAGGACCCAATTCGATACCTAGGGGTCATGTTCCACAGGAATCCAGACGAAGTCATGCGAGCAAACTATGGGGTGGTACTCTCCAAACTGGACGATAAGGTCCGTCGTTGGATACACTTACCCTTATCAATAGCTGATCGTATAGCGATAGTTAAAATGAACATCTTGCCCAAGATATTATATCTCTTTAACAACATACCTATTACGCCTACAAGAGAGGTCTTTAAACGCATAAAGTCACTAGTACTAACCTTGATATGGGCGGGTAAACAGGCTCGAATTGACCTGCAAACACTGACGCTCCCGATATCGAAAGGTGGATTCGGGGTCCCAGACTTTCTCCTATATTACCTTTGTGCCCAGGCACAGTACGCAGCATATTGGTACCATGAGGTCCCCTATATTACTCACGTGGCCATTGAGGAAGGGGATGCCCATCCCGTTCCCCTGTCGGCGATATTATCACACACCAGACCTCCACTCCACAAACAGGACATCAACACTGTAGACACCACAATCAAAGCTTGGAACAAACTAGGACAATTGGCTCACAAAACCCCATTGTATGCACCGGACATGCCATTGCAGCACCATCAGGCTTTGTCAGTCACTAACGAAAAAGTGGGGATGTCTCTGCTGACAAGAGCTGGAATCGACAGGATGGGTGACGTGTATCAGGGTGGCACATTTATAGATATCGACAACTTGCATTATATCCGGAACCAGTCTTCTATGTTCCGATTCACGTACTACAGGTTGAAAAGGGCATTGAGGGAACACTACCCATCGTTCCCAGCGGAACCGGAAACTCTAGCGCCCTTACAGATGCTGATTACTACTAGGGATCTATCTCACTTGGTGTCCAGGTTGTATAATGCTGCGCAAACGGAAATAGCAGGTCACACACTGAAAGCTAAGGAGAGATGGGATGCGCAGTTTAATACTCCCCTGACAGATGAGGAATGGTACAGCACATGCGCACTGACACAGATATTGACACCCAATGGGAATCTGAGAATTATACATTTTAAGATCCTCCACCAAGCCTACTACACACCAGTGAAAATGCGTAAATATGGGCTACAGGAGGACGACAAATGTAAGCGCTGTGGTAGTGGGGGTGCGGACTTTGTACATCTGGCATGGCAGTGTGCGAGGGTAGCGGATTACTGGGTGGAGGTCACAGCCGCACTGTCGGCCATATTGGGAGATGAGGTGCGGTGCACGCCACAGATCTGCCTGCTGGGTATTGTACCTCAATTCAGAGCACTAAAACGCAAATTCTGTGCAATCGCACTTCTGCTAGCAAAAAGGCAGGTGGCGCAATGCTGGCACAGCCGTAGAGTACCGACTACAAAAGTGTGGCTACATGACATGTCCATCTGCCGGGATAAACTACAAACTTACGAGGAAGACTTACCTGTAAAATCGAAGCCGAAGGACATGTGGGGCTTTTTAACAGACTATCTGAATTCCTTGCAGGAACATGAGGGGGACTAGCTGATACACTGGTATGACTGAAGTGTGGATGACTGATGCATGCATTGGAGATGACTGAGGGAGGCACTGGGGAAATTCCGGGATGCTGCTCCACTCACTGTATAGGTTGTATTCGTGAGCACTGTCAGGTCTACAGTTGGGGAATGTTATAGTTCTGTTTATAAAATTACAAAATGTAAGACTCATACCGACTGACTGCTAAGAGTTCTACGTAGGGCGAATGAGACGGATCTGCCTACCGTATCTGCAGTTATTCATGTATTACATATGCTATATTGGACGAACATAGTAACATGGCGAGCCGGCCTCAGGGTTGTAGGCTCATGCAGTGTAACTTGCTTTATGTTAATAAAGGTCTTACAAAAAAAAAAAAAAAAGCCTCTATATGGGTCACATCGGGCTTTTTTTGCAGATTTCACTACTGAATAGCAAATACAAAAACAAGCGTTGGCATAGCCAATAGGTCTTGCCTTTGGGGCTTACTATTGAAATTCGGTAGAAGGTCTGTAATACTATAAGAGTAAGACCCGTCAGCATGTTTGGTAATCCTGCCCTAAATGTTTGAATATATGACTGCATGCACAAGTGTTAGCATGCAGCTCTTTGATGGCAGTTCTTAGCTAGATTGCTATTGTAAATTATGAACTGCACAGTAACAAAGGGATCTGTGTGACAAAAGCAGTAACCCACAGAACTATGCACATAAAATACACTGCTGTGATCTGCGTGCTACATTCTTTGCAGCAGTCATATTAACCCTTAAAAATGGTTACATAAAACAAATAGATTATAAGCTGGAGGAAATTAAAAGTGCTAAACAAGCACTTTAAATTTATAAGGGGAAAATCACAGCAAGGAAAACTAGAATGTGTGCCACTCCAGAGAAGTTTCAAATTCAAATTGTCCCATGTTTTAACCTCTTGGGCAAAATTGTTTTTTGCTTGTAATGCCAAGGACATCTGCAATCTTAATTGAAGAGACCGGCGACTTCTTCATTGGTAAAGGAATTTTTTTGCAAACGAAATGGAAAACCCTCAGAATTTTTGTCACATTGTGGAAAAACTGCCTATTATAAAAAAGTGGATCACATGGGACACATAAGGAGCCCCTTGGTCCTTCCTGGTGCACTAAATGTCACTCAAGTGCTTCTGTTCGTCCACATAATTTACCTCAACAAAAAAGGGTACACAAAATTTGGCAAAGGAAACGTTTGGCGCCAAAGGTTCAAATGTTTGCATAGGAGAAACACAAGGCCTTTGTCCATGAGTGAAAATAAATCCATATGAATGGTGAAAGAACAAGATGCGTGATGTGGGTTATTTCCATGATACAAGTAAGGGAAATGGATAACGCATGCTTACAGTCAGGGCTTTAAGTGGGATGAAAAAACTGGTGGGTCTCTCAAAGGGGCGCAGCCAATATAATTAAGGGCGTGGCTCAAAAACACATAAGCTAAAAATCTGTGCTTAGCTTAGTGTGCTGCCCATCTGGTATTTTGCTGATCTGTCATTGCTTCCAGATATATGATACTACAAGTAACATCATACGTACAACAAGTCAGGACTATTGGCTTTGTCAATCAATCAATCAGGGATTTGTAAGCGCGCTACTCACACGTGAGGGTCTCAAGGCGCTGAGGGGAGGGGGGGTTTGCATATCCGTTCAGCCAAAGAGCCAGGTCTTGAGAGTCTTCCTGAAGGTGTTCAGGGAGGGGGTGCGTCTGATGTCTACCGGTAGCTCGTTCCAGGTCTTGGCCACTGAGGGCCCACACTAGTCACCGCTTCAAAGAGCGTTGTTATCACCTGTGCAGGCCGTCGCCACTGAGCCCTGGTACGGATGGGTGGCTACATTTAATCACGTCTCAGGATCATCGCGAGTGCACGCCGCAGACCGCTGCAGCTGGGAGCTGTGGCCACTGCGAGTCCACCTATCATCATTGCAGCTTCCTCCTGAAGCTGCGTGCCGTGCCCCTTTAAACCTCAGGTACATTGTGCATCACCGGGTCGCGTAGACCCTGGCCTTGAACTAAGTTTGTTTCACATGCTTTTGAGAGATTTCATTGCTTTGTCAGTTAACCTATATTTAAGTGCATTGTGGCTTCTTGATCGTTTTTGAGCCTTGTGTTAAGCCTATATAAAGATACTCATGTTTCTATAACTACTTGTGTGGTGTGCCTTTGTTGTGTCTTCACTGCGTTATTGTGTATGGTCTGTGAGATAGGCCTGTCTGCTCGTGCTACGTTACCACAGGGTTGAGCAGGGGTTATCAAAGGGTATAGCACCCTTATTCTGACTTAGGAAGAAGGGTCCCTATTCGGACATTGGCATCAGCCACTGCCAACTAGAGATCCCCATTTCTAACATTCATCATGGTGCTGCGTGATGTACTGTCCGCCATGATGATCTACAAGGACAGATATATCCATTTCCCCAGGGGGCCAGAATTGGCAGCTGTGAAGGGAGATTTCTATCCCCTCGGAGACATCCCCTATGTTGTTGGTACCATTGATTGCACCCATGTTGTGCTTGTGCCACCACAGGCATGTGAGCATATCCACAGGAATCGTAAACATTACCACTCCATAAATGTGCAAGTTGTGTTAATTTGTGGTTGTCACACCTAGGCGACTCTGCATATCCCACCCGTCCTTGGTTGCTGAGCCCACTGTGGAATCCCAGAACACCAGCTGACGTCCGCTACAATGATGCCCATTGGAGGACAAGTCGTGTGGTGGAGCGTACTTTTGGTCTGCTGAAGTCACGTTTCCGCTGCCTGGACAAGACCGGAGATGTACTGATGTACTCTCCCGGAAAGGTGTGTCAGATTGTAGTGGCATGCTGCATGGTTCACAACTAGGTTCCCCTGATCCTTGATGATGATGAGCAGCCAAGGCCCCCACCTGCAAACCAACCCGTGTCCAGTGATGAGGACAGTGGAGAGGAGGAAGGTGTTGACCTGCGTCAACAGCTCATCACCCGCTATTTCACTTGAAGGTGGGTGACAATGTACAACATACCCACTGTCTGATGATGTTGCTGTTGTTGTGAAGGTGTATGTGAGATTTGTGACAGCAGCCAATTGTAGACTCAGTAGTGGCTGACAATGTTTCTGGGACAATTCATTTAGGAACATCAGGGGCGGCTCTAGGCTCATGGCGGCCCTGAGCAGGGAGCGTAGGTAGGGGCCCCGGAGGAGGGGGTCCGGGCGGGGCGGAGCGCGGAGGCCGGTGAAGAGGGGGGGTCAGGGTGTTTGGAAGTGGAACAGAGCTGGAGGCCGCCAAATCCGTGCCAGGGGCCGCCACGCAAATATGAATTCATCTTCAGAGGATTATTATATTAAGCATATATATTGGTGTGGTGGCCCATGGGGTTTGGTGGCCCTGTGCAGGTGCACAGCTTGCACATGCCTAAGGCCGGCCCTGGGAACATCTACAGGATGTGTATGTTGGCACTTGTTGCCCATTATGATGTGTGCATGTGGGATTCTATTGTTGTGAAGTGTTGTGTGATGTCTGTGATGCCACAACCAGACTAGTGAATGTTGTTCTGTTTTCCTAGGTGCCTTTAACCTCTCCTTGCCTACATACACTCCAGACTCCTGGTACGTTGTAATTTTGGTGAAGACTGTACATCCTGTAATAAAGACGGAGCAGGTATAACAGCATGTGTGTAAGGAGTTGTTTATTTACAATGGTGACATGTGAGGGGGGCTGAACATTTACAGTGAGGTGATTAGTGAAGCAGGGAGTTGACAGTTATGGTAAAGGAGATAATCGAGTAGTCATCACATAGATGTGGTGACCCAGTCCAATAGGCAGAAGCCATTCACAAGGCAGTGTGGGGAAGGACAGTCCAAAACGTCAATGCAGTGGGGAAGAGGGTTGCCATCTTGTCTGGTTCCAAGACTGGCATTTGGCAGGTACTTTGCCAACAGATACTCCCAGGGTTTTATTCGGATGGCCCCTTTTGCTGCTTGGCAGGGGGGTCTCTGCTGGGGGCTAGTGGGGTCTGAGGACTCACCCCTCTCTGTGGCTGCAGGGGAGGATGGTGAACTGTCATCCTGTGGATCACCAGTGGGAGGGGGAGGTGTTGGTTGTGGCGCAGGCCTGTCCCTCAGTACCACCACTAGCTGGCCCAAGAGGCCCACAATTTGGCCCCTGCGGGTGTCCATGGACCTCTGAGGAAAATTGAATTTTGCCCTGTTATGTGTCCCTACGTGTTCCCCAACATGTAATATATATGCATGATTTCTATGCATTTCCTCTCCATGGCCGATAATAAAGACGCATTTACAGTTGCGTCCAACGTTAGTATGTCAGTTATCTAGTCCTCCGTGAAAGCAACCTGAATTAGGCTTTTAGGCCTATGTTGCCAACGTCTTTACATGGTGCACGTTAAATCATCGAGATGCACCCGTTTCTAAGGCCCCACAGGGCCCGGACACCAGATTCAGGCTTCAAGTCTCCTGAAATGCTCCGAGAGAAGCAGCCCCGCCCGCATCCCTGACCCTTCACTTACTTCCTGCCAAGCAACGCGGTGCCCGGCTCGGCCTGGCCTGCCTGCCAAGAATATGTTATGCCTACAGTTATCTGTTCAGCTCCCCGGTTTCACATTCCTAGCTAACGAACAGCATAAACATATCCATCTACAGTCTAGTCTTTTTGTCTCCATGCAAGTGAATTACTGAATTAGTATCCATAGAAGATCCATAGTTCACAAAATACATGAAGAAATATATGCATACACTAGCCTTTAGTGACAAGTAGCCTTTGCCCTGATGACTTTTAGAATCAAGCAACATGTACTCTAAACACAAGATATCAGATACGCTATAGGTACAGGTCGTTCTGACATCCCAGACTTCAGTCTCCTCTACTAGTGCTAGAAGTCAGCGCCCCCCAGCTGTCCCCAGTTACACGTCATGACTCGTTTTGCGCGCACCAGTAGGTTAAAGGTTCCAGCTGCCCATGAAACCCCCTCCATGTGTCCACCCACCTATGACACTTCTGTGACATCTACATCACACACCTCCGTGCACGCCCTGTGCACGCCTTCTTTTCACGCCCATATGTTCTTATCTTTTCTTTTTCCACTTGTTACGCCTACTGTATTCAATGCAACTGTACTGTTCTACTATATATATTGTATGATGTTAATGAAATGTTGAGATTGTCCCTTCCTGAACCTTAGTAGGTGATGGAACCCGATGTCCATTGGCTCGAGCCACTTAATTAAAGCCCGTATGACTCAGATACCACGGACTCTGCCTCTCATTTATTGAGCTATCCTTTTCATTTAATGCATAGAAAAATAGTACCGGTAATTTATTTATTTACCACACCTCATCAGCAGGAGGAGCTCACGGGAATCTTGTTCTGACTGGCCCTTTTGTCCCTGGGCCTGTTCATATACCTCAAGGACTCTGTGTATGTGCTCCAGGTATTCGGTCCCGGGCTCTGGACGTCTGTGGGTGACCCTGTCCCTCCCACCTGCCCTGCTGCCATGGACATGTTGGCTCTCCACTGTAGGCACCTGCATCCTCTCCCTGCCCTCCTCAGTCGGTGGGGTGGGGTGGTCATCCTGTGGGACAGAGAGGGTGTTGCCGGCTGTTCTGGTGGTGGTGGTGGTGGAGGACGCACCGGCAGTAACAGGGGTCTGCATGGAGGTTGTTGTAGCAGCATATGTGGTGGTGGAGACGGTGGGGTCCTGGGACCTGTTGCGCCCTGGAACACCAGATGGGCCGGCTTCGGGCTCCTCATCCAAAGAATCCTGGGAATCAATATCTGAGAGTCGATGTTCCGGGGGAGGGGGAGACTGGCTCTGCAGGTTGCTGGTGTTCTGCAGTCAGTTCTTGATCACCTGTGGGTCAGATGGGAAATGGTCATTGTAGTGCACCCCACAAGCTTTGTGTTAGCTGTTTGTCGTTCACTGTTTGTACACTACATAGTTGACTGATCATCACATTGTTTTATATGTGCACTACTCTGCCTCCTGACATGATGCAAGTACATGCA
The DNA here is from genome assembly GCF_964261635.1 of Lissotriton helveticus. Classification (NCBI taxonomy): domain Eukaryota; kingdom Metazoa; phylum Chordata; class Amphibia; order Caudata; family Salamandridae; genus Lissotriton; species Lissotriton helveticus. The sequence continues at coordinate 1,780,828,451 of NC_136065.1, forward strand.
TTACTTGTCCATGGTGTGAGGTGTCAATACATACCATGCACCACGTGAATAATTTGTGATTATAGGGACATGTTGAAATCTAGGGACTAGCGCAACATATTATTTCAGTGAGGAGTCATTGTTGATTTGTATGATCTGGCAGAAGTAACATCTGGGCATGGACTGTCCATTGTCATCTCCTGCATACCTTTGTCTTGTCATGTGCATATCTGGATTTGTACCACCAACCATGCTTTCTTATTTTGCATATGGTCCTTGTTGCTGTGGCCCCATGGCACTACACATGTCAATCAGTGCTGTGCATGATTGTGCACAGACTTTCTTCTACATGGTTATTGGTGTGTCACACTTTGGTTACTGTGACAGTTTCCTTTGCTTAGCTGTGTGCACACTGTGCGTGGCAATGGGTTCAGTGTGCATATTTGTTCAATGACTGCTCCATCCTGCTCAGGTGTGGGACAGGGTGCATTGTGGGAGTAGTAGTACAGGCCTCCAACCCTCAAACACCCTCACTGTAAAGCTGGCTACCTACCTATAAGTTTATTTGGTGTACTGCAATGGCTTCCAAGTGCTTCTGGGTGGGGAGTGCTTCATCCTGCTCAGGTGTGGGACAGGGTGCATGGTGGGAGTAGTATTACAGGTCTGCCACCCCCAAACACCCTCACTATGAAGCTGGCTAGCTACCTGTAAGTTTGTTTGCTGTACTCCAATTGCTTCCAAGTGCTTCTGGGTGGGGGAGTGCTCCATCCTGCTCAGGTGTGTGACAGGGGGCATGGTGGGAGTAGTAGTGCAGGCCTCCCACCCCCAAACAGCCCTCCATGGCAAGATGGTAAGTTTGATGTGGGTAATGTAGTGGCTGACACATGCTTCTGGGTGGGGTGGGGGAGGGTTGCATCTTGCTGATGCTGTGGGACAAGGGGGCCTGGTGGGAGTTGTAGTGCTGGATGCCTGTGCACATGCCCCCATGGCAATGTTGCTAGTTACGTTTGGGGTGAATGGGAGGGAGTGAATGTTGGATCTGTGTTACATGTTTTTGTGAGTGTGTGGTGCAGATGAATGGAATGTGTCCAAGGTGGTGTAGCTTTGTAGTTGTGCAAGACAGTACTTAGCAGTTTGGTGGTAGTTATTTGTTTGTATTTACCAGCCTCCACTCCCCCGGCTACTCCTGTGAGACTCTCTGGATGCAGTATGTCAAGCACCTTCTCCTCCCATGGAGTGAATGGTTTTGGTGGGATGGGTGGACCACCGGCAGTCCTGTCAGCCAGCTCACGGTTCTTGCTCCTCCTCTCTTTGACAACCCTCTTCAAGTCATGCCACCGCTTCATGATTTCCTTTTTTGATCACGGGGTGGTCCCTACTGCATTGACCTTCTCGACTATCCTTGCCCACATTTGTGCTCTTGTGGCTAATGGTGTCTGCTGGACCAGGCTACCAAACAGTTGTGGTTCCACTCTGACTATCAATAATCAAAAGGAGAGGGAGGGAAAAATGTAATGAATACACTCTTATTCCCCAGTCAATACTTTAAACAACAAAAGAGTGTAATTATTGTAATCACAACTTTGAAGAGCATGAGAAAGAAATGGGAGTACAAAACCAATTAGGTTTGTATAGAAAGCCCTCACTCACGCCTAGTTGGTGACATGCTTCATCATACGGCCCCACCGGGAGAGGCCGAGTGCCTCCCCGGTGTGCTTCAACGCCAGATTTACTGCGGAGCTGGTTTATTTGTGGAGTGAGTTGGTGGTAGTGTTCTTAAAGTTAAAAGTGTCAGAATTGTATCGTACAAAAATAATTTTAATTTGGTGATCAATCAGACACATTAAAAACAGAGTGTTGGAAGTGAGCCAAATACATTGTTTGGCCACTTCATCTAGGTGGGGTCAGGTCAACATGTTTCTGCCAATAGTGGTGTACATTTACCTGGCATTCGTCAGGACCAAAATGAACGGAACCTTGGAGGTAAACCCTCTGAAACCGGACCCCCCTACGGGGTCCGGTTTCAGAGGGTTTGAAGCAGGTACCGAGCGGGTGCCTGGCGACGAGGGTGGTGTACCGAATTCGCCACCACCCTGTGGAAAAGTAAATTTTGCCATGTTCTGTGTCCCTACGTGTCACCCATCATATGTTATGTGTGCATGATTAAATATGCATATGCATTCCCCATGTTCGATTAATGACGCAATTATAGTTGTGTCCATCTCTAATATGCCAGTTTCTAGTCCTCGTGAATACTACGAATATCAGGCCTATGTAAAGTTACGTTGCCACGTTTCTCAGTGTGCACGTTATTTCATTGTAAAGTCCCCGTTTCTAGGCCTCAAAAGGGCCCGGACATCAGATTCAGCTCCTGTCTCCTAAAGCCTCGCTGAGGAGCGATACAGCCCCCACCTGTATCCTCGACCCTTCACTTACTTCCTGCCTCACAGTGCCCGGTTCAGCCTGGCTCAGCCTCTGAGTCTGCCAAGAGTATGTTATAGTTCCAGTTATCAGTTCAGTCCTCCTTCTCTGCATTCCTAAGCTACTGAACCGCATCAATAGTTTCCGTCATTGTCTAGCCTTTCTGGCTCCATGTAAGAGAAATACTGTATTTAATGGTCATTTCATATTCTTCATCACGTACTACATGTAGAATAATGCATGGTCCAGTCTTAGAATCAAGTTAGCCTTTCCCCTCCTGACTTCTAGTTTATATCAACATGTTCTCTAAACATCAGATACTAGATACTGCTTAGGTACATGTCGCCCTGACTCTCCAGACTTCAGTCTCTGCTCCTAGCACAGAGTTCATAGCCCCCAGCTTCTCCTAGTGATACGTCATTGCCAGTTTGCACGCACCATCAGGTTAGAGGTCCCGGCTCCTTAGGTAGCCCCCTCCATGGTTTCCGCCCCATTCATGACATATTCTGTTACGTTTGCATCACATGTCTATGTATACGCCCTGTTACACCTCTTTTCACCCTTATCTTTCGCGACTGCTACGCGTCACACCTTCTGCTCCACCCACTGCTACGCCTATTGCAATGTAATGCTATGTGTTTGCGTTATGTATATATGCTCATGCACTGTTATTAAAAAAGTCATTCCTTTTCCTTGTCCCGATCCTGACACCAGCAGCGCTGCTGGGCCCTGCCATCCTATTCCTATGCAGGTTGTCCTGTTCCTGTCCTTTATGCTGTAATAAACCTGCGAAACTCCTACTACCTCGAATTTTGACTCTTATTTATTGAGCTATCTGTTATTCATTTATACATTCAAAAATAGGGTATTATTTATTTATTTACCACATAATGGCGCCCGAATAGGGACTTGCCCTTTCCCCACGCGTCGGTGAAGCCACGCCGACCCCCTGACCCTCTGCAGTCGTGACGGAACTCTTCTGCGCACCGGCAGATATTTCTGCTTCAAGTATCCCTCAGGCCCACGGAGGAGACGGAGGAGGCGGTCCAGCATCCAAACGAGACGGTGGAGGAACGCGGCGAGTCCCGACCAGAGCCCAAGCCGAGAGTCCAAGGTCCGAGGTATCCGGAGGTCCACCCGTAACTGAAGTCCGAAGTTCGTCCGTCCGACGTCCAAGCAGTCCCGTCCAGTCTGAGGCCTTCCGTTCTTGCTGCCCGGTGAGTACCGTTACTGGGGTGGTATCTAGACAGGGTCAATTTAATTGACTCTGGTCCGTGGGTTGGTGGTACACAGACCCACAAACGAAGTGTCCACTTCGGTGGATGCGGGTCCTGACGTGTCTCTTTATGAGACCGGTAAGTTTCGTACTGTTTCAGCAGTGCATCTAGTTCCTGTTCTAGTCAGTTCTGTTCTCGAGAAAATTCATGTATTCTGTGTTCCGTATTCCAGGTAGTATTCTGTTCGAACTGTTATTTTTAAATGTTCTTCGTGTATTTTAATGTCGTGGTATGAATGGGGAATAAGTATCGTGTTTATTGTGTATTGTATTGTGTCTAGATTATAGTTCAGTCATGCCGCTCTTTTCGAAATTACGTCAGTTAAAAACCAGAAAGGGTCTGCTGGAAGCAGCAGTTCCAGTTCCGCCTAGGGACAGTCCAGGTCATTTTATGTATCAGAAGCATGGCATAAGCGCCATATTATATCTAGATTTATGGGTAGAGTATACCAAACAGTTAGAAGAAAAGTATAGATGGGCCGTATCGGGTACCTGGGATGCCGAGTGCATCATGCGAGTAGAAGAGGCATTATGGAAAAAGAAAGTCAGACAGTCACAGAAAGATGCCATCGAGTTATGGCGCAAAGAAGCTCATAAAAGAACTGAAAAGGAAATCAGAAAGTCAGAATTAAGTAGAGAATCCTTAGAACGAGCACAAGAAAAAGAACTAATCGAGATAGGTGAACAAGTCAAAGCCGAACAGTCAGACAGACAGAGGCATGCCCTTATTAGGGGTATGTATCCTCTCCTTGCCGAGGGCTTGCCAAAAGCGACCCCAGAGGCATCCAGTAATTTCCCGCCACCATTAGTTCCGACCAAGCTACGTCACAAACAGACCGCAGCTGATATTTTTATTTCGTCCTATTTGGACGACACAGTCCCAGAATATGCAAATCCTGTTCGCGCTCCGCCAGTCCCTGTAAATCAGGCACTTCCCGCTCCTCCAGACACCGGAGTACCAGTTACGGTACCCCCGGTCCAGCCCGCCATACAAGTCCAGCCTACATTTCCATTTCCCACTCTGCCAGGACGAAGAGCCTCAGTAGACGACTCTAGTTTAGGGGCCGCAGGGGGAGGTACTCCTCAAACCCCGCCGCCACACAAGCGTTTAACGACAGCCGAATTACATGCACAAGCGTCACAGCGTACGCCCAGACATCAGACTGTAGCAGAAATAAGAAAATCCCTTGCCGAATGCGGCTATGATCCAGTCCCAGGCGAGGATAATATGGTTTTATATTCATTCCGCGTAAGAAAGGTGGCCGAGTATCTAGTCACCTTACCGAATATGAAAGAAGATCTAGACAGAATATATCGTTTCATCCGTACAGGGGATGATCCAGAAAGTATTAGCGAGGCCATGTCTCAAAGGAAAGCCGAGATCCAGCTCATGATATTAAAGTTTCTGATCAATTGTCTAATAAGAGAACAAGATTACCCGTCTAAAGATCCGGCTGAAATGAGAACCCTGACAAGGTGGAGTGATAATATAGCCGAGGGTAAGCACAAGACCGTCGGTGCTATGGAGAGTATGTACAAGAAAATCCGTAAAGAAATAATAAAATTACACGAACAGCGTAAAGAAGCACAAGTAAGCGAGAAAGAAAGTAACTCTGATACTGAAGAGGTAGAGGACGAGAATCCCGCCAGAATAGCGTATGTAGGAAAATCTAGATTTCCAGATCGCCATTTACGCCTAGAACACAAGTCTATTTTTCATTCTCCAGCACCAGAACAAGGTTCTCTAGAACAAGTATTCCAAGCTACCGATCACATTCTGAAATCACGAATCGGTTACAGTGAGTTGAGTACCATGCATGAACAAGAACTAGCCCGATCAGCAGTCCGATGGATTACTGATTCTACCACTTTTCCAGACGAAATAGTGGCACAGATGTTTCTGAAAATGCCCCCAGCCGAACAACGACTGGTGGGTATGTATATGATTCAGCACCTCATTACTTTGTATGAGGGTCAACACTCTGATCCAGGTCCGTTACATGATATCCTGAACGAGTTACTCCAGTATAGATGGAGAGGTCTAGGTACCGATTTAATTAGTGTCATTCTAGAACAGCGTCACAAATATAGAACGTTTTTGAATCCGCATTTTGTTCCTGCCTCACCCCCAGAAGGTAAACCATTTTACATGGAGAGACAGAATCCGTTACGAGAAGTCCACCCAGTCAGAGGAACGGGTGGCGAACTAGAACGAGTGTTTGTTTACACTCCGATTACAAAGATGGAACTCCTCGAGATGAAGAAATTAATTCCCTGTCATGACAAAGATCCAGCAGGGTTCCATAGAGAATTAAAAGACATGCTCCGTATGGGAGAATACACGTATCCAGATATAATTAAAATGTTAAAGGTTCTGCTGCCCGCAGGGGTGTATGAAAAGCTCAAGGAAAAAGAATGGGAGGTGGGGGAGAAAAAGATCGATTGGGCAGTTCTAGAAGCTGAAGATAAGGCACGAGTACCAGGTACCGGTCTCGGAGATAAATGTAAAGAATTACCTGAATTATTGATTCAAGTATTACCCAGACTATTGACAACTAGAAAAGAAGACTGGGATGCAATCTCAGCCTGTAAACAGAAACAAGACGAAGATATTAGTGATTTTTATTCTAGATTTGAAAAATGTTTTAGCATCAACAGTGGCCTCAAGACAAGTAGTGAGTCATACCCTCACCTTTTTGTTACTAAATTAGTCGAGAATTCAAGCCCACAAATTAAAAATCGAGTTTTGAAAGTCGAAAGTACCTGGCAAGCTAATACCCCGTCCCAGATGTTGCAGATGCTTCAATACCACCAGAATAGAATCAGAGAAGAACAAGAACACGAAAGAAAACGTATGAAAGACACGAAGATGAAAGTACTAGTTGCACAATCTGTTCCTCAAGACAGTCAGAAGAGGGGTCCGAATCAAGCCAGTCATCCTGCAGCTCCCGTTAAAGGGAACTGCAATTATTGTAAACAGCCAGGTCATTTTATAAATGAGTGTGCAGTTCTGAAACACAACATAGCTACTGGTAAGACTAAAGAAAGACCACGTCCGCCTAGACAAGAACAAGTTTCACAGATTCCTCAGCCACAGAATGCGCCACAGACAGTTACAGCTCCGCAGCCTATCGCTGCAACACAGCATGTCACACAGCAGATGTACCAGTATGCACAGTCTGAGTATCCAGAGTACCAGCAGTATTCATGAAACAGCCTAGAGAGGGAGGTAGGCTTGCCTCTCATCGAGATACCGGTAGATCAAGAAGGTCCCTATGTTCATAGTCAAGTATTAGGGAAAGACAGAAAGTTTTTGATCGATACAGGGGCAAGTAGGACCACAATTAGTCACGCCGAAGTTCCAGGGGCTCCGCTCTCAGGCTCAAGAAATGTTTCCCTTGGATTTTCAGGAAAACCTATCGTAAATGAGATTTCAAAGCCAGTTTCTCTAGAAGTAGGTCCATTGTCCCGCACTACTGATCTGTTACTTACTAAGTCATGTCCAGAAAATCTATTAGGCATTAAAACACTGAAAGAGTTAGGTGCAGTTATATGCTGTTCCCCAGAGGGAATACGATTGTTCCTACGTGACTTTAAGGGTCACTATGTATTACGAGATTTTGATTCAAGACTGTCTAATGTCCCGCAGCACTTATGGGCGCAAGGTCCAACTGATGTAGGTTACATGCAAATCACACCCTATCGTGTGACTCTCAAGCCAGGTGTAGTGTTACCACGAATCAGACAGTACAGATTGCCACCTGAGGCTGTAGCAGCCTTATCCAAAATTATTGACGAGCTCATGGCTCAAGGAGTGGTTGTAGAAACTGACTCCAATGTATGTAATTCCCCGATCATTCCAGTCATGAAACGTACTGATCCAAATGCACCCCCAGTATATCGATTAGTGATTGACCTACGAGAGCTTAATAAATGTATTATTCCGCAGTACCCAGTTGTCCCAGACATCTCTTCCCTATTAACGGCCATTGATTCCGAAGCCACGTTCTTCACTGTCATAGACCTCAAGAACGCATTTTTCAGTGTTCCTATTCATCCAGACAGCCAGTTCCTTTTCGGATTTTGTTTAAATGGAAGGAGCTATATGTTCACACGCGCTCCTCAAGGTTTCACAGAAAGTCCTAGTATTTACAGTCAAGCACTCAAGAGACAACTAGACAACATTCACATGCCAACTGACACTGCCCTGCTCCAGTATGTCGATGATCTACTGATCACAGCCCGTTCTGAACGTACTTGCGAGCGAGCATCACTGACAGTTCTGTATTTCCTAGCCGAGATGGGGCACAAGGTGTCCCCTTCTAAGCTTCAATTCTGTGTCCAGCAAGTGGTCTACTTAGGACACTTACTGTCCAAGAGGGGTAGGCAGTTGACACCAGACCGTATCCAGTTAATAGCGAGTCTTCCTCAGCCCAAGACCCAGAAGGAGGTACGTGCTTTTATTGGCCTTACTTCTTACTGCAGACAATGGATTCCCCAGTATGCATTTCTAGCCAAGCCACTGATACAGTTAACGACACAGGAGGCAGCCGTATCGACTGTCCTCCCTTGGACATCTGAACATACACTTAGTTTCAATGAGTTAAAGAAAGCTCTATGCCAAGCTCCAGTTCTAGCAACACCGAACTACAGTAAGCCTTTTACACTTTTCGTTACTGAACGCGAAGGTACAGCATTATCTGTTCTCACACAAGATCAAGCAGGACAGTACAAGCCCTGTGCTTATTTTTCGAGCACACTAGATCCTGTAGCCCAGGCTCTGCCTGCGTGCCTCAAGTCAGTTGCAGCCACAGCACTAGCTATCAGACAAAGTGATTCCATAGTCTTAGGACACTCCTTGACAGTACAAGTTCCACATTCCGTGGAAGTTCTTTTAAACCGAACACAAACTCAGCACTTGACAATTGCACGTTTAACAGGTTATGAATTGACACTGTTCCAGCCACACATAGAAATCAGACGCTGCAACGTTTTAAATCCTGCTACACTGTTACCATCAGTTAATTCAAATCCAGCCACACATGATTGCGTGGAAGTAGTTAACATTACGACAAAGCCAAGACAAGATCTGACAGATACTCCGTTACCAGACCCCGACCTGACACTTTATGTGGATGGTTCATGTATGAGAACAAGTACAGGAGAACTAGTCGCCGCGTATGCAGTGACTACTGACACTGAAGTTATTGAAACACACCGTATTGATACCCTGTCCGCTCAAGCAGCAGAGCTAGTTGCTCTGACACAAGCCTGCATACACGCCAAGAACTTGAAAGTTAATGTTTACACAGATTCACGTTACGCATTTGGAGTTGTACACGACTTCGGAGTGCTCTGGCAGGAGAGAGGTTTCATGACTTCTCATGGAACCAAGATTCAGCATGGTCTCCTTATTCAAGCTCTGTTAGATGCCATACATTTACCGACATCTATCGCTATCATGAAGTGCAAAGCACATACGAAAGTTACTGACCCCATTTCTCAAGGTAACGATCTAGCAGATCGCACAGCCAAGCTCACAGCACAGACTCTAGACATTCCAGTTAACATGACACACACTCCAGATCCGACCACATGCATGACAGTTAAGGACCCTACACAAGATGTCATAGATATCCAGTTACATGCTACTCCCGAAGAAATCAAGAAATGGTCCGAACAAGGAGGGGTCCAGACAGATCAAGGATGGTTAACGAAGGGTAGAGCCACCTGGTTTCTCCCCGACTCTATGGTTCAAGTCATTATTAATACCGCACATAGTCCAGCACATTTAGGAGAAAAAGCTATGTTAGACAGTATCCAGAACATTTGGTTCAACAAGCATTTACGAGCTGCAGCCAAGCAGAAAGTCCGTACCTGTATGATATGTTGTCAGTTTAATCCAGGTAAAAGTGTCCCGGTGGAACAAGGTGGATTCCAGCCCCCTGACCACCCTTTTGAAGTCCTCCAGATGGATTATATTCAGATGGAGCGATGTCGAGGTTTCAAGTATGTCCTTGTAGTTGTATGCGCTTTGTCCAGGTGGACAGAAGCATATCCAGTCCCAGATTACACAGCCGCGACCACTGCTAAGCAGTTGGTTCGTGAGTTCTTCCCCCGTTATGGACTCCCTAGAGTCGTATATTCTGACAACGGCCAGCCATTCTCATCTGAACTCATGAAGCATGTTTCCCTGTTGTTAGGGTACCAGTGGAAGTTTCATTGTGTACGCCATCCTGAAGCAGCCGGTCTTGTAGAGAGACATAATCAGACTCTGAAAATCCGTATCGCCAAAGTATGCAAAGAAAAAGGTGTGGACTGGCTAGTAGCTCTGCCAGTCGCTTTATTTTATATGCGCATGGTCGCACATTCCAGATCAGGTCTGTCCCCGTATGAGGTCGTTTTCGTCCGCCCCCCTAACATGTGGGGTACTCCTAGACCCCGAAGTATTACCGATGTTTCAAGTAATATGCTGACAGATTACCTAGCTTCCTTGATGTCTGCCCTCAACTCATGTCGTTCACAGGTTGCCGCCGCATTTCCAGACAATACCGAGGTGGCACCGCATGAAATCGTTCCAGGATCCATGGTATTGGTGAGGAATTTCGACAGATCAAGTCCGCTGGAGCCTCGCTGGAAAGAGCCCCGACAGGTCCTCCTCACCACCCGTACAGCCGTGAAGTTGGAAGGTCGCAAAGGCTGGGTGCACCTTTCTCATGTAAAACAATTTAATGGACTGAAACCCGTCTTAAAGAACATTTCCCAGGATTTGAAGGATTGCCAAAATATTGTTCTCAAGGACTGTCCCGCAAAAGACATTGCTACAAACCCTCCCCTGTTAGAGAAAACTCCGCAACAGGAGTATAAGTTAAAACTCCGGTCTAGTAAAATAAGTCAGTCAGTTTGATTGTCTAAGTCCTCCCCTAGGTGAAACGGTTAGACTGTTTCTGACATGTATAAAATAGACCCCCATAGTGAGAGAGTTAGTCAAAACTCAATTCGATGTATCGTTTTTCTATGTTTCATATTGTTTCTCAGCATTATGATTTCCTGCACCAGTTATGCATTTTTCTTGTATTTCCCAGTTCTTCATGTAAATAAGTCTGCTAATGCTACAGTAGAGCACACGTTTAGTGATCTGCCTCCTCATGAACTCTCTTACCGCCTCGCTATGCGAAATAACTCATTCATCCGCATGTTACATTACTCACATCAGACCAGCAATGCCACTAATTGTTGGGTGTGTGGTCGACTCCCCCCTTTCCAGACACCGAAGGGAGTTCTGCCACTTTTTCCTTATCCATTCTCACATAATGGTTCGTGTGGAGCATGGTCCACGTTAACGTCATCCTCAACAGATATGTCTTTTCTTAACAATACATGTTTTCCAGACAAGCAAGGTCTTCCCCACAGAACAGGGTTAGATCTAGAAAATGAAGTGTATAATTTAGGTAATTATTCTTCGAATTTCATGGTCTTGAATGTTCAGTCTGATACTACTCCAGACTTACCTGCTATTTCAGTACTGCCAGTCAGAGGTGAATTATGTGTCCGAAATAATGGTTCCGTACATGTAGGACATAGTGATTGTACTACTATTGTCAAGTATAGTGACAGTGGGAAATCTATTTTCAAAGCTTCACGTCATTCTTATTTTATTTGTGGTCAAACTGCATATGTTCGTCTGCCCCTCGGTTGGGAGGGAACCTGTTACATTGCCTTCCTACTGCCACCAGTTTTCCTAGCCCCACCTGATTATCATAGAAACACACATCTAGTACACATTAGACATAGAAGGGAGTCCCCAATTGTCGATTATACTGAAACTGCTCTAGAACAGTATACAGATTTCAACAGAGGTTTCTTTTTCTTTATAGGACCTATCCAGAATAGTAAGCTAATCCGCAGGTTAACCAGAACCCTTGAAGCAGTAGTCAATGAGACTGCTTCTGCTCTAGGTAATTTAACTGAAGAGCAATCTGCTATGAGATTTGTCGTTTTACAGAATCGTCTCGTCCTTGACGTCATACTGGCCGATAGGGGCGGGGCCTGTAGAGTCATCGGATCTAGTTGCTGCATTTTCATTCCAAATAACGCGCCGTCTGTTTATTCAGCTATAACCAGACTCCATAAAATTGCCCATCTGATACACCAAGATCCAGGCACCTGGACATGGTCCGGTTGGTTCTGGAATATAATTTCCGCATGGGGATGGAAAATATTGTCCTTCCTAGGTATTGCAGTAGCGATCATATTCAGCTGCTGTCTCTGTATACAATGTGGCCCTGCGATTTGCGGCATTTGTGCTACCTCTTGTATTCCTAGTCCCAAGCCCCGTTCTAAATCCCGTTCCAGGATAATTCGAGACGAGCAAATGATACTGTATGAAATGATAGATGGTATCATGAATATTGATGTTTCCTGATGGAAACGTAGTGACAAGGAGGGAATGTGGAAAAGTAAATTTTGCCATGTTCTGTGTCCCTACGTGTCACCCATCATATGTTATGTGTGCATGATTAAATATGCATATGCATTCCCCATGTTCGATTAATGACGCAATTATAGTTGTGTCCATCTCTAATATGCCAGTTTCTAGTCCTCGTGAATACTACGAATATCAGGCCTATGTAAAGTTACGTTGCCACGTTTCTCAGTGTGCACGTTATTTCATTGTAAAGTCCCCGTTTCTAGGCCTCAAAAGGGCCCGGACATCAGATTCAGCTCCTGTCTCCTAAAGCCTCGCTGAGGAGCGATACAGCCCCCACCTGTATCCTCGACCCTTCACTTACTTCCTGCCTCACAGTGCCCGGTTCAGCCTGGCTCAGCCTCTGAGTCTGCCAAGAGTATGTTATAGTTCCAGTTATCAGTTCAGTCCTCCTTCTCTGCATTCCTAAGCTACTGAACCGCATCAATAGTTTCCGTCATTGTCTAGCCTTTCTGGCTCCATGTAAGAGAAATACTGTATTTAATGGTCATTTCATATTCTTCATCACGTACTACATGTAGAATAATGCATGGTCCAGTCTTAGAATCAAGTTAGCCTTTCCCCTCCTGACTTCTAGTTTATATCAACATGTTCTCTAAACATCAGATACTAGATACTGCTTAGGTACATGTCGCCCTGACTCTCCAGACTTCAGTCTCTGCTCCTAGCACAGAGTTCATAGCCCCCAGCTTCTCCTAGTGATACGTCATTGCCAGTTTGCGCGCACCATCAGGTTAGAGGTCCCGGCTCCTTAGGTAGCCCCCTCCATGGTTTCCGCCCCATTCATGACATATTCTGTTACGTTTGCATCACATGTCTATGTATACGCCCTGTTACACCTCTTTTCACCCTTATCTTTCGCGACTGCTACGCGTCACACCTTCTGCTCCACCCACTGCTACGCCTATTGCAATGTAATGCTATGTGTTTGCGTTATGTATATATGCTCATGCACTGTTATTAAAAAAGTCATTCCTTTTCCTTGTCCCGATCCTGACACCAGCAGCGCTGCTGGGCCCTGCCATCCTATTCCTATGCAGGTTGTCCTGTTCCTGTCCTTTATGCTGTAATAAACCTGCGAAACTCCTACTACCTCGAATTTTGACTCTTATTTATTGAGCTATCTGTTATTCATTTATACATTCAAAAATAGGGTATTATTTATTTATTTACCACAACCCCCCTCCCGTGACCCATGGTGTGATATTTTCTACCCCTACAAGTGCAACTGGTTCCTTGAACCCGAGGTAACCTCAAAAAGGAGTATTGTTTCTTTGCACTTTTTTCACTCCCACGTCCTCAGGTTAGGGTGGGCCTTAGCGCGCCCATACCGCCGAGGTTCAGTCCATTTTGGTCCTGACGAATGCCAGGTAAATGTACACCACTATTGGCAGAAACATGTTGACCTGACCCCACCTAGAGGAAGTTGCCAAAAATTTCTTTGGCCCACTACCAACACTCTCTTTTTAACGTGTCTGATTGATCACCAAATTAAAATTCTTTTTATACAATACAATTCTGACACTCTTAACTTTAAGAACACTACCACCAACTCACTCCACAAATAAACCAGCTCCACAGTAAATCTGGCGTTGAAGCACACCGGGGAGGCACTCAGCCTCTCCCGGTGGGGCCCTATGATGAAGCATGTCACCAACTAGTGGTGAGAGGGCTTTCTATACAAACCTAATTGGTTTTGTACTCCCATTTCTTTCTCATGCTCTTCAAAGTTGTGATTACAATAATTACACTCCACTCTGACTATCTCATCTACCATAACCTTCAACTCACTCTCTATGAATTTGGGCATATTATGTTTTGCCATGGTGTGTGGTGTGCAAAGTGGTTGTGGGTGCAGGGGTGTGAGTGGTGGGTGTGGTAGTGATGTGTATAGTGTGTGATGTGCAGTGGGGTTAGTGGTGCAGGTGTGGAAGTGGTGGTGGTGCTGTGTGTGGTGTGGCTAGTAATGTGTTCTTTGCCTCTCCTTTCAGCTGTGGTGTTGAGCCCTTCACTTCTGGAGTATTGCTAAGGATTCTGGTCAGGGAATGGGCTGGTTTTATACCCAGCTATGTGGGTGTGTCCAGAAAGGGGAGTGCTGTCAGGTGTGTTGTGTGGGTAGTCCTGGGATTTTTATTTTCATTATTGCCATGTGGTTGTGTCATTGTGGTGTGTTTTGTGTTTTTGGGGGGCTTTGCTAGTTTGCTGTGTGCACTTTGTGGCCTTATTGTGTTTTTTACTGTCGACCTCCATATTTGTCACGGATCGTCTGGAGCTCTTCCGCCGGCTCTCCCATTCATCACTGTTTGCGACCGCGGCAGTTGGAAACAGCTAAACATACGCGGGAACATCGGGGATATCCTAATTTCACGTGCGGTGGCTCCGCTATACTTGCGGCAGTTTGGTATTTTTCGGCCACAAATCCGACTGCCGCGGACGGGTTTTGACCATCTCCGCCCGCTACGGGTGTTTTTTGTCGGGTGATCCTAATTTGGCCGCCGTTTTTTCCTCGGTACCGGCGGGCATTTTTTTCCCGCTTCCATGGCGGTCGGGGTGATTTTCTGACTGCCATCCTAATAGGCCCCTAAATCGTTTGCTTCACATTTCTCATACTTATGAGACAGATCATGGATTTCTCATGAAGGAGGACAGTGAATAAATACAGTAGAAAGGGCTGACTTAACTTCCCTCTGAAATCTGAGCCAAAGAATGCATCTTAATCACTGCTTTACCGAGCTCTCAAGTTTCCCAGTATCCTGTTAAGTTACCTTGGGTGTTTTAATTTTTTTTCCTTCAGTTTTATATGGAGCGCATGTTGCTACAGGGTTTTGTTACCTTTACATGAGCTAAAGATTCTGTCAAAAAAGGTCCATGTTTCCCAAGGATCCGGAAGAAGTGATTTCATTAGCCCAGAATTAAAGCAAGGCGAGCTGATGCTGGGACGCGAGCCAGGTTCCCCAGTGGCCAGTACCAAAGTCGGCAGCTGTGGAAATTATGCCATATCACATCTTCCTGTTTGCATTTTAGAGTTTATTCACGTTTGTGTAATACCTAAGAGTAACCACATTTCAAGAAAAACGAAAATTATAGAAGTGATAGAGCGCGCGGGTCACCCGACCAATAATTTCGCCACTTCCGGCTTCGGGCCCATATATTTCAAATCTCCATATACATTGATCGGATGACCTCACGGTCTACTACCAATAATTGTGTGAGTTCCTTTCGTTATTCTTTAAAGTACCCGACTTACCATCCACCGATGCAGGTACCTATGACCACAATGGATCAGGGAGCTAGCTGTAAAAGGAAAGGCAGCAAAATACAAACCCAACAAATAACATTCAAAACTCCTTGTAAAATGACCACGGACAACTGGAAGTTTTAAAGTCTTTATCTAATTTAGTAAAATTCAGAGAGTATCAAATTCACAGTAATTAAGCAATCAATAACCAGAATAACATAAAGTACACAGCTAAATAGCAAATAAGTCAGTGCAACCATTTATAAGCTAATGGAACCAGGGCACATTCAAAATGAAGGACCAGAAATTAGAACATTTAAGATGAATCACTAAAGATGGGATAGTCTTTGATTAGGACTAGTATTCTGAAATTATCTCAAGGAAATGAGACAGGATTTTGGGATATAGGTATATATCTATAGGAGAGACTATAAAGAGAAACACGCTATGCATCAAGGCAAAAGTTCTTTAGACAGTTTAAGTAAGGATGTTCTAGACCATATCAGGAAGTGACAAACTGCAATGCAAAATAAAATTTCTAACAGGTAGGGTAACATAGGAACACGTTATGAAATAAATGCAAATGAGTTTATGATTCAATGGTTGCGGAAAGCATGGAAAATTTACATATGCAAAGGTATGTCTTTATTGAAGCAAAAGACAGGAAGTTTAGAAAGGTGCAAGATTCAGAGCTTTCAGAGTGATATTTACCTAGACTGGTGTGGAAACCAAACCCTGGCTACGGGTCAGTTAAGGACAGGAACCCCTCAAGGAAGGATACCCCTCAATGGACAGCAGGTGCAGAATGGACACCCAGGACAGGACAGGAAGACCAGATTAGAATCAGGACAGGACCGTCAGGACAGGACCGTCAGGACAGGACCCTCAGGACAGGACCGGCACCCGCAGTTCGGAAGCAACGCCTGCGCTCCACCCTCTCTGCAGCTATCGATCAAGACCCCGATTGGGTCAGCGAACTCCCAGCAAAGTGCTCCGCCAGCACTTTAAGGTTTAGTAAAACCTTAGTCTATGGTCAAATTTCGGACAGAGTGCTCCGCAGCGCTCTGTATCTTCAGTCACCTATTGAGTGCGTTGGGTCAGTGACAGGTCAGCTAAATCAGACAAGTCGGACAATTTCCCTAGGTGAACCCAGGGTAGATATACTGTTTTGGGACGGTGTACCACCCCCCAATGTTGCAAAGTGTCAGAATCCCTCAATTTGGATTGGTCCTAAGGTAGGTTTTGGTTAACACACCAATCAGAACAGACTATTTGGAGGCCTAATTTGAATAGTAAGGTGCCGCCTAGCAAGATTGGGGTTCCCATGAGAAACTGCATGGAATACAATAAGAACTGTTCCTTTGTAACAACTCGAGGACAGTCGATTCCATCTTGCCAGGTCAAAGGTGGCTTTCACATAAGCATCTTGCTTGTGGCTGCCAGCTGGCTGAGTTCCACCGGTCAAGGCTGCCACTGGCTGCGTACCATGAGCATGCGTAGAAGCGACCTTCAATATGGCTCCCAACCGGTTCGGACCCCCATTTCCCGCAGAACATGAAAAGTAAGCGAGAACAAATTAAAACATAGAAGTGAATGTATGTAAACACATCATTGGTTTTGTACTTTAAACTTATCATTATAAAAATATACTATGCAATTGAAATATTAGCAACATATACACGATCACAAGAGCATCACCACGTTATTCACGAAAGCTGTGTATTACGCATGCGCACCCTTTCCCACCAAACTTATAACTACGTCAGGTCACGTGAGTGTGACTGACGCATGCGCAAAAGCAATTTTCCAAGCGGCGGCCATGTTTAGGGACATGGATTAGTTCTATTAGAAAACACATAAGCAAGCCTCATCTACTTCGTTCGTATATAAAAATAAAAGATTAGTAAGACGTACAAATTTTATTAATTGATTACACACGGGCGAGGTTCATGACTCGAGCAAGTCGCAATGCGAAGCTTGCTCTATCAATCCCCTCTTTGATGATATTTACTATCATCACAAAATAATGGAACCAGATGCCAACTTCTCACACTTTATACAACTCTATCTCTTCCAGCAAGCGATTCAGCTTCTCTTTCTCATTTTTGGTAGGGTGAGAATTTTTCACCTTTTTGTATATCTGATTATTCATTTCCTCTAATTCAAGCTCATCCACACTTCGTTTCACTCCTCTGGCATTCACTTGATGCTTTCTGGTGTGCTTACGGCATTTGCAACAGACGAATATGAAAAATAGGATAAGACCTATAATTCCAATTGGCATCAGTACCTTAAACAATAAGCTTTTACCTAAGCTAGCAAGCCAATGACCTACATTTGAGAGACCATCTACCAGTCTCTTCCAGGCACTGTCAACCTCGAGTGGTTTGAGTTCCTTTTCCAAATTAGTAATGTTTTTCACATATCTTTTGAGCTGCACACTTTTGTCCGGAATATAAGTGCAACAATGTTGCGCCTTCAACATCCGGCAGACTCCGCCCTCTTTTGCCAATAAGGTATCAAGAGCAAGTCTGTTCTGCAAAACCATTGATCTGATCGCAACCATTTCGGTATTGACCAGCAGAAATCCATGAGCTGTGTCCGTAGACAACACATCCACTATGGTGGACAATTTGCAAATTCTGTGAGTGTTCAGGACCACTCCCACTCCAGGTATCAGTGCACTGAAAATACTACCCATTATTTCACCTAGGCTTTCTCTTTTACTACGCACTAAGCCATTAGTATTTTCACTGCTTCCAGCAACTTCATTCACATGGTATATTTTCGGGAAGACAATGCCAAAATAGCAGCTTCCATACCAGTGATCCGGCAATTTGAAATAAGCCTTGTCTCCACATATATAATAAATTCCAGGAAACACAGGCTCTGACCCATTTTTGAAACCCCATCCTCCAATTACCTTATAATTATGTTCACATTCACTGGAACCAATGAAAATGTTATTATAGTAGCTAGTCTTCTCGCGGTGAAGACATAGCTTTCCCTTCCTTTCAAAATCCAGCAACAGAGCAGGTCCCGCCCCACCATTTGAGGTGCCCTCCATGTCCTCAGCCCATTTTGGCGTTTTCTGTCCCTCATCATCTGCCTTTCTTTGTATTTTTATTCTCCTCCTCTCTGCCATGTTCAGGAACATCTTTTCCTGCTCACGCAAAGAACAGGTCAAGTTATCTCTGTGTGCGTCACCTATGTCTATATTACCTATAGTCAGAAAGTATTCGCCCATATAGCGAGTAACGTCACTTTTGGTATGTACAGGATTCAGGTTCCACCGCTTTTATCCTCAGCCTCAATTTCTTTATGAATCCAGGCTCAAGGTGCTTTCTTTTCTTAAGTCTTTTAGTTGGCACTGGGATTTCGTTTTCTTCTATTGCTCTTTTATTTTCATTAGTCGGTGGCAATTCTGCTTCTTCTTCTTCCCTTCCTATCTGACTAGTTCCAGGGCTCGTATCTGTTTCTTCTGCCTGTTTACTAAACTGGCCTTGTTCAGGAGAGTTTTGTTTTTGCTTTTCAAATGTCTCTGCCTCTGTTTCCTGAACACGTTCTTCTAACCCTATCTGATCCTGTTCGAGCACTTCGATCTCTTGATTTTCTTCCGCTCGAATCTCTTTACTAGGTCTAATCTGTTGTTTTTCGACTTCTGGAGTTTAGGGAGGTGTATCAATTATTTGCTCAGTCCCTGTCTGACCTTCTCCTTCCTCAGTTTTGATGTGAATCTCAATAGTCGGAGGTTCTTCGCCTGTGCCTTGCTTTTCCTCTCTATTCCACTCTCTACCTTCCCAAATTCGCTCTCTTGTTCTTATTGGGTCTTTTGTGAGGTCAATCAAGGGTATCCACTCATCTGGCCATATGCTCGGCAGCTCGTCATCAGCTACTTCTGGACCAACATCTGGGAACCCCTCAGCAGGCTTGACTCTTGGTAGCTCGTCATCAACTACCCCTGGACCAACGTCTGCGGACCCCTTAGCTTGACTGGTACTGGGCTGTACGTCACCTTCTCCAGCCTCCTCGTCTGGTAGTACCTTCTGGGTGTGGCTGGCGTGGATCCAATAGGGAACACCTGCACACTTTACTGCTGTGGTTGTTACCAGGATTACTTGGCGCTTCTGTCCCCACCTTGGTGCCAGGCAGCTCGACCGAGTATGCTTCTTGATTTTGACCCAGTCCCCTGGAACCAGTTTGTGGAGAGGAGTCGTTGGATTGGCGACGGCGTCTTCTCCGATATAACGCACTTGGTCACCTAATCTCTTGCAGTATTCAAGCACCAAATCATCAGTAATACTCAACAGTTTGCTTCCTGGTACCCACGATTGTCTCATCACTCTTCCCATCAGGATTTCATGGGGGCTCAGGCCTGTCTTCCGGTCTGGAATACTTCGGAGTCCCATCAGAACAAGTGGCAGGGCCTTTACCCAGGTCATGCCAGATGCATCACACAATTTTGCTAGTCTTGTTTTTATAGTCCCGTTTATTTGTTCCACCACTCCAGAAGCCTCTGGATGATATGCACAGTGGAGTTTTTGCGAGATCCCAAAGGCCTTACAGAGTTGATCGATCACATCATTCTGAAAATGTCGGCCTCTATCTGATTCAATAGTGACTGGAACCCCGAATCTAGGTATCAGTTCTTTCAGTAAACACTTGGCTACTGTCAGTGCGTCACTTTGGGGAGTAGGGTAAGCTTCCACCCACTTTGAAAATAGGCAGACAATGACAAGGACATATCGCTTCCCCTCACAACGTGGCATGGTGATGAAATCAACCTGTATTCTCACAAAGGGACCCCCTGACCTCCCAATTCTCCCTAGTTCCACCATTGTTCTCTTGCCGGCATTGAACTGTTGACATGACAAGCACCTCTGGCAGAGGGACTCTGCTACTTTCCTGAACTTTTTGCTGTACCAAGTCTGTTGGAATACCAGAATCATGGCGTCCCTACCAATGTGTGATCCCTCATGTATCAGTCTAGCCATTGTGCCAAGCAAGTGTCTGGGTAACACAGGCATACCATTTGGGCCCAAGATGACACCATCCTCACGTCTTGGTCTACAACCTTCTTCCTTCCACTTCTCTCTCTCTTGCCATGGTGTCGCCTGCTGCCATTCTCTCACTTCATCCCATGTAGGCACTTCTTCAAACACTCGAAGTTGGCAGCTGTTTCCGGCCCCCCCCGTTTTGGATTTATTATCAGTCAATCCGTGGCGCATAATTTTGCCACTCGATCAGCGAAATAATTTCCCAAAGATACAGGGTCAAGGCCCTTCTTATGAGCAACACACTTGACCACTGCCAATTCCTTTGGTAACTGGATTGCCTCTAGAAGGTCTTGAACAACTTTTCCATTTCGGATAGGGGTACCTGATGAAGTCAGGAACTCCCTCTGTAGCCATAATTGGCCAAAGTCATGCACAACTCCATAACAGTACTGACTGTCAGTATACACTGTTATGCGTTCGTTTTTTCCCAATTTGCAAGCTTTTATCATGGCGATCAATTCGGCTACTTGTGCAGACTTTACTCCAAATAAATAACCTGCTTCTTCAATTTTGGTTAAGGAGACTACAGCATAGGCAGCATTCAGGCCTCCTTGTTCATGTCTTAGGCATGAACCATCCACAAACAATTCCTTGTCATGTATAGACAAAGGGGTTTCTTTAATGTCTGGGCGTGGTTTTGTGCAAAATTCTGTTAAATCAATGCAGTTATGCTCATCTTCCTCCCCATCTTCCATATCCATTGAGTTGGGAAGCAGAGTGGCGGGGTTCAGAATGTTGCACCGGACAATTGTTATATTTGCAGCACCCACGAGAATCCTCTCGTATTTAGTCAGCCGACTAGGGGTGAGATACTGAGTTTTCGTTCTTGTTAGTAAAATCACCACTCCATGCGGAACATACACAGTTACAGGATGTCCCATGACAATGGATTCACTCTGCTCTAAACTTGTGCAAGTAGCAGCTACTGCTTTCAGACATCCTGGTAATCCAGCAGCCACTGGGTCCAGGGTGGCAGAGAAATATGCCACAGGCCTTCTGGTCGTGCCATGTTCTTGGGTTAGGACTGACAATGCGCAATTATCGCGAGTGTCACAGAACAGGGCAAATTCCTTGGAATAGTCTGGCATTCCCAACGCAGGGGCTGTACACAGACAATCTCGCAATTTTGTGAAGGCTGTTAAGCTTTCATCATCCCATTCTACGATATCCGGTGTTCCTCTCTTGGTCATTTTTATCAAAGGCCTAGCTAGGACTGCGAATCCCACAATCCATTGCCTGCAGTATCCTATCACTCCAAGGAACATTCTGACTTCTTTCTGAGTACGGGGTAACTGCATCTTTTGAATTATTCTCACTCTTTCTGATGTTACTTTCCTGATGCCTTTTTCTATCTGGTGCCCCAGATATTTCACTGATTTTGCACAGAACTGTAATTTTTCAGGTGCCACTTTATGTCCCTTCTCACTCAGGTGATTCAGTAGGGCAATGGTGTCAATCACACAATCCTTATGACTTTTGGACGCCACCAAGAGGTCGTCAATGTATTGCACCAAAACAGAATTTCCAGGTAAGACCAAAGTTTCCAAGCATTTTTTCAAGATCTGATTAAAGATAGAGGGGCTCTCTGTGTACCCCTGGGGGACCCTGTTCCAGACATACACGTGACTGTTGAAAGCAAATGAGAAAATAAATTTGCTGTCTGGATGCAAGGGAATGGAAAAGAATGCATGACATAGGTCTATCACAGTGAACCACTCAGCATCCCAGGGAATCTGGTACAGAATCACTGCTGGGTTCGGCACAATAGGACAACAAGGAACCACTATTTTGTTTACCTTTCTTAGGTCCTGCACTACTCTGTACTTGCCACTAGGCTTTTTGATGCCCATAATGGGTGAGTTGCAGGGGCTACTCATTACTTCCTGTATGATGTTTCCTTCTAGCAGTTTCTGTATTTCCAGGGCAACACCTGCTCTCACTTCTGCATTCATTCTGTAGGGTTTAGTATTAGGGTATACTGCATTGTCCTTAATGGCTATCTGTATGGGGTCTACGTTTTTCATTAATCCTACATCTTTTCCGGTAAAGTCCCATACCTCTGGCTTCACTGTTTCTTGGAGTTCTTTGGGCAAATCCTGCATAGTCATTTGTTTAATTTCTGAGTCGGGTCTGATTAACATTAATTTATAAATGCCATCTTCATCTGGGGTCTGAATTTCAACACCCTTTGGTGTGCAAAAGATGGTACAGTTCATTTTGCACAACAAATCACGTCCCAGTAAGTTCACTGGACTGGTGTCACAAACGACAAATCTATGCATTTCTTTAAAGTTTCCAATTGAGATCTCCATGGGCTCGGTAACAGGAGTACTAATCAGTTGATTAGATACCCCCACTACTTGGATTGCTTCTCCCGAGAGGGGTAGGTTTGGAACGTCCACTGTTCTTACAGTAGAACGGGTAGCGCCAGTGTCCAACAGAAAGGTGACATCATTTCCGTCAACCTTTCCTTCAATGTATGGCCCTGACTGGTCTACCGGCAAGGAGGCGCCAAGTACGCACTCCTCGTCCTCCCCTCTCAGGCCCCGTCAGTACTGGTCATCACAAAGGAAGGTATCATTTAGTAAATACTGCGAAGTTGCTGTATTTCTGTTCTCATTGCTCCCCCAGATTTCTACGTCCTCACCCTGCGTGGATTTTCCCTTAAATACTGGCTTTGGTGCTCTGGGCAACTGAATCGTTTTTACCTGTTGTTGGGTCTTTCTTGGTCTTTCATTCTGCGTCTGTGGAGTTAAATCAGGTGTTTGGGAGTTATCATCCTGCAAATAGGGACACTCGTCTCGCCAGTGTCCAATTTCTCCGCACTGGTAGCAGGGAAATTTCTTCTTTGCCTCCTCCCTGCTCATTTTGGGCCGGGGCTTTCCTCCACCCCCACCCCCAGGACCTTGGTTCTGAGTAGATTTAGCCATTTTATTCAATTGCTTTTCCTGCTGTTCGGCGAGCTTCACTTGAGCCCACATCACCTTTTCCTTGAGGGCCTTTTTCTTTTCTGCCATCTCGTCCTCACAGTATTTTGCGTACCGTAGGACCTCATCCATCTTTTTAGTATGCCAACAGATTTTGTTATCTTTTATCCATTGACAAATTTCGGGTCTTAAACCATTTACAAACCTGTAAATAAAATGTGTCATATCCTTCATCTCGATGTTATCTATACCACTGTATGTTTTGAACACCTGCAACAGCCTTTCATAAAAGGAGTGCACTGTCTCGTCTCTTTCCTGCGTGGTTCTATCTATCTTGGTCCAATCAGTTTCCTTTGCTGGCACTTTTAGTTTCAGATGCTGTATTACCTGTTCATATTTTCTCATTACTTCCTTCGATGGTTCCCCTGTTTTTTCATCTCTCATGTATTCCTCACTAGGCCAAGCTATGGCTATTTTACACTCGGTCCATAGATCTACAGGGACCACTATGTCGAAAAACCCATCCAGGTCCTTCCACAGGCATTTTTGCACCTTTACAAACCTCTCCACCTGCCTGTACCAATCCACGGGTTTTTCGCGTAATTTCGGGAAATCGTTAGTGAAGGACACAATATCCTGTCTGGACCATGGAACGTGCACATATTTTCCACCTGGTACTTCGCGCATAGGGCATAACTGTTCTGGTTTGTCAGGTTCCTTTAGCAAGAATTCGGGAGTTGCCTGCCTAGACCTGGCCTCATCCTTTTTCTTGACCCATCTAGCTTTCCACCTTTCCACATCTCCCCATTTTTGCAATACTGTCAATAGTTCTTTGACCTGTGCTTTCTTCCCTGAAACATTCAAGTTTTCCAAATCCTTGTCTGAGAAATCTGCCCTGTATGGTTTCTGCAGTGGTTTCGATTTTGAAATATCTATTCCCATGCTAGCAGCAGTGTCTGTCAGTTTTTCATGAAGTACTCGGGTATTTCGGGTGAGACTCTTGCAGATAAACAGCATTTCGTCTTCGGACGAGGTATTTAATCTGTCTAATCCTACGTTTCCTGCCATCAATTCCTCTATTTCTATTCTCAGCTTGTAGAGATCTAAAGGTTTCGTTGGGGACGCTTGTTTTTCAAATTCTTGACTCCATCTTTCGATTTCTTCAGGAGTCACCAATGTGACACTCTTCGTACCTGAGGTCGATTCCATTTGAATTTCCCTTGCGTTAAAAGGATTATGTCTTTTCTGTATCCTTTTTCCGGCATTTCTAACGGGCAGATCTAGCAGCGAGACCTCCGACTCGCACTCACTTGTCTGGTCATCTACAATTAATGGTTCTGGTCTGGTCGGTGCAATGACAGGAGTAATTACTGGAGGTTTCGGACTCCCTTGACGGTCCCCGTACAACGGAACCACCGGTCCGATAGTTACTGGGATCGTTAAGGCTTCAGGACTTGCATTTAGCTGTGACATTTTCTGTATTATCTCAGCTCTCTGTTTTGCTAGCGCTTCCCGCTCTTTCTCTTCTATTAACCTGTCCAAGGATTTGTCATGTAACACCTGCGGTGTTAGAATGGGAGCATAACTCGGGGCAGTGGGATGTGTCTCACTTGGTCCTCCGCCATAATTAGGTTTCTGAAACAAACTTCCTGTGCCTAGAATTCTCGGATCTTCCTCATCCCGGGGCTGCACTAACGGCAATCCTAAACCTAAGGACCTCACCTCACCTCCGTAGGGGGGACGTGAGCAAAAATCTCCTTCCCGTGAATGTCCCATCTCCCCACCAATTGGTCTCCTTGGGTAAATACTTCTGGTTTCTACGGGTCCTAGATTCTCAGTATAAGGAGGAATTAGATAATCCCCTCCTACACTTGCAGACCTGACCTCTTCTCTTTGTAGAGGTCTCCGGGGAATATCTCCTGCACTCGAAGGTCGGTGTCCCTCATTATAAGGAGGCGGACTTCTCATGCATATGTCATCTAACAATTCGTCATCTGATTCTCCGAGGGGCCCCCAGTGTTTGGATTTCTCCGTCCTTTCCCCCCCCCCCAGGAGGATCTTCTGCTGGCATCATGGGAAACAGTCCCTCAACAATCATGCTCTGTCTCCATTCTTTCATCTTTTTGTCTCGGGTTTCTTGTTTCAGTTTTGGGTAATACTTTGTCAGCCCTTTGTCCATTCGGGGCTTTTCTCTTTGGAAAGCCTCAATCTCCCATTCCTCTAATGCCTCATACTGCGTTAGTCTCGGTCTGGGATGTAATTCATTCATTCGGGTTCTTAAATTGAATAGGATCCTACCATTAAAGGTACCTTCTAACGGAAAGGCCATTATTCCGTCATCTTGTGTGTATTTCACCCAATTTTCTAACCATACACATGTATTGTACCCTCTGTCGAACATCATGAAAGAGGCGGGAGTATTTGGTGGTGGGATAACAATGCCCTCTCTAGTTTTGATCGGCTTGTCCTTTTTGAAGTAATTCTTTACCTTATTTACAAGGGACATTCTTCTCTTATTTCCGTACATAATGTTGTATCTATTAGCTTTCCACTGATCTCTTTCGAACCCTAGATGTCTTGGATCAGGTCTAGTCTCTGGAGTATACGAGTGCCACATACGATTCCTACGCTTAGCTTTGTTTACAAAATTACTCCCAATCAAAATGCGTCTTGTAGTTCCGTGCGACCAATGAGGTGCACGAGTTCAAATATTTTCGGCCAATGGGTGCGCGGCCCCTTCGCGAGACAGTCCTCACGCTCCGGCGCTCACCCCTCCTTCACAATTCCAGCCCTGCTACCCGCCTGCTGCGTCTACCAATCCCAGCGCGGCACAGAGTGACGTCAGAGAAGCTTCGCGACTGACTCCCTCCTTTCACAAGGTAACGGAAACTTTCTTTCTTTCTAAAGTGCTCAGTGCTTGGTTATTTTACAACGAATACACATTCGCCACAGTGCTCAAGTGTCTAGACAGGAAAAGTTTCACTGCAAGTAAACTACTTCCATTTACTTTTCACACTCCGCGGGTAGATCTCTTCCGCCTACCCTTCACTCTAGCATCAGTGAACCTGTTACTTCCCTAGACCCATCCACTCTTTCCGGGATATATCCGAGTCTAAGGTTTCCCAGCGGACCCTTTTGCTTTCACCCAAGCTCCGATGAACCTGCTACTCTTCCGATGTGACCCTTATTAGGTTACGCCACTATGGGAATTTTGCCAATGAACCTCGTTGCTAACATTTATTCACACATGTATTCCGAAAAAGCCCTAGTTAGTGCTTCCGGTTCTGCCTAACCTGCACCTAACCTTCCTTGAGCCTGCGACCTCGAGGCAAGTAGATTCTATTCACCACTTGCCATTCAATTCCCCGGGGATTTCCGACAACACTTAACAAACCGTTTTACATACGCATGGATTAATACATATAACAATATAAGAACAAGAAAAACAATTTTAAAACAATTCATAAATTTCAAAAGCAACACATCTCAAGAGAGTGATCAAGTCTCTGAAATGGCAGCTCTTGTAGCAGCAATAATGTCAGCAGCTACCGACTTGGCTAGCCTAACTAGTCCTACCTAACCTTTAACTATTCCCTAACCATAACTCTGCTACCAGAAAATTACTGATAGAGCGCGCGGGTCACCCGACCAATAATTTCGCCATTTCCGGCTTCGGGCCCATATATTTCAAATCTCCATATACATTGATCGGATGACCTCACGGTCTACTACCAATAATTGTGTGAGTTCCTTTCGTTATTCTTTAAAGTACCCGACTTACCATCCACGGATGCAGGTACCTATGACCACAATGGATCAGGGAGCTAGCTGTAAAAGGAAAGGCAGCAAAATACAAACCCAACAAATAACATTCAAAACTCCTTGTAAAATGACCACGGACAACTGGAAGTTTTAAAGTCTTTATCTAATTTAGTAAAATTCAGAGAGTATCAAATTCACAGTAATTAAGCAATCAATAACCAGAATAACATAAAGTACACAGCTAAATAGCAAATAAGTCAATGCAACCATTTATAAGCTAATGGAACCAGGGCACATTCAAAATGAAGGACCAGAAATTAGAGCATTTAAGATGAATCACTAAAGATGGGATAGTCTTTGATTAGGACTAGTATTCTGAAATTATCTCAAGGAAATGAGACAGGATTTTGGGATATAGGTATGTATCTATAGGAGAGACTATAAAGAGAAACACGCTATGCATCAAGGCAAAAGTTCTTTAGACAGTTTAAGTAAGGATGTTCTAGACCATATCAGGAAGTGACAAACTGCAATGCAAAATAAAATTTCTAACAGGTAGGGTAACATAGGAACACGTTATGAAATAAATGCAAATGAGTTTATGATTCAATGGTTGCGGAAAGCATGGAAAATTTACATATGCAAAGGTATGTCTTTATTGAAGCAAAAGACAGGAAGTTTAGAAAGGTGCAAGATTCAGAGCTTTCAGAGTGATATTTACCTAGACTGGTGTGGAAACCAAACCCTGGCCACGGGTCAGTTAAGGACAGGAACCCCTCAAGGAAGGATACCCCTCAATGGACAGCAGGTGCAGAATGGACACCCAGGACAGGACAGGAAGACCAGATTAGAATCAGGACAGGACCGTCAGGACAGGACCCTCAGGACAGGACCCTCAGGACAGGACCGGCACCCGCAGTTCGGAAGCAACGCCTGCGCTCCACCCTCTCTGCAGCTATCGATCAAGACCCCGATTGGGTCAGCGAACTCCCAGCAAAGTGCTCCGCCAGCACTTTAAGGTTTAGTAAAACCTTAGTCTATGGTCAAATTTCGGACAGAGTGCTCCGCAGCGCTCTGTATCTTCAGTCACCTATTGAGTGCGTTGGGTCAGTGACAGGTCAGCTAAATCAGACAAGTCGGACAATTTCCCTAGGTGAACCCAGGGTAGATATACTGTTTTGGGACGGTGTACCACCCCCCAATGTTGCAAAGTGTCAGAATCCCTCAATTTGGATTGGTCCTAAGGTAGGTTTTGGTTAACACACCAATCAGAACAGACTATTTGGAGGCCTAATTTGCATAGTAAGGTGCCGCCTAGCAAGATTGGGGTTCCCATGAGAAACTGCATGGAATACAATAAGAACTGTTCCTTTGTAACAACTCGAGGACAGTCGATTCCATCTTGCCAGGTCAAAGGTGGCTTTCACATGAGCATCTTGCTTGTGGCTGCCAGCTGGCTGAGTTCCACCGGTCAAGGCTGCCACTGGCTGCGTACCATGAGCATGCGTAGAAGCGACCTTCAATATGGCTCCCAACCGGTTCGGACCCCCATTTCCCGCAGTACATGAAAAGTAAGCGAGAACAAATTAAAACATAGAAGTGAATGTATGTAAACACATCATTGGTTTTGTACTTTAAACTTATCATTATAAAAATATACTATGCAATTGAAATATTAGCAACATATACACGATCACAAGAGCATCACCACGTTATTCACGAAAGCTGTGTAATACGCATGCGCACCCTTTCCCACCAAACTTATAACTACGTCAGGTCACGTGAGTGTGACTGACGCATGCGCAAAAGCAATTTTCCAAGCGGCGGCCATGTTTAGGGACATGGATTAGTTCTATTAGAAAACACATAAGCAAGCTTCATCTACTTCGTTCGTATATAAAAATAAAAGATTAGTAAGACGTACAAATTTTATTAATTGATTACACACGGGCGAGGTTCATGACTCGAGCAAGTCGCAATGCGAAGCTTGCTCTATCAGAAGCAATGCACTCTAGGTGCTGCTAGCTTCAATGTTACCAGAGTCAACCTCCTGTCGAAGAGGTTTCTGTGCATGACATCGGTTTCTACTTTTGCTTGTTTACGACCCCCGCCAGCTGGCTGCACACGTAAGTGATGTCCAATAGAATAAACAGCAAGCTGCCCTGAAAGTCAAAGCGTGCATGATGCGCTGAATGTTGCAGGAAAGCATGTCGTGCCTGCAGTAGGAGAAAACACATTACAGAAAATAGTGCTTACAGACTTAAAAAGACATCTGAGTAACAACTAGAGTAAAAAGGCCAGTCCTCATGGGAGGTTTTAAATGAAGACAAGGCAGGACTAAGGAGGGAATAACAAGCCTCTTAATGAATCAGAAGTCAGCATTTACGAAGGACAATGACACACGCCAATGACAAATATGAGTGGAAAGAGGGCGTGCCCTCTATTCCGTACTCTACTACAACAAGTCTCGCAGAGCAGTGCATGCGCCATGAATCTAGGCTCGACCTAATAATGTGCTATTAAAATATTGATACGAAAAAATTGAGCACTACAATTTTAAATCTAAATTGAGTCTATGGAAATGAAGAACATAGGGAATTCAATAAAACTGAATATTTTGATAGTGACTTTAACAAAATATTGTTAGTCAAAATATAAAACAAATAATATATAAACTTCATCACAATAAACAGAACATGCGAAAATATCAAAAAATAAAATATCGAAAATACATTATAAACAAATTATTAAAATAAATACATATACAACTATATAAATCACAACAAAAATGTGTGAAAAAATAGCTACACCTTAATTAGCATTTACCACATAAGGAAAACATAAAAAATTACAATGTACTATAAAATAAATGATAAAACTATCACTTTTGTGCCATCACCCTGCAAAGAAGACAGAAGTCTGCCACACTGTCCAAATAAATTCAGCAATCAACTAGACAATGTACATAAAAGTACTTACATAATTTAAACACCACATCTCTAAAAAACAACTTCTAAAATATAATTATCAACAAAATAAAACTAAATATATTTCTATATTTTTTCTCATACCTGCAGGACTCAAAAACAAGGAAAACAATATCCAAATAAACCAAAGTGAAGAAATAAAATGCTCAAACTATAACGCACCCAACACAAAAAAAATCAACTTGAAAATATATGTGACATGAACAAAAATGTGTTAAATATTTCATATTAATTACTAAATTAACAAATAGAAAAATATATTTAATATTTATTTTATTTTTTAAATTAACTATAGAAGTGAATATGCCCAATGAAGCCATTTTAACAGAACCACAGAAAGGGAAAATCCTGCTCATGCAGCAAGGCTACTCCTACTGTAAAGAACCTAGCACCAAATAACATAGCCACTGGAAATGTTCTAAATCTAAATAGTTGCTACCAAAGATCTATCACTGTAAATGACCAAGTGGAATAAATAACTGAGCATAGCAAACTGCCAGATATGCCAGCACGCCCATAGAATACCTACTCCCTGTATAGTCTAATTACTGTCTATTTCAAATTTAAAGAGAACCACATCTAAAAGAAGAAGTGAAAGAATAGATAATGCTGCACCAAAAACGTTTTGGGAAAGAGTCATCCCAGAACATTTCACTGTAACCCGCACTAAAGAGGATTTTTTGTTATAAGAAAAAAGATCTATCATATTTGCTACTGTAAAAAACATACAAGCACTAACACAATGCGCTATATGGATTATTGATGGAACATTTTAAACATACCTACCTCTGTTTACCAGCTATGCAGGGTCTATGGGCAATTACAATAACATAACATACCTCTCTAACTTGGCTAGACAGATACTAAATGGCATGGTAGTCCCCACAACCTTCAGTGACCACAGCCCAATAGAAATCAAATTAATGTCACACCACAGGGAGAAACCCAGGAGGGCCACAGCTCTCTGCAATTTTTAATCCTTATCACATAAACTAAGAGTAGTCTGGAAATTGCAAAACCCTACAAAATACTTCGACTCCATAATTCGGGCTAGCTAGGAGTTGGTGCTCGCCTGCCTGAGGAGGCCCACGGCTCAAAGGTGGTGGAGGCTTTCGTTAATTTATGCCACAAAATGAACATGGGTTTATTAAAACCTGCTTAACCCTCCCCTAATATTTTGAGGTGGTTTAACACTGCCTGCTCAAAAGCTAATAGGGATTTTTGCTTCGCACTAACTACCAAACCCAGGGATCGTTATTTGGTGAGTAATCTCCGTAAGCAATGCAAAATCCATTAAACACACCGTCAGAAAGTTGTAAGCTCTTGCTGGGATACACTCTTACAAACATCCAAACAGGGCTGCAGTAAGATATTTTGGGCAACTGTTACTGAACTCAAATCCAGTTTCAGACCCTCTACCACAATTTCTTGCCATATGACCACAAGCACCTGGAAGGAACATTTTAAGGGAATCTATGCTACCCCTCATCTTGGAGGCACTTTTCAAGTTGACCACATGTTAGTTGCACGTTTTTACACAACTCTGCCAGAGGTTGAGGTTGCGATCCATCAGAGCTCAGGTCACAAGGCACCGGGTCTTGATGGGGTCACCATCGATCTAATCAAACATAATGTATCTTTTTGGGCCCCGCTCCACATAATTATTTGAATAGTCGTGCTCATACTACCCTAACAGCCTCATGGAGCTACTCTGTCATCTTCCCCATATTCATAAAGGGGACAGCCTATCTTCTGCATGCTACAGGCCAATTTCCTTCTAGACAGTACATCAAGAATACTGGACCCGGTTGTATATCATAAAATCGCCTAGTGGATGGACACCAAATCTATACTCTATTTCTGTCAGTACGACTTTAGACGTAAACTAGGGGCCATCGAGCAATGCCTTACTCTCGACCTGGTGCTAGGTTAATATACAGTGGCCAAAAGATCTTCGCTTTACCTAGCATTCATGGACCTGACTTCAGCATTCGACTGTGTAAACTGAGGAAAATTATGGCATATTCTTATTTCTTATGGGCTTGACACTGTTTTGGTCCAGTTTCTGGCCCATTATTATGAGGGAACAAAAGCTAAACAGGAGAAAAGAAAAATCAGCTTGGCATTTTCTTCAGCTAACGTGTCCATATGCTCTCTTCCCGAATCACTGGGTGGGGGATTTCTAGACATATTGTTAAAAATGTATAAATCCCGGTTCCATCTAATTGCTTTGAACAGTGCAGAATTGTGTGATATTTCCAACTGTAAGGTAATCCAGTAGTAAGAAAATAGATTTCTAAGCAGACTTCTGGTACTTCCTATCTTTGCTGCCAATTACATCTATCATAAAAAACTGAGCCTAAGATACCTGGAAGACTTTATCCGTGTCCGGCCGGCACTGCTGTGGTTATCAATACAGAAAAACACGGAGTCTGCCTTAAAAAGAGACAAAATGCTGGACTGCCTCTCCCTTGATAAAGGTTTTCAAATCCTCCGGATTGGTTATGTTAAGACCGTTTATAGTCTTATCAGAATGGAATCTATTTTCAGGGATCCCTCGACCTGTGTTTCATAGGGCGAAAGGAGCATAACTGAGGCTTTTCTCCAGCTCGAGGAGTCCGAGTCCTTCAGACATGTCCTACTGTCATACGATTTTTTGACTTATACGATATTGATAACATCACTAATCATCTATGGACTACTCGCAGCAGATAGGAACATTCACTTTTATTTTGTTTTAGATTAGGCACTGTTAAGTACCTGTTATGCTTTCCCCTGGGCTATACATAGCAACTTGATTCCATATCTTGCTTGTGTGGCGAT
Organism: Lissotriton helveticus; assembly: GCF_964261635.1. Taxonomy (NCBI): domain Eukaryota; kingdom Metazoa; phylum Chordata; class Amphibia; order Caudata; family Salamandridae; genus Lissotriton; species Lissotriton helveticus. Next base: position 1,780,861,409 of record NC_136065.1, read on the forward strand.
ATTTCTAAACAGACCATGCTTAATTTGATCTTTTAATGCAAATTTTATTTGCAATATTCCAAGTTGTTTTTAACCCCTTTTGCAAAGAAGTACTGTTATGGCCTAAATCAATTCAGACTAGCTCTTAGATTCTTATTACTTTTACATAATAATGAAGTGTCTTTTAATGTGGGCGCATTTTTAAAGACTGCCATAACGGCACAAACTATGATGCACTGGTGAGATATTCTGTGCAATTTGGTACTGTATGAGATGTTTTATCCTTTTAACTAAGGCATTTTAGGTATTGTTTAAATCTTATTTTAAATGTTTATGATACAAAATGTTTTTATAACTTTTTGTTCATGCTTACTAGAATCACCTTCTGCAAACATACATGGACAAGTTAATCACACTCCTTGACTACTTTGTGGACACCTTGGTTGACTATATGTACTACTCAGGACACAGATGTCAAACCATGTTCTACATGGAGTGCTCAAATGTATATTATACCACCCGAAACAAACAATCCAAAACCAGCAAAGCAGCAAAAGGAGGGCATAATTTACTTAAAGCTATAATAGGCAGACATCATTCAACACTGTACTAGAAAATATAAATTCCGCAAAAAAGTACAGTTACCAGGAATTAGGAATCCCTATCCCAAATCCTAAAACCCAAACTATTTAAACAAAAACAATACATGCATGAAATCTTATGCAAAAAAAGTAACACTATTCATAGAACTGACACCCCGGCTACCAAGGCTCTATAACATACACCTTTCTGTAAAAAAAATCATCTAGCAAACCACCAGTATTCACTATAAAGAAGAACAATTTATTATAACATCAAATAAATATTATTTATTTTAATATTTATTGAATATATAGTGAAACCATAACTTTCCACTCTGGAACCTGAAGCTGACACGATGGGGAAGTGCCGTGGACTTCGTACAGCTAGGAAGCTTCGCATTCACCGTCATGAAAAGAAATGGCATGACAAGCAATACAAGAAGGCTCATCTGGGTACTGCTCTGAAGGCCAACCCCTTTGGAGGAGCATTTCACGCCAAGGGAATCATCTTAGAAAAAGTTGGTGTAGAAGCTATGCAGCCTAACTCTGCCATCAGGAAGTGTGTCCGAGTACAGCTGATCAAGAACGGCAAGAAAATCACAGCTTTCGTTCCCATCGATGGTTGCTTGAACTTCATTGAGGAAAACGATGAAGTTCTTATGGCTGGATTTGGTTGTGCTGGTCATGCTGTTGGTGGTATCCCTGGAGTCGGTTTCAAGGTTGCCAACGTTTCCCTGTTAGCCCTGCACAAAGGTAAAAAGGAGAGGCCAAGATCTTAAATTTGTTGGATTGTGATCAGTAGCACAATAAAATATTTTCATTCCATATTTAACGAATACTTAAAAATCCAAACAATAATGCAATATTAAAGAAAAAACTCTTCACCAAATACACCTAATTTCACTAAAATCATAACTATACTTACCACAACCATGAAATAAAGTGCAATATATATAAACAAATCAAACACATAGCAGATATATACATTCTCCTACCTTTCCAACTGACACCAGCAGGGCCAGCTCTAAGGTGGTGCGACCAGTGCCACCGCACTAGGTGCTGACTCTTAGAGGTGGTGCCGTATTTGAAAGTATTTAATGTTTTTAAAAGCATGTGCTGCTGCATTGCTGGGCTCCGGCAATATTCATACAAATATAAAAACATAAATATAACTCTGGTGATTAATGTTCTTCCTGGAGAGAGAAGGAGTTTTGTCTAGTGGAAATTGTAACTCATTTTATGGTAGAATAGAGGGTTAATATCCCTGCTGCAAAGAATGTGTACCATGCACATCACAAAGTGCATATAGTTGAAATAGATCAGTGCTTTTGTCAGAGCGATCCTTTTGTTATTAGCAGTGTATATGTTAAAATCCTAACATGGAACAGTGAGCTAATAACTGTCATCAAAGAGCTGCATGCAAACTGCAAGGTATAGATTAGAGCATTATGATTTTTTCCTCCGTATTTTATTATTCAAATGTTTCAAAAATGGTTCCTTTCGGTAAACCAAAAAATCCTTATTATTAAATGTAACCCCCAACCATGGGGTTATGTTTTATATTCTGAGTCTGTGCTTCTCCAGACCAAGCACTCTTAAACTATACTGCCTACCAGTATGGATGACGTGACTCACCTTGCAGTCTTCTGGCGTATGTAGCATTTCCTATACGCTGATTAATACACATATGATTGATTATCTCAATGTAATGTGTGTGTGATGTACAGTGCTCTGACACCCTAAACTGGTATATAACGAATCAAATACATCTGGTAGAGAGAGAGTGGTTATGGAGACTTGAAGGGGCACTGTTGAAGGATGGTAGCGAGGGAGTCCTTGGGGGGGCGCCAACAAACATTGTCACACAGGGCGCCACCAGTGCTAAAGCCAGCCCTGGACACCAGTTTGTTCACATGGATACCTCCAGTTCACAAAAGATCTCTATACCATGCGGAGTCCCCCAGAGTTTCATATTGTCTCCTGTCATCTTCAACAATTAGGTGGAACACCTTTGTGCTCTACCCACAGATAATAGCATTAAGATTCACTAATGTGCAGCTAGTACACAACTCTAATTGAAAGTATCCTCTGCTTCATACATCCTCCAGACATCCAATGCCTCAAACACTGCTTGTACATCATCCAGACCAGGATGTCACCTACCTGAAGCTCACCCTAACCAAAACAGATTTCCTATTATTTGCCAAATCACAAGAATTCACCCTAGACACCAATCTCTCCTTTAAGGAACACATTGACAAAAACCAAGACGGCCTGGTCCCAGCTCTCTCTTCTAAAGAAAGTCAAACTGTTTCTTCCAGAAATGTAATGTAATGTAATGTAATGTAATGTAATGTAAGCACACATTTTTATAGCGCAACTATCGCTCCAAGGAGCATCTTGGCGCTTCACACCCAACCCTGCTGAAATAGGTTGGAAGACAGAAGGCAGTATCACGCAGTACAATCACTACACCAATGCTCTGCAGGCTACATCAGAGAGCGAGAAGATCCATGTTTTCAAAGATCTCCTGAAGTCATTCTCCTTGACTATACAGCGAAGCTGAGCTGGCAATTTATTCCAAGCTCTTGATCCCAACACAAAAAGAGATTTCCCTCCTTTGGTGGCTAGTCTAAATCTGGGTACAACTAAAAGGTTTTGATTGGCAGACCTCAGGCAGCGTGTTGGCATATAGCGTTGAAAGCCCCTCAGAAGATATCTGGGGCCTTGAGACTGAAAGGCTCTAAAGGTAATCACAAGAATCTTAAATAATACACGCTTGTGAATAGGCAGCCAATGTAAAGCTTTAAGCGCCGCCGAGGCAGATGATCTTCTCGGCCAGCGGAGTACCAGGCGAGCTGCAGCGTGTTGGACCATCAGCAGTCTATGCAGCACCGCTTTATTGGTGCCTGCATAAAGACTGTTGCAGTAGTCCAATCTAGATGTTATAAGGGCCACTGCAACAGTCTTTCTGGCTGCCAGAGGAAGAAGATCAAAAAACTTCCTAATGATTTGATGATCTGAAAACACGAGCCCGCTACGGCTACTGCCTGCTGTTTAAATGAAAGTTGGTCATCAAATTTGACCCCAAGATTTCGCGCAGAAGCAATAGTATTAGGGGGAGCTTCTGCGCCTTCAGGCCACCATTGTGAGGGGGAAAACGCGTTTAGAGATCCAAAAGATATTATCTCTGTCTTTCCCGAGTTACATCTGAGGTGATTGTTAGTCATCCACTCAAATGTAGCCCGGAGACAGTTCATCAAATTTTCTTCTGCCCCCGGCAGCTCCCTATCCAGCACTAAAATCAGCTGGGTATCGTCAGCGTACGATATGACTTCAATCTGGTAGGACGCAATCAACTCGATCAAGGGGACCATATAAAGATTAAATAGAACAGGACTCAAACTAGCGCCCTGTGGGACCCCTGAGTTGATGGTCTTTTCCTCAGATTTATAGTCACCTAGTACTATTACCTGACGACGCAGAGATAGGAAATTAATAAGCCATGCCAGCACCATTCCACCCACACCTGCGTTCTTCAAACGGTCGATCAAGATTGAATGTGTGACCGTATCGAAGGCCGCCGATAGATCAAGTAAAATCAGGACGGCCTTCTTCCCTTGGTCCAGTGCCATGCGTAATGTCTCGGCTGAGAACAAAAGAACGGACTCAGTCGAGTGCTTGGACCGAAACCCTGATTGATTGGAGTGTAAGATGTTATTCTCCTCTAAGAAACTCGTCAGCTGGTAATTGACGAATTTCTCCGTCAGTTTAAACACTGCCGGGAGTAGGGAAATAGGACGCAGGTTAGACAGAACGGTTGGGTCTGATAGGGCTTTTTTTTGCAGTGGCATAACCGCTGCACATTTCCAATCATCTGGGATTACAGCAGTGGCCAGCGAAGAGTTGATGATACTATTAATCATTGGATTTAGCTCCGCAGCCAAAGTTCGAAGGACCATGGGCGGGCATGGATCAAATGGGGATCCAGATTTTATGACCGAAATGGCCTGGTACGAGTCCTCCAGAGAGACCTGCGCAAATGATTCCAAACGAGAGGTATTGGGTGTCAAAGCGCCTGTCCTCATTTTATCCGGGTTAACCGGAATGGAGGGACTCAATGGGAAATCCCTGACAATGTCCTGAATCTTCTTGTCAAAATAGTCGGCTATATCATTACAGAGCGAGCGCGAGGGGGGCATCTCCTGGGAGAGTGCAGTGGGATTAGTAAAACTCTTAACTATCTTAAAGATCTCCTTCTGTCCCCTTTCCGAGGAAGAGATAGCCTCCAGATAGTAAGTTTTTTTTGCCAGCTTAATTGCGGCATGATAATTCTTACGTGCCACTTTATAGATGTCACGAGCAGCGAGCTCATATTTCCTTCGCCATCTGCGCTCCAAGGATCTTACTGCACTTAGTTCCATTTTCAAAGCTAATGTGAACCAAGGGGCGCTCTTTTTATTTGTGGAGCCATGTGTGTTACCACTCTTCTTCCTTACATCCAAGGATGAGCCGAATGTTGCTAACCATTCGCAATATTGCTGGTTATCTGTTAACGTGCACCCTGTTAAACCAGGTTTGCTGGCCCTCAACTTCTCCATGAGCTCCGGACGTGCTAGGGCAGTGATCCAATCTGGTTTGTGGCCGGCCGTTTGTAGGTCTGCATTAGAGATCGGAACCTTCTGTTTTACCAAAAGATGAAATGGGATGAGTTTGTGATCTGACCAAGTCAAGGTGTATGGAGCCTTAACTGACAAACCGTCCATATTAGTACAAATGCAGTCCAGGACATGGCCTGCTGCATGAGTGGGTTCCGATGTCAGCAGGGTAAGGCCGAGTGTGTTTATAATATCCATAAAATCACTGGTACCTGGCTCTTTAATGGAGTCTAGATGAAGGTTAAGGTCTCCCATCACCGTACAATGTGCGAACCTAAGAGAAGCTCGCTCAGAGTGTCTCCCACACTTTCCATAAAATCTGTCCGAGGGCCAGGTGGGAGATAGATTAGGGCACCGGAAAAGGAGAGGGAGTCATGGATGGTAAGGCAAAAAGCCATAGCCTCCGCTCCTTTGATGTCAGGCAGTTCAAATGTTGTACATTTGATGGTGGTGCGATAAATAATTGCCAGGCCGCCTCCCCGCTGCAATGGTCTATCCAATCGTTGGATTGAGAAGGCATGAGGGAGAGCCACAGCTAAATCAGGATTGCACCATGGACGAAGCCATGTTTCGGTGACAAATAGGCAATCTAAGTCCATTTCGATGATCAAGTCATGGACATGCTGGGCATTTTTGCATAGCGACCTGGCATTAAGAAGCCCCCCCCGAAGAACAGTTGAGTGAGAGTAAGCATGAGAACTTAATACGGGGGTGAGCTTTGTCTTACAGTGCTGACATACGACTGTTTCCTTCCAAGTATCTGGGGACAAGAGATTGTGACAAGAGGGAGAGTGAATATGAAAGGAGCCCAACCAGTCCCTAGAGTTCACTATAGGTATAGGTATGGGGGCGGCTTCCCTTACCCTTGCCGCAGCCTCGACGCGGACGAGCGCAGACGGGCAGGACTCTGGCTGGACTCCGGCGTGAGTCCGGCAATCCCGCTGCGCGTTCCCGCTGCGCGGCATCAGGCAGGTTTGAGTAGGGCCGAGTTCAGCCAGGCAGAATACTAGGGCGCTCACCAAAATGGCGCCGCGTTTTTGTCCCTGCCTACCACCAAGATGGCTGGGGGCATGGGTATGAGGAGCTAAGTGGCCCACCAAACAGCGGTGAGCTATTTCATTTAAATGCAGGTAAGCGCTATGTGTGCTTTTTAAAAGAAAATAATGTCGGCGATTTAGTGATTTTATTAAAAATATAACTATGCGGCGATATTAAAAGCGCATACTAGCGCAATGTACTCAGGCTAGGCAGCGCGTCGTGTGCAGCAAGCGCAGCGTTGCTACGTACCTTAGTCCAGGACCGAGCAGACAGGTACAAGCGTCTTAAGTAGGGCCGAGTTCAGCCAGGCAGAAGACTAGGGCGCTCACCAAAATGGCGCCGCGTTTTTGTCCCTGCCTACCACCAAGATGGCTTGGGGCGTGGGTATGAGGAGTTAAGTGGCCCGCCAAACAGCGGTGAGCTATTTCATTTAAATGCAGGTAAGCGCTATGTGTGCTTTTTAAAAGAAAATAATGTCGGCGATTTAGTGATTTTATTAAAAATATAACTATGCGGCGATATTAAAAGCGCATACTAGCGCAATGTACTCAGGCTAGGCAGCGCGTCGCGTGCAGCAAGCGCAGCGTTGCTACGTACCTTAGTCCAGAAATGCAGAAAGCGACTTCAGAACTTATGTTCAAGCTATTGTACTCTCGCATCTGATTACCCCAACATGTTTTTTCTTTTTGCACCTATCATATGTTTATAATTGTACTGTTAGTGGTGGTGAAGGGGAGGGAATTTCCAGTTGTGATGGTCCAGCTGTCCCCCAACTATTATCTTCTTTTGTGGCACGACTGCAGGAAGAAATCATGTTCGTATTTGTATGGTTTAAGCTGAGTACTGTTGTTTCTTGATCCAGGGACGCGAAAGCTGGCTTTGTTTATGACATACTTTTTGCTGATTCCAAGAAAGTGAAGGGTAGCCTGAGTTGCCAGTGCACAGGAAGTAATAATGAGGGGGTTGGTCAACTTTACTATCTAAATGATTGAGGTGGAGCCCTTGATTTTTTTATTTGATCTGTGTATTAGGTTTTTGATATAGATTGTACATTTTACAAGCACACAAGTCGCTTACGAAAACAGAAGGCATATTCAGTAATCATATTATGCAAGGCGATACACCTGTATATTAGCGATTAGCATATATATAACCAGTGTCCATACATCATTAAATCGTGCACCGGATACGACTCGCAGATAAGGTATATCATGACATTTCGCCAAACTCGTTTTTAGGCATAGTACAGATGCCTACCCCTATATGCTCTTGTTTGATTGCGACATTGCTAATGACTCCTGTCAACCATACTGAATTGCCAGGGTTGGTGATCAAACGACTATACATCGAACATCAGAACTTATAATGACAATTTATCGGGGGGACAGGTGGGTTATGGTGGAGAAAGGTGCGAGGTGGAGCCCTTGATCTGGGACTCTCCACCTAGTCATACGTTAGGCTGATGGGTTACTTAAATAACTCCTTGCTCCTCTGGGGGAATGTTAGGGGTACATGGTCCATCTCCAAGAGATTGTAAATTGAGAGCTACCTACAGTGGAGAGCGGCACAGATCTCCTTTAGAAAACTCACTTTATTCACATTGAAGCAGAGCAACTGCAGTGCAGTGCTGATGGAGGAGTTAGGTGTTCACCACTTGCTACTCTGCGTACGCACATGGAGCGCTGGTACCCTTCGTTTTGGGTGGTGATACTGATTCTGTCTTAGATATCGATTTGGATGTGTCAATGCCCCCTTTGACTAACACTCTGCTGATGATGTTGGTATACAACCTTGTGAAATGGCGAATGTATGTTAATATGCCGCTGGATTTCTCCCCACAGGGAATCACAAAGCGGTCGTTACGACGACCGCGTTGTGGTTCCGCATGCCATTACTCCGCAAGTCGGAAGAACGACTTGCGGATAGGGTCGCTGGATGTTGGAATAGTATAATTTACTATTCCAACTCCAGACTTTGCGGACACTAGGGAAGGTGTTGGATTTTAAAATCAACACCTTCCCCCCCTCCGCAAGTCGTTGTTCCGACTTGCATAGTAATGGTATGCGGAACCACAACGCGGTCGTTACAACAACCGCGTTGTGGTTCCGCATACAATTACTACGTGTGATTCCCTGCACTGAGAAAAATTTGTGGTAAACATTGTTTTCCGAAATGGCTCATGAATTGCAAACTGGTGGTCATTTCGAGACAGATGCACAGTCTGCATAAGCAATACTCGTTTTATTCCTCAATCCACGATTTACATGGAAACCTTGACAGATTTATGTGCTCCACAGGGTGTCCCCATTGATGTGCCATTTAGAGTACTTTGGGAGAACCCTCTCAGATCGTATACCCATTATCGATACAAATTAGATGGGGCAGGGAATCCTCCCAAATTCAACGTGGCATCACCAGGCTACAGCTTTGGAAGAATCGTTTCATTGAAGAATTCTTAGGCAAAGTGATCTGGAGTTATTTTGTTGAAAAGCAGGGCAATGGAAGTAACATAATTGAATGGGAGGGTTTTAAAACAGTAGTTCATGGCCATTGCATTGCCACTATGATCTCTGAAAGATGTGCAGTGGTAAGGGGATTGGTGACTATTGATACTTCGCTGAATGGGTAGGAGCAGGAGTTGTTGAGGACTCCTGTAAAAGAAAAAAGTTACTGGACAGAAGGGAAAGGTATGCAGTGTTGGTTGAGAACTCGCAATGCCCAGATAATAAGACCTATGTAGCTCAGGCAAATACTGAAGTGGAGAAATCTGGTTCTATGCTGGCATGGTAATTAAACCAAATGACAATGGTATAGCTATTGACCAGTAGTCCACGTGCAAGTTGGCCTTAATGGAGCCTTTTTCAATTATTATCAAACTCTTCATAAGGAGAACTCTGTCCCGTGTCTGGGATAGTGATGTACCTGGATTACCTGGTGTTGCAGAGGGCTCCGGATGTAGTGACAGTTAAGGATCCCATCACAGTTGGTGTCATTCAGTAGGCACTAGACTCATTAGGCAGGGTAAAACTCTGTGTGCTGATGGCCTACTGGCAGAATGTTTTCATGCATATGCTGGATTATTGGTGCCTCAGTTGCTCAACTATTATAAAGCAGTATGTGGTGGGGTGTTGCCTCCCTGATACTACAGGGGAAGCAAAGGTGGTCTGCAGACATAAGCAATGTGGGGTCTGGCAACAAGTGCCTCATATAGACCTCTTTCAGTGATGAATCTTGACTGCAAGATTCTCAGTAAAGTACTGACCATGAGACTTCATCTCCACAACACCGTTGGTCCATCACCACTAGGAATACTGCTTTAGATGTCAGATGCCTCATGAGGATAATGTATGAAACACCATCAGCCTTCTACCACTATGCTATGGTGCTGGCTGTGGATCTAGAAAAAGAATTTGATAAGCTGAGTTTGATCCACTTCTAGTTGAGATGTTCAAACATATGAACATGGGGGAAGCATGGATTCAGTGGGTTACATTATTATATGCTGGACCCTTGGTTATGTAAAAAACTGACAGGACGATCTCAGCTAGGTACTCGGTTCATCACAGGAATAGACAGGGTTGCCCACTGTCCCATATGCTTTTTGCTTTAGCAAGAGAACCCTTTTCAGTGGACCTAGGAGCAAGCAATAGCGACAAGGGAATCCCACTTACAGATGATACACACATCATCTTGAAATATGTGGATGATATGCCTTTGTTTTTAAGGTATGATGTGAAGGGGCTTCCACCCATGATTAAGTGCCCCCAGGAGTTTGAGAGCTTGTCAGGACTCTGAGTTAATTCGACTAAAGCATATGCATTTCCTATTGATCACTCCATGAGGTTAGTTCTGACCTCCTGTGGTATCACCTCAGAACAAGCACACATTTCACTGATCAGCGGTGAGAATGTACCACAGTGCAGATGATCTTTTAGCTGGACTCTTGGGGTGGGTGTTGCAGTCACTAAAGAGCAGGATAGAGCTATATTTTAGGTTGTCAGGGATGGGCAGGGTCGCCATGATCAAAATGGTGGCTCTACCAAAGATGCTACATATTTTGGGAGTTTGCCTCTGTGGGTGCCATAGTATTAGTTTAGGACCTTGGAGGCCATCCTTAGGGATTTCATATTGACTGTGAATAGACACAGAGTGGCCTTGAGGACTTTAAAGCTCCAACTCAGAGAGGAGGACTTTGGCCTCCCAGTCTTTGAAGTTTACTACCTGGCCCTGGCTACACACATTCAGTGGATTGCCAGATGGCTAGATGGTTAAGTGGCTCATGAATTTGACCAGTTTTGTGGCGTGATAGACAGGGCTGAATTGGTGGCACATCTGAATTCTGGGTGGGAAATGTCTAATGTGCTGGTTGCAATTGTCTTGAGATGCAGGGCGAGATGTATGTGTAAAACGGCACCTCGTTCTTTACATTTACTTACTATCCCATTGGTAGGGTTTCCAGCCAGAGAGAATTATTACACAGCTTTGGCATTGTCCCAGTAGATTGAAGCTGGAATATTGACGGTTGGCAACCTAAACCAAAAACAATGGCTTGTCCAACCGGCTAGGATGACTCAAGAGTTTGGCTTCTCTGTCTCCCAGTTTCTGCCCTACTGGGATTTAACTCATGACTCTAAGAAGTGATGGGGTATGCATATTGTTGAATCAGTCATGTTTTAAAGTCATACACTCTTTTAAAGCCATGGAATGGCAGGAGACTGATTTCTTGGTTTTACGGATTCCTGATCGAAATGACTAAACCTGAGTTGTCCAGCCCTAGAACAAACTGGCAGAACAACCTAGGTAGGGCACTGGGTGATTAGGAATGGGTGAAGGTGTTGCCACACACACAGACAGTCTCCAGAAACATGAGGTTTAAGTATACCTAGTTTAACTTCTTGCACATCACCTACATGCCAACCTAGATGACTTAACTCAATTTGCGAAGAGATGGTGTTCGGATAAGGTCAAGCTTTCTGGAAATGTATTGGTCACTTGGATTCAGTTCTAAGTAGGGAGGGGCTGTCTTCTGGGCTTGTACCCAAAACCAAAACCCCAAAAAGCTAGGAATAGATTCCTAGATCATGTGCAGATACTAGCCAAACATTAAATAGCTATGAAGGACGAGTGAGTGTCTCTTTCCATTTAATTGTTAGAAGGCAGCAAGATGTCAGTGTGCCAACTGTAACTCGGTAACTCTGCATACAGAGGAGAGACTGAACCCTCACAGATGGCCAACAGCCCAGTTGTGAGATGAGATTCTTTGCATCTTTGAAAACCCATGGCAGGTGACACAGGGGTGTTCAGGAGACATGAGTGAGTGAAGTCCTTTCCGGATCTTTGAGCCCAGTTCTGTATCTCCCTCTCCAGCATTTCTCCCCGTTTGACTTGTTTTTGCTTGCACGTGGATTATGTTTGCCTGTTATAGCATCTGTATTTAGTTTTTTCACTGGCTATGGAATCTCAAGAGATTTTCTTATTGTTGTTGATAGCACCACAGTTTAATACTTCTTCTGTATCGTGTTGATTGCTGGTTTTATTGCTTGCATCTCTAATAACTTTTTTCAACCAGGACTGGTGGATATTCTGCTCGATAGAGAATACTAATTCCCTTCTACTGATTGTGATGGTTAACTGCAATTAATGTATTGCTGAATGCTTTATCTTGAACTCTAGGATCATTTAATAAATAGATTGATTAAAAAAAGACTTTCATAAGTAACACACCCTATAGTTTAAAATCAGCATGATACATATTGGCAGGGGCAAAGTTGGGTCTTGGGGTCTTGCTGGCTTTCTGGCATAACATTGTCCTAGGTGTCTCAGAGCAAAGGACCACCAGGGGGCGGTTAATGGTCAGACAGCCTGCTTGTGCTTCCAAGTTGGAACACCTCTCACTGAATGTGCCTTGTCGAGATTGTGATTGTACAACGTCTTATGATGTGCTACCCAGACTGCAGCTCTGATGAATTCTTCTACTTATTTACGCCATCACCACATCCATCCGAGACAAGGTCCGAGAACCTTTTTGGACTTTTTCCTGGAGCAGCTTCTGTTTCTTTCTTGTTTTTTCCATTCATCAAAGTCTTCCTAAGTTCCCTAAAAAGATTTTCATGGTGTATTTATTGGTAACGCTCAATGAACATATTTGATACATCACGCTTTTTGTTACTACATTATGTATCAAATCATGTAAATGAAAAAATATATATGTTTCACACATAGAAATTTTATATTATTTCAATAACTAAAAATCTATGCACAACAAATAAAAAGCTGATCTGCTTTAAATATAATTTTTTTGTTAAAAACATCATATGAACATATTTCATTGTTCATAAATATATTTAAAACACTTTACTTTAAATGTTCTATATTAAAAAAACTTATAATAAAACATTTTCAAATACAAATGTCTTTTATTCTTCTGTGAGCATTTTTAAATAACTATTTAAAGTCCAAAGTAAACATAATATGTGAAAAAAACTGAAATTAGGGTGGAAAAAGCAACATTGAGAGTGGTGAGAGGGAGTCATAGTTTCTATTCACACTCTAAGCTAAGCAACTTTGGGGAAGATTGGACTCAGGGGGGGGGAGTCATACTTACTATTCCCAGTCCAAACTAAGCAATACAGAGGAAAGTGTTGGATTCTGGGAGGACACATATTTACTATTCCTACCCCAATCTAAACAACATTGGTGAAAGTGTTGTACTTGCAGGATGGAGGATGGGGGGCCAATATTACCATTAGTTCATAGGTTAATATTGATTGTATGATTGAGACAAGAAAATGGAAAAGTCAATAAAGAACTGCATTTAAAAAATAATATTGTCACTCCAAGCAAAGGGCCTGATTTAGATCTTGGCAGGACTACCACCATCCCGCGGCGGCAGTTCCAAGTACTCCATCAAGCTGACGGTGGTCCGCTCACCGTATTTAGATGTTGCAGCAATAGACAGTTGACTGGTGCCACAGCAATCTTCCCTACTGGTTAACAGTACTCTGCCGCCGTCATACAGGCCAGTTTGCGCCGAGCTGATTTAGATGTTCCCATTGTACTGGCAGTGTTCTGACAGTGGAGTCCTGACAGAGTGAGGCCAAGGTGGTGCGGAGAGAGGAACGTACTACTAATCCTTATCTTACTACACATATATATTGTGAATGTGTCATAATGTATATGAAGGTGATGTGTAATGCCTTTTTTTACATATAGCATTGTATTCCAACACACTATTGAATGTACACACACACATGCGCCACAAGAACAACACTCACAAGCACCACAGCAACAATATTTTGTTTTAAGTGTCAATACAGGTGTGCTCATTTTACCTTGACAAGTTGTAAAATGTACCCTACTAAATTGCACATGAGAAAATATTGCATGTAAGAGTAATGCAATAATACATGAGGCTACAGCAATTGTCAACACACGATGCATGGTAATACAATGTAAAAGTAGCTTACTTTAGATTCTGGCGACAATGGAGTCATTTGGCGTGGTGGTGCAGTCGAAGCTACAAACGGGGGACCTGTACGATGGGGTCCAAGATGGAAATGGAAGTGGGAAACAGCAGAAAAGGTAAGTTCCATCCTCATTTCCTACGATTCTGCCAACTCAAAGTAGTAGGTATTCCCTCCACAGTTGCCTCAAAGGAAAGTCACATCGTAATGGGGACGGCAGGAATCTTGGCTAGACTTCCTCGCTTCTGACTCTGACGTCGTAGATAGGGGTGCAAGATTCTGGTGGCGGTGGCGGGACTCCGACAGTCTACCCTACATAAACCCGCCAACATCTAAATACAGTGAGCAGACCGCCAAGTCGGTGGGTGGGAAGACCGCCGAAAAAGCGACGCCAGGACATGATCCGCCAACATCTAAATCAGGCCCATAGTAACAAATGGGATTGTGTTGGATTCTGGAGAAGAAGGGGGTCGTATTTACAATTCGCGCTGAAAACTAATCAACATTGGGGAGTGTGTTAGACTCTGGAAAACTCAGATAATATATTACCATACCAAACTAAGCAACATCAGAGAAAATATTGGGCTCTGAGGAGATTGAGGTTTACTATTCCTATTCCAAACAAAACAACATTTGGCAAAGTGTTGGACTCTTGGAGGGAGGGGTTAGTGGTCAGATTTACTATTCTCACACTAAGCTAAGCATCATTGATGAAGGTGTTGGACTCTTGAGAGGTCAGATTTACTATTCCCACACCAATCTGAGAAACGCTGGGGAACATTTTGGACTCGAATGCGGGATGATATTTCCTGGTCCCATTCCAAACTAATCAACACTGGGGAAAGTGTTGGACCATGGAATAGTGAGCTTCACTATCCCCACTCTCAACTAAGAAACACTAAGGAAAGTGTACGATTCTAGAGGAGGTCGGGAGGGGAGATATGGGATAGGGGTTAGATTTACTATTCTCACTAAGCAACAATGGGGACGTGTATGGCTAAGGGGGGGAGATAAAAAATTCCCACTCCAAACTAAGAAACACTGAGAAAAGTGATGGACTTAAGGAGGGTCAGATTTACTGTTCCCATTTCATAATAAACAATCATGCAATAGCAAATAATATCCAATGCAAGAAAATATATACAAAATGATCATTAAATATACTATTATTTTAGCATACCATACAATAAAATATCACAAAAAAAATTACATGAATATTACCTCCTTCACAAAAGGTATATATTAAAATTATTTTTTAATGGATTTATTGTTAATATAAACATTTGTCGATAATATGATTATACCCCCAAAGTAAACTTTAAATTGCTATCAAATATTTCTTTCGGTATTTTTAATGCATTACAATTAAAACATAATAATTAAAATATTAGCCCAAAAAGTATAGTAAAATATTTTTTACAACATTTTTTAAACACATTTACAAAATTTATAATTTTGTTAAAATATACAGACAAATAAAAATTACATTTGGAAGGTTTTACATTAATAATACATTTATAAAAATGTTTCAATAAAACTTTTTGAAGCTGAATTAGTAAAAATTCAAAATGAAACATTAAATCAATCCATTCCTAAAACAACTATAAAACCGAACAACTTATAAAATATATAGTTCAAAATTAAATAAATAAAAAAACTTTTAAATGAATAAAAAAAACTTTACAAATATTCAGCAGTTTGAAAACCAAACCAAAAACTCCTGTTAAACAGAATACAAAAAATAAATAACAAGACAAAAAAATGCACTTAACAATATAATGGAATTATTACAAATTTCAAACCTTAATATAAACTCAAAAAACACTTTTTAACACACTACCTAGCCAAAATCTCTATAAAATCCAATAATCCAAAAACAAATCAAAATATAAAAGGTCTAATACAGAATTTTTAAATATTCTTTAAAAATATAAATAAAATATTTCATTTCAAATAACTCCAAAAATAAGTAGTTTAAGACACTACAACCCAAAACACCTATAAAACCATACAACGCAAAAATAAATGAAATAAAAAAACTGTTGGAAAAATGCTAAATCGAAACACAAATATAAACATTTTAAAATTGTAAAAATGTCAAACCCAAAATTCCCACCATTTAAATTTTTTTTTTTTTTTAACATTCTAATTCGGGAGGGACGTGGCCTGTGGCTGAGCAAGTATGAGCTCTAATGCTGGACCTCCCTAAGACAGCCGTTTCAAGTACATGCACCGCGCAGCAGTGCGATAATGAGAAGGGCTCAGGTTCTTGACTTAAGGGAGATTGTGGTAGGCAGACCCCAAAGAGTTAGAAGCGATGGCACTGCTTCAGTGGTTCAGCGCCAGCCATCCTGGGTCTATAGATGAACTGCAAAATTGGGAACGAGGCCGACTCAGAGAGAATTTAGGAGCTGGTGCAGGTGCAGTGAGTGTGTCGGCCCATGTGCAACCCCGGAGGTGCTGGGAAGCAGTATCTATGCAGATTATCAACACCTCTACCTGTATTGACCCTGAGGTGAGCAGCCTTCTATGGGCCAGACTGTCCACAATGCTTACATTAGCACCTCACATGTACAAGAAAGCTAGTACCCATACTTGACAAAAGTGTCTACAACTCTAGCTTAGATCGTTGTGGTATTCTACTGCCTGCAGGAGCCATCACACTCTGATTCAATCTTAGCTGCGGTGGGCAAGATATGGGTTTCAATCGACTAGGGTCCAAAACTCACCCTGATATACACAAAGGGACTTATTATGACTTTGGTGATCCCCCAGTGGTGCCACCACCATGTCATCTGCTGGAGGACCACCAAGGCCATGGTGCGCCCACCCACCGGATTATGATTTCAATCCATGATAGGCGGGTGGGCAGGTGGTGCAGCGATCGTCTGACAGAGGTGGTCTGTTAGGCTCATGGGAGAGGCTAACATGTAGACCGCCCCTGTGAGCGCACCGTCTGAATGTTCCTGCATAGTGTGGAATGCATGCCACACCCTGCAGGAACTGGGGGTGCAGATCCAGGAGGGCAAACCGTGCCCCCCTGCATGAACCTCCAGGAGCTGCAGGGGACCCTGTTAGGGCTCCTTTAGTTGCCTTTCCATCACCCTTTCATGGCTGACACACTGCCATGAAGGGGGTGGTGTCAAGCCAACTCATATTATGCTCGGCAGTGCTGCAGCGGCACCACCAGGATATTGTTGCTCCTGACTGCTGCACGACTGCTTCAGGATCCTGGGTCCCCAGTGGACACATAATATAGAATATGATGACCACGCAAATGCAAACCCTTAAGGAGTACTTAGCATCCAGCATCTCTGATATAACTAAAGAAAGTCATGCAGGAGATTCATGGATCATGTGGCCACTAGCGAAGATGACATTATTGCCATGAGTCAAGAGATTGAAACATTGCAGGACTCCAACGCTAAACTAGCAGATGAGATGAAAATGTTATGGGAGAAATGTTCAGATTTAGAAGACAGGTGGAGGCTCGACAACATCCATATCTGCAATATTCGGAAAAAGTGAGGAAGGTGATGGTGTGGACCAATACTCCATTATATGAGTGCACACAGTGAAAGCGTTACGCCCAGGCCATGGGCACAGCCAAGAGACATCATAGCCAACCAAGTTAGGCTCCTCATGGCTAAAAGATCGAATGAGGCCAGGAAAATGAACCACCTCACATTCCAAGAGCAACAAGTTGACCCTTCCTAAGCTACTTTGAATAAAAGGAGAACACAGTGGCCTTGGTAACAGCTGAACTCCGCAGACACCAGATTCGATGTAAGTGGGCATTCCCATTCACCTCGTGGTTCCAGATTGATTCAACATCATACACCATACGTACTTTGGAGGAAGCTCAAGAAATCCTGGAGCCATTGCAAGAGCACAACCAGATGCCACCAAAGGAGAAAAAGCCCCTCTACGACAGTCCAGGAAGAAATTTGAGAAACACAAAATGATGCGCTGCACAATACATAAGTGATAAGGAGATTCCATCGAGCCGTAGTACTGACTTCATTCCAGTCTTTACCCAAGCCTAAGTAGTTGAATGCAAATTGTGAGAATGTGAACAACTGTATTTGATTGGAACATTCTGCCTCATGGAAAGTTTGGCATTCATATTGCTTAAGAAGCTATGGTAAGCATTCAGGGACCTTGAGCTATGTGGCTCATGGGCACGGCTCAGTGCGCTATTCAAGACATTTGCCTTTTCAAACGTCAACTACTGGAAGTAGCGTCAAGCCTTTACTGAGCAGGATGAGGGGTGCCTGGGTGGAGAATAGCGGCCACAACACATTTCCCCGCACATCAGAGATTAATCTATTTTCTTCCCCACAACAATAGGAGACACTTGTGGGATTGGAGGGACAGTGGGATTTTGGAGAGGTGAGGGTAGGGGCTATTGATGGATTAACAGACATTCCCAGTTAATGTAGTTTAACAGTTTTCTTATTTTTTCACAATATCGGGTAGCTCTCAGAGCAAGTGGAACGTGTACCATTAGATATGTAGATTACTTTACAGAGGCAGATTGATGGTTAAGCTTATTTCATGGACTGTTAATGGTTTAAACTCCCTAGTCAGGTGACATAAAATATGGAGGGGAAAAAAAGAAGGCCCTTCTAGATGTCCTGTGTCTGAAGGAGAGACATCTGAAAGGACAGACACTCACTGTCAGAAGCATAGGGTTCAGCCTACAGTGCTTAATTTGAGCCGGTGGTCGCCGCTGTGGGTCACCAGCAATAATTTTTCCTAATCAGACATTTTTCCCTCATCAGACATTTCTCGAGAGCAAGAGAGGAAAAAAACACAAAGGGGAAAGCAAGAGAAAGCTGGAAAACCATCACAAAGGTTGAAAGCATATACCTGCAAAAGTGAGATAAATTAAGAGGGCGTGGCTGACATTCGATTACAGAGGTGAATTCAGGTGAGTGCAGCCTTAGTATTCCCTCAGGCTGACATATAGGGCCTGATTAAGACTTTGGCGGTCCATTGGACCACCGTAGTCGCCATGGCGGCCCACCCAGCATTTTACGACTTGAGTGGTTGGACCGGCACTTGACCGCTGCAACCACCAGGGATCTGTTATCCCGCGGTGGTTGCTGAGCCGTCAGAGGCAGCAATATGCCGATGGTGCCGCTGCGACACCGCTAAGCATATTATGAGATGACTCACTGCCATCATTTCCATGGTTAGTCATCAATGGAGCGCACACCGCTAGCCCCTCCTCCGGGTCGCCCCTCGGGACTCTGGTACTTGTAGTTCTTTAGTAGATCACCCAGGTGGGTGCAAGTCGGTACTTGTTGGACTGATGAATCTCTAGACCCGATACATGTCCCGGGTTTTAGGATATCGCCCGAGACATGTCTCGGGTTTCGGGATAACTTCCCTCATCAGTAGAGAAAGATAGTTAGGGGTGGAAGAGAAGGCTGCCACACAACAGTCAAAGGCCTCGATGCCAGAACTGGCACGCAGGTGCGTCGTCCAAGAGCCCGTCGGCCCAAAGCTCAAGGGAGCCGTATTGTGTTTAGTCATCAATGGAGCGCACACCGCTAGCCCCTCCTCCGGGTCGCCCCTCGGGACTCTGGTACTTGTAGTTCTTTAGTAGATCACCCAGGTGGGTGCAAGTCGGTACTTGTTGGACTGATGAATTGCGGTTGAATCTACAAATGGGCTCCCTTGAGCCTTTAAGCTGACGAGCTTCTGGATGACGCACCTGCGTGCCGGTTAGGCATCAAGGCCTGTGACGGTTGCTTGGCGGCCTTCTTTTCCACCCCAGATACGTTCTCTACTGATGAGGGAAGATATCCCGAAACCCGGGCCATGTCTCGGGTCTAGAGATCTTCACAACATCAACAAGTACTTACTTGCACCTACTGAGGTGAACCACTCATGAACTATACATACCAGCATCCTTAGGGGCGATCCGGAGGAGGGGCTAGCGGTGTGCGATCCATTATGGTTGAATCTATCATTTCCATGGTGGTGAGCCTGCCATGGAAAGGATGCCAGTGAGGCAACTCATGGGGCCTTACAGGTTTGGTAACCTCTAATCCTAGGCTTTAATGGAGGGCAGGATGAAAATGTATCTTCCGCCTCAAAAATCACAGCCTGCTCATTTCCTGTGAAGATTACCTGGAAGACATTCCTTTCTTATCATCAACCGGGCCTCCTAAAAGGTAGCCAGCCCCCCTCCTTTCCTCCTCTATAGACCCCGTAAGGTCATGTAAAGGCAAACCAACTCATCAGCAACTCTCGCCTGTAAAGAACATGCAGGTTGTGTGCCATATACTAAATGTAATCAACTTGTACATCATAAAGGAAACACACGCACTGAGAAACTAGTTAGTGGCTTAGTCAAAATACCAGCAGCCTGGTCCAAAGAAGAGTGACAAGTCAGTCTATCCCAGGCCCACATTGCTATAAGAGTGGCTTGGGCCGTAGTCAATCGTCATTTTTTATGTATATTGAACTAATAAACACCTGTTGTTGCGCTCATCTTTAAATTAGACAGACATTACCACCATTTGGCAGACTGTTACATGCCCCAGTGTTGACAATTCAGTGCCGGAGCCCAGCACCTGAAACAATCGGATCAAATTAAGCACTGTTTATTGGTGTTTCATTGAGAAACTTTGGATTGGATTGGATTGGACTGGAGACAGGCCTGCTGCTGCCACCTCTCATTTGCTTGAGAGCCTTGGAAACACACAGACTCTCTGTAGGGGGATGTGTGGCTGGATAGTTACTGTGACCAGACTGAAGCATTGGAAGTCTGAGTAGACAGACAGATTGATCCCTGCAGGGTTTGTGTGGTTCAGGACTTGGGAGCGGAACACATCTGCTTGTGCTATAACCCACCCCGACCAAGGTTTGTGTCTCTTAATGTACAAAAAAGTTCAGAGTCAAGACGGGTCCCCCAGTTGTCTCAACTGGACAATCATTAAAGAGCTTGAGAGTTGATAGAGAATCGTTTTTGGAACTGAAAAGTGAGTGACAAAGTTACCTTACACTCACTTTGAGCTGGTATCTGTAAAGAGACTCTCCAGAGTACTTTGGAGTCAACACCAAAGACAGGGCTGGGAGCTGAAAAGGAGGAGGGGGCACTGTCCACTGACGTCAGCAAACTTGGAAAGACCAGAGAGACTGTCTGCCATAGAGACACTCCAAGAGCAATTCTCTGACGTTTGGAAGCTGTGAACTGTGCCTGCCAGCACAGTCCGACTCACTCTCTTCAGTAGCCCCCTTCAGCCTGTGGAATGCTAGAGACAGCCTGGAGCTGGGAGTCCTGCTATGTGACTGGAGTGAAGAGAAGCCTCCAGGGGCCACGTGTGAGTACTGCCCGGGAACTTTCATTGACTGTCCATGCATACTGGAGCCGCAAGTGAAATGGAACTGCCACTTTAAGAAGCTGTAACTCTTCAGTTACAGATCCAATTTTGTACCATTTTGGTCCTATTTTAATCGTAAAATATGTTTTGATTTTGCTAAAATGGTCTGAGAGCTTTACTGGGTGTTCTTAATGCAAGTGCTGTCCTGTCGCTGTTAGCCCTGAGCACACATTCTCTGAAGCGGCCTTTCATCTCTGTCCTGCGCTACTAAGGGATAGACAAGGCTGTCTTAGAGCAACAGTGTTTGCTTAGCTAGGATCTTGATTTATACAATGCCGGTAGAATTTGTCCTTCTGGGCAACCCAGCTTCCTACATTGTAATACTTTCTATATTCAGCTACAGATACAAACCAATCTAAAGGCACTAACTCAGGGTATTATGCACCAGAGTAAAGCCTTTATGTTCCCTCAAAGTTCCACACAATGGACAGTGCGTTAAGACCGCAGACATCTACATGGGAAATCGACCTTTATTCTCAGTCCAATGGGACTTCTCAAGTCAACAGCAACTGACTCTCCTGGAATCCCTTTGTACATTCCACCCCCAGCATTCTGATCTAGAACTCGTGTTCAGGACACAACACAGTGACTCTAATAGCACGAACGACTACTCGTTCAGTCTGTGCATTTTCTATTAAGAGCTGGAAAGTGAGACACTAGTCTTAATGTACGCAGGACCGGGTGTGCAACTAGTGGAGCTGAGAAGACAGACTACTTACACCCATGCATCCTGGGGCAGTGATGCTATTGCAGTCTATACTGTGCACTAATCAGAAGAAGAATGATCAGCTTCCAACCTTGCCGATTGCAATTTGACATGACCTGTCATTTTTGATGGTATCTTTCTTCACCTCTACATTATATTTCCTTTCATGTTTCTACTCTGCCCTATCCAAAGAGTTTCTCAATCAGTTAGGACTGAATAACTCATAGGAAGGGACAATTGAAAAAGTACACAGAAATACACAAATGACACAAGGCATTTCACAATCTCATGGCATAGATGAGAGATCATGAGAACTTTTAAGGCGTCATAAAGTACTGCTTCTACAAACGTTATGAAGACTTGCAGTCACAGACAGCGGGCAGGTTAGGACAGTTTCCCCCGCTGTGTAGTTGAAAGCACATATAGTTTGTCCTCAAACATCAGCTTATCAGTTTATGAAAATACAAACATTTTGCTGCTAAAAGCAAGCTTTAATTTTTTTAAATAACACAATTAATAAAACAACAGGCTTGTCATTTTTATGAATAAAACACTTTTTTATCCTGAAAAGCAGGCTTTTATTTTTTAGAAACTGCATGTTGCGTGTCATAACACAATTTTTCCATTTTCATGGAGGCTTTAAATCCAGCACTGCCACAAATGTGCAGATTCTGCGTTGAACTCTCTTATGCTAAGGGTGTCCTCATGCCAGGAATGACACCCATTGCGCCAGAGTTACCATTATACCACGAGTGACATCACCAGGTAATAGATCCCCACACTAAGGCAAGAGTTACCACCATTATTCCTGAGGCTGTGGTGGGTACTATCATGCAATGGACGCCAACAACATTCAAAGACGTTCTACCATTATGTCAGGGCAGCATTAAATTAGGGGTGGACATCATCATACCATGGGTACAAACAATACACCAAAAAGGACTCTAGCTATGCCAGGGCAAGCACAATATCATAAGTAGACACCAACATGCATTGGATGCCCACAATATACCAAGAATCACAACCATTATGCCAGGTTCAGCCTTATATCAGGGTGGACTACCATCATACAGATATCTACAGATTACTGAGAAGTACAAACACACCATTGCCATTTGAAACTTGTCTTTTCCATGCATACCATACAAAACAACCCACTCTTTTTTTTTCCTTTGCATTTTCGTGTAGCTTTTTCTCCCCTCACCCCCCCCACCCCCCCAATTAAACATCAGTTGTAGTAGCATGTTAGATGCTACTACAAACAAGTAGCAGAAATAGGTGTTTGCCTGGTTGTGAATCCATACTAATATTGTAAAGAGAGAGCCCAAACCTTTGAGGCGGGTAATCTCAGTAACCACAGCACCAATCACAACACCCAATGCAGCGTTGGAAAGGGCAGTTGCAGCAGAAGGACATAGGCTATGCAGATGGATAAAAAATGTATTAAACAAATTGCAAAAAACTACATCATCCAGAAGGCCGAGGGCCAAAATAACATCAAACAGGAAATGATGTAATATTGTGACTCACTATATTGAGACTGAGAGCCTGGAGCCAAATGGATCGTGAACAAGGGATATGCTATCCCGAAACGCGTAGATTTGTGCCTGCCTGCTTGAGAAACTCCATGCTGTGAGGATTAAATAAAAAAGCACATAAGTGAAGACAAACGCGAGTTCGTCCCGTTTTTCTCCCAGCTGGGGGAATTGATTGTGGATTTAAATGCGGCGTGGTTCTGCCGCGGGGATTTACGAACCGGCAAGAGAGCACTGCAAATTCTGGCGAAAAGAAACCGAGGGGTTTCAATCCATATACTAATTTTATAAAGAGAGAGCCTAAACCTTTGAGGCGGGTAATCTCAGTAACCACAGCACCAATCACAACACCCAATACAGCGTTGGAAAGGGCAGTTGCAGCAGAAGGACATAGGCTATGCAGACCGATAAAAAAAATGTATAAAAAAAATTGCAAAAAACTACATCATCCAGAAGGCTGAGGGCCAGAATAACATCAAACAGGAAATGATGTAATAATGTGACTCACTATATTGAGACTGAGAGCCTGGAGCCAAATTGATCGTGAACAAGGGATATGCTATCCCGAAACGCGTAGATTTGTGCCTGCCTGCTTGAGAAACTCCATGCTGTGAGGATTAAATAAAAAAGCACATAAGTGAAGACAAACGCGACTTCGTCCCATTTTTCTCCCAGCTGGGGGAATTGGTTGTGGATTTAAATGCGGCGTGGTTCTCCCGCGGGGATTTACGAACCGGCGAGATAGCGCTGCAAATGCTGGCGAAAAGGAACCGATGGGTATCAAAATATATATATATATATATTTTGGATTTCTGGATGTCAAAATATATATAGATGACAATAAGCGGATACAAACCACCCTACATAGAAAGGCCACGGCAGGCAATACCACGCTCCATGCCTCCAGTCTCCATCCCAGGCACACTATCCACAGCATACCTTATGGAGAAATCCTAAGGATAAAAAGAATATGTAGTTCTACTGAGGATTTTGATAAATGTGTCCCTGAGCTAAAACACCGAATGAAGGCCCGTGGATACTCAGACCGAGTGTTCAATCAAGCATTGATGAAAGCTGAAAGCCGCTCTAGAGCCAGTCTACTCTCAGAAACCACAAATAATAATGATATGGCCACTGACTGTGCCAGCGTAAATAGCTTAGACTGTCCCAGGTTCATAACAGATTACAGCAGTCAGGAGACCAAAATTAGACAAATAATCAATCGGAACTGGTCTACTGTCCTGACAGACACTGTTTTGGGATACATGTTACCAAACAAAGCTTTGGTCACTTTCAGGCGGGCACAGAGTATGGGTGCAGTTCTGGACCAAAGTAGTCCAGAACTACAACAAAAACCTAATTGGTTATTACCAGCAGGGTTCCGAAAATGCTCAACTTGCAGAGCGTGCAAGTTTGGAATTAATAAAACACATTACAGAACCCCGTTTTCCACCGCTGAAATTCCGATTAGAGGCAGCCATACCTGCAAGACGGAATATGCAGTATATGTCCTGACGTGCACTTGTGGCCTTAATTATATAGGCAGTACAAAACAGCAAGTGCACGTCAGGATTCTTCAGCATATCCGCGCCATCTTACATTGTGATCAGGCATACCCAGTGGCTCGCCACTTTGAGAGCATACACAATAAAGATATTAATTGCCTCTCATATTATGTGGTGGCATCTGTCCCTAAACTCAGAAAGGGAGGCAACCGTGAGCTCAAATTAAGGCGGCTTGAGTCGAGCTTGATCCTCGAGTATGACAGCAAGTGGCCCAATGGGCTAAATAATACTGAGGATTTGCGCCACTTTCTTTAGAGACTCGCTTCTGTAATTAAAGCCCGGGTGGTCAAGACATCTTACCTGCAACCCACTTGCTCCCTAGATATGTCAGGTTCCCTGTGATCTAGGGAGATGGTTAAGGTTTCAGTCTTCAGTCTACATAATATTGTGTTTATGTATAACAGTAGAAGTGGCTAGTCAAGTTCCTTGTTAGCCTCATGCACATAGCAATTAATTGATTTTGTATATATGTATTTATTAATTCTAGATGTGTGATCTTTTCAGCACTTTTTTTACACAGGGTGTTTTTACTATATAAAAAAAAAATGTATATGATGAAGTATTTAAACCAGTATCACATGTTTTAATATATGCTTTTAATATAACATATGTAAGGTAAATATTTTCCTTCAATGTCATAACTAGCATTTATGCATTACATACACAGGTTACTATCACCATGCACTTTTTCCTCTCTCTCTTATCGCATTTTAGCACACAATATAATCACTCCACGAATTACAGACTGTGATTCAATGATTCTTGTAATTTGCACTTCCAATTTTACCCGCTTCCCCATTATGTACAGGTCGCTATTTTGTACATGGCATAATGTTTCTAAAGGGATTTATCCTTGAATATTTATTGAAACGACACAAGATAGATGGTTTTTAATTGAAAATGTTTTTTTAATTATTTTCATCATTCTAAGTTATTTTTCACTGTAAAGTATCTTATTTTGTGTATTTGCACATGTCTTTAGCGATACCATAGAGTGTTTTCTCTATTGCTATGATCATGTGACCTGTTTGAAAATTGGCGGGGAGGCGGGCTTCACTGCATTATAAATACAAAAGAATATCGTTGGGTCATTGCATGTGAACAAGGGCTCTTGGAGCCCGAAACACGTCTTGCCCTCTTGCTACCAACCTTTCCTGCAATAAAGACCAACCTGTGAATTGTGAGCTGTGGTCCGTCTCCTGTTTGCTTCGCTAGTCCTGGGTTGCGCTGGGATTGGAAGTATATATATATATATATATATATCCATATCCATATCCATCCATACTAATATTATAAAGAGAGAGCCCAAACCTTTGAGGCGGGTAATCTCAGTAACCACAGCACCAATCACAACACCTAATACAGCTTTGGAAAGGGCAGTTGCAGCAGAAGGACATAGGCTATGCAGACGGCCACCATATACATTTAAAAGGTAAAAGAACCGTGCAAGCAAAGTAGTCCCTTGTGGGCGTGTCTGCGTTCTGCTGTGGGCGTGTGCTTGGGCTGTGACAAACGCTGGGGGCGAGTGGTACGTTCCGCCCTTCATGCCATGTGAGTCCTAATTGCGCTGCATCAAGGGGCACGCTGGGGCGTGACAAACACTGTGGGCGTGAGTCCGCGCTGTGGGCGTCTGTCCGCGTTGTGGGCGTGTGTCCGCCCTTCATGCCATGTGAAGCGGCAATTACGCAATTGCGCCGCATCAAGGGGCACGCGGGGGCGTGACAAACGCTGGGGGCGTGTGCTACGTTCCGCACTACATGCCATCTGGGTCGTAAATTAATCAGATCGTCTGCTGTGGCCGTCACAAAGGTGTTCACCTCGAAGTGTGGTAAGTAACCATTCGCAAGACTCCCTTGGGGGACTGCCCGTTGTCTCACACATACTGGGGTTGACGAATGAAGTGTGTGCCTTGACCTGGACGCGTCTGAAAGGGCCGAACGCAGTGTGTGGCTTGGCCTGGGTGCGTCTAAAAAGCACTCGGGCTGAAGAGCGTCGGTGTGGGTCATAAAAAAATAAGAACAGCGGGAAACAATCATTCAAGACTCACACAATTCTAATTGTTAGACGGTCGCCGCTGGCCCTCAAGCGGGGGCACACGCGACTGAGCGTGTCTGCGGGGACAATTACTTCAGCCTCTCATGCGCTCTGTTACTGAACTATCACATTAAACCAAATTACACGCGCCTGCTAACATCAGCCAGGGTTGTAGCCGGGCTCAGGCAGCGGATCACTACACTAATTACATGCGCCTGCTAACATGAACCAGGGCTGCAGCTGGGCCTCAAGCGGGGGGACACGCACCTGCTAACATGAACCAGGGCTGCAGCTGGGCCTCAAGCGGGTGACCGTATCTGAATACACACATTCTATTTCATACCCGGACAACGTCGGGACGGGCTGCTAGTCTTGGTATATTGTGGGCATCCAAATGCCATGTTGGTGCCTTCTGACAATGAGAAGAATCTGAGGACTATGGAAAACGAATGTATTATTGCTGTAACTTTATCATTTGTTTACATTAAAGTAATCTTTGCAATAGCTCATTAGTCGTCACTGCCAAAAACGCAAGACTCTGGGGCCTAATTTGCATATCAACATATGCCCCGTACAGGGAATTTAACTGTCAATGGATTTTATTTTGTGTTTCATGGAATTATGACCTCTCCATTACAAAACCTAAAATGCTTAAGACAGTGAATAAAAAATCCTAGTTGGATAACTACATGCATAACTGCGGACATACCCTCCAGTCAAAGATTAATTGATGAAATAAAATAAAAAAGGCCCACTTATTGACTACGTAAATTCCTATTGAATGCTTCATTTGAACCACTCTCTCCAATACATGCAAACCAATACGGATTACCGGTGATGCTCCGCGGGGAGAGCAGAAATTGTAGTTCGCTCTAAAATGAATTCCCCGAATGGCCCTTAACTCACTTCTTTACCTACAGCCTTCAAAGCCGCCCCATTAGGCCAGATATGACCAGCACTAAGATGCCTCAGTTATTTGCTGATTCTGCTAAAAAAGAACTCTGCAGTCACCTTAAATACAGATAGTGGTAGTACAATTCCTCAAATCCACTCACAATTCTGCATCAAAGGGATATAACGATGTAATTTTACATCAAAACAAGCATTTTTGACTAATAAAATGGTGCGTGACAGGAATCAGCTGAAACAACTATTCAGGTTTACTTAGATTCCTGCCAATTTCTACTCTCTCCTCCAATAACTGTCCAAGTAATTAACTAAAAGAAGCATTGATAAAGTCAATAGTTTTTGCCTTTTGACTGTCAGCTGTCAAGGCAGACTATTGGCTGTACCAATGCTTTTTGCTGATGCTTATTAGCATCAGCAAAAGGAGGAAAAATAAATGCTTTTTGCTGAGCTCATGCAGCATTTGCAAGACATAATATGAAAAGGAGTACACATGCATGCATCATCATGAAGCCATGTATGCATCATGACAGGACGTCGATCCAGCCCCACCACGCATGTGCAATGACATGGCAGTCATTTTGTTTTCTGTTTGAATTTATCTTTTCAAGATCGGAGAGGCCCATCTCAAAGCGATAAATTAAAAATATATGAAAAGTGTGACAAAGTGTATTTTTTGGGGAAATGGAGCACCCCAGTATCAAATTGAAGCTGCTGAGGCTTCTAATTAACCAAGCAAGTTAAGAGTCAATTAAGCAACATATCTGCGAAACTTAATAATGAAAAATAATTTTGAACGTCCATCCTGCTAAAAATGTAAGTATGTAACCAGAATGATATGTGTTACCCATATGATGCCTAATGTTGTGCTACCCTCAAATTATTGGTGGGACACCCGGAAAATCTTTTCAGCGCTAAAAGGACACTGTCACATTTTCGGAGAAATGGAGAACTGACAGCTATTTCTTTTTTCCCCACTGAGGAGTGCTCAGTATGCAGAGACAACGATTGGTATTTTACATGGAATAATTATTTATTTTACACTATTCAGCTGCAACTAATCAGTATTAAAATTCATTTGAAGCTTACAAACACCTCAGCGATTATAAGAGCAAAGGTTAGATAAACCCCAACCATATTTCATCACACATCTCTGTCATATTAATGTAGGAGTCTATGTAAATTACAACCAGCCATTTAACAGCAATGTTGTATTAGTTCTTTATGACATGCCAAGTCATTTAAGGCTTCTCTGTGTACCTGAACGTGTTCTCTGGCCTAAAGTTGAAACTCAGTATTTAAGTATTCCCTTAGGCAGCTGATCTGTGTGTCTACCCCAGTATCCTATATAACGTTCTTATGCAAGGTGTTTTATGGACCGATGAGTGGTAGACTCAGGCTCGGCTCCTGTTTCGTTACATAGGATATTGTTCAAAATATAGTTATACATGAAAGTTTATGGCTTACTTCCTTCTTCCTACAAGATGGACCTCACAAGTCCATACTTCACCTGCCATGTTCATGAACAGAGCACGCACCAGAGGATTTGAAGTTTCCTTCACTGCTGTGACAGTGTGAATTTCAGAAAGATATGTCAATCAAGCACATATTTATTAGCTGAGCTATTCAAACACTATTTTCTAAGCCCTGAACTTGCACTATGCACTCTAATGTTTTAAATGCACAAACACCTTGCATACAATCAGGCCTGTATTACATGTAACATAAAACAATATAAATTGAAGCCTTGCTACTCACATCGCTGGTACTGCCAACTGGCACAGAGGTTTGTAGGCTAAACAGAGTCTGCTGAAATTAGTTTAGCAGGTCTGTAATCCCAGACATTGTCCATAGGACCAGGGTGGATATGAATTCGAAACACACCAAAACTGCTCATAGATCTCACCAAGCGAGAGTGGGTGTTTTCTATGACAACTGGATGATGTCCACCGTTTCTAACACGATGGGATTGCATCGCAGTATTCTAAATGATTACATATAGCGCCCAGGCATATTATATGCTTGTCCTCCTCTTCCCATCTCACCAAAGTTCTTCATAAATATGGACACTGTAACCTCCAAGTTCATATGGAATGATAAAAGACCATGTATTGACCTGAAGAATCTCAGGTCATAAAGAAAAGGGAGGCTTGGACTTTCCATGCTTGAAATCCTACCATGAGACATTCTTGGAGAACCAGTATAGTCCGAATAATCTGCATGTTCTGGTAGTCACTGAGGGAGGCAGAAGGGGATGATCCCTATGGCTATGTTGTTCATCTGTTCCGAGAGGCCTTCCCTGCATTGGGATATGGATTGTATGATACAAGACTCACACTGTTTCCCATCACAACTTTCTAGTAAGCCCTCCAGGTACCCTCAGGCTATATTGATCTATATTGGAAATGTTATCCTCCGGCAAGAGATCTTTCGGTCTGCCACTTCTGAGCAGCCAGTGAAAGCTCGCAGCATCTACTTCTTCGTTCTAGCAGGTTTTTGCCACCAAACAGTCATGAGGCATTAGCAGCTCTGAGAACTCATTTCAGCACTTCAGAAGCACCTTTGTCTCTTTTAAGCAGCCTGCAACTCTGCAGATTCACAAGGATGGTCAGACCCTCTATTGCTATGAACAATACAGTTTAAAGGTCCAGGAACAGTTAACTAAATGGCAACTGGGGGGGGGGGGTGCTGAGGATGCACTGTTTTATTAACATGCACTACAAGACCCAGAAGGCCGTGTAGGCGGCCACGCCCATTAAGGCAGGCTCTTTGGAAATTTAGTGCGTGGTGTAACGTTGCTGTTTGCAGATGCCATTGAGAAAGGGAAATGCTCCCGAAACCGGTCTGGCTGGAAGAACATTTTGATGATTGTTTTTATGCATTCCCCACATGCAACTGCCCTATCAATTAAATGGATGAAAAGAGACACCGGTTTTTGTGGCCTATTCTACCAGGGCTTAACTTTGATGACTGGATATATAGCGGCAGGGGTTCAGAGCGACGCAAAGTTTTGGATATATATATATATATATATATATATATATCTGGAAACACTCAAACCACTTCCTGAAGTCTCACAGCAGCAGTCAGGCGAGGAAAGAGACACAGACCTCCGAGGTATTCAAATGGGCAGTGATTTTATTTTAAGTGACCCAACACAACGCGTTTCAAGCCCGTAAGCCCTTGATCACTGAAAAGCCATAGGTTTTAGGGGTGTTATAGTTAGTTGGATATTTCACTCGTACAAAACCATTGAAATTTCCCCGTTATAGTTAGTTGTACTAACTATAACTTGCGCGCCCGCAATCAATCCACTGCTGATGATGTCACATATTACATCATTCATGACATGGTCAGTGACATCACTAATGACATCTTAAATGACATCGCTGATGACATCACTGATGACATCATCCACGTGACAATCTGATACATCTTATCATACACTAGTATAACTTTTCAACACTCATTATAAAATATGAAGTACCATATTTGAAACCATTGGCACACCATTACAAGTTTCTAAAAACCCACTTAGTGATTCCTACATCTACATACACGTCTAAACACTTACCTATAGATTCACTCATACATGCTAACAAAGGTCAATAGAACACTATTAAATATACTTGTACACCTACATCAATATTACACACCAGTACACATCCCATCCACTTAAGCAGTCATCCTACTCACTCATGCAAATAATTGATCATACTTATATTTACTAAGCTACACACTTACACAAACACCACTTTATTTACTCATGTTGATAGTAACTCATACGTAGTGTGTTATAAAATCACTATTACAAGAATACAGTTATCCATACGTCACCCATACAATCATTGAGTCTTATGTATACTCATTTATATACAACAATTGTCACATACACTGCCTTTTCTATTTCTAGTTTGTTGGATATGTATCATTAAGAAATATATTTTCTCATCACCACGCCCATAAAGAGATTCACTTACCCAAACAACTGTTTCCACATACAGTCTTAACCTCTTATACCTACTAAATCAACTATTTACACATCTTTGGACAGTCACACACCTCCCACCCAACCACACACACATTCATTCACTATCCCATACAAATACACACCTAACTAATTAATAACTAATATACACTTTCACATTGCTAGTAACCAACTTATGTAGTAGTTTACACAACAAGAGATAGAGTGATACAGATATTCACACAGTTTAATCACTGTCCCATATATTTATTGAGACACTTTAACTTTGTCACTTAGACAGTCAATCACATTGCTACTACATCCTCCATTTAGACACTTATACATCCACTCAGTCTTCAGGGCAGATTGCTATATATATATATATATGATACTTATTTAAATATCGAACCACACCACATTCACTGGATGATGTCATCAGTGATGTCATTTGAGATGTCATCAGTGATGTCACTGACCATGTCATGAATGACATCATCAGCAGTGGATTGCGGGCGCTCGAGTTATAGTTAGTACAACTAACTACAACAGGGGAATTTCAATGGTTTTGTATGAGTGAAATGTCCAACTAACTATAACACCCCTAAAACCTGTGGTTTTTTCAGTAAATTTCGGAGTTTTTTTAAATGCTAATTCCTAACGATAACATGTCTGAAACCTATGATTTTTTCAGTGAATATATATATATTTGTTTTTTCAGTTTAATTCAGAATTATCAAAGCTCTTAGAAATAGAACGTTTTGTAAATGAAGCTTATCATTCACAGACATGGTTTAGTTGAGCAAACTAATGCTACCATTTAAAGGTAGTGCTAATTCTTCTTCTTTAAAAGTTTGTAAGTACTTGAGGAGTTGCTCTCATGGCGGTCTTATTACATCTGTTGAGGGGGCGGAAGGGTCATTATGGTGTGACAGAAGGAGTTGTGAGGAAGATGGGAGGAGGGCAGGAAGTTGATGGGGTGGTAACAATTACGCTGAGGTACATTAAGGTGTGAACACAAAGTCTATAACGGAACCCCATTGAGAACAAGTGGGATGGGTGAGATGCTGTTTGTATGACATTCAGTCAGGCAGCTCCCTGCTGCGCCCCTCGCAATATTGTGGCCCTTGCTCGGCCTAACTCACCCATGCACAAGGCCTGCACTGTATAGTAGGCAAGTTACCATGTAGAATTTACTAACATATATATATATACATATATATATATATATATATATATATATACACACATAGGTACAACTACATTATACTCTTAATAACTCCATTCTCACCATCTGCGTCCAAATATACTAACAATAGAGTCGATTCCCATGCACAATATCATCGAAAGGATGAGACAGCCTGACCACTTGACTAGATAGACTTCTTCAAAGAAAAACAACTTGCAAACATCCCAACACAACACAAGATGACAGGACTATGGAAAATATTTGAATCTACAGCACTACATGCCAAGAACAAATGATTAATGAGTAACTGACATTTTCCATCTGTAAGATGTAAGATCTGTCAGAAGTAAAGAAACATGTTCTCAGTGAAGTGAAATGAGTTATTCTGATACATTGAAACTATTTTCACAACTTGTTTACTGTTCTATCAGTGTTCGTGGTCCTCATGTTTAATATTTTGAGCTACACTGAAACTATTTTTACAACTTCTTTACTGTAATATCGCCATTTGTGGTACTCACATAAAATATTTTGTGATACATTGAAACTATTTTACAAACTTCTTTACTGTAATATCAGTGTTTGAGATGCTTAGGAAAAAAATTAAGATACATTGAAAATATTTTTACAACCTCTTTAATATAATATTGGCGTTTGTGGTGCTTACTATAAAATGTATTTAATATTTATTTTGGAAATCAAGGAACAAAGTTTGTACTTGTGGAAATTATTTTGAAAACATTCACTATTTTGTGATACATTGAAAGTATTTTTAAAACTTATTTACTGTAATATCAGTGTATGACGTGATCAGTATTAAAATTCATTTGAAGCTTACAAACACCTCAGCGATTATAAGAGCAAAGGTTAGATAAACCCCAACCATATTTCATCACACATCTCTGTCATATTAATGTAGGAGTCTATGTAAATTACAACCAGCCATTTAACAGCAATGTTGTATTAGTTCTTTATGACATGCCAAGTCATTTAAGGCTTCTCTGTGTACCTGAACGTGTTCTCTGGCCTAAAGTTGAAACTCAGTATTTAAGTATTCCCTTAGGCAGCTGATCTGTGTGTCTACCCCAGTATCCTATATAACGTTCTTATGCAAGGTGTTTTATGGACCGATGAGTGGTAGACTCAGGCTCGGCTCCTGTTTCGTTACATAGGATATTGTTCAAAATATAGTTATACATGAAAGTTTATGGCTTACTTCCTTCTTCCTACAAGATGGACCTCACAAGTCCATACTTCACCTGCCATGTTCATGAACAGAGCACGCACCAGAGGATTTGAATTTTCCTTCACTGCTGTGACAGTGTGAATTTCAGAAAGATATGTCAATCAAGCACATATTTATTAGCTGAGCTATTCAAACACTATTTTCTAAGCCCTGAACTTGCACTATGCACTCTAATGTTTTAAATGCACAAACACCTTGCATACAATCAGGCCTGTATTACATGTAACATAAAACAATATAAATTGAAGCCTTGCTACTCACACCGCTGGTACTGCCAACTGGCACAGAGGTTTGTAGGCTAAACAGAGTCTGCTGAAATTAGTTTAGCAGGTCTGTAATCCCAGACATTGTCCATAGGACCAGGGTGGATATGAATTCGAAACACACCAAAACTGCTCATAGATCTCACCAAGCGAGAGTGGGTGTTTTCTATGACAACTGGATGATGTCCACCGTTTCTAACACGATGGGATTGCATCGCAGTATTCTAAATGATTACATATAGCGCCCAGGCATATTATATGCTTGTCCTCCTCTTCCCATCTCACCAAAGTTCTTCATAAATATGGACACTGTAACCTCCAAGTTCATATGGAATGATAAAAGACCATGTATTGACCTGAA
Organism: Lissotriton helveticus; assembly: GCF_964261635.1. Classification (NCBI taxonomy): domain Eukaryota; kingdom Metazoa; phylum Chordata; class Amphibia; order Caudata; family Salamandridae; genus Lissotriton; species Lissotriton helveticus. The sequence goes on from NC_136065.1 coordinate 1,780,896,294, forward strand.
GAATCTCAGGTCATAAAGAAAAGGGAGGCTTGGACTTTCCATGCTTGAAATCCTACCATGAGACATTCTTGGAGAACCAGTATAGTCCGAATAATCTGCATGTTCTGGTAGTCACTGAGGGAGGCAGAAGGGGATGATCCCTATGGCTATGTTGTTCATCTGTTCCGAGAGGCCTTCCCTGCATTGGGATATGGATTGTATGATACAAGACTCACACTGTTTCCCATCACAACTTTCTAGTAAGCCCTCCAGGTACCCTCAGGCTATATTGATCTATATTGGAAATGTTATCCTCCGGCAAGAGATCTTTCGGTCTGCCACTTCTGAGCAGCCAGTGAAAGCTCGCAGCATCTACTTCTTCGTTCTAGCAGGTTTTTGCCACCAAACAGTCATGAGGCATTAGCAGCTCTGAGAACTCATTTCAGCACTTCAGAAGCACCTTTGTCTCTTTTAAGCAGCCTGCAACTCTGCAGATTCACAAGGATGGTCAGACCCTCTATTGCTATGAACAATACAGTTTAAAGGTCCAGGAACAGTTAACTAAATGGCAACTGGGGGGGGGGGGGTGCTGAGGATGCACTGTTTTATTAACATGCACTACAAGACCCAGAAGGCCGTGTAGGCGGCCACGCCCATTAAGGCAGGCTCTTTGGAAATTTAGTGCGTGGTGTAACGTTGCTGTTTGCAGATGCCATTGAGAAAGGGAAATGCTCCCGAAACCGGTCTGGCTGGAAGAACATTTTGATGATTGTTTTTATGCATTCCACACATGCAACTGCCCTATCAATTAAATGGATGAAAAGAGACACCGGTTTTTGTGGCCTATTCTACCAGGGCTTAACTTTGATGACTGGATATATAGCGGCAGGGGTTCAGAGCGACGCAAAGTTTTGGATATATATATATATATATATATATATATATATCTGGAAACACTCAAACCACTTCCTGAAGTCTCACAGCAGCAGTCAGGCGAGGAAAGAGACACAGACCTCCGAGGTATTCAAATGGGCAGTGATTTTATTTTAAGTGACCCAACACAACGCGTTTCAAGCCCGTAAGCCCTTGATCACTGAAAAGCCATAGGTTTTAGGGGTGTTATAGTTAGTTGGATATTTCACTCGTACAAAACCATTGAAATTTCCCCGTTATAGTTAGTTGTACTAACTATAACTTGCGCGCCCGCAATCAATCCACTGCTGATGATGTCACATATTACATCATTCATGACATGGTCAGTGACATCACTAATGACATCTTAAATGACATCGCTGATGACATCACTGATGACATCATCCACGTGACAATCTGATACATCTTATCATACACTAGTATAACTTTTCAACACTCATTATAAAATATGAAGTACCATATTTGAAACCATTGGCACACCATTACAAGTTTCTAAAAACCCACTTAGTGATTCCTACATCTACATACACGTCTAAACACTTACCTATAGATTCACTCATACATGCTAACAAAGATCAATAGAACACTATTAAATATACTTGTACACCTACATCAATATTACACACCAGTACACATCCCATCCACTTAAGCAGTCATCCTACTCACTCATGCAAATAATTGATCATACTTATATTTACTAAGCTACACACTTACACAAACACCACTTTATTTACTCATGTTGATAGTAACTCATACGTAGTGTGTTATAAAATCACTATTACAAGAATACAGTTATCCATACGTCACCCATACAATCATTGAGTCTTATGTATACTCATTTATATACAACAATTGTCACATACACTGCCTTTTCTATTTCTAGTTTGTTGGATATGTATCATTAAGAAATATATTTTCTCATCACCACGCCCATAAAGAGATTCACTTACCCAAACAACTGTTTCCACATACAGTCTTAACCTCTTATACCTACTAAATCAACTATTTACACATCTTTGGACAGTCACACACCTCCCACCCAACCACACACACATTCATTCACTATCCCATACAAATACACACTTAACTAATTAATAACTAATATACACTTTCACATTGCTAGTAACCAACTTATGTAGTAGTTTACACAACAAGAGATAGAGTGATACAGATATTCACACAGTTTAATCACTGTCCCATATATTTATTGAGACACTTTAACTTTGTCACTTAGACAGTCAATCACATTGCTACTACATCCTCCATTTAGACACTTATACATCCACTCAGTCTTCAGGGCAGATTGCTATATATATATATATATGATACTTATTTAAATATCGAACCACACCACATTCACTGGATGATGTCATCAGTGATGTCATTTGAGATGTCATCAGTGATGTCACTGACCATGTCATGAATGACATCATCAGCAGTGGATTGCGGGCGCTCGAGTTATAGTTAGTACAACTAACTACAACAGGGGAATTTCAATGGTTTTGTATGAGTGAAATGTCCAACTAACTATAACACCCCTAAAACCTGTGGTTTTTTCAGTAAATTTCGGAGTTTTTTTAAATGCTAATTCCTAACGATAACATGTCTGAAACCTATGATTTTTTCAGTGAATATATATATATATTTGTTTTTTCAGTTTAATTCAGAATTATCAAAGCTCTTAGAAATAGAACGTTTTGTAAATGAAGCTTATCATTCACAGACATGGTTTAGTTGAGCAAACTAATGCTACCATTTAAAGGTAGTGCTAATTCTTCTTCTTTAAAAGTTTGTAAGTACTTGAGGAGTTGCTCTCATGGCGGTCTTATTACATCTGTTGAGGGGGCGGAAGGGTCATTATGGTGTGACAGAAGGAGTTGTGAGGAAGATGGGAGGAGGGCAGGAAGTTGATGGGGTGGTAACAATTACGCTGAGGTACATTAAGGTGTGAACACAAAGTCTATAACGGAACCCCATTGAGAACAAGTGGGATGGGTGAGATGCTGTTTGTATGACATTCAGTCAGGCAGCTCCCTGCTGCGCCCCTCGCAATATTGTGGCCCTTGCTCGGCCTAACTCACCCATGCACAAGGCCTGCACTGTATAGTAGGCAAGTTACCATGTAGAATTTACTAACATATATATATATACATATATATATATATATATATATATATACACACATAGGTACAACTACAAAATACTCTTAATAACTCCATTCTCACCATCTGCGTCCAAATATACTAACAATAGAGTCGATTCCCATGCACAATATCATCGAAAGGATGAGACAGCCTGACCACTTGACTAGATAGACTTCTTCAAAGAAAAACAACTTGCAAACATCCCAACACAACACAAGATGACAGGACTATGGAAAATATTTGAATCTACAGCACTACATGCCAAGAACAAATGATTAATGAGTAACTGACATTTTCCATCTGTAAGATGTAAGATCTGTCAGAAGTAAAGAAACATGTTCTCAGTGAAGTGAAATGAGTTATTCTGATACATTGAAACTATTTTCACAACTTGTTTACTGTTCTATCAGTGTTCGTGGTCCTCATGTTTAATATTTTGAGCTACACTGAAACTATTTTTAAACTTCTTTACTGTAATATCGCCATTTGTGGTACTCACATAAAATATTTTGTGATACATTGAAACTATTTTACAAACTTCTTTACTGTAATATCAGTGTTTGAGATGCTTAGGAAAAAAATTAAGATACATTGAAAATATTTTTACAACCTCTTTAATATAATATTGGCGTTTGTGGTGCTTACTATAAAATGTATTTAATATTTATTTTGGAAATCAAGGAACAAAGTTTGTACTTGTGGAAATTATTTTGAAAACATTCACTATTTTGTGATACATTGAAAGTATTTTTAAAACTTATTTACTGTAATATCAGTGTATGACGTGATCAGAAAAAAAATTAAGATCAATTGAAAATATTTTTACAACTTATTTACTGTCATATCAGCGTGTGTGGTGCTTACTATAAAATGTATTTAATATTTATTTTGTAAATGAAGAAACTAAGTTTGTACTTGTGGAAATTAATTTGAAAACATTCAATAAATATTTACAATAAATAAATACGGTGTCACTATGCATTGTGTCAAGTGCTTTAATAAAAATATGCAGAAAAATGGTCCCTTTAACTATCGTGACACACACAGCCAGACAAGAATGGACAGTGCAACTGAAGTGCATTACAGAAAAGTAGCAAGCATGTAATTTGATGATTGGGAATTAGGATGGCATACAGAGCTCACATATAAAGTGGTTTCCCAGCCTTCTTACTTTTTCTCTTGAAGGGTTGATAAGGTCTTTCCGAGAGAATTTGAAAGGAGAAACTAGGAGATGAAGAACAGAGGTAGGAGGTTATATCTCAAAGTGCAAAAATGGATAAAAAGGGTGGACCAAGGTCTGCATGTACAATGGCCAGTGGAAGCGTTTTGAGAGCGGGTACGCCCAAGGTGGTGTATAACGCACCGAGTGGGCAAGGGCACATGAATTGATGGATTGTATGGGCTTGGACTATGAGGAGAATACACTGGAGGAGGAGCAGGTCAAGTGAAGAGATTTGATTGATAAGGCATAGCAAAGGAGGTGGCAACAATGGGGAGGAAGGTCCATGGGTGGTTGAGGCTGGGTTTGTAAGTCTGTGTCCTACCTACTGTGTTGCAAGCTTAAGACCCTGTAACAACCAGAGCCCCTTACTTTGTGTCCCCCCATTATTTTGTCAATTAGGGCGGAGGGAGGGAATGGAAAGGAGTAAACTACATGTCTACAAGTGTACTGGTATGTTCAGAACACTAGATCAAGCGCTGAAGAGCAAAGGTCATATATAAGAGAAGAAGTTACACAAAGGAAGGCTGCACAAGAAGGAAGGCGGATCTTGTACACAAACAGGTAAGTGAGCAAAAAAACAACAAGTGAGCAAGACCAAGAACACTGGAACTAACGTACGCTGTGGAATAGATTGCGATAAGAGGTAGAAAGATACTGTAAAAAAAGCAGAGTTCAAATAAAGAAAAGTTCAAAAAGATGTCATACGTGATGACAAAGACGCTCGGGTAACACTGTTGTCCAACACTTTTAATAATGCCCCCGGGATTTGGCCCCCCTTGGTCAAATTAAAACAAAAATGCTTATGAAGGACACCTCTGGAGAATTGATGTCACTTTTCCCCCAAACTGCCTTTGTCTATTCTAACATATGCCAAAGGCAGAAATGGAACTGGTCCAATCAATTTTGTCCACAGATTGAGAAAGCTAGGAAACATGTGAATAAATCTGTTTCTGCTTTTCTCCGAGACTATATAATGGGGTCCATTTACCACAACAATCTGCGTTTCAATATGCATGGCATCTATAGGAGAGATGGTGTACATTTTACAGATGAGGGGAACAGAGTCTGCCTGCTTTCACTTCCAAATAGGAAAGCAGTTTGCAATGACAAGGTGGGAGCCGCGAGGCTCCCTCCCTGCCATTGCAAACGGCTGTGTCCTGGGGGTGAGCACCCTGGGACACTGCAAGAGCCGGCCCTGGGGGGTGGCGGCCCCCAGGGCCATCTTGGGCTCCAGGAGGGGAGCCAGGCGTCCCCCTCCCGCCCTTTTTAACAAGCCCCAGGGGGTGGTGGTCCCTGGGACTGCGGGGGGGACAGTGAGCCCCCCGCATATATTAACTTAGAGCCCCGGGGGGTGGCGGTCCCCGGGGCAGTGTGTGGGGGATTGGGACTCCCCACACACATTTTTTTTAAATGCCCCCAGAATTTGGCCGCTCGATTACTAATAACCTTTAAAACGGGGGAGCTCGCACTTCGTTTTCTTTTTTTCGGCGGCGAAATGCGTGGATCCTACACACGTCCTGCGATTTAAAAAAAGAAAAAAAATGTATTTGCCCTAGAGGTTCTTGTGCGACCCCCTGAGCAGGCCTAGGGGGTCAGGGAGTATCTACCCTGCCCCCTTTTTGTAGTTTGCAAACATATTTCACAACTTTTTCACCCTCGCTTCTACCGAGGCATAAAATGGCTGCCAACAGTTCCTGGTTTCGAACGTTTACAACCGCTTGACAGCCAATTAGCATTGAGCGCGTGATCGGGACGGTGCGCTTATGCTACGATGCAAATCCTCGCACAATCTACGGATGTACCGCGCCCATAGATATGACTTTAACTGTAATTTTCTCAGGAACTACTGAACAGATTGACACCCTATAAGCAAAAGGCACAAGTCAGAACTGAGGACTACCTCTCTGCCAAATTTGGTGTAATTCCGTTCAGCCGTTTGGGATGTAGCTGTGGCTAAAGGTCCTATGGGAAATTGCATGGGGAAAACACATTTTGGGACCCCCCTTTTTTCTCAGCCACCACTTGACCGATCACCCCCAAACTTTCAGGGAAGGAGCGGAACTGGCAAAAAGTTTGGAAACTTTCAAGAAGATTAATCAATCGACGCAAAGTTATTGGCAATTGAATGTTGTAGTTATCTATGGATAATAGGTCCTAACTATAACTACCTACTGGCAAGCGCCAGTAGGTAATATCTCTCTCTCTATCTATCTATATATATATATATATATACATATATATATATATATAGATAGATAGAGAGAGAGATATTACCTACTGGCAGTCTCCAATAGGTAGTTATAGTTAGGACCTTGTTTCTATTCAAAAAGTGTTTATTCTTTTGGCAATATAGTTGGCGCCGTTTGACAAATCTTTGCAAAATCTTCAAAACTAATGGGGCGTTCAGCTCCTGTCTTGAAAGTTTTGTGGTGAGTTGTCAACCGGGGGCCGAGAAAAAAGGGGAGTCCCAAAACACATTTTCTCCATGTTAATTTCCATAGGAAACTTTAGACAAGGCTACAGCCCGAACTGTTGAACGGAATTACACCAAATTTGGCAAAAAGGTAGCTCTTGTTTTTGTTTTAAATGCTGTAAATCCATTCAGTAGTTCCTGAGAAATTCAAATATAAAAAAATATTATTATCTGGTGACCGCGGTGGGTCCACAAACCCTCCCGATCATAAGCTTGACTCAGATTGGTGGCCATGACTTCAAACCATGAAGTGTTGACAGCCATCTTCTGACTCGGTTGAACCAAGTCACAAAAAAAAGGTTAGAAAAAAACAGAAAAGGGGGCAGGGTAAAGACCCCCTGACCCCCTAGGCCTGCTCAAGAAATCCCACAGGGACCCTGAGAGTCAAAAAACAGCATTTTTTAAAAAAAAAAGTATTCAGCTGGATTTGCGTAGGGTCGGCGCATCCCGCTGAAAAAAAGAATGAAGTGCGGTCTCCCGCACTTTGTTTTCTTAAAGCCCCTGGGTTGGCCAGTTCCTGAGGCAATGCTCAGTTATGATGCAGGGGCCTGCCGGACCCCTGCAGCCCTGGGGACGCCACCTACCTGGGGCTATGCTAATGATATGCGGGGGCCACTCGCTCCCCTTTCTCCACCACTCTGCAAACGTGACACCTGACATACTACTGGTAGGGATGAAGTCCACTTTACTCATGAGGGACTTTGGGGGCCGAGAGGACCTCCTGGTACCTTCCGTAAGTCCCAAGCAGTGGAATTCCTTAGCGATGGTCGGAGGCCGAGCCCCCTTTCCCCACTACTCTGCAAACACAACTACTAGTTAAAGAAGCATTTGCAATGTAATAGGTCTCACATTTGCGAGAGTTAGAGCTATAGGCATTGTTATTGTAAAAGTTTTTTACTAATGTTTTTTGTAGTGGAGTGGATGTATGTTTGTGTAGTGAAATTATGTGGTATGTTGTGCAGTGAAATTATGTGGATAGAAAGTATGTGGTATTTAGTGTATAGGAATTATGTAGAGGGGTATTATGTATTATGGAGCATAATTATGTGGTATTGTAGTCTGTGTTGTAGAGTGGAAACCTCTGGTTTAGGCTTCCTCGTGTCCATAGACGCTAAACTATAAACTCAATGAGACAAAAACAAGAAGGAACCACTGAGGAGCACTTCTGGACCTAGTCAGAGGTATGAGCAGGGCCACTGGAATTATGCGACTGTTTAGCCACACCACCTTTCGCACAAATATACATTTTCCACATTTGCCACATAATCCATAATCTGGGAACACCAGGAGCCTTTAATTTTCGCTATCACGCCATCGGGCGGAGCCGTGAGGGGAACGGCGGCAGTGTTGATTTGCCAGGAGCAGACCGGAGGGACCACACTCCCCAGCAGCCTCTGGGGCAGCGCGCCCGTGATGCGCCAGGAGCGCCCGGAGGCGCTAGAAAAAGGCTGACCCCCGGGAGCCCAGGGGGAACACCAGGAGCCTTTAATTTTCGCTATCATGCCATCGGGCTGAGCCGTGAGGGGAACGGCGGCAGTGTTGATTTGCCGGGAGCAGACCGGAGGGACCACACTCCCCAGCAGCCTCTGGGGCAGCGCGCCCGTGATGCGCCAGGAGCGCCCGGAGGCGCTAGAAAAAGGCTGACCCCCGGGAGCCCAGGGGGAACACCAGGAGCCTTTAATTTTCACTATCACGCCATCGGGCGGAGCCGTGAGGGGAACGGCGGCAGTGTTGATTTGCCGGGAGCAGGTCGGAGGGACCACACTCCCCAGCAGCCTCTGGGGCAGCGCGCCCGTGACGCGCCAGGAGCGCCCGGAGGCGCTAGAAAAAGGCTGACCCCCGGGAGCCCAGGGGGAACACCAGGAGCCTTTAATTTTCGCTATCACGCCATCGGGCGGAGGCGTGAGGGGAACGGTGGCAGTGTTGATTTGCCGGGAGCAGACCGGAGGGACCACACTCCCCAGCAGCCTCTGGGGCAGCGCGCCCGTGACGCGCCAGGAGCGCCCGGAGGCGCTAGAAAAAGGCTGACCCCCGGGAGCCCAGTGGGAACACCAGGAGCCTTTAATTTTCGCTATCACGCCATCGGGCGGAGCCGTGAGGGGAACGGCGGCAGTGTTGATTTGCCGGGAGCAGACCGGAGGGACCACACTCCCCAGCAGCCTCTGGGGCAGCGCGCCCGTGACGCGCCAGGAGGCGCTAGAAAAAGGCTGACCCCCGGGAGCCCAGGGGGAACACCAGGAGCCTTTCATTTTCGCTATCACGCCATCGGGCGGAGCCGTGAGGGGAACGGCGGCAGTGTTGATTTGCCGGGAGCAGACCGGAGGGACCACACTCCCCAGCAGCCTCTGGGGCAGCACGCCCGTGACGCGCCAGGAGCGCCCGGAGGCGCTAGAAAAAGGCTGACCCCCGGGAGCCCAGGGGGAACACCAGGAGCCTTTAATTTTCGCTATCACGCCATCGGGCGGAGCCGTGAGGGGAACGGCGGCAGTGTTGATTTGCCGGGAGCCGACCGGAGGGACCACACTCCCCAGCAGCCTCTGGGGCAGCGCACCCGTGACGCGCCAGGAGCGCCCGGAGGCGCTAGAAAAAGGCTGACCCCCGGGAGCCCAGGGGGAACACCAGGAGCCTTTAATTTTCGCTATCACGCCATCGGGCGGAGCCGTGAGGGGAACGGCGGCAGTGTTGATTTGCCGGGAGCAGACCGGAGGGACCACACTCCCCAGCAGCCTCTGGGGCAGCGCGCCCGTGACGCGCCAGGAGCGCCCGGAGGCGCTAGAAAAATGCTGACCCCCGGGAGCCAAGGGGGACCTCCTGGTACCTTCCGTAAGTCCCAAGCAGTGGAATTCCTTAGCGATGGTCAGAGGCCGAGCCCCCTTTCCCCACTACTCTGCAAACACAACTACTAGTTAAAGAAGCATTTGCAATGTAATAGGTCTCACATTTGCGAGAGTTAGAGCTATAGGCATTGTTATTGTAAAAGTTTTTTACTAATGTTTTTTGTAGTGGAGTGGATGTATGTTTGTGTAGTGAAATTATGTGGTATGTTGTGCAGTGAAATTATGTGGATAGAAAGTATGTGGTATTTAGTGTATAGGAATTATGTAGAGGGGTATTATGTATTATGGAGCATAATTATGTGGTATTGTAGTCTGTGTTGTAGAGTGGAAACCTCAGGTTTAGGCTTCCTCGTGTCCATAGACGCTAAACTATAAACTCAATGAGACAAAAACAAGAAGGAACCACTGAGGAGCACTTCTGGACCTAGTCAGAGGTATGAGCAGGGCCACTGGAATTATGCGACTGTTTAGCCACACCACCTTTCGCACAAATATACATTTTCCACATTTGCCACATAATCCATAATCTGGGAACACCAGGAGCCTTTAATTTTCGCTATCACGCCATCGGGCGGAGCCGTGAGGGGAACGGCGGCAGTGTTGATTTGCCAGGAGCAGACCGGAGGGACCACACTCCCCAGCAGCCTCTGGGGCAGCGCGCCCGTGATGCGCCAGGAGCGCCCGGAGGCGCTAGAAAAAGGCTGACCCCCGGGAGCCCAGGGGGAACACCAGGAGCCTTTAATTTTCGCTATCACGCCATCGGGCGGAGCCGTGAGGGGAACGGCGGCAGTGTTGATTTGCCGGGAGCAGACCGGAGGGACCACACTCCCCAGCAGCCTCTGGGGCAGCGCGCCCGTGACGCGCCAGGAGCGCCCGGAGGCGCTAGAAAAATGCTGACCCCCGGGAGCCAAGGGGGACCTCCTGGTACCTTCCGTAAGTCCCAAGCAGTGGAATTCCTTAGCGATGGTCAGAGGCCGAGCCCCCTTTCCCCACTACTCTGCAAACACAACTACTAGTTAAAGAAGCATTTGCAATGTAATAGGTCTCACATTTGCGAGAGTTAGAGCTATAGGCATTGTTATTGTAAAAGTTTTTTACTAATGTTTTTTGTAGTGGAGTGGATGTATGTTTGTGTAGTGAAATTATGTGGTATGTTGTGCAGTGAAATTATGTGGATAGAAAGTATGTGGTATTTAGTGTATAGGAATTATGTAGAGGGGTATTATGTATTATGGAGCATAATTATGTGGTATTGTAGTCTGTGTTGTAGAGTGGAAACCTCAGGTTTAGGCTTCCTCGTGTCCATAGACGCTAAACTATAAACTCAATGAGACAAAAACAAGAAGGAACCACTGAGGAGCACTTCTGGACCTAGTCAGAGGTATGAGCAGGGCCACTGGAATTATGCGACTGTTTAGCCACACCACCTTTCGCACAAATATACATTTTCCACATTTGCCACATAATCCATAATCTGGGAACACCAGGAGCCTTTAATTTTTGCTATCACGCCATCGGGCGGAGCCGTGAGGGGAACGGCGGCAGTGTTGATTTTCCGGGAGCAGACCGGAGGGACCACACTCCCCAGCAGCCTCTGGGGCAGCGCGCCCGTGACGCGCCAGGAGCGCCCGGAGGCGCTAGAAAAAGGCTGACACCCCTCTCGCCCCGCGAGTCGCGCGCGGGAGCGACCGGGAGAAGCCCGGGACAAGGGCGGGCCCTCTGTGGCCCTCAGTGGCACGAAGAGGACAGGACGGGGCAATCCCCCTAATGTTATCCTCGTAAGGTATCTCCATCACAGTTCTCAGTTCATGTGAATGAATTGTTAAAGACACTTTTTGTTTGAGAATCTTGTGCCACTGACTTTGACTTTGCTCCATATTGCAGTTGGGTGTACCTGCATGCTGACCCATAATTATCTTACACTGCCTATTGAGTGGTAATTTTAACCTTTCACTCCTCCTAGCTTTTGGCTCTTTATATTTGTCTTGTTGACTGTTTACTACTACTGTCAGCTCATACTATTGTTTTGGCCTAATATACGTTTCCATCACTATGTCTCCAAGGGGCATCCGCAGCAAGACAGCTGCCGCGGGGGGCGGCCCAATAATCGGCCCCATAGATAATTTCATTACTAAGGCCAATGATGCCATAAACCAAGGTATTTCGCTTTTAGAGCACAGGGTTTCTCAAGATCTGGCCCACGCCAGACGCTCTTCCCTTGGTCTTATCGCTGCTGCTACTACACCTGTTCAGGTCTTGTCAAACAACACTAGACCTTTAGTAAACACATGTGCCGAGATCCACACCATCCCAAGTGAGGTAAATCTATCCGCCTCTATTCCTCTGATAGACTCCGACACAGATATTAGTACGGACTTGGAGAAGACCCCAGATTTACTTATTAATCCTACCCCTGAAGAAATACCTGTTGATAACATAAGACAACTAAGAGGTAGACGTGAGGGGGCTATTCAAAAACAGAAAGTATATGTACCGAAGCCCCGCTCTATAAAGGTTAGGAAACATGGTCTGATCAAAAGGAAAACCGGGAAAGGATCTAACTCTAACCTTAACCAAAATATAACGAGAGTCGCAGAGACTATCCAGGAGGATGATAGAGAGAAGGAGCAGCAGGGTGGAATGTTAGTTAACAATGACACCATCAATGACAATCCTGAAAGTGCTAATGATCGCATGTTGGAAAGGCTGGCTGAATTATTGAGTATTTACTTATCTCCCATTGAGAGTAGGCTTACTCGGATCGAAAAACAAATAGCCGATCTGAGTATCCCTATTAAGAATTTACATAAAGAACGCATTGTAAATGGTGCTACAAATTCCAGCTTAAATAAAATAGTTGGCACCAAACCCAATACTCCACAAGCACCAGCCACAAACATTAATGTTACACCTAAAGTCTCCTTAGCTACATCAGTGACACTGAAGTGACCACCTATTATCCAGCCAGCAGCTACAGTTACCCTTAGTACTAACAACGTAGCACTGGACAAAAGGAAGGACCAGAATACCAAAAAAGCAAATGCAACTACTATTGGCCAATCTGCGAATCTCGCAAGTAGTTCTTTTGTGGCCCAACCGCCACAAAAAACAACCAAGCAAGTTCCCTCCCGCATCAACCTTCCACCAGAATGCGGAGCATATGTATTGGTGTTGGTAAATGTCACTAAATTAAGGAAGGATCAGGATGAAACTTTTTCATCTCTTAAAAATAAAACCCTCCACTGGTTAATTGCAAACTGCAATTTTCCCATAGATGGCGCAAGGGAGATCATCAACACCCAGCGAGTGGGTTGGATAGGCCCACTCAGGAAAAAGTTTGAGGGCGATTGTGTTACTATAAGTTTTAAAAACTCTCAATGGGCGGAGAAAACACTTGCTAGCGCCCCATTGCCCTCTCCCCGGGAATTTAACACCACACTCCTCCCATTAGGCTATTTTTACAGACATTTGATACCTCCTGAACAGGCTATACTGAATCATCCTACAATCCCTCATCAAGAAATGAATTTTGGAGCAAGGATCAAATCACCGCTTTTTATCCAGAATCAGAATCCCATTGCCAATCACATGAAAAGCCACAATTTGTGGAATCAGCCTTTAATGTCAATCCCTGCCCCTTACTTTTCCCACTATCCGAATTCCCAACCACGCATCAACATAATTATAGAGAAAGGTCTTACCCAGCTCATGACTCCCACTTCTATCAGTTCACACCAACAACATTCAACATTCCTACTTATAATCGATTTGAATATTTTTCAAATTTAGACGACCAGGACTGACTGGGCATATCGGCTAACAACGAAATGTATGGACAGGTTGCAATTGGTAAATTGGAGGGATCTCCGGTTCCAGTTGCACCTTCTCATGACCCGATTGTTCCTATAGAAACTATGTCCACCAACAGCATTTTGCCCATTTTGCCCTTTTCCCATAAGCTAACGTATCATAAAACTAGGGATACTGGGAGTAGACTGGACACAGGTAGCAATGCTTATGGCTTATCGATTTTAAGTTGGAATGTTGCAGGACTGGAAGCAAAGTTATTGGACCCTGCATGGATTGAGATAATTAATGATGTGGATATTCTTATGTTTCAAGAAACATGGGCTGTAGGGAATTTGTATATTGAGGGATACCACTGTTTCAGTCTAACCTCACCCAAACCTAGATTCGGACGGGCAGTGGGTGGCTTATTCATAGGGATCAGAATTCTGGCAGGTGGTATAGTCAGAGATCTGCAGATTGATAACTCTGATAATCCTAACATCCAAATTCTTGAATATAAGTTAAAGTCAAAGACCATGATTTATTTAATTAATTTTTATAATAATGATTTTTATTGTGTACCGAACAAAAAATTTTTGGCACTGTCAAGGGTTTTAAGTATGCTTGAATGTTCCTCATTGGAAGATACTAACACTGGTATTCTAATAGAGGGCGATTTCAATGTGAAACTAACAGAGAATTATGGGTCCGATGATCCTATTTGCCCTGACTCAGCAGATCGCAGGGGTTTAGAATTGTTTAAAATATTAACTGAATCCAACCTTGTTGATGCTATGAGGGTAGGGCATAACACGATTCTCCCCCATGCCCCCACGTTTACCAGCCGGGATAGTTGCTCTACTATTGATTATGTATTCACCTCACCACTTTTAATTGATTGTATAGTAAACACTTCTGTGGTGCAAACTTCCTTTAGTGATCATAATCCTTTGCTGGTGATTTTAAATCTTGTACCTAGTACAATTTATACGAATTTAAATGGGGCAAGGGACATTACACCATCAATCGATGGTCTTCGATTGAAATGGAGGGGAGTTGACTGCGGGGCTATTTTAGATAGCGTAAAAAAGTTATACCCACATCTGATAAAATCTTGCTCGACCCCCATTGATAACAATAAGAAATTAATAGCAGATTTTGAAGTATTATGTCATACCATCAAAACCCTTCTGTCAGTCCCATTCCCCAAAGAATGCAAAGAGCCCAGGTGGTTTGACTCATCCTGTTCCCTGGCTAACAGAGAGTTAAGAAAAGTACTCTCTGCCAAACCAAGGTGCAGAGTTGCTGTTCAAGCGGCCAGGAAAAACTACAAAGAGAAAATCTCGGAAAGGAAGGCTAACCTACTGTCCCATCACTGGGACTCTTTGCTAATTAGTGCAAATTTGGGTGGCAGTGGCCCATTTTGGTCCGCTGTCCGAAAAACGAGGGAAATGGGTAAAGAGCTTACCAAAATAAGCTGTAATATAACAAGTGCAGCGTGGGAGAGTCATTTCTCCAAAATATATGAAACGCCTCCCGAAGAGCCTGATGAGTATTCTCTCCCTAATCTAGACCAATTGGATGGTTTAAAGATCATGGAACATGAAGTTAAAATAGCCATAAGGGAAAGTCAAGGAAATAAAGCACCCGGACCAGATGGTCTCCCTATTGATATTATCAAATATAATGTGGACTTGTGGACACCTATACTTCTTAATATCTTTAACAGTCTTCCACAAGTTGCCATGCCATCTACTTGGGCCACTAGTATTATTGTCCCAATCTATAAAAAGGGAGACAGGTCAGATCCAGCAAACTATCGCCCTATTTCCCTTTTGGACAACACCCTAAAAGTCCTCGGACGTATAATTTATAATAGGGTATTGGAATGGGCGGTGGATACCGATTTCCTGGATCCATGTCAGTTGGGATTCAGGAGCGGGGTAGGAACAGTGGAGCAATGTCTAAATTTGAAATTGATAATTGATAAATACTGCATTGCCCGCTCATCCCCTACCTACCTCGCTTTCATGGATCTTTCATCCGCCTTTGATCTCGTAAACAGATCTAAGCTGTGGTCAATTCTCTCATCCAATGGTCTTGATGATACTCTGGTTAGATTTCTAGCCTATCTCCATACTGACCTGAAAGCACGGGTACGTATTGGGATGGGTGGAGAGGTCTCGGGAGCTATTGAGATAGGGAGGGGGGTGAGACAGGGGTGCGTTTTAGCACCCCTGTTGTTCATCATTTATATTAATGGCCTATCTAATTGTCTGAAAAAAGCCACATCAGACGTCCCAATGATTTTAGGAAACCCTTTACCCGTGCTTTTATACGCAGACGATGCGGTGCTTATGGCCCGCACTCCAAATGCCCTTCGTCTGCTGGTACATTGTTTTACAAAATTTATGGAGGGTCTGGATCTAAAGGTAAATTAAAAAAAATCTTTTATTATGTCCTGTGGTCCGGGTAAAAGGAAACTAAATACAATTCGAATAGGCACAGACAAACTAGAATCTGTTTCTAACTTTCCTTATTTAGGGTTGGTTTTCGCTGTGAACGGCTCTTGGAGTGGGCATTTGGCCCACGCCACGAGCAAGTTCTCGAAAGCCAACAATTCTGTGCTGAGCCTCCCTCGCCCAAAGAAAATTGGTGCCACTAAGGCTATTTTAAAGATTTTTAAACTGCAGTGCTCACCTGTTGCTACGTATGGAGCAGAGGTATGGGGGTTGGGAAGCAGTACATGTATTCAAAGAGAGGAAAACCGTTTCTGCAGAAAAGTGTTGGGTGCCCCGATTTCCTCATCTGACTTTATCTGTCACAAAGAACTAAACATCCCTCATATAAGTGATTTTATTAGAGCCAGACCAGCTCTTTTCTGGATCAGGATCTGGAGAAATGATGCTGCTGTCCTTACACAAAACATTATTAAGGACTGCTTAAATTGTGAACATGGCATGAAGATTCCTTGGTTCACAGAAGTTTTTAAATCACTTAATGAAGTTGACAGAGGTATCTTGTTTACCGACCCAATGCTAATTGAATCAAAGGACAAAATGGAGGTCCAAAATGCACTCTATGCACTTTACAGAAATGGTCGTTTGGGAATAGAATCCCAGAAATCAAGTGTTGCAAAATACATAGGAAACGGACTGTGTGGGCAAGCATTCCCGCCCTATCTCTCCCTCCCTATGTCCAGTTGGGAGAGAGCTTTATTGTTTCGATTGAGGGCAGGAACTGTTAAATTCTTGTTGTCATTTCCTTTGGGGTATCGACATAGCGCTGATCTCACCCCATGTCCCTGTGATGGTATGAGTACTCAAGATGACCTGCATTTTTTATTTTTCTGTAAATTTTATCTGAGATTTATCAAATGGATCTTAACTCCCTATTTTAAAAAATACAGACCCCTCACCCTCAAAGAATCATATATAATGCTGCTTACTTTGAACACTGAAGAATTGACTTTCCGCACCAGCACTTTTCTAAGAATGGCCACACGAGCACGTAAGACGATGGAAAACCCTTGAAATCAGTAATTAGCCACAATGGTGTCACTTTATATATAATGTAATGAAACGGAATCGATTTTATTGTTATTGTATAAAACTTTGAAATGTTTCTCTGCATAATTTTCTTATTTGTTTGTATGTATTATATTTTAAAGAATTATTGCTGTAATCGGTACTTTTATGAATTTTATGAAATTCGAATAAAGGTCTTTTGAACTGAACCATCATCTGATGTATAATCTGCAGATTTAAACAAAAAACATTGGGCCAATTACAGAATTCCGGCCGTTATCGACCGGTATTAGGCTTTTCAGATGTAGGAGGCCACATTTCAGGATTCGGTAATTTACCGAATCGGGAATTTAAGAAATCTATAAATTACTGAATTCTTAAAATACCGATTTGGTAAATTACCGAATCTGTAATGTAGTGCTTCTTACATTTAAGGATTCGTTATTTACCACCAACTATTAGTTGGTGGTAAATAACAAATTCCTTTGAAAAAGCAATTTTTTTGCTTTTTATTCAGTGCCATGTGGCAGACATACATGCCCTTAGGGCATGTATGTGTGCCACATGTGCACCCATGCACTATTCAGGGGTGCAGCAGGGTGTCAATGTGACACCCTGCCAGCCGTGAAAGGGTTCCCCCTGTTACCGATTTGGTATTTACCGAATCGGTATTTACCGAATCGGTATTTACCGAATCGGTAATTCCCATTTATTCCTATGGGCCTCAAGGCCCATAGGAATGAATGGGAATTACTGAATTGGTATTTACCGATTCGGTAAATACCAAATCGGTAAATACCGATTCTTAATTACCGAATCTTACTGATTCAGTACTTTTTACCGAAAAATTATCCACATCCCATTTACCTATTCTTAAATACTGAATCGGTAAAAAATTCAGTATTTAAGAATAGGTAAATTGAGATTACCTACATCTGGGCCCTTGTTTCTAGCTCAAACGGCTCAAACGTTACCAAACGTTACCAAGAATGCAGCAACAACTGTTACAGCATTGTAGAAGGACCTTTGCAAACCTAGAATGGTCACCTGTTACTTATTCCTAAATGTGGGTGTTAAATTGGTACTAATGGTGTGCAAACGACCCTTGCTTCTTTCTGAACATCGCTTGCCTCTTTCTGCATTTCTCTTACTTTTTCTGCACCTTTCTTCCTTTTTCTGCACTTCTCTTGCCTCTTTCTGCACATCTCTCCCGCTTTCTGTACCTCTCTGCCTCTTTCTGTACCTCTATTGCTTCTTTTTGAACTTCTCTTACTTCTTTCTGCACCCCTCTTGCCTTTTCCTGCACCCTTTTTCCCTCTTTGTGCACATCTCTAGTCTCTTTCTGCACCCTCCTGCCCTCTTTCTGCATCTTTCCTGCCTGTTTCTGCACCCCTCTTGCCTCTTTTTGCACTTCTCTTGCCTTTTTCTGCACCTCTGTTGCATCTTTCTTCACTTTATTTCATTTGTTTACTTTATTTTAAGAGTTTTATATAGCGCTGGCTAGACCCGGAGGTATCAGAGCGCTTTACATGAGGGTCCACAAAATTACTAAATTACATCAGTTACAATTTATATCAGTTGCTAGACAAACATTACGCAAGCACGGAAGACGAGATAAGTGAAAGTGTAGAGGGGAAGGGGGTAAGGGTAAAGGGGTAGGAGGGAGATAAGGTGGAGAGACGAAGGAAACACTGACCAAAGTCCGGCGGGGTAGGTGACAGTCAAGGGGGAAGTCCCAAAACCCATCTCCTCTATAGCAATCAGGTGCAATTCCCTCTTTTTTTATCTCAAAATAACTCCTTTAGGTGCAATCACATGATGACATGTATGGCCCTGCTTCGGCACACTACCTACACATGCATGCATGAAGACACACATGAGTGCATGCACCAACATACATTGACATAGCACGTCCTGCGCACGAACACTCGCACACCCACTCACTGCAAGCATGCTTGCACACCCCACGTGCAAGGGCCACAAACACACCACGTGCACAGGCAACATAACAGGTCCACGCCATGAACGCAAACCAGCCACTGGGAGGTCTGTGGTGTCGCTGCTCTGAAACAGAAGGTTACAGTACTTTTCTGGGGGTCACACTCCAGGGGGGGTGGATGCCGTCATGGCTACCAATGTGCGCCTACAGAATGGGTTCAGGAAGCGCATCAAGGTGCTTTGAATAGCAAAGTCGATGCCAGCTGCTTGGGGGCGGGAGGGGCCTGGCACACTATCTTGTACCATCATATGGTTACGTGGTGAAGAAGGTGGAATGTTTGCAGGGGGGTGCTTGTGGTGGGGAATCAGAACTGACTTCCTTCCTAGAGCACATTGCCTGGCACCTCTTGCCTCCTTCTCCACCTTTTTTGTGCACCTCTGTTGCTTCTTTCTGCAATTCTCTTCCTTCTTTCTGCACCACTCTTACTTCTTTCTACACCCCTCTTACCTCTTTCTGCATCCTTTGCCCCTCTTTGTACACCTCTCTTGCCTCTTTCTACACCTCTCTGACCTCTTTCTGCACCCCTCTTGCCTCTTTCTGCACCTCGGCTCTTCTTTCTGCACTTTTCTTGATTCTTTCTGCACCACTATGGCTTCTTTCTGCACCCCTCTTGCCTCTTTCTCTATCCCACTCCCCCTTTCTGAATCTCTGTTGCTTCTTTCTGCACCTCTCTTACCTCTTTCTCCACCCCTCTTCCCTCTATCTGCACCTGTGTTACTTCTTTCTGCTCTTCTCTTCCCTCTTTATGCACCTCTCTTCCTTCTTTTGCACCCCTTGTGCATTTTTGTGCACCCCTCTTCCCTCTTTCTGCACCCCTACTGCCTCTTTCTGCACCACTTTTCCTTCTTTCTGCACTTTTGTTGTTTCTATCTGCACTCATCTTGCCTCTTTCTCCACCCCTCTTCCCCTTTCTGCATCGCTGCTGCTTCTTTCTGCACTTCTCGTTCCTCTTTCTCTACCTCTCTTCCCTCTTTCTGCACCTATCTTGCTTCTTTCTGCACCCCTCGTGCCACTTTCTGCACCCCTCTGCCTTCTTTCTGCACCCGTTTTGCCTCCTTCTTCCCCTCTGTTCCTTCTTTCTGCACTTCTTTTGTTTCTTTCTGTACCTCTCTTGCTTCTTTCTGCTCCCCTCTTACCACTTTCTCCACCCCTCTTCCCCTTTTCTTTATCTCTGTTGCTCATTTCTGCACTTCTCTTGCCGCTTTCTGCATCCCACTTGCCTCTCTCTGCACCTCTGTTCCTTCTTTCTGCACTTCTTTTGTATCTTTTTGTACCTCTCTTGCTTCATTCTGCACCCCTATTGCCTCTTTCTGCACCTCGGCTCTTCTTTCTGCACTTTTCTTGATTCTTTCTGCACCACTATGGCTTCTTTCTGCACCCCTCTTGCCTCTTTCTCTATCCCTCTCCCCCTTTCTGCATCTCTGTTGCTTCTTTCTGCACCTCTCTTACCTCTTTCTCCACCCCTCTTCCCTCTATCTGCACCTGTGTTACTTCTTTCTGCTCTTCTCTTCCTTCTTTCTGCACCTCTCTTCCTTCTTTTGCACCCCGTGTGCATCTTTGTGCACCCCTCTTCCCTCTTTCTGCACCCCTATTGCCTCTTTCTGCACCACTTTTCCTTCTTTCTGCACTGTTGTTGTTTCTATCTGCACTCATCTTGCCTCTTTCTCCACCCCTCTTCCCCTTTCTGCATCGCTGCTGCTTCTTTCTGCACTTCTCGTTCCTCTTTCTCTACCTCTCTTCCCTCTTTCTGCACCTATCTTGCTTCTTTCTGCACCCCTCTTGCCACTTTCTGCACCCCTCTGCCTTCTTTCTGCACCCGTTTTGCCTCCTTCTTCCCCTCTGTTCCTTCTTTCTACACTTCTTTTGTTTCTTTCTGTACCTCTCCTGCTTCTTTCTGCTCCCCTCTTACCACTTTCTCCACCCCTCTTCCCATTTTCTGCATCTCTGTTGCTTATTTCTGCACTTCTCTTGCCGCTTTCTGCATCCCACTTGCCTCTCTCTGCACCTCTGTTCCTTCTTTCTGCACTTCTTTTGTATCTTTTTGTACCTCTCTTGCTTCATTCTGCACCCCTCTTGACTCTTTCTTCACCCCTCTTCCTCTTTCTCCACCCATCCTGCCTCTTTCTGTCCCTTTGCTCCTTCTTTCTACACTTCTTTTATTTCTCTCTGCACCTCTCTTGCTTCTTTCTGTACGCCTCTTGCCTCTATCTCCACCCCTCTTCCCCATTTCTGCATGTCTGTTCCATTTTTCTGCTCCTCTCGTATCTCTTTCTCCACCCCTCATTCCTCTTTCTGCAGCCCTGTTGCTTCTTTCTGCACTATTCTTGATTCTTTCTGCAATTCTCTGGCTTCTTTCTACCCCTCATGCGTGTTTCTCTACCCCTCTCCCTCTTTCTGCACCCATCCTGCCTTTTTCTGCACCTCTATTCCTTCTTTCTGCACTTCTTTTTTTCTATCTGCACCTCTCTTGCTTCTTTCTGTACCCCTCTTGGCTCTTTATGTGCCCCTCTTCCCCCTTTCTGCATCTCTGTTGCTTCTTTCTACACCTCTCTTGCCTTTTTTCTCCACCCCTCTTCTCTCTTTCTGAACCTGTGTTGCTTCTTTCTGCACTTCTCATGCTTCTTTCTGTACCTTTCTTGCTTCTTTTGTACCCCTTGTGCCTCTTTATTCACCCCTCTTCTCTCTATCTTCACCCATCTTGCCTGTGTCTGCTCCTCTTTTCCTTCTTTCTGTACTTCTTTTGTTACTTTCTGTACCTCACTTGCCTCTTACTGCACTTCTTTTGTTTTTTTATGCACCTCTCTTGCATTTCTGCACTCCGCTTGCCTCTTTCTCCACTCCTCTTGCCCGTTTCTGCATCTTTGTTGCTTCTATTTGCACTTCTGTTGCCTCTTTCTCCACCACCTCTCTTGCTTCTTTCTGCACCCCTCTTGCCTCTTCCTCTACCCCTCTTCCCTCTTTCTGCACCTCTGCTGCTTTTTTCTGCAGTTCTCTTGCTTCTTTCCGCACCTCTCTTGCTTCTTCTGCACCCCATCCCTCTTCTTACACCCTTCTTGTCTCTTGCTTCACCTTTGTTCCTTCTTTCGGCACTTCTTTGGTTTCTTTCCACACTTCTCTTGCTTCTTTCTGCTTCCCTTTTGCTACTTTCTCCACCCCTCTTCCCCCTTTCTGCATCTCTGTCGCTTCTTTCTGCACTTCCATTGCTTCTTTCTCCACCTCTTCCCTCTTTCTGTACCTCTGTTGCTTCTTTCTGCACCTCTCTTGCTTCTTTCTGCATCCTTTGTGCCTCTTTTGCACCCTTTTCACTTTTTCTGCACCCCTCTCGCCTCTATCTGCAGCTCTTTTCCTTCTTTCTGCACTTCTTTTGTTTCTTTATGTACATCTCTTGCCTCTTTCTGCATCCCTCTTCCCTCTTTCTGCACCGTTCTTGTCTCTTTCTGCACCTCAGTTCCTTCTTTCTGCACTTCTTTTGTTTCTTTTAGCACCTATCTTACTTCTTTCAGCACCCCTCCTGCCTCTTTCTTCACCCCTCTTCCCCCTTTCTGCATCTCTGTTGCTTCTTTCTGCACTTCTATTGCTTCTTTCTCCACCCATCTTCCTTCTTTCTGTACCTCTGTTGCTTCTTCCTGTACCCCTCTTGCTTCTTTCTGCACCCCTTGTGCCTTTTTTGCACCCCTCTTCACTCTTTCTGCACCCCTCTTGCCTCTTTCTGCACCTCTTTTCCTTCTTTCTGCACTTCTTTTGTTTCTTTATGTACATCTCTTGCCTCTTTCTGCATCCCCTTCCCTCTTCCTGCACCCTTCTTGCCTCTTTCTGCACCTCAGTTCCTTCTTTTTGCACTTCTTTTGCTTCTTTTTGCACCTATCTTGCTTCTTTCTGCAACCCTCCTGCCTCTTTTTCGACCACCTTCCCTCTTTCTACACCCTTCCCTCTTTCTACGCCTCTTTCTGCACATCCGTTCCTTCTTTTTGTACCCCTCTTGCCTCTTGCTGGACCTCTCTTGCTTCTTTCTGTACCCCTCTTTACTCTCTCTCCACCCCTCTTCCCTCTTTCCGCGCCCATCCTGCCTCTTTCTGCACCTCTGTTCCTTCTTTCTGCACCAGTCTTGCCTCTAACTCCATCCCTCTTTCCTCTTTCTGCACCTCTCTTGCTTCTTTCTGCACCCTTCTTGCCTCTTTCTTCACCCCTCTTCCCTCTTCCTGTACCCCTATTGCGTCTTTCTGCAGTTCTCTTGCTTCTTTCTGTTCCTCTCTTTCTGCACTTCTTTTGTTTCTTTCCACACTTCTCTTGCTTCTTTCTGCTTCCCTTTTGCCACTTTCTCCACCCCTTCCCCCTTTCAGCATCTCTGTTGCTTTTTTTCTGCACTTCCCTTCCTCTCTCTGCACCCCTCTTCCCTCTTTCTGCGCCCATCCTGCACCTCTGATCCTTCTTTCTGCACCCCCTTGCCTCTTTCTCTACCCCTCTTCCCCCTTTCTGCATCTATGTTGCTTCTTTCTGCACTTCTTTTGCTTCTTACTGCAAAGAATCTTTTGATTCTTTTTGCACCCCTCTTGCCTCTTTCTTCGCCCCTCTTTCCCCTTTCTGCATCTCTGTTGCTTCTTTCTGCACTGCTATTGCTTCTTTCCCCACCACTCTTTCCTCTTTATATACCTCTGTTGCTTCTTTCTGCACCTCTTTTGCTTCGTTCTGCACCCCTTGTGCCTCTTTCGCACCCCTCTTCACTCTTTCTGCAGCCCTCTTGCCTCTTACTGCACATCTTTTCCTTCTTTCTACACTTTTTTGTTTCTTTATGAGCCTCTCTTGTTCTTTCTGCATCCCTCTTCCCTCTTTATGCACACTTCTTGCCTCTTTCTGCACCTCAGTTCCTTCTTTCTGCACGTCTTTTGTTTCTTTTTGCATCTATCTTGCTTCTTTCGGCACCCATCCAGCCTTGCTTACCACCCTCTTCTCTTTTTTGCACCCCTCTTGCCTCATATTGCACCTCTGTTCCTTCTTTTTGTACCCCACGTGCCTCTTTCTGCACCTCTCTTGCTTCTTTCTGTATCCCTCTTGCTCTTTGTCCATCCCTCTTTCCTCTTTTTGCACCCCGCTTGCCTCTTTCTGCACCTTTGTTACTTCTGTTTGCACACCCCTTGCCTGTTTCTGTACCTCTCTTGCTTCTTTAGGCACCCATCTTGCCTCTTTCTCCACCCCTCTTCTCTCTTTCTTCACCCCTCTTGCCTCTTTTCTGCACCTCTGCTCCTTCTTTCTGCACTTCCTTTGTTTCTTTATGTCCCTCTCTTGCCTTTCTGTATCCCTCTTGCCTCTTTCTCTACCCAACCTCCCTCTTTCTGCACCTCTGTTGATTCTTCTTGCACTTCCTTTGTTTCTTTCTACACCACTCTTGCTTCACTCTGCACCCCTCTTGCATCTTTCTGCACTTCTTTTTCCTCTTTCTGCATCCCCCTTGCCTCTCTCTGCATCTCTGTTCCTTCTTTCTGCACTTCTATTTTTTCTTTCTTCACCTTTCTTGCTTCTTTCTGCACCTCTCGTGTCTCTTTCTCCTCCATCTTCCCTCTTTCTGCATCTCTGTTGCTTCTTTCTGCACTTCTCTTGTGCCTTTCTCCACCCCTCTTCCCTCTTTCTGCACCCCTTGTGCCTCTTTTGCAGCCCTCTTCCCTCTTCCTGCACCCTTCTGCATCTCTGTTGCTTCTTTCTGCACTTGTTTGGGCGTCTTTCTCCACCCCTCTTCCCTCTTCCTGTACCTCTGTTGCGTCTTTCTGCACCTCTCTTGCTTATTTCTGCACCCCTTGTGCCTCTTTCAAATCCCTCGTCCCTCTTTTTGCATCCCTCTTGCCTCTTTCTACACTTCTTTTGTTTCTTTATGCACCTCTCATGCCTCTTTCTGCATCCCTCTGCCCTCTTTCTGCACCCTTCTTGCCTCTTTCTGCACCTCAGTTCCTTCTTTCTGCACTTCTTTTGTTTCTTTTTGTACCTATCTTGCTTCTTCCTGCACACCTATTGCCTCTTTCTCCACCCCTCCTCCCTCTTTCTGCACCTCTGTTGCTTCTTCTTGCACTTCCTTTGTTTCTTTCTGTACCACTCTTGCTTCTTTCTGCACCCCTCTTGCCTCTTTCTTCACCTGTCTTCCCCTTTCTGCATGTATGTTGCATCTTTCTGTCCATCTCTTGCCTTTTTCTGCACCTCTGTTGTATCTTTCTGCACTTCTCTTTCCTCTTTCTGCATCCCTCTTGCCTCTCTCTGCACCTCTGTTCCTTCTTTATGCACCTCTATTGTTTCTTTCTTCACCTCTTGTGCTTCTTACTGCACATCACATCTCTTGCCTCTTTCTCCACCCTCTTCCCCCTTTATGCATCTCTTTTGCTTCTTTCTGCACTTCTCTTGTGTCTTTCTCCACCCCTCTTCCCTCTTTCTGCACCTCTGCTGCTTCTTTCAGTGACTCTCTTGCTTCTTTCTTCATGCCTTGTGCCTCATTTGCAGCCCTCTTTCCTATTTATGCACCAATCTTGCCTCTTTCTGCTACTCTTTTCCTCCTTTTTGTACTTTTTATGTTTCTTTCTGCAACTCTCTTGCTTCTTTCTGCACCCCTCTTGCCTCTTTCTGCACCCCTCTTCCCTCTTTCTGCACCCTTCTTGCCTCTTTCTGCACCTCTCATTCCTCTTTCTTTGCACCTCTCATGTCTCTTGCTTCACCTCTGTTCCATCTTTCTGCGCTTCTTTTGTTTCTTACCGCACTTCTCTTGCTTCTTTCCGCTTCCCTTTTGCCTCTCTCTGCACCTCTGTTCCTTCTTTCTGCACTTCTATTGCTTCTTTCTGCACCTCTGTTGTTTCTTTCACCACCCCTCGTCCCCCTTTCTGCATCTCTGTTGCTTCTTTCTGCACTTCTATTGAGTCTTTCTCCACCCCTTTTCCCTCTTTCTGTACCTCTGTTGCATCTTTCTACGCCCTTCTTTCTTCTTTCTGCACCTCTGCTCCGTCTTTCTGAACTCCTTTTGTTTCTTTTTGGACCTATCTTGCTACTTTTTTCACCCTTCTTGCTTCTTTTTCTATCCATCTTCCCTCTTTTGGCAAAACTTGTGCCTCTTTATGCACCTCTGTTCCTTCTTTTTGCACCCCTCTTGCCTCTTTCTGCACCTCTCTTGCTTCTTTTTATTTCTCTAGCCTCTCTCTCCACCCCTCGTCTATCTTTCTGCACCCCTCTTGCCTCTTTCTGCACCCCTCGTGCCTCTTTCTGCACCTCTCATCCCGCTTCTTGCACCTCTCTTGTCTCTTGCTTCACCTCTGTTCCTTCTTTCTGCACTTCTTTTGTTTTTTCTGCACTTCTCATGCTCCTTTCTGCTTCCCTTGTGCCACTTTCTCCACCCTTCCCTCTTTCTGCACCCCTTATGCCTCGTTTTGCACAACTGTTCCTTCCTTTTGTACCCCTCGTGCCACTTCCTGTACATTTCTTGCTTCTTTCTGTATCCCTCTTGCCTCTTTCTCAACCCTCTTCCCTCTTTCTGCACCCCTCTTGCATCTTTCTGCAGCTGTTACTTCTTTTTGCACCCCTCTTGCCTCTTTCTCTACCCCTCTTCCCTTTTTCTACACCCCCTTGACTCTTTTCTGCACCTCTGTTCCTTCTTTCTGCACTTCTTTTGTTTCTTTCTGCACCTCTCTTGCCTTGCCGCACCCCTCTTGCCTCTTTCTCTGCCCCTCTTCCCCCTTTCTGCAGCTCTGTGGCTTCTATTTCCACTTCTCTTGCCTCTTTCTCTACCCCTCACCCCTCTTTCTGCACCTCTGTTGCTTCTTCATGCACTTCCTTTATTTCTTTCTGCACCTCTCTTGCTTCTTTCTGTACCCCTCTTCCCTCTTTCTTCACCTGTCTTCCCCTTTCTGTATGTATGTTGCTTCTTTCTGCCCTTCTCTTGTCCTTTTCTGCACCTCTGTTGCTTCTTACTGTACTTCTCTTTCCTCTTTCTGCATCACTCTTGCCTCTCTCTGATCATTTGTTCCTTCTATCTGCACTTCTTTTGTTTCTTTCTTCACCTCTCTTGCTTCTTTCTGTACCTCTCTTGCCTCTTTCTCCACCACTCTTCCCCCTTTTGCCATCTCTGTTACCTCTATCTGAATTTATGTTGTGTCTTTCTCCACCCTTCTTCCCTCATTCTGCATCTCTGTTGTTTCTTTCTACGACTCCCTTGCTTCTTTCTGCGTCCCTTGTGCCTCTTTTGCTGCCCTCTGCCCTCTTTCTGCACCATCTTGTCTCTTCCTGCTCCTCTTTTCCTTCTGTTTGTACTTCTTATGTTTCTTTCTGCAACTCTCTTCCTCTTTCTGCACCCTTCTTGCCTCTTTCTGCACCTTCTTCCCTCTTTCTGCACCCTTCTTGTCTCTTTCTGCACCTCTGCTGCTTCTTTCTGCACCCCTCTTGCCTCTTTTTCTATCCCTCTTGCCTCTTTCTGCACCCCTCTTCCTTCTTTCTGCACCCCTCTTGCCTCTTTCTGTACCTCTGTTCCTTCTTTTTGCACCCCTCTTGCCTCTTTCTGCACCTCTGTTCCTTCTTTCTGCACCTCTCATCCCTTTTCTTGCACCTCTCTTGTCTCTTGCTTCACCTCTGTTCCTTCTTTCTGCACTTTTTTGTTTCTTTCTGCACTTCTCATGCTCCTTTCTGCTTTCCTTTTGCCACTTTCTCCACCCTCTTCCCCTTTCTGCATCTCTGTTGCTTTTTCCTGTACTTCTCTTGCCTTTTTCTGCATCCTCTTGCCTCTCTCTGCACGTCTGTTCCTTCTTTCTGCACTTCTTTTGTTTCTTTCAGCACCTCTCTTGCCTCTTTGTCCACCCCTCTTCCCCCTTTCTGCATCTCTGTTGCTTCTTTCTGCACTTCTATTGTGTCTTTCTCTACCCCTTTTCCCTCTTTCTGTACCTCTGTTGCATCTTTCTGCACCTCTCTTCCTTCTTTCTGCACCCCTTGTACCTCTTTTGCACCCTTCTTGCCTCTTCTTGTTCCTCAGTTCCTTCGTTCTGCACTTCTTTTGTTTCTTTTTGCACCTATCGTGCTTCTTTCTGCACCCCTCTTGCCTCTTTTTCCACCACTCTTCTGTCTTTCTGAACCCCTCTTGCCTCATTTTGCAACTCTGATCCTTCTTTTTGTACCCCTCTTGCCTCTTTCTGCACCTCTCCTGCTTCTTTCTGTACCCCTCTTTTCCTTCTTTGTGTGCTTCTTATGTTTCTTTCTGCAACTCTCTTGCTTCTTTCTGTACCTTTCTTGCCTGTTTCTCCACCCCTTTTGCCATCTCTGTTACTTCTATCTGAACTTATGTTGTCTTTCTCCACCCTTCTTTCCTCATTCTGTATCTCTGTAGTTTCTTTCTGCGCCTCTCTTGCTTCTTTCTGCATCCCTTGCGCCTCTTTTGCAGCCATCTTCCCCCTTTCTGCACCCCTCTTGTCTCTGTCTGCTCCTCTTTTCCTTATTTTTGTACTTCTTATGTTTTTTTCTGCAACTCTCTTGCTTCTTTCTGCACCCCTCTTGCCTCTTTGTGTACCCTCTGCCCTCTTTCTGCACCCTTCTTGCCTTTTTCTGCACCTCTCATCCATCTTTCTTTACACCTCTCATGTCTCTCGCTTTACCTCTGTTCCTTCTTCCTGCACTTCTTTTGTTTCTTTCTGCACTTCTCTTGCTTCTTTCTGCTTCCCTTTTGCCTCTCTCTGCACCTCTGCTCCTTCTTTCTGCACTTCTATTGCTTCTTTCTGCACCTCTCTTGCTTCTTTCACCACCCTTCTTCCCCCTTTCTGCATCTATGTTGCTTTTTTCTGTACTTCTATTGTGTCTTGCTCTACCCCTTTTCCCTATTTCTGTACCTCTGTTGCATCTTTCTGCACCTCTCTTCCTTCTTTCTGCGCCCCTTGTACCTCTTTTGCACCCTTCTTGCCCCTTCTTGTCCCTCAGTTCCTTCGTTCTGCACTACTTTTGTTTCTTTTTGCACCTATCTTACTTCTTTCTGCACCCCTCTTGCCTCTTTTTCCACCCCTCTTCTATCTTTCTGAACACCTCTTGCCTCATTTTGCAACTCTGATGCTTCTTTTTGTACCCCTCTTGCCTCTTTCTCCAACTCTCCTGTTTCTTTCTGTACCCTCTTTTCCTTCTTTTTGTGCTTCTTATATTTCTTTCTGCAACTCTCTTGCTTCTTTCTGCACCCCTCTTGCCTCTTTCTGTACCCCTCTTCCCTCTTTCTAGACAATTCTTGCCTCTTTCTGTACCTCTCATCCCTCTTTCGTTGCACCTCTCTTGTCTCTTGTTTCACCTCTGTTCCTTCTTCCTGCACTTCTTTTGTTTCTTTCTGCACTTCTCTTGCTTCTTTCTGCTTCCCTTTTGCCTCTCTCTGCACTTTTGTTCCTTCTATCTGCACTTCTTTTGTTTCTTTCTGCAACTCTCTTGCTTCTTTCTGTACCTTTCTTGCCAGTTTCCCCACCCCTCTTCCCCCTTTTGCCATCTCTGTTACTTCTATCTGAACTCATGTTGTGTCTTTCTCCACCCTTCTTTCCTCATTCTGCATCTCTGTAGTTTCTTTCGGCGACTCTCTTGCTTCTTTCTGCATCCCTTGTGCCTCTTTTGCAGCCATCTTCCCTCTTTCTGCACCCCTCTTGTCTCTGTCTGCTCCTCTTTTCCTTATTTTTGTACTTCTTATGTTTCTCTCTGCAACTCTCTTGATTCTTTCTGCACCCCTCTTGCCTCTTTCTGTACCCTCTTTCCTCTTTCTGCACCCTTCTTGCCTTTTTCTGCACCTCTCATCCCTCTTTCTTTGCACCTCTCTTGTTTCTCGCTTTACCTCTGTTCCTTATTCCTGCACTTCTTTTGTTTCTTTCTGCACTTCTCTTGCTTCTTTCTGGTTCCCTTCTTGCCTTTTTCTGCACCTCTCATCCCTCTTTCTTTGCACCTCTCTTGTTTCTCGCTTTACCTCTGTTCCTTCTTTCTGCACTTCTATTGCTTCTTTCTGCACCTCTCTTGCTTCTTTCACCATCCTTCTTCCCCCTTTCTGCATCTCTGTTGCTTTTTTCTGTATTTCTATTGTGTCTTGCTCTACCCCTTTTCCCTATTTATGTACCTCTGTTGCATCTTTCTGCACCTCTCTTCCTTCTTTCTGCGCCCCTTGTACCTCTTTTGTACCCTTCTTGCCCCTTCTTGTCCCTCAGTTCCTTCGTTCTGCACTACTTTTGTTTCTTTTTGCACCTATCTTGCTTCTTTCTGCACCCCTCTTGCCTCTTTTTCCACCCCTCTTCTATCTTTCTGAACACCTCTTGCCTCATTTTGCAACTCTGATGCTTCTTTTTGTACCCCTCTTGCCTCTTTCTGCAACTCTCCTGTTTCTCTCTGTACCCTCTTTTGCTTCTTTTTGTGCTTCTTATATTTCTTTCTGCAACTCTCTTGCTTCTTTCTGCACCCCTCTTGCCTCTTTCTGCACCCCTCTTCCCTCTTTCTGTACCCTTCTTGCCTCTTGCTTCACCTCTGTTCCTTCTTCCTGCACTTCTTTTGTTTCTTCCTGCACTTCTCTTGCTTCTTTCTGCTTCCCTTTTGCCTCTCTCTGCACTTTTGTTCCTTCTATCTGCACTTCTTTTGTTTCTTTCTGCAACTCTCTTGCTTCTTTCTGTACCTTTCTTGCCAGTTTCCCCACCCCTCTTCCCCCTTTTGCCATCTCTGTTACTTCTATCTGAACTCATGTTGTGTCTTTCTCCACCCTTCTTCCCTCATTCTGCATCTCTGTAGTTTCTTTGTGCGACTCTCTTGCTTCTTTCTGCATCCCTTGTGCCTCTTTTGCAGCCATCTTCTCTCTTTCTGCACCCCTCTTGTCTCTTCCTGCTCCTCTTTTCCTTATTTTTGTACTTCTTATGTTTCTTTCTGCAACTCTCTTGCTTCTTTCTGCACCTCTCTTGCCTCTTTGTGTACCCTCTGCCCTCTTTCTGCACCCTTCTTGCCTTTTTCTGCACCTCTCATCCATCTTTCTTTACACCTCTCTTGTCTCTCGCTTTACCTCTGTTCCTTCTTCCTGCACTTCTTTTGTTTCTTTCTGCACTTCTCTTGCTTCTTTCTGCTTCCCTTTTGCCTCTCTCTGCGCCTCTGTTCCTTCTTTCTGCACTTCTATTGCTTCTTTCTGCACCTCTCTTGCTTCTTTGCCACCCTTCTTCCCCCTTTCTGTATCTCTGTTGCTTTTTTCTGTACTTCTATTGTGTCTTGCTCTACCCCTTTTCCCTATTTCTGTACCTCTGTTGCATCTTTCTGCACCTCTCTTCCTTCTTTCTGCGCCCCTTGTACCTCTTTTGCACCCTTCTTGCGCCTTCTTGTCCCTCAGTTCCTTCGTTCTGCACTACTTTTGTTTCTTTTTGCACCTATCTTGCTTCTTTCTGCACCCCTCTTGCCTCTTTTTCCACCCCTCTTCTATCTTTCTGAACACCTCTTGCCTCATTTTGCAACTCTGATGCTTCTTTTTGTCCCCTCTTGCCTCTTTCTCCAACTCTCCTGTTTCTTTCTGTACCCTCTTTTCCTTCTTTTTGTGCTTCTTATATTTCTTTCTGCAACTCTCTTGCTTCTTTCTGCACCCCTCTTGCCTCTTTCTGTACCCCTCTTCCCTCTTTATAGACAATTCTTGCCTCTTTCTGTACCTCTCATCCCTCTTTCGTTGCACCTCTCTTGTCTCTTGCTTCACCTCTGTTCCTTCTTCCTGCACTTCTTTTGTTTCTTTCTGCACTTCTCTTGCTTCTTTCTGCTTCCCTTTTGCCTCTCTCTGCACTTTTGTTCCTTCTATCTGCACTTCTTTTGTTTCTTTCTGCAACTCTCTTGCTTCTTTCTGTACCTTTCTTGCCAGTTTCCCCACCCCTCTTCCCCCTTTTGCCATCTCTGTTACTTCTATCTGAACTCATGTTGTGTCTTTCTCCACCCTTCTTCCCTCATTCTGCATCTCTGTAGTTTCTTTCTGCGACTCTCTTGCTTCTTTCTGCATCCCTTGTGCCTCTTTTGCAGCCATCTTCCCTCTTTCTGCACCCCTCTTGTCTCTGTCTGCTCCTCTTTTCCTTATTTTTGTACTTCTTATGTTTCTCTCTGCAACTCTCTTGATTCTTTCTGCACCCCTCTTGCCTCTTTCTGTACCCTCTTTCCTCTTTCTGCACCCTTCTTGCCTTTTTCTGCACCTCTCATCCCTCTTTCTTTGCACCTCTCTTGTTTCTCGCTTTACCTCTGTTCCTTATTCCTGCACTTCTTTTGTTTCTTCCTGCACTTCTCTTGCTTCTTTCTGCTTCCCTTTTGCCTCTCTCTGCACTTTTGTTCCTTCTATCTGCACTTCTTTTGTTTCTTTCTGCAACTCTCTTGCTTCTTTCTGTACCTTTCTTGCCAGTTTCCCCACCCCTCTTCCCCCTTTTGCCATCTCTGTTACTTCTATCTGAACTCATGTTGTGTCTTTCTCCACCCTTCTTCCCTCATTCTGCATCTCTGTAGTTTCTTTGTGCGACTCTCTTGCTTCTTTTTGCATCCCTTGTGCCTCTTTTGCAGCCATCTTCTCTCTTTCTGCACCCCTCTTGTCTCTTCCTGCTCCTCTTTTCCTTATTTTTGTACTTCTTATGTTTCTTTCTGCAACTCTCTTGCTTCTTTCTGCACCTCTCTTGCCTCTTTGTGTACCCTCTGCCCTCTTTCTGCACCCTTCTTGCCTTTTTCTGCACCTCTCATCCATCTTTCTTTACACCTCTCTTGTCTCTCGCTTTACCTCTGTTCCTTCTTCCTGCACTTCTTTTGTTTCTTTCTGCACTTCTCTTGCTTCTTTCTGCTTCCCTTTTGCCTCTCTCTGCGCCTCTGTTCCTTCTTTCTGCACTTCTATTGCTTCTTTCTGCACCTCTCTTGCTTCTTTCACCACCCTTCTTCCCCCTTTCTGTATCTCTGTTGCTTTTTTCTGTACTTCTATTGTGTCTTGCTCTACCCCTTTTCCCTATTTCTGTACCTCTGTTGCATCTTTCTGCACCTCTCTTCCTTCTTTCTGCGCCCCTTGTACCTCTTTTGCACCCTTCTTGCGCCTTCTTGTCCCTCAGTTCCTTCGTTCTGCACTACTTTTGTTTCTTTTTGCACCTATCTTGCTTCTTTCTGCACCCCTCTTGCCTCTTTTTCCACCCCTCTTCTATCTTTCTGAACACCTCTTGCCTCATTTTGCAACTCTGATGCTTCTTTTTGTCCCCTCTTGCCTCTTTCTCCAACTCTCCTGTTTCTTTCTGTACCCTCTTTTCCTTCTTTTTGTGCTTCTTATATTTCTTTCTGCAACTCTCTTGCTTCTTTCTGCACCCCTCTTGCCTCTTTCTGTACCCCTCTTCCCTCTTTCTAGACAATTCTTGCCTCTTTCTGTACCTCTCATCCCTCTTTCGTTGCACCTCTCTTGTCTCTTGCTTCACCTCTGTTCCTTCTTCCTGCACTTCTTTTGTTTCTTTCTGCACTTCTCTTGCTTCTTTCTGCTTCCCTTTTGCCTCTCTCTGCACTTTTGTTCCTTCTATCTGCACTTCTTTTGTTTCTTTCTGCAACTCTCTTGCTTCTTTCTGTACCTTTCTTGCCAGTTTCCCCACCCCTCTTCCCCCTTTTGCCATCTCTGTTACTTCTATCTGAACTCATGTTGTGTCTTTCTCCACCCTTCTTCCCTCATTCTGCATCTCTGTAGTTTCTTTCTGCGACTCTCTTGCTTCTTTCTGCATCCCTTGTGCCTCTTTTGCAGCCATCTTCCCTCTTTCTGCACCCCTCTTGTCTCTGTCTGCTCCTCTTTTCCTTATTTTTGTACTTCTTATGTTTCTCTCTGCAACTCTCTTGATTCTTTCTGCACCCCTCTTGCCTCTTTCTGTACCCTCTTTCCTCTTTCTGCACCCTTCTTGCCTTTTTCTGCACCTCTCATCCCTCTTTCTTTGCACCTCTCTTGTTTCTCGCTTTACCTCTGTTCCTTATTCCTGCACTTCTTTTGTTTCTTTCTGCACTTCTCTTGCTTCTTTCTGGTTCCCTTCTTGCCTTTTTCTGCACCTCTCATCCCTCTTTCTTTGCACCTCTCTTGTTTCTCGCTTTACCTCTGATCCTTCTTTCTGCACTTCTATTGCTTCTTTCTGCACCTCTCTTGCTTCTTTCACCATCCTTCTTCCCCCTTTCTGCATCTCTGTTGCTTTTTTCTGTATTTCTATTGTGTCTTGCTCTACCCCTTTTCCCTATTTATGTACCTCTGTTGCATCTTTCTGCACCTCTTTTCCTTCTTTCTGCGCCCCTTGTACCTCTTTTGTACCCTTCTTGCCCCTTCTTGTCCCTCAGTTCCTTCGTTCTGCACTACTTTTGTTTCTTTTTGCACCTATCTTGCTTCTTTCTGCACCCCTCTTGCCTCTTTTTCCACCCCTCTTCTATCTTTCTGAACACCTCTTGCCTCATTTTGCAACTCTGATGCTTCTTTTTGTACCCCTCTTGTCTCTTTCTGCAACTCTCCTGTTTCTCTCTGTACCCTCTTTTCCTTCTTTTTGTGCTTCTTATATTTCTTTCTGCAACTCTCTTGCTTCTTTCTGCACCCCTCTTGCCTCTTTCTGCACCCCTCTTCCCTCTTTCTGTACCCTTCTTGCCTCTTGCTTCACCTCTGTTCCTTCTTCCTGCACTTCTTTTGTTTCTTCCTGCACTTCTCTTGCTTCTTTCTGCTTCCCTTTTGCCTCTCTCTGCACTTTTGTTCCTTCTATCTGCACTTCTTTTGTTTCTTTCTGCAACTCTCTTGCTTCTTTCTGTACCTTTCTTGCCAGTTTCCCCACACCTCTTCCCCCTTTTGCCATCTCTGTTACTTCTATCTGAACTCATGTTGTGTCTTTCTCCACCCTTCTTCATCTCTGTAGTTTCTTTCTGCGACTCTCTTGCTTCTTTCTGCATCCCTTGTGCCTCTTTTGCAGCCATCTTCTCTCTTTCTGCACCCCTCTTGTCTCTTCCTGCTCCTCTTTTCCTTATTTTTGTACTTCTTATGTTTCTTTCTGCAACTCTCTTGCTTCTTTCTGCACTCCTCTTGCCTCTTTGTGTACCCTCGGCCCTCTTTCTGCACCCTTCTTGCCTTTTTCTGCACCTCTCATCCATCTTTCTTTACACCTCTCTTGTCTCTTGCTTTACCTCTGTTCCTTCTTCCTGCACTTCTTTTGTTTCTTTCTGCACTTCTCTTGCTTCTTTCTGCTTCCCCTTTGCCTCTCTCTGCGCCTCTGTTCCTTCTTTCTGCACTTCTATTGCTTCTTTCTGCACCTCTCTTGCTTCTTTCACCACCCTTCTTCCCCCTTTCTGCATCTCTGTTGCTTTTTTCTGTACTTCTATTGTGTCTTGCTCTACAACTTTTCCCTATTTCTGTACCTCTGTTGCATCTTTCTGCACCTCTCTTCCTTCTTTCTGCGCCCCTTGTAGCTCTTTTGCACCCTTCTTGCCCCTTCTTGTCCCTCAGTTCCTTCGTTCTGCACTACTTTTGTTTCTTTTTGCACCTATCTTGCTTCTTTCTGCACCCCTCTTGCCTCTTTTTCCACCCCTCTTCTATCTTTCTGAACACCTCTTGCCTCATTTTGCAACTCTGATGCTTCTTTTTGTACCCCTCTTGCCTCTTTCTCCAACTCTCCTGTTTCTTTCTGTACCCTCTTTTCCTTCTTTTTGTGCTTCTTATATTTCTTTCTGCAACTCTCTTGCTTCTTTCTGCACCCCTCTTGCCTCTTTCTGTACCCCTCTTCCCTCTTTCTAGACAATTCTTGCCTCTTTCTGTACCTCTCATCCCTCTTTCGTTGCACCTCTCTTGTCTCTTGCTTCATCTCTGTT
The DNA here is from genome assembly GCF_964261635.1 of Lissotriton helveticus. Lineage (NCBI taxonomy): Eukaryota > Metazoa > Chordata > Amphibia > Caudata > Salamandridae > Lissotriton > Lissotriton helveticus. The sequence goes on from NC_136065.1 coordinate 1,780,931,988, forward strand.
CCATCTTCCTGCACTTCTTTTGTTTCTTTCTGCACTTCTCTTGCTTCTTTCTGCTTCCCTTTTGCCTCTCTCTGCACTTTTGTTCCTTCTATCTGCACTTCTTTTGTTTCTTTCTGCAACTCTCTTGCTTCTTTCTGTACCTTTCTTGCCAGTTTCCCCACCCCTCTTCCCCCTTTTGCCATCTCTGTTACTTCTATCTGAACTCATGTTGTGTCTTTCTCCACCCTTCTTCCCTCATTCTGCATCTCTGTAGTTTCTTTCTGCACCCCTCTTGCCTCTTTTTCCACCCCTCTTCTATCTTTCTGAACACCTCTTGCCTCATTTTGCAACTCTGATGCTTCTTTTTATACCCCTCTTGCCTCTTTCTCCAACTCGCCTGTTTCTTTCTGTACCCTCTTTTTCTTCTTTTTGTGCTTCTTATATTTCTTTCTGCAACTCTCTTGCTTCTTTCTGCACCCCTCTTGCCTCTTTCTGTACCCCTCTTCCCTCTTTCTAGACAATTCTTGCCTCTTTCTGTACCTCTCATCCCTCTTTCGTTGCACCTCTCTTGTCTCTTGCTTCACCTCTGTTCCTTCTTCCTGCACTTCTTTTGTTTCTTTCTGCACTTCTCTTGCTTCTTTCTGCTTCCCTTTTGCCTCTCTCTGCACTTTTGTTCCTTCTATCTGCACTTCTTTTGTTTCTTTCTGCAACTCTCTTGCTTCTTTCTGTACCTTTCTTGCCAGTTTCCCCACCCCTCTTCCCCCTTTTGCCATCTCTGTTACTTCTATCTGAACTCATGTTGTGTCTTTCTCCACCCTTCTTCCCTCATTCTGCATCTCTGTAGTTTCTTTCTGCGACTCTCTTGCTTCTTTCTGCATCCCTTGTGCCTCTTTACAGCCATCTTCCCTCTTTCTGCACCCCTCTTGTCTCTGTCTGCTCCTCTTTTCCTTATTTTTGTACTTCTTATGTTTCTCTCTGCAACTCTCTTGATTCTTTCTGCACCCCTCTTGCCTCTTTCTGTACCCTCTTTCCTCTTTCTGCACCCTTCTTGCCTTTTTCTGCACCTCTCATCCCTCTTTCTTTGCACCTCTCTTGTTTCTCGCTTTACCTCTGTTCCTTATTCCTGCACTTCTTTTGTTTCTTTCTGCACTTCTCTTGCTTCTTTCTGGTTCCCTTCTTGCCTTTTTCTGCACCTCTCATCCCTCTTTCTTTGCACCTCTCTTGTTTCTCGCTTTACCTCTGATCCTTCTTTCTGCACTTCTATTGCTTCTTTCTGCACCTCTCTTGCTTCTTTCACCATCCTTCTTCCCCATTTCTGCATCTCTGTTGCTTTTTTCTGTATTTCTATTGTGTCTTGCTCTACCCCTTTTCCCTATTTATGTACCTCTGTTGCATCTTTCTGCACCTCTTTTCCTTCTTTCTGCGCCCCTTGTACCTCTTGTGTACCCTTCTTGCCCCTTCTTGTCCCTCAGTTCCTTCGTTCTGCACTACTTTTTTTTCTTTTTGCACCTATCTTGCTTCTTTCTGCACCCCTCTTGCCTCTTTTTCCACCCCTCTTCTATCTTTCTGAACACCTCTTGCCTCATTTTGCAACTCTGATGCTTCTTTTTGTACCCCTCTTGTCTCTTTCTGCAACTCTCCTGTTTCTCTCTGTACCCTCTTTTCCTTCTTTTTGTGCTTCTCATATTTCTTTCTGCAACTCTCTTGCTTCTTTCTGCACCCCTCTTGCCTCTTGCTGCACCCCTCTTCCCTCTTTCTGTACCCTTCTTGCCTCTTGCTTCACCTCTGTTCCTTCTTCCTGCACTTCTTTTGTTTCTTCCTGCACTTCTCTTGCTTCTTTCTGCTTCCCTTTTGCCTCTCTCTGCACTTTTGTTCCTTCTATCTGCACTTCTTTTGTTTCTTTCTGCAACTCTCTTGCTTCTTTCTGTACCTTTCTTGCCAGTTTCCCCACCCCTCTTCCCCCTTTTGCCATCTCTGTTACTTCTATCTGAACTCATGTTGTGTCTTTCTCCACCCTTCTTCCCTCATTCTGCATCTCTGTAGTTTCTTTCTGCGACTCTCTTGCTTCTTTCTGCATCCCTTGTGCCTCTTTTGCAGCCATCTTCTCTCTTTCTGCACCCCTCTTGTCTCTTCCTGCTCCTCTTTTCCTTATTTTTGTACTTCTTATGTTTCTTTCTGCAACTCTCTTGCTTCTTTCTGCACCCTTCTGCCCTCTTTCTGAACCCTTCTTGTCTCTTTCTGCACCTCTGCTGCTTCTTTCTGCACCCCTCTTGCCTCTTTTTCTATCCCTCTTGCCTCTTTGTACACCCCTCTTCTTTCCTTCTGTGCCTGTTGTGTCTTTCTGCACCCCCATGTTCATGTTTCACACCCCTTGTTCCTCTTTTTGCACCCCTCTTGCCTCTTTCCAGTCATCTTGTGTTTCTTTATGCACCTCTCTTGCCTTTTTCTGCATCCCTCTGCCGTCTTTCTGCACCCTTCTTTTCTCTTTCTGCACATCAGTTCCTCCTTTCTGCACTTCTTTTGTTTCTTGTTGCACCTATCTTGCTTCTTTCTGCACCCCTCTTGCCTGTTTTTTTCACCCCTCTTCCCTCTTTCTACACTCCCTTGTCTCTATTTGCACCACTGTTCCTTCTTTTTGTACCACACTTGCCTCTTTCTGCACCTCTCTTGCTTCTTTCTGTACCCCTCTTGCCTCATTCTCCACCCCTCTTCACTCATTCTCCACCCCTCTTCACTCTTTCTGCACCCCTCTTGCCTCTTTCTGTACCTCTGTTACTTCTTTTTGTACCCCTCGTGCCTCTTTCTGTACCTCTCTTGCTTCTTTATGTACCCCTCTTGTCTCTTTCTTGTCTCTTTCTCTATCTCTCTTTCTTAATCCCTCTTGCCTCTTTTCTGCACCTCTGTTCCTTCTTTCTGCACTTCTTGTGTTTCTTTATGCACCTCTCTTGCCTTTTTGCATCCCTCTTGCCTCTTTTTCCACCCCTCGTCTCCCTTTCTGCAGCTCTGTTGCTTCTATTTGCACTTCTCTTGCCTGTTTCTCCATCCCTCTTCCACCTTTCTGCATGTATGTTGCTTCTTTCTGAACTGCTATTCCGTCTTTCTCCACCACTCTTCCTGCAACTCTGTTGCTTCTTTCTGCACTTCTCTTGCCTCTTTCTGCACCTCTCTTGCTTATTTCTGCACCCCTCTTTCCTCTTTCTGTACCTTTCTTGCCTCTTTCTGCACCTCTGCTCCTTCTTTCTGCACTTCTTTTGTTTCTTATTGCACCTTTGTTCCTTCTTTTTACATCCCTCTTGCCTCTTTTTGCACCCCTCTTGCTTCTTTCTGTACCTCTATTGCTTCTCTCTGCACCCCTTTTGCCTCTCTCTCCAATTCCTCTTCCTTCTTTCTGCACCCCTCTTGCCTCTTTCTGCACCTCCCTTGCTCTTTTCTGTACCTTGCATGACTCGTTCTCCACCCCTCTTGCCTCTCTCTCCACCTCTGTTCCTTTATTCTGTACTTCTTTTGTTTCTTTCTGCAACTCTCTTGCCTTTCTGCACCCCTCTTGCCTCTTTCGCCACCCCTCGTCCCTCTTTCTGCACCTCCGTTGCTTTTTTCTGCAATTCCTTTATTTATTTCTTCACCCCTCTTGCTTTTTTCTGTACCCTTCCTTCCTTTTTCTCCACCTCTCTTCCCCTTTTCTGCATGTCTGTTGCTTCTTTCTGTACTTCTCTTGCCTTGTTCCTCACCTCTATTGCTTCTTTATGTACTTCTTTTGTTTCTTTCTGTACCTCTCTTGCTTCTTTCTGCACCACTTTCACCTCTTTCTCAGCTCCTCTCCCTTTCTGCATCTTTGTTGCATGTTTCTGTGCTTTTTTAGCCTCTTTCTCACCCCCTCTTACTTCTTTCTGCACCTCTGTTGCTTCTTTCTGCACCACTTCTGCTTCTTTCTGCACCTATCTTCCTTCTTTTTTCACCCATTGTGCCTCTGTCTGAATCACTCTTCCCTCTTTCTGCACTCCTGTCTCTTTCTGTGCCTCTTTTACTTCTTCGTGCACTTCTTTTCTTTTTTCATCACCTCTCTTGTTTCTTTCTATACCCCTCTTGCCTTTTTTCTCCACCTATCTCCCCCCTTTCTGCATCTCTGTTGCTTCTTTCTCCACTTCCCTTGCCTTTTTGTGCACCCATCTTGCCTCTTTCTGTACCTCTGTTGCTTTTTTCTGTACTTCTTTTATTTATTTCTGCACCTCTCTTGCTTCTTTCTGTACCCCTCTTGCCTTTTTTCTCCTCCTCTTCTCCCTTTCAGTACCCATCTTGCCTCTTCCTGTACCTCTGTTGCTTCTCTCTGCACTCCTCTTCCCTCTTTCTGTAACCCCTCTTGCCTCTTTCTCCACCCCCTTACCCTTTCTGCATCTCTGTTGCTTTTTCTACACTTCTCTTGCTTCTTTCTGCACTCATCTTGCCTCTTTCTGCACCTCTATTGGTTCTTTCTGCACTACTCTTGCCTCTTTCTGTACCTCTCTTACTTCTTTCTGCACCGCTCTTGCCTCGTTCTCCACCCCTCTTCCCCCTTTCTGCATTTCTGTTGCTTCTTTCTGTACCTATCATGTTTTTTTCTGCACCTCTCTTGCTTCTTTCTGCACCCCTCATGCCTCTTTCTGCACCCCTCTTCTCTCTCTCTGTACCCCCATGCCTCTTTCTGCACCTCTTTATCTTCTTCCTGCAATTCACTTGTTTCTTTCTGCACCCCTCCTGCCTCATTTTGCACCTCTTTTTGTCCTTCCTACACTTCTTTTCTTTCTTTCTGCACCTCTGTTGGTTCTTCCTACACCCCTCTTGCCTCTTTATCCACCCCTCTTCTCCCTTTTTGCATGTATGTTGCTTCTGTCTGCACTTCTCATGCCCCCATCTGCACCCATTTTGCCCTTTTCTGCACCTCTGTTGCTTCTTACTGCACTTCTTTTGCTTCTTTCTGTACCTCTCTTGCTTCTTTCTGCATCCCTCTTGCCTCTTTCTCCAATCGTCTTCCCCCTACTGAATCTCTGTTGCTTCTTTCTGCACTTCTAAGGCCCCCATCTGCACCCATCTTGCACTTTTCTATACTTCTCTTGCTTCTTTCTGCACCTCTCCTGCTTATTTCTGCACCCCTTTTCCCTCCCTCTGCATCCCTCTTGCCTCTTTCTACATCACTATATCTTCTTTCTGTACTTCTCTTGTTTCTTTCTACACCTCTCTTGCTTGTTTTTGTACCCCTCTTGCCTATTTCTGCACCCCACTTCTTGTACCTCTCTTGCCTCTATCTGCACCACTGTTACCTCTTTCTGTACTTCAGTTGCTTCTTTCTGTACATCTGTTGCATCTTTCTGCACCCCTTTTGCCTCTTTCTGCACCCCCTTTCCCTCTTTCTGCACCCCTCTTTCTGTACCTCTCTTGCCTCTTTCTACACTTTTCTTGCTTCTTTCTGCACCTTTCTTCCTCTTTCTGCACCCCTCTTCCCTCTCTTCTTGCTTTTATGCACTTCTCTTGCCTCTTTCTGCACCTCTGTTGGTTCTTTTGGCACTTCTCTTGCTTCTTTCTGCACTTCTCTTGCTTCTTTCCGCACCTACTCTTCCCTATTTCTGTACCTCTCTTGCCTCTTTCTGCACCTCTGTTCCTTCTTTCAAACCTTCTCCTGGTTATTTCTGCACCTTTCTTGTTTCTATCTGTAGCCCTCTTCCCTCTCTTGCCTCTTTCTCAACATATCTTGCCTCTTTCTGTACCCCTCTTCTCTCTTTCTGCACCTCTCTTGCCTCTTTCTGCACTTCTCTTGCCTCTTTCTGCACCTTTGTTGCTTTTTTCTGCACTTCAGTTGCTTCTTTCTGTACCCCTTTTGCTTCTTTCTGCACCCCTCTTGCCTCTTTCTGTACCACTCTACCCTCTTTCTACACCTCTCTTAGCTCTTTCTGCACTTTTCTTGCCTCTATCTGTATTCTAATGGGAAATGCAAGTTGTTGTTACATTAAAGAGCACACCACCGGGAGCAAGATGGCGGCCGTGCGTTACGGCTGAGCAGCAGCAGCGCTAGCAGTGTGGACATGGCCGCTACTTACCCCAAGCCTCTCGCCGTTTTGATGTTTTGATGCCGTTTTTGATGCCGTTTTGATGCGGTGATCTCTTCCTACTGAGCGGTTTTTCTGGCCGGAGAAGCATGGGGGAAGAGTGCAGTCGGCTGTTTGGCGCGGCGGACTGGATGCCTTTGGTCGCCTGCTGCCGTGGGGTGTTCCCTCCCGGAGTGCTGAGGGCTGCCGCTTCGCTTCTCCTAAGGATCGGGTTGGCCGGTAGACTCTCCTGTGGTGTTCGCGGAGTTCGCGTGGCTCGCGGAGCAAGGGGGCGGAGCACGGCAGAGGATCAGTCAGAATCAAGCAGAGGCAGAGGCGGGCGCAGTCTGTCGACGCTCAAGGGCTGTGGAGACAGGAGGCAGAGCAGAGAGAAGCGGCAGCTTTTCTCACTGATGGCTCCAAAACTCAACAGCGGAGGTAAGCCGCCTGCAAAGAAAAGAAATGCGATTGAAAACGCCGGTGCAGTCAGCACACCAGTGAATGCTTTAAGTGTTGCCACGGACAGTGTCAGTAGCGCCGAGGCAGTGTTGTCTGAAGCTGAGCCTGGGGGTCGGGCAAGGTTACCGACACAAGGACAGGGCACCCCTAAGGAGATGAGGCCTCCATCTGCTAGGACCAGACAAGCCGCCGCCTCAGCCACTGCTACGGCCGCTGTAAGCATAGTAGAACTGATGAATCGCAAGGAAAAAAAGCTTAAAATAATAGAAATGGCCCCAGTTACAGCTACTGCTTTATTATCGGCTACTGAAGAGGATGAGGAGCCTGCACCGGAGCTAGAGGCTGAGCCAGAGTCAGGCCCGCAGCCACAGCCACAGCCACAGTCAGACCCGGAGTTTGGGGGCGAGGTCACTGCTTCAAATGGTGCTCAGGGCAAGACGGTTCTGTTAACTACAGTGGCAATGGGGGCCGACAAGACTGCCGGTAAGGAGAATACAGCTCCTACGCTGGTTAATGATCTGGTATCCACGTCTCCAGAAGGTGAGGCAGTGCAGCCCGCTGGTCCCTCCACCACAAATATTAACTGCGAAATTGATCAGGTTGGTCAAGGCGGGGAGACCTCAGGTGGAGCTAAAGACGGCCCTATTCTCTCGGCTACACGCGAGCTAGAGAAAGAATCTGTAGTGGCCACAGCGGCTCCGGGCGAACCTGGACGACTAACAACATTTGCTAATCAGAGGGGCCCGATTCTCGGTCAGAAGGAGAAAGAGAAGACCCCCAGTGAGTGTTTTTTCTCCGTTACAGAGGAAGTTGATTGGTCAGAGGACGAGGACTTGCAAAGTTCTGACATCGACGCCAGCAATCCAGAATCAGAGAGTGACCCAGAAGCGGGGCTACCATCAACAGCCGTCAAAGCTACACTCCCTCAAAAAAATCAAGCAGAATTAACTTGGGATTACTCTCCGACAACAATGCTACAAGGAGACCCAAACCAGGGGTTGAGCCAGGTACAAAATCAGGAAACCACACAATTCTCAATGATGTCAATGATGACAATGATGGAATCAATCCATCAGGGGATCACAGCGCACCGGGAAGAGACAAGATCAGACAGTCTCAAGGCCCAAGCAGCAATGAGGAAAATGAAAGGAGTGGTCAGAAAGCTTTCAAAGGCCTGTGTGAATGTAGGAGACAGGGTCTCAAACCTGGAAGAGAGGATTGTTGCTACCGAAGTGGAGGCGGCAGCCGCCACGTCTAGAGTCGAATCTTTCGGAGCACAAGCACAGGATGTCCAGTGGAAGCTGGAAGACTTAGAAAATAGGCTAAGGAGGAACAACCTTAGGGTTCTTGGGATCCCCGAAGGATGTGAAGGGCAGGACATTAAAGCTTTCATTGTTAATAACGGAGATAAAACTGAGGTACTGATAGTAGGGAAAAACGCCTCTGTTTGGTCCCAGGCTTGGTGGCCTAGTGAATTAGGAGAACTACCGCGGCCTGTGGAGACAGTGAAAAACCTCGGAGTCATGCTTGACGCCGACCTTTCAGGCAAAGCTCAGGTGAATAAAGTCACAAGCAAATGCTATGGCACCCTAAAGGTACTCCGTAAAGTACTTGATCTTCTACCGACCGAAGCGAGAAAAACCATTGTCCATGCATTAATATCTCCTCACTTGGACTATGGCAATGTTCTCCTACTCGGTCTAAATCAAAAGGGGCTGCACCAGCTACAATGCATACAAAATTCAGCAGCACGACTGGTGCTTGGTCTCCCTCGAAGATCATCTGCTAAACAGGAGCTTGCCAAGCTTCACTGGCTCCCTATCAAAGAGAGAATTATATTTAAGTCTCTATGCTATGCACACCGCATTGCTCAAAACAAATGCCCTGGCTACTTGAGAGATCTTATTACCATCCATAGGCCGATTAGAGACCTAAGATCGTCAGGCATGATGCTATTTAAAATCCCCCGCATCACAAAAGCTAAGATGGGTGGAAAATCCTTCCGCTACCTGGCCACCAAATTTTGGAATGCTCTGCCTATCCATCTGCGGATGGAGCCATCTGAAAAAAGTTTCAGAGCTAAACTTAAAACCCATTTATTTCCCAGATATTAGCCTCAGCTCTTAGGGTTTTTTGCTCTTCTGATGGGTTGCATTTGCAGTCAGCGCGGGGACACACAGTTTTGTGCAGCCAGGCGCTTAATAAATGCTTATTATTATTATTAAGATCTTCGAGAAAGCTTTTCCAGATGTTGCCGGGTGGAATTGGACCACCGAAATCCAGAGGGCGCATCGGACACCGTTCAAGTTGAGGCAGAATGCTAGAGCAGAAGATAAGCCTAGAGCAATCTTGATCTATATAGGGAACTTTCTGTTAAGACAATCTATCGCAGAGAAGGCAAGACCGGATGCCAAAAGAACCTTTGAGGGGGGTTCCTTCTTCGTTAGGCCTGATTTCTGTCATACTACTGTTGAACGGCGCTGGAGATTAAGACAATTAATTAAGCCTTTCCAGGACAAAAGAATACAGGTGTATCTCATCAATCCAGCCCAGTTAAAGGTAGTTCATCTTGGCAAGACAATCTATTTCTCCTCAGAAATTAAAGCTCGGGAATATCTGGACTCTCTATAGCATCAGATCTGTTTAATATGGTAACCTTTAGCGTCCCCTCTTGTCAGCTCTTAATGATTTGCCCAAAAAGATGGATGAAGTCCAAGGGGGGGCAGAATATGGGTTACTAGGGGCCATGTATGATCTCTGATCTTAGGTTTTCCTGACTTTCTGGTGTTATGATTTGATGATTAATGGTTTGATTTCGAGGTGGGGTTTATTAATATTAGTTGCATGTAGTGAGTCCACTGCTCTGCTGCATCCATCACACGCACAGACTCAGTCTGCGCACTCCACTAGGGTGGGGGTTTGGGTTGGGGTCAGAGGGGGAGGTGGCTCGGTGTGGGAGGGAGGGGTGTGGGGGGGAAAGCAAAAGAAAAGAAAGTTCATGCAATAAATGTGCACATTAATACAATTGATATCTCGGAGGAAAAACTGTATATTCAGGATACGCTCAGGAGGGTTTTTGATTGGTTAGAATGGTGGCTACGCTCCCTGCAGGGCTATGTCTAGGCTTAGGATAGTAAGCTTGAATATAGGGGGTCTGAACAATTGGAAAAAGAGGGGTAGGTTTGAGGAATATATCAAATTAATAGGGGCCGACATCGTTTGCCTACAAGAGACCCACCCACCTTGGAAAAAGAAACACTGGTTAAATATAAGGGGGTTTGAAATAGTGTCCTGCTCCTCGCAGACATCAATGATAAAGGGGGTAGCAATTATTGGCAGGGTAGGTTTGGGAGGGGCAAAAAGCTGTAAGGCCGATGTATTGGGAAGATGGGCAATATGCGAAATGAATCTAGGTATCACTTTATGCTCAATATATGGTTCTAACCTGGATGATCCGGGGGTGATGGATCACATAGAGAGGGAATTAACCAACTGGTCAGCCCCTATAGTAATTTGTGGCGACTTTAATATTTCAGCTAACTTTGTCAGCGGTGCTTTATACACAGGACGCAAGCCCCGGGTATTTAGAGCAGTGTCCTCTATAATTCAATCTCATGGGCTGAAGGATGTGTGGGGGAGCTTAAAGAAAGATGATCCCGGGTTTACATATTTCTCACATAGATTCAATAAGCATACAAAATTAGACTATTTTATGATATCGGCTACATATCTTCCTAATGCGGAAATAGCAAAACTCCCTAGATTAATATCAGACCATAACCCCCTAGTTTTAACAATCACCATCAATAAACAAACAAAAAAAGTCAGACTCTGGACGTTTGATAGAAAGTTACTAGTGGATAGCAACTATATAGCGCACTTAAAGGACTGGTCTCAGTCATTTTTCGATGCAAACAGATATAGTGCCTCCCGTGCCAGTGTCTGGGACAGCTTTAAAGCAGGCTTGAGGGGTGAGACAATTAGTTATACGGGTCGAAAGTGGAAAGGAGTGAAGAAAGAGAGAGAACGCCTGCTAGGAAATTTGGCAGAGGCAGAGGAACAGCATAGGAGGGATGTATGTCAGGGGAAACAGGGCACTCTGAGCTTGGATCGGCTGAACAGTTTAAAAGCTGAAATTCAGAGGCAACTATCTAAAAAAGCTGCAGCAGAATACCAAACCCAGAGAGCCAGGATGTATGAAACAGGAGAAAAAGCAGGTAAGGCACTAGCCTTACGGATAAGACAGGCTACATCTAAGAACATCATTACTGAAATCAAAGAGGGGGACCGAACCTTTAATAAACCAGCTGAAATCCTTGATGTTTTCAGGAGGTTTTATCAGGATTTATATAAGGAAGGGTCAGGTATTGATGATCCGGTTGTAAATTGGCCGGATACGGGCATTAAACTTACATCCAGTGAAAGGGAAACCCTGGAACATGATATCACGATGGATGAACTGTTAGAGGCACTACAAGATCTAGCAGCTGGCAAGGTGGCAGGGCCTGATGCCATACCCTTGGAGGTATACAAATGTCTGAAGGAAGAAACATCACCTCTTCTTTTCGATCTATTCAACGGGGTTATGAATACCGGAGTCATACCGGAGTCTTGGACCAAGACCAATATTGTGGTATTCCACAAAAAGGGTAAACCTAAGGAAAGCCCAGGCTCTTATAGGCCAATATCGTTAATAAACAGCGATAACAAATTATATGCTAAAATTATGGCGACGCGGTTGGGGAGGATCATTGGGACTCTGGTTTCCCCCTGGCAGCACGGTTTTGTCCCGGGTAGGGGTACGACCGACCATATAAGAAGAGCCATTACATTGTTTGACATCCATGCTGCCGGGGGGGGGGGATCGCAATGGTCCTCCTCGACGCGGAAAAGGCTTTCGACCGTGTCAGGTGGAGCTTTTTGTGGAGAGTGTTGGAAGATAGAGGATTTGGCCCCAGATTCCTGCAGGCAATTCAGGCTATGTATTTTAGTCCTACTGCGAGTATTCAGCTTATGGGGGAGAATTCATGGCAGATTCATATAACGAGGGGCACTAGACAAGGGTGTCCGTGCTCACCCATTCTCTTCGCGCTATACATAGATCCCCTAATAACTCTCATAATGAATAATATCAGGATTAAGCCAGTTGTTGTGAACGGATTCCATACCAAAGTCCTTGCATATGCGGACGATCTAGCCATAATCACCACGGACCCCGACAGTGCCATGAGGGAAATAGTCGGTATTACTTCTGACTTTGGGAAGCTATCTGGATATCGCTTAAACGTGGCGAAGACGCAGGTATTATGCTCTAGAAATATAATTAAACGAGATGACAGATATATGGACTCAGTAGTATACTTAGGTATAATAATTAATGCCCAGCCAAGGGATATCATTAAAGATAATTTCGAACCGATATTGGAAAAGATGAAACAAGATCTAAAAAGGATAGATACACTCCATTTGTCAGTAATAGGCAGAGCCAATGTTATTAAAATGACAATGTTCCCGAAAATCTTATATAAATTTAGATCTATCCCCTTTAAAATAGATGACACACTGATTAAGGAAATGGAGGCTATGTTTATGAATTTTGTTTGGCAATATGGCAAGGTTAGGAGATCAAGCAAATTGATATCTCTCCCCCAGGAAAGGGGTGGGATGGGAATACCAAACCTTAAGTTTTATAACTGGTCTTGTCTTCTCACAGAAATGGCTATACTCTTTTTTCCAGATGATTTCAAGCATAGTCAGGGAGATATTCCCTCTATTTTCCAGTTGGCCCTTGGGAGGGAAGCATATGGGGTACTGTTGAGGAAATATGACAAACGATATTTTAAGGCATCAGGGTATAAAATATTGGAAGACGCTTGGGGGTTATGGTCTTCGGTACACAAAAAACAGGCTATTCCAAGGTATAATCAACACACCTTACTTTGGAATTCAGGATTATTCCCGCACCTGAGCAGTGATGGCCCCTGGAGACACTGGGAAAGACAGGGAATCACCACACTAGGTCAAGTAATGTTAAAGGATGCTTGTAGGCCTCTCGAACTCTTGAGGTCACGCTACTCGCTTCAAGGGTGTCAAGAGTTTAAGTATATGCAGGTGGTCAACATAATAAAATCAAAAAGACCCCGTATAAATATACTTGACTACATGAAGGGGGGGGCTGTAGAATTAGGGAAATATATAGGATATGTATGGAAGTGCTCCCTGATGATATGGTTAAGACAGAAACAGCTTGGGCTTCAAAACTGGGGGATCCAGACATTGACTTGGATAGAGCCATCCTAATGGATAAAAGGTTCTTGCGATCCTCAAACCTAAGAGCACAGCACTTTAAGACCCTTTTTAATTTATATTACACACCGGCAAAATTATATGATTGGGGTAAGAGGGCTGATAATAACTGCCCCAGGTGTGGGAACGGGCCAGCTGACGTTGTACATATGTTTTGTAGCTGTGAAAAAGTAGGCCCCATCAAAAAGGAAATTGAAAGGTTTTTAGAGGGGCTGCTAGCTGTCAAAATAGACCTATCCCCGACACATTTAATAATTGGCTGTGATGTTAACCTGGATCTAACTACAGAGATTGAGGCACTGGTTTTTATTTCAGTAGCAGTTTTTAGAATACTAATTGCTGCTGCTTGGAAGGATGTCGAGGCCCCAACCTTTCAAATGTGGATTTGCAGGATGCTAGGGATTCACAATATCGAGTCAGAACTGTATGCTTTAAAGGGACCCAAATCTAGGGAAATGGGGCTACGGATCTGGGCACCAGTGGCTACATGGAGGTTGTCCAGGTGTGGGGCCTCATAATGAAAAAAAAAAAAAAGGAAATGCAAGTTGTCAAGTTTAAAGGTCTGCGTACGCTTGTGACTGAGGTATATGCCTACTTGTACATGTATTCTCACATGTGTTATGTATCTGAAGATGGTAGCTTAAAAAGCGGGTAGCTTCTCCTATAGATGGTCAAATCTTCTCATTTCTGCTCTGTCATTTGGTTGCACAGGCAGATATGTCTTACATATGTAGGTGTATAGAGCCCTTCAAGTATACTATTGAATACCCATATGGCCTGTATTATGAGCAGAAAGAAATACAGATACCTTTTTGTACACAAATTTACAGAGCATGCTGTTTGAAACACAGGTATTCAAGTATTTGTATGTTTATTTTGATGTAACATGCCACTAGGTAAAAACACAGACACACACCTGCATACCTTCAGAAACTTGGTGAGACTTACAACAGTGATCTGGTTATGATTGTTTTTTACATTTGGTATGCCTAACATTCTGAGCAGTCAATCAATAGTGAACCTTCAAGAGAGAAGTGAGGTGGAAGACATCTTGGAAGAAGGATTAGTGATATGGGTAATTTGTATGAGTCTGTGGAATGGTACAGTCAAAGTAGGCTTCTTTCTGCACCTCTGTTGCTTCTTTCTGCACTTCTCTTGCTTCTTTCTGCACCTTTCTTCTTCTTTCTGCGCTTCCCATGCCTCTTTTTGCATTTCACTTGTTTCTTTCTGCACCTTTCTTCCTCTTTCTGCACCTCTCTTCCTTCTTTCTGCACCTTTCTTCCTCTTTGTACACATACCTTACCTATGTAGGCATAGTTAGAACTTAGCATTTAAAAAACCTTAGAAATTCACTGAAAAAAACAGAGGTTTCAGGTAAGTTATAGTTAGGAATTTGCATCTTAAAAAACCTAAGAAATGCACACAAAAAACACAGGTTCCAGGGATGTTATAGTAAGCTAACATTTAACTTGTACAAAACCAGAGAAATTCAACCGTTATAGTTACCTGAGCTAACTATAACTCCTGCCCCCGCAATGCACTGCTGATGATGTCACATATTACATCACTCACGACATGGTCAGTGACACCACTGATGACATCACTGATGACATCTCAAATAACATCATTGATGACATCACTGATGGTATTATCCACATAATCTCTGATGCACCTACTCACACACCAATATAACCTATCATACACCCACTCCAAATTTCAGACTATCAGTCTTGAAACCATTGACATACCAATACCAGTACGTAGATAGCCACTTACTGATTCATAGGTATACATACTGATGGTATTATCCACATAATCTCTGATGCACCTACTCACACACCAATATAACCTATCATACACCCACTCCAAATTTCAGACTACCAGTCTTGAAACCATTGACATACCAATACCAGTACGTAGATAGCCACTTACTGATTCATAGGTATACATACACATGCAATCACTCATCTATACAGGCACTCATGCAGCCAGTCACTCGCCAATACAGTTGCTAATATATATACTCATACACCCATACAATGACTCAAACACAATCAGTCCCTCATAGAGCTACTCACACACCTACTCACTCACCCAAACACTCTATCACACAGCCACTTACCCACCCATACAGTAACACATACACTCACTACTCATACAGATACTAACAAATACTTACTCTCCTTACAGTCACTGACACAAGTACACACTCACCCATACAGGCACTCTCAGATTCACTCACTCACATATACAGTCATGTATATACTCTAACACTCACATATACTGCCTTTCACATAAGCAGTTACTCACCCATATACCACGGAGACATCCATTCACTCACCAACACAGCTATATGCACACTCACACGCCCATACAGTACCTCACACATGTGGTCATGATCCCATACACCCAGGGATTCACCCATTCATACATCCATGCAGGGAGTCACACCCCCTCTCACCCACACAGACACTCAGGCAACCATACGGGTACTCAGACAACTAATCAATAATCCATATAGACACTCATGTACCTACTCACCAACCCATGCAGCCACTTACACACCAACTGACAGATTGATACACACATTCACAAAGATTGGTCATTCACCATATATTTACTAAGACATGTTTAATAACTCACTTATACGGTCAGTCACACACCGGCTAATTCATCCATACAACACTCATACGCCTACTCATTCTTTGAATACACCTTGGCGTGTATATATATATATATTTATATATATATATTTATATATATATATATATATATATATATATATATATATATATATAATATATATATAATATATATATATATTACCTAGGTAGTTATAGTTAAAACCTAGTTTCCATAGGAAATCTGCAACATTCTATTTGGAATAACTTTGGCACCGGTGGACGAATCTTCGCATATTTCACAAAGAAGATGGCCTGCTCCGCTCCGCTCCTTCCCTGAAAGTTTGGGGGTGATTCGTGAAGCGGGGGCTGAGAAAAAAGGGGGTCCCAAAATGTGTTTTCCCCATGCAATTTCCCATAGGACCTTTAGCCGGGGCTACAGCCCGAACGGCTGAAAGGAATAACACCAAACTTGGCAAAAAGGTAGAGTTCTGTTCGCAGATGGGCCTTTTTGTTAAATGGTGTAAATCCGTTCAGTAGTTCCTGAGAAAATCAAAAGTAAAATCATAAGTATATCTAGAGGTGCATACGGTAGGCTTACTGTAAGCTTACTGTACTCTGTACCTTCCCGAGCACGAGCTGAATGCTAATTGGCTGTCAACTGTCTGTCAACACTCTAAACCAGAAAGTGTTGGCAGCCATCTTGTGCTCCGGTAGATCGAGGTACAAGAAATCAGCAAAACAAACGTGTAGAACACAAAAAGGGGGCAGGGTAGAAACACCCCGACCCCCTAGGCCTGCTCAGTGGGTCCCACAAGGACCCCCAAGGCCCCCCCCACAGATTTTCTTTTACAAAAATCGCGGGGTATGAGTACCGTACGAGTACCGTACACGTACCTTTCCGAGTACGAGCTGCATGGTCATTGGCTGTGAACACTCCAAACCAGGAAGTGTTGGCAGCCATCTTGTTCTCGGTAGACCGAGGCACAAGACAGCAGAAAAACAAACATGTAGAACGCAAAAAGGGGGCTGTGTAGAAACAGCTTGACCCCCTAGGCCTGCTCAGGTGGTCCCACAAGGACCCCCAAGGCCCCATTTTTTTTTTTAACCCGGTCTGCTTTTTTTCAAATTACCCCCCAGGGGGACCAAATCCCGGGGGCATAGTGAAAAAGAAAGTGGGGGGCCCCAATCCCCCCACACTGCCCCAGGGACCACCACCCCCGGGGCAAAGCAGCGCAGCCCCCTGTTGCATACTGTAGGTTCCAGGTGGGCTAGTTGGCCCCCATGGACCCACAGTATGCATGGGGAATTGGTTCCCCCTCTGCAAACGTGCCAGGCGGCTGTGGTGCAGAGAGGTGTAAAAAGGAGGGTGGCCTCATTACACCTCTCTGCAATGCAGCCCCCTGGCGCATACTGGAGGTTCCTGGTGGGCTAATTAGCCCCCATGGACCCCCAGAATGCAAGGGTAATTAGTTCCCCCTCTGCAAACGTGCCCGGGGGATTGCATTGCAGAGAGGTGTAAAAAGGGGCGTGGCCCCATTACACCTCTCGGCAAGGCAGCCCCCTGGCATATACTGGAGATTTCTGGTGGGCTAGTTGGCCCCCAGGGACCCCCAGTATGCAAGGGGAATTAGTTTCCCCTCTGCAAACGCGCCGGGGGGCTGAGTTGCAGAGAGGTGTAAAAAGGGGCGTGGCCTCATTACACATCTCTGCAACGCAGCCTCCTGGCGCATACTGGAGGTTCCCGGTGGGCTAGTTGGCTCACAGGAGACCTCAGGATTGAAGAGGAATTAATTCCCCAATCAAGCTCACTACTATTCCTGAAAAGTAGATTTAACTGTACTTACCAGTAACTTGAATTTCCTTCCATAGGATATCATTGCCTGCTATATAAAATATATATAAATTAAAAAAATATTAAATAAAAAATATATATATTACAATTTCAATATTTTTAAAAACATTTTTTCCAATTTATATTAAAAATGTGGAATGTAATGTAAAAAATAAAATATCTAAAAATAGTTTAAAATAATGTAGTAAATCAGTATAAAAAAATATAACAATTAATACATTTAAAAATTATCATTTACAAAACCTTTGAAATTCACTGAAAAAAACCATAGGTTTCAGCCACATTATAGTTAAAAATTAGCATTTAAAAAACCTTATAAATTCACTGAAAAAACCATAGGTCTCAGCCATGTTATAGTTAAAAATTAGAATTTAATAAACCTTAGAAATTCACTGGAAAAAACATAGGTTTCACACACGATATAGTTAGGAATTAGCATTGAATAAACCTTAGAAATTCACTGAAAAAACCCTAGGTTTCACACATGTTATAGTTAGCTGGACATTTCACTCATACAAAACCATTGAAATTCCCCCGTTATAGTTAATTCAGCTAACTATAACTCGCGCGCCCGCAATGCACTGCTGATGACATCACATATTACATCACTCATGACATGGTCAGTGACATCACTCATGACATGATGACATCTCAAATGACATCACTTTAAGCTCCAAACTGCTTCACAGGCAACCACGAAGAAAACGGACACTTAGATGCTCTGAAAGTTGCAGGAGATATTTATTTTATATTTTCAAATGAATTGCTTCGTGCAGAGTGGAAAGACGCATTTCGGCGATCCCAGTCGCCTTGTTCACAAAAACGTATATATATAAACAAAAAACGCCGTCTCCGCACCTCAACGCAATGCCAGGCGATCAGAGACAACACGAATCCCAGGTTTTTGGCACTGATGAAATGTATTCACAGAGCTGCAATCTGACGCGTTTCGGACAGAATGTCCTTGCACAGACATAGCGAGATACGGCCCACCATGTTTTTAAATTTGTTAGGTGCACACCACGTGATCAACTAACATAGACAAAATACTAAGCATATATCCACTGTAAAGAGCATTGGTCAGTCTGTTTTCCAAACCGCTGGGAGGCCTTAGGGTAGCCATGCGCTTTATAAGTGCCATTTTCATTACAGTCATTCATTCAAACCACGATGAAACATATCATTGTTGTTATATATGAAAGCAAATGGCAATAAATATTAATAAATAAACCATTATGGTAATTGAATGCTTGAACGCAATTTTAAATTAGGTGCCCATATTGCAAATAAAACCTATAGGGTCACACCTCAAATTACTGCCTTAATGCTGGTAATAAATAAGTGCAAATCACGCAAGATACTTATAAATATGTTCATCTTGGTAATCATTTTGTGCAAATTACGCCGTTCGTTGTAAACATAGATCCATGTGCGAATGTAGCAAATTCCTGCCTTAATGTGCATAATAAATAAGTGCAAATCATGCAAAATATTTATAAACATTGTGTGCAAATTACGCCTTTCTTTGTAAACATAGGTCCATGTGCAAATGTAGCAAATCCTATTGTAAGATCATGTATATACTTCATTCACTGCATAAATGTTAGATGATAATTCAGCACAAATATCACAAAGTAGTTTGTAAATTTGAGACCCCTTTGTAGACATTGCAATATAACCATGGCTTATGCTCCTATTACCAAATGTATCATTATAATATCGTGTTAAAGTCACCGATTGAAATATTTCAACATTTAAGAATAACTTGACCAGAATCAAATACTCCAATTAATAATTATTAATGCATAAAGGGCTAGTGAAATGGAAAAAAGAATGAAATGTGTATGTAAAAACAATCATGCTGCAAGGAGACCAACCACATAAAATATACAGCCACAAATCGCCCCTCAAAAACAAAGTCCAGATTCTGAATACAATATATTACTGCTTGTATTCATTATAGGAAGTGATACAGATCTTCTGTGGTATTTAAACCATTATGGAATTAGCTATCCATTGCTAGTATCATTTTGGATTCCATCCTCTTCAACATCTAGAGAGGGAGAGTGGTAGTGGTGTATCCAAAAGGAAAAAACCGCACAATCCCTAGGAACAGTTTGGGATATACAACTTGCTGGAATAATAATGAATCTTCCGTTATGAAGACGGAGTGCTGCCTAGACCACTATCCCCCACTACCAAGAGGGGATTAAATGACAATCAATGATTGACAAAATACAAATGAAGCAAGAGGGTCAAATCAAGCACATTCCTAACATACAAGTATAAATGAACAGACTAATAGGTCTCCTAGTTGTTTAAAAATAGGTAGAGATTGTCCGATGGCAGCAATGTTTGAACATCACAAACAAGCAAGAAAAGTTCAAGATGTCTTGTTCTTTATTTACAAAAATCTGTAGAAATGAACTTGACAGAAAAACAGCCGACACGTGTTTCGTCAGTACTGCAGGTAAGTACAGAGACTTTTTCAAGGCTAAGTAAAACGGAATATCGACTTCGTGTGTCCGTAAGGGGCTTGTCCGGATATGATAAGTATGCGGTCAGGAACCATATATGTGAGAGAATCCGGATATTCAAGTGTTCAAAAGGCAACCGGCCAAGAGTTCGAATGAGTGTAGTCAAAACATATGGGTCTAGGTGCAGCGGTGGATGCACCCAGGAAGTGAAACACCAGAAATAGGGATCCCCAACGTAGGTTACGTGGCCAGGTAAGCACAGCTAAAAAGTAGACTTCATGAACGTTCGTATAATGAGAATGTTCCAACAAGTTAATGAAGCAATTGCTGGCCCATTCACGAGGAGTTCGAGCCGATGCTCGTGAAGATATATGATTGCTGAAATGACAGGGGTCCCCAAATGATGTAGCCAAAAACGCTGCAGCCAAGCCCCACAGCAACGAAAAGAGTAAAGGGTCGAATCCGTATAGTAGCGGGTAATGTTATCTCCGTCCCCTCCTCTACTGGGTTTGGGAATCGCCGTTGTTACAAAATATTTCAAACATTGCAAATCATTGCTGTGTTCTTGTTTGAAATGCCGGGCTACAGGATACGAGCTATCGTTATTAACAATAGCTCGAAGATGTTGGAGGATTCTGACATGCACCTGCAGCTTGGTGCTGCCCACATATCGTAAGCCACAGGTGCATGTCAGAACATAAACTGCATACTTGGTCCTGCAGCTATAACTCCCCTTGATGGTAACCATTTCTGGACTAAAGGGGGTAGCATTTGTGTGGTGTTGATTCCAAACCTGGAAGCCCTGCAGCTGGAACATTTAACAAACCCCGGCCGGGGTTGTAACCACATTCTATCTTTCACTAATTCAGGGCTGCTCTTGGCAATTTGGGTTTTCATCGAGGGTCCTTTCCTATTTGTGATGGTAGGACAGACTGTGAGCCTCGGAGCTAAAGCACCGTCCGTTAGAAGTATTGGCCAACTGCGTGTAATAATGGCTCTAATTTTCCTTTCCTGTTCATTGAAAGTTGTCACGAATCTGGGAACAGAGTTATTGTCACTCCCATCAGAGACAGTGTTGTCCACCACCATGGCGGCTAACAAGGAGGCCCTAGGTTTGGTGTTCATTTTCTTAACTGGCTGATTCAAGATGGATTTTTTATAGCCTCTCTGTCTGAATCTCATGAGCGCTTGATTGGTGCATATTGCCAGATCTTCCTATGTACTACAAAGCCATAATAGTACACCATATGGGATATTATTTATTATATGTATGGGGTGGGCACTGCTGGCATGTTATGTTATGTTATAAAAACTTTTATAACGCGCTCTATTACTAACAAGTATCCTTCCTCTGTACTACAAAGCCATAATAGTACACCATATGGGATATTATTTATTATATGTATGGGGTGGGCACTGCTGGCAGGCAGTGTGGAATTGCCAGCAGTGCTTTTACTGTGCAAATGAATTGCTATTTCCCCCTTACGTATAAAGATGCTTACATTTAAGAAATCTACATGCTCCTAGCTGATGTGAGATGTAAATTTCAAATTCTCGTGATTGACATTGAATTCATTAATAAAATCAGTTGCACTTTGTTCATCATCTCTCCGTATAATAAAAACATCACTGATGTATCTCATCCATTTTAAAACACGATCAGTAAATGCAGAGCTATGAATGCGCTTAAGAACCCGCTCCTCCCACCAGCCCACGTGCAAGCACGCGTAGCTGGGGGAGAAACAGGCCCCCATCGCCACACCCCTTTTCTGCAAATAAATGTAATTGCCAAACAGGAAATAATTTTTATTAAAACACCACGGGCCCGATGTAGGTAAATTAGATTTACCGATTCATAAATACTGAATTTTACCGATTCGGTATTCATGAATCGGTAAATGTAATGTAGGTAATTTTTCGGTAAAAAATACCGAATTGGTAGGATTCGGTATTTACCGATTCTGTACTTACAGAATCGGTATTTGTCATTGATTCTTATGGGCCTTGAAGCCCATAGGATTCAATGGCAAATACCGATTCGGTAATTACAGAATCGGTAAAATTACTGAATTGCCAAGGGGGACAGGGTGTCACTTTGACACCCTGTTGCACCCCTGTTTGTGGCTTGTGTGCCATGTGACACACATACATGCCCTTAGGGCATATATGTGTGCCACATGGCACAGGTGTACATGCACAGATGTGCATGTATACAGGTATTCATTATTTACCATGCAATAGTATTACATGGTAAATAACGAATCGGTAAGGTCCTGTGGCACTGTTTTCAGTGCCACCTACATATTGATTTAGCGATTCAGTAAATTTACAGAATCGGTATTTTACCGAATCGGTAACTTTACCGATTCGGTAAATATACCAAATCTGTAAATTTTAAGGCCCCTACATCTCCATTTGCAAATACCGGTCAGTAACGGCCGAAATCGGCCGTTACTGACCGGTATTTGCCGACCTACATCTGGCCCCAAGATACTAGCTCTACAATCATTTTGTTGTGGCTGTAGCACTCCAACGGTCTAGTACCAAAAAAATGCTCCAGTGCTCTCAGCCCAGTTAGATGTTCTATGCTAGTATAAAGGAATTCGATATCCAAAGTAATGAATATTGAATCAGATGACCATGTAATGTTCTTGATCTTTTTAAGAAAATCCCCAGTATCCTTAATATAAGTTGGCAGACTTTTTACTAGATCCTGTAAAAAAAGGTCAATGTACTGTGTGATGTTTTCCGCCACACTCTGGATTGCAGATATTATTGGCCTCCCAGGGATCGGTAGCGTCTTTTTATGCACCTTGGGTATGAGATATAACCTAGGCAATACGGGATGTTCAACATGCAGAAAGAGAAATTCCTCAGTCGAGATCATGCCTTCTCTTTTCCATTTGAATAGAACTTTTTTTTAGGACTTCTCTGGCAACATTATAGATTCTTCATAGCACAATGGATCACATATGTATACAAATTAGTTTGGTAACTATTTTGTTACATATTTAAATATTTTATACGTATTTAATTATTTTTAGTTTTGGGGTTTTATTGGGGTATGGGTGTGTAGTTTTTATTTAGAAGAAATATTAAATAATAATCACGTTTTCATAAAATGCATGTATTTACAAAAATATTTTATGGTTGGGTAATTGTTTTGAAATTATTATCACCATTTATATCAGATTTCTTTTCAATCTGTGTGTATTTTGTTGGATTTAAGGGTAGTATGTTTTAAAACAATGATTTATTTTTTCATTTGGAATTATAATCTATTTCAAAATATAAGCAATTATGTAATGATTTATTAGAATAGCAATGAATTGATTTAAAATACAGTTTTTATCCTAGTTTTTATGTACTTTTTTCAAAACAATTTATTATGTAGTTTTATGCTATATTTTTAGCCTACAATGTAATGATGAATATTCATTTGCATTAAAATATCAGCGTAGCCGAGGCAGCACTTGCGTATGCCAGTCAATCACAGAACCATGCCAATTGCCTGTTCGACGGGGAGGCGAGATTACAAGGGTCCATGTGGACGTATTGTTGGTTTCCGAGGCTCCAGACTGACTGGCTTCTGTTACAGGCTATACATAACTGAAATAATGAGGCAATGTGGGACAGGAAGTCCTGTGAAGTGTTTGCTGAGCAAATAAGGGACTGACTGCAGTGGCGCTTCTCACCACAATTATTGTGTTAATGTATATTACCAATTTGGTACCTCTGCATGACCCATCAGATCATCACGCGCACGTGCCATTGCATATCCTCAAGTCCCAACCACCAGTAGTGCTTCGAATGGCTTCCCATACCGATCAAAGGGATAGCCATTTATAATTATGTCGATTCTCTTCTTGCACTACATTTGCACAATGCATTAGATAGCTATTTAGTAATGTTTTAACTTTAATGCACGCGCTTACTGTCAAATGATATGTTATTTTTTTACAGCGGCTTTAGAATTATGACCTAAGGTATATTGAAAGCATTTGAGCTACGAGTGGGGACTGCAGGCATTTAGGGCGGGTCCACAGATGCATTATGTGGGCTATAGGTACAATTCATTGCATCAGGCACTGGGTACTCAGACTATCGGGACTACATGTCATGTTATTTTACGTAACCACCTTTATGTCCATTACGTATGTTCCACATTCTCAGTATTTACACATGAGGGCTCGTGCTTTCTAAGAGTGTGTCTTTTACATTTCTACAATGTAAGCTGTATGTCTTTTGTGTCTGTACATTTGAGTAAACTATGAATGATTTTATCAAAATGGCGCTCAATAGACTGACGAAGGCTGCTGTGACAGCTGAAAACACGTTCTCTCTGTGCTGCTGGGTTGGAGGAGGTCTAATGCGATAAATGTCTATTGAAACCTAGCACTCTTCGTGTTCGTGCCCTTTTCTGTGAGGAGTAGGGTTTGTTTGGATATATATATATATATATTACCTACTGGCGGTCGCCAGTAGGTAGTTATAGTTAAAAACTAGTTTCCATAGGAAATCCACAACATTCTATTTGGAATAACTTTGGCGCCGGTGGACGAATCTTTGTGAATTTCTCCAAGAAAATAGCCTGCTCCGCTCCGCTCCTTCTCTGAAAGTTTGGGGGTGATTCGTGAAGCGGAGGCTGCGAAAAAAGGGGGTCCCAAAACATGTTTTCCCCATGCAATTTTCCATAGGACCTTTAGCCAGGGCTACAGCCCGAACGGAATTAAACCAAATTTGGCAAAAAGGTAGAGTTCGGTTCGCAGATCACGCTTTCTGTTAAATGGTGTAAATACGCTCAGTAGTTCCTGAGAAAATCATAAGTAAAATCATAAGTATATCTATATATATTACGGGAGAGGAGTTGGCTAACGGCTAGGGCGCTCGACCTCGGACCTGGGGATCTGGGTTCGAGTCTCGGTAACGACACCAAAAACCTCCTGTGATTCTGGGCAAATCCCTTAATCTCCCCGTGCCTAAAATGAATGCGTGTCCTCATGTAACGTAACTGGTGCTATGTAAAGCGCTCTGATACCTAATTCAGTTCGGGTCTAGTTTGCGCTATATAAAACTCTGCAAAAAAAAAAATATATATATCTATAGGAGCTTACTGTAAGCTTACTGAACTCTGTACCCTCCTGAGCACGAGCTGAATGCTAATTGGCTGTCAACACTCCAATCCAGGAAGTGTTGGCAGCCATCTTGTGCACAAGAAAGCAGAGAAACAAACATGGAAAATGCAAAACGGGGGCAGGGTAGAAATACCCTGACCCCCTAGGCCTGCTAAGGGGGTCCCACAAGGATCCCCGCGATTTTTTTTTTTTAAATTGCGGGGTCCGCATACGGTACGCAAACTCTGCGAAAAAAAAAACGGTCTGCTTTTTTATAAATTAGCCCCCGGGGGGACCAAATCCCGGGGGCAAAATGATTTAAAAAGTGTGGGGGGTCCCAATCCCCCCCAGTGTGGGGGGATTGCCCCGGGGACCGCCACCCCCCCGGGGTAAAGTAATTGTAATTGCGGGGGAGCATATTGTGGGGGGCATAGAGCCCCCTTGCAGTCCCGGGGACCGCCACCGCCCGGGGCTTTAATATTAGTGATGGGGGCCTCTAAAGCCCCCCGAGCCCCAGGGACCGCCACCCCCTGGGCTTTTTTCTTAGGAATGCGGGGGGCTCACGGCCCCCCCCGCAGCCCCAGGGACCGCCACCCCCCGGGGCGACCGCCACCTCCCCGGGGCACTTATATGTAAAATAGGGGGTCCGTGATGGACCCCCCAGCCCCGGGGACCACTACCCCCCGGGGCTTTGTTGATGTTGGGAGGGGGGGGCGTGTGGCCCCCCTCCTAGAGCCCTCGATGGCCCTGGGGACCGCCACCCCCTAGGGCCGGCTCCTGCAGTGTCCCGGGGAGCCTCGCGGCTCCCACCCTACCACAGCAAACTGCTTTGATTTTTGAAAGAGAGAGCAGGAAATCTGCTCTCTCTTTCAAAAATTGAAGCCGATTGCTTTTCTGTATGGGGAGCAGCATGTTAGCTGCTCCCCATACAGAAAAGCAATGCCGGCTCCCGCAGGATGCGGGGAGCCGGCAGGGACCGTGGGGGGCTTGGGGACCCCCCCACAGTACCAGTGAGGTAGGCCAGGCCACGGGGGATGGGGTCCCCAGGGCCAGAAGTGGCCCGGGAGGGGGCCACACGGCCCCCCTCCTCCAAAAAAAAAAAATGCCCCGGGGCCTTAAGGGGGGCATAGGAGGGGGGCTATGCGGCCCCCCTCTACAAAAATTTAAAAAAAGAAAGTTGGCCATGCCCCTGGGGATGGGGTCCCCGGGGCCGAATCGGCTACGGGAGGGGGGCCACGTGGCCCCCTTCCCGATTAAAAAAATAGAATTTGGGGCAGGTCCTGGGGGATGGGGTCCCCAGGGCTAATAAAAAAAGAAAAAAGAAGGAGGGCGACACAGCCTCACGGCTCCGACCCTACCGCAGCAAACTGCTTTTATTTTTGAAATAGAGAGCTGGAAACCTGCTCTCTCTTTCAAAAATCAAAGCCGATTACTTTTCTGTATGGGG
This sequence comes from Lissotriton helveticus, assembly GCF_964261635.1. NCBI lineage: Eukaryota > Metazoa > Chordata > Amphibia > Caudata > Salamandridae > Lissotriton > Lissotriton helveticus. The sequence continues at coordinate 1,780,958,302 of NC_136065.1, forward strand.
AGCAGCATGTTAGCTGCTCCCCATACAGAAAAGCAATGCCGGCTCCCGCAGGATGCGGGGAGCCGGCAGGGACCGTGGGGGACCGTGAGGGACGTCGGCATTGCAGAGAGGTATAAAAAGGGGCGTTGCCTCTTTACACCTCTCTGCAACGCAGCCCCCTGGCGCACACTGGAGGTTCCTGGTGGGCTAGTTGGCCCCCAGGGACCCCCAGTATGCAAGGGGAATTAGTTCCCCCTCTGCAAACACGTCAGGGGGTTGTGTTACAGAGAGGTGTAATGAGGCCACGCCCCTTTTTACACCTCTCTGCAACGCAGCCCCCTGGCGCATACTGGAGGTTCCTGGTGTGCTAGTTGGCCCCCAGGGACCCCCAGTATGCAAGGGGAATTAATCCCCCAACTTAGAACGCGTTACGGGGCATGTTTGCACAGTGGTGATGGTAGGGGGCGGGGTTTGAGGTGACATGTGTGCAAACACGCCCTGTGGCGCGTTTTAGCTTGGGGAATATATTGCTCTTCAAACCAGAGGTCCCCTAGGGGCCAACTAGTCCAACGGGTACCTCTAGTAAGTGCCACGGAGCTGCGTTGCAGAGTGTTTTAAAAAGGGGGCGTACCCTCTGAACACCTTTCTGCAACGCAGCTCCCTGGCGCAAACTGGAGGTACCTGATGGGCTAGTAGGCTCATAGGTGACTTCAGGATTGAAGAGGAATATATTCCCCAACCTAAACCGCGCCGCAGAGCGTGTTTGCACACATGTCTCCTCAGGCCCCGCCCCCTTCCTTCACTATTGAGCAAAATATTCCTCTAAAATCAGCCAAAGTACGAATTCTGATTTAGTCACCTGTTATCACGAGAGACGTCAGTGCTGCATCTTTGAGTCCAGGACCGACCCTGAAAAGTAAATGTAACCATGCTTACAGTAAGTTGAATTTCCTTCCATAGGCAAACATTGACCTGTTTCACATGGAAATTTTTCTAAGTGTGGAGTTTTGGAAGTTAAAAAAATTTCTGTAAAATCATCCGAACTACGAATTCCGATTTACTCACCTGTTATCACGAGAGACGTCAGTGCTGCATCTTTAAGCGCAGGACGGACCCTGAAAAGCAATTGTAACCATACTTACAGTAACTTGAATTTCCTTCCATAGGCTAACATTGACATGTTTTACTTGGAAATTTTGGAGTTTTGGAACTTTAAAAAATTCACTACTGATCCTGAAAAGTAATTCTAATCGTAGTTACAGTAACTTGAATTTCCTTCCATAGGCTAACATTGACATATTTTACTTGGAAATTCTTCTAAGTGTGGAGTTTTGGAACTTTAAAAAATTCCTCTAAAATCAGTCGAACTACGAATTGCGATTTACTCACCTGTTATCAGGAGACACCTCAGTGCTGCATCTTTCAGCTCACTAGTGTTCCTGAAAAGGAAATTTAACTGTACTTACCACTAACTTGAATTTTCTTTCATAGGATATCATTGCCTGCTATACAAAATATATATAAATTAAAAAAATATAAAAAAATTATAAATATATTACAATTTCTATGTTTTTAAAAAGATTTATTTTTCAATTTATATAAAAAATATGTAATGTAATTTAAAAAAATAAAATATCTAAAAATAAATCATTTAAAATAATGTAGTAAATCAGTATAAAAAAATATAACAATTAATACATTTAAAAATTATCATTTACAAAACCTTTGAAATTCACTGAAAAAACCATAGGTTTCAGCCACATTATAGTTAAAAATTAGCATTTAAAAAACCTAAGAAATTCACTGAAAAACCATAGGTTTCACACATGTTATAGTTAGCTGGACATTGCAAAACCATTGAAATTCCCCCGTTATAGTTAACTATAACTCACGCGCCCGCAATGCACTGCTGATGACGTCACATATTACATCATTCATGATATGGTCAGTGACATCAATCATGACATCACTGATGACATCTCAAATGACATCACTGATGACATCACTGATGACATCATCCAGTGAATGTGTGTCTTTCTGAAAAATAAATATCTTTTTATACGTATATTTAAAGGTCGATGGAAGAATAAATGTGTAAATAAGTGTCTAAAAGTCACAAATCGAGGCACACACTGACTAAGTTCATAGATTTATTTTGTTACACGAATAAATGGACAGACGCGATTCGGCTACGCCTTCCTCAATGTCACATAACTCATTCAACAGTGTTGTAACTTATATAAAAACATGTACGCCAAACCATAGAGCATGAGAGAGGACTAGCGGTTCATAATCAACAAAATAAATGAGGGACCAAACCAATATTAACTCAATTCATTTGGCAGCCATACTGGATGTCTAAATCCATTCTCATTTCCAGCTATAGCATTGGATGCGGGGAAGATGGTATTATAAAACCATTCATAAGTCATCTCATTGGGCAAACTTTATAATTAAAAGAATACATATTGCATTGTCAATTATAATTAAACATTGTAATTCATGCTAACTTAATCCAATGACCTTCGTAAAATCAACAATCTTGCCCTGAATGGGCTTACTATCTTATCATCTTCGTTAGTATTTATCCCACAGTGCATCCTTCAAGAACTTATTCTCCTGCATAATTGTGCCCTGAATGGGCTTTTTTTGCAAACACTACATACTAGCCTTAGGTTCTATTGTAATTTATTTATTTATTCTATATGGACCCAGAGTTACTCATCGTTATTAAGTCCCCGTTGGGCTTTTGTTTGTAATTCAATAATGTAACGGGATTCAAGTTTTCTTAATGCTTTGATTCTATCACCCCCTTTTTCTTTCTTGGAGACTTGATCTACACAGAAGAATTTTAACAAGTTGGCATTAGAATTGTGTCGCTCCTCAAAATGCCGTGCAACAGGATATGTTGCATCATGATTCCTAATTGCACGCATGTGCTCTAGTATTCTTTTTTGAGGGATGGATCGTGCTTCCCACATATCTTCTGTTGCAGGGGCACACAAGACAAGAAACTGTATGATCAGTGAACTTTATGCAACACCTCTATTCAGGCGCTTCAGCCAAAGTAAGATACGGTCTAGGGGGGGAACTTACAACATCATTCGCTGTGGTTAAGGGAGTCAGGCAGGACTGTGTACTGGCTCCCTTCCTATTTAATCTCTACACAAATGGTTTGGAGGCGTCTATGTTAGAAGGGAGCCAGGACCTGCCCATGATAGATCGCCGTCCAATTCCCGCGTTGCTTTACGCAGACGATGCGGTCATCATGGCCAGAACGCCCCGCCAATTGCAAACTCTTCTTAATAGATATTGCAATTTTATGGCGAGTATAGACCTAAAAGTCAACATCAAGAAAACCTACGTTATGCACTTAGGGAAACGTTTAAAGCAACCAGGAGGTATTTATATTGATAACACCAAGTTGGAACGTGCAAACTCCTACCCCTACCTAGGAATCCTGATAGACGATAAGTCCAGCTGGCGTCCAGCTATTCAAGGTAGAAAAAAGTCGTTCATAAGAGCCACTACAGCTCTGGTAACATTTGCACAAAAACTGGGTCAGCGCCCCACGCGGGAGTTGATCCAGATTTACAGTGCAAAATGTTGTTCAGTGGCTACTTACGGGGCGGGGGTTTGGGGTTTTGTCACCACTGATGTCATCCAAAAAATAGAAAATGGGTTCATACGATACCTCCTGGCAGTTCCTAAAAGCTCCCCGGTATATGGCTGTCATTTGGAGTTAGGTTTGGAGCACATATCTGACATCATTGCCGTCCAACCAATACTGCTATGGCACCGTATCTGGCAAACAAGTGAATGCAAATTGACCCGCTTGTTAATCACTGACTGTCTAGCTTTAGAAAACTGGAAAAACAATCCCTGGTTGGCTTATGTTCACAATTTTTTGATGGATGCAAATTTAGAGTCTTTCTTTAAGACCCCCGAGACCATAGTCGAAGTACCCCGGAAACATCTGAAAACTCTGTGATTCTCACACCTGCGTGAGCTCCGATTAACTAAGGAGATTTCCAAGCCCTCAAATCTTCATCTCCTGACAGTGCAAGCTTCACTTGGGATCCAGCCTTACTTATTGTTTAGCATTAATGATTATGAAAAATATTTACTGACACGGTTTCGGTTTAACATCTACCATCGGCTATTAACATTTCCTAAGATAAATGACTGGTCTTCAAACCTTACTCCCTGCCCTTGTGATGGGCAGTCTGAACAATCACTTTTGCACATAGTTTTTTTCTGTAGCCTCTATGATTATCCACGTAGGCAGTGGATTATCCCCTTGGTAAAGCACATGGGCCTCGACCGCTACCGCCCAGCACTTCTCGCCTTACAATGTTTAGACACCGAGTACAGCGTTAACCCCATAGTCTGTTTCTTAAAAGCATGCACTAAACATCGTAAATATTATGACTGATATCCTAAAAAGACTAACAACTGTTCGGCGGTCTATCTTACGGTTGTTGTTTCATAAGTGTGCCCCTACAATATCTGTATATTATGGTGGTAGCAAATTGCTTCTGACTGTCCTGTATTCATTCTTCCGGCTATTGGTCAGAAAACTTTTTTTGCTCTAGGCTTTTAATAATATTGTATCACCTATTTTCTTATTATTATGTATGTATTAGTGTATAAAAATTCTCTTTTTCGATGTATACTATGCATTTTTATAACATTTTAAAATTCTTCTTTTTAAGAAGAAAATGTACATTTTATTGACATTTGTGTACTTTTATGGATATCATTTTTGTATCCGAATAAAGTTTTATTGAATTGAATTGAATTGATAACATTGTCATCCTTGCTCAAATCCGATATAAGTTTTTTTGGGTGAGCTGTCAAGTTTTCCTTGGTTAGATCCGGGCATCTCGCTTGTAAATTTTTGAGGTCCTCTATGACCAGGTCGTGAAAGGTATCTATAGCATCATGTGCCGTTTGTGGGATGAACCGTGAACGTTTCCTTAGGGTGCTTGTTGCCCCCTTCTGAGTGATTCCTATTCCTTCCAAGAAATCAGCTGTTACTGTTTCATTGCTTTGACTGCTGCTTAGTTCAAGTTCCAAATCTCTCATTGCTCGTAGAGCATTTAATTCAGTTCCGATCAGTGAGCCGTCTTGTTCCATACTCATAGATTCACCACCCTCTTGTGTTTTTTAGGGTGCATTGTATGTATTTTCAACAATTTCAATTTACGTATGAACTTATATAGATCTATCCGGGTCCTTGTGTAGTCAAACTGAGTGGTCGGGCAAAAAGAGAGGCCCAACTCCAAGACTTTAATTTCCTCTGATGCAATGGGTCTGCTTGAGAGATTAATCACAGTTTTTTTTTTCTCATACTTCTCCTACTTCTGTTTCGCCTCTCTTTTGCTGCTTGTTCTCCATCTCACCGGTGATGATTCTTTTCCCCTACCATCCCCGTCGGATTTTTAATTTCTTCTTTCTGGGGGATGTGTTCTTGCAGCCGGGCATTGTCGCATTTCCCCAGCAGTTGGTATTCGTGAAAAAAAATTGTTGTTTTCACAAACTGCGTGTATGTTTCCTTTCGTTTGCTCCCCTTCAGAGGCCTCTACTTCAGATTCTGATGTTTCACGTGACAATGCCTCAGTCAGTTTCTGGAGCAATAAAAAAAGAAAAGAAAAATATATATATATATGTGCGGCCCACTTCGACGCTAGCTCTCACTAGAGAGACTGTATTGTAACACACTCATTCATAATGAGAAACTGGGACAATAACCGCAATCCAAAAAGTCCTCAATGAAAATCTTTATGTTATTTTGAGTTAAGCACACATTATTTGTTTTAACATGGTTTAAAAAAGTATGTGATGAAACTACATTTACCATAATGCACTAGCTGTATAGGAATCACTGGGCACTAAAAATAAAAGAAGGCTTAACCATAAGCACAACATCCCGTGAACAAGCCTCAGGCTGAGGTGAAACGCGTTGGGCTTTGGTCACAAACTTAAAAATAAAGTCGCTGTAATTTTGAAAAAGAAGACTCGAGTGAGTGCGTTTTTACAATGCCAAGTGAAAGATTGGTCGCTGCAGTAAATATATATACATATATACCAATTAATTTGGCAACTATATTGTTACATATATAAATATTTTAAACATATTTAATTATTTTTAGTTTCGGGGTTTTATTGGGGTATGGGTGTGTAGTTTTTATTTGAAAGAAATAGTAAATAATAATCACTTGTTTAATAAAATGCATGTATTTATTAAATTATTTTGTTTTTTGGTAATTGTTTTTGAAATTATTATCACAATTTATATCAGATTTCTTTTCAATCTGTGTGTATTTTGTTGGATTTAAGGGTAGTATGTTTTAAAACAATGGTTGATTTATTTATTTGGAATTATAATACATTTCAAAATATAAGCAATTATGTAATGATTTATTAGAATAACAATGAATTGATTTAAAATACAGTTTTTATCCTAGTTTTACGTACTTTTTTCAGAACTATTTAATATGTAGTTTTATGCTGTATTTTTAGCCTACAATGTAATGATCAATATTCATTTGCATTAAAATATCTGATTTTTTTAAACATTTGAAATTATTGACTTTTAATAAATAATAAAATGATTATGTAATGAACAAAAAAACTATTTCATTAACATGTACAATCTGTAAAAATATTTTAAATATTTCATCACAGGTTCTTAATATATATCTTTCATTTGTTACAATTATGAGAGTATTTTAAATAGATGTATATGCATGTATCTTTTGGGATAAGCAGTTTAAATATTGGTTTCAACCCACAAATCCTAAAGTTTGTTGAACTGGTGTTAGAATAGTAAGCATGACCCACCCCCTGCCTCCAACTCAAAATATATGCACTTTCCCTACTGTTACTTGGATTGGAGTTAGAATAGTAAATCTGCCCCCCGCAAATAAACATACTTTCTCTAATGTTAGTTGGACTTTAGCTATAATACATTTTTTGTCCCCTGAAATGTATGCACTTCCCACAATGTTTGTTGAACTGCAGTTGTAATAGTATCTCTGACTCCACCCTCACAACTTATATTTTCACTTTCCGTGGTCTTAGATGAGCTGGACTAAGAATAGTAAACTTCACATCCCAAAATATATATTAATTGTCTCCAATGTTTGTTTCACTGAAGCTAGAATACTGAATCTGCCACTCACATGCAAGCATTTTTGGTAATGTGTTGGAAGAGAATTAGAGTTCTGCATTTTAAATACTTTTAATTTATACAGTGTTTAACATACATTTTGAATGGTAGTTAGAGGTTACGTACATTTAAACGTCTATTTTATAAAGCTGTTATATTTTTAAGTATGCCCCTGTTGTGATATATTTTCTTTAAATATTATCATTTTGAAAATGTTAAACATTGTAAAAGTTGTGATTTTTTGTTATATTTCTTCAAATACATTTATAGTGGCTTAATAAGGTAGGAATATATTTATTTTTCATCTAAAAATTATATATGTTTATATTATTTATTTTTAATATCAATTTACTAGTGCTTGATAGTTTAATGTAAAAAGTATTCTTATTTATAAAGAAAATTATAATGAACACATTCAGATTAAAATGGTTTTTATTTAATGACAAATATTTCTATTTATAGGAATAACAATATATGACTTTATAAATCAACACAATATATATTTACAATATAGTGGTTATGTCCTCCACGTCGATCAAAAAGGATTCGTAAAGGGCCGACAACTATACGAATTAACATACGACTTAATAGGGGCTATAGATATCGCTGTGGCACAGAATTTACCATTGACTGTTCTCACCCTGGATGCGACCAAGGCCTTCGACAGGGTTAATTGGGTGTACCTGTCGGGGGCCCTGGCTAAATTTGGAGTGGGGAAGAGATTTTGTCGTGCAGTTAGTCTATTGTATGCCAGTCCATCGGCAAACCTATTAATTAACGGTGAGTTGTCAGACCCCTTTGATATAACTAGGGGGACTAGGCAGGGTTGCCCGCTTTCCCCACTTTTGTTTGACTTTTATATTGAACCTCTCGCACAACAACTGAGGAGAGAGAATGCTATTATTCCTTTTTGTCACCAAGGGTGGGAAAAGAAGGTTGCGTTATACGCTGACGACTTGCTCGTTTATACATCAGACGTAACAACTGCACTCCCGGTTATACTTGAAATAGCTAAGGGGTTTGGGAAAATATCAGGCTACCAGATCAACACATTAAAAACAGAGATGTTGGTCTGGAATGATAATCCGAGTTCCTTGGAAATACAGGAAGGCGAATCATTACGATATCTGGGCCTAAATATCATAAAAGACATCAACAAGCTCGCCTCAGTAAATATTACAGCAATTATCAAGGAATCGAGGAAATTAATGCAGACATGGTCTCACCTTCAATTATCTTTGATAGGGAGGGTCAACCTCATAAAAATGGCCATTTTGCCTAAACTTTCTTTTCTTTTTAATACCATTCCACTCTACTTTGATCAGACTCACATAACTAAAATACAATCAGATATCACTTCTTTTATTTGGAACAAAAAATTACCAAGAATAGCTTGGAAGAAGCTTAGACGGCGATGGGAGAAGGGAGGATTAGCCGCACCAGACGTAAAATTATATTTGTGGGCCTTTCAGCTTTCTCACATACGAATGCTCCTAAAAACACCTACTGACTATGGGATAGGATTAATGTTTTCGGCCATGTTGAAAGGGGAAGGTCTCAGCCAGTCGGGATTTTTATTTAAATTTGGCAATCCAAAATTCTTTAAAAAAATCAAATTGAAGGTCCTGCATGCCTTGGCGAAAACATGGACTGATGTAATAAAATCTATTAAACAGGGGTATTATTGCGATAAAACGCCGCTTTGGGGGTTACCTGATAGTCCAGCCTGGTTGGAAGATTCCCTAGCCACTCCTTTGAGAGAAGCAGGACTTAAAGAATGGGGGGATCTTTTCTATGAGGGGGACCTGCTTTCATGGGAATATCTACAGAATAAAATAGGGCCAACCCTTTCAAGGTTTAAATACATTCAAATCAGAAGCTGGACAGAGGCATATAACGATCCACTAACAAAACGTAGCAAGTTTCCTCTCGGAGGGCATAGTCAATTAATAACTAACTTGGTTGGTACCCCTTCAACCAAACGTGAGATTTCACTATGGTATAAACTTCTTTTAGATGAATCTGATGGGGAATTTAAGTTACCAGCTCAACTTTGGGGGGACGTAATATTGACTCAAGATTTACAAGAACTTTGGTCCTTCTCATTTCAGCTTTTAAAAAGTTTGGTGAAACCCTCATGGCTACGTAGGAACCATCTTTTTACCCTTCATAGGGCGTATTACTCTCCCCAAAGACTATCCAAATTTGTCACAGGAAATTCAGTGGCATGTGCGAGGTGCGGGCTGAATGCAGCTTCAGATATTCATATGTTCTTTGAGTGTCCTCGAATTGCATCATACTGGGAGGCCATAGGTAAGACTCTTACGGCATCGTTAGGTATCCCAATTACTATAGATTTACCATTAGTGATTTTTGGCCTCCTGAAGACAACTCAAATTACAGTTAAAAGCCTGGTCTTCTATACGGTCCTCTTGGCAAGGAGAGAGATCTGCAGGAGATGGAAGGATCCTATGCCCCCTTCCCATGGGGATTGGTTGATAGGGCAAGATCATGGCCCTCATCATGCTCGACCTCAGTGCTGCGTTTGACACTGTAGCACACTCCATCTTGCTACAGTGTCTAAACAAAGCCGGAGTAACCAACAGGGCACTGGGATGGCTGAAAGCCTTTCTGATCGATAGGAGCTTCCAAGTCCAAAGAGGGACTTCCCTCTCAGACAGTGTGCGGCTTGAACAGGGGGTGCCTCAGGGTTCGGCCCTCAGTCCCACCCTGTTTAATCTATACATGGCCCCCCTGGCAGAGGTGGTGCAATCGTTCGGTGTGGAGCTTGTCTCTTACGCCGACGATACGCAACTTTTAATATCTTTGACGCAAGCCCCATCCACGGAAGCCACGAACTTCAACAACTGTATGAGCAAGCTTTCCTCTTGGATGACAGAGCACTGTTTAAAACTGAACGGTACCAAAACAGAGGTCATAATCATTGGAGGTAATGAGACCAATTGGACTAAAGAATGGTGGCCCACTTGTTTGGGTACTTTGCCCCCTCCCAGCCGGGAGGCGAAGAATTTAGGAGTCTGGGTTGATAATAAGCTATCTTTTGATAGCCATATAAAAAGAACGGTAGGCAAGTGCTTCGGAGTGATGAAGACTCTCAACCGTACCCTTGACTTGCTGCCTCTCAACTCCAGACGGACTATGACGCAGGCGCTAATAACTTCCCGAATTGATTACGGGAATGTTTTACTCTTAGGCACTTCAGAGAAAAATATAAAGAAATTACAGGTCCTACAAAATTCGGCAGCACGCCTAGTATTAAGACTGCCCCGCAGAGCCCCTTCACGACCCTCTCTAGCAACTCTCCATTGGTTGCCTATCAAGAAGAGGATCATTTTCAAAGCTCTGCTATGGTGTCACAAGATTCTCCATAACAAGGCACCTGCCTATATGTCCGATCTGGCTTTGCCATATGAACCCAACAGAACCCTCAGATCCAAAGGTACAGGTCTGCTCAGAACTGCCCGTCCTAAAAAGGCCAGAATGGGAGGCAGATCCTTCCGCACAATGGCGGCGAAGCACTGGAACCTCCTGCCCATGGACATCCGAGTAGAGGTGAATGAGACCCCCTTTAGGAAGAAATTGAAAACTTGCCTCTTTAATCAGTGATAGGTTCTCCTTCTCCTCAAAACTCACTCTCTCCACAGCGCGGGGACACGCCGGGAGGCGTCACCAGGCGCTTTACAAGCTCCTTTAAACTTAAACTTAAACTTAAATATCAACTTTACAGACGGCACGTATGGATCTAGCCAGAACGGGAAACCAAAATAAAAGGGCCTTTTGGCATTTGTTTGTTTGGGCACAATAAAGATCCGGGTTTTTTTTTTTTTTTTTTTTTTTTTTCCCCCGGGTCCTATGATTATACTACTATGGTGCCAAATACTAATGTTGCCCGGTCTCAGTCCGGCCCAGGCCCAGCAGTAGGCCACCCCATTGGTAGCCTAAACGAGTATCAAGCTGTGACAGTTGCGGGATTAATGGCCTTCCCACTCGAAATGAAATGATCCCTCCCAGTTAAAATCACTGAGTCAACTGCACTAGAGCATATTCTAAATGGCTTTCTTAAACCATGGTGGATATGAGGACACAAAAAAAAAAAAAAAAAAAAAAATATAGTGGTTATGTTTTACCTATATTACTTTTTTAATATGAATGTAACTGTTATTTAATTATTTTTTTAATTATGTCCGAAAAATATATGCATTAACCAATATAATACCAATAATTTGGCCCACGATATTCCTGTAGTTGAAATGTTTGCACTTTACATTATAAGTATGTAATGTCAATACTTTTAATATCAATAATTTGGCATAGATATTTTTGCACCACAATGTTTTCTGGGTTGATATTCAGCCCTTCTAACACCAAAACTGAAGACATCCAAACGATATGAAGCATTCACTACGAGATACAATGAAGCTAACCATCTTATATGCATATTCCTCTTAAAAACTGTCATTTGTTAAGTTAAGACCCAGATCTGAATAATTCTATACAAAGGAGAAATCATCAATTACATGGGTTTATTCTAGAACATTTTATTTGTTAAATATTAAACATTGTGTTCCCCCATTCAAGCTAATAAACCATTTGAAGACAAAAAGGTACTTCCCCCACCTATCTCTGCCTGATATGCAATTAAGGGGGAAAAGAGGTCAGCAGGGAAATACGAGATAAGAAAATACAGGCCTTCAGTCATCTTCTTGTGATGGAAAAAAATCACATGAATGTAGAGGTGGTCAAAATAGAAATTTTGACAATGAGGTTTTGTTCAGTTTATAAACTTTGGGCCCAATCCACAAATGTATTTTGTTGTATGTTAAATAGTATTACAGTGTTACTACTTACAAAAAAATGTCTTTCTTAAATCTACAAAAGGAAATCTACACCTCTCCTATCTCATCTATGGGCAAACCTTGCACCCTGTCGCCGGCACCCCCTGGTGCCTGCTACACTGTGCATGGTTTACAGGGTGTTACCTTGGGTACCCTCCTCGAGCCCAAACCGGAGGCCTCAGGATGAAGGGAGACCTGCTAGAGGCCTCAAAGTCAGTTTTCGACAGCCTTTTCGTGTTGGACAGACCGAGTCAGAAAGGCTGTTGGAATCCTACATCATAATCGGTCGGTCAGAAATGTCCATAGAGCTGTACGAATCGGCTCCAACCAACTCGGATTCTCCGAATGCCGCTCGGAACTGATTCGGAATGACCGAACAGTTCCCCTTCTGACCACGAGCATCGTAATGGATCAGTCTGAAACAATTCCAACCGACCGATTACGATGGGTTCCGCTGCACAAGCTCCCATTGAAGAATTGGAGTTTTTAAACATCTCGGCACCGTGTGGCAGGCACCTTAGAGATGTGAAGGGGGGTACCATGGGTGCCTCAGAAGGCCGCATGCGGTGGGCCAGGGGACAAAGGTGCCCTGCTAGGGGTCCCCAAAGACACTTTCCAACAGAAGTTCCATGTCAGAAAGGCCAACATGGAACTTCTGTCAGAGAGTGCCATCATAAAACCGACAGATAAGCTATCCTTAATGGATTATGAGGCCTTTCTGACTGGCCAATGGGCTCCTTGAGCCTGTCAGAACCCAGTCGGATTCCCAGGCCAGTTTAACCACTGACCACTGGCAGTCAGAGTTTAAACCTACAATGTTGGTCGGAAAGCTTCTCTGACCAGTGGTCGGCGGCTTTCCGTCTGTCATTGTAATTAGGCCAGTCAATATATTTCAAATATCGTCTGTGGGATAATGATGGGGAGATTCACAAAATAATACAGCAATTTCTGAAGCATCACCATCTTAGCCAGGTCTAAGAGGCCAAACACCGACAGTGGGAGGGTGAACCACAATTTCACCTGGGTTCTCAGTGCTGCTATTGCACACAGTAGGTTTCAGCCCAGCAAATCAGTGTGGAATCTATACATTTGGATGCCAAGGTACTTGAAGGTGTGCTAGGCCACTAGGATAGAATGTGTCCCCAGACAGACCATATCAGCATGAAGTAAGGCATCGCGGAAGGAGTGTGACTTTGCATGGTTAATCTGTAGGTCTGCTAGATCTCCAAACAGTTGACTGGTTCCAGCTATATGTGCGAGATCCTTTGTCATGTCACGTGTATATATATATATATATATATATATATGTATATATATATATATATACATATATATATATATATATACATATATATATATATATATATATATATATAGATGCATGTCATCCATGTAGAGAGACGTCGATTTTAATTGACGTCCGCATGTTATGCCTCATTCTGTCCCATCCTAACGCAATCACTGCACAAGCGTTTTATAGCCAGGACTAATAATAATGGTGACAGTGGGCAACCCTGACACGTGCCTGGGACACTGGATAAGATGGATGCCCCTGTATTAGCTCTGGCCGTAGGATGGGCATAGAGGACCATGACCCACTTAATGTGGATTGAGGATGAGAATGAGAATGAGGATAAGGCGGGTGCCTCCGCCCGCCTCATCCTTGATACCACCTGCCACAGCCACATCACTGCCCACCTGAGAGACCTGCACTGGCTCCCCGTCAACAAGAGGATCACCTTTCAAGCTCCTCACCCACGCTCACAAAGCACTCCACAATGCCAGGCCAGCATACCTCAACAAACAAATCTCCTTCTACACCCTGAAACGCCAGCTTCGCTCCGCTGCCCTTGCCATTGTCCCATGCATTCACCGTACAACCACAAGCGTCAGATCTTTCTCCCACCTCGCTACCAAGACATGGAATGCCCTACCCACCCACCTGCGACAGACCTTCAGAAGACTTCTCAAGACCTGGCTGTTCGATCAGTAGCATCACCCCCCAAGCGCCTTGAGACCCTCACAGGTGAGAAGTGCGCTCTATAAATAAATTGATTGATTGATTGACTTAATAAACTCAACTGGGAGATTACATTTCTGTATTGCTGAAAATAGGTATTCCCATTCAAGTGAGTCAAAGGCTTGCCGCAAGCCTAATGAAAAACAGTTCGCAACAGCCAGTCCTCAATGAACAAAGTCGGGTTAGCGTCCTCTACTCCTTCTGGCATTCCCACCATCCTCACATTATTGCGGCGTGCTCGCCCAGCTGCATCTTCTGTGCGCGCATGCAATAACTTAAGTCACCACTGAAGGTCTGAGATGTAGACAGTGTTCGTGATCTGTTGAGGTACCATCACCTTTAATATACTTTCAGCCGTATGCACTTTGTTGGCCACTTTACGATGGTCGTCCCTACAAATGCCCAAGTCTGCTGCAATTGAGTCTATACACAGTGTTCAATTTCAATAGCTGTCTGTTAGTTGCTTATTTATTTCTGGAGCAGATAATGTTTATTCTATGGGGGAAGTAGATTTTTGGGAGGAATACAATCCTCTGATGCAGTTAAGGTGAAGTCCCCAGAATGACTGTGTGACGTGGAGTGCGTTGACTCGATTCATCCAATAATGGCAGCTCAAGATTAGTCGTTGTTTGCAACATGAGGGGCCCGAATTTGAGGCGGGTGTACACAGCACAATGCAAGAGAGCGAACGGGGGTAGGGCCCCGGGTTCGGAGACAACAGTCCAGCCACTCCTCCCGCTCCTTCTCAGCCCCAAGGAGACTGTCAGAAACCATGCGCCCCCACTTTGGCAACTAGTGGGTGATGAAATGTGCTGACAGGAGTAGGCAAACAGGCGCAATTCATATTATAGGGTATAACCATCAGCCCTTAACAATGTTACTCATTTTGCTCTCCAAGGGATAAGAGGATTTACTAAAATTGTGAGGCCCCAGGGTGCAGTCAATCAGAGTTAGAGAGCCCCATGTACTCACAACCAGTTAGTCCTGCTGGCAAAGGTCCATGGAGGCCAGGCTCACTGAAGCTGCCAAGCCAGCTTGAGCGCTACTATGTTAATAATCCCTGGGGGCGTCTCCAGGCTTGGCGCAGGGCAGACGGATCACCCCCCTCCTCCAGCAATTAGCAATGCTGCCCTATGCCGTGCTCTGCCCAGCAGACATAGCAGGGTTTGTGGCACGCTCTCATTGCCGTGGGATGGATACATGCACGGTAGGCCACGCGATGCAGACAGACCCCTGCAAGGAAACCTGCGGCCCAGCTCACTTCGCTGCCGTTGATGCAGCCGGCCTGGGTACAGCTTGAAGGCAACTCCGCTTCAGAAGGCGAGCGGGTCGAGGGTTCCTAGTAACTCCAGTCGGGACCTCCACCACTCAAGCTCAGGGGAATCACGGGAAGTGCCGCCTGCATGGCTCTCCTCCTCCACCAGATGACACAGTTCACGCGGCTGCCCTACCAGGGCAATCAGTGGACCACAGCTCATGACAGAGCCAGTCTCAGGATATTGTGGGACAACAGCAAAGCTCTGCGAACACTCCCCCCACCCAATTACCTTGGGTGCTCCTAGGCAGGATTAGTGTTGGATGCTGCTGGATTCTCGGGCGGACAGCGGGAGCTCTAAAAACATGTCCACCATGTTCGGCAGATGGCTGCGCCCCCAAGGGCACATTCTCATATGTGGGTTTTCCCTGCATGCTGGAGGTGGGGGGGAAGAGGAAATGGCAGATAGAAGAACTTTATATCCTAGGGTTAGAAGATCTCACCCCTGTTGTACAGAAGAAAGAGTTATAACCTTAATACATAATGAACATTGGAAAAACCAATATGCCTGACTTTCATTTTGAGTTCTGATTAAAAAAAAATTAAATCCTGATACACTGAAAACAAAAACGAAAATGATTGGTTTCTGTATACAAAGCGTCTTTGCAATACAGAATGTAATGTGTGATGAAGCAATGTAATTTTAATATGTACTGTAATGCAAGCACTCCATAAGAGATGACATGATGCATTAAATAGCCAAATGCAGGACATGAGAGAGAAATTTCCTCTGGGTAGAACCAAGGTGGACTCTATGTATATTTTAAAGCCCTGTTAATCATAGGGCTAGCAAACAGGAGTGATAGCAAACCAGACGTAACAATACCTGCTACCAGCTAGACAGCTTCTTGTTTGTGATCAGTTGGGTTCTGTTGAGTCGGCTTTCCAAGCAAAAACCCAAGACTCTATTGGTAGAGTATTGGGGTCAGTATCCTGGTGGTCTCTCCTTTTAGACCTGTTAGCTTTGCCAATATTGTTTGCCAATACAGTGCAGCATCGACAAAAAGCATTTTTTGCTGATGCAGTACTGCATTGGTCAAAATATAAAAGGCACAATGAGTTGCGTCATTCCGTAGACATGATGAAATATGTATGTGCCTAAGAAATGACCCATTCACAGTTTTTTATTTTCCAATCCGACATTGAATTAAAAAAATTATCTAAAAACAAGCGCAAAACTGCTTTTTTAAGGTGGAGGGTCTGGCAGGAATTTGCTGCCGGTCCCTTTAAAAAAATCAAATATAAAGAAAGGACCACAGGATTGGGGAGGAAGTGGAGGAGTGGGTTATAGCAGTGGGTAGGATGGAAGCAGCAAGGAGTGGAAAGGGGTCATATAATATACCCCAAAGGGGTGGAGAGGAAAAGCAGCACACAAGGGAGAGAGCAGCACTGAGTGTGGGGCAGGGGAGTTTGGCAGAGGAGTAGTGCATGAGAGAACAATACGAGCATGGTTCAGATATGTGGTGGGGAGGAACAAACAATGGAATTAGAAAACAAATCATGCACTCTCATGGAGTGCTTAATCAGTACTGTAAAAGTGAGCAGTGGAAGAATACAAGGCAGCCAATCAAAAGGAGGTAAAGAGGCTATGCTCCACGTGAGGGAAAACACAACAAGAGGAAGGCAAGCCAGATAAGAAGAAGCAAGCAAATGAGTGAGACAATAAAGCAAACCAATGATAAGTGATGGGTGAAATCAGACGGTGCTGTCTGGTAGGTGAGACCCAAAAATAAAGCAAGCTTGGGACTTCCGGCAATTACTACTGTGGACTTTCATACTGGGGCTGATTGTTTTTTTTGTGCAGAGTTTTATATAGCGCGTACCAGTTACGTTACATGAGGACACACTTTCATTTTAGGCACGGGGAGATTGAGTGATTTGCCCAGAATCACAGGAGTTTTTGGCTTCGTTACCGAGACTGGAACCCAGATCCCCAGGTCCGAGGTCGAGCGCCTTAGCCGTTAGGCCAACTCCTCTCCCCAATTGTAAAAAGCTGGGATAGCGCCAACTGTGATCAATCTACCAGCTTATCTATAAACTGTTTTCTCTTTTTCCCGCCATCATCCCCGATAGCCGCCCTGGACCAGGCAGATGGATTTGGCAGGTAAGTAACAAAAGCTTTCCTGGGCCGGTATTTAACTCAGAAAGCTGGAGGAGGCTATCCCTGCCAGGGAAGGGATACTGTGGACTCTATTTTAGTGCAGTACTAATATATGCATATTGCGGTATTAACTCGTCTCCCTACATATTATGTACGTTTGTTAAGTGGCCGTTTGGTATTCTAGACGCCTCCAGAGCAGACGAGCGTGGTTGTTTCATCTGTACAAGGCGTGCAGTTGATCCTAAATATTGTTCTGTGACTAGGTTGAAAACTGCAATTACTGCCTTTGTTCACGGTCCTGCGTGCCAACCTGGGCAGACATCAGACTCTGCGCGCTGCCCACCGTCGGCGACAGCTTGCCTCTCCACGGTGCTTGTGCCTTTACCGTCTCTTCATCTCAGATGCCCAGACTTGCCCGGGGAGCTGCCGCCGTTCCCTGTCTGCAGCCGTCGCCTCGCGTCTTTGCTTTTATTTGTCTACGAAGTCCGCGCTGACTTCACTCTTGTTGCGAAGCTCAGCCCTTTAGCTGGCACCACACGAGGTCTCGTCCTTCGTTATTAACCTTACCAGTCAGTGTGTGGTATTTGTTGACATGGGTGTAAACTGCGGTGGGGGATATGAGCTTCAGATTTTCCCGCGGTCACGCTGACATATAATGTTAAAATATATTATACAACAGCAAGGTGCATGAGAGCGAGGCCGTAAGTGGCAGTGGAAAGGGAGAGGAGTGCACTGTGCTAGTACTACAAGTTCCAGAATGGAAAGGGAAGAATCAGAACTGAAATAGACATTCTCACCCCAAAGGGGAACGGGATCGAGGTAAATATGGCATCCTTCTCAATTACGCACCTTAATGTCTCCAAAAATATACTCATTTATGTGGCTGGCCTGTGGGTGAAAGACTTAAATACTTTCAAATTAACATGCCACAATAAATTGATCTGAATGAAATTACACACACAAAGATTGCATATCACCAATTCATTAAGATTAAGGATTTAGTGTGAATTACTCTGTGTGTATATTATAAAACCATATAACACACTAAGAAACACAAACTGTCTCTTGGCGTTTTCAGTAAGTGCACTGTTCAAAACATGAAGCACTGGTACTCCTTTTATTGACCCTTGAAAGATGAAAGGCTGATTTGTCCATGCCAGAACTTTAACCAGCGGTCACATGTCTGCGTCTATTGGTCAGTCTGCTGAGCTCTGCTGCCAGCCTGCGGTGGCGAGGACGGTGTTTTCTCCAGAACAACATGCCCAGTGTTGCTGTGAGAGAGTCAGATCAATACAATCCATCATTAGCACACCACAGACTGGACTTCCTTTTAACGTGTAATGGTGTGTGTAACAGGTAATCTCGCAAACGCCCAGCAGCTGACCACTGCAAGGAAGGCTCTTGCTTCACTAAAACATCTTATCCCACTCGGCCACCAACTTTAATCAAGTTCCCAGACTTGATTGTTATATATTCTTTCATTCCCTTGTCCTTGACCTGATGGAATCGTACCCCACACCCGGGGAGGGTTAATCTCATCCCTTCTATTTCCCCTGCCTTTCACTCCTGGACATTCTTAGCTTAAGGTGATATTCCCAGGGTAGGTTTATCAAGTAGGACACTGCTTTTACACTTTATCCTCTGCAATGTTGATATGAAGGTGTCTGCTGTCTAAGACACATGATGTTAGTGGGCATTGTGTGTGTGATAGTTTAACTGTTAGAGTGCATGCAGGCTGGCATCCGGGAGACAACTTTGCTACCCCACATGCATATGCGCACTGTGCATGCAGAGAGCCTTCCTTGAGTAGGCCCGGGATCTGAAGCCTGCAGTGTCAGTGTGCATACACAGAGCCCCTTAGAAGACTCTTCTGCAGTCCATGTCCTGTGGTGTTACTGTGCTCTGCTCTCTACTACTTTTTGCTCTCTACTAATGAAGGGCTAAACCCAGAAACACGTGTCTAGAGATAACAGCACTACCTGCACAAACTTTGGTGAAAAACTGCAGCAAATTTGAAGTAAGCGTACTGCATCTACCAGAATGCAATGGGGAGAACTGTGCTGAGATGAGAGGCAGTGTGCTCTCTCCTTCCATGTTATATATATATGTCATGAGTGATGTAATATGTGACGTCATCAGCAGTGCATTGCACGCGCAAGTTATAATGAGTCCAACTAACTATAACGTGGGAATTTTAATGGTTTTATGCGAGTAAAACTTCCAGCTAATTATAACTGGTGTAAAACCTATGGTTTTTTCAGTGAATTTAATAGGTTTTTTAAATGCTAATTCCTAACTATAACTGGTGTGAAACCTATGGTTTTTTCAGTGAATTTCAATGGTTTTTTAATAGCAAATCTTTATAGGTATAAAAAATAATACATTTTAAAACTAATTTTATATTGTATAATTGTATCAATTTTTTTAATTTTTTTTAATTTTTAACCTGGGGCGCGCCCTGGGGCGCGTACCGGGGAGCGTCCCATTAGCGCTATTCCCGCGAACGAAAACAACATCGTGACGTTTCGCGTAGACGCGTGATGCGTCATATGACGCACAGTGTAAGCGCACCCGGGAAGCACGCGTGCGCATATGATCGCAGCACGCCCGGGGCGCGTACCGGGGAGCGTCCCGTTAGCGCTATTCCCGCGAACGAAAACAACATCGTGACGTATCGCATAGATGCGTGATGCGTCATATGACGCACAGCGTAATCGCAACCGAAAGCACGCGATCGCATACGATCGCGGAACGTCCTGACGGGCTTACGCTACGCACCCGCGGGCGCGCCCCGGAGCGCGACTACGGGCGCGCCCCGGGGCACGTAGCGTAAGCGCGTCGGGTCATGTGACCAGAAAATAACACTTTCTATTGGTGCAGAACAGTTTTGGTTTCCAAATGAGTAAAGCCTGGGTCTTGTGATCTGAAAATAACACTTCTGATTGGTTCAGCACAGTTTTTTTTCCAAATGAGTAAAGCCTGGGTCTTGTGACCTGAAAATAACACTTCTGATTGGTTCAGGACAGTTTTTTTTCCCAAATGATGAATAACCCCACCTTTCTTCCTTATTCTGAATTTGTCCTTTGACTGAGGAAGACTTGTTTCCTCTACAGAGACAATTCTTTTGTACTTTGAAATGGCTACTGTTGCAGCAACAGCTGGAGCATCTGCACCACCACCACCACCACCACCATCATCAAGAGGACCACCACAACAATACATTGGTGGTGAAGAAGAGGAGGAGGAGGAAGAGGAGGAGGAGGAGGGGAGAAGATGGCTGCCTGAACAAAATACCCCATACAAGCCAAAAGAACACATTGTATGGGAGTTTTTTTCACTCCCAGAGGGCAGGAAAAAAGTGAATGCGGCCAAGGTAACTTGCCTAATCTGTGGCAAACAACTCTCAAGGGGCAATCCAGACAAAAAATATTCATTTGGTAATAATACCATGATTAGGCATATGACCCGGAAGCACCCTAACAACTATTCTCGTGCAGAGATCAGGGAACTGGCCAGTCACCTCCCCCATTGTCCAAGGACCAGCTCCAAAAGAAAGCAACCTGCTCAATCGGGACCAGAAACAACGGAGACGATGCCTTGTATTCAACCACGGTTTGCTGATTTTAGAATTACATGCATTGAATGTGGCAAGCTTATCGCCTATGGTGAAAAGAGCGTAAAGCTCGTCGTCCTTGCTTTTGACAATCACAATTGCCCCAAAAAAAGTAATTATTTCAGTTTTTTGTTTTTTGCTCCTGTTGAGCCATTTACAATTGCCTGTTTTTTGTTTCTCCCCATAAAAAATACAAAAAAATATAAAATTGTTTTGAAAAGCCAAAAAAAGTACAAAATGTTCAAAAAAACATAAAAAAAAATATAAAACAACAAAAAGAAGAAAAAAAACAGTTCTTTTTAGAACTACCTTTCATTTATAAAAATAAACCTATATTTTTAATGAATCTCTGTCAATTTTTTTTTCTTAGGGTACGCGTACCGGGGCGCGCCCCCCAAAAAAATAGAAAAAAAATGTAATGAAGGAGTTAGCATGAGGGAAGAACACAAAGAGAGTAATGTTAAGAGAAAGAGAGCTACAGGATGAACACAGAGGGATTGTTTATTACATAGTAAAAACCAGAGAAGGTGTAATAGGGTGAAAGTGAGAAAAGTAAAATGACTAAAGGAGCGAAAGAAGGGAAAAGAGAGAGGAAGAAGACTAAAGTAGAGATAGTGGGAGAATGTGAGTGGGTGTTGAAAGAAAAAGAAAGGACAGTAAAAAATTGAAAATGAAGGGTAGTGGCGTAACCGGGATAAATGAAGAACGGTGAGTGAGGGTAAGAAAAGACCAGTTAGTGTAAGTAAAGAAGGGTGAAAGAGGGTGAAAAATTGAATTAGGATAAGACATGGGGAGTGACAAAGAGAAAGGACAAAGAGAGTAAAGAAAACAGTACCTGAATGGATTTGAGTGAAACAGCAAAGAAAGATAAGTAATGCAGGGTGTGTGACTTATAGGGAGTCAGTGGCTGTAGGTCGGGGTGTGGGTGTGTAAGGTGTGTCTGTGGGTGTGGCTGTGTGGGGTGTTTTGGTGTGGGTGGAGGTGAGGGTGTGTGAAGTATGTGTGAGGAGTGTATGGGTGTGGGGTGTATATGTGTGTGATGTATGTGTGTGTATGGAATGTGTGTGTGTATGTGAAGAGTGTGTGTGGGGGGATTTTGTGTGTGTATGAGGTGTGTGTGTGGTGTGTGTGTGGGTGTATGTTAGAGGTGTGTGTATGTGTTGAGAGGGGGATGAGGTGTGTGTGTAGGAGTAAAATAAATAATTAAGAAAAACAAAATGAGTGAAGAAGCAAAGGAAGGGAACAGAGGGTAAGTGAAGTAAAGAATAGGGATTGAAAGAAGTTGAATATGAGAGGGGAAATTGGAGTAAACATGGAGAATAAGAATAAGTGTGGTAAGCAGAATAAAGACACAGGAGTGAGGTTGGTTGAGAAAATATTAGTAAGCTTAAAGCAAAGGGTGATGACAAAGTACATTTTTTTGTCATAGTTACCATATAATAAATGTAACTTTAATCATTTTTTACTGCACTTTGTATCTGTGAAAGAGAGAAGAAAAAATAAGTTATAATTAGTAAAATGTGTATTTTAAATTAAAATATACAAATGAAGAGGTTAAAAATGATAACAGTGTATCTAGAAATAAAGTAAGAGTGAAGGACACAGAAAGGGAAATAAAGTAAGGTAGAAGGATAAAAAGAGAAAAAAGAAATAGAATGAGAGCAAATTACTAAGAGTAAGGCATATAGATTCACTGACAGAGAGGAAGAGAAGAACAGAGAAATGAACTGAAGGTAAGAAAGATACTAAAACAATGTGAGTTAGCAAAACTAAATCAGGAAACAGTAGTAAGTAAAAAGATAATGACTGAGATGGAAAACATAAACACAAGTGAACATAACACAAGGAGAGTAGGGCACTGAGGACATAGAAGTAGTGAACGAAAAATAGAGAGAAAAGGTCAAAAGTAAGGAGCAAACAAAGATAAGCGAGGGAGAGTGGGTGATTTATAGTGATAGAGAGCGATAATACTGCTAAGTGAGTAAACAGGAATTACTAAAACAGCAAAGGAGGAAAATACGGAAAAGGGAAGTAAAGCAGAGAAACTGAAAGCTGATAAGTTATGCAAGGGAGAGAGGGGATGCAGACAGTTGAAATGAGAATTAGGGCTTGTCAAAGAAATGGAGTAAAGGAACGGGGGTTACAGAGAGTGAGAGAAAGACATTATAAGTGAGTAAAAAGAGCTGAAAGAGGATGGAAAAAGGAAAGTGAGTGTCAGAGAATGGGAATACAATTTAATTTACACAATCCAAAGTATAGAATAACTTGTACAACATGTTACATAGTTTATTTTTGCTGTTCTCAGAATATATTGAATTTCACTTAAAACAGTGAGTTCAAATTACTCATCATATGACAGCGGGAAAAAAAACAACACAATCTAAAAGATTGTGTTTTAAAGAAAAACTTAGATACTGACAAATGACAAATGTACACTAATCTTGGATTGACTTACTTTTCCTTGAGGCCAAATAGTATATCATGGAGATCCTTTTCTCGTTGCTAAGTACTTTGCTGTTCAGTAAAAAATCCATTTCATCGACTTTCTAGAAGAAAAGCTCCAAGAACATCTGAAATATTTTCATTATTTTCATATACTCCTTTTTTTCAGTCATGACTCTTTACTCATTCCTGTACATTTCCTTTTGGCCAAATAGTGTCAGATGTATGAGTATATTTTTAAATTAATTCAAAGAAACTCTGAAATGACATTTTTTCCGACGTTCTGAAAGAAAGGCTCTACAACATTTTCACAATATTTAAGTATTTGTAAAACCATCTCTGACTCACTCATGTTCATCATTTTGTATAATACTAATATCACTTACTATGAGATCCACTTACAGTACCTATATGACAAGTCAATTTTTTATATTACCTGGATCACTTTTACTCAGAATATATTTTTAAACAGCAAAATAACCTTTATTAACTGCTCCCGTCTTCATAGGCCAATTACCTTTACCTAAATTTTGGCTGTAAAAACACTAGGTATGATTTTTTTAAGGCAAACGTTGTTTGAAAGTCAAATGAGTGTCGTTACATTGGGTCCAACCTTTACAACTTTTTAAATAGCATGTGTAATGCCCTGATGTTGTAGAAGGACCATCATGAAAAATAATAGCTGCAGTTGCAAAGGTTCTTCCTGATATCGATAACTGTGAAGCCACGAAATTTTTAATAGAAGTTGTCAATTTAGTTCTATCAGGTCTACATCGTTGGAACATTAAAATGACATACTGACCATAATTTTGTAGAAATAATGTGGACAGCATTGTAGACTTACATTGGGGACACCCCATATTGTGATCCGCTGCTTTAACTAGATTATTAAAAGGCACTGATTTGCAGTCTGGTAAAGTCAAATATATAAATCTTTCAGTGTCTATTCTAGTAGTACTTGATAAAGTACAGTTGTCGCAGTCATGCTGCCATTGATAAGAAAGGCTAAAAAGATTTTTAATATCTACACCTTCATCTTCCAATACATCAAACATATACATTAAAAATTCCTGACAATCCTGCTGAATATTCTGTGAAAATTGATTTTGACCAGTAGATATGTCTAGAAGATTTCGAATTTCTGAAACACTTTCTATTTTTGCGCTATCACTGATACATTTCTCAAACACGGAATTCAACAAACAACAGAATCTTTGATCCCGATTTTCAACAATCTGTTCTTGTATATTTTGAAGAAAAAAAACAACATTAACCACTACATTAGCATCGCAGTTGACACCAGAACTGTTTTCAAACTGAAATCCAACAACATCTTCAACAGAATCTTTTTTCTTTCTGCTTACAATTACAGTTTCGTCTACTTTTTGTCTTTTTGCTACTACCTCACTGCAATTACTCTCATTTCTTCTTTTTCGGCCTACCACACATTTTTCAATCAGAGGATATTGAGAGAAATGTGGAGCATACTCTCTTCTTAACCTATTGTATTCTTTAACACAATGTAGATCTGCACAAATCTTTGTTTCATCACACTCAATCAAGTACAATCCTGATAAAGTTCTGACTCGTGATAATGCCACACATGTCATACCCTCTTTAAACACAGAACTTCCAATGTTCACCAAAGCGCTATCTACACTTAAACCTTGAGACTTATGAATTGTCACCGCATATGCCAAACAAATAGGAAACTGTTTTCGCCGAACATATAAGTCTTTCACGAGCAAAAATCTAGCTGAACAGCGACAAATTTGTTCTGTTTCATCAATGCCATCAAATTTAATTTTTAAAATTTCAATTCCATCTCTATTTTTGTAATTCACAAAACCAACAACATGACCCATTGCTCCATTTACCAGACCACTTTCAACATTTAAATTCCTTCTCAAAATGATACGACAATTTAAACACACATTCAGAGTCTTTTCAAAACCAGCAGTTTTAGATATAGTCTTCTCTAATGAATCCAATTTTGATTTCAAATTTTCAGACAAAATAATTGTTGCTCCCATATGCTCTATTTTATCTGTAGCTTCCAGTTTCACTATCTCTTCATTTTATAACTGTAACATTTTGTTGTTGAACATGGAACATTCTTTCAGAGTTGGCATCAAACATATGCCAGATTTCTTCTCGTTAATTCTCTTAAAAATATTCTCTGGAAGAATGTTTTCATTTGGGTACAAATTTGAAATTAATCATCCATGTAAAGCTTCTTTCCCTTGCTGACTTACTTTTCCGATTCTTACATCTTGTAAAATATTTTTATAATCTTCATCCTTTGCCTGCCGCATATTTTGAAGCAGTTCTGCATATTTGAAGTTTAACCATATATTAACGTTACCATATATTAACGTTTCCAATGCTTCCTAAGCACTTCCTGGTATCTTCATGCGTGAGCATTTTGAACACAGGTTGTTCTTTCACTGGAGTCAACTGCAGTAGATCTCCAAAAACAATAATGTGTTTTCCTCCAAATAAGACATCATCGTCTGTTCTAAGAATTTCTTGCATTCTCAAATGCACAAAAGCAAGCATTATATTTGACACCATGCTTACTTCATCAATGATAAGAAGTTTCATTTTCTTCAGGACTCTCGAAACTTCGGAACACGCATCTCCAGATAGCTTGTGATATTGCAATTTGTTATCATGCTCCACTGGCAGCATCAGTAAACGATGTAAAGTAATCCCTTTAATGTTATGTGCAGCCAGCCCAGTTGGAGCGGTAACAACACAAGACAGCGGTGATTCAGTCCTTTTCTGCAGATAAGTTGCAATTGCTTTAATCAGAAAACTTTTTCCAGTTCCCGCTTCTCCACTCACGTACAGTTGGACAGGCTTAAATGATGTACATGAGCACTCTTTCTTCTCATGACTGAATCCATGTTCAATCTGTTCTGTGACTTCGTCATATATCTGTTTCTGCTCAAGGTTTAGTTGTTTCACCAAATCTTCTAAGTTAACTACATCATCTTGAGCTTGTTCCATAGCTCTTTCCACCTCATCCATGGCAGTGGCAGCTTCATTTTGTATAATTGGTCCTCCAAGTGGATCCTGACTCAATGAAGCAGAACTCTGACTGTCTTGAGAACTGTCTCTAGCAATCTCTGCAGCAATTGTGGCTTCTTGCTCTATTTCTTCGTTCAACATTTGCAGATAATTTGGAAAAACAGGGCATTCTATGGTATCCTTGATTGCATTAAAAGAATCTTCGTAACATAGAAAATCTCCAAGTAGTTCCTCTTCTGTACGCCATGGCTTAAAGAGTTGCAAAAGAGCTAAATAGTAAAATTCCCTTTTCTCTGGATTTTCGCAACTCAATTTTCGATGATTAATCAAATGGCCTTTTTTCTGTCTCACTAGACATCCTTCATACCCAATGATAGCATATATTCCATTGTTGATATCTTCTCTGATGGTTCTCTTATAAATATAGTTTTGCAGAACTTCATACAAACAACTGTTCTCAAGATGACTACTTCTATTTGGATAGTATGTATCCAACATGTTTGTCTTCAAAATATCTGTACTTTCTGGTTCTTTCTCCGCCAAATACTCTATTTCTTGTACAGATTTCAAAACTCGGTTTCGTGTTGCAGCAAGACCTAGACTCACCCAAATGATGGTTCTAGATTTGGAATAGAGACTTGCTGACGACAATCGATCAGAACATTCATATGCTCCAATTTCTCGATGCGACAACATCTTCAGACTGTAACTGTATAATTTCTTGCTTAGATTCTTTTCATGTGAAATGTCCTCCCACATTTCCTTCAGTTCTGTCTTTTCTTTTTTTGTGATGTAAGACGTCACATATCGAGCCACAGCAATAGAGTTGTCAGCAACGAACTGAATATCTATGTTAGCATTCCACATGGACAAAATCACTGGGTTGTAGTCGTTGATGTACTTGGACTCTTCGTTTCTTTTTAAATTGTATGTATTTTTTGGTGATTTCCTCGTCACAGTATGTCGCAGAGAAGACATCAAATTATTTACTCTTCCTTTAGAAATCACTGGTCGTGGAAAGCCGAAACGACATTTTGTGTAGAACTTGTCCTTGTTTCTGAATTTTCGACTACAGTACTTTCCACAACGATGGGATTGGAAGCGTAAAACTTGTTGCCTTAAACTGTTTTCCTCTGTAGTTTTCGGAACAGCACATGTTGAATACTCTTCAATGAAACTCATCACTGTTTCCTCCGAATCTGTTCCAAATTTGGGTGCATCTTTAATCCACAACAACATATGTATGTGAGGAGCACCTCTCGCTTGATACTCCTTTCTCCAAAAGAAATCCAAAACCTCTCCAAGGGGAGGATTTTTTTTGTTGGTAATAAAAGACATCATAGCTTCAAATCTATGATTGAAATATCTGCATACACTCACTGTATCCAAAGAACACAGTTCTCCAGGTGTTTTGAATTCTTATATATTTGCATTTGCCTCTCATAGAAATTGAAGTAAGTCGTCCCATGCATACTCGGCACAGCTAAGAGTGAGGAACCATGTAGGAGTTCCTAAGTTTCTTAGCATACATTTCAATTCTCCATGACGACGGTACCAATACTCATTTGTACCACGCTGACATGCCATGAGATTGATTAGATGAGATTCCAAAATATTATCTTGCAGATTCACTTTCTCCATAAAGTCCCTCGCCGAAACATTTTGCAGATGTGCTCCACTTTTCAGTATATGGTTTACTGCATAAGAAAGCCCAGAAAAGTCACTTTCATACAGTAGATGAAACAAATAGGGAATGCATTGACGAAACCTTGGATCTTCAGCATATAATCTTACAGTTCGATAATCAGATGCAGGAATTTGAAGTGGACGATCGTCATATCGGCCACCTCGACCTGTTGGAAATAGCTGTGGAAAACAACGAGCTTCCAAACTTTCTTCCCATACACTAATGGGACTTCCTTTTGCTGCTTTCATTTGAAACAAGTCAATTGCATTCCCCATCACTTCTTTGGAATGCAAAGGATGAACAGTATAATGTTCATATATTTCTTCACTTCTAGACACATCAACTTTTTCAATTTGGCCGCCTGAACAATCACTGTCTTCATCTGCAGCTGTTTCCTCTGCTGCAACACATACATCTTTGTAATACTCATTGTTTTTGACTAAATACAACGTTGCCTTTTTGACTTTCCTAACATCCACTAAATCTTGCCAGATTTTCTTACTCTTTGTCGGAACCCCATTAACTAGAATAACTAAAGGTTCCTCTTCTACTTTTTCTATACCAATTGTATCAATATTGTTTTTGAATCAAGAGGCAAATAAACAACTCTTCCCTTTAATCCTCTCTGCAAATCTGTAGGAGGCAATTTCCCTATCTTAGGCTCCATGCGAACAATTGCCTGAAAAGGGTGGACACATTGAATCAAAATAGTCTCATATGTATTTAAATCCATCAATTCACGGGGAATGTCTACCAACTCCAGATTATTATGAACAGCTCTAGCAGGCATTCTGTTTTGATTTAATTTATCATAACAATATTTACAAATACGCTGATCAGAACTCAAATCAAAACAATTCTCCACCCACAAATAAGTTGCAAAATCCTTCCACTCATAATTATTCATCTTTTCACTTTTTACGTATAAATCAACTAATCTAGTTTGATGCTTATAATGACTTCGTTGACAACACACACAAGTAAAATTTGGCCTTTCACTTGATTTCACCTTAAACCTAGTAATTTCCTGCTCAAACTTTTCTGTACTTGAAATCTGTACATTGTCTTCCACATTACCTTGAATTGCTGTGTCAATTTCTACACTATCCTCTTTTTCACCAAAATAACAAATCTCAATTTCTTCACAAATCTTCTTCACATCTAATTCAGTTCCATGCAAAAGAGCACTGTTTAATTGTTTAAGCTTAAGTGCTGGACTTTTTGCATAATACAACATTCTCACTAATTTCCTCATTTTGGTATGATGCACTGCTAACATCCTAAAATGATGAAAAACACTCTGACAGACTTTTCTAGAAAGACAAGCCAGTGAATGCCCTTGCAAACCTGTGTTTTGTCTCACTCTGCAAGGATCTAAGTCTTGCAACAACTTCACTTTCTGCTTTAGACTTTTCTTACTATATGTACGTAAGAAATTACAAAACAAATCAATTGATTCCTGTCGTAATTTTTTAATTTAATTTAAGTAGCTTATACAGCGCGCAGCTACCCCCGAAGGGGTGTCCCGGCGCTAAAAACAGGAACTCACGACTAAAGAGGGGAAGCAGGAGGAATGTGGGACTAGAATCGTGTTCTGGAGAAGAGCCACGTTTTTAATTTACTGCGGAAAAGGGATTCTGAAGGGCAAAACCTGAGGTCAAGTGGGAGGCAGTTCCATAGTTTAGTCACGCTGAACCCTCTGCCACCCATTCTGGATCGTCGAAAGCGAGGTACAGTCAGGAGACGTAGATTATTGGATCTCAGAGTTCTCACTGATTGAGATATTACCACTCGCTTTTTCAGATATCCGGGCCCTAGACCGTTGATGGCACGAAAGGCGAGGGTGAGAATCTTGAATTGAATGCGGCTTGCAATGGGGAGCCAGTGTAGCTCTTTGCAATAAAAAGCAACCGACTGACGGTAAGGGATATTTCCAATCAGTCTAGCTGCCGCATTCTGCACGATCTGGAGACGATCAATCAAGTATTGAGGGGCACCAGCGTATAAGCTGTTGGCGTAATCTAAATGGGATGTGATGAGGGCCTGAGTGATAGTTCTACGGACGTCTAAAGGGAGGTAAGGAAAAATCTTTTTAATCATGCGAAGTTTCGCGAAGCAGGCTGAGGTGACCTTGTTAATTTGCGTTTTACAGGAGAGTGAGTCATCGAACTGAAGGCCAAGGTTACGTGCTGATTGGACCGGGGAGGGCGGGGGTTAAGCGCTGTGGGCCACCACAGGCTGGGGGATATTGGAGCTTTCTGGTTAAAAAATAAGACCTCTGTCTTATCAGTATTAAGCCTAAGGTGGTTGATGGTCATCCAGGCACAGATGTTATCCAAACAGTGGCGGAAATTGGCAAAAGTGGAGTCAGAGTGGTCTCTAAAAGAGAATATCAGCTGAGTATCGTCAGCATGAGAGACCACCCTGACCCCACAGGACTCCACCACTGTAGCCAAGGGAGCGAGATAGACATTAAAAAGCAGAGGGCTCAGGGCACAGCCCTGCGGAACACCACACAGCAGGGGTTTACCCTCAGATTTACAAGGTCCGAGCGCCACCCTCTGCGTTCTGCCAGTGAGGAATGACTCAACCCAGGCTAATACAGAGCCGCCAATTCCAGCCTGCCTTAGACGGTTTAGTAGGATTTTATGGGAAACCGTATTAAAAGCGGCGGATAGGTCGAGGAGGACCAACATGGCCTCCTCGCCCCTATCCACACACTCACGGACGGTCTCAGCTACTTCCAAGAGAGCAGTTTCGGTGCTGAAGCCCGCTCTAAAGCCAGATTGAGAGTCGTGTAGAAAAGAGTTGTTTTCTAGATATTCTGTCAGTTGCAGCTGAACGGCCTTTTCCAGAATTTTTGCGGGTTTGGGAAGGAGGGAGATGGGGCGAAAGTTGCTAAACTTTGTAGGGTCGGCATCAGGCTTTTTCAGAATGGGGACTAAGAGAGCTTCCTTTCAAATAGATGGAAATATGACATGATGGAGGGAGGCATTCCAAATAGAAAGAAAGGGGCAAGCCAGTATAGGGGCTAGGTCACCCAGGACCTTGGCAGGGAGCCTGATCTGCACTGGGTGAATAACCTGAGTCCGGTCTCGAGAGACAGCTCGTTAAAAGACTGTAGGGAAACCGATTCCGGGGCCAGGTCAGGAGGGACCGGGAAGTGTTCCTCAGCAGGGAAAGAGGTACTAATTTTATCGATTTTCTCTAGAAAATAATCAGACAGTCCATCACATAGAGCCTGGCTAGAGGGGTTCTGCGAAGCCCTGGCGGGAGGGTTTACAAACTCTTTAACAATATTAAAAATGGTTTTGGAGGAGTTCTTAGCTTTAGAGATTTGAAGTGAGAAATAATCTCTCATGGTGACTTTTTTTTGTTTAAGAAATTTTCTCAAGGCCGTTTTGTAAGTAGCTTTGGATTCGGGGTCATAATTCTGCCGCCACTTGCGTTCTAGTATTTTGCAGCGGCTTTTTTCCTCTCGGAGGGTCAGTGAGAACCACGGGGCAGAAGGGCGTGTTCGAGCGGAGGTAATAGGTTTAAGGGGGGCGATGGAGTCAATAGCAAGAAGTAGTGCGGAATTAAGTTTGGACACATTTTCATCAATGTCACTAGACAAAGGGTCCGGCTGATAATTAAATAAAGGATCTAAGGTCGAACAGGTAACTTTATGCCACTTTCTTCCCAGCTCTTTACCACGGACAGTGGGTGTGGGTCTTGAGTATATCTCTAGGTCAAAAGGGACAAGATGGTGATCTGACCAAGTAAGAGGAAGAGAGGAATGGACTGTAATATTAGAGAAATTGGCAAAAATAAGGTCAAGTGTATGCCCAGCTGTATGTGTTGGACCCTTGACTAATTGAGACAGGTTGAAGCTCTGCATCGTTTCCAACAAGGAGTTGGCTTTTGAGCAAAGAGAATTATCCACGTGGAGGTTGAAATCTCCGAGCACCATAAAATGTTGGTGCTTGAGGGAAAGATCAGCCATCAGGTGGATTAATGCCGTTAAAGAGAGAGTCGAGGCGGTAGGAGTGTTGTAGACTAGAGTACCCGCCATGACAACTGCCGCGGTGTCCACAATAGTAAAATACATAGCTTCAATCATCCCGATATTTGCCAGTTTGGTAATAGACAAATTGAGATGGGATTTTAGGATAATGGCAAGACCGCCTCCTGTTTTGCCCCCTTCACGGTTGATACCCTTAAAGAGATAACCCGGCGGGGTAGCTAGGTAGATATCAGGGTCAGAGGTGTCTTTGAGCCATGACTCGGTGAGAAACAAAATATCCCAGGCGTCCGATACAATTGACGTCC
This sequence comes from Lissotriton helveticus, assembly GCF_964261635.1. Classification (NCBI taxonomy): domain Eukaryota; kingdom Metazoa; phylum Chordata; class Amphibia; order Caudata; family Salamandridae; genus Lissotriton; species Lissotriton helveticus. The sequence goes on from NC_136065.1 coordinate 1,780,990,833, forward strand.
AGATCTCGTTGGAATGACGGGGGAGGGAGCGACAGTTAATCAAACCTGCTTTCAGCGTCAGAGGATGATTCAGGCGCTTGGGCAGGCTGAGGCAGGGAGAGGGGCGTAGGCTCCATGGCGGGAGGGTAAAATTGCAATGTGGACAATAGAAGGGGGCGTCTTCCAGATGGCAGGAACAGCAGCGTGGAGAGGACGGACAGGTAATAGGCTTTAAATGCAGAAGCTGGGATCTGGTCCAGTTAATACGACCAGAAGCAGACTGTTCGCCAGGGGGACTGGCCCTAGGCACGGGCCAGGCGCGGACGGGCGCAGTCGGGCTTGCCTTAGGCGCGCCTTCGGCGTGCAAACGGCGCTCCCGCTGCGCTCGTCCGCTGCGCTTGCGTGGAAAGCACATTAGTAGAGAGGGAGGGGGCGTGGCCTCGCGGGTGGGTGTGTCCCCACGTGACAGCAGCGATGGCGGCCGTGGATATTTCCCTGCAACACAGCGCTAAGATCCGCTGTTTGTAGGGTGTAGCAGAGTGGCAGTATGGCGGAAGTGCCCCAAAGGAGCTCAGGGTAGGTGCACAAAAGTTAAAATCACATTAAACACATTAACACAGATTTAAAAGATTTCGAGCAGCACACCTCCGGCTTTCCGCCTCAGAGGTCAAGGATTTCCTGATATCGCGCTAGTAGTCAGCGTTTTAAATAAGCTCGGGAGGGGGCGTGGCCTCGCGGGTGGGCGTGTCCCCGCGTGACAGCAGCGATGGCGGCCGTGGATATTTCCCTGCAACACAGCGCTAAGATCTGCTGTTTGTAGGGTGTAGCAGAGTGGCAGTATGGCGGAAGTGCCCCAAAGGAGCTCAGGGTAGGTGCACAAAAGTTAAAATCACATTAAACACATTAACACAGATTTAAAAGATTTCGAGCAGCACACCTCCGGCTTTCCGTCTCAGAGGTGAAGGATTTCCTGATGTCGCGCTAGTAGTCAGCGTTTTAAATAAGCTCGGGAGGGGGCGTGGCCTCGTGGGTGGGCGTGTCCCCGCGTGACAGCAGCGATGGCGGCCGTGGATATTTCCCTGCAACACAGCGCTAAGATCCGCTGTTTGTAGGGTGTAGCAGAGTGGCTGTATGGCGGAAGTGCCCCAAAGGAGCTCAGGGTAGGTGCACAAAAGTTAAAATCACATTAAACACATTAACACAGATTTAAAAGATTTCGAGCAGCACACCTCCGGCTTTCCGCCTCAGAGGTCAAGGATTTCCTGATGTCGCGCTAGTAGTCAGCGTTTTAAATAAGCTCGGGAGGGGGCGTGGCCTCGCGGGTGGGCGTGTCCCTGCGTGACAGCAGCGATGGCGGCCGTGGATATTTCCCTGCAACACAGCGCTAAGATCCGCTGTTTGTAGGGTGTAGCAGAGTGGCAGTATGGCAGAAGTACCCCAAATGAGCTCAGGGTAGGTGCACAAAAGTTAAAATCACATTAAACACATTAACACAGATTTAAAAGATTTCGAGCAGCACACCTCCGGCTTTCCGCCTCAGAGGTCAAGTACACTACAAATACGACTACACTTCAAAGTGTACACTGGACCCTTAGTACGTCTCCCTAAAACTTCATCAGTTAACACCTCTTCTGGTTCTCTAGGCACAAGTTTCTCTTTTTCAATCGGAAACCATCTTTCACTTCATACGCTCGACCACTGGTGTCAACTGCATGCACTAAATCATTCTCCTGGAAGTAACTCTCCTCATTAAAAAATGGCTCACAACTTGAACTGTGCATCCATTCTCCTGAAAAAACTTTACAACAATTAGTCCGATTAATTACTCTTTTCCATCTACTGTTTGATTTGAAAACATCAATTGTCTTGTTAAGTGTCCTAATTCTATTGATTATTAAAATAAATAAAAAAAATTTAACTTCAAAGCCTGATCAACAATCTTCTCTACACTTTTCTTTTTCTTATAAAAAGCAGCTCTCTGTTTTCCTTTCCTAATGTTTTTTAACAAATTTAAAACCACCCTATTGCGAAACATTCGTTTACGAATGTCTCTAAACTGATTCTGCCTTCTATTCCTATACATATTATTCTCTCCTGCTCCAGTTGTAGGATTCTTTGAGGTTCTCTCCTTCCTTTTCAAATTTACTCTCTCATTCTCTTTTTCTACATGCTGTCCAACAATTTGTTTTGAAGTACATATGTTTCGTATGAAAGACTTAGTTCTCTTACCAGGAGCTTGGTTCCTGTTTTTTGAAGTATTTGTTGTGGAAGAGTGCTGTAATTCCGTTGCTGTTTTTGTTTTTTGGCGGTTATGTTGTTTTCTTCTCCTTTCCCTTGAGGGCATGTTTGCTTACTCTTGAAATCTTGATTTCAATCTGTGTTAAAGAAAAAAATAGCACATTATAGACCACTATTACCAAACAACAAAGCAATGACAAAAAGCAAACGATCTATTCAGGGTTACAGATCAAGTGAGGATTCTCCAGGGGTGCACAAAAGGTGAGGCCTGTATTGAAGAGTATAGTGGAAGACAGCTCTGTCCACAGATACAAAGAAGATGAGACCTGTGTCTAAGAGTCCAGTAGGGGATAGACTTCATGAAGTCTAGTCCACTGCACTCTTATACACAGGCTTCACCACCTATGCTTCCCAGGAAAGGCCTCTCTCCCACTACAGTCTTGATCATAAACCTCACCTCCTCTGTCCCTCTGGACATGTCTCACCTCATCTGCACAATCTACTTCCTAATCTCAGGTAACACAGGTGACATCATTGTGAAAAGGTGAAATTATTTTATGTAATCATGCACACACTATTTATTCTTTCTCAAAAATGTAGAATTCATTGATTAGTCCCAAAATCGATTTTTCAATAACATTTTAGAAACACAGTGCAGGTCCTACTATTTAAACTTTCTCAAAAATGTAAAACTCATTAATTTGCAGCAAAAATATTTTAGTAGTGTAATGAAAAGCTTATACATATGACCTTTTCTCTGTTTTTCAAATGTTATTCTAAAAAAAGAATTATAAGGCCTAAGCAGGAATACTCATGTGATGAAGCCTGTCCAGGGGAGCACAAAACGTGAGGCTTGTGTCCAAGAGTGCAGTGGACAGGACTAAACTGGAGTAGTGGGCAAGAAAAAGATGAGCCTCATTTATAAAGCCCTGCGTCAGTTTTGCGCTACTGATCACTTTTTCTGACGCATTGGCGGCATAAAACATGTGCCTTGTTGCGCCATATTTAAAAAGTGACACATGTAGGTAGATGCGTCATTTTTGAAACCTCTGCGCCACATTATACGTCTGTCAGGTGTAATGTACACAGAGGGGTCATTTCTCCGCAAAAAGCCTCGTAATAGTGACGCAGTGAAATCTATGAGATTTCACTGCGTCACTTTTAGGACACTGTTACATCAAAATCTTGCACCTGCCTCACAGCAGGCATAAGACTGAGGCAAACGCTTTCACATAGGGCTTTCCCCATGTGATAGGATTCAGACACCGAAGCAGGAGTGCAGATGAGATGAAGCCTGTCCAGGGGAGCACAAAAGGTGAGGCTTGTGTCCAAGAGTGCAGTGGACAGGACTAAACTGGAGTAGTGTGCAAAAAAAGATGAACCTCATTTATGAGGCCCTGCGTCAGTTTTGCACTGCTAATGCGTCACTTTTTGTGACGCATCGGCGGCATAAAACATGTACCTTTTTGCGCCATATTTAAAAAGTGACGCATGTAGGTAGATGCGTCACTTTTTAAACCTCTGCGCCACATTATACTTCTGTCAGGTGTAATGTACACAGAGGGGGCATTCCCCCGCAAAAAGCCTGATGAGATTTCACTGCATCACTTTTAGGACACTGTTACGTCAAAATCTTGCGCCTGCCTTACAGCAAGCGTAAGACTGAGGCAAACGCTTTCACATGCAACTTTCCCCATGTGAAAGGATGCATTGCTGGAGTACAAGCATTCCATTTCATTACTGAAAACTCACTATTTTACAAAATACATTTCCTCTCTCTTGCAAACAATGCTACCAAGCGTATCCAAAAAAATAACACAAACCAACAGCAAAGAAGCTCAGTGTGCTTCCTAATCTGATATAACACTGGTGACATGATTGTGAAAGCTTCAAATTATTTTATTTAATCATGCACACACTTTTTATTCTTTCTCAAAAATTGAAAAGCTATTAATTTGCACCAAAATCGATTTTTCAATAACATTTTAGAAACACAGTGCAGGTCCTATGTACAATCATTCCATTTCAGTCTTGAAAAGTCACTATTTTACAAAATACATTTCCTATCTCTTGCAAACATTCCTACCAAGCATTACCCAAAAAAAGAAACAAACCAACAGCAAAGAAACTCAGTCTGCTTCCCAATCTGAGGTAAAACACGTAACATGTTTGTAAAAGATTCAAATATTTTTATAAAATTATGCACACACTATTTATTCCTTCTTAAAAATGTTAAAGCCATTGATTTGCATTAAAATCGTTTTCCAATTACCATTTTATGAACAGAACACAGGTCCTATGTACAAGCATTCATTTTCACTACTGAAAGCCAATCATTTACCCTAAAATCGTTTTTTATTTAATATTTTATGAACAACAAACCAACAGCAAAGAAACTCAGTCTGCTTCCCAATCTGAGGTAAAACACGTAACATGTTTGTAAAAGATTCAAATATTTTTATAAAATTATGCACACACTATTTATTCCTTCTTAAAAATGTTAAAGCCATTGATTTGCACTAAAATCGTTTTCCAATTACCATTTTATGAACAGAACACAGGTCCTATGTACAAGCATTAATTTTCACTACTGAAAGCCAATAATTTACCCTAAAATCGTTTTTTATTTAATATTTTATGAACAGAGCACAGATCCTATTTACAAGCATTCATTTTCACTACTAAAACCCATTGTTTTGCACTAAAATCGTTTTTTAATTAACATTTTAGAAACACTGCACAGATCCTATATACAAGCATTCATTTTCACTACTGAAACCCATTGATTTGCACTAAAATCGTTTTTCAATTACCATTTTAGGAACACAACACATATCCTATGTGCTTCTTAATCTGAACTCTCTATCTAAATGAATCATAACTCAACTTTATAAATGCTTTAGGAGATTCAGAACAGTGTCAGATACACACACCAATATTTCTTTAGCAGAGCAAAAGGTTTGTTCTCCAGGCACTGCAACCATTAATGGTACAGAAAACCTCTAATTCTACACACATATTGCTCATGGTAACCAATTAAAACTCTTTCCTCTGTATTTTCAAACCAACACCCTTCCCCCCCTCAGCCCTTTCTACCTGTTACCATAGCAACTCCCTCCTCACTCAGCTCTCAGGTTTAAAAGTTTATTCTACAATGTTGCAAATCGCCTCAGCAAGGATGTTTGACTTGCGAATACACCAGCTTATCTGGTGCAATGTTTCTTTAAATGACTTTTTTTTAACCATTCAAATTACTTCTTACACAGAACACAACCATGCACCCTAACTTACAGTTTTCAACTATCTCAATCTACCAATCATTGCTTGTGATTCAAGAGCGCTGAAACTCCACAGGTTTTTTTTTGCAAACTCCTACTGTTCCAACTGCCATTTTATTCCTACACTTCATCTGACTGCATCAGAACCTCCTCTCACCATGTATTCTGTCTGGATTATTGGACATAGCTATATCCACTGGGCTCAAAGGTATGCAGCTACCAGAAATTTTCACAACCTTGACTTACCAAATGTGAACATTAAATGGATTGGCCAGAGAGGATTGAGATGTCACCAATTGATACCATTGGTGAAAACCTTTTTGCATTTGCCACACCCTAACCTCATAATTCTGCACTGTGGTGGAAATGACTTAGGCACTTTGACTGGGGTAGGTCTGGAAATGCTTTTAAAGGACACCTTTGAACAATTGATGGCACTTTTTCCTCAAACTGCCTTGGTATTTTCCAATATATGCCAAAGACAGAAATGGAACTGGTCCAACCAATTTTGTCCACAACTTGAGAAAGCACGGAAACATGTGAATAAATCTGTTTCTGCTTACATGAGAGACTATGGAATGGGTTCAATATACAACAACAACTTGCGTTACAACATGCAAGATATCTACAGAGGAGATGGTGTGCACTTCTCAGATGAGGGGAATAGAATATTCCTCCTGAATTTAAGACTGTGCATTGGTACCTACTTGTAGGTACCTAAATCAGCCACAGAACCCAAAAGCTCTTTTCAGAGCTACCCTACCTCTGATCACTCCAAATGATTATCTTTTTCTTACTTTTTTCACTATTTTTCACTAAAGTACGCTCCCCGGTACGCTTCCCGGTGCGCGTACCGGGCGCTCCCCCCGCGAAAATGTAAAAATACATTTTCTTTTTGTCTATATGGGCCTCCTAACACCCCCTCAGAAAACCTAGGGGGTCAGGGAGTGCCTACCGTGCCCCCTTATACCCGTTCCCAACGTTGTTTGTCCTCTATTTTCTGTCTCAAATCTACCGAAACACAAACTGGAGGACTCCCGTAGCGCTGCCGGTACGCGTACCGGGGCGCGCAACGGGAAGCGCTCTCAAAAAATGTGAAAAGTTAATTTACATAAAAACCACTGGAGACACTTTCACCAAATATAGAATAGCTCATACTACATACCAATCCCTACCATTTTCCCAAATTTGGTGGAATTCCATTGAGCCATTTAGCCTGTAGACCTCTCTAAATGTCCTGAGGTAAATTACTTCACAAAAACACATCTGAAGTGTTAGAATTGACAACCAATTAAAATGTTACTTTCATTTTCTACTATTATTTCATGACATTTGATTGGTTATGTACCTGAATATATATAAAGAAAGACAGGGAAACACAGTCATTTTGACTACTACTTCCTGAAGTACATTTCAAGAGCATTTTCACTGACAACTTCAACTGCTTTCTCAAAGGTAAGTTATTATTTTGAAAACTGAAGTATGTTGTGCACTTTAAGTTAATTTGGAAAACTTTTTCTGATAGTTATATACTATCCCTCTGTAATAGTTATAGATTGAGATAGACTTCTCTGTTATAGTTATGGATGGAGTTAGGCGTGTCTTGTATAATTATGAATTTACTTAGGCTTCATCACATACACTTTTTTATATTTCTACTTCCAGTCTGATACCATACACTGCCCAAAGATAAATTCACTGTTAAAAAATCCAAACTACCTGTCTGAACTTAAACCCAACAGTGCCCTATCTCTACTGATATATTTATTTTTTATGCAAATTACAGCACGAAAATGGAAGGAGAGCAAAACATTTCCTTTGAAATTGTTCTGGAGAGCAACAATGAAGAAATTATTGTACCCAATGATAACTTGGAATTCATGGATGAATCACGGGACTATGAACTACTTCAATGTGTAGAATCAGTAGATTTGCTGATTCAAAATGAGGACATTTCTGACAGTCAAATATTACAAGTTCTGTTTTATTTGGAAAAAGAATCTGAAAAATAAATGTATATTTAATAATTCTAAAATTGTTTGAGACATTATTCATTTTTATATGTAATTCTTAAACTAGTACCAAATTGATTATAATGTAAAGTCAGACTTATGTTACATAGTAATTTTGCTCATAGATACTTCCTTTCTCCCACTATATTATGTCCAATGTGTATTTGACATCTCTTTTTCATCTCCTGCCTCCATGTTCTTTCTGCTTTCCTGACAGACTATAGTATAGATTCCATATACCACAATAACTTCTGTAACAACATGACTCTGCATTGGTACCTACATGTTGGTACTTAAGTCACCCACACAACACAACAATTCTATTCAGAGCTACCCTACCTCTAAGCACTTTAAATTATCATTTTACTGTTTCACTGAGTTTTCCCCATGTGTGTGGGGGGAAGGTGTGTGTGGAGGATGGTGGGGTGTGTCTGTGAGGTGTGTGTGTGTATGTGTCTGGGGGGGGTGAGGTGTATAGGTGTATGTAGGTGTATGGAGTATGTGGGTGGGGGTGTGTGTGTGTAAGGTGTGTGTGTGGGTGTGGGTGTGTGGGGTGTTTGAGTGTAGGTGGAAATGTGGGTGTGTGAGGTGTGTGTGAGGGGTGTGTGGATGTGGGGGGTATGTGTGTAAGATATGTGTGTATGTGTGGGATGTGTGGGTGTGTCTGTGAGGTGTGGGTGTGTGTGTATGTGTGGGGGGCGGAGGTTTGTCTGTGGGATGTGTGGGGTGTGTCTGTGAGGTATCTGTGTGTGCGTGTGTGTGTGTGTTGGGGGGTGAGGTGTGTGTATGAGTGTGGGTGTGTGGAATGTGTGGGTGTGGATGTGGATGTGTAAGGTGTCGGTGTGGGGGTGTGGGGTGTTTAGGTGTGGGTGGAGGTGTGCGTGTGTGAGGTGTGTGTGGGGAGTGTGTGGGTGTGGGGTTGTGTGCGTGTGGGTGTGTGTGGGACGTACTTGTAGGTACCTAAAACAGCCAGAGAACCCAAAAGCTCTTTTGAACCCAAAAGCTCTTTTCAGAGCTACCCTACCTGTAATCACTCAAAATGATTATTTTACACTATTATTTTCACTATTTTTCACCAAAGTACGCTCCCCGGTACGCTCCCCGGTGCGCGTACCGGGTGCTCCCCCCGCGAAAACCGAATTTTTTTTTAATTTTTTTTTTACCTGAGGGACCCTTTTATGGCCCCCACATCAAACCTAGGAGGTCAGGGGGGGTCGACCCTGCCCCCTTTTGGTTATTTCCCCCTTTGTTTTTTGCCACCTCTTGTGTCTCGATCCTACCGAGACACAAGATGGCGGCCGCTGCGGACTGTTTCGAATGTTTACAGACACCCGAGAGCCAATCAGCTTTCCATGCGCAAGTCGCGTGGCGCGCCCGGAGCGCTCCCCGGTGCGCGTACCGGGGCGCGGCTATAGATATATACATTTTTTTGAACCTAAATTACTCAAAATCCTCTGGAACACATATCTTGAGACATAGCAAAGGCACATCGGGCTGCCAGTCCCTACAATTTTGCCAAGTTTGGTGAAAATCCATTCAGCCGTTCGAGCTAAAAGTGCGACCGACCGCCCTATGGAAATTAACATGGGGAAAACACGTTTTGGGACCCCCTTTTATCTCGGCCCCCGCTTGACGAATCCCCCCCCAAACTTTCAGGGAAGGAGCGGAGAGCCGCGAGGCAAAGTTGCTGAGAAATTCAGGCAGATTCCTCAACCGGCGCCAAAGTTATTCCCAATAGAATGTTGCGATTTCCCTATGGAAATCAATCCTAACTATAACTGGTAATTTATACATAGATATATGTATGTGTATATATATATATATATATATATATATATATATATATATATATATATATATCCACACAGCTTCTGTCTCTCCGGTGTAGCACCACAGAATCACGGACCACCAAGCAGCTTGTATGTATTTGAAGAAGGTTTATTATCTCTTCTAGATCACTTCTAGCATGACGCGTTTCGGGTAATGAATACCCTTGTTCACATAGCGATCATGCAGTATGAATCCACATTTAAATACTCATTTTCTTCTCATTCGTTAACCACCACGTGATAATAAACAGTGAAGATATACTAAAGTGCTTACAAAGGCGGCAATGTCTCAGGCTTTCGAACGTGACCTTTCTGATCTTAGCTGAATTCATTGTTTTTCGGTTTCATTATACTTGTATGTCCAGTTATAGCAGCATTAATGCAATGACTTTATGTGCAACATTATGCAATAAATACATAATAAATACGACAATAAATAATTAATCATCATATTATATACACACAATTTACAATTTGGAGAACATGTCCTGAAAAATTGTTTTTACTTTAAAAAAGACCGTCTCATAATTGTAAAAACCATGAGATAAAAAATGCCAGCTTGAATGCTGAAACAAACATGTGCAAAATGACGCAATGTTTTGTACAAATTTACTGCCTAAATACAGTCGCATATGTGCAAATATACCAAGCATCAGCTGCTCTTAAACTTTTACCGATTTCCACACATTTTCTGCAGGTTCACATTTAAAAAACATATCATGAGTTGTCATCGGATTAAAGCTGACATCCGGTCCCGGATGCCAAACCACCCTTACTCAACTACGATCATTTACTTAACCCTTGCCTAAAGTGCTCAGTGCTAATAATAAAGAAATGAGTAATAATTAAAAAAGAGATGTGAATGCCCTAGCGTTTATGTTTCATTCTGGGGGGATTCTAGTGCAAATTCATGTAGTTCTTCCCCTTTTAAAGATATTTTTAATCCCTCCAAATTTAATAACTGATCAGAAACCCTATCTGCAAATCTGCTCAACAGGACTTTATTTTTATTGTTGTTTTTTAGTTTTTATTGGTTTTTATTAGTTTTTAAACAAGCACTGTTGGGTTCGTGAATCATGCTATACATATACAGTGTAGCTTTGCATCTCCTCTAACATACGAAGAGAATTTTAAAGGAATGAGTGCAGGTCTTCCTTGTTATTCAGGCCATTGGGAGACTTACTGTTTAAATTTAAATTATATTTCGTCTCCAATTGCCTTAAAAGTTTATCTCTGTCCCCACCCCTCCTGGGCACAGGGACCGAATCAATGACAAAGTATGACAGACAATTAATATCTTTGTCATGCATTGCCTTAAAATGTCTCGCCACCGGGTAGGCAGGGTCGCAGTTTATGATTGCTCTGATATGTTGTAAAATCCTCACGTGCACCTTGTTCTTAGTACTACCCACGTATCTAAGCCCACAGGTGCACGTGAGTACATAATCCGCAAATTCCGTGCGGCAGTCGAAACTGCCCTTGATCTCCTGTTCATGATTCCTAAAGGGTGTGCTATATTTGGTGGTGTTTACACCAAATTTGCACACCCGACAGGTAGCGCATTTGAAAAAACCCTGTCTGACAGGTAACCACGTAGCAGCAGGAGCCCCTGCTGCTTGGGTTTTGGATAAGTAAGCGGCCATGTTTTTACATTTTCTGAAGGTAACACTAGGTTTCTCGGGTAGACTTTCCTTCAAAATGCTATCAGTTAGCACTATTGGCCAATTATTATTTAGAATCGTTCTTATTTTGCGCTCTTGTCTACTGAACGTAGTGATCAGCCTCGGTGCCTCATTACTTTCAATAGACTCCTTTCCCCCCCACTGGGTCTTGGCAATAGCTCAGATCTGGGTCTTTCACTAGCTTTTAGTGTGGCTTTCGTTAAGATGTCATCTCTGTAGCCCATTCTTTTCATTCTTTCTAGGATTTCATTCTGGCATCTCTCAAACTCTTCAGGTGTACTGCAAATACGCTTTAATCGCAAGATCTCCCCATAGGGGATACTTGCGATCAGATGTTTGGGGTGTGCGCTAGTGGCATAAAGAATTACATTCCCTGCCGTCGGTTTCCTGAATGCAGTGGTAGTCAGTTGGTTATTTACAGCCTGTATTCGTACATCTAAAAATTCAATTGTACTTGTTCTGCTATGTGATGCAAAGTGCAAATTAAAATCATTTGTGTTGATTTTATCTATGAATTCGTTTGCACTCTGACTATCCCCCTTCCAGATTATAAAAAACATTGTCAATAAAACAAAGCCATAAAATGACCCTTTGTTCAAATATCTGCTTGTGTTAAACCATGAGGACCTGCCTCTCCCAGAACCCTACGTGCAAGCAAGCAAAGCTCGGGGAAAAGCAGGCCCCCTTCGCCACACCCTGTTTCTGTCTGAATAATTCCTTGCCAAAGGAGAAATAAATATTGTTGAGGCACCAAGTGATTAAGGACATAAGCATCTTATTGTGCAATACATACTCTGCTGGGCGAGTGTTTAAAAAATGTTCAACGCCCCTCAAACCACTCTCATGTTGGATACTTGTATATAATGACTCTATGTCTAGAGTCAACAACATTAAGTCATCAGTCCATGGAATATTGTCAATTCGTTTTAGAAAATCACCCGTGTCCTTTAAATATGACGGCATTGTCTTGACCAGGTCTTGCAAGTAAAAGTCGATATATTGGCCCACTTGTTCCGTCATGCTATTGATATCGGATATTATTGGGCGTCCTGGTATAGGAACTTTTCCTTTGTGTAATTTAGGTAGTAAGTGTAGAAACGGCATCTCCGGATGGGCATTGAACATGAAGTGATCAAGCCCTCCCGTTTCCAACTTTGTAGTTCCTTTTTGATGTTCTCTTTTGCCCTATTGTAGGCCTTCAGGGTTGTCTTCTCATAGCAATCAGCATTATCCAGCTGTCGCTTTGCCTCCCTGTTATATTGGTCTTTAGGCCATAAAACAATGTTTCCGCCTTTGTCGGATTTTTTTACGATGACTCCTGGATTTTTGTTAATTTTTTCCATCAGATTGTTAAACTGGATTTGACTCTAGTTTAATTTGCGTTTCTTGCAATTTATTTGGCAATTCAATTTTTTAATCTCTTCGGTGACTCGGTCATGATGAAACACATCTATAGCGTCTTTTGGCATTAAGGGGATGAATGATGACTTAGGTTTAAATGGGCTCTCCCCAGCTCCTTTTTGCAATGAGTTCATTTCTTTTAGTCTGGTTTGTGTCGACATTTGCGAGGTATTTTCTTCCTCATTACTCAATTCATGTAGGGCCCATAGAGTAGGTACTTCTGATGCTTGTAGGTGAGACCCTGGCATTGTAGATATTTTCCTTCGTTTTTCATCCCACACATTTTTCAGAGCAAAGAACTTTTTTAATTTTAACTTTCTTATAAATAGAAAGAGATCAATGCGTGTAGTGGCGTAATTAAAGTTGGTATTTGGACAGTAATTCAGGCCCAACGCTAAGGGGCCGATTCCGATCCTGGAAAAACGCTGTACAAATCGTGGTATGGAGTGTTTTCCCCATACAACTCGTACTTGTAAGGAGGCCCCTACAACCTAGGAAGTACGATCCGTACAAATAGACGCACTCCATACAAATTGTAAAAAAAGACCATACAACTCGTATATACAAGCGATTCCGATTCGGATTGCTCTGTACGCGACGTTCCCATGTATTCCCGGCAGCAGTTTACAACCCGGCAAGTACGATTCGTACAAACGGCACTCCGTACGGCTCTTTTTTTACAAGAGCCAAAAAGTGCCGGAAAAACCTTGTACGCTCCGAAAACAGTACGAGACAGACTCCCCCATGTACGCGACGTACACCCCATGAATACAGGGGTACGGTGCGTATGTACGGTGCGTACAGATGACACGGAAAGTGGGGTACGGTGCGTACATACGCGATGAAGGGGTACTGGTCGTGTACGCACCGTACCCCAAAATCCCATGTGTACGCACCGTACCCCAAAATTCCCTGTGTACGCATCGTACCCCAAAATCCCCTGTGTACGCACCGTACCCCAAAATCGCCTGTGTACGCACCGTACCCCAAAATCGCATATGTACGGTGCGTACTTGCGCGATGTTGGGGTACGCACCATACACACGCCTCGCATGTGGGGGGACCCCTGTACGCCTCATACCCCTATATGATCCATACCCGGTATGAGTCATATCCCTAAAACGAGTCATACCAGGGTACGAGGCGTATAGGTGTTCGCTTCGTTGCCCGGTACGAGTCATTCCCCGTATACAGGCCATTTTCCATACAAATCGTATGCTGACAACCCGGTACGAATCGTACTTGACGGGTTGGACAGCCTTTTCCCGATCCGATTTGTAAGCATCGGCCCGATCTGTATGTATTTTTCCCGTACGAATCGTACTACACGGTTTGGAAGGGACTTTTACAATTTGTATGGAAAAAAATACAAATCCTATTTGTATGGAAAATAAAAATCCAGGATCAGAATCGGCCCCTAAGAGTTGCTCCTCCGCTTTGGTCAGTGTCATTGTTGTTAGATTGACTACTGTTTGTTCATCCGCTCTTATTTCTTGTGCCATTAATTTTGCTTTCTTTTGGGCTTTCCGCTTGTGTTTTCTCTGGTTTGTCCGCCTGATGGTGTCCCGCCTTTTCCGACCTGATTTTTGTCGTTCCACGGTCTCAGGGTTTTCATCCGGGCCTCCACCAAAAAATCAACCTCCTCTTCCAAACTCAGGATAACAAAGTTCGGATCTCTACTGGTGCTTGCTGTATCAACACTGGATCCACTTGTTAGCGAATCTGCATCTGTGTCTGCCCCTTCTTCATTTGTATTCGTGAGACCAGTCTGCGGAATGTTGGGCTTTACTGAGTTCTTTCCTTTTAATTTGCGTATATTGTCATATTTTTTCGTAAATGTGTATATTTGCCCCCGTTGGTAGTCTTCCTGGTCCCGTGCAAACTTGTGTACCTTCTTAGTTTTTATTTTCTCCTCATGTTTTTTTAAATGCTCTTTGATTTCATTCTTTTTCAACAGAATCCAATCTATATATATCAATGAATATGCAACAAAGCCCCAGGTTTAGATAAACTGCGGGGGATCTTTTTCGCGAAGAACCCACAATATGAGTTCCATACCTGTGTGCCTTATTTAATGCAATACTGAAGGATTCGAACCCCCCTGACACGTGGCACGGGGCTGAGATTTTCCCAATATTTAAAAAAGGTTGTCCCCTCACACCCTCCAGCTATAGGCTGATCAGTTTAATTGATATCTTCAAAAAAATATTTGGCGGGTGCTCTTGGACCGCCTTCAGTGTTGGCTGGAAGAAGAGCAAATATTTAGTCCTTACCAGGCCGGCTTCAGATCAAAAATGTCAACCGTGGACCAGATATTCAGATTACAACTACTCTTCTGGAAAACAGTGACTATAGAGGGTGGCAGCCTCTATTTAATATTTGTTGATCTGAAGTAGGCTTACGACCTTGTACCCAGAGAAAAACTTTGGAGGGTGCTGAGTGACCTAGGGATTCCTCCATACCTCTTAAATGCCATTAAGAGGTTACACCTTAATATTTTCGCACAAGTACGCTGTGGAAGGCATGGGGAACTCACTTCCCGTTTCCCTGTTCAAAAGGGGGCACAGCAGGGATGTGTTTTAGCCCCTACTTTATTTTGTCTTTTTATTAATGGTCTCATCAACCACCTTAAAACAATTAAGGACAGCGATGCTCCAAAGTTTGCTTCAGGGAATGTCCCTGCGCTGATGTTCGCTATTGATACTGCTACTTTTAAAATCCCCTATGGGCATCTAGCGCATTTTAGATGGTTTTGACATTTTTTGCAAGTTAAGAGGGCTGGAGATCAATCTAGCCAAAACGAAATATATGGTCCTTAACCCTCCCCACACAACCCGGCCAAACACTTCCCTACACGGTATTCCCTTAACAGGAGTAAAGATATTTGATTACCTGGGAGTTACCTTGGCAGATAACTTTGAATGGCGTCCACAGTTGGACAAAGCAAGGCTTAGATGAACACAGACAGTGGGTGGTATAATGAAATTGTATAGATCTTCAGCTTTTAAACCAGCCACCCCTGTGGTTGAAATCTATAAAGCCCAAGTGAGGGGGGCCACACTTTACGGGGTGGAGTTGTGGGGGCATTGACCTACCGGCAATCTGATAAAGGTGGAGAATAACTTATTCCAATTTAAAACATTTATAGAGCGCAACGTTCACCGTACGGTTTCTTGGCGCTAGTGGAAGGTCCGACAACTGAGGAAAAGAATAGACCAGTCCTATAACAGGAGTGAGCGGTTTAGACGGAAAAGGCCTGTTTGAAAAGGAACGTTTTTAGGTCTTTCCGGAACGAGACATAATGAGTGGCAAAGCGGAGGTGGTCGGGGAGGGAGTTCCAGAATGCGGGAGCCAAGATAGAGAAAATGGCTCCACCCCACTTTTTGCGTTTATACCGTGGGATTTGAAGGAGAGACTTGGAGGAGGAACGAAGCTCTCTGGTGGGAACATAATCGCTGATCAGCGAGGAGATGAAGGCAGGGGCAGTGCCTTGGCGAGCCTGGAAGGTCATGCAGCCAGTTTTAAAAAGGGAGCGTTCCTTGACAGGAAGCCAATGGAGCTCCCTAAGGAGAGGTGTGGAGTGATGGTAGCGTGGGAGACCGTAGACCAGCCGGGCCGCCTGGTTCTGGACCATCTGGAGCCTCCGCAGGCTGTATGCTGGGATGCCGTTGTAGAGGGCGTTGGCATAGTCCAGCCGCGAAATTACTAGTGCGGCCATGATCAATTTGAGTGCCTGAGGGGAAAAGAAACGGGAAACAGTGCGGATAGTTCGGAGGGTAAGGAAGCAGGAGGAGACTACAGAGCTAATTTGTGAATGAAGGGTAAGATGGTTGTTCATTTTAACTCCCAGTGTTTTAACCGTGGTTGATGGCGTAGGGGCAGGACCGAGAGAGGGGGGCCAGAAAAGGGAGTTCCAGGGACTGGACGAACCACCAGTGAGAACCAACTCGGTTTTGTCCGGGTTCAATTTGAGGTGGTTGTGGTTCATCCAGTCCCTGATGAAAATCATAATAGACTGGAAGTTAGAGACAGAGAGAGGAGAGGAGGATAGATCAAAGATGAGCTGGAGGTCATCTGCATAATTGAATACGGTGACCTCCAGCTGCTGAAGAGCGAAAATAAGAGGAAAGATGTAAAGGTTGAACAGTAGGGGGGAAAGAGAGGAACCCTGGGGGACACCACAGGTGACGGGGAGTGAGGTGGTTGTGAAATCTCCTAGCCGAACCGCCTGGGTGCGGCCCCTCAGGAAGGAGGAAAGCCAGACCAGTGCTGATCCCTCAATTCCAGCCGCCCTGACACGGGACAATAAGATGGTGTGGTCCACCGTGTCAAAGGCGGCGGAAAGATCGAGGAGCACCAGCGCCTGGTATTGGTTGTGATCCATTCCCTTCCTGAGGTTATCTAGGACCGAAACCACAACTGATTCGGTTGAGTGCCTAGGGCGAAAGCCGGCCTGGCGGGAAGCCAAGCCCCCATTTGCCTCTACATGGGCACTGAGTATCGTGGTGACATGGCGCTCCAGCACCTTGCCCAAGTAGGGCAGCAGGGAGATGGGGCAGTAGTTGGCTAAGATGGACGGGTCCGCGCCAGGCTTCTTCAGGATGGGCACTATGGTGGCTGATTTGAGTGCAGGGATCACGACTCCCTGGGTGAGGGAGCTGTTGAGGAGAGTAATGGGGGGTTCAGGACAAGAGGAGTAAATTTGTTGCAGAATTCGTGCCGGACAGATGTCTGCCGGAGAACCCGATTTTACTTTAGGGAGGATCTCCAGGAATGCTTCCTCGGTAAGGGGGGGAATGAAGGTGAGATGACATTGAACGGTGGGAGGGGAAGAATTGATAAAAGCAGACGAGGGGGGAGGGATGTTGGCCTTGATGGTTGCAATCTTATCTAAGAAATAAGTATTTAGTTGGTCGCATAGAGACTGGGATGGGGGAATTTGGGGTGAGGCTCTGTCGGAAAAGGCTAGGTCGTTCACTATAACGAAGATTTCCCTAGGTTTGTTTTCAGCTGACGTTATTTTAGTTGAGAAATAGGTGGTTTTGGCGGCGAGAATAGCTGTTTTATAATCGGCAAGTGATGTGAGGTAAGAGGTTTTAAGTGAGGGACAATAGTCCTTTCTCCAATGCCTCTCTGCCTGTCGAACGGTCAGTTTAAGTTTTTTTAAATTGTCGTTAAACCACCTATTGCAGTCCTTGGGTCGTCGGATGGAAATACGACGCAAAGGAGCCTCTGAGTCACAGCCTCCAGCTAGCCAGGCATTGATTGCCTTGGCTTGAAAGTCAGATGAAAGGCCAGAGAGGGTCGGAACGGAGTTCCGAAGCAGAGAGGTCAGAGAAGGAAGGTCAACTCTGTTCCAATTTCGCGCCCAGGTGTTTTTGACGTGTGGGACTTTAGATACCGGTTTGAGAGAAATGGAAAAGGAAATAAGGGCGTGGTCAGACAAGGGGCAGGAGGACATGGTTACCGGGGAGATTGGAAGGTTGAGGGACCACACCTGGTCAAGTGTGTGACCGTGAGAATGGGTGGGAACAGAGATGTGCGGGATAAAGTTCAAGGAGAGGAGGGATTCAGTGAATTCTTTTGAAGCAGTACACTCAGAGGGGTCGGAGGGCCAATAATTAAAGTCGCCGAGTACTAGGACCGAAGCGTAGTTGACCACCAGTGTGGCCAGTAGGTCTTGAAGTGCTGGTAAGAACAGAGACGAAGTCTGGGGTGGTCGATACATCAGGAGGCATGTGATGGGGGGGGAGCAGGAGAGGGAACGGACTACAAGGAATTCAGTGGGGGGAATGGGGGGAAAGGAAAGGGATTGAAAGTTCAATTCAGACCGAGCGATTAATGCCACACCACCGCCTGCCCTGCCCGCCGGGCGATCAGCCCGTAAGGCAACGTAGGAAGGGGGGAGGGTGGCCAGGAGGGCGGGGAGGGAGGAGTCACAGAACCAGGTTTCGGTCAAGAGCAGTAAGTCCGGTTTCTCGCAATCCAGCAGGACAAACAGCTCATGGTGGTGTTTGACCGCCGATCTGGTGTTGAGTAAAAGAACAGATAATGAGGGAGTGGAGGGGGGGGGGTCAGGTGAAGAAGAGCAATGTGACGGTAAGGCCCGCAGGGGCGGCAGCAGTGTTGGGGTAGAAGAAGGGGTAAGCCCCAACAAGGCAATGTGCCTACAGACGGATTCTGAAAGTGGCCATTGGCCTTGGAGGGAGGTGATCTCCTCAGAAGAATACCAAATAAAATTGGCATGGAGACGTGCCCCTGGCCACGCCCGGCCGCGGACGGGCGCAGACGGGCTTGCCTTAGGCGCGCCCGCTGCGCCCGTCCGCTGCGCGTACGGAAGTGACACATACTTCAAGCGGAAGGGAGGGGGCGTGGCCTCCAAGGGGGCGTGGCTAAATCGCGCGCCGGCAATGGCGCCGAATTTGTTTGTTAGTGTGCAAAAGCCGCTGTCAGCGCAGGGCAGCTGAGCGGAGCTGAATGGCGGTATCAAGTCTATTTAGCAGCAGGTGAGAGTGCTTTTAAAATCAGCAAGGAAAATAGTGACACAAAGAATAAAAACAATTTGCTCTAGCTCCCGGCTATTTTGCCTCAGGAGAGTCGAAGTTCTGGCAGGCAGCGGGAGGATTTCAGCTTAAGTACCTGGACAGAAGGGGGCGTGGCCTCCAAGGGGGCATGGCTAAATCGCACGCCGGCAATGGCGCCGAATTTGTTTGTTAGTGTGCAAAAGCCGCTGTCAGCGCAGGGCAGCTGAGCGGAGCTGAATGGCGGTATCAAGTCTATTTAGCAGCAGGTGAGAGTGCTTTTAAAATCAGCAAGGAAAATAGTGACACAAAGAATAAAAACAATTTGCTCTAGCTCCCGGCTATTTTGCCTCAGGAGAGTCGAAGCTTATTGCGACAGCTATTAGGTTTACCCCGCAGCAGCCCACTAACTCCCCTTCGCATGGATCTCGGAATGAGGCTGCTTGATGAAAAAATTGCCCTGAGACCCTTAACTGTTTGGCGGGGGATGTGGGTGACTCTAGAGTTGTCTGTCTTTAGGGCTGAGCTATCTGAGCTTCTAACTATTTGCACCATAAAGAAAATCACATGGCTCTGCCACATAAGGGATCTCGCCTTCAAGCTGGGCAAGCCGGATCTCTGGAGTACGCCCGAGGCATCGTGTGCCATGCTTTCCAGGTTGGACCTAGTTAATTCCTACAGAGTAGCCAAGCTAATGTCCATCCAAGAAAGCACCTCAAGTGGTCATCTAACTGCAGAATTTCTATTGGTAAATGATGTATATAGTAGGAAAACCTTTTTAGATTTTGTTCAACCCCCACTGGCTAGCAAACTGTATATGAAACTGAGACTGGGGACTCTCCTATTGGCAGCATACACCAGCAAATGGGTGAGAGACCAAACGGGTGAATGTTCTGCATGTAAATACAAGGCGGAGTCTGAATTACATGTTTTGCTCCTCTGCCCTGCCTATCGGCTGCCGTGCAAGCGTTGGTTAATCCAACTATGTAAGAATCTAGGTTTTGTGCGCTCTATAGAGGCTTACAGAGTCCTAAAGTATGACACTCACCCACCAATTGTCTTTGTTGTATTGCGTTTCCTAAATTGTATGTGGCACACTCGTCGGGCTTACCTAAAGTAGATCCCAGGGGGTTGAAGAATTGTACGAACTGACAAAGGGCTAGCATGTCCATATTCAGGACTTACGCCTCACATCGCTGTCCCATAGTTCTATTTTAGCATAACATTTTATAACTTGTTTATTTTTATATGAACGGTTGTTTTTAATAACTTTTTATATGGACGGTTGTATTTTAATTGGCTTACATCATAGCACACATTTCCAAATCCCTGCTGTGCCTATGTAGTGTGCGCTCTGTGCCTTTCATTTGTGGGTTGACTATTGTACACGAAGATCCTTATCAGTATTCATGGTTTTTAAACCAGATGTATATTATTTGTTGTATTGATGCACTTTAATGGCCCAAGAGGCCGAAATAAAGTATTAATATTGATAATGACAATTCTTTTTAAAAGAGGGTATCAAGCAGTGCTCAGCTTTAATTTGTGTTAGCCTAGGCTTTTAAAGGAAATGCTAACGTGTTATACCCAGATACGACTTCAATAAAAACTGAAGATTGTTTCCTGTCAATCTTTTATATGCAGAAACTCTTCTCAGAAAACCAGCACTGGCATTTCTTCTCACCACTGAACTGCATTGTCCAGTAGGCTGCCCGTCCACAACCAATAAAAGGATTAATGCTGACCCGGGTGTATCCTGGCAGTAGCCATGACATCTGCTGCAGGCCCGGCCTCCTGGGGTCTCCATCCCTCAGACCGGCTGTGCATAGAATCCAAAATTATGGCTTTAAGGCTCCTAACAGCCTGGTTATGCAAAGGTGCAACAGTGCAGAGGGCAAACAGGAAGATGTAAATGCAGACCCAACTCATTCAAATGAATATCATTTTAACCCCTGTGTGTCTGTAGTCTCCATTAGTTAGGACTCCTTTGTGTACATTTAAAAAGTGACACTTTTCTCCTTCCCTGGCACTTTGGTGACTGTTGGATGATGTTTGTAAACTAAACAAGCTACTAAGCACTGCATGTCCCTAAACAAAGTTTAGTATGGAGAGAGCAGCAGGTAGGGGGAGTGGGGGTGGAGGAAATAGTACCTCAATCACGTCGGGAGCAACGGGCAGGCACTGATTAACTTGAATCAATCTGTCCTTGGTCAGTGCACCAGTGAAATTAAAGAAAATGATGTTTGGCCATCAGTGGCCAATTAAGGAGGCTGCAAAGAAGAGGAAAACAAAACCAAACAAATAGTAAGCAATGGGCACGCTCCAAGCCCTTTATGTATACAATAGTGTCTTGCAAGCGAGACACATGCACTAGTTCATGCTCTCGCAGGCTGGATGCACCAGCTTGCCTCTGGTACAGACCTCTGGGGCAAAGGTTGATTGCCTGCCTGCCTACGTTATCCGGCCCTGGTTGCAAGTACAAAGCCAGGGGTTAGACGCTGAAATCCAGAGGCCACGCCTGTGAATGATGTCCATAGTGCAGAGACGGAAGTGGACAACATACAACATAAGGAGATCTCTGGCCCAAGCCTTGTATATAAGACTCATGGGAAGGAGCTAGACATGGAGGAAAATCCTTCTCCTACCTCACTGCAAAGACATGGAACTCCCTTCCTCTGCATCTCAGGCAATCACCATCTCTGCCTCAATTGAGGAAGGACCTCAAGACCCGGCTCTTCGACTGAACAACAGATGCCCCTCCAGCCCCAACAGTGCCTTGAGACCCATACTGGTGAGTAGTTATGCTTTACGATACCATAATTGATTGATTGATTGAGTGATTGATTGATTGAACTATGCACAGAAGAAGCACCAGAGGTTGCATTACTAGGTAAAATAAGAGGGGCAATTGAGCTAACACAATAACTCACGTATACAATTATGGGCTGCAATGTCCGTCCACATAAAATACACGCTTCTCATTGAGCACGGCTGGACTAGCATGACCCCTCAATGTACAAAATGATATTCACAGACATGGAAGAGCCATCGTTCATACCACCTCCTTTGTCATTGCTGGGTAGATGCCGACCTTTTCACGTGTACTCTGTTTATTTAAAAGCATAACTTATTAAAGCTATAATATATGAAAAATGTGTGCCTCTAGCAAGAAAGCCAACTGGAAAACCCTGGCTTTAGAGTTTGATAAAGCATTCTCATACAGCTTCATTCCAAGTGCCAATGTAAGTAACGGGTACATAACCATTTGCACTGGGTATCGGGCTGTTTTTTCCGACCTGAGTATTACTTTTTCAGTTTGAAATGTGCAAAGAAAACAACTTTGTGGTTGTATGATATTAAAATCTAAGCATCACAAGATGTGCTTGGCTCCTAAAGGGCTGGGGCCACCACATGATCCTATTCTGAGCACTGTGCAAATGCAGAAGAGATACATGCATTTGTTTTCCCCGAAATTGTGCTCTCTACAGTGTATACGTTAACTCAGAAAATGAATGATGTAGTGCCTGAACTGCCACAACAAATCTTGGAAACACTGGGCGGTATCATGAACAGGTGCACTCAGGCGGGGCTGACCAGGTAAATACAGTAGGGAAGGGGTGGGACAGCGTGGGGCTGAGGAGTCGACGGAATAGGTATAATTCAATAAATAAATAGCATCTATTCCATTGTGTTGGCTTTCCCCCTGCAGCGCCTCACCACACTTACCTGTGCCGGCCGCCGCTGGGTGCCCTGGCTGAAAACCAGGGGCAGCTCCTCCACTAAGGCGGAGGAGAGTTGCCCCACTGATCTCAGAGCAGGAATAATAAAATGATAATAACACAGTTATTATCGTTTTATTTTTCGCAGGTTCGAGGCTCGGTTAGGGTGGGGCTAGTGGCACAAGGGAAAGAGTGGTTTGAACACTCTAAGTGTGCCTGACTGCTAGGCCGGAAGTCTTCGCCCGGCCAAACTGTCATGTGCACTTTGCATGTTCCCCACCAGGCTGCATTACACAGCCTGGTGGGGAATATGCCCAGGCCTCCAGGTCCCGTCTGAGTGGCGATCCACAGCGCTCAGACAAATCACAACACTGCTTTGCAGCCTTGTTATATTGTTTATGGGGAGCCTGGGTGCTTCCTGGTTCAGGGCTGCGAAGAAGCAGAGGAGAGACTTGGACGGCAGAAGAGGTAAGAGATATTTTATTCTTTTTTGGCATTTTGTTCCCCCGCCCCTCCACCCTCATTCCCTGCCAGCTGCTACTGTTGAAAGCTCAGATGGGTGCCTGTTTTTATGCATTTGCACTGCCATAGCTTAAAGCCTGGAATATCGAGTTGAGTGTATAGTTATACTGTAATGCCATAGCCAAAATATCAAGGACAAAAACAAGGATATTTAAGTGCATGTAAGGAAGTGTAGATTTACTGTTCTTAACTCCTCATCCATGTATTTTGAGAATATATATTATCAAAATACGTATATGTGGAGTTAGGTATATAATATCTATATATGCTTACCTCTTGATACTTATGGCTACAATATTAAGGTACCACAATAGTCCCTATAAATAAAACAAATGGCTACTCATTAAAATGGGCCCAGGTAGAACCATCTGTAATTATTAAAGCAGTGGTAGATAATAGTATGGAAGAAGTTTTGAAATGTCTCGATGAGACTACACCATATAAGGATATACTAGGGTCCTATGTAAATATAACTGATACTATTAGGAATACACTGAAAAGCTGAAAAACGGGAAAAAGAAGAAAAATTGATGGTTTGATAATAACTGTACAAAAGCCTACACTACTTTAAAGCACGCACTACATAAAAAGGAAAGGGATGGAGTGGAAATAAGGCGGCGCAGGAATGCATATAACCAAGCAGTAAAAATAAGGAAAAGGGAAGTAAAAAGGAATATTTTGGCCGACTTGCGCAAGGCGAGTGCAGATAGGGATAGTATCGCCTTTTGCCATGTGGTCGAGTCTCCTTTCCTGAGATCTGAGGTGACCCCAACAATAGAAATTGCAATTGACGAAGCCCAATGGGTAGACCATTACTCGAAAATGTATGCTAAGAAAAAGGAGGCTAGCAACTTAGTAACTTGTCCTGTAATTACCAGCCCCTTAACTTAAGACTTCCCAATTAACATAGACTTCACTTTAGAAGAAGTTCAATTGGCCTTGAAAGCTAGAAGGGCGGTAAGGCCCTGGGTCCAGACGGGGTACCCTTAGACATATTTAAACAAAATCTAAAGCTATAGGGCCCTCTAATAAAACAAGTCCTTGTAGCAGCATGTCAAGTTGGACGCATAGGTACCTGGTCTGAGTCACTAATGGTACCAATCTTCAAGAAAGGCGATAGACAGAATCCAATATGCTATCGGCCGATCTCATTGCTGGACTCGGTGGGAAAAGTGGTAGGCCGCATCATTCTAAACCGTCTTCAGCAATGGGCCGACGATAATGATGTAATATCGGATTTGTAGTTTGGCTTCAGGGAAGGCCTAGGAACAATAGAACAGGGCCTTAACCTAATAATCCTAATTGAAAAGTATACTAAAGCGAAAAAAGGAAAATTGTACATAGCATTTGTAGATCTTCCCACCGCATTCGATTGCTGTGCCATAATAAATTGTGGAAGATCCTCGAAGCTATGGGAGTTGACCTTACCTTAATCCAAATTATAAGAGAACTATATTCAAATGCAAGAGCTAGGGTATGGTACGGACAAATGGGGAATATACAGGCCAGCTCCCAGTAGAGATGGGGGTTAGACAGGGCTGTGTCCTGGCACCCATCTTGTTTACCCTGTTTACCAATGGTCTCAAACAGGTAATGCTCGAGGGGTGTCAGGACACTGAGCTATACCCGCCCTACTTTATGCAGATGATGCCGTAATAATGGGCCGAACACCAATAGAGTTACAACGGGCCCTTAATAAATACAGTGAGCATAGGGAAAGCATTGATCTAAAGATTAATGTAAGCAAAATGTACATAATGAATTGTGGGAAGGCTAGCGGAAAACAAAGGACTATTTTTATCAAGAATAAGAAACTCAAAAATACTACAACATATCCATACCTAGGCATTCTCGTACATAATAAGGGTACCTGTCAACAGACTATAGGAGCAAAAAAAGTGTTATTCATGAGATCCACAACAGCCCTTGTAAATTTTGCACAGAAGTTAGGTAAAAGGCCCCCAATGGAATTGAGTAAGATCTATCAAGCTAAGTGTGTCAGCGCACTAATATAAGGGGCTATGATCTGGGGATATTGCAATGTATCTGAAATACAGAGAGTGGAAAATGCTTTTATCCGGTATTTACTAGCTGTCCCCTTTTTCAACTTCAATTTATGTATGTCACACTGAGCTGGGGTTGCAATATATTACAGATAAAATAAGGGTGCAGCCAGTTTTATTGTGGCATCGAATTTGGACCTCAACAAAAATGACTTTTACTCTAAAGGTCCTAGGAGATTCCCTTAAACTGGAGCAAGCCCAAGCTATTAGGGGCCAGATGTAGGTGTCAAAATACCGGTCCGAATCGGCCGAAAATACCGATTTTCGGCCGTTTCCGACCGGTATCTTGACATTGGTATGTAGGGGCACTGAAAACATACAGATTCGGTAATTTTACCGAATCGGTAATTTTACCAAATCGGTAAAATTACCGATTCTGTAAAATTACAGAATCGGTAAAGTTTACCTATTCAGTAAATATACCGATCGGTAAAATTACAGAATCTGTATTTTTCTATGTAGGTAGTACTTCTAACAGTGCTACAGGGCCTTTAGAATTCGTTATTTACCATGTGATACAATTGCATGGTAAATAACGAATTCTTGTGTACATGCACATCTGTGCCATGTGGCACACAGACATGCCCTAAGGGCATGTCTGTGTGCCACATGGCGCACAAGCCAGATACAGGGGTGCAACAGGATGTCAAAGTGACACCCTGTCTCCCTTTGCAATTCGGTATTTTTACCGATTCGGTAAATATCGAATTGGTATTTGCTATTGAATCCTATGGGCTTCAAGGCTTAGCGATTCGGTATCTTTACCGAATTTTTTACCTACATAGCAATTACCGAATAGTAAATACCGAATCGGTAAAATTCGGTATTTACCATTCGGTAATTTGCTATTACCTACATCTGGGCCCAAGTGGCTGAAGTGTATCAAAGACTTCATGACGGACTTAACACACCCAGAATTCTTTCACAATCCGTTACAGATGAGTATTATCTCCAGGAAAGATTTTAAAAAACAATGCATGTCACATTTGGAAGAACTTAGACATGCAAGTGAGGTTTTTAACCCCTTGGCTGCTGTGGTCTGCCAACGGGCGTCGCAAGCACCACCTCGGTAGTGCTGCGCACGTCCGTTGGCCGACGCGGCTCCACCCGTTACTTCAAACGGTCAGCGCTGGCACAGAACGTACGAAGCAGCCAACGAGTTAAACCAACAGTTCAATCAAACCAGATGATTCTTTCCTCTACTGCATTGCAACCATACCTAATGTATCACATAACTGGGTACAATAGATTTGTCCTCACATGCTTCAGATTAGATCTTTTTTATCGACTAGTATAATTTCCTATGATAAATGACTAGTCAAAAAAATTAGCACTTTGCCATGTGATGGATCCTCATCTCAATCGACAATTCATGTCGTCTTGTTTTGTAAATATTATTGGGATCAAAGAAAAAGGTGGATCTTATCTATTCTAAACATTTGGGGCTTGAGGGAATGCCGCCCTGCCTATCTTGCATTGCACTATTACTAAAAGCTGTAATCAAGTTTAGAAAACGACTTTGAATTTTTATAATATTGTTTAATTGCATCAACTGTTTTTAATAATTGAGACTTACACTAAGAAATAATTTTATGGTAAATGTGAAGAAATGAAATTGATAATACTTTGTCTCGCCTCTCACTTTTACTAATGAACATAAATTGATTGTTTTAGTACTGTTTATCGTGTTATCTGCTTTTATGTTTTTGTAATGCAAAAATGAAAACCGAAGAAAGCGAATTTCAATTGAAAAGTCCCTATTCAGTATTCATAGCCCACACCTTGAGTGCCTGAATTTAACTCCACGTGTGGACCTATAATCTTGATATTAAATCACTCATGATCACACCTTGTCACTGGTCAGACCATCACTTAATTTCCTTCCTTCTCTTGGTCCCTCCTCCGCCCCCTCGTAGCCGAGGCACCAGCCTCGTGGCTAGAAACTGGAAAAAAGCTGACCTTGACTTATTCCTTACCTCTTTAACAACGTCAGTTCTGCCCAGCTCCGGTTCCATCGACTCCCAAGCAGCTGCACTCGTTAAATGGCTAGAATCCGCCAGTGACAAGGTCGCCCCCCCTCAAGCTAATCAGAACCAAGCGCCCTCGCTGGTTCTCTGACAACCTTAAATCTTTAAAACTCGGTCTCCGCCAAGCCGAGCGCCGCTGGCGTAGAAATTATGATCCCTTAGAAAAACCACCTTTTCTAAAATCACTGGGAGAATATAAACGAGCAATCTCAGCCGCCAAAACCACCTACTTTTCCACCAAAATCCTCAACTCTGCGCAAAAATCTAAAGACATCTTCGCCATTGTAGAAGAACTCTCACATCCAGATAGGGTGACCATCAAACCCCTTCCATCTCAGGCACTTTGCGATTCCCTCAACTGCTTCTTCATAGAAAAAATTAGCAAAATCAAAAACAGTATCTCCTCCATACCCCCGACTACACCCCTCACTGAGGCTGCTCCCTCCACCAACCCTCACTTTCTGACTCAGTTTCCCCCATTATCAGAAGACGTTTTCATCGCCTTGCTTAACAAAGTTTCCTCTGGCTCCCCCACAGATTGCTGCCCTCCCGCGATTCTCCGGGCTGCTTTCTCAGCCTGCCCCACCCCTCCTCTGGCCCTCCTGAACAGTTCTCTTCTGCTCCGTGAGGTCCCCAGCCAGTTTAAGAACGCAGAGGTAGTTCCCATTCTAAAGAAACCCACTGCCGACCCTACGGTTATGGGCAACTTTCGCCCCATCTCCCTTCTTCCCTACCTGGGCAAAATACTCGAGACGTATGTAACTAGTATCCTCAGCTCTTTTATCGAGGACTCCAACTTCTTGGACCCCCAGCAGGCCGGGTTCAGACCCGCCCATTCGACAGAGGGGGTCATTCTCTCTGTAATGGAGGAACTTCGTAGAGGCGCCGATTCTAACACCCATCAAGCCTTGATTCTCCTGGATCTGTCGGCGGCCTTTGACACGGTCGACCATACCATCTTGGTCGACCGTGTCAAAGAGGCCGGTATCAAAGGGACGGCCCTTGAGTGGGTCCGTTCATTCCTGACGAACCGCCACCAATCTGTCCGACTCTCCCATTTTTCAGCTGACAGGATGAAACTCACCTGCGGTGTGCCACATGGTCCGTCTTTGTCCCCACTTCTTTTTAATTTGTACCTTACCCCCCTGATCCGCTCCCTCCGGGGAAGGAATGTCACTGCATTTAACTATGCAGATGACATTCAGCTCATTTTCAATCTTGACTCTTCGCAGGATGCGGCTCAGGATTTCCAGTCTACCCTCTGTCATATCAGCAATTGGATGGGCACTCACCATCTCAAACTTAATCCCGACAAGACGGAGCTTGTTCTTGTCGGAGGCCCATACAACCCCTGGAATTCCACCTTCTGGCCCCCTGCCCTTGGCCCCTCCCCCTGCCCTGCTGACAAGGTAAAAAGTTTGGGGGTCTACATTTCTCATGATCTTTCCATGCAACATCAGATTAGTGCTACAGTGTCTTCTTGCTTCCACCAGCTCAGAAAAATTCGTAAAATAGCCCATTTTCTGACCACTGAAGCCCTCACCCTGACGTTGCTGGCATTAGTCATCTCTCGGGTGGACTATGCCAATGCCCTATACGCAGGCATCCCGCAATACCATATCAAAAGACTTCAGCTGATACAGAATCAGGCAGCACGCCTCATTTACCACCAACCTAAATATCACCACGTCCGTCCCCTTCTTAAAGCCCTTCACTGGCTTCCTGTATCAGAGCGTTGTCAATTCAAACTAGGCTGCTTGACCCACAAATCCCTGGCCGGCATCGGCCCTTCCTTCATTTCGTCGCTTCTGCACCCGTACGTCCCTTCCAGACCCCTCCGATCTTCCCACCACGCTCTCCTTCAGACGCCCAGGTTTAGGCGCAAAAAGCACAGAGGCCTCAGATTCTCCTTTCTGGCCCCCTCACTCTGGAACTCTCTCCCTCCGGAACTTAGACTTTCCTCGTCCTACCTTCACTTCAGGTCTCTCCTAAAAACTCACCTCTTCCGCTGTGCTTATACATAAGCTCCCTTGCCCTCCCTTCTTTGTCTCTTCCTGATTTAGTGAACAGCGCCAAGAAACCGTCCGGTGTATGCTGCGCTCTATAAATCCTTTTTACATTACATTACATTACATTTACCTAGTTAGCATGAGCTGCAGACATCACAGCTCTGAAAGAGAGAGCAGTGTCTGTCTCTGTTTCAAAACCTTGCTGTGAGAAAAATCATGCATTAATTATCTTGGAGAAATTCCATGTTAAACGTATATGCTCTGCAGGCAGTGCAGATGCTAAAAATAGCTGCTGAGCTCTACTCCAGCGCACCTGTTCAATAACGGCCTACAGAGGATTTATTGCCCCTCCGCTTTTCCGAGCTGGGTTGGTGGGTAAGCAATCAACAGCCAATTTTAGACGGAAAAAATGCATTTGCCCCTTCAGCATCCGCACAGCACTTTTGGAGGGGTCATGACAGGCTCCAGGTATGTTTCACTTTCATGACTGCTGGATGTGCACACAGTTTCAGGAGGTAAAGTACAGAATATCGATTTTGGAAATATCTCTTTTTTTTGTGAGGAATGTGTTACTGTCAAACGTTGATGTTCATGTTGAGGTTTTCTCCACTCTCTTCCTGTCTCTCACTTTAAGTTACCTAGAGCTGCACAAAGCATTCTTAAAGTAGGGTGCAAGTCTGAGCCGTCAACGGCTTGCTTTCGGAGGTGAACGTTGTGCACCATTACAGCAACGCCCTTATGCAAATACTAAATGCAAAAATACTGCCCGGTTCAGCTATGTCACGCCTCTTGTGCGGACGGTCGTGCATTATCAGGCATTGGCCCAAAGGGGGCCGCAGCACAGACCACAAAAAGCTCCATATGTGTGAAAAAGGCCGCTTTATTGAAGACAGGTGCACCTTACAAGACATTTCCCATGGCCTTTGCCGTACGAAACGAAATCTCACTAAATATTTTCCTCCTACCTTGCCTCCTACCCCCACCCCTAATGTTTCCCCTGTTTCCTTCCCTTGCAACAGTTTATAACCCCCAACTCGGTCCTTCAATGCTGAATCATTAACCCTGTAACTTCCAAAAATATCTATCTAACAAAGCATTTCCTATGCTAACTTCCCATTTTTGCCTGCTCCCGGAGTAACTTTTCCCAACCATAAACTTAACCTGTAAACAATATAAACAACTAGTTACCAAGACAACGCCACTCAGAAAAGTCTCTGCCCCTCCTTGACTTTTCTGACCCCCCCCCAACCTAGAACCTAGGGCTTCTTTGGATACCTTTTAATGTCCAACCTCCTTAATCTGGATGATATATAATTTCAAACCAAAACGTGACAAGTGCACTCCATCCTCTCCGAAAAAATAGATTGCTGTGTACCTAAGCTCGAGTGTTCCACTCTCCTGATGCCCTCCTTTTCACAAAAAAGCCTCGTGTCCCTGTTAACTTTCCTCCTGCTTTATCTATTGCTGCAGGTCTCTCTGTCCCCCTCCAATGTCTCCTCGGAATGAACTCTGACCATATCACATAACACCCGGACCATTGCTGCTTAATCTCTAATAAATCCCTCTTCATTTGCTTCAACAGGGCCAGGCCCTTACACAACACTAAACAATTCTCCCCCAAGTGCATAATCAAAACATTGGGGCAAATGCATCCTCTGCTTAGCTTATTCAGAACCGGAAACACCCCTGCCCTTGCCAAGAACAATTAAACAATGCTGGGTCCAGACCAAAGCTCAACCCTTTCCCTTTGTTCAACTCATGACGCTCAGCCCATTTAATGAAAGAATGGCCAATTATCCAGATGGACTTCTCCGCCAAAGCTGGCCCTGCCACCGCACCTGAAAATACACATCTATGAGAAAAACCACTGCAGACTATGCCTATTCCCCGATTCCCGCAACTGAATGTATGTTTTAAAGCACTCTGACTTCCATGTTCCCAGCTGCATAATCTTGTCCTTCCATCAACCCTGCTTTGCTGCATCTATTGTTATCCCTTTGCGAAAGGAGTGAGTACCACACTCACCAGGCATTACACCTAAAAACAATAGAGCTCTTCTCCTTATCCGCAGCAGCTGCGCAGCCATCACCAGATTGCCTGTCCGCTTGCAGAAACCTGTCCCATTGCCCAAAACATGCCACCGACTCACTGCCTCCCCAAAATACTGGACATACCCCTTTATCATCTGTGGCTCCCATCACAACCCACTTTCCCGCTCCTCTTTGGTCTGTTTTGAATTGTTTAAGCTTCACTACCACCTTCTTTTGCCTCAGCTCCACCACACTCCATTACCCTCCCTGCACGCCCTTCTTACTCAGTAGTTCTGAAACCCGAAAACCCCCAAAATACATCTAAGACATCAGAGTGGAAAGCAAAATGTTCTCCTCCTGATTCCTGCAGATCCTTGGCATAACTTGTAGCTAGCCGGTCAACAAAACCTTTCATACCAGTCTCCTTAACCACAGCCTAATGCCCTTTTCCCTCTCCCAACCCCTTAGTATGCGGCTGCCCATCTCCCCTGCTGAAGGCGCGTAGCCCCACTACAGCTTCCCCATGAAAGCGATCCCTACCAGCTTGCCTGCGATAGTGACCTTCGGCGACAACCCTCTATCAATCATTGCCAAAACAAACTGCACAACCGTCTCCTCTCTTGCCCATTGTTTTGCTCTTCTCTGGGCCCCCCTTGCAGGAATTCCATCCAGGCCTGAGTATATGCTTTCCGCGTGGATGCGGCCACAGACCCTACCACCATTTGGAGCATCCTTTGTCTCCTACGTACCACATCCCTACTGGAATTGCCGTCCTGCATTTGTCCAGCTCCATGACTAGACCATGACACCTCTCCCACTTGAACGAGACAAAGCGTTCGCAATGTTACTGTCCACTCCCGGCACAAGCCTGGCTTGAAACAAAATATTGTGTTTCAAACAAGTGAGTACAAAAACCTTCATCAACTTGAGTACCTGTACATCCCTTGCCGATTGACTGTTCACCACTTGCACTACTCACATATTGTCCACCTTACAAATGACCTTCTTGTGTGCCAAGTCCTGCACCCACACTGTAGTGTAGCTGGCACCACTAGAAGGAAAAGGTCCAGAAAGGCAATGCTCTTCCCCCATTCTTCCATTGTCGAAGCTACTCTTCTGCGTACCATCTCCCTTGCCAATATAGCCCAAAACCCCGAGCTTCTGCAGTGCCGGAGTATAGGGTGACATCCCTCTCCCACTCTTTTGGCCTCACCATTCGGATGCCATTGAAATATCTTCATCGTAATGTGACCACACGTATCCCCGTATGTCACTTGGGCTCTCCTTATCACGTCCATGTATTTAAACAGTGCAACGGATCTGTCTGGGTATTTTTGGCAGTATACGGTTGCGAATATGTAGAATGCAACAGACCAATTTTCTGTGGTCATGGCTACTCGAGGCCTTTTGGCTAGTTCTAGCTCTTCCTCTTTCGACCCTTCTTTTGTCCTTAGCTCGCTTGTAGCAACTTCAGCATGTCCACATACTCACCTTTCCAAATCTTTTCTTTAGTGGATAACATAAAGTGTACTCTCAACAGCTTTGTCATACCCCCATATATGGCAACCTCTTTTGCTTAATTCCGTGGATTTCCTTTGTCCCTTCTACCTGTGCCCCCTTTCCACCCTTCTCATCTGTGGCCGAAACCTTGCCCAACCCCGCCTCCGGCCCTTTCCCCTGTCCACTTGCAGTAGCCCCATCCCTATCCTTACCCCTGACCAACTCTAGGGACTCTGGACCCACCCCTGTATCCTTGACATATAAACCTCTCAGCAGGCGAACCTCCCCTTCCTCGCCCCACCCCTGCGCATCCGTCTCCACTGACACTTTACCTTTTATGTGACTGAAAATGTTTAGCTCTTTCTCGCCCTTACCTGGCATCAAGGTCGGTGCCCTCACACGATCCCGCTACCTAACCAGTCGTGTAGGAGGTGGCACCACGCTATATAAGACCATATACAGTTTTTCCCTCTCCATCAGTAACACACTAGGCACAGCATTATTAAGACCCGCCATCCCTCCTGTTCTCCCTCTTCATCCTCTAGAATTTCCTCTTCCTCAATGCTATCTTCATCGTAATCCAACTGCAAATGGTCCTCTCCAATTATCTCCCGTGATTGTGACTGTGCCTGTTCTCTCCTGCTGTAGATTAATTCCTCCAAACCCAATCCTGTATAACACTGGCCTGGCACAAATCCTTCCGACCTGTTCCATTGTGTTTGCCCGGTGACTCGCGCCACTGCCCCTGTGGCTGCATCGACCCAACGGGGTTGTGGTACCACTGATCGCGCCTCTGTCTGCCATTTTACCATGTTCTGTACGTCCCTCGCCGGGGTCTGGCTGCCCGCTCGTGACAATGCCTTCCTTTCACCTCGGTGCCGTGGAGCTGCATGGGACTCAACCGAGTTTGTAAACTGCGGTTCCTGCAATTTAAAAGTAAGGTCCGACTTGGCAGGGTAATGCCCTTTAACCCCCCTTCCTGCCTCTCCTCTGGCATGTCCCTTACCCCAGCAGCCTGATATACCCCCCTGTGACCTCTTCCTGCCAAGCCCTTATGAGTGCTCCCCGTGCTGGGGATCCTTCGTGGCCCTCCCTCTGGTGCGAGTAAAAGTTGTCCGGTGTCCTATGCCCCTCACCTGTGACCACCTCCCTCCTGTTCCACCCCTTCACTCCACTCCAGGATGTCCACTAGCCTGGCTGACACGTAGCCCTGCCCCCCTCCCTCCTTGGCTGGACCCCCCCCCTTTAAGTCCCCTCTGCCCCACTTGACCAACCCCCTTCTGCTGACCAGTGCTGCCTGAGCCCGGATGGGGCCCTCTCCAACCACCCTCCCAAATCCAGGGACAGCATTTGTCCCCACCTTGTCCCCCCTATCCTTCTAAGCTGCTGTGTCTGCATGCATGCTCCCTCTCCCCATCCCCCAATACAGGTATTGCTGTACTTTCTGTGTGTCCCCTCCACCCCAGTCTCAATCCCTGTTTTCTCACCCCATTGGGCCTGGCCCACTGTTTCTCCTCTTCCTCCTGCTCCCTCAGCTGACTTTTCCTTGCTGCTCCACCCTTTCAGCTTGCACCCACTTGCTTCACTCAACAGGTTCCCCTTTTTTCTCCTCATGACTTTCAGGTCACCTGCGGCCCCCGCGGCCGCCGCAATCTCCATTTTCCTTTTACTTGCCCCACCCACTCCTGTTATGTCTTTCCCTGTGCGGCCTTGCTGTCAATGCAGCCACACTCACTCACCGGCCTCTTGCCTCGTGACTTCCGGGCCCACAGCAGTGAACATGCTCAAACCGCCACAGCGACCCCGTCGGAAGGCCGTTGTGCCTCGGGGTCCGCCCGCACCAAATCCATGAGATATGGTTCGGCAAGCAGGCGCATGGCTTCCACCGCCCTGGGGTCAACCGGCATTGGTGCTGACACCATCCCTCCTGTGTAAACACTAGAAAAGTTGTTTCTGCCCATGCTCCCTGCCGGGCCCCAACCGGCTGCCATGTCACCTTACTGAAATGGTGACACGGAGCCCTAAAATGCCTAATTTTATGGCCCACCGCCTAAATGGAGCCCAACGAGCCCAAATGGGCTCTGGGCTACACCAAGGCCTAAAACAACCTGGGGGGCAGGCCTCCCGGTGGTCGGCCGCCCCCACAGAGCCCTATTGCGCGTTCTTTTCAGAGCACCTGACGCTGCCTCTGATCTCTACTTAACACATGTTTTTTTTAACAGTATGGTCTAAAGCTTCAAAATGCCCAATAATTATGTTTCCTCTGCCCTTAGGGCAAGAAGGACAGTAAGCAAGATTGTCGGTCATTCATGTATGTCAAAGCCATATACAATTCTGCAATAGCAATTCCTAAAGATGCATGCTGCATCTTTCCATCCAAAACCCTCCCACTTATTTCAACAACATTGCTCTGAGAAACCTACAGTATTTTGGGCCTCCTCAAAAGTCTGCCTCCTACTTTGATGCCAAATTACAGACACTTCACCATAGCCTTGTGCACTGAAATGCTGTACCTGGGCTTCATTTCCATGTCACATTGCATTCCAAATCTCAACTCCCTTCCTACCTCATTCATGCTCTCTCTTAGACTATCATTCCCGCTTACTGCCCCATTACAGACATCACCCCATCTTTAGCCCTTCCAAACCTCTATGGCCTAGCATCTCAGGAAACCCTAAAATCCCCAAACCCAAACAGAATACACCTCCTCACTAACGTTAGTACACATTGCCCTGATGACTTTCTGTAATATACCCAAGCCACGTTATTGAAAAATTCTCTTTTTTTGGCCTATATTGTTATTACATTTAATGCAATATTATTTTATACTAATCAACCTCATTGGATTGATCGAGCACTGCTGGAGGCTCACTCGTCTTTTGCTGCCTGTCACCGGATTCAACCAACGACTTGCCGGACACGCTGCGCGGGTCCCGCTGCGCCAGAGGACACCCTGTGGGGCGCTGGAGGGGAGCTCTATATTTTAAAACTTCCTTGTCCACCGGCAGGGCTGCGAGCTGCCTAGCAGGGACTCCATTGTCCAGGAGTCCCTGCGTGCTACACCTGTGGCCGCTCTCCCTGCCGGCAACGCCCCCTGCCCTGCCCTATATTACAGGGCGGAGCATCCGCTGCGCGGGAGAGACCGGGAGCGACCGGGGCGAAGACCGGGCAAAGAGCGGGCCGTTGAGGCCGTTCGAGTACGGAGAGGACTGGACTGGCCCAACCCCCTTGCTCTTTGGCTGTTTAATACTGTTCCCCTACTCTTGCTGAGGTGGGTTCTTCATTTTATTAGTTATGTGTACCCGGGCAGCACGTAATAGGGCCATTAAAGGTGGATTGCAAACAAATGGACCCATGGACGATTTTATTACTCGTACAAACCTAGCCATTGATACCGAAATTTCCAAACTACAGACTCGCGTCTCCTTGGACTTGGCCGCGGCTAGAAAACTGTCCCAGGACTTTGCTAAATCCAAAAAATCCTCCTTGGGTCATCTAGCAGCTGCTGTGACTCCAGAGCGTCCAGCCAATACGTGTTGCGGAATTATACAGGCAGTCGTCCATCATAGTTCGATTCCTCTTACTCCAGCTCTATCCTTGTATCCGGCAAACCAGTTGGATAATCAGAATTTACCTGTGGCTTCTCCTGGTCAGTTACCCACTACCCCCTCTCTGGTAACTCCTGAAATTCCTCTATGCAACAATATAAATGGTAATAGCCAGCTTAATGTGGGAGGTGTACCTGTGAACAAGGCTATAGGAGAGTGTGCATCGTTGCCCCAGGCTCATATAGAGGTAGCTGAAGAGGGATCAGCTTCTATATCTGTTAACACAACTGCCTCTACATCTTTTAACATAACTGCTGAGGGAGATGGCTCACACCTAGAGTTGCTAGAGATGGAAAAGAGTATCATAGCCCTGGCTACTCTTGGCTTGCGTGGACTAGAAAACCAAGGTATCATAGAGAAAGACCCAGTCCCACAAGCCATTCAATCCACCCCCCCCACCACCTGCCACAGCACGACCAGTTCCCAAACCACGAACCATTGGTGCGGATCGAAGATTGGCTGATCCCCCAACTAGACAATCAAAGCCCCCCACCACCAGAATCCCTGTTCAGCCCAATGTTGGTGCTCCTTTAAGAACAACCGTCAGCAAAGCAGTTCACCATTCGACCCAGGGCCCACGTATTAAGAATAATTTCCGAGGGGGCTATATTGATCTCCCACCGGAAGCCAATGAGTACATGGTTGTGTTGACGGGTGTTCCTCCGATTGATAATGACCAGCACGAGAGCCACTGGTCCCTAAAGAACAAGATCATGCACTGGCTCAACGTGAACAGACCGATCACAAATGGTCGGAAAGGCAATGTATTAATGGTCCGACGAGTTCCATGGGTGGGTCCCTCAAAGAAATCTAGTCCTGGGGACTGCATAGTGGTAACATTTGAAGATCCATACACGGCACACCACATTTGCTCATGGCCGACCGAAGGCGAAGGCCTATCCATTGTACCTAGGCCACTATCCTTCTTTTATCCCCCACGCAATACGCATACACAGGATGGCGATTGGTCTCTGGTACGCCACCGGCCATGGAGGGGGTACTCCAATAAAGACAAAGACCATGATTTGTCGAGACGCTGGCTTGGCCTTCCAACTACGAACAGGTTTGGCTGCCTAGAGGACGTTGACTGACTCCCAAGGCAAGCTGCTCCCCCTGCGCCAGTAAAACCTTCCTTAATCAGGGGGGTTCTAAATTCCTTATTCCTGTCATCTGACTGTGAGGACATTAAATTGACCACACTCACCCAACCTACGATTGATCCCCCGCTAATAGTGGAGGCTGTGAATTCTTTAAACAATCTAGGAACCCAAGCAGGAGCGCACAAATTAGATGCTACCCCTATGATTCCTGTACCATCCCTTCGGATGGCTTTGCCGGATGGTACGCGACCTTTCATATCCAGGGCCCCTACCCGACCCCACAACGAGCCCCACCCTAGACAAAATATAGCTGTTGCAGAGGCGTTAGGTATAGAGCCTGATCCCGATATACCAGCCAGCTTGCCTACACAGGCCTCCCCAGGTAGCACTCAGTTAAAGATTTTAAGCTGGAATGTGGCAGGGCTTGCGCGTAACTTTGACATTCCTGAGTGGAACTCCTTTTTGGATCCCTTTAGCATCTGTCTCTTACAGGAAACCTGGTGCCTTGAACCTAGACACAGGGTAGGCTTTACATCTTATTTTGTTCCCGCCACCCAACATCAGGGTAGTAAAGGTCGCCCTTCTGGCGGCCTTCTTATCTGGGTCAGTATTGCATTGGGCTTAAGTGTAAAACATAAATTCACCCAATCCCCCGATCTTCAGAGAATATCTATATCTTGTGAGGGGGGGAGGAAGTTGGAAGTGTTTAACCTCTATCTAAGGGGGGCCAGGGGAGGGATCTCAACGATACCATCAACAGGATTAAATAGTGAACTTGAATCCTGTAACGCTGATTCCTATGTAATCCTCGCAGGCGACTTTAACTGTTGCTTTGAACCTTTGGCGAGTGAGGATATCCTGGACTATTGGGAAGATGACACAAGGAGGGGCATTCCCACGCTTGCCCTAGACCCGATCCAAAAGTGGACGCAGAGTGCCATAGACATTAATTCACTTTGTATGGAACACGCACTGAGAGCAACTAATGGTCGCTCCAACTCAGATCTCAGGGGAGCGCACATTTATAATAGGGTGGGTCACACCTCCAGAATAGACTACATCATGCTGAATTACAATCTATGGCCGCTCCACCAAGATATGGAAGTTATAGCGTCCTGCGATAGTGACCACAATCCCTTGTCTCTAACCCTTACCGCGCCGTGGCACGGCAGTAAACTGGTCAAAGTCACCTCTGCATGGAAAACATCTCATGAACTTGCTCCTTCAAACTGTGGCAGGCGGTTAAAATGGGCAAAAGTAGCAGCGGACGAGGGCAGGATGGAACGTGCAAAGACTATAATGACAGCAGTGATGTCAAGTTTAGATGCACCGGAAAACACCGATGATACTGTTCTGACGACCTTCACAGAAACCATTTCGGCACTAAGCGAATTGTTTATCATCCCGCAAAACAGGCCAAGGGCCGTAACGAAAGGTGTCTCCAAGTCTAGAGACAAATGGTATTCTTCAGAATGTCGGGATGCCAAATCTGAACTTATTCTTGCTGTAAAATCCAAAGTCCCAGGTAAAATCAGACTTGCCAGGAATCTATATAAAAAAACTATAGCCTCTGCTAAGGAAGTACACGATTCCAACTTCTGGAGTGACCTAATGGAGGCTAGTTCTAAAAAAGACTCAAAGGGGTTCTGGGACCTGATGAGAGCTAGGGATAAGTCCATTGATGCACAACTGACTTGTAACATCCCAGGGGAGGCTTGGTTTGCCCATTTTTCTAAACTATATTCTATCCCTCCAGATGGATCACAACTTAACTTGGATTTCCCACTCAGACTGCCGGTTGCCCTAACAATTAATGATTGCCGCTTCAGTGTAAAGAAAGTAGAGGGGGCAATTAGGTGCCTTGTTACCAACAAAGCTGCTGGCCCAGATGGCATTCCCGGCGATCTGCTGAAGGAAAATGTATGTGTGTGGAGTAGACTAATTGCCTCACTTTTGAACGAGGCTGTAATGGGAGGCTGCCTACCTGATTCTTGGAGGGGTGCTGAGGTCGTCCCAATTTTTAAGAAAGGCTGTCGGGACGACCCAGCCAATTACCGCCCAATTAGTCTGCTCGACTCAACCCAAAAGGTAGCGGGTAAAGTTGTCCTAGGTAGGATCCTCCATTGGGCGGAGGAAAACCAGGTTTTATCAGATTTCCAGGCCGGATTCAGAGCAGGAATAGGTACCATCGAACAGACATTTCGACTATTAATGCTGTATTGGAAAGTGGTTGTATTGGGCAAGGGCAGTCTGTATTTAGTCTTTATAGATTTGCGGACTGCCTTTGACCTGGTACCACGAGCCCAATTGTGGAATACCCTAGAAGGGTTGGGTATCCCTCCATACTTGCTGGGATTGCTTACCAAGTTCCATGAACGCAACTTTGCTCAGATTAGGTGGGGTAACCAGGGGCAAAAAACATCTCGCATTCCTGTAGATAGGGGCGTCCGCCAGGGTTGTGTGCTAGCTCCCACCCTGTTTTCACTATACGTAAACGGAGTGGTTGAGCATCTTCTGCAACATCCATCAGATGCACCCTCCCTGGCTGGCAGAAAAATACCTACGCTCCTATTTGCAGATGACACCCTCCTAATCTCAAAGACCCCTGCTGGCATTCAAAGGTTGCTTTCTAGCTTTAAGGACTTTTGTGACATCAAGGGCCTTGCCATAAACATAAGCAAAACCAAATTCCTTGTTCTGAACCCCCCTAGGAAAACTGTAATTCCCCCTGTCTTAGACTTAGTCCCACTTGAAAGGGTGGAAGAATTTGACTATTTGGGGATACGACTTTCTGTCTCGATGAATTGGAAGTCCCATCACCAAAAAGTCTTCCTGACCCATAAGAGGGTTACAGGGGCCCTGCTAAGAGAACAACGTGCCTCATCCTTAAAACCCATTGGGGCATTATTAGATATCTACAGGGCAAGGGTGGTGAGTGCGGCCTTGTTTGGCGCAGAACTGTGGGGTGTTCAGAGAGTTAACACCTTAACATACCTTGAAAATAACTTCCATAAGGATCTTATGAAGTTACCACATAGTACCCCTACACTCCCCCTCTTGCTTGATGCAGGCACACGCCCAATAAGTGAGCAAGTCAGGCTACGCCCCCTCCTGTTATGGGCCCGGATTTGGAATGTACCACAATTGTGCAGTTATGCTGATGCCCTAAGAGAACTCCTTGCTTTACCTGGCTGGCATAAGGTTGCCTGGCTTAGGGAAGTTAAGCGGCTTCTCTATGAAATAGGTTTAGGGTATGCTTGGGTTAACAGAACAGCTCCATCAAAACAGTTGCTCAAGAAAATCTATTGGTCATGGGCGTCTAATACGAGAATGAGCAATCCTAATCTTTGTAGATCGGCTGTAGAGTTCCTACTAATTAAGGAACTCCCTTGTAGAGAACCCTACCTGGACTTGATCCTTAATCCGTGGGACAGATCGCTGTATTTCAGATTCAGGGTAGGAGTCCTTCCTTTAGGGCAGCTAACTTCAAGTTGGAAGCCTCCACTGCAAACTATACCATACTGCCCTTTTTGTGAATTAAAGGTTGAGTCAACTGCCCATCTGTTGTTTGAATGTCCCGCTTATATAGCGCCCAGGTCCAGATGGCTGAAACCATTATGCAGGAGCCTCGGCACTAGATCGCATTTGGAGGCTTTAGACATATTACGATCTGATGCACGTCCCTTGTTCGCCTGTTGCTTGGCTAAATTTCTGGGCTGGGCATGGCGGATAAGAACTGTAAGGAAACTCCTGCTTCAGTAAATGTTAGTGGATCCAGCCCCTAAGCAGTTTCTATGCCTGGGCAAATAATGTATTAATGTTTTAGCATTGACTTTGTAGACTTTATATTGTCTATTGTTGATCATAATGTATTATTTTTATTCTGTATTGTAATGCTTTTATGATATGTTAATATATCGAAATAAAGCTATTCAACAACTAATCAAATACTTGTGGGGTTTTGTATAGCATAGACCCTGTATTGAGTTACTTCAACTTGGTCTCAAATTGCTTAAGGAAAATGTTACCTAGTGATTTAAAGTGATTTGTCTTGGGTCACCCAATTTGGTCAAGTGGGGAAGCCTGGATTTGAGCCCAGGCAATTGTGTAGTTCAGACACAGAAGGATTACATCCTTCTCTCTTCTATTTAATGTCAAAGGTCAATGCTTTATGTTCACTTATTTTAATCATTAGTAACAATAAGGAGTTATAAATATGCTTACTACATCTAAAGTAAAAACAGCTCTTTAGTTCAGCATGGTTTCAAACATGTTCTGCT
Organism: Lissotriton helveticus; assembly: GCF_964261635.1. Lineage (NCBI taxonomy): Eukaryota > Metazoa > Chordata > Amphibia > Caudata > Salamandridae > Lissotriton > Lissotriton helveticus. The sequence continues at coordinate 1,781,032,631 of NC_136065.1, forward strand.
ATTGTGTTTATGCTCCAGTTTCTATAGACATATTCCAAACAGAAAATCGCCCTTTCAAATCTTATGAATACACTCAGCTATCACTATTCTCAGCTCTCATGCGTTTTAGCAGTTTTTGTCTTATAAGCATTGCGCTAGAGCACAAGCATCAGATCTGCACAGCCAAGCCATTACACTTCCCATACATGGAACTGTGAAAGAATTGGAATATTTCATGAGTGCCCTTTCAGAATACCCTGTCAAAGCCTATATCTTTTTAGAAAATGTATGTAAAAAAAGGGCTGTAACATTCATACTGTACCTATTTTTTTCGAACTTTTATAAGAGAGAACACTCTAGAGCCCTTCTAAAGATGGGGCAGGCTTGCTTGTGGCGCAGTGCGGCTCCAGGAATTCTTCATAAACCATCACCTTAACCCAAGGAGCTATTCACGAATTTCTCACCAGTGGGCCCATAACACTGCAATTCATTTATACACACATTTACTCTGCTCCGAGGATTCAGTGTAGACCAAAGGAGAGCCGCAGGGCTATAACAGAGTGTCTAAACTTAAGATGTTATACATTATTTACATCTGCAGTTTAATTCTAATTCCATGGTTTTTCTCTAAAGTTAAAATGTAAACACCCCACCATTTATTTTCGATGGATCAGCTAGTAAAAGTTAACTAAAGGACAACAAGACCTGCTTAATTCTCCATTTATTTAATTTTTATTTAGAGAGTTAATCTCCTAGCACGATCTCTACGTTTTACGTGAAAGAAAAATTTGGTTATGCATTATTAACCTGAAAGAAAAATTTAATTTAAATAATTCATTTATTAGCATGACAGCTTAGGAAAATAATTCAAAACATATTACCAAGATGTAGAGACGCAGACATCAGCATAGAACAGAATAGTTCCCAAAGAAACACCTCTCTATCTCTCTCGATGTTCCCCTCTCATAGGACTTCGCACCCATTCAAAAGTTAAAGTTCAGAACATTTTTAAAGTCCCTGCACCATAGGAAAATTGTGCAGACCGACAGTATCTCGGGGTGCAAAGATTAAGTCGAAAAGCAAGCTTTTTTCATTGTCCCAAATGTCCTCTTTTATACCCTTTTTCGCTAACGTATCTATCTAAATTCATAACTCTTATGTCCTAGAGTGTCCGTGATTGGTCAATTAAGAGGTGGATGAACATCACCTCTCGCCTTACTGTTCAATTTATGCAGAGTCATCATTATGATTAAAAAAATAGTGGTGCCATTGTTCATGTTCTACTTCCTTTGAAGTGTCCTTTAAATTGTTATTCAGTGCCCCATTCCCACTACTCATCTGCTGACTATCATAAAATTTGGCATCTGCTCCATGCGGCAAGCCACGCTGTCCTTGACCCATACTGCACAGGCATAGGCAGCTCACGCTTTTAGTCGGCGCATGCGTCCTTAGACAGCCACCTCGGAGTCACAGTCAGCTTCCATTTTCTTTTGGTCATATAGGCCTCAATTTAGGAACTATTATAGAAACAAACACAAATAAACGTACATTTGAGAAATAAAGCCCTTCTGTTTACCTCCCCCTTCTAATAATATCCCAGTTAGTATTTATCTAGCTTTAAGCAACACATATGCGTGAATTTACTTACCAATCTTCATGATTTATGCCACAAATAAACAGAAAGCACATTCATGCAATTTCTGATTAGATTAAGTCAAATGCGTACCTTTTATGACGTGATACATGACAAATTAGTAAATTATGCTTGGCAATTACATGCAAATTAATATCCCACGTGTATTTGTGTGTGCATTCTATTCTATGTTGGTTAATTTCAAATCCACACGTTTAGTACATATTACTGTTAAAGAAAGTTATCTTCACAATGGGTATACAAAAATTTGTGTTTCCAACTTGCTCCATCAACTTCCTGTCAGGATCAGCACTCTGCAGGATTTTTTCGCAGCAATAAGCTCCACCTCCGGACCTCCCAAACACCCTGACAGTAGATACACAGGGTGTTCAAGCGATGCGGTGAGAGAAAAACCCCAAATGGGGAAAACCCAAGGAAGGAAAGGAGGGGACAGCAGGGAAAGGATGCTGCAAGACAAAATGAAACAGATTAGTACACTTCCTATGTCTACTCTCAGTAAGGTCTCACTAGAACAGATTATCACCTGTAGAAAGTATGAATCAATCTCCAAACGACGGTACTCTTCCCTTTCCTCCTATCCCTACACAACATAATAAGCACAGTTAGCACACATGATTATGGCAACACCCTGCACACTATAAATAGTTATGATTCATTGCCTTAACATACCCCCAGAGTGAGATCACTCAAAGTAATGTAATTCATACTGCCAATTGCACAGTATTCTGCTTCCAGTAGCCAGCAGATAAGGAAAGTACTAAACCAAAGCAAAAACTGTAGGGGCTATTCCAATTCCGTCGACATCAATTGAATCATTAATATCCAAGAATTTCACATAAGCCTCCTTGATCTCTAACAACCAAATACGGAGAGGTGTAGCGCCAAACCACTTGCCACCCGCTTTGGTAATTGTAATCCAACCCGAGTTCACAATCACTCGTCATTAGTTCATGACGGTAATGAGGAGGTCACCTTCCCCCTTCATTCCGCCACTTGAAGATAAAGCCCCTTCTGATCGGGGCCAACAATCACCAGTCCTGCCCTAGCCAGGGAAGGCATGAAACCAAAAGCAAATCCAGGATCGAGTCACAACCGACTCGCACAGTTTCTGTACATGAGCGCGCGGCGCTCCTTAACCGAGAAGCGAAGGCAAAGATAAAGGTTTACAGAGTACAATACCAAGGCACGTAACTCTAGGGCGGCAGCGCTCCAACTAGCGCCCTTCTCCCTGGATGATGCAGGCGAACCTAGAGCAGCCGCTCCCGCTGGAAACACAGAAAATCACTAGCGCCGAGCAACCCGCCCACCTGCGCTAAATCACGATGAAAGCAAGGGTTCATGGGAGTTGTAGTTCCCGGCCCGTGATAGATGGGAACTGTAGTTTGTTAGGCAGGCGCGATGGCTAATTCCTGACACTTCCCCCTTTGGTGATTTTATCACCAAAATCTCCCAAAATTTAGAAATTTCTTATCTCAACATGTTTCAAATTCTTTTAATAAGTATGTGTTACATATCTGTTTCTTCTAATTTCTTTCTATCTTGATAAAAATTTCTCTTCAAACTGTTACATCTCGATATCACCTTTTTCTCTTTCCCTGTCTTGTTTTTCTTCAATCTCCTTCTTCAAAGACCTTTTAAAATTTCTTCTCTTTTTACATTGACAACTGAATCTCAAAATTAAAATCACTATTATTATTACAGTTACTAGTATTAGTATTTTCCCTATAATAGATCTACTTATTTCATAAAGCCAATTTTTAACTGCTGATAAACTTCTACCAAGTTTCTCAAGAACACCTTCAACTTCCAATGATTCTATTTTTTTATGCACTTGTGTAATATTTGTAATATATCTCTCGATGTTCTGACTTTTATCAGGAATGTAGGTACAACAGTGTTGCACCTTTAAAATTCCACAAAGTCCTCCTTTTTTTGCCAAAATTATATATAAAGCAAGTCGATTTTGCATTCGCTTACTTCTCATAGCAAACATTTCTGTGTTAACCATTAAAAATCCTCCCGCTGTGTCTGTTGACAATCGGTCTACTATTATTGACAATTTTCTTATTCGGTTTGCATTAAATGATATGCCTACTGCTAGTATTAGCGCTCCAAAAACATCCCCTATTATTTCAATTACACTTTCTCTTCTCCTCCGACTTAATGGTTTACCTATTTCATGAATTTCATTAGTACCTCTATCTACATGAAAGATTTTAGGAAAGACCAAGTCAACATAACATGATCTGTACCAGTGATCTGGTAATTTGTAATAAGCCTTGTTCTCACACAAAAAATATATTCCCGGAAAAACTGGGTCATTACCATCTTAAAATCCCAATCCCCCTTTGATAATATAAGTATCTTCACATTGACTTGCACCCACAAAATAATTGTCATACACAGTGTTATCTCTTCGAATACATAATTTCCCTAATAATGGTGTATCTATATCTATAGCCACATTTACATTATGTCCCTCAATATTATTATTTTTTTTCTTTACATTTTTCTCTCATTAGCCTTTACGCCACCCATTTCTAACCAAACGATACCGCCCATGGGTTTTTTATCTCATATGCCGAGACCGTTGACAACCACACTAGTAGTGCCACCCCCTGACCACCTCTCTATATATGCCGCCCTTTGTAAGAGGTTGGTGCATAGGTGAACTCCACCGTCACGTTGAAAACACCACCGGCGAGATAGGCCAAGACCGTAATCATTGGACTAAATTATTTACAGAACCACCTATCCCCTACCCTAAAAAACAAAACACTCTTCACCCAAAGTGTGCCAAAAATAATGTCCAAAATTTACATTTAACTTTTGTCAGACCCAAAGTATCCATTTTAGCTGTGAATCTCATAGCTTGCAACCAGTCTGAGATCCCTGGAGATAGCGGGGACACCCACAATTTACATATCTCTCTACGAGCTAAAAGTATCCCGTAAAATACAAGTTTAACTTTATCATCCATGCTTCTTATCTGCAAATTCAACCTTCCAGTTATAATAAGTTCAGGGCTTACCTTAATAGTATGGTCAATAGCTTGGGATAAACAGCTACTTACTTCCTCCCAAAACTCTTTAATATTTGGACACTCCACGAACATGTGTATATCCTTCTCATTGGGACTTCTGCACTTTGGGCATTCCACCAGCCCTCCAGGCTTGAACTTTGAAAGTCTATGTGGAGACCAGTATGCCCTGTGGAGTGTAAAAAGATGATTTTGCCTTAAATTTGCGGATTTGACAACTTTGTACAACATAGCCATAGTTACTTGCCATTGAGTGTCAGATGCGATGTCCGGCAAGCAATCCCTCCACAGAGTTTCTGGCAGTGAGAACTGGCCGTCCGCCGTCTCCAACATTGACCAGTACCAAAGTCCTACTTCCTTTTTATACACTTGACTTGAGTAGATCTTCTCTTCCAATTCATTCTGTAGTCCCACGATGATTTCAGCTTTACCGGCCCAACTATGAATTTGCAGATATTTAAATTTCGATATAGCCTGCCCCCAAATGGCCGCTCCCTGACTCCACCCAACCAACTTTCCATCCGGAAAAAGATGCCCCCATATTTCTACCCCTGCTGATCTTAGAGGAATAGCCAGGGCGTCTTTGGTCCATGCAGGAGATCGTGGGCTGTCCCAAATGGAAGTATAATATCCATAATACGGGATTTTTAGTAACCTCCTAATCCAGTACCAGAGTTCCGCTGCTTCCCGCAGTACCTTAAGACGCACTTTTTTTAAATACTTTGGATCCGCAAATTTACACAGAAAACCAGATTCCTTATATTGGCAGCTTTTTAGCATTGCTGCCAACAATACACCAATACCCGAGGTCGGTGGAGTGTTCAAAAGAATTCTAAGATTTTTTAACTGAAAAGCCCAACAGTATAACTGAAAATCCGGGGCTGACAACCCCCCTTTAAGCAGTTTTTGCCTTATCTTAGTCCATGAGAGACGAGATCCTTTTGCGGCCCATATAAATGTACTAACCTCACTCTGAAGCTTCTTAAATCATTCTGCTTTAAATGCAAGAGGGATTGTCTCAAATAGAAAATTTAGTTTTGGAAGAACCATCATTTTTATCAAATTTGTGTGGCCATATAAATTAAGAGACAAATGACTCCATCCTCGGAGCATTCCTCCTATTTCTCTTTTAATTCTTACAAAATTAATTTTTGCTAGGTCATCCAAGTTCTGAGTAATCCTAACCCCCAGATATCTCATTTCTAATTTGCGTTTTATAGGGCCAGGATCCAAATTCCAGCTCATAATTTCCGTTTTATCCTCGATAATTTTGTACCCTGAGACAGCTCCAAATTCTTTAGTTATTACTGATATGTTTTCCAGTGTCTGCTGGAGATTGGAAGTATAAATTATAATGTCGTCAGCATATAGACCTATTTTCTTGGACCAGGCTTCTACCGAGAAAGGGAGGATCTTATCAGAACCCCTAATCCTACAGGCCAAAGGCTCTATATAAAGGTCAAACAATAAAGGGGATAAGGGACATCCCTGCCTGGTGCCCCGCATTACTTTAATCGAATTAGTTAGGATCCCATTAATCAATACTCTAGAGGTGGGAGAATTATACAGTGATAGAAGTGTGTTAGTAAAATATGAACCCAGGTCTAAATGAGTCAAAAGTGCTTTTAAAAAGATCCAATTTACTCAGTCAAACGCCTTAGCAGCGTCAAGCGCTATTACTGCTAGTGGGAGTTTATATGTTGAGGCCAAATCTACTGTACCTATTAGAGAAAAAGTGAGTTCCTTAAGGAACCTACCTTTAATGAAGCCTTTCTGATCTTCCTGCACTAGTTTAGGAATAACCAAACTAAGCCTATCCGCCATTATCTTTGCAAATACTTTATAATCGCAATTTAACAGCGAGATAGGCCTATACGAATTAGGATCACTTGGTGGTTTCCCAGTTTTTGCAATTAAAACAATAGTTGCCTCATTCCACGAGTCCGGCAACCCCGCCTTTCCTCGAAAAATATCATTAAATAGCTGAACCAATAGAGGCAAGGTGCTTTCCATAAATACTTTATAGACCTCAACTGGTAGACCATCAGGCCCAGGAGCCTTCCCTCTCTTAGCTGATCTTATAGCCTTTTCTACCTCAGTTGAGAGTATCTCTCCGTTCAATACCTGTTTTAACTTTTTTAGTTGGAAGCGGATCCACCAGCCTCAACCATTTCGCTATTTCCAAAGTACCAGGATTCAAATCGTCCTTATACACGTTTGAAAAGTACTCAAAGAATGCATCCGCAATACCCTTGCTCTCAGTAATAGGCTCACTCATACCTGGCAACTTCAATACTTTAATAAAATTACGTACTAGATCTTTCTTGGCCTTCCAAGCCAATAGCTTTCCGCACCCTTCACTATAACTGAAATGGGCCAACTGACTGGATTCCCATTTCTCTCTAATTCTGTGGTTAATAACTGCTATTAGATCCAGTTTTAACACCTCTTGATCTTTCAGCATCTGCTCTTCCATTATACCTTCACAGGAATTGATACTAACCTCTAATTCTCGAATATTCTTTTCCAAATCAGTAATTTTATTAAAATAGGTTCTTCGTTTTTTTTCTCCCTGGGCACCCAGTCTGCCCCTCAAAAAGGCTTTACAAGTCTCCCATACTGTCTCTATCTTTGCAGTGCCTAAGTTTGCATCCAAAAAAACCTCTAACTCTGAACTAATAAATTGCAAGCACTCTTGATCTAAAAGTACTGTGCGATCCAGCCTCCAGGTTGTTTCTGCTTCAGATGTTTTAATTTTAATATTAAGTGTAATGGCCGAGTGGTCAGAGATATGAACGCCTACATGTCCCACTGCTGTAACTGAATCTTTTAACCTTAAATCCAACAACACATAATCGATCCGAGATTTATGCTTATATTTCTTATTATAATATGTAAATCCTAACTGTTGTCCATGATTAAATCTCCAAATATCACACAACCCAAACTGAGTCATCAGCAATCTTATTCTGTTTGACATTCTGGGATTCATAAGCCCACGTGAGTTTACAGATCGATCTAATTTATAATCCAGAACTGCATTGAAATCCCCGGCCATTATAATTTTACCAGCAGATCCTAACAATTCCCTAGCCAGAGTGTCCAGAGAATCTACTTCATCAAGATTTGGGCCATAATATCCAACTATGGTTAGTAACTCAGAATCAATTCTTGCGCTTAAAATGAGCCATCTACCTTTTGGGTCTGCTAAAAAAAATTCTAGACAAAAATGAACCCCATGTCTAACCAAAACAGCAACACCCTTTGTAACTATGGTCTGCGAAGTACAAAACCCATGTGCAACCCACCTTTGACCCTGCATGACCTCCTTACACTCTATTGAGGTCAAATGCGTCTATTGCAAAATTATGATATGGGCCTTTGAATCCTCTAAATATTTTAATATTACTCGTCTCCTAGATTTTGTACGTAGTCCGTTGACATTCCATGACAAACATTTTAAATCACCTGTACTAGCCCCACTCATATTGATCTCTAAAAAACATAACACACATTTTGGTGGTCGCTAAGCTTCTAGGGACTTTTTTCCCCCTTCCCCCCCTCCCACCTTCCCCCCCCTACCATCCCTACCCCCCCAACTACTCCTACCCACCCCTCCCGTGGAAAACCCTACCATCCTCCCTTTGGCCAAGGCCATTTGGGTGCTTTTCCGTGGCGGTGCATCATATTTTATTATAACATTTTACACCAATGAACACAGGCTTAATAGTTAACCTTGTATCAAAATGTATCTTATACGGCAGCTTGCCGGGTCATATCTTGACATTGCTCAATAAATGCATCAACCTCCTCTACTACCCGGAAATTGTGGATCTTGTTCCACCACATTACTTTTAAAAAGGCTGGAAATTTTAATTGAACTGTAGCCCCCAAAGCCCTAAGTGGTTCTATGCGTTTGCCTAGCTCCCACTGCCTGTTAGCTGTGACTGGTGACAGATCAGACCTCACCTCAATTTTTACCCCGTCCACCAAGACATTCTTTTTCTTCAAAAAAACTGACAACATTTTTTCTTTTCAACTAAATGTCAGAAAATGTATCAAAACTTTTCTTGGCTTGGTACGGTTAGCATTTAATCTAAAAGGATCTCGGTGGACCCTCTGTATATCTGCATAGATCGTCTCTTCGTCCTCTTCCAGTTCCAGCTCAGATTTTAAAAGATGGGCTACAAATTTTTTAATGTCAGCCCCTTCTTTTCCTTCCGGCAATTTCAGTATCTTTAAGTTGTTTCGCCTCTGCATATTTTCAAGTCTCTCCATTCGGTCTTCCTGCGCCCTTTCTCTGAACTTAATTTCCTCGATCTCTCTATAGTTGTCTGCAACAGAATCTCGGAGCTCCTTTGCCTCAACCTCTAAAACTACCAAACGTGAGCTCAACTCGCTAAATTTAGTCTCCAAGCTAGTACATGAAGCACATATATTCTCCTGAATCGCCTTAGACTCCTCAAACCCTTTATGCATATCCAAGTCCAATTTCTTCAAAAGGGCTATTATTGCCATATCAGAATTTTCCCCTCTATTCAGGTCTGAGGAAGTCAGCTCATTCACTGCCCCCGAATTCGAATCCGACAAAATCATCTCATTTATTTCCTCAAGTCCTGGCACTGCCGGCACTTTACCCATGTCCACCAGGTCTTCCCCCTCCATATCGGCCACAAGAAGCTGATATCGATTAGGACTTAAAACACCAGACCAATCTATAGCAGTAGTTTCTATCAGTAAAGCACTGGCCCCCTCGTCCCCTGATGCCGGTGTCACACTTTCGGCAGAATTTACCAAGTTGGGCTTCAATATTAAAGTTTTAGGGATAACCTTAAAAAAAGAGTTAAGTGAGGGCGTTGTGTTGATTCTTTTCTCCAAAATACTAGTTTTCTTGCTATTATATTTGTTAACTGTTTTTTTCTTTATAGTTTTCTTGAAATTAACCTCACGTGAGTTTTTATTTTTTCCCTTGATGGGGGTGAGAGCCTTATCCTCCCCTTGCGCCCTAACAGTATCCGGAGCTGCAGTAATTTTTGCCGCGCTCCGCAATTTATATCCAGACACCTCAAATCCCACTACGTCTGCTGCTTGCTTATGTTCTAACAAACCCCCACGCTCCTCATTGAAGTCTAAAATCTTGAAGTCTAAAGAGCCTCCATTACTGGTTTTATTAGGTTTGTTAGTCAATGAATTACACTTGCCTAGAGCAGTCCCTGATTCGATACCTCTACCAATGCCACCTCTGCCTTTATAACCTACTCTTGCTGCTGCTCGGCGCCCCCTCCCAAGCTCATGTGCTGCTCTCCCCCAACAACCAGCTACCTTCGTGGGCTCGACTGAACCCACACCACGCGCCTCCTCCGTTTCCACTGCTTCCTCCAGCACATCCAGTCTGTCCTCACACCGAGGGCTATCTGAACCCTCTGCCGCCATACAACTCTGCTGCAACTCGTTCACTTTGCCCCTATATCCTTGATATCACAGCTACAATCTCCGAAAAGAAAACAACCTCAGCACCCGTAACCTGGAAAAAACAATTCGGGCGCTTTAAAGAGAACGGGCGGAAATGCTCCAGAAGCCGCCGCTTGTACTTTTTGAGCCTCTGAGCCTAGTTGAGAAGCCGCTGCCTGCAATCTCTCCTGCCGCCACGCAATTCCGTGGCAATTCCGTGGCAGCGCGTTCTCCCTCTCTGCGGGGAAAGACGCGGCAGGAAACGCTGCCGCGGTGAACGCCGACTCCACCGACTCAGCCTCCAACCTCCGAAGCCTCAGCGCCTCAGTGCCAGTAACTGAAAAAAAATTAGCAGAAATGCTCCAAGAACCTCCACCTGTGCTCGCCTACAGTCGCTCACACCGCCACTCCTCCAAACACCCGCGACCCGCTGTTAGCCCTCCGCCATGTTTTCCCCCTCTGTCCCTCAATATTATTGTCTGAAAATGCCCACTTTGTAGATTTATTCTGTTTCACTTTTTCCCGTCGCTTATATTGCTGTCTTCTTTCCTCAACCATGTTTAGAAAAACTTTCTCTTCATTTCTCATTTAATAAGTCAAATTATGTTTAAAGGCATAATCATGTGTCAATTCTTATGTTTCTAAGAAATATTCTCAAAACATTTTTGCAGGCTTAATTTTAGTTAGTTCAGCAACAATTTTCAATTTTACAAATATATCGTCAGAATTAAGAATAATAATATTCTAACTTTCCAGTTCTATAAAATAAACTTATTACACTACAGGTTATTCCATATGTTAATGGTAAATGATGGTAAGTCACACCCTCGGAAACAGATGCTGGTAATTTCACACAGACATAACAGTCACTGGCATCCATTGTTCTTAAATATTCAGATAATAATCTCGAAAAAGTATTTTTAGAAAAATCGCTAAGTGACTTATCTTGATGAATTTCCGGCCTATATAAATGTAATTTTTCATTTTTTAACTCATCATTCTTATCTTTTCAAGCTCTCATTTGCCTTCAATTTTCCAAAATCAGGTCTAAAAGGAATGATAAAAGCAAGAATTAACCATATTAACATCAATATTCCAGTGCAAAGTAATCACATAACCACATGCTACACCATTTTCTAAAAGTAGAACACTTAGATTTAGTCACTTAATTAGTAGCCATTTCTTTTCTTATATATATATATATATATATATATATATATATATATATATATATATATATATATATATATATACATATATATATATATATATATATATTTATATATATATATATATATATATATATATATATATATATATATATATATATATATTCACTGAAAAAACCATAGGTTATAGACCATATATAGTTAGGAATTAGCATTTACAAAACCTTGAAAATTCACTGAAAAAACCATAGGTTATAGACCATATATAGTTAGGAATTAGCATTTACAAAACCTTATTTTACTCACACAAAACCATTGAAATTCCATATATAGTTAGTTGCACTAACTATATATCGCGCACCCGCAATCCACTGCTGATGATGTCACATATTACATCATTCATGACATGGTCAGTGACATCACTGATGACATCACTGATGACATCTCAGATGACATCACTGATGACATCATCTAGTGTCTGTGTGTTTTTGTAAAGTTTAAATACGTTTTACATATTGAAGAATGACTGGATGTATGGAAGACTGAGTGTGTGTGTGGCTGGCTGGGAGGTGTGTGACTGTGCATATCAATGTGTACTTGTATCAGTGATTGTATAAGAGAGTAAGTATGTGTTAGTATATGTGTGAAAAGTATGGTGTTCTGTGTTTAACTATAGATGAGGAAATCGAAGTGTGATTGATTCTTCACAGGACTGACTAGGTGTATGAGTGCATATGATAGTGTTCTAATAATAACTGACTGTATGTATGAGTAATTGTATGGGTGAATGAGTGAATGTGTGTGTAGACGTACGAATCAGTGAGTGCGTATGTAGTAACTGGTATTGGTGTGTCATGATGTCATCAGTGATGTCATTTGAGATGTCATCAGTGATGTCATTTCAGATGTCATTAGTGATGTCATCAGTGATGTCACTGAAGTATGGTGTTCTGTGTTTAACTGTATAGATGAAGAAATGGAAGTGTGATTGATTCTTTACAGGACTGACTTGGTGTGTGAGTAACTCCATGGATGAGTGGCAGTGTGTGACTGTCTGCATAGGTGTATGAGTGCATATGATAGTGTTGTAATAATAAGTGACTGTATGTATGAGTCATTGTATGGGTGAATGAGTGAATGTGTGTGTAGACGTAGGAATCAGTGAGTGCGTATGTAGTAACTGGTATTGGTGTGTCATGATGTCATCAGTGATGTCATTTGAGATGTCATCAGTGATGTCATCAGTGATGTCATTTGAGATGTCATCAGTGATGTCATCAGTGATGTCACTGACCATGTCATGAATGATGTAATATGTGACATCATCAGCAGTGGATTGCGGGTGCGCGATATATAGTTAGTGCAACTAACTATATATGGAATTTCAATGGTTTTGTGTGAGTAAAATAAGGTTTTGTAAATGCTAATTCCTAACTATATATGGTCTATAACCTATGGTTTTTTCAGTGAATTTTCAAGGTTTTGTAAATGCTAATTCCTAACTATATATGGTCTATAACCTATGGTTTTTTCAGTGAATTTCATTGGTTTTTTAACAGCTAATATCTGTAGCTGTAAAATGTAATCTTCTGTAAATCCAAAAATATATTTTATATGTTTATGAATAATTTTTTTTTAAAATATTTTTTTTTCTTCGTTCCCGCTTCGCGAATCGGGAAGCTTCCCGTTAGCTGACCTTGATGCCGCGAAATAGACCGCGAGCCGGTAAACGTTTCTTTACCGCAAGTGCCGCGTTAGAAAACAACATCGTGACGCCTCCCGTCCGCATGACGTTTCACGTTGTCGCGTGATACGTCATATGACGTGCTACGTTAGCGAACTGGTACGCGAAGCGAGTCGCAAAGCGCAGGTTTCTGGAAGCAAACCGGGAGGCCCTGCAAAGCGCTTAACGTAAACACAGCAAGTCATGTGACTTGGTAATAACACTTTTCATTGGTTCATTTCACTTTTGGTTTCCTAATGATGTAAGACTAGGTCATATAATCTAAAATGAACACTTTTGATTGGTTGAGAACTCTTGTTTTTCCCAAATGATGAAAATCCCTCCTTCTTTCCTCACTCTGACTTTCATCATTGTGAGAGAAAGACCCTTTGTGATCACTGAGCAATGGCTTCTTTAGTAGCTTCAGCTGGTGCTTCCCCACCACCTCCACCACATCCAAGGAAGAGTGGACCACCTGCTCAAGTTATAATTCAGCAAGAAGAGGAAGAAGAGGAACAGGAGGAAGAGCACGAAGAGAGGCAGTTTTTGCCTGAGGAACCCAGGACGTCTCACCGGAAAGAAAACTTCATTTGGCAATTTTTTTAAATTCCCAAAGGTCAGAAAAAAGTAAATGCAAGATACGTAACTTGCCTTATATGTCAAGATAGACTGTCCAGAGGAACCGAGAAAAAATACAGTTTCGGAAACTACACAATGCATCGCCATATGACTAGGTGGCATCCTAACAACTACAGTGCTGCACAGTTTCGGAACGACCTAGATAATCTCCCTATTATGGCCAGAAGATCTGTTGTACCGGAAGTAACGGGACCAGAGGGCAGGGAGATGGTGCCAAATATACAAATGAGATTTGGTGAAGTAAAACACATCTGCGTATTTTGCGATGGATTCATTTGCTACGGAGAAAGAAGCATCACTCTGATCAACAGAGCTATTGACTATCATATGCAAGTTTGTACGAAATGCCCAAAATAATAAATACTTTTTTTTTTTTTGTTGCTCCTGTTGAGCCCTTTACAATGAATCGTTTTCATTGCCCCCTCCAAGAAAAACCCCAAAAAATATAAAACTGTTCAGAAAAATTCAAAAAAAGTAAAAAAATGTTCTGAAAAATAATAAAAAAAATATAAAACAACAAAAACAATTAAAAAAAAAGTTCTTTTCAGAACTACCTCCCCGTTATTAAAAGATTGGTACAATATTTGGAACTGTGCCAACCTCTATTTCTCTTAGTTCGCTTCCCAGTTCGCTCGCCGGTACGCAAACCGGAAGCGAACCAAAAACAGTAAGTATAAGGGAAGGAAACAGAGACTTATGTTAAAAGAAAGACAGCTATAGGGGAGTAAACTAGAGATACTATTACCCGTAATCCACTGCTGATGATGTCACATATTACATCATTCATGACATGCTCAGTGACATCATCAGCAGAGGATTGCGGGTTTTTTGACAACGTGCCTTATCCACGGTTTAATAACGCTGCCTTTTGCTTTATATAAGTTTTCAAATTGTATGAAATATATACCAATAGGTCGTTATGAACCTTTAGGTAGTGCTTTTCTTCATGAGGTCTGGTCGCTTCCATACACATACAGATGTTTCAAAGATGATCAAGAAGTTTATCTGAATGGAGAGGAATGCACTGAGACGCCAGATCATTCACTAATGTGTAGGCACATACAGTTACACGGTTCATGCAACAAACACCGACCAAATATGGCTTGCGTGTTGCAAGGCACGCCAGTTCCTGCTATCATCCCCACGTTCAAGTTGTTGGAAAATGGTAGTTATTTGATGCTCAATAAAGAAGATTGTTCTGAGTTAATTAAAAGTATTCCTTTTATGGTAACAGTAAGTGAACGGGTTATTTGCTGCAGAAATGTTCTATTTCCTCCCACACATGAACATAGGGAGTTTTCAATCTGGCCACAAATACCAACCTTGGGAGAGATTTCAACGGCATGGCAAGAATAAGAGCTCTTTTGTCTCAGAGAGAGGTGGCCTTGAGTTCGGCCCGTGAAACTTTCGTGCTTCACATAGCGAACACCCGTACAGAGGTGCAGACCCTTCTCAATTCAGATTTGCCTTTCAATTTCAGCAAGATGGTTCGGACTATCTTTAACGCATCCTCCACAAAGACCCTGGCGCACTTTTTTAAAGTTGTTACCAGTGGTCTCGTGACTTCATTTGAGAAAATCTTTGGAGTCATCCCTGCTTTCTTTCATTCTATTTTCTCCACTCTGCTTCGTGGATTGGCATTTTTACTTGCATTACCAGCGGACGCTCTTGTGCTTTTTTACATTTTTAAATATGGATGTCCCTCCTATGCAACCTCCCACCCTGCAGCTGCTGACACTGTTCCGCAATCGCATGCTAGAATATTATGGCACAATGCCGTTGGCGATATTAAGCACGGCATATGGATTATCTTTTCGATTCTCCTACTTCACCTGTGTCCAGCCTGTATTTCACTGCCTGACCTGTGATTTCGATTGGGCCATTGATTTGTGTCTCTGCGGACCGGTTTCTCCTGACGTCGACTTTAATCAGCTGATGACTCCTATCATTACTCACGAGTTGGTTTGTCCTGGCGAAAGGATTATGGCTGTGGCATTGATGCATGGACTACTTGGTCCCTGGAATTTACTGGCGGCAGCACAGTCTTTCTTGGAACAGAGCTTTCTTGAAAACCCACCGAGCTGTCCTCTGATGGTGATAGAGGATCCGGTGCTGGGAGAGCACGTATGTTCTTTTCCGCTTTTAAATTGGATGGCTGAACTGTTTTCGGATGAAGACGGTGACTTCCTATTGGAGGCTGTTGCAGCTTATTTTGCATACACAGTTATGTCATAGACCTTTTTCATGTTTGATATGCTGAGTACTAGCATTTCATTGACAATTCATTGACTTATTTGTCAAGTTTTTATTATTTACCTTGCCTATTGGCTTAAGACTCGATAAAGTACTTGGCTGTTTTATTTTTCTTTAGCATTAAATTTTCCTAGTTTTTAATGCTTTACCTTGCGGACCGTCCACATATAAACTTGCAATCTGCTCTCATGAGATGGCACTTCTATTATCTTATTCAGTTCGTTTCCGGATCATGGGGAGGTGTCATCTAGGTCCTGGATATCTTTACACCGTGTTAAGTTAGCATGGGCTCATTACCGGTTTAAACGCCATTTTTACTTTTTTGCAACTTCTGCACACGACACTTAGTTGTTGCTTTAGCTTTCCACCTAGTAGTTCATCGTGGTTTACATGAGAATAATATGTTATTGCTCTACTATCTGCTTTGCTTGTTAAACTATATCTGTACAGCGAGTGCTAAAGTTTCAAGAACAACACGATACAGAATTGTTATGAGGTCTGATCTCCACGACTTCATACTCATAACATAAGTGCAACTTCTGCCAATTCTGGGCATGAGGCGGGTTTTATATTGCTTTGCCGAACACACATACACAACAGTTGATGCGGTTCACATGAAGAGAGAGCTGGTGTATGCTGATGTGATTCCTTCAAATCTAAGACACTAAAGTATGGGCACGCCCTAAACCAACACAAAGAGACCTTCTTAGCAAATAATATAATATGTGTATTAGGGAGGGTGAGATATAAGCAGCCGCGGGCCGTGGAGGGAGTTACGGTGAGGCAGGGAGGCGGGGAGGGGGAGAAGCAGGGTGGAGCCCTCTCTACCCTGCCCCTCCCCCTCCCCGCCTCCCTGCCCCACCGTAACTCCCTCCACGGCCCGCGGCTGCTTATAAGTGTTGCTAACTCTTATTCATTTACAGCATGTTAACATACTGTCACCATTCGCTTTTTATGTACTAGTAACTATGCTGGTAATTTTGCTACTGATAATATGTGTACTTGTATTCTCCACCCTGCTTCTCCCCCTCCCCGCCTCCCTGCCTCACCGTAACTCCCTCCACGGCCCGCGGCTGCTTATAAGTGTTGCTAACTCTTATTCATTTACAGCATGTTAACATACTATCACCATTCGCTTTTTATGTACTAGTAACTATGCTGGTAATTTTGCTACTGATAATATGTGTACTTGTATTATCTAAGATACTACGCCTGAGAAGACGGCATTAGTAAATAAACATTTCAAATACACATGTGTTCTTCTTAACTCCATGTTCTGGTTTCTAAGAAATATATAACGACCGACTGTTCATGAGTTCCACGTATCCTGAGGTACTATAAGTTCATATTCTAGATTGTCTAAACATTGAGAGTTTGTTATATCCAATGTGACACTGTACCTAGCTTGCTAAGGGGTTTTTGATTACTAACGTGAGTTTTGGGACACCCTAATTCGCCGAGGTTCCAATCCTCTGTCCACAGTTCTGTGTGAGAACAGAAACCCTGCGACAGGGGCACCCCCGACCCTTGCTGGAGCTTCATCACACTTGCGATACAACTCCAGCAATGCGCCACCTTTACGGCACAGATACATCACGCATCTGTGCTGTTTTTGCCCCATGATGCGCCGCATTGTAAATGCAGCACACCATAGATGACGGAACAGCGGCACAGAATGACTAACACATCCCTGGTGATGCGCCAGTCATCATAAATGTATCCCTATGCTTCTTATCTTGTTAGAGATGAACCGCCATATGTATCATCAAAGTTTTTTGCATTTCCTAAATAGCGAACTTTAAGGAATAAATAGCGATTCTTTA
This sequence comes from Lissotriton helveticus, assembly GCF_964261635.1. Taxonomy (NCBI): domain Eukaryota; kingdom Metazoa; phylum Chordata; class Amphibia; order Caudata; family Salamandridae; genus Lissotriton; species Lissotriton helveticus. Next base: position 1,781,050,362 of record NC_136065.1, read on the forward strand.
CCATTCCTAGTTTGCGATTAGCTATTTGCTAATTACAAATTACCCATTCATTTCCTTCATTTCCATAGGGCGGTTGGACTCACTTTTAGCTCGAACGGCTGAATGGATTTCCACGAAACTTGGCAAAATTGTAGGGACTGGTAGCCCGATGTGCCTTTGCTATGTCTCAAGATATATGCTCCAGTGGTTTTTACGAAAATTAACTTTGAAAAATATATATTGGGCTACATTGGCCTATATATATGTTGGAGCCCAAATGTAGCCCAATGTAGCCCAATGAAGCCCAATGTAGCCCAATGTAGCCCAAAGATGGCCGCCAGACACACAAAAAAACAAATGTAGCCCAAATATCAGCCAGATGTAGCCCAACTATAGCCCAGTGACAGAATGACCAATCAGCTTCGCAAACCTCCGTTACGCGAAGCGGAGCGCTGTTACAGATATATATCTTTTTTTGAACGTTAATTTCTCAAAATCCACTGGAGCACATATATTGAGACCTAGCAAAGGCACATCGGGCTACCAGTCCCTAATATTTTGCCAAGTTTCGTGCAAATCCATTCAGCCGTTCGATTATTATTATTATTTTTTTTTTTGCCCCGCGGGGCCCTTTTAAAACCTCCACATCAAACCTAGGGGGTCAGCGAGGATCTACTATGCCCCCTTATGGTCATTTCCCCCTTCGTTTTGGCCTCCTCTTGTCTCTCGATCCTACCGAGAGACAAGATGGCGGCCGCTACGGACTTTTTGGAATGTTGACAGACGCCAGAGAACCAATCAGCTTCGCTTCACAAAGCTCCGTTGCGCGCAAAGTACGCGTCCTGGGACGCTGCCCGGTCCGCTGTTACAGATATATATCTTTTTTTAAACGTTAATTTCTCAAAATCCACTGTAGCACATATATTGAGACCTACAAAAGGCACATCGGGCTACCAGTCCCTACAAAGTTTCGTGCAAATCCATTCAGCCGTTCGGGCTAAAAGTGAGGCCAACCGCCCTATGGAAAACTCAATGTTAAAAACACGTTTTGGGACCCCCCTTTTTTCTCAGCCCCCCCTTGACGAACCCCCCCCGAATTTTCAAGGGCTGCTCAGAAACAAAATGTGCCATTTTCCTGAAAATTTCAGCCAATTCCGTCCACAAACGCCAAAGTTATTAGACATAGAATTTTCAAAAATCCCATAGAGAAAAAATCCTAACTATATATACCTACTGGCGACCGCCAGTAGGTAATATATATATATATATATATATATAAAAAAATATATATATATACACCCTTTCTTTTCACGGTTTCTCCAAACCTCTTAAGAAATCTTTTTTCTTTCTGTGTATCACAGTTTACTCACTTTCTTTCTCAACACCTGGACAATGCATATTTTCCCGGCTGCTGTTTACTTCACTTATTGGAGGCAGCAATATGTAGGTCCACTTAGGTGATTTATATTTTTGATTTGGTCTTCTCACTCTTTTTGGCCTTTGCACAACCTCTATTTTCTTTCCCTACATCTCCTTTTGACTGGTTATTTCATTCACTTGATCTTCTTGTACTTTTGCTTTGTTAACCAGTTTAATTTTCAGTCCATCAGTTTCTTTAGGCCAATTATCTCCTTTTCAAACTCTTTTTATTTCAGGTTCAGTAGTGTTTCGCTCCACTCTCCAAGTTCTTTTTCTTGAACTTCTCCTTAATTGAGTGACATCATCACTGTCATCTGTCTCTGTTTCAGATCTTTCTATAGTTTCATTTATAATGAATTTTACAGGATCTGATTCTTTTTCTGAACTTATTTTCTCTATGGTCAGTTCTTTCACTCTGTTAGGAACTTCTCCAGAGCTGGTACTTGGAAGCTCATCCTCATCGTGAGTTATTTCCCTTTCACCAGTTTTGAGATTTTAGTTCCTGCTTTCCGAGCTTTCAGACTGACCTTCAATATTTTCTTGATTACCAGTTTTATTTTCACTTAGCTCAGTGTCCTTACTGGTATCAGTCTCTACCAAATCTTGACTTACAGGTCAATCTTCAAAATTTGGTATTTCAACAATTTCATTTTCTCCTTCTGATGCTGAGCTAGTATCTGATATCTCCAGATGTCGACGAACAGGTTGAGCTTCATTATCTGGATCTTTTTCTGGTTCACCCTCAGAGTCTGAGTCAGTGGCGCTTTCACTTTCCTCCTGCAGATTTTCAGGCTCAGGCACACAAATAGTGTGGCTGGCGTGCACCCACCTTTTGACTCCAGCACATTTAACTGCAGTGGTACTAACCAGAATGACTTGTCGAGGCTTTTGCCAGCGAGGCACTAGACAGTTTCTTCTCCTATGAACCTTTATCCGAACCCAAATCTCCAGTTTCTAGATCATGAGCTGGATGTTTTTCTTTCATTTGTGCCTCAGTTCCCACCTGATGGAACACAGAAGTTACTACGTCAGACAGATGCAGTAATCCAGTATGATATCATCATTTATACTTAACAGTTTATCAACTGGTACAAATGCTTGTCTCATTACTCTTCCCATCAAAATCTCATTGGGACTTAATCCTGTTCTTTTGTCAGGAGTACTTCTCAGGGTCATTAGAACATGTGGCAGTGCATCGGGCCATTTTAGTCCTGTGGCCAAACACATTTTTGCAATTCTGTTTTTTATTGTTCCATTTTCTTGTTCAACCACCCCTGAAGCTTCTGGTCTGGAAGCACAGTGTAACTTTTGACGAATGTCCAGTGCTTCACAAATCATTTGCATTAGTTCATTATGGAAATGAGTTCCACGATCTGTTTCAATTGTTACTGGGAAACCGTAGCGTGGTATTATCTCTTGTAACAGGAGTTTGGCAACTGTCACTCTATCGTTCCTCCTAGTGGGGAAAGCTTCAACCCATCATGAAAATAGACAAATGATCACAAGTGCATACCTAAGTCTGTTACATGGTGGTAATTTAATAAAATCCAACTGCATTCTTGTAAATGGACCTCCCTCCCGTCCTATGGTTCCCAAACTCACAACAGTTTTCCTTCTTGGGTTTAATTGCTGGCACACGAAACCCCTCTGACACAGACTCTCGGCAATCATCCTAAATTTAGGATTATTCCATGTCTGTCTAAACATCCTGATCATAGCGTCTCTTCCAATGTGTGCTTGACCATGATATATGTGGGCCATATTTGAGATCATGTTATCAGGCATTACTGGTCTTTTATCTTTGTAAAACTAAATTTCATCTTCTTCTCTTTGTCTACATCCTGCTTTGAATCAATTATCTTTTTCTTCTTCACTAGCTTCTTCCTGCATTTGTTTTACCTCCTGCCATGTCTCAACTACTGTGGTTAGCAGCAAAGACTTGAAACATGTTCAGTTTAGCTATCCCGATTTATGGATGCAATATTTTTAGCACAGTATTTTGCAATTGAATCTACGTATTTGTTACCGCGAGTGGTGTAATCATCTCCTTTTTATGAGCTCTACATTTCACGACAGCTATCTTGTCTGGTAATTGAATGGCATCAATTAACATTTTCACAAACTCAGCATTTCTAATGGGGGATCCTGCCGAAGTCATTTAACCACTTTGGGACCACAGTTGACCATAATCATGGACAACCCCAAATCCATACTGACTGTCAGTCACTAAGGTGACCCTTATCTCTTTTCCCAACTCACATGCTCGAATTAAAGCAATCAAATCCGCAATTTGAGCTGAACGGATTACTTTCAAACAAGATGCTTCTAGGACATCTGCAACTGTACAAACAGCATATGCAGTGCTCAGTACACCTTCATCTGTTCTCAAACATAATCCATCAACAAACATCACATAATCAGATTCAGGCAATAGTACATCTTTGATATCAGGCCTTGGTTTGGTACAGTATTCTAGAACATCCAAACATGTGTGATCCACTTCATCTCTTACTTCCACATTCATGACATCAGGTAATAATGTAGATGGATTCACATTTACACATCTTGAAATTGTTACGTTGTCTGCACCTAGAATCGTTTTCTCATATTTTGTCATTCTATTATTGGTAAGGTACTGTGTTTTGGTTCTAGTGAGGAGAATCTCCTCCGAATGAGGTACACACAATCTCAAAGGAAATCCCATCACTATACCTTCACTTTGTTCAAGACTCATACTTGTAGCAGCTACTGCTTTTAAGCATCCCGGCAACACTCTTGCAACAGGATCTAAAACAGCAGAAAAGAATGCAATTGGCTTTCTCAGTTTTCCATGCCTCTGTATTAGAACCGACAATGCACATCCTTCGCTCTCACTGCAATATAGTTCAAATTCTTTTTCATAATCTGGCATTCCCAATGCTGGTGCTTGATATAGACTTGTTTTTAGCTGCTCAAAAGCTTCCAGTTCTGCCTTATTCAGTATTATTGGATCTTTTACGTCTGCTTTTGTCAATCTTTGTAAGGGTTTAGCTATTAGTGAAAATCCACTAATCCATTGTCGACAGTATCCAACCATTCCAAGTAACATTCTCACTTGTCTCTGTGTTTTTGGAGGTTTCATTCCTTGATTCATTCTATTCTTTCTATTGTGACTTGTCTAATTCCGTTAGCAATCTTGTGGCCCAAATATTGTACCTCTTTCTGACAAAATTGTAGCTTTGATGGTGACACTTTATGTCCTTCTTCTGCCAGATGATTTAACAGTGCAATAGTGTCTTAAACACATGCATCTTTTGTTTTAGATGCCACTAACAAATTGTCAATGTACTGTGCTAGAACTGACTCTCCAGGCATACTTAAACTTTCTAAGGATTTCCTTAACAATTGATTAAAGATAGAGGGACTTTCAGTATACCCCTGAGGAATTCGGCACCATGCCAAATATGCAGTCTCTGAATCGGCTGGCTTTCAGGGTGCAATGGAACAGTGAAGAACGCATTACATAGATCAATGACTGTATACCATTCTGCATCATATGGAATTTGGAATAGAATTACTGCTGGGTTTGGCACAATTGGACAACATGGAACAACAATTTTATTTACCCTTCTCATATCCTGTACTATTCTGAATGTTCCGTTAGGCTTTTTCAATTCCATTATAGGTGAATTACAAGGACTGCTTTCTATTTCTCTCAAAATTCCTTGCTCAATCATTTTATTGATCACTGGTGTTATTCCTTCAATTGTTTCAGCTGTCAGCTTATTCCTTCTTTCACAGAAACCTTCACAGAATCTACATTTTTCTACATCTACGTCTGGAGTTTGAAACTCAATGCCATCTGGTGAACAGTAAATGGCACAGTTCATTTTGCACAGTATATCCCTTCCAAGAAGATTAACAGGACTACTGTTGCACACTACAAATCGATGCGTGTGTTTGAAGTTTTCCAATTTCTATTGCAATTGGTTTTGTTAAGGACATTTTAATCTGCTGATTAACTACACCTACAACTTGAATGTGTTCACCCGAGAGAGGAAGATTTTGAATTTCCACTGATCTAACAGTAGAACGGGTAGCACCTGTGTCCACTAGGAAAGCCACATCTACATCATTCACCTTCCCATTCACATATGGACCAGACTGATCTACCTCTAGAGTAGCGCCAAGTACGCACTCTTCTCACTCTCTCAGGCACCGTCAGAAACTGTCATCCGACTCACTTCCGTCTTCTTTCAGCCAATATTGCAGACTCACATGCACTCTGGGATTTCTTGTTAGCTAATCTTCTGCGCAGAATGCTGTCTCTGTATTGTATCTCTGTAGGTTTACATTGTGAGGAAGTGGAGGTTGTGGCACCTGACACTGTGGATTAAGTACCTGTTGCTGTGGCGATGGCTGTTGAATTACCTCATTCTGCACCTGCGGATTCAATGATGTATTTTCTGAATTAACTTTCGGTGGAAACTTACACTCTTTCCCCCAATGTCCCATCCTACCGCAATTATGACATGGATATTTCTTCTTTAATTCTTCTATATTTCCAGTTAAATTTTGCTTGCTAAAATTTCCCTTTACTCTAATTTGGTTTCCTTCTGTAGTTTTATTTTCTAGTTGAGCTACTTGATGCTCTGCAAACTTTACTTGTGCCCACATTGCTTTCTCCTTAAGTTTCCTTTGTTTTACTTCAATTTCATCACTACAGTATTTTGCATGTCTCAAGACTTCGTCCACAGAACATGACTGCCATTCCATTAAATTATGCTTAATCATATCTCCTATTTCTGGTCTCAATCCGAACACAAAACGATATACAAAATGACTCATATCCTTTTCATGCAGTTCCTCATACCCACTATACTGTTTAAACACTAATAACAGTCTCTCATAAAATGCATGAACTGACTCTTCTTCTTCTTGTATTGTCCTGTCTATTTTTACCCAATCTGTCTCTTTTGGTGGAAGTTTGTTTTTCGGAAACACTATCACTTGCTCATATTTTCGCATTACCTCAGGTCCAGGAGCACCAATCACTTTATCTCGTGGATATTCAGCTTTTGGCCAGACCACTGTAATCTTGCAATCCAACCATAGATCGGCTGGAACTACTATGTCAAATAACTCATCTAAGTCTTCCCACAAAACTTTTGAAACCATCACAAATCAATCTACTTGCCCATACCACTCTACTGGTTTCTCTCTCAATCTGGGAAAGTCATTTGTGAATGATAAAATATCCTGTCTACTCCAAGGTACATGCACATATACTCCTCCTGGTATTTCTCTCATAGGAAACTCATTTACCACTTCTTCCTTTACTCGTAATGTGGATTTGTCACTGCTTTCCTCTCTTTTCTTTGTCCAAATCATTTTCCACTTATCAATGTCTCCCCATTTTCTCAATAACACAATAAACTCTTTTATTTGAGTAATTCTCCCTGCTGTATTCATATTTTCTATATCTTTGTCAGTAAAATCCACTCTATAAGGTTTCTGCATTGCTTTATATTTTGAACAATCTACATCCATTTCACTTGTCAACCCTTCAAATTGATCATGCATGCTTTTGGTTTTCCACGTAATACTCTTACACATAAACGTTATTTCATCATCCTGATAATTTTTCAATCTATCTGTACCAATCGTTCCAATTATTCGTTCCTCCATATCAAGTTTTAGTCTCGCCACATCTAACAATTTTGGTTCCGTTTCTTTCAATTTTAAAGTATTAATCCAATCGCTTAATTCCTGCTCTGATGGTCCTACTGGAGTTTGTGTTAAATCAATTTTCTCTACACTTTGCTCAGGAGTTATAGAACCAGACTCTGCTGCTGTTGGAAATTTATACGGAAAACTCGGATTAAAAGTCAAATCAGGCGGTGTCATTTGATTAGTATGTTTAATTTCTAACAAGTCTGGGTAAACCTTATCTTTTACTTTTTGTAGACTCTGATTTAAAGGAATAGTTAAAGATGGTTCTTTTATTTTCTGATTTTCAAACACTGGGATTACAGGACCTATTGTTACTGGAATAGTTACAGCTTCTATATTTTTAGTAAGTTCCTGAATCTTTTCAGCCAATTCATTTGTTGAACGTATATATTCGGAAGTACTCTGTTGTGCTTCGATTTGTTGTCCTACTCTATTTTCAATGTTCTCTGTGCCATCCCTTTGTTTAGGTGTTCCAGTGTATCTGGTTCCTATTAATGGAACATTCGAATTATATTTCATTTCTACTCTTTCCGGAACATCTCTAAAGTTTGAAAATCGTTTTGGAGCTTCTGCAAGTCTATCCTCTGACTGTGGAGCACTTGGAGTTGTACCCATAGAATTTGATTGGTATGGCGGTGGTCTCCTATTTAGGATCTCCTCCAGTACTGCATCCTCGGACCCACAATCCTCATAACTTCTCTTTCCTGTTTCTATATTATTCCTCTTTTCTGTACATTTTCGCCCTTTTTCCTCATCAACCAATCTGACCAGATACATTCCATCACACATGTTAGCATTTCTCAACCTTTGCATTCTACTCTCATGTGTCGCTCTCCAAAATCCACGACCTCTATTCCTTGGTCCCATGTAGTTTCCAAACCTTTCTTGCTCTAAATCATGCATTTCATCTTTCCACTCAGCTAAAGCTTCAAACTGAGTCGGTCTAGGTCTTGGTTCAAGCTTCATCATCTTTTCTCCCAAATTCCTCCGAACTGCAAGACTGAAAGATCCTACTTCTGGGAAAGCTAATGCACCATAATTTTTAGTATACCTTGCCCAATTTTCTAACCATATACATGTATGGTAGCCATATATTGTCATCATGTATGATGCAGGCGTTTTCGGAGGACGAATTATTTTTCCCTCTCTTGTTTCAATTACTTTATCCTTTTTAAACACATTTTTCAATTTTTGGACCCATGAAGACTTTTCTTTCTCCATTCTGTAATAAAATTCAATTTTTGCTATTAATCTCCTGTCTTTCAAAAGATCGCGCACTCTTCCGTAAACTGCTTCGTAACGCCAGCCTATCACAGCGCGGTTCACACTAACACACCAATTAGAACAAGATACGTTAAATTAGTGCTTACCCAATTATTTGGCTTCTTTCGCTGATGCACCAGTCAGCCCTTTACTCTGTCTTGATCACACGGACCAATCCCAGCGCGACACCTTTGACGTCAGCCCTGCTCTGGCTTCTGTAGCTTCGACTGACCCCTCCTTTACAAAATTTATCGGCACACTGTATTTACACCTTTATACAGCAAAATCAGTTAGTAACTACATAAAACAACTCCATTCGTCTGTTTCGCTAAAACCAAAGTGATAGTTTCCTCAATCACACAAGAATTCTGTATTTCCAGTAGACAGCGCTTACCTCTTCTCTACCACAGAATATTTGCTTTTGCCGATAAAGTAGCACTTCCCTCTACCTTACCCTTCTCTCAAGCTTAGGTTAAACTTTATTACTCTCTCCGGGTAGAGTTTTATCCAGAATACGCAATGATCCCTATGCTCAGACCCAAGATTTCACAGGTTGCCTTCGCTATACATTCACCACTTTTACACGTAAAGGTCCCTAAACTTGTAACATACGACGATGTCACCACTTTGAAACAGACTATGTGACGTGTGACTTCACTTGCCACACTTCCTCTGCCCGCAGACAGAGTGACCAGCTTCCCACACTTTCTAGAAGCCTTTTCCAGACTATAAATAACGTAATGAGAACTTAACAGATGTTAGTCCAAAATTCTGCACATCACAATTCTATATATTCTACTCTACACATCATATATCCTAGTCAACCTATAGCAACCAATGCTCTGCTACCAAGTACTACGGGCGCAGCGCGGCTCCAGAAATTCTTCATAAACCATCACCTTAACCCACGAAACTATTCACGAATTTCTCACCAGTGGGCCCATAACACTGCAATTTATTTATACACACATTTACTCTGCTCCGAGGATTCAGTGAAGACCAAAGGAGAGCCGCGGGGCTATAGCGGAGTGTCTAAACTTAAGATTTTATACATTATTTACATCTGCAGTTTAATTCTAATGCCATGGTTTTTCTCTAAAGGAAACATTTAAAACAACCCTCCATTTATTTTTGATGGATCAGCTAGTAAAAGTTAACTAAAGGGGAACAAGACCTGCTTAATTCTCCATTTATTTTATTTTCATTTAGAGATTTAATCTCCTAGCATGATCTCTACGTTTTACTTGAAAGAAAAATTCGGTTATGCATTAATAACCTGAAAGAAAAATTAAATTTAAATTATTCATTTATTAGCATGACAGTTTAGGAAAATAATTCAAAACATATTACCAAGATGTAGAGATGCAGACATCAGCATAGAACAGAATAGTTCCCAAAGAAACACCTCTCTATCTCTCTCGATGTTCCCCTCTCATAGGACTTCGCACCCATTCAAAAGTTAAAGTTCAGAAAAATGTCAAAGTCCCTGCGCCATAGGAAAATTGCGCAGACCGACAGCATCTCGGGGTGCAAAGATTACGTTGAAAAGCAAGCTTTTTTCATTGTCCCAAATGTCCTCTTTTATACCCTTTTTTCGCTAACTTATCTATCTAAATTCGTAACTTATATGTCCTAGAGTGTCCGTGATTGGTCAATTTAGAGGCGGATGAACATCACCTCATCGCCTTACTGTTCAATTTATGCAGAGTCATCATTATGATTGAAAAAATAGTGGTGCAATTGCTCATGTTCTACTTCCTTCGAAGTGTCCTTTAAATTGTTATTCTGTGCCCCATTCCCACTACTCATATGCTGACTTTCATAAAATTTGGCATCTGCTCCATGCGGCAGGCCACGCTGTCCTTGACCCATACTGCACAGGCACAGGCAGCTCGCGCTTTCAGTCGGCGCATGGGTTCTTAGACAGCCACCTCGGAGTCACAGTCAGCTTCCATTTTCTTTTGGTCACATAGCCCTCAATTTAGGAACTATTATAGAAACAAACACAAATAAACATAAACTTGATAAATAATGCACTTCTGTTTACCTCCCCCCTTCTAATAATATCCCAGTTAGTATTTATCTAGCTTTAAGCAACACATATGCGTGAATTTACTTGTGTGTGTGCATTCTATTCTATGTTGGTTCATTTCAAAACCACACGTTTAGTACATATTACTGTTATGGAAAGTTTCTTCACAAGGGGTATACAAAAATGTTTGTTTCCACCTTTCTCCATCACTTGCTTAGGTCATTTGCTGAATTTCAACTTTGACACTGCACATGCAGACAGTAGTAGGGGGCTAGTGTTGAAAGTGGGCGGCGCCAGCAGGGGGAGTGGATATTGACAACAAGGAAGTGAGCAGTGTGAGTGGAGAAATGTGTGGCAATGTCCTAAGAAAAGGTTTGGACACCATCATTTACTTTTTTTCCAAATTAAGCACTCCACACGCCAATATCCCAATGAAACAAATGCACACGAAGCTCAGTGCGTAGCTGTTCTCCAGAGGAATCCAGAGTTCAGTGAGAGGATCTCATTGCACTTGCATAGCAGGAGCGGCTTTTCCAGCTGCATCTGACAACAGGATGGCCGCTGTGACCACGTGCTCTTGTAGGTTCCCCATACTCTTGTAAGATATCATCAATGCATGGGACTTCGACTCTGCAAAAGAGAACCACTGGGAAGTCCTTCATTATCGGTTGTTCTCTCTGCTGTTCTTTTGTGCTAGTGCGGGAAAGGCCAGATGTTCTGGCCCTTTTCTAAACAAGTCATATGAGAAACTGTTTTATTGTATAGTTAATTAAAACCTTGACAATATGAACATTCAAAAGAAACATGTTATAGGAAAAGCAGTATAAAAAAGCAAAATAGTATTGAACCATCTGACGCAAAAAGACGTATGTTATCCGGAGAGAAAACACGTTATTTAGGAACAACTGTTTTAGAACAACAACTGTAGTTAACTTAAAAGCTATGTGGTTGTTTGAAGTCAGTTGCAGGTAAAGTCAAAGTGCAAAGTGCATGTTTTCCAAAGTGCAAAGATGTGTGTTAAAAAGTTTAACGTTAGTGAAAAAGTCTGGCATTCGACGATCTTGTCTAGATTTCAAAACATTTTTTAAGAAGGTCCTGCACCACTTTAAGACATTTGCCTATTTCTGCCAATTCAGAAGGGATTGTAATACTCAAAATCCAGTTTGTGACATCTTTACAGGTCCTTATGCCATGACTTTAAAAAAGTGGCTTTAGCAGTGACTGACTGAAGTAGAGAAGCAGCAGGCAGCAGCATAAAAGCATAAAAGTTTCAGATTTGTAACCACACAGCCAGCACTTAACAATATTGGAAAGAAGTGGCCAGTTTGGGTGAAAGTCTTTTTTGTAATGCCATCATACTTGCACACAATATTTGGGTAAGTCAGACTTTTCCAATTGCACAATTAAGATTTGGTTGTGGCTGCAAGTCAACTTGACAATCGTTATCATACGAGGTTGCCAGACATTTAATAACAGAGTCAGTTGACGTTATATTTTCCATGTCCGCAGACTTCAAAAGACATTTTATCTCTTTGCTCAGAATATTCAGAATATTTTTTCTGAATGTTTGTTCAGAAGATATAAGCGCTTAGTGTGATCAGGTCGATTTGGAGTGTGTCTGCTGCCCCCATTAAATAGACGGACCAAGGACTGTTTTTAGTTTTGAATATTTTTTTTTGTAAAATTTTTATTTTTCATTTTTAGTATGCAAAACACATAAAAAAACAGTACAACGAGCGACATCTCTGAATCACAGTCTACACATGGGCAACGCACTATAGGAAGAAGAGTTCCAACGGCAGTGCAGCATAGATAGTCCAAAGACGAAGTCCAAAATCCAATCAAGGAAGGCAGCCGGAGCCGAGGCTAGCCGTCTCGTGCACCAAGTGCTGAGCCTGTTGAAAGATGCCATGATTGTCGCATAAGAGGAACAACCCACAACGAACGTCCCTCCCACTCCTCCCCTCCCTCCCCCCCGTGGTGATGACAGCCATTCATACATACAGACACACTACTCTCAGTTAAAGTTGGAATAGGTGGAGCGCGCGCACCGAGGAAGGGCAGACTGCCGAGGGCAATCCTCGTGAAAGGAATCGGACCAGAGGGCCCCAGCGAAAGATGAAGTTCTTAAAATTCCCCAGAAAGATGTCCGCCACTCTCTCCACACTCAGGAGTCTCCACAGCCTCGCGTGCCAGAGGGAGTTTGCTGGCGTGGCCGGCGTCTTCCACGCTGCCGCAAGGGTGATTTTAGCCGCCCCCAGGCAGAGCCAGAGAATTTGCTTATCGGCTCTCGTTTGGTGCTCAATACCTGGGTCGCGAAGCCCGAGCAGGACATGTTCTATTGAAGTAGATATCGGGTAGCCCAGGATGTCCTTGATGTGGGACAAGATCTCCTCCCAGTAAGGGCGGATGATCGGGCAGCCCCACCAGATATGGCGGAAATCCCCCAAGAACCCGCAACCTCTCCAACAACGGTCGGAAGCGGATGGAAAGATGCGTTGCAGTTTGGCTGGGCATAAGTACCAGTCCATCAATGTTTTGAGGTGTGCTTCTCGCAGCGCTACCGAGCGATTGTGCGCCGGGACGTCCCGCCAGAGGTCTGCCCATTCGGCCTCGGAGATGTCTCTCCCGATCGTTTCCTCCCAATGTCCCATATAGCGGGGGCGGGTTGTTGCCGCCGTGGTAAGCAACAATTTATAGAGAAAGGAGATGGCCCCCTTCATGGTGGTAGTGCGCAGAAGGAAGGCCTCGAAGGCGGAAGGCGGTCTCGTAGCAGCATCACCCGTCCCCGGGGAGGTAGCCCAGTGGAGTAGCTGGAGATGGTGATACCGTTCCGATGGGGGAACCCCATAGTCTCTCATGCAATTAGTGAAGGTGAGCGGGACGGTACCATGGAAAAGGTGAGTAAGTGCTCGATAGCCTCCCTCACGCCACAAATGAAAAGGACCCTCCCGCAGCGCGGGGGGGGGAGGCCGGGTTGAAATGAATGGGGGTAAAGGGCGACGGGAACGTCGTCCAATGGTCATCGCCTGAAACTGTGTCCCACACTTTCAGCACCGTGCTGGTGGGGGTACTGATATAGGCATTCCTGGGCCTATCACTCTTGGGCTTCCAAGCTAGATCCCACACGGAACGACCGGCGACACTCCTGTCCATATGGAGCCAGTGTTTCTCCGAAAGCTGCTGGGACCATTCCACAAGAACTCGCAGCTGCGCCGCTTTATAGTACAGGTGCATATCGGGAAGACCCACTCCTCCATCCGACCGCAGTCGGCGCAATGTAAAGAAGGAGAAGCGGGCACGCCCGTCCTGCCAGATGAAGCGGAGCATCAGGGTTTTGAGGCGTCTAAAAAAATCTAAGTCAAGCGGAATGGGAAGGGCCTGGAAAAGATAGAGGAACTTAGGGAGGAGAACCATCTTAATGGCATGTATCCTACATTGCCAAGAGATGTATTTGGGTTTCCAGCGGGCTAAGTCAGCCCGGACGGACGACATCAGCTGAGGGAAATTTGCCACAAACAAGCCCCCCACGATAGGTGTTAAGCGGACCCCCAGATACAGGAGGGAGCCGGTCGCCCAGGACAAGGGGGTCAAAGGCCGCACCCGCTCCACTTCAGCCGGTGAGAGTGTGAGGTTCAGGATGTACGACTTCCCAAAGTTTACCTTAAAGCCTGCTACCTCCTCAAATTCGGACAGGACCCTCTGGACATGTGGGAGCGAGCGAGCAGGATCTCCTATGGACAGTAGAACGTCATCAGCGAAGAGTGAGGTTTTGTGTTGCTCTCCCGTAAAGGGAAGGCCCCGAATCCCCTCGTGCTGCCGCACCACCAGCGCCAGCGGTTCAATGCTAAGCGCAAAGAGCAGAGGGGAGAGGGGACAGCCCTGCCTAGTTCCGCAGGAGTGGGAGAAGAAGGGCGACAGATGGCCATTAACGGTTACTCTGGAGCGGGGAGTACTGTAGTTCGCCCGGATCATCGCGATAAATTTATCCGAGAACCTGATGGCCGCCAGGGTACTAAACAAAAAACCCCAATCCACGCGATCGAAGGCCTTCTCCGCGTCCAGTCCCACTAGCACCGCCGGTACGCAGAATCTATCGGCCTTCTCGATTAAATGGATCACCCGGCGTAAGTTATCGTGGGTCTGGCGTCCCGTGATAAAGCCCGACTGGTCTGGGTGGATGAGGACCGGCATCAGCTCCTGGAGGCGTCGTGCAATAATAGCCGAATACAGTTTCGCGTCGATGTTCAAAAGGGCGATCGGCCGATAGGAAGAGCAATGAGCGGGATCCTTTCCGGGTTTAGGAATGACCGAGATCACCGCCTCAGCCATGGAGCCCGAGCTGCAGCCAGACTCCGCCATCGCATTGAAGAGATCCGTTAGGTAGTCACAGATCTCGGTGGCGAAAGTCTGATAAAAAAGGGCGGTATATCCATCAGGTCCCGGCGCCTTGTGAGGCTTCAGAGCCTTGATGGCGTCCAGAATTTCCTCCCGGGAGAAGGGGGTCGTCAAGCGTTCGTTTCGGTCAGCAGAGACTTGAGGTAGTGACAAGTCAGCCAGATATCGCCGTTGCGTATCGGGATCGTGAGCCTCGCCTCTATAGAGATCCGCGTAGAAGCGGCCAAACAGGGCAGCCTTTTCCTCGTCACGGTGAAGGGTGTCCCCCGCTCCGTCCCGCATGCTTCCAATGTATTCCCGTTCCCGTTTATCTCGGAGCTGACGGGCTAAATGCCTTCCCACCTTGTTAGCCTGAGTGTAGGAAGTGTGGCGCAGCCGCAGTAGTGTAAACTCCGCCCTATTATTGTAGTGGGCCCTCAATTTCCCCCGCACCGCAGTAAGGGGGCGGAGGGTGAGCCGGGAGGGGTTCAATTTATGTGCTGCCTCTAGGTCGGTCAGTTCAGCCTCCAGTTTCTCACGTTCCACTCTCCGCAACTTGTTAAGATTGGCGTTGAGAGCGAGGCACGTGCCTCTCAGGAAAGCCTTACAGGCATCCCAGATCGTGAAGATGGAGGTGTTCAGTGCCCAGAAATCCCGAATCGCCGTTCGCAACGTTTTGCAAGAAGTGTCATCGCGGATTAAGGCAGCAGGAAAGTACCATTTGCGCGCTCCGTCGCCCTTCGCCGACCAGCGCAACCCAAGGACCAGCAGACTGTGGTCTGAGACAGAGAGTGGAAAGATGCTGGAGTCGCGGACATCGCCCCAAAGGGCTTGGCTTAAAAAAACATGGTCGAGCCTGGAATAAGAGCGATGGACAGCAGAAAAGAAAGTGTAGTCCCGGGACTGGGGGTGCAAAGCACGCCAACTATCAATCAAACCCATTTCACCCATCTTACGCTGCGTGGCTGAGGAGAACGTGCCGGCGTCGGCTCTAAGGGTGCCAGAACTATCCAGGGTTTTGTCCCATACCATGTTAAAATCCCCGAGAAGTATCAAATGACCCTCAACAAAGTTCTCAAGTTTTCGTAGCAGCTCTTGGAGAAAACTATTCTGCCCCGAGTTAGGAGCATACACCACCACAAATGTACAAATCCTCTCATACAACAACCCCTTGACCATCAACCATCGGCCCTCCCTGTCAGTGGTTGAAAATGAAGGGCAGCTCGGAACAGAAGGGCCACCCCCCTATGTTTGGTGGAAGCCGAGAACCTATAGATAAGCGGGAAATGCCTATGCCTAAGGCGGAGCTCATCTTTACGCGCCAAGTGGGTTTCCTGCAGACCCACCACGTCAAGCTGATGGTCAATCAAGTATTTCCATATTTTTTGGCGTTTTTGTGGCGAATTCAGGCCCTTCACATTCCAAGTAGCGATATTAAGTGACATAGAGATAAAGGAAAGACATCCGCTCTGCAGGCACTACTACCCCCAGCCTCCCTGATCCAGTCAGTACCTCAGTTCCACTCCCCCAGGCCCTAAAGCTAACAGCGACCGAAACACCAACAACAGCACACATAACTGTCCACGCATTCCTGTCATCACCACCCCGTCGACCAACCCACCCAAACACCCCAACCCCCCGTCCCTCCTTCCCCCCACCAGTCCCCCCCGCATGCCACACGTCCGGGCCCCAACAGCCCTCAAAACCGGACAAACAAGCCAAGAACTCAACGGCCCGGACAACACTCAACCTCCAGAGCCCACCCTTCCCCCCCCTCTCCCAACCCCAACCCAAAAATAGAAACAGAAAAAATGTACTTAGCAGTCCCATCGAGGAATAAGATGTACTGGTCCTCCCGGGCTGGGGGATGTGGTGTCCAGGCAGGACCCCACAGGCCACGGTACGAGGTGTCTTCTCCAAAAGTACACTAAACCCACATTACTTGGCAGGACGTGCCCCTCCGGCACCAACCAGTCTGCGGCCCAAAGGATCAAGCAGCACTGGAGCTTTGTTGGGAAGGCGCCAGAGTCGCAGAGGCCACCGATGCCACCGCACTCCCTCTCTCCTGTAAGCTAGCCACTCGGTCAGGCCGCCCATGCTCCGCAGCCCGGCCCACTCTCTGCCATGAGGAAGAAAGCCTGCGTCGCTGCCTCGGCGACATGCCAGGCTCCTGCGAGGGGGTCTCCTCATCCAGCCCCAACAAGTCTTTAGCCGCCTGGAGAGACCGAATCTGCTCAAGCCTGTTCTCCCACCGGAAGATGATGCGGAAGGGATGTCCCCACGAATAGGAGATGTCGCGCTCCCGAAGGAAGGCTGTCACCGGGCGGAACTCCAGCCGCTTCTGAAGGGTCGACGCCGCCAGGTCCTGGTACAGCTGCGGGCGGTGTTCCCTGAATTGCAAGGAAGGGACAGTGCGCGCTTTCCGTAGGATCCTCTCTTTGAGCTGGAAATCGTGTACACAGGCGAGGATGTACGGGGGGGGGGCCCCCTCGCCTAGGGAGACCGACCCTGTGCACTCTGTCCATTCTGACTTCCTGGACATCGGCATCGTCCAACACTTGCAAGAAGAGGGACTGGACATAACCCCGCAGATCGCCCGCTTCTCCGTCCCAGGGCACAGCCCGAATACGGATGTTGTTCTGGCGGGAACGATTTTCCAGATCCTCCGTATGGGCCTGAAGATCCAGGTTCTGCTCCGTGAGCCTAAGAAAGTCCTGTTGCAGTTGATGGACATCATTCGCAACATTCAGGTCATGGTCCTCCAGTGTGGCCACTCTTTCGCCTATACCATCCACGTCCCTCCGTACCTCTCGGAGATCCGACGCTAGTTGGGCACGAAGTTCAGAAATGTCCTCTTTGACAGAGGCAAAAAGTTCCGTCATAAAGGCCTTGGTCGCAGGGGCCTCATCGTCCGAAGTCTTGGGCGACACGCTGGCACCGGGCGACGGCGGTTGGTGAGAATTCTTTGCCGCGCCATCCTTCCCTGGCTTCCCCTTGCGTAGTGTGGAGGACATCGTAGTACTCCTGGAGAGGGCAGCAGTCACCTCTCCGGTATGTACAAGGCACCGCAGTCCCAATGTCGGCAGAGCAAGTCTGCTGCCGGTCCTTCCCACTCAGGGGCCTCTAAGAGCAGGTCACAGTCCGTATGTCAGGCGACCGTGTCTGGCACTCCACCTTTGGGGGTCGCTCCGCCTTCACCGCCGTGAGCTTCTTCCGGGGCAGGGGACCCTCCGCAGTCTAGGCCTTCGGCCAGCCGTGGTGCAGCCAGGTTACGCCACACGGCCTGCCACCCAGTAGTCGAGGCGCAAAGCTCAACAGTCAGCTTCCAGGGAGGGATTCCCCCGCGACGGAACAGCACTGCAGGCACAAACAATCCAAGGGACCGCGTCTCCGCTACACCTCCCCCCCACCCGGAGACTTCAGGGATGCAGTGGGGGAAGGGTGGTGCCGGTATTGAGTTCTGAACGCCTGTTGGGCGGCCCCCCGGTCTTCCCTCTGGTCACAGTGCACGTCCACTGCCCACTAGGGGTAGCTCCTCAAGGCTGCGGGGGGGTAGACGCTAGACCAAGGGTCTGAAGTTCCCACCGTCGCGGCGCCACCTCCACGACCTCTTTTTTCCCGTAGCGTGCTGGGGGCCCGAGCCCGCCTTGCTCCCAGGGCCCGGCGTCACAAGCCTCCAGCCAGCAGGGAAGGCACTCCCTCAGCTCACCACACAGCCCCTCCGCCGGGTGGCCGACTGGGCAGAATAACAAGGGATCAGGCAGCCGGGGCTCCTCACCTCTGGGCTCGCTCTGCTCCAACTGGTAGGCCAGGCCGGGGATCACTAGGCCTCAGGCCGCCAAGGCACCGCAAATGTCCACAGGTCCCCCGGCAATCATCTAGTCCACCACTGCGGCAGGGGCCCATGGTAGAATCTCGCCCTGCGAGCGCGCCCGGCTGGGCGGCTCCCGCGTGACAGGGTCTGGCAGAGGCGGTGGCGGGGGGCAGCCCCGCAGTCCCCGTGCCGGCCGATCCCCGCCGGCCCCGCTCACCGGCACTTGTCCGTCAACCTCCGCGGGACCACCAATGCGGCCCCTCCCCTCCAGGCGCGGGAGCAGCAATCAGTGAGCGATGGGTCGAGGGCTAAGCTCTCCGAGGCCGCCGCTGCTCTGCTTCTCGGACCGGCCTCGCTTCCGCTGAACAGGAAGTCCAGCTCCTCCTCCTACGCAGGGCCGAGGCTCTCAGGGCCGCAGTCTGCCGCCGCAGCCCACGCCGCCTCAGGCCGCCTCCGCTCTCCGCTGCAGGACCGGACTGTACTCCACCGGTACGGGGGACCTCCGCAGGTCACCGACTGGCGATCAGCACGCCGCCGGGTAAGCTGGACAATGCTAAGCTAGGTTGGGCGCCGGAGGGACACGAAGGAGCGTCTTACTCCGTCGCCATCTTGGCCACGCCCCCCCTTAAATATATTTTGAGTAACAAAATTCAAGGTGCAGGGCGTGGTGGAGATGCACTTATAATAGTATAATAGTATTTTAGAAAGGCCCCCATGTTAGGCCACAGTATACCTTCCAGACCGAATGCAAGCCTCACCAGTGATCCCTTGGTGTAATTCGGCAACCTGAACACTCTCTAATAAACATTTAGATGTAACTTTTCCATGGTTTAGGTGAGTTGTCCAGGGAAGGCCAAACTGCTGTAAGTGACTGCAGAAGGTAAGACGGCCCTGGGAGCTGACGTGGGGCTTTCAAGAGCAGTATTCAGTTGTCAGAGCCTAGTAGTGATTAGTGCAGCCTTATCCTAAAGGTGGCTCAGGTCTATTTTAATGCCGCCAAATGCCCAGATAGTTGTAAGATTTTGCTGATGTTATTTTTAAGGGGTCGAGGACCCAGTTACGATTCGACTTCTTGAGCGTCCTCCCGAAGGATATCACCTTTTTTTCGAGTCATTTACAATCATTTTGTTTGCCATGTTTTATGTGTGAAGGGCATTTAGGGCTATCTGGATCCCTATTTTGAAGTGGTCAAGCAAAACGATGTTGTCCCCATAATGCAGTAACCTTGACTTCTCCTATTTTTGGAGAGATTACATTAGCGTGGTTTAGGGCCGTGGACGTCTGCTGTGTATAGATTAAATAGCATTGGAACCAAGACACATCCTTGCTTTAGCTCATGATTCGTATAGATCTTCCTGTTTAGCGCAGTGTCAGACAGCTTGGCCCTCACCCAAATTGGTGTATACAGCAAAATAATAGCGTTAAGCAGGTTCTTAGGAATGCCCAATGCCTAGAGTTTGCTCCATGGATTGCCCCTGTCCACCAGGTCAAATGCCGAGGAGTACTGGACAAAGCATGCATAAAGAGCAGATGACTTCAGGCTGTTCGCCTGGTGGATGAAGTAGGAAAAGGGAATATGTTATCCAGTGTGGAGGACTTTGGTCTAAATCCTTTTAGCCACAATGGAATTTGTGTATTAGTTGTTGCCCAACACTCAAGATCCTTTAAGATGGCAGAACCATATAACTTAGTCTTGATGTCCAACAGGGCAATCAGGCAGTAATTGATGGGATTGTGCCCCTCACACTTTTTAAAAATTGGGTGCAGTATTGTACTTCTCCAACTGTAATGAACTTGACAGGATTTGAAACACACGCAGAACTGTGGAGAAAATATTGCAGGCCACAGTACAAGGTCGTCTTTGAGCAGTTGAGCTGGGATCCCGTTAGGGCCTGTAGCACCTGATGCTCTTGTTTTGCGTACAGCTTTTTTAATTAAACTGATTATGTATTTAGGATTGCATCCCTTGGGGCCATCTGCAGTGTCTAGAATTTTGGGTGAGAAAGCAATCGGTTGTTCGACTATGTATAATTTTTTTACATGCTGGGTCCACCTAACTTCATCGATGGTATAAATCTGGTGTCATTCTGGCGTGTTTTGTTTTTACTATACATCCACAAGTCGGCCTGGTTATGCTTGCTCATAAGTGAATATACATATAGCAACTCCTTGTCCCTCTGCTAGTTTTTTACCAGCTATACCAATTGCCTCTGTTGTTTTCTAAAACCCTGCAGTTCCTTTTGCACACCAGCTTTTATGTGTAGGTTTTGGGTTTTATGACCTGCTTTCGTCAGCCTGCGAATGTTCAGTGAGCTAATCAAAATGGATTGTTTTTTGTTAGAAGTTTTTGGGAAAGAGTGCCCACGACCTGGGGCAGAGTCCATTGATTTATGGATGTTCCCGATTATAGATTCTAAAAGGGTAAATAGATGTTCACCGCTTTGGGCTCCCAGGGACTGGCAGTTGGGAGTTTTCCATGCTCTTAGTTTCTGCAAAATGTATTTCATTCTACAGATTAAAAATGCAGATTAATCGTGGTGAGAGTTGCCCTATGTCTTATGTCCTTCATGTTTGGATAAGCTTAGGTTTGAACATTGTATGGAGTGGAAGGTGGTCATAGTCATATAAAGGGAGTACTTCAAACCTCTCGAGGTGTTCCTCAACTTTTTCTGAGGCAAAGTCATAGTCAATTGCACTTAGCCCCTTAAAGGTATTCAAAAACTGAGGTGATGCTTCTGTGTTTTCAGTTATGGACGAGATAGACTTCAGTCGGGTTTACTTCAGGCTTTGTAAAGCAAGATCGCTTAAGGAATTTGTGGGTAGGCTGCCAGCAGGGGTTGATCCTAGTTGTCACAAGTTGAAATCGCCATAAATTAATATTTCATCATTCAAATGGTCACAAAGAATTTGATCCGGGTTATCACTTGGCTGACTCAGCCTTTTCACTTGTACTGAACAAAAGCTGTTGAATTAGACATTAATCAGAAGGATCTTAATTCAGGAGGCTGTTGCGTCAAGTCTCTCAAGTACTAACACTTGAAGCAATCTGATCGTGAACTGGTATTTCTGTTACTTTTAATTTCAGTCTAAGGTTAGGATAAATCAACAGGCCCCCTGATGGCCTCCCAAAGATATTGTTTTTTCTTGCTGCTTGATGAACCCCGTAAAAGCCAGGAATTGTTAGTGGGGTTAATGTCCACGTTTCTTGTAAACAAAGTACGTCAGATGCCATTATCAATGATTTTGCGATTTGTGATTTTAATAATCTTTATAGCCCGGCAACCTTCCATGTGAGGATGTTTATGGATTGTAGTGGTTTAGCTGAGCGCATCTTAATGCTAAGAACAGTTCGTTGCCTCTCTGGACAGGACAAGTGGCACACAGCTACAGTCAGTTGTGTGTTCCCCCCGATTTGTCCTGTTGCAACTTTCCTAATGGGACCCCATGTTGTAGAGTAGGAGCAAGCTATATGTATGTTCCCTGAGGGTGAGTGGCAAAAAGAGTGCCCAGTCCCCCTTAGGAAACTATAGGGTTGAGATTTAGATTTGAGCAAGTCATTTGGGTTTTTTAATGGTGCCGGATATTTTGGGGCTAGCCCTTGGAGATTCCTATGCCCCATTCCTCAAGGAAAGCCTTACAATCCAATATTACTTCATACAATACATTTGTTTATACTGTTAAGACTGATGCTTCCCTGCCATCACTGCACTCTGGGGTGGATATTACTTTGCTTTGGACAATGATGATTTGTATTAGACTTGAGTAAAGTGAGTGCTGAAGGCAGGCTTGCTTGAGGTGGGGGCGCGATCAGTTGCATTGATTTTTGTATGCTCTTCTCTTTTTTCTCTGCCTTTAAACATTGGGTATATACTGGGCAAATTATTAGCTAGGAGTTTTTGATCGGGTGCAAAATTGAGAAGTGTCTTTCTCAGCTTTGCTTCTAGACTTCTTTTGTCTTTTTTTGCTCTCTTTGATAGGGCGACAGACCATTGATTTCCCCTGGGAGTCGTTCTATCTTTAAAAAGTCCTTAACCCCTTCGACGCTCATGACGAGCTGGGCTCGTCATGAGGTAGCCTCCTGCTACGCTCATGACGAGCCCAGCTCGTCATGAATAATGGGTTTTTGTAAAGAAGAGCACAGGAGGGGAATTTCGCTAGCGCTCATGTGGTTAAAGGATGTTGTCCTTCGATTCTGAATCCCATTCCCGCTCTATGGGGGTTTAGGTGGCACCCTTGGTAATGTTTCCCGCTGAAGGTGGACAAAGAGATGGCTAAGATATCTTGCTTTGATGCCATAAAGCCCAGCTGCGGGGATACTAATGTTATTTGCGCGGTGTCACGGTTTGCAGGTGATTGAGCAGGGACTTGCCAACAGAACGATTGTGTTCTTTGGCGTCCTTCTTGCCGGACACCAGTTCGAGTTTGTAAAATCTATAAACTCGTAAATGTTTTCCCGCATCTGAGGGAGCAGTTTCCACACACAACACGGGAGGGGCACGGATCTAGCTGACCTGCCTCATCCTTGGCGTACCATCATCCGAAGTACGGAGGAACCCAGAGTGGCACTGAAAGCGACGGTCCTGAAGAAGACCGGAGTGACCTTTAAGGCACACACAGAGCGGTCGAAACATGTTGACTCTGGCAGTGGTAGGAGGGAAGCTTTGAGGTTCCTAATTATCTCTTTGAGGCTTTTTTCCCATCCTTTAGCATTTTTTAATCCTGATAGGGGTATCAAGAAAAGTTTAATAAAGGTTGTGTTTTGGTTGGGACCCTTAATCAGTTTTAATCACTTTCCAAACTGCACCTTTTGTCGCACTTTTCAGTTGTGGTCACTTGGTGTTTGCACGGCTTTCACCAATATTTGTGTTAGGTGTCGTCTATGTTGAACTGCCCTGGTTGTACGTCTTGTTAAGAGGAATTTATTATTTCCCCCCCCCCCTCCCTAATGCTCCGCCCTGTGTGTGGCTACACCAGGGCGTATTGTAAGCAGGCCGATGATGAAGCATGTCACATACCCCGGTATGTGAGTGAGGGCAGTTTTTCCAAACAGAGCGATTTGCCTTATTGGGGTCCTCTCTGTTTGTATATTTTGTATGTGTAATTCACTCTATACACCCCCTATGTGCGTACACATACTAATGTTATTACCTTGCCTGCGGTCTCCAATATGTGGGCCGCCCTTTTCGTCAGTTTGGCCGGTACATGTATCTGTTGGGTTTGGGCCAGGCCTCCTAGGGCTGCTTCTTGCTTGTAATTGTAAGGCAGATTTTATGTCTGTTTTGATAAAAATTTAGGGCCTTTGGCATGGTGCATATTTCTCCACAATCTGGTGGCAGGCACACAAAGAACACGAAGTTTGTGTGCCTCTAATGAAACAAGCGTTTTTTAGCCTCTCTTCCAGGGAGCTTACTTTTTCCTCCATTTTAAATATTGAGGTCACCAAAGCTAAGATTGAATCGAGCTGTAGTTCCAGTTTGTCTGAATGCTATGTTAATCATTCACTGTGGTAACTAGGGTGGCATTATTGAAGCCAATAAGTTGTCTTGCTCCCTGTTGTTTTTGGTGGCAGATGATATAAGGTTTTCTAGAATACTTGCACTCTGCATGGAGGTTTGGTCTAGTAGATGTTGTGGCTTTTGCTATTGAGTTATTTCGTCTATGTCTGTGCTATTTGTTGGACTTTTATGACCATTGCTGCGGGGCGGGGCCCATGTGGTCCCTGACATGGTTCAAAACTCCATTGATCCCATTTGATGCCTGCTGGGTCAACTTTTTCGGCTGTCCTTAGATTGCCACCTGTTCTGCCATGTCGTCCGATACAGCTGTTTTCCCCCAAAACTGTGGATCTGGGCAACCATGATAGTACTGTTTATTTTAAATGGTATTTGGACTTGTGGCGAGCTATCCGTGGAGGTTATAAGACTGGTTGTGGAACAAATAGCATTCTTGCCTCTCTGATCTTTCCGATAAAGTTGGTTGACAGGTCGATTTCAGCCAACATACCATCGGGAGGGTTCTCCGGGGATATTTAAATTGCACCTGGTTGTATCTGCTATTGATCCTGGGGGACGGTGTTATTAGGGGTATTATATCTACCAGGGAATTTGATATTGCCGCTGGACCTTCGTTGAGATATCGTTTCCTGTTTGAGTCAGAGGAGTGTGGATAGGCTGGCAGGGATAGTTTTTTGTTAAAGTAATCAGTTATGCACGTTTCTTCTCTGGTTCTGGGATGCCACCCTTGCAGATGCCGCTGGCCTTATTGCTATCCTTGCTATCCTTCACTGTAGATGTAGATATAGATGGACTGAAGAAGGGTACACAAGTTGCGTCTTTAGGAGACTTGATGGCCTCTCTGGCCACTGTTGCCTTCTTGTTAAGGTTAATCGTGGCGCAGAGAGCTAAGGGTATGTGTGATCCTCCCTGGGTTGACGTTGATGCATCAGGTGCATCAGATGGTGTTAAGCCTGATACCTGTGTCTTAGTTTTTAAACCTCTTCTTTTTGCCATAGAGTGATCGCTTCAATGGTGAAATACTCTATCGAGAAAGGGGTTTGCCCTCCTGATCGAGTCTCTGATTGGGGCCTTGACTGCACTATGAGGGAATCGACTCCCTGGGTGGGCGAATCTTCAGGTGAAGACATCCAGGGGCACATTAGGGGTTTAATTAAGGTAGACAAAAAAAGAGAAACAATCAAGAGAAAAAATAAAAATAGAAAATTAGCTCTTGCCTAGCACCCCCTCTTTCACTGACCACATTTTCGGACAAGTCCCCACCTAAAACTCTCACAAGCAGTTAGTGTTACAGCGCAGACCACGACACCAGCTTGCACTAACCCTGGGCGAAGCACTACGCTACGCTCGCGTAGTTCGCGAAGTTTGCGCAACTTCGCACTACGCGAGCTGCACGTAGCACAGTGCGAACACACGTAGTGCAGCGTAGCGTAGTGCAGCGGTCATTTTTTGCTTGTTCGCGGTCCTCAACGTCATGTTCGTGACCGCGAGCAAGCAAAATGGGGAGGTCAGGTTTCTCATTGTGAGTGGTTGCGCATGCTCGCGACCGCTTGCGATGAGAAACTACCAGTTCGCGTTGAGAAAGCTGCCGCTCGAGTAAAAATCTACTCAAGCAGCAGAAAACTACAGCTCGCACTGTGCAAGATGCCGTTTTCAATGATTGCACAGTGCCGAATGCTTGTCCGCACTGTGCAATCATTGAAAACGCATCTTGCACAGTGCGAACATGCTACTACGCAGCTCGCGTAGTGCTACGTGAAGTTCGCGTAGTGCGAAGTGCGCTTCTCGTAGCGCTACTTCGCGAACTACGCCCACCCTCAGCTTGCACAACGGAGTCTTGGCAGGTCACTGCCCTGTAATGGTGGACCCTGGCACCTATGAACTATAGTCTTTGGAGTGTCTCGGGCACTACTGTTCTACCCTTCACACCACGTTCTTCTGTCCTCTATTTCTGAACCTAATGCTATCTAAAAATGCTCCCCAGACTAGCCACAAGCCCATCCTTTCCGTACCCAAACCCTCAGCCTTTGCAAGAATTTTATTTTTTTCAAACTGTTATTTTTGTCTCACTTTATAATTTCTCCCTTTTTATTTTTCATACACCAGCTCTTAAAGTGATGGTGACTGAGGAAGGAAGTAGTGAGGTTGAAAGTTAGAGTGAAAAGCAGAAATGTTGGTGCTCTATAGACTACTAAGAAACACTGGCATAGTGTAGACAAAGGTAGTGAGGAGTCAATCAATCAGGGGTTGGTAAAGCACAATTACGCACCTGCGAGGGTCTCAAGGCACTGTGGTGGAGGGGGCCGGCTCCGTTGGGTATTGGGGTCTTACGAAGAGTGAGGAGTCCCTTCAATTGACGCCAACTGCAGTGTCAATGCCCAACTAGCAACATTACGAACTCCGTAGGGCTAACTCACAAACATGCAAAAATGGAACAGGGTTAGGCTACCTTGTACACTTATATTTTATTTAAGCATTGGATCATAGAGCAGGGATAGGCTACCTTGTACCCTGATATTTATTTAAGCATTTAATTTGTAGAGTGTTTTTTTATAGCAATTCTCCACTGGTTGAGATGTGTTTGCTCACAGTTCAGCCACTTTTATTTGTGTAATAAAATTAAATAACTAACCCTACATCAAAGTGTCATCCATTTGAGTAAATCCCTTTCAGATAGTGAAGCTGTGAACAGCTAAAAATATGTTTTAATTGAAAGTATAGCAAGAAGTAAAGCATTTTGTGTTACTGGATCACAGGAAAGGAATGGGCTACTGATGGGTTAACATAGTAATCAGTAGTTGCATAACTGAGAGACTACAATTCCTGTTAGACGGGGACCTGGAGGGTCGGCCGAGCACAAGGGAGAGGCCTCCAGTGAGGACCGTCTCTAACGATCGCACAGACCGGTAACTTCCCCCCCACAGATGGACACCACACGAAGATCAGGGCAACACCTTTTATAGGCAATTCTTGGAGTAGCGTGGTACAATACAAGGTGATCAGGACACGATGATCCTCTCAATTCTAGTCTCTAGTAGGGGAAGGGGGTAGCGGGACAGTCTTGGTACCCACAGGTACTGAGGTGTAATGGTGGTAGCTCACAATCCTCGAGCTCGGTGTTCGGAGGCGTCAGACCGCGGCAGCGCCAGCAGGGCCCGAAGAGGTCGTAGGTGGCAACGGGCCGCGGCAGCGCCAGCAGGTCCCAACGAGGAGGAAGGTTGCAGTGGGCCGCGGCAGCGCCAGCAGGTCCCGAAGAGGTCGTAGGTGGCAACGGGCCGCGGCAGCGCCAGCAGGTCCCAACGAGGAGGAAGGTTGCAGTGGGCCGCGGCAGCGCCAGCAGGTCCCGAAGAGGTCGTAGGTGGCAACGGGCCGCGGCAGCGCCGGCAGGTCCCAACGAGGATGAAGGTTACGACGGGCAGCGGCAGCGCCAGCAGGTCCCACGGGGATGAAGGTTGCAGAAGGCCGCGGCAGCGCCAGCAGGCAGGACAATCGTTCACAAGGCAGGGCTGTGGCAGCACCAGCAGTCCGTCAAGGATGAGTTCGTCGCGGTGTCTCTCGACTCCAGGATACAACTGCCTTCCTGTCCTGGGGCTGCCTCAGTTATAGGTCTGGCGCCCTTTGATGTCCGGACCTTCGCTCTTGGAGGTCGGGAGGTCTGGGATGAGGGAGTCCAGACACCCAGCAGGGGGGTGGAGCCGGGGGCAGGCGTCCCATGGGGGACGGGGTGCGGGTTTGTTCTGTGGGTAGTACCTGGAAGGCCGGGACCCGGGCCCTGTCCTGCGGGGAGGGAGCGAGCCCTTCATGGGGCCTGTCCAACATGCGTCCCCCCCAGCTGAAGGCGGGGAGAGTCACCCATCTTCTTGGGGACTTTCCTCGTCGAGGCGGAAAAAGCGGGACAGGCCGTCCGCGTTGGCGTGGTCTTGACCAGGGCGATGCTCCACGGTGAAGTCCATCCCCTGCAGGGAGATGGACCATCGCAATAGTTTGGGGTTCTCCCCCCGCCTCTGCATGAGCCATTGCAGGGGCCGATGATCTGTCTGTACCCGGAAATGGGTTCCGAAGAGGTACGGCCGGAGCTTCTTGAGGGCCCATACCACTGCGAAGGCCTCTCGCTCAATGGTGCTCCAGCACTGTTCTCGGGGCAGTAGGCGTCTGCTGATGAAGGCCACTGGTTGGTCCACTCCTTCGGGGTTCAGTTGGGAGAGGACGGCCCCAATACCATGGTCGGAGGCATCGGTCTGCACGATGAACTCGCGGCTGTAGTCGGGGGCCTGGAGCACAGGAGCGGTGCACATGGCGGCCTTCAGCGTCTCGAAGGCTGCTTGACAGTCGGGAGTCCAGTTGACTCTTTTTGGGTGGTTCTTAGACATGAGTTCCGTGAGGGGCCCCACAATGCTGCCATAGTCCCTTACAAACCGCCGGTAGTATCCGGTGAGCCCCAGGAAGGCTCGGACCTCGGTTTGTGTTTCGGGGGGTTGCCAGGACTGAATGGCAGCTACCTTGAGTTGGAGGGGGGCCACCAGACCGCTTCCCACTTGGTGTCCGAGGTAGGTCACGGACCCCTGGCCGATTTGGCACTTGCTGGCCTTTATGGTGAGGCCGGCCTGTTGGAGGGCCTGCAGGACCTCTCTGAGGTGGTGGAGGTGGTCTGTCCAGTGGCGGCTGTATACCGCGATGTCGTCCAGGTAGGCAGCGCTGAATTCTTCGAGGCCCGCCAATACCTGGTTCACCAGTCTTTGAAAAGTGGCTGGAGCGTTCTTCATGCCGAAGGGCATCACTCTGAAATGGTAGTGCCCATCCGGGGTGGAGAAAGCGGAACGTTCTTGGGCTCTGGGGGTGAGGCCGATCTGCCAGTAGCCCGCTGTCAGGTCGAAGATGCTTAGGTAGCGGGCTGCCCCATGCGGTCGACTAGTTCATCTGCTCGGGGGACAGGGTGAGCGTCGGTTCGGGTGACCGCGTTCAGACCCCGATAGTCAATGCAGAACCGGAGTTCAGGGGTGGTACCCGGGGCCGCGGCCTTGGGGACCAGGACGACCGGGCTGGCCCAGGGACTGTCCGAAGGTTCGATGACTCCGAGGGCGAGCATCTTGGAGACTTCTTCTTGGATGCATGTACGTACCCGATCCGGTACTCGGTACGCCCGGTGTCGAACAGGAGGACTGTCCCCCGTGTCCACGTCGTGCAGGCACCAGGAGGTGACTCCGGGTGCGAGGGAGAACAGGTTTGCGAACGGCAGCAGGAGGGCCCGGCAATCTTGACGCTGCTCTGGGGTCAGGGCCTCGGAGAGTCGGACCCCGTCCACCGAACCATCTCTTTCCCGGGTCCTCAGTAGGTCAGGGAGGGGCTCGGAGTCTCCTTCTGCGCCACTGTCGGTAGCCATCAGCAGGCTGAGCTCTGAGCGCACGAAGTGGGGTTTGAGTCTGTTGGCGTGGAGGACCCGGAGGGGGTTCCGGGGGGACTCCAGGTCGATGAGATAGGTGACGGGACTCTTGCGCTCGATCACCTTGAAGGGCCCCGTCCATTTGTCCTGCAAGGCACACGGTTCGATGGGGGACATCACCCATACCTGCTGACCCGGTTCAAACTCGATGGAGGAGGCATGTTGGTCGTACCACTTCTTCACGTCCTCTTGACTGGCCTCCAGATTGGCTTTAGCGATCTCCCGGAATTTCCGGGTCTGATTGCGGAGGGTCAGGAGGTATTTGTAGACGTCTGGAGGGGTTTTTAGGGGGGCCATTTCCCATTCTTCCTTCACTAGGCTGAGAGGCCCGCGAACGGGGTGTCCGTACAGGAGTTCGAAGGGGCTGAAGCCGAGGGACTTCTGGGGGACTTCTCGGTAGGCGAAGAGGAGGCACGGTAGTAGCACGTCCCACTGGCGGCGTAGGGGTTCTTCCAGCCCCATAATCATCCCCTTGAGAGTGCGGTTGAACCGCTCGACCAGTCCGTTCCCCTGGGGGTGATAGGGTGTTGTGAATCGGTAAGTGACCCCGCACTGCTGCCAGAGGGATTTCATATACTTTGAAATAAAGTTCGTACCCCTGTCGCTGACGACTTCCCGGGGGAAGCCCACTCGAGAGAAGATCCCCATTAAGGCTCGACCCACCACTGGGGCTGTTATAGTGCGAAGGGGGACCGCCTCAGGATAGCGGGTAGCGTGGTCCACCAGGACCAGGATGAAGCGATGCCCCTGTGCTGTTCGGGGGTCCAGGGGCCCCACAATGTCTATTCCCACCCTTTCGAACGGGGTGGTCACCACGGGGAAGGGTTGCAGGGGTGCCTTGAGTTTGCGGCCGCTCTTCCCGCTGGCCTGGCAGGTCGGGCAGGACCGGCAGTGGTTGGAGACGTCATTTCTCATTTTGGGCCAAAAAAAGTGAGTCACCAGGCGGTGGTAGGTCTTGTCTTGCCCCAGGTGCCCAGCCAGGGGGACATCATGGGCCAGGTTCAACAGGAAGTCTCTGAAGTGGAGGGGCACCACCAGCACTCGCCCGGCCCCCAGTTCTGCGATTCTTTGCTCGCTGTACAAGAGATCATTGTCCCAATAAACCCAGTGGGCCCCGGTGGTGTCTCCTTGGCCCTGGGCGAGCGCTTGCTGTCGCAATCCCTCGAGGGAGGGGCAGGTCTTTTGCTCCTGCCGGAATTGTTCTTGGGTGGGCCCCCCTTCTTGACGCCACTGAGCCAGGTCGGGAAGCTCGGGGGGCTGTGTGGACCCCTCTGTGGTGGGGTCCGGGTGGTCGGTCTGGAGGAAGTCCTCTTCTGGAGCGATCGAGGGCGGAGGTGCTGCCCATTCGGGTTCTTCTGGTCCAGGGATGGTGCGGGTGGCCATGGACCGGGTGGTCATGCACGCCCAGTCCGGGAGACCCAACATCCCCAGATGCTCTCTTCTTTCAACAGCTGCCCACGGGGAGCTCTCAAGATCGTTCCCCAGGAGGCAGTCCACGGGGGCATCGTCGCGGACAGTTACTTTCAGCATGCCGGACACTCCTCCCCATTCGAAGGGGACGCAGGCCATCCGACACAGGCTCTCCGAGTTATCTGCCGATCGGACGGGGCAAAGCACGTTTGGCAGGATTTGTTCTGGGGTCACCAGGTGACAACGGACGGCCGTCACACTGGCCCCGGTGTCACGCAGGGCCTCGGCCTTGCGCCCATTTATGCTCACCCATTGGCTGTACTTCCGAGTGTTGGCAGGCAGGGGAGTCCGCGGGACCATGTCTCTTCCTCCTAGGCATGCCAGGGTCATGGCGGCGGGTTCCCACTCGCACTGCTCCGACTCGTAGGCCTCAGAGTCTTCGGAGACTTGTTCTTCTCCTAGGGCGGCGGCCGCCACCTGGCGGGGCCCGGGAACCTGGTTCTTCGGGCAGGTCGGGTCACTGGCATAGTGGCCGACTCGCTGGCATCGATGACACGTCACGTTGGCTCGGAACCCCGGGCGCATCGGGGGGTTTCCCCGGCCCGCTGGGGGCGGGGTGGCGTTAGCGGGAGCGGCTGGGACCGCGTCTCTGCCCCGGCCCTGTCCTCCACCTCCTCCCCGGGGGCGATGATGGCCTTGGTTGGTTCTGTTCTGCTCGTTCGGCCCACTCCGGGCCACTCGGGTGCTCTCCCACCGGTCAGCCTCGGTGGCGAGCTGCCGTGGGTCAGTCAATTTACTGTCGAGGAGGTGCTGCCTGAGCTCGACGAAGCAGTTGTTGGAGAGGTGCTCCCACACAATGAGATTGAAGAGTTGTTCGTAAGTGGTTACGTTGTTACCCTTGATCCATCCCTCGAAGGCCCGGCTGAAATAGTTCACGTATTCCAACCACGTTGTACCTGGGATCCGGGTGCAGTTGCGGAACCTCTGGCGGTACATTTCGGGCGTAAGCCCATATCGACTGAGGAGGGCGGCCTTCATGTGGTCATAGGACGTCATTTGATGGTCCGGAAGCTGCAGCAGGGCATCACGGCCCTCATTGACGAATCTCCCCCATAGACCGGCTCCCCAGTCACTTCGAGCGACCCGGTGGGCAGTCATGGCGATCTCATAGGCCTTGAACCACTGCTGTATGTCGTCGTTTCGGTGATATTCTCGGACCACATCCTTGGGGATGTGGACCTTCTGCTCGGTAGTACCCGGGGGGCGCGGTGGCTCGGGCACCCCTAGGTTTTTGTTCAGTTTGCGTATTTCTATCTCCGCTAGTTTGCACTCGTGCTCGTATGCCAGTCTTTTTTCTTCGAGATCCCTCTGTCTCTGTTTTTCCTCTCGCTCTTCTCTGAGCCGTAAGTGTTCTAAGTTTATTTTTTGTTCCGCCAGCTTCAATTCTCCGTCTAATTTGAGTCGTGCCAAGTCTAACTCGTGTAATCTATTTTTTTCCCGCTCCTGGATCTCTTCTCCGGAGGGGCCTGTTCTCCGTTCTTCCGTCAGGGTGGTGTTGACTTCCGGGGCTACGGGGTCCCGGGGGGTTGCGGTATTCGTCTCTGTCCAGGCCTCTAGGGCGCTTTTGAAGTCTTCTTTTGTGCTTAGCCCGGTGGTAGCAATGCCTAAATCCATGCAAAATTGTTTGAGCTCTCGGTGGTTGTATTCTTCCAGCCTTTCCATCTGGAACTTCTCTGCCGATCCGCTCTCTTTGGTCGTCATTGTGGTTTTAGTCGTAGGGTGAGTTCCTGTCTGTACGGTACGCGTTGGTTCGGATCCCGCCGCTGGCCACCAATGTTAGACGGGGACCTGGAGGGTCGGCCGAGCACAAGGGAGAGGCCTCCAGTGAGGACCGTCTCT
Source organism: Lissotriton helveticus (assembly GCF_964261635.1). Taxonomy (NCBI): domain Eukaryota; kingdom Metazoa; phylum Chordata; class Amphibia; order Caudata; family Salamandridae; genus Lissotriton; species Lissotriton helveticus. The sequence continues at coordinate 1,781,083,220 of NC_136065.1, forward strand.
AACGATCGCACAGACCGGTAACTTCCCCCCCACAGATGGACACCACACGAAGATCAGGGCAACACCTTTTATAGGCAATTCTTGGAGTAGGGTGGTACAATACAAGGTGATCAGGACACGATGATCCTCTCAATTCTAGTCTCTAGTAGGGGAAGGGGGTAGCGGGACAGTCTTGGTACCCACAGGTACTGAGGTGTAATGGTGGTAGCTCACAATCCTCGAGCTCGGTGTTCGGAGGCGTCAGACCGCGGCAGCGCCAGCAGGGCCCGAAGAGGTCGTAGGTGGCAACGGGCCGCGGCAGCGCCAGCAGGTCCCAACGAGGAGGAAGGTTGCAGTGGGCCGCGGCAGCGCCAGCAGGTCCCGAAGAGGTCGTAGGTGGCAACGGGCCGCGGCAGCGCCAGCAGGTCCCAACGAGGAGGAAGGTTGCAGTGGGCCGCGGCAGCGCCAGCAGGTCCCGAAGAGGTCGTAGGTGGCAACGGGCCGCGGCAGCGCCGGCAGGTCCCAACGAGGATGAAGGTTACGACGGGCCGCGGCAGCGCCAGCAGGTCCCACAGGGATGAAGGTTGCAGAAGGCCGCGGCAGCGCCAGCAGGCAGGACAATCGTTCACAAGGCAGGGCTGTGGCAGCGCCAGCAGTCCGTCAAGGATGAGTTTGTCGCGGTGTCTCTCGACTCCAGGATACAACTGCCTTCCTGTCCTGGGGCTGCCTCAGTTATAGGTCTGGCGCCCTTTGATGTCCGGACCCTCGCTCTTGGAGGTCGGGAGGTCTGGGATGAGGGAGTCCAGACACCCAGCAGGGGGGTGGAGCCAGCGCCCGAGGAGGCTGGGGGTGCTCGGCACCTGGCGGGGGAGAGCCATCGACACTTCTTACTCCCATTGACCTGCCAAGTGGTCCGTTCACCTCCTGGGTGGATGGTGGTGCCGGGATGTCGGGGCCTGGCCAGGCCCAGGGTCGGGGTCGGGCTGAGGCAGCGCGGCCGCGTGGTGCCGTGTCCAAGATGGCGGCTGGGCCGGGCAAGGGTGCTGACGGTGGCCCGGGCCCGTGACACAGGGACATCTGGGGGCAGGCGTCCCATGGGGGACGGGGTGCGGGTTTGTTCTGTGGGTAGTACCTGGAAGGCCGGGACCCGGGCCCTGTCCTGCGGGGAGGGAGCGAGCCCTTCATGGGGCCTGTCCAACAATTCCCATCACACCTCCTGGAGTTGCAGGGATAATACAGAGGTACATTCCCATTATTGCCTTCTGCACTGGCAGGGATGAAAGAGTGGAAGATCAGAGGGCTGAGATAGACAATTTAGATCCTAAAAATATCAGATTGACTATGGTGAGAGGTGATTTGCTTATTTTTGTTTTCTACCTGCCTGCTCAAGTAGAGGTTCTTGGGGGTGCTATCAGAGCAGGAAGTAACCCAATGTTCGCTACTGGGTTGAACCATGCAGTTTGTATCCGCTGACACCATCTGTAGGGTCTTGTAATGAGATTTACAACAAGCTCTTGATGTCCTTGTGCCCTGGAAAGAACCGTGTGGCCTAGTCGCACGACCTTGGCTGTTTGCTCCACTAGTTTCACACAAGTAAATGCAGATTCAGGACCTCCCTGTTAGTCATGCTAAGAAAAGGCTAGTGCATACGAACTCTAAGAGGGATGATATGCTTCTCAAGTCAGACACCCAGAAAGTGTAATCTTTGAATTTCGTCCCACTGCAAATTTCAAGAGTGGGTTAATAAAGGCTTCTGAACAGACAATGAAACGAGCAGGGAAAATGAATGCATGTACTTGTTTCAGATGAACTTGCTAAACGGAATGGAAATCAGCCAGGGAAAGTACTTAGTGGGGCTCATTAGCGTATAGGCACACACTAAAGTTAAATAAAGAGACGCAGGATGCTGCCTAGGAAATGCTTTACTTAAATCAGCTGACATAGTACTCCACCTGATTACGTGCCATCAGTCTACCAAGAAGACAGCCATGCAAGTGAAGTCAGCCCACGGCTCTTTCCATACTCTTTTTAGGTCTCGCTGAGCCAGCGCATACGCTGCTCGGAGAGACATTTAGTAGGTGAGTTTTCAAAGTGCTACAGGCTGGCCTAGCGCTTGCATTCACATGAGCGTGCATGAGCGCAGCCACCATTTATCTCCTCAGTCACGGGTCAGTAAGTTGCTTGTTCCTTTCTTTCATGGTTCATTAAGCCTTCAGCATGCCCCTCCACCCCATTGCTCTCTGCCCTCACTACCCCCTCCCACGCAGCCCTCACTACCCCCTCCTACGCAGCCCTCCTCCTGTGTAGCAACCCCCTTCCGTGCCTAGCCTTTCCTCATGACCATCGCATAAACACACAACACACACACACAACCACACACAAAAACACAACCACTCACACAACCCCACACACACATTCACACACAACCACACACACAACCGCACACACAACCTTACACAACCACAACCAGAAATACACAATCACACACACACAACCACACAACCACACACGCAACAACACACAACCACACCCACAACCACACACACAACCACACCCACAACCACACACACAACCACACACACACAACCACACACACAATCACACCAACAACCACAACCAAACACACAACCACACCCACAACCACACATACAACCGCACAAACACACAACCACACACACACAACCACACACAGAACCACAACCACACACACAACCACACACAACCACCACACACACCGACTACATCCTCCTGGGGGACCTCAACTTCCACCTGGAGAACAACAACGACCGCAACACCAGCACCCTGCTCGACAACCTCGCCAACCTGGGACTCAAGCAACTGGTGTCCACCCCCACCCATCTCGCCGGACACACACTCGACGCAGTCTTCTCGTCCAGCACAGACATCGACTTCAGCCACGCCACTGAGCTTCAATGGACGGACCACAGCTGCGTCCACTTCACCTTCAAGAGAACGACGAGTCACCACCACCAGCAACAGGCGGCCCGCAGAAGCTGGAACAAGATCACAGCACACCAGCTCGCCACCTCCCTGAGCCAGCACCCTCCTGCCAGCTCAGCGAACCCCAGCCAGGCCGCCGACAACCTCACGACGTGGATCAGCAACTGCGCGGACGAACTCGCCCCACTGAGGACCCCGCCTAGCAGACCCGGTAGCAAGAAGGCCCCATGGTTCACCGATGAACTCAAGAGCTCCAAGAAGAACTGCCGAGCCCTCGAGAAAGTCTGGAAAAGGGAACCGACACCGGACAACAGGATCTCCTTCAAAATTGCCACCCGGAAACACCACCAGCTGATCCGCGCCGCCAAGAAAACAGCATTCAAGGACCGGCTGGACAACAACGCACACAACTGCAAGGAACTCTTCAACATCGTGAAAGAGCTTTCCAACCCCAGCGCAGGAAACAACGACATCACCCCATCGCAAGACCTCTGCAACTCCCTCGCGTCATACTTCCACAACAAGATCGCGGACATACACAACAGCTTCAACAACCAACCAACGCACACCATGACCGATCAACCACCCCCCACCACCACCCTCCACGCCTGGACCCCGATCAGCACCGAAGACACCATCCGCACGATGAACTCCATCCACTCCGGTTCACCGACCGACCCCTGCCCTCACCACGTCTTCAACAAGGCCGACGCCGTCATCGCACCCCACCTGCGAGACATCATCAACACATCCTTCGACACCACCATCTTCCCGGAGAGCTGGAAACACGCCGAACTCAGCGCTCTACTCAAGAAACCAACAGCGGACCCCACCGACCTCAAGAATTACCGCCCCATCTCGCTCCTCCCGTTTCCAGCCAAAGTCATCGAGAAGACCGTCAACAAACAGATGGCCGCCTTCCTCGAGACGAACGGATCCCTCGACCCCTCACAGTCCGGCTTCCGAGCCAACCACAGCACCGAGACCGCCCTCATCGCCGCCACCGATGACATCCGAGCCCTGATGGACAATGGAGAAACAGCGGCCCTCATCCTCCTAGACCTCTCCGCGGCATTCGACACGGTCTGCCACCGCACCCTAGTACGGCGCCTCGGCAACATCGGAATCCAGGACAAGGCGCTGGAATGGATCATCTCCTTCCTCGACGGAAGAACACAGAGAGTCCGCTTACCACCGTACAAGTCTGAGGCCTCCGACGTCATCTGCGGCGTCCCCCAAGGATCATCTCTGAGCCCCACCCTCTTCAACGTCTACATGAGCCCCCTCGCGGCCATCGTACGCAAACATAACCTCAGCATAATCTCCTACGCCGACGACACCCAGCTGATCCTCTCCCTGACCCACGACCCCGCCGCCGCCAGAGCCAACCTGCACGAAGGGATGAAAGAGGTAGCCGAGTGGATGACGACCAGCCGCCTGAAGCTGAACTCGGACAAGACGGAGGTCCTCATCCTGGGCTCCTCACCCTCCGCCTGGGACGACTCCTGGTGGCCTCCCGCCCTGGGCACCGCACCCAAACCGGCAGACCATGCACGAAACCTGGGCTTCATCCTGGACTCCTCCCTCTCCATGACCAGGCAAGTCAACAACGTCTCCTCGGCGTGCTTCAACATCCTACGCATGCTACGGAAGATCTTCTGGTGGATCCCCACCGAGACCAGGAAGACCGTCACCCAGGCCCTCGTCACCAGCCGACTGGACTACGGCAACGCCCTCTACGCCGGTACCACCGCCAAGCTCCAGAAGAGACTCCAGCGGATCCAGAACGCCTCAGCCAGACTCATCCTCGACATCCCACGAACCAGCCACATCTCCGGACATCTGAGAGACCTTCACTGGCTCCCCGTCAACAAAAGAATCACCTTCCGCCTCCTCACCCACGCACACAAAGCCCTACACGACCAAGGCCCGAGCTACCTCAACAGTCGCGTCAACTTCTACGCTCCGAAACGCCACCTCCGATCAGCCAACCACGCCCTCGCCGCCGTCCCCCGCATCCGAAGAGCGACGACAGGAGGAAGGTCCTTCTCCTACCTGGCCGCCAAGACCTGGAACTCCCTCCCGACCGACCTGCGCCTGACCCAAGACCACCTCTCCTTCAGGAAGAAGCTGAAGACCTGGCTGTTCGAGCAGTAGCGGCACCCCCCCCCCCCAGCGCCTTGAGACCCTACGGGTATGTAGCGCGCTCTATAAGTGCCACTGATTGATTGATTGATTGACACACACACAACCACACCCACACACACAACCACATACACAACCACACACACACAACACACACAACCACAACCACACAGTACCACACACCCACAACCACACCTACACCCACAACCACACACAACCACACACACAACCACACACACACAATCACACACACACACACAACCACACACACAACCACAACCACACACACACAACCACACACACATAACCACATACAACCACAACGACACACAACAACCACACACACAACCACACACAACCACAACCACACACACAACCACAAACACACAACCATACACAACCACAACCACAAAACCATACACAACCACACACAACCACACACACAGCCACCACACACACAACCATACACACACAACCACACACACAACCACACACACACACACAACCACACACACACAACCACACACAACCACATACACAACCACACACAGCCACACACACAACCACACACACACACAACCACACACACAATCATATACACACACAACCACACTCACAACCACACACTTGCAACCACACCCACAACCACACACAACCACACACACAACCACACACACAAATAACACCCACACACACAAAACCACACACACACAACCACACCCACACAACCACCCACACAACCAAACACACACAACCACACACACACACAACCACACACACAACCACACACACAACCACACCCACAACTACACATACACCCACAACCACAAACACCCAACCACACCCAACCACATCCACACACAACCAAACACACACAACCACACACAAAACCACAACCCCAACAACACACACACACACAACCACACACACACAACCACACACACACACAACCACAGCCAGACACAACCACACACTACAACAACCACACACACAACCACAGCCACACACAACCACAACTACACACACAACCACATACTACCACAACCACACACACAACCACAACCACACACACAACCACACACACACACAACCACACACACACAACCACACACACAACCACACACACACACAACCACACACACACACAACTACACCCACACACACAACCACACCCACAAACACAAAACCACCACCACACAAACCACAACCACACACACAACCATAACCACACTCACACACACAACCACACCCACAACCACACCCAAAACCACACACACACAACCACACACTCACACACAACCACACACACAACCATACACACAATCACACCAACAACCACAACAAAACCCACAACCACACATACAACCACACAAACCCACACTCACACACACACAACAACACACAACCACACACAGCCACAACCACACCCACACACACAACCACATACACAACCACACAAACACAACACACACAACCACAACCACACATAACCACACACCCACAACCACACCTACACCCACAACCACACACACACAACCACACACACTCACACACACAACCACACACACAACCACAACCACACACACACAACCACACACAACCACAACTACACACACAACAACAACCACACACACAACCCCACATACAACCACACACACAACCACAAACACACACCACAACCACACAACCACACACAACCACATACACAACCACACACACATCCACACACACAACCACCATACACAAAACCATACACTCCCAACCACATACACAACCACACACACAACCACACACGACCACACACACACACAACCACACGCACACGACCACCCACACAACCACACACACAACCACACACATAACCACACATACAGACACACACACAACCACACACAACCACACACACACAACTACACACACAACCACAACCACACACAACCACACACAACCACACATACAACCACACACACACACGCAACCACACACACACATACAACCACACACCCACAACCTTACACAACCACGCAGACACACACAACCATGCATACAAACAACAATACACACACAACCACACACATACAACCACCCACACAACCACACCCACACACACACAACCACACACACAACCACACACACACAACCACACACACACAACTACACACAAACACAGAGAACCACAACCAAACACACACACAACCACACAGAACCACAACCACACACTCACACACAACCACGCGCACACAACCACACACACACACACAACCACACACACAACCACACACACACAACCACACCCACAACCACACACACAACCACACACACAACCACACACACACACAACTACACAGACAACCACACACACAACCACACAAACCACAACCACACACATACCCACGACCACATATAACCACACACAACCACAACCACACCCACACAACTATACCCACAACCACACACAACCACACCCACAACCACACACACAACCAAACACACACCCACACACACCCACAACCTTACACAACCACACCCACATACAACCACACACACAACCACACAACCACTCAACCACACACACAACCACAAACACACACAACCACACACACAACCACACAACCACACACACAATCACTCAACCACACACATCCACAACCACACCCACAACCACACAACCACACCCACACACACAACCACACACACAACCACACACACAACACACACAATCAAACATAACCACAACCACACGCACAACCACATACACATGACCACACCCACAACCAAACTCACAACCACACACATGCAACCACAACCACACACACACGCAACCCCCCACACACAACCACACATACAACCACACACACAACCACACACACAACTACACCCACACAACCACAGGCAACCACAACCACACACACCCAACCACATCCAACCACATCCATACCCAACCACACACACAACCACACACACAACCACACACACAACTACACACACAACCACACACACAACCGCATACACACAACCACACCCACAACCACACCCACAACCACACCCATGCAACCACACACACAACCACACACACAATCACACACAACCACACACAACCACATACACAGAACCACATACACAAAAACCACACCCATAACGACACTCAACACCACACACTTGCAACCACACCCACAACCACACACAACCACACCCACAACCACACACACACAACCACACACACAACCACACCCACACAACCACCCACACAACCACACACACAACCACACACACACACACCACTACACCCATACAACAACACCCAACCACACCCAACCACATCCACACCCCACCACACACACACAACCACACACACAACCACAACCTCAACAACACACACACACACACACACATGCACACACACACAACCACACACACACAGCCACACACAACCACAACTACACACACTACCACAACCACACACACACACACAACCACACACATGCAACCACACACACACAACCACACAACTACACAACCACACATACAACCACAACACCACACACACAACCACATCCACACACACACAACCACAACCACACACACACAACCACAACCACACACAACCATACCCACACAACCACACACACAACCACACCCACACAACCACCCACACACACAATCACACACACACAACTACATCCACACAACCACACACAACCACACACACCCAACCATACCCAACCACATCCATACCCAACTACACACACAAAACCACACACAACCACAACCCCAACAACACACACACACAACCACACACACACAACCACAGCCACACACAACCACAACTACACACACAACCACACACTACCACAACTACACACACAACCACACACTACCACAACCACACACACAACCACAACCACAAGCACACACACACACAACCACAACACCACACACACAACACCACACACACAACCACACACACAACCACCCAATCACACACACAACCACAATCACACACACAACCACTACCACACACAACCACCCACAAACACACCCACCACACACACAACCACACACAACCACAACCCCACAATCACAAACACACAACCACAGCCACACACAACCACACACACACACACACAACCACACACAACCACACACACACAACAACACACACACACAATCACGCACACACAACCACAGCCACAACCACACACACAACCACACACACAACCATACACACACACACCCACACACACAACCACACACACAGCCACACACCAACCACACACAAAACCACAACTACACACACAACCACACACTACCACAACCACACACACAACCAGATCCACACACACAACCACAACCACACACATACACACACAACCACAACACCACTCATACAACACCATACACACACAACCACACACACAACCACCCAACCACACACAACCACAATCACACACACAACCACTACCACACACAAACACACCCACCACACACACAACCACACACAACCACAACCCCACAACCACAATCACACAACCACACACAACCACAGCCACACACAACCACAACCACACACACAACCGCACACAACCACAGCCAGACACAACCACAACCACACACACAACCACACACACAACCACACACAACCACACATACACAACCACACACACACACAACCACACACACACACAACCACACCCACAACCACACACGCAACCACCCACACACACCCACACACACAACCACACACACACAACCACACACACACACAACCACACACACACAACCACACACACACACACACAACCACACACACACAACCACACACACATAACCACACACACACAACCACACACACACACACACAACCACACACACAACCACATGCACAACCACACACACATGCACAACCACACACCCACAAAACCACCCACCCACACAACCACACACACACACAATCACAACAACACACACAACCACACACACAACCACAACCACGCCCACAATCACTCACAAACACACACATACACACACACAACCACACACACAACCACACACAACCACACACACACAACCACACACATAAGCACAACCACACAACCACAACCACACCCAAAACCACATCCACACCTACAACCACACACAACCACACCAACACCCACACCCAACCACACACCCACAACCACAGCCACAACCACACACACAACAACACACACAATGACACACACAACCACACACAACTACACAGCACACACACTACCTCACACACACACACACCCCTGTCCCGGCCACTGACTGCTTATCAGCCTCCTCTCAGCCAGGTTGCACGATTGCGATCAGTTTCACTTTCTGGCGATCAGTTTCACTTTCACAGTCGCGTTTGCCGTGAAAGTGTTAGCGTTTCTAGTTTTATTCAGCATTCACTCTTGTTTCCTAGTGCTTGACAATCCAATCTCTACAATATTTAAGCAGCCTGCAGGTCTCCTGTCAACCATACCACTCCATGCATTTTTTCCGATCCACATAGATATCAGTGGTACAAAGGTAACCAGGTTTCTTATCCTTCCTTCAAGCAATAACCAGAATGCTAAACTGCATTCATGCCCCACTTAGTTTTAAACAGCAAATAGTTATTCTAATCGGTTTGTTTTACAGAGGTTGTGTCTTAGGAGAAGGGCAGTGGCTCTCGCATGGCATTATACGCTAGTGTGTCCAAAAGAGTTGTTTAACAAAAAAATGTTTTATGAAAAATTGACTCTTGAGGCAAGATGGCTGCCGCGAGGAAGGCTGTGTGAGCAGCTAGCTCCCTGGTCTGAGGCGTCCGGGAGAGAGGGAGAGAAAAAGCCCCGTTTTCCTCATCGAAAATTACCACGATAATTTTGCCGTGATAGTGGGTGTGCATTTCATGCTGTATGGGCATTCCCTTGCACCTTATCTTGGCTGAATAACGCCGTACGGCCATCCATGGGCGTTTACCTGTTTGTGCCTGCGCCTACCTCGCTGCTGAACGGAGCCGCTTGAGGCGTCGACTGTTTCCGGGCTGGACACCAGTGCGCGCGCGGCGCAGATCAAGCACCTTCAGCGGGGGGCAGTATCAGTGAAACGACATTTCGCCGCGGTGAATACTGACACAAACTATCCCCCTGACGGAGCGCACGAATGTTGCTGAACTTTCTTGAGTTCAGTCGGCGGTCCCCGCTGTGGCGCGCTACACTCTGTTTGTGCTGGACACAGAGCAGCGTTTTTCCTGGTAGAGGGGGAGGCGGCGGCGGTGTTTCTCGGAAGGGAAAAAAGAAGATACCTCTACCGTCGTCTGTTAGTACCCGCAGCAATAGGAGAGACGGCGCAGCTCGAGACCTGAGCAGAGAGGAACCAGGCAGCGAGGATCCTGTGATGGCAGAGGCTGCACCCTTAACTCCTGTGAAAACCACTACAAAACAGGGTAAGAACAGTAATAAGCCTGTTTCGAAATCTAATGAAGCCCCGTGCACCAAGAATTCTGTATCATATACATTGCCCGACCTGTTTGAGAAACAAGTCGCTAAAAAAAAAATGATGACTGATGGTAATTCACAAAGTGCTGATTTGACTATAGCACAACCGCCTAAACAATGTCCTATCATCGCTGAAACTCACAGTAATCCTCTAAAGTCCTTGCTGATTAAACCTTCAAAGAAGGGCATTATGGGAGATGTAGTCTTTGGCAGTGCTGCTATCAGTCGAGCTTGTTCTATGCCCATGCTATCAATATTGTCTGAAATCGACCTACAGAATGAAAAAGAGACTGAAAAAGAAACTCCTTTACAGCAAACCAATTTGGAGGCTTCTGAAAAATTCTTCTCTTTGTCTGAACTCTCATCCGACGAAGCAACTGGCTTAAATAAAGATTGGGCAGAGTTTAGCTGTGAGAGTCTATCTTCAGATGGTGAAGTGAGCATGAGTCCTGATAATACTAATACGTCAACTATCATTAAAAAAAAGTTATGGAAAAAGAGGTCATTACGGGTGGCGAGTAAAGAGGACGCTCCTAATTCATCTAGAGGAGAAAATATTCTATCTCCCAATTTAGTACCTGCTGTCACCACTGATACCACCGATACCGTGGGATCTAATCACAATTCCATCTCAGACCCGACCTTTCCACAGGAGAATAATGAAAACAGCGAAGAGATCACGCTGAAAGTGATCTTTGATACAATGATGAGTCACAGGGCTGAAAGCAAAGCCGAAAATCAACGCACACAGATGACCTGTGCAAAAGTTAAAAACGCAGTCCGCGGTGCAATTAAGATGTGCTCTGAGACTACTGACAGAGTTGCTGAAGCGGAGGCTAGAATCTCTGTTTTAGAAGAAGAAAGTATGACACAGAGACAGGAGGTTGGTGACTTTAAAGCCCTGAAAGAGGATCTGTCTGACAAGATAGCTAATTTGGAGAATCAGGCCCGTAGAAGCAATCTCCGCTTTTTGGGAATTCCCGAAAATAAAGAAGGGTCCGATCCACGGCGGTTTATTATCAATTTACTAAAGGATGCCTTCCCCGAGATGACCGACTGGGATTGGGCACGGGAAATACAACGTGCTCATAGGTTTCCCTTCACCGTGAGGAATCTACGACAAGGCCAAGAAAACTATCCTAGGGCTATTCTGGTCTCATTTAATAACTTTCTTGCCCATGAAGCTATCTACGTAACCGCGAGACCAGATAAGAAAGCGGATGGGCTGGGCTGTCAGTTCTTTGTACGACCGGACTATTGTCAAGCCACTGTGGCTCAACGGTGGCGATTGAGGCAATTGATCCCTGATTTTCAAAAAAAAGAGGTTGCAGTCTTTCTCCAAGGCCCAGCAAAGTTAAAGACTGTATTCAAGGGCGTAGTAAAATACTTTATTTCCGAATCTAAAGCCAAGGAATATTTGGATTCTATTTGAAACATAATAAGGTGTTAAGACTTTAAGAATATAAGACTTTCACTGTAGGATTATAAGGACTATTTGCTTAGCAATTTTTGTTGAAATTTCAATGTATCTCTCCTTTTTGTAAGCAGGTTTGCTAAGTTCTCTTTCTTCTCCTATTCTATTCCCTCTCCTTTTTTCTCCCTTTTCATTTTCTCTCCTCTCCTTTTCTTTGTCAGGACGTTATGGGCCAGGGACGCGGCACCCATACGTCTAGGAACTGGTAGTTCCTATGCCTCCTATATTGGGGAGGGCGGGGGGTGGGGTTCTGGGGCTCTGGGTGGGGGCGGGTAGGGGCAAGGGTTGGTGGTGGGGGTGTAAAGCAGAGGTATTCAATGCAAGGATGTGTATAAAGCATGTAAGTTGCAGTTGCGAAGAGTATGTGATACCTGTTAATATTTTTTTTCTCTTAATTACCATCTCAATATGGATAAAAAGGTGAAAATATGCACAATTAATATCAATGGTCTTAATGATTTCAAAAAGATTGGGATGTTTCGTTCAATGCTTCAGACTCTATCTATTGATTTATTATGCATCCAGGAAACTCATATTGCATGGGATAAGCGCTCACTTTTGGATAAGTTAGGATTGGATGTCTTGCTTACATCTAAGCAAATGGGTATAAAAAGAGGTATTGCAATCTGTATGCGAAAAGGAGTTGGGAAGTGTTTGAAAACCTTAGCCGATAAATGGGGCAGATGGGGGCTTGCGGAATTAATAATTGGGGGTTGTAAATTCACTATATGTTGTATGTATGGTCCAAATCTAGATGACGCGGAAGTTTTTAATATTATAAATACAGAATTAGCCACTTGGACACAACCAATCATTTTATGTGGGGACCTAAATATTCACTTGCCGGCTGATTGGAATATTAAATCAGGAAGGAGATACATGGGTCGTAAATCCAGAACGTATTGTGCCCTCAGAGAGCTGGTCTTGAATAACGGGCTGACGGATGTCTGGCACAAACTGTACTATAAAGATCCTGGATATACCTTCTATTCTATTCCCCATCGGAAATTTGCCCGATTAGACTATTTTTTTGTATCCTCTCTGTTTTTGGAGACAACTAGTATCGAATTACTACCTCAAGTTTTATCAGACCACAACCCCATAATTGCTGAGATCCAGGTTCCCATAGAACGTCCAAACTCAACTAGCACCTGGTCATTTCAGAGAAATCTGCTATTAGATGAAGATTATCTTCAATTTATGGCGACTATTATCAAAGGCTATTTCCTAATAAATAATGACTCAGCCTCCCCACAAGTGGTTTGGGATGCGTTTAAATCAATCGTACGTGGGGAGACAATTAGTTTTGCAAACCACAAGAGGAAAAAAATTCAAACAGATCTTAGGGAAAGGCTAAATAAGATCAGGCTAATTGAGATGGATTTATCAACTGCATGTAAAAATAACACGGGTATAGAAGATGCTCAACTACGTCTAGTAATCGAACGCTCTGGCCTACGGACTCATATTGCTGACGAAGTAGCATCAAAATATAAGTTAAATAAAACTGAGCGTTACGAATATAGTGAGCGTACCGGTAAAATCCTAGCACAACGCCTCCGCCAAAAATCTTCTATAAACGAAATTCAAGGTGTCAAAGATATGAATGGTGTTTATCATGAATGTAGGGAAGGAATCTTAGAATCATTCTTTGACTTCTATAAGGCATTGTATAACGACTTTAATAATGAAGTTGATAAGTCTCTCAATCCTGTAAATTATCTCCATAGTTCTAATCAAATTTCATTGCGCTCTGAAGAGACCGATTCATTTACGCGTCCAATAAGCTGGGATGAGATCGAAAATGCTATTTTGAGTCTTGCGGCAGGTAAAGCTATGTGAGCTGACCAGATACCCCTCGAATTTTATCGGTCATTTAGACACATGCTGAAACCAGAATTGTTAAAGATCTTTAATTCGGCATTCCAAGGGAAACCACCTGACTCCTGGTCCACCGCTATTATTGTTGTTTTTTAAAGAAGAACAAGGATTCAAAAGAATTAGGCTCATATCGACCCATTTCTCTTATCACCGCTGACAGTAAGATTTACTCCAAAATTCTTGCAAACAGACTAAATCATGTAATGTCTAGTCTAGTCTCGCATATCCAACATGGTTTTATTAGACATAGAGATACCACCGACCATGTTAAACGTGTCATTAAACTATTAGATTGGGCCCAAGCAAAGGAATCCCCAGTCGGGGTGATCCTACTCGACGCGGAAAAGGCGTTTGATAGAGTAGACTGGGGATTCCTTTGGACCGTACTAGAATGGAAAGGGTTTCCATCACAATTTATTCAAGCTGTACGTTCACTCTATGTTAATTCTAGAGGTGTAATTAGATTAGGTACTGACATCTCGAGACCTTTTTTAATTACTAAGGGGACTAGACAAGGTTGCCCTTGTTCCCCGCTTCTATTTGCTTTATACTTAGAACCTTACCTGAACAGACTTATTTTGGAACCCAATATCCCATCAATTCGACTCTTTGAAGTTGACCACAAAGTCTTAGCGTACGCAGACGATGTGGCTATCGTAACTTCCGATGTTTCTTCTGCGTTACCTATAATTATTGATCTGGCTAGAGAGTTTGGGAATATTTCCGGGTATAAGCTTAATATCACAAAAACCCAGATCATACATTCTGAAACGGGTAAACCTACTGACATCCCAATAAATACTACTGGTACATATCTTGGCGTAACTTTATCTTCCAAGGTCGATGACATTATCGCATTAAATATGGACCCTCTACTTACAACCACTAATAGAACGTTAGAAAGATTTAATAACTTACACCTGTCTTTATACGGACGAACTAATGTCATTAAGATGATGATTTTTCCAAAATTGTTGTACTTTTTTCGCACTATTCCTTTATTTTTTTCAATGTCCCTTTTCAATAGAATAGATAGGATGCTGTCCAGGTTTTTGTGGGGGTACCGACGCTCTAGAAGATCTTTAAAGTGGTGTACTCTCCCGACAGACTGTGCTGGGCTAGGATTCCCGAACTTCAGGATGTATTACTGGGCTATTACTCTGAAAACAATCCGGGTTTTACTATTTTATGATCATATAACACAACCGGCTATGGCACCCTCTATCTTCGAAATGCTTTTAGGTGCTCAAGCTCGGCAGTGCCTATTGAAAGTCATAGAACCCAGCTATTATAAAAAAACAAAATTTAAGGTGGTCCTCGCTGCTTTTTTAGTCTGGAGACAAATGAATAAAACTTTACGGGTAATGCCAAAACTGAACTGTTATACACCTTTGTTTGATAACAAGTCATTATCTGAAATTTTCCAAGATACTGCAATTTACCGCTGGCACGCGAGACAGATCCATGTATTGGGGCAACTGTATCAAAGTGGGATCCTTATGTCTTTTTCTGAACTTCAAAACACATTTGGTCTATCTAGGAACAACTTTTTTTAATACTTACAGATTCGTAGTTTTCTAGAAAAAGAAAATCTATTATCTACTGATACTATGGAGACTATTGATATTTTAGAGAGCTGCAGGAAGAATAATCGTATTGGTACAATCTATCAGTTAATGACCAACAGGCTGCAGAATGATCTCGCTCATCAAACTTTGAAATGGCAGAGAAAGCTCTCTATTGTAGAGATAGACTTGGTAAAAGCTTTTGAGATGAGCAATAAAATACTAATTAATAGTTCTCTGAAAAGCCAACACTACATGTCTATTCTAGATCTTTACTATACACCTGCCAAGCTGGCAAAATGGAAAGCTTTAAGAGGTATTAACTGTAGCCGCTGTGGATTCTCAGCAGCTGACTCAATTCATATGTTTTATAGTTGTTCTAAATTGGGTGTATATATAGATCAGATCGAAAAGTTCCTGACTAATGTGTTGCATGTTCAGATAACGCTCCTTCCTGCTGTTATCATTTTTGGCGTCTATTTTCCCTCTCGAAATTTATCCATAGATCAAGAACATTTTATGTTTATTGGAATGTCTATTTACCGACTCTGCATCACTTCTAGATGGTTGGATATAGATCCACCAACTTTTGAGCTATGGTTGGGAAAGCTGTTATATGTTTATCGAATGGATACTGCAGTCTACAAACTGAAGGGGTTCAAAAAGAAGACTCTGGGCCGGAAGTTATGGTCCCCTATTGACAATTGGATTTAAATTGTATAATGGCTATTATTTGAAATGATCCATGTCGGATTTTTTGAATTTGTTATGTCCTTGTATGCGTTTACCTCTGCAAAAATAAACAATAAAAAAAAATTTAAAAAAAGAAAAATTGACTCTTTAAAAAATTCTGATTCCACCAGAATCCGAGTCCTCCACAACACCCTGTTTTTTGGCTGTCAGCTGTGCAAAGGAGACCAATAGTGCCCCCATTTTTTTTATTCTGTATCCTCGGTTCAATACTGGGGTGCTTTTTTAACTTGTCTCTAGTTCATTGCGAATCTTACCGTTACTAATTCAAATTGTGTTAGCTTTGGCTTATTTGCAATGCAAACTTTATCTCAATACGTTGCTGTAACAAGCTGCACGTCCGCTACGAAAGCCCATTCATTTGCTAATTATTTTCCACATAAGGTTGCAAGACCATAAAGTGGAGTTTTCAGGATTTTGAATAGTTTGTGTTTGAATATGTTACTCTCTCCTGCGCAACCCACTCCTGTACTAAGGTTACGAGTGACCTGGCACCCGCCTTTCAGAGGTTTTTGCATCTACCCAAGTCTGGCCTGGCACACACCGGGTGCTGATCTCCGCACCTCCTTCTAGACCCATCTCACAACTGTTTGCAGTCTGTCACTCACCCCTCACCTCCCTGGCACTCACCCTTTACACCTCAGGCCTGGCAGTCACTCCTCGCACCTGGCACTCACCCATCTCCCTCTCTGGCACTCAGCACTCAACTGTCACCTCCCTGACACTCATCCTCGACTCTCCTGGTACTCATACTTCCCCTCCCTGGCACATATCCTTCACCTCCCTGACACTCACCCATGTCCCTCCTGGCATTCACTACTCACCCCCTTGGCACTTCCCCTTCACCTCCATAGCACTAGCCCTTCATCCCCCTGGCCTGGCAGCTACCCTTCACACCCTGCACTCACACTTCCCCTCCCTGGCACTCACCCTTGACCCTCCTGACTCTTACATCTCACCTCCATGGCACTCAACCTTCATCTCCCTGGCACTCACCCTTCATCCCCCTGACCTGGCACTCAACCGTCACCTCTGTGGCACTAGCCCTTCACCCCCTGGCCTGGCAGCTACCTCTCACCCCTAGCACTCATACTACCCCTTCTAGGCACTCACCCTTCCCCTCTCTGGCACTCACCCTTGACCCTTCTAACTATTACGTCTCATCTCCCTGGCACTCACTCCTCACCTCTCTGGCACTCACCCTTCACCCCCACGTCCTGACAGTCACCCATGTCCCTCCTGGAATTCACTCCTCACCTCCCTGCCTCTCAACCTTAACCCTCCTGGCACTAGCCTGTTTTCCCCCCAAGAACAAAAAATAACAAGCATTGGCATAGCCAATAGGTCTCACCTTTGGGACCTTATAAGTGTTTAGCCACACAACAGTTGATGTTGTTGCACCAAGGATATTGTGCTGCATAACTAAATACTTAGAAGGTCCCAAAAGCGAGACCTAGTGGCTATGCCTATGCTTGTTTAGTTGTATCCCTTTCCAGGGGAAGTGTCTGTAGAAATATAGCAGATCCACATTAACTGCTCAGCTGAAAGGAATCTGGCATTTCTCTGCTGGTTCCACCTTCCCCTGTTCATTCGCACACATTCAATGTTTGTCAGACAGGGAAATACGAGGTGACTGAGAGCTGTAACTGGTCCCTTGGAGTGGTAGGTGCGGGATATGACTGCATTAACGCTGTAATCTGGGCCAAGAATTTCAAAACACCTGGCCAGTTGATTCAAACGTGTTTTGATATAATCTCCTCTGCTGCAGCTCCACTTACGCCTGATAGGTAAAAGGCCCCACAGTCTCTGTTACAAAAACACACACTATCAAAATCTGTTTTCAAAAGAAAACAGATTACCTTAAAGTACCCATGGTTTGGGCTGCGCTATAATTCCGCCCATTGTGGTATTTCCTAAGCCAATAATTGATAAATGCGCAGCTCATATTCCAAAATGTTGGTCTTCCCCAGCAGCAGCGTTGCCTCTGGCAAACAAACAACGTAGGTGAAGTCTGTAATACAGTCAGCAAACTCTAAAGAGCAGAAATGATGACCCGGTGACAGGACACACAGGAAGAATAATGTGGGGAGGAAAAGCAATACATTTGTTTCCTCGAGTTAGAAATGACCCCCAACTCTGCAGTGAGAGGAATTATGATTTAGAGGGAACGTTCTCGATCCCAGGGCCCTTGTGTAGGGTCTCGGGAAGTGTGTCTGTCTTTACAAATAGCAGCGTGGGTGCACGGAAGCAGGTGGTGCCACCGGCTGGTGCCTGAAGAAAAGCAAATGCGTGTTGTGCTACCTCTGAAGTGCGTGCAATCACAAACTACTTCGCACATAGAATCTTCTGAGTTATATGGCATTGCTGTGAGAGATGTCATTCCAAACTGAGCACTGGTTCAGGGGTTGTACAGGGCTCTGAAGAAATGAACGCATCATGAACCTCTTTAGACTTCCCTCACAAGAAACAGCTGGGCATGCATGCTTGCAAAAGGTGCAGCCCTTTTAATGCAGGTGCTATAAGAGTTGGCACACAAACACACAATTTTGGAAAACATATCAAAAGAGGTGCAGGTCGATATGTGGGAAGAAACCGGCAATAAACAGTTCCCACGTCTGTTAACAAGCTTGCAGGCAGAATTACTGCTAAGCATTCTAAAACAATATTTTAACGCCTCCATTGTATACTTGATAGTCAACTAGGCGCTAAATAAAACTAGAGACAGGTTTCTGCTATGCGTCAACTGCCTTTTTGAGCATTTCTGAGTTCACTTGAATTCGTAGCATTTCAATTGAATAAATAACGGTGTCGGCCCAGTGAGGGCTTCTTACAAGTGAGAACAATTAATATAACCAGAATGTGCAGATTCGATGAATTCCAATGTCCCTCTGGTTTGTGATGTACTAAATTTAATGTGTGTGTGTTAGGATTGCCATGGACACCACAGCGTCAGCATTTAACCCTTCCAGGATCTACCAGCTCTTAATAAACATTCGACCAATACTTCACCCATCGGTCTCCAGCGGTGCAGCATGCAGGACCACCTAGCACTGCTACATGGCTGATGCTTCAGACCCAGGCTGCCCAGGTTCACAACTTGGTGCCTGTTGCGCAGGGCACATAGGAAGGAGTAAACTGGCAGGGACAAGATGAACTGAGGGAGAAAGAATGGGCCACAGCGCACTGCACAAAATCCATCAAACTGGAAATCTGAAAAAAGACACATTGGGATTGCCGCCTGGTGCTGCTTGCTCCACCCACCAGAAACACTCAGCTGAAATCTAAAAACAGAGCCTGCTCTGGGATGCAAATAAATAAGGCAATCGATTTTGTGTAGAAAGTGCAATCTGTTACAGCACATCAAAAACATTTCGCCGGATTTAATAAGTACCCAAACCATCCAAGGGGAAATTGGATTGTTGAACCGTAACATTATTCCTAGCGCTGGTGCTGGCTGATGAGCAGGCACCAGGGCCATTTTCTGTTCACACCAGATAGCCAACATGGTCTCAGGAACATTTAATTGGACGAGGATGAAAGGGACAGGGTTTGGCACGTCTCTAAAGTCATTGCGATCATAAAAAAAAAAAACATGATGATGGTGATGCGAATGGTGCTCATTGGCGTCACCGCAAGTGCTACCTTGCCGGCGAGTGGTGACGCGAGTGGTGCGCACGAGCATCATCGCAAGTACTACCTTGCCGGCCACCAGCATGCTATTATGCATGCACGCACACTGTTGTGCGCGTAATAGCAAGCTGGTGAACGGCAAAGTAGCACTTTTAAAAGCAGCTACTAAATGTCTCGGCCAGGCCAACGCATGCACTGGATCAGGCGAGACCTAATGAAACAAAAACGTTTTTTTTTTTTTTTTAAATGCATCCAGTTTTATATTATGCCTCCATTATCTTTTCTATGCTGTCCTCCCTTTGTGCGTTGCCCGCCCCCTGGGCTGCTTTAGGCCCCCCTGCCTGATACAATCGATATTCCTGCTTGCCCCCTTTGCATTATCCCTTCTTTTCCATGCTGTCCTCCCTTTGTGCGCTGCGGGCCCCCTGTGTTGTTTAAGGCCTCACGCTGTGAGTTTTATCACGGGGAGTCAGTCTCACCCGGTGTCACCACCTGCTCTTACATTTCTTTTCCACTGCAACTGGCCTGTGCTTTTTCGTCACTTTTTGCAAGGCAGGGGCCGGCATTGGACACGCCGCAGTTATGCCGGCCCCCGATGACCACAGTAGAGGGTGAGCCCGTTGCGCACCTGTCACGCGGCGGGCGCACCCCAATTAGGGATTGGTTGTCCAGTTTCGTGCCCCGGAAGTAATTCTAATCACTTCCGGTGTGCGCACTGCACAAACGCCGGAGGCTGGTTTAAACCGGCTCCTGACGGGTTTAAAAGGCCGGGGAGCGGTGGAGGCTCCCTCTTTGCACCCCACCCCCCAGCCTTTCATAGTGATCCACTGGAGCCTCACTAGGAGGCTCCTTTCTTTCATTTTGTTTTTTTTTGTTGCAGGACCATCGGTGATCCCTGTCGGTGTGGTGGAACCTCAACGGAGGCGGAACGTCCTTGGGTCTTTGTCTTTCAGGTTGAAGGGGGAGAGAGGAGCGCACGTAGACCAGTGGCTTCCACGTCCCAGGACCTTCTCAGACGCTCAGCACCAGGAGTGCGGTGGATTCGGCGGGATCAAGCGCGACTACGCTCCTGTGGTATCTGGGTAATTGGCGGGGGCGCGCTGAGGGCAATTAGAGCCTCTGGGTGTCAGCGCAGCGTGTTGGGGGCATTTGGTATACCGGGCAGCAGTTACTTTTGGTTGCATGCGCAATTTGAGCCTCTGGGTGGCAGCGCAGCTTGTTGGGGACATTTGGTATATGGGGCAGCATTTACTTTGGTGCAAGCGCTCAGTGAAGTGCGAGCGCGCATTAGGAATTTCGCTACAGTGGCGAGGAGGCGTGTTCGGACCCGTTTGTGATTCTGCAGTCACCCTCCCACGAGTGTAGCACGCCTGGGGTGCTGGGTGTAGTGTTTACTAAATTTAAATAAGAAGCAGAAACAAGTATAGCTGAAGATGTGGGTTTATTCAACCTCAGCCACTAACTGACATAAGTCAAATCCAAGCCTCACAGCAGAATTCTAGAAGAGAATACAATGAAGAAATTCTAACCACTTAAAGAAACAAGCATGTAAAGAAAAGATGAGGGCACATATTATCACATATCTTCCTTCCTAACAAAAAACAAAAGTATGTATCATATAACAGGAAAAAAAAACAGTTTAAACATAATCCTTCATATAGATAGGAGCTCTACGTGTTCTTTGACTCCTCTTACATGTAGATAACGAGGTAGCACCATCAGAGAAGTTGTTATTCGGAATGTACAAATTTCTTCCAGTATTATTAAGATCCTCACCAAAATTTTGACAAGAATTTTTAGAATGAATCACCACAATACGACTCTTATTCCATATCCTCCCATCTTGTGTTTTGATTGCATTTCTAAAAACCTTTGTAACAGGTCGGACATCGGTATATTTGGACCAGGGTTTACATCCAACAGGAGTTTTAATTTTTACCAAATCACCCACTTTGACCACCTGATATTTTGCACATTTTCTGTTATCAAAATATACTTTTCTTGAAATCTGCTTATCTATCTCTCTGTCCCTCCATTCACCTATATCATTATCCACCAAACCTTTATTCATTTTCATCCAACCCGGACACCATAGGGTATTGGGAACCCTTCCTTTAAACAGTTCAAAAGGAGACCTCCCAGTAGATGAATGAGGAGCAAAATGATAGGCATTAATTCTGTCCTGAAGAGTTATCTTCCAGTTCAAGCCAGAAGATCTAGCCAATTGTATTGACTCCTTAAGAGTCTTGTTGACCCTTTCCACAGCACCATTAGTCTCAGGGTGATACAAAGAACACCTTTTATGTATAATGCCACATTTTTTTAAAAATTCACTAAACACACTTGAACAGAATTGGGGACCATTGTCAGAGAGTAAGCTATTAGGAAAACTCTCCTTTCTAAAAATACTCTCCAAGAACTTGATGACTGAATCAGACGTAATGTCCCTAACCGCACACACTTCTATCCATCTTGAATATAAGTCAATAAGCACAATCAAGTACGGAGTATCTGAAACACCAGAGAGGGGTCCCACAATGTCGATAGCCAACTCATCCCAAGGGTGACTAGGCAAGACTCTACTAACCATTGGCATCTGTTTTGTCTTTAATATTTTGTCACTCACACAGCATTCTACACATTCTCTGAACAACCTCTCAATCTCCAAATCCATTCCTGGCCACCAAAATTGCGTACGCAGAATCTCCTTGGTTTTTACAATGCCCAAGTGACCACAATGGGCATGTGATAATAATTTTCCTCTAATACCTAGAGGAGGAACCAATTTCGTCCATCGTGTTAATAAACCATCAGTAATAGAGAGTTCACCAGAGACTAAAGACAACGGCTTATCTAAACAAGTATTATTCTTCAAACAAGACATAACTTTACAAATGTCCTCATCCTTCTCCAATTCTTTCATCCATTCACTTTCATCAACCGCACCCTCTGTGACTTCACACACATTGATGTACTCATCTATTTCATTCATGTCTTCTTCAACAAAATTGTCAGTGTCAACTAATCCCGATAAACAATCAGCAGACTTATTTGCTACACCAGGAATGTATTGTACCTCA
Source organism: Lissotriton helveticus (assembly GCF_964261635.1). Taxonomy (NCBI): domain Eukaryota; kingdom Metazoa; phylum Chordata; class Amphibia; order Caudata; family Salamandridae; genus Lissotriton; species Lissotriton helveticus. The sequence continues at coordinate 1,781,107,173 of NC_136065.1, forward strand.
AAATCAAATTCCTGTAAAGATATAATCCACCTCCTGATCCTTCAAGAAATGGCATCTAAACCTTTTTTTAAGAAAACCTCCCTTAAAGGCTTATGATCTGAAAGTATACACACTTTAGAACCCCAAATCAAAATTTAAAATTTCCTCAAAGCCCAAAAAATAGCAAGAGACTCCTTCTCTATCACAGAGTAGTTCAATTCTGATCCTCTAAGACATCTTGATGAACAACAAATGAGAGAATCATTACCATTTTTCCTTTGAACTAGAAGAGCACCAAGACCTTTGTCACTTGCAGCAGTAAATAAATACGTGGGAAGACCAGGAACAAAGGCATGAAGAGAGGGAGCCTTTTTTAACTCATTCTTGATGTTATCAAACTCATTCTTGCACACAGAAGTCCAATCAAAAACTACATTCTTTGCAGTTAACCTCCTCAAATTGTGTGTTTTATCTGCAACATTAATAATGAACTTCCCATAAAATTCCACCATGCCAAGAAAAGAGAGTAACTCCTCCTTGTTAAGTGGCTCCTTGACTTTGTCAATTGAATCAACCAATTCTCTCTTGGGAAAAACACCTTCACTAGTAATGCGATGTCCTAGATAATTAACCTCCTCAACACCAAATTTACATTTGTCCTTTTTTAATGACATTCCAGCCTCATCTAAACGCTTAAGAACAGCACATACACGCCTATTATGTTCCTGAATGTTACCATAAATTAACAAGTCATCTTGGTAACATTTAACACCATTTAGACCCTTTAAAATATTAGACATAATACGTTGAAAGACTGAGGCCGCAGAGATGAGGCCAAATGGCATTCTTTTAAACGTAAAAGTGCCCATAGGTGTAATAAAAGCATTTAGATTTTGAGAAGACTCATCTAACTCCACTTGATGGTACGCGGAAGCTAAATCAAGGGTAGTGCAAAATCTAGCCCCTTCTAAGGTCCCAACCATCTCATCTATGTTTGGTAGAGGAAATCTATCCACCACCACTTCCTTGTTTAGAGATCTTAAATCAATGCATAGGCGAATTTCACCTGAGGGTTTCTTGGCAATTACTACAGGAGCCAACCACTCAGTAGCCTCTACTGGCTCAATTATGTTGTTCTTGACAAGCTTTTCTATTTCCTTTTGTACCTTCACTTGTTCTGCTAAAGGAATCCTCCTCACTTTTGCCACCACTGGAATAGCATCGACTTTTAATCTAATATGATGTTTGTATCCCCGTAAACACCCTAGACTCTCTTTGAATACATTTGGAAATTGTTCAGAGAAAGTATTAGACATCTCATCACCCTTCTTGTTTTGTATAGACTCTTTCACCTCTTGAATCTGTACTTGGGGTGAGGCATTGGGATCAAGTTTTACCCCAAGTTCACGCTGATGCATCCAACCCAGCAACAAATCATGCTTTTTAGTCATATAAACTTTCCCAGCAGTTATACGGCTACCCAATTCAATTTCAGCCATGAAGTAGCCTATCATTGTAATAGGTTTATCAGCATATCCTAACGGAGAAACATCACATTTCAACAAGTTCACTTTCGTATTAAACATTACATTGAATAACTTTTCATCAATCATAGTTATTTGAGAACAAGAGTCGAATTTAAAATGTATCATACAATTCTCTACACGAACTGGGTGAGAAGGATGATCCAAGGTTTTACAATTAATTTCAAAATTAACGGTTCTTACTTGAGGTTGTGACCATTTTTTTGTTGGAACATCACTCTTATAAGTTCTTGTTCTACAAAATTTAGCAAAATGCCCTTTTTTACCACATGAATTGCACAAGACTTTTAGTGCAGGACAATTCGGAGAATTAGCTAAATGGCTAAATTGTCCACACCTAAAACAAGAAAATCTGTTACTTTGACCAGGAAAAGAGACATTTGTCATAGGATTTTGTTTCTCTTGTGCACTCCCACTCTGTTTCTTGACTTGATATACAACCTCTTCTACTTTTGCTTCTTCCTTCACGTCAGTAATATTTGATTTGTCTTTCTCTTTTTTTAATTCATCAACACATTTTGTCATATGTTCGACTTGTTTAGCAATGACTAACACTTCTTCCAGGGGAGGTTCATCCTTCAACCAAAGTTCTTTTCTAATGTTATCATGCGCACATCTCAAAACAAACTGATCTCGAATTCTTTCATCCAAAGTTTGACCAAAATTGCATGAGGACGCTAGCTTCCTGAGAGATGACACATATTCCTCGACAGTTTCATCCTTTTTTTGTTCTCTTAAACCAAAGTAATATCTCTCCATAATAGTACTAAGTCTGGGCAAATAGTGTCGATCAAGTTGAAGAATAGCAATTTCGTACTCATTAAGATTCCTTTGTTCTGCTGCAGTTAGATCAGGCAAATGTTCTAATACATCCTGTCCCTCTCCACCAAGACAATGTAAGAGAAGAGAATGTTTCCTTTCTGCACTTAAATTCGTTCCACACACTCTTGCGTAGTTAGCCAAAAAAAAATTCAATTTCTTCCATTTCACATTAGGTTCTCCTGGGCTTGTAAGAAAAAAGGCTGGTTGTGTAACATTCTGCATATTTAATAACTTCACGAAGGATTTAACTGTATAATGAGTAAATAAAATTCTCCTTTTATTTAAATATGTTATTATTTTTTTGTGTTAATAAAATAATGGATATTTATAGGCTTTATTTCTTTAAGTAAAAAGTCTCACTGTGAATGAAAATAAGGCTTTATTTAGTGGCTTTATTGTATTAAACATTAAGGTTCCATGTCACAATGTTGAAAAGAATCTTGACGTGGGCCAGTGAACCTTCACTTTAAGAATAATTGAATACGTAATAATGAAAAGAGCTCTTGAGATTCTATTCGCAAAGACTTATGTAAATGGATATTGACAGAGGACGCATGAAACGCACTTCCTCGATCTTGACACGCAGACGTACTCGATCGTGACACGCAGACGCTAAGCGATCTTGAGACGCAGACGCTAACACGAAGAGGACGTTCACTTAGACTGTGAAACGCGGCGTTCATCCAATCAAGACCGGGCATACGTATTAATACGTCATCACAGTAGTACGTCTCGAGCGTATCACGGGCAGAATTATTTTAACAAATAATGCTTTACTCAGGAAATCCTTCAATCCTTCAAACTTTAACTAAACCTCCCACCGTTCTCCACACCATATAATCAGAACATGGAGAAAGTATCTCATGTATTCCGCCGCTGGGAAGTCACCGCTTCTCTTCTTAAATTAAACAGCCGCCGGAGGAGTGGTGCAGGTTAGTTATTTCTGTGTTGAGGTTGTCGTTTCTTCAATCGTCCCCAAAGAAATGTAGTGTTTACTACATTTAAATAAGAAGCAGAAACAAGTATAGCTGAAGATGTGGGTTTATTCAACCTCAGCCACTAACTGACACAAGTCAAATCCAAGCCTCACAGCAGAATTCTAGAAGAGAATACAATGAAGAAATTCTAACCACTTAAAGAAACAAGCATGTAAAGAAAAGATGAGGGCACAGATTATCACACTGGGTACTAAGGGGCTACACCTCAGCAGCTCAAGTGTCATGGGCACTAACAGTTCAAATTCAGTCGTAAATCGCATCACAGCAAAAGGGAAATTTTAAAGCAAGGCAGGAGAAATTCCTTTTTGCAGCACGATTGTGGGGCAGTCCAGGGCATAAGGAGGTATAATAACTAGCCCGGTCACTGAACAATTATAGGCACTTGGTGTCACATACTGTAGGAGGTAGGGCATTGGGTGGCCAGCCAGTGGGGATTTTGGTTAACCCTCTCGCCCTTGCAACAATTGCCTTGCCTCATCTGTAAACCTCACCTGATCTTGTTTGTTTATACAGCCGAGCAACACGGGAGCTGAGTGAATACAGGAATTCAAGGTTGCACCATCGCGGATTGCGGATCAGCACTCCAAGGGGACACAGACAGGCCTGCATTCCACCGCTTCTGGGAGCCACGCGGGTTCGAGCCCATGTTTCACCTGATCCACTGGATTAGCACCTGGCGTGCCTCTGGTTGCGTGGGTGCTCGTGGCTGGTTGTGTACCACCAACAACTTGCATGGTAAGGGTCTGGGCACGGTCCCAGGCCTCAGTGGGCAGTCGGGGTGTGTAGAGTAGGCCGCGTCAAAGGTGCCTAGTTAGCTGCTGTAGGGCACAATTTGCTTTGGCGTAGCGGAATATATATACTGCGTTACAAGTGAATTACGAAATTGTTTGCTGTCTCTAACAGGGCAAAGGCTGGTAAGGCTAAGCTGGGTAATTTGCGCTCTTGCATGGACAGTTTCATGGAGGCCATGATGCAAAAAATGGTCGACATGGAAGATAGATTAAGAAAGGTTGACGAGAAGGGTCAGGCCATTGCGGATCTCAGGGAGAAGGTGGATGCTCAAGAAGAGACTGGGGACAGGCCTAGGCGATCTATTGTGCCTCCCAAAGCGGCATTCCCTCCACTCACAAAAAAGAATACAGCTAAGAAAGGGGGGGCACTGAGGGGTGAAGAGTTGAATATACCCACTGTGCCTGTGGCTCATCCACCAGCTGCACGGGCAAGCGAGGAAGGTAATCCTGGGCCACCAGGGGGTGGAACTCCACCAAGCAGTAGTTCGCTGGTTCTGTTGCCTGTGCCACAGACAGGTAAAGAAATGGGAGAACCTGGGTCAGAGGGGAGTACCAATTCAGCCACTAATGGAGGGGGTCTTCTGCCAGCATGCCCAGGTGGCACGCAGGCTCCAATGCCTCCGGTTGGGGGGGTACATCAGGATTTGGTAGCCAGTTTAGCAGCAGTTCTCCCTTGGTTGGGTAGAGTTGGGAACTGGTCCCCGGCAGCCAGGTTGTCTGGCAGTGGGGACGATTTGCTCGATAAAGCCCAGCAATTGGTGGCTCAGTTAAATGGGGTAGCAGGGAGCATGCCTGCAGAAGGGGCAGGTCCCATAATCCCTGGCACTACAAAGGGGGACACAGCCCATACTGGGGTCAACAAGGAAGTGGCAGCAAGCAGCTCGGTGGTGGAATCTGCAAAGGAGAAGCCAGCAGACTCAGCGGGTGGTGCTGCAGCAGGTAAGCAGCAAACCCTGCCCCCTTTAGGCGTTGTGGAGGCACGCACGCCTAGGGAGCACTTAGCGCAACATGTCACTCAGGAAGTGAAGGAGAAGATTTGGAAGGGGAGTTATGTCAGTATTTATTCTTCGCTGCTTGATGAAACTGAAAAGGTGTAAGCTAAGAAGAAGAAAGATTGGATGCTGCCTAGGGAGTGAGCAAGTGAATTGCAGAAGTATAGAATTGATGAGACTTTGAATAACTGGGTGAGGGGTTTTTCAATTTACATGGCTATTATTGCACAGCGCTTTCCGAATCTGGCACCTGAAATGGCTTGCTACCAGAGTAGAATCACTGGAGCACATGACAAGTACGGGGGTATAGGATGGAAGGAGTATGATAAAAGTTTCAGAAGAGTGAAGGCTTCAGACCCTGCCCTCAGTTGGGATCAGATGGATATGATTTCATGGCTGGATCAATTTGGGTGTGGGTCACAGGATAGCGCAAGGGGCCAGTCCTTTCAGTCCTTTTGGTCATTTACCCCCGCTGCCTCCGGCGGTGTTCGGATGTTTCCCCCCGCTGCCCCCAGTAGTGAGGGAGGTAAAAAAGGGGTATGTTGGGACTTCAATAAGCGCACGTGCACCAGGCCCCCAGGTACATGTAAGTTCAAGCATGCGTGTTCTGTCTGTGCCAATACATCCCACCCTGAATCCAGGTGTTTTAAAAAATCAAAACATAGAGGGAAGAAGAAGCAGGAGTGAGGATATTGCCTTGGTAAAAGCGTACTCCCCAGTTGTAACAATGGCATTGATCCCATGGTTGAATAAATACACTTGTTTTTCATCTGCCAGGCTGTTGTTTGATGGTTTTACATATAGTTCCACGATACCAGCCCCAGATTATGTAGGAATCAGCTGTCAGTGAGGGCCAATAAGAATGTGGCCGCTGCAAAAATTGAGAAGGAACTGCGCCTCGGCAGAATAGCAGGACCATTTGATACCATTCCAGTGAGGAATTTTGTCTGTTCACCCCAGGGGTGGTCCCTAAAAAAGAACATGGGGAGTTCAGACTTATCCTTAACTTGTCCGCACCTAAGGGGAAATCCTTGAATGATGCTTCAGTGAAGACCTCTGCACAGTCAAATATGCATCCTTTGATCAGGCTGCAGAAATGCTCTGGGATCTGGGCCCTGGCGCGAAACTAGCAAAGTCGGACATTGAGTCAGCTTTCTGCCTGTTGCCAGTCCACCCGTTAGATTTTCACTTGCTGTGTTTTCAGTTGCAAAGAAAATATTACATGGATATGTGCATGCCCACGGGTTGCTCAGTCTCCTGTGCATACTTTGAAAAATTCAGTTTCTTTTTGGAGTAGGTTTTTAGGCAGGTGTCTGGGCACCATTATGTGTTACATTACTTGGATGAATTTCTCTTCCTGGGGTCAGCAGGCTCTCATGAGTGTGGGAGGGCATTACGGGAGTTTTGCACGCTCATGCAGGAGTTTGGCCTTCCATTGGCACCAGGAAAGATGGTCGGGCCCTCCACAAGGATTGAGTTCCTAGGGATAGAGTTAGACTCAGCCCACAGATGTTTTTGGCTCCCAGCAGAGAAGGTTAATAAGTGCAGGGCAGCTTTGCAGTAATGTTTGAGCAAGGATAAGGTTACGCTGCATCAGTTGCAGCAGACAGTGAGTCAGTTGAATTTTGCATTACGCATCACCTCAATGGCGCGCCCCTTTTCCCGGTCCATCTCATAAGCCATTTCAGGTCTCAAGGAGAAACACCACCACACCAGGCTGTCTGCGGAGGTGAAGCAGGATATGCGGATTTGGATGACATTGCTGCTTGACTTCAACGGCACAGTGATATGGCCCGGTACGCTCACTTCTTCCGCTGAGTTGGGTTTAATGACTGACTCAGCGGGCAGTGAAGGATCCGGCACTATACTGGGCACTGAGTGGGTGGCACAGCGGTGACCGGCATGGTGGGTGGACAGCAGTTTGACAAGCGACATTGGCTTTTTGAAACTTTTTTCCATTTTTGTAGCATTATCAGTGTGGCCAGGGCAGCTGCGTAACCAGTCAGTGGTTTTCTGGTCAGATAACATGACAGTAGTGGATTGTATTAACTAACAGGCAGCTAGGAGCAAGATGATCCTCCGTCTATTGAAGGAGATAATCTTGGTGTGCATGAAATTGAATATGCAGTTTAGGGCGAAACATGTCCCAGGAGTGTTAAATCATGCTGCTGATGCACTCTCCCGCTTCAAGATGCAGGTATTCAGGGAGAATCTCCCAGCCAGGGCAGAGACACAGACACCCTTCCCAGAGCGACGTTGGCAGCTTGGTGCCCCCAACTACCAGACCTCGAGGCAGCTAGCCTAGCGCCCAAGACCAGGAAGGCTTATGAAGGGACGTTTTGCGCATACTGTAATTTTTTGGGGAAGGAATGGGGTGCGAGGTGGCATGATAGTGGGGCTCTGATTGCGTACCTGGGGGAGTTGTGGAGTGAGGGTGCTCAGTTGTAGCGGCAAGGGGGAATATAACAGCAATCTCCTTTTTCGCGCAAGCAAGCGGTAGGGATAACCTTGCAAGGAGTTTCATAGTCAGGAAAGCCCTGAAGGGCTGGCAGCATCTCCAGGGGTCACAACCAGACTCAAGGTGGCCGATAGGGGTCGACCTGCTGGCATCCATACTTGGGACCCTTAGCCAGATATGCAACAGCGAAGCAGAAGCCCTGTTATTGCGGGCGGCATTCTCCCTAGCATTTTACGGTGCATTCAGAATTGGTGAGTTGGTGGCCTAAAATAAGCGAGATCAGCAGGGTAGCTTGCAGCTTAGCCATGTGAGAATCCAAGGTGAATCATTGTTCATATCTATCCAGAGATCTAAGACCGATCAGGAGGCCCGTGGGGAGGGGTTAAAACTGCGCCGTGCCCAAGGGAGCTCTTGCTGCCCTATCAACAACCTTGAGGCTTTTTTGAGTAAAAGCCCCCAGAAAACAGGGTGGCCTTTGTTAATTCATGCTGATGGTACCCCACTCACGGAGTTTCAATTTAAGAGGGTGCTGGACATGGCCGTGCAGAAAGCTGGGCTTGATCCAAGCTGCTTTGGTTCACACTCATTCAGGATAGGGGCTGCCACCTAAGGGGTGGCAAGGGGCTTTGCTAGGACCGATGTGCAAAGGATAGGCAGGTGGTCATCCAATTGCTATAAACGCTTTGTGCGGCTGCATATGTTGTGAGAGCTGAGCGGGTAGTGTGTACTGACACTGGTTCTTTTTCTGCTTAATTTACAGTTTTTCAAGCCTGTCAGGCAGGGGGGAAACTGGCGATGGCACAACAACATCTGGGATCAAGGCAAGAACGAGTGCACACCCGGGACTGAAGAACACACATTGTGTGGATTGTTGGTCATTGATATGTAAAATACTTCAGTAACTTTTCTCTTCAGCCAAATATGGAAGGAGAGAGAAGGAAGCAGGTTTTAGGTTATCTTTCCATGGACAGGGGGTCTACGCTTGGACCAGTTTAGGACCTTCATGTCAAATACACTTCACAGGGAAAAATCTAGCCCGAACATTATCATCCTGCACTTGAGGGGGGAACAACTTGGTACACCTGGGCAGACGGGGACTGTTTGAAGCAATAATCATTGAGGTGGGATGGATGGCGTGTCTATGCCCAGGGTTAACTCAGGTTTGGTCACAGATGGTGCCAAGATTCCAATGGCGGGGAGGGGAGTCTGTGAGGGCGTTGAATCACTCAGTGAAACGAATTAACAACAAATTGGCAAGGCTATTCAGGACTCCCTACTTACAGACTATACCTCATGGGTGCATTTGGGGGAACTGTGCTTCTTAAAAGACGGTGTCCATTTGTCCAAACTGGGTAATGCGATCTTCATGGAGAATCTTCTGGCCTGGCTAGTGGGGTGGGGGCAGGGCAGGACCTTCCAGTGAGTCTTGGGGGGGCGCCTGATAGTCGGGCAACTATACAGGCCTTTGGTGGGAACGTCATGATTGGTGAGGAGTAAATTTATGGTCCTTAGGGGGCGGTGCCATTCTTGAATGGGGTTGCCCAAGGGAGCGAGACAAGTGGCCTCTCACGGAACTCCAGGGGAAGTTACAGCGGGTTGGCTGGAAGGGTGCGGGGGAAGAGAAGTTATGTTTTCCAGTAGGATGCTTGGTCACCCCATAAACGGCGCATAACTGCAAGGGCCCCTTATGGAGTTAATCTGCTGGGCGTATAGGGGTGATCAGGGGAAGTACCTCTCGGTGAATGGGCCCCCTGCACATGCGCACTCCGGCTGGAGGGCGGGCATAGTTCTAATTAGGATGTAGTGCCAGTCATTGACCTTGCGATAGGCTCAAATAGGAATACACAGAAAGATTTACGTATTTGATTATGTGATGTCTAGATGGGATAGGAATATATATGAATTAGAGAAATGTTAAGGTTAGCAACATGACATATGTACTTATCAATGTAATCAAATGAAATGCCATGGACTTTCTGCGTATTATGCAAATAATTTAAAACAAATATGGTTTCAAATTTTATTTCTTAATTTTTAATAAATACGGCCGGGCGTTTAACGACCCCCTAATCCAAAACATGCTGTCTTGTACCAAATTGCTTCCCGCTGTGGGGGGGAGGAGGTAAACCTTGCCACTGGTAAAACACTGCCATCGTTAGTTAGTGTGGGATCCTTAGGAAGAGGGGGTCCAGGCCGTACCTGGTCATATCGCAAGGCAGAGGCTGGCATCGGACACGCCGCAGGTATGGCCGTCGTGCTGGCCCCCGATGACCACAGGAGAGGGCGGCCCATCGCTCACCTGTGACGTGGCGGTCGTGCCCCAATTAGGGATTGGTTGTCCGTTTTTGCGCCCCGGAAGTGATTCTAATCACTTCCGGTGGGCGCGCTGCACAAACGCCGGGGGCTGGTTTAAACCGGCTCCCGGCGGGTCAAACACTTGATCCTGGACGGGTTAAAAAAGGCTGGGGAGCGGTAGGGGCTCCCTCTTTGCACCCTACTCTGCAGCCTTTCGTAGCGATCCACTGGAGCCTCACTAGGAGGCTCCTTTCTCTAATTTTGTCCCACCCACCCTTCCCTAAAATAACGTTTTTGTTGAAAGTTTCAGTTTTGGCAGCTAGCTCATTTTACTTCGCAGATTGATTTGTAATATTGGTCATATGTTGATGTTTTGCAGTTGGTTTCCTTCACAGGTTGAATTGTAAGGTTGTTCATGTATTGATGTTTTTCAGTTTCTTTTCTCCACTGGTTGAATTGTAATGTTTGCATGTATGTTTTCCTTTTCCTTTTCAGGAGGCGTTGTTGTTTCTATTACAGGAAATGTGCAATTGTCGTTTTTATAATGCTTTTCCTTGGTCAGCGGTAAGGTCATGATTGGTGAGCAGTAAATTCAAGGTCCTTATGGGGCAGCGCCATTCTTGAATAGGGTTGTCCAAGGGGAAGGGACAAGTGGCCTCTCACGGAACTCCAGGGGCAGTTACAGCCGTTTGGCTGGAAGGGAAGTTACGCTTTCCCGATGGATGCTTGGTCACCCCGCACGCGCACAAGGGCGCAAATAAATGGCGCATAACTGCAAGGGCCCCTTATGGAGTCAAAATGCTGCGCGTATGGGGGTGATGGGGGGAAGTCCTCCCGGTGAACGGGCCCCCTGCGCATGCGCACTCCAACTGGAGGGCGGGCATAGTACTAATTGTGATCTGGCGCCAGTCATTGACCTTGCCGTAGGCTTAAATAGGAATACGCAGAAAGATTTACGTATTTGATTATGTGATGTCTAGATCGGATAGGAATATATATGTATTAGCGAAATGTTAACGTTAGAAACATGACATATGTACCTATCAATATAATCAAATGTAATGCCATGGACTTTCTGTGTATTATGTAAATAATGTAAAAAAAATATGGATTCAAATTTTATTTTTTAGCTTTTAATAAATACGGCCATGGGTTTAACGACCCCCTAATCCAAAATATGCTGTCTTGTACCAAATTGCTTCCCGCTGTGGGGGAGGAGGTAAACCTTGCCACTGGTAAAACACTGCCATTGTTAGTTAGTGTGGAATCCTTAGGAAGAGGGGGACTAGGCCGTACCTGGCCATAGCTCTCGGCACCTTCCCATTGCCAATAGCCCTTGTTTCCACACCAGTGACACGTCAGGAGCCTCACGCCTTGCACTCAGATGCCCGGCACTTTATGCCTTCTACCCCGTCTCACTGACCGCCACCTGTGCACCCATGCACACATTCTCTATCCCCCCCTTTTTACTTCCTGGGAGGTTTTTTCAAACTACTGGGGCCTCAGGTGGATCTTTATCTACCCCCGCTACTTTACAGCTTTCTCCCCTCTCTTATCTTTTTCGTTTGACCAAGTGCGGGCTTTGCCCTATTTCACCTGCTCGTGTCTCCAGCTTAACAGGGTTCCCTTTACCTCTATACACCCAGCTGTCTCCACCGCTCCCCAGGTTGAACTAACTCAATCATGATCTGATCAATCACTGTAGCTGACCGCAATTTTACTTCCCTTGGCAGATCCTCCATTTGGGCCCTTATCTTTGTCCTTGGAGCCGCCACACTACCCGTGAACGCTCCCGCACTATCTAACAGTCATTTCCTACCAGAAGACCTTGTCACTACGGAACTTACTTGAACTCTCCAGCACATACACACGGTGTGTATCTTTGAATGTTGCTGTTTCTATTTGACCAATTCTGCCGTCTGAACCCTGGTAATGCTTGGTGACCCCCACCGTGTCCCTCAACTGTTTTAATACTTGTCTACTTGATGATTCTGTTTATAGTATTTGTGATCCCACCACTGGAAGTGATTTCTATTCTGGATCTCATTGTAGCTGTGTGCCCATTACCTTTTGCAACACACAGTACACACTTGTGCGTCTAATACGCTCAGACTGCACCAGCTTTCTTGAGACCCTATGGCACTGTCCCCTCCACCATCCTTACTATAGAGCCACATTAGAACTGCCAGTTCAACTTGGGCCCACGTATACATAAGACCTGGAGTGCTCTCAGATTACCCTTCCAGACGCCCCAAGCATGTGCCTTTTACTCACTTACTTTTAGCATTTGGATCTCAAACATGGAGCACACATAGAAGAACTTTCAGTACATGATGGATTCTAAACACATAGTCCCTTTAGGTTCACCTCGGGGGGCCCGTGCTTGCCATGTTTTCATGACCGCTCATTCTTTATGTTTATTGGCCAGCCACTAGCCATTCCCCAGGATTCTCATAACAAGATGTGACCTCTTTTTTTTTATATCAACACCTTATGTGACCAGTTCCCTTTCAGGTGCAACACCAGGGGCCATCTGTGGTATGAGAGGGGTGCGATCTATCCCCTTAGGAACTGGCCTTTTTAAAAAATGTTAACATTTCTCCATGTTGTGTGTTCATTATTGTTATTGTGTTATCGGTTTCGGCTTCAGTCCAGGTGTTGTCCAAATGTAAGGGTCTGTTATCAGTTTAGGTTATGTCCCCTGTTGGTATTGTAGTGTTATTGTTGATTTGTGTTTTTATAATTATTTATCTGTGTTCTTGTCCGCTGCTCAATTTTTGTTATGTGCCCGTGTTGACCGCATGTAAGGGCATGTTATTATTTTAGGTCATATCCATCATTGGTATTATAGTGTCATTTTTGAATTGTGTTTATAACTATCTATCTGTGTTCTTGTCCTGTGCCCATTTTTTGTTATGTGTATATATTTATATTATCTATGTTACACCTCTTTTCAGCCCTGACGTAGTTCAATCCTGTTGAACGAAACGCGTTGGCTGAGGCTTTTTTGCACATATCTGTTGGAATATCTGAACAAAGAACTTTTTCTTACAAAAGGAAAGAGACTACTTGTTGTTACTGAAACAGACGACCAGGGTGGTGCACCGCTCCACTTGTTCTCAAATTCTTGTATATCTGCTTGGTAGTTTGCATCTCCCAACGGCAGGTGCAGGAGCAGTCTGTGCACACCAAATGTGACTACTTCACCAATTATTTTGAAAGGGAACATAGTCAAGAGGTGCGGCCATTGGAGTCCGCCGTTGATCCTTGCCCTCCACAGACCATTTTCCTTTAAGGAAAACGGGATGCATTTTTTTTTAACTGCCTTATTTAAAAGCCGTTCATGACATGGTGGTCTGCTGAGCCCAGCAGACCACCATACCTGCGAAGGCCTGCCGTTCCCAATGAGATCGCAAATTGCGAGCGGCTCATTAATATTAATGAGCCTCGCAATTTGCGACCCCATTGGGAATCACAAACAGTGGTCAAAACACAGTTGTACATGCAAAATAGCTCCTTGCAAATTGTGAGTCGCAAAAGACTCGCAATTTGCGAGGCGCTATTTTGCGCGTCGTACATCTGGCCCTACGATCTTTCTCTTTTTTTCACAAAAATACTTTCATTGTGCCTGGCCTTGCATGTCCAGGATTAATACCGAAATGATTATAACATTAAAAAATAGTGGTTTGACAAAGACAAGGAAGAACATGTGCTCCAGGGGGAAGTTAACACAAGAAAGACAGGAAAGCCTATGGGAGCTAAGCAGCCAAAAGATTGCAAATGAGAGTGACAACTAAAACCATTAATGGAATGCTGTGGGCGGGTTGTAAATCCACTGACCTATGAACAATATATCCCATGCGCTGTGTGGGCGAGACCTAGCACCATAGCAGTCCTGTATAATGCACACAAACTGGCATTTGAAAATATTCACATTTGCAATGAAATAGCCGCACCCTTGTTTTTTTTTAATGGAAAACTCATTCTTTTTTAATTCAATATGCAGTAGTGCTGCTGCGCATAGATGTTGGCCCTGCAGCGATGATCGACAGCAAGGAGAGTTACTTACACAAAAGAAGAACTACTTTTCTTATTTTACCGATTTAAAAAGTGAATACACTTAGGGAAACCCAATGTTATATGTGTGTACAATTGGGAAAACCTGTAAAAATAGAAACCCGAGTGCTAGGTGCTTGCATTGTAAAGTTATACAAGCTGGCATTTTAAGAGAACTGAAAAGTGTTGCATGCCACAAGTTACTTTGCTTTAGGATGGTGTGATTATTCCCCGGTCTCCATCATTCTCCTTTCTCTCTGTCCTATGCAAGATGGGTAATACTAATGCTCCGAGTATTTGAGAAAATGCCAGGAACCACATCCCACTGCCCTCGCATGCTGTGCATATGGGGTCTACAGCTCACGGTGACTGCTTGCAAGCCTAAGGTTTGCTAGCGCACTTTAATCTCTGCATTTCCATAGCTTTGCCTGATTTGATGGTGTTTGTTGCTTTGGCACAAATTTATCAAAATGTTTTCCTTCATTGTACAAGAGACATTTTTGGGGGAGGTTTCAGTACAAAGAAACTATTGGGTCTCCAGAGGTGCCAAAGCACATTTCCCAATCATGTGCAGATATAATGAGCGTCACAGGAACTTAGGCCTTCGCAGGGGTCAACTACATTTCCAAAAGGCACGAATATATAAACATCTATACACAGCATGGCAGGAGGTTGGAGTCATTTGCTATTCAAACACACCTCACACTTGTTTGCTCCACAGGGCGTCCTGCTCTTTGGTGCATTGTATCCTGAAAACAGTATTCTGGTTTTCCTAGAACCAGACCTTTCATGTATCTTTAAATTGCTTGTGGTTTGAAAGATTGCTTGACAGTAGACTGTTGCACTCACAGAAATTAACTTTTCAGAGGATTTATGCAAATAGGGTAGGAAAGAAAAGGAGGGAGTTTATGGACGGAAAGTTTTAATATTTATTAGAATCTTAATCGCTGCCTTTGTAATAGGAGACTGAAAAAAGTAAAAAGGGGAAGGACTCAAACTCACCTTCGGGATAATTCTTTACAGACTTAGTGGAAAGGCAGAGGGAAATATGACATCCCTTTATTATTGTAATAACTGCAATTTCATTATTGCGTCTTGCTTCTCAAATTTGCTTGAAAATGCACCATTTACCTACTCTTTTTCAAAATTATCTCAGGGGAGAAGCTTAAGATGTTCGGGCTCGCTCGCTGCACTCGCTTGCCATGGTGCACTCCGATAAAGTTTACGCCTCGCCACTTTCAAATGTCACCAGCCACCACTGCAGCTCGCGCTGTGCAGGATTTCTTCCCCAAATCTCAGCCAGCTGGTAACGATAGTCGTTCTTTCTTCCTCGAGCCCGCGCTTCCTCCAAGGCTGCTGTGTGGGGATTGGTCAAGCTCACGCTGCTAGTCTCAGCCCGGGAGTCATGATGCCGTCGGCCGGGACTTAACATGAGAGGTGAGGCGCTGCAGGAGTGCGCCCCAGCCGCTCCATTTTCTCCATGTAGGAAAAAGGGAGAGTGGGCGGTCCTGCTCGAGGGCAGGGGGGAGTGGCTTACCCACTGTGTGGGTACTGACTGTTTGGAAGGCTCCACGGCTGACCAAGCAGTCAGTACCCACACCAGTGGGTAAGCCACTCCCCCCTGCCCTCGAGCAGGACCGCTCACTCGCCCTCCCTCAACCAGGCACTTCTGCTTTCTCGCAGCGAGAAGCAGAAACATAAAATGGAAGTTTATACCATTTTATGTGTCTGCTACTTGCACTGCCAGAAAGGCAGTGGCGCAATGCCCAAACGCCCCTATAGAGGAGCCGCCACTGCCTAGCAACTATTCAAGACAGGCAGTTACCATTTGACACAAACATTGCATCTGCGTTGCAATGTATTCAAAGTCGTTCACAAGGAGAGAAGTGTCCTGCTCTAGGATATCAAAATCTTTACCACAAATTTGAACAGTGCACCACGTTATTCGAATGCTAATAAGTTGTGTGCCACTTACTCTGTTAAATCTATTTTAGCTGTAAAGATGCTCGTAGTGAGGCTGTAGGTGGGTGTTTATGATGGGGAAAGATGTAGACATCAGGAGCTGAAGCTTAAGGCAGTGCAAGTTACAAAGTGCTTGTCAGGAATTCATAAGGGTGTTAAGGCTAAAGGGGTGATTACGATGTCGGGCAGACCGACGTGGAAACCGCCTAATCATGATGCAACTGAACACTGTTCGGTCGCACACTCCCATTCCCCTATGGGAGCTTGTGTTACGGCCGTAAACTGGCTGTACCACAAGCTCCCATAGAGGAATGGAAGTCTGTGTACATCCCTGCACCGTGTGTCAGGCACCTCAGGGTACCTACCACACAGTGCAGGGATGAACAGGGTGGCAACATCGGTGCCCCTTTGGCCCCCAACCGGAGACTGCAGAGGCAAGAGGGCCCTGCTAGGGCCCCCCATCCTCGCTCTCCGACCGGATTTCCTTGAGCCAGTCGGAAGCCAGCTGCAATGACCTGTCGGATAAATTTCCGACCGCCAACATTGTAATGCGGTGGTCAGAAATTAAACCGAGATATGGCCGGGAAAGGCTTCGAACAACGGTCAGAGCCTTTCGGGGCCGCATCATATTAAGGACCTATATGTTCACCCAATACTTGACGTCTTTGTTGTTCACTTATATTGTTACATATATGCCAGGTGTAATTATGATTTTATGTAAAAGTGTGTATAGGTGGTACAAAGCTGGCAAAATATTGCCAGCACCAAATAAAAAAGGAAATGCTACATTTACAAGTGAGAATAAAAGTGTGTGTGTGTGTCTGTGTGTGCCTGGGTAAGTATGTGAGTGTATGTGAGTGATATAGAGGGCATTGTGAAGGGTAGGAGGCGCAGGGAAGTAAATGCAGAATGAAAATGAACACACAGTGATGAAGAGGACAGTGATGATGTGAGAAACAGATGGAGGATTTCAGGAGACAAAGGGTGTAAGTGTCTAAAAGAGGAAAGTGATGTGAAGGGGAGAACAAGAATGCCTGAGACACTTTTACCTTTGCAGCAGTGCGCCCCAGCCGCTCCATTTTCTCCATGTAGGAAAAAGGGAGAGGGCGGTCCTGCTCGAGGGCAGGGGGAGTGGCTTACCCACTGGGTACTGACTGTTTGGAAGGCTCCACGGCTGACCAAGCAGTCAGTACCCACAACAGTGGGTAAGCCACTGCCCCCCTGCCCTCGAGCAGGACACCATTACCTTTGCCAAAAACCTTAATAGAGCCTTAGGGCCCGCCTTAGCGGGCTATACGGACCATTAAAGACCCGCTCCAGTTTAAAACAAGGGAGAGGGCCTTTAATAATGAGTAGAGCCCGCTACGGAGGGCTCTAAGGCTGTTAGAACATTCTGCCCCTAGAGGGCAGAACTTTCTACTTTGTAAAACAAAGGCCACACAGACCCCAAGGGGGTTGTAATCCCCTCAGGCTCCCTGAGGCCTCTGTTCACAGCAGCAGCTGTGAACAAACATTGGAATGATAATGGTATGGGCTTCTACCGGCCAGTAGAAGCCCGGGGTACTCTTTTGTCTTCAATGGAATGTTCAACATTCCAGTGCTCTCATAATTGTTATTGTTTAATTCACAGTCTCTGATTTGTAGACAATACATTCTAAATATCAACAACAAAATCAAAGTTGTTGCTCATTTTTCTTGTAATACTAACAAGTCATTTCAAAGGCAACAAGCATTTACAATGCAACGGTTTCGCCTTTGGAAAAGTTAGAGCTATTGGCATTGTAAATGACAAAATTTGTATTTATGTGTTGGTTTTGAAAACAGATAAATAAATGGCATTGTCATTTACATTGCCAATAGCTTAATCTCTCGCAAATGTGAGACCTATTGTACCCTACGGACGAGCTCAGCAGACAGCAATTACTACCACACACACACACACCCAGAGCCACACACACACACCCAGAGCCAGCCACACACACCCAGAGCCAGCCACACCCAGAGCCACACACACCCGGAGCCACACACACACCCAGAGCCCCACACACACACCCACACAGAGCCCCACACACACACACGCACACCCAGAGCCACACACACACACACACCCAGAGCCACACACACACACCCAGAGCCACACACACACACACCCAGAACCACACCCCCACACACACACACCCAGAGCCACACACACACACACCCAGAGCCACACACACACACACACCCAGAGCCACACACACACACCCAGAGCCACACACACACCCAGAGCTACACACACACACACACACCCAGAGCCACACACACACACAGACACCCAGAGCCACACACACACCCCCAGAGCCACACACACACACACCCAGAGCCACACACACCCAGAGCCACACACACACCCAGAGTATAATATAATAAATAATATTTATACTTTGGGGTAGTTTAAGGACAGCGGAGATCAGAATTTTTCATGCATTAGTTTGATTAATTAGGTTAGTGTATTTCCATAGGAATTACTTGGCATATGATGTTACAAACCTTTTTAAAGTTGCATTTTGTGCTAATAATGGTTTGTGGTATAGCGTTTTATTGCACGGATACCAACACAGTCGGCAAAAATCGAAGGAAAAGTCTGTTTTTGAAGTAAAAAGGAGCAACAGTGAAGGGATCTGGCCAGAACGCATGGCATGTCCAGCATTAAGTGGGGGAGGGTCGGCCGCCAACAAGGTTTTAACTCCAAGCCGGGAAATCGGAAAGGGGAGGGGCGTCCGGCATCGCTAAGCTTTTGCGCAACCCTGTCCACACCATGGCAAATATGCCTGGGTCTTTCATGTACCGCCTGACTGATGGAGGTAACTCGCGCCGAAAGCAAAAAACTCCAAAGACAATATTTTTATATTCACCTCGACAAATAAACGTCATAAGAACTAAGGCCCCAGGCGCTGCCGCTCACGGCGATCGTGCTAAGTGCATCATCGATGCCACATTTTAAAAGGTCGAAACAAGCAATGGCGGGAGCGTGACTAGAGGGGAACTTAGAGGTCCAGTTTGCGCCGGCCCTTCACGTACACCGAAGGTCAGGGGAGAGAGCATTCTGGAGCCAGTTAGATGTTGCACGCGAGGTATATTACAACTCTCTGCCCTCAAACTACATACACACCACAAAGTGCCTTACTTCCTAAATGCGCCAAGCTTAAAGCAGTACATAACCACCACGCTTAGCAAGAGAATGGCAACACGGGGCTTCACCCACACACACCCAAGTGTTGGTCCTGGAATCCATAACGGAGAAGATGCATTTCTGTCAAACTGTTTTTTCCTAGTTTGTTAAAACAACGGCCTAAGCCACCAGAAATGTCACTAAGGAGGCTCTGCAGAGACTGAGGAGGTGTATGCAGAGACTGAGGAGGTGTATGCAGAATCTGAGGGGGTGTCTGTGGAGACTGAGGAGGTGGCTGTAGAGACTGAAGAGGTGTCTGCAGAGATTGAGGAGGTGTCTGCAGAATCTGAGGGGGTGTCTGTAGAGACTGAAGAGGTGTCTGCAGAGACTCAGGAGGTGTCTGCAAAGACTGAGCAGGTGTCTGCAGAGACCGAGGAGGTGTCTGCAGCGACTGGAGAGGCTGTGCAGAAACTGAGAGGGTGTTTGCAGAGACTGAGGAGGTGTCTGCAGAGACTGAGGAGGTGTCTGCAAAGACTGAGGAGGTGTCTGCAGAGACTCTGGAGGTGTCTGCAGAGACTGAGCAGGTGTCTGCAGAGACCGAGGAGGTGTCTGCAGCGACTGGAGGCTGTGCAGAAACTGAAGGGGTGTTTGCAGAGACTGAGGAGGTGTCTGCAGAGACTGAGGAGGTGTCTGCAGTCACTGGAGAGGCTCTGCCGAAACTGAGGGGGTGTTTGCAAAGACCGAGGAGGTGTTTGCAGAGACCGAGGAGGTGTCTGCAGAGACTGAGGAGGCTCTGCAGAGACTGAGGAGGCGTCTTCAGAGTCTGAGGGGGTGTCTGTAGAGACTGAGGAGATGTCTGCAGAGACTGAGGGGGTGTCTGTAGAGACTGAGGAGGCTCTGCAGAGACTGAGGAGGTGTCTGCAGAGTCTGAGGGGGTGTCTGTAGAGACTGAGGAGGTGTCTGCAGAGTCTGAGGGGTGTCTGCAGAGACTCGGGAGGTGTCTGCAGAGACTGAGGGGTGTCTGCAGAGTCAGGGGCCGGGGTGCTTGCAGAGACGGACAGCATCAGCAAGGAGGGTCGTAGCTGTCAGACGCCTGGTTCACCATCCCGAGGCCCTGGGGAAGCGGAAGAGGCTCGAGTTAAACTCTGGCTTCGCTGTGATGCTTTCATGAGGTTTTTAAGGGCGAGTTAATGACCTGAAAGCCCCTTCCTGGGGCAGTTAAGAGCAGATGCCCTCCGAGTCTCGCTGACTGCGGCGACCGCAGCAGAGAGAGAGGGGCTCTGGCCCACCCCGTGCCCTGACACCCGAGCGACGCGGGGGGGAGGCTGACCCTCAGAGTCCCGGGGATAGAGTTCCGCCGGCCCTGGAAGTCAGTGGCATCCCTATGCCCCCCCTGACGATGGAGGTGTGTGTCCCAGTGCCGGGCACGCATGTCGTGGGCACACTCGCCCTGTCTGGGCACCTCTTCTCAGCAAGGAGACATGGCACGGACAGTGGTAAGACCACCTCTGACAGGACTGCACAGGTGCCGCCTCCTGACGGCATCCCCACAAGCCCCCGCTATGCTCCCTCGACAGCCCAGAACCCACTTAGATACATAACAACGGTTGGTTCATCAGGAATGCATCGTACTGTCTGCCCCGGGGCGCAGTGCCAATAAAGTTCTCAGGTGAACAGCCCTGAACATCTGCCCAGCGCCCATCGTGTGCCCCAGGCCTCGCGGTGTAATAATGTATGTAGCACTTCTTGCCAGAGGGTCTCTGCTTCAAAGCACTGTAAACAACACGTGGAAAGAGGCGACTTTTCCATTCAGACCTGGGTTATTTCGGATCAGTCCTGGCACTGAAAGCTCGAGCACAATCTGCAGTGGAGCCCAGCAGTCAGTCCGACGTCACAGGCAGGCCGCTCTAAGGGTGCAAGCCAGACGTGCGCTTGCTTGGCGCACTCCCTTTGCCATGGCTCACTAAGGCTGCACGCTGGTGCAACAGCGGCAGACTGGACAAACCCTGCTCTCGAAAGTGCCGAGACGGGAAAACGCTAAGTGCAGCACTTAAAAAAAAGAAATCAAAGAAACAAATACATGTAGGGTTGTTGTGAGCTCTTTGGATAAAACAGGTGAGAGGAAGAGAGAAGGATCATGGAAAGATGGAAGTGTGTAGGAGCATAGAAAGGAGGAGATGGAAGGGAGATGGAAGGGAGATGGAAGGGAGATGGAAGGGAGATGGAAGGCCGTGAAAAGGAGCCCTAGGCAAGCGGAAGACTGTAGTATTCTATCGGATAGAGAACACGTTCTTCCACCACCGCAAGAATTGGGTATTTCAGTCAGAAATGCAAGTTTTCTTTTCGGAAAGGACCCCATCCCAAGACGACAGCCCGTGCAGTGCCGGCTGCTGCTATTGGTGCAGTTAAGACCTCGCCGTCCCAACCAAGGGCAATAAAAGCTGTGTAAATACCACTATACAATAGTCTAATCTCGGAGCATCCGTAGAGCCTGTGCCTCCCGCCGTGGAAACAGTGCCAGGCGCATCACCGGACTCCGAACGAGCGTCTTTCCCCTCTGTCATACCGGCACTGAGTGATGTGACACTTTATACTAGACACACACCTGCGTGCAGTACATGGAGATGGTGGGTGAGTAACCGGGCATTCCCATGGAGTGAATGTCTCTTCTAAAACAGCCCGTGAAGAGGCCCCTTCCACAGCACGGGCCCCTCAGGTGTGAACGCAGTACAGAGCGCCAGGCGCTTCCCTGGCGCTGTCAGTGTGCCAAGCGCCCCGCCTGCCCTCCCTGCGGGGGCAGCACCTGTTAGGAGCGTCGCTGGACAGGGGCGCCAGGGTCCGCCTAGCGCCTGAGTTACCGGCTACCTACCTTGTGGAGCGGTGTGATCCTGGATAGATCACTTTATTGAACTGCGCCAGGCGCCCCTTATAGGCCAACAGTGTGACTTTTTAGAAAGAGTCAGCCACACAGTATTAGGGGTTACATAAGAAAAGTGGGCCGTGACATTCCTTTTTGTCTCCATAGTCCCGATAAGTCTGCTCTCTGTTACAGTCACATCTATGTTCTCTTCCTAGAATACTAAACACCTGCGAAGGCTTCCCTTATGCTGTCCTCAACCCACGCATTCCACTTTATAGGGCAGTTCCAAATCTTAGGGGTATCCTTGCCCCAAAGAGGCGGGCAGGGGCGCCCTGCCAGTTTTCGGTATGCTTCACATCACTGACTGGGCAGAGGTGAGATCCGTTGGCTCATCTGTGCGCTGCCGTGTCATGGGAACTCACCTCTGATCCCGGCTTCCCCCATGTGAGCGCGCTGTGATCCTGCACAAACCCTTTCTCTCTGTGCGCCGCGGTGAAAAGAGAAGGGGCCGATAAGAGACAGGATGAGGGTCTGCATGAATCCCGGGCTCCAGAGTGGGCATCTCTGAGTGGATGCACCTCGATTTGACCGAGAGATGCTGCCCTCCCTGACCCGACGGCAGAGTTGATGCACATCTCAGGAAGAAGCAAGTAGTGCGGGTAAAGTGCTGCATGAGATGCGGGTACCGCAGAGCTCTCAGTCCCAGCTCTCCTTGGTACTGAGAGCGCCGCTACCTGCCAAGTACTGGCATAATCCGCCCTTCCTGCCCCACATGAGCATAGGCCCTCGTGACAGACAGAAACAAGCAGTGTACGCAAAGTGCTGCATGCCGCCGGGGCAGCTGTAGGTATGGCGGGGCTCTCCGTAACAGTTGGCACTTAGAAAGCACTTAAATACTGATGACACAGCACTTCCTACTCAATACTCAGGGTACTTCAATCTCTCCTACTGGGACACTCTTCCCTTCATACCCCCGCGTTAGCACTGATCACAATGACAGGCAGAAACAAGACGTGTCCATAAAGTGCTTCAAACAGCTGAGGCAGCTGCGAGTACCCGTGGCACAGTACCAGCACGTGATGATACCTAGAGAGAGTACTCTAACCGCTCAAGTAGTGAAAGAAAGCGCACTTGTACTCTACGTTAGCACTGATCACACTGACAGGCAGAAACAAGACGTGTTCCTAAAGTGCTTCAATACAAGTCAGGTCCCGGGCCGGCAGCCAATCACAGCGCGGCCCGGGGAATGACATCACGGGGGTGTCCCGGGCTGGCAGCCAATCACAGCGCGGCCCGGGGAATGTCGTCATGGGGGTGTCCCGGGCCGGCAGCCAATCACAGCGCGGCCCGGGGAAGGACGTCAGGGGGTTGTCCCGGGCCGACCGGCGGTGATTTTCACACGGCAACAGATGAGGGGTGGGCTCCCTCGAAATAAATAAAAAAAACGGGACTAAGCTAATTAAAAGAAGCGCTCCTCAGCGCGAACCTCAGCGAGAGGGAGGGTGTGGGGGGCGGGACTTAAAAAAAGAGCCAGAAACGCCCACGGATCGCATCAAGCCGCAGACCTCGGCGAGAGGGAGGGTGTGGGGGGGCGGGACTTAAAAAAGAGACAGAAACGCCCCCGAATCGCGTCGTGACGGGGGAAAGAGTAATTGACAACCATCTCTTCCAATGGCTAGCCTCCATTTATGGAGCTAGCCAATGGAAGAGAAGGCGGGACAAAGCCCCACACTGTAGGATCATAAGATTTCGCCCTGCGCGAACACTGCTGCGCAGTGCTACGGCCAGGCGAAACCTAAAAATGACATGTTTTAAGCTTATAATCATCTTTTTATGCCTGGATATGAGAACAGAAAACTCGCAGAGGGATCCAAAAAGTGATCAGGTGGCCCTCTGTGGGAAGCATGAGATTTTACTTCACATGTTTTAAGCAACGTCCGTAGGTACATAAGACACCTCTCTTGCAAAGGATTTCTAGAAACTTACTTTAGCCAGGGGTAGTTAATTATTTCTCCAAAGTCGCTGTCACTGTTGGTTCACTTTGTTGTGGCTGTCTGCTGAGAGGTTAAGGTTTAAATGAGTCTATTGACATATATGCTCTGCTGCACAGGTCTACAACAAGGAAAATAGCTGTACACCGACTTGGGATCTCGGTTGGCCATAGCCTACGTTGCCTCAAAATACTGCTGAGAACAGGTGAATATTTTTAAGGACAGGACCAGAAGGGAGACAATGAGTGGGGACAACACTGCAGACACGAGAGGAGGATCCCTTGTGTCTGATATTGCTCATTAAAGGTACAGTCAACAGACCAATAAGAGAATGTTTAATTAGAAGCGTGGGGCTGCGTTGCTATATTTTTGGTAAGGGTGGAACAGAATGAATGTCATTCATATATTTCCTCAATATTACAAACCATGTCAGCAGGGTCAGCAGCAACCAGAAACATGTGTTCCCACACCCCTCAAAGACCATTAAGAAGTTGTGTCACAATATTCTAGGCCACCACCTTGCCAATGAGGGCCACTTTGTGTTTTCAGTATGAGGGCCAATTTTGTTTGGTGCACTGGTCCATTTTATGTCCCAGACTGACACTGGTGATAGTAAGCAGCGGGACACCCCCTACACCACAGGTTCAATGTTATACATCTGCCCACACAACAAGTTTAATAAACATTTTCAAAGACTAGGCATTGTTCCAGGGGAGCACTGCCTTGTCTTAAAAAAGGGTTTTTCGACATTCACAAAGGGGAAGGGGTATGCGAATGGTTAGCCACTACCATTCAGTAGATGGTAAAATATTAACTTTTCACAACCAGATTTCTTTCTCAAATTAATACTTTTAATTCCAAATCATAATTGAAAACAGACGTCCTAAACACGCCCCTTCCGATTTGATATGTAGTCACAATCCCAAATTGCCAGGGGTAACTCATCCATTAGGGCGGAAGAGCGTTGCCCTACTGCTTTCTCACAGTGCGAGAAGCAGAAACATAAAATGGTATTTTAAATACCATTTTATGTTTCGCTTCTCGCACTGCAAGAAAGCAGAAGGCAGGGTATGCCTGGTTGGGGGCGGGTGGGAGGGTATGCCTGGTTGGGGCTGGAAGGTGGGCCGGTCCAGGAGGAGTGGCTTGCCCACTGTTGTGGGCCCTGACTTTATGGCTGGGGCCGACCAAAACTGTCATGTGCACTCTACATTTTCTCTATGTAGGCCACATGCAGCCTACATGTCTTTCCATATTGCACTGTGTGAAGCAATCTGAATGTCTTTTGAAGCAGGCGGAGCGTATGGAAACAGGATGAGGATAGAGCATTGATTTGGCTGTTCATTGAGAGCGAGGAGTCCAATATTATGCCGAAGTTGAGTGCATGGTCCGTAGGGGTGAGAGGGGTTCCTAGTGTGGCGGGCCACCAGGAGTCATCCCGGCTGAGGGGGTGGGTCCCAGGATGAGTACTTTGGTCTTGTCCGAGATGAGCTTGAGGCAGCTGTCTTGAATCTAGGTGGCAACTGCCTTCATTCCTTGTGAAAGTTGATTCTGGCGGCTGAGGGTTCGTTGGTGAGGGAGATGATCAGCTGGGTGTCCCTTTTGGTTCACATTAGCAAGCTGACTACTACCTGCTTCTTCCTCCTACAAATTAAATCTTCACAAAGTTCTCACTTTTCTTCCCTCACACTCTAAATAATACAAATTCCAATTATCTCTCATCTAGATTACTATAACACTCTATATTTGGAACTCCATAAAGCATCTGCATCTAGATTCCAAAGCATTCCGAATGAGTAGGCCGTACCCATTTGAAAACACTTCATTGAGTGCCCATCCACAAGCACAGCACTTTTAAGACTCTAGGGCCCTGCCATAAATCTATGTATGGCCATCCTCCATCCTGTTTACAATAATGTTTTATTTCCATAACCTCTCAAAGGCCCTTCATTTCATATACACTGGCCTTCTCTCAGTAGCTAGGTTAAAGTGTGTGGACTCTGGCAGTCGCGTGTTCTCAGTAGCCACTGCTAAGGCTTGGAACAAACGTACTTCTGTGCTTCGTGGTCATCAGAACTATAATTAATTTTGGGAACTGCTGAACACATTTCTCTCCTTTCCCTAATTTGCCAGCGATTAGCACACATCCAAGCTCCAGGATATCTGTACCTAGGAGCCGAGCTTTATACAAATCAGTCATTCATTCATTCAGCATGCTGACACAGCTTTATCTGAAGATATGTTCCAAACAAGACACTTGTTTATTGAACAACCCCTTCCTAAATTTAAACCAGGAAGAAACAGAGCTCCCAATAACACTGACACCCTTGCTCATAACCTAATCCTGGACTCAAACATTCTTAAGTAAGCTGGTTACTGTAAATCCAGCAAAATCTCTAGACTTCATTCTGGACAAGAGATACAGCAAGAATGCACAATGGCAACTACACGCCCTTCGCTACTTAATATACTTGGTACTGCTGGGAGAAATGCAAACAGTAATGCAGTCATGAATTCTCTCCCAGCTTGTCTACATTATTGCTCCGTTCAGAGGCATCCCCAAATTCAGTCTTTCCACTGATAAGAGCTGTTCTAAAAGCAGCAACAATACATATCTCCTACAAGAAAAACAAATAACTACTTTCTAAGATCTCTGAACTAGATCTCAATAGACAAATTAATGATAAATAGCACTCCGTGTATCACTTATAAGGCCCTCCATCATAACATACCACAAGAAGTGGCATATAAATAGGGGTGGGTGGCAATCCACCTAAAGTACAGTAATAGAGTCACCAACTTGTTAGGTCCAACATAAGGTTTCAATAATTTAAAGCCAACCTCAATGACTTGTAGCTATGTCGCAGAGCAGACAGGCTTAACATAACGAAAATGTGTAAAGCATTCAGAAGTACCCATACTGTGATAACAAATCATAACACATATAAAAATCCCACTGTAATCTATAAAAATAGAGTACAATTGAATACTTAAAAAGACATCAACTTACAAAAATCTACTAAGGGGAACCGGATAAAATTATATTGAAAGATAAAGTGCCAAGAAAAACTAAATCGCCAATAGAAAGTACTGTTTGCATGTGACCGGGACCTATTTCAGGTTGACCGTGATGGTACACCGGTCAGGTATGTCAAGAGTTCCAGTCAAAATGTTTACTTTCTGACTTTGTCTCTGAAATTAAAGTGAAAATCCTCTAGCAAAGAAAGGCAGATACTTTATCCGGTTGAACTGTTTCTCAGGTTTGTCCCAAAGTCGACATGGCAAAATTAATATAGTAATCTGCACTCTAGTTTGCCACATAGGAGAGATAGAACCTTCCACAGTGAAAATAGTTTTTGGGGGTTTGACACAATAGGGATATGCCAACAATACATTTCTACATGACCCACTTTAAAATAGTAAGCACGTTACCTTGTGGGTTACAAGGTTTTTCCACTGTCTAAACTGTTATTTTGACAATGTACTCCAGGTTCAAACTGAAGTGGTCAAGCTACAATCGTTGGCATGAAGCTTTATTTTCCTGTGCTACACTAGTTGGTACCACAATAAGTGCACACTAAGTGCTGCCATCCACAAGTAATATTTAACATTCCATGCCATGGACGCTGTTTCTACACCATAAACTATGGTCTTGCAGGAGAGTTAAATTTGCCATCAGAGTTTGACCAATTCTTACATATTTTAGGGGTCAGAGCACATACACTGGGTCCTGGACAGCAGTGCTCTAGTGTGCAGTGTATAAAAACAAGAAAAATGTTCTGCAAACAATGGGGTGTTCACTCAAATGGATTCCAGGAGAAAACACAAATTCTGTAAAAATAATAAAATACTAAAAAATTGCATACCCTTAAACAGTCCTTTTTGCAAGATGTGCCATAACAGTAGACCACCATCCCACCAGTGTCCCAAGTAACAACCTATTATAAAGGGTTCAAGAATTAGATGAAAGAACTCTTATTAGATAGTGCATTCAACACTAAAGTGAGCATTCTCTCCACATAATGACATACTCACCTAGAGGAATTAACATTAGGTTAATATTATCTTGGAGTCATAAATTTGTTACACAGCATTTTGAAAGCCAGATGAGCAAGTCCTCTTCTTGTGATTTGTTACCTTGACTGTACTTCTTGCAGCCGGGTTAGTTGAGATGGTGCTCAGTATTTATGTATATATTTATATGTTCTGTGAGTTAATTTACCCAATAGTTGTTTTATATTGAATATATGTATGTCTACCTTCTTTTTAGAGCGATCTGTTATGATTGATGTTGTCCACGCTTTACAACGCTTTGAAAATAAATAACATTCTTTCAGAAGATGAGTCGGGAATAGTGTTGGATAGTGAGTGAAATTCAAAAAGGAAATGTGTGCCCATAAAAAAATATCTTTAAGCTGATATTTTAAATGGGGTTTAGAGTGATAGGTGCGATAAACATATTCCAAGAATCTTGCATTCTTGTTCAAGAGTGTCACGAAGTCGGTACAATTTGGTCAGAGAGCTCATAAAAGTGCAGTTGAGGAAATTCAGATAGTGGTAAGTAACAAGAAAATGAAAGTAAAAACGAGTGGAAGAAATGGAAGCGATAACTAATAAGGAATGGAGAGAAGTTGTGCAATAAAGGCCAGTTAGGTGCGTTTTTTGGTCGAGCCTAGAGGGAAGCTGTATTCCATCGGTGGAGATTGAACATGCCCTCCAAATGCACACTGCTATTCATTTGTTGCTTGGTCTGCCTTTACAAATTCCGTCGTTTTCATTGGTGATTAGTGTTCATTTGTCCCACCTTGTGGCTGTTTTGCTCACACACTAGCTACTTGCCCTTCTACGTGAAACCTTTCACTAAAGGCCATATGTTTTGTTTGAGTACACTATTACTTTCATCCCTCTCCTGCCGCTCGCTGGCACATGGCGCTGCTTGTTCTTTCCGCCCTCTCTTGGCCACTGGCTGGCATATGGCCAAATATTGCTGAGTCCCCCGTCCCGAGTTCGTTTCCTTCCCCATCATGACTCTCTGGGTACCACATACCACCTTCCCCTCCAACCCGAGGCATCGATATAAAAATCAACACAATTATCTTGGGTTAGGCGTCGTAAAACCCTGGCTGTATTTTATTAAATGATAAACAACATATTCAAGAAATGTTTGTATTTTCAAATACACAGAAAAACCTGTCCATCAGTACAGAATATTCATACATCAACCAATTTTCATGTACAATGTATTTACAATTATTTGGGATGGCTAACTTAACATATTGTCTAATACATAGCCATTCTTAACCTGAAACTAAAGTAGGAACATTATTATTTTTCTGCGTATCCCAAATTGAGCCTACGGGCAAGGTCATGATTTGTTCAAATACGTGCTCAGTCCACCTCTCCTACCGGATTGACCTTGCGCAGGAGGCCCGGCTGCCCAGAAGGTTACCACCTTCTGGCACCCCCTACGCCCTCAAATACTACCTCCAAGAGGCTCTGCTGTTATGCCAATTTGGCACCCATGTGCCTGTGTGGCCCCTTCAGCCTACTGGCCGTAAACACCCCCTGGAGTTCCATGAAGGACCACAGTTTCCCCTCCCCCCAGGCGTACCCATTAACAATGGTGATGCCTACTAAGAACCGTAAAATGCCCCACCAATCATGGCCTTACCGCAGACCAAGGATACAATCACAAACCGTCCTGCAATAGAAAATTCTCTGTTATGTAAAACAGTAACAAGTGCGATAAAATATTCACAACCTGAAAGAAAAGTATTGAGAAAATCCTTAATGATTAAATTTGCTGCCTCAGGGGGGTGGTGTGTGGGCAATTGAAATGAGTTTGTTGTGCAGACAAATTTGCTGTCAACTGCGGAGCGGCAAGGAAAAAGACAGTCCCGCCGCTCCAATGGTCTGGGATCAGGGGCCACGAACCGGCCGGATCCAGATTAGACCCGCTTCACGGGCCCTGGAAGTACTTGAAGTGCTTCCGGGGCCAGCTATCTCTTAGCCAATCAGGTGCAGAGGTCGGGGCTGGTGCTGGCGCGTCACCAGCGCCATCACAAGCCCCGTCCCTCGATGGGGTAGGGGACCGGCACAACCGCAATAGATGTGGCATGCCCAAGCCCGGTTGGCCGGGAAACCCTTTGTGGGTATCTGTGCGCCTTACAAATGTAAAAAATAAATAAAATAAATAAATAAATTGGCGCCTTCTCACATGGCTGCTTGCATTTCTCTTACTCTGCTCCTTCGTAGGTATTATTTGAAGTTGTCCCATATGCGTATTTATTTTTATTGATAGCATTTCCTATATTCTAAAAAGTCAGAGTGGGTTTCATGTGGAGGAGTGTGGCTCAATGGTTAGAGCAGCAGACCCTGATACAGAGTTCTGGCCAGGGACCAGGGTTCGATTCCCGCCTCGGCGGGGTCTCGAGCTCAATTTCCTCAGACTTGTTAAATCTCGCCTCAGTGCCTATTCTAATCACGGGCCCCATGCTGCAACTCTGGGCAATAGCTTGCTTAGCCTCCACACTGGCCCCAACAGTGCTAAGGATGCCTGGCTTCACCCTGAGGATGCCCAGGAGTGGACACTTCACAGGGAAAGCCAGGAGGGGTTCCACAGTGGTATGAGTATCAGCGCCAGGAAGCCGAATAGGCGACACCGCAAGGTGACTGTCTGGTGACAGTGCGCTCTATAAGTACCATGACATTTACATTTACATTTCATATCGTTAAGCAATGCTGGTCATGTGCTGAAAACATAACTCATTGTTGGCGATTTCTTATACTATGAGAGGTCAGGCTCACATACCGTTTGGCACACAGATGGTGCCTTGGCATGTCTGGCTAGAAAGAGGCACTTCCGCCTTCTGCTCTGACAAGGACAGTGTCTACTTCTCCTGCTCTACTGCTGTCAGCTGTACCCCTCTGTTTCTTCCTCTTCTTCCCTCTCTGTCTCTGTCCTGCTCTTCCTCACTTGCTGAATTAAAGTGTGACTTCAAGAAACGGCTCTTACCTTCTTTCCTCTCCTTTACTTCATTTGTGCCCCTCTGAAAAGGATCCAAAAGAGAAACACTTTTGTTTTAAATGCTGTCTTTTTCTCACATTTTTATATTCCAAAGTGCAGCCTCAAGACAGAGATAAAAAAGGGTCAAAATATGAAATAAATAAACAGGACTGAGTGGTCGCAAAGTGGCCAGATTGGTTTTATTCAAACCCAAACACATTAGCACCACTTTACAGAGTTTGTCAGTGGAACATTACTTTAGTTTTCCCGTCTTTTTGTTGACGCATGGCGTAGAAAATGTTTAATAGGATCCTTATCAGCTGTTTTCCTTATTTTAGTTTACAGAATGTGTACCGTGGCTGTGTGTTCAGGAGTGTGGTCTGTTTAAACCATACTGCTTACGTTTTGTAAGGATATAAGCAATGGACATTGAAACAGGTTCCTTCTGGGCCCTGTAGTAATGTCCTTGGCTTTTCAGGCAAACACTCATTGATTTCTGAATAATGAGTGTAAAAGAGTTAAGATAACCATGTTGTTCCTGCTTACATTTCACATGCATTACTTAGTCTTGCATTACCTATAAGGGTTTGCTTTTTCCAGGAGGTTAATACGTTTTTTTCAGGCTGCATATTACTCTTGTCTAGTGGATATTTTGAAATGAGTGGCATCCAGGTGTTTATTGCAGGGCACAATTGGGTTGTAGCTGAAGGCAGTGCGAGATTCTCTCAGTGGGGCAGTATGGTGTTCAATGTGGCACTATGGCCTTAGCTGCCGAATTTGGCACTGAGGTACCAGGTTCAGCCTTCATGATCAGTCCCCTAGACCACTCTCCTGAGGGAGCACATTCCCATGCTAGACATTAAAAGTCCTGCTAGACCTTGTAAGCCATGGTATCTTAGCACCAGCAGGTGGACCCTAGCGGTGGCAAGTGTGGGTTAACCGTGAAGGCCTCTCCACCACAATCCATACTGAAGTTCACCTCCAGTCTTGCGGGCAGGCCTATGAAGCAGCACAGCCTATAGCGACAGTGACTCTGTCATCGAAGTCGCAGGAACCTTGAGGCCAGTTGCCTCACCCATTGGTACCTCTATTGGCCTTGTTTCAGCAGTAGTAGTGCAACTCGCCAGGGTTCAGCAATGCAGGTATTGCTCCCACATCAAAGTAAGTGTGCGAATTTCACGGTCTCTCTGTTTCATGCACAAGCACTTTTAACATGTGCTTGTGCATTAGAATCTGTGTATCATTTGAATCCACACTAACAAGATCTTCAATCATTTGGTACATCAAACGCTCTCTTTTCTACTTAGGCATATCTGTCTGATTGGGTAACATAGCTTAAAAACATTGCCAAAGCCAATAGCTCTGGCTAAACACTTATAAGGACGCAAAGGTGAGACCTATTGGCTATGCCAATGCTTGTTTTATTATGTGGGAGAGAAGTGTAAACCAATCTTCAAGCTAATGAACTAGTATATTCCCCAAAGAGCATGACTTTAGTAATTGTTTTGTCTCCTCTTGTGGAGAGCAGAGTGGGGAGCGGAGCAGGGGCGGCTCCGCCATTGGAGCGTAGGAGCTTTGCCCCAGTTGAATGCCCCCAAAACAGTCCCAGAGATGAAAAATAAAATGGTAATGTAGTTATTTTATTACCATTTTATTTTTCGTCAGCCCGTCCTGACTCAGGAAGGGGTGGGGCCTGCTGAGTGGTAGCCGTGGTGGACTGCCAGTGCACTAGTTTACAGTGCACATGTCCCTTTAGCCAGCCGCCTTGGGGTGGCCAGCCTGACATGCACACTATAAACCTATCAACCCAGCTTTTAGCTGCGTTGAGAGCCTCCACAGGCCTCTGCTGTTCTTGGGAGAGCCAAGAGACGCTGCTCCCTCCAAAGCTGGTGCTCTCTCATGCTGAGAGCAGTGCCAGGATTGGTTAAGTAAGTTAGCTGGGGTCCTGGCGTGATGTTGGAAAAGAAGAGGACAGGAGCTAGGAGGAGGTGTCTGCACAAGCAGGTAAGTGTTTTTTTAATTTATTTGTTGTGTATTTATATTTTGTATGCCCCTACTCATTTGACCACCCATCCAATCCGGCGTACTTGCTAGCCTCCACTGGAGAGCAGCGCCCCCCCCACCCGCGCCTTTACTAGCCTCCTGTTGTTGAGAGCACAGCTTGGAGAACAAAACCCTTAGCTCCGCATCCTCAGTTGCCTACAGGCCATAGCATGCCTACTGCTTCCTTGTTAATGTTGTGCCGGACGCAGTGGGGGAGGGTACAGCCCGCTGTCCCGCCCCCTTGCCTCAGATGCCTCCTGTCTGCAGAAGCGCCTTCCTCCTGTCACATAGGTTCACGTTAAGTATTATTATTAATGGGTCAGTGGCACCCTCGTGCAGAGCAGCAGCAGTATCCTGGGGCCTGTGCCCGCTCCACAAGAGCTCGGCCTATAAGAGAAGGCAGAGCGACATGAATAATCAGATGAATGCAGCTTTCCACAAGGGGACGAGAGCGAGTCAGCGCTCCTGGGGGCAAATGGCTACTAGGGAGCATATAACCATCACCTTGAATGACCCCCTCTCCCCATCTTTCTTTTTTTCTCTCTCCATGGATAAACATTATGCCTCTCAATATGAGAGGCCCGGTTAATTCTAGTTTCTGCGCAAACGCGTTTGCGCAAGAATAAGAATCTATCCCATAGATTCATCAAGCATCCATTTTGCGATTCCTTGTTAGCGAAAAATAAGGATTCGCTAATAAGGAATAGCAAAATGCTATGCATGAAGAACTCGCTTAAAAAAATAGCGATTTCTTAAAATTCCTTAATTGCGACTTGCAAATTGCGAGTCGCAATTAAGGAATACCTCCCCTGGGAAGACAATCTCAATTTCAAGGGTGCCAGGGTGTCAAAAGGACACCCTGTTGCACCCCTGAAATCTGCATATGGGTACATCTTGCACACACACATGCCCTAAGGGCATGTTTGTGTGTAAAATGGAACTTTGAAAAATGCACTTTTTTCAACGTTTGTGCAAATTACCATGAAGTTCAACTTCATGGTAATTTGCTTCCCCTATTAAAGAAATCGCTAATTTTTTTACTTTAATGCATTGCATTTAAGGAATCTCAATTTGAGATTCCTTAAATGCAATAGCAGTTTAAGTAATCGCAATTTTGCGATTTCTTTAATTGCGATTTTTGCATTTGGGATGATGCATGATGCATCCCAAATGCAAAAATACCGGTCGCAAAGGGGCAGATTCTGAGAATCTGCCCCTTTGCGAGCGGTATTTAGCTTGATGCATCTATGCCATAGGTTTTGCAGCAATTACCGCAACCTCCTCAGACCCACTGATGAGCCTCATAGAAAGGCCCAGTCCGTCTGTCCCCTTGCCCCAATTACTGCTGCGGGGAATGTGCAGGCCATATTTCTCCACAGTGCTGTCCACAGCCCAGGCACTAACTTATATGGCTGTATAATGAACACTGTGCATGCCCACAACGAATTTGAACAGTTTTCAACACAATTATGCCTGCACCCAATCAGTAAACGCTAGAGTTTGTCCATGGGCAGCAGAGCCGCAGCGCTCGGCGTTTCCGGTCTGCCAGGCCCGTGATGACGCAGTTAGAGCATCCAAATGAAGAGCCGCAGACAGCGTGATTTCGTTGTAAACGGCTCCATTCTGCATCTGTGTGCCATGCTCACAGCGTGTGCCTGGTCTGGCCTCCATACAGCAAGCGTGTGAAGCAGTGTCAACAGGATGCACGTCTGATTTCAAATATTTATTTATTTTGGGTTGTAATCTGGTTGCAGTGTCAGCGAGAGGTCTCCACTCCCTCCGCGCCATTTTGTTTCCTTCCTCAGTCGAAGACGATGATAACAATTTATACAAATAATAATCGTTTTGTTATGTAGCTCTTTATACCCACTTTTGAGGTGTCTAAGCACTGTAAACAACAGTTGTTACTGTTACCAAATCGCCCACTGTCGTATTTTTATGTTTAAATCACCTTTAAGTGACTGAAATGACCCTGACTACCATCTAAAAAAATCACCTCATTATCAGACCAACTGTTGGCAATATTAGTTGTGCATTAACTTTCATTGAAGGTCAACATTTTCATTTGGAGTAGCAGCGGGCGCAGATCTACCACGTAAACCCGTTAGCCATGTGTGACCCAATTAACTCGCATCTAAGTCACTGTCAGAATCTAATCAGAGCTTTTCATTGTTATTCACTGGAGGAGACTTTACATTACACAGTACTGTTTCTGACGTTATCTTGTGACTTCCTGTCAACACAGATATTTATTTCCATTGTTTCTTATCACGTTAATGTCAAAGGCTTTTTGTTACAGGGAGAGGAATGCAAATTGAAAAACATCCCCTGATGTGATGTGCAGTAGATAAGAAACACCGTCCTAAATCAACCCCTGCAGCTGTTTATCAATGAGTCCACTACGTAATCAGGGCAGAAGCTGTGAATATGCAAATTTTCTCAGAGACGTTTTCAGCTTCAGTAATTCCAGGCCTGAAATCAGAATAATGTCATTATTTAACGTCTGCGTCACTTCAATGTATCTTTGTTGTTTGAACTGTGAGCAACAGATATTTTTCATGTGTTTATATTTTGATTTCCGGAGAGGCCACAAGGAGCAGGGGGCAGTTTATATAGCCCAACAGATAGGCGCTGAAGTGAACCAGGTAAGGAGCACGTGGCCATTTGCTACAGCAGAGGTATCTCACAAAATTCAACAGAGCAGGGAGAAAATGTTCATAACAATATAGACAAAATCAAAAGAAGAGGAACTTTTCTCAAAATATAATAAATGAAGACACAAAATTATTACAGGCAAATGGTATTGGTGTTGCAGTTTTTTTTGCATTTTTAAAAGTGTACATTATTAACATTGTGAGGAATCTGGGTGTGCACTCGATATTTTATGTATACACTTATTTGTTACTATTGTCTATGGAACAAATTCACTATTATTTGTAGATCAATCAAATTTATTGAGCATTTTGAGAAAAAGCAAAGAACATTGGCAAAACCTTGAACTTGGAATTGTTATTTTTTACCCCAGAAAGACACTTGCTTTTACTTCCAATTTTAAATTTGATCATTTTCCATTAGTGTACATTTTCAGTGTGTTTTTAGCATATTATCATATTTGTATCTTTGTAATGGTTTTAATTAACTATACAATAACGTTTTTCACGTCAAATTCACTATGACATATTAAAGTGCCATCTCCTGACTTATGCTAACTAGGCCTCAGTTAGCCCACAATGCCATCTGGTTCAAAATGGATGTCACCCTGCACATTCACTTTATTATTTCTGAAGCACACATTCAAGCAAAGCCATGTTTGTTTATTTCCATGGACGTTTGTCTTGTTGTTCTTGAAGAAAACTTTGGGCTCAATAATGTTGCGACCATTCAAGGTCTCTTCTGCTAGCTTACTGTACTGTACATATTTATAATAATTCACTGTTGTTTCGTAACTAATTTCTCCTGTCATCTCCAGATGACATTAAATCAATATTCATGTAGTGGCAGAGTGCTTATGTAAGGTAACATTACGTTCAATAAAACCGTGCTCTGATTTGCTGAAATTATAACTCTTTGGGCAACACTATGATGAATTTGCAGTTTTAGTTACATTCTATGAGAAGATACTCTATATAAACTCTCGATTTTGAGGGTGAGCCAGAACTTTCCTGACACCTTTCCAATGTTACTAGGGTTGCTGTCTGAGTTCTTATTGATTTTGCTTCTTTTCTGGGACTTACATTTTTTGTTATTTTTCTTGCTATTCTGATTTCCATATTTACCAAGAGCCCTAATGGCAATGACATATAAATTTGCTCTTCAGACTTTCTGTATTGTACAGTTTTGAATTTTGTAATACATCTTACTAATCTTTCTAATTCTGCAGCGGAACTCTCCCATTGAGTCCGTCCATACTTAATCAACTGTATTTTTGATATGTTGTGCGGTGTCTTGTATTAGTACACATTGCCTCATTAAAAGGATCTTCACTACTCTCCCGACCCATCCATTGGTGGGTGTGTTATTCAGGTGTCTTTTTGGGGTGTAAGAATTTATGGGTTCCACACACCCACTTTGGAATGGGAGAAAACAGCAGACAGAATTACAATAGGTAAGGAAAAAGAGAGCAATCAAATACAGAAAATAGAGGGGGAAGGGCAAGATTGCAACTAGGGGGTGGTGTGGGTTAATAGAGGAAAGGGGAAACGCGAGGTTAGATTTTAAAGTATTGATACAAAGCGACATGATTATCTAGGTGGGTGTTGGGGGGATAAGGTGGTTTACGGAGACTGGGAAGGAGAGAGGTGAAGGTTTCCTTTTATGCTTCTGTTAAATAGATTGCGGAATTGTGAGAATCATTATGTTGGTGTTGATGTTTGAACAAAACATATAGGGAGAATATTTCAGCTAGGTAAGTCGGTTTGTGAGTATGTAGTACATAGGAATAATGCAAAGGGGTTAGCTGCGAGCTAGCTGTGAGCTGGAAGGGTTGAACAATGAAGTTTCAATATAGTTGTAATAATGTGATCAGGTTTGCGCTCACAGGTAGCAAGATAAGCCAATGCACAGAATGTAGCCTTGAAAGGCACAAGAGTGGTGCAATGGGGGCTGTCGAGAAAGGCATTACCTCCATTAATATGTCACAGGTGTTTGAGATGTTAAGAAACTTACTGCACATGTCCCAAGACTGTAATTCTGGACGAATGACACATTAGAGATTTAGACCAATATCAGCCTTAAGAACTGGACTAATTTTAATTTGAAGGCATTCTGTATAAGGGTTAAGTTAACGAGAAATCGGGCCAGTCTTATGTTTTATGGATCCTGGATCAACTGTTGGTTGTCTTGCATGGTGCCTTATTGACTCTTAATTCTAGGAATTTGACTACAATTGAAATCTTGTTACCTTCACATTGAATGAATGAATTAATGAGAGATTTGTAAAGAGCTACAGCTGCCCCACAGGGCATCCCATTGTTAAGCAGATAGCATCAGTGCAGAGAATCAGAGAAATTACAGAGAGGTGAACATCCAGCTTCTCAGGAGCTTCCTAAAGTGGTCCTCTGAGCCTATAGACTGAAGGGCGAGAGGAAGATTGTTCCTAGTTAACACGGAGAAGGACCTTCCACCCCATTCTTTGTCACTTGAATTTAGGAATGTTAAATAAAAGTACCTTGTTAGATAGCAGCAGTGTACGTGGCCGGTATGTACAGTCTCTCCTGGAGATAAATAGGGCCAGTACCAAGAATGCTGTCTGGGTCTGAACCAAGGCCTTGAACTGAAAGCGCTGTGCTCTTGGTAGCCAATGCAGTTGTTTAAGATGAGATGAGAGCAGTGTCTGGGAAGGCAAAACTAAGCGGGGGACAGCGCTCTGGGTGACATCCTGGCAAATGAGCAAGACCTTGTAGACTTCTAATTAAAGGCTTAGTCAACTCTGAGTTTAACTGTGGCATGGACTACCAATTTACGCGCCTGCAACGGAAGCACATCGAGGGACTTTTTTAAGGGTTTCATAATAGAGTAACAAGAGCCAGTAACTGGCAGCACTTGGTGATGAAAAGAAAATTCGTTGTCAAATTTAAAACCTAGGTTTCTAGCAGTCAACACCAAGGGGAGTGGAGATGGCAGGTCTTCAGGCCACCAGTCAGCTACAGTGAAATGAACTCAGCTCTCACTGTTGCCAAAAAGAAGAATCTCCATGTTATTAGAATTCAATTTTTAACATGGTGTTCTCCATCCACTCTATGACTTTACATACACATAATTTGAGAGGAGCCTCTGAGCCATTTGAAGAGTTGTCCAGTGAAAATATCGTCAGTATATGAAATCACCTTGATCCCATGTGACTCTATCAGAGCAGCGGGAGGTGACAAATAAACATTGCACAAAGTCGGGCTCAGGGAAGACCCCTGATGGGCGCCACAGGTAAGACCTTCATTGCTTGAGGAAACATTCAATAAGATGACCGATTCATTGTCTGTCCATTGTGCACTTTTAGGTGGAGTAACAATACAACATCAAATGATGCTTTGGTCTAATAATACATTATTGGTCCTGTTCACGATCCTGATTGGCTGCTTGTAATCCAGCTATTGACACAGACCTTTGCAACTGCTGTCTTTCGACTCTTAAGTCTAGGAATTGACCAGAATTGGATTGTGCTGCCTCTACCAAACATTTTATTTATGGCATCAGCGGGACCTGGGGTGAATTCACCGATTGTGGATATTGAACAAGGGTGTCTGCTCCCAGTAACACCTAACAGAGTATCCGTTTTTTAAATGTATTTTAATGGTAGGTGCCGCAGAATATCGAACGACATTGTCGGGGGGGGGGAGCCTGAGCACATGTCAAGTTGTCCCTGTAAGCTCCTACTGTAGGACACAAGCTGACCCGCAGCATTAGGGACACATTAGCATGCAAAGAGCTCACAGTAGGGCCGTGAGGTGGAAGGGTGATGGCATTGAGCCAGTACTCCTGGCAAAATTATCTGAGGTTTCCTTGACCTAGGCAAAATTATCACAGCACCTAGAAGTAAAGAGATAAGGGATCTGTGTCGTTTATTTGGCAGGTATGCCATAAAAGATGCATAAAGACATAGGGGCTGATTCACAGAACTAATGTGAGATAAAATCGTAAACTTTCTACTTTTCGTATTCACAGAAGACATTTGGTACAAGTAAAGTAAGGACTCCTAACTTTACTACTACTAAACTGAGACAAAATCCTAACTTTACGACTTTCGGAATTCAGAAAAGGCATTTAGTGGTAGTAAAGTTAGGAGTCCTAACTTTACTACTACTAAATGCCTTCTGTGAATACCAAAAGTAGTAAGTTCCATCTGCCTCTTTGAAATGTGGACTAAATATCTCCATCATGTATTATGAAAAAGTTAAAAACCGTATTGAACAACAGGAAAATGACAGAGATTCTCAACAAAATAAACAAGTTGTGTCCCAGGACCCAAGAAACAAGCACCCAGTTCATAGTCTCTTCCTGGTGATGTAAACATGTAGATCTGAACTAATGGGAATTATCTGAAATTAAAGAGGAATATTGGAACATCCTTTACGGACATAGGTGTAAGAGGTTTTAAAGTAAAAGCATGTAACAATGCATATAATGTAACTTGTTAACTTATTAAAACATTACATTTCAATAGGTTCCTTTAGAATTGTATTCATTTTATTATTTTTGTAAATCCTTTGCCCATCACAGGGATAGGACGGTGGGATAATGTTAGCCATGTCTTTAATGAAATTCAGATTCTCTTAGCATAATAATTAGGAGAATCGCTAAATCATTACAAGACCGGAGGCTACCATTATGCATGTGGGTAGTTTTGCAAAACCGTGTTTAACATGTGCTCAATTGGTTTACAATAATGTTTTGCAAATGTAATAGAGTTTGACCAGGCAGCGGCTCCAAGGATGACCTCTAGTCTGCCACCTTTCAAGAAGGACTGGCTAGCCATAGCGTCTCTCACAGAGTGGGATTGAAATCTATTAATGTTGACTCCTGCTAGCGTCATAGTATCTTTAACCCACCGAGCTATTGTTGCACTAGTCACTTCTTTAAAATGTTTTACAAAAGAAATAGGAAGCTGATTAACACCATCTGAGCGATGTTTGTTCATTCTAGAATCATATTCTTTCAGACAATCCACCACACACAATCTCTTGCACAAGTCAAAATTGGGATAAAAAATTGAGTAAGACAGTGTTTTAGTTCTTCCAAGTATCTCAAACTTCACTCCAAAGGCATCATGAACTCTGCTGCTTACCTCTACAGCTTTCACATTCAACACATGTCAATGGGAAATCAGGCACAGTAAGGAGGATGTATGACATTACAACGCATGCTTTTACATCGCATGCCTTTACAACGCTGTTTTTACAACGCCTGCCTTTACAACGCATAGTGCTTTGGGGCGCTGGATAGTGAATAGTTTAATTTACTATTCCAACTCCAGTCCCCGTGGATAGTAGGGAAGGTGT
Source organism: Lissotriton helveticus (assembly GCF_964261635.1). Taxonomy (NCBI): domain Eukaryota; kingdom Metazoa; phylum Chordata; class Amphibia; order Caudata; family Salamandridae; genus Lissotriton; species Lissotriton helveticus. Next base: position 1,781,148,109 of record NC_136065.1, read on the forward strand.
CGGATAGTAAATTAAACCTATTCCCTATCCTAGAGCGCTCCCCCAGCGCAATGCGTTGTAATGGTTGCGTCGTAAAGGCACTGCGTGGTAAAAGTTGCGTTGTAAAGGATGTTTCCCCAGTAAGGAGGCTAGCTTCAGAGAAAGCATTTTTTTTGTCAGGAATCTATTACTTCACCAAGAAGTGAATACTTTTAGAACCACATTTACATTCCAGAGAGTCTCGTACTTAGGCTTCGGAGGTCTTCTCAATACTTTTAAGGATTCTACACACCATGACATTTTTTCCAACACTTCTTCCATTTACCAAATCATGACCAGCTCAAATTGCAGACCTATAGCAGTTAAGCGTTCTGTAGCTAAGCTCCTTATCAAGCTGTTCCACTAAAAACTTCAGGCACCAAGATACCTATTTTTTCCAAATTCCGTTGTATCTACTACGGGTACCTAGAGACCAGAACTTCTTGAGGAGTTCTTCAGCTCTTCTTAAATGTCCTGACATCCCTTTATATCGCCTGAAACCTTCCAGACAAGAAGGTTCAAAGTGTCTGTCAAGATCAGAGGGTGTTCCCTTCCATCCACGATTCTTAAGAGCCCTTCTTTTGCTGGTAGAAGAAAAGGTATGTGGCAGGCAAGTTCCAAAATGGTTGGAAACCATGCCTGAGACACCCAAAAAGGAGTTATCAAAACCAGAGAGCATACCTCCTGTCTTTCTGAAGAACTCTCTGGTTCATTGTGAAAGGACGGAAGGCATAAGCTTGAGTTCCTTTACAGGGTTGCAGGAAGGTGTGCACCACCAGAGCACCCAGCAGAAATATCTCTTCAGCTATAAGACGAGCCTGCTCAAAAACAATTCCAAATTCAGTGGACCCCATAGTTGGCACATTTTTTTGAAGAGGGATACGTTCAGCTTCCAGTCACCATAATCCTTAAAAATTGGCAGATATATTGGCCTCCCCGGGACGGTATTCTGATTTGAAGTAGGTCTTGTATTCCAGGTAGAACATACAAAGTTCCTTGGCTAGTTCTCGGGGAATGAGACTAATGTGGTAGTTGTAGAAGACTATTTTGAACCCTTGGACAGTTTCCAAAATCCAAGGGTCCTGAGTAATTACTTCCCAGGCTTGGGAAAAGAACCTGAGGCGACCCCCTACTTTTTCTTGGGAAGAGAATTAAAGGGTGAATGTTTGTACTGACTGTGAAAATTGCTTGCACTTTCTCCATGGCTATTGAAGCCTCTTGTTCAGGTACCTCATCCACGTTGTGGGTAGAAGGATGGTGACGCTCCTGATTGGAAGTTCCCTCCGGAGCCTCTTTGTCTGAAATAGGGCCTGTATGGAGCATGGCTGGCAGAAAGGCCCCTTCTTCCGGCCCATCCAAAAACACCTTGGTTAAAGACAGTTTTAATGTTAGATTGGGCTCTATCTATTTTGTTGAAGATAGCGACATATTTTCCCAAGGACTTAAACACTTAAACATGTCTTCCACAAACATCTGATGATTCCTTAACGGCCAGGTCATCCACTTTTCGGTTTATTTTAGTCAGGAAAACCCTACAATGTTCAGCATTAATGCTAGCTTTAGCATTACCCAATAAGATTATGGCCCTCTGGCACCCACCCCTGAGATGAGTGACATGAGATGGCACACTTCAACCATGCCAAAAATTCTGGCTAAGGCTCCCAGGACGTCCAGAAGACAATCCTGGCAGGCCTTAAGGGAACTCTCTATCTCCTTGCTAGGATCTCTGCCTAGTTTGAACAAAAATGTTATTAACTCCGGATCTAGGTTGGGAGTTAGATAGACCTTCTCCTAATTGATAGGTTTTGAGCATTCAGCTCGCAAGACGTTCCGTGCCGCTCTCTCAAGTGGATTCCTGATCCATTTCTTTATACATTTTCCTACATGTTCCCGGGGCCACTATGTAGCACTCCTGGGTTGTCTAATATTATTAGGGGTGAACATCTCATGCCCCAAAGAATCCAAAACCAGGCACTTAGATATGGAGGGGGCATCCTCTTCAGTAAGGAGCCCGCCAACATCAAGGTCGCTTTATCCAAGTCAAACATATATTCATCAAAGGTTTCTTCATTCTGAGAGCCGCTTTCTTCCAAGGCATTCTCCTGTGCCTTCTTTTGGGCACTGAGGACAGATGTGCTCTTCTGTGCCCTCTTCAAGTTTGTGCCGCGTAGGGCACCCAACATATTTAAGGTGCTTAGACTTCCAGAATTGTTTGAGGTGCTTAGATCTCCTTTGGGTTTGAGATGCTTAGACCTCCAATTTGTTTTGAGGAGCTTAGACCCCCCATAATGCTCAAGGAAGAAAGACCTTTAATATGTTTAATCTTGGTTGACCTCTTTTCCCTTTGCTTACCGCCATTTGAGTCCCCACCAGATGCAGAGTCTTGGTCAATTATCTCATCTGAAAGTAAGGGCATTTGATTTTATTGCCCATCATTTAATGTACGGTTTCGCACACACAGGTGCACATTTCTTGGTGAATTATCTTCTTAATCATGTCCTCATCAACATTGAAGGGTGGAGATCTGGGCTCTGAGTGTCCTGGTCAGATAGTTTAGTAAGGGGATTAAATAATTAAAAAGTATGGCCTGAAACAGCATAAAAGATATTCCAAAGAAGAGTCCTCTTGGTTTAAGAGTGCTGTAATGAATATGGATTGGAATATTCTTCATGTCCTCTTACAGCATACACTTGAAAATTACAAGTAAGACCCAAAAATACCAGAATTAGCTATTTACGTTGCCCAATGCTAGATATGCTGACAGCTGATCGCGGGAGATGCAGAAACTGTCAAAGTTCCTCAAGACGTCGCACCATCCAGAGTGATTAGATGCATCTATGCTGCGTTGTGCTGTCATTTGGGCTGTTGCCCTTTACATTTCTCTAATGGGCTTTCTCCCGACACATTCAGACCTGCAAGCACATAGGGGGAAATGTGGCCTTGGAGAGAGAGAAGATCATCCGGTCAGCCTGAAACGGGGAATGCAGGGCCCCGGGGGAAGCACATTAGCAGACTAGTCTTCCCCCGGGGTCATTCGCGCGAGACCCAGGCTAGCCAGGGGGAAGGGGAGGAGTTAGTGGGGAGGTTATAAGTGCAGGGGAGGAAGGGAACTTCCTCTTCCTGCACTCAGCACCATCGGGAGGGTTGTTAAAAAGGGTAGTGGTGTTTAGCTCAGGTGGTCCTGTCCGCATAGGGGGGAAGCCTTTCAGGTGTTTTGCGGCGAGGTCTCTGTTCGGTGACAGGGTTATCTGGGTACTGCCAGGAGCGTCGGCGTTTGCGTGATGGCGGAGGTCCCGACAGAGGAGGTGAGGGCGGCCTCGCTGGTTCTAGCGAAGGCCGGGCGAGGAAACTTGCTGCGGCCTGGGGTTCTATCCCAGGCGTGGGTTGGTTGTGTGGGGGCCCCGCGCGCGACCTCAGCTGGGGTCGCAGCGGCGGTCCTCGCGTGTCGAGATGACTCACGGCCGCCCAGTGAGCAGGCGGCCGTGTGGTGGCGGAGCAGTGCGTCGAAGCCGGCAACGCGGGGAAGCAGGCGTATGAGCTTGCCCCCGCGCAAGTACCCTCAGCTGGAGTTTGTGGCTGCAGGGCAGGAGGCAGCCCCTTCAGCGCTGGTCCCTGAAGGGGGAGAGGCATCTGGAGAGCCTGGAGGAGCTCTGGGGGGGAGGGGGAGGCATGAGTCCCCGGGGGCGGGGGGGGGGGCGGGGAGTCTTGAGGTTGGTCTTGTGGAGTGCAGGGACAGGGAGTGTGATTAAGGAGACTAGCCTGGCAGCGCTGCAGGTTCCTGCGCCTGGGTGTGCTGGTAGGGGGGCATTGGGAGGACGCTCCCAGTGACCTGTCTGGGGGGGTCGAGGTCGGGGACCCCGGCCCCAGTCAGTGGGGGGAGGGTGTCAGCACAGCCAGGTGAGATAGGTGGGGGCGGCCTTCCTGGGTGACCCGGGGAAGGTCGGGGGTCCTGGCCTGGGGGCCCCTCATGACTGGTTATTGGCGCCTGGAGCGGGGTTCCAGGGCTATTGCCCGACCCCTCCCCTCCCTTCCTGGGTTTGTGGCCAACGGCGTGGTAGGACAGATTAAGGGAGCAGAGGCTCCTGGCGCATTGGCAGGAGGCGAGGTGGGCCGGACAAACTGTGGCCCAGGTGGGAGCTGCCTGGGGGGATGAGTTGTAGGGGCCCCCTACTCCCTCACCGGAAGAGGAGAGGTTGGCAGAGCAGGAGGAGTTGGATTGGAAGGCGAAGGGTATGTAGGTGAGCAGAGGGGATGCACAAGGTCAGGGGTCAGGTGTAGGGATGGCCAAGACGGCTCTGAGGCCCGATGGTGCTGGGGCCCACTCAGGCTGGAGCGACCTGAGGGGCGGGGTGGGGATCCAAGCCGGCAGGTGTCGGCAGAGGTCGGGGTAGCCTGGCGGGGCGCAAGACGGCTCCAAAACGCAGGCCGGAAGCAGCAGGGTGGTCCGCGGCGGCCGTCCCTCCAGCGCGGTACCGGGCTATGGCGACGTGTACGACTGGTGGGCGGAGAGTGCCTGCAGGAGTGGGCAAAGGTGTGCAGAGAGCGATGAAGGAAGTGCTATGCATGACTGTGGATGGGGAGCCTGCATTGGAACTGGATTATGAGGATGAGAGCGAGGAGCTTGAGGACGGGGAGGTGAGGGATGACAAGGACGACAACAGAGGTTTTGGTGTTTTGCAGGTTTCGACGACGACGAAGGGCAAGGTTCAGGCGGTGGCAAAGAAGGTGTCAGCCCCCAGGGAGCGGCCCCGAGAATTACACTCTACGTTAACAGGTGAGGGGTCTTGGTGGACAGCATGGGATGATGGGCCCAAAGGGGGTAGGAAGAAGGTTTGTAGATCGGTGGGTGTGGGGGATGGGTCAGTGCGGGAGCCAGGGGCACAAACGGGTGGTCCGCCTGCGGATGGTAAGAAGGCGGAGGGTAAGTCGTTGACTACGGCTGGGGTGCAGACGGACAAAGGGGATGCGAAAGAGGACAGAAAGCGAGAAAGGGGATGCAAAGGTACAGAAGGAGCTCCCTTACATGGGTTTGGCTGTGTCGCTGTGGTCTCATTTGTCGATGAAGACCAGAGGGTGGATTTGGAAACATGAGTATGTGGGTGTTTTTAAGCTTGCACAGGGAGGTGCAGACGAAGGGAGGTTCAACAGAAGAGGAGTGGGAGCTGACTAGACGTCCCAGGGTACCGGTAACGATGGAGAATTGGACCTCTGCTTTCTTGAGTTAGGCCAGCATATGCTGCGAGGTGTATTTGGATAGGGCCATTGCATTGTGGAAATACATGGACATTATACGTAAGGCGCAAATGCAGTTTGGAGGTTTCGCTTGGTTGAGTTATGATGAGGGGTTCAGGGCAAGGCCAGTGCCAATCCAGGTAAGAATTGGGGGGGGGGGGAGTTGATCGGGAACTATGGATGCAGTGGATGGACCCGGACTGGGAGGCGGCATTGCGGTTTTTCTGGGGTTTCACGGAGGGCTTTCGGGTAGGCTATCAGGGTCCCAGAGTGCTGAGATGGGCGGAGAGTTTGAAATCTGCTAAAGAATTGCCAGGAGTGATGGATGCGTACTTGAGGAAGGAGGTTGAGGAAAGAGGGGTAGCCGGCCCGTTTACTGATTGGCTGATGGATGATTTGCCCATTTCTCCACTGGGGGTGGTACCGAAGAAGGAGGAAGGGGATTTACGGATGATGTCTTTAGTACATTCCTGCAGTGGGCCTTCATTAAATTTAGCGGCTGTCGGGATGTCCCGTACTACTTGGATCTTGCCCAAGGGGTGTGCTATTTCCTGTGCCCTGTTTGAACTCTTTGGTACATTCCTGCAGTGGGCCTTCATGAAATTTGGCGGATGTCGGGATGTCACTTACTACCTGGATGATTTCCCTTTTTTCTTGGGAGGATGGGCTTGATTGTGGCAAGGCTTTGGCAGGGTTTCAGGAGTTGGCAGTACGGTTTGGTGTCCCCTTGGCGCCGGAAAAGACGGCTGGTCCTAGCTGCTGCTTGATGTTCCTGGGGTTTGAGTTGGACTCAGTCCAGTGGCGGGCTTGCCTCCCTGTGTCTACGGTGGAAGAGATTCGGGCGTGTTTGCTGTGGGCAATTGGTGTAAGAGGATTGCTTTGAGGGCAGTGCAGCATTTGCTGGGTTTATTGAACTTTGCTTGCAGAGTAGTCATGACGGGACGGACGTTCTGTCGGCGGCTCGGCATGGCCATGTCGGGGGCAGTGCTTCCACATCACAGGGTTCGGATCTCCATGGAGGGTGCGGGCTGACTTGGGGACGTGGCTGACATTTCTGATTGAATTCAACGGAGTGTCGCTGGACTTTGAAGCAGACAGGGCGGTTTGGCAATGTCAAATTTTCTCAGCCGCAGAGGGGTCATCCAGGTTTGGCAGCTTCCGGGATGGCAGGTGGTGCGCGGTGAGCTGGCCGGTTCACTGGCTGAAACAAGGGAGGGGCATTGCCTTTTTAGGAGTTTTTTCCTTTCCTGGTGGCTCTGGAGGTGTGGGGGCTGGAATTCCAGAATAGGTCTGTTCTTCTCCACGTTGACACCATGACAGTGTTTGAGTGGTCAAACGCCAGAGAGCCAGAGATCTGAGAGTGCGGAGGTTGCTGCGAAGTTTCATGTTGCAGTGTCTGCGCCTGAATGTGGTGTTTCGAGCCAAGCATGTCCCTGGACCGAATAATGACATTGCGGATGCTTTGTCTTGTTCGCAGTGGCGGCGGTTCCGGCTTCTGGCACCGGGAGCGGGGCTGTGCTAGACCGAGCTGCCGGCCGGCAGCTGGGCCTTGGGGGAGTGAGAGTGGTAGGCCTGGTGGAGCACTCTATTGCCGAAGCAACAAGGAAGATGTACCAGCTGTTGTGGGCTGAGTTTGGAGCTTGTATGGGTTGGCAGCGTGATTCGGTGCCAAAGGACCGGGCAGCAGTAGAACAGGGTGTAAGGCGTTTTTTGTTCTAGGATGCATTGCCAGAGGATTGACTGCGGCAACGATATCTGGGAAACTGGCAGGAGTGTCCTTTTATTGTACTTTGTTCTTGGGGTTTGATCCAACGAAGGATGTGGTTGAGTAGGATGCTCCAAGGTTGGAGTAGAGAGCGTCGGGGGGGGTGGGAAGTTGCGGGAGGCAATCACATTTGAGTTGTTGGTTCGCCTGGTTAGGGTGTTGCCAGAATGCTGTTATGACAGGTTTAAGGTGCGAGTTTTTTCGGTTGTGTATGGTTTGGATGTTTTTGGGGGCTTTTCGGGTGTCTGAGTGTTGGGCACACGGTCCTGGGCTGGGAGACGGTATGAGGAGATACGGTTGGATGGTGTACGTTTGGGGTTTTGGCTGGAGCATTCTAAGACGGATCAGTGGGGCAGGGGTAAGTGTGTCTGGCGGGGTGAGGCAGGTGGGGGGGGGGTGCTCGGTGGAAGACTGGAGGATGTTTTCAGCCGCATCGCTTGAGAGGCAGAGAGAGATTTTCTGTCATGAGTCTGGTTTGAGGGTGACGTCTGGGCAGTTGCTTGCCGGTTGCGCATGGCTTTGCGGCGTCTGGGGCTTGAGCCGGCAAGGTTTGGGACTCGCTCTTTTCGCATTGGGGTCGCGACAGCTGCGGCCCGTTTGGGGTGGTCATGGGAGAGGATTTGACAGATTGGGAGATGGAGGTCACAGTGCTGTGGGAGATATATGCGAACGTGAGGGGAAGGAGTGAGTTGCTGTTGATGGTTTAGGGTTTTTTCGGTAGTCTAACATATCTTTCTTTCGTAGGTTGCGTGGGCGGACCGGGGGCCAGGACGGTCACCTGGATTGTGGGGCATTCCTTTGTGCACTGGGCGTCAAAGTATGCGGAACAGCAGGTGTACGGTCGTCACCTGGGACTGGAAGAACATCAACATGAGGTGCACTGGTGGGGAAAAGGAGGGATGCGATGGGGGGCACTACTGCCTTGGCTCGCAAGGATGGTTCCGTAAAAGGATGTCCGGACTTGTTGATAATCCATTTGGGGGAAGATGACCTGGTGCAGCTCTCGGGTTTGGCGCCCCTGCAGCTGAGGCAAAGGGACTTGGAAGTGATCAAAGTATGACTTGCAGGGACTTGCATAGCCTGGACTGAACTTGTCCCCAGGAAAAGTTTGGAGTGGTGCAATGAAGCACGGGTCCATTGAGAGGGCACGAAGTAAACTTAATGGGGCGATGCGACTGTTCTGTGGTGACAGGGTCATACCGGTGATCTCACGGGGGTATTCGACTGGAGGAACCCTTACTGTTCAGGGACGACGGTGTGCATCGGTCACGTTTGGGGAATGCGTATTATATGAGGGAGATGAGGGATGTGGTCTGTAGGTTGTGGAACGTGGCGATCTGGTGCCGTAGGCCGATGTGAAAGGCTGTTTGAGGTATGCAATTGAGGCTGACTGGAAGCAGGGGGGCTGGGGCAGTGAACCGCCCTACAAGGGGGTTAACTGGTTGGCGATACTTTGGAGAGACAGGGGGGTCAAGAGCGGGCGCACCCATCCCTTGGGGGGGAAGTTCGAATGATCTGAGGAACTGAGAGCATGACGGGAATGTCAGAGGTATCGGGATATGAGGACAGGTGAATTTGTGAAATGGATGAGGTACGGTATGGAATGGAGCGGTTGGTGTATGAGGCAGAGTGGCGGGAGAGTGTGAGGTCTTGAAGAGTGATATTGGGGGGTTTGTTTATAATGTTGATGTTGGTTATTTGTTACTGTTATGCAGCCTGGTCTAATAAAATGGCCTTTTACGCTTTAACACCTGCTTGGCCTGTTTATTGCGCGATGCCGGGCCCCAGGGGAAGCATAGTCGCAGACTAGTCTTCCCCCGGGGTCATTCGCGCGAGACCCAGGCTAGCTAGGGGGAAGGGGAGGAGTTAGTGGGGAGGTTATAAGTGCAGGGGAGGAAGGGAACTTTCTCTTCCTGCGCTCAGCACCATCGGGAGGGTTGTTAAAAAGGCCACCCGTGAAATCTGAGGATTTCCGCCTGAAACATAAGTTATATCCGCTTATTTATAGATCCTCTGCTTCTACCAAGCACAGGGGGGTGGCACTCCTTTTTCGTCCCTCTGCTCACTTTCAGCCCCTGGGTATACTAAATGACAGGGATGGCCGGTGGCTGATGGTTAAAGGCCGGCTGAAGGGGAAGATGTGCACCTTTGTGACGCTTTACGCCGCCAATAGCGGACAGAGAGAATTCCTGAACACTCTCCTGGGTAAAATAACAGATTTCGCTGACGGCCCCCTATTCCTACTAGGCGACTTCAACTTAGTCTGGCACCCCACACTAGACAGCACACATACTAATCGCTCTGGTCTGGGGTCTTTCCATCCTGACACTCAAGGGCTTACAGACATGGGACTATTGGATACCTGGCGCGCCCTCTACCCACGCACCCAAGATTACACCTTTTTCTCCCACGTCCATCATTTCTACTCTAGGCTGGATTACATCTTCGCCAGCCAGTCCTTGCAGGGCAGCCTCAGAGAGGCTAAGATATTCCCCATATCAGTATCTGATCACGGTTTATACTCGATTTGCATGTCCTGGCTAGGCAATGCCCCTTCACCGGCCCAATGGTATTTCCCAGCATCTCTCGCTAGGTTTGGGACTCGTGTACCCTCCTGTGGGAGACTATCAGAGACTTTTATGAGCATAACCACCCGGAAGACACTTCTGAATACAATACTTGGGACGCCCTTAAGGCGGTGGTTCGGGGTAAGTGTATTGCGCTTAACTCCGCCCTGAATAAGCAAAGGGCAAAAGAGAGGGATGATCTGGAGGAGGAATTGGCATCCGTTGAACGTACCCACAAACTTGCATCCACCAGACAAACGCTCTGCAACCTCACGGCCATCAGAGGCAAACTCAGGGCTATTTATAATAACCAAGCCGAGTTCACTCTTCTTAAACTGCGCAACCTCTCCTACACCCAAGGTAATAAGGTAGGGAAACACCTCGCGAGGCAGCTGCGAGATAAAGGGGAATGGGAGTACATTGGGGGTATTCAAGACCCCTCGGGGGCACTCACACACAGAGATGAGGAAAAAGCGAACCTGTTCGGGGACTTCTACAGAGCACTGTACTCTGCAGACGCCCTAGACCCTGACGCACAACAGGACTTCCTTCAGAGCCTACCTATCCCACAAGTCTCCCCGGCGTGGAGTGATGAGCTGACTGCTCCGATCACGTTGGAAGAAGTACTTTCTGCTATCAGAGCTTTGAAATCCCATAAGGCGCCAGGCACAGATGGGTACACTGCACTTTTTTTATAAAACTTTTGCCCCCGACCTTGGCCACCACTTGGTTCGGCTATTCAACCAAATGGCTTCCGACGGGGACACGTCGGTTTCTATGGCCGAAGCAGTAATCTCGGTGATTCCTAAGGTGGGAAAAGACCCCACACTTTGTGCCTCCTACCGGCCTATTGCCCTTTTGAACGTAGACGCCAAACTTTACTCCTCAATCCTGGCTAAAAGATTGAACAGCCTTATGCCGCTCATCATCCACCCAGACCAATCTGGCTTTATTGCGGGTCGCCAAACGCACGATAACACTCGACGCATTATTCATCTAATCGAAAAGGCAAACAAATTTAAAATTCCGGCGATTCTGGTCGGCCTCGACGCGGAAAAGGCCTTCGATCACGTCGATTGGAAATTTCTCATGACTACACTCACGGCGTTTGGCTTCACCCCCAAATTCATACAAATGCTCCAAGCCAATTATAGGTTACCGAGGTCTAGAGTCTTGGTGAATGGCATCCAATCTGCTCCCTTCTATCACTCCAGAGGTACCAGGCAGAGGTGCCCCTTGTCCCCTTTACTGTTCGCCCTTAGTATTGAACCCTTGGCCATAGCCATCAGAGAACACCCAGGAATTGAAGGCCTTCCATTCACGGGGGAGCCCCATAAAATATCCCTCTTTGCGGATGACGTCCTCCTGTCCCTTTCCAACCCAAGGTCGTCTCTCCCGCACCTGCAGGCTGTTCTGAGCCGCTTCGAGAACGCAGCAGGCTTCAAAGTCAACCTGACCAAATCTTACATACTTAACATCACTCTCTTTCCGGCTGAGGCCTGTCACCTTAAGACACTGACGCCCCTGGCTTGGGCCTCCTCCTCGCTCCAATACTTGGGGGTAGAGCTCACATCGAAAGTGGAGAAGTTATACGACGCTAATTTCCCACCTATCCTGAGGCGCATCCAAGCAGAGCTCACGAGGTGGAAACCACTATTCCTCTCTTGGCTGGGGCGGATCCACGCCGTTAAGATGACCCTCCTTCCCAAACTGTTGTACCTATTCCAATCACTCCCCATAGAGATGGACAAAGACTTCTTTAGAAGGGTGAAGGCCATGATCCTGCGCTTTGTTTGGCAGGGAGGGCGAGCCCGTTTCTCTTTTCATTTGCTTCCACGCCCCCAGAGGGAGGTTGGAGCTGGCCTACCTGACATGCGCCTTTACTATAAGGCAGCCCAACTTATAATTCTTACCGAATGGTCACAGAAAGAATCAGAGAAACACTGGCTCCATATGGACCGTAGTGTAGCGGGCAGAACGATCTGGGACCTCATTTGGCGTGCAAAAAAGGACAGGCCCAAGAACACCTACCTTAGCACTCCCACACGTACCACTCTGAAAGTCTGGGACTCGATGGCTCCATTGGACGGCTGGACTACCTTTCCTTCGCCCTTCACCCCTATCCATTTTAACCCAGCTTTCCCCCCAGCACTTCACGAAGGACCATTTGATTCCTGGAGGGAGAGGGGTTGTCTGGCTTTGACCCATCTGTTCCACAACTATGATCCCCTCACATTCGAGAACTGCAAGAGAGACTATGGGATAGGGGACTCTGAGCGCTTCCACTACACACAGATGCTACCCTGGGCCCTGGGTCCCCAGGTGCGGGAGGGTGCGACTCGATCCCTCACCAAATTCGAAGCCTTCCTAGTTAAATCCACCACCATGAAAGGGGCCATTTCCTTCCTGTATAAACACCTGCTGTCTTCGACACCGACCCCTAGACCCCGGTACATGTCAATGTGGGAGGGATTGGCCCAGCAGGATATCACTGACGAGGAGTGGTCACACTTGTGGTCTGATATCTTCAAATTCAATCAATCTGCAGACTTACGAGAAGTGCACCTAAAGACGATGATGGATTGGTACCTGTATCCATCCAAATTAGCTCGGATCTTCCCAGGCACGTCAGATAGGTGTTGGCGAGGGTGTGGTCTCCTGGGAGACTTTCAACACATTTGGTGGGACTGCTCTTCCATCAGACCATTTTGGGAGGAAATTCTAGCGCAGATGAAGGTCTTACAGGGGTACCCTATACCGACCTCCATGATAGGAACTCTCTTGGGGGTCCGAGACCCTATGCTAGAGCACCAAACGAGGGCGGACAAAAGAATTATGTGGCTCTGTGTAGGGGCGGCTAAAACCACCATTGCAGCGGCGTGGAAGAAAAGAGAGGCGCCGGCGATATCCTTGTGGCATTCCCGTCTATGGAGGCTCCTCAGTATGGAACGTATGTCGGATATCTTCCGAGAGGACTTCAAGAACTTTGAATTCAAGTGGGGACCGTTGGTCACCTTTCTGTCCCAGGGGTTGCCCTCAGCAGTGTGTCCACCCACAGTGCGGGCCCTGCATCTCTTCCAACTCTAAGTAATCCCACTTCTGCGACTCCAATCTACGCTGCTGCCACCACCAGGGGGGAGGGGGGAGGGGGGAAGTTTTTGGGGGGGAGGGTGGGAGGGAGTTCACTTTATTTTTATCTCATGGCCGCTACCACTGCCTTGCTTCTTTCTTGTGTTCTCGTTTTTTTACTGCTTTTCTGAGCCCCACGGGGGCGATCCTGTTTACTATCGAGCATGGACTTTGCCCACTGGTGGACCCATGTGGAACACTAACTCCTCCTTAGGGATGTGGGAGCTAGAGGATCTACCACTGACATTAAGGCCTAGGAGGACGACTTGGAGTACCCGTTTTTTTTTCAGAATCTGTAACTTGTATTTAGCTCTGTACATTGGGCCCGGGGTACGTGAAACTAGTTCGTTGGGTTTCCTCTTCGCTCGATTTGCTATCAAACCTTTGAGCTGGTCGCCCCTGCGTGGGAACATGGGCGGATTGTGCCATGAGTTGTTTACAAAAATTTAATAAACACATCTTTGATAAAAAAAAGGCCACCCACCCACCCTGCAGTTATAGGGTTTAGTGATGGGTTGGCTTGGCGTGCCAGTTTAGGCCAGAGCTGCTGTAGGCGATACTTTGGAGGGACATGGGGGTCAAGAGCGGGCGCACCCATCCCTTGGGGGGGAAGTTCGAATGATCTGAGTAACTGAGAGCATGACGGAAATGTCAGAGGTATCGGGATATGAGGACAGGTGAATTTGTGAATTGGATGAGGTACGGTATGGAATGGAGCGGTTGGTGTATGAGGCAGAGTGGCGGGAGAGTGTGAGGTATTGAAGAGTGATATGGGGGGGGTTTGTTTATAATGTTGATGTTGGTTATTTGTTACTGGTATGCAGCCTGGTCTAATAAAATGGCCTTTTACGCTTTAACACCTGCGTGGCCTGTTTATTGCGCGAACCCCGAAGCTGGAGGAGGCTGAGGTGCGTGGTTACTCTGAGCAGCCAGGGGTTGTGAGTGCTAACCCAAAGACAGCGGTGGTGTCAGTACTCAGCAACACGTTGCCAAGTCAGTGCCGGCAGGTATGAGCGACACCCTACTAGCTTAGAAAATCATGGCATAAACTCCACCGCCGGGCACTGCGGCACGTGCGTCACCCAAAACTGCCGCTTTTAAAAGCCGGCAATTTCTAAAATTTGTGGCACTAAATGTGAGGATGGCAGAGAATGTTCAGGGAAGGAGCCATGGGGCTAATGCCACAGTAAATTGGAAACTAAATCAAATCAAAACGTGGTAAATATATATTCAAGAAAACAATTGATCTTCAACAAATGAGCAGATAAACAACTCCATTACGGCTATAAATAAACCATAAGTAAAACTTTGAGCAGTTATGGATAAAACCATAAGTAGTTTGACTGAAGGATATGCATAGAAAGGAAATACTCATCTGTGTGCAGCAGCATTTAAAAGAGACAGATTGTGCTTTGTGCATGCCTAATATGGTCTTGCTGTATTCTGATCTAGAACATCTTTTATTGTGCTCTAATACTTCAAAGTGGCTGTGTGGAGTTGGCATTAAAAGATAAATGAGTAATGGTAGCGTCCGGTCTTGTAATTAAATTATATACTCTACTGTGAAAGTGGCAAATAACAGTTTAAAATTACAAAAACAGATAAAGCATTCCAGTGTGTAGAAAACCGAGTTAACCAGCATTAGATGTTTGCTGGGTACAAGATGAAACTCTGCATTAAATAGGTACGTGAATATCCCGCCAAGGGGCTTCTAAACATTAAATCTTACATAATATTCATAGTGGTACTGGGACTAGTAGTCGAATTTTATTTTCCAAAATGAGTACTGGGCAGCTGTGATCAGTGGGGGCCAAGTTGGGCTTTGATATCCACAAACTTCCTCACATTTCCTTTTACATACTAGCAACATCTCGCTCTAACACTTGAGAATCATGTGCCAGCGCAATGCCATTCTTGGCTTTAAGGGTTCAATGTGGGGGTTGAAAGGGCAACCTTCTGTTCTGGTTTCGTTGTATAATTTCTATTTAGAACACATTGTAATATTTTTGTAGCATTTTTTTATTTAGGAGTTTGATCCATTTTGTCTATTTTAGCTTATTGATAAGTTCCGTTCACAAACTTACGCTAGGAAAATGTTGTAAATAATCTATCATTTGTTGTCTACTCAGGGCTCGAGTCGGGGTACCACTTGGATGGACGGCATCCCTGCACTTATTTTACCGGGGGGGACACCGTTAAGAAGTGAAGCCTTGTGAGAGGGTTGGAGTAATCAAGAAGTAACCGATGCGGTTAATGTTTAAGGTCGCACAGAGCCTCTTTCATGCGACTGCCATTCCGAGACTCAGCAGTTTCATGTGGAGGAATCTAGAATGCTGTTGAAAAGAAAATTGTCCTAAATGCATTGCATTGGAAGCCGTCCATAGGAGATTTAGGGCCAGATGTAGGTCGGATGTAACGGCCGAAAATCAGTATTTTCGGCCGTTACCGAGCGGTATTCAAGATTTGGTATGTAGGGGCACTTTTTTACAGAATCGGTAAATTTACCGATTCGGTAAATTTACCGATTCTGTAAAATACCGAATCGGTATTTTTACCGATTCGGGATATCTCAGATGTAGGTGGGACTCTTCAGAGTCCCAAAGGCCCTACAAATTCGGTATTTTAACACCCAATCCAATTGGGTGTTAAAATACCGAATTCAGGTGTGCATGCACATGTGTGCATGCACACCTATGCCATGTGACAGACAGACATCACTTCCTGTGACACCACCTAAATTGGAACGTCCCCCCACTTCTTTTTTTAGAACTTGTGCCTTGTGTCTACTTATGCCTTTCGTTGTCTGTTCATAGAATGGGTCAATTTATCTTTTCCCAAGATGGCATGGGTTACACACTCCCAGAAGCTACTGGTCTAAGCTTCCCGTTCACTCTGTTGGGTTGACGATATTGGCGGGAAATCAGCAAGACATAAGTAGAGCAGCTAAGATGGCCTCGACATCTAATGTAACACTTGCACTGAGGGTATGATGTCGAAAGACCTGATCCGGTGCGTAAATGTTGAGTTGCAATGTTGCTCTGTAGTTGAAGATTAGAGTTTGTTGAAAAACCCAGACTGATCAAGCACCAGATTTCATATGGTCTCTCTGGGTGTTCATCTAATGCTCTACAATTTGTGGGATGTAGTATTATTTAGGAAAAGGATCATTCCCATATCCAAATATTTCTGGCATGTTCCATGAAAGAATTAAAAATTACATTGTTTTGTTTGAAGATTAGCATTAGGCTGGTGAGAGAGCTAATGAAAGGTTGTGTTTTCTGTCTTGAGTAACTACAGAAGCCCAGGGATATGTGGCATATTTGCAAAATTGTGGCAATGAGAGGAATCTGATTGTCCTTTAAAAAGTACAATCAATATAATAATGAATTGGCTAGAACAAGGGATGTTTTAGGATGAGTGTGTTCCTAGAGAGAATATTATTAGTGCTACAATATAGGTTATCATAGGGTCTCGACTTCACATGATTTTACGAAGGACTGATCTACCTACCTAGGACTTGTTTAGACTAACATTTAGGATCAATAGCAAGGCACATATTGATTTATAAATGCAAAATACGAATATTAGGGCTTGGATACTTGTATTGCGCCACCCATGTTTCTGCTGTAAAGATGTTATTAAACATGCTGCTAGTCCTCATAATGTAACAACCCTAGCTTTCATAGCGGCCTTATATCATGTGTTATACTGACGGACTAGTCGCCCTTGTCACCCAATAGAATATTAATTAGAATTGAGGAATGGATCACAATGAGTATACGATTTGGAATCATATCATTCGATTATTTATTCTGTTTAAGAAACTCATAGGTTGATTGTTTTAATGAAATGTATACCCACTATGATTTGTTTACATGAAGCCACTGATATTTTTTTACTTAATGTGCAAATGAAGTGTTTTTAATCGAGTATGACTGTGGAATAAACAGTCATCGTATGTTTTTGAATATTTTCACAGCCTTGATAAAGTGGTTTGTCCTTGAAACAGGTGTTGGCTGCAACAATCAACAATGGGAACAGGGCCCTTTGGAAAAGGATCTAAAGCGATTGATTTTCAGGGTCATTAAAATAAATTATTTATCATCAAGAGCTGAATTGTAGGAATTCGTAATGTAGATGCTATCTGTTTGTTATTCATCATGTTTGTTATTTTTTCTATTGGCGAAAGCCCCGTCAACTCCTCACAAACAAATGTTTACAATGGCCATAATAAAACAAGCATTGACAACGCCAAAAGGCTAACAGCCAACCCCAGACATATTGGAATGTCAAACAGTTGGCATAGTGTCCGTTACTCATAAGCCCCTCTTACTCTCAAATGCGTATGCCTCTTCCCCGCAAGCACAACATTTGTCAAGCATGTCAAACTGATTATAAACTAAAGCTACAAGGTTGTTTTCTTTAGGATAACCTAGTCAGTTCCTGTTGCTTTCTCTGGAAATGTTTCCGTGTTGTGTAAGATACTGGGAGGTCTCCTTGCATGCTTTTAGCAACAGTTTATCTGTTCTAATGGACGTAAAGGCCCATGTGGTTAACCATAAGGAGTGCTTTTGACATGTTGCTTCAAGAAATTCAGCTGTAGCGCCTGTTCGTGCCGGTCATACTTACATTTTAGTCTTTCTGCTGTTGAAATGCCTCTACTTCCTTCAACATTAATATTCCAGGTGAACCCTAGTTCTATTTTTTTTTATTTCTTGCGTTGTGTGCCCTTCATGCTGCTTCCCTTCCGCGTGATTGTTGAGTTTGGGAATTGCTTTTCTAGTAAGCGTCTGGGTGGAGGATTCATTTCTGCTGAGTATTGGTGGCATGGTACCATGGGTCAACCTAACCTAGAAACATAGCCATGACTTCAGGAGCGCGGAATGCACAATGTCAGCTTTGGAATCACAACAAGGTGATCCAGTTTGAAGAACACACGAAGCAGTTCGGCACATGATGAATATGCAACTGTTGCCTTCATGTTTCCGCCACTGCCCCTTGGAAATTAAGACAAAGGGGTAGAAGGACTAAATGACAGCCTAGTCTCTTTTCCGCCGGCTGAAGTCCAAAAACGTAACTTACTATCTGTAACAGGGTCCCCGGAAAACAGAGACTAGTGGAGGAAAGCTGGCCCATACTTCCGCAAATCAAGGTGCATATTGCTGCATAAAGTGTAATACACTATGTGGGCTCTGTCTGCATCTTATGTTTTGCTTAGATGTTACAAACATGCATCATTGGCGCCTCTACTGAGAGCCAGCTGAGGGAAACAGGAAAAATAAAATGCTAATAAATTGGTTTTATTATCATTTTTCTCCCCCGTTTCTCTTTAGAGCCAGCCAAGTCTGGGCAGGGCAGCGCTTGGCTGTCGCGTCACAGCCAGCAGGGGAACAGTAGTGCACATGTCTTTGGCCGGCCAAACCGACATGTGCACTTAGGTTTCTCCAACCCAGCTGTGTTGCATAGCGGGGTTGGAGGAACAGCACAGACTTCCAAGCACTGTCTGAGTGGCAAACCAAGCCACTCAGACCAATTATGTTGCTGCGTTCATGCTATTGAGAGCAGCGTCTGGATTAAGTGGGCAGCCTGTGCTGGTGTCCCAGGGACTCCTCGGACACCATGAGGAGAGAAGTGGAGCATCGAGGAGGCAGCGTTAGAACAGGTACGTTTAAAAAAAAATTATAATTATTTCCCTAATCCCCATCCCTCCTCCCCCCACTTGAGTTTTGCGGCAGCCACCAGTGCAAACACGGTGAAGCAGTAATTTTAGTGAGATAAAGTTGTAAATCACTTTCAGGGGGAAATAGTCTTTACAACAGAGTCTTTAAAACCCAATACCTTTACCACGCAGGTATTTGTACCTTTACCCCACATGCCTTTACCAGGCAGGTTAGTATTTTTTTAAAATATCATATTTATTATGTTATTTAAAAAAATAAAAAGGGTTTAGGTGTGGGTAGTGGTAAAGGAACATAAGCATAACTTTAGGGTTTAGAGTTGGGTAGTGGGAAAGCCAGTTTAGGGTAATTTTAGGGTTTTAAAGGAAGGTAAAGCTAATTTCAGGGTTAAGGGGCGGGAAATGGTAAAGAGAAATAAGGGTCATTTTAGGGTTTAGGGGTGGGCAGTGGTAAAGAAAGGTAAGGGTAATTTTAAAGTTATGGGGTGGCCAGTGGTAAACAGAGGTAAGGATAATTTTAGGGTTTGGGGTGGGTAGTGGTAAAGGGAGGTTAGGAGTAAAATGAAAACAAAAAATAAATGTTATATATATCACGGCTGTGACTGAAATGTGTAATGGCAGAAAGGCAAAATAATGATAAACAGAATCGGAACTTACCGGTGTCTGCGCCTGGTCCCTTGGGGGATAAGAACAATCAATACAGGAGGTAAAATATATATATACATATATATATATATTTTACCTTTTACTCACCACCTCACTCATCCATTATGGGGGAAATTGTTTTGATCTAATAATAAGATGTTTAATTGTGTTTGTGGAGGACTTAATTTTTTTAATGCAGAGTGCAATTGTCTGCCAACATTTGTCAAATGTTGAGCAGATACTATGGCATTATTGTCAGGTTCGGGTTCTTTATTTGATTCAATTGAATCATAAAAGTTTGCATACATACATTAAAAAAAGCAAGCCAAAATACACATAGGGACATTTTGTGCAAAAATTAAATATACAATACATCTATTTCCTATTCCTAAATCATATTATCCCAGCACTAAACCTATATAGTTCAAGAAAAACCTACTAAAGTTCTACGACATATTTATGCAAGATATTAAAAACCCCTAAAATCACTGAAATGTATATTCATACATTAAAAACGTAGAAAAATAAAATAAAATAAAATAAATGACTTAATATGCATTGGGAAAAAAAATTGTGCAAAGGTTAAATATGCGGTACACCTGGTTTCTTCTATCATCTTATCCCAGCATAGATCCTAAGTTAAAGGAAGCCTCCTACCGTTCTACAACATATTTTTATAAAATATTAAAAACCCATAAAATCACTAAAAATATAGGTTCATTTAACGATCCATAACATTTCCTGATTAAGAGTGCAGTTCTAATGGAGTTGAGCACAGCATTGTAGATGACTGCAGTAGATAGTGACCGCAAATAATTAAAACCATCCTGAAAGGAGCAGGGACGGATTTCCTTTAAGATGGGTATGGTAAAACGTGCCCTTAGGTCATTATAAAGTGTGCAAAACAACATAAAGTGCATTGTGCTCTGCTGGGCTAAATTATTACAAGGACAGGGGGTTAGTCTCCCACACCAACCTGCCCGATTAGGGAAAGCCACAAGAAAGTGTAACGTGCAGAGACAGAATCTGGTCATTAGGAAACGTGATTGAACATGCTGGTAAAAGACAAGTTAAATTGCGGTTGTCTTGGAAACATACACTCTATTAATCCATGATTCGGGTTATACATACTTATTTCAGTACAAAAAGCTTTCTTTATAACCTGTTTCATGTTTTGTTGGATTCCCTCAGGGTTATGATAGTAATTTTCCAAGCCAATTTTATAAAAGGTATCTTTGATATAACGTAGCCAAGGAATTGACATTGTGTTATCAAGATTCATACAATCTCATCGAATACTTCTCGAAAACAATAAGTCCACCGAGGTCCAGATTTTCCCCCATAGAATCAATGGGGCAGTGCTTATCCTAAATTTTACATAATCCAGACCCACTTCAGAGTGACAAAAAAAAGTTGAAGAACTGCTAGGAGTCATCAGTAACCTTTTAAAAATGTGTTCTCTAGAATCTGGATCTGGGAACGTTTATGGTAGCCCCATACTCCTGCACCAAACGTGGCTACTGACAGACATTTCGATTTATATAATGTTAACATTTCTGCTACAGGCTTTTGTCCGAGTTTACCAGCAAAGCGAAAAAGCCCCTCTATTATTCTGCTAGTATATTGACTCCTAGTCACAATTAGATTATCCCAATTTAATTTATTTTTAAAAACATCCCCCATGTAGGTAAAATTTGGCACCTTATCAATAGTTTTTTCCTTTACAATAAATGTCCTTGTTTTTGTTGAATTGGGACCACATACCATAATAAATGATTTACTAAAATGTACCTTTAAATCCAATTCCATCATGAATTCAGTAAATGGGTTCAAACACTTTTGGAGGCTATTGGCTGTTAAGGACATCAACACTGTATCGTCTGCATAAGACAGCAATGGGACCCGTTTACCTTCTATGCTTGGGAAGTCCAATTGCTTTTCTAACAAGAATAATTCCAATCCATTGGTATGTATTAGGAATAAAAAGGGGCCAGAATGCATCCCTGGCGTACCCCCTCGGTAGAACCATTTGGCCTAGTCTTCTCTCCTCCAGGGCCAAAGCGGATGGCTACAGTAGTAGATGCATGTAGCCGACGCAACAGGGTAATAAGGGGTTCTTCAAAGCCCATATTTTCCATCAGTGTTCACAACTTCCCACGGCTCACTCTATCGAAAGCACTGGACAAGTCCATGAAGGCCAGGTGGATTGAACCCCTCCTGGCCTTCATGTACTTGCCCATGATCATGGACAAGTTGAGGCACTGTTCATTTTTTCCCATCCCCTGTCTGAAGCCATATTGGATATTCGATATAAGTCCAGAGGCATTGGCTCATGACCCCAAACGTGCAAGGATCACCCTCCCCATTACCTTGCATGTGGCGTCAATTAAAGAGATCGGCCTATAGCTTGTGGGGTCATTCCTGTTACCTTTTTTTAAAATCGGGACTAAAACTGCACTTCTCCATGATAATGGGATACGGCCCACTATGACCGCTTTAAAAACATTTAACATCAGGGGGCCCCTTAATTGACGGTTGCTTTTGAATAAGTCCAAGGGTACCCCATCTGGTCCTGGGGCTTTCGCGGAGATGCTCTTTACTAGGGCGTCCTCAACCTCATTTAGGGACAGGGATGAACTTAGTTGACATGCTGTTTGTAAATTAATGGCTATTTCATCCCTTTGCTCTTGGGTTAAAATAACTTAGAAAGTGAGACTCCTAGGCTTCCCCCATTATAGTAGAATCCATACTCCTGGTGTCGTTGGAGAAGAGAGGGTGATTTATGACCTCACAGAAACTCTTGGAGTCCTTGAGAGCGCTAGCTCTCTCCAGGTCTTCCCAGGTCTGTCTTCTCAGCTCATCCTTTCTATGCTTAATAGTGCTTCTATAGGTCTGTCTAACAGTCTTGATCGGAGCCCTATCGCGGGGGACTGCGTGCAAAGCTTTCTTCAGGTCTTTAAACGCTTTTGAGCATTTAGAAATTGAACCATCTTGTTTGGGTTTGGTTCTACTGCAAAGCTATCTACAAGGCATGCATACTTATTAGACA
Organism: Lissotriton helveticus; assembly: GCF_964261635.1. Taxonomy (NCBI): domain Eukaryota; kingdom Metazoa; phylum Chordata; class Amphibia; order Caudata; family Salamandridae; genus Lissotriton; species Lissotriton helveticus. The sequence continues at coordinate 1,781,170,191 of NC_136065.1, forward strand.
TTAGCATAAAATGAATTGTGCTAGCTCTACCACCGCCCTGATAGTTTGGGAACTGAGTATTATTGTCAATGTGAGCAATTGCTCCAGTGTTGTATGGCCCATTAGTGGTTATAGAGAAATCACACTGGCAGGAAACATACACATTGGGGTGTGATAAGGACGGCTGCATTGAAGGTCTTCAATGAGCAACTCACAACCCACCATGGATCTCACCATCTTCTAGGCAAAACTCAGTCAAAATTCAGAAAGAACGATAGCACTGAAACAGCAATCATTGCGGCCACCGGTGGTACTCGAATGTTCCTGGACTGAGGAGAAAAAGCATCCCTCATACTGCTCGACCTCTCTGCGGCGTTCAACACTATCTCCCATAACGCCATCATCAGAAGACTCCATGAGCTTACCATACAATAATCCACTCTCAAATGCATCTGTTCTTTCCTCATTGGAAGAGCCCAAAGAGTCAAGCTGCCACCTTTCACATCAGAGACCAAGACACTGATATTTGAAGTCCCATAGGGATCGTACCTCAGCCCCACCCTTTAAAACACATACATGACACCGCTCACCAACATCATCTGATCACCAGACATCACTGTCATCTCCAAAGCTGATAACACCAAACTCACCTTCTCCCTGATGAATAAGACAACCACCACCAGAACCAACTTCGCCAACTGCATGACCACAGTAGCAGACTGGATGCGAACCAGCTGCCTGATGGTCAACTTCAACAAGACAGGAGTACAGGTCTTTGGCAATAATACCTCCCCATAGAAATCCACCAGGTGGTCATCAGAGCTAGGGCCAACACCCACAGACCAGGCAAGAAACCTAAGGATCATCCTAGTTAACAAGCTCAACATGCCTGCTTTCACATCCTATGCCTGTTGCAAAAGATCTTCAAATGGTTGCCTCAAAACATCAGACAGACTGTCATGCAAGAACTCATCATTAGCAGGCTGGAGTATGGCAACACGCTCTATGCCAAAATCCCCAACAACTCCTACACAGACTCCAGGCAGTCCAGAACACCGTTGCAAGACTCATACTCGACCTCCCACACTGCAACCATATCACAAATAATCTCAGGAAGTTTCACTGGCTCCCCATTCACCAGTGCATCCAATTCAAACATCACACACCCACATACAAAGCCCTACACAACACAGAACCAGAATATCTGAATGTTGCATACACTTTGACCAACCTACCAGACATGTACACTCTCCCTCACTCTCACTCGCACACACTCCCTGCTTCAGCAAAAGCGAAACTGGAGGTCGCTCATTCTTCTACATTGCACACGAGACACAGAACGACCTCTGTTAACACATCAGAGCCTCATCCTCACTTATTGAGTTCTACAAGAAGCTGTAGATCCTGCCTCTTACTAGAAGCACCTCGGGGACCACAGACCTGCACACCTGCCCAAACACCTGGATACCCTCTTAGGTGGTAAGTGCACTATACAAATCAACATTTCATAAATATATGTATGCAACAAAATTCCTGGCGCTGATAAAGTAGGACATCTGTTGAGTTTACCATTCATTAACAATGTTATATATAGGTAATCAAAGAAAGAACGAATAGCATCAACAAAAAATTGGCAGGGAATGCATGAAATTATTCAGAAGAATGATAGGCATAAATTTAGAAAGCTGATACATAGTAGAATGAGCATGTCAGCTACTTTAGCTAACTCACCCGCACTCTGGCTGCGGAAGTTGCTTGAATTTCTTACCCTGTAAAAATATGTAATGGACCAAATGTAGGACCTTCTTTCAGTTATTCATTAGATGAAATATTCTTTGAGTCTACCAATGTAAGTAATGCCCTAAAGCTATCACAACTAAGCAGCTTTGTCGAGCAGCTGGGACTGTCAAAATACAAAGGTGTATGTTTCACCAGAATCCGTATTGCTGGTCAGAAGTTATTTTATAAGGTGTTGGGTAGTGATGAACTGGGCAGTGCTGGACTGCTAGAAATGAGCTCTTACTAAATTATTCCTAATATTGGACTTTTTGGAAGATTCAAGATGCTACTGTTTGATGTACCTTATGACACAATTGCAGTAACGTTTCCAAAGCTAATATTAATGTGATTGCCGGAGTTTTCAGTGACTCAACAACTTGCTCCTTTAAAGCATGCAGGATTTCATCTAGAGCATTACACTGTGGATCATTGCTTGTTTAGGTCATGTGCCACCTTAAGACTCATGGAGTAATTTGGTAGCTGTATCTTGTTGCTTTGTGGACTTTCAATTTGTATTTTGGCTCAGTAGCTAGGGATTGCTCTCGGCCAAATTTTAGAGACTGAATATTCCATCAGAATTATTGGCCACTTTGCTGATCATTGTGCAACATTTGGTCCAGGTGAAAGTCTTTATTAACAGGCATTTACTCAGAAAATCACGGTCAACAATGGTCGTCAGCCAGGCTGCATATTAATCCAGCCCTCTTTGAATGTCATGGACCTGCCTGATGAGATCTCTGTGGGTAATTCTTTCTCCACAAACATTGGTAACAGATACATAGCAGATGAATTGGTAATATTAGACTTAACACCTGTAGGAATGCAAGGAAACAATAATACACTTACTTCAGTACTATTGTAATAAGAAAATGTCCACAATAAATACAACAACAATATTTTTATTTGTGACACATTTGAAAGAAAGAAATTTATATCAAATTGGTGATTAAATTGTCACCTCTTAGCATAGAATCGTTTGACCGACTAGAGAATAAATTGTCTATGTCTTTGCAATCGAGAATTTCCGCCTCAGCAAATATTGCGCAATACCCGAATGAATGGAGCAGCACAAAGGAAAGTCATCTTGTTGAGCCAAATGGATTTTATTAGTAAAAAGAGGAAGGTATCTTATATATCGGCCATAGGAGGCACGTGACTCTAACAAAAGATTATCTGTGAGGCCTGATTTGTTTTAATTACATTATGAAATTTGCGGATACCTCTATGAGGAATCCTGGGTGGCAAGTAAAGGGAATATCAGAACTGATTCGAGAAGGCAAGACTTCATGTTTTATGTATTTTAATTTTACAATGAAAAATTGCTTTTAGATTGTCTATTGTCTTTACAAAAGCAACATTTATATCTACACCCATGTTTCTTAAAATATTCGGTTTTAACCTGTGACCAGCACATTGTGTTAATACAGGTGAAATTATGTGTCTAATTGACTTTACCCATATTTCGTTGTGATGCATTTTGTTCCTATAAGATTCACCTACTAAAGACCTAAAGCAGAACACCCAGAACCCCAAAGAAATGCTTTGAAACCAAGAAACTCATTTTAAGAAAATAAAAGTATGGCATAATGTAGGATGGTGATGCATCAAATTACTCTTGTCTTTTTTTAAAGTCTGCCTCTAAATATAGCATCAATCTGTATCTCTACCTTTTCTTTTTCACATGGTCTTTATCTCTTTGTCTCTCCCTTTTTTTTTCTTCTTCGCCTTTCGCTTCAACTTGTTCTTTCTCTCTCTGTTTTGTTTTCTCCCTGGTGAGCTCCATGCCTGTTGCTCACTCTCCCTTCTCCTCTTTCCATCTCTGGCTCCCTACACCATGAAGATTGACTACCTGTAAACACCCAGGTATTCATTTACCTAGTGAGATAGAAACGAATGTTTTACTCTCTTTGCATCTGCATGGACAGATGTGAATGAAGGGCTCTCTGTACATTTTAGTACACAGAAAAATATTTTTGTTGTGGTGTTAAACATTTGCCACATCTACCTCCCAGGACCACGAGCGCCTGACATGGGTAATCAGCCATGGTAAACAGTACATGTGGATGAACGGGCCATAGGGATGTTTGACTGTCCTCTAACACTACAGTAATGTAATTATTCACTGTACCTATGAATGTATTACTACTCTGTTAATGGTCAAACTAAGATGTTTGGTGAGAGTCAGCGCTTTCCATGGAAATCTACAAGTTTGCGTACTTACTTTTTACTCACTCCTCAGAAGTGCTGGTACTCTCATGAAATGCATTGCAGCAGTGCTGAGAAGTACTGGTACTCTCCCATGAAATGCAATGCAGCAATGCTGAGAAGTGCAAGTCCTCTCCCATTGGATAAAGGTACTCTTTACGCCGTCTTTGTAGACTTAAGGGCGGCTTTTGATTTGGTGCCCGCAACAAATTGTGGCAAGTGCTGGAGGAACTAGGGATGCCCCCTGAGTTGCTGTGTCTGGTCGTCCGGTTACATGAGGGTACGTTTGCTCGGGTACGGTGGGGGGGCCAGGGAGATGTTACGGAACCCTTCCCTGTTGAACGAGGGGTGAGGCAGGGTTGCGTCATGGCGCCTACCCTGTTCTCTCTTTTTGTGAACGGGGTAGCGAGTTTTCTCTCCTTGCTCCCGACTGATGCCCCTGTGATGTGTGGTGAGCGAGTCCCGATCCTCATGTTCGCGGACGACACCTTAATAATTTCAAAAACTCCCAGTGGCCTTCAGCGTGCTCTCAAGCGCTTTGAGGATTTTTGCCTAGAACGGGGTTTGGAAATAAATATAGCCAAAACCAAGTATATGGTCCTTACTGACCGTAAATTTATTGGGTGTACCAAACCCTATAGAGGGAGGATATACATGAACAACTCCCCGCTTGAGCAGGTTGAAGCTTTTACCTACCTGGGGGTTACCCTTCAGAAAGATCTGGGATGGACTAGCTAACTAGAATTAGCAGTCCTTAAGCATCGCCAGCAGGCAGGTATCCTTCTTAAAAGGTTTAAGTCTTCTGAATCAAAACCCATTAGTCCACTGCTAGAAATATATGGGATGAAGGTACTTAGTTCGGCTCTTTACGGAGCTGTTCTATGGGGTTTTGAAAAACTGGGGAGTCTGACACTAGCAGAAAATTAATTCCTAAGAAAAGCGACTAGTGTCCCGGCAAGTACCCCACTGTTACCTTTAATGTGGGACCTTGGGAAAAAATCTGTCCAAGATCTTGCTTTCCTACGCCCGCTCTTGTACTGGCGTAGGATATGGACCACAGAAGAGCTTCAGCATTATGCAGAGGGCCTAAAAGAAATAATAGCGAAAGATTCCTCACAAAAAATACATTGGCTAAAGGCTATAAAGTTTCTGCTAATTAGCCTGGGAATGAGGGAACTTTGGGATTACCCGGTAAATGCTGTTTTTTCCTCTAAAAAAGTTCTGAAGATAAAATATTGGGAGATGGTTACATTAAATGCAAGAATGAAGGGCCTCTCTGCACCTCACAGGTCGCTTCCTGGAATTCAAGGTCCACCCTAAGCTGGAATCGTATTGGGATGCCATCGAAAAGCAGCTTGACTGTAAACTCTATTTTCAAATAAGAGTAGGCTCCCTTCCAACAAGGTCATTCACAGCTAATTGGGCAGGTGAAAACTATCATGACAAATGCCCTAGGTGCAAGGAAGAACAAGAAACGATAAGTCACCTCCTTTTTTTCTGTCCCCTCTATGTGGCCCCTAGAGAGGCATGGATCAAACCAATATGTAAACTAATTGGTATCCGCAGACATGAGGAGGCGTTAAGAATCTTGTGTACAGACCCCAATCCCCCAATTGCCATAGCAGTGGCAATTTTTTTTAAAAGGGCATGGATAATTCGGGCAAGAGCACTATTAAATTAGATTGAGAATATTATTTAACCTGTTTATTTGCACTGTAAACGTTGGGATGTAGCTGGGACATGAGCCTTCCAATATAGCATCTGACCCACATAACTGATGAGTTTTATAAATTTTAAGGATGTGTTTTTAGCTATGTGATATTCGGCAATTGTGCCTTGGAGTTTAATTCTTTTAAAAAAAATATTTATTGTATAATCTTCTTAATGACATTTTTTAATCATTGGGAAATGTGATTTTATGTCTTACTTTTATGACTTAATTGTCGAATAAAGTTTATGAAATATATAGAAATGCATTGCAGCAGTGCTGAAAAGTGCCAACACTTTCCCATGAAATGCATTGCAACATTGCTGAGAAGTGTGGTACTCTCCCATGAAATGCATTGCAGAAAGGGCTGAGAAGTGCCAGTACTCTCCCATGAAAAGCTTTGCAGCAGTGCTGAGAAGTGCCAGTACTCTCCCATGAAATGCATTGAAGCAGTGCTGAGAAGTGCAGGTACTCTCCCATTAAATGTACTACAGCAGTGCTGAGAAGTGTAGGTATTCTACCACTAAATGCATTGCAGCAGTGCTAAGAAATGCCAGTACTCTCCTGTGAAATGCATTCCAGCAGTACTAAAAAGCATAGGTACTCTTCCGTGAAATGCATTGCAGCAGTTCTAGGAAGTGCTGATACTCTCCCATGAAATGCATTGCAGCAGTGCTGCAAAATGCTGGTACTCTCCCATGAAATGCATTGCAGCAGTGCTGAGAAGTGCCAGTACTCTCCCATGAAATGCATTGCAGCAGTGCTGAGAAGTGCCAGTACTCCCCCATGAAATGCATTGCAGCAGTGCTGAGAAGTGCCAGTACTCTCCCATGAAATGCATTGCAGCAGTACTGAGAAGTGCAGGTACTCTACCATTAAAGACATTGCACCAGTGATGAGAAGTGCAGGTACTCTCTCTCTCATGTAATACACTGCAGCAGAGCTAGGAAGTGCCAGTACTTTCCCATGAAATGCATATAAGCAGTGCTGAGAAGTGCAGATACTCTCCCATTAAATGTATTGAAGCAGTGCTGAGAAGTGCAGGTACTCTACCACTAAATGCATTGCAGCAGTGCTAAGAAATGCCAGTACTCTCCTGTGAAATGCATTCCAGCAGTACTAAAAAGTGTAGGTACTCTCCCATGAAATGCACTTCAGGCGTGCTGAAAAGTGCAGGTACCCTCCCTTTCATATTAGAAGTGCAGGAGTCAGTACAGGACAGTGCCTGCCCCTTTAATGCACGGGTACGAGTGTACTGTGATCCGTACCTAGCACACCACAGATCTTATTCCTTTGTCTTCTTAAAGTGTCCCCACCGCACTCTGGGGTTAGGTCCAACCCAAACTAAGCATATTCAATGCCTGGTTTGCTCACACTGAACCAGATGTTGTTTATTGGTGTAATGACGTAATGATGACATTTTTCTATCTGGGCTGTGAAGTCGTTCCAAAAAAACCTATGTGATGCCTAATTTTGTTTAAAAACGTAGTGATTACAAGTGATGATAAACCAATAAATATCTGTTATCCGGGGGATGTAACCTTAGTATGACCCACTGAGTCACGGGTCAGGCACAGGAAGACGGAGTCTTTTTAAACGCGCCTCAGCATGTCTAGTGCATGATTGGAGCATTCCTCTCAAGTCAGCACAACAGCAAATGCTTCCAACAGGCCAGACTGTAGACACACCCTCCAGCACCAATGCAGAACCGCCCGGGTAGCCTCTGCCCACCACCCAGAAGTGTTTGGGGGCAAGTCACAGCGCCTGTGTCTGTAGCCTGGGGTGGGGATGTCAAGTCCCACCTCTCTTCCTCTCCCTGCATGTCTGCTCACCTTCTGTGCTAATTGCAAAAACACAGTTGATGGACAGAATGTAGAACAATGTCATACATTCACCCCAGTACAAGGATCTGGGCCTAAATCCATCGTTTTTTTTGCACTCCACACCACCCTGGGTTAGACACAGGCTTCATCCTGGACTCCACCCTCTCCATGACCAGACAAGTCAACGCCGTCTCCTCGTCGTGCTTCAACATCCTGCGAATGCTGCGCAAGATCTTCCGATGGATCCCCACCGAGACCAGGAAGACGGTCACCCAGGCCCTCGTCACCAGCCGTCTGGACTACGGTAACTCCCTCTACGCCGGAACCACCGCCAAACTCCAGAAGAGACTCCAGCGGATCCAGAACACCTCAGCACGACTCATCCTGGACATCCCCCGCCGGAGCCACATCTCCGGACACCTGAGAGACCTGCACTGGCTCCCGGTCAACAAGAGAATCACCTTCCGGCTCCTCACCCACGCATACAAAGCCCTACACAACCAAGGACCAGGATACCTCAACAGCCGCCTCAACTTCTACGTTCCCACGCGCCAGCTTCGATCGACCAGCCACGCCCTCGCCGCCGTCCCCCGCATCCGAAGAGCCACAACAGGAGGAAGGTCCTTCTCCTACCTGGCCGCCAAGACTTGGAACTCCCTTCCGACCCACCTCCGCCTGACCCAGGACCACCTCGCCTTCAGGAAGCAGCTCAAGACCTGGCTGTTCGAGCAGTAGCGGACCCCCCCCGCGCCTTGAGACCCTCCGGGTGAGTAGTGCGCTATACAAATGCTCTGATTGATTGATTGATTGATATGCAAATCAGCTCTGACCCTGTGCCTCATGGGAACAGTCCAGTCCGAACTACCAAGCCATGTCTTTCCCAGACCGGAATCAAGCATCCAAGGACCGGTTTCTGGCTATCAGCCTTCATCAGCCTGTGCTAAGCTTCCGGTTTGTGGCTCGTGCGAGGGGAGGCTCGTGCGGGTGACTGATCAGAAGATGTGGGATGGGAGGGAAGGACCGGATGTTACGGCACAACGACAGAACCCAAGGACCTTGAAGACAAGAAGCACACGAGGCTGAGAACGCACTATACCCATATACTCCTGGCCCCCCTCACGTCTTGGGAGCGCAGGATGGCTGTGGCTAGCCCCCGGTGCACCTGGAAACCTACCCCACAGCCAAATAGGAATAAGATGCACAGCAGAAGCGGTAAGACAGAAGTCTACAAGAAGGGAGACAAAACTCAACAGCACGAGGTCAGCATAACCCGCACGGAGGGCAAAAGACCAAAAGAGGGAGAAAAACAACCACGCTGATGGGATAGAAGGCCGAGTGCCAACTATTGCATAAGCGGAGGGGTGGAAACAATCTCCCTTGCCAGATGCCTGTTTAGGTACATGGTGGATCTGTACATGAACTCCGCCTCCATCAGCCCAGGAATGCTGCTCGCTGAGGTCAGCTCTGGCTTGGCTGGTGCAGCATAACACATCTATCTTGCCTTGGGAGTAACTGCCCCGTCTGAGAGTAAGTGTGTCTGGTCTGTATTTTTCTTTCACCGTTCTCCACCTTTTCCATGGCTCATATCTTTTCGGTCCTTCCTGTCCTACTACATATGGGCGACCTGAGTACGCCTTACCAGGAGTTTGAAGCGTGCAAATGCTGATATATAGTTCCTAAGGAAGGGGATGTAGGAAAATGGTCTGGCTTAGAAATTATTACTGTATTAAAAATGAGAATCGTTTGCAATGGCACAAACAAACAGTACATCAGACATGCTTTGAGAGCAGGATACACTCTGGTATCTCTACCTTCGTCTGATGTGCTACAACTCTCAACCCCTTGCAGTCAACCAGACTCCACTCATTTCAGAAGAATATCAAATGAGTCTGCAGATTGCAAAGGCAAAGGTGGCTGTGGCTGAACCAGCGCCAAGCACAGTCCGAAAGAGAGCCACACATTTAACCTATGAATATATGTGTCTGATACAGGATAGTTCAGGCTCAATTCTCATTCTCTCTGTGGCCTCTCTGCTGCAACTCTCAACAGAGGATCCAATTAATGGCTTTTGAGGTTTGAAGTGTAATGGCACCTGTGCTGTTCATGGCATGTTGCATTCTACAGATGCTCTGAATATAAAGAGAGGGACTTTGACTCAACCTCTTTCAGTCATTAGATTCTAGAGATCAGCGTCCTTCAGCCACTGGTGTGATACATTGTCAATCATATCTTGGATTAGCCCGGAGGAGTATTTTAGCCTCACCGTCGTTGCACTTAATATTTAGGTGGCTCTTTCCCCCTCCCCTGGGATGCACAAAGGACTATTTTACAACTGAAAATTCCATGCAACCTCTCTCTTGGTTCAGGCTTATTTTATTGTTTTCGTCAAGGCAGGGGTTGACAAGTCATCTTCCTGCAACAGGTAGAAAGTAAACTGCGTGGTCTGTGCCTCTTTCGGTTCCAAGCACTTGAATCTCAACATGTCTGGAATGGTTAACAGTCACCTGTACAAGTAAAGACTGATTCTTTACTTGGGATACTAACATAGACACAACATGCATTCTGAGATTCATCATTCCTAACCAGCTTTAATTCCATCAAGACACAAAAGCAGAGAATCTGTACTGTAAGAAGAGTTCCCAATAGGCGGAGCCACTGAAACTATGCTGCAGGGGAGGCGCAAATTATGCTTCAGGGTTGAGTAAAATATGTGTCAAGAAAAGGCAAATTATATGGCATAGTGCGGCACATTTTGTGATAGTTGTACTTCATTATTTGGTCATCTTCAAACTTTTGAACATTGTCCGTGCATTGGTTGCACCTCATTAGTACTAGTTTAACACTCACATATAGCAATACGCAACTAGTCAGTATTTGCAAGGGGTTGTACACTGCACAGCAACGTATTTCGCTGTATTTTTAGAAACTTTTCAACCGTTGTAGCTAGAAAACTATTTTTAGTTAAAATCTGCAGATGATGGATTATGTGGCAAATGCAACAACTCTATAGTTATGCGAAAATAGCTGCAGTTGCTCAATCGCATAATTCCAGTGGCCCTGCTATGTAGCGTTCTAGTTTATGCACGTCACGCAGACGTGACGTGCGGCGGCCATTTTGGCGGCGATGCGCGCGCATCGCATTGCGCGCCGAGAAGTGAAAGGAGAGCAGCGCCGGCCGGCGCTCCTCGGACAATATATACTTATACCTCAAATAAACACGGTTATACCACAACCACTGCTTGCCTGCGATCATTAGACAACATTACAGTGGCGACGAGGTCGGGAGGCACTCCGGACGATCACAACAGAGAAAGGACCCTCCACGTGGGCAACCCGAAGGGAAATACAAATCTGGACACAGCCATCGGGCCCATCCAGACCCGGACAAGGAACCCTGCACTGCCCTGCGGACGAGACCAATCACCAGGCCACGGCAGGACACGCATGAGGTACGGCGAATCCGAGGAGCGTGGCAGTGCCACAACTAACCACAGAGGCGGCGAATAGGCCAGAGCAGTGGCGCGAACCCCCCACAGCTGCAAGGACGCACGACACCCCTGATTAACCACGCCAGGGAGGCACAGCGCTGGCTACCAAAGGGGAGGAGGTGGGGACCAACACCAAGAGTCCCCAGAGAGAAACGAGCACAGGGTTCAAGGACAGCACCCCAGGTAGCCCCTCTGGCAAAGACGCCAACACAAAAGTCACCAGGGAGGTGAAAATGAATACACCGGCGGGGTATGCAATAGCTCCTGTGCAATTTCTACCGAAACCCGGTGAACCACTAATGAAGTGGGAAGATTGGAAAGAATATATTGATAATTTCATAGGGGTCCTGGAAGACGAAAATGAAGAAAAATTCACCCCCCAGAGAAAGAAACGTATCCTGTTGCTGAACCTAGGACCGGAGGGACTCAGGATTTACAAAAGTCTGGTGCCCAAAAAAGAGAGAAGACACTGATGACGACGTGTATGCCCATGCAGTGGAAGACCTAGATGAACGTTATCGGCCCACTATCTGTGTGTCAGTGGACAGATTTAATTTCCAGCAGAGAAAACAACGGGCCGGAGAAACCATAGAAGAATACGTAGCGGCCTTGAGGAAGCTGGCGGCCCCGTGTAAATACGCACTGTGGGAAGACAAATTCATCAAGGATCAGATCGTGATGCACACTACGAGCACAAATGTTCAAGACAAGTTGTGGGCAAGCGGCGACACCACACTCAAAGACGTACTGGTCATCGTAAAGAGGGCAGAACTCGCACGGAGGTGCGCTGACGCAACCAAGAAAGACGTAGCCGCCCCAACGATGGTGAACAGGATACAAGAGGGAGACCACCGCAAAGACCAGAGAGGCAAGGACCCGGTGAGCAAAGGAACCAACAGATGGCAAGGGAAGCAAACAAGCAATGACGGCAAGAAAACGTGCTACAGATGCGGAAGTTGGTCCCATGACGCACGTGATAGAAGATGTCCAGCGTTCCGAGCAAAGTGCCTACACTGTGGCATCTTAGGCCACTATGAGAAAGTGTGTAGGAAGAAACAACCCAAGGGCATGGTGAAATGTGTCGACCAAGGCGAAGAAGATCAGGAGGAGGTTGCAGAGGAAGAGGTGGTCACCGTCTTATGCATATATGACCAGGTATTGAGCGTGGAAGGAAAGAGGTCAACAAAACCCGTCCTGGACATGTCAATGGGCGGGATCACCATCATGGTGGTGGCAGACACCGGATCTCCATTCACCATTGTACAACGGGCAGTGTGGGAAGAAGTGTTCAAACACAAGTTGGGCCCGGAGTTGGAGAAACTAGACATTAGGCCGGTTACCTACAATGGCGACCGCATTCCAATGGTGGGGTTCCGACGCCTGTTGTTCGAATTTAGGGGCCGATCAGCATGGTGCAAGCTGTACATTGCAGAGAGAGGACCCTCCGTCTTGGGATGGCTAGACCAGGGCGATCTAGGAATAAAGCTGGATCCAGGGGGAAAGGAGCAAATACTACTCACAGAGCAAGAGGAATGGCCGGACCTGAACAAATGGAAGGAGAACTACCCAAAAGTGTTTGGAGGCACGGTGGGAAGGATGGAGAAATTCCAACACAAGATTGTGCTCAAGGAAGGAGCCATCCCAGTAGCTCACAAAGTGAGGAACGTACCAATTGCGGTCAGAGAAGCAGTCCAGATGGAACTCCAAGAATTGGAGAAGAAGGGAATAATAGAACCGATCACCTGCGCAGAATGGCTGGCGCCCTTAGTGGTTGTAATGAAGCCCAATGGGAAGGTCCGGACCTGGTGTGGACCTGAGAGAACTGAATAAAAATATTGTGGTGGAGAAATTTCCCCTCCCCAGAATCGAGGAAATGTTGGCCAAAACCAGAGGAGTAAGGTGGTACTCCACTATTGACTTGACCTCGGCCTATCACCAAATAGCACTCCATCCGGACAGCAAAAGCCTTACATCCTTCATCACTCCGTTTGGGTGCTACCAGTTCTGTCACATGCCATTTGGGCTGGCCTCGGCGGCTGCAGTCTTCCAGAAAATGATGCACCAACTATTCAGAGACTGCAAGGGTGTCCAGTATTTCAAGGACGACATCCTGGTGATGAGGTGCGACAGGCTGGATCATGATCAGAAGCTGGAAAAAGTGCTACAAACCTTGGAGAACAAGGGCCTTACAGCGGAGTGGACAAAGTGCCGATTAGGCCTGCAATCGGTAACATACCTAGGCCATGAAATCGGACAACAGGGCGTCACACCCAAGGCAGAAAACGTAAAAGCCATCGCTGAAGCACCGCCCCCCAAGAACAAGGAAGAGGTCAGGTCGTTCTTGGGGATGGCGGAGTACTACAGCAAGTTCGTGGTACACTTTGCCTCCAAGACCCACAACATGAGGCTGCTGACCAGGGAGAGCACTGCGTTCCAGTGGACACCGGAAGCCCAAGCAGAGTTCGAAACCATCAAAAGGGACGTCACGGGAGCTGTACCTCTCAAAGGTTACGACCCACAAGGCACCACTGTACTTACGACTGACGCCAGCGACAAGGGCCAGGGCGCAGTACTCATGCAAGACCGAGGAAGAGGGGAAATGGAGACAATCAGTTTTGCATCCAGAGCATTGACGGATACAGAGAGCAAATACAGCGTGATTGAGAAGGAGATGCTGGCGGTGGTATGGGCCATGACGAGATTCCGGAAATTTCTGTGGGGTACCCGATTTCTGCTCAGAACAGATCACAAGCCGCTGGTAAAGGTACTAACATCGAGTGGACACGCCAGTGCCACACCCAGGATATCCAAAATGTCTCTAAAGTTACTCGAGTTCAGGTATGATGTGGAGTACATTCCTGGGAACCGGAACCGAGTAGCGGATTACCTGAGTAGAGCAGCCGCCATGGAGCCCGGAGAGGAAGACCCTGCAGGCAGTGGGGAGTTGGTAGCTCTCATAGAAGACCAGGAGAAGTTAATCAGCCAACAAGAATGGGCGGAGGCATACGAGGAGGACACCGACATGAAGGAAGTAAAGATGCACATCGTACAAGGATGGCCAGACAAAAGAAATGTGAGGGCGAGCCTCAGGCCATACTATGAAGTGCGGGAAGAACTGTCGGTAGGAGACAAGGGGGTATTCATCTACAGAGGAGACAAGGTGATCCCCCCAAGGAACCTCACCACCAAACTCTTGGACCTGCTACACGAGGGCCACCTGGGCATAGGGAAACTCAAGGCAAGAGCTAAACAAAACTACTGGTGGCCAGGCATGGACATAAGGGCCGAAAGGCATGTCAGGGAATGTCCACAATGTCAAGGAGCAGACAAGACCCTAAAACCTTTGAGGCCAAAGCTAGGGAAGTTTGACCCCCCCTTAAATCCATGGGAAGAATTATCCGTAGACATTTTGGGACCTGTCCTAGATGACCAGGGCACACAGAAATACGTGTGTGTACTCATGGATCGATATTCCAAGTGGCCGGAGTTGAAGGTGGACGAGTCCATAGACACAGAGAACATCCTAAAGTTTCTGTCAGAGACCTTTACAAGGGAAGGAATCCCCAAATCCATCCTGAGTGACAATGGCCCCCAGTTCACGTCGGAAAGGTGGAGCAAGTTTATGCAAAGAAATGGCATCACTATCAAACATACAGCAATCTACCATCCAGCCGGAAATGGTCTAGTGGAGCGATTTAATAGAGTAGTGATGGGAGCCATACAAGCCGCCATATCCAGCGAACAAAACTGGGAGAAAGCACTAGAGAACATGGTGTGGGCCTACAGGATAACCCCCACTGGCACGGGGTATAGCCCCTTTCAAATATTGAGGGGACGAGAACCATTCACGCATGACAACAGGATCTGGAAGGAAAAGGTCGTAACCAGCAAATGGTCCCCTGCAGTGGTACGGGCCAATCTGGAAAGAGCACAGACAATCTACACCAACCACTACAACAAACGGAGGAATGTGAAAGGGACAGGCCTGGAAAAGGGAGAGTGGTTGAGAGTAAAGCTAGCCACTCTACAGAAGAAAGGAGACAGCAAGTATAGCAAGCCTATGCAAGTCAAGGAAGTGTATGATCGAGCGGCCCTGCTGAGTGACGGAAACGTGTGGTCCCAGGACCGCATGGCCCGGTGCAACAAGGTATTGAGATGGGAACAACCGGAAATGGAATGGGAAGAAGTGGATGAATTGAATATGGAAAGGGGACAAGAAGGAAGTGAACAAGGTGATGGAGCAAGTACAGAGAAGGTGAGAGAAAGTGAAGAAATGAGCGAGAGTCAAGGAGCTGAAATGGACCGGCCAGGGAGAAGCGTGAATGACGATGGAGGGGTGAGTGAAGAAATGGAAGGAACTGGTATGCAGTACCAAGGGACTCTGGGGGACCCCGTCAGGGTCACCAGGAGCGGAAGGCAGGTGGTGAGACCCTCCAGATTTCGAGACTTTGAATTGGACAATGATCGTAAGTGACTATTTAAGGTTCAGTAAAAGGGGGAGATATGTAGCGTTCTAGTTTATGCACGTCACGCAGACGTGACGTGCGGCGGCCATTTTGGCGGCGATGCGCGCGCATCGCATTGCGCGCCGAGAAGTGAAAGGAGAGCAGCGCCGGCCGGCGCTCCTCGGACAATATATACTTATACCTCAAATAAACACGGTTATACCACAACCACTGCTTGCCTGTGATCATTAGACAACATTACACCTGCCTCAAATTAAAACAATCAAGGTATCCAAAATGGCGTAGGAGGGTGGAGATGACGTGCCATAATTGCCCATCTTTGCTCTGTAAACTTTAGGGCTAACATAATGCCCGTTCTCAGCGCTTTTATGCCACTCGTTTCACGGTTTTAGAGCATAACATAAATAAATGCAAGTGGTTCAATTTGCACAGGTGTGGTGTTTGACATAACTGAGTATTAGTGTTAGAGCCCGAGGGCTCCCAGTACTGGCAGAGAAGGGAACCGCTGCACGCTGATATAAGACTTTCTCCAGGTGGTCTAAACAAAAAGATCGAGAATTTCAGGAATACAGCTGGGGTCTCGTCCTTTCAAAGCCTCTGTTTACACATATTAAAGCAGCATATTAACCATATTAACTACAAAGCTGAGGAACCGGATTCGAGTCTCGGCAGGGACGCTCAACCTCCTGTGATTCTGAGCAAATCACTTATTCTCCCCGCGCCTAATAAAATGAATGGGTCAGTCTGTCACGTAAGTGGTGCTTATGGAAAGCGTTCTGATACCTTCGGTGGATTTCGCGCTATATAAAACTACAAAAAAAGAAAATGAATACAAATAAACAATCAGAAAGCAGATTCCGGCCTGAGATAGAATACGCAGACCAGGACGTCAGATACGCGAACTCCACTGCACTGCAAGGCCAAACTTAAAGGTAATTGGTAGCGCTGTACAAACGTCTGTTAACCTAACAGAAGGCTTCACCTCTGGTAGAGACAGCCCTGCGGCATCTGCAGGCCGGGTGCGGAAAAGATTACCCTCCCCCACGCCGTTCTCAGCTCTCTGACCAGGGCTCAAGACCTGGAAGGATGCGAGGTACTGAAGGATGAGGAATGCGTCGCCATGGAGACGGGAAGCCAAGCGAGGTCCGCGGACCTAGATGCAGGGTCCTCGTCTGAAGGAAAGGCTTATAATGCGGGAAAGACAGAGACACGAGTGGGCAGGGCAAACCCTTAAGTAGTGCACTTGCATTCCGGTTAGATAGCTCAGTAGGTTAATGTGTCTTCCCCAGATATCTGCGTACATCCTGCTCGTTGCAGATTACTTTAAAAGCGCGGTTGAATCTGCCATTCATACACTCTGAGGTCAATAAAAGGGTACAATGTATTTGAGGAGTACCTGCACTCATTTGTCCTTTTCAGACTTTTACCGAGAGCAGGGAAGGTAAAGGATAAAGAAGGTAAAAAAAAGTGACAAAGGGAGAAAAGAAGGGATGAGAAAAACTCCGGAAGAGTGAGATAATGGGGCAGGGAGTTTCTGGTGGTGAATGGAATAGGCACGAGAAAGAATCAAGACCACTCACGCAGCCCTGTTACTCGACACATCAATACTCAAAGAGCGGGCCTTGGGCTTCTCAGCAAAACTTTGGGCCACTGCACTAACAAACACTCATAAATGTCAGTACTTTCAACCCACAAGGATTCTATAAAATACAAGTAAATTGAGTTTTTACTTAAAAATGTATATAATACTATAAATTATGTTGGCCGTAAAATGTGACATGTTTAGCACAGCTCCCCTTAAAACCTCTTGTGTTAAATAACTGAACAAACAAGTTCGATATTTTTACTGCCTGTTACTGTGTTATAATAAAAATAGATCTCATCAAAATGTGTCTATCCTTTTGTCACAGCACAATTGATGTGATGCATTTGTTCTGAACAATATAGTAAAGTATGTTTTAGACTCGGTGTCAGTTAGATGTGTCTGTTCATAAAACATCTCATTCAAGTCAAGTTTCCGATTTTGCTTTCCTTCCTCAATTTGAGCATGGGTGTCATTTAGGGCTAGTCAATGGCGGTAGCTTTTGCTTGCCCTTTGGCATTTATAGTTCATAGAACTATATTTACTTTTTTTTATAGTTTCCACAAATTTCCTTCTCCTGGTTAGAGAAGTTTTAAGGCTTGGTCAAAATTGGCAATTGTCCAGGGCCTCCACCTTCCAAGGAGCCCCCTTAAAAAGTGAAGTTTCTCTCTAGCTCACTTATGTGTACTTATGTATCTTAACCTTTAAAATATAATTCAATATTGTTAGTTAACATAGGACTTGAGCTAGCAAAAAGTGAGTATTAAAATTCAAAGTTGTTCCAAATCTGGGTCCCCAAAATATTTATTGCCCAGGTCCTCAAAATCCTTATGATGACACGCATCCTGGTTCCTCAGGAGCAAACAGTATGCTCTTGATGGGAGAAGGGTGGGAGAAGGGGGCAACCCTTCGATGCTGCAGGGAGTAAATGAGTGAATGATATCGTCAGCTGTCTCAGGCATTATTATAACTCGCTGAGATATCTTCTCCACTGATTGTTCTGAAGGTTTGTGAACCTCCTTCTTACTCCCTCACCATTCACTTCTTATCTGGATTCCTCCCCTACTCTCCTCGGCCAGATGAGTATATATGTATGCGCCTATGTAGTATTTGTATTGTGTAACCCTAGCCAAAACATAACAGAGCCCTGTCACTGGTCAAAACGAAGACATAGTGTTCTTTAAAGAGGTGGTTCTTAAGCTCTTTCCTAAATTCCTAAAAAAAGAAGTGGGGGGACTAACCTAGTTAGGCAGTATGCAAGTGACATCACGGCACCCAACATCAAGGCGCGCATCATCACGGCGCACTACATCACAGCACATGACATCACACATGGCAGCACAGGAATTGACATCATAGGATGTGGCATAACAAGCCACGACTTTACAGGAAGTGGCATCACAAGAAGTGACATCAGATCTAAAGCCCTCACATATATGTCCAGCAGGTATTTCATATGTACGTTTTGAGGGCATTGCGAGGATAATAGCACAGTGAGCTATGGAAGATGATATGTGAGTTCTACACCTTGCAATCCCCTAGTTTTATGTAAAACATGCTGTACATTCATTTACAAACATATCATTTATTGTACGTGTAATATGCACATATTGATGTAAAGCGCTCTGACACCCTGCATTGGAATGAGTAGGGCTATACAAGAACAAATAGTGGTGCTTCAATTATCTCAGCACCTCCTCAGGGGAAGTAAGCTCTATATAAAGCTCTATATAAATGCAATTTGTTTTGTTGTAAATACTGGGAAAGACCAACACATCTGATATTCTGACAGTGCATGCATATCTCCTAAACAAGGACAAAACAAAGTGAAAAGCTGCCTCTCTTAAGTATGTGTGAAGTGCTAACAAGGTGTGAGCCTTTTTTCCCCTCGACTTCATTTGCATCGGGTGTGAGGCTCCTGACTGCTCCGAGCCAAGAGACTCGAACAAACGCTGGCCCTATGACCCCTCAAATTCGGACTTTTTTAGTGGGCCCAGCAGGAGTCTTAAATAAGAAAGCCCCATCCTGTCCCCGCCTGCACATTGTTGCTTGTTGCAGAAGAGAAGCAGACAACGTGCATGCGCTGCTGAAAGTGTCCCGGTGATTGGAAATTACACCGGTACGAGTTCAGCACATTATTCAGTGCGGCCCAACTTCTTGGCAGGGTGGACGGCGTTCACCCTGTGAAACAAGCACTGGCGTTGCCAATAGGTCTCGCAGTAGGAAAGTTGGAGCTATTGGTTTTGTAAATGACAAAGCCCTTTATGTTTTTAAAATGAAAACAAAAATAAAAGGCATTGTTATTTGCAATTGTAATAGCTCCAACTTTCCTACTGCGAGACCTATTGGCAACGCCATTGCTTGTTTGTGCAGTAGGCCCTGGTTTTACGGCAACTGCTGCGCTAAGGATAGTTATACCCATGCCTTCAAATCGGTCACCTGGAGCATTTATTTTTTCAAACCGGTAAGAAAAAAAGCAATAACGCAGGCGCTGGAACACATCTGCCCCAAGAAAAGTGCTCATTGGCCATGTCCCTGTTACATACAGCACAGGGACGTCGTGCTTTGAAAAATACAGTGGCATAGCAGAGATGCCAAGGGCCCAAATGCAAGCAACTGTCCCTAGTTTATAGGAAAGCGCATCAATAGGGGTGTACCGGGCAACGGTGGAACTGTACCTGCTGCAGCACAGATATTTACACCTCTGGAATAATATGAATTCGTTAAAAAGAACAAAACACGGACCGTACCGCTTAGATGCAATACTAACCTCCCTTTGCAGTCAGGCACGCAGCGGTGGAATGAAAATGTCCGAGCTGCTGCATCTCGAGACCATACGGCAGCATCTGACATCACAATGCAAAGCACCTGACGACATAATGTGTTTCAGAACGGTGACCCTGCGTGACCGTCCGCGCAATAGAATGGTCGGTGTCGGTGACGTCAGTGTACATTGATGCACGTGATCAAGTTCAGTCTTCATTCATCACACGTTCGCAATAGTGATCAGTCACTATTTCTATAACGCACCCACTGAAGGGTTTGCATGTATGACTAAGGGTAAAAGAGAACTTTCGTCCCACATCTGCGGTAGAAAAATACGAATCAGTAGTGTACTATAATGGTAGCACATGTATTCTGTTACATTTCCACATAGTTGGAAGGCTCTCCTTTAGACAACAAAGTTCAGTACAGTAGGGCTGCACTGCACTACGATTTCCCACCCGCAATTGGCTGTCTGAGAAGAGGTAAAGGCCATTTTGCAAAGCATGTGGGAAGAAAGAAAAAAGGAAACCCGAAAAAAGATGAAACTTTGTGAAAGAGAAACAGAAAGGAGAAAATTACAGAGAAGAGAAATGAGAGAAGGAAAACGAGAGAAACAAGGAGTGTGGCAAATGGCCGGAGGGAAGCCGGATGGGGGCGGGAGAGCCTGGTGGGGGGGCGGGAATGTGAGCGAGGAGCTCACGGTGAGACTGTAGGGGGTGTCGACGGGGGGAAGAGTCCTTTGCGGCAGAGGCAAGGAGTGTGGCAAATAGCCGGAGGGAAGCCGGATTAGGAGGGTATTTTTATGTGGTGAGGCAGAAAGCAAACTGCCTGGTTTTGAGTAAAACAAATAATAAATGCAAGTTATGGCACAATATAAGCATTACTAATAGAGTGGTTATTTTATCAATTGCCCAATTGTGGGAGATTCTGCACTGAGACACGTAAAAACTGTAATGTTCACTCGTGCGCCGGGAAACTGATCCATGAATAATTAGGGGAGGAGAAGCCGAGAAGCCGCAGAGCGCACGCTGGGCGAAGCCCTTTGATGTGCTGTGCGGCGTTAAAAAAAAATGCAATTAGGAGAGAGGGAGGCTGATGCGCGTGCTTGTTTAATCACGTGATTCACGTGAACTTAAAGAAAACCTCACCAAGAAGCCCTTGGTTTGACGAGGATTTTGAGCACTTGAATTCTCGCTCCGCTCAATGCGCTTGCGCGCATTGATAGGTTGCGAGACCTAAAAAGTGGGTGGATGCCGTCCACCGGAATGTATCACCGACTCGTGCCCTGCCTAAATTGGAGCAGGATTGGGGAGGTGCAAATGGCTACTGGGATGTTGTTTCAAATCCTGTCAAAAAAACACAAAAATGAGAGTAAGCCCTCAGAGCAAGGGGCCCAGGTTATAAATCATACACCAAACAATTCCCCTCACAATTTTTTGTATTATCGGGACCTCAGACTGACATCCTCTTATCATGTGAGTAAATCAAACAGTGCACATCACAAGTCACACTTTCATGTCTTAGCTAAAATGTATTTCAAATAGTACCACATCACACTTTAAAACAACTATCATTCATAAATACATAGAAAACATCTTTTGTTCTGTTACATTTCACATGTAATAAACCACATACAAACCCATATAACAATACATATACAATAGCAATAGACAAATTCCAAACCTTGTCTGCATAGATGGAGAAGGCCTTTTGCCTTGTTTTTAGTTTTTTACACTTCTTTGCCTCTGTTTACTGGCTGCGGGTGTGCCAAGAGCCACCAGAGATGCTGAACCTGTCAGCCAATAGACATGGCTGCTAGTCGTGACTTGCACAGGTAGAAGGAGCAGCAGTGAATGCAGTAAATTCAATTCAAGATTTCAGGGTGTGAATGAGGGTGGTATGTTCAATGGTGTCAAAGGCAGCTATGAGGTCCAACAATATTAGGAGGCAGGAGTTATCTTCATCCTTGGTCAGGTGGCCATAGATCGCTGGAAGAAAGAGTTCATTAAATGGGCTGACTACGAGGGCATAGCTCGGATACAGATGGCAAAAAGAGCGGGGAGCGAGAAGGTACTAGATGCAGTGAAGGCATGGGAAACATTGGCAGTGTTCCTCAAAACCCCTGATAGAGATAGCTATGAAGAACCTGGGACACCTGCCCCAGCAATACTAGACTAGATAGATTCTACATGAGACTGACCGATTGTGGGGACACTATTGCAGTTGCAGTGATGTGTCGTAATACTGCAGCGGCTGGTCATAATTCTCTGCCTTAATACAGCTGATATATTGAGGGGGTACAGCATCGAGTACACATAATACAACTGGTACGGGGAACTGGCAGTGGCATGCCTGTGGGGGAATGAATGTCAGTTGGTGCCTAAGTAGAACCATAAACAAGCACATCTAAGTACAACACAAAGGTATGGATATATTACTGTTGGTTGGACTATCTGAAGGTGTGCTATTTGGGCTCTCTCAGGTCTCACAATCCATTACATATAAAAGTCTATAAGTGCACGTGTAAGTATAAGAAACTGGAAAATTGATTGGGGAATGGAAGCTTCTCTCAGACAAGAACCACAATCCTTGTCAGGTGAACCTTAAAAAGGCAATAAATTAACCTGTGTTTAACCTCCTGTAGCTTGGTACAAAATCAGTTAGGCTTAAGTTAGAGGCAATATGTAAAGGTGTTATGCAGCCTATAAACAGTAATCAAGTGAATACAACACAAGAAATGTCCTAAATCAATTTAGAGTAAATTTTAATTAAAATAATGCTCCAAAAATACAAAATACAATCAGTAGTACCAGGGATATTACATTTTAAAGTTGTTAGTGAAAATAGCACATAAAAGCACAAAATGCCACACTTGCAGTCATCTGGTCTAGCTAGACTGGGAACCGTCACATATTCAAGCCAACCAGATTGGAGTGGGAACGGGATACAGGGACCAGGTTAGTCCCAATGTAAAGTTATCTTTTGATTCCGGTTCAAAGATTTTCTTTCGCTTTGGAGGAGAGTGCGAGGAGGAAGTTTTTGGTGCAGAGAACATGTTGAGCATCACGGATGGCGATCATCACAGGTTGTCGTTGCTGTAGTGCGAAGTGTAGTTCTTGTGTTGCCTATCAGTGTCAGTGGTCGCTGTCGGCACAAAGAACCGATTTCACCAGAGCTTCAAGTTGGCGGTTGTTGTGGGTGGCAGAGTTTCGACGTGAACGGGCATGTTCGGGGTCGCAAGGAGCCCAAATATCAGGATTTTCACCTTTTCTCATAGGAGGATCTTCCACTGATGCCAGCTAAGGGCCCAGGACCTTGGCACCTTTTGGGGATCAGGACTTACTCCAGCAGAGACCAGCAGCAGGGCTCAGGCAGGTCCAGTTGCAGGTCCAAGGATGTCTAGTAACAGAAGGTCAGCTGGGTAGTTGCAAGGAATCCTCTGAATCTTTTTCAGACAGCAGGGCAACCCTTCAAACAGAAGGGCAGTCCACTGGCAGCAGGGCAGTCCTTCGTCTGAAACTTCCACCGGTCCAGGAGTGTTCTAATGTTTGTCTATGGAGGTCCTATATGTATACCTGGTGCCAGCCTTTGTGTGTGGGGACTTCCTGTCCGATCCCTACAACTGGTTCTGGAAATGTTTTCCCCTTCCACTGGTCAAGGATCAAAACTGTCCAGAGTGACAAAAGACAGGGCAGGACTAGTGTCCAGCTCCTTTGGTGTGTGTGCTATAGACAAAGCCCTTTGAAGTGTAAGAGAGGCTAGGCACATCTCCTCCTTGCCATCCTGTATGAATGGCCATTCTGTCCACGCCTAAGCCCCCTTTGTGTCACTGGCAGAAAGGCAGAGTTAGCTGGGGTAAGAAAATGGCAACTTTCTAAAAGTGGCATTTTCTAACTAGTAACTTAAAATCCGACTTCACCATTAAAGAGGATTTTAAATTACAATTCATTTGGGTGTGAACAACATATATTTATCTGCTCCCAATCTACAGTTAGCACCTATTTTATTTAGTGAGATAACCCAGTGTTAGTCAATCAGAGACATAGGCATTACAACAATGAAACATGACTGTAAATGTTTTTCACTATCAATACATTTAAGTATATATGTCCTACTTTTTAAATACAATGCCCTCTGAGTTTTTAAGGCCTACTTGGGGATAACTTATAAGTATTAAAAAAGGAAGGTTTAGGCCTGTCAAAAGGTTTATTTTGCCTTGTTGAAATTGCAGTTTAAAACTGCACTACTGGCTGCAGTGGCAAGGCTTGGACATGTTTTTAAAGTACTACCTAAGTTATCGTGTAGTTCCTAGGACCCCCCAGGACCTGCGCGCTTTGGATGACCTAAACCGAGGGCTTGGTGCGCAGACAGACTCTGGAGACCCCCAAAAGATGAGTCAGCTGTTAGACCAGCTAGTACTACTGTGCCACTACTACCCCCCGTATTCGACAGCGGTGTAGGTAGTTTCTGGCAACCACTGAACATGACAACCATGATTCCTCGGGTATCATGGAAAACAATATGGTATCTTTCGCTCAGTCACTCGTGCTTACTTTTCTCAGAATACACATAGAATGACGATTGAAACGGTTTCAATAATTATTTATTGATCAAGCGTAAGTCTAGTATGAAACATATTTGCTGCGACAATCAAAAGACAGGAGCCGACAAATGTGATCGCTAGCACCATTATAGTAAATAGTAGATACATTTTCTACCATTGTGCTAATAAGATGAGTAAAAGCAGATTAGATAACACAATAGCATTGGCGTACTCCTCCAACGTGTACCCTACCTAAATGTACCTAGCCTAGATATGTAGATGAAGCATGTGTATGTAGGTGTTAGGATATATCCTAATGGAGCCAAGAATCCCCCGGGGAAGTGGTAACCCCTCACCTGATGGTTCTGAATGAAGGACCTCCTCTCTCCAAAAATAGAGAGTTTCCCAGGGACCAGAAAGGACCGGGTATCAAATACTTATCAAAAAGAATTCCTTTCTGTGTATTAATCTTTCAGTTTGTGACCATGAGGCCTACACATTTATATCAATTCCCATTACTTTATGATTGTAATATTAGGTAAATATTGGAACTCCACACTAGAATATCATTTTTGTTACTCTCAACATTTTATTATTATAGGAAAACATTTATACTTAATAAAATCATTGTTAAAATTGCATTCGATTCGTACTGTGATTGGGTGCTCTGGTACAATCTTATATACTATCTAACAATTCCGATTTACGGTATCTATCTCAGAGTCACTCCAAATTTAAAAATCATATATTTTTATAATCACAAATTAAATACAAAATACATACAATTCATATACATTAAAAAGTCCCACTGTCGACGCGTTTCGGTGCGTTGATTACAATTTTGGCACCTTCCTCAGGACGGACGAAGTTTAAAACCAATGATTATATACTTCTTTCTAAAAAAGAGAATGCATGTAATTAATACATTATTCCTAAAGAGAGTACGTTCTGGTTGTGGACTGATCTAGTGGTGCTCACTATTTGTATGTTACCTACCCTTACTTGAAGTATAGGGATTAGAGTCCTTCTATTGATCTTCAGGACGACTGTATCTCCTTTTAATGTTGCGGTTAAAATCACTCACATCATAATCTTTTAGATCATTGACTTCTACAATAGAAAAGCTTGGAGTTATATACCATCCTGCAGATACTTTTTTGCCTGTTTTTACGTTTTTCAGGGGTCACTTACTCTTTAAGATTCTGATTGACACTTTGTTCACTGGTGTCTGTCGAGCAGGTGCGTTTTTCAATGTGCACCGTCTATATCAGGTTATCTTGCCGTGCCTGTAAAGTACACGAATGTTACTGTGTACTTTAAATGATGATGTTATGACTAGTGGTTGTATTTGGGATTAGCAAGTGCATACATACCAATTGCTTTTGCGCCTAATGCTGACATTCAGGCTGTTCTTCCCTTCACCTTCTCAAGTGGTGTCTTTATACCTATGCAAGAATGATATGACCTTCTAATTTAGTACGTCTATATAGGCAGATCATAAACTGTTATTTCCCTGTCCATTCACTCATTGTCGGTTCAAGGAGTTGTATACATACCGATTCAGGGCTATAGTGTCCCCTTATCGCCTGAGATGCAGCGTTATTTCCTTTTCGTTAAGCGCCGTGGGATACACTGTAGGGTAGGGGGATATTTTCAATTATATCTTCTCCCAACCTATGTAGTAAATTAAGTTATATTTAGTGTGGCATCATGAACCATTCTCAAGATATATACTTTTAAATCCACTAGTTGCCAAATTTACTGCTGACGCATGTGGTCTTGCCTAGTGCGGTGAATACGTTATATTCAGTGTGGCATCATGAACCATTTACAAGATATATGCTTTTTAGATCCATTCATTGTCGTATTTCCTACTGACAAATGTGGTCTTGCCTAGTGCTTATATCAGCTGGGTAGTCTATAACTATCCCACTGGCATTAGGTCCCTCTCACTAAAACACCTGCAGATTTATTACTTGCACGTTTATTCACCTCATTACTGCTCATGGTGTATTAATATTGTACCGAAGTAGGCTAGATCGTCCAGTTCGTTTTTTAAAAGCTTACTCGGTAACCCTTACTCTACCCTTGGCGTTTGCGTGCCTCTCAATTCTACATATGCTAATAACAGGTGCTGAAAACAAATCACTAGGCTTACTGATTTAAAATATAGTATACTCTGGGATTAGAGTTTTTTGCCATACAGCATAGCGCTGTTCCTGCTACTGATTATACTCCGCTAGATACTCTATCCACCCCTGTTCGCTGATGCCCAACTCCAGGGTCCTTACCTTAAAAACCGGACTCTCGGCAAACCTGCTCGTGACGGCTTCCTGCTTTCTCCGCTACTAATGGGAGCAGTGAAGCCGGCGGGCCTTAAGTACTGTTTCCGTTTGTTAATTGCGTGCTAATTACCCTCTTAATTGGCATGATATAGCTAATTTCGGCGCCCAAATGTCAGCGCCATTTTAGTAGTTTTCAATATAGGTCCTATAGGGACTACAAAACCACGGGTTCGATCCCTGGGCTCGCTCTATTATCTTTGCGTCTCTAAATTACGCTCCTGCCGTCTCTTTATTTGGGTTGTTCACTTCGTGCTTGTTATTATTATTTCCTGCTTCCAACTTACATGCACCGGCGTTTCGTTGGTGTTTTAGAGCGATACCACTTGAATACACAGTTAACTATTCTAAGCGCCATTTTTGTAGTTCTTTTCTGCAGGTTTTCGTGGTCTAAGAGACTACAAAATTACGGGATTGATCCTCGTTCTCTTTTCAATGCGTGTTGATATTTGTGGTCACTATATTCATTAGACTGCTATTTAATAAAATTTGAGCTTACATCACAATTATTAGTCCTTATGTTATGCCTTCCTCACCAGAGCGGTGATATGGGCTATTGGTGTAATTCTGGAGCGCCATTTTGGTGGTTTGTTGTATAGAACAATAAACTACCAAAACAAGAGATTACTGGACACCACCACACATTATCTTAAAGCTGGCGTCTACGTTCCACTTGCTCTAACCTCTAGATTATGTTGGACAATTTTCATCCTATAGCTGCCTGACTGGTTTTCTCACGTGTCAACTAAGATGAGCATCATATCTCCTTGGTATTTATCCTATATTTTGGTATGGCTACAAAACAGTGTTATAGTTCAGTTATATACCGTACTTTTAATAGCAATATCCAGCCTAGCGTCCTAAATCAAAGAATATATGGTACTATATTTGTCACACGCAGTAATGATAATGGCTATATCGCAAGTAACTTATACCAATTTTTTACACAAAAATATATGAATGGCTTAAAAAATATAGTTCAACTCTATGGTACAGTTTTCGTTTCTTAAAATAAAGTCAGTTCTTATCACATTACTTATTATCACATTATGCACCATTTTTGTTACCAACTTGCTTGGCTAAATAAACATATAACCACATCATATTCGCACCGATATACAGTGGGGGGAATTCTCAGGCATTTATATGGCTATATTTAATTTCAGATAATATACATAGTGCAGATGATATACATAGGGCAGGGGTATGCTATATTATCTAATCATTCTGTCCCATTCCTCTCGACCATTCAGTCCTTGGTAGTAGGATTTGAATTTGGACATGTAAAACTGTTCCCTTTGTTTTCGTTTTCTATTTCCATCACCTCCTCTTACTGAAATCTTGATCTTTTCCAAAATAAACCACCTAATTTCATCAATGTTGTGGTTTTCAGCTATCCAGTGCTCCACCAAGGGGGCGTTCTTTCTTTGATTTCTTATTGCGGATCGATGTTCAGTAAGACGTAGACGCATTTCGCGTCCCGTCTCTCCAATGTAACATTTGTTACACGGACACAGCAAAAGATACACTACATTGGTAGTACGACAGTTAGCGTGTTCGTTCATCCAATGGGTTATTCCATTGACTTCTAGTTTATCAGTCTTAATGATGTTCTTGCAATGTGAGCAAGATCCACATGGCAGATTTCCCCTGATGGGACTGTTATTCACCACATTTCTTTGTCCCCCGCTTTTTGGTTCTTTGAAGGTATGCACTAGGTGATTCCTTATAGTCTTATTTTTCCTATACGCATAAGTTGGTTTTGCCATAGGTGTTGTCCCTGCTTTATTTAGTATCCCCCAATTTTTGTTTATCAGATTTTTTACTTTGTTACTGAAACCGTTATAGTCAGATACCATGATGATTCCATCATTCCGGTCATTTGTTTTTGAGGATGTTTCGAATAGACTATCCCGGTTGTAATACTTGGCGCGCTTATATGCTTGTTTAATTAAGCGCTTTGGGTATCCTCTCTGAGCAAGCTTAGTTTTTAGTATAGCTGCATGTTTTTCATAGCTAGTTCTATCACTACAATTGCGCCTAACTCGTAAGAATTGGCTAAAGGGTATCCCATCTTTTTGACATTTGGGGTGATAACTCGTATGGTGAAGGAGAGTGTTGCGGTATGTGGGTTTTACAAACAAATCTACATGGAGAACTCCTTCTTTTTCGTGGATCTTAATATCCAGAAAATCTACTGCTGCTTGGCTTTTGTTGGAAGTGAACTTAAGGTTTGGATCCCCACAATTGATCCATTCTAGGAAGGTCTCTAATTCCCTTTCTTGACCGTCCCAAATAAAGAAAATATCGTCTATAAATCGAGACCAGCACTTCACATTCTCGAAAAAAGGACACATTTCGTTGTAAATATGCTGGGTCTCGAACCTACCTACATAAATGCATGCCAGGCTGGGAGCACATGTGGCTCCCATGCTGGTGCCCTTGATCTGACAGTAATAATCATGTTTGAATAAGAAGATATTATTTCTTAAAATTATCTCTATGCATTCTATAATGAAGGTATTTTGTGCAGTTAAATCACCATTTTCATTGCCTAAAATATCCTTCATCATTTTCACAGTATCTTCTTGCGGGATATTCGTATATAATGCTTCAATATCCAAGCAAACCAACCACTGGGTATCTTTATTGAATGCTATCCCTTCTATTTTAGAGATCATGTGGGTAGTGTCTTTTATATATGAGGGTAGTTGTGTTACCAAAGGCTGAATAAAATGGTCCACATATTTGCTGAGGGGCTCAGTCAAAGATTCAATTCCTGACACTATAGGGCGCATGGGAGGGTCTTCCAGATTTTTTTGCACTTTGGGCAGCCCATATAATGCAGGGACCTTAGGGTTCTCATTTATTAAGAATCGATATTCTTCTTCACATATAATGTTGTCTTCTTTAGCGAAATTTACAACATCATAAACCTTTTTCTTAAGAGTGTTCCATTCTCTCACATTACTAGATTTGTAGTGTGACTCATTATTCAGAAGTTTTAACATTCTTTTTTCATAGTCTTCCGTGGTTAAAACCACTATACTACCACCCTTGTCTCCGGGTTTTATGGTGATTTCCTCACAGGATGACAAGGACTTTAAAGCCTCCCTTTCCGATTTGGATAAATTATTTTCAGTCCATACCTGTGTGTCTAATAGCTTCTCTAACCCAATGGTCACTGCTTTTTCGAAGGTATCTACCTCTTGTCCTACCATCGCTATATTGGGTGTCCATGTGGACGGTGGTTTAAGACCTGATTTATTGGTGGTTTCTCTACTCTCTTTACCCTCAAAATACTTTTTAATTATAATTTTTCTAAATAGGTCCCTCTTGAATCTACAACCTATTGTGCTGGGGGCAAAACCCAGACCCTTTTCTAAAACACTAGTTTCATGTTTAGTGAGCATTTTGTTAGAAAGGTTGATTATTGGGGCTTTTAAGGCTTCTATTTCTGTTGCTAATCCTCGTCTTGGGGATATTGAGTGCTCTCCAACTATTCTTGCTCACATTGCAAGAACATCATTA
This sequence comes from Lissotriton helveticus, assembly GCF_964261635.1. Taxonomy (NCBI): domain Eukaryota; kingdom Metazoa; phylum Chordata; class Amphibia; order Caudata; family Salamandridae; genus Lissotriton; species Lissotriton helveticus. The sequence continues at coordinate 1,781,200,403 of NC_136065.1, forward strand.
AGACTGATAAACTAGAAGTCAATGGAATAACCCATTGGATGAACGAACACGTTAACTGTCGTACTACCAATGTAGTGTATCTTTTGCTGTGTCCGTGTAACAAATGTTACATTGGAGAGACGGGACGCGAAATGTGTCTACGTCTTACTGAACATCGATCCGCAATAAGAAATCAAAGAAAGAACGCCCCCTTGGTGGAGCACTGGATAGCTGAAAACCACAACATTGATGAAATGAGGTGGTTTATTTTGGAAAAGATCAAGATTTCAGTAAGAGGAGGTGATGGAAATAGAAAACGAAAACAAAGGGAACAGTTTTACATGTCCAATTTCAAATCCTACTACCAAGGACTGGATGGTCGAGAGGAATGGGACAGAATGATTAGATAATATAGCATACCCCTGCCCTATGTATATCATCTGCACTATGTATATTATCTGAAATTAAATATAGCCATATAAATGCCTGAGAATTCCCCCCACTGTATATCGGTGCGAATATGATGTGGTTATATGTTTATTTAGCCAAGCAAGTTGGTAACAAAAATGGTGCATAATGTGATAATAAGTAATGTGATAAGAACTGACTTTATTTTAAGAAACGAAAACTGTACCATAGAGTTGAACTATATTTTTTAAGCCATTCATATATTTTTGTGTAAAAAATTGGTATAAGTTACTTGCGATATAGCCATTATCATTACTGCGTGTGACAAATATAGTACCATATATTCTTTGATTTAGGACGCTAGGCTGGATATTGCTATTAAAAGTACGGTATATAACTGAACTATAACACTGTTTTGTAGCCATACCAAAATATAGGATAAATACCAAGGAGATATGATGCTCATCTTAGTTGACACGTGAGAAAACCAGTCAGGCAGCTATAGGATGAAAATTGTCCAACATAATCTAGAGGTTAGAGCAAGTGGAACGTAGACGCCAGCTTTAAGATAATGTGTGGTGGTGTCCAGTAATCTCTTGTTTTGGTAGTTTATTGTTCTATACAACAAACCACCAAAATGGCGCTCCAGAATTACACCAATAGGCCATATCACCTCTCTGGTGAGGAAGGCATAACATAAGGACTAATAATTGTGATGTAAGCTCAAATTTTATTAAATAGCAGTCTAATGAATATAGTGACCACAAATATCAACACGCATTGAAAAGAGAACGAGGATCAATCCCGTAATTTTGTAGTCTCTTAGACCACGAAAACCTGCAGAAAAGAACTACAAAAATGGCGCTTAGAATAGTTAACTGTGTATTCAAGTGGTATCGCTCTAAAACACCAACGAAACGCCGGTGCATGTAAGTTGGAAGCAGGAAATAATAATAACAAGCACGAAGTGAACAACCCAAATAAAGAGACGGCAGGAGCGTAATTTAGAGACGCAAAGATAATAGAGCGAGCCCAGGGATCGAACCCGTGGTTTTGTAGTCCCTATAGGACCTATATTGAAAACTACTAAAATGGCGCTGACATTTGGGCGCCGAAATTAGCTATATCATGCCAATTAAGAGGGTAATTAGCACGCAATTAACAAACGGAAACAGTACTTAAGGCCCGCCGGCTTCACTGCTCCCATTAGTAGCGGAGAAAGCAGGAAGCCGTCACGAGCAGGTTCGCCGAGAGTCCGGTTTTTAAGGTAAGGACCCTGGAGTTGGGCGTCAGCGAACAGGGGTGGATAGAGTATCTAGCGGAGTATAATCAGTAGCAGGAACAGCGCTATGCTGTATGGCAAAAAACTCTAATCCCAGAGTATACTATATTTTAAATCAGTAAGCCTAGTGATTTGTTTTCAGCACCTGTTATTAGCATATGTAGAATTGAGAGGCACGCAAACGCCAAGGGTAGAGTAAGGGTTACCGAGTAAGCTTTTAAAAAACGAACTGGACGATCTAGCCTACTTCGGTACAATATCAATACATCATGAGCAGTAATGAGGTGAATAAACGTGCAAGTAATAAATCTGCAGGTGTTTTAGTGAGAGGGACCTAATGCCAGTGGGATAGTTATAGACTACCCAGCTGATATAAGCACTAGGCAAGACCACATTTGTCAGTAGGAAATACGACAATGAATGGATCTAAAAAGCATATATCTTGTAAATGGTTCATGATGCCACACTGAATATAACGTATTCACCGCACTAGGCAAGACCACATGCGTCAGCAGTAAATTTGGCAACTAGTGGATTTAAAAGTATATATCTTGAGAATGGTTCATGATGCCACACTAAATATAACTTAATTTACTACATAGGTTGGGAGAAGATATAATTGAAAATATCCCCCTACCCTACAGTGTATCCCACGGCGCTTAACGAAAAGGAAATAACGCTGCATCTCAGGCGATAAGGGGACACTATAGCCCTGAATCGGTATGTATACAACCCCTTGAACCGACAATGATTGAATGGACAGGGAAATAACAGTTTATGATCTGCCTATATAGACGTACTAAATTAGAAGGTCATATCATTCTTGCATAGGTATAAAGACACCACTTGAGAAGGTGAAGGGAAGAACAGCCTGAATGTCAGCATTAGGCGCAAAAGCAATTGGTATGTATGCACTTGCTAATCCCAAATACAACCACTAGTCATAACATCATCATTTAAAGTACACAGTAACATTCGTGTACTTTACAGGCACGGCAAGATAACCTGATATAGACGGTGCACATTGAAAAACGCACCTGCTCGACAGACACCAGTGAACAAAGTGTCAATCAGAATCTTAAAGAGTAAGTGACCCCTGAAAAACGTAAAAACAGGCAAAAAAGTATCTGCAGGGTGGTATATAACTCCAAGCTTTTCTATTGTAGAAGTCAATGATCTAAAAGATTATGATGTGAGTGATTTTAACCGCAACATTAAAAGGAGATACAGTCGTCCTGAAGATCAATAGAAGGACTCTAATCCCTATACTTCAAGTGAGGGTAGGTAACATACAAATAGTGAGCACCACTAGATCAGTCCACAACCAGAACGTACTCTCTTTAGGAATAATGTATTAATTACATGCATTCTCTTTTTTAGAAAGAAGTATATAATCATTGGTTTTAAACTTCGTCCGTCCTGAGGAAGGTGCCAAAATTGTAATCAACGCACCGAAACGCTTCGACAGTGGGACTTTTTAATGTATATGAATTGTATGTATTTTGTATTTAATTTGTGATTATAAAAATATATGATTTTTAAATTTGGAGTGACTCTGAGATAGATACCGTAAATCGGAATTGTTAGATAGTATATAAGATTGTACCAGAGCGCTCAATCACAGTACCAATCGAATGCAATTTTAACAATGATTTTATTAAGTATAAATGTTTTCCTATAATAATAAAATGTTGAGAGTAACAAAAATGATATTCTAGTGTGGAGTTCCAATATTTACCTAATATTACAATCATAAAGTAATGGGAATTGAGTAATGGGAATTGATATAAATGTGTAGGCCTCATGGTCACAAACTGAAAGATTAATACACAGAAAGGAATTCTTTTTGATAAGTATCTGAATGAAGGACCCCGTCTCTGCGTCAAGGATGGCACACCGCAAGGGATGTCAGGTCTCTGCCAGTAAAAGGATCAGCCTGCAGAATCTCAGTCCAGCTCTGTAAAGGGGAGTGAGGGTCTTTAATACTAAAGTGGTCACTCCAGGGTTTCTTAAAGAATTGATATGTTTTGAAAACATTCGCTACTCCTTTGCTAATCCTTTCCTCAACAAAAATGATCATGCACAGTTGGCTGATGGCCATGGATGAAAAGAAGTGGTGATCCTTATACAGAACAAATCTGCTGTGCCTGTACGTCAGGTACAGGGATTAGGATAGGGTACTGAGAGCTTGGTGTCAAACAGACAGAAGTAAGCTACTAGGTAAAAGGTCACCTGTGTAGGACCGTTATGTTGTGTGGATGAGACAAAATGTATGTAGCTGGTTTGTACATAATGGGACTATCCTAAAGGACATGACACCCACTTCTCATCAAAAGGTCAACAAGGTCAGCTAGGTAACGATAGTCAATGCTAAAAAAGGCATAAAAATCATGTATATTAAAACATACTAAAAGAACTTAAAACAGTCTTAAAAATGTCCATAAAAGCAAGGTCTATAGTAAAAGAATTCTTCCCTACAAAAGTATTCATAAAAGGTCTTTTATATGTTTGAATATATTGTCATTGTTTTTCTGAGCACCTTGAAAGCCACTATGTTCAGAGAGAGCAGAGAAGAATAAAACAAAGTCAGTTCGACCTCCAATTTGGTACACGTTAAAAAGAATTGCCAAACGGTTCCCAGCACAGGATAGGCCAGATTATTTAAGAATCCTACGCTGAAGACTCAACATCACTGAACATGGCATCCGCAGGAAGCAGTCCCTCCAGTACTTCCAGTATGATATAAAGTGAGCTGAGGTGGTTATCTCTGGTTCCCACAGCAGCCGTCTGGGAAGAATTAGATGCCTGTGTGCCTGAGACTGATGCCTGCACATCTGTGGTGAAGCCGATCTCCATTCCAACAGGAGCTGAAGCATCCCGTGGAGGTTTTAGGAACGCCATCATCAAAATGGGAGTATGCCAGTGGCAGCTACTCCATAGGGTCGTGGGGGCGTTGCTCTACTGCTTTCTCGCAGTGCGAGAAGCAGAAACATAAAATGGTAAAACTACCATTTTATGTTTCTGCTTCTCGCACTGCGAGAAAGCAGAAGTGCCTGGAGTGCCTGGTTGTGGGAGGGCGGTCCTGCTTGATGGCAGGCGGGAGTGGCTTGCCCAATGTTGTGGGCCCTGACTGCTTTGGTCGACCTGGGGCCAACCAAAGCAGTCATGCACACTCTCCCTTTTCTCTATGTAGGCTGCATGCAGCCTACACATAGAAAAGGGCCTCCGATTAGGCTCCCAGCTGGGGCGATGTGCGCCTGCACCGCACCAATCACAACACTGCACCATTGCAGCGTTGTGATTGGCGGAGGGGAGGGAGGCTGCCCGGTGACTACTTCTTGTTGAGGAGAGCAGCAGAAAAAGTGCAAATCAGGGCCCGGGCAGGAGCTGAAGCGTGGAGAAGGTAAGCTTGATTTTCATTTAATTCAAGAAGGATTCGTGCTCACACAGCCACACGCACACATACACACGCACAAAGCCATACACACGTACTCATAAACACATGGACGCACATACTCAGAGGCACACCATCAGAGACACACAGGCACACTCACACACCCCAAGTGCAGACGTACAAGGAGGCAAACGTGTACACACCGCATGCAGAGATACGTACGAAAGCACACTTCGAGTCACATATGCAGACATACATACACAGCAACACACACGCACACTCATCGGGTGCAAATCAATGTGTTCTGCTTTGTAGCAATGTTGTTCATTGCTCAGGATCTCATTGTTAATAAACACTGAATACTAGCGGGACTTTCCCCAGGGAACAGAATGCTATGGTCTAGTGAAAAGTGGGAAAAGTGAGCGTAAATAGAACATTTGCTTGACCCTTTGAAACTCCGAAACATTTGGGCAATATGGCCATCGATCCGAACGATTTTATGGGAGTTTCCATCGCAGGGCATGCGCATACCCAGAAATGTAAATTTAAATGTCGGAATTTGTAAAGCGCACAGCTACCTCCACCGGAGGTGTCCCGGCGCTGTCCGTATAGCGCTTAGGAACCCTTCCTGGCTTTCCTGGGAATTGTCCACTCCTGGGCACCCCCCAGGTGCAGCCAGGCATCCCAGCGCTTTTGGCCGTTGTGGAGACTAAGCAAGCTATTGCCCAGAGTTGCAGCGTGGGACCCATGATCAGAACAGGCACTGAGGCGAGAATATCCAGTCAGGGGAATTATTGAGCCGGAGTCCCGCCGAGGCGGGAATTGAACCCTGGTCCCTGGCCAGAGCTCTGCATCAAGGTCTGCCTGCTCTAACCATTGAGCCACACTTCTCCACACTCCAAGAAGGTCGAGAAAGTGACGGACATTCATCCTCTAAAGCAAGTCCTAGAACTAGCATAGATGGTGCTGGGACAGTCATATTTAGAAATGGTTAGTCATGTGGCCCTCTCCGTAGGATTGGCGCCCCAATGAACCAAGAGGAGTTTCAAGGGTGCCCACTCATGTTCAGATCAGGAGGGGTGAGCAGGTGGAAGCTTACAGCAAATGAAATGCCCTTTAGAGCGTCAGGCTGAAGCTGAGCTTTAGTTATATTGCATTCTATTGTAACTGCACTTATATAGCACTTTTCACCTATAATGAGGAGCTGAAGTGCATTGGTGGACGGGTAGCAGGCAGCACCGTTGAGGAGTGCTTTGTTGAATGTGCAATTTGCCCATGTGGGGTGTATCTTAGAGCTGAGTGTTTTCTATCACAGTGGCGCTGTTATCCTGACATGAGTCACTGCACTTACGCGGGTACTGGAGTGAAAAGTGAGGTTAAAGTGAAAGATACCTCTACAGGTTGACTTCACACCTAGACAATGCAAAGGTTTCATTGGTTGGCTGGATTTGAGCATCAGATCGGGACCTCCCATGAATGCCCTGGGATACAGACAGTCCACCAAGAAGTTACAGAGTGCAACCCTCAGGACGAATTAGATAGACAGCCATGGTACATGATCTGAAGATACCTTGCAGGTACTATTTTAATTTAAATGATTTTGGACTATGTGATAATGACAACTAGTTCAACACAAGGAAAGCGGCAATAACACCCACTGTGCAAGTACCAGAGAAATATCATGTGTTGCACCTCAGGCCCGTTCGAGGTTAGGTTTGATGGATGACTACCTATGGTGTGTTGTATGGAAGTTCTCTCTGGCCCGCACAGGCGTGTGGAAAGTGTGTGGTAAAAAGTCGGCCTTAAGGCATGAACAGTAGTGGGCGAAGGATCACTGTTACTGTCCCACTAGATATGGGTTGGAACTTGTGGCTGTCATTATTCAACACTCCCTTTTTTGCATGACTATCGGTCGAAGTTTCAGTGCTTCAATTGTTAGGAGTGATTGCAATGGATGAGTGACTGAAAACAATACTACCTACATATACTGCCTGCTTTGTTTTTATAGGATATTGCTACTGTAATTCTGCACCATTCTATGGTGGAAGGTTGCTGTGTTACATATAAACCAACCCTGATTGTATGAAAAAATGAAAGCACTAACCCTTTAGAGGCGTAGGGCTTGGAAAACTATTCTTTTGAATGTGTGAAAACTTGAAAACTAATATGTGGAAGTGTATCTGAAATCGCCATAATATTTTCAGACATTTTTGGAAGCTAGAAGTTGACAGTTGCGCTAACAAAACAGAGCATTTACATTTTCAGGGCTCTGAAAAGGACTGGATGCAATGATTAGAGCTGCAAGGGTTTTGGACATCATGCACATCAGACTTGGAAAGAAATGAAATGGCAGCATTTGCCTGCCTTGCATGTGCTTCTATAACTGAAGTATTGAGTGATGTGATGATATGAGAAGCTGGACAGGAGTTCTCCTTTCTCCCGCCATTGTAAATCAGGTGAGGAGAAGGTAGAAAGAGTACAGAGGATTTCAGTGGAACACACGCGAGTGCTGATTGTTACAGGGACCTGCTGAAGTGCTGCGATCTAACTGCAGACCTGATGGCTTTTTGAGTTATGCAGGGCTACTTGCGTGGCCTGCCATATACATAGTTAGGGAATTCTAATAACAATGTGGGCAATATAATAACCATGAGGCTGATAACATGTATGTAGATATTAGGTTGGGACTAGACTAACGTAATAGAGAATGTAAGGATATGTGATGTAAAACATTCGAGGTATTTCCACTATTCACCTTCTTTTATATAAGGACGGCTGAGATTATTTTAATAATTACTATTATTCTAATGCATACGATTTATGTATGAATAGTGCACAACAAATAACCCTTTTATTGTAAAATACTAACAACTGTGTGTGTTTAATGTTTCTAGGGGCCAGGTGGTGATCCCTATCTGTATATAGTGTTCCTGCAAAAGAGTTACTGAGACAGGGTTGTCACTCTTTATCTATATGAGCATAACTCTTTGTGGTGAGGAGTGAGAGACACCAGCTTGTTTTCCTTTTCTCTTAAGAGGGAAGTACAATTCCCCCTGGGACTTAGATCCACCTGGTATTCGTAAGCATCCTTACTGTATGAGCCATTTCATCTGGGTGGGAAGCTACTTTGTGGAAATGCTTAAGGGTCTTTTGATTCTAGTATGACAGGGAACGGCTTTAAAAGTTGCTAAAAGCAGATTGTAGTATTGCAGTTTATGTAAATCTTGGTGGTTGAAAATTGAGTCCTAGATTATATTCCTTCACAAATATTTACTCTACATATGTAACTTCCACTGAGTCCTCCGATAAAAATAAGAATGTTTCAAACCTGTTAGTGATTTGTTATTTCAAAAGAAAGGGTCTTCAGAGATGTCTTATTATCCTAACAAAAGTGAGACAAAATGTAAGCAAATGCATTGTTGGCTCTACTAAAGGATTTACAATTACACAGAACAGACTCACATTTTGTTAATTTCCAATTAACTGTTTGCTCCAGTAGGAGCACATTCAATGTAACTCTGATACAATGTAACTTAATATCTTGTGAGACTTGAGGGTAATTAAAATGAGTCAACCAGCAAAGCCTTAATGCCATTTCCCCACCTAAGAGAACTTCTTTGAGACAATTTGTCTGGGAAATGGGGTTGTCTGGCTTGGGGCCGGGGGCAGACATTGAAGCATTAAGTCCATAAAGGACAGATCTAATTTTATAAGAAGCCATCAAGCATCTTTTGAAGCCCTCCCCCTTGTGTGTGTCTGTTCAGTAGAGCGGAGCTCGGTGACCTGGCAGAGCTGTGTCTCCTAGTCCTGGAAGGTCAGGTTTGCTGTGAGTCTCAGTGAGGTACTTCAGCAGAGCAGCATCTGTGTGCCCTGGTGCCCAAGTTACTGAGTGCTGTGGGCGACACGGAGGTGCACTGGCAGAGCTGTGTGTGCATGACCTTGTAATGGGAGAGCAGAGCTATAGAGTGCTACTGAACAGCACGGAGGTGCACAGGCAGAGCTGCGTGCATCTACACTGTATTGGGAGAGCAGGGGGCGCTGAGCTGCTGGCAGTCGCATGTCTGCATCCTAGTTCCAGAAGGGCAGGGTGGATGCAAGTCGCCGGGAGGGTCACTGTTGAGATGTATGTATTTAACCATCTACATAACCACATTCACTTTACTCTTCACAGTCAAAAAGGAGGTAAGTGTTGGTCTAGGCCATCCCTCACCTCGTTTTTGACCGTGAAGAGTAAAGTGCATGTGTTCCCAAATTTGCTTGAAAATGCACCATTTGCCCACTCATTTTTCAAAATGTTCTTGGGGGAAGAAGCCCCCCAAACCCTCCTTAGATCGTTCAGGCTCGCTCACTCACCGCGGTGTGCTCCACCACAAATTTTACACCCCACCACTTTCAAATCTCACCAGCCGCCACTGGAATATGCTGTGGACAACTGTGCACGTGGGCCCACAGAGGAGCCAGGAGCATGTATATGTCCGGATGCTCAACCGATAAAAGTGTCAGACAGAGGTCCAACGCACGTCCAAATCCGCAAAAGAGGCTGCGGAATACTGGTAGAATGCAGTCAAGCCAGGCCGGTCTGAAAGACAGGAACCAATGCTCTCAAAGCTCTTGAAGCCAAGGTATACCCACAAAGAACACCAATTGCTCACGTCAACGTCGCTCCAGCAGTGTTCTCTCCATGTCTCTAGTGATGTTGACATCCATTGTGAAGCAATAGATTTAAAACCAGTACGCCTGCCACTGAAAGCAGGACTAAAGGAAGCCCTCCAAAAACACTTCCAAGTAGGGAGTGCATGAATGATGGAATCACTCCGAAAATGGTTTGAAAGGTGGTTAACAGACCTGATTCAATGCTCTTAAATAAGTGTACTATCCCCCATGTTTCAGACATGTTAAAGATACAATGTACCATTTCTCCAAAATGGAGCGGGAAGTTCGTATGGACCGGAGCCTGTATCTCTGGCGAGGACCTTGCATTTTGGAGATCAAAGATCTCTTGGGATGAAGTTAAGGCCACATTTTGCTGAAACAGCATGGCTTTCAGTCTACTCAGAGAATCAAAGCCTATGTTAGAAACATTCAATGAAGGCCACAGTGGCGCCTCCCTAACTGTGTGGGCTGGGGGCAACAATACTTGCTTACAACAAATAACCCTGGAGTTCACTGTCACCATATAAGCGATGCCTGTGGCGTCATATCACAACAGCCTCGGTCATTCAGCATCAAATAACTCCCATTGTAAAGTAACTCAAAAACTGGATGAATTACAGTAGCTCAGGTAGCAGGACAAGTTCGCTATTGACGCATTACACGCACAGTGAAGCGGCACTTCTTTACTCACAAAAGACCCACTCAAGCCTTTTCCGCAGTTTGAACCACTCAAGAAAACCTCCTTGTCCTTTTTCCTGCAGCTATATGTGTATGGCAACTCCCAGGTTACTCGTATGTACCCTTCACCCCACACTTCATACCTGCCTACTGGGTAATATTTCAGGCAGTACTGGAATGGCAGTGTGATATTGCCATGGATTAACCATTTCATAGATGTAACTCTGCTACAGTAAAAGGTAATTTCTCTAGTTTTTCAATGAGCAGCATGTTGAACTTCACATCTCTGTGTGCCATGGTTATTTGTCTGTCAGTTAGATTGTAAGTCGAAAACAGATTTGTGTCTTTAATGTATCGCCATAGAACGTGACCAGAACGCAATGATTGGAGCTAAAAACAAAACTGATTGGAGCTAAAGAACTAAAAGCATAACAGCGCACAGCTGAAATTGCCCATGTTGTAAAATGGACTAATCTTGTTCCATTATGTCGATAGCTGAAGATACAATGTTGCCCAGTGAATAAATACGAGACAAGAGTGTGGTCATGCTGTCATCTACCATAATTAAGGCCTTTTCTAGGCTAATTCTATCGATTTCACAAAGTCTCTCAGTAGCTTCCTATTGGGAGACTTTCCAGACTTCATTGTACATGGTAAATAAGAAGCATTTCCTATGTGGTTTCTTGGAACCTAACAAGAAATCCCTAAGATCCACATTGTCTGACAGAAGGGACAGGTAATGTTTTACCTGTGTTAGTGTCGAGGTCTGTATCTAGGCACAACTTCCTAACACTATAGGAAGTCACTACGCCTGGGTCATCTGTGTGTACATAGCGTGGGTCGGGCCTTTGGATACTAAACCCTTCGGTGGTACCCTTGAATCTTGAGTTGCACCTATTCGTGTCTACAGGCCATACCAACCAATCCTTCCAATCGGGCGATGATGAATTGTATGTACTTATACCATGTGTCCCCTCACTTGTTAGTGTGTTATTTGGGACACCCTTAATAGGTGTGGGTGAGGGGTTTCTCAAGGTGCTCAGGTCTATAATTTTAGCAAACCCATAACAGGTAGTCTGTTGCACTGTCCTGTTCAGGAAAATCATCTGTAATGGTATAAGGCAAGCTCTGAATAAAGCCTCAGTTCCCTGAACCTGCCACTCTCTTGTCCCCCAGATAGACTTTCAATGATGTTTCTCCAGTAGTCAAAATTCTGCATAGACAGTTGGGAGATAAAAGGTGCTGAATATATCAGTTTAGTATTAGTCAGCATAATCTTCTTCATTGTTGCATTAGTCTGAGCAAGTTTGCACTAAATCAATTCTGGGTCTAATGTATTGAACCTTGCAAAGTATGCGAAATTTTGTGCAAATGTGGCAGAACTACCCTTTGGTGGTGTCGGGCAATATTTCCATTGATGGTAAGTGTTAGCAGTGCATGGTACACTTGCTCCATGCAAAAAATGATGACCATAATGCTGGTAACAAAACATGGTATCGTAATCAGTTGTATCTTTATACAATTCCCTGTAAGAAAGCGCCGCAGACTGTTCTAAATCTGAAAGCATAGTATTTACAGTTTCAATGTCCAAATCATCAGAGAGTGTACTGGAGGTAATTATATAATTTAAAGAAATTTTAAACATGTGGAATTTTCAAATGTTCAGTGGGACCAAATACATCACATAAAACTCCATGCCAAACTATACCATCAGGTACTGGAATTGCTGTAATGTTCACCAGGGACAAGTCTCCTTGTTCACGGTGTGATGACATATGTGGTTTAAGGTCCAAGTTCACAGATTGTACTGCAGAGAGGTCTGGGGGATAATGTCCATTCAGAAGCAGAAACAAGACAGTCACTGAGGCCCTGAGGTGGGGGGGTGGAAGCTTCGCTACTGTTCGAAGAGCCAGATCTTGAGGAGTCTTCTGAAGGCGAGTAGGTCTTTGGTCTGCCGTAGGTGGGTAGGAAGGGTGTTCCAGGCCTTGGCGGCGAGGTAGGAGAAGGATCTGCCGCCTGAGGTTGTTCGTTGGATGCGGGGGACGGCGGCGAGGGTGAGGCTGGTGGAGCGGAGCTGGCGGCGAGGGGTGTGGAAGCTGAGTCTGCTGTTCAGGTAGGCTGGTCCGGCATTGTGGAGTGCTTTGTGTCTGTGTGTGAGGAGTTTGAAGGTGATCCTCTTGTCGACGGGGAGCTAGTGTAGGTTTCCAAGGTGGGGGTGATGTGGCTGCAGCGGGGGACGTTGATGATCAGTCGGGCGGAGGCATTTTGGAGGCGCTGTAGTCGTCATAGGTGTTTGGCTGGGATTCCGGCGTAGAGTGTGTTGCCATAGTCCAGCCTGCTGCTGACGAGGGCCTGTTCTTCTTGTTTCGGTCGGGATCCACTTGTAGATCCTGCGGAGCATTCGGAGGGTGCTGTAGCAGGAGGAGGAGACGGCGTTGACCTGTTTGGACATGGAGAGGGAGGAGTCGAGGATGAATCCAAGATTGCGTGCGTGGTCGGTGGGTGTTGGTGCTGTCCCCAGAGTGGTTCGCCAGCAGGAATCGTCCCAGGCTGAGGGGTTGGGTCCGAGGATGAGGACCTCTGTCTTGTCCGAGTTCAGTTTCAGATGGTTGCTCCTCATCCAGTCGGCGATGGCCTTAATTCCGTCGTGGATGTTGGTTTTGGCGGTGCGTGGGTCCTTGGTGAGGGAGAGCATGAGCTGAGTGTCATCAGCATAGGAGATGATGTGATGTTGAGGTTGTGGTGAGGTTGTGGTTGTGCACTTGTGCGAGGAGGGCCATGTAGATGTTGAACAGCGTCGGGCTGAGGGAGGAGCCCTGGGGGATGCCGCAGATGATGTCGGTGGCTTCGGATCGGAAAGGTGGGAGGCGGACGCTCTGGGATCTGTCGGAGAGGAAGGATGTGGTCTAGTCGAGGGCCTTCTCTTGGATACCGGCTTCTTGGAGGCGTGTTTTTAGAGTGCGATGGCAGACCGTGTCGAAGGTGGCCGAGAGGTCCAGGAGGATGAGGGCAGATGTTTCACCGTTGTCTAATTGGCGCCTGATGTCGTCTGTGGCGACGATGAGGGCTGTCTCGGTGCTGTGGTTTCGTCTGAAACCGGATTGGGACGGGTCCAGGATGTTGTTGTCTTCGAAGTGGCGGGTCAGTTGCATGTTGACGATTTTCTCGATGACCTTCGCCGGGAACGGGAGCAGGGAGATGGGCCGGAAGTTCTTGCGGTCCTTGGGGTCCGCCTTGGGCTTCTTGAGGAGGGCTTTGATTTCGGCGTGCTTCCAGCTTTCCGGGAATATCGCTGTTTCGAAGGAGATGTTGATGATCTTCCGTAGTTGGGGTGCAATGGCTTCGTCTACCTTGTTAAATAGTGGTGTGGGCACGGGTCTGTCGCGGATCCTGAGTGGATGGAGTTCATGACGTCGCTGACGTTGGACCAGGAGGTCAGGCGGTTGGTGCTGTTGGTGTTCGGGAGAGGGGTGGAGTCTGGCGTGGTCGGTCGTGCTGTTGAAGCTTTCGTGGATGTCGGCGATCTTGCGATGGAAGAAGATGGCGCTGGGGTTGGAGAGTTCTTTTACAATGCGGAAGAGCTCTTTGCTGTCGTGTGTGTTGTTATCCAGGCGGTCTTTGAAGGAGGATCTCTTGGCTGATCTGATGAGGTGGTGGTGTCTGCGGGTGGCATCCTTGAGGGCTGCGTGGTTGTCCGGTGTGCGTTCGTGGAGCCATTTCTTCTCCAGTTTCCGGTGTGCGCGCTTGGAGGCCAGGAGCTCGTCGGTGAACCAGGTGGCTCTCTTGCTGGCGTGGTTGTTGGAGGGTTTTTTCAGTGGGGCGAGGGTGTTGGCACAGTCGTTGATCCACTGTCTGAGGTTGTGGGCTGCGGCGTCTGGGGTGGTGGGGTCGGTGGGTGGGTTCTTGGAGAGGGCGGTGATCAGCTGATCTTCGGTGACTTTGCTCCAGCAGCGGCGAGACAGCTGTTGGGTGCGATGGTGCGTGGTTGGTTTTTTGAAGGTGAAGTGAATGCAGCGGTGGTCGGTCCAGTGGGGTTCGGTTGTGTGGTCGAAGGTGACGTGGGTGCTTGTGGAGAATATGGCGTCTAGCGCGTGGCCGGCGTTGTGGGTGGGTGCGGTGACGAGTTGTCTGAGGCCGAAGTTGGCGAGGTTGTCGATCAGCGTGGAGGCGTTGGCGTCGTTGTTGTTCTCGAGGTGGAAGTTCAGGTCCCCGAGGAGGCGAGTGCGTGGGTGCTGGCGAGGTCGGCGATGGAGTCACTGAAGCGGGCCCGGGGTCCGGGGGCTCTGTAGATGAGAGTTCCTCTGAGGGTGGTGTTGGGGTCGGTGTGGATCCGTAAGTGCAGGTGTTCGGCGGTGTTGAGGGAGTCGGTGGTGGTGGGTGGTGACCTTGAGGGTGGACTTGTGGACGATGGCAATTCCTCCTCCGATGGTGTTGGCTCGGTCCCTGCGGGTGATCTTGTATCCGTCTGGGATGGCTACGGCGATGTCTGGTGCAGAGGAGTCATTCCACCACGTCTCGGTCAGGAAGGCTACGTCCGGACTTGTGGTGTCGAGTAGGTCCCAGAGCTCAATGGCGTGTTTGAGTGTGGAGCGGGTGTTGAGGAGTAAAAAGTCCACATTTGTAAAGCGCAAAATCACCCGTAAGGGTCTCTAGGCGCTGGGGGCCGTCGGGAAGATTAAGCGAGCTATTGCCCAGAGTCACATGGTGCTGGGCTAACCTGCCGCCGGAGCCGGGGATCGAACCGTGGTCCCCAGATTCCAGCGTCAGTCGCCCTGGCCGCGGCGCCACACCTCTCCCCTTCAATGCAGTGGAGGTGGTTGGGTCTGGTTCTTGGTGGTTTGATGGTTCTGTCGCAGGTGAATCTGCAGCTGCGGCAGGAGAACGGTCCGTGGGTGTGTTTCGGGGCAGCCTGGTTGCAGCATTGGTCTCGGCCGGTGTTGAGAGCGTGGAGGGAGTCAGCATCGTAGCTGAGTCTGGGTCGGGTGCGGTGGGGGGCGCGGGGGCGAGGGGTTCTGGTGCTGGGCGCGGTCCAGGCACGGACGGGAGCAGACGGGCCCGCTGAGCGCGGCCGCGGGTCCATATGAGGGGGTGTGGGAGGGAGGAGCAGCTGGGAGGCGGGAGCGGGGCGGCGAATGGGATTGCAGGTAGGCGAGGCCGCAGGGACGCAGCGGCGGGAAAAACAGGCGGGGGCCGCGGGAGAACTGGGCACAGGAAGGAAAAACAAGTTTAGGCAAGAAAACAAGTACAGGCACAGAGGAATAAAAACAAGTCTGGGCAAGAGAGCAAGTTGGGCACAGGGGAATAAAAACAAGTCTGGGCAAAAAAGCAAGTACAGGCACAGGGGAATAAAAACAAGTCTGGGCAAGAAAGCAAGTTCGGCACAGGGGAAAAATACAAGATTAGGCAAAAACAATGCAGGCAGAGCCGTGCAGCAGCGTGGTGAGCAACCTGCCTGCGATCAGGGTCATAGGTGACACTAAGTAAGTGTTTTTGAGCAAAAGATAGAATTGTAGAAGCTTCTCTTTCTTCGAAATGAGTGGCGTTTGATCAGGTTCACTTGGATCTGAGTAAAAATCATCGAAGTTGATAAAGCAGCCAAACGCAGTTTGATCTATCTTTTGCAGCTCTGTAGGTTTTGTAGAACTGGCAGATGCATCGTTTGAAGGCACATTAATGTCCTGAGGGTGGAATAGATGCAGACCCTTAAGCACCCCCTCGGACCGCAGTAGATCTGATGTGCTGACACCCCCCTTCAAGGCTTCTGATTACCAGGTTTACTCACCTGCTGGAACGATCGTCTGGAGTCCTGGTGTGCCTTCACCTTTCTGTGCCTCCTCTTCTCGCTACTCTCCTCCCAGATCGAGCACTTGAGGTGTTCAGAGCCTGCTGCGAGAACAGCAACCTGCGCCAGGATACGGAACGAGGACTCTCCAATATGTTAGGATGGATGGCTGGATTTGAAGACAGCTGTGGCTGCAGCTACAACTACACTGTTACCCCTGACAGTTCGGCGCCCCCTCCCCTGTGAAAATTTCAAAAAGGGGGTGGTGATGGACAGAGTATCTGAGTTAATCAGAACACTCCTACCCAGTCAACAGATCAGGGCTTGATCCATCACCGTTTTTTAGCTCACTGCACCATCCCAGTTCAGAACCTGGCTATATGCAAATTAGTCTGTCCCTGGCCCAGTGCATCATGAGAACAGGGCAGACCAAACTACCAAGCCAATTCTTCACTGGAAAGGAAACAAGCTTCCGGGGACCGGTTTCTGGCATTACAGCCGTCTTCGGCCCGGCTTGCTTGAATCCTGATGGTGCAGTGAGCAAGGGACTACCCTGTGAGACATTAGTCCGGGAGTGTGTGAGGGGGCAGAACGGACCTGCTTTGGAGCCCACTGTGGGGCTCGAGGTCGTTGCTGAGCTTGTCCCAGTCCCCGATCCCACATGGAGAGGGGTGCCTGGGGCCACCATTTACTCGAAGCTGAGGCTGATGGGTGCCTGACCCTAACATGGCCGCCAGTTGTGACTTTTTTTTCCCCCAGCTGAACTCTTCCTTACATAATCCTACCAGGACTGTACCTGACCTCAAGATGGCGTCTGGAATATACATGTGTTTTGCGCATGCAACTTGTAGGAGTTCTTGAGTGGAAAGCCTTTTGGCAGTACAGCAGAGCCGTTCTTTGTGGCATTTATAGCTACTATTATATCTACGTCTATTCTCATGTGTGAACAAGTGATTGCAGCAACAGCAGCAGTTTGCACTGTCGCCGTGGTGGCTTCATCAGCCATTGAATTCCCAAGTTGCATGCGCAAAACACATTTATAGTCAAATTCCAAGAGAGGGGGATAGAGTAATACCAAACAAAGATCGCAGGTTAGGTTTAATTCTAGCAGCACCCAAGGGTATGGGCTCTGCACAAGCAGGAGTCACTGCAACAATGTCATTATTTAAGCAGCGCTACTGGTTGTTGGGGCTGATAAAACAAACAAAGTACTATGTCCTGAAGTGCGATATTTACCAGCAGTTTAGTTCCACCATTCACAGGCCACAACAAACACCATTATTGATGTCAGACAGACCTCTCACATGCGTCTATTAGGGCCACTGCCACCCCTTAAATTCAGACGGGTTTACAATTACATCTTGGTGGCAGTGGATTCATGCTATAGATTCCTGTGGGTTTTGCCCCAGCGCTCGGCTGATGGTGGAGTGGTGTGGCTCACTGGTTAGAGGCGGCAGACCTGTAAGCAGAGGACGGCCCGGGACCAGGGTTCGATTCCCGACGCGGCAGGGTCGTGGACCAGGGTCAGCTGGCTCGATAATTCTCGCCTCGGTGCCTACTCCAGTCAGGGACCACACTCGGCAACTCTGGGCATTAGCTTGCCTCATCTTCACAACGGCTCCCCAGACCGCCGGGGATGCTTGGTCGCACCTTAGAGATACCCATTAGGGACCATCTCTCAGGGTGAGCCAGGACGGGTTCCCCAGCGGTCGAAGCGCGGAGATACTCCTCCGGGAGTTGATTCTAGCGCTATATAAACCCACAATTAATTAATTAATTAATTAACGTGTATGCCAAGACGCTGATGACTCAAAGTGTGAATAACTTGAGCCTGCGGCAGGCATGCTTTCAGCTTTGCACTTGTTTCCATAACAATTTATTTTTTATCATGCCACCCTTGGCGTCTTGAAACCCATTCTGGCCCCAGTAGTGAAGATATTCATTGCAAGATTGCACACAGTAAAAAGAATCGCACACAATCAGTGTGGGGAATTCCCAATCCGTATACTGTAGTGCTAGTGTCCGGGATTTCAGTTCAGCTAGCTGCGCTGTACAATCTCCCACAGATTGCATTGTCGTATTGCTGGGATGGAACTTTCCATCCTGTATACGACCTTTCACTATAACACATGCAGCGCTATAGTGCTGTTTACTTCCACTGGCAGGTTGAGCCGAACCTTCGGTATAAATGATGTATTCATACTGATCTAGAGGCAAGATTTCATTCGGGAGAGGGTATTCTTGTTCGTACTGCAGAAATGCTTGTGTTCTCAGTGAAGGATCGTATCTATATTCTACATCTGTTGCAGTGAGAGAATTAACGCATTGTATCCAACATGGATGTAATGCCTTTGCATTTGGAATGCTGGCCTTTGTCACCGCTTCTTAAGTCGGTATCGGCGTAACAACAATGATGCGTTTCCCCTGTGCTAGTGCTCTTTCTCTCCCTACAACATTCTGTACTTCGGTCAGTATTTTTCTATAGCTGCAAATCAATTTTTAGCATTTGTGTACAAATGGGATTTGTATGCGATTTGAACTGTCTCACCCCATCTCAGCAAGGCCATCAACATCTCCTTTGAGACAGCAACCTTTCCGGAATGCTGGAAACAAGCCAAAATCAATGCCTTACTGAAGAAACTAAAGGTAGACCCCAAGGACCTCAAGAACTTCCGGCCCATCTCCCTGCTCCCATTTCCGATGAAGGTCACCGAGAAAATCGTCAACAAACAGCTGACCCGCTACCTCGAAGACAACAACATCCTGGACCCACCCCAGTTGGGTTTTCACAGCAACCACAGCACCGAAATCGCCCTCATCGCCGCCACAGATGACATCAGAACCCTGCTAGACAACGGAGAAACAGCAGCCCTCATCCTCCTGGACCTGTCAGCCGCCTATGACACGGTCTGCCACCGCACCCTAAGCACATGCCTACACGACGCCGGAATCCAAGGGAAGGCCCTGGACTGGACTACATCCTTCCTCTCCGGCAGAACTCAGAGCGCCCGCCTCCTCCCCTTCCACTCCAATGCCACCGAGATCATCCTTGGCGCACCCCAGGGCTCGTCTCTCGGCCCGACGCTGTTCAATATCTACATGGCACCCCTCCCCCACGTCGCCCGTCAACACGACCTCAACATCATCTCCTACGCCAACGACATCCAGCTGATCATCTCCCTCACCAACGACCCTCACACAGCCAAAACCAACCTCCGCGAAGGAATGAAGGCCGTTGCCGACTGGATGAGAAGCCGCCGACTGAAGCTGAACTCGGTCCACCCCTTCGTCCTGGGATGACTCCTGGTGGCCAGCCACACTGGGAACTGCTCCGACACCCACAGACCACGCATGCAACCTAGGGGTCATCCTCGACTCCACCCTCACCATGACTAACAACACCCTCGGAATGCTACGTAGGATCTTCAAGTGAATCCCCACTGAAACAAGAAGAACAGTCACCCAGGCCCTCGTCACCAGCAGGCTGGACTACGGTAATGCCCTCTATGCAGGAGCATCGGCCAAGCTCCTGAGACAGCTGCAACACATCCAGAACACCTCGGCACGTCTGATCCTCGACATCCCCCGCCGCAGTCACATCACTCCCCACCTGAGAGACCTACACTGGCTCCTCGTCAACAAGAGGATGACCTTCAAGCTCCTTATCCATGCACACAAAGCCCTCCACGACACCGGCCCAGCGTACCTAAACAGACGACTCAGCTTCTACAACCCCACCCGCAAGCTCCGCTCTTCCGACCTCGCCCTCGCCGCTGTCCCCCGCACGCGAAGAACGACAGCCGGAGGCAGATCCTTCTCCCACCTCGCCGCCAAGACCTGGAACACCCTCCTCACCAACCTACAGCAGACCCAAGACCTACTGGCCTTCAGAAGACTAGTCAAGACCTGGCTCTTCGATCAGTAGCAGCACCCCACCCGCGCTGAGAGACCTGCACGGGTATGTAGTGCGCCTTACA
Source organism: Lissotriton helveticus (assembly GCF_964261635.1). Classification (NCBI taxonomy): domain Eukaryota; kingdom Metazoa; phylum Chordata; class Amphibia; order Caudata; family Salamandridae; genus Lissotriton; species Lissotriton helveticus. The sequence goes on from NC_136065.1 coordinate 1,781,220,556, forward strand.
AGTGTCCTGATTGAGTGATTGATTGATAGGTATACCCTGATAACCCAGGGACGACCCGTATTACCAAGTTTACATGTGTCTGCAAGTATTTTGAAGCTATCATCTCAGCTTGAACTGAACGTACATCTCTATGTTTTTAAGTCCACTTGTTTGCTGTGAAATCTGGTAGGATTAGGTCGTAGACAGTAGGGGTGGGCGTAGTATGAGTAGTGGGGCTACGAGTAGCCCCACTACGTGCCGCCCGCCTCCCTCCCGCCCTCTTCTAAATGCCCAAATACAATGTTAAACATTGTAAAAGTAAATAAAAAGGACTTACCTGAGATGTGGCGTCCCGGGGCTCCCTCTTCCTGGTGTCGCGCTGACTTCTTCCAGACAAATGCGCATGCGCGGACGCCCGCACATGCGCAAGTGTTCAAGTAATTCATCGACCGTCAGATAAATATCATCTACGTAGGACACTGCCTCCTCATTGCAAGTTTGTAATACCTCTGACACTCTTGCCAAGAACATCCCAAAGTTGTTCTTATAGCATTGGGGCAGATGACAAAATTGACGCTGAGTGCCGAGGGCAGCAAATCCTGTCAAATATCTGCTTTCAGGAGCTATGTTTTGGCATTCGAGATACCTAGTGTTGTTTTGTATTTCTTCCACACAATGTTATTCATTAATGCGGTACTATGTGCATTCTGAACTGCAAATGTTTTTGTGCATGTGTTCAAATGTCTGTAATCTAAAACCAAACAATATGTGTTTTCAGGTTTCATAGCGGGAAACAAAGGGTTGTTCATTGGCGAGGTGCAAGTTTCAATCACACCAAGGTATTCAAGTTGGTCTAAGATTTCTTTGACATGTTTCTTCACATCATTTTTAACAGGGTTCTGTCTCTGTGGAGTTGGAGTAGGTTTTAATGGGATCTCGTGGTGTTTGGACTCCACGTCCCACCCTACATGTTTGCAGTATAATGTCGGAGCTAGCGCTTGCGTCCACTCCTGCACATATGAGTGTTTTAAGAAAACAGGAACGAGGTCAGAAAAGGCAGGCAAAACGATGCTTTCACCTTTTGGGCAATCCATTACAGATCCAGGCAGCCATTCTTTTTCTGCTAACAGGATGTTATATCCAAATGTCAAATTTTCCCAAAAGAGTCTTTTAATTTTTGTTGAAATGTCCCCCTCTATTTGGAGATTAATTTTGCGTAGACGGTGTGGGACACTCACTCTTGTATCAAGTGTTTCCACCATGATGTATTAATTCAATACTGCTGTCACCAGAAATTCCTTCAGGTTCTGGTGAGCTATTGTTACTTCTGCCGCGCTGTCTAGCATCGTAAGAGCCCATTCCCAATTCCCTATTCCATACCCTTCCATAAGTGTGGCAGGGTATTCTCAGACGTGAGTCCCTTGCTCACTTTGCCACTGGATTCAAGCAAGCCGGGCTGAAGATGGCTGGAATGCCAGAAACGGGTCCTCAGAAGCTTGTTTCCAGTCCAGGGAAGACATGGCTTGGCAGTTCGGGCTGGACTGTTCCCATGAGGCACAGGGTCAGACTTATTTGCATATAGCCATGTCTGAACTGGGGTGGCAGAGTGGGCTAAAGAACGGTGATGGATTAAACCCAGATCTTTTGACTGGGTGTGAGTGTTTGATTGATTCAGATGCTCCGTCCATCACCACCCCCTTTTGTACTGCTTTTGGCCGCCATAAGTGTGGCAGGGTATGCTCAGACGTGAGTCCCTTGCTCACTTTGCCACTGGATTCACGCAAGCCGGGCTGAAGACGGCTGGAATGCCAGAAACGGGTCCTCGGAAGCTTGTTTCCGGTCCAGGGAAGACATGGCTTGGCAGTTCGGGCTGGACTGTTCCCATGAGGCACAGGGTCAGACTGATTTGCATATAGCCATGTCTGAACTGGGGTGGCAGAGTGGGCTAAAGAACGGTGATGGATTAAACCCAGATCTTTTGACTGGGTGTGAGTGTTTTATTGATTCAGATGCTCCGTCCATCACCACCCCTTTTGTACCGCTTTTGGCCGCCATACGTGTGGCAGGGAATGCTCAGACGTGAGTCCCTTGCTCACTTTGCCACTGGATTCAAGCAAGCCGGGCTGAAGACGGCTGGAATGCCAGAAACGGGTCCTCAGAAGCTTGTTTCCGGTCCAGGGAAGACATGGCTTGGCAGTTCGGGCTGGACTGTTCCCATGAGGCACAGGGTCAGACTGATTTGCATACAGCCATGTCTGAACTGGGGTGGCAGAGTGGGCTAAAGAATGGTGATGGATTAAACCCAGATCTTTTGACTGGGTGTGAGAGTTTGATTGATTCAGATGCTCCGTCCATCACCACCCCCTTTTGTACCGCTTTTGGCCGCCATAAGTGTGGCAGGGTATGCTCAGACGTGAGTCCCTTGCTCACTTTGCCACTGGATTCAAGCAAGCCGGGCTGAAGACGGATGGAATGCCAGAAACGGGTCCTCGGAAGCTTGTTATCGGTCCAGGGAAGACATGGCTTGGCAGTTCAGGCTGGACTGTTCCCATGAGGCACAGGGTCAGACTGATTTGCATATAGCCATGTCTGAACTGGGGTGGCAGAGTGGGCTAAAGAACGGTGATGGATTAAACCCAGATCTTTTGACTGGGTGTGAGTGTTTGATTGATTCAGATGCTCCGTCCATCACCACCCCCTTTTGTACCGCTTTTGGCCGCCATAAGTGTGGCAGGGTATGCTCAGACGTGAGTCCCTTGCTCACTTTGCCACTGGATTCAAGCAAGCCGGGCTGAAGACGGCTGGAATGCCAGAAACGGGTCCTCGGAAGCTTGTTTCCAGTCCAGGGAAGACATGGCTTGGCAGTTCGGGCTGGACTGTTCCCATGAGGCACAGGGTCAGACTGATGTGCATATAGCCATGTCTGAACTGGGGTGGCAGAGTGGGCTAAAGAACGGTGATGGATTAAACCCGGATCTTTTGACTGGGTGTGAGTGTTTGATTGATTCAGATGCTCCGTCCATCACCACCCCCTTTTGTACCGCATTCCCTATTCAGAAGCTGAGTCCTCAGTGACCTGGGCATGTCTGATTTTTAATCCAGCTTCTTTCTTCTTTTTGAATTGAGTCTTTGCTTTAGGTTGCTCTTCCTGTTTGATAATGAAATCTGAATTGCAATGTATTTCCCTTTGGTCAATCTTCAGTCTTTTGTTCTAACCCTCCTTCCCTCTGTGAGTTTTTTGATGAACCCTGAAAGAGACAAAAGGAACTTGTATCTGTATCCTGATACCTGTCAGGTTTCCTAATGTTATCACGATTCCTAAGCTTATACCTATTTTTAGAGGACTCTCGTTAGGGACACCCACCCCTTGATCGTGAAAGGTTTCTTTTATTGTTATTTTTGGATTGATCTGGATTGTTTTCCCATTTATTTGGAAGAAATGGGAGCTTGTTTTGAGTTATCCTTATCAGAATTACTCACCACTTGTGGTTTCCCTGGTTTATCTCCCAAACTATCTCTACCTAGTGAAGCATAGGTTACCTCGATACTTTTTGTGTCAAAATCTTTTTATTGGTCTTTAACAATAATACAAAACCAATGTAGCTCAATCAAGCACAGTGCAGGTGCCAAGATGTACAGATATCTAAAATCTAAAATTGAACAACACAGCATTTCCACAAGTTCTCAGCATACATTTTATACATAGGCAGAGCTCAGATACGGTAAAGACATCTCCATAGTGCTTCAGATGTACCGCCTATAGTGCCACATTATTATCTGTGCTCGAGGGCCAGCAGTAGGTATGCAAATACAAGGAAAACATAACTCTAAAGACATACATAAACAAAACAAAAAAGAAAAACGAACACTTTAAAAACATTTCCATGCTGTTTTGCGCTCTTATCCCTAGTGAAACTGGGAATGATGCAGAACAGGGGCCGCTTATGGGCCCGAGGGCCCCTAGGGTCCCTTGTCAGTCCATTTTGAGAACAGGACATCGGCCCTAGGGGGCTTCCTCGGAGGGTCCCAGCCTATTATATCTGAAAGAGATGGAGAGCACGTAATCTGGGACCACAAGCAAACATAGGCAACCCCTTCGACAGGTACTCTTCCAAGCGACTCCATATGTAAACATAACCCTTACATGAGTCCTCGATCACATCGGTCATCCGTTCAAAGGCCAGAGCCCTCAACAGCCGGGCATGGCATTGAGTGAGGAAGGAGGCCTCCGGTTTCTTTCATGCTGCGGCACTTGCCATCTTCGCCGCCCCCAGACAAAGCCACATAATGGAGCAGTCTCCCTGGGTTTGGTGCTTCAGACTAGGGTCACGTGCCTAGGTAGCCCAATATCTGCTTGATTTGTGGCAGGATTTCCTTCCAGAAGGGTTGGAAGGAGAGGCAATCTCATCAAATATGACGGAAGTCTCCCAAAAGCCCACAGTCCTGCCAACATTTGTCTGCTGTATTTGGGGATATGGTATGTAATTTCTGGGGGTGTAGGTACCATTTTTACATGATTTTGTAGTGGGCTTCTCTGAGATGCATGGAGTGGTTGTACCTAGTAATATCTTTGGACAAGGAACCCCATTGCTTTTCCCCTATGGGCGAGGGCAGCATGGTATCCCAGAACTTTATGTGTTGTGTAGTTGACCGGGGTTCACCGTTAAAAGCAGGGAATACAGGAATTAAATCAGCCCTTGCCCGTAGTGCCAGACTGCACAAATTTCTCAAGTGGGAGCAATTCCCTCGTTGAGGCCATACGCTCCTGTGGCTGCAGCGCCTAATGTCTAAGTTGAGTGTAATGATAATCTTCTGTGGGCCTTATCTTGCAAAGGGATGCGCAATTCACAAAAGTTTGCAACTCTCCGCACTTAAACAGATATGATAACATGAGGCAACCCCTCCTTCCTACACTTGTCAAATGGGCCCCCCAGTAGTGCCAGAGGAAAGGCCGAATTGAAGTGGTTGGGTGTGTATGGTAAAGGAAAAGTAGTTAAAGGTATCGCCCTAGTGACTTTGTCCCAGACGTGGAGAGTGGTTGCTGTGGTAAATGTAATGTAAATGTAAATGTAAATTGATACTTGTATAGCGCACTACTCACCCGCAAGGGTCTCAAGGCGCTTGTACGAATACCGCTGTGGAACCCATCCTGGCATTCCCTGTGAGGTGTCCACTCCTGGGCACCCCCAAGGTGGAGGCCAGGCATCCTTAGCGTTGTGGGGGCCGTTGTGGAGATTAAGCAAGCTATTGCCCAGAGTTGCAGAGTGGGACTCCATGATTGGAATAGGCACCGAGGCGAGAATTATCAGGTCCGTGGAATTTTTGAGCTCAAGACCCGCCGAGGCGGGGAATTGAACCCTGGTCCCGGGCTAGACCTCTGCATCAGGGTCTGCTGCTCGAACCATTGAGCCACACTGAGATATACATTAGGTGACCTATGTTGCTTTTGTCTCCATGGCAGATCCCATATGGTACTACCTGCACTCTGTCTGTCCATATGGAGCCAGTGTTTATCGGAGTCTTTAAGAGACCATTCAGAAAGAACCCTAGGCTGAGCGGCCTTGTAGTATGCGTGGAAATAGGGAAGGGATAGCCCCCCTTCTAAACGGGGTCTTGTCAGTTGGCGGTGGGATAATCAGGCCCATCGCCCCTGCCAGACAAATTTGGTTAGCATCTCTTTAGCTCGGTGAACAGTTCCTTATCCACTGTAATTCGTAGGCCCTGAAAGAGGTAGAGGAGACTGGGCAGGGCGTTCATCTTGACCGCGTTGATGCTGCCTATCCAAGAGATAAATGCAGACCCCCATCTTTTAAAATCGGATTTGAGTTGCCTCAGGAGTGGGGGATAGTTAGCCTTGTATAGATCTTTGAGTTTGGGGGTAATTTTAATACCCAGGTAGGTGATTTCTTTATATGTGCAACAGAAGGGGGAAGTCCCTTCAATCGTTGCCATCGCTTCTCGGGGCAAGGTCAGATTAAGTAGAAATGACTTAGAGATTGACCCTGAATCCCGCTACAATTTAAAAGTGGCTGAGTTCTGCCTGTATATTCGGCAGTGAGGTCGCAAGGTCAGCAATGGGAAGGAGGACATCGTCCACGAAGAGCGAGATTTTGTGCTCGTCGGAGTCAAACTTAACCTCTCTGTTGTCCGGGTTGGATCTTACTCGCACCGCAAATGGGTTGATGCATAGGGTGAAGAGCATAGGGGAGAGGGGACAGCTAGGCCTCATGCTTCAAGAGATCTGGAAGGGTTCAGAGGATTCCCCATTTACGAGCACTCGGGACTTGGGGGAGTGATAGTTGACCCAAATCATACCTATAAAGGGTTCACTCAGGGTGGCTAAGAAGGCCCAATCGCCCCGGTCAAAGGAATTCTCCGCGTCTAAAGAGAAGAGGGCCACCAGGATATGTTTCTTTTGCACCTTCTCTATTAGATGAAGCATCCCCCGTAAATTATCGCAGGTTTGTCTACCCTTGATAAAGCCCGATTGGTCATGGTATATTAACGAAGGAAGGACGTATTCTATTCCACTGGTCAGAATCTTAGAGTAGAGCTTAGCGTATAAGTGTAGGAGGGCTATGGGTCGGTACAATGAGCATTGTCGGGGATTCTTCTCTACCTTCGGGATCAAGGTAATTAACGCTTCTTCCATGGACGTGGAGACCTGTTGCATAGCCGCTATTGCATTAAAGAGGTCAGTCATGTGCTGGGTTAACTTGGGAGCAGAGGTTTGGTAGAATTGGGCAGTCAACCTGTCGGGCCCGGGGCTTTGCGAAGTTTGAGAGCATCAATCGCCTTCTGGACCTCTTCTGTTGAGATAGGTTGGCTAAGTTCAGAGTTGGTCGCAGGGGAGACCTGCGGGAGCTCTACTGATTTCAGGTATCGAGATTGCCAAGACTTGGTCAAATTACTCATCAGTTTCATCCCCAAGTCTCTGCCCCTTACTCATTTTGTATCTGTTTCAATACTTCAGGAATAACTGATATGGTCAGGGTATCGTGTATTCTAATGCAGACTGCAGCAAAGATTGTTCCCCATGTGGGACAATCCTCAAGTGACGGAATCATTCCCATTGGCAAGCACACTTTTAACATTCTGTGTTTTTCCTGTCGACACGTATAGGGAAATACTGCTTCTAACTGTGCTATTATTTTAGCGATCCAGAACGGTACTTGATCCTTCTTTGATGGGAACGCACCCATTATTGCTTTTAGTGTCTGTGGACTAATTGTTGGTGTGTGTTGGGTCTGGACTGTTCCAAGTGGAGCTGATCTCGCAGGTTGTAATATGAGTGTACGCATGACAAACTGAACAATGTGTCTAAATAGCCTGACTACTTAATTAGAAAGTGCACGCACTTCCCCTACATGGAGTGTGTCTATCTCAGGATGTGGAGTGTAACTCGCTAAGACCAGTCATGTCGCTTCTCCTATGCTGGGCAGACCAACTCTTATGACCAAAGTTGTGTGATTTTGGGCGCCTTTAAACCAGTTCTCACGTTGCTGGCAAGTTAACAGGACTTCAATGTCCTCATATGGGATGCATTCTCCCGGTGGATCCACTTCAATGTATTTGTGGAATAAATGTGTCTGTGGATCTGCAGGTGGGAACTTTACCCAGGAATAGAATACCTTTTATCTGAACATCTCATGTGCCTCAATCACGAAAGTAACATGGCCACCTGTGACAGGTACACCATGTTCTAACAATCTTAGAGTTACTGCCTGTCTGCTTTTCTCTGTGACATTTAGAGCATTAACAAATTTGTCTCCTTCTGCACTTCCACTGCTACTCGCAGATTCAGTCATTTTGAAAGGAGGAGAAAGTAAATGTTTAAGAGGTAGAGTTTAGCACAATATGGGAACCTTTAATCCTTAGAAGCTTATTTAAACCTTCAGTTAATACACAGGGTGTACCTGTTCAGCTGAGGCAGATATTCCTTCCCACTTCATGCGCCTCTGAAAAGTGTGAGTAGAGCTGTGTGAGAAAGCATGACTGAACTACTCAGATTTTACTTTTAATATAAGAACCAAACCAACGTTAGTGGTGCCATGTCGTGTAGTTCCTAGGACCACCCAGGATTTGCGTGTTATGGATGACCTAAACTGAGGGCTTGGTGTGCAGATAAACTCTGGGCACCCCCACAGGATGTCAGCCTTTAGACCAGCTGGCTCTACAGTGCCACTACCACCCCCCTGTATTCTACAGCGGTGTAGGTCGTTTCTGGCAACCACTGAACATGACAACCCTGATTCATCAGGTATCATGGAAAACAAAATGGTATCTTTCACTCAGCCACTCATGCTTACTTTTCTCAGAATACACATACAATGACGAGAGGGGCGGTTTCAATAATTATTTATTGATCAAGCATGAGTCTAGTATGAAACATATTCGCTGCAATGATCAAAAGACAGAAGCAGACAAATGTGATCGCTAGCACCAATATCGTAAATAGTAGATACATTTCTACCTTAGTGCTAATAAGATGAGTAAAAGCAGATTATATAAAACAATAGCATTGGCGTACTCCTACGATGCGTAGCGTTCCTAACTGTACCTAGCCCAGATAGGTAGGTGAAGCATGTGTATGTAAGTGCTAGGATATATACTAATGGAGCCAAGAATCCTCCGGGGAAGTGCTAACCCCTCACCTGATGGTTCTGAATGAAGGACACCATCTTTGCATCGAGGATGGCACCCTGCAAGAGATGGCAGGTCTCTGCCTGTCAAAGGATCAGCCTTCAGAGTATCGGTCCAGCCTGGAAGCAATTATTTTCTGTTTTGTAAGGGGAGGTGAGGGTCTTTTATACTAAAGTGGGCACTCCAGGGTTTCTTCTAGAATTGATATGTTTTGAAAACATTCGCTAATCCTTCGCTAATCCTTTTCTAAACAAAAATGATCATGCACAGCTGGCTGATGGCCATGGATGAAAAAAAGTAGTGACCCATATACAGAATAAATCTGCAAGGCCTGGGGACATGTTTATGCACGTCAGGTACAGGGATTACGATAGGGTACCGAGAGCCTGGTGTTGAATAGACAGAAGTAAGCTACTAGGCAAAAAAAGGTCACCTCTGTAGGACCGTTATGTCGTGTGGATGGGACAAAATGTATGTAATTGGTATGTACATGATGGGACTATCCTAAAGGACATGACAAATTGGGTGACACAATGAGTGCTGGAGGCTCATCACTAGCATTTACTTTAGAGAGAACATGTAATACCATATACTAGGGACTTACATGTAAATTAAATGTACCAATCGGCTATATGCAATTGTACTATAATTTAGGGAGAGAGCACAGGCACTTTACCACTGGTTAGCAGGGACAAACGGCACAGAGGTCTAATGTCAACAAAAACAGGTTCAGCAACAGGGGGCACAATAAAACTGGGTGTGACCCTGCAAAAAGGGGCGGGTTCAACAGTGAGCATGTGATCTGCTTACACAAAGGTAACAGTAAGATACAGGATAGCAACCAACCTGTAAGAATAGTTCATATGGTAGCTCTGGTGTGACAAAATGCCTGGTAACATACCTCAAAGGGCTTTTTTTGTAAAGAAAATCAGTTATTACTTTGTCTTTTCAACTGGGCCCATGTGATACCATATTCCAACCCTTTGATGTCTGTGCGCAAACTGTATATCCACCGCTGTTCAAAAGTGAAGAGTGCTGGAAGTCATGTCCATATTAGTGGGTTTCATTTTCTCAATGATATATAATAGCAGATCATTTTTGATGTGTCTGTTATCTAAATGTTCTTTAATCCGCTTTGTTGTCTTGTTAATATTGAGAAAGTCGATGTCAATATGAATTGCAATACATTCATGCATAAACACGAAGTCGAATGTTTCTTGACGAATTCGCCTGTTATGAACTTCACGTCAACCCCCTCTCATAAATACGTAGTCAGGCAGGCGCTGAGACCCAGGCGAGAGATCACTGATTGACAGGTCACAGGTGGGGTGGCACGTAGCTGTCAGACAAATCCGCGAACAGGAAATTTCAGATCAATCCCACAGATAGGTGCAGCGACACCACAGTGGTCCAGAGATGTTGGCCCCAGTGAAGGACACATAGCCAGACGGGTACATGCATTCCATAAACACCATAAAGCCAGATGCCACATGGAGTTAAGAAGTTAGAACACATAGCAAATCAGGACACAGCACAAACAGTACACAGAGTGATCAGACGCTCCCCATGCCCGACATCTGGACACTTTACCCCTGGCAGCATTGTGTCCATGCAAGGTCAAAGCTCATCAGGATTCCTCCTCAAAAACATGAATTTAAGGCTCCAAAGACAGTGGTTCACATTTCTTACCAAAAAAGGTTCACTGGAAATATTTTATTGCATTCAATGCATTGTATAAAAATCCATGTCAGATCAATTGTATGTTGAGACAGTCCTCAGACCCTATGCCTATAACTGTACTCCCAGCGACACTGTCCTGTATTCCCAATCACCCCTTGTCTCTTGTCTTTTCAAGGTATTTCATGTTCAAGCAACATTTTGGTGAGCCAACATCAGAGCTTCTTCGTATCTCGAACCCAACTGCAGCCAAAGGACGGAGACCCCTTCAGGACTGATTCATATTTGCACATCAATGAAGGTGAGCAGACGCTGCAATTGATTGGAAGTTATGCTTAATCTGCGGGGTGGAGGTTCGTCCTGAAGAAACCGTATCAGAGGGTAAGAGACAACATCAGAACCTGAGTAAAGCATGTGGCATATGGCAAACTAGAGAGAAGTGTAAAAAGATAACCTGAGCGCCCTGCAACAGACAGAAATCTGGCTTATTACCTATTTTATATGTCCTAACTGAGTAGTCATAAGGCGACCTCGGAGGCAGTCCTGTGGAAGTCACTTTTTTTATAGTCAGCACGCTAGGAAAGGTGAATATTTATTGCATAGCCCTTTACGGTTCTCAAGACGCTATTGTTGTGGTGGAGTTGGCACCTCAAGCTTATTTTTTAGTCTAAAAGGGTTTCTCAGTGCAACCGGTTTCTTAACACCGTTGGTATCTAAGAGGAGTGAGAGGTATTGGTTGCTTGGACCATTGAGCATGACACAGATGGTGAGCTTGGCACCTGGGTGTGATACAGGGTGTGATTTGGACATTTATAGAAAATGATTTGGACCTGGGAGATTGGGTGTAACTTGTGTTTGACTAGGAGCGGCCTTTGCTTCTTGAGTTATTCCCTCTTTTCTGTGAACTATTGTTATTATCTTTGCCCCGTAGCCAATATTGACAGACTATCAGGCTCACTTAGTAGTGTGCACCATTCAGAACTTCCCTTGGTCACAGGATAGCATGAGCTAGGAGCTGGATAAGGAATTTATGACATAGTAATCATTTTGCCACTGGGCGTGATACAGATGGTACCCTTAGCTCCAAGGTGTGCAACAGGGTGTGATTATTGATGTATTTGCACGATTACTGATGCAAGGTGTATGTGAGATGTTGTGGTGCTGTTAATTACTCCAAACTGTGCTTTGTCTTAAGTATTGTGTTTTTGTCAATGATCCAATGTTTCATAGGAAGATGCTGCTATTTCTCATAGACTATATTTGTTGCCTGGAGTCAATATAGTTCAGATACTGGTTTTATTGACAAATTGCACTTTTTCTGTGCTGTAAAACTTGTAACCCTTCATATGTATTGTTATTTGTGTTTATGAAATGTTGATGTTGATAGCACTGAGCTTGTTGTTAATTAGAAGCAGTAACCCCATGTATATTTTTCCCACAATTAGATCAAAACAATAGATTGCCTAAAAAGAAGCTAAGGTATCTTGTCCTCTAAAACTACCAAATTTTATCATGGAGATATCATTATAACAAATGCAAAGCAGGCTCTCCGCATAGGCAAAAAATCCTAATAAGGCTTGCCAAGAATGGCACACACACACAAAGGCACATACATTTCCCTGGCAAAAGGAGGGAATTTTAGACACTAACAGACTTGAGCACATGAGAACATTTATACAAACCAAATGCACAGGTCAAATGAAAGATAAGAGAGAGGCATTTATTAGAACTATGGGCCATCTTTGAGGAAACCCAGATCGACAGTCCTGCACTACAGATAGCAAACAAGGCATCAACGCCTCCCCCACTATATGCCGGTAGGGAGGTTGTCTCACCCAGTCTCCCCTCATTAGGATACTTCAATCCACCAGTTGAAGGAATCTGCGGCCCCCCACCCAACAATGAGCGGTTAGGCCCAGGTATGAGACACTAACAACTGTGGTCGTAATGGCAAAGAACTCAGTGGCACCTATGGGTGTACCACGGTAGAGGTCCAGAATAAAGCATGTAAAAGCAGGACTCGAGAAAGTAGTACAGAGAACTCTCAAAATTGGGACCTGGTTGCATTCCCTCCTCTGCTTCCAGAAGTAGATATGGCCACAGGGTCAACATAGGTCCAACATAGGTCAGTCCCGCGTCCAGTGGATGACATGCACTCCCCAACTCTCACATGTCACGTGCTGTCAGTGACACGTCAGTCTGAGGAAGAACCAACTATGACAGTTCTAGTAAATAACACGCCCTACAGCTTTCTGATTAACATTGGTTCAACGAAATCATATCTAAAAGAAGGGATCGTTCCCCTATCCAAAGACTTCATGGACATGCAGGGGGTTCTCAGGCACAGTTTTGAGGGTCTCCTTCACAAAACCAACGGCAATTGGACATGGGAGGCAGCTGTCTAAAGGGACAATTGCCATATCATCCCTCATCCACGACTAACCTCCTAGGAAGATACCTGATAGCCAAACTAAACATGACCATTCATTTCTCAAAAGATGGGACAATGACCTGCTCGATCCCTGGAGCTTCCCAGTCAAGACATATGTCCTTAAACTGCCCCAAAGCACAGAAGGGCCAATGAGTGCATCGCCCACCTACCCGATGGCAAAACGCTGTCCTCACAATTATCGTTAACACCCCAGAATTGCTGGCCCAGATTTTACAGTTGCCCAATGAATTTGAGTTCCACCGGGAGGGACATCATGACTTGGAACATCAGGAATAAGTGCTGTTCCGCTTGGAGGCCATTGAAATATGGCCTGATTCTGGGGTGTTGCTGGCCACCGACCAAGCAAACATCTTGTGGGTGGGTATCATCTTCGTTACACCCAGCCTTATTGTACGGGATGTGCCTGATGATCAACTGTTCGGTGAATGCCCGGGGGCCTCAGAGGTTGTGTTTGATGATTCAGTCAAGGTCAGGGTAGGGCTATGAATTAGGACCCGACTGTCCATGGCAGTACTGACAACACGGCAGGAGCAAGACCTGTCGACGGTACCGCCCTAATTATGGGCAAAGTGGCCATATGACGTGGTTCCATCAATACCACCGAACCCGTAAGGATAACGTTGTTGGAAGGGGCCATCCTTCCCTGGGTGCGCCAGTACCCACTTTCCAAGGAGGATGAAGCTGGTATAGCGTCCACAATCTGGGCACTGATTGATCAGGGGGTTCTCCACATTGGAGTATCTCCCTGCAATAAGCCATTCTTCCTGGTCAAAAGGAGCAAGGGGGCTACACCACTCAATGACATTGTGGTCCCAGACTTCCCATGGTGCCAAACCCCTTCATCATTCTAACTAATATACCTGCAACGCGAGCCACTTGTCCATGATAGACATTAAAATGCGCTCTTTAGCATCCTGCTGCACCCCGACAGTCAGTACCGGACCGCGTTCACATTTCGATGGGTCCAGCTTCTGTACCAGAGCCTACCACAGGGGTATTATGAATCCTCCAGTATGTTCAATAGAAGACTGAGGAAGGGTCTCATTAACTTCGTATCAAACAGCACTCTGAAACAGTACTTGGACGGAATTTTGATATGCTGCCTAACTGAAGACCTTTGTCATCAAGGTATGACAGCCCTCCTCACTGCACTTGCAGAGAGAGGGTACAAAGTAGGGAAGGGAAAGATGCAGTTTGGGCAACAGCAGGTTAATAATCTGGGCCAAATATTCTCAGTGGCCGATCGAGGGGTCACACCGGAATGCATAAACTCCATAAGGGCTATGCCACCACCCCAAACAAAAAGAGGTTTCCTAAAGCTTTTTAGGATTGTGTAATTATGTCCGCAGTGGGTCATTGACTACAGCACTCTCATCGCCCCTCTACTCAAGACCATAGAAAATTAAAAAGCCAGCCACAAAAAACTGACGTGGACTCCTAGAATTCACAATACTTTCTATGAATTCAAGGAGCTCCCCTGTAAGGAACCCAGACTATAAGAAGGAATTCATCTTATTCAGCCACAGTGATGGACGAGTAATGTTAGCAGTTCTGACACAGATGTATCCCTATGGGCACAAACCCCTTGCCTACTACGGTGGGCATTTAGAATTAGTCAAGCACAGTCATTTTCCATGTGAGCAAGCGCTTTCAGCTGCAGTCTTTGCTGTCTACGGAAGCACCTCCATTGTAATGGGGGCACCACTGACACTCTATGCAGAACATTCAGTGTTTGCAGTAAGACAAAAAGAGCAAAATTACGCTAACTACACAACTGGTCTCGGGCTACAAGCTGATGCTCTCCAGACCATCACCTTCCTAGCTCACAAGGTTCAGGTGGGAGAGGATATCCATGATTGTGCAACATACAACCCGATGGGATCCGCCAGGCAGAAGATGACCCCATCCTAGACAGTGCGGCACTGTTCATTGACGGTTCCTCCATGATAGACCAAGAAACAGGGGTAACTGTAAGACACACAGGGGCGGCAGTAGTAATGGCTCATTGCCATGCCCTCTCAAAAATGCTGCAAGTCACCACACAGCTAACTCTCCACCCCCACTTTTCAGCACAAGCAGCTGAGCTGACAGCACTAATCGAAGCCCTCACCCAAAGCGTGGGGAAAACTGTAACAATTTACTCAGCCTATGTCACCACCACAGTGCATCCTAGTATAGGAAGTTGGAAAGGGCAAGGGTTCCTGAAATCAGACAGTAGACCAGTCATAGGACAGGTATCAACGGTGGTGTCCCTGAGTCCAATTGAATAGTAGTGGTAATTGACAAGGGTTGTGTCATACATTTGTTATGCTGGCCATAATAGTTATTTGTTTAAACATGATTTCTTTGATTTAAATGTATTGCATGTTTCTTAAATAAGGGAGAAGTGCTTTTTAATGTATTTAGAGTGTAACATTTTATGTGATTTGAGCTTTTGTATACTGGTACGACAACGAAAAAATTCTTTTTTTCAAGAAATAAAATGTAATAATCACACATTGAATAAAAAATATTTGAATGGATTACTGACTATTGTGTTTGAAGTAATTGGGTCAAGGGAATTGTTTCTTGTTTTTGGTAGGAGTACCTCATTTCCCTTGATAATGACAAGGGGTCCCTCTCTTTCATTGTCACCACTTCAAGCATCCTTATAGCCACCACAATCAGAATTAAAAAATAGAAAATAAGCTACTCAAGAAGATTCTCGTGAACGAACCCATTGAGTATTAAAAGGAAGTCTTATTTTTTAGACTACGAGCTGAGTAAACTGTTTGTGACTAAAATAGTTATTGTGTCTAGGGTAGCTTAATAAGGCATGCACAGGGGGAAATAAGATATAATGTAAATAAAGTCAGACCCACGAGAGGTGAAGGGGCAGCTCAGTTACGTTAAATGGTTAAACTTTTAATAGAATTATAGATGGGCAACCGTGAATAGCAGGGACGTTTTTCACCGACAATCTTTCTGATAATCAGTCCTATGTTTATACTGCCTGCTGCTTGTGAGGAACAGGTTTCTAAGTGCTGTAATTTTGTGAAATGTTGTAATGTAAGCAAAACCCGACATGTGCTGATAGACGAGATGTTTACTTTTCCATTGTAAAGTTAATGAAAGTCATACAATAAAGATTTGAAATGGACTATCAATACAAGTATTAGTGCAACTAATCAAAGAAAGCAAATAAGCTCTGTCAGTTCACTAACATTAACATAAACAAAAAGTTCCTTAAATTACATTCCACCTGCTCCAAATTAGAAACATTATTAAAAATACTGCTTTCAGTGATGCTGTGCAACATAGCAAATTGTGGGGGTGTGGCTAAATAGCAGGATCCTATAATAGCACCACACTCCTTACAAAGGGAAACATGTGCCCAATATATTGTAATAGTGTTTAATGACCTAACCTCATTCATAGGTACTTCCATATCTGTACTGAACATCTCAGCGTGATTGATGGAACTTGCTGCTACAGAGTGATCGGTGGGACCTGTTGCTACAGTGTGATTGGTGGGGGGTGTGATCGATGGAACCTGCTGCTTTAGTGTGATTGATGGGACTTGCTGCTACAGTCTGATCGGTGGGATCTGCTGCTACAGTCTGATGGTGGACCTGCTGCTACAGTGTGATTGATGGGACTTGCTGCTACGGTGTAATCGGTGGGACCTGCTGCTAAAGTGTGATCGGTGGAATCTGCTGCTACAGTATGATTGGTAGGGCCTGCTGCTACAGGGTAATCAGTGGGACCTTTTTGCTACAGTGTGATTGGTGGGGAGTGTGATCGATGGAACCTGCTGCTGCAGTTTGATTGATGGGACTCGCTGCTATAGTGTGATTGGTAGGGCCTGCTGCTACAGTGTGATCAGTGGGACCTGCTGCTCAGTGTGATTGGTAGGGCTGCTGCTACAGTGTCATTGGTGGGACCTGCTGCTACAGTGTCATTGGGAAAGCCTGCTGCTACAGTGTGATCGGTGGGACCAGCTGCTACAGTGTGAAGGTGGGACCTGCTGCTATAGTTTGATTACTGGGACTTGCTGCTACAGTGTGATGGTGGGACCTGCTGCTACAGTGTGATTGGTGGGTCCTGCTGCTACAGTGCGATGGTGTGACCTCCTGCTACAGTGTAATTGGTGGGACCTGCTGCTACAGTGCGATGGTGTGACCTGCTGCTACAGTGCGATAGTGTGACCTGCTGCTACACTGTGATGCTGGGACCTGCTGCTACAGTGCGATGATGTGACCGCGGCTACAGTGTGATGGTGAGACTTGCTGCTACAGTGTGATTGCTGGCAGTGTGATCGATGGAACCTGCTGCTACAGTGTGCTCGGTGGGACCTGCTGCTACAGTGCCATTGGTGAGGCCTGCTGCTACAGTGTGATTGGTGGGACTTGCTGCTACAGTGTGATCAGTGGGACCTGCTGCTACAGTGTGATTGGTGGGACTTGCTGCTACAGTGTGATCGGTGGGACCGGCTGCTACAGTGCCATTGGTGAGGCCTGCTGCTACAGTGTGATTGGTGAGACTTGCTGCTACAGTGTGATCAGTGGGACCTGCTGCTACAGTGTGATTGGTGGGACTTGCTGCTGCAGTTTGATTGATGGGACTTGCTGCTACAGTGTGATCATTGGGACCTGCTGCTACAGTGTTATCAGTGTGACCTGCTGATACAGTTTGATCGATGGAACCTGCTGCTACAGTGCGATGGTGTGACCTGCTGCTACAGTATGATGGTGTGACTTGCTGCTACAGTGTGATTGTTGGCAGTGTGATCGATGGAACCTGTTGCTACAATGTGATTGTTGGGATCTGCTGCTACAGTGTGATTACTGTGACTTGCTGCCACAGTTTGATGGTGGGACCTGCTGCTACAGTGATAGTAATATTTTGTATATACCCTTTCTCTAGGTATGTGCGACCACCATAGGAGTTCTGTAAAACACTTTCCAACAACAATGCAAAGCTTTTGTCCATGGTTATCACATAGAGGTCTGAGTCAAAGGCAATCTATACCTTTGACAAAAAACTAATAGTAAGATATCTATTTGCATATTCTGTCGTAATTTGACAGCACCTGAGTTAGCGTTTAGCTCAGCTACACAATCTTTTCTATTAACTTGACCAAAACATACGGGAGCCATTTTGAATCCTTGGGCTTCCATTTTGTATGAACATGCTGCCTCGTGGGCAGCATGCCCTTTTGTCCTTTCTCGATACCAATGACCGTTTGCCTTGCCCAGCAACAGGCTATTTTTAGTGCTGGTCAAGCACGCATGCGCATTACGCACCGACTGGTCATCTCTTAGGAATGTCCTCCCAAACTGACCAGTGCTACTTAACTCCTCCCACATGTTGGCTGTGTTCCAAAAATGACCTTATATGTACCTAAAAGTTGCGTAAAAGTGTAACGCCTACCTTTTTATTGCTATTAAATTGTATAAAAGAGGTCGCGCACCGATGTTCGGTGTGATACTTCTTGCATTACCGAAGGGTGCTGTAGGAATGTACCACCACCCCATGGGGTCCTAATAAACTTGTCTCTTTGCATTTTCAGTTTCCGTGCCAATTTCCGTCTATGGTGTCTGAGTGTTTTTGCAGAGTATGTAGGCCTGACAGAACCCGATACCTCAATTGGCGACCACGAAGGGACTCATCGGCGACTCGGATGCCCAAAGGAGAGGTCACGACGAAGGATTGGAAACTCGCCATGGACGCGTACGCTGCCACTGAGTGACCCGAGTCTCCGCACCCACGGTGTTTTTCCCTTCCTTCTGATCTGACCTTCCAGGTGGCGCCGGTCTTCGACTGAGATCCTGATCGGTTGGGTTGTCGTGTACTGCCCGTTTTGGCTGATTCGGCTACGGAACTTGGCAGTTGGAAATCTGGACACTTTTGAAGATATGTGGTAAGCTTATGTTTGGTAAGGTAGTCTACTGACACTTACTGTGGCTTTTTGAATTTGAATTTGAATTTGAATTTGTATGAGTTAGCTAACGTTTGGACCTATGATTTGAATTATATGTGGAGTGCACCTCACATAGGCAGGCATGTAGGGATATTTCTCTGATTTTGAATTTGTTTGAACGGCACATCGTGAGTAAGTACCTCTTAAGTGCCATTTGTTGTCATATCACGTTTCTGTGATATTTTTGAACATGCCTGTTTTCAGCACACTCCGAGGAATGTGCTGTTTTGGAAATGGTACCAGTTATCGATTAAATGAATCGCAGCCGGCTCCCCCAGAGGGGACTCCTAACCGTGAAATGTACATTAAATTTGGCCTTCCTCCCATAATGTATAGCACGTTATGGCATAAATATACGAAATCTGATCGTGAATTGCAATGGCCACTACATGGGTCATTTGACTTGCGAAAAGTCCAGTATGTAGAACAATGTTTGTTCCAGCGCAGGTCTAGACAGGACATGTTTGATTGTGTACGTATGTGGGAGAAAGCGGTGCGTGAATGAATGAAGCATGAAGAAGCCTTGGCGGACAAAGAGCAGCGCAAGGCTGCTCGGGATAAAGCTTTACAGCTACAGGAGAAGGAATTGCAGGAACAGAAAGAGAAAGAGAGTCGAGAACGCAATTTACAAGTTAATGGTCAGTTCCCTATTAGACGTTCTCTCTATCCTGTCCTTACTAATGAATTAGATGATTTTTCATTGTTAGATCGCTGCCCGCCTCCGTATGTTCAGCCTACGGCTCCGGATGAGAAATCGGACGAGGATAATCAGGATAAACAGCGTACCAGGTTACCGGCCGAGCGTATGACGGAATTGCGTTCGTTTGCTCATAAACTTAACAGGAATACTATAACTGTTCCAGAGGTTGATGATTTTATGAGTCAGTGGTCTGACAAGGAACGATTGTATTTTTTAGATCATTTTGCAGATGAAGTTGTTGAGCGGTTTAGAAAACACTCTCCTGAGTTGGAACCTAAAGATATATCAGTTGGTCGTGAGAATTTTCGTAAAAGTATTTTTGCTCTTGCAGATGCGGACGAATTCTTCCGGCGGTTGATTCAGTTACGAGATGAGGCGACACGATTGCGAACGGCGAAAAAGGCATCGGAGCAATCAGCGTCCGGATCGACCGGGAACTTCTCGAGTGTGCCCTATCTATGGATCAGATAAGAGTGTTGCGATTAATGTTATGCCTATGCGGGAAGCCGCGCCTTTGTATGTTCCTCCCAAAGGGGACAGTACTGATGATGATAAAACGTCTAAAGATTCAAGGGGCTATTTTGTGTACAATTGGGTTTATACGCCATGGAATAGAGAAGATGTTATGGCACTTAAGAATGCTCTGCCTGATCCCCGTAAAAATCCAGCAGCTTTCTATGAAGGAGTGGAGGGCGCTATTTCTTCATGTATTATGACATTAGTGGATATTGATCTTTTCTTTGGGTTGATATTGCCTCCTGATATGTGGAGAGCGATTCGTAAGTTTGATGATCGTGCGATATTAGGTGCAGATTGGAAGGAGATAGTGAGAGCTGACCTAGATAGGGAACCTGCATGTAAGCCGTGCCAGTTAATTTTAGACTTACCGACGGCTATCCTGGCAAAATTAAAAACGCTTGTACCCCCTAAGAAAATAGATTGGACAGTGTTAGCGTCTTGTAAGCAGAAGTCAGACAAATCGGTTTCTGATTTCTTCTCACGTTTTGAGGAAGCATTCCATGATTACAGTGGACAATCATTAGCAGAGGACACGGGCAGGCACTTATTCGTAGACAAGTATGTGGCTAATCTCCTACCGGAAATTGCAAAGCGATTAAAGGCTAGTGAAAGTTCATGGACCACGGCAACGCCTGCCTCCTTATTAACTATGGCTCAGTATTATGAACGTCAGGAACTAGAGGCTAAAGAAAGTAGTGATAAGAAAGTGAAGGACTTAAAGACGAAAGTGATGTTGGCACAGGTTTGTGCTACGCAATCGAGAGGGAACGATAGGGGTAGACGAGGATCGTACGTTACGTCTCCCCCTTGTTCCGACATATCTGAGGATCAGTGTGCATACTGTAAGCAGTTTGGACATTGGCTCGCAGATTGTCCGGTACTTCGTGAACAGCGTAGTCAGAGGGGTCGAGGAAGTGGAAGGTCACGGAATAGTTATTCAGGACCAAGAGGTGGAGCGAATGATCGTGGAAGGTTTGAAGAGAGGGGTCGTGGTCAGGTTGAACATAATACTTTTGATCGACGGAATCAATATCAGGTAGCTGAAGGAGAGCATATTGAGTCACAGGATAATAGATATGCCTAGGATTGCGTAGGATGGGGTGTGGAATCGGTTGAGGTACCAGTCGATCAGAGGGGTCCATATATATCAGCGCATGTTTTGGGTTCTACTGATCAGTTTCTGGTTGACACAGGAGCTACTCGTAGCGCTCTGTCCAAACACTTGGTTCCAAGGGCTCCCCTGTTTGGCGAAATAATTACAGCAATAGGGTTCGACGGAACACCTTCTCTAAGCCCACTGTCTCAACCTCTTACCTTTCATGTTGACAAATTCACTGCCCCATGTCCTTTTCTATTATCCCCAAATACACCAGATAATATTATGGGACTTGATATGCTAAAGCATTTCCGTGCAACAATACGCTGTGCCCCCGAAGGGGTGCGGGTTATTTTGAATGAAAACTACCCAGAAATTGAGAGATTGTGCCCCATGCAAGAGTCCGATGCATTAGCTTCCCTTCCAAGCACGTTATGGGCCATTTCTGATACTGATGTGGTTAAAATGACCATTCCACCTGTGCACATTACTGTGAAGGAGGGAGCGAAGTTACCTTGTGTTCCCCAGTACAAGATCTCTAGAGAAGGCGAACTGGCTTTGACACATATTGTGAATGATTTGATAATGGCAGGGGTGGTGGAGGAAGTTCCCTACAATGTTTGCAACAGTCCAATTTTGCCGATTCTGAAGAAAGATACAGACTCCAAGGTTTATCGTTTCATCATTGATTTGAGAGAAATTAATAAGATAGTTGTACCCCAGTACCCAGTAGTGTCAGATATCACCACGTTACTTTCTCTGGTTCCACCCACAGCTACTACATTTACAGTGATCGATTTGAAAAATGCTTTCTTTTCGATTCCTATTCATCCTGATAGCCGATATTTGTTCGGTTTTACATTAAATAATAAATCCTGTAGATTTTGTCGAGTTCCTCAAGGTTACACAGAAAGTCCTAGCATTTACAGTCAGGCTTTGAAAAGACAGCTTGATTCTTTTGATTTGCAGTCTGGGGTGGCGCTTATCCAATATGTTGATGACATCTTGCTTGCAGCAGATACACAGGAACAATGCGAGGAGAGTACGCTCTCCCTGCTTTCTTTTCTTGCTGACCATAATCACAAGGTTTCACGGAAAAAGCTGCAATACTGTAGACCAAAGGTGACATATATTGGTCATCTTTTGTCTAAGGAGGGACGTGCATTAACATCGGACCGAATTCAAGCAATTTTAGATACACCAGTCCCTTGCACACAGAAGGATGTTCGTGCTTTCATAGGTTTGACGTCCTTTTGCAGGCAATGGATACTAGGATTTTCATACATTGTAAAACCTTTGTTAGCATTGCTGTCCAACACTGCACCAACCCCCCTTGAATGGACGGATGATTGCCAGAATGCTTTTGAACAATTGAGACAAGCTCTTTGCTCAGCACCAGTGTTAGGTACACCAGATTATACAAAGCTCTTTACACTGTACGTGCATGAGAAGGATGGATGTGCATTGTCAGTCTTAGTACAGTTACACGGAGACAAACAGAGACCATGTGCATATTTTTCAGCGGTACTCAACCCTGTGGCTCGAGGACTGCCTGGATGCCTTCGAGCAGTTGCAGCAACAGCAGTGGCTATACGGCAGAGTGAGGGAATAGTTTTATCGCACAAGTTGTTGGTGTTAGTTCCCCATGCAGTAGATGCGCTATTGAACCAAACAAAAACGCAGCATTTAACCAGTGCCCGTTTAACGGGATACGAGTTAACGCTGCTGGCGCCACACATTACATTGAAGAGGTGCGCCACTCTGAACCCCGCCACTTTATTGCCATATCCTGTTACTGAGACCCAGGAAGAAGAACAACATGATTGTGTTTTTCTGACTGATGAACAATCAAAGGGTCGTGTCGATTTACAGGATACACCACTTCCAGATGTAGACGGGGAACTGTGGGTTGATGTATCGTGTGTGAGATTGCCAGATGGTACAGCTTCCGCGGCCTATGCGATCACGACACTTAAGACGGTGGTAGAAACAGCACGGATACCGCAGAGATCGGCTCAAGCAGCTGAATTAATAGCCTTAACGAAAGCATGTGAGCTAAGTGCTGGATTATGTGTGAATATCTATACCGATAGTCGTAATGCCTTTGGAGTAGTGCATGATTTTGGCCTACTCTGGAGGGAACGAGGGTTTATGACTTCACATGGAACACACATTATGTACGGAGAGTTGGTATGTGATCTCCTGAATGCACTATTATGCCCGAGGAAGGTGGCGATAATAAAATGTAGTGCACATAAAAAGGTGACAGACAAAATAGGGCAAGGAAACGCTTTTGCAGACCGCATAGCGAGAGAAACTGCCATGTTGCAAAATGACTCCCCTATGTATGTGGTGAGATCGCAAGCCGAGCGATGGCATGATGCTAGAGAGGAAGTTTTAGACATACAGAAATCAGCGTCTGAAGCGGAGCTTGCAGCATGGGCAATAGAGGGAGTGTTGGATGATGAGGGTTGCTGGAGAAGCAAAGACATGAAGAGATGGAAATTACCTGCTGCTTATTTGCAAGCAATGGTTCAGATGGCACATGGGCTGGCACATATTGGAGCTCTTGCAATTACTAAATTGCTTACGCGAGTTTGGGAGCATCCTGAGATTACCAGCACGGCTAGGAGAGTAGTGCAGACCTGTTTGATATGCTTACAGTACAATCCTGCTAAAGGGACCTCTACTCCTAAAGGAGGTTTTGTTCCACCTACTGCACCATTCGAAGTACTGCAAATGGATTACATCCAGCTGGAGCACTGTAATAACCTCAAGTATGTCCTAGTGGTGGTGTGTGCTTTCAGTAAATGGGTTGAAGCCTACCCCACGAAGGATAATACAGCACTAACAACAGCTAAGGTGTTACTCAAGGAGTACTTCCCACGTTATGGTGTTTGTAAATTTTTGTGGAATGATAATGGTCCTCATTTCGTTGGGAAAATAGTGGAGCACGTCCTGAAAGGATTGGGAATACGACAAAAGTTCCATGCTGTATTTCACCCGCAGTCAGCAGGTCTAGTAGAAAGGTATAATGCGACTCTGAAGCTGAAGCTAGCAAAGATCGTGGCATCCACGTCTTTGAAATGGCCGGATGCGTTGCCATTGGCATTGTTGTCTATTAGATCAGTGCCACACTCTCGAACTGGCCTCACACCCTATGAGGTGGTGTTTGGAAGGCCGATGAATATTTGGGGAGTTCCAAAGCCTCGCTTGATACATGATGTGCCTTGTATAATGATGAACGATTATTTGGCACGATTAACAAATGATTTATCTTCTATTCATCAACAGGTTCGAGAAGCGCTCCCCGACCATTCCATTGGAGAGGCTCACAATCTTCATCCTGGCGATTTTGTGATGATCAAGGTGTTTGAGAGATCCAGCAGCTTGGAGCCGAGGTGGCGTGGCCCTGAGCAAGTGCTGCTGGCAACGCGGACAGCTGTGAGGGTCACGAACAAGAAAAGGTGGATACATTCAACGCACTGCCGACGTGTCTCTCCAGATCTGGTGAATACTACTGTACTGTCCGACTACAGAGACAACTTGGATGCGGAGAAGAGCCCAGCTGTTACGCCTCACGAGTCGGAGGGAGCCTTCCCGGACCACACTGTTTCTGGTGGAGTGAAGTACAATCTGCGGTCAAGGGGATATTTTTCATGACTGGTTGGTTACCGTGCTGAGGTTTGTGAAACGGAAGCCGGGAATATCAAGGGGGGGGATCAGTTCTGGCCAGTGTAGCCACACCCGTCTTGAATCTCGGAGAAAAACTCAACGGCAGCCTCGGTTCTCAGCACCATATTTTTATTTTTTAGTTTGCTTTCTTGAGACTTCTGTTCACTGTACCATGGCACCTATGACACTGAGAAATAGAAGACTTTTGGGTGCGGTTCTTTTCGTTGCGACAATAGTGGTGATAGCAGTAATAGCTTGGACTACGGAAAGATTATTTCCTGCACGGGACTATTTACTGCCTACCACTCCAATTCCATCTGAACATTTTCATTTTACTTTGCCCTATCACGAAGAAAGACATAGGCAAACCTATTTGAATAATAGTTTCATTCAGATATTGCATCACACGCACAATATGACCAACACGTCCAACTGTTGGGTATGTGGGATGTTACCTGGGCATCAGAAGAAGGGAGGAACCCCACTTATTCCTCTACCGTTTTCCCATAATGGTTCCTGTAAATGTGTATGTATGTATGTAATGTAAATGTATAGGCATTTATATAGCGCACTACTTACCCGTAGGGTCCCAAGGCGCTTCGACCGCTGCGAAACCCTTCCTGGCTTCCCTGAGAGATGGTCCCTTAATGGGTATCTCCAGGGTGAGACCAGGCATCCCCGGCGGTCTGGTGGGGCCGTTAGTGAAGATGAGGCAAGCTAATGCCCAGAGTTGCCGAGTGTGAACGCTGATCAGAGTGGGCACCGAGGCGAGAGAATTATCGAGTCCGCTGACCCTGGTCCAGAAACCTGCCGCGCCGGGAATCGAACCCTGGTCCCGGGCCGTCCTCTGCTCTCGGGTCTGCCGCCTCTAACCAGTGAGCCACACTACTTCACAATGCTTGGTACACTCTTCTTTTCACTTTACGATGGCCAACAAAAGGTGGACTACTCTTCCGGCTAAACAAAGTCTGCTATAATGATCGAGATGGCTATCCACAAGCAGAAGGAACTAAGTTCGAGTGGGAAGAATATCGACCGGACAATGTATCTGCACCTCGCATCTTTACTAATCAGAGACTTACAAATATGTCCAGTTTACATGTTATTACCGTCATTGACACGAAAGCAGATCTCTGTATTAGGAATAAGGGAACCATTCCGGTGGGGAGAAGTGAATGCAATATTACTCTTGCTTTTGATACTCCCAACGGTATTTCATTTGTGGCCTCACGAAACACTTATTTTATCTGTGGTAATAAAGGTTATCATCGTCTTCCTCTTGGATGGTTAGGCACATGTTACATATCCTTTGTATTACCCCCTGTGTTTATTGCCCCACCTATGTATCATAATGATTTTGTATTATATCATGATTTTATTTTGAATAGAGTTAAGAAAACATTGGACATTGATGGGGTTGATCAAACAGACACCTCCCTACAACAATATATGGATTTTAATTTAGGGTTATTTTCTTTTGTGGGCGCTGCTTTAAATAGCAGGAAAATTAGGTGGTTAACACGTGTTGTGGAGGCAGTTGCTAATGAAACTGTTTCTGCTTTAGGGAATATAACTGAAGAGCTCCAGATTACTAGAATTGTGACGCTTCAGAACCGGATGGTTCTGGATGTAGTGTTAGCCGACCGTGGGGGTGCATGCCGCATCATCGGTAGTAGTTGCTGCGTGTATGTGCCTGATAATTCGCCTTCTGTGTATGATGCTATTTCTAAAATGCACAAAATTGCCTCTGAAATTCACACTGATAATGGTACCTGGACTTTTTCAGGTTGGTTTTGGACTTTGCTCAGTACATGGGGTTGGAAACTGTTAACGGTTCTATGTGTGATTATTGGGATATTCTTCTTTTGCTGTCTATGTATTCAATGTGGACCTGCTCTATGTTCTGTATGTATTACGGCCTGTATCCCATCCAAACGAGCTATTGCTAAAAATGTACAAATGAGTAATATTGAAGTGAGGCGGATCATGATGATAGATGTCGAGGATGAACATCCGGATTATTTCCATTATGAGGTAGCTTCAGCTAAACGCTAAAAGGGCCGTCTGTCGTAATTTGGCAGCACCTGAGTTAGCGTTTAGCTCAGCTACACGATCTTTTCTATTAACTTGACCAAAACATACGGGAGCCATTTTGAATCCTTTGGCTTCCATTTTGTATGAACATGCTGCCTCGTGGTCAGCATGCCCTTTTGTCCTTTCTCGATACCAATGACCGTTTGCCTTGCCCAGCAACAGGCTATTTTTTGTGCTGGTCAAGCACGCATGCGCATTACGCACCGACTGGTCATCTCTTAGGAATGTCCTCCCAAACTGACCAGTGCTACTTAACTCCTCCCACATGTTGGCTGTGTTCCAAAAATGACCTTATATGTACCTAAAAGTTGCGCAAAAGTGTAACGCCTACCTTTTTATTGCTATTAAATTGTATAAAAGAGGTCGCGCACCGATGTTCGGTGTGATACTTCTTGCATTACCGAAGGGTGCTGTAGGAATGTACCACCACCCCATGGGGTCCTAATAAACTTGTCTCTTTGCATTTTCAGTTTCCGTGCCAATTTCCGTCTATGGTGTCTGAGTGTTTTTGCAGAGTATGTAGGCCTGACAGAACCCGATACCTCAAAGCATCTAAATATATTTGGGCCCTGGCTAGCAAGAAAGGAGCAATTGAGCGACTGTCTCAGTGGGGAAGTCCAACTAGATTTTACTTCTAGTTGCAGTCTTAATATTTCAAATGGACTTCTATTTCCTAGCCCAGTAGTTTAATTCAAACACCTCCTCAAATGTAACAAGTGAAGTAGATTTAAATGGGACTCATACATTGCTTCCTATAGGGGAATAGGGACTGTCTAATCCAGATCACCCATGTGAGTGGACGTGGTGAAGACAAAGCCCCCCGCAAGCTGTGGACCCCATTACTATTGATTGTCAAATAATACACCCAAACAATTGCATTGCTTGCCGTCTGTGGCCCAGAACCACCAATCCATCAATATACAAATGGGCCTTACACTTATTTCTCCCAGATATCATCCCCTGAGTTTGCTCATGGTTGATCTTGAGGAAAGTTTTCTCAGCATATTTGTTCTGATGCATCCAGAAGCAACAGGAAGGTTATGAGTGGTAAACAAATATCATCACACCTTCACACTTTTCTGGGATATCTTGGTGCTGAATAGCAGATGTTACATTTTACCCAACTGAAAAGTACACAGTTTATTGACTTCAGCAGGATGAAAGGTTGAATGGGCCTGCCAAGATATGAACCTGTGACCATCAGGTCTAACACAGGAACCAGTCGATTAATTTGTCCACTAGGCCACCAGACCAAGAAACCAGGAGCATAGCTATCAGTGGCGCATCCGGTGCACTGGCACCAGGCCCAGAGGTAAGAGAGGGGCTCTGCTTTCCATGCACCGGCTGCAAATATTTTACAGAGCCTTTCTGTGACCTAGCTTTCTGTTTATATGTCATTTCGAAGAGGGAGGGGGGGTAGAGGAAGAGGCAGGAATGGAGAACAGAGCTGGAAGGGATAAAAGAAAATGAAATGGTTAAAGGTAGAAATGAGAGGAGAAGAGTAAAACATGGAGGAATAGGAGCTTGTGATTATGATGAGAGTGACATGCACATGAGATAAGGATTTGCAAAAAAGCCAGGGAAGAGAAAGTGCCAAAAATAAGAATGTATGGAAGAGAGGAAGGAGATGAGTTGAGTGAGAGAAAGAAGAAGGGAAGAGAGAGACAGGAGAAGGGGATAGTAGAATATTCTATTCTGTTCTATTCTATTCAGCACTTATAAAAAGTGCATAGCTACCCTTAGGCATCCGAGTGTTGATAGTGTGGCACAGACCGGATAAATTAGGGTTACATGGATCTGTTCTGGAAAAGTCAGGTCTTTAATAGTTTGCAGAAAAGAAGTTCAAATTTAGCTGATCTCAGAGAATGTGGAAGGCTATTTTATAATTTTGCTGCATTGTAGGCAAAGGAGCGCACTCCGCATTTTAACTTTCTGACCCTAGGATTACGGCTAGGTGGGCCATGGAGGAGCATAAAGTTCTCCTGGGGAGTTACGGGGATACCAAAGTGCTGGAGATCAGAGGCCCTTTGTCAAGGAGTGTCCTATGGGTGATACAGAGTGATTTAAACTTAATCCTCTCAGCCGCTAGAAGCCAATGGAGAGCAGCAAGAGCTAGCTGGACATATTGATGTCTAGGTAGATTGCATGAAGTCCGAGTGGCAGAATTCCGTATCACCTGTAGTTTTCCAATTGTGGCCTTTGGGTCTCCCAAGTAAAGGGAACTTCCGTAGTCCAGGCGTGAAAGAATAATAGCCTGTACCATCAGCCCCTATGAAGTGGGACCATGGAGGTGGACAATTTTTCAGAGCATTCTCAGTAGACCAAAACATAAGGCAGAGAGCTTTACTTCTTGGTTGTTAAAGTTCAGGGATATGTTCAGCCACTTTCCTAGGCTCTTTATGGCAGTTTTGGAGTTTGAAGGGTGGCCTAAACAGCTTGGTCAGCTCACATTACATGGGGAAGTCAAGTATCATGAACCCCATTTAGTTTAAGGCAGGAGCTGTTCATCGAACCTGCAATGTTCTCTAGGCAGGGGCCGAGTGCCAAGGCCAGGGAGTTATGGCTTTGATTGAGAGAAAAGACCAGTTGAATGTCATCTGCATAAGATACTATCGATATCCCAAAGGTAAGGACGATATCTGCAAGTGGCCTCATTCAAACATTAAATAGAGTAGGGCTCAGAGATGAGCCCTGAGATACTCCGCATGCTAAGGGGAAAATATCTGACGTACCGCCTCCGTCAAAAACCTGGAAGGACCTGCTTTCCAGGAAGGACATCAGCAAAGAAAGACCTAGTCCTGAGATTCCAGCAGCGGCTTTTTAATTAGAGCGTGGGGGCTCTGCCCCCTATTTTATGCCTCCTTTATCTTTAAATGAAATAAACTGAACCTATCACTACAATTGTGCTTTGCAGCTTGGAACTCTGACTCTCATTCTGCGTGGGAGTCAAACAGAGCCACATCACTGACAGACACATGCACTGCTGCGCATGTGCCATGTCCCACATTTTACAAGGCTTGCCTACTTTCAGCCCTAGCTTCAGTAGAATACCAGAGTGTAGGGCCACACCTCCCTGTGATGTGTTCCACCCTCGCTGCGCTTCCCTAGGCTGTGTGTCAATCACCAAAGGTGCCCCTTTCCCAGCTTGCAACAGGGTGGGGGTGGATCAACAAGCCTCATTGAATCCACCCCACCCTGTGATGAATTGGGGAGGGAAAGGTAAGGCAGGATTGGAGGCATAAATGTTTGTCAGTGTTCATGTGAAAGGCATCACAATTGACGCCAGATCACATGTTGTAAACAAGTAGAACACAAAGAACATGCTTGAGGTTAGCAAAACTTGCACACTGCATCCGAACATCAGAGTCATTATCAATGGTGGTTTACCCTGACTGACAGGCCTGGAATGACACACGTCAGGCAGAGGTTCCACAGAGACTGCCATGTGCTCAGAGCAGTGGGGATTATTATTTTACGAAAGTCAGACACAGATTTGACAGTGCACAGTCTGCTGTCTCTGACCTGCTGCTGGTCTGTGCTTGACGATGACTGAGTGCAAGTAGAAGTATGGATAGTAAAACATAGATTGAGAACCAAGTTAATGTTGCTAGTTCGGAATGGAGAACTAAACAATTGTTTTGCCTGTATTAGGATTATATGGTCAATCATTATATCAGACAGAGGCAATTTATATCAGAATACTTTGAACTTTAAAATCAAAAGCAATCTGTCTCTGTCTGATATGTGCAACTTGTAAAAAGAACAATTTTATTTATTTTTATTTATTTATAAAGTTTTATATAGCGCGGACATGACCCACGGGGGTATCAGAGCGCTTTACAGTACATGATTATCACAAGTTGTACATACAATCGGGAACCGCATATAATACAATACAGATGAGGTAGACATTGCTGTTTGATTAAAAGCAAAGGCAAGTAGGCTTCTGGGAGTTAAAGGTTTAAGATGACAATTTGTTCATGAGAAACATTTTCGCTTCCTTTTTGAAGGTGGTAAAAGAAGGGATTCTGCGTAAGTCTGGGGGAAGATTGTTTCAAATCTTCGGTGCGATACCTGAGAAAGCTCTGCATCCAGTTCTCTTTCTGCGGAAGGATTGAGGTTTTAGTAGTAGTGCGCTTGCGCTTCGTAAATGTCTGCCACCGTTCTAGCTTTTGTGCTAAATAGCTGGGGGTGTTGCTATGTAAGGCTTTACGTTTCATGCAGGCGATCTTTAGTTGTGTCCTCGACTCGTAAGGTAGCCAGTTCAAAGCCTTAAGGGCCGGGGTGATGTGGTTATTTCTTTTTATTCCAGAGACCAGCCTGGCCGCAGTGTTAAGTGATGCCCTGAACGGTGCTAGTTTGTATTTAGGAAGACCGCAAAGAGTGGTGCTTCCGTAGTCTAGTCTTGGTAGTACTAGGGCTTGGACCGCCATTTTTAGATCAGACTGTGGGAGGAAGGATTTAAGTTTCCTTAAGATACTCAGCTGAAAGTTGGCTCCTTTGGTAGTATTGTAGATTTGTTCCTGCATATTTAAATGTTTGTCGATGGTGACTCCCAGGGATTTCGCGGAGTCAATGGTGTGGGGGGCGCAATCAAAGGAAGTAAGATGCTTAAGCCATAAGTCTATCTTGGGTGCATGATTGGGAAGGGAGATGAGGAGGAACTCAGTTTTTTTGGTGTTAAGCATGAGGTGGGTGCCATTGAGCCAACTTTGGGTATTACGAAGAATGGCGTTGAGGGAGATGAAGTCATCTGGTGAGGAGATTTTCAAATAAAGTTGAGTGTCGTCCGCGTATAGATGATATAAAATGTTTGCAGAGCTAAGTGCATTAGCAAGGGGTTCCATGAGTAGATTAAAGAGGATAGGTGATAATGCTGATCCCTGTGGGACTCCTAGTGTGACCATGGAAGGTTGAGAGAATGATTGCTTCAACTTGATTCTTTGGGTTCTGTTGCTTAGGAAGGAGGTAACCCATTGTAACACTGGACCGGTTAGGCCCATCCTTCATTCCAGTAAAGACAGTAGATTGTCGTGTTTAACCGTGTCGATGGCGGAGGATAGGTAAAGAAGTATCAATAGGCACGATTCATTGTGATCCAGCATTTTTAAGATGTCATCCATTATGTGGGTGAGGGCAGATTCAGTACTGTGACCTTGACGAAAACCTTGACGAAAACCGGATTGGTATTTATCTAGGAGGTTGAAGTTCTCGATGTGATGGTAGAGTTGAATTTGTACACATTTTTCCATTAGCTTTGCCAGCGTGGGGATGCTGGATATAGGTCGATAGTTGTTGAGGTCTGTGGAGAGGGCGTTGGCTTTCTTTAGTATAGGTGTGACCTGCCCTATTTTCAGACAGTCCGGTATGGAACCTTGCCTAAGAGAGGCGTTGACAATTTTTGCCCATAGAGGTAGAATGGAGGGGCATCATTTATGAAAGCCTTGCGTCACCGATGCGTCACTTTTTCCCATGTTAAAAGTGACGCACCGGCGGCGCAAGGCCTTCATAAATAAGGCCCGAGGACTTTATCATTTTGAATACAAATGGGGGTCGGGGATCGGAGAAATGATTGGCAGGGTTGATTGCTAGCAGGGTGCTATAGATTTCTTGTTTAGTGATGGGTGAGAAAGAGTGCCAGTTGGCATTGTTCTTTGGCACTCCGGTCGGCAGGCAGAAAAGGTCCTTGATCTGTGAGTAGAGAATTTTTTCTTGGCCAGTAGATAGTTGGGTTTCTTTCTTGGATTGAATCTCGTTTTCAATGGTTCTAGTCTTTTCTAGGAAGAATTTGGCCAGCTCGTCGCAGTTAGGGGTAGCCGGGTTGCTAAGCTCCACTACGTTTGCAGAGTTGCACGATTGTTGTTTTACGATTTCGAATAGCTTTTTAGGACGGTTTATGGCTTGGTTCAGCTGTGTTTTGAAGAAGTCTGCTTTAGCTTTTATGATTTTTCTGTTGTACGTGTTTCTCAGTGCCCTAAGTTGGTGTAGATGATCAGCGGAAGGTGTTGCTTTCCATGCTCGCTCAGCTAGTCTTAATTTGCGTCGGTCCGAGTTAAGATTCTCATTGAACCATGGTTTGGAGATTTTGGTGGAGAAATTTTTTACTTGACGGGGCACTGTGGTATCCAGGATTTCAAGCATAGTGGCGTTGTAGAAGTCCGTGAGATCTTGGACGTCGGACATATCTGCTGATGGTGTCAGGGCGGAATTACATTGGGACACCAAGGCATTAGCATCGATATTCCTGATATTCCTTTTCCATTGTTTGGTTTTTGTAGGTTGGTTTCGTTTTGGAGTTACCTCACTGTTGATGGAGAAGAGGATACTGTAATGATCAGTCCCGTCACCTGGGGAGATAGATTCTAGCGATATGATGTTTCTTTTTGCTATGATGAGGTCTAAAGTCTCCCCCTTGTTATGGGTTGGGCTGTCACATAATTGCGACAGTTCCTAGTTTGCCAGAAAGGATTTGAGGCCGCTTACATCGTGATAGCCGGTATTGCTCCAATGGAGATTGAAGTCTCCCAGAAAGATCTGCGGCACTTGTGAGTTGGCATTGGCAGTAATGACTTCCATTAGCTCATCAATGAACTTCGGATTGTCACCTGGGGGTGGTATATTATGTGAAGTTGGCAGATAATGCCCTTGTCGTCCGAGATGTCGGTGCATAGAAATTCACAGGAGGATAAGGAGATGGAGTTGTTTAACTGTGATGGTGTTTCGATGGATGCAGGCAATCCCCCTCAGGGTTTCTCAGTTCTATCCATGCGAAATATATCATGACTAGGGGGGACCAGTAGGTCAAGGATGGGAGCAGAGGAACTCTTTAGCCATGTCTCTGTGAGGATGAGTGATTGATGGACAGAATGCAGAACAATGTCATACATTCACCCCGGTACAGAGATCTGGGCCTAAATCCATCTTTTTTGCTCCCCATGCCATTCCAGTTTGAACACAGCCATGTGCAAATCAGTCTTGACCCGGTGCCCAATGGGAACAGTCCGGCCTGAACTGCCTGGCCAGGTCCTCCCTGGACGGAAACAAGCATCCTAGGACCGGTTTCGGGGTTTCACCCATCAACATCCAGAATAGCTTGACTCCAGTGGCATTGAGAGCACGGGACCCACATCTGGGCATACCTGTCCCACTTGTGGTGACAAATGCAAAAAGAACAATTGATGGACAGAATACATTCACCCCAGTACAGAGATCTGGGCCTTAATCCATCGTTTTTTTGCTCCCCATGCCATTCCAGTTTGAACCCAGCCATATACAATTTAGTCTTGACCCTGCGCCAAATGGGAACAGTCCTACCCGAACTCCCAGGCCAGGTCCTCCCTGGACTGGAAACAAGCACCCATATCTGAGTATACCTGTCCCATTCGGGGTGACAAATGCAAAATTAACAATTGATGGAAAGAATGCAGAACAATGTCATACATTCACCCCAGTACAGAGATCAGGGCCTAAATCCACCATTTTCTTGCTCCACATGCCATTACAGTTTCAACCCAGCCATATGCAACTCAGTCTTGACCCTGCACCCAATGGGAACAGTCCAGCCCGATCTGCCAGACCAGGTCCTCCCTAGACTGGGAACAAGCATCCTATAACCGGTTTTGGGGTTTTACCCCTCATCAGCCAGGATAGCTTGACTTCAGTGGCATGGCGAGCCAAGGACCCACATCTGGGCATACCCGTCCCACTCGGGGTGACAAATGCAAAAATAACAATTGATGGACAGAATGCAGAACAATGTCATACATTCACCCCAGTACAGAGATCTGGGCCTAAATCAATCGTTTTTTGCTCCCCTTGCCATTCCAGTTTGAACCCAGCCATATTCAAATCAGTCTTGACCTTGCACCCAATGGCACAATGTCAAGACTGATTTGCATATAGCTGGGTCTGAACTGAGGTTGTGAAGTGAGCTAAGGAACGATGATGGGTTCAAAACAGATCTGTGACTGGGGCTGAGTGTCTGAAATGTTTCAGCGCTCCGTTCATCATCTCCTTGTTTTTGCTATGTTCGTCGTAAGTTGGCAGGGTATGCCCAGACATGAGTCCCTTGCTCACTTTGGCTCTGGATTTAACCTAGCTTGGTTGATGAGGGGTGTTACCCCGAAACTGGTCCCAGGATGCTTGTTTCTGGTTTGGGGAAGACCTGGCTTGGCAGTTCGGACTGGACTGTTCCCAAAAGGCACAGGGTGAAGACTGATTTGTATATAGCTGGGTATGAACTGAGGTGGCAAAGTGAGGTAAAGAACGATGATGGATTCAACCCAGAACTGTGACTGGGGGTGAGTGTCTGAAAAGTTTCAGCACTCCGCCCATCATCTCCTTGTGTTTGCTATGTGCAAATTATACTCAGAATATTTATATAAACAATTTTTACAGACAAAAGCTAACTATAATGAGAGAGGCAGGAGGATGGAGGTAACGATTAAGAGGAGTGGAAATGAGATGAATGCAGTTGCCTTCACAGAGAAACAAGTAGAAAGCAAAAGATGAGAAAGGGATGAGAGAAGTGGAAATAAGGGTGATCTGGAAGAACAACTGAAATTAAGTTTGAGACGTCTGAGGGACAGAGGGGTGAAGTTGTACCAACTCACTGGTATAACTAATCTAGTTGGTTTTCCTTTGTATTCTGGTACTTGGAGTCTTGCATTTGAATTGCAAATGCCAGAATGCAAAGAAAAAAGGATTGGATAAGCTATTCACTCCTAATGTAGGGCATATTGAAATGTCAAATGGAAAACAGCCACAAAGAACAAAACACTCGGAAGAGGTAGAAGAAAGGAACTGAATACTAGAAGAGATAGAGCTGACATGATATAACTTGAAGTCTTTGAGGAAAGAGGATGAGAGGAATGGGAGATGACGTGGAAACCATGAGGTACCGGATGGCAAAAGTAACAGGCTGGGTAAAGAAAGCTAAGGAAGGAAAATAAAAGCGTGTGGAGAGCAATGGAATAGAATTAGCTATTTGAAGAGACTAATAGAGGGAGGGAAAGAATACAATAGATGGTCATAGAAGGTACAAAAGTGGGATTAGTATGTCCAAATGTCAATCACATAAATATTGTGCTGCAGGATATCGACTGCCAAAATGTTGTGAAAATAAATTTATATAGATTTACTATTGTTAGTTCCACATCTATGTACTTTGAAACACCACTGCCCCCACCCTTGAAGTACCCTCATGACATTTGTATTTGGGTTGCTCCGCTTGTAGAATGTAACTCCTGATTTGGTTTTACACCTCACCACGTTCAGAATTGACCAGCCATCACTGTCCATCATTCTGCAGTCTGTCAGCAAGGATATTGTTGTTCACTTTATCAAAAGCTGAGATGAGATCTTGGAGGATTATAGCTGCTGAGCCTCCAGGATCCAGATCATTTTGTACTTCTACCACGAGCTAGGAGAGTAGTCTATGCACTATGGCAGGGTCGAAATCCAGTCTGTGTGGGGTGCAAAATATCATACTTCTAATAGAGTTTTAGCTATGCAAAAAATTTCACGCGAGGAGTTTGTGGTACAATTGATTTTATCCTCAAAGTGTGAGGCTTGGGCTTTTTTTAATTTCAGCCTGGTAGACTCTGATGTTTTCTCTTTATTTTTGTTTGCTTGACTCCCCATAATCTTTTCTCCAAAATATTTTGGCATTTTTATATTCTTGTTTGAATTTCTGGTGGTTGGGGTTATACCAGGAGCTGATTTATCTTTTGCTCTTCTGGTATAAGTTTTTTTGTGGGATAACTTGATCAAGAGTGGATGTAATCCAATGTGAAATGTTATCATTTTTTAAAATAGGGTTTAGGCCTAGAGTAGGTCTTGAGTCAATGAGAGCTTGTTTCCAGGCTTCAATAGGCAGTTTGGGCCAGTGGCGGTCTTTCCAGGAAGATGGTTTACCATTTGAGGACAGGCGAGGTGTGTCAAGGGTAAGTGAAATCATAAAATGATCTGACCAAATTATCGGTAAAGGGTCTTGAACCTTTAAACGTTTATCATTGGAGAAGACCAAGTCAAGTAAATGGCCTTTCTCATGTGTAGGTCTGGAAACCCTTTGAGAGAATTGAATGGACAAAAGATCCTGTAATACACCAGTGGTTTGAACATCAGTCAGCTCCTCCAGATAGAGGTTAAAATATCCCCTAGGGGAAAGATTTGCTCTATTGCTAGCCAGGTTAGCAATCACTTAAGGAAGGGAATGGAGAAATGTACTACTTGGGCCAGTGAGCCTATACAGCAAAACTCCGGAGAAGGTAATTGTGAGCAAGATAGGGAACAGCAGGCATTCGCAATCCAGGATTTCTATGCATTCAGTAAAGCGACTGAACTCTTCTTTGAGGGTGATCTTTTATTTTTTTTCCGATCTAAATGATGGATGTAATAACCAGGAGGCAGGGATTAAGTACGGTCTGGCCCGGATTCAACATAGAGCCAGGTTTCGATCAGAAATGCTGCATTTGCTGTATTGTCCTCTAAGAAGGCGAAGAGTTCCAGTTTACGGCAAGGCAGCTTTCTGCAACTGAATATATATTCTACTTAAGGTTTCCTTTAGTGCAGGGCTTAGCATCAGTCACCCTTGGGAGGGGTGAGGAATAGTGTCTACAGATAGTTTCACCTTTAGACAGATCTATTGAGTGGAGGCAACTTTCATTAAGGGGCTCTTGTAGGGCTAAATATTGTAGGGGAGAGTAAGTTATTTTACTTACTAGAGATGATCCAGGATTTCTTGACCCGTTTAGACACAGAAGGGCGCAGACGGACTTACGTTTGGCACACATTAGGCGCTCCAGTAATGCGCCTACTATTAGTGCCAATATCGGCAACACTCCCCATCCCTTTCACAGCAATACTTCAGAGAAATAATCAGACACAACACATTTTTTGTGGAGAAACATGCTGCAGGTTTATTTTCATAACAAATATGTCAACATGGTGGGTTTTCTTACGAGCGATCCCAGGGCAGGCAGCCCCTCGCCGCCTGCCCACCTGATGAGCCAATCTACCCAGTGGCCCTCGCCAACCAGTGTTTGTCGATTTGGGGAAGGGGATAGCCCCTCCCACCGTTGGATCGCCAGTCCACTCCCTTACTCACACCCCTCTCAGCTCAGGGGAGCAGAGCGTTGCAGGCAACCCCTGGTTGCTCAGGTCCACAACCGCCAGAAGGACTAACGGGGCACCATCGCTCCTCCAGGGTTCAACGTGAGGACCCTCCTGGGGATTTTTGGCTTTCGCACCCTTACTGTGAACCTGCAGAGGGTACCCTTCTGTACCTTATAGCCTCTGGATCGCCCTGTAACTCTGCCTGCACACAAAATAATAAGTTAGTGAAACACCCCCTCACTGCCTGTGCGCCGGGTACGCGGTGGGGAGGGAAATGGCATCAGGACAGCAATAGAAAGAGGGTGCTCAGTGGGCGGGAGAGGTATAAGTACCTCTCCCCCGCCCCCTCCTGCCCGGAAGTGACGCAGGCCTGGGGGACCCTCGAGGTTCCCCCAACACTGGGAGGCTAACAGTGAGCCATCCTGTGGTACTAAGTGGGGCCGTCCTCTTAGGAGGGCCCCGTTCGTGAGTCCGGGGCAGCCCTGCAGTGCGTCCGGCCGGCCGCACACCGGATGTCATTATATACACAATCCCCCTGAAAAAGCTGGAGCTCTAACCTGTCGCGTGTCCCATCTAAAAAGTCATCTAAAAAGTGCAATAGTGCAATAAAAGTTTTAAAAAGGCTTTTTTTGGATGAATAAAAAAACAAGAGCCAACAGTTCCCAGCTCTCCCTCCCAGTTAGCAACTGTGCGATAGATAGAATTCCCTCAGTTCTGTAGTGTACGACACGAACGCCATCACTGTCCATCATTCTGCAGTCTGTCAGCAAGGATATTGTTGTTCACTTTATCAAATGCTGAGATGAGATCTTGGAGGATTATAGCTGCTGAGCCTCCGGGATCCAGATCATTTTGTACTTCTACCACTGCTAGGAGAGTAGTCTATGTGCTGTGGTAGGGTCGAAATCCAGTCTGTGTGGGGTGCAAAACATCATAGTTCTATAGAGTTTTAGCTATGCAAAACATTTCACGCGAGGAGTTTGTGGTACAATTGATTTTTTCCTCAAAGTGTGAGGCTTGGGCTTTTTTAATTTCAGCATGGTAGACTCTGATGTTTTCTCTTTATTTTGTTTGCTTTATTCCCCATAATCTTTTCTCCAAAATATTTTGGCATTTTTATATTCTTGTTTGAGTTTCTGGCGGTTGGGGGTATACCAGGAGCTGATTTATCTTTTGCTCTTCTGGTATAAGTTTTGTTGTGGGATAACTTGATCAAGATTGGATGTAATCCAATGTGAAATGTTATCATTTGCTAAAATAGGGTTTAGGCCTAGAGTAGGTCTTGAGTCAATGAGAGCTTGTTTCCAGGCTTCAATAGGCAGTTTGGGCCAGTGGTGGTCTTTCCAGGAAGCTGGTTTACCATTTGAGGACAGGCGAGGTGTGTCGAGGGTAAGTGAAATCATAAAATGATCTGACCAAATTATCGGTAAAGGGTCTTGAACCTTTAAACGTTTATCATTGGAGAAGACCGAGTCAAGTAAATGGCCTTTCTCATGTGTAGGTCTGGAAACCCTTTGAGAGAATTGTATGGATAAAAGATCCTGTAATACACCAGTGGTTTGAACATCAGTCAGCTCCTCCAGATGGAGGTTAAAATGTCCCATAGGGGAAACATTTGCTCTATTGCTAGCCAGGTTAGCAATCACTTAAGGAAGGGAATGGGGAAATGTACTACTTGGGCCAGGGAGCCTATACAGCAAAACTCCTGTGAAGGTAATTGTGAGCAAGATAGCGAACAGCAGGCATTCGCAATCCAGGATTTCTATGCGTTCAGTAAAGCGACTGAACTCTTCTTTGAGGGTGATCTTTTATTTTTTTCCGATCTAAATGATGGATATAAAAACCAGGAGGCAGGGCTTAAACAAGGTCTGGCTCGGATTCAACATAGAGCCAGGTTTCGATCAGAAATGCTGCGTTTGCTTTATTGTCCTCTAAGAAGGCGAAGAGTTCAAGCTTACGGCGAGGCAGCTTTCTGCAACTGATTAGGTACATATTCTACTTAAGGTTCTCTTTAGTGCAGGGCTTAGCATCAGTCACCCTTGGGAGGGGAGAGGAACAGTGTCTACAGATAGTTTCATCTTTAGACAGATCTATGAAGTGGAGGCAACGTTCATTAATGGGCTCGTGTAGGGCTAAATGTTGTAGGGGAGAGTAAGTTATTTTACTTACTAGCGATGAACCAGGATTCCCTGACCCATTTGGACACGGAGGGGCGCATGCGGGCTTACGTTTGGCACACTTTAGGTGCTCCAGTAATGCGCCCGCTATGTGCGGTCGCACACCAGATGTCATTATATACACAATCCCCCTGAAAAAGCTGGAGCTCTAACCTCTGTCGCATCTCCCATCTAAAAAGAGCAACAGTGCAATAAAAGTTTTAAAAAGGCTTTTTTGTATGAATAAAAAAGCAACGACCAACAGTTCCAAGCTCTCCCTCCCAATTAGCAACTGTGCGATAGAATTCCCTTAGTTCGGTAGTGTACGACATGAACGTCATGTCCGCACACCAAATGTCATTATAAACACAATACCCCTGAAAAAGCTGGAGTGCAAACCTCCATTGCATCTCCAAGCTAAGAAGTGCAACGCTGCAATAAAAGTTTTAAAAATGCTTTCTTTGGATGATTAAAAAAACAACAACAAACAGTTCCCAGCTCTCCCTCCCAATTAGCAACTGTGCAATAGAAATCCCCTCAGTTTGGTCATACACGACACGAACGGCACGCCCGCACACCGAATGTCATTATATACACAATCCCCCTGAAAAAGCTGGAGTGCTAACCTCCATAGCGTCTCCCAGCTAAAAAGTTCAACAGCACAATAAAAGTTTTAAAAAGGCTTTTTTTATGATGAAAAAACAACAACCAACAGTTCCCAGCTCTCCCTCCCAATTAGCAACTGTGCGATATCATTCCCTTCCATTCGGTAGTGCACGGCTCTTGAATATTAGAAGAGGGTGGAAGATGAGAGTAGAGGGGCAAAGAGACAAGAAAGAAGAAAAAAACAGATAGCATGAGGAACTTGGAAAACTGTTAGCAGGAGTGCACCAAATATTAGTACGGCAGGTGCAGTGACAGCCATGCTTCTTGGGTGTGAGGGTACTACTGCACCCCTAT
Organism: Lissotriton helveticus; assembly: GCF_964261635.1. Taxonomy (NCBI): domain Eukaryota; kingdom Metazoa; phylum Chordata; class Amphibia; order Caudata; family Salamandridae; genus Lissotriton; species Lissotriton helveticus. The sequence continues at coordinate 1,781,261,584 of NC_136065.1, forward strand.
TTACTACTGACCATGGATGGGCAAGGGCACATTTTCTTTACTTGTATTAGAGCCCATGACACAAAGGCTATTCAGCTGCCAGAAACCAGAGCACTCTAGAAGACAGTAAGGATTACTGGCAAGATCTTTCATACCTCACCCCTCTGGTATTTTGCCTAAAGTCTAAGTTGGCTTGGCTCTCAACACAGCTTGGAAACTCTTCTTATTCAACAGCGCAGTCCATACCCCTCAGTACAACAAGAGTATTGATCCATCTTCCTCTAAGCATTTGCAATACCAGCACACTAGCCACCTTCAAAAAGTAGCTGAACATTTTGTTTATGTCTCACCTGCGACAGAGAATGCACTGCATGCGCTCTTACCTGAGATAGATATTGGGGGATATTCTCAAGAACGTGCGATAATCATTGCCAAAATCGGTAAACGCAATCTTTCATATCGCCGTCCATCGCGAGAAAATAACTCTGTGTTAACATCCTATTCACAACTTGGTGGTAACATGCAATAGTTTCCAGATAATGCGTCAAATGTCCTCGATAAAGTCACCGGGACAGCGATAAAAATCTAAACCCCCAACGTGAAAAAAAATGTGATGGGCCCAACCGCGATGAAAAAAATCTGCGATAATCTTTGCCAGTTCTGCAATGCACAAACGTCAGGTGGGAAAATCACTATAAAAGTAGAAACAAAAACACAAAGAAAACCAAAACAACTGCGAAGCACAATGGAGGTTGCCGGAGCAAGTACAGAGGAGAACCAGAACGCCACAAGCCCCACGGAGGACCAGCCTGGGACCTTATGGTCAGGGAAAGGCAAGGAGAAGAAGAAGAGTAAGACGCGGTTCAGTCCACAGGAAAACAGGATCCTGATAACACCATCAGCTACTGTTTGTCACCTCCACTGTGTCATTGGCAACAAAAAATGGAATATGGCAGTCCATCGTGGACAAGGTGAATGCAGTCGGAGTGCTGAGGAGGACAATGGAAGAGGTCAAGAGGCACTGGAATGATGTGAAGAGCAAAACCAAGCAGAAACTCGGCAACAACCAGAAGGCAGCAATGCAGACTGGAGGTGGGAGTCCAGCGCCACAGGAGCTGGATGAGATGGAGGATATGGTGTCCACATTCATTATTGTGTGGAGACGGTGGCGGGAGTTGGGGGACTGGACACTGCTCAACATGACCTGACACAACAGCAACAGGGTGAGTAACAACCAGGGACTGGGGGGACGGGGGTAGATGGGAACAACGGCACACATGCACAATTAAGTATAGCACAGTGCACACCAACAATGACTCTGGAGCATGTCCCTGGCCCCCTTGGCACACTGCAGCACACCTAGAAACAGCAAGTATGCCCCCGTCGACTATGTGCCCAGAGGGGGCCCTTCCCAAACACCACCAATCTCTCAACCAACCCATGCACATGCGCTAAGCCCAGCAAAGAGGCATGTCTGTGAGTAACACTGACAATGCAAGTGACACTGCATGACGAATGGCGTTGCTGCAGTCAAAATATCATGAAATGTTGCACGCCACGACACTGAGGTGGCTGAGTGTGGCGTTGACCACATCCGTAAAGGAGCAGGTCACACTCTGACACATCCACGTGCACAAACAACCCCTGATGTCAACAATACATCTGCGGACAAACCATGCCCCAGACTCACAACTCCCTCCAAGAACCCAATGTACCCAAGTCTGCAACGTCTCAGCACTGTATAAGCACAGAAGTCAAAGGCACACCGCACGAAACTGATAAGAGGCAGCAAAATCAGAGCTGCAGGGGCGAATCTCCCAAAATGCAGCACACACACACAACATTTAGAGCACATCAACATTCACAACAATGTGGTACAAACTGCAACACATTCACAACAGAACAGAGGACACAACTGGTGCCGCTTGTGTGTAGAAACTGGCCAGTCACATTTGGCATAGCAGGGAAATGTGAGTTGATAATGTACAAGTACAAACACCCATCCGTGATGTTGTCGAAATGTCTACTGTCCCGCATAAAATAGGCAGCTCCTCCCAAAAAGTCACAATGTACACTGTCATGCAGTCTGTGTGTAAACATGTACTACGCATCAACATACATGTAAACACAATGTTAAACTGCATCTCCCCTTCACATTGCAGAGGGAGAATCAACACCTCCTGCAGAGCAGACCCAAAAACTCTTCACTGATGATGAAGAGAACCTCGCCACCTTCGACCCCTATGCCCTCCAATAGCTTATGGACAGCCTTGACACCCCACATCCAGGAGCAGGGCAGCCCAGCTGCCTCAAGAAGACCCCACCCCCTGCACAGACCACACAGCAGGAAGCACCCACCACCACGGCTGCCTCCCAGGACCCCAACGAAAAACACATGGCCTTCCAACGCCGTGCGTTGGTGCCAGGAGAAGATGGCTGAACAGGTGCGGATGGAGTTCTACCTCATGGCATCCAAACTAGATGCCATACGTGGGAATCTAAGTCCCATAAGGGACCACTCACAGTCCCTTACAGACACCCACAGTCCGCTCCATGCTCTCCAATGATCCATGGCTGATATCGCTGGAGTCCTGACTCAGAGACAAGAACAACTGTCTAGTCAGAGTGGCTCCACCGATGTCAGCCGGCAGTTGGGACACATGAGGAGGATCATGGAGAACATGGAGCGGAAGCTGGCGGAAAGAACGGCTGCCATGGCTGCACACCAGCGAGAGATAGCTGGGTTCTTCCATGCCCTGCAGAGCCTCATCATGGCATTGCTGCCACAAGGCCTGGCGCGATGAATGCTGCTGCTACCACTCCATCCACATCTCTGCCCCTGAAGTGTCAGTGCCACAAAGTGTGGCAGACATTCCACCTTCATCCCCTGATGTGTCACTGCTACACAGTGCTGGAGACAGAACACTACCACCCACATGCGAGGCACATGAAACAGCAGAGGATGAAGATGCGGATGAATGTGCCATACTGGTAAGAAGGAAGCAATAGCATTCATCTTCGCCATATGGCCTGTTTCTGCTTGGTTCTGACCTCTGCATCATCACCTTTCACTGTCCACCGATACATTCTGCGACACACACCTTGGACCTCGACATGGACTGCCATATTTTCTTTGGTTACCAATGACACAGCAATCAGACTGTGGACTGAACTCTTCCTCTTCCGATGAACTTGTCATTCCCTAAAGGACTCTGGCTGGCCCTCCAAGGGGCAACAAAGTAAAGTGGGGTTTGCATGGCCCTGTACTGCTCCAGCTACAACACACCACTGAATGGGCTTAAACATTCAAATTCACTCAGATGTGTCTTGTCTATGATCCTTCAAGTGTGGAAGTATGGATGAATGTGGGATCAGTAATTCCCCCTTACGTCCATGTTGCTCATGTTGTGGGACTTGAGTCACAGGGTGCAACATTACTGATTGGCATCCATTCTGACACTACAACAGGAACACATGCATTAATTACTTCCTTGTCCAGCCCAGTACGGAACCATGCCCAGCACCCCGGGGTTATTGTTCACACCCCTACGCTGGACTGGCATACGCCAGGCCAGCCCACTCAGCTTACGCTTACAGGGGGGACAACAATGCTACATGTCCCTGGTCTTCCCTGTAGTGATCTGTTGATCACAGGTCTAGTTGTCGTCATACCACAGCCACTCCCTGAGGGCTGGTTTACACCCACACTTCAACCATCTAGCACAGGCATAAAAGGACATGTGACCCTGCCTAGGGCCCTACCACATCACATCCCCCACTGCCGGAGGTGACATGATGGCGTCCGCCCCAATCATAAAGGGCCCATGACTTGAGGTACACAGAGTTGGTGGCAGCCGAGGCACTTTGGCCGACACAGGCCTGCCGCCACGTGGCGATGACTGATGATCCGTAGGCCTCGTTACGCCGTCCTGCCAATCAAGGTTCGATTTGAATTGTGAGCCCAGCTGGACTGCAGTGTGCGCCGAAGGCAGCAGGCTGCACAGACATGACTACACGGCGCGGTGCAGCAGGGTGGGCTGGGGGCCCGTGGCGCGGAATCCAGCGACGTCTGAGGAGGTTGCACCGGCATGTGGTGGATCCTCTTGGAGACACGCCGGTGGCGGCAGGTGAGCAATGAGGTCTGGGTACACAGGGTCGGGCAGTCATTTCTGGGTGGCGGACGGGTCCGGGGACCAGGGATGGGGTGTTTATGGAAGATGTAGGAATCATACACACTGCCTGGGAAGTTTGCGACGACATTGGTGTACAGGCCCCGGTGGTCCAGTTTTTCCTGCACATTGTTGGAATGCATGTGGTTTCTGTTGTGGTGATTGTGTGCAGTGTCGGCAGGGGGGACAAGTAGTACATGTGTGCAGTCAATTGCCCCCAACACATGCGAGAAGCTTGCTATGGCGTAGTTCCCTTGCTTGGTCTCCAGCTGTTGCTGCACAGTGTGGGTGAAGTGAAGGTGCAGGGGTATCAAGCTGATAAAAACCATGATCCTTACAGGTATGATAAATCCTGCCTAATGAGACAGTAACAGAAGTTTGTGTTGTCGTAACCTTAATTTTCTTTCCTACGAAGGTTACAACCACACAAACCTTTATTACAGTCTCTTTGTGCAGGATTGATCATACCTGTAAGCATTCCGGTTTGTCCAAGTGCAATACACTGTACCAGATTACGTCTGTGGCCATACGGACGCTTTACCATTGTCACCATTTATCCAACAGGTTTCTGAATACGGACTTTCGGAATATGGAATTGTATTGGGGATTTCACAGACTATATGCAGTTAATTGGATCCACAAGTTGCCCTGAGGAAGCTCCCCGTTGGGAATGGAACTCGTTGGATGATGTTTTTGTGTTGTTAATTTATGTTTTTGTAATAAAGTTCTCTTTTTCCACTACTGTTGACTACTGGCACACACCCATTTCAGAAACTACAATCTTGGATCTGGAGAACAGAGGCGCCAGGCAATGGCTGGGGTTGAGGTTGGTTGCACAGGAACACAATCAATTGGTACTAGCGTGTGGGGTGGATACAGGGGCCCGCTGTTGCTTTTGTGGACATGCATCCAAGACATGTATGAGGAAGCTTGATAGGGCTGGCTGTGAGACTCCTCCGACTCTGGCAGTTGTTGGTTGGAAGGTACCAGAGGCCAACAGGTGCAGCACAGCCAGCAGCTTTGTCTGCGGAGGGATTTTGGTTGTCCGCTGTGTTGGTACCGTCAGCCTGTGGGCAATGTGGGTCAGGATGCGGAGGATGGTTGTCCTTTTGAGCCTGTAGTGGGCAATGACATCCTGTGGCGTTTAGTCTCTGAGGTTGGTGCGTTTTCGTAAAGTCCACTGTCTTGTTCTGCGCTGCCTTGGTGGTAGTCCATGGGTGGGGCTGATCCTGGGGTGGGGGGAGCCTGGGGGTGGTGGCGGTGGATGTTGAGGACCTCTTGGGTTTCGGAGCAGCATGATGAGTGTCTCCATGACATGTGTTGGTCTTCAGATGTGGCTCTGGGCTGTGCTCCCTTTCATACTGCAGGTAGTCGTCCTGCTTAACACAAGTAAAAGCGATACCAAAGGGGATGATGGACGGAGCGTTTGAGCAAATCAAACACTCACCCCTAGTCAACTGATCTGGGTTTAATCCATCACCATTCTTTAGCCCACTCAGCCACCCCAGTTCAGACATGGCCATATGCAAATCAGTCTGACCCTGTGCCTCATGGGAACAGTCCAGCCCGAACTGCCAATCCATGTCTTCCCTGGACCGGAAACAAGCATCCTGGGACCGGTTTCGGATTCATAATCCTCATCAGCCAGGCTATCTTGAATCCAGTGGCCAAGTGAGCAAGGGACTCACGTCTGAGCATACCCTGCCACACTTAGGGCGAACAAAGAGATACCAAAGGGGGTGATGGACGGAGCATTTTAGCAAATCAAACACGCACCCCCAGTCAACTGATCTGGCTTTAATCCATCACCATTCTTTAGCCCACTCAGCCACCCCAGTTCAGACATGGCCATATGCAAATCAGTCTGACCCCGTGCCTCATGGGAACATTCCAGCCCGAACTGCCAAGCCATGTCTTCCCTGTACCGGAAACAAGCATCCTGGGACCGGTTTCGGATTCATAATCCTCATCAGCCAGGCTATCTTGAATCCAGTGGCCAAGTGAGCAAGGGACTCACGTCTGAGCATATCCTGCCACACTTAGGGCGAACAAAGCGATACCAAAGGGGATGATGGACGGAGCGTTTGAGCAAATCAAACACTCACCCCCAGTCAACTGATCTGGGTTTAATCCATCACCATTCTTTAGCCCACTCAGCCACCCCAGTTCAGACATGGCCATATGCAAATCAGTCTGACCCTGTGCCTCATGGGAACAGTCCAGCCCGAACTGCCAAGCCATGTCTCCCCTGGACCGGAAACAAGCATCCTGGGACCGGTTTCGGATTCATAATCCTCATCAGCCAGGCTATCTTGAATCCAGTGGCCAAGTGAGCAAGGGACTCACGTCTGAGCATACCCTGCCACACTTAGGGCGAACAAAGCGATACCAAAGGGGATGATGGACGGAGCGTTTGAGCAAATCAAACACTCACCCCCAGCCAACTGATCTGGTTTTAATCCATCACCATTCTTTAGCCCACTCAGCCACCCCAGTTCAGACATGGCCATATGCAAATCAGTCTGACCCTGTGCCTCATGGGAACAGTCCAGCCCGAACTGCCAAGCCATTTCTTCCCTGGACCGGAAACAAGCATCCTGGGACCGGTTTCGGATTCCTAATCCTCATCAGCCAGGCTATCTTGAATCCAGTGGCCAAGTGAGCAAGGGACTCACGTCTGAGCATACCCTGCCACACTTAGGGGGAACAAAGCGATACCAAAGTGGATGATGGATGGAGCGTTTGAGCAAATCAAACACTCACCCCCAGCCAACTGATCTGGTTTTAATCCATCACCATTCTTTAGCCCACTCAGCCACCCCAGTTCAGACATGGCCATATGCAAATCAGTCTGACCCTGTGCCTCATGGGAACAGTCCAGCCTGAACTGCCAAGCCATTTCTTCCCTGGACCGGAAACAAGCATCCTGGGACCGGTTTCGGATTCCTAATCCTCATCAGCCAGGCTATCTTGAATCCAGTGGCCAAGTGAGCAAGGGACTCACGTCTGAGCATACCCTGCCACACTTAGGGCGAACAAAGCGATACACCCCGAGGGCAATTTTCACCCCGAGTGGGCTGGGTATGCTCAGACGTGAGTCTCAGGCTCTCCACACCACTGGAGTCAAGCTATCCAGGCTGATGAAGGCTGATAGCCAGAAACCGGTCCTTGGATGCTTGATTCCGGTCTGGGAAAGACATGGCTTGGTAGTTCGGACTGGACTGTTCCCATGAGGCACAGGGTCAGAGCTGATTTGCATATAGCCATTGTCTGACCCAGGGTGGTGTGGAGTGCAAAAAAACGATGGATTTAGGCCCAGATCCTTGTACTGCGGTGAATATATGACATTGTTCTACATTCTGTCCATCAACTGTGTTTTTTGCAATTTTCACCCCGAGTGGGCTGGGTATGCTCAGACGTGAGTCCCAGGCTCTCCACACCACTGGCGTCAAGCTATCCAGGCTGATGAAGGCTGATAGCCAGAAACCGGTCCTTGGACGCTTGATTCCGTTCTGGGAAAGACATGGCTTGGTAGTTCGGACTGGACTGTTCCCATGAGGCACAGGGTCAGAGCTGATTTGCATATAGCCATTGTCTGACCCAGGGTGGTGTGGAGTGCAAAAAAACGATGGATTTAGGCCCAGATCCTTGTACTGGGGTGAATATATGACATTGTTCTACATTCTGTCCATCAACTGTGTTTTTTGCAATACCACAAGTAAAAGGCAGGTGTTAAATACCTGCTCTTAACGCGCCTTATCGCCTGTTTATGGATCGCAGATCTGGCTGGTCATTGTGCGAGCTGGCTTCATTCCTCTTCTGTCATCTGGAGTATGGACCAAGTACTGATTGTTGAAGCTTGATTGCTGTCCTTCCACAGATCGTGCTGTGATTGAGGCACTACTTTTATTTATTTTTTCGTTCCTGTTGTTGCTGTTTGTATCCATGTTTTACTATTGCTCATGCACTTCAAAGAAGACCTTTTCTCCTTTGGAATGGATGTTTATTGTGAAAACAGATGTTATCTGCTTTTATTGGGAAAAACAGATGTTATCTGCTTCAAATGTATTTTCACTAAGGCATGGACATGGGGTCAATTGCTTTCTTTATGTGATACGATTTGTTTGCCAAATGCCATATTTATTTATTTTTTAAGCATGGGGAGATTAACTGATTTGTTCAGAATCACATGGGTGTTGTGCCCAGACTTAACATGCATTGGCAAAGGAAGTTTGGCCTCACCTTTGAGGCTATTGGCTCTGGTATTGCATTTTGTTCATGTTGTACAGCATGACAATTTCCCACTTTGGTCATGCTTTGTAGCCATGCCTTATAGCAGAAGGGCTGCTGTGCGTCATGATAATAATAATAATAATAATAATAATAATAATAATAATAATAATAATAATAATAATAATAATAATAATAATAATAATAATAAAAGAGTATGATGCATCCAATGCTAATGCACTTTTAAAAATTAAATTAAAAAGAGCATCAGCCCTAGCAGCATCAGTCATAGTTCATTTTTAAATTAGTTTTAACCATATTGCAAAGCATCCACCTTGCTGTACAGCATGACTACAAAACATTTCCATTACCAATAGCTCTCATAGGCAAGACCTACTGGTGTTGCCAATGTTTGTTTCCCAAAAGCAATTCTCACTCTGCTTCAGATACATCTATTCCTCACATTTTGCCTTTGCTCTCTTCCCCATCTTATGCTGCCAAAATGAATTCCTCCTCCTCGTCTTCTTTCATCTACTATTTTCCTGACTTCTTGAGGAAGTTCTTCAGTTCGCTGAGATTTCCTCGAGTATTCAGGAGAGGTATGCTGCATTAGTGCACTTAGATATTTGACTACTCTTAACGTGTTCTTCAAGATGTTTAGTAAATTCCCTTTATTTTTCTTACTATTATGATTGCCCTACTTTTATGTTGTAGTTTTTGTCCTCTTCGTCGTATAGCATTATAATTTCCACAATCCATGTTTACGCTTTATACAACTTCATACATACAAAAAATAAATTGCCCTAGCCCACTGTTGCACAAATAGGTTTTTGAGGGGTTAACGCTTCGATAAAAGATGTGCCAATGTGTTGTCATCAGAGGCTAATTGATGTCACTTTCACTCCCTCTGGCATTAGATGAATCGACACCCATGGTTGCTGTCTTGATGTTTCCTCTGGCACACCTGATAACATTGATTTGCAACTGAGAATCCAAGCAGTGGAAAGGTGGCATCCAGGAAACATGGGTCTAGGTGACAATGTTCCCTGGTACCCGGCACACGCCCTTCAGCTGGAATGACTAAGTTCTAGGAAGGATGTAGGCGAGCTTGTTTGTGGCTTGCTTGTAGGAGATGTTAGAGAAGGACAGTGGAGGGGGTGTCGGTTCAACCATGATCTGAAGCAACACTCGCCGGCTGATCATCCTCTCGTGCCCTTTCATGTCTCTTCCGGTCTCCATCACTTGAGCTCGTGGGCGCCGCCATGCACCGCCGGTGACAGCTGCTCCGCATTGCTAGGCCAAAGGTCACCTTTCTTGCAGCATCCCCGCAAGCTCAGCGGGGCCTGCCCTGACATCACCTTCCACTCAACCTCATCAGCCGCAGGGCGCAGAGATGCAGAGATGCTCCCGCTGAGTGTCTCTGACATCCTGTCATTAACTCCATTCGGATGCATTTAATTATTTAAACATGTTGATCTAAATATTATGTCAGTTCTTTCATGCAAATGGGGAATGACCCGTTCTGACGGCAACATCGATAGAAAGTAAGTGGCAAGTCATTTGTTTGAAAATCCACTATGCTTTATTTTTAATTGTCAAATCTAAACATAGCAGGGATATACATGTCTACATGGCCTGATGAGACCCCTTGGCGCTAGTGATAAAAAGGACATGCTGTTATACATTACACAGACTGATAGCCAGTGTGTAGCCATGGTTCAGATATACTTTCCCCTCAAAAATAAAATGTTGAGGTTACTAATACGTCCGGGGCTTGTTGACGAGTTGCCATTAGGTTTAGTTCATCCCCTTCAAAGTTTCATCCACATCCATCCAGGGGTGAAAAGTTAAAGGAGTCAGTGCAAAAAAAGATGCGTTTCCTGTTCAAATAAGACATTGTGTACTCCACTACAGCAAAATTGCTGCTAGGAATAACACAAACCTGACACGAAAATAGATATTTACCCAGATAGTGTGCTTCTTCTTATTTGCTGTGAACCTGTCCAGCAGGTTTTGAGATACAAGCATTATAACAATATTTCAGGTGGGCTCCAAAGGGTTAATTCATTTGTATATCTCGTGGGCTGGGCTCACTAGCATGAACTCAGCAAATCCCATGTTTGCAGAGATGTTATGTTATGTTAATTTAATTTGTATCGCGCACAGATACTTGATAGCGTGGCGCAGAGAGGGGCAACCATAAGATATTTATGCAAAGAGATATGTTTTCAGGTTCTTCTTGAAGATCAGCGGGTCCTGTTCCGGAGGGAGAAAGGGAGAGCGTTCCAGGCAACAGCAGCTTTCCGAGCTAGAGAGCTGCCTCCAAGCCTCTGACATTTAAAGACGGGGACCTGGGCGAGGCGCTGAGACAAGAAACGCAGATGTCACGCTAGAGTGGAGAAGGCGAATCGTTTTTGCAGGTAGATGGGGCCATGCCCATGAAGAGCGCGATGGGCCATGACCAAAGATTTAAATTTGACCGGGTCGGCTACAGGAAGCCAGTGCAGAGTGTGCAGATGGGTTCTCATGCTATTCCTAGCTGGAATTTCAAGAAGTAGTCTGGCTGCTGCATTTTGGACCATCTGGAGTTTTTTTTAACGGATAGCCCGTGATGCCCACATAAAGGGCATTGGCGTAGTCCAGCCGAGCCAGAATAAGGGTGCAAATGACAGTCTCTTTCGACACTCTAGGCAGGGGAAGGAGAAACTTCCTCAAAGATTTCAAAAGGCCAAAGCAGTTTCCAGCAAGCTTCTGAATCTGTGTAGCGAAGGAAAGATTCTCCTCAAACCACACCCCCAGGTTTTTGGTGGACTTCCCTGGCTTAAATCAGCTTTGGAATACTCCTACAAATCACTTAACGCTAAAAAAAAACTGGTCAGGAAAACAATCAAACATCTTTCGTGGGTTGAAGACAAGGCATCCCTCACAAAAAGGTCACATTGCTGGATGACCCTGAACTCGTATTCCCAACCAGCAATACAGAACTACTTTGAATTGGGTCATGCCAAAACAGTTAAAATGAAGTTCTTAAAGTACAGGCTGGGCCTGCTACCCTGTATTCAGCATTTTCCATACTGGCTCAAGGATAAAGCGGGCTCCTCCTGTCGTCTATGTGGTGCGGCACCAGAGGATATGCTGCATTTGTTATGTTCTTGTGATGAACTTTTGGAAGAATTTAAGCATCTGTTAAAAGGCCATTTCAATCTGCGAGGGATACGCTCACGAAGAAAAGCAGTTCTTGCGTGCTTTGCACCCCAGGACCCACAACTGAACTGCAGCTTTGTAAAGTTTATGAAGGTGGTGGAAAGGAAAATGCCAAGATTAGAATCATAATTAACTACACGAAAGTATCATAACTCAAAACTGTATTTCCACTTAAGCCTAAAAGTATATAATTTTATGATTTTAACAAAATGAAAAATTATGAATTATGATATACTATTTTAATAATGTAACTAGATCAGTTTTAAGTCTTGATGCTTTGTATTGCGATGGTTTTAATTAACTATGCAAATACAAATTACTTACTTACTTACTATAGAAGAGGGGATAGGGAACTCTGGGGGCCAACAATTTTCTCTAAAATTGGAAGGAAACTTTCCATATAAGAGAATCTCCGATGTATCTTCATTGCACTTAAGTTGTGCGTCAGCTAGCCAATGAAAAATGGAGGACAGACAGTGTTGAGCAGAGGAAACAGAATCCACATTCTTATCCCAAGTGAAAAGAAGCTGTGTGTCATTCACGTAGGCCATGACCTTAGCCCCAAATTCCTCCAAAGGTGTGACATAAATGTTAAAGAGGAAGGGGCTAAAGGAAGACCCATGTGGGACTCCTGTGGTCACTGCCTGGAAAGAAGAAGAGGACGGTGGAAGCCATATCCGCTAAACTCGTCCTTCCAAGAAGTGTCTGAGCCAACCCCACACAGCACCTGACACCCCAATCTCGGTTAGACGCGAGAGGAGGAGGGAGTGGGGGACAGTGTTGACCGCCGCCGACAGGTCAAGCAGAATAAATGCTGCCTTCCCGCCAGCGTCCAGACACTCCATAATTGCCTCCGAAACCTCCACTAGGACAGACTCGGTACTGATGTGAGCTGATGAACAGCTTGAATTACTTTTTTCCTTGAAGCCCACAAGTTTAGCTGCTGGAAAACGATTTTGTGGGGGTCTGGGTAGGGATGCCAAAGTACAGAGAGAGACTGTAGTTTGAGAGCCATGCAAAACATATTTTATGCACCATACATGTAGGTTTTAGCACGTGTACTAATTCGACCATCAATTTGAATAAATAATTAATGTGGTTGCAGGGATGTCTCTATTGAAAAGGCATTGTTTAATTCCATTATAATTTTAGTGCCATTAGAGAAATTCTTTGCTAAATATTTATTAGGTCTTTTAATATTTCATGTTTTGTACAGGACTGCCAAGAGAAGTCAAAGTTACGGGAGTGGGAAGTTTATTTGTGCTAATGACTTTGACGCTGTTTGCCAAATTTGACAAACGCTGCTGTTGCCTGGAACCCTCTCCCTTTCGCCCTCCGGAACATTCAGGACCCGCTGATCTTCAAAAAGAACCTGAAAACATATCTCTTTGCATAAATCTCTGATGGTTGCCCCTCTCTGACTAGCGCCGGGGCACTCTCGAGTATCTGTGCGCAATACAAATAGCCCGGGGGCACGGAGGCTAGTGCAGGGCCTGGCTTCATGCCCACGAGCCGAGAGACCTCTGCATGTGGGCAAGGAAATGCACAGCTGTCTTTGTGGTTCAAAGGCTGTCCAAGACCCTGAATCCAGTGTACACTTTGCCTGGTGGTGTGGGGCACGACGGAGGGTCGGAATATGTCCGGTTGCCAGAAACCAATGCACAGGGTCAAAGGCTTATACAGAAGGCTGTGCGGCATATCCTGCTGTGCTTGGCCTTCGGCTACGCCCAGTGGATAAAGGGAGTGATACAGGCCCTGACCACTGGCCAGATCTTGTGACCTGGGCCCACTGCACATCATCAACGGCCTAGAGGAGCAGGGGCTAATGCAGGGCCTGGCTGAAGGCCAGGTCCTGCACTCAGAACCCGCTCCCAAACCCACATTCCTATGATGTTATTCTTTGACAGGGAAGAAGCACCCACAGCAAGAGTTTTCAGTCTTTGCTGGGCCTTGCGATATGTCACTCTCTGCCTTTCCACTTGTTTAACTTCTGGTCTCTGTTGCAATGTGTTGAATTGTGAGAATATCCAGAATTTAATTTGGAGTTTGTTTTTTAGCACTTAGAGCATGGTCCTACATCAGTCTTTAAATTTCTGAAATGTCGTTCATTTATTTTATTTTATTTTGGAGGACCCTTGTTCTCAGGGAAATGGTGCCTTCTTGGCTGTTGGGCAAACACCCTGTGTATACGTCCCTATCTTGGGGTGATGTCAAAGAGGGAACTGGTGAATTTCCAGGGAATCTATTGAAGATCTCCTCCATTAAGGTGCTAGGCGAACTGAAGGATACATTTAAATAGGCAGAACTTGATGAAGATGTGAGGTCGACCACAGTTCATGAAACACACTTCAAGAGTTATAAGGATAAGTAAAGTAAATACCACTACAATAGTCTAACCCCAAAAGATCCTAAAATAACCGTTGAGAATCCTGATTCAAATAGCCGTTGAAGTGTGCATCACGTAATAGAACCCAAGGTAAGCAGGCTAGGGTAAAATAGCCAACATCCCGCCCATAAGGAACACACTAAAAAATCCAGGCAGCATCAAGAGAGTACCTTTTGTCAAGGCCCAGAAGAGAGTTACTGAATTACTTTTATAGTGGTGGTGAATGAGAAACAACTGAACAGATTCACTGCACCATGCTCACAAGGGCTGCCATGATGGAATGGTCTCCGAAGTTGGAAATCTTAATTGTGGCCATCTTAAAAAGTGAGCCTGATAAAGACTTTTCCTTGGCATACATATTTGTTTGGTGTTGTATACAACCACCATCAATCATGGATTGTCCTTGGGCTGGTCTTTTGCATTGCAAGTGATGCAACAAGGAGCAATATGTTTTCAGTGTTCAGGGATATCATTCAAATGTCTTGCATGGGGGTGCTGGACATGGCTCCTGCAGGAAACACCCCCAATATAGCATGAGCAATTTTCCCCCTACCGGTTTCATGGCACAAACATCTCCACCGAGGGCGACCTACAGGCGAGGAAGAGGTAGGGGGTTGCCTCAACCATGGCATGCGAGCATGATCTTGTGCAGCGGCTGGTAAGACAAGGGTCGTAAGAGTAAGTTAAATCATCAGACAACACTAGATCTTTGACGAGGAATATGGCAGGTCACTCGTCTGAACGAACAGATGCTCTTGAACAACACTGCTGGGGGGAGAGCAAAATACTCAATCCTCATTCATCAAACCCAACTGTCATAAAAAACAAGTGAGTTCAGGCCTGTCACAAGGGGGCAGCAGAGGGGGCATTATGCAGGCCCTGCACTTTTCAATCCACTGGGCTCCTGCAGCTACAGTTATTTATAGATTTTGTATTGCAAACAAGCTTGATATCTTCAATAATAAAGGGATACCGTACTTTGCCAGGCCACTATATGGCAACAGACATCATTTCCTTCCCTTGAGTACATTGTTTTTTAATTAAATAATAACTGGTGTTTAAAAAACCTGGCAAAAAGTGAAGAAACCTTCAGAGGGTTTTTCTTGAAGTTTTGGCCCCAGGTCTCGTCAAAGCTTCTGACAATCTTAACTGATGTAGGTCAGAGAGGAGTGTGTGTTCAGGACATGCAGGGCCACACATGAAAGTGAGGCAAAATGAGTTACTAGTCCCACAAAGGGGTCCATCAAGAAATGTGGGTGTGTTAAATATATGCACATGTGGAACTACAAATCAGGTCTAGTCATGCATGCCAATAAGGCCCCAGAGAACTGCAAACAAGGTCCACCTAGATACACACACAGTGTAGCCAACAAGTTGGCATACCTGGGCTGGTCATTTAGCGTTACAAATTGGAGTTGGGGATGGTGCACCTCTCAAAAACCAGGCATGTGGGCAGAAGTAGGGACCGGAAGGGGTGCCCTGTAGCGATGCACGCAGAGCTTCATCTGGCAGGTGGCGGACACATGCACTCATTTATAGTGGGACTGGACTTATTTATCATCAGACTTTGATTCGGAGCAAAAGAGGGAAAGGCAGAAAAGGGTGAGACGGATAAGAAAATAATGACAGAGGGAGAGAGGCAGGAAGTGAATACCAGTAGAAAAAAGAGGCATAAGGTAGAACCAAGATTAGGCGGCCTTGGTGTTCAGCAGCCCGAGCACTTGGCAGCACCGACGGCTCTAGGGTCTCTGCACTCATGTTGTTCTACACATTCAGCATTGTTTGTGAGGCACACTTACAATGCACAGCAAACCACCAACCCCATGCAAGAATGTGGCGCTCAGAACAACCGGGTGACTTGGAGAGACATGTTGGAGATGATAGCTCACACTAACAAGGAAAGGAGAATTGTAATATTTGTTAAACGAGTTGACAGGTGCAGTGAGATTTTTTTTGAAGGCACGAGCTGTTAATCCTTCTTTATTTTCTTTAAGGTACGCCGGTGGAAAAATAATATTTCTAAATAACAGGCAGTTTAATTTTCTTCATGCCGTATAATCATAAACTGCAGTTATCAGAACTTCCAATAAATTATATACATACTTTAGACTGACGCATTAGTAGCTAATATGGTGACTTCTATCTGGGGAGGGCGCACATAACCTTCGTACGAACATTCTGGCGGTGACCTCTACTCGACTTGAATATCAATGCCCAGCTCAAAGGTCTTGCTTGGGAAATACTTAAGTAATCGAAATGTTTTGTTCGGGAAATATTCCGTCCGGAAATATTTGTGTTGCCTCACCAAGCCAAAGAAAGCGCTCATGTGTTACAACGATTACACACTGCCTAGTGATCTAATTTAACCTGCACAGACTCGAGCACAGGGACTGCTGAAGCTGCAGGCCTGGCTTCATGGCCTTTAAAACCTTTGCTGAGATCTACGACCTACATCGAGTAAACATACGCATCTTTGTCAAGGATTTAAATTCAGAAGGACACGTTCTACTTTGTCTTTTATTGCTAATTCTCTACTTCTGAAAATAATACTGGGTGTGCATCAGAAAAGCGTGCTTTGCTCAAATGAATTTTAAATTGTAAATTAAATGATGAAGATTGTGTTGTGTAAAAGTGAAAAATCGTTTATTTGGCGATAATGTTGAAGACTGTGCTGTTTAAGTGTTTTGCTGCTGCTAATGTATTTCCCTGCTTGCACTGTGTTTTGAGCTTGCTTTCACAAAGATAGTCCCTGTTGTTTATCTACAGGTCTTTGTGCAGACATGTTTTTGGCCTGAGCATTGCAGTTTCCTAAAATGGCCACTTAGCTAGGTTGTGATTGGCACCCCTGACCCATCTGAGGTTCCTCACATTCACTAGGGAATCACCGCCCGGGTATCCTGTGCTAAAGGTTGTCTGAGGTGAAGGGCATCTGAGGTGAAGGGTGTCTGAAGTAGAGTCAATCTGAAGCTGCGACACTGTTGGGCCTGTTATCGCCTGGAAGTGCCTTGGCCCAGACCCCAGCTCTTGAATGGCAAGTAACCTAGTAACACCACTCACATCAAAACCCCAACAGAGAAACCACTTTCAAGATTTAAAACAAATAATACGCACAACACCCTTTTTAGGTCTCGCCTAGGCAGCATGCATGCGCTGCTCTAGGAGGGCCTTTAGCCATCGGTCTACTCATTTTCAAGCACACACTCATGCTTGTGGCGGCATCCACCTTGCAGGAGCGAGCAGCGGCGCGCATGCTAATTGCCCATTGCCCTCTCCCACAAGGCAGATGGCGCCACAAGCACGAGTGTGTGCTTGAAAACAGCTGCTGCTTGTTTAATCTATTTTGGGAAGACGAAGTGCTTCAAGGTGGGTCTTTTTGACCAAATACAAGACTTGAGGGGCTAGTCATGGAAAATCGGCATTTTTGAGTAGCAGAACTCCAAATGGTGCCATCATTCCGAACCTAGTTAATATCATATGTAGCTCTCTGCTTTACTGTATCAAACGCCCCAGGAGCCTTTTGGAGTAGAATCGGCGTCAGAAAGTTGTCACTTTGGCCAGATGTTGACGGGAAGACAGTTCACCGCTGGGCCCTCTCATTTGGATAAGGACCTATAGTAATTTATTTTCTTCAATGAAGCAGGGAAAATCCCTTCTTCTTTGAGATATTGTGTGCGAGGTACTTCTCCCTATTGCTCACTGCTGTAGAATATTATGTTTCTTTGCACATATTTAAAAAGCACGGAGAAAGGAAACCCATGCAATTATTCTGAGACAGCTATGCAAATTCTCTGTGGTTTTTCATTGCCTCTTCAGTTTTCCTGACCCTTCGCCTCCGGTCTTCGATAAGCTCCCGCTGCAAGGTGTTTTTCCCCTCACCCATGCCAGCTCCGTTGTGGTACTCGTAGCCCTGACAGGCCAGTAAAATACTTTGGATTCACACAGTTGATGGCTGAATATATTCTGCCGCTGAGCAATAAGCTTTTTAAATTAACAAGGTCAGTATAGGGTGGCTAGAAAACGGTAAAAATTAAAAACACTGAAAGCTCGTCCAAGCGGGTGGCGCTACACTTTGTCCACAAACGTAGGGGAAATGTATTGATTTTAATGTACGTTCAACTGTCAGATAAGCAAGAGTGTTTTTTAAGTCTCGCTGCAGAGCTCTTAATGACGGCCAAAAGTGACACAGGTATGCTGAGAAAGCTATGATTTTGAAAAGCCTGTAATTGGGTGTCCAGCTTCGAGAATGGTCGGTTGGTCGTAAAGGCTTTAACAATACCTGATGCCAATGGAATTTTTACACATACATTTAAGTATTGCATATATTATGCCAGTACAAATGTACACAGGCATTTTACCTACTAGCCATTGGATTGTAATGGTCAGTCAGTGCAAAACTCATTTTTGTGCCCGGCAAGGTAGAACAAATGCCACTGAAACCTGGTGATAGTGCTATTTTAATATAATGTGGAAGGGTTGGTGCAAAACTGGACTGCCTCTGATGCAGTCTTCTGATTAGGCAGTAGAATTCTAGAAAACAGCAAAAAAAACCTGGGTTGGCTCATTTTCTATAAGAAGCAGTCACATGAATTAAGATGCAGCAGAGTAAACCAGCATTGGCATAGCCAATAGGTCTCGCCTTTGGGACCTTATAAGTGTTTAGTTATCCAGCACAATATCCTTGGTGCAACAACATCAACTGTTGCATGGCTAAACAATTATAAGCTCCCAAAGACGAGACCTATTGGCTATGCCAATGCTTTTTAACTATGTACATAAATGCCATAGGAGTGAAAATAAATGTAAAACAGGATTTTTTTTGGACACGGCTCCTGCACACGGATGCGGTTAATACCACCAGAAGTACACCATACTATATATACTCACAGGACTTTGATCTACTACAAGCCTTACCTATGCACCCTAGGAATTTTCTTCAATCCTCTTTGACATAGGCATCTGAGGATACATTTCATCTATATAAGCCATTGCCCTGAAGAAGCCCATGTTTGGGAGAAACGGTTTGGCTGGTTCTAACACCCGAAGCATACCTGAAAATAAAAATACCAGAAACGTTTATCTGCGAATGCCTTTAATTGACATGTTCATGTGTACTTAATTGCCTATGTCTATATATTGCCTCTCATCCAATTAATCTACATAGTTACATTTATGGACTACAGGCAGATCACTTGAGGTGGGCAATATTACATACAATTTGTGACTAGTCCTGGTGGTGCAGTCATCTATGACCTAGCTGCTTTTTCTCCTTTCTTGTCACCTGTCGGGCCATCTGTACCCTAGACTGGGCAAACACGGTGAACAGACCTTGCAATGTGTTACATTTCAGCCAGTGCAAACCTTTGAAAACCCTTGAAAATTACCACCAGGCTGTTTTACAAGTGAAAGGAACTGTCCTCCACCCAGTAATACACAAAACAGTCCTTTATGACTAGTGCAAAGACATCCTCTGAAAGTGCTCTTCTCTAGCAACAAAGCTAACAGAAGCACAAGTGACCTTTTGGCAGACACGCATGTGGCCATGCTAATTGGAAACAGATGGCCCCTGCGCCCCGTTGCTCGCTCCCGCAAGGTGGATGCCGCCACAAGTACGAGTGCTTTAAAAGAGCTGACAATTCCAAAAGGTCATCTCCTAGAGCAGCGCATGCGCGCTGATTAAATTTTTTAACTGAATGTGAATGTGGGGTTTGGGTGCAGTTCAAACTGCCCTGACATCATCCATTGAGTACTTACCTGCTCATTGTGTTGTGTTTAGATTTCTCATCACTTTCCCCAGTCCAGTTTTTCTAGTCACATTGCTCTAGGTTTACACAGCCTTATAAAATATCTTAATTCCCTCAAGTGCCACAATTTAGAGTACTATATCTTTCTCTAACTCATGCATTTTAAAATCAGTGTTTGGTGTAGGGCAGAAAGATTTTTTTTGTATGCAAGAAATGCATTTTTTTAAGTTGGTGTTTTTGTAGCTCATTGTGTGTGTGTGTGTTTTTCTTGTTCGTTCACCAGCCATATATAGATATATGGCCAGAGAGAGGGGCTTGTTTTGATCGAAAGTGGCAGCGTGTTCCATAATTTAGGAGCTGACACCAAGAATCTTCTGTCGCCCCAGGTGACCGATTTGGTACGGGGAATCGTAAGGTCTTTTGAGGTGGAAGAGCGTAGTGTTCTGTGGGGACAGTAAGGAATCAGATTTTGAGTGAGAAAGACTGGTCCCAAGTTGTGCAACTCCTTGTACACAATACACAGGGTTTTAAACTTTATCCTGTTTCTGATGGGTAACCAGTGTAGATCTCTAATGGTTTCTGAGGCAGATAGATATTTGGGGATCTTGCCCAGAAGCCTAGCAGCTGAGTTTTGAATAGTCTGAAGTTTGTTTATAACTCTTCCCTGTGCATTTATGAACAAGACGTTGCAATAGTCCAGAGTGGATAGTACCAGGGAGGTCACCAATGTTTTGCCAGCTGTGTCGGGGAGGAAAGGGAGAATTTTTTTGATAAGTTTCAGTTTGTAAAAGGCAGAGGAAGTGATTTGATTGGCATGTGGGAAGAAGTTAAGGCGGTCATCGAAGATGACACCCAGGTTCCTCACCTTACTGACTGGCTTAGGGGGAGGACCTAAGGACACGGGCCACCAGCAGGATGACCATTCAGGGGTAAGATGTCCGAAGATGACTACTTCCGTCTTGTCGGAATTTAGTTTAAGGCAATTGGAGGCCATCCAATCCCCAATTGCCAACATGCCCGATTTAAAAACCTCTGCTATTTTATGGCCATCATTTTTGATGGCGAGGACCAGCTGAGTGTCGTCTGCATATGAGGTAAGGCTCATCCCGTAAGCTCGAATGACGTTAGCTAGGTCCGACACGTAGATATTAAAAAGTGTCGGACTTAGGGATGAGCCTTGAGGTACCCCACATGGCAGCGACAGTGTGGGGTAGGATGTGGCTTAGTGGTTAAGGTGCTGACTTGGGAACCTTGAGACCTGATTTAACACCCGCTGGTCTCCCGGCAGAGAACTTGCTCACCAAGAATCAGCAGCGCATCCTTATCTCACAAGAAGGTGCCCTCGTTGCAGTCATCCCAGTAGTGGGAAAGAGCTGACCGATTCCAAAAGGTCATATCCTAGAGCAGCGCATGGGCGCTGCCTAGGCGAGACCTAAAAATTACATAAGTATCAACACATTTGGGGAGGTAATTTCCTTCTGCATTTCTATTTAAAGTATTGTATAAAAAAAAATCCGTTGATCAGTCTCCGCAGACCATCCTTCTTCTGATACAGGCTTGACGAATGAAACAGGAAGAAAGACTACACGTATATCAGTGCCTTCCTATGATCTTCATACCAAATCTAAAAATGGTGTCATTATTCTTGATTTTAAATCACATTAAGTTCATTCAAAATTATAATAATTTTTACCATTGTGTCGTCCACATATGGATATCATAATTGTTTTAAATCATGGCTAAAATAGCCAAAATACAGTTTATTTATTAACTATTGAGGTTAATTCATTCATATCTAGACATTTAAATTCTGCAATATTCCAACTGCAGTAGCCAAAATAAAAAAAGGACAAATAAAGCAATATCATAAAACATTGATGCAAAATACTTCGAGACATAGGACCAAAGTTAATTATCCTCCCTCTATTTTGCAATCTTGTTCATTATGAACTAACACATATTAACGACCATCAGGACTGTGTTTAGAATTCGGCTCTCAGTTTAGACATAGCCCCTCATCAAAAGCACCAATGTCCGTATCCTATATCAATAATTGTAGTCAAAACATAGCGAATTAAAAAGAAACAGACAAAATTACACAGTTTTAACCACCCCCTACAGCACAACAAATAATGTGATCCAAACCTAACAAAAACAATGTTAAAAACTGCGATTTTGTTGTATAAAGAAGGGTTATCAGGAGGAGATACTCAGATCGTTACAAATGTACATGTATTCCTCATCCAAATGCATCCCATAAGGTGCCATGCCGCTCGCCTTTATGGTATATCTAGATTTCATCCTGCACAATGCAAGGATTTTATCCCCCCACCCTTTGTGCTTTGGAGCTACAGTCAAATCCAAAGAATGTAAGGCCTTCAGGTCTCCATGATGGTACTGATTGAAATGTTGTGGTGTTGTGTAGTTCATGTCCTATATTTTTACTGCGCTCATGTGTTCTAGGACACGTTTCTTCACCACGAAGACAGTGCTTCCAATAAACCATTTCCCACAAGGGCATACGATGACATATACTGCAAATTCTGTCTTACAAGTGATTATTTTTTAATTGTATGTTTTTTAATAGCTTCTAAATGGTAATCGTTCATGGAAGTACTAAATTTACAAGCTGTGTATGACCCACACTTAAAGAACCCATTCATAGGAGGCTGTCAGGGGGTTTAATGAGAACTAAGATAGCTATGTACCTATTGTTCGCAGACAGAGGAACATTTCCTATATGTCATAGAGGGATTAGATCCTATTGCTCCTCTCAAGAAAGTATCATGTTTTAAAATCCTCCAATGTTTGCAAAAATGTTCCTCACTTTGCTGGCCTCTGAAGTGAAAGTAGTGATGAAATGTATGCATGTTCTGTCAAGTGGTGCTTAGGGATTGTCTAATAATGGACCATGCGCATAAATTACCGTGGTTGACCTATGTGGAAACCACCCACTCAGCATTAGGTCTGCAAAGGTTGTTTGATTGCCCATCATTGTGCACACGCTTCTCGAAGACCAATCCCAAAAAGTTTTTTTTTTAAAAAGGCCGCAGAGGATAGATGGGGGAAAACAAAGATAAAATTTCGGTAGCTATGTACCATACACTGCCCCTTTTGACTGTGGGAACTCTGGCTTAATCTGATTATTTACAGAATCCCAGCACAGATATACATTGACAAGGTTTTGTCTAAATTATATTCCACTTATGTTTGGTTTTCCCTCAAATGTGTATTCTATGAATGAGTTATCTCTTTGTCCATGTGACGGGAGGGTGGCGCAGCTCCTATTTTTTTGCTCTTTTTATGGTTCACAAAGAAAAGATTTTATTGTACCTCTCCTACAGAATTATAATTTAAGGCACTATCATCCGGCCTTAGCTTTTATTCAAAAGTTGAAAA
Organism: Lissotriton helveticus; assembly: GCF_964261635.1. Taxonomy (NCBI): domain Eukaryota; kingdom Metazoa; phylum Chordata; class Amphibia; order Caudata; family Salamandridae; genus Lissotriton; species Lissotriton helveticus. The sequence goes on from NC_136065.1 coordinate 1,781,284,692, forward strand.
ACCCATATGTATGTTACGCACTTGCATATTTCTTGTGGGTGGTATTGGAATGTAGGCGCTTGCATCAAGATATGTGAGGCCATGCATCTAGATGAAGAGTATGGAAGACTGTGTTTTATAATGATCAGAGAGGTTTAGATGTGGGTGGAAGGGGAATTTAGCCACCTTTTGTATAATCATTTTAGTATACATGTGATCTGATGAATAAGATGTTACCTGATTAATTAAATATTTTATTAATTGTTTTAAAACGAGCACTGTGTGATTTTACTGTAATTTATTCGTCTGATATTCTGTGTTGCTCGAACTTTTATGCATTGAAAATAATGCGCAAAAACAAATTGATTAACTAGTATGTATGTTCTGTTTTTCAGTAATACATGAATTATTGGTTTTAGATGTATGCAGCAGATCTTCTCTCTTGCACTTGTCTGCCTTATTGGATGCTTTTTCTTGAATTTTTTAAAATGTATTTCCTGTTCTTAAATCTCACAAGCATCTCATTACATGTGACAATACACATTTTGTGTGTGTTGCTATTATATTTGGCTCTCAAAAATTCACTGCATGGAAAGGTCCATCTGAAGTTTGGCAGATAGTTACTATTCGTATGAAGTATCGAATTTCCTGCTGCTGTATTTTTCCTAAATAGTTGAGTGGACAGGGTGGAATTAGATATTGTGTGTTTCAGATCAAGAAATTCATAAGCCTTATTATAATTGATTGAGAATTTGATATTTATTTGATTGTTGTTAATCGTTTCTTAGAGGGCCTTCAAATCCTGTTCCAGTCCTTTCCATAGTGGAAATACATTATCGATAGATCACAGCTAGATGACAATATTGTCAGTTTGATTCTCCAAATCTGGTGACCAGAGTACCTTCCCCTCCCACCAGCACATGACCAAATTGGCATAGCCGAGAGGGAAGCAGGTGCCCATAGCAGTCCCTTGCACTTGTTTGTAAAATTGTTTCTCAAACAAACATATATTCTTATTCAAGCAAGTGTGAATTGTTTCTAGCAACTTATGTCTGTGTTTCAGAAAATGAATGCCTCAGGCCCTCAATAAATATTTACATGCCTAGATCCCATGGTTATGTCTAATGCTGGAACATAAAGAATTAACATCAAGACTTACCAAAAGATAATTATCCTCTCAATTGATGTTTTTGATCTTATTGATAAAATCTTTGATGTCCCTGACATACGAGGTGAGACCCAGCACAAAGGGAAAAAGGAAGTGGTCTATGTAGATGGACTTATTCTCCAAGTTGCTGTTTTTTGAGGAAATAATATGCCATCCTGATGGGTTCTCATTGTTTTTTTTTGTAGTTTAGGTAATAGTTAAAGTGTGGAAGTCACAGGCGTTACAGTCTTCATAAAATGGAATTCATCCCAGTCCAATATGTTTTCATTGTACGGCTCAAGCAATCTCTTTTTAAACTTCTCTTGGAAATTAAAATAATATTGCTTGTCCATTTTGGTGTAACAATCAGTCATAGCCAATTATTTATAGGCCTCATTAATATATTTCTCTGTTGACATGACAACAACATTACCTCCCTTTGCTGAGGTTTTAAGAAACATACCCTCATCTTGTAATGTTCTTAGCGCTGTCATATGTTTGACAGTCAAGATGTGTATATCCCTTCTGTCATTGAGTGTCATCGAATCCTTTATTCATTTTAATTAAATACATTTATGTTATCCTTTGGTGTTTGAGGCATATGCTTGGATTTAGGTTTAAATTCTGGATGTGTACTAAAGTCAATATCTATACCAAACTCCAAAGAGATCTTCGTTTGATAAATCGAATCGAATATATAAGTCTCTCTCCCATCTTCATTGATACAACCTTGATTATAAAGGTGTCAGGTGTCTCAATGTCAGTAATTAATAAGTTTGGTATGAGCAAAAAAGGGTAGCGGAGAATTTGAGCCTAAGCCATTCAATGCATTTGATGTAATTTCTGTTTTGAAATAAATATAAATACATCTATTCAAGTGTGTGCCAAATTCATAGGTACATCAGGGCAAAAGGATAAACCAAGACTCAAAAGTTTAATCTCATCATTTTTCAAAGTTCTAGATGTAAGGTTTAGGCCTGGGTGTGAAATTATGATACGCTTGCGCAGTTTTTCCCACTCTGTGCTCAGCACAGTACCTTGAGTTCAGAAAAATACCACGGCGCAGGTTTTTTTTCCTCACTCGCACTTGCCAGTATTAAGTTGGTGAGTGCAAGCGAGGAAAATCTTACTCCAGACAACCTTCCGGTGAGATGTGTCAACGCGGGCGGTCGGGGATGGTCGTGACGGCTCACCTTGAGAAACCTTCCGTTTGTGTTGTGGAAGCTGCCTCTCGGGTAGAACATCTACTAGAGTGGCAGAAAGAAGCAGTGCCCTCTTGCCCTGCGCATGGTGCTGTTTGCGCGGGTTTTGTGGTTACTTGGTGGGGTTCTCTTACATAGAACTCTGTGAACTCTGCCCAGGCCCATCGCGTAGATGTTGTTTCTTCTGCCTGATCCTCAGTTTCTGGCTTTTGCTACTTTTCTTAGTTCTCTGTTATGCTTTACATGTGCTGGATTGTCCTTTCTCTGGCGCAATAGATGCTAATCCTCTAAAATGTCCTGCATCGTACAATCAGTTCTCCTTCCACCGATTCCACTTCAGAGCTCACGTTGGACTGTAATTCCTCATTTGCTTTGTCAATATTTTGCAATGTTTTGTCCTTGATTATCTGTGATTATGCAATATCAAACTGTCTTGCAAAGGTCAGTATTTGACCAGAGTCGTAATAGTTGTTGTACTTAATGCATTTCTTTGTTTGTGCAGTTGGAGATCCTTTTCAAAGATTATAACTCCAATTTTCCTTCAACGTTTTCATAATGATATCATGAGCTTGTTCTTTATTCAATTAGAATAATGTATGTTTAACCTTTTTAAGAATTTCACTATGTTCTTCCCCTGACTGATTTATCAGTATTTTCAATGTACCCTTAGGGCAATTTATTGAATTCTCAGCCCATTGTTCCAAAAGTCGTGGTTTACGGCTGAACCGTGCTGAAATAGTAAAGATTCGTAATCCCCTTGGGATGCACCCAACAAACAGGTATTTTTGCAATGTCATGGCTTCCCACCATTTGCTTAATTCATTATGTCTTACTTTCTCCAAGCACATTCTCCATGCACAGTTTTGTCATCAATGATGTCATTTCAGAATGTTGCGGTATTATTATCATCAATGATGAACATGTCATAAGTGATGTAATATGGGAGCTGAAAAGCAGTGCATGGTGAGGGAGGGAGTTATAGTTACTTTACGTCATGTGTTATACTGAAATAAATATAAATGGTGAATAGTGAATTTCAATGTTTTTGTTAATTTTGAACAGTATGTTTCAACTGCCCTTTTCCCCTAACTGTAATGGCCCTGCCCTGCGACCAACCCCACATGGGCAGCCAACCTCATCCAGAGCATAGCCTTTGGTATGCACCCAACCCCTTGCAGGCTGCCAACACCATACTGGAGCCCAACCCCCACCACTGCTGCACACAACCCATGTACAGCTTGAGGTTGGGTGCAGAGCCTGGCATCGAAGCCACTGCAGGCTAACAATAAGTATGTAAGACAGCGGGAGGTTGAGACAAATTGAACTGTACCACAGCTACAAACACACGTGGGTTACGGGGTGTTGGTTTTTTCTCCTTCTATTTTTCCGATTGGTATAGTTCATATTAAAATGTAAATTCACTAGTAGCAATTTTCTAAATGCTGGTAAAAACCCGTACTATTGGTTTAATGTTGACAAGTGTTACATATTGCCCTGGTCGGGGCACTTCGATCCTTCCTAGAGGCAGGGCCTTGACAGGAGGGAAAGTGACCCCAATACTCAAGTATCCAGCAGCAATCTGGACACACACTTTTCAAATGTAACTTAATCAATCAATCAATAGCATTTGTATAGCGCGCTACTCACCCGGAAGGGTCTCAGGCGCTAGGGGAGAGGGGTCCGTTACTGCTCGAACAGCCAGGTCTTGAGTTGCCTCCTGAAGGAGAGATGGTCCTGGGTCAGCCGAAGGTGGATAGGGAGGGAGTTCCAGGTCTTGGCTGCCTGACTTCCTTCCTTGGATGCAAAGTGGTGTTAATGTATGCCAAATTTTATTTTGTTGCTTATGCCAATGAAACATAAAATGCAATAAAGACATTTAAAACAAAAAAACTAAGGCCATTATAGTGACTTTGTGAAAGGATCAGAACACCAAAATATTAAAAGTGAGCCTATTGGCTATATGAAAGGGGTCAGGATATCAATTTACATAAAGAAAGCCTATTATCTTTGTAAAAAAAACACCAATATTTATAGTGAAATGTATATTTCATTAATTCACACAATGCAATCTTTAATAAAAGTCATTGTCATAAAAATGTTTTAATAAAGTTTTATTTAAAAAACAGCATGTCTTAGAGTCTATCTTTCAACATTTTCTGGGACACAAAATGAAGCCATAAAAACAACAACAAGAGGGCCCAGCACTACAGCTGAAGAGCACAGTGCTCCAGCTAGGAGTGTTTTAAGAAAATATGATAGGCTTTCCTGGTTTCATGGATTTAATGACCCCGGAGACCTAATGTGTTTTGTTTTTAATATTGCAGGGTGGCTGTTGAGCTCCCTGCTGCTCCCCCACAACATTAAAAAATGGTTGGTGATGCCCCTACCCCTGCTAGGGACAATAATAGGCTCCAAAAATATGTTTAAAAAGCTTTCACAGGGCATTATGGGAGCTCCTTCCGAGGAGCAGTAATACATATATGATAATTTATCATATTTTTTCCTTTTTTTTGTCTGTTCAGCTGGAACACTAAGATGTTTATTTTTTGTTAGGGGCTGCGAGGGGAGCACCATGGTCCTCCAGCTTCCCAATGTTTGCCTTTTCTCAAACTGGGTTGCTCCAGTGCCTACCTGGTGCACCCCACAGCATTTTTAACGTTGGGGCTGCGGAGGGAGTCACAAGGTCCCCGCAGCCATGCCAGATCTCCTGTCAGCACCCATTACAGGTGCAGCAGGAGCAGGCATTGCTCCGACCCTGTGGGAACAGGTTTTTTGCTCCTGCTGGGCAGAAGCAGTTTTGTGTTTTCCTGCCCTCTAGAAAGCTGGCAATGAAACGTATGTGATCTCACCCGTTGGGAGGAGCTTTCATTACACATAACAGTTCCCTCTCGTTATGGCAGGCAGAGAAACTATTGTGTCCCTGGGACAACGAACGGAGCTGGCCCAGCAGATGCGGTCAGGTAGCCATACAATGGCTCTGGGAGGTGCAGAACCCCCCATCTCTTTTAAATGCATGCATTCCTAGGGATGGGGTTCACTGAGCCTAACAAAGTTTCGGTATGGGGGCCGATTAAATACAGCCCCGGAAGTTGGGATCCCCAAACCAGAAAAATGCTTAGCGTGTCCCTTTTTATGTTCAGTGAGTTTTTTTGAAAAATAGTTTTTTGCCCCGGTGGCCAACAAAATCTGTTGGCTCACCGATTCTTCACGGCATGAAATATACTAGGTTTTTTAGCCTTAATTTCTCAAAAACTACTTAACAGATTTACACAAAATTATAAAAAACATATTTTCTGGACCAAGATCTAGCTTTCTGACAAATTTGGTGTAATTCCGTTCAGCAGTTTTTGAGGTATCAGTGTTCAATTTTCCAATAGAAAAATGAATAGAGAAGGTGCATTTTGGGCCTCCCTATTTTCCGGTGGATACATCGCCCTAAAATTATCAAGGAAGGAGCTCAGTTGATTGGGATAGTTTTAAAACAAATTTCGTGAATATTCGTCAAAATTCACCCTAGTTATAAGCAAACCAACACATTATTTTCCTATGGAAACACAGACCTAAATATAATTACTCAGTGGTGAATAAATATATATCTCTCTTCTCTTCTGTATTTTTAAAATTATGAGAGGGGGCATGCAGCCTCTCCTGCTACATTGAGGCACTAGGGAACCCAACCCGTGGGCTGTATGTTAAAAATAGGAGAAGAGAGTTCCTAGCCCCCCTCTCTGTGAGGATCCCGTGATCTCTCCCCTAGGTCATATCTTTAATATTAGGAGACGGGTGCTAGGCTGATCTAAGCAGTGACCCAGGGACCCCATCCCCTAGGGCACTGCTGTTTTCTGAACAGAGAGAGTGCAGGCATACCCTTCCCTCACTCTCTCAGGCAGAAAACACATAATTGCTCCTGCTTGGGTGGAAGAAGTGAAATCTACAGTTACCACGCGGGCAGGAGTAAAGGAGATTTATGCCGGCTCCCGCCAACATCCCAATGGATGCTGGCTGAGCAGCTCAATGTGGCCGTTGGCATTGCAGGGGCTTTGGGGCTCCTCTCCATGGCCTCCAACATTTTGCAAGATGTTGGTGCCTTAAGTGAACTCAAAGGCACACAGTTGGAAAAAAAAACACCTGGCTCCTGCCACGTTGGTGATTGGGGAGCCAGAAAGGGTTGCGGGGGCCTTGGCTCTCAACTCGTAGCCCCCAAAATTAAAAAAGAGGTGTGGGTGCCCCGAGTGGGCACCCCTAAAAGATTTTTAAAAAACTGAAAAATAAATTAGCGGCAGGAAGTTATGGTTACACCATATTAAAGAATGTTCATGAAAAAAACTAGAAATGCACTGAAAAAGCACAGTTAAAGTGGAGTTATGGAAGTGAATTGAGACCAAAAAACTACTGAGTTTCACAGGTTACATTAGGGATCACAATCCATATCTCACACAGCAAACAAACAACAAACATGCAAAACGTAAGTAGCACACTGGATGCAAACTGTTGGCTTCACCCTTGATGTGGCAGATACAAAAACAATATCAAATATTGTAAATAATGTTAAAGATGAGAATACATATCATATTACACTTAACTATAAAAGAGACTACTGTGAATAGAGTATTGTTTATTGCTATGAGTACATGCTCCTGTTTAATTATATTGTTATTTATTGGGATAAATATTTTGAGTTCATAAACATTATATTTATTGTGCCAAAAAAGACCTGAAATTCACAAGTGATTATGTGCAACACACAATACACACCATGGCACACAACCCACCATGTTTTGCTCTTTGTAGATAACCTTTTTCGTGCATGCTATTCTTTAAAGGATGTAATGAGCCTGGTGGGGAGCATGAGTTTTGGTGTGCATTATGCACTGCACACCAAAAATGGTGAATTACAGTTATTTTTTGGTTTCCCATTTGCTGGACCCTAACTAACCTTTAACCCTGAATTCACCTGCAATATAACCATTCTTATGCTAGGCTTTCCACCAGGCCCTGCACCCAACTTAATTTAGCCATGCTCAGCAGGGTGTGGTCACATAGAGTACCTAGCTTTGAACTGGGCTTAATTTGCTGCCGAAGTTCATGCAGATTCATCAAACAGCACCAAAGTTATTAGTGAAAGCTCCCTATTTTTCTTTTCCTCTGCCTTGACAGATCTGAACAAAACTTGATATAACCAACAGAAAGCTAATTTCAAAAAGATTCATCAAAGAGTGCAACATTTAGTAGCAAATTAAGACTTATTTGAACCCCTTTATATCAGTCCCCGATAAACATGCATGGTTTTAAAAGCAACAAGAGTAGGCTAAAAATGCAATGTCGCTGACAAAATCCACGCACATCCATTAAACGGTATCTAAGTTATTAGTAAATCGAAAATATTTGTATCTCCCCTTGAACTTTGTCCACCCTCATTTGATCTGCACAAAATTTGAAAATGCATGCACTGGGTATTATTTGCCAAGTAGCTGTCACATTTGATGCAGATTAATCAACAAGTGCCAAAGTTATAAGCAACTGAAAATTGTATACACTCACCCTGCTTGATCTTTGCCCCACCGGCCACCCCCTTTGTGGATAGCTGCAAAACCTGACCTGGTAATGAAAATCCAATTCATTAATCGAACCAGACTTCTACAACATTCTGTGCAGGCTCGTCAAACAGTGCCAATGTTATTAGCAAATGACACTTTTTTGCCCCCACCCTTTTTATTGGGGTTCCCCCTTGATGGAACTGCACGAATTTTAAAGTAAGAACACTAGGGTACACTTGTTAGGTCTACATTTTTAAGCATATCCATAAAATGTTGCCAACTATATCATCAATTAAATATATTTTGACACACCTCTATTTACATTTTTCTCCTTTGCCTCCTATGTACCTTTGTCTCATGCCCCCTTTGGATTTGCACAAAGCCTGAAATACCTCCACTGGGGTAACTTTCTAACAGCCATCCACATTTGGTGCAGATTCATCCAACAGTGCAAAAGTTATAAGCAAATTAAAATGTCATAGCCCCCCTTTAACTCTGTCAACTTGAAGGATGGGCACGAAATTTGACACACAAATAGAAAACAAATCATTCCAAGCTACTGTCAAATTTGGGGCAGGTTTGTCTTATTACCATATTAACACTTTTGACCTCCCTTTTAATCCTCCCTCCTTTATGGATCTTCAGGAATTTGAAAATAGCAAGAGTCAATTCAATTCATTAAGCTTTATTCGGCACATAAAAATGACCATAAAAGCACAAAACATATACGATTAAAATATAACAATATCCAGCACACGTAAAATACAGAACACATGAGATATAAAATACAAACTGAGTTCCTAAAATAGCATACTTTTACGTGCTTTGATAGAACAATTTAGGAAGGTGGCGGTAAAAAAACAGTTATCAGCAGACTCCATGTTAAATAGCAAACTCATCGCCTCATTGACAGTATATACACCATATTTGATAAACAAGGGTTTCAAATAAAGTAATCGAAAATTCATATATAATTTACAAATCAATAAAAAGTGCATAGTGCTTTGTTTGGTAACGCCATCACATAGGCACGGCCCAGTTGGATGTTTCTTCAGATTTGGCAAAACCACTAAATAATGAGCCATGCCAAACCTTAACCTGGTTAACACAAACTTATGGGATGGCCTATTTACCATGGCTAAATACTCTGGAAAGCCTTCATTCATGTTATATTTGTTGTAAGACATGACTGTGGACATGGATCCATACAGTTAGGCCCGTTTTCTTACTTTATGGGGCAGAAATGTAGTTCTCAATTCAACTTTGGATATCTTAGATGCAGCATTGGGGTCGGTCAAAACATCAATATTAAATATTTCTAGATAACAGTCGGCGACATATTTTAACCACGGGATATTACGGGATTTATCCATTGATAAACAGTCCTCTATAATTGATCTATTAAAAACCTTTTCGTCCTGAAGCCATATCGACCGCCATAACATTAATGGCCTCATTGACAGTAGATCATCAAAAAAATGGATATCCAATTGCCGATGGATCAACTCAGTCGGGGCGGAAGGAGGTAAACATAAGAGTCTTTTTAAAAAGGAATTCTCCTCCAATTGCAAATTATGAGAACGCGTGTGTCCCCAGACCCCAGCACCATACATTGCGATGGAGACACACCTTGCTTGATAGATGTGGAGCATGTCCCTGGTACGTCTGTCGCCCACTTTTGCCGCAAATCTAAAAACATCATGTGCATTTTTCACCATTTTGTTACTGACATTATTGAATTCATTTGTCCACTTTTTGTTTTTCGAAAAGGTTATGCCAAGGTAGCAAAATTTGTCTACTTCCAGCACCTTTACACCCTCAATGAAAAAGGCACTAGAAGTTCTTCTTCTGGCCCCATAGGTCATGGTATGTGTTTTTCCCTTATTGATAGACAATTTTCGATCCTTGATAAAGATAGAAAATCTATCGATCAGACGCTGTAGTCCGCATGGTGTTCTTGAAAGCAGGACAGCGTCGTCGGCATACAGTAACACTGGTACCGAAACGCCTTTAATTTTAGGGGCATCAGCGTTTACATTTTTTAAAATGGAGTCAATTTCATTTATAAATAATATAAAAAGTAGGGGGACTAATACACAGCCCTGCCTGATTCCTCGTTTGACCCTGAATTTCGGGGTGCATTCGCCATTAGTGCCATATCGGACACAGGTTTCTAGCTTTTCGTATAATCTGGCGAGGAAGAAAATTATCCCCTCAGGTGCTCCTAGTTGTAACAAGGTCGGCCAAAATATAGTATGGTCGACCATATCAAAAGCGCTACTGAGATCTGCGAAGCAGAGATATAATGGGCCCTGTTTGGCTTCGGTGTATTTGCCTATCAACAAATCAAGGTTGATACACTGGTCAAGTGTCCCCGACCCTTTCTGAACCCAAACTGGCTGTCAGCCAGGACACCCTCCTGCTCAACTCACTCTTCTAATCTCGCCAACATAACTCTACTCATGATCTTAATTGAGGAGTCTAAAAGAGAAATGGGCCGATAATTTCTTACATCGGATCTATTGCCCTTTTTGTGAATCGGGATGATGATGGATTCCCCCCAGGTTTTAGGTGCCACAGTGCATACAGCAGCATTAAAAACAATTGCCAAGAGAGGGCTCCACAGCTCTGGGGCTGCTTTATAAACGTCTATAGGGACCCCATCAGGACCTTGGGCTTTGCCCCCCCTTACTCGCATCGATGCCAAGCTCAACCTCTTTCACGCTTATATCCAATGGGATGACGGGCCATCTACTAGAATATTTATCAGCAGGATTGGATAGTCTAAATATTTGGGAGAAATGCGAGACCCAGTCATCGCTAGATACATTAGCGCTAAGCTCAGGGGTGTTTTCCTCTCTGAGAAAGCAGAGTTAATTGTTGCCCAAAACAATGTATTATTAGATAACTCCGCAGCTTCATTTAATGAGTCCCATGCCTGCTGCTGCATCTCACCCTTCCTCCTCTTTAATGCTTGTTTATACTCCAGTCTTAAATTAACAATTTCACATGGGGCCCTAGGCTTTTTAGCAAGAGCATGTTTTAGTTTAGTTAATAAACTGGTACACATATGGTCAAACCAACCCGGTCCATTTCCACTTTGAATTTTCTTAGGTCTGGTGAACCTTGCATCAATAGATTTATTAATGTCTTTAAAAGCGGTTTAAAACCCGCCCGTGATCTACATTTGTTTCAAGGATAAGGGTAATATCAGACAAACTTTCTTTAACGATGGAACTTAACAGGTCTTTAGCCTTTTCCCCAACCCATCTTATTCTTACACCGTTAGGTCTGTATGGCTGTATGTTGGTGATTGTAGTTATGTTATGTTATGTTATGTTATTTATTTTTGTATAGCGCACAGCTGCCCCAGCAAAGGGGCGTCCTGGCGCTTTGACAGGCACTACAACATAACACACAATAAAAGAACAAGCATTTACAATGCAATGGTTTTGCCTTTGTTAAAGTTAGAGCTATTGGCATTGCTCTTGACACTCTGAAGCTCCACTCTGAAGCTCCACTCTGCACTCTGAAGCTCCACTCTGCACTCTGAAGCTGCACTCTGAAGCTCCACTCTGCACTCTGAAGCTGCACTCTGAAGCTCCACTCTGCACTCTGAAGCTCCACTCTGAAGCTCCACTCTGAAGCTCCACTCTGAAGCTCCACTCTGAAGCTCCACTCTGAAGCTCCACTCTGAAGCTCCACTCTGAAGCTCCACTCTGCACTCTGAAGCTCCACTCTGCACTCTGAAGCTCCACTCTGCACTCTGAAGCTGCACTCTGAAGCTCCACTCTGCACTCTGAAGCTCCACTCTGCACTCTGAAGCTCCACTCTGCACTCTGAAGCTCCACTCTGAAGCTCCACTCTGAAGCTCCACTCTGAAGCTCCACTCTGCACTCTGAAGCTCCACTCTGCACTCTGAAGCTCCACTCTGCACTCTGAAGCTCCACTCTGAATCTGCACTCTGAAGCTCCACTCTGAATCTGCACTCTGAAGCTCCACTCTGCACTCTGAAGCTCCACTCTGAATCTGCACTCTGCAGCTCCACTCTGAATCTGCAGCTCCACTCTGAATCTCCACTCTGAAGCTCCACTCTGAATCTCCACTCTGAAGCTCCACTCTGAATCTCCACTCTGAAGCTCCACTCTGAAGCTGCACTCTGAAGCTCCACTCTGCACTCTGAAGCTCCACTCTGCACTCTGAAGCTCCACTCTGCACTCTGAAGCTCCACTCTGAATCTGCACTCTGAAGCTCCACTCTGAATCTGCACTCTGAAGCTCCACTCTGCACTCTGAAGCTCCACTCTGAATCTGCACTCTGCAGCTCCACTCTGAATCTGCAGCTCCACTCTGCACTCTGAAGCTCCACTCTGAATCTCCACTCTGAAGCTCCACTCTGAATCTCCACTCTGAAGCTCCACTCTGAATCTCCACTCTGAAGCTCCACTCTGAAGCTGCACTCTGAAGCTCCACTCTGCACTCTGAAGCTCCACTCTGCACTCTGAAGCTCCACTCTGAAGCTCCACTCTGAAGCTCCACTCTGAAGCTCCACTCTGAAGCTCCACTCTGAAGCTCCACTCTGAAGCTCCACTCTGAAGCTCCACTCTGAAGCTCCACTCTGAAGCTCCACTCTGAAGCTCCACTCTGAAGCTCCACTCTGAAGCTCCACTCTGCACTCTGAAGCTCCACTCTGAAGCTCCACTCTGCACTCTGAAGCTCCACTCTGAAGCTCCACTCTGAAGCTCCACTCTGAAGCTCCACTCTGAAGCTCCACTCTGAAGCTCCACTCTGAAGCTCCACTCTGAAGCTCCACTCTGAAGCTCCACTCTGAAGCTCCACTCTGAAGCTCCACTCTGAATCTGCACTCTGAAGCTCCACTCTGCACTCTGAAGCTCCACTCTGAAGCTCCACTCTGCACTCTGAAGCTCCACTCTGCACTCTGAAGCTCCACTCTGAAGCTCCACTCTGAAGCTCCACTCTGAAGCTCCACTCTGAAGCTCCACTCTGAAGCTCCACTCTGAAGCTCCACTCTGAAGCTCCACTCTGAAGCTCCACTCTGAAGCTCCACTCTGCACTCTGAAGCTCCACTCTGAAGCTCCACTCTGCACTCTGAAGCTCCACTCTGAAGCTCCACTCTGCACTCTGAAGCTCCACTCTGAAGCTCCACTCTGAAGCTCCACTCTGAAGCTCCACTCTGAAGCTCCACTCTGAAGCTCCACTCTGCACTCTGAAGCTCCACTCTGAAGCTCCACTCTCCACTCTGAAGCTCCACTCTGCACTCTGAAGCTCCACTCTGCACTCTGAAGCTCCACTCTGAAGCTCCACTCTGAAGCTCCACTCTGAAGCTCCACTCTGAAGCTCCACTCTGAAGCTCCACTCTGAAGCTCCACTCTGAAGCTCCACTCTGCACTCTGAAGCTCCACTCTGAAGCTCCACTCTGCACTCTGAAGCTCCACTCTGAAGCTCCACTCTGAAGCTCCACTCTGAAGCTCCACTCTGAAGCTCCACTCTGAAGCTCCACTCTGAAGCTCCACTCTGAAGCTCCACTCTGAAGCTCCACTCTGCACTCTGAAGCTCCACTCTGCACTCTGAAGCTCCACTCTGAAGCTCCACTCTGCACTCTGAAGCTCCACTCTGCACTCTGAAGCTCCACTCTGAAGCTCCACTCTGCACTCTGAAGCTCCACTCTGAAGCTCCACTCTGCACTCTGAAGCTCCACTCTGCACTCTGAAGCTCCACTCTGAAGCTCCACTCTGAAGCTCCACGCTCCACTCTGAAGCTCCACTCTGAAGCTCCACTCTGAAGCTCCACTCTGAAGCTCCACTCTGAAGCTCCACTCTGAAGCTCCACTCTGAAGCTCCACTCTGAAGCTCCACTCTGAAGCTCCACTCTGCACTCTGAAGCTCCACTCTGAAGCTCCACTCTGCACTCTGAAGCTCCACTCTGAAGCTCCACTCTGCACTCTGAAGCTCCACTCTGAAGCTCCACTCTGCACTCTGAAGCTCCACTCTGAAGCTCCACTCTGCACTCTGAAGCTCCACTCTGAAGCTCCACTCTGCACTCTGAAGCTCCACTCTGAAGCTCCACTCTGCACTCTGAAGCTCCACTCTGAAGCTCCACTCTGCACTCTGAAGCTCCACTCTGAATCTGCACTCTGAAGCTCCACTCTGCACTCTGAAGCTCCACTCTGAATCTGCACTCTGAAGCTCCACTCTGAAGCTCCACTCTGCACTCTGAAGCTCCACTCTGAATCTGCACTCTGAAGCTCCACTCTGCACTCTGAAGCTCCACTCTGAATCTGCACTCTGAAGCTCCACTCTGCACTCTGAAGCTCCACTCTGAAGCTCCACTCTGAAGCTCCACTCTGAAGCTCCACTCTGAAGCTCCACTCTGAAGCTCCACTCTGAAGCTCCACTCTGAAGCTCCACTCTGAAGCTCCACTCTGCACTCTGAAGCTCCACTCTGAATCTGCACTCTGAAGCTCCACTCTGCACTCTGAAGCTCCACTCTGAAGCTCCACTCTGAAGCTCCACTCTGAAGCTCCACTCTGAAGCTCCACTCTGAAGCTCCACTCTGAAGCTCCACTCTGCACTCTGAAGCTCCACTGAAGCTACACACCGCGCAGGGCAGCTCTGGATGCTGATGCGAGAGGCCAGCTGGGAGGCGCGCTGCTCGTCTTCCTGCTCGTGCTGACTCGGAGAGAAAACTTGTTTTCATTGGGAGAGCGGCCTTCAAAGACCCGGTCACTGCGCCTCTCCGAGTGTTTAGCTTGGGATAAAATGGGCGCAGTGTTGTGGTGATGACAGTAGAGCAAGGGAGGTGCCGGCAATGCCGGACCAGACTCGGGGGCGTTCCCGGCGTCGCGTGACGTCGGCAAAAGGCAAAGAATGTCAGGAACGCCCCCGTGTCTGGTCCGGCATTGACGGACAGGCCCCTCGTCCAATGGCAAGGCTCCGTTTACGGAGCCAGCCAATCAATGACGAGGGCCGACCCAAAGCACCCTACAGTTCTCAACAGGATTTCGCCTGCGCGAAAAGCTGCGCAGAGCGCAGCTTTCGCTAGGCAAAACCTAAAAAGGGATGACTATTCTGGGGCGGGAAACAGGAAGGTTTTAATCGCCTGCCTAAAGGCGAGTAAGTCATTAAGAGCTCGGGTGCACACCGGGAGCGAGTTCCATAACCCTGCTGCGAGCACCCGGAACGAGCGGCCACCCATTCTACTCAGTTTAAAACGTGGGCAGACTGCCAAATGGAGAGCCTCTGATCTCAATGATCTCAGGGGGATGTAAGGAGTAAGTAGATTGGCAAGTGCCGGCGGCGAAGAAAATTTCAGAATTTTAAAGGCCAAGCACAGCGCTTTGAACTTAATCCGCTGTCTGACCGGAAGCCAGTGTAGGGCCGAGATGGTGCCAGACACAGAACAGTGTCTGGGGAGGCCCACAATGGCCCGTGCCACAGCATTTTGCACCGTTTGGAGCCTAGAGGCCTCCGCCTGATTCATCCCTAACATCAGCGCACTCCCATAGTCCAGCCGAGATAAAATTGATGCCTGGACCACGAGCTGACTGGTGGGGGGATCGAAGTATTTCAAGACCGGCCTTATGCCCCGCAGGATACCATAACACGTGGCCGCCACCTTCTTAGTATGGTCTGTGAAAGTGAGCGCGGGGTCCAGCCAAATGCCTAGATTTTTCACTCCAGCAGCTGGCATCGGGATAACGCCCAGCTCTGGTGGCCACCACTGGTTTCCCCATAGCTCAGCGTGCTTCCCCAATACCAACACCTCAGTTTTGGTGGCATTCAACTGTAGGCAGTTGGTGCGAAGCCAGCTAGCTACTGCCACAAGAACCCGCCCGGAATCTGGGGGCCTCCACCTCAGGGTCTCCGCTGAGTGTCACCGCCAGCTGCGTGTCGTCAGCATATGAGGTCATTGTCAGACCCCACTGTTTGACGACAGCAGCCAATGGTTTCACATAGAGATTTAACATTGTGGGGCTCAACGAAGACCCCTGTGGGACTCCCAGCTCCAAGGGATGGACGATGGATTGGCCTGGTGGTATTGCCACTTTAAAGGTTCGGTCAGACAAGAATGATCGAAACCACTGGAGAGCGATGTCAGTAACTCCAGCTTCCTCTAGTCGTTGGATCAGTATATGGTGGGACACAGTATCGAAAGCAGCGCTTAAGTCTAATAACAAAAGCGCTGCTGTCCGTCCAGAATCAAGTATCTGGCGGAGATGTTCAGTGATGTAAAGTAATGCCGTCTCGGTACTGTGTCCTGGCCGGAAGCCATTCTGGCTGGGATCCAGTATCTGATTGCGAGCTAGGTGCTCAGACAGAACTGAGTTAACGTGGGCTTCCGTTACTTTAGCTATCCAAGGCAGTAAGGATATGGGTCGATAATTTTCTGGCAGCCGAGGGTCAGAGTTGGCCTTTTTTTAAATTGGAGTGACCACTGCCTGTTTCCAAGCAGTGGGTACCGTTCCATTGGACAAAGACATATTGATAAGATTCAATATGGGAGCCCGACACAGCGGTGAAAGAGTGCTGATAAGAGCTGGCTTCAGCGGGTCCAGAGGAGAACCTGATTTCACCCTGAGGCTGAGTTTGTCAAAAACCTCAGTGGACAAGTCTGGTAAAGTAGCCAAGGTCTCATACCCCAGAGAATCGGAGTCAATTACCTCTGGATTCGGCCGGAACCCCAGTGCTTTTCCCCCCACAGTGTACATTAAAGGATTATACAATTATGATTCACTTAAAGATGAGACCTCAATCCTGGGGGGGACACAATATGGGGTGATATTCGATGAAACAATTACGTGATCAATAACTGAGCTACTCTGCTTGTTCTTAAAAGTAGGGATGGTCTGACCCTGATCGCCCTTAACGAAATCTAAGATTTCCAGGTCATGGCTGCCCATAAGCTTATGTAGTGAATCACCGTAACTGTTATGTTTACAATGTAGGTCATCTGAACCAACGTTATTAATAACCCCACATACCTTTTGGGTAGATAGTTCACATAAGTTAAAATCACCCACCCAGATAAAATCAAATAAAACATTCAATTCAGTGCTAAAACTATCAATTTTACTCGCTAGATCATTGACTACTGTCATCCTAGAAATATCAAACACGTTATTGTAGTAATTGACGAGTAATATATTGCGCCCTTGATCTGCGATAAGCCACAAGAGCTGAACATGTGGACCCACGGTCAAGTACCTTTTTACTACAATTTGCTGTTTTATAGAAATAAAGATCAGAAGGCCACCTTTGGCTCTCCCTGAAGTTGACCCTTGTGCCATCAGACTATAAGAAACAAACCCCTCAAAATGTACGTCTTCCCTACACCATGTTTCCTGGAAGCAAAGAATGTCATGACTGTTGATAAAATCTTGCCAGCCCAAAACATTCCCCTTGGATTTTAGTCCGGCGATATAACAGCTAACAATAGAAATACCATTAACTTGCATTACACTCTTGACAGCTGGGGCGACCAAAGTACATACACTATCCCCCACCTTTGTATCGACATTAGATGCATCCCCACTGTCATTGTTCATTGTTGGACCACCCGTCATATTTTGCTCTGGGTCAGTATATAGAGTAATATGTCCAGTGGTCTGACTGTTTATGATCATCCTTCCTGGGGGCTCATGAACCTGTAAATGTCAGTCGTTAGTATCCAGTGAACTTAAAGCTTGGTATCTGTTCTGCATAGTTAATTCGAAGACAGGGCGAACATTAGGAAAAAAGGGTCTGCTCCTGCTAGGTTCAGAGGAGGCTACAGTAAGGTGACTATAAAAGTAGCCAAGCGAGTGCACATAGACGCTATTCGCATCGAATACTAGGGAAGCTGCTCTTAGCAAGACTGTGGCAACATGTTGGGGGTGTTTAAAATTGATGATGACACAGTCCCCACTACAGGTCTTTCTAGACGGGCCGATCCAATTTACCCTTCTGGTAGATAATATTTGGTCAGAATAGGCAATTGGGAAGCCTCAATGAATATTTAGCCAAGAAACTGCTTTATTTTTAAGCGATTCATGGGATTCCTGGTGATTCTGGTTATTACGCGAATCATTAGGTGGTACATTAGTCAAAACAACCACATAGGTTGCACAGTCAGGTGGGAGATTAATGTAACAACTTTTCTTTGCTTCTCTAAAACCCAAGTTACTCAGTGGTACAACTGTAGCCTGTTTTTTCTGGCAATTAGTTGGTGTTGGATCAGGCATAACAGTTTGAGTAACACTAGATCTCCCACTAGATGGGTTAGATAAGCTTATACTGGACCCATTACTGTTTGCATTACAGGTTCCGTTAACCTCTGAATCTAGACCCACGATAGCAGCCTTAGATTTTTCGGCTGCAGCCAAATGCGTTCCCAGGAGCCCCTCTAGTTGCTTAACTTCAAGAGAGATAATATCCAATTTAAGAACCAGGGGTTTGATCATTTCTTCCATCTTAGTTTCAATTACTCTAACTAGAAGGTCAAGTTTCTAGGAGTTAATTTTCACAGCAGATTTACTTTCCGATTGTTTGGAGACATCAACCTGGGGGATTTTAGGGGGTGTATCAACTCTTTTTTTAGTACGATTTCCCCCACGTTTAACTTGCAGCTTCCTACATGCCCTCATTACTCTTTGAGCTCTTGGGGCCTGTGGGCTTTGCTCAATACCCTCTATTGATGCATCCATGATATCCAAGTGGGAATCGGAGTGGACCTGGGCTTCAGTCAGGACAACTATCCTATTATCCAGTTCAATACAGTCATCATTTGCAACCGATGAGGGCGGGGAGAGGAGAGTTGGGGTATAGCAGGACTCCCCCGTCCTAAGGAAGCTCTCCGGTCATTGTTAATTTTATTGACAACTTTCACTAGGTAGTTGTCTAAGGTGGCTAAACCAGGGGTGCTTTTGTCGGGCTTCTGTTTAGACATTATCAAATCTAGCGAGATACCGTTAGGGTATTAAAACCAGTTAAAAAGAACAAACACTATCATGAATATCCGATAAACCAAATAAAATGGTAATAAAATCAGCACCCAAACCGAAAACTAAAACTTAGAGTCAAGGTGCAGTAAATACAACTGGACGAAGACCACAGCCCTGTGACCATATAATTAAAGTTTCACTTGCGCTGGGATGCTCTAGGGTTACTACGCGCTCTATAAAACCTTAAAATAAAATAAATAAATAAACTTGCGGGTGATGATTGGGCGACTTGGCGAGACCAAGGTCCGTGGCCCAGCCCAGCCTCGACCTGCCCCGGACTGCCACAGACTGTCCCGCCCTTGTCCCGGGCTTCTCCCGGCGTCGCCCGCGTGCGTCACGCGACGTGGAGGAAGACTCTGCGCTTTAGTAGCACCTCCGGGCGCGATGTTGCCGGGAACCGGAAGTGGCCGCAAAGCTAGCTGGGAGCTGTAGTCTCCAGCCGCAAGATGTAGGAAAGCAGCAGCGGGGAGACTCACAGCGTTGGCCCCCCAGATTCAGCAGCCCAGGTCAAAGTGCCAGCAGGTGAGTGCACGCTCCAAGCTTCGAGGTGAAATGCCCCCGCTTCACCGAGGAAGCCTCTCCGCTTTAGTAGCGCCTCCGGGCGCGATGTTGCCGGGAACCGGAAGTGGCCGCAAAGCTAGCTAGGAGCTGTAGTCTCCGGCCGCAAGATGTAGGAAAGCAGCGGCGGGGAGACTCACAGCGTTGGCCTTCAGATTCAGCAGCCCAGGTCAACATGCCAGCAGGTGAGTGCACGCTCCAAGCTTCTTGGTGAAATGCCCCCGCTTCACCGAGGAAGCCTCTCCGCTTTAGTAGCGCCTCCGGGCGCGATGTTGCCGGGAACCGGAAGTGGCCGCAAAGCTAGCTGGGAGCTGTAGTCTCCGGTCGCAAGATGTAGGAAAGCAGCGGCGGGGAGACTCACAGCGTTGGCCCCCCAGATTCAGCAGCCCAGGTCAACGTGCCAGCAGGTGAGTGCACCCTCCAAGCTTCGTGGTGAAATGCCCCCGCTTCACCGAGGAAGCCTCTGCGCTTTAGTAGCGCCTCGGGGTGCGATGTTGCCGGGAACCGGAAGTGGCCGCAAAGCTAGCTGGGAGCTGTAGTCTCCGGCCGCAAGATGTAGGAAAGCAGCGGCGGGGAGACTCACAGCGTTGGCCCCCCAGATTCAGCAGCCCAGATCAACGTGCCAGCAGGTGAGTGCACGCTCCAAGCTTCGTGGTGAAATGCCCCCGCTTCACCGAGGAAGCCTCTCCGCTTTAGTAGCGCCTCCGGGCGCGATGTTGCCGGGAACCGGAAGTGGCCGCAAAGCTAGCTAGGAGCTGTAGTCTCCGGCCGCAAGATGTAGGAAAGCAGCGGCGGGGAGACTCACAGCGTTGGCCTTCAGATTCAGCAGCCCAGGTCAACATGCCAGCAGGTGAGTGCACGCTCCAAGCTTCTTGGTGAAATGCCCCCGCTTCACCGAGGAAGCCTCTCCGCTTTAGTAGCGCCTCCGGGCGCGATGTTGCCGGGAACCGGAAGTGGCCGCAAAGCTAGCTGGGAGCTGTAGTCTCCGGTCGAAAGATGTAGGAAAGCAGCGGCGGGGAGACTCACAGCGTTGGCCCCCCAGATTCAGCAGCCCAGGTCAACGTGCCAGCAGGTGAGTGCACGCTCCAAGCTTCGTGGTGAAATGCCCCCCAAGAGTCATCTCAGCATAAGTATCTATCAAATTGAATAAATATTTTCTCAAAGTCGTCAAAGTTATAAGCAAATCAAAAAATGGCTTTTCAACTAACAAGTTATACAAAAGTGTTAAGCCTTCCAAGCCCATCCAATACCTGTTTTATGTACTAATATCTTTAAAATTACTGAACAGATTTACAACAAATCACAAAACCCCGCTTTCTTAGTGAAGTTCTATTCAAATGGCAAGTTTATATATATGTATATATTCTTCGCACACACATCTCTACAACGTCTGGGTGGTGAACTCCGATCCACTTGCAGAGCTCGCGGAGTTCCAAAAAACGGAGCAGAGTTATTTTCCTCGCTTGCGCTTGTCAACGTCAAGTTGGCAAGCTCGAGCGTGGAAAATCAACCTCCCGGTGAGGATTCTCAACGCTGGCGGTCAGATTTCTCATTGCGCATGGTCGTTTATGCTTGCGACCGCTCGTGTTGAGAAACCGTCCATTCACATTGACAAAACTGTTGCTCGAGTAAAAAACTTACTCGAGCGGCAGAAAGGAAGCAGCGCCCGCTTGCACTGTGCATGGTGCCATTCGCGATGATTGCACAGTGCGGACAAACACCTGCTGCTGAAAATCACGGTGAACGACATTTATCTGATTCAATTCACCACTTGTGGAGCTCCGCAGAGTTTTTTTGCACTTCTCGGAGTTCCATATAGCAGAACTCTGCTAACTCCGTCCAGGCTTAATCTCCAAAAGTAAAGCGGCACTCCATGTTACAAAATGAAGATAATTCCTTTTTTTCAGAATAAAAATAAAAGGAATTATCTTTGTTTTACAAACCAGAGTGCTGACTTTGCTTGTGGAGACAAAGGATTTTTCGTAGTGTTTAGGTGGGAGCAAGGGAGTAGCCAGAAAATTAAAATACCTCCCACTTTGAATAAAGCTCTTATTGAACCAAGCAAGCAAAGCAAGTCATTGTGACCCTCTCCAGAAGAGCTTACTTGCTTCCATTGATCTATTCATCTTTTCATCCTTCCACCCACCTGATCATATCCACCACTTCACCTTTACATTCTGTCAACCATTCAGTCTTTCATCCAACATTCAGTCTGTCACCCTTCCATACATCCATCCGCCCATCCATATCCAAATGTATCCATCTATCTTCAAACCTATTAATCAAACATATCCATACTTTCACTCAGTCATCCATCTTTTCACTTATCCATCCCTCCTTTTATCCATCTCTCCAGCCTTTTTTGTCATCCATCTATCCATCCATTCATCCATCCTTTTGCTTATCCATCTACCCTTTGACTCATCCATTCATCCTTTCACTCCGTATGTCAATCAATCCTCCCTTTTACTCATCCTTCCACCCTTTCATCCAGTCATCCATCTACACTCTGGTTCACTCTTCCATAATTTATTTCACTGATCTATCCAGACATCCATGCTTTCATTCTTCCAGCCATCCATCCATCTACTCATCGCTCCATTCATTTACCCGTTCACTCATCAATCCATCCTTTCACTCACTCGTCCATACATCCCTTTTCTCATCACCCATCAATCCATCCATCCCCTTTCACTCATCCATTCACCCTTTCACTCTTCCAACCATCCATTCATCCATCCATCCTTCCTCCGTTTCACTCATCCATTCTTACATCCATCTGACACGAAGTCTATAAGGCCCAAATCCATCTTATGTAGGGCCCGACCCCATCTTGGTCCACAGAGGTCACCATCTTTCTCATCTCAGGCAATGGACACCACCATATCCCTTGTAATGCAGAATCGCTATCATGTCTGCCTCTCAACACAGATGTTGCCAGACCTTATCTTTCTAAGAACTATGATATTGTCTAGTTCTTAGATTAATGACATAGATACAACATCTAAGGCAACATTCATCAGGGTCAAATGTCTTCTCCTCATCATGACATATAACCAAAATAATGTAGGGGCGGATTACGATGGTGGATGAGTCTATCCGTCACCGTATAGGGGAATAGGACTACCCACCTACAAGGCGGCAGTCCCACAATAGGCATTACAATGTGACCGCCACTACGGCGGTCGCAATGCCTATCTTTTACATTGCGATAGGTGCTACTGGCTGCAGCACCCATCACAATGTAAAAAAGGGACATGTTACATATCCCTGCCACATGGTGCAGTGATATGTAGGGGAGCACCATAGGTGCCCCCCAGGTCCCATGTCTGGGGGCCAGGGTGTAGGGAGGGCCCACAGTGGGACCCCAAAGTCTCTTTCCGCCAGCCTTTTCATGGCGCGTTAAGCGCCATGAAAAACTGGTGAAAAAGGACATTGATGTACTAGAAATCCTCAAACTCCTTCTCAGGGGTCTTACCAATAAGTAGTCCATTCAAAAGCAGCAAAGAAATCAACAGAGAATCTGAAATATGAAAAGACATCTTTATTACAATTAATTGTGAGGCTACGTCGCCCAGTCACCCCTAAAGCAACTGAATGAGGCAGCCTGCTGAATGGTCTCAGCACAGACCTTTTATACCATTTATTATGCCCTAGGCACACATTTTCTCTTTGAAGTACATTATTGTTGGTCACTCCCAGGACGTGCACACAAAGCACTGTATGATGACAAACCCACTTTCAAGATAAGTCCAGGCCATAAACAATGTCCACATAATGCGTACATTCTCTAGCTGACAAGACCGGATAAACCCAAAACAGTAAGATCACAGCCCATGTCATAAATAGCTCGTGGAGGCAGGAACAGGAACAGATGGAAGTAAGATAGGCACGTTTGTGTGTAGTACATCTTTACAATGTCCTGTGCTCTGATCTATAATCTTGATCAGCTAAAGGGCAGGAACTGGCTTGGCAAGGTTAGCCTCAAGCAACAGGGTCAGCTTTCGCCAGGTCATGCAGGAGTCAGCACAAACCCATGCTAAGGTTATGTCCTTAAATACTTGTTCTGCCACAGTGAGGGCCTACTGTAAGGGCAATCCACAAAATGGCTGCTATGCACAAGATGGAACCCGAGGGTTCAGAACAAAACGTTCAAATACACAGTGAATCCATTGGTGTAACATGACGAAAACACTTGCACTTGCTGAACTCACTGTTTACGGTCTGCTGTTACCAAATTCATAACAGAATCATGATATTTAAAACACAGGTTCAGAATTCAAGGAACCACAGACCATCCTTTTGCCCTTACATAGGCAATCACTCAGTCTATATCTGCAACTGTGCCCAAAGTCCGTTATAAGCCTATTTGGAAGGCTTCTATTGTCCATCAAATCCGCTTCCATTGTCTTCTTGGGCCTCTCGATTCAGGCCTTTTCATGAGAAAAAGTACTGCTTAGTTGGAGTGCCCTCCTGGCAAACACCCACAGCTCACTCGAAAGTCTCAATGTCTCAAAACAATGCACCAGTGTCTCTTCTTTGTGGCAGACACTACAAATGATGTGCTCTTCATTGATCATGGGCACAAAACATCTCGTGCAGATCCAAGCACTACTGAGAAACAACCTCTCAAGATCAGCAGCACTTTCAGACTCCAACACTCATTATTTAGTGTCAGAGGACGCTCAAGCTGCTCTCTCATGGGCACCAGAATATAGTGCCTTTCCGTCGGAGCAAAGGGAAAAGAGGTGTGTGTGTGGCCAAAACTCGGGCCAAGGGCTCAAGGGACTGTACACTGTCAGAGGTTTCCAGCACATAACAGGTAGAAAGCTCAAACAAACAGAAGCTCTCATTCTGTGGCAAACAAGGAACCAGCTCTTTTTTTTTCTGCAACGCCTTCCGATGAAGCAAATGCCTTGCTTGGGAGGTACCATTGACGGGCACGCTGATGATCGCTGTCCAGCCTCGCGGCTTTCTGGTTGCAGGAATTGTAGAGCCAAGAAGTCTGTCATTCATCTGTAGCGGTCACTGATGGGGAGTGCGCTTAGTCTCGATCACAGGTCTGCAGGGTATCACTCTTCCTTTGACTCTGGAAGATCCCGCAGAACCTAGTGATATAGGAAATGTAACACAATTGTTAGTTTCCTTCAAATCAAGCACAAAAAACAGTTCATGGGTTTTAACAAGGGGACTGCAAGCAGGTGGCCTGCAATCTGCAAGGGAGTGGCAATACGCCATGGGAATCTAAATGGTGTCCTCACACAGTGGCATTGTCTAATGGGGTAAATACATATTTTCCTCAATGATTAAGCCTAGGTGTTCCTAAATTCCTTATCTAGAACATCTCAAATAGAGAAATGACATAATACAGATTATCAAGGACATGAAGAAAAGTCCCTTTAAAAAATGTGCATCAAGTGCACTATGCAATACAAAGGCTAATTATCAAATGTGCAGACAAAAAGACAAGAACTAGAGTCCTGGTATTTGCATGATTAGAACACATCTGATCCCACCAACAATTAAAGCAGCAGGAACAGAAGAGAACTCAAAAATTAAAATAGACATTGAAAATTCGTCATGTTCAAAAGGTAAACTTAAGATATCTCCTATCGAGATGGAAAACTTGTCTTACTATAAAATTGGGTCAGTTAACCAGTCTATCACTACCCCGACAGTCAGTCTGAAAAAACACTGAAGTAGGCCTGAGGAAAATTCTTGAAATCCAGTCTGGTCATACAAAAGGGAATTATACATAACATGGGGGGTCCCTGATACATCACTGCAGTCTAGAAGTGTGAACATAAACAATACGCCCATAATAATAAATGGGCTGACTGGTGAAAGGAATATGGAAAAGGGAAATGGAACTAGGACACAACTAAAATCCCCAATAACTAAGCATGATGCAACGTCGGTCAGGGGAGAAGCAACAAAAGAAAAATCTATAGGAAGAACAAGAGTTTGCTTGGGTGCCTCAGGCATGTGACACAGCACCAAGAGTACGGGGGATACACAAAAGACCAAAGTTACACAAATTTTAACTCTACCGCTGGCAACTACACCATATACGGTAATCCTAACTAATGTTCCTGTTCTCTCTTCAGGGAGAAAAAAAAATGAAACCTGGTTTCCTTTCAAGGGACAAAGCCATATGCTATTTGGGAAACAGAACATGATTAAGCAATGCAATATAGAAATTAGGCCACCTTGAGTCACAGATCTATAATTCCATCCTTAGGTCCAATCAAGGATACATAAATGTAGGGCTGCCTGTTCCTTTAAGGGAATGGGCAGTAAGTGACTAACAGCAGGTGACACACTTTGATCCTGTATATCTTTTTAGTTTTCTTCAATATCATTATAGCCAAATTTAGGCATGCACTGGTAAAAGTGCTGCCTGTCTTCCTCACAGTATGAAAACCATATCTGTGAAATTTATCATTATACCAAATCCATCCAACTGTTGTGCAACGATATGTATCGTCATACGGGTCCTTTCACAACACAGGGGAACTTGTAATAGTAACAACATAAAACAAAACATACACACAAAAAAATGTACATGTCAAGCCATCAGATATACTTGCTGTATATCAAGCACAAAAAAAAGCACAGACAAAACAATAGCATATGTGAATAAGCGGTGACACACAGCACCATGGCACATGTACTTTATGCACTGTAAACCTGCAGCCCAAAACCCAATATTTGGGCCTGTCTAAATTTGTTAGGTCTAAAATCCTTACCCTCCTTTTGACAGTAGAGCACCAGGCAGTGGGAGTCTGCTGTCAAATATAACTTTGCTGTCTCTCTTCTAACATACAGGACCAGCTAAAATATTTCACGATAGGGCCAAATACACAAACGAAAACATGAACCTTTCTTTCCAAAGAAATTACACAAAAACACATCTCCTTTCAACTAACCAAACTCACGTGTCTTGTCAGCCTTAGAACAATCCATGAATGATTTGTAGGCAGAAGCAGAAAAATACACAACACAAAAAAAAACACATTTTAACATACACAAAAATAAATTTTCATTACTTAACTGTTACTCTCTTGTCAGTTCACCTCGCAACATCAAGCCACCTTATTTTTACCGTTCCAAAAGAAATGGTTACACTGACACTCCATATTAATTTGGCACCTATAATTTCCACTGTGAAAAATAATTCCTAATTAGCAAATCATTTTCACTTAGGCCTGTAGCCTGTAGCCTTCAAAATTTTGGAAAAGGGATGCATCTTATTTTCTATCTAAGACTTAATGCAACACTTCGTTTTCTGTCAAATAAACGCAACTAGCAAACATTATTTTGCTTAGCATGGAGACACAAATGTATCAGTTCTGCAGAGCATTTAACACAATGTTTGGGACCCCTTTTTATTTTCCCTATTAAATTAAGTTCTTTCATTTTATTGATGTTCTCACGGAGAAACCAGAAACCCCACCTTTAGAGGCTCGTTCAGCAAGGTCATTCTGCATTCCTCGGAGGCAAAGTCCTAATTAAAAGGTCACAAATGTCAACATGACAGCCTTCTCCATTGTTTACAGGGAAACTAAAAGATAACATCTCAGCAGCGTGGCTCGAGCCAGCCTCTGCAATTCTCTCAGCCCTCAGCTTCTGCCACACTGAAGCTGTCAAAGCCAGAAGGCCTAACTAATTTCTCCTAACCTGTAATAATTCACTCTATTTTGAAAAATAATTTCTATTTTTTAGGCGCTAAAATTATCTCTATTCCCAGATTATTAAACTACATTTACTGTGAATACCAGTTTTTTTAGAGTAAATGCTTGTTGCAATCCTATGGTACACACTTCATCAGTCTTAAATGAACAAACTTTTCCGTAGGCCTAGCTGAAGCTAGAACCTTCAACCCTGATATAAAAACAAGCCTTTGTACTGGCACATTAACCCACTGAATCACAAGAAGGCACAACCTGCAAATATATATCAAAACCTAAATGTATGCATTTACTGAAGCCTGAGGCACTTTAAAAAGTACTCTAAATGAAAGCAAAATGCAGTTTAAACAGTGCTTTTACTCAAAATCGACTTTCATATTTTGGGCATTAAAAATGAATATCCTACAATTTTCTTGCATAATATGTATTACTAGAATGTCTATTACATAACCCTTGAGTCAGGCATTTGAAAATAATAACTTATACTTTATAAAAATGAGCTTGCTTGCGCCTATGCCAAGGGGAAATTATACACATGAATGCTTGTCATTTTAGTGATGCAACATAACTTAAATCAAATTTTAATGCTAGGAGGTCATAGTATGAGTGTTAAGCTTTATAAATATTAAAAAACGATTTTTGTAGCACTTATTTGTAATAATTATTTTTCATAATTAATAATTTTTTCTACTAATAAAACCAATTATTCCTTTTTGTGATTGTTCTACATATAAGAGCCCGCTGCATCCCTTGTCTATCATTTAGATGCATTAACTCACAAACCTAAACGCATATGCCAAACTTAAAACGCGTCACATTCCTGCGCCACATTTATTTAAAAGGACGGTTATGCAAAATTAAACCCGTGTTTAACTGGAAAAGTGCTGGCTGAATGAACATTCCTATCAAATATACTGCAGCTGAAATGTTTGCCTATGAACATCTAATACAGTGCATCTAAGGAAAATGCTGTAAATTCATTTATTTTTGTAAAAATAGACAATTTCGGTTTTTTTTGGGGGCCTTATTTATATCTATTGAATGTTTTTCCTAATTTTATCCTTTAAGCGTGTAACGGCAGTTTTGTATATGTGCACAATTGCTCATTCTACAAACTAAAGAGCAACACATACCCATCTTAGCACATTACATGTTTCATTTCTGTATATTTTACTCAAGTTTCTACTCAACATTAACCAACCAGCATTTTACTTAACAGACTGAAAACATCAAGAAAACCAACAAACACACATTGGGCCCACTCCATACACAAACAGAAAGGAGGTCAAACATTCAGGACACACAATACAGCGCGCTTTAGCTAAATAGAGCTCATAAGTTGGAGTTCCAACCGGAGGTATCAGACATGAACCCTCCAATCGGGAATCCCTGTTGCAACTTAAACAAAACCAAATACCAAATTTGCTATGATTAGGCATCTGCGCTCACTAACCAAGCTTCAAACTTCAAGGGGCTATCTCTATCAATACACTCGCAAATGTACGAGACCCTCGGTTTTTGAATATTGCAATGTGACCAGCTGGACTTGCTCCGTAGCGGTCGCTCCCCCACGCTCCCTGCCTCACCTCCCTACTTTCTCTGCACCCCTCCTCCTGCTGAATTGCACAGCCTGCCTCTGAGATACCGCCTGACATCGCCTGCAATTCGAGAGCGCTTCGACGCTGACATAGCGCCTGGTATCGTTGCCTTCTATCGCTGCCTTGTAATTGTATTTGAGCCCAGTTGCGCTGCATTGCTGTGACATATATTTAGCCTCATTATTGTTTTCGTGATATTGTGCCCCAGTTTCGCTTTCTGTACTGCCATTTTGTTATTCTGTTGACTCATGGCCCGTGCCTCCTCCCCGATCCCGCCTCCCAGCTGCCCCTCCCACGCTCCGCCCCCCACTATCCATTTATGTCAGATGCACTTATGCGCAGCGTTCACGCGCGGCGGTTGCGCCCCATGCGCGCCGAAGGTGCCCCAAAGGTAAGCCCGTCTACGCCCGTCCGCGCCTGGACCGCGCCCAGCGCCAGACCCCCTGGCCCCCGCAATACCCCCCCCACCGCATCACGTACGACGCCGCTACCCTCTCCGCCCTTAACACCGGCCGCCCACCAAACTGCTACCAAGCCGCACCTGGACTCAGCCATGGACCCTTTTCCTGCCAATCCTGCAAATTCGACTGCACCAAGACCCACACCAAACCCACAAACTCCAAACAGAGATCCGACACAAACCATCTGAAGTGCATCCTGCTCAACACCCGCTCGGTCCACTGCTACGCAATAGACCTCTGGAACCTACTCGACATTACTTCGCCGGACGTCGCCTTCCTTACAGAAACCTGGATGAACGCTTCGTCAGCTCCCGACATCGCCATAGCCATCCCAGAAGGCTACGAGATCATCCGAAAAGACCGCATCAACCAAACAGGAGGAGGCATCGCCATCAGCCATAAGAACACCATCCGCATTACAACCAACTCTGAGGACACCCTCACAGCCGCCGAACACCTTCACTTCCAAATCCACATCAACCCCAAGACCACACTTAGAGGCACCCTCATCTACAGGCCACCAGGACCTCGCACCCAATTCAGCGAAGACATCACTGACTTCATCAGCCCCCATGCCCTCCCCTCTGAGGACTACATTCTACTGGGAGACCTCAACTTCCACCTTGAAAAGAAAAACGATAGCCACACCACCACCCTTCTGGACAACCTCGCCAACCTCGGACTCAAACAACTTGTCGACACCCCCACCCACTTGGCCGGGCACACGCTCGACCCAATCTTCACCTCCAGCAAGCACATCTCCTTCAATCACACCACAACTCTCCACTGGACGGACCACAGCTGCGTTCACTTCAACTACAAAAAGACCACTACCCACAACCACCCACAACCATTACCCCGCAGAAACTGGAACAAAATCACCACCGACCAGCTCTTCACATCGCTCCACCAAAACCCCCCCGACAAATCACTGGACCCAAACCAAGCAGCCACCGACCTCACACAATGGATCACCCACTGCGCTGACGAATTAGCACCCTTGAAAAACATTCATATCAAGCAAGGTAGCAAAAAAGCCCCATGGTTCAACGAAGACCTTAAGAAATCCAAGATGACCTGTCGCACCCTAGAGAAAGCCTGGTGAAAAAACCCAACCACTGACAACCTAGCCACCTTCAAGAACGCCACCCGCAAACACCACCAACTGATTCGATCCACAAAGAAATCAGCATTCAAGGATCGACTCGACAACAACACCCACAACAGCAAGGAACTATTCAACATCGTGAAAGAGTTTACCAACCCCACCGCCGGCACCAACGACATCACCCCCTCTCAAGACCTCTGTGACTCTCTAGCCTCATTCTTCCACAACAAAATCGCTGACATTCATAACAGCTTTGGAAACCAATCCACACCCCCCTCCTCCAAAATAAAACCTCCTTCCAACAACATTTACGCCTGGAACCCAATCACCACTGAAGACACCATCCGCTTGATGAACTCCATCCACTCAGGATCGCCAACCGACCCATGCCCCCACCAAATTTTCAACAAAGCAGACTCCACCATCGCACCCCACCTCAAAGATATCATCAACTGCTCCCTCGATTCCGCCACATTCCCGGACAGCTGGAAACATGCCGAACTCAGCGCCCTTCTGAAGAAACCCACAGCAGACCCCACTGAACTTAAGAACTACCGCCCCATCTCGCTCCTCCCATTCCCTGCCAAAGTCATTGAGAAAGCAGTTAACAATCAACTCGCCGCCTTCCTCGAATCCAACAAATTCCTTGACCCTTCACAGTCCGGGTTCCGAGCCAAACACAGCACTGAGACCGCCCTCATCGCAGCAACAGACCACATTCGAACTCTTCTGGACAACGGAGAAACAGCTGCCCTCATACTACTAGACCTATCTGCAGCCTTCGACACAGTATGTCATAGCACCCTTATACAACGCCTCAGCAACATCGGAATACAAGGAAAAGCACTAGACTGGATCACCTCGTTCCTTACCAGAAGAATCCAGAGAGTCCGCCACCCCCTTTTAGATCAGACGCCACCCCAGTTATCTGCGGCGTACCACAAGCATCATCTCTCAGCCCCACCCTCTTCAACGTATACATGAGTCCCCTGGCAACCATAGCGCGCCACCACAACCTCAACATCATCTCTTACGCAGATGACACCCAACTGATCCTCTCCCTCACCAAAGACCCAAACACCGCCAAAACAAACTTACACGAAGGAATGAAAGAAGTAGCTGAATGGATGAAGAACAACCGTCTAAAACTAAATTCGGACAAAACTGAAGTCCTCATCTTAGGCTCATCTCCCTCCGCCTGGGACAACTCATGGTGGCCTCCGGCCTTGGGAACAGCTCCCATCCCCACGGACCACGCTCGGAACCTGGGTTTCATCCTAGACTCCTCTCTCTCGATGACAAGACAAGTCAACGCCGTCACGTCATCCTGCTTCAACATCCTACGCATGCTCAAAAAAATCTTCCGCTGGATCCCCTCCGAAACTAGAAAGACGGTCACGCACGCACTGGTCACTAGCCGACTGGACTATGGAAACACCCTTTACGCCGGAACCACAGCCAAACTACAGAAAAAACTCCAACGCATCCAAAACGCCTCAGCCAGACTCATACTTGACATCCCCCGCCAAGCTCACATTTCCGGCCTACACTGGCTCCCCGTCAACAAGAGAATAACGTTCCGCCTCCTCACCCACGCACACAAAGCCCTCTACAACTTAGGACCCGATTGCCTTAACACACGCCTGTCCTTTTACACCCCCTCCCGCCAACTACGATCGTCCAATCAAGCCCTGGCCACAATCCCACGCATCCATAGATCCACCATGGGAGGGAGATCCTTCTCATACTTAGCGGCCAAAACCTGGAACTCTCTCCCCACCCACCTCCGCCTCACTCAGAACCACCCCGCCTTCAGAAAACAACTAAAGACTTGGATATTCGATAAGTAAAATACACACCTCCCTCAAGCGCCTTGAGACCCTCTGGGTGAGTAGTGCGCTATACAAATTTCGAACTTGAACTTGATGTTCAAATAAACTAAGGACCAAAGAACTAAGAACTAAGGACTGGGAGCGACCCACTTATACTTCAACTAAAGCAGATGGAGAAAAGTCTCTTCATTACCTGCCTACACAAATTGCAATTCGCATATGCAAACCTATACAAACCTATCAAAGCTATACCAAACAAATAGTTGTCCAAATTCTAACTGCCAAGTTCTAACTGCACTAACAGTCTCTTTTTTTTTTTTAAAACACTTACGCCAAAAAGGTTCCTCAGTCAGGAGTGACATCTTTTGGAGAGTTTAAGTCAGAAAAATCAAAAATATACTGGGCCGCAGAGACAAAGAATCCCCCAGAACCTCTGTGCACAGAGTACTTCTTTTAGTAGATTTCTGTCTTGCCTGCCCCAGTAGATTTCTGTGCTCTGACAAGATTACTCCTCCAGATAGTCACTTCTTGATGAGGCCCATCGTTGGTTGCGCCATCTGATGTACTAGAAATCCTCAAACTCCTTCTCAGGGGTCTTACCAATAAGTAGTCCATTCAAAAGCAGCAAAGAAATCAACAGAGAATCTGAAATATGAAAAGACATCTTTATTACAATTAATTGTGAGGCTACGTCGCCCAGTCACCCCTAAAGCAACTGAATGAGGCAGGCTGCTGAATGGTCTCAGCACAGACCTTTTATACCATTTATTATGCCCTAGGCACACATTTTCTCTTTGAAGTATATTATTGTTGGTCACTCCCAGGACGTGCACACAAAGCACTGTATGATGACAAACCCACTTTCAAGATAAGTCCAGGCCATAAACAATGTCCACATAATGCGTACATTCTCTAGCTGACAAGGCTGGATAAACCCAAAACAGTAAGATCACAGCCCATGTCATAAATAGCTCGTGGAGGCAGGAACAGGAACAGATGGAAGTAAGATAGGCACGTTTGTGTGTAGTAAATCTTTACAATGTCCTGTGCTCTGATCTATAATCTTGATTAGCTAAAGGGCAGGAACTGGCTTGACAAGGTTAGCCTCAAGCAACAGGGTCAGGTTTCGCCAGGTCATGCAGGAGTCAGCACAAACCCATGCTAAGGTTATGTCCTTAAATACTTGTTCTGCCACAGTGAGGGCCTACTGTAAGGGCAATCCACAAAATGGCTGCTATTCACAAGATGGAACCCGAGGGTTCAGAACAAAACCTTCAAATACGCAGGGAATCCATTGGTGTAACATGACGAAAACACTTGCACTTGCTGAACTCACTGTTTACGGTCTGCTGTTGCCAAATTCATAACAGAATCATGATATTTAAAACACAGGTTCAGAATTCAAGGAACCACAACATTGTAATCCCTATGGTGGTGCCTGGCAGGCACCGCCACCATTGTAGGCAATACAATTCTCTCGACGCATCGGCGGGCTCAAACATCAATCCGATGGCGGGGAGACCGCTACTGAGACTGCCTGTCGGTGGCAGTCTCCCAACCATCATAATTAGCCCCGTAGTCTGAGTTAATATCTGTTAGCCTTATATGTCTCTAAGTAGACATCTGAAACGCATACCTTGATGCACATAATCTATGTCAGACATTCCTAAACCTATTTCAGAAATTCCAAACTCTGATAAGATTTAGGATACACATACTGTCAATTCACCACTTATCAGGAGAGGTCCTTTGCCCAGATTATCCCTTAATGGCATTGTTAGAATCTCAAAAGCAGTACCTCTATATCAGTTACACAATGAATAGTGGTTGCAGGGCTGCAATAACTTCTCCTTCACATTCATCGCTGGTGCATTGAACTAAGTTCACCCATGTCACCTGTGGGTGGGAACGCATCCCTTGTACAGTTACGCCAAAGTCATAACTTATGCAACACATCCTTTCATTGATTCATCCATGCACCTATCGTTCGTGTTTTCACTCACCCATCCATCTACAATTTCACTCGCACATCCATCTATCCATCCATCCATCCATCTACCCTCTCACTCATCCGTCCATTCACCCTTTCAT
This sequence comes from Lissotriton helveticus, assembly GCF_964261635.1. Lineage (NCBI taxonomy): Eukaryota > Metazoa > Chordata > Amphibia > Caudata > Salamandridae > Lissotriton > Lissotriton helveticus. The sequence continues at coordinate 1,781,318,894 of NC_136065.1, forward strand.
CTGAGCCATCCATCTATCCTCCCTCACATTCATCCGTTCTTTCACTCATCCATCCTTGCATTCATCCTTTCACTCTTCCATGCATCCACCCTTTCAACCGCCTATCCATCTAGCCTTTCCATCCATCCATCCATCCATTTTCTATATCTATCTATCTATCCATCCAAACATTCATATATCCATCTAACCTTTCATAAATGTTTCCACCCATTTACCCTTTCACTCATCATCCATCCTTTCACTCACTCAGCTATCCATACTTTCTCTCATCATTGATCCATCACTCCTTTCACGCATCCATTCATCTATTCATTCATTCATCCATCCTTCCTCCCTTTCACTCATCCATCCTTAAATCTAACATTTCACTCATTCATCCATGCATCTATCCACCCACTACTTTACTCACCCACACATACGCCATCCATGGTCCAAAGAGCAGTTGCTTGCCTTCTCTACATCAAGCTGCCCTGGGCTTATATGTTTGGACTTTAGTTTGGAGGAGGGAAAGAGGGTGGGTCCTCACGAGTCCCATTGCAGATTCTGCTATATAATGGGCTTGTGAAAGACGTGAGTACACTGATTTTTCAAGGGCTGGGTCTATTGTAGTATCTAAAGCTCCCCCAAAGCCCACCATTAAGGCATGTCTCATTAACTGTAGATCTCTCCCAAAGCATGCAAATGATATCTGGCTGACCTTAAAGACCTCCAACCTTAATATAGCACTGGCTATTCCAGCAGGATATAGGATTTCCAAGGCGAACCGAGTTGGTAACAGACTAGGAGGTGGCCTTGCCGTGATTATGAGAGGATTGGGAGATCTCGCATAAGAGAATTGAAAGTATAAGACAAATCGAGGCTTTGTCCTTCTGCATTAAATTCCCCAAAGCTTCCTCAATGGCCGGACTGCTGGTCTATAGACCCCCAAATGCCCCAGCTGCCCATGTGCTAAAGCTTTATGACACTGTTTCCGTCCTTTCACTTAGGTATACTCACTTCACAGTCCTCGGTGATTTTAATGTCCATATGGATAATGTTAATTGCCCCTTAGCTGTCCAGTTGGCCGACACCCTGAAAGGGCTTAATTTGACTCAGAAGGTAACGTCACCCACCCATGTGGCTGGCCATATGCTTGATTTACTTTTCACCAATGATCATACTCTACAGATAGAGGACCTGTTACTTATAACTTGGTCGGATCACTGGTTGATCCCTTTTAATTTACAGTGGGTTTCCTGTAATAATCAAACTAGACCGATACTGGAGGTTAGGAGAAATTGAAGGAAGATTTCATTTGAATCAATGGGTCATGAGTTACAAGACACCCCTCCCCAGTTTACAGGTGAATCTAGCCTGGATGCTTTAATTTTTAACTGTTGGGTCACCTCAGCCCTTGATAAAATTGCCCCAACTAAGACTATGAAATTGACTAGGAGTAAACCTTCAGCACCCTGGTTTACAACGCAACTCTGTAAGGAGAAAAACCTATGTAAGAGGATGGAGCGAACCTGGCGAAAAAACTATGAACCAGAGGCCAAGTGCGCATACAAAGTAGAGCAAAGAAAATCTCATGGTTTAAAGCGAAATATCATTAGGGACTATGTCGCTAATCAGGTTAAAACCTCTGATAATTCTGTGAAAGAAATTTTTAGTATAGTCCAGGGTTTCATTAAACCACATGCTCTGAAGAGTACTATTCCTCCATCAGTGATTCTCTGTGAAAAGTTGGCTACTTTTTTCAGAATAAAATCCAAGATATCTACTCCTCATTTCCTCCTTTAGGATCACTTGATTAACCACCTCATACACTGTGCCGCACAAGTATGTGGTCGGACTTTCGTCTCTTCTATATAGAAGCATCGCTGGGGGAACTTAATAAAATAAAATCAGGCCCCCGGCCGACCCTTGACGGGCTAGGTTTTTTAAGTTACTAGGGCTAGGTTTTTTAAGTTACTAGCCCCTTGGCTCAACCCTGCATAGAACGCAATCTGGAATTCCTCGTTAGAGACGGGGATTTATCCTACCAGTTGGAAAAATGCATTTGTTCAGCAAATTCTTAAGAAAGAAGATGCTGATCTGACAGAGCCCAAAAATTTTAGGCCAATTTCTCTCCTCCCGGTCCCGGCTAAAATTATGGAAAAAGAAGTTCTGAAACAACTAGGGGACTTCCTAGAGTCCAACCATCATCTGCACGACTCCCAGTCTTCATTTAGATCCGGTTATAGCATGAAGACTGCTCTACTTGAAGTCACAGAGACTATTCATGAAACTTTGGATCAAGGAAGCTGTGCGAAGCTAGAGCTGCTGGATTTATCCGCAGCTTTTGATACGGTGTCACACAGGATCCTCCTAAATAGACTTAAATGTCTAGGGGTGATGGGAACGTCTGGGCTTGGTTTCGCTCATTTCTAGAGAGGCGTACACAGCAGGTGACCCTCCATCCTCATGTTTCCACCTCTAGCCCCCTTGTGTGTGGGGTTCCGCAGGGCTCTTGCAGCATTGAGCAATGTAGGGTGAAGGTCGTCCCATATGCCGATGACACTCAACTGGTGTTCTCCTTCAGAGATCACAGAGAGACGGCCTTTGTCAACTTTAAGCAGTGTCTTCTTAATATCTCGTCATGGATAACGGAGAGCCGCTTAAAATTAAACACTGATAAAACTGAGATTTTGTTTTTCAACCAGTCCACCACTCCACCACCTGAACTTTGGTGGCCGGCTGAGTTAAATCCACCTCCTCTTCCAGTTGCCTCTGCTAGGAATTTGGGCTTGAGGTTTGATGCGCAACTGACTGGCAAAGTGCAATTCGCCCATGTTTCCGCTCAATGCTTTTGGAAGATGAAGGCTCTACGGAGCTTCCTTCACTTTCTGCCAATGGATTGCAGGAAGATCATGGTGCATGCATTAGTCACCTCCCAGCTTGACTATGCGAACAACCTCTATCTGGGTCTTCCTGAGTATTTGCTCAGAAGGCTGCAGATTATTCAAAACGCGGTGGCAAGGCTGGTTCGGAATGTGCCATTGCTTCACCCCATTACCCCCCATTTGCGTAGTCTACATTGGTTGCCTGTGAAAAGAAGAATAGAATATAAAGCACTCAACTTGACCTACAGAGCAATGAATGCTACTGGTCCGCAGTATTTGAAGCAGAGACTTAAAAAAAATAGTAAGAATAGAATACTCAGTTCAAATGACCATTTCGGTCAAAACCACGATACTCTAGAACTCTATGCCTGAATATTTGAGGAAAACCAAATCGGAATCCATGTTTAATAAAGCTTTAAAAACATGGCTCGTTGGTCTTCCCTAGAGCACCCGCCTTCTTAATTTCTTTCCGTAGGTCAATTGCACTATTAGCGCTCGGACACTTCCTTGGAGGTAGCAGTGCACTTTATAAGCTGTAATAATAATCCATCCATCCTTTCACAAACTCACCTTCCTACCCGTTCACCTTAATTATGAGCCTTTGTCTGCTGAGTTGCAGATAGAAGAGGCCCATCAAAAACTCCACCCCTGCTGTAACTGCTAACCCAGGGGTTTGACGACGCCCCCGGAAGCCTGGCGCCATTATGTGCCAAGTTCAATGGACAAGAGCTACTATCGCTCTCATTTATGCTTTACCGCAGATGCGGTAATTTCTCACCAAATATCTACTCATGTGTATTAACGGTTCTGCATGAGCGGACAAAGGTTTTGCATCATATTTCGAGAAAATCAGATCTTTGATAAAAGATGTGGTTTAGCTGCGAGTCTATGTCTTGCTCTTGGCACGCTGAAGTAGCAGATAACATCCGTAATCAGTGCTATGTGAACTATGTATGGCTGTGCACATGTTGTATATTTCCATTTATTCAGTTTCGGTTAGACAGTGCATGCTCAGTCTCTGACAAAAAATGTTGTTTTAAACGTGTTCTCCAGCCCTCCCATTGGCTATCTATTTGCGTGCTCCATTGTGGCTTCTCATAACTGTTGTCCCCATGTATCCATGGCATGCCTCTTGTGTTTAGCCCTCCTGTAGAGCATGGACCAAGTACTTGTGCCCATACACTGCTCCTGTTTTAGGAGCTTTTTTTTCTTTCTGTTTGAGCACTTCACAAGTGTCCCACTCATTGCAGCGCTCTCTCCCTGCAGCTTCCAGACAGTCTACCCATGGCGCACACCCTACCCATCCTCCTCACATTCCCTTTTCTTCTCCCAGCAGCCTGTTATTATGCATTTCGACCTGATTTCATATAGTACTCTGCTTTAGAAAAAACACACACTGCTGCATTAACTATTTTATGCTCATATATTCAATAACTAAATCTATGTTGTGCCTGAGGAAAGGTTTTAATATTATTGGAATGTAAATCTTCTATTTGCATGCCCTAGCCCTAATGTAGTAAAAGCTCGATCAAGATACTTAGACCCTATATACCGCAAAACTAGAATTTCATCAGTAAAAGAACTACTATTGGTGTGTAAATATCCACCTAACGAACTTGTATGTTATAATTTTTATAAATTTTTAAAATCTTTTTTAACACTGTACTAATTTGCAATGAATTTATCTGTAAATTGTTTTATATAATATTTGTGGTCCTCAGTTGAGTACCGAAACAAATAAAAACTTTTTGACTTGACTTGACTTTGAGAAGAGAATTATTGCCACAGAGAAATACAATTTGGGATTTTGGAAAGGTGTTCCCCTGTCAGCCCCTCCACTCCCAAAACGCGTGACTCAGCCCAGGCTGCTGAAGCTTCCAGGACACACACATACCTCCTGAGCTGCTGTGGGCTTGGCTGAGCAGTGTCTGGCATTTTATCTCCGCCTCATTTGAGTATTTCACAGGTCTTTAAAAGACCATTTACATGCCTTTGTGAACTGGTTAACAGGCTGTTCGTTTTTTCATGGGTTCCAGTACCCACTGGGTCCGCGCTCTGCCTATTCCTTAAATGTGTTTTATACTGTTACTACCAGAGTGGGAGAATGTATTTCGTGAAACGGCATATCATGAGTAGGGTTTCCACCTTTCCAATAGTAAAATACTGGCCTCTTGTTGTTTAAATAGTCTACAAAGGCCTGGCTGTGATACTAAAAAGGGATGTAAACAAAATCATATGTATTCCTTTGTAACATGTTTTATTTTTCATTGTTTACTTAAATTATTAATTATGGATCAATAATCCAGCTCTAGAATACATTTAAAAGTGCCTTCCATTTATATTTGCTGTCGAAGTATGTACAGATAAAGACTTAAAAATACTGGCTTTATGTGATTTTGCTTATTTTTATACCAGCCAGGACATTAAAATAACAATGTTGCCGGTACCATCCGGTCAGATAGCAACTCAATCACAAGACAGAAAGTTTTTTGCAGAATCAGGAAATTAGTTATTTCCTCTCCCGTCCAACCCCGATTGATGCCATAATAGGAATAGTTTAACATACATCTGAAACCCTACTCACTAACCGTCAATAACATGCTGAGTTACTCCAAGTGTCTGGGAATATATCCTGTATTACGACTACTAACTCCTCATTCTCACTGCTCCTCCTTCACTTTCACACACACACTGCACTTACAGCAATACCACTTCACTCACATTGCTCACCATGTACTCATGTTGTTACGCTGCACTTACACTGTTCAACCTCCTCTTACCCTGCCCTCACACAATTACACTTTTCACCCTGCACTCACAGAGATCACACTGCACTCACCATGGACTTACGCTGTTCACCCTGCACTCATGTGACACTTCACTCACCTGTCACTCTCTCTGCTCACCCTGCGAGCTCACTCAAACAAGCATATCACTCAACATGCATTCATTCCTTCCACTCTGCACTTTCACTCACATCCAAACGCATATGGTCACATCCCTCACCCTGCAGTCATTCCTCATTCCCTAATCTCACACTGGCACATCGCTCACTGTGCACTCACATAGGCACTTCCATCACTCATACAGCTCACCCTTCATACAGCTCACCCTTCACTCACATAGGTCCACCCCTCACCCTACCCTGGAGAAGCGTGGCTCAATGGTTAGAGCGGCAGACCCTGATGCAGAGGTCTGGCCCGGGACCAGGGTTCAATTCCCGCCTCGGCGGCTCTTGGACTCAATTTCCCCGGACCTGATAATTCTCGCCTCGGTGCCTAGTCTAATCATGGGTCCCACTCTGTGACTCTGGGCAATAGCTTGCTTAATCTCCACAACGGCCCCAGCAGCGCTGTGGATGCCTGGCTTCACCTTGGGGGTGCCCAGGAGTGGACATTTCACAGGAAAGCCAGGATGGGTTCCACAGCGGTATGAATACAGCGCTACGAGGCCTCCGGGTAGAAGTGCGCTATATAAATACTCTACATTACATTACCCTGCACTCACACCATACAAACAGGCACATCACTAACCCTGGAGTCACACCACTCACCATGCACTCCCTCCTCTCACCCTGTACTCACACAGACAGACCTAGCAGCCTGTACTCTGTTCACCCTGCCTGCACACAGGCACAATAGTCTGCTGGAACTCACAGGGATACACCACTCACCCTGAACTAACATCAGTCATCATGCACTCATCAGTCACTCTCATAGCTCACCATTCACTCTCGCCCCTCACCCTGCACTCACACACTTGCACACCACTCACCCTGCATTTACACCGCTCACACCACCCTTCACTCACTCCTCTCACTCTACACGCATTCTTCTATACACTCACACTGCCCTCCTCTCACATTGCATTAATGCAGTTCACATTACACTTACATCTGCACATTTTTCACCCTAAACTCGTACCTATCGCGCTGCACTGACTCACACTCTTCACCATCACCCAGCACTTAAATGAGCACATCTTTTATGCAGCACATATAAAAATGTACATAACTCTCAAGAATATACACATATTTCTACAAAGGCACCCACACAATACCTGCTCTTTCCATAGTGCTAGATGCCTACTTAATTCCATATGTAATAACAGGCCTGGTGTTAGAGGGGAGAGTGGACTGTGGAAGAGAGATGGCACAAGGAGGGATACTAGGCTGAGGCTTTGGGGTGTGGTACTGGTTTGAGAATCATGTAAGACCTCAGCCAGTCCTGACTTTCCATTCACCACAATGCTTCATTCCAGGACATGTATTTTTTTTTTAACATTGTACATTGAGTCTAAAAATTCAAAAATGCGAAGTTTTACTGAATAAAATCCATGGCTGTTGAGTAAGTTAAACATTTCATACAATCAACTGATTGCTTGATGCTACATGTTAGAACACGGATTAGTTAATTTCCAATACTATAACTGCATGATCGACATGTGAAACCAACTATAAGCCATGTACAGATATTTTAAGGAAGTGCACTTTTCATTCACCTCATACTTGCAATGAACATTGACAAGGCAATATGTTATTACTTTTTGACTAGTTTATAGTAAATGTTTGTATGAAGCTTCACTAAAAAGCAAGATAGTTATAGCAGAAGCAGCAAGGCAAGCTGTCCTAACACAATTAAAGCAGATTGACTAATGGAAGTGGGAAGTGGGAAGTGGGAGTGACAGTGTGTGGTGTGTGTGTGTGGGTGGGTGTTGTGTGTCTGTAAGTGTGTGTGTAAGAGATAGTGTGTGTGTAAGCATGAGAGACAGTGGGTGACCAAGAGTGGTAGGGCAGGGGTTTCTAGAAAGTCAGTGATAACAGATCGAGAAAATGAGAAAGAAGAAAGCTTGTGGAGCAGGAAAACAATGACTTTGTAAGACAGGTACAGGTACTGGTACAGACATAAATAAGCAGTCAGGTAGAAGCAGACAGCGATAAGATTATTATAGAGAAAAGGAAATATTCGGACAGTGTATCACATGATCTAATCATCTTCACGTCAAGTTCTGAGGTGATGGCATGCCTTACCAGCCCTTCATCTTATCTTCTGGGCTTAGGGACTTATTTACAAGCCCCTTGCGTCGCTGGTGCGTCACTTTTTATCATATAAACTTGCAAATCAGACAGAAACGAACAGGCAGAGACAAGGACAAGGCTGGAGCAAGATGAGAAGGGCACCGCTATTGGCGTAACCTTAATGCATACAGTTCTATGTGCCTCTGAGAGAACGGGAGCCCTGGACCCAGTTGCCCATGCTGAAGGCTGACCCTGAGCTGCATTGTAGGCCACTATATACGCTCTAGTCCATTGCCAGAAACTCTGCTTTCCATATCCATTGGCACTCCTCACTATGGCCAAGGGCTCCCCCTTTCACTGTTTCAGACCACCCCACAGATAGCCCTCCTCCATCATGATCTACAAGCTCCACCATTTGCTGTCAGAAGCTCTCCGCTCCATCTCTCTCCCTTACAACAAAAGCCGCTTTTGAACAGGGTCTGGTCAATGTTTCAACTACTCATAAAGGAATTCAGTTCGCAGCTGGGCCAGTCACACTCCAGCGGTGACTTAAAGGACCCCTGGACAGAGACGGTGGTATCCAGCCCTGAATCCCTCCTGTTCTCTGGAGGAGGAGGGAGAGAACAATACCCAGGAAAAGAAAACGTTCCTGTATTGCAAGAGTTGTGTTTGTGTTACGTGAGTGTGTATGCACGTATTTGCATGTGTGTGTGTGGTACCAGCTGTTTGCCATGCGGACTCCATACGGGCGCACAGTTTTAAGCATTTCTAAAGGAGGATTAGCACTCTTGTAGGAACTGGGAACTAGAGAGCGGAGGGTCACAAGTACTTAGGCCAACAACGTTCTACTTTACAACGGCGGCATCGGACGCTTGATAGGTAACCGCAGCGTAGCCTTCGGAATCAGTGAAATGAAGTGTCCGCCCCAGGATTCTCAGCTGAGCGCAGAGTGGAGTTCAGTGCTGCTTTCCAAGACACAACCGGACTCCAAGTCAGCACTTGCTACCCAGTAGAAGATGCTGCAAGATACCTCTGTTCTAGCATGGTGAAGTGATGTCACACCGGTATCACATCACATGTGCAACGCAAATGCGCGTGCAGTGCTGGGACCTGACTTGGTCCTGGAACACCAGGCAGTTTGCTGGGAACTCTTTCAAGGCGGGACCCACGAAGTCACAAGAATCACAGTCGACTCTACTCTTCCTTCCTCTTTCTCACCCAATATTACATCCAAGATAATCTGAACCTCATGATCCAGCACCCCTATAGAAAATATGTCATAGTAACACTACCCAACTCTACAATACTCACCATTAATAATAAATCACTCACAAGGCCCATATACTAATATATAGACATATTTTGAGCAATTGAATCATGTGACCTAATTAATAAAACCTTATTTACAAATCATATATACATTTATATACAACCGTGGTATACTGACTTTACCATAGTTTAATAATTTTTCATTTAATTAAGCCACACAGGCGATGGGATCTGCTGATGGTAACTAAACTCTTTGAATAACAAGGCCAGCTTGTATTTTCAAAAAACTTATTTATTAACTATTTATTCAAAGAAAAGTGCATTTTTATTAGAATCTTTATTATTCAAGCAGCATGGTTTGAGGAATTGTAAATTAGTTAGAAAGTTTTCAAGTAGAATCAAATAGCATGTTTAAAGAAGAATAAACAGTTTTCCATCACCTAAACCCTATTTCCCTATCTAAAACTCACTTCACCTAAATTAAAATTGTAAAGTCTTATAGCCCTATTAATTCTTACGTGCTCCAAAGAAGTCTGTCAGCACGTCACGCCCATCTGGATTTGGAAAGCGAGAAGCGCCCTCCCTCCAAAGAGGTCAGTTTATATACCTTTTCTAACCAACTAATCTAAGTAAAAAGAATACTTTTCTCAATTGTCCAAAACGCTGATTGGCTGTCAGACGACAGACCACATTAAGTCATCACATTTTCGAAGCCCAGTTCCGACTCTCTCTTAGAGTCTATTGTCCCTTATTCTCGTGTCACGTAGCTTCCTTCAATTTGCAACAACTGAAAATGTTTGTCCGTGACTTCCTTAGCTTGACAATCTCTCTGCCGGTTCCTGACCTTGGTCAAGCCGACCAAGAGTACGAATAGTTCTTTTATTCAATTAAGTTTGTATTTTCTTCTTTTTAAAACACAGCAGAAACTTTCCACACTGGGCTCTTGCTTTCTCTGAGCAGGATTTTGCCAACTGCATAATAAGATGTGCTAGGCCTCAAGCCTCTTTCTCAGTAACTAGTATATAAACAAACACAAAAGAATAATTAATTCAAGAATTAGAAATCATTCTGTTACCCACCTACCTTAGCTAATTATTAACCCATTAGTCTGAGTTACCTAGCAGAAGCAAATAAAGCAAGAAACAGATTTGTGCAACATTTAAAACGAAAGACAAAACATGTGCACATATAAATAAGCACATGCCATTAATAAAAACAGACGCATTTAATTCTGACAGTACAATAGACAGGATTATTTTATTATTTCCCACATGAAAGCACTTTGCACATAATGCACATATATGAGCACACATATTAGTTTCCCGCGTGTAATGATCTGTAAGTTTAATCTAGGTTGATTAGTGTTTTTCACTGCACACATGAATAATATTATTATTCATTATGGAAGTTTAACTTTGCGAGCTGAAATAAATTTATTTCTAAATCTCGCCCCATCAACTCCCTCATCTGGTGATTTTAAAATCACCAAACCACACCCAAAATTTAGCAAAATTTTATCTCATAGATGAACATGTTTGTTTTTCACTGTGTTAGTATTTCTAAAGACTCGTCTCATCAGTTTGTCTGCAATTCTCATATTGAGTTCTACGAAACTCTTCCAGTTCTATCTCTTTCTCTTGTTCCTTTCTGATCTTGTATATTCTCTTCTTTTCCCTCAGGTATTTCTTTCTCTTGTGTAACATGCAACTGATATTCAACAACAGTATCACAAAAACTATAACTAATAAAGGTGTCAGTATTTTGCCAAGAATTGAACCACCAATCTCTTGAAACCAAGTTTTGATTCTTTGAAATCTTTTGGACAGACGTTCTGAAAAATCATCCTCTTCTAAGGGAACAATTTCTGATTACAGCTCAGTGATATTTTTAATATACATCTCAATACCCTGACTCTTATCAGGTACAGCAGTGTTGGACATGTAAAATGCCACAGACTCCTCCTTCTTTTGCTAGCAGAATGTCTAAAGCAAGACGATTCTGCATTACCATAGACCGAATAGCAATGACCTCAGTATCCACTAATTGGAAACCACTAGCTGTGTCAGTTGACAATCTGTCAACAATTGTAGACAATTTTCTGATTCTACCTGCATTCAGAGTTATACCTACTAGAGGTATCACTGTTTCAAAGATGTCTCCCAAAATCTCTGAGAAACTTTCTCTTTTGTATCTGTTCAAATGTTTGCTGATTTCGAATGAACCTTCTTCATTTCTGTCAACATGAAATATTTTTGGAAAAACTAATCCTACAAAACACGTCCCATACCAGTGATCAGGGAGATTGTAATAAGCTTTATCTCCACAAACAAAATACATCCCAGGAAAAAATGGATCTTTGCCACCTTTGAATCCCCAACCCCCCCATGATTTGATAAGTGTCCTCACAATGACTCGCACCCACAAAATAGTTGTCAAATAAAGTATTGTCCCACCTAATACAACATTTTCCACTAATTGGTTTGTCTATATGAATAGCAGTATTTTCAAAAGATTTGCCATTACATTTTTCGTCCTCCTTCTGCCAGAACTTGGATTTGGTCTGTTTAAGCATCTCATTCCTTTTATAAATGGCTCTTCTCTCCTCAACTAAATGTAGGAAAGATTTTTCTTCAGATCTCAATTTACATGTCAAATTATTTCTAAAAGCATACTCATAAGTAAGTTCATTAGTCACAATAAAGAATTCCCTCATCTTTTTGGCTTGCTTGTGTTTATTCAAGCTTTTCTCAATTTTCAGGTTTATAAAAATTTCGTCATAATTAGAATAGTAATATTCTAAACGACCAGTTTGATAAAATAAGCTAGCTATCACACTGCAGGTTATGCCATAAGTAAGAGGAAGCATATTATAGGTAACTCCCTCCGAAACAGAGGCAGGCAATTTCACACAAATGTAACAGTCTTTCACCTCCATGACCTTTACATATTCAGCCAGGAGTCTTGAAAAAGTATTGCTAGAAAAATCACCAACAGATCTATCCTGATGAATCTCAGGATTATGATCAATAACTCTGTTAGTTTTGCCAGTTGCACTATGTTTGTCTTGTTTAACTGAAGCTTTGCTCGTCATGTTGACCTTGTACATTTCTTTGTCAATTCCAAAAGGGAAAATGACAGCTAGAACTAACCATAACAAAATTATTAAGACCACACAAATTAAAGACATCTTACAGCAACTCTTAAGGATGGAGCATCTTGAACTGTTATCCACAAAAACGTAAGGCATTTTCACTAAGTTTGCAAAGAAAACAAAAACAGAATTTAAAATTGTCTAATTTTTCTAAAATTCTAACACCCCCCTTTTTAAATTCTTTTTTTTTTTCAAACCCTCAATCTTCTAACAGTTTTTCTTCGACCTTGCGTCACAATTGTTTTCCAGCTAACACAATTTCTTCGACCTTGTGTCACCTAACACAATTTCTTCAGCCTTATGCCAAAACCAAAAACCTAAAATTTTAACAGAAAATACTTCAATCGTTGTCACTATTGTCATCTATTTCTTCCTGACTACTACTATTGATCTCCACTACAGGTGGTATAGTGATATAAGTCCATTCAGGTGACTTATATTTCTGGTTTGGTTTCACAATTCTCTTTGCCCTTCTATTCATAACCTCTATTTTCTTTCCTTGTTCAGTTTTCTTTTCAGGATCTTTTTGACTTGATATCTCATTGATCTGTTCCTTTGATCTGTGTACCAATTTGAATTTCAGGCCTTCATTTTCTCCTGGCCAATTATCACCTTTCCTTGGTAATTTCTTCTTTGGCTCAGTCACATTACACTCTGTTCTCCAAGCTCTTTTTCTGAAATTTCTTTTTTGAGAATCTTCATCACTCTCATCAGTTTCACTGTCAGAAATTTGAATTCTAGACTCAGGCACTTCTTTACTCGGCAGCTTCACTCCGTTAGGAACTTCATCCTTATAGCTGGTACTTGGTAATTCGTCTTCTTCTTCTTCTTCAATTACCTTCAACTTCCCAGTTTCAGAATTCCTGTTCCTGCTTTCAGAGCTTCTTTTCTGCTTTTCAATACTCTCCTTGTCTTGATTCACAACTTGATTAGACTCTTCTTCTGCTTCTTTTTCTAGCAGATCTTCATCATTTTCTGAGTCTAATGTCACAATTTCCAAATCTTTTTCATTCAAGACTTGTTTTCCATTCAAACTTTCTAGATGACGACCTTCCTGTCGATCTTCAGGATCTGGATTTCTTTCAGGTTCTTCTTCAGAATCTGAATCAGCAGTCGTGTCACTCTTTTCATCAGAATTCTCAGGTGTAGGTACACGAATAGTATGACTTACATGTATCCACCGCTTTAGGTTTAAAGTATTTTTATTAAAGCAGTTTATGAATGAAGCACAGCGGTACAGCAGTGAAAAAATAGGAAAGAAACCAGGCATTAAAAGGCAGTGTATAGCGTGAGAATTGAATGCTGTCCCCTGAGCACCCCGCCACCTGTAAAGTTCAACAGTCCCGGCCAGGCGAGAACCGCCGCAGGCGGTTTCCTCGAGCATGGAGTCTGAACGTGGATCAGAAAGCAAATAACAACCCCGCTGTACTGCACATTCAACTTAACAAACTACCCCAACAGCCACCCACGCCCGCCCCCCTTCCCACCCCCCCGCCCCCTGTCCGGTGTTGCGCGAAGAATATCTCAGAAACGCACAAATCCCATCTTGCTCACTCTACCCCTAATGCGTATAGGGTGCCTCCTTCTTCCTGAAGGACATTCAAGTGATCGGTGGTGTAAGCCTAAGGAGCCTCAGGTATCTGGGGCACGTAAGCTCCCTGAATTCAGTAGCCAGTAATGCATGGAATGGTTGCCACAGCTCCGTGAATTGATCGACCTCCCCAGCCAGTGTAAGCGAAATTTTTTCCATACCCAGTACATGCCACAGCCGGTGTAGCCAACCTGTGATTGAGGGAATAGTGGAGGTGCGCCAGTGTATTAGAATGTTCTGCACAGCCGAGCCCAAAGCGATGGCGATGTGTCTCCCTCTCCGGGATTTCAACGGGTACATTAAGGCGTTAGGGAGGCCCAGCAGGGTATAGGCCGGGAAGCGGGGCAACTCTATGTCAAAACATTTATCTATTTCATCGATCACCTCCTTCCAGTAATCCTGTATCAGCGTCCAGTCCCATAAGATGTGTGTCAGCGTCCCAGTGTGCCCGCAAGCGCGCCAACATGCAGTGTCTATGAGTCTATTCATCTCGTGCAGGCGCTCGGGAGTGTGGTACCAGTACGTTGACACCTTGGTGAAGGTTTCAGTCAGCCCCGCATGATAGGCCGAATGTCGCGCTCGGTATGAGATGTGCTCCCATTCCTTGTGGCTAAGTGTTCTCCCCAGTTCCCTGTTCCATCTTTCCCTACCAGGATTATAGATATGTGTGGGCGGCGGCTGAAGCATTTTATACAAATCAGATATGAGTTTCGCGTCCGAAGTACGCGTCGCCATCCATCTTTCAAAAGGGAGCAGGTTCCTGTCCGCAGCCTCCCGCACCTGTGGTTGTAGCGCCCAATGTCTGACTTGCCAGTATCTCATCCTATCCGCCTCGGCCAGGTGGTAGCTCCCTTTAAGGTCCTCAAAGGAGAGGACCCCATCCCCACCGTACACATGAAAAAGTGCCCTGCACCCATTCTCTTGCCAGTGCTGAAAGGCTCCCGGTTCTGTCCCAGGTGTGAAGTCTGGGTTGTCCACGATAGGCGTGAAAGGAGAGGGGAACGAGGTGAGTTCGAAGCGGACACTAGTAGCATCCCATACCCTCAGCGGCACCCTCGTAACATAGGAAGCGTAGAGATTCGGGGGCCTGTGTTGTCTACGCAGGAACGGTATTTCCTGCAAGGGCCGACCCGCCACTGCCTGGTCCTGGAAGAGCCAATGCTTATCCGACTCCCACCTGCTCCATTCCACCAGGTACCTCAACTGCGACGCCTGGAAATATTTGTGAAGGTCAGGGACACCCAGTCCCCCCGCCTCCGGCGCTAAAGTCGTCAATGCCCTCTTCATTCGGGGTTTACGGCCCTGCCAGACGAATTGGGACAGTGCAGTCTGCATCATCCGGATCCAGCCTTTGGGGGGCTGCAGCGGAAGTGCCCGGAAGAGATACAGAATCTGTGGAAGCACCGTCATCTTCAGCGCCGCTATCCTGCCTAGCCACGATATCGTCCCCTTGCTCCACCTCCCCAGCTCCTCCTTCACCTTCCCGCCTAGCGTCTCGTAATTAACCGCCACCATCGCCGATAGCGTGGGAGCCAGCAGGATACCTAAATACGGCACATGGTTCCTCGACCACTTGAGCGGGAACCGCCTCTGCAACTCACTTCTCGTCCCAGGCGTCAGGGAAACATCCAACGCCGTGGATTTCCCCATGTTCATCTTAAACCCAGCCGCTCCCGCGAAAGCCTCGAGCTCTGCCATACACGCGGGTAAAGCCCGCTGCGGATCCTCCAGTGTAAAAATAACATCGTCCGCGTATAGGCTGACCGTATGGGTATATCCCCCCATCCGCACCCCAAGGGCATCTGGGTTTTGTCTCACTCTCTGGGCAAAAGGCTCCATGTAGAGGGCAAAAAGGAGAGGGGATAGTGGGCATCCCTGTCGCGTGCCGCGCTCAATGTAGAAGCGCTCTGATCCACAGCCATTGACACGCACCGTAGCCGACGGGAACTTATAACAATTAAAGACCATGCATCTGAATTTCTCCCCTACGCCCATTCGAGTCATCACCCGTTCAAGGTACGGCCAGTGCACCCGGTCAAACGCCTTTTCGGCGTCGACCGAAAGGAGCATCCTTTCCCCGGGGATTCGCGAAGCCTTTTCCAGTATGTGTACCAACCGCTTGGTATTATCCACCGTTTGCCTGCCAGGGACAAAGCCGGACTGGTCTGGGTCAATCAGTCCGGGGAGATATTGCGCCAATCTCGCCGCAAGGATCCCCGTGTAGATTTTAAGATCCACGTTTAGGAGGGAAATCGGTCTATACGAGCCACACTGGGCCCTGTCCTTCCCTGGTTTAGGTATCACCGACACAGTGGCTTGCAAGAGATCCGGTGGGATAGCACCCGGGCAGTCGAAAGAGTTAAACAGCTTGGTCAAAATAGGAGCCAGAGTAGTGCAAAAGGTCCTATAGAAAAGGGTGGTGTAGCCATCTGGTCCTGGGGCTTTCCCGAGTTTTAGCCTAGCGATCCCTGCAATAACCTCTTCTATCCTAATCTCTCGGTCCAAGTGATCGGTTTGTATTTGAGCTAGGGATGGGAGAGTCACTGAATCAAGATATTCATCAGGGCCCCCAGTCGTCGTGCCGTCCTCCGCATAGAGCTCAGAGTAGAACTGTCGAAAAGCCTCAGCTATGTCGACATCTTCTGTAACCGTGCGCCCTCCTAGTACCGTGAGTTCCTTGACTCGACGGCATTGATGTGCGATTCTGAGCTTAGCCGCTAGTAACCGGCCACAACGATCCCCTCCCGTATAATACGCGTGCTTCAAACGGAGAGCCGCATATTCAGCTCTGTCTAGGTCCAGAGACGACAAGAGTTTTCTTGCAGCCTTCAGTTGTTTCCAAATTCTAGGAGCCCCCGTCCGCCGATGTACCTGTTCTAATTCCCTGACCTTTTGTGTGAGTTCTTCCCGTTTAACCTTCCTCTCTCTATTTTCGGTCGCCGATATCTTTATGAATTCTCCCCGTAGAACCGCCTTAAGCGCCCCCCATTGAGTCGCCAACGTAGTGTCGGGGTTAGAGTTATGCAATTGAAAATCAGCCACCGCCTCGGTGATACGTTGCACCACAACTTTTTTGTGTAAAAGAGTGTCTCGAAGACGCCAAACCCCACGCCGAACTGAGGTCAACGGGGGCAAGAAGGTCCCCGAGACTGGTGCGTGATCTGATAGGGAGATGACCCCTACCTCAGAGGCAGTGGCCATGTCCCGCACCGGGCCAGAGACCAACAGGTAGTCCAGTCGAGCATATGTTTTGTGTGCGTGCGAGAAATAGGAGTAGTCCCTATCTGTGGGGTGTAATCCCCTCCAAAGATCGTGCATATCTAATTCAGCTAGTTGCGTTTTCATAGCCTGTGACAGTTCCCCGGTCTGTGGAAAGCGCTGCGCTGATCTGTCTAACGAGGAATCAAACACCAGGTTCAGGTCCCCCCCCAGAATGAGATGCCTGTCAGGAGATGCTGTGACATCTATCAGTGTGGCATGGAGGAAGTGGTCCTGACGCTCATTTGGGCAGTAAACCGACCCCACCGTGAATAACAGAGGCCCCAACTTAAATCTGTATGCCAGCATCCGCCCTTTTTGCTCTGCCAATTTGTGTATCACTTCACCTTTAAAGGATTTAGAGACCAAGATCGCCACTCCTGCTGTTTTAGTGGTATTGGATGAGAAGAACTGTGTAGGGAAGGAGCGGGACCGTAACCTATGACAGTCACCAGCCAGCAAGTGCGTTTCTTGCAGCAGGCAGATGTCCGCCTGTGTGGCCTCCAACAAGGAAAGAATAGCCCTACGTTTCGTGGGATTGTTTAGCCCTTTCACATTCAAAGTTACTACTTTCAAACCCGCCATACCAGATTAACGTGACCCTCCAGCAACTGTCGATCAAAAGCAGTAAGCGGCAAGCCTACCCCCGGATCTATCTGCGAGCTCTGGCCAATCTGAGTGAGCATGACAGAAACACCGGACAGAGCCTCCCCGAACTCCCCCCTCCCGGATCCCCAGAACTCCAACCCCCAACTCCCCAACCCCCTCCCTCCCTCCCCCCTCACCCCAACTCGAATCCCAAACGGACCCTCCCAACCCATTCCTCTCCCTCTCTCGTAGTCCAACAAGTCCCAGGCCTGCCCTCACCGGACAAGTCTGTGGTGAAATACCTTCGTGGGCGACTTACCACAAGTACTCCTCCCTCGCCCACCCGCGCCCGCCCCTCCCCTCAAAAGCCAGCTCCATCAGTAATGCATTGTCATTCTCCCCCCGGAGCCACATTATGCGGTTAAAGCAACGTCTTCCCCAACCACCGAAGTCTCGGTCGCTGTTCTGAGTGCGTCCGCCATCCCAGCTCTGACCGTGGGCGAACTCGGTCTCTGTGAGGCACTCTGTGTCCTGTGTCTCGAGATCCTCCGCCAACCTCCATTAGTCGAGTTCCTTCTCCGCGGCGTGGACGATTCTTCCTCCTCTGCTGTGATTCCTAACACTTCACAGACGTCTTGAAGAGACCGCAGTTGGTGCTGTACTCCATTCCATCGGAATATGAGGCGAAAAGGATGCCCCCATGAGTAGGGGGTGTCGTGTTGTCTCAGGAAGTCTGTTGCAATCTTGAATGCTCTGCGCTTTTGGAGCGTGGTCGCAGCCAGGTCCTGATACAGCGCCACTTGGTGACCTTTAAATGTTATTGTCTGTGCCTTCCGCGCCTCGTACATTATCCGCTCCTTCAGCGAAAAATCGGGAAGGAAAGCCAATACATCCGGTGGAGGCCCTGTCGCACGCCGTTGCGGGCCCACTCTGTGAGCCCTATCTATCTTAATGGGGAAATCCGCAGGTTCGCCAATGACGGTGCGGAACAGCTCCTGCAGATAAGCCACTATGCCGGAGGTCTCTTCTGTGGACGGCACTCCCCGGACCCTAATGTTGTTCCGCCTTGACCTGTTTTCCAGATCCTCATTATGCTGTTGAAGATCTATGTGTTGGTCCCTGAGGCGGAGCACCTCTTGCTGTAAGTGCGTAATCTCTTCGTCCTGTCTTTGCGTGGAGCTCTCAACTGCTTCCACCCTCTCCCCGATTCCATCCACCTCTCTGCGTAGTTCCCGTATTTCACCGGCCACTTCCTTTTTTAACTCTTGAAAGTCTTCCCGCAGTGTCCCGAAAAGTGATTCCAAAAAGGATCTGGTGACCGGGGGCTCTCCGCTGCCTCCCTCGTGAGACCCGCTTGCGCCACCTGACTGCGGTGAGGCCTTGTCTCCTTTACCAGGCGGTTTGTTGAGCATTTCGGGGAGCGTGCGGTTATTTCCTTTGCCGCCCCTCTGCCCGGCCATCTTGCTTACTGCACCGCCGGTCGTGTGTTCTCCACAGCCTGCCCTAGCCAATTCGCCACTCTTCCAGGCCCGGACCTCTGGCGCGAGTCTTCGGGAGTCTCCGGTGCGTGGCCCTGCCCCAGATGGTCACCACGACACAAGGCCAAACCCACAAATGGCCCAGACCGGCCACGTGTCAGGTGGAAGTCGATCTCAACCGCGCGTTCTTCGTCGCCACTCAGAGCATGCGGGACACCCCTGTCGCAGGCGCCTCAAGGCCTCAATCGATCAGGACCAGCACTCCACAGTCTCAATATGCGTAACACCATTCGAGGGGTCCCCCCCTCACCTCCAATGTCTGCGCACCCAGGGGGAGCTCTGCGCCACTCAGTCACTGCTCCCAATCTGCTTCCCTTCCCGGTCAATGTACCCGGTGCTGCTGCGTTGCTCAATCCACCCCGGTGTAATATATCGCAAGCCTCTCTCCGCTTCGGGCAAGTCGGAACCCCTCCGGGGGCTCCGCAGCCAAATCCACACACCCAGCCCGCACCTCACCTCCTCTGCTGAAGTCGTGGGGGAAGGGGAAAGGCGCTGTCCGGGGCCCAGCCCAGGCCGTCCGTCCCCAACGTTCCGGCCGACACCACTCCGACCCCCTAGTGCGATCCGCAGGGCGCCAAGGATCCTCACTTGTGCGACTGGCCTCTCAAGGGGAGTCCTTCCCGGTCCCTCCCCCGCTCTTCGGGGCTGTGTCCCCCACCTGACTCCGCTTCGAAGGCCCAGCGCCGCCGCTGTGCCAGTCCCACTCTGGTGTTGTGCTCCGTAAACTCCTACCCTTCACGAGGGCAGTCCGCAATGCCCCAGGGCGCCCCGCTCGTTCTTCGTCACCCCAAGGTGCTCCTCACCGCCTCTGCCGGGTCGCGGGGGGGATGTGTGCCCAGGGCCCGGACCCTCCACACTCCGGTCTTGACCAGTGCCGCTTCAGCTCCTGGGTGCTCTCAACCCGGCAGGACTCGCCACCCCACTGGCGCCGCCACTCTGGCGCTCTCAGCCTTCGGCACTGTACAGGTAGGCCGCAGCCGCGGCCTCGCGTAGTCCCCGGGCCGGGGCCGAGCTCTCCTCTCCACCGGGAACCGGCCCACGGTCCTCCGGGCCAGGCTCACTGTGCCGGCGGGCCTCCAACGCTCCTCCGCACCTCGCTGGACCTTCCGCTATTGCCCGGAACTGCACCAGGGCAGCCTCGTCCGCGGTCCCGGCCCGTGTCTTCTCCCGGCCCGGCCGCAGCCGTGGCCTCGATCAGTCTCGGGGGCGGACCCGGGCTCACCGCTATGGTCACGGTCCGATCAGCTCCCTCTGGTCCGCGACCGTCGGCACCGCAGGTTCAGCTACTGGCGGTTGCTGCTCAATGGATCTTCCCTCGCACCCCCCGGAGTCCGCGCTATCGACAGCCGGGCCTCCGGTCGGCTGAGCTCCACCCCACCGCTCGGGGTTCCTGCCGCCAGGCTCACCACGCCCGACACTGCGATCAGCGGGGGAACCGGAGCGCAACTCTGCTGCGTCCCTATGCTCTCCTAACCACACCCGGTCCTCCGGGCCGATTGGGGGGGAGAAAAGCGTAAAGTCAGGGCTCAGGGCCTAGGCGGGCGCAGGAGCTCGGGGAGAACACGTCCGTTCACTCCGCCATCTTGGCCACGCCCCTCCGTATCCACCGCTTTAAACCTTTGCACTTCACCGCATTTGTTGTAATAAGTATAACCTGTCTTGCTTTCTGCCACCTGGGTACTAGACAATTTCTTCTTCGATGAACTTTTGTCCTGACCCAGTCACCTGGTAACAGATCATGTGCTTGCTCTTTTTCTCTTGTTTGCACTTCAGTTCCCACCTGATTGGACACTGAAGTCACGACATCAGATAAATTCCTGCAGTACTCCAAAATGACGCTATCATTAATAGTCATCAATCTCCCTACAGGAATAAAAGCCTGTCTCATAACTCAGCCCATAACAATATCATGTGGACTTAAACCTGTCTTTTTATCAGGTGTATTTGTCAGAGACATCAAAACAAGTGGAAGGGCATCTGTCCACTTCATACCTGTAGCTAGGCACATGTTCCCGATTCTGTTCTTTATGGTTCCATTTACTTGTTCTACAACACCTGATGCTTCTGGTCTGTATGCACAATGCCATTTCTGCTCAATGTTTAAAGCTTCACAAATCAATTTTAACAATCTGTTTTCAAAATGCTTTCCACAATCACTTTCCACAGTCACCGGGAAACCGTACCTAGGTATAATCTCCCTTAAAAGCAATTTTGCAACAGTGATTGAATCATTGTGACGTGTGGGAAACGCTTCAACCCATCTTGAAAACAGACAGATTATCACCAGAACATAACGCAATTTATTATGAGGTGGCATTTCAATGAAATCCATTTGTAGCCTGGTAAAAGGACCACCCTCCCGTCCTATGGTTCCCATGCTCACAACTGTTTTTCTGTTGGGGTTCATTTGTTGGCAAACCAAACACCGTTGACATAGAGACTCTGCAATAATTCTGAATTTTGGATTAAACCAAGTCTCTCTGAAAAGTCTGATCATGGAATCTCTTCCAATATGTGCCTGACCATGATACATCCTAGCCATGTCAGCAATCATACTATTTGGTAAAAATGTTCTGCCATCTTTGTAAGTCCAAACTCCGTCCTCATCTCTCTGTCTACATTCTGCTTTCAACCATGTATTTTTCTCCTCATCACTTGCTTCATCTTGTAAATCTTTAACTCCCTGCCATGTTTCAACTACTGATATTAGCATAAGTGAATTCAAGACATGTTCATCATTCTTTTCCCGATTAATTGCAAAATTGTTTCTTGCGCAATATTTTGCCATCTCATCTGCGTAGGCATTTCCTTTGGTAATGAAATCCTCACCTTTTTTGTGAGCTGAACATTTTACAACAGCAATTTATTCTGGTAATTGAATGCCATCAATAAGTCTTTTAATCAATTTTGCATTTCTGATGGGAGTACCTGCAGAAGTTAAATAACCTCTTTGGGACCAAAGCTGTCCATAATCATGCACAACTCCGTATCCGTACTGGCTGTCAGTTATTATGGTGATTTTCAAGTTTATTGCTTTTTCACAAGCACGAATCAAAGCAATCAGTTCCGCTACTTGAGCTGAACGAACTCCTTCGAGACATGATGCTTCAATCACCGTAGCAACTGTACAGACAGAATAAGCTGCTCTCAGAAAACCCTCTTCTGTTCTTAAACAGGAACCATCAACAAAGTAAACAGAGTCTGACTCAGGCAAAGGAACATCTTTAATGTCCTGCCTAGGCTTTGTGCAGTATTCCAAGACATCTAAGCACTCATGGTCGATGTCATTTTCATTTCTGATTTCAGTTTCTGTACCATCAGGCAATAATGTTGAAGGATTTAAATTTACACACCTTGCTATTGAAACATTATCTGATCCCAGAATAATCTTTTCATATTTGGTAAGCCTGTTACTTGTTAGGTGTTGTGTTTTACTTCTGGTAAGTAGAATTTCAACTGAATGAGGTACATAAACTTTTACAGGAAATCCCATGATGATTCCTTCACTTTGCCCAAGACTCACACTTGTTGCAGCTACTGCTTTTAAGCAGTCTGGTAATGCTTTTGCAACAGGATCAAGTACTTCTGAGAAATATGCAATTGGCTTTCTCAGTTTTCCATGTCTCTGAATTAACACAGACAATGCACATCCTTCCCTTTCACTGCAATACAGCTAAAAATTCTTGTCGTAATCTGGCATGCCTAAAGCAGGTGCTTCACACAAGCTTCTTTTTAACTTCTTAAAAGCTTCCATTTCAATTTCTGTGAGAACAATTGGATCTTTTACATCTGATTTTGTCAGTCTCTGCAGTGGTTTCGCAATTACCGAAAATTCACTAATCCATTGACGACAATACCCAACCATTCCTAAAAACATTCTGACCTGTCTCTGTGTTTTTGGAGGTTGCATTCCCTGAATCATTTTGATTCTTTCAATTGTCACTTGTCTGATTCCTTTTGCAATCCTGTGACCAAGGTATTTTACCTCTTGTTTACAAAATTGCAATTTTGCAGGTGACACTTTATGTCCTTCATCTGCCAAGTGATTCAAGAATGTAATTGTATCTGTAACACAATTATCTTGTGTTTTTGCTGCAACGAGTAAATCATCAATGTATTGGACCAATGTCGATTTTCCTGGCAAATTTAAATTCTCCAATGATTTCTTTAACAACTGATTAAAGATAGATGGACTCTCAATATACCCTTGAGGGATACGACACCATGCTAGTGTACGACCTTGGAATCTGAAAGCAAAGATTTGATGGCTATCTGGATGCAATGGAACAGGAAAGAACGCATTGCAAAGATCAATGACAGTATACCATTCTGCATCATGCGGAATTTGATAAAGAATCACTGCTGGATTTGGAACGACTGGACAACATGGAACAACTATCTGGTTAACCCTTCTCAGATCTTGAACTATTCTGTACGTTCTATTTGGCTTTTTGATCCCCATAATTGGTGAATTACAAGGACTGCTTTCAATTTCTTTTAAAACACCTTGTTTAATGAATTTCTCAATTACAGGAATGACACCTTCAATTGTTTCTGCTTTCATTTTGCACTGAGGAATGTTTGGAAATTAATGTAATTTTAACAGTATCAACAAGTCTCATCAAACCCATTTCATTTCCTGTTAAATCCCAAATTTCAGTTTTGACTGTCTTTTTTAATTCTTCTGGAAGATTATCTTTTTCAAATACAGGAAGCAATTTACTTTTCTCTGCTTCAACCATCAACATTGTTAATTTGTAAAGCCCATCTTCCTCAAAAGTCTGGAGCTCAATACCCTCCGGTGAGCAATATATTTTGCAGTTCATCTTGCATAGGATGTCTCTTCCTAGCAAGTTTACAGGACTGCTATTGCAAACTACAAACCTGTGTTTGTCTTTGAATTTGCCAATTTCTACCTTTACAGGCTCTGTCAAATCTGTTTTAATTTGCTGATTAGCTACGCCAACTACTTGGATGGTATCACCGGAGAGAGGCAGGTTTTCAATTTCCACTGATCTAACAGTAGAACGGGTAGCACCAGTGTCCACAAGAAAAGTGATTTCTACATCATTCACTTTACCATTTACAAATGGACCAGACTGGTCAACCTCAAGAGTGGCTCCAAGTACACACTCTTCCTCCTCTCTCAGGCACCGTCATAAGTAATCCTCCGAATCACTTCCTCCATTTTCTGTCATCAAAAACTGTCCAGAAACATTTGACACATTCACTCTTTTTGGTCTGGTTACCTGATCACCTCCGCTGAATCCTGTTTCCGAATTATACCTTTGACCACCTCCACAGTTAGGAAGAGGAGGCTGTGGAATTTGACTCTGCTGATTTGCTAACTGTCGCTGTAGCTGTTGCTGCAGATTCAACTCATTCAGTTGTCGCTGTAGCTGTTGCTGCAGATTTACATCATTCTGCATCTGTGGATATAATGATGCATTTTTTTAAATTTCTGGGCGGAATTTTACACTCTCGCTTCCAGTGTCCCATTTCACCGCAATTAAAACAAGGCAATTTTTGTTTCAGCTCCTCAATATTAACATAAAATTTTGGCTTATTATAATTACCTTTAAATTTTCCTTGACCCTGATTCTGATTAAAATGTACATTTTTAAGATCTGATGGGACAACAACGTCAAAGAATCCATCAAGATCAATCCACAGAACTTTTGACACTTTAATGAACCTTTCCACCTGTCAATACCATTCTACGGGCTTTTCTCTCAGCCGAGGAAAATCATTTGTGAACAACAATATGTCTTGTCTAGACCAGGGAACATTAACATAACCACCACCTGCAATTTCTCTCATTGGGTATTGATTAGCCAACCTTTCTCTTTTTTCTTCCTCTTTTTTTCTTGGTCCACTTTACTATCCATTTACTCAAATCACCCAATTTCTTAATGTACACAATCAAATCTTTTATATGCACAATTCTTCCCATAGTATTAACATTTTCAATGTCTTTTTCAGTAAAATCTAATCTATAATGTTTTCCCAAATTCTTCTGCCTGTTCAAATCAATTTCTAATTCTACAGCCAATTCTTCTAATTGCTCATATTTATTTTTCGTTTTCCACTGTACACTTTTGCAAATGAATAACAATTCATCATCTTGATAATGCTTCAAACTGTCAGGACCAATTGTGCCAATTATTAATTCCTCTAAATCTGCTTTTAGTCTTGCAACATCAAGTTTTGAGGATGAATCTGATTTTTCAACACTCTTTTCTGGAGATTCAATATCTGATTCTGCACCCATTGGTGTTCTGCATGATGAGCCTGGATTAAAAGTTAAATCAGGCATCATTGTTTTCTCTCGATGTATTTCAGTTAATTCTGAATAAACCTTTTCAGCCACTTTTTGAATTTCTGCATTTAATGGGATAGTTAAACCTGAATGTTTTATTTCTCCTTGATCAAAAACAGGTTGAACAGGACCAATCGTTACTGGAACTGTTACTGTTTCCATGCCTTAGTTAACTGTCAAATTAATTCTTCTTTTGATTGTAAATATTCTGAAGTACTTTGAGCTTCCTCATCTCTGCCAGCACCCATTAAACTTCTGGAAGGAATCTCATTTCTTGAAACTGGAGTTTCAGGAAAATTTCGACTTTCACCAAATACACTAGAATTTTTTATCGTCTCTAACCTTTCAGGAGTTTTAAAAGATTCAGAATTATCCGGGTATAATTTGGGTGTTTCTTCATTTAATGGAGGTGCACTTGGTGTGGTTCCAGTAGAAACCATCGGGTTAGACCATGAACAAGCTGGTTTTAAGGGAGTCTGTTTTTTATTTGTCATGTACATTTCTTCTAAAACTGGATCTTCTAAATCACTTTCTTCAATATTATTTTTCTTTTGAGTATTCTTTTGACCAGGAATTTCAGTAATCATTTCTCTCACTGGGTAAAGACCATCACACATGTCTGCCTGTCTCCATCGTCGCATTCTATCCTCATGAGTTTCTCTTTTAAAATTTGATGATTTTTGAGGTCTTTTTATACCACAGCTTTCCCGTTGTAATTCAAACATTTCATCCTCCCATTCAACTAAAGCTTCGAATTGAGTAGGTCTAGGTCTCGGCCCAAGAGCCATCATTTTTTCTCTCAAGTTTTTCAAAATTCTCATATTAAATGAGCCATCTTCCGGCCAAGCTAAAACACCATCGTTTTTAGTATAATCCATTCATACATAAAACCAAAGGCAAGTATGATAACTATATTTACCTTCCATATAGGCTGCGGGCGTTTTGTATTTATGAAGTAACTTTCCACCTCGAGTCATAATTTTCTTATCAGGTGAAAGTAAATTTTTCAATTTCTGAAGCAATGTAAGCTTCTTTTCCTCTTTTCTGTAATAATAACTGATGTTTTAATCAAATTTTGTTCAATTCAAAATGATCGTAAATGTTTCCTGGTTGTTCCACTAAACCAACCAATCCGTGCGCGAAAAACACCAACAAGCCAATCAGGTTGAGCTACGTCAACACCCTGCTCAACCAATAGAATTGTTTGCTTTTCAAAAGAACCAATCAGCTAACAGTTCGTCGAAATCACGTGAGCCAATCAATACACTAGCTATGACGCATGTTAACCAATCACAGCGCGGACCTGTGACGTATAGAGCCGCTGCAGCTTCTCGTGTCTCACTCCTAGCGCTCACCCCTCCTTCACAAAATCATTTCACAGCGCCATTTTAAGAAAACTTTTTCAATGAATTTTTATTAATGACAACAGAAAAACAAACCATTTGTCTGTTTCGCTAAATAAAGTGACAGCTTTTACAATCATACAAGTATTCTTTTGCGTGGAACAGACAACGCTATTCTCACAGAATATACATTCGTTGGTAAAGTATGACTACTCTACCCTTCTAACAGGTAATAACGAATTCATTTCCCTCTGAATGCACATAAAGTAGCAATTCAAAGTTTGACTCGAACGAAATTACACAATCATTCACACACTTTCAAACGGAAAGTTTCCCTAACCATACATACATGAAATCTTGGCAGGACTTTAACCAACCATAGAATTCCACATTTGCCAGTAATAATAGACGACGCTACTTTACCCTTCACACAAGTTTGGATAAAATTCTATTACTCTCTTCACAGTGAGTTTTAAAGCAGGCTCTTAGTCCCTATACTCGAAAGCTACAATTTCATAGAAAATCTTCACTATACATTCTACCTATCACACCTAAATCCCTAAACTTGTGTTGTACGCCCACAACACTAGTGATAACAATACCTCTATTTTTAAACAGAACAAATGCACTGTGTAACTTCACTTCTTGTTACACCACTCAAATGCCGTGGCAAGCTAGGAATTTTCACACTGCTGTAAAAAAAACCTTTCGACTACATATAACATGTGAATAAACTCAACATATGTTAAACATCGATCCTATGTAATTACCATGTAGCATGTCAGTTACCATAGCAACCGAACTCTGCTACCAGAGAAATTGATCCAGCGCTACTATAGAAAATATGTCATAGTAACACTGCTCAACTCTACAAAACTCACCATTAATCATAAATCACTCACATGGCCCATATACTAATATATAGACATATTTTGAGCAACTGAATCATGTGACCTAATTAATAAAACCTTATTTACAAATCATATATACATTTATATACAACCGTGGTATACTGACTTTACCATAGTTTAATAATTTTTCATTTAATTAAGCCACACAGGCGATAGGATCTGCTGATGGTAACTAAACTCTTTGAATAACAAGGCCAGCTTGTATTTTCAAAAAACTTATTTATTAACTATTTATTCAAAGAAAAGTGCATTTTTATTAGAATCTTTATTATTCAAGCAGCATGGTTTGAGGAATTGTAAATTAGTTAGACAGTTTTCAAGTAGAATCAAATAGCATGTTTAAAGAAGAATAAACAGTTTTCCATCACCTAAACCCTATTTCCCTATCTAAAACTCACTTCACCTAAATTAAAATTGTAAAGTCTTATAGCCCTATTAATTCTTACGTGCTCCAAAGAAGTCCGTCAGCACGTCACGCCCATCTGGATTTGGAAAGCGAAAGGCGCCCTCCCTCCAAAGAGGTCAGTTTATATACCTTTTCTAACCAACTAATCTAAGTAAAAAGAATACTTTTCTCAATTGTCCAAAACGCTAATTGGCTGTCAGACGACAGACCACATTAAGTCATCACATTTTCGAAGCCCAGTTCCGACTCTCTCTTAGAGTCTATTGTCCCTTATTCTCGTGTCACGTAGCTTCCTTCAATTTGCAACAACTGAAAATGTTTGTCCGTGACTTCCTTAGCTTGACAATCTCTCTGCCAGTTCCTGACCTTGGTCAAGCCGACCAAGAGTGCGAATAGTTCTTTTATTCAATTAAGTTTGTATTTTCTTCTTTTTAAAACACAGCAGAAACTTTCCACACTGGGCTCTTGCTTTCTCAGAGCAGGATTTTGCCAACTGCATAATAAGATGTGCTAGGCCTCAAGCCTCTTTCTCAGTAACTAGTATATAAACAAACACAAAAGAATAATTAATGCAAGAATTAGAAATCATTCTGTTACCCACCCACCGTAGCTAATTATTAACCCATTAGTCTGAGTTACCTAGCAGAAGCAAATAAAGCAACAAACAGATTTGTGCAACATTTAAAACGAAAGACAAAACATGTGCACATATAAATAAGCACATGCCATTAATAAAAACAGCCGCATTTAATTCTGACAGCACAATAGACAGGATTATTTTATTATTTCTCACATGCAAGCACTTTGCACATAATGCACATATATGAGCACACATATTAGTTTCCCGCGTGTAATGATATGTACGTTTAATCTAGGTTGATTAGTGTTTTTCACTGCACACATGATTAATATTATTATTTATTATGGAAGTTTAACTTTGCGAGCTGAAATAAATTTATTTCTAAATCTCGCTCCATCACTCACAACACCCCACCACCCAATTATATCCACCCGTCATTGTAACTCTCATTACAGTCTCAACTCCCTTGGACTAGCCTTACAGCTTACATCACCTCTACTGCCTCTATTCTTGTACTTCACTCATCACACCAATTCCACCTGAGCTTTCCAACCCATATTTCCCCAAACTACTTCACTAATAGTAAGTAGTACATGCCTTCGTAATTACCCTCGCAATACTTACGTACAGTTCTCTTCACTCCTACACATCATATAGCTGCCACTCATAACTAGTTGCCCACTTCAACCCTCTTTCCTATCACCCCTTATGCTAGCACCTTTTTTGTCCCTATTACTTCTTTCATCATTCTTTCAGAACCTCCCAATCAGCCACCTCTACTTCTCACCATCACCCAGTGACGTAACAAAACCTTTACGGTAATGTAATGAATGCTGATGGGGCTCTGCACTAAGCTACCCTGCTTCCTATTGTGTAGCAGTGCCCTACAGCTACCACTGACCCCACGATACCAGGAGGCGCTCCACAGTACAGTTATCATCAAAAACAAAACAAATACAGTCCATAAAGTGCATTTCTGGCCACCCTTAAAAAGAGGTACAGGACTGAAAGCTGCCGTGTGGCCTTCTCTCACACAAAGCTAGTACATCAAGGGAAGCCAAGCCGAATAGTATGTTTCTCTCACAAAAAAAGAACACAAAAGCAAAAGTGCAGGGTGCATCACTAAAAACAGTACTACAAGGAAAGTGACAGTGCAAACCTTCCTCACAAATGTGTTCATTATGGCTGTGTAAGCCTCCCTAGCAGAACACAGAAGCAGCATTGGAAGCAATGCTCACAAAACATTTATGTCACAAAAAGCATAACAGTACCATATCTATTATGATATGGCGCTGTTTCTTTCTCCCACTGCGCTGGAACACTTTTGGCTGCCTTACACCAACACACACACACCCTTGCACTTTGGTGCAAGGGTGTGCAAGTGATGTCAAGCATATTTTGTTTACTGGGAGGGTCTGCTTAGACATAGTTTAACACATTTCCCGCTTTGTATGTGTGCTGTACAGCGCAGCACTTCTCGCAAAGTTGGAGATATTTTAAGAAAAATAACTTTTCTGCCATCAGGAGACGCTAATTTATTGACAAAATTAGTACATAGGACTTTGCTCGTTCATCCTTGGGGGTTGTGTGGGACAGCCCATGTACCAAACATTAGAATGACCCCTTGACTCAATGTAGCACAAAGAACCACAAAGAGCTACTGTGGTTATGTTGTAGAGCTTACATTTTGCCTCCATTTTAGCTTTCCATTTTCACTTAGCGTTTTTTTGTAATGGTGATTTGCCCATATTTCTGATTGATATTGTTGGTAGTCTGCACATTTACATCCAGGGTAACACTATGCCTTGTTTTATATTTGCTCATAGGAGATGACAATTTCTTCTCAGACTATTTAAAGATATTGTTGTGCACCTCTGGCACAGTGTTGTAAGATTGCCGCTTTGTTATTTAAACAGAGTCCATGCAGAAGTTGGTGAGAGATTCACTTCCCACCAGAGTTATCACTGAAACTGCTCTGACCTGTGACTGAGATACAGCTCTGCTGTCCCTTACCTTCATCCTGAAAAGGTAGATAGCTGTGCAAGAGAAGTGTACAGGCCTGGACACTAAGACAGGGGTGCAGTTCCTAATGCACTGAGGCTGGCTTCCTGAAATACAGAACCAAAGTATGGGGTTAGGTCATTCCAGTAGGCTAGGCAGATGAGCACTATTGACATGCTCTCTTTAGCATAGAAAAACTAGTGAGAGATTGGATACTCGTAGAAACAGTAAGAACAATTAACATGGTTGGATTGTTTGTGTTTTTCACCATTCTAATAATGCTTATAACAATGATGTGTCTCATATTTCTAATAATCACGGTTCATGTTTTATTTACAAAGATTAGAACTTTCCAATAAACATTTGAAATATATTATCATATCTTTTCTTTGTGACACCTTGGCCATGCAAAAGTGATAAAAGAAAGGGTTACATGTGTTCCAACGTATTCCTCTGGTATCAAAGTGGTCATGTTCGAGGTTACCAACAACATCTCTAACTCTGTAAGGTTAGGAGTTTAGATGTGGTACTGTGAGCTAGCCAAACAAACCAACATTTACTGATTATGTAAGAAGACTCGGCCTCTGTATTATGAAGTTTTGTTGATCTAAATACGCACTCCTCCTAAATTCGTAGGAACCGTATAACAGTTACTTTAGGCCTACTTTCAAACAAAAATCAGAATTTGCACTGGAAAGTAAATCCCAAAACAACACTTTGTACCGCGTTTGGGTAGCTTTTATGGCACAACCCATGCAATGTGTTAGCAAATTTGCCATATCATTTATACCTTTGTTTTTTTTACCTCTGCAAAGCACATCTTATGGTAACTGTGAATCTGGAAAGTTTATCAATTGCTCTTATCTAGTCCAGTATGCAGGTCATTGTAATAAAGTAACAAGCATTTGCAATGCAATAGGTCTTGCATTTCTGAAAGTTTTAGCTATTGGCGTTGCTAATAATATTGCAATGCCAATAGCTCAAACTTTCAGAATGCAAGGGCTATTGCTATTAGCTTTAAACATCTTAAGCTAAAGCTTGGGTGCCACAATTGCTTCAAAAGTTAAGAAATAGACAAACACATTTTGTCTAGTTCTATACTTTTGAAGCAATCACGGGACCCGCGCGGTAGCTTAAGATGTTTAAAGCTAAAGAGTGGGTGCCGTGATTGAAAGTATATAAATCAAAAAAATGGCAGCTGCTTGCTTTTTTTCTATATATTTACTTTTGTTACAATGGGGGCATCCGGGTTTTAGCTTTAAACATCTTAAGCTAAACCACATGTGACTCAATTGCTTCAAATGTATAGAAATTTACTTTTGAAGCAATCGCAGTGCACACACTTTAGCGTAAGATGTTTAAAGCTAAAGCGCAGGTGCTGCCATTTTAACAAAAGTAAGTAAGCTGAAAAAAAGGCATGCGGCTGCGGTAGGCACCGCAAATAACAAAAGAAAGGCGAAGCCGCCATTATGCCAGCTGAGGCGTGTCACTCTGGGAACATAAAAAAATAAAAGCTTTGCGGGAGAGCATGTCCGGCCTGCACCAGCAGGAAGGAGAAAGCCATAGAAGAAAATAGTGCTCCGAGGCTGCACTATAGAGTAACAGCACATTTAACAGGGGGTGTCCTCATGGGGGTGCAAGAAGAGAAAAGGCGGTACTAAGTAAGGACTATTAAGCCTATTGACCAATGAAAAGCCAGTCCCATATCTATGTTTCTTCTCACTATTATTTCTTTTACCCATATCTCTATGTCAGTATCTCTTTCCTTTTCCCCTTGCTCTGTCTCGCGTTCTAGCTCTCTTTCAGCATCCCTCTTTCCCATGTGTGTGTGAGAGAGACAGAGACCAAATATATAAAATTGCGCAAGAGATATAGTGAGAATGACTGTGAGTGTGTGTGACACTGAGTGTGTGAGAGAATGTGTGTGTGTGTGTATGTGTTTGAGATAGTGTGTGTGTGTTATGCTTGCAAGTGTGCTGCTGGCTTGGCATACTAGAGGTTAATCTTGTCTTATGTACAAAAGCACTAATGCCATATGAATGAATGAGAGGAGTTACCTATGGCAAACTACAAGCACTGACATGCTTTTGTTAAGACACCATCATTGGCTCTGTGGACCTGAATGAGAATGCCACTAGCCCAGCCCTACCCAGCAGTAGGGACAAAGAACTTGCAACACCATATCTGGATGAAGGCCCTGACATAATTCTTAGCATGATAGGGTGGATCCGTAGCAAACTCCTAGAACTGATATTTAAGGTAAGTTTTTTTTATAAGAGATATTGTACTCTTTTTATAGGGGAGTCAATGGCAAAATGCTGACCCTTCTATGCTGGAGGGAATAGTTAGAGGTACCAATGACTATGGCTGACATAACCATGGAAAATTTCTGACACTGTCATATTGTATGTACTCCTTGGCATTCTCCACTCCACTGTACATCACCCTACTCCACTCTACAACACTAAACTCTATGCTGCT
Organism: Lissotriton helveticus; assembly: GCF_964261635.1. Classification (NCBI taxonomy): domain Eukaryota; kingdom Metazoa; phylum Chordata; class Amphibia; order Caudata; family Salamandridae; genus Lissotriton; species Lissotriton helveticus. The sequence continues at coordinate 1,781,352,211 of NC_136065.1, forward strand.
TTATGTCACTCTATGACACTCTACTCCACTTCGTTCCATGACACTCTACTCCTCTATGCCACGCCACTCCACTCTATGACATACCAAGACACTGTACACCACTCCACTCTAAGTCACTCCATACCACTCCATGCCACTCCACTCTATCCCTGCCTGCACCACTCCCCTCTTTGGCACTAACTTTAAACCATGCTGTACAGCAGTCACGCCAGTAACTCTTACATAGGTGAGATCTATTGGCTTTGCCAATGCTTGCTTTTTTAAGTATGTGGTTTTGGTGCTGGAAAGCAGGACAAAGAGCTTCATAGGGTGTGCAAGCAGTACGCAATATAAAAACAGACAGCAATAAAAGCAAGTTTTTAAAACTTTACAAGGGCACATCTAAGAAAGCAGGCTCTGTTTTGACTATTTTGTCACCTGATTAGTTTTCATGCCATTTTAAGTAAAACTGCAAAAATTTAAAGCGGCCCAAGACTTATTGAGCAAGCCACAACTGTATTTTTATATGCTCACTTTCACTTATATTACTTTTAATTAAAACCGTCACTTCGGGGCACGCGTTAGATAAACCTGCTCCAAGAGGAACATTTAGCAGATCAGACAAGCCAATAATCAGGGGAGAAAATGTGGGGAGAAAATGTGGTTTAAAGTTCGACCTTTTCACCACAACTTTTTTGCAGAATACCTGCATTTTATTGACTTTATTCACCATGCTTTTGGCTGACAGGAGGAAAAAGTTGCAGAATCCAACCACATTTTGTTCCCTATTTTCTTTAAAATTCCTACTTTTTCACTAAGATAAATGAAGTTTTCTGTGTTTTAAATATTTTTACATATGTGTATATATATATATATATATATGTCTTTCACACCAACCATCCACACGACGTGGTGGCAGTGCCCAAGCTAGCGGCGATCAGGAACAGTGACAGCCGAGGGGTCCAAGGCATTGGATATGGATCTACCTATCCCTCTCTCCCTAACAACTGCCGCGCCCAATGAGCATCCAGCTCTGATATTTAAGGCACTGATCCGCACACGCTGTGTGTAGTATACGCGAGCTGAAAGAAGGCAGAACGCCGAAACGCGTCCTCAAAACTTGTGTACTTTTAATAAATGGATTGAACTCACCCCACGAGTGCGGAGTGTTTTTGGACACCGGAGCTTGTATTTTAAAGTGGACCCACCCCCACTATTTTTGCACCCGTCAGAAGAGTGCGGCGCACGCCAGGGCGGACTTTGGAGCGATAATTAAATGGCATCTTGCACCGCCACTGGGTGTCTGAAACAACAGCGACGCGATTGAGCGCCAGCCATACAGACTGGAGAAATATCGGATATATGCCGACACCTGCGCTGACTGTGATGGAACCTGGTGGCTGACGAGGGGTGTCTTTCACACCAACCATCCACACGACATGGTGGCAGTGCCCAAGATAGCGGCGATCGGGAACAGTGACAGCCGAGGGGTCCAAGGCATTGGATGTGGATCTACCTATCCCTCTCTCCCTAACAACTGCCGCGCCCAATGAGCATCCAGCTCGGATATTTAAGGCACTGATCCGCACACGCTGTGTGTAGTACACGCGAGCTGGAAGAAGGCAGAACGCCTAAACGCGTCCTAGAAACTTGTGTACTTTTAATAAATGGATTGAACTCACCCCACGAGTGCGGAGTGTTTTTGGACACCGGAGCTTGTATTTTAAAGTGGACCCACCCCCACTATTTTTGCACCCGTCAGAAGAGTGCGGCGCACGCCAGGGCGGACTTTGGAGGGATGATTAAATGGCGTCTTGCACCGCCACTGGGTGTCTGAAACAACAGCGACGCGATTGAGCGCCAGCCATACAGACTGGAGAAATATCAGATATATCCCGACACCTGCGCTGACTGTGATGGAACCTGGTGGCTGACGAGGGGTGTCTTTCACACCAACCATCCACACGACGTGGTGGCAGTGCCCAAGCTAGCGGCGATCGGGAAAAGTGACAGCCGAGGGGTCCAAGGCATTGGATATGGATCTACCTATCACTCTCTCCCTAACAACTGCCGCGCCCAATGAGCATCCAGCTCTGATATTTAAGGCACTGATCCGCACACGCTGTGTGTAGTACATGCGAGCTGGAAGAAGGCAGAACGCCGAAACGCGTCCTCGGAACTTGTGTACTTTTAATAAATGGATTGAACTCACCCCACGAGTGCGGAGTGTTTTTGGACACCGGAGCTTGTATTTTAAAGTGGACCCACCCCCACTATTTTTGCACCCGTCAGAAGAGTGCGGCGCACGCCAGGGCGGACCTTGGAGCGATGATTAAATGGCGTCTTGCACCGCCACTGGGTGTCTGAAATAACAGAGACGCGATTGAGCGCCAGCCATACAGACTGTAGAAATATCGGATATATGCCGACACCTGCGCTGACTGTGATGGAACCTGGTGGCTGACGAGGGGTGTCTTTCACACCAACCATCCACACGACATGGTGGCAGTGCCCAAGCTAGCGGCGATCGGGAACAGTGACAGCCGAGGGGTCCAAGGCATTGGATATGGATCTACCTATCCCTCTCTCCCTAACAACTGCCACGCCCAATGAGCATCCAGCTCTGATATTTAAGGCACTGATCCGCACACGCTGTGTGTAGTACACGCGAGCTGGAAAAAGGCAGAACGCCAAAAGGCGTCCTCCAAACTTGTGTACTTTTAATAAATGGATTGAACTCACCCCACGAGTGCGGAGTGTTTTTGGACACCGGAGCTTGTATTTTAAAGTGGACCCACCCCCACTATTTTTGCACCCGGCAGAAGAGTGCGGCGCACGCCAGGGCGGACTTTGGAGCGATGATATATATATATATTTATATATAATATATATATATATATATATATATATATATATATATATTCACTGAAAAAACAAAGATTACAGGGACGTTTGTCACATTTTAGCTAGGCTCAGATTTCACTTGTACAAAACCAGCACTTATAGTCAGCTGAGCTAACTATAACTTACACACCCGGGGGGGGGGGGGGCACTAGCGGGCGCACTGCGGGATGGCTGGCTAAAAAGGCAACTCCGCCGGACGGACCCATAACCTGCGAAAATATACGCGAAATCGGACACTAAATGGGCCGAAATTGACACCGTTGGTGATCGGAATGTGTGGAGCAGCTACTGAGCGCATCTAAACTAGGTAACCGCACAGGACTGTGGCATAAACAGCTAACGACTGTCGGCTCCGTTGCTAGTCACGGACCGGGACAGACAAGATGGCGGCCGCCATAGTACGGGACCGCTAAATAAAGAACCGAGCAATCTTGTGCAGCGCCGCGCAAATACCGGAAAACTTGACTAGGGGAGCATAGCGGTGAACAGCGGATGGGACAGCGGAACATACCGCATGCTCTTGGCACCACACTAAGGACTTTGTGGCGACACTACGATTGTGCGAACAAAATGGCGACGCGCATCAATACGGCGGCTTGCTGGCTCTGACATGCACGCCCATCAGCGCTGTAGGGCATAAATTACAGGCTCACCGCAATATCAAACGAGAGTTTAAAGGTAACTACACGTGGGCGGAAGCTGGACACAATTAATCCTGCTGCCACGGTCTACGCACTGCACTATCTTCCAAATGGCGGGAACTCCAATCACTAGCCCGCCTGAAAAAGCGTATCAACACAATCGTGAGTACATGGGAATTACAATGCTGAGGTAGGGGTGCGCAACGGACTTAGACTGTGACACACACTGTGCTACGCCATCGCCCAAATGACAAGTAAGAGTGCTAAATCCCCAGCGAGAACGCGGCGATTGAGGGCAATATAACAAAATTACATAGCGGCCATATTAGAAAAGCTCCCAGTGCATGACAACACTTGCAAGGCTCTAGTCGCCGATTTGGTGTTGGAGAGCTGCGCACCGTACTGTGGTGCGCGCTTTTGTACACCATCTCTGCCGATATCAAACGTGCTGCAACACCCGAATGACAACACAACACTTGCTACTCGAAGAGCAGTGATGTGGCGCGGTGCCGACATTCGACCAGATACTGGATATGTACAGATAGAGAATATCTGATATTTTCCCGCTCAGTATACAGGACTTTGACGCCATAAGATGGGGTTTCTCAGCTGATCGTGCATCTAAAGATCCACCCTAGTGCACTGGGCTACAGATATCTCTGCTCCACTGGCAGTGCAAGGACACTTATCCCGTACTTGTGAATACTAAAAGATACTTCCTAAACACTATTAACGCTGCTGACGCCGATTGTAGAGAAGAAGCATTATATATACATCAACATCACTCACCTGTGACGATAATAAAGGAAAGACCTAACTGCACGTCATGGGAAAACCTGACAGAAAACAGCCAAAAATAACTTTCGAATCAAAGAGATCAATACGAGCGCCCATGACCCCTCCGAATACTGAGGCAGAGTCAGACAGTACCCCAACAACGGGTATGGAATCCATCCTAAAGGCAATTCAAGCAAGCCTTCAAGACATTAACGGCAAATTGGATCATCTAACATGTCGCGTGGATAACATGGTGACAAAGTTGGATCGACAGGGTGAGAGACTGGATGAGGCCGAGAATCGCATTTCGGCTTTGGAAGATGAAGCACACACTAGCACTGCCAAATGCGACGAGATGGGGAGAATTCTGGTGGTAAAAAAGGACAAAGCGTAGGATCTGGAGGCGCAATCGAGCCGCAATAATATACGTATTGCAGGTGTCCCGAAGTCTACAAACACAGGCCGCATGGAGACATATGTTGAGGAATGATGCCGGGTGATATTTGGCACAGACCACCTCTCATCAATATTTATCATTCAACGTGCTCACAGATCACTCGCACCCCGTCCACTGCCGGGTGCACCGCCCAGACCTATAGTGGCCCATGTGTTGAACTATAGAGACTGTGACGCTATATTAAGGATTTAATATAAACAATGGTTCTGTTGGGTACCCGACAGAACCATTGTTTCTATTGAATTGTATTGCCCAGGTTCTGAGGGATACTGGGTCGCCCCATGGTGATTTATGCTATATTAAGGATGGCACGAGAGAAGAAACAAGTGAACTGTCAGGGCAACAAATTGGAGTTTTACTCCGAATACACCATGGCGCGTAAGGAGTTTGCCAATGTTAAGGTGAAGTTAAGGAGCATGCAGGTGGAATACGCAATGCTATACCCAGCACGACTAAAGGTCACATGGGACGGCAAACCGGTAATACTACCCACACTGAAGGCAGCTCAAGACTTCATCAAGAAGATCACAAACCAACGTAAGGAGCAAAGACAGACTGAGCAAGAATAAGAACAAAACTGAGCGATTGGTGATGGTAATGCCGCGGTGCTAAGTATATTACCGGGTAAGGTATATATGGAGCAAATTTCTCTCACCTCATCATGAGACACTACAAGATTGTGGAACGTGTATCACTTCACTAGCGGTAAGTCAGACATATTGATGACACAAAATTTTTGAACATTGTCGAGTGCTCAACCTCTGGTAACAAGTGGCCACAACGTACGTGGAATGCACATGACAGATCCATGAACTCCTGCACGGTAGGACTGCCACGGTGATAAACGCTATAAGTGCGGTCATCAGACTTGCTTCACTACAGCGGGGCCTGTTATAGAGTGTCAAACTGTAAAGATGATTGGAACCAAATCATCGAAATATTCAGAGACACTGACTTTGTTATTCCAAATACAATGTGCTGATGTACAAATTTCTCTAAAGCCTAGTAGATAATTATTAAGCAAGGTCTGTAGCAAATTACAGATGCCCGTCCAGTGTGCTAGTGGAAGGGTTCAGGGTGTGACACTGATGAATACTATTTTCTAGATCTAAATATGGTTTATTGTAGTATCAGGTAACTTGGAGGTGTCATGCACGACCATAATTGCAGAGCACTGAAAATATGGGATTACTAGTAGAGTAAGAGAAGCGTTAGTACGCAACGATCTATAATCTCAGATACGCTCTGATATGCTACTGAACATGCTACCAGCTCTGTTAAAACTACATTAATATAATTAAAGCAATATATGTCGATACACTAAATACGGTCCGTCCACATCCATTAACTTGGATGGTGATGTGTTCCCTAGGCGGACCCCTACATGGGTATTCCCCACACAGTTAAGCACTATTGGGGTGTTAACAAAGGGGTATGGCTTCGGCAGGATTGGGCTGCCGCTGCGGGTGGGGGGTGGTGGAGTTGGCGTATGGTTTTGTTTAATGGACCGCAACACTTAAGATGCATTGCTGAACTCTGAGTTGATATTGTTGCGTATGCTGTAGACTTTGCAAGTACACAATGTCGTTTATGCTATATATGGGGATGCCCCAATCATATGTTTAAAGATTGTGTCCCTCATCATCTACAGTAAATATAACTACTGACACACCAGGTAAACGGACATTGAATCTAATCACATGGAATATACGCGGGCTCACGAACCCGAAATAAATTAGACAACTGATGCATGTATGGATAGATGGCACATTGACATTGCATTGCTGCAAGAAACTCATATCGCCCCACATACGAACACTCACATTGGCCGGCGTTGGGCTGAAAGGAAGCTGAGAAGGGAGGACGTCGAATTTGGAATTTATAAATTGTTCCAAATTGTGAAATGGGTGATTCCAGCTCGACTTCCTCCCTTCTCAGCTTCCTTTCTGCAGAAAGGAAGCTGAGAAGGAAGGACGTCGAGCTGGAATCACCCATTTCACAATTTGGAACAATTTAAAAATTCCAAATCAGTGGTTCTGCCAAAGTATAAAAACGAGGAACCCAGAGAGAAGTACCAATAAGGGCAAATAAAACCTTTCGGGATATAGCCAAGATTCAAAAGTGGTAGTCCAGGATCTTTTAATAGAAAGACGTCCTCCCTACACCCTTGAAAAAATTATTAGCGGAAAATATACCGCTTCTTCATAAATAACAGAGAAGAAGTTTTCAAGACCTTCTCTTAAGCAACCAAAGACAGGAAGATAACGCACTTGGACATCCAAATAACTTGCCAGGAAGGAAATAATACCTAGCTTGATTTATTTGAGATCTGCCGAGTTTTTAATCGCGCAGACTATTGGAGGTCCTGCGGAGACCCAATAGATGTGCTTGTAATGAACAATGTCCAGAAGAAGGTGCAAGATTGTGTAGATCACCGAAACGCTGCATCGACAATTTGTTTGTTTACTATTAATTGTAGTGTGACCAAAGAAAAAAAAATTTTTTGCAATAAATTGTGAATTTGAATGTTTTTCACTAAAGATGTTTTTATAATTGCGACTAATTGTTTTTAAATGATGTATAACATGATTCTAGTACTGCACTGATATTTTATCAGGACTTTTAATAAATAATTGAAATTTTAAGCTCATGTGTGATAATGTGCCCCTGTTGAATAATTGTTACAAAGAGTTTTGTAAATTGGGTAACCTGCGCAAAGACTTTCTTCACACTGAAGGGTAGGTCGCTATACAAGTTAGCGACTTGCCAGGATCTTTCCATCCTCGAAAAAAACTTTGGAAAAGGAAATTTGTTGTTTTAATATTGTGACCCATTCCTTTTCCAGTAAAAGGGTACCTCCCTCCATACTTGGTTAAACTTTTTATACACACAACCAGTGGCTAAAATTCGAGTGAATGGATACGTATCGGAAGCAATACATATAGAACGGGGGACGAGGCAAGGTTGCCCGTTATCCCCGTTATTATTTGCTCTGGCCTTGGAGGCACTTGCATGTAAGGTCCGGCAACTCCACTGACAGTCAGCGCTGCAATTCCCGAGCAGGCCTCTACACATTTCGTTGCACGCGGACGATATGATGCTTTACGTCCGTGATCCTGAACAACATTTGGCACCCCTGCTTAGAGAATACATTAAATTTGGAGGACATTCTGGACTACAAATTAACTAGGAAAAGTCCCCTATAATACCCTTAACAGACACTACCATGCCACACATTACTGAATTTCCCTTAGAGTGGCAGGATGGTCCCATAAAATACCTGGGGGTGTGGTACCACAGAGACCCGGAAATAGTCATCAGAACTAACTACGGTAGGGTGATATCAACGCTAGAAGATAAAGTGAACCGTTGGATCCAGCTGCCCCTATCCCTTGCCGACCGCATAGCGATTGTCAAAATGGTGCTACTACCTAAACTGCTTTACCTGTTTAACAATATCCCGATCTTTCCTACTAGTGAGGTGTTCAAACGAATATCATCAGTAGTGCTTAGACTGATATGGGCTGGCAAACAGTCACGTATCGAATTACGTACTCTGACTCTACCATACTCTAGAGGGGGGCTATGTGTGCCCGACTTCCTCCTATACTATCTATGTCCCCAAGCGCAATATGCCGCATACTGGTATCATGAGATTCCATACCTGACACACACAGCTATAGAGGATGGAGATGCCTTACCAGTACTCCTGAACGCCATTATTGCGCACCATCGACCACCACTGCACGACAAGGATATCAACACCGTTGATGCCACCAACAAAGCATGGCACAGATTGGCCCAGCTAGCAAATAAACTGCCAATATATGCGCCGGCCCTCCCCCTGCATCACCACCCTGAACTATCGGTAACCAGGGAGGAGGTGGGTATGGGCTTACTACATCAGGTAGGAATTGATACAATGGGAGACCTTTACAATAACGGGTCTTTTATACCAGTTCAGGACCTAACGTACGTACAAAATCAGACATTAATGTTCCGTTTTACCTACCATAGACTGCAGGGAGCGATCAAAAAATGATACCCAAGCTATCCACGGGAACCAGCACAGTTAGACACCTTGCAACTTATACTGACCTCTTCCAACACCACATATCTAGTCTCCCGATTACATAATGTAGCGCACGATGAGATAAACTATATCAACTCCAAGGCTTTGGACAGATGGAATAAGACGTTAGATGACCCCATTACAGAAGCAGACTGGAAGACAACTTGCACGTTGATTCAATTGCTCACACCGAACGGCAACTTAAGGCTCGTGCACTTTAAATACCTACATCAAGCGTATTACACGCCTATGAAACTTTATGGATATGGTCTCAGAGCCGAGGCGAGATGTAAAAGATGTGGCGTCGACCAGGCAGACTTTATTCACATGGCATGGTACTGGGAGAAAATACACACATATTGGGGGAAGGTCACCTCAATATTAGCAGTAATGGTAGGGATTCATATTGGCTGCAACATCCGAGTGTGTCTGTTGGAGCTGCTAAGCGATGTTCGAGCGCAGAAACGTAAATACTGTATAATAGCATTGTTGTTAGCCAAGAGGAGAGTTTCTATGTGCTGGGAAAGTAAAAATACGCCGAGTGCCAAACAATGGATTTGTGACATGACTCATTGCCGTGATACATTGCAAACATACGAAGAAGAATTGCCCGCCCGTTCAAGACCGAAAGATTACTGGAAATATTTAACATACTATCTACTTACAGACCCAATTATCTGAATGTATTGATGAGTTGTATTCCTTTGTAATCTTGTTGTATCGTGTACGTGCACACAGTCTATGTTCATGAACGCTGTTGTGTATGAATAATCTATCGCTGTGGTGATGAATGTGGTAGTGTAAAGGTCCTTTTGGTTAATAATGACATTGGCAATGTATCTCTTTTGAAAATTCAATTAAAAAAAAAACTATAACTTACACACCCACTATGCACTGATTATGATCTCACATATTATATCACTCATGGCATGGTTAGTGACATCAATAATGACATTACTGATGACATTTCAAATGACATCACTGATGATATCATCCAGTGAGTATGAGTGTTTTCTAAATATTTATGAGTGTTAAACATAAATACCAAGGTGCAACAAAAGTTAAAATAGTATACTTTCTGTACTACTGAATGATTCCATTTTTAACATTGATTATGTTAGTGGCTGTGTAACTTTGTATCTGTGTGTGTGTGAGTGGGTGTCTGAGTGGGTGTTTGGATGTGTAAGTGGCTGTGTGAGGGGCTGTATGGGTGGTTCAGTGGGTGTGTAAGTGACTATATGGGTGAGTGAGTGGGTGTCTGAATGGCTATATGAGCGAGGGACTGACAGTGTCAGTGGTTGTATGGGTTAGTTACTGTTTGAGTGAGGATTTGGTTCAATGAGTTGGTGTGTGAATGGCTGTATTTACAGTAAGTATCTGTTTGAATGGATGTATGGGTGAGTGAGCGGATGTGTGAGTGCTTGTATGGATGTATGAATGGGCATGTAAGTGGTTGTGTGAGTACCCATTTGGTAGAGTGAGTGGCTGTGTTAAGAGGCTGTATGGGTGAGTGGGTGTATAAGTGGCTGTATAGGTGTATACATGAGTGTGTGGCTGTGTGAATGGCTGTTTGTGTAAGTGACTGGTTGTTTGAGTAGCTGTATGAGTGAGTGAGTGGTTGTGTGAGTGGCTGTATGAGTGAGTGAGTGTGTGTGTGTGAGTGGCTCTATGGGTGAGTGAGCAGTTGGGTACTTGTACTGGTCTTTGATTTACGGTGAGTGGTTGTGTGAATGGATGTTTGACAAGTTGTTTAGGGGTCTGTGAGTGATTCTGTGGATGATGTCATCAGTGATGTCATGTGAGATGTCATCAGTGAAGCCACTGAGTGTTGTAATATGTGACGTGATAAGCAGCGAATTGCAGGGAGGTAAGTTATAGTTAACTCGGCTAACTATAAGTGCTGAATTTCACTTGCTATGTACGAGTTAAATCTGAGCCTGACTATAACATCCCTGTTATCTTTGTTTTTTTCAGTGAATTTTTAAGGTTTTTTTTAATGTTGTTTCTTGACTATAACGTCCCTGTAATATATGGTTTCTCTAAGTGAATTTCTAGGGTATTTAAAATTGTATTTCTTAGCTGTAACCACTAACCTTTGACATTGAGTGTGTAAGTGATTGATTGAGTGTCTCAGTAGGTCTGTGGGTGGGCGTGAGAGTGTCTGAGTGGGTTAGTCAGGGGGTATGTGAGTGTCTGATTAGGCCTGTGAGTGGGTGCATGAGTCTCTGATTGGGTGAATGAGTCTCTGAGTGGGTCTGTGAGTGAGTGCATGAGTCTCTGGGTGAGTCTGTGAGTGGGTGCATGAGTGTCTGAGTGGGTGTGTAAGTCTCTGAGTTGGTCTGTGAGTGAGTGCATGAGTCTCTAGCTGGATATGTGAGTGGGTGTCTGAGTGTCTGAGTGGGTCTGTGAGTGGGTGATTGAATGTCTGAGTAGATGTGTGAATGTCTGAGTAGGTCTGTGAGTCGATGCATAAATGTCTGAGTGGGTTGATAAATGGCTGCATGGGTCTCTGAGTGGGTCTGTGGGTAAGTGCGTGAGTTTGTGAGTGGGTCTGTGAGTGCATGAGTCTGTGAGTGAGTATGTGAGTCTCTGAGTGGGTCTGTCAGTGGATGCGTGAGTCTCTGAGTGGGTCTGTGAGTGCATCTGTAATTGTATCTAAAATCTCTATGGAAGATAACATTGGAAAAACACTTTTTTGAACCCACCCTTTTCTTGGCCCCCACTTGACAGATCACCCCAAAACTTTCTATGCACAACAAGAATCACTGGCACACTTTTTTTCGGAAAATTCCATGAAGATTTGTCAAACGGCGCCTAAAGATATAGGCAAGTCAAAAAACATTTTTCATATATATATCTATCTATATAAATAAAAATGTAAATGTTTGTTTGTTCAAAATTGCAAATCTCCGAAAGTTCTTCACCGGTTGCTTTGAAATTTTGACACAACGTTGGATTCGATTAAGCGCGTGTTTATATATACACAATGTGGGATTAGAATACGCGCGTGTCCAATACACGCGTGTTTTTAATCGAAAGGCTGAACAGACCCTATCGAAATGGTTGCTGCGCAAAAACTACAATGGACACATAGAGACAATAGTCTACATAAATTAGGATGGACAGTTGGTGTCAGGATGGCAGACCGGGATGTGGGTGGAGGGAGGGGGGAGGAGTTGGTTCCCTTTGCAACATTAAGAAAGGACGCATAGAGAAAATAGTCTACATATATTAGGATTGACCGTTGGTGTCAGGATGGCAGACCGGGAAGGGGGTGGAGGGAGGGGGGAGGAGTTGGTTCACTTTGCAACATTATCGCGTGTTTATATATACACAACTTTGGATTTTAATACGCGTGTGTCCAATACGCACGTGTTTTTAATCGAAAGGCCGAACAGACCCTATCGATTTCGTTGCTGCGCAACAACTACAAGGGACGCATAGAGACAATAGTCTACATATATTAGGATGGCTAGTTGGTGTCAGGATGGCAGACCGTTAAGTGGGTGGAGGCATGGGGGAGGAGTTGGTTCACTTTGTAACATTAAGAAAGGATGCAAAGAGACAATAGTCTACATATATTAGGATGAACAGTTGGTGTCAGGATGGCAGACCGGGAAGTGGGTGGAGGGAGCGGGGAGGAGATGGTTCACTTTGCAACATTAGCACATGTTTATATATACACAACGTGACAATAGTCACAAAAACATATTGTGTGCCCACAAGCATTGTGAAATTAAACATATTAGAAATGTGCGCTTACTCTTTTCTTTCTCTTCCATTTAACCAGACTGATCCACAGCAATGCGTGGCAGGGTACAGCTAGTATAAATCATACTTGCGCTTTCAAAACCCATCAGGGGTAGCAAGCGCTATATAAATACAAACCTCTTTCCCTCTTCTATCCCACCACCTACCCATCTCTGCCCAAATAACTGAATATCATATCCTCTACTCAAATTACTTCATATTTCACTATACTAACTTTCAACACTAATCCTTTATGGGTTCCGGAGTAGCGTGCTACTCGCCAGAAAAGCGCTTCAACACTAAGCCTGGGCGGTAAATTCCGTTCCGCTCGCGGAATTTGCTGAATTTGCGAAATTTGGGTAATTTTGTGTTCCTCAGAGAACGCGAAATTGCCCAAAATTCTGCGTTACGCGACTTTGCGAAACTTTTTGCTTGTTCGCAGTCTCAAATGCGTGTTCGCAAGATATTTCCCCCCGAGCACGCAAACAGTGATTGCGAACAGTAAAAAAGCATCGCAAACAAGCAATTCTGCGTGTTCGCGGAATTTCTGCATGTTCGCGGAGATTTTTTACTGTTTTGCGGAGAGTTACGTAACGCAATTACGCAAATACCGCCCACCCCTATTCAACACCCATCAGGGGTAACAAGTTCTATATGAATGCAAACCTTTTCTTCCCCTTTCATCCCTCCACTATCCTTCTCACTCCAAATAACTGACTAATATCCACCACTGAAATTACTTTCATATTTCACCCTACTAATTCTTTATGGGCTTCCGGAGTAGCGTGCTTCAACACCCCATCAGGGGTACCAAGCGCTATATAAATACAAACCTTTTTTCCTCCTCAATACTTCTGCTATCATTCCAAATCCAAATAACTGACTAAACTATCCACCACTGAAAATTTACTTGCTTGTTTCACTATGCTAATTCAACACTAATTCTCTATGGGTCCCGGAGTAGCGTGCTACTCACCGAAAAAAAGTGCTTTGACGCCTCGTCAGGGGTAGTAAGCGCTATATAAATGCAATTACAATACAATATAGATCAGATGTGCAGAGTATGGTATGGAGGATCCATGACTCGCAAGAGGCAAAGGCTCGAGCAGCTCATGCTGTCTCTCTACCCCCTTCAACAATAGCATATTACACTCAGCATATATTATGTATGATTTATGCAATGTCATTTTTCTATATGCAGTAGTTATAAATAAAGGTATATCACCATACACAAACAAATGCATCACTGGTCCCATTCAGTAAATATTTCATGAGTTGCATACCACACATGTACTCCTAGAAATGCTTGTGTTGGGCTGATCACTTCACTACCAAAGTGTCAGAAAGGCTTTACGTCAATCGAAAAACATGTGGTGTAACCTTGAAGCAGTGTTTTGCCTACACTGTGTAATACATATCTTTCTTCACAGTTATTCTCAGGGAACCTTAAGAGGCATCTTTCCAGCTGGGCACATCTGATAGTCTAGGAGAGCGGTCTGCTCAGAAGTGGTTATCGCGACTGAACAGAGAAGGTCTCTGCCCTTTCACATCGCCATTCTATGAGAGAATGTGTACAGTTCTGTGAAGTAACAGATAATTTTCTTGACACCAAATGACTCTCTTCCAGAAGCTACTTACAAGAAAAATATGTACCTTAGAATCAGGAGCAGACCTCGAAACATTACTATTTGTCAGATGAAAATTTCAAAGATGAATAAGCACTTCTGTGTATTTATTTCTGAGGCAAACTCTAAGTTAAAGAACTAGATTTGTGTGAGGTTCAATGTTTGAAAGCTTGGACGTAAGGGCAGAATGGCATGTGTTGAAGTGCTCCATTGCTAAAGAACAGTTGAAGCGGAATGTTACTTAACACTCAATGGCTAGGCTGAGTACTTGTTGACTATGATGGGCAAGCGACCAACTGCAGCGATGCTGAAAATTTAGAAGGCGAAGGGCATTTCATCCGTAAGCTATGGCAGTGAAGTGTGGGGGTACACCACGGCAGCACCACTGCAGGTGGTAGAAAATACATTCTTAAAACGCCTCCTGGGAATGCCCACTTGCCTACCGAACCTCAGCCCATAAAGAACTGGAGTTCCCCTTTTTATGTGACCTTCTCGCCTCACGCCCTTTAGTTTTTTGACTTAAGTGTTGGCTTAATATGGACCTAAAACTAACCCAGCAAATTATGATGACTGTATGTCCCTGGACCTTATGCCCCGAATCCCTTGGCTATGTTATATTAAAGACCGCCTTTCAGAATTGGGTCGCCCCGACCTCTTTTTTAAACCTTTAACCATTACAAGAAAAGATGTTGTATCTGTTAAAGATGTATTTATTTCCAGAAGGAGGTTGGAAAGGGACGCTCAGGAATCATGTAAACCCAGTGTCCGTAAATACCGGACCATAATAACTGAGCCATCACCAGAGTCTTATCTCCTGGGGACCCTGACTACCTACGAGCGTTTTTTATTGACTAGGTACCGATTAGATTATTTCCATCTCCTGATCGCGGTGCCCAAGGGGTCCAAAAGATGTCAAGTGTTAGCACCCTGTGGCTGCGACATTCTGTCTCCACAGGGTCTGCTTCACTTAACGCTCTTCTGTAAATTTTATGATGTGCCCTGGAGACACTTTTTATTCCTTCTCTTAAGGAGGGTCAATTTTAGTCAGGTGCGTCCAGTTCTCTTGTACCTTCAGATGTTAAAACCGGAGTGCATCATTTTTTATTGTAGGGTACCTAAAATCACTGATGAGAACCAGGGCATGCCTAGAATATTAGCTAACCATGGGGGGCTGTTGCACCTTTCATCACACACATGTGTTTTATGTGCACGGTGAGATTTTGACATTTAACCTTTTGCACCTGTAGTATTTTATTTACGTTTTGGAATATATGAATTGTAACTTTTAATGTATGTACCGATGTGTGTATCTAAGGATTGTTAATTGTTATTATGACTTTTATGTTTTACTTGTTGTAAAACCGAATAAAGTTTTATGAAATGAAATGGAAATGACTATGGAAATGCCAATAAGCATGTTTTTTTTTTTTTAAGCACTCAATGGCAGGTAAGTAGAGGTGGAATGGGATGGATGCAAGACTTTGAGGACAGAAGAAAGAATTGAAATTGCAGCTCTTGTTGGCAATGAGGGAGAAGTGGAAAGGGATGTGTTGTTACATTCAATGGGTAGAAAGTAGAGTTAGAATTGGATGGGGTGCAAGATTTTGTGGCTATGAGGCATGCATTGAAGTCCTCAACTGCTTAGAGGAAGAGTTAAAGGAGAATCTAATTACAGTTGATGGCTAGGAGGTACAGTTTGAATGATGTGTGTTGTAGTACACTGCAGCAATTAAGCAGTATTGAAATGGTCTGTGGTGTAACACGTAATGGCTCAGTAAAAGTGTTATCAAGTGTGTAGCAGTGATCCTTGGTTAAGAGTTGGATGGATGCGTTTCAATACTTTGTGGCTAGGAGAGAGAGTTGAAATAGATTGTTCTGCAATACTTTGTGTCTTGGAGAGAGAGTTGGAATAGGATGTTTTGCAATACTTTTTCACTAGTAGAGAGACAATATGGGATGTGCAGCAGTGCTTCTTGCCTAGGAGGTAGATTTGTAGTGGGGTGTTATGTGACCCTACAGAAAACAGAATTTCTCCCAATTTCCCCTCCTAAAACCAACTCTGAGATGCAAAAATTGATCAAGGCTATCTCAGCCTTAAATTGCCCACCGACCATCGTGGACTCGGCCAAATCCCTGGGAATTACCCTGGACAGCAACTTGAACATGCGGGACCACATCAACTCGATGGCCAAATCAGCCAGATTCCACCTGAGTTACCTAAGGAAATTGAACCCTTCCTCGATGCTCCCGACCTAAAAATGGCAGTCCAAGCAATAGTCATCTCTAGACTGGAGTATGGCTGTTCTACCCTCTCAGATTTATCCAAGATCTCCATGGCACCTTTAAAAGCCTGCTTCAATAAGACTGCCAGGCTACTTAGCGGCACAAGAAAGTTCAACCACATTTCCCACACTTGAAAGCTCTGAACTGGCTTCCTCTTGAGGCAAGAATACAGCTTAAACTAGCTTGCATTACACACAAGGCTTTATACTCAAACTCCCCTGCATACCTTGCACGGAAACTTGTGATGTCTGGAGGTATCAGAAACTCGTGGTCCACCAGAGACCTCCTGCTGCAACCTGCTCGCTTCCGGAAAAAAAAACGTACAATCGTGCTTTCTCTGGGGCCGCTCCTAGAATATGGAACTCTCTCCCACCCGCCATCAGAAGAATCCCTTCTTTGTCTCACTTCAAAAAGGACACCAAAACCTTCCTTATGGGTAAATTCCTCGCTTAAATTTTGCCTGCAACCACCACTATGACCCTGATATACGTCTGGATATTGCCTCCCTTCGGATTTCCTAGTCACCCCACCAAGAAACCTGTGGTCTTATCTTGAGTACTTGTACATGTAATCTGTAAATACGTGTCCTATCTCTTAAGTATTCTGCACCCCGCCACCTTCTAAATGATTTTTTATTCTTGTGATTCTAATACTTTTTGTACAATCCCATGATTCCTGTAAAGCGCTCTGATACACTAATGGGTCAAGTTTGTGCGCTTTAAAACACAAAATAAATAAATAAAATGGTTAGGAGGTAAGGCTGGCTAGTTTAGGATTTGTTGCAGTTCTCCAAGGCTACGACACAGGTTTGTTTTGAGAAGTGCAATAATCCATGATGAAGGGAAGATGACTTGTTATTGGCTGTGTCGCACTGGCCAGCAACTCGATGCAGCACATGATGACTATGAGGGACACATTAAACGGAGGGTGCTACTTGGGCACAGGGTTTATAAGGCAGCGAACATGCTCAGAAGTCAGGTACAGTTTGTATAATAAATTGGTTCTATAAGACTTTTAAAAAACTGTGTTTTCATTCCTTGCTCGTGCCCTGAGCTGATGCCTAATTTCTCTGTCCTCTCACTCTAGGTCTTCTTTTCTTTACGGTAGGGTGAGGATACCTAGTCATCCAGATTCCATAAGAGAATTGTAGTGCATCACTCTGCAGCACCAACAGAGAACGTGTGTACTCACAGCCCTTCCTGGATCACCCACCACAGCAGGAGGTTAGTGATCTGATGGCTCCAGTTATCAATCAATCAATCAATCAATCAGTGACACTTATAGAGCGCGCTACCTACCCGAAGGGTCTCAAGGCGCTGGGGGGGGGGGGGTTGGGTGCCGCTACTGCTCGAACAGCCAGGTCTTCAGCTTCTTCCTGAAGGAGAGGTGGTCTTGGGTCAGGCGCAGGTCGGTCGGGAGGGAGTTCCAGGTCTTGGCGGCCAGGTAGGAGAAGGACCTTCCTCCTGATGTCGCTCTTCGGATGCGGGGGACGGCGGCGAGGGCGTGGTTGGCTGATCGGAGGTGGCGTTTGGGAGCGTAGAAGTTGACTCGGCTGTTGAGGTAGCTCGGGCCTTGGTCGTGTAGGGCTTTGTGTGCGTGGGTGAGGAGGCGGAACGTGATTCTTTTGTTGACGGGGAGCCAGTGAAGGTCTCTCAGATGTCCGGAGATGTGGCTGGTTCGTGGGAGGTCGAGGATGAGTCTGGCTGAGGCGTTCTGGATCCGCTGGAGTCTCTTCTGGAGCTTGGCGGTGGTCCCGGCGTAGAGGGCGTTGCCGTAGTCCAGCCGGCTGGTGACGAGGGCCTGGGTGACGGTCTTCCTGGTCTCGGTGGGGATCCACCAGAAGATCTTCCGTAGCATGCGCAGGATGTTGAAGCACGCCGAGGAGACGTTGTTGACTTGCCTGGTCATGGAGAGGGAGGAGTCCAGGATGAAGCCCAGGTTGCGTGCGTGGTCCGTCGGTTTGGGTGCGGTGCCCAGGGCGGGGGGCCACCAGGAGTCGTCCCAGGCGGAGGGCGAGGAGCCCAGGATGAGGACCTCCGTCTTGTCCGAGTTCAGTTTCAGGCGGCTGGTCGTCATCCACTCGGCTACCTCTTTCATCCCTTCGTGCAGGTTGGCTCTGGCGGCGGCGGGGTTGTTGGTCAGGGAGAGGATCAGCTGGGTGTCGTCGGCGTAGGAGATAATGCTGAGGTTGTGTTTGCGTACGATGGCCGCGAGGGGGCTCATGTAGACGTTGAAGAGGGTTGGGCTCAGAGAGGATCCTTGGGGGACGCCGCAGATGACTTCGGTGGCCTCTGACTTGTACGGTGGTAGGCGGACTCTCTGTGTTCTTCCGTCGAGGAAGGAGATGATCCATTCCAGTGCCTTCCCCTGGACTCCGGCGTTGTCGAGGCGCTGCACTAGGGTGCGGTGGCAGACCGTGTCGAAGGCCGCGGAGAGGTCAAGGAGGATGAGGGCCGCTGTTTCTCCATTGTCCATCAGGGCTCGGATGTCATCGGTGGCGGCGATGAGGGCGGTCTCGGTGCTGTGATTGGCTCGGAAGCCGGACTGTGAGGGGTCGAGGGATCCGTTCGTCTCGAGGAAGGCGGCCATCTGCTTGTTGACGTTCTTCTCAATGACTTTGGCTGGAAACGGGAGGAGCGAGATGGGGCGGTAATTCTTGAGGTCGGTGGGGTCCGCTGTTGGTTTCTTGAGTAGAGCGCTGAGTTCGGCGTGCTTCCAGCTCTCCGGGAAGGTGGCGGTGTCGAAGGATGTGTTGATGATGTCTCGCAGGTGGGGTGCGATGACTGCGTCGGCCTTGTTGAAGACGTGGTGAGGGCAGGGGTCGGTTGGTGATCCGGAGTGGATGGAGTTCATCGTGCGGATGGTGTCTTCGGTGCTGATCGGGGTCCAGGCGTGGAGGGTGGTGGTGGGGGGTGGTTGTTCGGTCATGGTGTGCGTTGGTTGGTTGTTGAAGCTGTTGTGTATGTCCGCGATCTTGTTGTGGAAGTATGAAGCGAGGGAGTTGCAGAGGTCTTGCGATGGGGTGATGTCGTTGTTTCCTGCGCTGGGGTTGGAAAGCTCTTTCACGATGTTGAAGAGTTCCTTGCAGTTGTGTGCGTTGTTGTCCAGCCGGTCCTTGAATGCTGTTTTCTTGGCGGCGCGGATCAGCTGGTGGTGTTTTCGGGTGGCGAGTTTGAAGGAGGTCCTGTTGTCCGGTGTTGGTTCCCTTTTCCAGATTTTCTCGAGGGCTCGGCAGTTCTTCTTGGAGCTCTTGAGTTCGTCGGTGAACCATGGGGCCTTCTTGCTGCCGGGTCTGCTAGGCGGGGTCCTCAGAGGGGCGAGCTCGTCCGCGCAGATGCTGATCCACTTCGTGAGGTTGTCGGCGGCCTGGCTGGGGTCTGCTGAGCTGGCAGGAGGGTGCTGGCTCAGGGACGTGGCGAGCTGGTCTGCTGTGATCTTGTTCCAGCTTCTGCGGGCGGTCTGTTGTTGGTGGTGGTGGGTCGTCGTTCTCTTGAAGGTGAAGTGGACGCAGCTGTGGTCCGTCCATTGAAGCTCAGTGGCGTGGCTGAAGCTGACGTCTTTGCTGGAGGAGAAGACTGCGTCGAGTGTGTGTCCGGCGCGGTGGGTGGGGGTGGACACCAGTTGCTTAAGTCCCAGGTTGGCGAGGTTGTCGAGCAGGGTGCTGGAGTTGCGGTCGTTGTTGTTTTCCAGATGGAAGTTGAGGTCTCCCAGGAGGATGTAGTCAGCGGAGGGGAGGGCATGCGGGCTGACGAAGTCGGCGATGTCCTCGCTGAAATGTGTGCGTGGTCCGGGGGGTCGGTAGATCAGGGTGCCTCTGAGGGTGGTGTTCGGGTTGGTGTGGATCTGGAAATGCAGGTGTTCGGCGCTGGTCAGGGTGTTGTCGGTGCTGGTCGTGAGACGGATGGTGTTCCTGTGGATGATGGCGATGCCTCCTCCCATCTGGTTGGCGTTGCGGTCCCTGCGGACGATCTTGTAGCCTTCTGGGATGGCGATGGCGATGTCGGGAGCTGAAGAGGCGTTCATCCAGGTCTCTGTGAGGAAGGCAACGTCAGGGGCTGTGGCGTCTAGGAGGTTCCAGAGTTCTACGGCGTGTCTGTGGACGGAGCGGGTGTTGAGCAAGATGCACTTGAGGTGTGTGCTGCTGGTGTTCGACTTGGCGGGTGCTGGTGTGAGGCAGGTCCGGATGCAGGCGAACTTGCAGGCGTGGCAGCTGAAAGGTCCGTGGGTGCGTCGTGGAGTGGCTTGGTGGCACTCTGGGCGTCGGCCGGTGTTGAGTGCGCTGAGGGTGGCGGCGGAGTACGTCCTGCGGGTCGGTCGGGATCGTCGAGGTCCAGGGGTCCTGGCCCTGGGCGCGGTCCAGGCGCGGACGGGCGCAGACGGGCTTACCTTTGGCGCGCCTTCGGCGCACAATCGGCGCGCCCGCTGCGCGTCAACGCTGCGCGTTCGCACGGTCGCCATTTAAGGCGAAGTGCGCGGGTGGGCGGAGCAGCTGGGAGGCGGGAGCGGGGAGGGATACAGAAGAGAAGAAAGGGGCGGGGACAAGCGGCGGTGGCGGGAAGGGAGGGTGGAGGGCGGCGGACAACACGGAAGGAGAGCCAGAAACACGGGTGAAAAGGGGGATAAACAAAACAGGCACAAATCTGCTACAAAACAAGGGATATAAGGGGAAAGATACCAAGTTACACGGAGTAAACTAAACAGGCACAACTGTTAGACAAAACAAGGAAAAAAAGGAAAAAATAAAGGAGATACACGAAGTTATGGGAAAACAGGCACAAATGCTTGGCAAAACAAACCCTACTGCGGAGGCAGCCGGCAGCCGGCAAAACGAGGCAGTAGCGAGGCAGAGGGCGGGCAGGGGCACACGCAGCAGCTGGTGGCCGTGCGGCGCGGGGGTGTCCCACAAGTTATCCAACAGGTTAGTCACAGCACTTGTGCAAACCCCCGCCACATACTCTGCATGTGGTAGTCTATATTAAAAGTGCAAAAGATGCTTTCCAGGAGTATCCTATGGGTATTGACGAGAGGCTGAGACAGAAACAAAGGGGCATTTTATCAAGAAACGGAGTTAAAATCATCTCCGCTTTAGCGGCAGGAAACTGCCGCTAAAGCGGCGATAATGGGCTTGATAATATGCCCTTGAGAATTCCAATAAAAGCCCATGTTCTGGTGTGAACATGGGCTTCTATTGGAATTCTCTACAGCATATTAACAAGCCCATTATCGCCGCTTTAGCAGCAGTTTCCTGCCGCTAAGGTGGCGATAATTTTAACTCCATCCTTGATAATATGCCCCAACATTCTTGGGTACTGCAGAGGGGGTTGACCAAATAGGTAGAATGAGATTACAAATTGTGAGTGTTGTCATACAGAAAGGAGGCGAGGCATTGAAGGACTGATTTGTGTTGTGGTCAACCATGTTGAAACAATCAGAGAGGTGGTGGAAGATAAATGTGCAGTACTTGCCATGGCCAAACGTGATCTAGTAATTCTGTCAAATCTCCCTCAAGGACCTAACACAGGGGACAATGCTTTACCTTCCTAAAGAAATGGAGAGCTCTTTCAAAAGCCGCACTATTTTTCCAAATGTTACCATGGATTATATAAAGCCTGTTTGACAAGGCCATTTCTCAATGTGCCACCTTTAAGGTCTTATACTTGATTGCAGTAGCAGAGATGGACCTGAAGATTTAGACTTAGAACATTGCAAGAAGTAGCCTTGATAATGCTTGTATGGAATCCCCGCCCCCTGAGTTTCCCTGTGCGACCCTCAGGGTCTCTCAAGCTCAATGTGGATAAAGGATGGAAATTCTTAAAGTCTCTAAAGCTAATCAGCAGACACTGTAGTAGCAAGATGGGTTGACGACGCAGATCAGTCAGGGGCCTCTCAAGTTGGAGTGATCAGTGGCAGGCGTTTCTCTGTAGGCTGAA
This sequence comes from Lissotriton helveticus, assembly GCF_964261635.1. Lineage (NCBI taxonomy): Eukaryota > Metazoa > Chordata > Amphibia > Caudata > Salamandridae > Lissotriton > Lissotriton helveticus. Next base: position 1,781,374,629 of record NC_136065.1, read on the forward strand.
GATGCATCACACAGACCTTTCTACAGACCCCTCCAGTGTTGAGGCAGCAAGCAGAGGAAACCACAGCCTCGAGGAGTAGCCGCACAACAGGAAACCCTCCCCTAAACGAAGCCCCCTAGAATCCTGCCAACATGCACCTAATATTATTATCCCTCCCTAGGGTGACAGCAAAGCATGTCTAGTCAATTCATGAGGTATAAAGAGTTGTTGGCTCCTCTCACAAACAGCCCACTTCATCCGTGAACTTGTAATTTTACTGCAACCCCCCTCTTTTTTTTGCAATTGTCTGAGAATAGGGCAGACTTGATATTCTCTGTCTTCTCCCTTATATAGTGTGTGGCTACAGTGGTTCCTGAGTCCCTTCTCCATGGGGTCCAGATTACCCGAATTTAGGGTGAGAGGATATGAGCTGGTCTCACAGTTGATAACGTGTGATAGACGAGTGCAGTGTCACACACATTGCATGCAAAAGCTGCATGCTTTTGATGCTCGCTTGTGCTTGAAGATCAGCCTATGGGGAACTATATAGTACAACTGTATTATTATTGTTTTGCAGGTACCTAGGGAGCTAGGAACTTAGAGGGTTGACAAAGGTCAACCTTCCATTAAGAGTGGCATATACAGTGTTGTGTGCTACAAAAGGATCCTGTGTTTGCATCCTAACCAATGCCACAGCCTCTTACAGGCAGAAACATGTTGGCAGTTTGAGTGGTGATGGGGTACTAATCTCCCTTATCTTCACAGTGTTTTTTTTAATGCCAATGGTATCCCACTTAACCTTAAGGTCTGTTTCTCATATCACATTGGTTTTTCATTTTAAGATTATTATGTCGCAGGTCCATACCTATTTAGTAGTGCCCCCCACGTCCAGGGTGTTGTCCCATTCTTCATTAAACCAGGTTTTTTAAGAGTGAGGGGAGTCCTATGATGAAGCATGACACCTGGTGGTGTGTGAGGACATCCCGTCACATTTTTGTGTATGTCTAGATGTAGGCTGGTGCAATGTGAAGCATTTATTTTGAATATTACTTAGTTGTGATAAACAGTTGTGATTAGAGGCCAGCTCGCCCTTGAGGCCCCACAGCCTCTAGTTCCCGACCCTACCATGGATAATGTCAAGGGTTCTCTGTGTGTTGATGAAATGTTACCACTTCATCTGATTCCGGAAAATAGTGTGCACATGTCCTTGTGTCGCACCTCTGACAAGGCAATGGCTACCCCTGACCCAAGCTAGCTTTGAGCCGGGGTCTAAATTAGTGAGGCAGCCTACTGAGATGGGTTGCTGGGGCCCTCCTACCCCACATATGGGATATGCCTGATAATCCCCACACCTCCAGACTGCCCAAGACCATTTCTTGGAGTTGAGGCTGGCCTTTGGCCAGGTTGAAAACAAAATCCATCACAGGAAAGAGCCTTCTCCCACCATCCGTCACAGCACATTTAAAAATGTGCATGTTTTGACGTCTGTCTCTTCAGGCTCTGAAGAAATGTTTATGTAGGTACTCACTAGAGGGCCGGCAGTGCCCACTGTGGGCTGCCTTAGTGAGTTGTGGCCCATTCTAGCAGCACCTGTACTGGCAGGGTCACTGTTCCCATAGGAAGGGGGCTCTAGAAGGGTCTAGTCTGGTGCTGGCGATGCTGTAGGCCACCCTGTGGTCCCCTCCATTGCCCTGGGCCAAAGGAGCAATTAGACAGCAGTGAGCTGACAGTCCAGTCCCCCAGACCTGTGTGCAGTCCATAAGGATAGATAGAGCAGGCCCTACACATCTGGAGTGATGAGAGCAGAAGTCACATTTGTCACTCTAGAGGTGGGACAGCGGCAACCGAGCCGATGCCGACAGAAGGCATGTACCCTTGCAGCGGGCACAGGGGCTGAGGTAAGGCCCACAACCAGCTGTAGAACAGGCGCTTGCACAAAGACATGCATGCAAATATATGCTGACTGTTGGAAGCCGGAGTCCCAGTCCCGCACTACTGTCACCAAGTGCGAGACCCGGGGGCCGGGCTCCCCACTCAAAGTTAGGTCAAGTAAGGACACCGTTTGAGATAGCCCTGCTCACCCCCTTAGAAGCTTTGCACGAGCAGCCAGGCCTATCTTCAAGGCACAAGTGTTCAGTATGTGCAACCACGCCCACAGCAACCCTCTGGTGACACCACAAATGGACTCCACACAAGTTTGATAAAAACGAGAATAAACTTTATGCAAAAAGATATGCGATACATAAGCCAACATAGAATAATGGATAATATTTGTTCTGGCTAGTTGGCAGGTTCAAATCCCAACCACCGCTTTCAAAATGCTAGGCTGGTCGCAATGCTAGAATCACACACGTTGAAATGGACAAACAATAGTGCACTACTTAATGATAATCCTGTGCTGGGCAAAGGAAATATAATACCATGTGTAACGATACACCCCCGGTACCTGCAATGGGCGAAATAACGTAATGCATACCGCTACATTTATGTACGGCGCAATGAAGGAATAATGCAATGCGTCACACCCCAATCACGTACTTTGCAATGAAGAAATAATGCAATGCGGGCCGCTACAATCATGTACTTTGAAATTAAGGAATGATGCAATTCGTAACGACAAACATGTACTTTGCAATAAAGAAATAATGCAATGAGGGCCACTACAATCATGTACTTGGCAAGAAAGAAATAATGCAATGCGTAGCACCACAATCGTGTACTGAGTTATGCAATAATAATGTCAGGGGTCATAAGACAGTCCGGCAGTTCGTTAGCAGCGATATTGGCAAAGTGTTTTGCGACAATCAGCCTCTTCGATAATAGTTGCTCCCCACACGGTTCAACGATGACACAGAGTTCAGCTTACTACTCTGGCCCCTTTCATCAGTATGGGCCCCACACTGAGCCGAAGCAAAGGCTCATGTCGTCAGAAGGACTGAGAGGCCGAGAGAGTGTCCCATCGAGCCTGCACCTGCGCAGGTAGTAATCTACGTTACCTGAGAGCGCGACCCCACTCTCCTATCCTCTTTCCTCAAACTGGGCCTTCCATGCAGAACTCTCTCAACAGGCCTCAGCGGCTCGGCCTGGCAGTTCAGCTCTTCCGGAAGGTCTTGGGTGGCCGCAGGGCACACGTACCCCACGCCCCCGAGATTACTTTTACTCCGGGTGCACGTTCACCACCGCAGCCTCCAGGTATCCTCTGGCACGAAGCCACATACACAACACTGATGGGACTTCACATCGACTCCGAGTGCACGCTCACCAGGCACTCCTCCTTGCGGTCTCAGTTAGCAACAAGACACGCTCACCGCGCTGCAGAGACTCACTTTTTTCCAGTGCACATGATGAACAGCTGATCACCTTCACAGTCTCAGGTTGCACCAAAGCACAAATGCTGCTTCACTGAGACTTACTCCAACTTCGGTGCCCCGATATCCAGGCGCTCTACACCAACGCCTTCGGCTGCACCTCAACATGCTCACTGTGTCCGAGTCTCACTTCTCCTCAGGTGCACTCGATCACCAGGTGCTGTTCACCAACGCCTTTGAGGCACCCCAACACGCACCCTGCGCGTCTGCAGCTCATTCCACCTCCGATGCACACGCCAACCAGGAGCTCCTCACCAGCGCCTGCGGTGCACCATGACACTCACCCTGCACATCCGAGTATCACTCCAGCTTTGGTGCACACGTTGACCAGGAGCTCTTCACTAATGCCTCCTGTGCACCACGACACGCACCAAGCGCGTCTGAGTCTAATTTCTCCTCCGTGTGTCCAAGATCACAGGGAACACCTTCCGGGGGTCTCAAGCTGCCACAACACGCACCCACCGCGTCGCTTGAACATTCTGCGGAAACTTTTATGTTCCTGTGTTTCCAAACAGGGAGCCAGCTCACCTCTGGCCCTTGGGGTTACAAGACACAGCACAAAGCACAGTCTTCGTCAAGCAGGGGGACCCAGCGCCTCCAAGCACAGTCCCAACAGCCTCTTCCTTGGTTAGAACAGCAAACTGCAGACCAGCCCCAGATCACGAAGTAAGATTGGTCTTTCCTCAGCAGTCTCTTCAGTTGCTCCTTCCTTAGCAGACGTTCCTCTTGACCACGAAATGGGTCCAAGCCTTTTCAGTCTCAATCCATTTCTGTTTCATTCCAATGTTCAGGGGTTTCAGCTCTCATAGTTATACCCCTTAATATCTTTGAAGTTTGTTGTGCTCAGGGGTCCCTGACCCAGGGCCCCTGACCCCTCCCTAAATCAAGTCTGGGAGTAACCTTTCTCCCTTTGATACTGGGGGTCTTGATCCTTAATGGGTCAATTGGTTTATAGCACCAGCCCAGGCCTTTTCACCTCCCAGGCTTCTCCTCCCCCTACTCTCCAGATGCAGGGCAGCCGGGTGCCATCTCAACCCTTCCCTGGGTCAAGACCTCTCTCAGCTCCTCTCACCTCTCAGATCCAGACAGTCAATACACATTCAGCAGAGACACACAGAAATGCTCTAAAGCACAAAACTCAGCCACTTTCTAAAAGAGTGGTTTCTGACCACCCAGTAACAAAACCACTTTCACAGAAAGATGTGTTATGACACTGTGAGTTCATGTGAGGGTGACCGCCCTGTGCTCCACAGAAGCGGCCGCTCCTCACGCTGCTCCCTGCCCTGCCCCGATACTGGTATCGTAGCGCTATACTGGCAAACTGCTCTTCACCTTTTGGAAACAACTGCGCTTCTGCGTACACTGCTCCTGCAATTATCTATGTGCCTGAATGTGATTTTATCGTAGCGCTTTACTATTGAGCTGCGCTTTCATTGTTTAATTGATTGTGCATTGCTGCCTTACCTGCGTGTTTAACTTGTGCCTGTGTGCCTAATTTGTGACTTTACATAGCGATTTGGGGTCACTGTATAGCCGTGTTTGGCTGTTGGCTCGCTGCCATTTTGTTGTTGTTGATTTTGCCTCCCAGCCCGGCCCTCCACCCCGCTCACGCCTCCCAGCTACCCCTCCCTCACCCCACCCCCCTCCAACATCCGCTTATGTCAGATGCACTTGCGCGCAGCGGTCGCGCCCTATACGCGCCGAAGGTGCGCCAAAGGTAAGCCCGTCTACGCCCGTCCGCGCCTGGACCACGCCCAGCGCCAGACCCCCTGGCCCCCGCAAAACCCATTCCACCCGCATCACATATGACGCCGCAACCCTCTTTGCCCTTAACCCCGGCCGCACACCACAATGCTACCAAGCTGCCCCAGGACACACCCATGGACCCTTCACTTGCCACACCTGCAAGTTCGTTTGCATCAGATCACACTCCAAATCCACAAACTCCAAACAGAGCTGCAACACTAACCACCTAAAGTGCATCCTGCTCAACACCCGCTCGGTCCACAGACACTCCATTGAACTCTGGAACCTACGCGACACTACTTCTCCGGACGTCGCCTTCCTTACAGAAACCTGGATGAACACCTCATCAGCGCCCGACATCGCCATAGCCATCCCAGACGCCTACAAGATCATCCGAAAAGATCGCATCAACCAAACAGGAGGAGGCATCGCCATCGTCCATAAAAACACCATCCGCATCACGACCAGTTCCGACGATAATCTCGCAGCCGCCGAACACCTTCACTTCCAGATCCACACCGACCCCAAAACCACACTCAGAGGCACCCTCATCTACAGACCACCAGGACCCCGCACACAATTCTGTGAAGACATCACTGACTTCATCAGCCCACATGCCCTCCCCTCCGAGAACTACATACTACTGGGCGACCTCAACTTCCACCTGGAAAAGAACGACAACAACACCACCACCCTCCTGGACAACCTCGCCAATCTCGGACTCAAACAACTTGTTAATACCCCCACCCACTCTGCTGGACACACGCTCGACCCTATCTTCACTTCCAGCAAGCACATCTCCTTCGATCACACCACTGCTCTCCATTGGACGGACCACAGCTGCGTTCACTTCAACTACAAAAAGACCACGGCCCACAACCCCCAACAACCCATTCCTCAAAGAAACTGGAACAAAATCACCACCGACCAACCTTTCACATCGCTTCACCAAAACCCTCCGGCCAAATCATCGAACCCAAACCAAGCAGCCACCAACCTCACACAATGGATCACCCACAGCGCCGACGAACTAGCACCCTTGAAAAACCATCTAATCAAGCAAGGTAGCAAAAAAGCCCCCTGGCTCAACGATGACCTCAAGAAATCCAAGAAGCTCTGTCGCACGCTAGAGAAAGCCTGGAGAAAAAATCCAACCACTGACAACCTGGCCACCTTCAAGAACGCCACCCGCAAACACCACCAACTGATCCGATCCACCAAGAAATCAGCATTCAAGGATCGACTTGACAACAACACCCAAAACAGCAAGGAACTATTCAACATCGTCAAAGAATTTACCAACCCCACCGCCGGCACCAACGACATCACTGCCTCCCAAGACCTCTGCGACTCTCTATCCTCATTCTTCCACAACAAAATCGCCGACATACATAACAGCTTTCATAACCAGTCCGAAGACCAGTCCACTCCACCCACCTCCGAACCAAAACCGCACTCTAACAACATTTGTACCTGGAACACAATCACCACCGAAGACACCATCCGCCTGATGAACTCCATCCACTCAGGATCGCCAACCGACCCATGTCCCCACCACATTTTCAACAAAGCAGACTCCATCATCGCACCCCATCTCCGCGATGTCATCAACTGCTCCCTCAACTCCGCTACCTTCCCGGAAAGCTGGAAACATGCCGAACTCAGCCCCCTTCTGAAGAAACCCACAGCAGACCCCACTCAACTTAAGAACTACCGCCCCAGCTCGCTCCTCCCATTCCCTGCCAAAGTCATTGAGAAAGCCGTCAATAGTCAGCTCGCCGCCTTCCTTGAATCCAACAAATCCCTCGACCCCTCACAGTCCGGCTTCCGAGCCAAACACAGCACCGAAACCGCCCTCATCGCAGCAACAGACGACATTCGAACTCTACTGGACAACGGAGAAACAGCTGCCCTCATCCTACTCGACCTCTCCGCAGCCTTCGACACAGTCTGCCATAGCACCCTCATACAACGCCTCAGCAACGTCGGAATACAAGGAAAAGCATTGGATTGGATCGTCTCGTTCCTCGCCGGAAGAACCCAAAGAGTCCGCCTCCCCCCTTTTAGATCAGAGGCCAGCGAAGTCATCTGCGGCGTACCACAAGGATCATCACTCAGTCCCACCCTCTTCAACGTATACATGAGTCCCCTCGCATCCATAGCGCGCCAACACAACCTCAACATCATCTCTTACACAGACGACACCCAGCTGATCCTCTCCCTCACCAAAGACCCAAACACCGCCAAAACCAACCTACACGAAGGAATGAAAGAAGTAGCCGAGTGGATGAAGAACAGCCGTTTAAAACTAAACTCGGACACAACGGAAGTCCTCATCCTAGGGTCATCCCCCTCTGCCTGGGACGACTCATGGTGGCCACCGGCCCTGGGAACCGCACCCATACCTACGAATCACGCACGTAACCTGGGCTTCATCCTGGACTCCTCCCTCTCGATGACCAGACAAGCCAATGCCGTCTCATCATCATGCTTCAACATCCTACGCATGCTCAAAAAAATCTTCCGTTGGATCCCCACCGAAACAAGAAAGTCGGTCACCCACGCACTGGTCACCAGCCGACTGGATTACGGAAACACCCTTTACGCCGGAACCACAGCCAAACTACAGAAAAAACTCCAACGCATCCAAAACGCCTCAGCCAGACTTATATTGGACATCCCTCGACAAGCTCACATCTCCGTTCACCTGAAAGACCTCCATTGGCTCCCCGTCAACAAGAGAATAACGTTCCGTCTCCTCACCCACGCACACAAAGCCCTCTACGACCTAGGACCCGAATGCCTCAACACACGACTGTCCTTCTACACCCCCTCCCGCCAACTACGATCGTCCAATCAAGCCCTCGCCGCAATTCCGCGCATCCATAGATCCACCATGGGAGGAAGATCCTTCTCCTACTTAGAGGCCAAGACCTGGAATTCTCTCCCCACCCACCTCCGCCTTACACAGAACCACCTCTCCTTTAGAAAGCAACTAAAAACTTGGTTATTCGATAAGTAAAGCACGCCCCCCCTCCCTCAAGCGCCTTGAGACCCTCTGGGTGAGTAGTGCGCTATACAAATTTCCGAACTTAAACTTGAACTTGAACTATACATACTAAACTTCACCACTCCATTATAAACTTACAGGAAACTAGGTTACCAAAACACAATACCCAGCCTCCCCATTCTGTCCTATGGGTAGAGTGGCCTTTCACCAGTTAAAACGTAATGGAGTGTTTTTCACTGCAAGGACATTGCACACACCTCAGTATATGTCCTGCCTTTCACTTACACTGCACCCTGCCCAGGGGTTACCCGGGACCTACCACAGGGTTGCCCAATGTGTAGCCAAAAGGGAAAGTAAGGCCTGACAAGTGGTTGCACTTGTCAGGACAAAATGCTAACTTAGCAAACTGCGCGCCTGAGTTCCCTTCTCCGCGCCCCTTTGCATTACTAGCCCTGGCACACACACTGCACATCACTAGGGACTTTACTAGTAAGGCAAACATACCAATCATGGGCAACCAATTACCATTACTTTACATAGGGAACACTTGTACTTTGACACTGATCAACAGTGGCAAAGTACCCAAAGCATCTAAATTGGCAACTCTATGCCAGGAAAATGCTCTAGGGGAAAGCAAAAAGTTTAGGGTACTTTAGCCATAAAGGCCAAGTCCTACACTGACGATACCCATATCACACTAATCAAAGAACCTGGGGTAGCTCACAATTAACAGATTACCTAGCACACGTCCAAATCTGGATGCATCAGCACTGGCGGTATCAAAAGACTACCAAACCTCAGGTCACATTACTAGGTTCAGGTGACTGCAACCCACTTCACTCTGAGGGGTCACGGCCTGCGAGCCCAGCATCATCGCATCTTCAAACTGCCCACAATCTGAGAGTCGCTATGGATGGAAGCCTGTCAATAGTTAAACAAGTGAACATCACCAAATCCTGTCACTCTCGTTTTAACTGGCGGCACCTCCAGGATCAGCCATCGTAATGCAATCTACAGAAACCAACCAGCGAAGAAATAGAGAATCCAAAATAGTGTAAAATAAGTGTCAATTTGACTCACTTCTGGCTTGAAACTCTCAGTGAAGAATTGCAACTTCTCTGTTCATGCTACAAAAAAGGCCTCTGCTTGTTGCATTTTTGATTACTTTGGTTGAAATACATTTTATAGAGCTTTATGTTATGTTATGTTAAAAAAGACTTATATAGCGCACGTCTACCCATGGGTGTCTTGGGACTTGCTGAACATGAACATATTGAGACAGGGACCGCTAGTTGTTAAACAACCATGTCTTTAGTTCCTTTCTGAAGGCGAGCAGGGAGGAGATGGGCATAAGATGTACAGGAAGAGTATTCCAAAGCCTGGCCATGCTATTAGCAAAGCTCCTTCCTCCCCAGTTTGCTATCCTGAATCTAGCAGTGGCGACCAATCTGGTGCCGGCCGACCGAAGATGTCCATTTGGAGTGTACCAGTTTAAATGCTTCCATAGAAATTCTGGTCCTCCTCTGTGCAGGGCTTTGTGGGCCACACAAAGTGCTTTGAATTTGATTTGCTTTTGAACCGGGAGCCAGTGGAGTTTTCGAATATCAAAAGAGACCGAATGGAATTTGGGGATATTGAAGATTAATCTGGCAGCTGGATTTTGAACAGACTGAAGTTTCCTGGCCAGTTTTTCCTGAAGGTTCATGAACAGTCCATTGCAATAGTCTAGTTTTGAGAGGACTAATGCTGAGACCACAGTTTGTTATGAATAAAAGGAAACATTTTTCTTGTCCCACCAGGCAGTGTGAAAGGTAAGGACTTAAAATGGCCCAAGTTCAGAGTTTGAGCTCTTCCAGAAAGAAAGGATGACAGTAGTGCAAGGGCCTTATCAGTTTCAGTTTCAAATGCTTTATTCGGTTTGTACAAGTACAACCATATAGCAACATACATAAATACAATTTCAGATTCACATTTATGTAGGTTTAAAATAATGAAACCATTTAAATTATATCAATATCTATACACCAAACCCATTTTCGTTATATTATTATACAAAACATATCTCATTTGGGTACCAAAAGAGGCCATATAGTCACTATAAACATTGCAACAGCAACTATTATAGTAAAAAGGAGAAAAGTTTGTGCAAAAATGCTAATGTAAAGTGCAAAATACCAATCCTATCATGTACATATAGTACTTTCGGCAGGTGCAAATATGCAAGATAAAGTGCATAGCAAATAAATACATATGTAAACAATTTAACTCAGGCGGTAAATTACACATAAAGTAAATCATATTGTAATTGATTTCCTTGATGACATACATTTTAAAATGTAGGTGGCCACATAATAACACACGTCTGGAGAAGCTAGATTAAACATCAGTTGCATCGCGGCTCTTGTATTGCACATATTATGATTAAGAAACAGTTGCTTCAAGTAAAACTTTTTAAAACCAGTATAAAAATTACAGAAAAGTAAAAAGTGGCAAGTACTCTGTTTGGATTTTCCATCACAAGGACACGGACATGTCCCAGGTTTTTTTGCAATAGGAAATGCCACTAAGTGGTGAACTATTCCAAGCCTCAGACGGGCAAGAACAAAGCGGTGGGCATTGATACTAACAAATGTGAGATAAGAGGGTAGACCTGTACTAAGATTATATTCCATATATAAATTAAACGTACTTTGCATTGCATACTTATTCATTCTAGTCCCTTTTACATGGACCAGGTAAGTGGATTTAAGGTCACGCTTTGTTAAAATTGACTCTGTTAAAATATCTTTAAAAATGTCCTGGGAAAAGAGGGTCTTGTACCAAAATTGTATATGTTTGAGCCAGGGGATATTGGAGTGACGATCAAGTTTAATACAATCCACAATTACTTCCTTTGTGAACCTTGTTTCATCCTTGGCCCATATAGATCGCCATATGGACAAGGGGCGCAATGCAATCAAATCTGTAACGTAGTTTAGGCCAAGCTCTCTGTGTGTAATCTCGCTAGAGGCCGCAGCAGGGAGGCATAATAATCGTTTTAAGTACTTGTTCTCCTCCCTCTGGATGGACAGTGCAATTTGGGGGTTATGACCCCATATCCCTGCTCCATACAGGGCAGAGGCCATACACCTTGAATTGTAGATGGAAATCATCTCACGAATTCTGCGACCCCCAAGTTTTGATGCAAATCTGAAAATGCAATTTACATTTCTGATCATTTTCAGATCCACACATGATTGTTCATTGGCCCATCTCCCATCTCCTGAAAAGGTGATGCCTAAATAACAAAAATTCTGAACGGCCTCAAGTTTTTCCCCATCTAGAAAGAATGCCTTATTTTTCCTCATTTTCTTTCCACAGGTCATAGTCATCGTCTTACCTTTGTTAATTTTAAGCTTTCTACCCTGAGTAAAAGTATAGAACCTCTCAATTAACTTTTGCAGTCCTTTCGCGGTCCTGGAAATCAGGACCGCGTCATCCGCGTATAAAAGGACGGGTATTTGCTTTCCATTAATTATCGGGGCATCGGCATTAGATTCACGTAAAAATTGATCAACATGATTGATAAAAAGGGAGAATAAAAGTGGGGCTAGCACGCACCCTTGTCGGATTCCTCTTCCAATTTAAAAAAAGGGGGTACATTCGCCATCTGTACCAAATCTAACCTTACTTGAAAGATTACTATACATTCTGGCCAGAAGGTGAATGATTTCTACAGGTGCACCCATGGCAAGAAGTATTGGCCAGAGCAGTGCGTGTTCCACCAGATCGAATGCGGAACTTAAATCGGCAAAGCACATAAACAGATTCCCTTCCTTGGCTTTCGTGTACTTGCCGATAATAAGTTCCAGGTTCACGCACTGCTCCATAGTTCCTAGGCCCCTTCGAAACCCATACTGGATAGGTGAAAGGATATTGTTGTCTTCTACCCAGGTTTCTAATCTCATCAAGAGAACGCGACTCAAAATCTTTAACGATGAGTCCAAAAGTGAAATTGGGCGATAATTTCGTGCTTCTGCCCTGGAACCCTTTTTAAATAGTGGCACTATGATTGATTGTCCCCATGAGGTCGGTAGCTTATCTTCAATTGCAGCATTAAAATAACGGGTCAGAATGGGGGCCCATAGGGTGATCTCCGATTTATAAAAGTCCACGGGAACCCCATCGGGCCCAGGGGCTTTTCCCCCCTTTCTGTTCTCAATCGCCTCAATCACCTCACTCAGTGTCACAGTAAACAATATTTTCTCCCATTTAAAACAAATAGCAATGTCAGTAGTTACAGTTAAAACATCAGGGTTAAAATCAGAAGTAAAATCAGGAATAAAGTCAGAGTTAAAAATCCCAGTAAAATGTGATATCCAGGCCCGGCAACTGACGTGCGAAGTTAGTTCTGGAATGTTATCGTTCTTCAGAAACGGGCTATTAACAGTCTCCCAAAAAAGTTTAGGATCTTTTGTATCTGCGGCCAAGTCTAGTTTTGCCCATGCCTCGTCCTGCAATTCCTTCTTCCTAGTTGAAAGGGCAGTTTTATAATTGAGGCGCTCTTCCCTGATTTTACTAGCATCTCTTGGTATGGTATCTAATGATTTTTTTAGCTTTTTTAATGACTGGGCACAATGTACATCAAACCACACAGCCTTGACCTTCTTTGGTTTCCTATTACTGTGTAACAAAGATTTCTCAATCATTTTTGTAATGTTTAGAAAATTGGATAACAGGGTTCGCGGGCATATATCAGAAGACAAACAGTACTCAACCTCACTGCTACATTTTCGGATTACATTGGCTACAAAATAAGTTGGGTCAACTTTTATCCATTTCACCCTCATCCCATTTGGTCTTTCAGCCGCAATGTCATGGATTGGTTGACTATAGACATTCCTTTTGGGCCCCCATCCCAATAGATCCACAGTTACGCTATTATGATCACTTACTGATTGTTCGATTACCCACACGTTAGAGTAAACTACAAAACAAGATATCATAATGTGGTCAATAAATGATTGACTGTTTCTTCCATGAAATGTTGGGCACATAACATTATTTTTATTCTTGTTACATTCTAAGAGATCCAGGTCATATTTGGCTAAGAGGTTGTTTAATGTGCTACCATAGTTGTTATGTGGGAAATGGTTATGTACACTAGTATCCCTTCCTGAATACTCCTCCCTATGGCCACAGGCCCCCTTAAGAGCATAATTGCATGTTTTAATATTGAAGTCTCCTACCCATAAGATTGCGGCTGATTTAGATGTTCTTGATAAAGTCACATCAATGGCCCGCTCTATATCGAAAATAATCGTTCCCCGTTTGGGCCCCACAATGTTATTGTAAAAATGTACAACTATTAAATCTCTATATCTACTATGGGCCATGCGCAAGACGGAAGCATGCTCCTTAACTACTACATGGTGGCTGACGTTAAACTCCGTCAATGCGGTAGATACCAAGGTCACTAGTCCTCCCTTGGCTCTGCCAGCCTGGGATGCCACAGCCTTCACATTAAAAGAGGTGTATCCTTCGACATATATATCATCCGTGTGCCAGGTTTCTTGCAGACAGATTATGTCGAAGCCCTGTTTAATGAAATCATCCCAGATGGGGGTAGTTACCTTAGAAGCTATCCCTGCTATGTTCCAGGTAATGGCCCTTAGGTTCTCTTCTAAGGTTACATGTGATGGGTCAACAATAGTTGTGGTTAAAGGTGTTAAAGGTGTTAACGGGGTTTCCAGTTGGTTATCGCCAGTACATATAATTACATCTGTCAGGGTTGAGTCATTTAAGTTTGCTAAGGCAGTGACCATCGGCCCGAGGGCCTCAGTGTCAGGTGGCTTAACAACATGAGCACCCCCTAGTCAATCGTTCTCATCTAGAGAGTTAAATATCTGGAACCTGTTAGCCGTTGGAACTGCATATTGATCATAAACGCCAATTCCTGGCCCAGATACATTTGGGTTGTTAAAATAATTGGGGTTTGGTGTTCTAATTAGGTTCGGTAATTGCTGTGGTACATAATGGGTGCCATAATCGTAAGTAATCCTTGGGTGCTCAACTAGTTGTACTGGTGCCTGCTGTACAGGTAGGTGAGACATTTGTGTTGCTCTGGGGTGTTTAAAGTTCTGCATAGGAATTTTAAATCCCACCTGGTTCCTATAAAAGTAGTCCAGGGGGAACAAGGTAGTATTATAGTCGTTATCTGAAGGGATCGGTGCATTCAAGATAGAGTCCCTTGCCCATTCAGTGGTCTTATAATTTATGATTACACAATCCCCACTTATTTCCTTTTTACTAGGTCCCACCCACCCTACCCTTTGGGTTGAGAGAATTTGACTTGCCCCTCTTAGGGAGAATCCACAATTGTGAGCAAGCCAGTACAAAACTTTGTTTTTTAATGTGTCGGCATTTTCAAATTGGGAGGGTTTAAGTTTCGGGACATTGGCAAGAATTGCCACAAATGGTCTGCTTTCTGGCGGGAGATTGATCACAGTGGGTATAGTATTGTTATAGTGCCTACTTGCTGTAGGGTTCCCGTTTGCTGACACATAGCCCATTGCCTCGCTTCCTCTTGCCCCATTAGGCCCTCTTTTAGCATTATCAGAGCTATTGGTTTTAGGGTGGCCGAGCTTGCCAGTGACTGCCACGGAGGCCACATTTCTAATGGGTGTACCTGGTATTTTTATTGTGTTGCTAGAGGACGAATTGTCCTCGTTCCTCGGAGGTGCGTGCAAAGAACTTGGTATAACTTTTGTACCCAGATGTTCAAGGATTTCTAACTTAGCGAGGCCCAATTTCTCCAAGTTTTCCACTTTTTTACAGATCAACTCCAATTTGTCAGTTAGGGGGGCAATAAGGAGGTTCATAGCATCCCTGAAGTGACACATTAAGGACTCCCCATTAAGAGCAGTTGGGTTAGAGTTGTCCCTTAGTCCTACATTTAATCTTGGCCCATGGTCCACAGTGTCAAACGCAATGGATAGGTCGGAGGTGCCATCGAAACTCCCTGGCTTATCTCACTCCGGGAGCCCTTTACCCCCCACCCGGGACTGGCGCGCCTTGGAGTCTGAGTTTCGCTGGGGCCGGGGTCACGCTAGGCCCAGGGAGTCAGGGATCTCGGGAAGGGAAGATGGCTGCCGGGCCTTGTGGGGCATGCGCGTTCTAGGTGCTCCCGCTCGATGGTGCTCCACCTTTGCTCTCGAGCGAGTAACCTCCTGCTAATATATGCCACTGGCTGGTCTAGGCCTTTCTCATTCATCTGGGACAGGACTGCGCCGATGCCATGCTCGGACGCGTCCGTCTGGACTACGAACTCTCGGGAGTAGTCGGGGGCTTGGAGTACAGGGGCAGTGCACATGGCTTCTATTAATGTTTCGAACGCCTCTTGGCAGGCGGGGGTCCAGTTGACTTTCTTCGGCTGGTTTTTGGAGGTTAACTCCATGAGGGGGACTACGATGCTGCCGTACCCCTTTAGGAATCTTCAGTAGTACCCCGTGAGCCCTAGGAACGCCCGCACCTCCGTCTGGGTTGTGGGGGCCTCCCAGGCCACGATCGCATCGATTCTGGGCTGGAGGGGAGCTACGAGGCCGCTTCCGACCTGGTGCCCCAGGTAGACTACGGACCCTTGTCCGATATGGCACTTGCTTGCCTTAATGGTGAGACCGGCCCTCTGTAGGGACATCAGTACCTCCCAGAGATGCTGGAGGTGTTCGGACCAATGGGAGCTGAACACCGCTGAACACCGCGATATCGTCCAGATACGCGGCGCTGAACTCTTCCAACCCAGCCAGGACCTGGTTAACCAGTCTCTGGAAGGTGGCGGGGGCGTTTTTCATCCCGCAGGGCATCACCCGGAAATGGTAGTGACCATCCGGGGTGGAGAAGGCGGATCTCTCTCTGGCCCCCTCGGTGAGGGTGATCTGCCAGTATCCGCTGGTCAGGTCAAACGTGCTGAGGAAGTGAGCAGCCCCTAGGCGGTCAATACGCTCATCTGCTCGGGGAATGGGATGCGCATCGGTTCTGGTGACTGCGTTGAGCCCGCGGTAGTCGACGCAGAACCTCAGCTCGGGAACAGCACCGGGGGCGGCCGCCTTCGGAACCAGGACCACGGGGCTGGCCCATGGGCTGTCAGTGGACTGGTAACTGGCGACAGTAACTGGCGACAGTCTTCAGACTGTCAGAGGCTTCGACCACCCCCAGGGCTAGCATCTTGGAGACTTCGGCCTTGATGCAGGCCCGGACTCTGTCAGGGACGCGGTAGGCTCTGTGCCGTACCGGTGGGCTGTCCCCGGTGTCCACGTCGTGGACGCACCAGCTGGTGACACCGGGGATGAGGGAGAAAAGGCTGGAGAATTGTCCCAGTAACTGGCGACAGTCTTCACGCTGTTCAGGGGTGAGGGAGGAGGAGAGACTCACTCCCTCTTACGGAGCCATCTTTCTCTTTCGCACACAGGAGATCGGGGAGAGGGTCCGTTTCCTCTTCCTCTCCATCGTCAGTGGCGAGGAGCAAGCTCAACTCGGACCGTGCGAAGTGGGGTTTGAGGCGGTTCACATGGAGGACCCTCAATCGGTTCCTGGGGGACTGTACATCGACGAGGTAGGTCACCTGGCTCTTGCGCTCCACCACCTTGAAGGGCCCTGTCCACTTGTCTTGCAGGGCACAGGGCTCCACTGGGGCCATCACCCAGACCTGCTGTCCCGGCTGAAACGCGACCAGAGTGGCATTCTGGTCATACCACCGTTTCATTTCTTCTTGACTGGCTTCGAGGTTTGCCTCGGCCAGCTCTCGGAACTTCCTAGTCTGGTTCCTGAGGGCCAGGATGTATCTAAACACATCTGGAGGGGGCTCTGGGGCCGCCGTTTCCCACCCTTCCTTGACCAGGCTGAGGGGCCACCTGACGGGGTGCCCGTAGAGCAGTTCGAAGGGGCTAAACCCTAAGGATTTCTGGGGGACTTCGCGGTACGCGAAGAGGAGACAGGGAAGGAGGACGTCCCACTTGCGTCTCAGGGGCTCTTCGAGACCCATGATCATTCCCTTGAGGGTCCGGTTGAATCGTTCAACCAGACCGTTACCTTGGGGGTGATATGGGGTGGTGAACTTGTACGTCACCCCACATTGTTGCCAGAGGGACTTCATGTACTTCGAGATGAAGTTTGTCCCTCGGTCGCTCACTACCTCTCGGGGGAACCCCACCCGGGAGAAGATCCCCATGAGGGCCCGCCCCACTACGGGGGCCGTCACCGTTCGGAGGGGAATGGCTTCGGGGTACCGGGTGGCATGGTCCACCAGGACGAGGATAAATCGGTGGCCCAAGGAGGTCCGGGGATCCAGGGGCCCCACGATATCGATGCCCACCCGCTCAAAGGGGGTACTGACCACGGGGAAGGGTTGGAGGGGGGCCTTGCGCCTCCCGCCGCTCTTCCCGCTGGACTGACACGTGGGGCAGGACTTACAGTGGGCCTCCACATCGGAGCGCATGCCGGGCCAGTAAAAGTGCGTGACCAGGCGGTGATACGTTTTGTCTTGTCCCAAGTGTCCCGCCAGGGGTACATCATGGGCCAGGTTCAGGAGGAAGCCGCGGTAGCGTAGGGGTACCACAAGCACTCGGGCTGACCTTAGCTCGGCCGACTTCTGTTCACTGTACAAAAGGCCGTTTTCCCAACAGATGAAGTGGGAGCCGGACTGGTCACCGGCGGCCTGGGCGGCGGCCTGCTGCCGCGGCCCAACCAAAGACGGACATGAGGTCTGCTCGAGGCAGAACTCTTCTCGGGATGGTCCTCCTTCTTGGCGCCACTGGGCCAACTCAGGGAGGTCGTCGAGGCTTGGGATTGGTTCGGCGTCCGGCCCGAGGGGACCGGCGTCGGAGACAAGGTTCTCCCCGGGGGACAGCTCGGGGTCTTCAGATGGCTCGGGGACCTCGGGGTCCTCGGGGGCTGGCTGGGCGTTCTCAGGGATCACCCCCTCGGGGGTGGCCACTCGGGCGGTAATGGAATGGGTGCTCACACAGGCCCATTCGGGCAGGCCCACCAAATCCAGGTGGGTCCTTCGTTCAACCTGCTTCCACGGGGAACTCTCCAGGTCGTTGCCGAGCAGGCAGTCCACGGGCATGTCGGTGCGGACCGCTACTCGTAACTCCCCGGAGACGCCCCCCCATTCGAACGGGACTTGAGCTATCCGGCAGGTGCGGACGGAGTTATCAGCTGCGATCACCCTGCAGGAGACGCGGGGTACAATTTGGACTTCGGTGACCAAGTGACATTTTACTGCAGTGATGCTGGCCCCTGTGTCTCGGAGCGCCCCTATGTGGTGGCCGTTGACGGTCACCTGCTGTCTGTACTTCTCCGTGTTGTCTGGCAGGGGGGCTCCGGGGACCATCTCCCTATCACCCAGGGAGACTAAAATCATGGCGGCTGGGTCACCCCCCTCGAACTCCTCCCCCTCTTCTTCTTCTAGGGCTACAGAGGTTATGTGGCGCGCTGGGGGACCCGCAGCGGCGGGCTTCTTGAATAGGGGGCATCGGGGGTCATTGGCATAAGGCCCTGGCAGCTGGCAATGGAAGCAGGCTTGGCTGACTCGCGGCCCTGGCTTTGCTGGGGGGAACCCTGCTCGCGCTGTGGGAGGAGAGGTCCCGGTCTGGTTTCTGGGGGGGCTTCGTGAGGACCCTACTTGGGACCCCCTCTGTCTATTCGGACCACCCTCCCCTCTGGCGGGAAGACCCTTGTTCATTTCGGCCATGGTCTCCCCCGGGACCCCGGGGGACTCTGGTGCTCACCCAGCGATCTGCCTCGACGGCCAGTTTCCGGGGGTCAGCCAACTTGCTGTACAGAAGATGCTGTCTCAATTCCACAAAGCAGTTCATGGACAAATGTTCGTAGGCGATGAGATCAATGAGCCCCTCAAAGGTGGACACCTTGCTGCCCTTGATCCACCCTTCCAGGGCTCGGCTGTAGAAGTTCACGTATTCCACCCATGTGGTGCCGGGGATCTTTTTGCAGTCTCGGAACCGTTGCTGGTACATTTCTGGGGTGAGACCGTACCTTTTGAGGAGGGCCTCCTTCATGTGGCTGTAGGAGGTTTGCTCGGAGGATGGTGGATCGAGCAGGGTGTCTCTCCCTTCGCTCAGGAATCGACCCCACAGCCCGGCCCCCCAATCCTTCTGCGGAACTCGGTGGGAGGTCATGGCGACCTCGTAGGCCTCGAACCATCGTTGGATGTCATCGTTCTTGTAATACTCCTTTACCACATACTTGGGGCTGTGGACTTTGGGTTCCACCGGGGGAACGGCCTCTCGGGTCCCCGATGTTCTGTGGTCGTCGCTCCGGGCCTTCAGTTCGATCTCCTTCAGGCCGCGCTCGTGCTCTAGCTGGAGTCTTTTTCCTTCGTGTTCTCTCTGGAGTTTCTTCTCCTCCAGTTCTCCTTGCAGTCGTAACTGCTCTATGGCTAGCTTCTTCTCAGCCAACTTGAGCTCTCCTTCGATCTTCAGGCGCACTAGTTCTAGCTCGTGGTTTCGGTTGCGCTCTCGGTCGGTCATCTCTTCTGATGACAGGCCTCTCTCCGTGCTGGGACTCCGTGTCGGGGACTCTGCTCTCTCATCCTCTTGGGCGCGGGTTTCAGCTAGCGGCCCTCCCTCTCCACCGTCTTCAGTTGGCGGGGGAAGATGGGCTCCGGCCTCGACCCATGCTGTCAGGGCTTTTTGAAAGTCTTCCTTGGTGCTTAACCCAGTTGTAGCTATATGGAGATCTTTGCAAAACTGCTTCAGCTCTCGGTGCGTATAGTCTTCCAGAAGCTCCATCTGGAAGGTGGTCTTGTCGTTCGTCAGGGTGAGACTCATGGCTGTTCTTCGTTCGGGTAGTGTGTCAGTTACTGTACGATCCCTAGACGTAGTTTCTTATCGCGACGCTGCCACCAATGTTAGACGGGGCGATCTCAGAGGGCCAGGTTGTGCTCACCCGACCACCCCAGGACCCACCTCTTCCACAGATTTTGCCGAGTCTTATCGTGAGGTCCCCATCGGGGAGGACCTTGAGTCTAGGATCGTACACACTGAGCTCACACCACACTTACGAACGGACACCACACCGTAGGTATTCAGTAATAAGTTCTGTATGAACAGTAAAAAGGAATCAGCACTCTTATTTACAAGCGATCAAGGGATCGTAAAGTCTTTAGGAATTCAGGAAGAGGGAAGCGTGACAGTCTTAGCCTTTAGGCCAGTACGAAGCGTCCCCTGCGCCCAGCTCTCAATCCTCGAGCCGGGGGGTACGGAAGATGATGGTCGTAATAGCTGCTTCACTCACGTCGGGTCGGCTCAGGTCGTGATAGTAGCGTCGATGGTCCAGCTGGACCAGAGTACTCCTCGAGCCGCGACGAGGTCAGCAGGGCTCGATCCGGAGAAGTTCGTGAGGAGCCGCGACAGCGTCAGCAGGGCTCAGATGGTTTCGAGTTCAAGCTCGAGCCGCGACAGCGTCAGCAGGGCTCCGAGGTCTTTGGAGAGGACGAGCCGCGACAGCGTCAGCAGGGCTCCGATGGTTTCGAGTTCAAGCTCGAGCCGCGACAGCGTCAGCAGGGCTCCGAGGTCTTTGGAGAGGACGAGCCGCGACAGCGTCAGCAGGGCTCCGATGGTTCAGTTCCGTGTTACGAGAAGGAGCCGCGACAGCGTCAGCAGGGCTCAGCGATACAAAGGTTCAATTCTCCTTAAGGTCAGCCGCAATCAGATCAGCAGGGCTTTCTTGTCCAGGATACAACTGCCCGCTAGTTGTGGTGCGGGCCTTGATATAGTCCAGTGGCCCTTTGATGTCCGGACCCTCGCAGGCGGAGGTCTCATGCCTTGGGGGCTGGTCGTTGGCGAGCTCCGGCGGTTGGCTCCTTGATCCTTTGAAGATGCGTCCG
This sequence comes from Lissotriton helveticus, assembly GCF_964261635.1. Taxonomy (NCBI): domain Eukaryota; kingdom Metazoa; phylum Chordata; class Amphibia; order Caudata; family Salamandridae; genus Lissotriton; species Lissotriton helveticus. The sequence goes on from NC_136065.1 coordinate 1,781,395,615, forward strand.
GGAATTCCCAGACGCCCAGCAGGTCTGGAGCCAGCACTCGGGGAGGCCAGAGGTGCGATCGAAACTGGCCCCCAGGGGAAGGCCAGAGGTGTGATAGAAACCAGTCTCTCAGGGGAGGCCGGAGGTGACATCGAAACTCCCTGGCTTATCTCACTCGGGGAGCCCTTTACCCCCCAGCCGGGACTGGCGCGCCTTGGAGTCTGAGTTTCGCTGGGGCCGGGGTCACGCTAGGCCCAGGGAGTCAGGGATCTCGGGAAGGGAAGATGGCTGCTGGGCCTTGTGGAGCATGCGGGTTCTAGGCGCTGGGAGCCGGGAGTGGGACGGGATCAGCGGGGCTGGTCGTCGGTTACGGGGTCTGGGCGTACAGGGAGCAGGACGACCAGGGACTCGGGGTGCAGGCTACGCTAGCGGGGTGCTGCGCAGGGAACTCGGGGTGCATGGCTACGCTAACGGGGTGCTGGGGAGCGGGTAGGTACCACGCCACGAGGCCAGGTCCAACAGTATACATGCTTGTTTCCACAATATGGGAAACATCCCTTGTGAGAACATTTGATTGAACATAGAGGATGGGTAGGTGGCAATAGGCTGTACCACATTTTTTAAGGCTCTAGGGGGACATGGATCATCCGGAGAGCCTGATTTGGCAGCTAGTAGGAGAGTGGCTACTTGATTTGGAGAGGTGGGTGTAAAAACCGAAAGCGGGGGATAGCCACTCGCTTCCTGACGACTCATCTCAGAAGTATCTTTAGATTCATCAAATATGTTACAAATTTGTTTTGAAAGGCCCGAATTTGTGCTTCCGAATTTACTTCTTAGTCTCACTATGAAAAGTATGCATTATTGTGATAGCGCGCTGCTCGGCAAAGTCACCACTGCTAATGTATTTTTAACTGTTTAACAAACTTGCTAAGTTTTTTATTTCTTTAAACTTACTGCGTATTTGCACTTCTTCCCCTGCCGATCCCCATTCCACCGCAGCTTGTGCTGATCGAGTAGAGGGATGTGGCTCCTCCCTTTCTCCTTCATTTCCGCTACTGGGGGTGTATTTAAACTGTATGTCAGCCCGCCCACACAGTGGGCGTGCCGCCGGCGCGCCAAAGGCAAGCCTGTCTGTGGACGGATCATAGCCAGCGCCAGCCAAGCTGCCCGTTTACGGATGAACAAGATAACCTAATGGTCTAGAGCAGATCTCTTGGCCCTTAATGCTACTAACTGGCTGCGACCTGATGGCAGCTACACCTCTCAGCTTGTGTACCGACTGTAACTGGGCATTGGGAGTCCCAGGCTCAATGGATGGCATTAGGGAACAGAGTGAGGCGTTTGATCAGATTAGAGCTTGCCTAATAAATTGCAGATCCTTATCTAAACATGCAGAGGACCTGTGGATGTTATTGGCCGGAAATTAGTTGGAGGTCATGTTTTTGACTGACACTTGGCAGAAGGATTATACCCTTGCAGCAGTGGCCTTAGCTATGCCTTCTGGGTTCAGAATATGCTGCCCAAATAGGGCAGGAGAAAAAAGGAGAGGTGGGGTAGCGATGATTTAAAAGCACTCCTGGTACATAGCCCCTCAGCATTAGTGAATATGGGCCTGATCGAGGGCCTACATTTTTGCATTAAGACTGGCCCCACAACCTCTTTCTCAGGCCTGTTGGTCTATAGGCCTCCCGACTGTCCACCCAATTTGCACCTGGAACTATGTAATTTTATTGCACAGAAATCCATCTTATCCTCTAATTTCACTGCTTTAGGGGATTTTAATTTACATATAAATGATCCCACTTGTGTTCAAGCAATGCAGACGATCTCCCTGTTGGAAGGTGCAAGTTTCCCCCAACTTGTGAAATTCCCTACCCATAAAGCAGGGCACACCCTTGACCTAATATTTTCTAATATCTCGTCTCTGAGAACCGAAGTGCCAAACCAGGTGGTTTGGTCGGACCATTTTCTCATTCCTTTCTCTTTCAATCTGGCAAAACCTGACTTGCCTGAGAGTAACAGGTACATCCTAAAGAGAAATTGGAAGAAGCTGACAGCAGATAGTTTAAGCCCTATTCTGTTAGCCAGCCATCCACCGCTATCTCTAGACCCTAACGGAGATACTCTGGCCTTACATATTTGGATTGCCACCTCAGTAGAATCTACGGCACCAGCCAAAGTTACAAAATCTATGAGGAAATCTCCCTTAGCCCCTTGGTTTTCTGAATCGCTTAGGGCTATGAAAAGCAAGTGCAAGCGCTTGGAACAACAATGAAAAGTGGATTATGACTCCTCTGCCAAAATGACCTACAAGAAATCCCTGAAGGTTATGAATAAACTCATGAAGGAGGCAAGGAGAGATCACATTGCCAAGTGTATTGACACTTCCGACAATCCGAGCAAGGCTATTTTCAAGGTGGTCAACTCCTTCCTCAAACCTCGCGAGCTGGTCATTGACGCCCAGCCGTCACTGGCACTATGTGAGAAAATCTCAATTTTTATCAATGATAAAATCTGTAAGGTCTGCAATTCTTTTTCCACTACTACTTCTACGGTTAAATCGACCGCCCTTAAACACGCCACCCGCAAGCACCACCAGCTTATCCGCACCACCAAGAAGAAATCACTGAAGGAACGACTGGACAACAGCGCCCACGACAGCAAGGAACTCTTCAGCATCGTCAAGGAGTTCTCCAACCCCAGCACCGGCAACAACGACATCACTCCTTCACAATATCTCTGCGACTCTCTCGCCTCGTTCTTTCACCGCAAGATCGCCGACATCCACAACAGCTTTGGCACACCATCCACGCACCCAACCGTCGAACCAACGCCCCCCACGGCCACCCTCCGCACCTGGACCACGGTGACCACCGAAGACACAGCCCGCACGATGAACACCATCCACTCCGGATCTCCGACCGACCCCTGCCCCCACCACGTCTTCAACAAGGCCGGTTCCACCATCGCACCCCAACTCCGGAACATCATCAACACCTCCTTCAACACCGCCACCTTCCCGGAGAGCTGGAAGCATGCTGAGCTCAGCGCCCTACTGAAGAAACCAACAGCGGACCCCACCAACCTCAAGAACTTCCGCCCCATCTCGCTCCTCGTCAACAGACAGCTGGCCGCCTTCCTCGAGACGAACGGATCCCTCGACCCCTCGCAGTCCGGTTTCAGAGCCAACCACAGCACCGAGACCGCCCTCATCGCAGCCACCGACGACATCCGAGCCCTGCTCGACAACGGGGAAACAGCGGCACTCATCCTCCTGGACCTCTCTGCAGCGTTCGACACTGTCTGCCACCGCACCCTAGTTCAACGCCTCAGCAACATCGGCATCCAAGAGAAGGCACTGGAGTGGATCATCTTGTTCCTTGCCGGAAGAACACAGAGAGTCCGCCTCCCCCCGTTTCGATCCGAGGCCACCAAAGTCATCTGCGGCGTACCACAAGGATCATCACTCAGCCCCACCCTCTTCAACGTCTACATGAGACCTCTTGCAGCCATCGCACGCCAACACAACCTCAACATCATCTCCTACGCCGACGACACCCAGCTGATCCTCTCCCTCACCAGAGACCCCGACACCGCCAGAACCAGCCTACACGAAGGGATGAAAGACGTCGCCGAGTGTATGAAGAACAGCCGCCTGAAACTGAACTCAGACAAGACGGAAGTCCTCATCCTGGGACCATCGCCCTCCGCCTGGGACGACTCCTGGTGGCCCCCCGCCCTGGGCACCACTCCCAAGCCAACAGACCACGCACGCAACCTGGGCTTCATCCTGGACTCCTCCCTCTCGATGACCAGACAAGTCAACGCCGTCTCCTCATCATGCTTTCATACCCTACGCATGCTCCGCAAGAACTTCCGATGGATCCCGACCAAAACCAGGAAGACAGTCACCCAGGCACTCGTCACCAGCTGACTGGACTACGGAAACACCCTCTATGCCGGAACCACAGCCAAGCTACAGAAAAGACTCCAACGCATGCAGAACGCCTCCGCCCGACTCATCCTTGACATCCCCCGACGCAGCCACATCTCCGGCCACCTGAGGGACCTGCACTGGCTCCCCGTCAACAAGAGGATCACGTTCAGGCTCCTCACCCATGCACACAAGTCTCTCCACGACCTGGGCCCCAAGTACCTCAACGACCGCCTGACCTTCTACACGCCCACCCGCCAGCTACGATCTACTAGCCTCGCCCTCGCCGCCGTACCACGCATCCAAAGACACACCGCCGGAGGCAGATCCTTCTCCTACCTGGCGGCCAAGACATGGAACTCCCTCCCCATCCACCTTCGGCTGACCCAGGACCATCTCGCCTTCAGGAGACAACTCAAGACCTGGCTGTTCGAGCAGTAGCGGACCCCTTCCCCCAAGCGCCTTGAGACCCTCCCGGATGAGTAGCGCGCTATACAAGTACTATGATTGATTGATTGATTGATTGATGTAGTAGTCAGGAAAATACCCCTGCCACTCCTCTTTGAATTCACTCCCATCTCTCAGAAGGAAGCATTAACTGTGATCCAGGGCTGTAAATCAGGCTCGCCGGAAGATTTGTGCCCCCCTAAACTATGGAAAGCACTGGCAAATTCCATGTGTAATATGTTGTCCAAAATCTGGAACGCCTCCCTCTCCTCAGGCACCTTCCCTGACCTATGGAAGCATGCCACCCTACTTCCCCTTAAAAAGAAATCCAGTATGGATTCAGGGGAATTGAACAACTACAGACCAATTTCTCTGTTGCCGGCCCCGGCAAAAATGATGGAAAAGGTAGTGCAGCGGCAATCGGCCAATTTCATCGAAAGCCACAATATCCTGCACGATACTCAATCTGGATTCCGAGCGGGGTTCAGCACAGAGACGGCGCTGTTAGAGGTAGCTGATTCAATCAGAATGACATTGGATTCAGGGGCATCAGCTATGCTGGTGCTCCTGGATCTCTCTGCATCATTCGACACTGTGGACCATTCTATATTGACGCAACATCTTCAAGACAGCGGGGTTAATGACACCGCCCTGGCATGGCTGAATGTTTTCTCCATGTGCGCACTCAAAGGGTTGCCTTACAACCGTATCAATCCACCCGCAAGCACGTATGGTGCGGGGTCGGCCTTAAGCCCGTTGTTGTTCAATATATATCTGGCCCCACCATTTACTCTGATTGCCAACTGGGGCGTGAAGGCAATCTCCTACGCCGACGACACCCAGCTGGTCTTCTCGTTCATGGATCTGACTGAAGACTCTTTTAAGAGCTTTAAAGGCTGCTTAAAAGACATTGCAGGCTGGATAAACAATAACAAACTTAAATTAAATACCGATAAAACTGAAGTGATGTTTTTTGGCAAAACCCAGCCTCTGGCCGCAGAACTGTGTTGGCCTGAGGAATAAGCTCGCCACCTGCACCTGCAGGTTATTTTAAAAAACTTGGGTGTAAAATGGCAGGATGATTTATCCTTCTCTGCCCAAATTCAGCAAGTCACAGCGGCCTGTTTCAGCAGGTTGCGTAATCTATGAAAATGTATACATCTGCTGCCTGAGAGCTGTCGAAGAACCGTTATACATACCACAGTAACGGCCCGCTTGGATTACGAAGCGGGCTCTATATTGGTTTACCGGCATACCTTGTAAAGAAACTCCAAATGGTCCAAAATGCGGCTGTGAGATTAATCAAACATGTTCCATTTCGGCAACACATCTCTCCGCACATTAGAGAACTTTACTTTACTTTAGCAATCTTTATTTCGGCCATATGGCCATCAAAGATATACAATAAAACATATACAACCATTATAAAATCATCCACAATCGATACAAATTTATACACTGTAAAATTGTTCATTTCTATAATTTAAAACTACTAAAATCACATTTAAATTTGTAGACTTAAAATTAAATGGGAACCTGCGACTTCAGGATACGGGTGCGGGTGTGCCAGACATTGGTGAGAAATTTTGCTAATGCAAAAACGATTGGACTAGAAACGTCGGTTTTTAAAATTCTGTACATCAGGAGATACTCCCTACAACCAAGGTTTCTAATAAGTGGAAGGAGCCAATATTTCCTAGCTGCCTTGTAAGTTGTGCAAAACAGGACCACATGTAGATTGCTTTCCTCGGCACAGGAGCATGCCGGGCACTGCTTGGAAGAGGGCGAGGTTGACCAGGAGCTGGTAAAGGATCGCAGAGGCAATGTGCCATATCTCCATTGGAGAAACAGCTTCCTGGCCAGCACGGGGGATATAGCGTCCAAAACCCTCTCCAGCCTGTATGAGTCCTTGCTTTGCGCAAATACGGATGTTAATGACCCCTCCCCCTGGGAATCCAAGGCAATGACTAGTTTCTGTTCATGATAGACATTGACCAGAGCTCTCCTTGAGATGTTTAGTGAGGCGCTAGCAGGATCAGACCAGAGGTCAGGGAACCCCAGTCTCGTACAGGATTTTTGAATATATTTTATCCAGGGGATCTGTAGCGCTTTAGGATGAGTTAAAAGCTCCCTCAATTCCGCCCTATAAGCAGAGAGTTCTTCACTACTCCATAGCCTTCGCCAGAAGACTATGGGTCTGAGACCTAGTTCGTCAGCTATTGGTCTCAGTCCCAGATCCAGCCTCAGGGGAAGGAGTGGGGTGCTGGGCGGAAGTGCAACTATCTGTCTGATAAAGTTGTTCTCAGTTGAGGACAGACTGCGGGAAGATGTATGGCCCCATAGTTCCGCCCCGTACATAGTAGCGCCCCTGGCCTGTGCCTTGTAGATCTGGATGAGCGGCCCCAATGGACGATATGTGGAGCTTTTCATCATCCGGGTGATACCCCCAGTGGTCTGTACTAGTTTGAGGTTGGCCCTAGTCTGATGTGGTCCCCAGGACATACTTTCGTTCAGGGTTACACCTAGATATTCAAAGGTGGAGACTCTCTCTAGCCGTGATGCTCCCAGTTGTGGGTTCGGGCGCAATTTTTGGCTAGGATTCAGGACCATGAACTTAGTTTTTGCAGCATTAATTTCTAGGCCCCTGTCTGTGCAAAAGGCCACAAATGAGTCGAGGATCCTCTGAATCCCCATAGGGGTTTTAGACAGCAGCAGGGTGTCGTCTGCAAACATGATTGCAGGCACCCTGCTGCCGTTCAGTTTTGGGGCGTCGGTATATTCAGTGCCGTTCAAATGGGCGATTACCCCGTTGACGAAGAGGCAAAACAGGGTCGGTGCCAACACACAGCCCTGCCTAACCCCCCTGTCAACGGGGAATCTATCCGTCAATTCCCCAGACCTCCCGCACCTCACTCGAGCATAGTTATTGTGATGCAATCTCTGTAAGATTAACAGGATGTCCGGGGGTATGCCCATCTCGGCCAGGACACTCCAAAGTTTCCCTCTGGGCACCAGGTCGAAGGCGGCCCTCAAATCCACAAATATTGTGTATAAGCTGCCGCCTTCGAATATCGCTGCCCTCCAATAGATGATGTTCAATCGGAAGACCTGGTCCACTGTGGAAACTCCCTTTCTGAAGCCCGCCTGATAGGGACTAAGGACCCCCATTTCTTCTGCCCAGTCCTGAAGCCGGTTCAACAGTACCCTAGCAAACAGCTTCTGTGGCACATCAATTAAACTGATTGGTCTGTAATTGGCTGGGAGCAGAGGCGAGCCCTTTTTGAATATGGGAACCACCTCTGCCCCCAGCCAGGTACTCGGGATTTCCATGCCACTCAGAACTCCGTTAAACAGAACGGCAAGGTAGGGGGCCCAAACATCGGGCTCCTGCTTGAACAAATCCCCGGGCAAGCCATCCAATCCTGGCGCCTTACCCGAAGTCAGTCCTGCTATTGCTGCTCTAACCTCCCCCACTGTTATTAGGTCCCCCTCGTAATCGGCCCGGCCAATACCGGTGTCATTCCTAGTTTCTCCCAACTCAGAGCTATAAAGAGATTGAAAGTGTGCCTGCCACACCCCTGCCGCGATGTTAGGCTCAATGGCTGAGTGGAGGCTCCCCGACCCCCCGTTCACTACTCTCCAGAACATTCGGTGGTCTCTTTTTGCGAGGGAATTAGTAAGCTCCTCCCATTGATTCTCCTCCCATTCAGTTTTAGCATGGGCAATTAGTTTTTTATATGCCTGTCTGCTTTCTCTTAGCTTCTCACCCCCTAAAGCCCTCCTTGATGTTTCTGAGAAGTTCTCCCTTTGCCTTTCTGCAGGCTGTATTATACCATGAGGATTTGTGTAGCTGCCCCCTCCTCTGATTCTGTACATTGCTGAAGAGGATGGGGGCATCTCCCTTTATGAGGTCCTCGTGAGCCTGGTATAATCTGCCAAGTGAATCTTTATTGCCCGCCTCAGTGGCTAGATCTCCCACAGTCTCCAAAATAGGGATTAACCCTGCATATAGCCTCGGGAGTTTCTCCTGGATTGAGGCTAGTTTTTCCCACCTGATTCTTCTCCTATTATTGGCCAATAGAAGTTCAGGTTTATCCTCCTCCACAGTTGATATAGAGATTTGAAGGCCGGGGTGAATGAAATCAAGTTCAAGAGCATTGTGATCGCTGTCCAGCCTTTCAGTAACCCTGAAATCCTGAATAGATGGCCAGTTCACTATCTGTACCAGGACATAGTCCAGGCGGGATTCTCTTCCCACTCTATTATAGGTAGTTCTGCTAGGTAAATCGGAATTAGTGCGCCCATTACAGGCTCTAATTCCAAATCTTAAGGTGAGAGCTGTGATCTGCAATGCTACCGGAGTCCATGCCTTCGGGGGAGGGGCTTCTACCGAAGGTACCGACCACCTGACCTCTTCTTCCATCGGGAAACCCTCTAGGAGGCCAGGCAGCGGCTCAAAATGGGAGTTTAGATCCCCTCCCACTACATAGGGTAGGTCTCTTGGTATTTCGGCTAAATAAACTGAGAGTTCCTCAATGGTGGGCGACTCCCTAGCAACTCCCACTGGCCTGGAATAGATATTAATCAGGGCGAGTTTCGCTTGATTCGGCCAGGACAGTAAAACCACAAGGATATCATCAGATGGCACCGGTAAGCGTGAGGCCTCACAGCCTAGGTGGGATGCTACCCACGTTGTTAATCCACCTGAAGGGCGGCCTTTACCCTCCCACCTGGCCGGGATGGAAAATGGCTGGTAGCCCTGGTGCCTGTATTCCTCCCTTGCCCAGGTCTCCTGGAACATGCAAACGTCCCCAGTCTCAATGTAAGTTACCCAGTCTGGAGTAGTCAGCTTGCTAGCTAATCCAGCCACGTTCCACCAGATTAGTCTCAGGTGCTCAGTAGGAGGGGTTGCAGGGATGGGAGTATGGGGGGAGCCAGTGCCAGGTGCTGCACCAGTTACTACCTCGGGAACGTTATCGACAGTAAATCCAGCTGGCTCAGAGAGGTCACAGGAACCATTGTCCAGGGTCACCGGGATGGGATCTGAATTTGGAGACAGTCAATCAACCCCATCCAACCCTCTCAAACAATTAAAACGGTTGTAGTGGAAAAGGGGTGTGTCAGGTGGTTGGTAAGCTGGACGTACAGCATACTCCTTATATCTGGGTCTCCGTTCTACCCATGTCCAGTTGCCTTGCGGAGGGTCATGGTGCATGCGAATGGGAGGGAAGAAGAAGGAGACTGGCAGAGTCTGTATGGTGGAATCCAATGATCTGTTTGACCCTGCACAGATATGTAAAACAGTACCAGGGTCTCGAAAAGACACCATAATGCAGTCCCCTATTATTGTTTTCTTCGTCTTTCCCAGCCATGGTACCCTTCTGACCATGATGATCTCATTGGTAAAATGGGGCGGTAAAGGTCTGTTCCAATTCAGCCATTTAATGACTTTCCTCTTGAGTAATTGGAAATTTTCATTTTCGCCCCTTTCAAGTGGAGGGGCACCCGCCAACACCACCATAAAGCTATTAAATTCCGGTGGCAAGTCCGGTCTCCGTGGTCTGGGAGCGGGCTTGCCGGACGGAGGAGGAGAGGTGATGACATTTGGTAGGGCCCTGGGATTTATGCCTGAAACTAGGCTGTGAGGAGCTGGAACTGCTACATGGGGAAGCATGGCGTTAGAAATATTAGATGGAACTGAGACTGGGATAGCCATGAGTGGCTGCAGAGGGGGAACAACGGCAGCGCCCTGAGTGGGTCCTACATTAAAGCAAGGGTTTTGTAAGTGGGGGAGGGTTATTGAAGGTGAATTGGGCCCAGTGGTTTTGGTCTGCTTGCTAACCGTAGTACTCAGGCTAGTTAAGGTTGCCTCTAGGATGGTAAGCCTGATCTCTACTTTTTTAAACTCTCGCTAATAGGCAACAGGAGTGATCTAAGTAGAAATTCTATGTTCCCCATAGATGTAACGGGGGGTGCTGTGTTAAACGGGTTAGCCCCTAGGTCGCTGTTGTCAACAGCGGTAGTAGTACTGGTACCATTAGGGGAAGCAGCGATGTGCACCCTCTCTCTGGACCTATCTGGGATGTGGGCCGGCTTGTGATTTTTCCCAAAATCTGAATGGGGTATTTTAGTTTTCCCCTGCCCGCCCCTCGTCTTCCTTCTACGCTTATTGGGTGGGGGGCCCTGCACCTCCACCACAACAGTTTGCTTGGGCTTGTTTTTCATGGTTTTAGCTGCAGGGGGTGTTTGGGTAACCAGATCAACAGCCATACTAGCAGAGGTTGAGAGTCGGATAGCCTCCGTGGTTAGTTATGGGGATGTGCCGGGATTGGGAGTGTTGTCCCGTAATAGTAGGGGGACACCTTCTTGGGTTGATGGATCCTGACTGCCATGGAGGGGGCTGTCCTCTTGGGAGATGGGATAGGGAATTATCTCACTGAGAGGTATGTTTTTCATATTTTCAATGGAGCGACGACGCTCTACCCTACGCTTCTCTAGGGAGCATTCCCTACCCCTTTCACCTTTAGCCGATTTGAAGTAGTTGTCCAGCGTCCCAGTGTTGCCTCCCCCCGCCCTTGATGGGGTTTCACCTGGGGCCGGCGAGGGCATGACTGTGGCCTATACCGCAGTCCAGCTAGGATCAAGAAGGTGCAGGCGAAAGAGGATGGGCCCAGCCCAGCCTCCCTCAGCCCCTGACGGCCACAGACGGTCCCGCCCTTGTCCCGGGCTTCTCCCGGCGCGCTCCCGCTCGCTCCCGCGAAGCGGTGGCACTAGTCTCCTTTAAACAACAAATACAGCAGGCTCATTGGATGATAGGTGGGTGGGCGTGGCCAGCGGGGAGAGCAGCCCAGGTGAAACTGGTTGGGCGCGCAGGGACTCCTGGACACTGGAGTCCCTGTCTTGTGCTCGCAGCCCCGCCGACAAAATCACCAGCCCTGCACTCCTCTCCAAGAGTTTCCCAGGAGCCAGCAGCATCACGGAGCAGAGAGCGCTGCGGGACCCGCGGAGCGGGTCCGGCGAGGCGCTAGGATGTTTCCTCCCAGCAGGGACACGTGGAAGATCAGCAGTAGGACCAAGGACCAAGTAGGAGCAGGCACAGTTCGCCAAAAGTTTCCCGGTGCGCCGTAGGCAGGGTCCGCCTTTCACTCTGTTGGCGGGGGGCGTGGCCAGCGGGGAGAGCAGCCCAGGTGAAACTGGTTGGGCGCGCAGGGACTCCTGGACACTGGAGTCCCTGTCTTGTGCTCGCAGCCCCGCCGACAAAATCACCAGCCCTGCACTCCTCTCTAAGAGTTTCCCAGGAGCCAGCAGCGTCACGGAGCAGAGAGCGCTGCGGGACCCGCGGAGCGGGTCCGGCGAGGCGCTAGGATGTTTCCTCCCAGCAGGGACACGTGGAAGATCAGCAGTAGGACCAAGGACCAAGTAGGAGCAGGCACAGTTCGCCAAAAGTTTCCCCAGAGAACTACATTGACTGCCACTCTGCCAGTGGCCAAGAGACTCCAATTTAAGGCATTTCGGACATTTCACCGATCATGCCCTTCATATCTGAAACAGAGGCAGGGTGTCTACACGCAATTGCGTGCTCTGAGATCCAGCTCCCAGAAACTACTCTGCACTCCTCGAGTGAAGAAATCCTGACTGGGCGCAGATCTTTTATGTTTGGGGTGTCCAAACTGTGGAATCCCCTTCCTAATCCCTTGCGTTAGATATCTTCTGTAACACAATTTAGGAAGGATGTTAACCTGGCTTTTTAACCTAGTTTAATTCTACGTTTTTTGATTTCTGTTTGTCCCCAGTGTGTCACCTGTCGCTCCAGCACCGGGACACCTCCTAGGAGGTAGCTGTTTGCGCTCAACAGGTGTCTGTATTATTATGCACTTTCACATCAGAATGTTTTGGGGATTGAAAATATAAGATTTTAGGATCCGACTGTCCTGCGTTGAAAATCTTTTGCTTTCTGACCGGTCTGGTGCGCTGAAAGGCATGAAGGGGGTTGGCAAAAAAGACCACGTGTCCGGCTCTGCATTCAAATACATTGTTACTTTTTGGGGCAAAAGGCAACCTGATTCCTGCTTTCCCTACTGTTTTTATTTAGCCATCATAATTTCATAACATAAAGCCTAATACATATCGATTTAATGAGACATGCTGGTTGTTATAAATAGACACTTGGGGAATACATTTTTTTGTTATGTAAGTCTGGTGCTATTTGATAACGAATATTTCAGGACTGTCTCAACCCCTTGCTTCTCTCAAGTGGAACACAATTTCACAAACCACTGGATTGGCACTAAAATATGCTATTTAATTAAATTGTCCTATGAAATCATGATCTAATAACAGAAAATGTCTATGAGGTTTAAAAAAGTCTTCGTACCTTCACACATCTCTAACAAGCAGTTGATGCTCCATGACTGGTCATGTAACAAGCAATGACAACGCCAATAGGTCTTGTCTATGGGAGAGGTAGAGGCTTTGTCAGTTTTTATTTTTTGCCGTGATCCTATTTCTTAGCATGGGATTATTCTCCATTTAAAAACATATATATATATATATATATATATATATATATATATATATATATATATATATATATATATATATATATCTTATGTCCACGCTAAAGTTCACCTTTGTGGTCCTGCATGAAGACAGCACCAAAATGCCATGCAGAGGAGGGAGTGCAGTGCTATTTGCATCTTTGCAGCATTCAACACCAATTGACATGACTTCTGGGTGCTTTTTTTCATGGCGGGACAGGTGGGAGCAAGCAACCAAGAGGGAGGGGCTCTGGGGTGGATGAGGCAAGCAACAGCATGGAATGGGTGCACTAAACAAGCAACACCACAGGAGAAGGGAGGGTGACAGAACAAGCAACAATATGGGGAGGAGGGTGGAGGAAGGGGGTGCAACAAAAAGGAAAAAGTACCTCTGAAAGCGGTAAGCTGTATAAGGACATTGGACAAGACGTGCAGTACTTGGGCCATGCTCCAGGGTAAGGATGAATAGGAAGTAAACCTGTCACTTGCTGAACAAAGAGAAGCAAGGAAATAAGATTGATGAAAAAGCCAACCAATGGTAAACAACTGGTGGGTTGTAGGCACCCTACATAAACAAAATGTTTCACAAGCAACATTGGATGCACTGTCTCAGGCAAGACCCTAAGTATAGGGTGGGTGGGGCAACTGTTAAAGAGGTAAAGGTGCCCGACAAACATACTGAAGGGCATAAAACAACCAACAGTGCCTCCAAAACATTTGTTTCCTGCTTGAGAAAAACAGCCTTTACCTTGCAGCCTTTACCACGCGGGACCGTTATCATGCACTCTTTAACCCATAGGATATTTTTTTTCAAAGAACATGCTTTTTATGTTAGTGACTTGAGGGTTTGGGTGGATAGAAATAATGGGAGGTGAGGGTGACTTGAGGGCTTGATGTAGTTGCAGGTGGCTCAAAACTCCGCTGTCCGTGCTATCTTTGGTTTGCATAGGCGAGCCCGAGCGTCTGGGCTGCTGCAAATGCTCCACTGGCTGCCTATCCGGAAGCGGATTATGTTTAAATCCCTGACGCTGATGCACAAAGCACTTTTTGGCTCAGGGGCTGGGTACCTAAGGCGTAGATTGGCCTTCTATCGCCCAACCCGTTCGCTACGGTCTGAATCTCTTTTCACAGCTGTGGTCCCGCGTGTGAGGAAGGCCCGCACTGGGGGCCGTTCTTTCAGTTGTAAGGCCCCCCAGTTATGGAACACTCTTCCACTGGCGTTACGCAGTACCCCCAATCTGCTTCAGTTTAGGAAGAACTTGAAGACGTGGCTTTTTAATCTTTAGTTTTTGTAGGGTGGGTCCTGCTTTGTCTGTCTTCTGTATTTGCTTTTATTGTTATGCTGTTCTGTATTGAGCTGCATGTGGAAAGCGCCGGGACACTCTTTTAGAGTAGCCGTGCGCTATATAAACCTAGTTTAACATAACATAACATAACATAACAGTTAGAGGCAATGGGAAGTGTTAGAAAGGCGATCCCGGGGAGGCAGAAGATGTCTGACTGACCACCCCTAGGTCCACCCCTCCGTCTAGAAGTAGCCGAGCGTTATCGAGAGGCCTCCTGGGTGAGGGTCCTCTCCTAGGATCGTACAGCAGAGTAACCACACCACTACAAATGGACACCATACAAGAGGATAAGTTCTTAGGCTTTATCAAGAATAAAGGTTGCTTGTCTTCAGCGATATGTGCAGGCAGATCGAGGGATCTGAAAAGTCTCTTACATAAGGGACAGGGTAGCAGGACAGTCTCAGTACTGGTGAAGGACGGGATACCCTGCGCACAGCTCTCAATCCTCGAGCCGGGGGGTTCCGAGAGGTCGAGTCGCGGCAGTGCCAGCAGAACACGACAGATGGTCTTTAACGGAGAGGGGGCCACGGCAGCGCCAGCAGGCCTCGAGGTGGTTTCGGCGAAGATGGGCCGCGGCAGCGCCAGCAGGCTCCAAAGATGGTTCAGCTAAGATGGACCGCGGCAGCGCCAGCAGGCTCCAAAGATGATTCAGCTAAGATGGACCGCGGCAGCGCCAGCAGGCTCCAAAGATGCGTTCAGGCTTCAGGGTAATGAGTTCTTCTCGGGTCAGCCGCGACAGCGTCAGCAGGGCGCTTGACTCCAGGATACAACTGGCGTCCTACTCCAGGGCTGGCCCAGATATAGGACTGGAGTCCTTTGATGTCCGGGCCCTCGCGCCTGGGGGTCAGAGGGGCCGGGATGGTGGTGTCCAGACACCCAGCAGGGGGGTGGAGCCAGCGCCCAGGGAGGCCGGAGGGCGATCGATACCAGGCGTCCGGGGACGGCTGGAGGGCCATCGAAACTCCCCTCCTCTCGGATCCGTTGAGTGGCCACTCTACCACCCGGGGGGATCTTGGTGCCTCGATGTCGGGGCTTCGCTGGGGCCTTGGCCGGGGCCGAGGCCACGTGCTCAGGACGTGATGGGCCCAAGATGGAGTCGGGCGAGGCCACGTGCTCGGGACGTGATGGGCCCACGCTGGAGTCGGGCCTGTAGGGGTGATCCGGAGTGGTAGCCGGACCGGCAGTGGTGGGGCGTGCAGGGTACGCCATGTTCCAGGGGGGAGAGCCGTGGTTTGCCAAGGTGGTTGCTCTCATCGGTAGTTCGTGTAGGGTCGTGCCCAGGGGGTGACCGTGGCTCGATGGAGGGCCGATGTCGTCCTGGGCCCGCCATGCGGGAGGGGTAGGACCACGCCATGAGGCCGGGTCCAACAGGAAGTAAGAGTGACTGGAGTGTTCAGGGTTGGGAAGAGGTAAAGGGAGTTGAGGATGACTTGATGGTTCAGGGGTGAGTAGAAGTAAGGGGAGGTGAGGCTAGATTGATGGCTCGATTGGTTAAAGGTAATGGGAGGTGAGGCTGGCTTGAGGACGCAGGGGTGCGTAGAGCTAAGCGGAGGTGAGGATGACTTGGGTCTCATATGTAGGTAGAGGTAAAGGGAGGTGATGGTGACTTGAGGAGCAGGAGGTAAATGTCTAAGAAGGCTCCTGTGAGGTGCAAGAAAGGAGAGGGAAGTAACTGGGTAGGGTCGAGGAGGGAAGCACATGGTGTCATCCAGAGGGGGCAGTATTATATGCTTCCCCGATCCCTTGACTGAGAGTCCAGAGGGAAGGCCAGAATACTGGTCTAGGCTGCAATGTAGTCCTTTTCCAAAATTATTTTACAAGCCGGTAACATTGGGTCCTGTGTTCAAGCAACCATGGGTCTAGGTTTGAATACACTGAGCAGTATATAAATGTGTGGAGAGAAATTCCACCTGAAAAATTGAGTTACTTGTAAATAGCACCCTGGGGTGTTCTCTCCTGGGTGATTTGCAAAAAAGTTAAATGTATCTGTAGCAGAGAAAATAGGACTCAGTGTGGTGGTAAAATATGCGCATCCAAGGATGCAATTACTAACTCTTTAAGAGCTGAATTATTGTGAAAGTAGGAGAACACCTAAGAGGGGACCATTCACGGTATGGAAATATACCAAATTGCAGTTCTTAATTTTAAAATGAGATTGCAGAATCACTGTCTGCAAGGCAGGACTCGTAATTTGAGAGAGAGAGGAATAATAAAACATCTAAAATTATACAATTTGCGATTCAGGATATGTATGAGGATTGCATAAGCACGGTAATAGTTATTATGGACAATAATTTGACTGTTCCATCTAGGTTGGTGGCTATCTGCTTTTTAAGAATTGCCATATTTAATATTACTACCGCATGTTGCCTGTTTTGACGTTCTTCTTTCTGTGTGAAACTACTAATCGAAGGAGCTCCAACTCCCAAGTCTGAAACCCACCATGGGCCTACTGCCTCTAACTCTGCCCTCCCAGCTAATTGTATTACTCATAAATCTGTACCGTAGACTGAGAACCAGCAAACACTGGGGCAAACTGAGCACTACTATATGCAATACTAAATATAACAGATATGTTCACTCTGACTTGACACCTCATCCAGAAAGACAGTCAAAAATCTCTTGTTGGGACATTATTCGACATTTATATACCCATGACAAGAATTGGAACATGTACCGTGATGGATGGCAACATCTTTTCTGAAATATATTTTTCAGTAGCGGCACCTGATGACATCAATACTGCTAAATGTAAATGTAAATGTGTGTATATTTGTAAAGCGCACTGTCACCTGAAAGGTATCTTGGCGCTGTATACCGCTGTGGAACCCTTCCTGGCTTTCCCTGTGAGATGCCCCCTTACTGGGCACCTCCAAGGTGAGGCCAGGCATCCTAGAGCTTTCGGGGCTGTTGTGGAGATTAAGCAAGCTATTGCCCAGAGTTGCAGAGTGGGACCCATGATTAGAGTAGGCACCTAGGCAAGAATTATCGAGTCCGTGGACATTGAGCCCAAGACCCCGCTGCGTTGGGAATTGAACCCTGGTCCCGGGCCAGACCTCTGCCAGACCTCTGCCTGAGGGTCTGCCGCTCTAATCGGTGAGCCACACTTCTCCAAGCGAAGGATTGCTTTTCACTTGTTTGTCCAGATGCTAAAGATGGATTGCTCTACACATCTGATAACACTGAGGATGGTTACCACACAGCTACCTTTGATTGCAGACAAAGGGCACTCGTGCCTGCTTGTGACTCAACATTTTGTTGGACTTTGGGGGACTATCAAAGGATGAAGAGAAGAGGTGTCTCTTGGAAGGAGGTCAGCCTCCCTGTCTCTCGGGGGAAGTCTGGTCCCCAGCAATGAGTTTGTTTCCACTGGAATCTTTAAATCACTAAAAGAAGCTGTATTTTTATGTACAGTGAGGAACAATGAAGACCAAGTGGACAGGTTTTTTTAGCTGCAGGTAAAAACTGAAAATACTAAAATGAGTAAACATGTCAATATGAGCTATAATTACAATCAGGTATATAGCAAAACGTAGTTGCAAGGTGACACCTTTTTCAAAATATACCGAGGGATATGTCTGGTAATTACCAGAGCATAAGGATTTTAGTTCAGAATTCCACATTTTTAGGGGAATGTTGGAATAGTTGCTATTTGTTTTTACAACCCCTGTGTTATTAGATATTACCAGGTGAAATAAATATTACACCATCCTCGAAGGCACTCATAATTAAACCAAAGCTAACAAAGTGTAAAATAAAACCTTATGATCAGGGCAGGAAGGTCAAAGAATGGTTACAATATTCCATCCTCATTACCAGTGAATCAAAAACTCTGTTGAGGTTTATGGAACTTCTTTATTCAATACAAGTATGACAGGAAGCAACTGCTCCAAGTGTCAAGGGTACATCTCTCTCCCCACGTTACAAGAAATGCAGAACACATGAACTAAAACGCACAAAACTCTGAGGCTCAACACTGTTAGAACCTAAGGCGGATGTAATTCCAAAGGGTGAACCCCAGGAGGCAATTTATTCCTTATAATACATAGTCACACAATCACCTTTCCCACCAAACTCTTAAATCCTTGGTGCATAGTTTTTTCTTATCAATAAAATAGCATGTTTTCAAACATGAAGAATAAAATTAGAATCTCTAGTGCAAAATTAAACTCAACAAAAGGTTGTTAGATATTTGTTGCAATAAGATAATGGAATCAGTTTAATACAAATCATTTTTTTTAAATAGGCACACTAACTTGTAATGAGTAGAAACATGTAGAATGGTTCTTACTTTTCTATAGTTATCCAAGGAGTGCATAAAAAAGTTGTCATAAATATCTCCTTTCTGCTTGCCACTGTGCAGCTGGAAAAAACAGTGCAGAAGAAAGAAAAGCAATATTTTGCTTTAATTATGCTCCCTGGCCTGCTTTTCCCTGGCTGTTGGTTCTAGCAGCAGGTATTGTGACATCAGACCTCAACTCTAATAAGTTATTACAGTTTCTCTGGTTATGTTATTTCTTTAAAGGAGACGAGTGGGTGTGATACTAGTCGCCCATTGAATGTAGAATTATAGATCAGTAACAGTGAAGTACGGGGATGGCTTTCACCTACGGGTTCTGGGTGACATGAAATAGATGAGAGAGAAGCTCGAGTTATCTATGATGTCACTCAGAACCCCGAGGTGAAAAGCATCCCTGGCATTCAATTATAACCCGTCTATATATTTATGTTAAGTATAGCTCCTAAGTCAGCTGCTTCTGTTTTCAACCATTACGCAGGGCCTAAAAAGTAATGGAGAGCCATACATAACATGGCGTCTCATCCCTGAATCAAATGTGAAAGCAAAAAACCTTACAGGTCGTTCATAACCACCCTCCACCACCTTCCCTGCTCTCTTCCCCCTCCTGCAGGTGTGCTTTCTGCTTTCGTTCAAAGCAGGCAAGCAACAGTGCTCTGACAGGCTCTCTGGGAAACCTGTCAGCCTGGCCTGGAAGGCCTTTATGTGTAGTGACAGAGGGTGGTGGGTTTTGTTATCAACTCTTGCTACGTCATATCAGTGAGTTACCAGATTTTCGAATCTGGTGTAAAAGATAAAGGCTTCCTATAAAAGCCATGCACAATATGTAGAATTATAGATGAACAGCCATCAATTACGGGAATGTTTTTTCACTGAGGTGTTCTGAGGGACATTATAGACAACAGTGAAGCTCGAGTTGGCTATATCTCAGAATCCCGAGATGAAAAGCATCTCCTTTACTGATGGGCATCCATCTATAATTTTATGTTATATACTCTGCTGATAAATTTTCACTATCATGAACTGCTTTAGTTTGTCCATTTTTTTATAGCAGACAATATGTGCATTTGAAAAACATTTTTTCTATTCATGTAACAATCATAAATAAACACCTTCTTTTGTGCCTTTTATTCTGGCATGTTCTTTATATGTTGCAGTTTTGCAAAGTTAAAATTGGTGCCCTTTCGATCTGTGCCATTTTATTCTCAAATGCACTTTGTTAATTAATGTATTCACTAAGCCTGGGTGTAGTTTGCGAAGTAGCGCTACCCGTAGCTACGCGAAGTGCACTTCGTACTACGCTAGCTACGCGTAGCTACGCGAACTGCGTAGTGCACTGTGCAAAATGCTGTTTGCACTGATTGCACAGTGCCGGATGCTTGTCCACACTGTGAAATCAGTGCAAACTGCATCTTGCACAGTGCAAGCGGACGTTTTCTGCCGCTCGAGTAGATTTCTACTCGAGCAGCAGCTTTTTCAACTCAGACTGGTAGTTTCTCATCGCGAGCGGTTGTGAGCATACGCGACCACTCGCAATGAGAAACCTGACCTCCTGCGTTGAGAATCTCGCTGTGAGGTTTATTTTCCACGATCGCGATCGACAATTTGATGTTGCTGATCGCGAACGAGGAAAATATCTCGCCGGGATGTCAATTTGCTTGCTATGGGTCGCCAACTTGACATTGAGGACCGAGAGCAAGCAAAAAATGACCGCTGCACTACATGTGTTTGCACTGTGCTACGTGCAATCCGCATAGTGCGAAGTAGCGCAAACTTCTCAAACTACGGGAGCGTAGCGTAGTGCTTTGTCCAGGGTTAGTATTCATTCTTTTTTGACCTCCTTCATGAGAATCGTAACTTCATTTCAATGACTATCTGGTTGTTGTCTGGGGCAGACACTGCCACAATCTGCAAAATCGTTCACAGTTTGACTTCTAATTGCAATGTTAGGAAGCAGGCATGGCGGTGGTTTGTTTATTCAGTGGGGGCTTCCAGTGGCAGGTGGAGAACACACTAAACCATCATGTGCACTTAGGGAGTGCAAACCACTCTTCACTCTGCTCGGAGAAGCTCGCCCCGTCCCGACCTGGCTCCGAGTCCCGCACAGAAAAAGAAAATTATAATGTCTAGCTATTATCATTTTTTTTCCACTGCTCAAAAAGCAGTGGGGCGACGCTACACCCCCTTAGCGAAGGAGCCGCCACTGGTGGCTTCCTTCTTGGGTGGCCATCTGTCTAGTGAGGGAGAGGTGGGACTTTATATAGTACGTCACAACAGTGGTTTATGAGTTTTGTTAACCACCGTTGTGACACACTTGCAGTGAGTTATCGAATTTTCGAAAACCCTGTTCACCACCAAAGTGAAAGGGCATTAAAAGTATATATAACAAAGAAATTAAAGATGATTTTTTATACAGGGATTATAATGCAGTATGTGTTTAACCCACAGTCACATACTGAAATCCCTAAGGGTACCACTCAGCATATCATCTTTTCCATGTGCACGAAACAGTACCGTTGAGTTGAATAGCAATAAATATCCATGTATCTGTACATGGCGCCACGAGACCCCTGTGGGCCGCTCTGCAAATATCCAGGTAATGTTCATGTTATTTCAGCATCATCGAACATACTTTTCTTCTTTCCACAATTAAGGATGCACATCTTTTCGGAGTCACAAAGAATGAGATGAAGGGGGGGGGGGGGGGGGGGGACCACACCAAGGCTAACCAGAAGACCTCGTCATTCTGCCCCCCTCCCCCCTCTCAGATTAGGGGGCGGTTCACTGCCATCGGTATCGGCAGTGTGAGCTCTTGTTTATGCTGAAGGCCTGATTGTGTCCCAGAGGGAAGGAACGTCCGCTAAAAAGAAAATAAACCGCTGCGTCATGAAAACAAACTCCTAATCACTGAGAGGTGCTGCGCTATCAACGGGCTTGGATTGAAGGCAAATCATCTGCATATAAAAAAAAAATGTAAAAAAATCCGTAGGGGTTCCAGATCTTCGAGAGAGCGTTCCCAGATCTCGAGCATGAAGTAATTCCGAATGTCAAACAGTGCCTTTCATCAGAAGAGATACCATCGTATCGCGATCTTGTTATGCGTTAAATTGACCTTCAACTGTCAATGAAATAAGCTGCGTACTTTAAAATTCTTTAGTTTTATACTTCATGGGGTCGAAGAAAAAACACGCTTGCAGCGCTGCCCCGAGATGACTCGCTGCGCATCGAGGAACCGCGGGCAACCCAGGGTAAAGGTGTACCCTCGATTCACGTTTTCATCAAAAATGTTTTCCTACTCTTTTGTTCGCAGAACACGTTTATCAAAGGATGCTAGGGGTAGAGTCAGCTGGCTTGTCTCTTGGCACCCAAGGGCCCGTGTCAAACCAGGGGAGTCAAACCCCCACACCTCCTGCAAAAATACAGCTGGATACATAGAACAGGGAAATAAGAAAGGAATATTGGAAGGAAGGGTGAAAAGAAGTGAGTATGGATGAATGAGTGAGTGGAGGATTCAGTATGTGAATGAATGAGTGGGTGAAAGGGCGAATGAATGATAGGTGGATGGACAGGTAAAAGGTTGGCAAAGGGATTGGTGGATGGATGAGTGAGTGCGTGAATGGATAGGTGAATGGACAGGCGAAAGGATGGCAGAGTAAAGGGATGGATGGATGAGTGGGTGAAAATAAGAGTGAATAGATGACAGAGTGGATAGATGGAAGGCAGAGTTTATGGGTGGATTATGGATGGATGGGGAAGAGTGGTTGGATGGCAGAGTTGATGAATTAATGGATGAATGGCAGAGTTGATGAATGGATGGGTGGATGAATGGTAGAGTGGAAGGATGGATGGCAGAGTGAATGGATACATAGATGGATGGAAGGCACAGTTGATTGATATATGGCAGAGTGGATGATTTGATGAATGGATGGCAGAGTGGAAGGATGGAAGAGTGGAAGAGTAGCTGGATGAATGGATGGATGGATGTGTGGCAGAGTGGATGGGTAGATGGATACAGTGGATGAATATATGGCAGAGTCGATGGATAGCAGAGTAGCTGGGTGGCTGGTTGGACGGATGAATCAGTGACAGAGTGGATAAACAGAGGGATAGCAAAGCTGATGGATGGCAGAGTGGATAGGTGGATGAACGGCAGAGTGAATGGGTGGATGAAAGGCAGAGTGGATGGATGGATGGCAGAGTATCTAGATGAATGGACACGGAGTGGATGAACAGGTGGCTAGCTGAGTGGATGGATGGCAACGTGGATAGATCGATGGGTGGCAGATTGGATGGACAGAGTGGATAGACGGATGGCAGAGTGGATGATGACAAAGTATATGGATGGATGGATGGATGTGTGGATGGATGGATGTACACATGGATGGAATGGGAAAAGATTAAATGAGGGATGAATGGATGACAAAATGTAAAAGTAAACTAGTGGAGTTTAGCAGGTGGATGGAAGAGTAAAAGAATGAATGGATGGATGCATTGATGGAAGAGACAAGGAAGCTGTTCTAGGGAGGGTTCTGCTCACTTGCTTCGGTTGCTTGGTGGCATCAGCGCATTTTTTAAAAAGTGGGGGCGATTTTAATCTTTCGGCTACTCCCTTGCCAGAGACCTTGCTACCCCTAACATTAGAGGTCATAAAAGCAGGGTAGAATAATGCATTAAGGGTCTAAAGCCACATCTACTGTCTGTGGATTCCACTCCGTGGCCTTCTCCTTGGCCCTCACCACTGGCCCTTAAAGAGGCTGTATTTGCGGGGGCGTGGCTTGGATGGCAGTGGCGATGGCTGCCTAGCCGAGTTGCTCCGTGGAACAGGGAACCGACGCCTCGCCAGCCAGGCTCCAAACTCGGTCTTCCGATACAAAACCTCCAGTTACCGATCCGCCATCACAAGCGGCACATAATGAGCGACAAATCGGGGCTGACAACAGGCTAAATCGCCCGTAATTAAAGATCACCCCAGGGACGAGGAGCCGAAACAGACGAGCCAAAATGGCGCCACGCCCCTACTTCGGACCCGCCTGAGCCTGAACCCGGGTGCTGAAGCTACTCCTTTAACACAAGTCTGCCGCAGAACAGCTGAAGCTGAATCGGAGGCAGCGAAAATGCATACAGGCACTTCTGCACGGTGAGTGCCTTTGACTTTGGCAGTTCACCCCTCGATACCTCCGCCCCGCCTGACCTCAAAATGGCAGCTGGTATGGACAATTGCTCTGAAGCTGCCCCGCGATGAGACTGACACACGTTTGTGAGGTACGCCCATCGACCTCATGTGCCTAGATCGGCCCCCTGCTCACTCGACTCCGATGACCACCGGCCTACTGTGCTCTTCATGTGGCGACACAGCTCCTATGCGCCCAGCGCTATATCCACCGCCTGCATCTCGTGTCTAAATCGCTGCGAGCCTCTTGAGCCCCTTGTATGAGCAAGAGCTGAGCCTATCCACGCCAGAGGTGCAACCCAAGGCTTGACCCCGCACTACAGTGACCAACGTCTCCTGTGCTCACCAGCCTACCAGGTCACCTACCCATCGTGGTTCCCAACATGGCGCCACAGCTCCTCTGCGCCTAGCCCATCCACGGACCCCTGCCTGTTCTCCATGTGGCGACACAACTCCTCTACGCCCAGCACTGAAGCCACCGCCTAAAGCACGCGCCTAAATCACCGCGAGCCTCTGCTGCTAACCTTCTTGTAAGAGTAAGAGCTGAGCCAAACTACGCCGAAGGTGCGGCCCAAGGTTTGACCCCACAATACCGTGACCAACGACTCCTGTGCCCACCAATCCACCAGTTCACCAGCTCACCGACCCATCGTGGTTCCGAGCATGACGCCACAGCTCCTCTGCGCCTAGCTCATCCACGGTTCCCTGCCACTCACATGCCTGCAGGAGCTGTACACCACTCACACCGGAGGTGCACCCCAAGTTTTGGACTCGCAAAAGCTTAGCCATTGTGCAATATTATCCTTGATCTATACCTCCTGAGCGGCACTTTTCCTCTTTTTCACTACTGCGTCTCTCTACTACCATAGGAGAGAGTCAGTGCATGAACCACCATAGACGATAATGGCCTATGCTACTCCATTGCTCTCCTAAGCCCGGCCCGGTGCGCTTTACACAGAGGCGCGGATCGACGGCACGGCCAACGAATTGCCTCTCACCAGTCAGCTCCTCATCCTCACCTTCTTGAGTTTTAATAGCCAACGCTGGAGCGAGTTGCAAAGCAGTGAGAAGAGTACACCAATAGGTGGCCACCAACAGTCGCGTTTCAAGCGCCATTCCCCCTCTCTCCTTCCAACTCTACCACAAGCACTGAAGATCTGTCCCGACATGGCGGAAAGGGAGGGCAGGGGCAATAACAAAAAGGTGCGACCGGAGCCAACAATCTCGGACTCTCCCATCAAAGCTAGGTCGGACATAGCAGCCACCATGGACATGATACTTAAAAAATTGGCTGAGGTCCATGACCTAGCTAAATCCACCAAAGGTAACATGGACTCCATGCAACTCGAGCTCACGGCAATTAGAGCAGACATGAGCACCATGAATAAGAATCTAGGTGAAGCGGAGCAACGCCCCAGTGAGGTGGAAGACATGTCCCTCCAATCAGCGAAAGTTATAAAATGCCTGGAACACACCACCGATGACCTTAGACGACATAACGCCCAGTTGGAGGACCAAAACAGGAGAGGGAACATCCGCATCTTTGGCGTTCCAGAAAATTCTGAAAAGAACACGGAATCGTGCATATCATTCTTGGAATCATGGATCCCTATGATAACTAAAATTGAATTTCAACATGGCTTCGAACTGGATAGAGCGCGCAGAATTCCCACCTTTATCGACAAAAAGAGGCAGGGTCCACGTCCCCTAATATGCAAGCCTCTCAGATATCAACAGGTTGAGGCCATTCTTCAATTTGCAAGGAAGAATCTGCATATATCTTGGGAAGGCCAACACATAATCTTCACTCAAAATTATTCCAAGGACGCGGTTGAGCTACGGAAGGGGTTCCTCCAACTGCGAGACAAACTAAAAGCAAAGAACATTGCTTTTTCTTTTGCAGGCCCTTCTAGATTTAAAATCTTTGAAAATGGGAGATCGCACTTCTACACAGACCCCAGAGACTTGGCTTGCTACCTAGAGGACTGCCCGACACAGAGTATGGACCAATCAAGTGGTGCATCGAACAAGAGGAAGACGGCCACCCAGGACTCACATAACTCTGCTCCTGCCTGAACGTTGCTTTCTGAGTATCACTTTTACCGGATGCGGTGGCCATGCCCGCCGATCTGAATGTCATGCATGATCCAGAGCAGGCCTTCCCTTCAAAATTAGTTGCTGCGGAGGATGCCTTTGAGTGTCTTCTAATGTGACCTATCAGTATCGTGAGTGATTACTTAGGACTTCTCAGTACTTAACAATAAGTCATACTGTCAAATAAGTTCCATTTCAAACCTGTCTCACGTCTGCCGACCTTAGAGAGCCTAGTTTACACACATACCGAAACGGCAGTAATATGTTAAAGTTAGCTATGTTCTAGTAATTGTTTGCAATAAGAATTTAACTATCTCCTTATATTGTATTGCTGGCAGGTCTACTAATGTTATGTCCCAAAGGAAGCTTGTTGCGTTTTATACGCCTCTGTAGGTCCTTTATGAACTATATGCTGAAACTTGCTTAAACCAACGCTTCGGGTACAGCTTTTCAGTTATCACCCTTAGGTGCCTTAACACTGACGATTTAGCTCCAGCGTCTTTAGACCGAAACTCCTGCCATTAGCCTCATAATGTGTAGATCCTGCTCTTGTTTTAGGCTGTTTTAACCGGCCTAATCTTGTTTTGCCTGAAGGCTGCTGTTGTTACTATGTTGTTTACCATCCCTGTTCTGCCCAGTGACGGTACTGCCGTCGTACTTCCTATGTACGTATGTTGGGGGGAGAGGGGGAGGGAGGGTGTTGAGGTGAGGGAGGGTGAGGTGGGGAGGGAAGGGAGGAGGGAGAGGGAGGCGGAGGGGATGAAATGGGAGTTGGCATGTACAGTATTTGTTTTTTTCTGTTATGATTCACATTCTTTTCAGGATGCAGTATCCCACACCCATGCAATGTCACACATCTCACGCACTACTCTGAGGCCCTGGTATAGATTATCTTCCAGTTCCTCTTTGGCGATCCGAGTATGCTGTACACTCCGTATCACTATTCTGATGCTCCACTTAGCGACAACACCAACTGCCGATGACTGACACTAAGTCACTATCAGAAAACCTCAACCTCAACATAGTCTCCTTGAATGTCAAGGGCCTCAACCACCCGGTGAAAAGACGAAAAGTCTTTGACTACCTCGCTAAATCAAAAGGAGATATCTTATTACAAGAAACCAAACTCTCAGAAGAGGACACACGGTTCATTAACCTCAATTGGATCTCACACACACTCTGCTCCCCCGCTGACCACAAGAAAGGTGGAGTGATTACACTGATTGCAAAAACATCTAACCTCTCTGTTACTTCACACACACATGACACGGAGGGCAGGTTACTCATCACACATCTGTTAAGAGATGATGACCCTATTCACGTTGTGAACATATACGGCCCCAACTCGGACACCCCTGAGTTCTGGGAGTCGATCTCCCGAGCCATAGAGAATATCCCACAAGATGACTTGTTAGTGGTGGGGGGAGATTTTAGCCTCCCTCTGGACCCTGTTCTCGACCGACAATCTAAATGCTTGTTCCACCCTTCCCGCTCACATGAGGCACTCACGCGTCTTTGCAACCGATTTCTCTTAAAAGACTCCTGGCGCCTACAAAATCCCGATGGTAGAGACTATACTTTTTACTTAGCCCCACATAACTCATACTCCAGAATTGATTTTATCCTTATTTCAAGCTCCTTCACCCACCTCATCGAGGAAACAGACATCGCCCCAAAATTGGTCTCCGACCATTCATGTATTAGCACCAAGCTTGCTGGCTCCCGTTCGATTCTACCCCCAAGGCGATGACGGTTCAATGAAGAAACCCTGTCAGATCCTGTGCACAAACAACAAATAATAGACGCCATAGCGGATTATATCTCAGTGAATGACTCTCCCGACACAGCTCCCTCCACTGTCTGGGATGCACTTAAAGCCACAATACGGGGAGTTATCATTAACATAAGAGACAGAACCAACAAGAAACTGAACCAGGATCTGGAAAGGCTCGAACACGATATCAAAACCTTAGAAACAGCTCACAAGTCCAACCCTGCTAACACCGCAACCCTTGAACTCTTGGTCAAGAAAAAATACGAATATAACACAGTTACCAGCCAACGGGCCGGGGTCTGGATTAATAGATTTAAAGCTCTAAAGCCATGTGATGGGAACAGGGCTGGTAAGCTCCTCGCATCTTACCTCAAACACAAACAGAACTTGCTCACTATAGCCTCAATCAAAGACCCCACAAACAACATTCACACGAGACAGGCGAAGATTGTGGACACCTTTAAATCATTTTATGAGGACCTTTACAAAAAATGTTTTATATAAAGTATGGGACCCCCTCTGTAGATACTTTTATGACCAGGGAAAAGAGAGGAATATGCTATAAATACAAGATTATCAATGTTCCCCCATGGTCAATACATAATTCTTTTTCTGGCTTAACTCTCAAAATATACCAATTGACATTTGCATTTAGTACAGGAACAGCAACATTTTGTCTTTCATTTAAATATCTTTTATTTCGTTTTTATAAATGTGAATTTTATCAAAATTATTTAAAACAGTTTTTTTCTCATTTTGAATCTTTTTTCATACTGATCATCAGTTCATTAACATTTGTATTAATCCAAATCATTATAGAAAGTGCATAAGTGAATATCATAGTTTATATAATCCAAAGTCTGCTGTTTATTCTAAAAAATAGGTGAGAGAAAAAACAATAACCCTGTTGCACACACTGACTAACTTGCATACATATCATTCATACCGTTTCTCACTCTTGCAAATCCCAAAACAATTTCTAAGTTTGGAATGACACAGATCTTATATGTTTCCTAACGCCAGGTCTACGCGCGTTTCGGTGGGTTGCGACCACCTTCCTCAGGACCAGCTTAGAAATGGCTTTCTCCTTTCATCCTCATGTGAGTGCAGGGTATCTGAAATTTTTAAAAAAGATACAATGTAGTGATCCTGTAACTAAACTCCTATTGCAGGATATAACTCTCATCAAATCATTCTTTGTGCACTAATTCCAAATCATTGTGACATTAACTCCGAGACATCTAATCACACCAGGAAGACGTGGCAACATTAATATACATCTATTCTGTTTGTATTTAGAACCTGTAAGTACATCTAGCGTGGGCACTCCTATATTATACCCCTATTCTATTGATACTCATAAAGGCTCATAGGATACTGACGGTTTGCATATAATACATATTATAAGAGTACTTAATTCAAATGAATTCACTTATTTATATTAATTACAAATAGAACGTTGTCACTATTATTTACAATTATTATTCTCACCTTTTACAATGTTACTGAGAAACAGTTATTGACCTTTTCCAACATTATTTTCAATGGCACACTGTGTTGAAAATCCAGTTATCCAACCTGCACAGGAAGTGAGGGTGTCATATGCTTGTTATTGCTCCCTTAGTTATAAACGTTATTAATATGTATTGAGACAAGGTGTTTCTTACCACTAATCTTTCGACAATGGCCTTGTGTGGAACTACTTCTTCTTCCCTTGTTTTTGTTGCACTTAATTCTTGTAGATTTACTAGGGGAAGAGTGATTGTATCATTATATCATTCATTTTTTAATTGTAACATTCATAAGGGGTAATCTAGGTTCATTCTCATCATAATTGTTTAGCCTTTAGCGGTACTGTGGAGCCTATTCTTTCCTTTTTCTTTTTTGCCAGCGGAGCGCAGGTTCGAATGTCTTTATTGTTGTAACTCGTTTCCTATTTATCCTAAAAGGTAACAACGGATAATTAGTATGTTTGTGCTTTCTTTGTAATCGGTGACGAAATCCATCAATACACGTGACCAACCTGGGTAGAACTTGTACTAAGGCCAGCCATCAATTTTCTTTGTAAATCGCCTGTCAGACGATCACCTTAGCTTCTCTATACATCGCTTACTGAATTGTTCCAATTTCTACGTTAAAGAGATAAAAAAGGAACATTTTTATCGTTTTCGGGTTGTTTCCATGTTTTGTTTCAAAGATTGAGAACATGCACGTTAATAACTATCTCTACCTCGAATAAATGTGGGTTTCAAACCTCTGGAAAACGTCATCTTTTTCTCGCGTAGTGCCTCGCACGTATTACTTAGGTGGTGACATGCTCCTTCTGTCTATGCTCAGTTCTATCTAAAATTACTATTGTATTAGGTGCATTTTAAACTTGACCCGACACGCCGAATGTTTCTAGGTAAGGAATGACAAAGATGTTTTTCTCAACTCTAGACAACCCCCATGACCTTGCTCACTTTAGATATCTCATATCTCTAGATCAAACCCTTCTTCTATGTCGAGCATTGAACTAACAAACGCCCAAAGCGATTTGGCGATTAAAGTTATGATAACCCAAGTCTTTTCACACGAACGAATACGCGGCGCTTACCTAATTATAATATGGCATCCCGCATATGTGGTTTTCCTGCTGGCACTCACTTTCTGTGGCTTGCGCTGATGCTAGTTATGATACGAGTTTAAATAGCATCCACGACTTCCCGCCCTAGATGTTTACGTCGTTATGCCGACCCGGAAAGAGTCGTCTCAGTTTCCGGTTTGGATCTCGGCGCCATTTTTAGACGGGATCAAATTAATACTTCGCTAGTAGTGTCGAATTTTGTAGGCGCCATATTTACATGGTCAATATTCTATTATCTCCAGGCTATTAGTATCATTAGATTCTTATAGTTTATAATGACACAATGTTAAATATCGTAAGTCTGTCTTCACATCGTTTCTCTTACATTGAACTGAATTCTGGAGGGCAATCATTATTCGGTATCCTGATACTATCTCGCAATTGCTTATTTTATGCTCTTGCACTTGAAACCGGGCATCTACTTAAGTGCAAAATCGTATTCTTCGGTGGAGAAGTGCGGCTCAATGGTTAGAGCGGCAGACCCTGATGCAGAGGTCTAGCCCGGGACCAGGGTTCAATTCCCCGCCTCGGCGGGTCTTGAGCTCAAAAATTCCACGGACCTGATAATTCTCACCTCGGTGCCTATTCCAATCATGGAGTCCCACTCTGCAACTCTGGGCAATAGCTTGCTTAATCTCCACAACGGCCCCCACAACGCTAAGGATGCCTGGCCTCCACCTTGGGGGTGCCCAGGAGTGGACACCTCACAGGGAAAGCCAGGATGGGTTCCACAGCGGTATTCGTACAAGCGCCTTGAGACCCTTGCGGGTGAGTAGTGCGCTATACAAGTATCAATTTACATTCTGTACTCACAATATTGGTTGCTTATGGATTCCCTGTTTATATACTGAAACCCAGATACACTGCTATTGGGACTCACATAGATTCAATCTCTTGATTCATGTGTGTTTAGTAACAAACCAGTAAATATTTTCATTCAGTCCTTTGCGAATACTGTCGAACTGGAAAATCCAAAAACTCTCGCGTTTTTTTCGAGGGTGCTCCATGGTTTGACCCAATCTGAGTTGAACTTTCTCCAGAATGCACCACCGCAGATCACTTTCATAGTGGTTGAGATCTATACAGTGTTGTACCAAGGGTGCTGATATCTTTTTCAATCTGACTGCAGATTTATGTATGCTAAATCTGACGCGAAATTCCCTACCTGTTTCTCCAATATAAGCAAGGCCGCAAGGGCACAAGATTATATATACAACATTACTGCTCCTACAGTTTGTAAGTGATCTCAGGGTTACTTCAAAGTTGTTGTAGTTGATTGATTCCGTTGTGATTGCTGCTTCGCAGGCATGGCATGATCCGCACCTATGGTTACCTAGTATGGGACTTTGTCCTGTTATTGATCTCTGTGTATTCCTTATTTTCTGTTTATCCCTGGTATGGACCAGCCGGTCTCTTAGATTTTTATTTCTCCTGTATGCTACCAGGGGTTTTGTTACAAAGTTCTCACTCTCTTCTGTCACCAATATGCTCCAGTTTTTATTGATTATATTCTTGATTTTGTAATTCAATGAGGAGTGATTGATTACACAAGTAATACGGTCTGCAGGTTTCCTTTTTGTGCCACTTAATAAGGAGTCCCGATCAGAGTATTTTGCTCTTTTAAAGGATTGCCGGATCAGGCGGTGCGGATAGCCTCTTTTGAGCAGTCTGTTTTTTAGTTCTTCCCCATGGCGTTGGTAGTCTCTCAGGTTAGTGCAGTTACGGCGTATCCTGAGAAATTCACCAAAAGGAATAAAATCCTTTTGGCAGTGTGGGTGGAAGCTCCCAAATTGTAGAATTGTGTTTTTAGCTGTGGGTTTCCTGTATAGACTTACTTCCAAGGTTCCACTACTGCCGTTTATTTCGATATCTAGGAACTCAACCTTCATGGTGTCATAGTTAGAAGTAAACTTCAGATTGGGGTCGCTCAAGTTTAGCCAGCATATAAAGTCCTTCAGCTGTTCTTCCGTACCATGCCAAACAAAAAAAATATCATCGATGAATCGACGCCATAAATGAACATTTTCAAAAAAAGGGGCAACTTCATTATATACATGTTGCAATTCCCATTCGCCCATGTAGGCATTCGCTACACTAGGCGCACAAGATGCCCCCATGCTGGTGCCCTTCACTTGTTTGTAAAGGGCACCATCATAGTCAAAATAATTGTTCAACAGGACAACTTTGTAAGATAAATCTGTCCGGTCGATTGTCCGGATATATTTGTAATAGCGATGCTACTGCTTGCAACGCTTGACATTGAGGTATGTTGGTATACAACGCCTCAATGTCAAGCGTTACCAGTATGTCTGTACTTCCATCAAAAGACATACCCTCCACCTTGACAATCATGTCTCCTGTGTCACGGACAAATGACTCATATCTATGTGTGAGAGGGCACAAAAATGTATCTATATATTTCGAAAGAGGTTCTGTGCTAGAACCGATCGTAGAAATCATCGGTCGCATTGGAGGGCTAGTTTCATTTTTATGCGTCTTAGGCAGGCCATACAAGGCCGGGGTCACTGGGCAAGTCTTGTTAAGGAAGATTAATTCATCTTCACAGATGAATCCTTCTTCAAATGCATTGTTGGTTATTTCTTTTATAGTTACAATGAGGCGTTGTAATTCTCTTGGATGTGCTGGCCTGTAATGTTCCTCTACACTCAGCATTTCCAGCATCTTTCTGTCGTAATCACTTTTATCAAAGACTGTGATGCCCCCACCTTTATCACATGGTTTTATTATCAAGTCGTTATTTCTCTCGATGTTTTTCAGGGCTAAGTTTTCCTGTTTTGTTAGGTTAAAGTTAGGTCTGTGTGTTCCTGAAAGAAGGCGTGTAATATCTTTTAGAACCATACGTTCAAAAATTTGAACCTCTGGTCCTATTACGTCAAGGGTTGGTGTAAAGCTTGATGGCGGTTTGCAACCTGATAGATTAAGGTTATCATCATCTCTTGTCCTATCTTCAAAGTACTTTTTAAGCCTAACTTTCCTGAAGAATGCAAATAAATCTTCGTGAAGTTTAAATTTGTTAAGTGGGGCGCAGGGAACAAAAGATAGACCACGACTTAGGACAGACAGTTCTTCATTGTTTAAGCTAGAGGTTGATAGATTGTAAATTGGCATTGTGTCTCCTGTTTTGTCTATATTTTTACTTTCCCCAGAGTCTACCACCAGTACTGCTGATTCCTCGTCTTTACATATCTTTGCTGAGGTTGAGGGCTCATCGTTTGGTGACCTCCCCTGTCTTGTTGCCAGTGCACATTTCTTCCCCTGTAGTTGCCTCTCGATAAAAAACCCCGAGTCTGGGTGTTTTGGTACCCTGCCTGCCTCTGTAAGCAGGTCTTGAGTTGTAATGACCTCTCCCTGAGTCCTGATAATTATCTGCGTCTGAATCAGATGAACCTGTGTCCGAGAAGTTGGTGTAGTTTCTCTTAAAGGTGTTATCATGATTTGGATTATAACTGGCTTGGTGCCCTCCCTGGTAGTAATTGGGATTTAAATATGGATAAATATTTTCCTTCGTGAACCAACGAACATCCTTCTTTAATTTCTCAGTTTTCTTGTTAGTTAGATAGGTGTCAAAATCCTTCATTTCTAACTGGATCTTTTCAAGTTTATTCCTTGCCTCATCAACTGCATTAGATGTTTTTAATTTCTCTTCCAGCTCCTCTATTTCTTTACTGAGGGATGTTAAAAGGTCTCTCACAGTTTCAATAATTAACATCATCCAATCTCTGGAGCAGCGGTTTGAAATCAGGGACCACCGCTCCAGAAATTTACGAACTTCAATAAATAAAGCTGGGGCATTACGGACCCTTAGGCCGGATGGAATAACTCCCTCTTTCAAGTATGCGAGCATGTAGAATGCATGTGATTCCATGCGTTTCATTTTCTTTTTTAGATTTAAAAGATTCTGCCATTCGCTATTGTCTCCTATTGTTGTTGTCACAGGATTATTTTCATTGGTCACTAATCCCAATAGGGAGCTAAATTCTTCGTCTGAAAACCCAAATGTTTCGAGTTTGTCCATGTTGGTGTGAAGACACACAGTTACTATTTTGTTTAAGTTTTGATGTGTCTGTCTCAATTTCTAATCAGAAATCTATATTTCAATGGTGCCACAGTCCCGGTGCAGCAGTATCCCACAGTAATGTCAATCTAACACAGAATGGAAAAAATTCCAATCTTGGTTAAAGTTAGATATCCCACAGTTGAAGAACTGTGAATAACTTTATATAAAGTATGGGACCCCCTCTGTAGATACTTTTATGACCAGGGAAAAGAGAGGAATATGCTATAAATACAAGATTATCAATGTTCCCCCATGGTCAATACATAATTCTTTTTCTGATTGGGTCAAACCATGGAGCACATTCGAAAAAAACGCAGGAGTTTTTGGATTTTCCAGTTCGACAGTATTCGCAAAGGACTGAATGAAAATATTTCCTGGTTTGTTACTAAACACACATGAATCAAGAGATTGAATCTATGTGAGTCCCAATAGCAGTGTATCTGGGTTTCAGTATATAAACAGGGAATCCATAAGCAACCAATATTGTGAGTACAGAATACGATTTTGCACTTAAGTAGATGCCCGGTTTCAAGTGCAAGAGCATAAAATAAGCAATTGCGAGATAGTATCAGGATACCGAATAATGATTGCCCTCCAGAATTCAGTTCAATGTAAGAGAAACGATGTGAAGACAGACTTACGATATTTAACATTGTGTCGTTATAAACTATAAGAACCTAATGATACTAATAGCCTGGAGATAATAGAATATTGACCATGTAAATATGGTGCCTACAAAATTCGACACTACTAGCGAAGTATTCATTTGATCCCGTCTAAAAATGGAGCCGAGATCCAAACCGGAAACTGAGACGACTCTTTCCGGGTCGGCATAACGACGTAAACATCTAGGGCGGGAAGTCGTGGACGCTATTTAAACTCGTATCATAACTAGCATCAGCGCAAGCCACAGAAAGTGAGAGCCAGCAGGAAAACCACATATGCGGGATGCCATATTATAATTAGGTAAGCGCCGCGTATTCGTTCGTGTGAAAAGACTTGGGTTATCATAACTTTAATCGCCAAATCGCTTTGGGCGTTTGTTAGTTCAATGCTCGACATAGAAGAAGGGTTTGATCTAGAGATATGAGATATCTAAAGTGAGCAAGGCCATGGGGGTTGTCTAGAGTTGAGAAAAACATCTTTGTCATTCCTTACCTAGAAACATTTGGCGTGTCGGGTCAAGTTTAAAATGCCCCTAATACAATAGTAATTTTAGATAGAACTGAGCATAGACAGAAGGAGCATGTCACCACCTAAATAATACGTGCGAGGCACTACGCGAGAAAAAGATGACGTTTTCCAGAGGTTTGAAACCCACATTTATTCGAGGTAGAGATAGTTATTAACGTGCATGTTCTCAATCTTTGAAACAAAACATGGAAACAACCCGATAACGATAAAAATGTTCCTTTTTTATCTCTTTAACGTAGAAATTGGAACAATTCAGTAAGCGATGTATAGAGAAGCTAAGGTGATCGTCTGACAGGCGATTTACAAAGAAAATTGATGGCTGGCCTTAGTACAAGTTCTACCCAGGTTGGTCACGTGTATTGATGGATTTCGTCACCGATTACAAAGAAAGAACAAACATACTAATTATCCGTTGTTACCTTTTGGGATAAATAGGAAACAACTTACAACAATAAAGACATTCGAACCTGCGCACCGCTGGCAAAAAAGAAAAAGGAAAGAATAGGCTCCACAGTACCGCTAAAGGCTAAACAATTATGGTGAGAATGGACCTAGATTACCCCTTATGAATGTTACAATTAAAAAATGAATGATATAATGATACAATCACTCTTCCCCTAGTAAATCTACAAGAATTAAGTGCAACAAAAACAAGGGAAGAAGAAGTAGTTCCACACAAGGCCATTGTCGAAAGATTAGTGGTAAGAAACACCTTGTCTCAATACATATTAATAACGTTTATAACTAAGGGAGCAATAACAAGCATATGACACCCTCACTTCCTGTGCAGGTTGGATAACTGGATTTTCAACACAGTGTGCCATTGAAAATAATGTTGGAAAAGGTCAATAACTGTTTCTCAGTAACATTGTAAAAGGTGAGAATAATAATTGTAAATAATAGTGACAACGTTCTATTTGTAATTAATATAAATAAGTGAATTCATTTGAATTAAGTACTCTTATAATATGTATTATATGCAAACCGTCAGTATCCTATGAGCCTTTATGAGTATCAATAGAATAGGGGTATAATATAGGAGTGCCCACGCTAGATGTACTTACAGGTTCTAAATACAAACAGAATAGATGTATATTAATGGTGCCACGTCTTCCTGGTGTGATTAGATGTCTCGGAGTTAATGTCACAATGATTTGGAATTAGTGCACAAAAAATGATTTGATGAGAGTTATATCCTGCAATAGGAGTTTAGTTACAGGATCACTACATTGTATCTTTTTTAAAAATTTCAGATACCCTGCACTCACATGAGGATGAAAGGAGAAAGCCATTTCTAAGCTGGTCCTGAGGAAGGTGGTCGCAACCCACCGAAACGCGCGTAGACCTGGCGTTAGGAAACATATAAGATCTGTGTCATTCCAAACTTAGAAATTGTTTTGGGATTTGCAAGAGTGAGAAACGGTATGAATGATATGTATGCAAGTTAGTCAGTGTGTGCAACAGGGTTATTGTTTTTTCTCTCACCTATTTTTTAGAATAAACAGCAGACTTTGGATTATATAAACTATGATATTCACTTATGCACTTTCTATAATGATTTGGATTAATACAAATGTTAATGAACTGATGATCAGTATGAAAAAAGATTCAAAATGAGAAAAAAACTGTTTTAAATAATTTTGATAAAATTCACATTTATAAAAACGAAATAAAAGATATTTAAATGAAAGACAAAATGTTGCTGTTCCTGTACTAAATGCAAATGTCAATTGGTATATTTTGAGAGTTAAGCCAGAAAAAGAATTATGTATTGACCATGGGGACCTTTACAAAAATGACACGACCCTTGATACAGATGCCTGTACTAGATACCTGGAATCCCTAAATCTCCCTAAGCTCTCGGAGGAGGATAGTGCCCGCATAGGCTCCCCCATTACAGACACAGAAATCTTGTCTTCCATCAAAACTCTTAAAAGTAATAAGGCCCCTGGTCCGGATGGGTTCTCTGCAGCCTTCTACAAGGCCTTTGACAAACAACTTGCCCCCACCCTCCAGAAACTCTTTAGTTCGATTGCCACCAGTGGCAGCGTCACACCCTCAATGAGTGAGGCTACCATAATTGTTATACCCAAAGATGGCAAAGACCCCCTTTTAACTAAGAATTATCGCTCCATTTCACTGATAAATCTAGATTGCAAAATGTATGCGAAAATCCTGGCAGCTAGACTCAACAACTTGCTCCCTAAGCTGATCAGTACCTCGCAGGTAGGATTCTTAAAACACCGACTATCGAGCGACAATACCATACTTTTCTGTCACATCCTAGAGAAAGCCAAGACTTCCCCCACGCCAATGGTTGCCATAACTTTAGATGCTGAAAAAGCTTTCGACAAGGTATCATGGGCCTTCCTACAACAGTGTATGCACTCCTTTAATTTAGGTCCCTTGTTTATCAACATGGTAATGGCCCTCTATTCATCTCCTTCTGCTAGAATCGCCATTAACGGCACTAGACAAGGATGCCCTCTCTCCCCTGCGCTGTTACTCCTTGCCCTAGAACCCCTTCTGTCAGACATAAAACGCAACAAGGAGATAGCGGGTGTGAGTTTTGGGGGAACTCAGGTGAAACTAGCGGCGTATGCCGATGATATTTTAATTGTGACAGAGGACCCAGAGAAATCCATAAAAGCCCTCATGGCGACAATTGACAGATACTCAGCCCTTTCCGGATACAAATTAAACCGGGACAAATCGGAGGTTAAACCCCTTAATGTGCATACCACTAGGGAAATCCTGGGTGACTCAGGTCTTACATGGCAAAATAGCTTTATCAAATATCTAGGAATCAAATTTGCTGACTCCCTTCTTGAGACGCTTAAACACAATGAGTCCATCACCTTAGAAGAGATCAAACGGCTCTTCGATAGTTGGTCTCCTCGCTTTATCACCTGGTGGGGACGCGTTGAAACCATCAAAATGATGATTTCCGCTCTGGTCAATTACCTCATCACCATGCTGCCCCTCACCCTATCAGGGGAATTCGACCACAAACTAGACACACTAATCACCACTTTTCTATGGAAGGGGAAAAGTGCTAGAATCAGCCTAAAAAAACTACGCCTTGAAAAAACCCTGGGAGGGGTTAACCTAGCTAATTTCAAACTCTACCAAACTGCCTTTCTAGCCAAGCAGGGCTCACACTGGCTGGCGCCACAACCAGGATACACCCCGGTTTGGCTTTCAGTAGAAAAGGCCCTCCTCCAGAACCTTGATCCCACATCCTTCCTTACCATTGCGCTACACACCTCCAACTGCTCCAGATCCATTTTTAAGAATACAAAAGTAGCCCTCCTGAACATAAGCAAACACCTACCACACCAGTTTAAGCGGTCAAAATGGGAGTCCCTATGGCACAACCCTGCATTGACATATAAGGGGAAACCGCTACACAACGCAACCTGGGTTGCACAGGGGATATTCTTCCCACACCAACTTTTTAGAGGGTCCAGCCCATTCTCCTTTACTGTACTACAGGATAAATATGGCTTGAAGGCTATAGAATTTTACAACTTCTTGAACGTCAAGGTGGCACTCTCCAAAGCGAGACTTAACAAACAGACACCCTCCCTCCCTGGCTTCTTTGATACACTCAATAGGCTAGGCCACCAACAGCCTGATTCATGAAAACCGATTTCTGCGAATTCTAAATCGCGAGTGACAGCGAATCGCAATTTAGAAATCGCATACCGGCATTCATCAAAATCTGCGAGAATATTAAGTGATTCGCACGCGGCCGCAAAAAGCGTTAGCGATTTTCAAAAATCATAAGAAAATCGCTATTTCCGTCAAAATCCGTGAAGGAATTGCGATATCGCAATTTGCGAGATCGCTAAATGCGATCTCGCAAGTAGCGAGATCGCAAAAACGGGAAGTCGCATTTCGAGCACAGTGATGACATCACAACCAGGAAGCAGGCAGTTCCCACCCCCATACAGAACAGTGAGGCAGATCTCGAGGCTGCATCTCACAGAGCTCCTTCCAGAACACCTCAAACTTTCAAATCCTCACTTTTGTGACTGCAGCAATGGCAGAGGATGCAGCACCAGGGCACAGTGACACCGGGCGCAAGCGGAAGCTCAAATTTAGTGAGCAGGAGTTGGAGCACCTGATAGAGGGAGTGGTAGAAAACCACCCAAAACTATTTGGAAAGGACTCCAGGAGGGTGCCTGAAGCGGAGAAACGCCGACTGTGGCTGGGGATCGGCGCAAAAGTCAACGCTGTGGGCGTGACACACAGGTCGCTCGAGGAGGTAAAAAAGAGGTGGTACGACCTCCGAGGTCGTGCCAAGGAGAGGGTGGCAGAGAGGCTGGGCGAGACCCTGGCTACTGGAGGTGGAGATCCTACAGTCCCTCCCAACACCCCCTTGGAGGACCGTGTGGAGGACACACTTGAGCCAGAGGCGTGTATAGGGGTCATCCCTCTGGACTCATCCCGACCCACCCAAGACAGCCAAGGTAAGTGGCATGCGACTGCGACCCTGTCCCCTGACAATGGCCATGACCCTATAGCCTCCCATAATCAACCCAAGTCATGCAATCCATGCACATTAGGTCATGCCCAAAAGCATTGTGGGACATGTAGTCTGCCCACAATGTACAAAAACCCCAATGCAGCCAGACATGTCCCAAAGTACGCAATGCCACAGCCAGTCAAGGAATGTCAGCCAGCATGCATGTAGCAACTGCACGTGTGACAGATACATGCAATTAATCCATGTCCACTTCCCCTCACAGGTGACGCTGACACCAACAGCAGCGACAGCGACAGGCTGCTCATAGACGAGGCACCAGAGGATGCAGAGGAGGTGCCAACAGCCACACATCCTGCACCATCAGGCGCTGCACCAATCCCTGCTGCCAGCCCACCACCATCTGCGCCAGCACCATCAGGCGCTGCACCGATCCCTGCTGCCAGACCACCACGATCTGCGCCAGCACCATTAGGCGCTGCACCAATCCCTGCTGCCAGACCACCACCATCTGCGCCAGCACCATCAGGCACTGCACCATTGTCAACCGCAACACCACCACCAACATCTGGTGCTGCTAGTGCGGTGACAGTGCGCACACCCACTGTGGCCAGGCAGCACAGCAGGCATGGCAGGGTTCGCCAGCAGAGCACAGCACGCAGCGGCAGGAGGGGGATGGCTGTGCGCGTGCCAGGGCTGAGCATAGAGCGCCAGATGCTGCGCATCCATCAACTGCAGGCACGACGCCAAGGGGCAATGCAACTCCAGCTCCACAACATTGGCCGCAATGTCGCAAATGTGTTGGACAGGTTAGAGCGGATGACAACTGCTATGGAGGCGAACACTGCGGCCATCATCTCGCAGCGCAACACCGCCCGCCGCCGCCACCGCCAGCTACTTACGCAGCTATCTGCCTACACGCGCTCGAACTATGTCATTGGTAATGCCACCTCCCAGCTCTCACGTGGGTCCCTAGCTATGCAGCTGCAGATGGTGCAATGCTGCGAGGATGTGGCGCGAGTCTTGTGCCGTCCCAGAGGATGAGCCTGAAAGGCGATTGGGTGCCGCGCACCGGAGGCGCACTTGACTTTACTGTCCATTGGCAGGGACATGCTGATGATAGAAGCATGTCCTGTGTATGATTAAGAGCAGTATGGCGCAATACTGCTCACATGTTAAGAATTGCAAAAAGTCATTATCATTGTGCCTTCAACAATAATTTTATTTTACCATCGTACATCGGCCTCCTGTCTTTATTTCCATTGGCATGCATTTGTGAATTGTTGGGTGAGGGGAGTGGGTGCACTAGAAACTGTTCATTGTGATGTGGTTGCGGCACTATAACAAAAGGGGGGAGAGAGAGAGAGAAGTGGATCCAGTCTCCCTGGGCAACATGAATAAACAAAATGGAATCCACTCAGAGGGTGGCAGTGGTCCCTAATAGAATGGGGAGCACATAGTGTTGTTTAAATGCCCCTCACACACCAACAGGCCCCTTGGTGTCATGCTTCATCATTGGGGCCTTCGCACCCCTCTACGGGATGCGGCGTGCTACGACAAACGACTACGCAGGAGCACTTGATAGTGAGCTATGTGAGGGTGTGTAATAGGTGATGTGAGTGAGGTGAGGTGAAAAAGTGAATAAAAAATACCTGGCGCTAAGGAAAAAAATTATTTATTCCGTCCTTGGCTGGTATTGGTAAAAAGTGCAAAGACTGGTTGAAACAATACGTACTAGGGTATATCAACCAACAACAGTGTCAACATGTTTCGGAGCACAAGGCTCCTTCTTCAGGACGAGGATATGCACTATTATCCTCACCTTACTCACATGAAATGTGAAAGTGTTCAAAAAATATTTTATAAAAGATACAATGTGTAATATACCTATCAATGTTTTAAGAGAAGGTATGCTCGTTGCGCCCAATTGGCGTTTGAAAAAATCTGTAAGAGAAAGACACAGATAAACATACTAGTCGGATGTCCAGGAACATTGTAAACACGCTAGTTGGATGTCCAGGAACATGAGGAAAAAGTAATTTCTTTTTTAATAAAGGTGAGTTTCCAGAACTCAACTGTGGTTCTGGTACCTTGTGAGAAAAAGACACTATACGGGGGACACACAGCCCTAGACACACACACATACATACATCCAGTCTCCCTGGTATAAATGGGAAGGCAAAAAGAATTGTTAGCGATGTTGTAGGCTTACTTAAGTTCAAAATGCGGAAAGGCCTCATGAGCCTATGCGTAGTATTGGGGGTATCACTCGGCGTTGCCCAGTTGACAACCTAAAAAGATAGTAAATAGCTGTATTATGGTAGATGAAGTATAAATTAAAATAAAATAAAATAAAACAGGGTACTGATGTGAGGGAGGGATCCTCAATCTCAATTAGCCCTACTCACGGTGACTGCAAAGAACGATCGCCTGCCTTCCCCTCAACGCTGCTCCGGTGAAGTAAGCTGTTTAGGCAAAAGGCTTGCTTTATATACTCATCGGTGTAGTCAATTAGTTGCAGTAAATTGGCTGATTAATAGCGGAAAGGAGCCCATATAAGGTAAAAATACCCGTTACACATCCGGTCATGCCTGTGATTCTTAAGAGGTGCGCTCGGCATAGTCGCGCTGGCCTGGCGGCAGTGTATCACCGGATGCGCGTGCGCACACTCAATCGAGTGGATTTGAGAGCTGCGCATGCGTCACAACCGAATAGCCAGCGCATGCGCAAAAGAGTGCCACTACCAATTCGAGTGCTGCTGATCGTGGTGACCTCAGTGTTTTTAAGGCATGTCTCACTCAATCGCCGGTCATATTTTGCAACGTTCCATAGTGAACGAAACATAATATATATAAAGGGGCAAAATAAATCCAAAAGTGATTATTAGCGAGTGTTGCATATTGTGGTGGCCCAATTGAGGTGGTCAAGTGAACCATCTATTTCACAATCAAAGAGGGGAGGTGTTCATAACGTAGGGGTACAATAAGTATCAACATATGTCATTAATGAACATAAGCGATCGTCACACCATTAGAACCATGAATACTCTGGTAGATAGTAATAAGATGCACTGTTGGACGTTCTTTCATCACTCATTTTTCCAGTCACACCGTATTCATCAGTTAGCGTAATTGGCTCCAGGGAATGGAGTCGTTGAGCCCTGCGTTGTCGGTGCCCAGACGGAACACCCAGCGCTGCTCCTTCTCCAACAGACCTGTGTCTGAGGGGAGTTGCTCGATCACTGTCCATTGTAAATCATTGACACAGTGTTGAAGTTCTAGGAAATGAGCTGACATCTTTGTGGTCGCCTTCTTACATCTAATGTTGCTCTTATGCTCATT
The DNA here is from genome assembly GCF_964261635.1 of Lissotriton helveticus. Lineage (NCBI taxonomy): Eukaryota > Metazoa > Chordata > Amphibia > Caudata > Salamandridae > Lissotriton > Lissotriton helveticus. The sequence goes on from NC_136065.1 coordinate 1,781,438,921, forward strand.
AATCCTGACTTTGACTTGCCTCGTGGTCATTCCCACATACTCCTTGCTGCAGGGACACGTGATCAAATAGACCACATTTTTGCTATTACAGTTTGTAAAAGTTCGCTGTTCCCAGCTCGTCCCATTGGCAAAGGAGAGGTTCTGACTCTTTTTTGTAAGATGACAACAGTTGCAATTGCCACACGGATGGTGGCCCTTTATCCCTTGTAGTCTCGTTTGCTCCACTTTATGTGGTTGTGGTCTAGTATGGACTAGAATATCTTTCAGATTCCTGCCACGTCTGTGGGCGAACATTGGTTTTTCCAGGGATAGTGTGCCACATGTGAGTGTCCGCCAATGTTTATTCACCAGTTTAGTCAATTGGTTGGTAACCGGGCTGTAGGTGGTGACACAGACCGTCCTGTTCATCTGGTTATCATCAGTGGGTTTGTCTTCAAGGAGAGCCTCACGATTGTTATTCCTAGCTCTTTTCATAGCCTTTTGGATAACAGGGTTGGGATACCTCCTTTCTTTTAACTTGGTACAGAGGTCTTTAGCTTGACTTTTGTATTTCGCCAGGTCGCTGCAATTCCGACGCAGGCCGAGGAACTGCCCATATGGAAGGTTCTCCCTCAGGTGACGTGGATGGAAGCTGTCGAACCTGAGGAGGCAGTTTCCGGCCGTCGGTTTAAAATGAGTCTCTGTCTTAAGAAACCCTGCCTCATGGTAGATGTTGAGGTCCAAGAAAACCATAGACCTGTTTGACATCTGGTGGGTGAACTTGAGGAAAGTGTTCTGACTATTCAGCCATTGCATAAACTCTGTGATGGAATTCTCGTCCCCCTCCCATATCACCAGGACGTCGTCAATATAGCGTCGCCACATGTTTATCCTTGTTCTGTAGGGATTGCTGGGATGGAGGATTTTAGAGGACTCCAAATGATGGACATAGAGTCCTGCCAGGCTCGGAGCAAAGGTGCTCCCCATGCTGGTCCCATGGCTTTGCCAGTACAGAGTGCCCTCGTATTCAAAAAAGTTCTTGGTGAGAGCTAGAGAGATGCACTCCATAACAACACCTCTAGTGTCTCATCATGCGGGAGGCTCGTATAAAGACTCTCCACATCCAGGCTCAGCAGCAGTTGTGACTCCGGGTCAAATTGGTGATTCTGCAATAATTGGAGCACCGCCTTGGTGTCCTTTAGGTATGTATCTGTAGCCTGTACAAGGGGTCTCAAGAATGCGTCGGCAAACTTGGAAAGTGGTTCCAGAATGGATGAGATGCCGGACACAATAGGGCGTCCTGGTGGGTTTTCCAGGTTTTTGTGCACTTTGGGTATGGTGTAGAAGTATGGCGTGCGAGGGTTCTTTTGAACCAGAAATTCAGATTCTTTTTTAGATAGCCAATCATGTGCAAGGGCCTCCTCAATCATTCCTTGTATCTTCACTCTAAGGGACTCAGTGGGATCTGCAACCAGGATTTGATAGTTCCTGTTGTCAGCTAAAAGCCTTCTGCATTCTCTGTCGTAGGCAGCGGCGGTTTGAACAACCACAGCTCCCCCTTTATCAGCTGGCTTGATGACTAGATCTCTGTTGTGTCCGAGTTCCCTAATAGCTTCATTCTCCAGTTTGCTGATATTTTGGAATACCCTTTGTTTAGTGTCCAAATTCTTTAGCTCTTGCATGATCGCCTTTTCAAAAGCCAGTACTTCTACCGGGAGTTGGCTGTCCAGTGGAGTAAAGTTAGACTTAGGTCTTAACCCTGTATCTGAGGTCTCAGCGGCTGGTTCTTTATCCTTAAAGAAAGCCCTCAACTTAATAGTTCTTATAAAGTCCTGCATTTCTTTGTGCAACAAAAAAATGTCCGGTTTGTTTGTTGGGACATACCCTAAGCCTTTGTTAAGAACTTTGTGTTGTACCTCAGTAAGGGGCCAAGGAGTTATGTTGATAACTAGGTCCCCCTCTTGCTCGTTGACGCTTGGTTCGCTGTCATACTCCTCGTTAGGACCCTGGGGTCTGTTCCATCCCCGGGTTGCCAGTTCACATTGTTGCTCTTCCTGTTCCTCCCTCTGTTCGATCCCTGGCCCCAGGATAAAAAAGGCTGAGCATTTTGGGCTACGTTGGTTTGTTCCGGGACCCATTGTGGATACATCGGCCCCATCTGTGGGGGGACGAATTGGTATGGTGGGAACTGGTAATGGTTCTGATAGGGGTTGAACTGAGGTCCCTGAGAACCCCTCCACCCTCGTTGGCGAGGGAATTGGGATCTCTGTTGTCGGTACCCTCCCCTCTGTTTTCTTTGTTGGAAACCACCTGAGTTTGTACTGGTAGTACTCCCATCAGAGCTCGCATTATCTGAGTCGCTCCCCTTATCTTTCATCACATAGTCTGCTTTTGTGTAGGGATATGCCCATTCAGGGGTAAAGCGTTCTTTATCTTTTTTCATTTTGTTAAATTTACTTTGCTTCAGAGTGGTCTCAAAATCCATCATTTGTTGGTTTAGTTCATCTAAACCTTTCTTCAGATCAGCTGGTGAAATGAAAGCCTTCAATTTCACCTCCAGTCTGGTGATCTCTGTTTTAAGTTCCAAGGATTTTCTTGTAGCAGTATGCACTATCAAGACCAGCCAGTCCCTAGTGCAATGCCACGAAATAAGAGACCATGCTTTTTTGAAAACCATGTCGTCCTGGAAAATGAAAGGTTCATTTTTAACCAACAAGCCCTGAGAGGCTATTTTGTTTCTTAAATATTCCCTCATCAGGAGACCATGTAGGGCTGCTCTTATTTGGATTTTCCTAGTATTCATTAGCTCATCCCAGTCTGCTACTGCTGGGCTCGGGTCGCTGCTGCTAAGGCCTTCAAAGGGATTAACATCAGCAAGAATTCTATCTTAATTCTGTCTTAAGTTTCTTAAGACAGAGACTCATTTTAAACCGACGGCCAGAAACTGCCTCCTCAGGTTCGACAGCTTCCATTCACGTCACCTGAGGGAGAACCTTCCATATGGGCAGTTCCTCCGCCTGCGTCGGAATTGCAGCGACCTGGCGAAATACAAAAGTCAAGCTAAAGACCTCTGTACCAAGTTAAAAGAAAGGAGGTATCCGAACCCTGTTATCCAAAAGGCTATGAAAAGAGCTAGGAATAACAATCGTGAGGCTCTCCTTGAAGACAAACCCACTGATGATAACCAGATGAACAGGACGGTCTGTGTCACCACCTACAGCCCGGTTACCAACCAATTGACTAAACTGGTGAATAAACATTGGCGGACACTCACATGTGGCACACTATCCCTGGAAAAACCAATGTTCGCCCACAGACGTGGCAGGAATCTGAAAGATATTCTAGTCCATACTAGACCACAACCACATAAAGTGGAGCAAACGAGACTACAAGGGATAAAGGGCCACCATCCGTGTGGCAATTGCAACTGTTGTCATCTTACAAAAAAGAGTCAGAACCTCTCCTTTGCCAATGGGACGAGCTGGGAACAGCGAACTTTTACAAACTGTAATAGCAAAAATGTGGTCTATTTGATCACGTGTCCCTGCAGCAAGGAGTATGTGGGAATGACCACGAGGCAAGTCAAAGTCAGGATTAATGAGCATAAGAGCAACATTAGATGTAAGAAGGCGACCACAAAGATGTCAGCTCATTTCCTAGAACTTCAACACTGTGTCAATGATTTACAATGGACAGTGATCGAGCAACTCCCCTCAGACACAGGTCTGTTGGAGAAGGAGCAGCGCTGGGTGTTCCGTCTGGGCACCGACAACGCAGGGCTCAACGACTCCATTCCCTGGAGCCAATTACGCTAACTGATGAATACGGTGTGACTGGAAAAATGAGTGATGAAAGAACGTCCAACAGTGCATCTTATTACTATCTACCAGAGTATTCATGGTTCTAATGGTGTGACGATCGCTTATGTTCATTAATGACATATGTTGATACTTATTGTACCCCTACGTTATGAACACCTCCCCTCTTTGATTGTGAAATAGATGGTTCACTTGACCACCTCAATTGGGCCACCACAATATGCAACACTCCCTAATAATCACTTTTGGATTTATTTTGCCCCTTTATATATATTATGTTTCGTTCACTATGGAACGTTGCAAAATATGACCGGCGATTAAGTGAGACATGCCTTAAAAACACTGAGGTCACCACGATCAGCAGCACTCGAATTGGTAGTGGCACTCTTTTGCGCATGCGCTGGCTATTCGGTTGTGACGCATGCGCAGCTCTCAAATCCACTCGATTGAGTGTGCGCATGCGCATCCGGTGATACACTGCCGCCAGGCCAGCGTGACTATGCCGAGCGCACCTCTTAAGAATCACAGGCATGACCGGATGTGTAACGGGTATTTTTACCTTATATGGGCTCCTTTCCGCTAATAATCAGCCAATTTACTGCAACTAATTGACTACACCGATGAGTATATAAAGCAAGCCTTTTGCCTAAACAGCTTACTTCACCGGAGCAGCGTTGAGGGGAAGGCAGGCGATCGTTCTTTGCAGTCACCGTGAGTAGGGCTAATTGAGATTGAGGATCCCTCCCTCACATCAGTACCCTGTTTTATTTTATTTTATCTTAATTTATACTTCATCTACCGTAATACAGCTATTTACTATCTTTTTAGGTTGTCAACTGGGCAACGCCGAGTGATACCCCCAATACTACGCATAGGCTCATGAGGCCTTTCCGCATTTTGAACTTAAGTAAGCCTACAACATCGCTAACAATTCTTTTTGCCTTCCCATTTATACCAGGGAGACTGGATGTATGTATGTGTGTGTGTCTAGGGCTGTGTGTCCCCCGTATAGTGTCTTTTTCTCACAAGGTACCAGAACCACAGTTGAGTTCTGGAAACTCACCTTTATTAAAAAATAAATTACTTTTTCCTCATGTTCCTGGACATCCAACTAGCGTGTTTACAATGTTCCTGGACATCCGACTAGTATGTTTATCTGTGTCTTTCTCTTACAGATTTTTTCAAACGCCAATTGGGCGCAACGAGCATACCTTCTCTTAAAACATTGATAGGTATATTACACATTGTATCTTTTATAAAATATTTTTTGAACACTTTCACATTTCATGTGAGTAAGGTGAGGATAATAGTGCATATCCTTGTCCTGAAGAAGGAGCCTTGCGCTCAGAAACATGTTGACACTGTTGTTGGTTGATATACCCTAGTACGTATTGTTTCAACCAGTCTTTGCACTTTTTACCAATACCAGCCAAGGACGGAATAAATACATTTTTTTCCTTAGCGCCAGGTATTTTTTATTCACTTTTTCACCTCACCTCACTCACATCACCTATTACACACCCTCACATAGCTCACTATCAAGTGCTCCTGCGTAGTCGTTTGTCGTAGCACGCCGCATCCCGTAGAGGGGTGCGAAGGCCCCAATGATGAAGCATGACACCAAGGGGCCTGTTGGTGTGTGAGGGGCATTTAAACAACACTATGTGCTCCCCATTCTATTAGGGACCACTGCCACCCTCTGAGTGGATTCCATTTTGTTTATTCATGTTGCCCAGGGAGACTGGATCCACTTCTCTCTCTCTCTCCCCCCTTTTGTTATAGTTCCGTTCTAGACAGCGCACAGCTGTGGGAGCCCCTTTCCCATTTAAAATTAGACACTGTGGACACACCTAGACACTTTCCCTAACATATTTTTGCCCGGCACCAGAATTCGCCCGTCCTCCGAAAACCACCATGGATGACGACCAGGGACTGACCTTCAGTGAGGAGGATATCGATAGAATTCTTGCTGATGTTAATCCCTTTGAAGGCCTTAGCAGCAGCGACCCGAGCCCAGCAGTAGCAGACTGGGATGAGCTAATGAATACTAGGAAAATCCAAATAAGAGCAGCCCTACATGGTCTCCTGATGAGGGAATATTTAAGAAACAAAATAGCCCCTCAGGGCTTGTTGGTTAAAAATGAACCTTTCATTTTCCAGGACGACATGGTTTTCAAAAAAGCATGGTCTCTTATTTCGTGGCATTGCACTAGGGACTGGCTGGTCTTGATAGTGCATACTGCTACAAGAAAATCCTTGGAACTTAAAACAGAGATCACCAGACTGGAGGTGAAATTGAAGGCTTTCATTTCACCAGCTGATCTGAAGAAAGGTTTAGATGAACTAAACCAACAAATGATGGATTTTGAGACCACTCTGAAGCAAAGTAAATTTAACAAAATGAAAAAAGATAAAGAACGCTTTACCCCTGAATGGGCATATCCCTACACAAAAGCAGACTATGTGATGAAAGATAAGGGGAGCGACTCAGATAATGCAAGCTCTGATGGGAGTACTACCAGTACAAACTCAGGTGGTTTCCAACAAAGAAAACAGAGGGGAGGGTACCGACAACAGAGATCCCAATTCCCTCGCCAACGAGGGTGGAGGGGTTCTCAGGGACCTCAGTTCAACCCCTATCAGAACCATTACCAGTTCCCACCATACCAATTCGTCCCCCCACAGATGGGGCCGATGTATCCACAATGGGTCCCGGAACAAACCAACGTAGCCCAAAATGCTCAGCCTTTTTTATCCTGGGGCCAGGGATCGAACAGAGGGAGGAACAGGAAGGGCAACAATGTGAACTGGCAACCCGGGGATGGAACAGACCCCAGGGTCCTAACGAGGAGTATGACAGCGAACCAAGCGTCAACGAGCAAGAGGGGGACCTATATATCAACATAACTCCTTGGCCCCTTACTGAGGTACAACACAAAGTTCTTAACAAAGGCTTAGGGTATGTCCCAACAAACAAACCGGACATTTTTTTGTTGCACAAAGAAATGCAGGACTTTATAAGAACTATTAAGTTGAGGGCTTTCTTTAAGGATAAAGAACCAGCCGCTGAGACCTCAGATACAGGGTTAAGACCTAAGTCTAACTTTACTCCACTGGACAGCCAACTCCCGGTAGAAGTACTGGCTTTTGAAAAGGCGATCATGCAAGAGCTAAAGAATTTGGACACTAAACAAAGGGTATTCCAAAATATCAGCAAACTGGAGAATGAAGCTATTAGGGAACTCAGACACAACAGAGATCTAGTCATCAAGCCAGCTGATAAAGGGGGAGCTGTGGTTGTTCAAACCGCCGCTGCCTACGACAGAGAATGCAGATGCTTTTAGCTGACAACAGGAACTATCAAATCCTGGTTGCAGATCCCACTGAGTCCCTTAGAGTGAAGATACAAGGAATGATTGAGGAGGCCCTTGCACATGATTGGCTATCTAAAAAAGAATCTGAATTTCTGGTTCAAAAGAACCCTCGCACGCCATACTTCTACACCATACCCAAAGTGCACAAAAACCTGGAAAACCCACCAGGACGCCCTATTGTGTCCGGCATCTCATCCATTCTGGAACCACTTTCCAAGTTTGCCGACGCATTCTTGAGACCCCTTGTACAGGCTACAGATACATACCTAAAGGACACCAAGGCGGTGCTCCAATTATTGCAGAATCACCAATTTGACCCGGAGTCACAACTGCTGCTGAGCCTGGATGTGGAGAGTCTTTATACGAGCCTCCCGCATGATGAGACACTCTTGATCATGGAAGAAGTACTCCACTCCACCAACTGGAGATACCAAACCCCTAGAGGTGTTGTTATGGAGTGCATCTCTCTAGCTCTCACCAAGAACTCTTTTGAATACGAGGGCACTCTGTACTGGCAAAGCCATGGGACCAGCATGGGGAGCACCTTTGCTCCGAGCCTGGCAGGACTCTATGTCCATCATTTGGAGTCCTCTAAAATCCTCCATCCCAGCAATCCCTACAGAACAAGGATAAACATGTGGCGACGCTATATTGACGACGTCCTGGTGATATGGGAGGGGGACGAGAATTCCATCACAGAGTTTATGCAATGGCTGAATAGTCAGAACACTTTCCTCAAGTTCACCCACCAGATGTCAAACAGGTCTATGGTTTTCTTGGACCTCAACATCTACCATGAGGCAGGGTTTCTTAAGACAGAGACTCATTTTAAACCGACGGCCAGAAACTGCCTCCTCAGGTTCGACAGCTTCCATCCACGTCACCTGAGGGAGAACCTTCCATATGGGCAGTTCCTCCGCCTGCGTCGGAATTGCAGCGACCTGGCGAAATACAAAAGTCAAGCTAAAGACCTCTGTACCAAGTTAAAAGAAAGGAGGTATCCCAACCCTGTTATCCAAAAGGCTATGAAAAGAGCTAGGAATAACAATCATGAGGCTCTCCTTGAAGACAAACCCACTGATGATAACCAGATGAACAGGACGGTCTGTGTCACCACCTACAGCCCGGTTACCAACCAATTGACTAAACTGGTGAATAAACATTGGCGGACACTCACATGTGGCACACTATCCCTGGAAAAACCAATGTTCGCCCACAGACGTGGCAGGAATCTGAAAGATATTCTAGTCCATACTAGACCACAACCACATAAAGTGGAGCAAACGAGACTACAAGGGATAAAGGGCCACCATCCGTGTGGCAATTGCAACTGTTGTCATCTTACAAAAAAGAGTCAGAACCTCTCCTTTGCCAATGGGACGAGCTGGGAACAGCGAACTTTTACAAACTGTAATAGCAAAAATGTGGTCTATTTGATCACGTGTCCCTGCAGCAAGGAGTATGTGGGAATGACCACGAGGCAAGTCAAAGTCAGGATTAATGAGCATAAGAGCAACATTAGATGTAAGAAGGCGACCACAAAGATGTCAGCTCATTTCCTAGAACTTCAACACTGTGTCAATGATTTACAATGGAGTGATCGAGCAACTCCCCTCAGACACAGGTCTGTTGGAGAAGGAGCAGCGCTGGGTGTTCCGTCTGGGCACCGACAACGCAGGGCTCAACGACTCCATTACCTGGAGCCAATTACGCTAACTGATGAATACGGTGTGACTGGAAAAATGAGTGATGAAAGAACGTCCAACAGTGCATCTTATTACTATCTACCAGAGTATTCATGGTTCTAATGGTGTGACGATCGCTTATGTTCATTAATGACATATGTTGATACTTATTGTACCCCTACGTTATGAACACCTCCCCTCTTTGATTGTGAAATAGATGGTTCACTTGACCACCTCAATTGGGCCACCACAATATGCAACACTCCCTAATAATCACTTTTGGATTTATTTTGCCCCTTTATATATATTATGTTTCGTTCACTATGGAACGTTGCAAAATATGACCGGCGATTGAGTGAGACATGCCTTAAAAACACTGAGGTCACCACGATCAGCAGCACTCGAATTGGTAGTGGCACTCTTTTGCGCATGCGCTGGCTATTCGGTTGTGACGCATGCGCAGCTCTCAAATCCACTCGATTGAGTGTGCGCACGCGCATCCGGTGATACACTGCCGCCAGGCCAGCGCGACTATGCCGAGCGCACCTCTTAAGAATCACAGGCATGACCGGATGTGTAACGGGTATTTTTACCTTATATGGGCTCCTTTCCGCTATTAATCAGCCAATTTACTGCAACTAATTGACTACACCGATGAGTATATAAAGCAAGCCTTTTGCCTAAACAGCTTACTTCACCGGAGCAGCGTTGAGGGGAAGGCAGGCGATCGTTCTTTGCAGTCACCGTGAGTAGGGCTAATTGAGATTGAGGATCCCTCCCTCACATCAGTACCCTGTTTTATTTTATTTTATTTTAATTTATACTTCATCTACCATAATACAGCTATTTACTATCTTTTTAGGTTGTCAACTGGGCAACGCCGAGTGATACCCCCAATACTACGCATAGGCTCATGAGGCCTTTCCGCATTTTGAACTTAAGTAAGCCTACAACATCGCTAACAATTCTTTTTGCCTTCCCATTTATACCAGGGAGACTGGATGTATGTATGTGTGTGTGTCTAGGGCTGTGTGTCCCCCGTATAGTGTCTTTTTCTCACAAGGTACCAGAACCACAGTTGAGTTCTGGAAACTCACCTTTATTAAAAAAGAAATTACTTTTTCCTCATGTTCCTGGACATCCAACTAGCGTGTTTACAATGTTCCTGGACATCCGACTAGTATGTTTATCTGTGTCTTTCTCTTACAGATTTTTTCAAACGCCAATTGGGCGCAACGAGCATACCTTCTCTTAAAACATTGATAGGTATATTACACATTGTATCTTTTATAAAATATTTTTTGAACACTTTCACATTTCATGTGAGTAAGGTGAGGATAATAGTGCATATCCTCGTCCTGAAGAAGGAGCCTTGTGCTCCGAAACAGGTTGACACTGTTGTTGGTTGATATACCCTAGTACGTATTGTTTCAACCAGTCTTTGCACTTTTTACCAATACCAGCCAAGGACGGAATAAATAATTTTTTTCCTTAGCGCCAGGTATTTTTTATTCACTTTTTCACCTCACCTCACTCACATCACCTATTACACACCCTCACATAGCTCACTATCAAGTGCTCCTGCGTAGTCGTTTGTCGTAGCACGCCGCATCCCGTAGAGGGGTGCGAAGGCCCCAATGATGAAGCATGACACCAAGGGGCCTGTTGGTGTGTGAGGGGCATTTAAACAACACTATGTGCTCCCCATTCGATGTGGTTGCGGCGTCTGTGTCCTTCAGCTGGATTCTCCCCGCGTGCATGACGCACATGTGCAGCTGGCCGGTCGTCCCCTTCCGACTCACTGCCAGAGATCTCTACAGGTATCCGGCACTTGGTAGCAATGTTGTGTAGTATTGCACACACAGCCACAATGCGGCAGCACACATCAGGACTGTAGTACATGGCCCCACCAGTCTTGTGCAGTATGCAGAATCTGCTCTTTAGTAGCCTAAATGTCCTCTCAATGCAATTCCTTGTGCGTAGGTGTGCTACATTGTAGCGCCGTTGCTGTGGTGTAGCAGGGTTGAGGTATGGGGTGAGTAGGTATTCACGGAGGGCGTAGCCACTGTCACCTGAATGAGAGGAGCAGAGGGTGAGTGCCTGTGCAGCGCAGCTACTTCATCACAGTGTAACATTGTGGGCCAAGTGTACTTACCAAGTAGGTGTACTTCACCAAAGTCTCCCCTGGCCAGTCGTGTGTGGAGGTCGCTGTGCCGGAATGTGAAGGAGTCATGTGTGCTCCCTGGGTACTGTGCCACTATGTCTGTGATGTATGTCTTAGCATTGCACACCATCTGGATGTTGAGGGAGTGGTAGGACTTGCGGTTGCGGTACATGTACTCCGTTTCAGCTGGTGGGCAGATGGGGACGTGGGTACAGTCAATGCATCCTATCACATGTGGAAAATGCGCAACATTGTAGAATTGATGCTTGGTCTCATCCAACTCCTGTTGGCTTGTGGGAAATTTGATGTGGTGGTGTAGCTGGGTCAGCATTGCATCTAGGAAACTCCTTAGGCAGCGGGACATGGTGGGCTGGGATATCCCCCCAGCAGCGGCAACTATCCCCTGGAAGCTCCCGGAGGCCAGAAGGTGCAGGCTGCACAATACCTGGACATGTGTGGGCACGGCATTGCTCCGCCTTGTTGGGTGCTGCATCAGGGGGTCAAGGTCCTGAATTAGCTTGATGATCATTGGCCCATTCAGGCGGTACTTTGCGTATATTTGCTCTCTGGTTTGGCCCAGCAGGGTGACCCGCTGGCGGAATATCCTCTCCTGGATCCTACGTCTCTTCCGTGCTGCTCGCTGTAGCCTTCGTCGCCTGACCACCATGTAGAGTCCTGGCATTGTGAGACTCCTAATGCTGCTGCTGCATCTCCTTAAGTGTGTTTGGTCAGGCCAGCACCTGTTACTGATTGGTAAACGGTTTTTCAAATATTTTTTTCCTAGGCTTTGATGGTTACCACCTGCTTTGGGTTGTCCTTAATTTGCACCTCGCAAAAAGCGATTTACCGGTTTTTCGCAATTTGCGATTTTTCATGAATAGCGATTGCGATTTCGCAATTTTATTCACAGAATCCGTGGTTTCTCGCAATTTCCGATTCGCTAATGGGCTCCTGCCGGGATTCTGCGAATAAGTTTGCGATTTCGCTATTCTGTGTTTGCGAATTCGCTTTTTTCTTCAAGAATACCGATTTTGGCAATTGCGCTCGCAATAGCTTTTTCGCAGCTATTGCGATCGCAATTTTGCTTCATGAATCAGGCTGCAAGTCTTTAAACTGTATAAACTGTTGTGCCCGCATCAGTCCAACCTTACTGAACCTTTACGTCAATTTTGGGAATCACATTCCTCTACACCAATCTCAGATGTGGAGTGGGCCAGAACGTGGGAATCTACCACACGACACAAAATTAGCCCTACTCTCTCCCAGACTAAGCTCTGGCTCCTCCACAAAGCCTTTTGGATCCCTGTGCGACTCTTCCTGCATAACATTAGAGACGACGACACATGCTGGAACTGTTCAGAGGAGAGGGGCGACCTTGAACACTTAGGGGTTGATTACGATGGAGGATTTACAGCATCCTCCGGGCCGGTGGAAGCCACCGCCGGCCCGGAGGATGCGGAAAATCCTCGGCGGACCCACCAAAAACCCACCGCCACATTAGGATGGCCGGTGGGTCCTGGTTTCAGTCCGCCGCTTTTCCGCCGCGGTTGGCTTACAACCGCGGCGGAAAAGGCCTAATATGGTGGCGGTGTCTCTCAGACACCGCCAGACATATTAGGATGGTGTAGAATGTATGCTTTTCCGCTGCGGCTTTTCCGCCGTGGAAAAGCATACGGACCTTCACTTCGGGGGCCCGCTGCGGGCCCCCTGGGTGAAGGGGGGTGGAGGGTGCACATGGGGGGTACCTATGGTACCCCCCTGCATTTGCATGAACAAAGCAGCAGGCACCACACGGTGCCTGCCGCTTTGTGCACGCAAATGCGGTGCATGCATCTTTAACATTGCGGCGGGTGCAGCTTGAAGCTGCACCCGCCGCAATGTTAAAGATAGAGGATGTGACCGCCACCCTGGCGGTCACATCCTAATCTGCACGGAGGGAACGCCGCAGCCCATGCGGACGTTCCCTCCTACTCTGGGTTCGCGGACGGACTCAAGTCCGTCCGCGATCCTAATGACCCCCTATGTATTTAAATGCGCATGCGTCACAACCTACTGTGACAGAATGTTTGAGTTCGTCAGTAAGGTATTCTCCGTCTCCCTTACAAGAGAATTTTCCACCCTAGTAGTGGGATTTGCGAAAGCCACTGCGCTCAATGACGACGACAAAGCCCTGAGTGACCTCCTATTCACTGCTGCTGTTAAGGTGATCCTGAACAACTGGAAAGGCACCCGTAAGGCATCCTTCCCACACTGGCTAAACTGGGTCTCCAATTTGAGAGGTGCTGACAACATCTCACTTCTGAACACCCCATGGCGGACCTCTCATAGAAAAATGTGGGCCTCTCTAGACAACTACTTTAGCCTACACAAACCCCCATGAACACCCGGAACGCACCCTGGCCTCTGAGACTGAACCTTTCCCAGTGCACCTACACTGATAATCAGCACTGTCCTGGCCACTACAGCTTACACTTGATGGCCTCAGAGCGCGCCTATCACAAGAGCATCATCACTCCTCTCTCGATGTGGATACTGTATGTGACGCTTACTCTCCATGACATGACGTTTCCAAGTGTCTATATTTTGCCTGCATCATTATGTCTGTTTACGTTATTATTATGTTTGAATGTGATCTTCGCACTTATATATTATTGCACCATGATTATGTATTTTTCTTTCTTCTTTCACTGATTGGTTTCAGTTTTTCATTTGTTATCATTCTGTATGTACTACTTCTTTTATGTTGAAACTCCCAATAAAAACTTGTGAAAATGTAAGGTTTTAATACACAAATAAAGGTGTAGGTGACAAAAAAAAAAAAACAGGCTGTATTTGCAGAAGGAGCGTAAAGGTACATGCTTCTGCATGACATGTATGGCCTGCTCATCAGCAATATCTCCAGCTGGGTTATTGAAGCCAGGGTTTGGATCTAAGCCTTCTGAAATCACCTCAAACTCTCAAGAACGTGTGTGGGGTGGGCTGCGTTCATCCACAGTGTTCAGGAGAAGGAATGCTCTTGGGGATGAGGCATCCAGACACACATAGAGACATATCCTATGGAAATAATATCCACTTTGGCTACTCTCACCCCACAACCACCCTGGCCCAACCATGCACTCAGCCAAAATATGATTAGTGTCTAATGCGAGCCCCCAACTAGCTCTCCAGCTCTGAAGCTCCTAACCTAAGAGCGTCAGGGCAGGTAGCGCACAACCTGCAGCTCTACTATGCAGTGCAACAATACCTTCCGGGCTCAGAGAGTTCCAAACAACCTGCTGGGACTTCTTGCAGGATCCTACCGCAGGAGACAGGCCTAATGCCCAATTATTTTACTCCTGGGACCACCTCGGATCTCTTGCATACCAGAGCTAAAACCAAATCTCAGAGCTGAATTTAAAGACAAAAAAAGTAGACCCACGTCACCTGCACTTTTCACTAGAGCTGGTGGAGGCCCAAAGCCGCAGCAGGGCCGCCATGCAGGGGACAGGCTACAGGTAGTGGATGGCAGCTTTGAAGGTGAAGACCAATCACTACCAGTGTCTCACGAGACTCTCCTTCTCAAGTTTTGCCTGAGGCTGTCACATTTTTTCTAATTCTCTAACACAGTTCTAAAGCTGAGCCTGATGGAAATAGTAGGGGTCCACCTCTTAGATGCACATCTTTCTCTCATTTTGTGCGGAGAGCAAGTCCTTCATGGCAGGCGATGGAAGTAGACTATGAACCTGAGGACTCCACTTGGTGGCCTTGTGGTGAAGTGTCCTGCACATTGTAGATGGGTGGTTCTGAAACGCTGCAGGTTCCTGGGTTCTCAGTTCCTTCTGTAGCTTCCTTTACATCTCCTGTTTGCTGTATTTGAGCTGCTATAGTATGTGTGCACCTTTTGTGGCAGCCTTTTGCCAAAATCCTGAAAAATCAGAGGTCATATAAAAGTGTTTCAAGGCACATTACCTTTAAGGATACAGGTTGGTGCCCATTCATAGCAGTAAATCCGGGCATAGTATAGACAGAGTAGCAAGCCCTTTCTTCGGGTCCTGGGGCCATCAGAGGCTTACCCACAAATGCACTAAAATTTAAACTAAGATGTCAGTCTATGAGATAATGTTATCCCATGGAGATGAATGGTGATTTCTTGGCATTCTTCCTACTATGGCTACTTACCATCCTAGGTCACTGAAACAAAAGTGCCAGACAAAAGGCGGTTGCAGTGTAGAAGGATACTATGACAGTTATGCTTCTGCAAATCTCGTACAATGGTAAAAATCACTGCAAATGTTTAGGACACTCAAAGGCCCCCCACCGAAGGGAAGCTTCACTGATGGACCACTGATAGTCTCAGGGTGCCAAGCTACTTGTCCACTGTCAAAATTTCAATGTTCATTTAATTTGCCTACCTGAACTCTGGAGGTTGATGACAAGAGGGGGCTTGAAGCTGTTCAATGGAGAACAGTTACTGTACCTCGAGATCTCCAATTGGTCTCGAAAGTCACACTTGAAATGGGGGGCTACAGGTGCTAAAGTACCACACAGAGAGTTTCCCTCTCTGTGGTATCAAACTGTAGTTGCCTTCAATTTGTGAACAGCTGATCATGCGCCTAATGTTCCAGAGAGTAATGGTACCCATTCAACCTGTGGCTCCCAATGAACCCACAGGTTCCCTATTGTAACCGAGGAACTGGGAATTTGGGCCAGGATTTAGGGCCATGATCCAATAGCACCTTTACAACGTGATATCTGCAGAACTGTAGATTGGACACCGATGGCTCAAATGCAAGGGAATGAGGAAGACCACCCTCAGTGAACAGAACTGCACACCAAAGTCTATGGTGGAAGGGAACATTTCTTGTCTAACTTTCAGGCTAAAAGTGGAAGTTACCACAAAGTTGAGTCCTGGGTGGTTATTAAAGATGCAGAGTCGGCTTAGGGAAGATGCAGGCCTTGAACTTCCTTAAGTCTTCCTCAGTCCTCCGGATGTTCATATAGCCTTTCGTTGGGGAATTGGCAAGTTGAGCCACAAGGTCTTCGTAGCTAATGAGCAGCACAGTTACATGATTTGTCCTGCACAGAGGGCATCAGTCACCTGGACTTACACTTTCTTTTGATCAGAGTTGATGATCTCCTTATCGCAGGGTCAAAACCTCCCTTATTAATAAGCATCCGTCATAACCTGCTCTTGACAGATTGTGACGCCAACACATTTCATTGACCCCAAAAGTAAAGGACACTACTCAAAGTCTCCCAGAAGCCTTACAAAAACAAAGTGTAGATATAATGTCCTTGAGGAATGAAAACGCAGACCTCCCTTATGCATCTGCTGGGGACTTTTCGTTTTGAAGAATAATTAGACAAATTAAAGGAGTTTCTTGATGCCCTGCCTGGTCACCTCACATTTCAGTGAACCCAATTCATTTTAGATAGAACTAAGGCTGGGTACTTGACCAGTTGCCTCACCTTAGACACCTTTTCTTGACCCATGCCTTCAGTGACATCTACTTCTGATGTGAGCCTGAGTGTCAGTCAGTCATTAAAACTTTATTTGTTTTTTTACAAACAGAAAGGTATACAATTAGCAGCATATCATTCGATTAAAAAGCATAGACAGGTCAGTATCATAAAAAGTGTAGCACATCTTCTTCATGCCTAAATAACACATTTCCTTTAAAACAAGAGGCAAATATCATCCTAAAATTGTTAAAATGAAATAATTCATTCTTGTTACAATATTTACTCTGTACATTTGAGGAACACTTTAACTTTATTCATGAATTTCCCCATGGCACAGTCTATATCTAAATTCATCATTCCTACTAAGAGGTTAACAGTTTGCATCCTATTCTTAATCCCGTATTTTTTAAAAATCGGGCTTAGAAACTCCCTTCGTATAGCTAATATCTTCATACATTCTAATAAAATATATAAAATATCACAGGGGGTACCTAAATGTAAGTGCATTTACTGTTACTGTCTATCATTACATTTTTAACCCCATTATTCGCATAGCAGGGCTTTATCCCAAATCGCACTCTTAACACTTCACGCCTTAAACGGTAGCTTGGTAATCTGTCTACATAAGGATAATGTAGATTATTTTTCCAAGGTAAGGTCATGTGGGACACTGAGATTTTACGCAAGAGGTACTCCTGGTCATGTATACGAGACATTTCAAATCCCAGTGACCTAAGTTCTTTCTTATCTATTATTAAATGGAGCGACTGAGTGTTTTTTCTATTTTTCTCAGCAAGTTTTAGGAGATGTTGGCTAGACTTGACGAAGATTTATATGAACTGCAGCAGAGACCCAATGGGTGAAACCTACCCGGTTAACCTTATTTCACTGAGATCTTAAAGACCAGAAAAAAGACAAGTTAGTGCATATAGCTCATCTTACAGCTTTAAATGAAGCTATTGAGATCGCCTGGCATCTTGAATTCATATTGGTCAAAGGAAAAAAGAAAAGAAGGTGGAACTTTCCAGTCAAGCTACTTGTGCATACAGATCCCTTCAGCCTAAAAAACAGAATAGGTGCCAACAGTTGCGGCTCCTGCAGGTAAGCGTGGTGGGGTGGGGCAGGGGGATGTTGACAGAGGGCAAAATAGGACTTATTTACTTCATTTTCCATATTCCGTCATCTGACATCCCATGTGCCCCGCCCCACTGCTCCACCGCCCTTACCATGAGATGCCGTGACTGGGTGCAAAAGGTCTAAAGCCGTTGAATAGTGCATACAGATATGATGTACCTGACAGTATGTTACCTTAACCAGGTAGCCGTTACCACTCAGAATCTTTACCATGTAGCCTTTACTGTACACGTAAGTGTCATGCAGACCCTTTTTAGGTACATTACAATGTGTCGCTTTACCATGCATGTAAGTTAAGATTTTTTTAATGACTATATATACATATATATTCTAGAATGTGATTAATTTTAAAGTTTTTTTTTATATTGTAAAATGCTATGAAATTGTGTTGCACATATTTATTATTTAATTAATATTTATGGCATGATTTTTGCACATTTATAAAATGTTGCATGTCTAAACAGTGACTATCAACAAATGAAACCGTTAAGAATATATGAATAATGAGAATGTTATACGGCATACATAAGGGAGAAAAAAATGCATTGTCTTAAATAGTATGTCTTCACTTTCTAGCACCACGTGGTGAGAATGGTTGAAAAAATAAGTATGTGGAAGGTTACTGCATGGTCGCCATGTGATCAAGGTTACTTGGTAACCGAAACGCGTCATGCCAGAGAAGGATCGTGATAAGAGAGAATAAATCGTCCTGAAATATTTACCTGCTGCGTGGTGGTCCGTTATTCTGTGGTACAAAGTACGGCGAATGCAGAGTTTACAAGGATATAAATATATATATATATATATATATATATATATATATATATATATATATATATATATATATATATATATATATATATACATTTATATATATATATATATATGTGTGCGTGATATATATATATATATATATATATATATATATATATATATATATATTCACGCTCCAAGGTTGTCCACCTTATGAGTAGCACGCGAGCAGCAGCTTTATTTATGTGTAGGTGAGGACGGGGATCCGCTCGTAGACGCCGCTCCGTAATGGATCTGCCCGACGCGTTTCGAAGCTCCATCTGCTTCTCTTCAGGGGCTTTAACGGAAGCGGTGTGCGCACCCGTTACACTTCTCCAATTTCATATAACTCACCCGCCAATGGGAGGCTCCAATGAGACTTCTGGGAAGTGTAGTGCGGAAAGCACACAATCAAGTCCTGTATGGACTCCACGAGTGGGCCCGTCCTCGATCCCATGTACGGCTGCTACTTCACTGCCGTGACCCCCACGTTAACGGGGTGGTGCATACTCTGCGGCTGGACTGCCGCATATAGATTCACGCTCCAAGGTTGTCCACCTTATGAGTAGCACGCGAGCAGCAGCTTTATTTATGTGTAGGTGAGGACGGGGATCCGCTCGTAGACGCCGCTCCGTAATGGATCTGCCCGACGCGTTTCGAAGCTCCATCTGCTTCTCTTCAGGGGCTTTAACGGAAGCGGTGTGCGCACCCGTTACACTTCTCCAATTTCATATAACTCACCCGCCAATGGGAGGCTCCAATGAGACTTCTGGGAAGTGTAGTGCGGAAAGCACACAATCAAGTCCTGTATGGACTCCACGAGTGGGCCCGTCCTCGATCCCATGTACGGCTGCTACTTCACTGCCGTGACCCCCACGTTAACGGGGTGGTGCATACTCTGCGGCTGGACTGCCGCATATAGATTCATGCTCCAAGGTTGTCCACCTTATGAGTAGCACGCGAGCAGCAGCTTTATTTATGTGTAGGTGAGGACGGGGATCCGCTCGTAGACGCCGCTCCGTAATGGATCTGCCCGACGCGTTTCGAAGCTCCATCTGCTTCTCTTCAGGGGCTTTAACGGAAGCGGTGTGCGCACCCGTTACACTTCTCCAATTTCATATAACTCACCCGCCAATGGGAGGCTCCAATGAGACTTCTGGGAAGTGTAGTGCGGAAAGCACACAATCAAGTCCTGTATGGACTCCACGAGTGGGCCCGTCCTCGATCCCATGTACGGCTGCTACTTCACTGCCGTGACCCCCACGTTAACGGGGTGGTGCATACTCTGCGGCTGGACTGCCGCATATAGATTCACGCTCCAAGGTTGTCCACCTTATGAGTAGCACGCGAGCAGCAGCTTTATTTATGTGTAGGTGAGGACGGGGATCCGCTCGTAGACGCCGCTCCGTAATGGATCTGCCCGACGCGTTTCGAAGCTCCATCTGCTTCTCTTCAGGGGCTTTAACGGAAGCGGTGTGCGCACCCGTTACACTTCTCCAATTTCATATAACTCACCCGCCAATGGGAGGCTCCAATGAGACTTCTGGGAAGTGTAGTGCGGAAAGCACACAATCAAGTCCTGTATGGACTCCACGAGTGGGCCCGTCCTCGATCCCATGTACGGCTGCTACTTCACTGCCGTGACCCCCACGTTAACGGGGTGGTGCATACTCTGCGGCTGGACTGCCGCATATAGATTCACGCTCCAAGGTTGTCCACCTTATGAGTAGCACGCGAGCAGCAGCTTTATTTATGAGTAGGTGAGGACGGGGATCCGCTCATAGACGCCGCTCCGTAATGGATCTGCCCGACGCGTTTCGAAGCTCCATCTGCTTCTCTTCAGGGGCTTTAACGGAAGCGGTGTGCGCACCCGTTACACTTCTCCAATTTCATATAACTCACCCGCCAATGGGAGGCTCCAATGAGACTTCTGGGAAGTGTAGTGCGGAAAGCACACAATCAAGTCCTGTATGGACTCCACGAGTGGGCCCGTCCTCGATCCCATGTACGGCTGCTACTTCACTGCCGTGACCCCCACGTTAACAGGGTGGTGCATACTCTGCGGCTGGACTGCCGCATATAGATTCATGCTCCAAGGTTGTCCACCTTATGAGTAGCACGCGAGCAGCAGCTTTATTTATGTGTAGGTGAGGACGGGGATCCGCTCGTAGATGCCGCTCCGTAATGGATCTGCCCGACGCGTTTCGAAGCTCCATCTGCTTCTCTTCAGGGGCTTTAACGGAAGCGGTGTGCGCACCCGTTACACTTCTCCAATTTCATATAACTCACCCGCCAATGGGAGGCTCCAATGAGACTTCTGGGAAGTGTAGTGCGGAAAGCACACAATCAAGTCCTGTATGGACTCCACGAGTGGGCCCGTCCTCGATCCCATGTACGGCTGCTACTTCACTGCCGTGACCCCCACGTTAACGGGGTGGTGCATACTCTGCGGCTGGACTGCCGCATATAGATTCACGCTCCAAGGTTGTCCACCTTATGAGTAGCACGCGAGCAGCAGCTTTCTTTATGTGTAGGTGAGGACGGGGATCCGCTCGTAGACGCCGCTCCGTAATGGATCTGCCCGACGCGTTTCGAAGCTCCATCTGCTTCTCTTCAGGGGCTTTAACGGAACCGGTGTGCGCACCCGTTACACTTCTCCAATTTCATATAACTCACCCGCCAATGGGAGGCTCCAATGAGACTTCTGGGAAGTGTAGTGCGGAAAGCACACAATCAAGTCCTGTATGGACTCCACGAGTGGGCCCGTCCTCGATCCCATGTACGGCTGCTACTTCACTGCCGTGACCCCCACGTTAACGGGGTGGTGCATACTCTGCGGCTGGACTGCCGCATATAGATTCACGCTCCAAGGTTGTCCACCTTATGAGTAGCACGCGAGCAGCAGCTTTATTTATGTGTAGGTGAGGACGGGGATCCGCTCGTAGACGCCGCTCCGTAATGTATCTGCCCGACGCGTTTCGAAGCTCCATCTGCTTCTCTTCAGGGGCTTTAACGGAAGCGGTGTGCGCACCCTTTACACTTCTCCAATTTCATATAACTCACCCGCCAATGGGAGGCTCCAATGAGACTTCTGGGAAGTGTAGTGCGGAAAGCACACAATCAAGTCCTGTATGGACTCCACGAGTGGGCCCGTCCTCGATCCCATGTACGGCTGCTACTTCACTGCCGTGACCCCCACGTTAACGGGGTGGTGCATACTCTGCGGCTGGACTGCCGCATATAGATTCACGCTCCAAGGTTGTCCACCTTATGAGTAGCACGCGAGCAGCAGCTTTATTTATGTGTAGGTGAGGACGGGGATCCGCTCGTAGACGCCGCTCCGTAATGGATCTGCCCGACGCGTTTCGAAGCTCCATCTGCTTCTCTTCAGGGGCTTTAACGGAAGCGGTGTGCGCACCCGTTACACTTCTCCAATTTCATATAACTCACCCGCCAATGGGAGGCTCCAATGAGACTTCTGGGAAGTGTAGTGCGGAAAGCACACAATCAAGTCCTGTATGGACTCCACGAGTGGGCCCGTCCTCGATCCCATGTACGGCTGCTACTTCACTGCCGTGACCCCCACGTTAACGGGGTGGTGCATACTCTGCGGCTGGACTGCCGCATATAGATTCACGCTCCAAGGTTGTCCACCTTATGAGTAGCACGCGAGCAGCAGCTTTATTTATGTGTAGGTGAGGACGGGATCCGCTCGTAGACGCCGCTCCGTAATGGATCTGCCCGACGCGTTTCGAAGCTCCATCTGCTTCTCTTCAGGGGCTTTAACGGAAGCGGTGTGCGCACCCGTTACACTTCTCCAATTTCATATAACTCACCCGCCAATGGGAGGCTCCAGTGAGACTTCTGGGAAGTGTAGTGCGGAAAGCACACAATCAAGTCCTGTATGGACTCCACGAGTGGGCCCGTCCTCGATCCCATGTACGGCTGCTACTTCACTGCCGTGACCCCCACGTTAACGGGGTGGTGCATACTCTGCGGCTGGACTGCCGCATATAGATTCACGCTCCAAGGTTGTCCACCTTATGAGTAGCACGCGAGCAGCAGCTTTATTTATGTGTAGGTGAGGACGGGGATCCGCTCGTAGACGCCGCTCCGTAATGGATCTGCCCGACGCGTTTCGAAGCTCCATCTGCTTCTCTTCAGGGGCTTTAACGGAAGCGGTGTGCGCACCCGTTACACTTCTCCAATTTCATATAACTCACCCGCCAATGGGAGGCTCCAATGAGACTTCTGGGAAGTGTAGTGCGGAAAGCACACAATCAAGTCCTGTATGGACTCCACGAGTGGGCCCGTCCTCGATCCCATGTACGGCTGCTACTTCACTGCCGTGACCCCCACGTTAACGGGGTGGTGCATACTCTGCGGCTGGACTGCCGCATATAGATTCACGCTCCGTAATGGATCTGCCCGACGCGTTTCGAAGCTCCATCTGCTTCAACCTTGGAGCGTGAATCTATATGCGGCAGTCCAGCCGCAGAGTATGCACCACCCCGTTAACGTGGGGGTCATGGCAGTGAAGTAGCAGCCGTACACGGGATCGAGGATGGGCCCACTCGTGGAGTCCATACAGGACTTGATTGTGTGCTTTCCGCACTACACTTCCCAGAAGTCTCATTGGAGCCTCCCATTGGCGGGTGAGTTATATGAAATTGGAGAAGTGTAACGGGTGCGCACACCGCTTCCGTTAAAGCCCCTGAAGAGAAGCAGATGGAGCTTCGAAACGCGTCGGGCAGATCCATTACGGAGCGGCGTCTACGAGCGGATCCCCGTCCTCACCTACACATAAATAAAGCTGCTGCTCGCGTGCTACTCATAAGGTGGACAACCTTGGAGCGTGAATCTATATGCGGCAGTCCAGCCGCAGAGTATGCACCACCCCGTTAACGTGGGGGTCACGGCAGTGAAGTAGCAGCCGTACATGGGATCGAGGATGGGCCCACTCTTGGAGTCCATACAGGACTTGATTGTGTGCTTTCCGCACTACACTTCCCAGAAGTCTCATTGGAGCCTCCCATTGGCGGGTGAGTTATATGAAATTGGAGAAGTGTAACGGGTGCGCACACCGCTTCCGTTAAAGCCCCTGAAGAGAAGCAGATGGAGCTTCGAAACGCGTCGGGCAGATCCATTACGGAGCGGCGTCTACGAGCGGATCCCCGTCCTCACCTACACATAAATAAAGCTGCTGCTCGCGTGCTACTCATAAGGTGGACAACCTTGGAGCGTGAATATATATATATATATATATATATATATATATATATAACTTCATAACCTGGTTTGGCAGTCGTGCCAAAACACCCCAGACAGCGCGCTCTGTTTAATTCAGCAGACGACCAGGACCACATATATTGGTGAAGCAGTGAAGGTTTATTAATAGGAAATCACTACCAAATAGTCAGGCATAGTGCCCTCCATGACGCATTTAGTTCGCATCACGCGAGCATGATCACATGACGCGTCTTGTGATCAGAAGACAAATTAAATAACAAAAATGGCAGAAAGTGCTCAACTGCCTTTAAACAGAAGGTAAACACCATGCAATGGTAATAGGAGTTGAAAATTAAATTCACATATGCCAGATTGCAAACGATGTAAACCCTGATATAGAGTATAAATTAGAGTATAAATGAAGCTCATCAATAATATTGGTAAAGTGTAAATGCAAATAATCAAGTGTACACAGGTATAAAGTGCAAGTGCAAGAAAAATCCCTTAAAGATAAATATGTACATACATGGATCATAGTTACATAATAACCTGCAAGTGCAAAATTATTCAAAACTCTAGATAAAATGTATCAATTGACCAATACACAGTATATAAAATGTAATATATAATATATAAAAGATACTACATCATTAGGAACCAATAAACTGCAAGTGCATGATTATTATTAACATATCCTGATGAACACTGTCAGTTGACCAATATTCAGTATATTTTCAGATTTTAAATTAAGGGATTTAAAGCAAATAGCAGCCAAATCCATGTTCTAAAATCACTCAAAGGTAAAAAGCAATTAATTAGATATCAGTTTACAGCAACCAAGGCATATTAAAAGGGGATGCAATTTCATACAAGACCTAGCCAAATACCACATCTATCTCCTAAAGAGAAGTGAAATGCCAGTCATACTTAAAAAAAGTGCAAAATGTGCAAACCTGCAAAGTGTGCAAAAAAGAATGTGGAGAAGCGTGGCTCAGTGGTTAGAGGCGGCAGACCTGGAAGCTGAGATCGACCGTGGACCAGGGTTCGATTCCCCGCCTCGGCGGGTCTCGGGCTCAAAAATCCCACGGACTCGACAATTCTCGCTCTGGTGCCTACTCGACTCACGGGGTCACACTCTGCGACTCTGGGCAATAGCTTGCTTAATCTCCACTACGGCCCCTCGCGGCGGGATGCCTGGCTTTCACCTTGTGGACACCCTGCCGGGGTATCTCACCGGGGAATACCAGGATGGGTTCCCTAAGCAAGCGCTTAGATACCGTGTCGGTGATTTGCGCTATATAAATACAAAAATACATGTACAAAGTTAAATTTCTAAAACATCATTCTGTTGCCTTCAGACTATATTCGACATCATATAGTACCATTGATCAAAGATTTTACTACTCTAAAGACATGAGCTTAAAAACCTATAGGAGTGTAAACGAGCAGATAAAGTATTGAGAATAGGAAGAAACAGTTCATACAAAAGCACAGTAGTGAGATCCGATATGCTGAAATGGGGAAAGGCGGAGGAAGCGGAATTGCGCAGGGAGGAAGAGAGGGGCCGCCGGAAATATCCTATAGCGCAAGACTGGGACCGCATGCTGCTGGAGGATGGGGACCTGGAATAGCCCCGGGAGGAGGGTGCTTGATTACACACTAGCTGTGGGAGGAGGCACTAAGTAAAGCCGACCGGCCTAGACCTACTGGTGGCCATGCCTATGACCTATAATGCTCATTCCTACAGTCGCATATCTGTTGGATGAACATTCTGCGTGATGTACAAGGAAAGGCCAGAGGACGGGAACGGGGTGGGGGGAGTTGGGAGGGACCGGGAAACGGTTTGGCGATTCAGTACTCTATTTGTCATGTAATAAAGGAACACTTGGATTTGATGTTTGGAATTTCGCGAACTGGGATGCAGGGACTGATGTATGCAGTGCTGCGCCAAAGTTATGTTTTGGAAAAAGGAAAAAGACTGACAGTATGTTAAAAGATGTCTTGTATAATGTAATATCTGATCCAGTCATGAATAAAGAGTTTAAAAAAAAAAAAAAAAGCACAGTAGTGAGGGACATAAAATATACTTATGAATACAGTAATTCAATTAAAACTGAACACCGACAAATGTTATAAAAAAATTATGCATATCCTCACTGTTTTTCATACCATTTGCCATTCTTGTGTCCAGGGCTAGAGTAAAATGTGTTTCCAGTTGCCTGTGTCTCTTTTCTCGATTCCCTCCCCGGCCGGGAATATGTTAAATCCTTCAATTTGTACTGATGGACTAACTCTAAGTGTTGGGCAACCGGATAACTAGAATCCGAGTTAACAATAGCCCTGACATGTTGGAGAATACGCTTATGTACAGGCAATTTAGTACTCCCTATGTATGCAAGATCGCAAGTACATTTCAAAATATATACCGCTAATTCAGTGTGGCAGGTCAGGTATTCCATAATTTCAATTATTTTATCACTGAAAGGCGTCACATAATGAGTGATATTGCATGCAAACGTGTACGCACGGCAATAAGTACATTTATGGAAACCCCTACTGACCAACTTTGAACTTTTGGGCAAAATTTCTGGACTAGGTTTAGCAAGGGCATCCCTCATAGAGGGTGCCCGCCTGAAAGTAATATTCAGTAATGCAGGCAGAATGGACCTCAAAGTCATTTCGGAAAGAACAATCTGCCACTGGGAGTAAATTATTTTGCTAATCTTATGTTCCTGTACACTAAAAGTAGTTATTAGTCTTATCTGTCATTTGTCCTCAGTAATGCAATTGGAGGAAACTCCCTCTACAGAAGTGGTTGGATCCTTGTATATTAGCAGTTCTTCTCTAGTGTGTAGATTGGCTTTTTCCAAGGCTATTTTTAGTTGAGACAGTTTGTACCCTCTATTCAAAAACCTAGAGAGAGCCTCCTGCTGACAAAGGTGTGTATCGGTGTCTAAACTACAAATACGGAGAATACGCAAAAATTCACCATATGATATACTCTTGATCAGATGACGGGGTGGGAACTCTCTGCATGTAAAATAGAGTTACCAGTAGTTTGCTTACGATGTAGTTTGGTATGAACTCTGTTGTTGTCAATATACAGTAAAGTGCCATGAAATTCCACACTTATATCACTGATATCTGCAGTGAATTCAAATTCAAATCATTTTCGTTGATGGTATTAACAAATTCAAGGGCCATTTCTTTTGATCCATCCCAGCTTGAACATACATCATCTATATATTTCACCAGTAATAAACAACATGTTTGTACAGGTCCACATGTTTGGCCATGAGGACACGCTCCTCCCACCAGCCAACATGAAGACATGAATAGCTGGGGGAAAACGTTCCCCCATGGCCACCTTTTTAAGTTGCTAGTATATTCACTGATCAAAAGAAAAGTAGTTGTTAAACAAACACATTTCTGTCATCTCAAGCACATTGTTCTGTTCCTTCATACTAAAGTCCCTTCTATTTAAAAAGTATTTGGTTGCTGATAAACCATCCCTATGATTAATACTTGTATACAACGATTCAATATCCATGACAACAAGAAAATAACTAGGATGCCAAGTAACTTTATCAATCTTGCTCAGAAAGTTTGTTGTGTCCCTAATATAGGATGGTAAAGAAGTAACATGGGGTTGAAGGAAATAGTCCACGCACTTTGACACATTTTCCAGCAGACTTTTCTGTGCTGAAATAATAGGATGTCCGGGAATTGGAACAGTTTTTTTATGCACTTTGGGTAAAAAGTACAAAACAGGAATGACTGGGTGCTCGACTTTTAAAAAAACATAATTATCTTTGGTAAGGAGCCCCATCCTTTTCTATTTAGACAAACTTTTGAATACTTTATCCTATACCTGTCGCATGTCCTGTTTGGAAGATTTTCTATAGCAGCACACATTGGAGAGATGTCGGTCCGCTTCAGCCAGATATTTACAACGAGGCCAAAGAACTATATTGCCCCCCTTATCTGATTTATTGATTACAATATCATGATTGTTGTTTTATATATATATATATACGTCCAAGTCTCCTTCTCCTGAAAGGAACAAGCCCACACGGGTACTGCAGGAAAGCAAACTTTAATGAACATCAGGGCATGACGGGGTTTGTCTGAATAGGCTTTCTCAAATGCCACAAAATTGAGGTGTTCACAGGTGTCCACATTTAATACAGATACCCCATTAGGATTGGCTGAGGCATTGTGACTGGCGTAGGGGGTGTGTGTCCTGAAACCGGCACTCCGAGATTCAGCGAAGCAGTACATGCGTAAGTACTTCTCCTTCGCCGAGATCTTACTTTGACAAAAAAGCTGATGTCCTGGACCCTCACCCCACTGCAAGTATCCCAACTGTACCACGAAAACATTACCTAAGTAAGCGGTGTACACACGTGCAGTCACGGTCCAAATTGCTTGGCATTGTAGCAGTTGGGGAAGTGACCCTTAAACCTTCAAATCACTTCAATGACCCCCTTCCTCCCAACTTCTTTAAAGAAATAGTAGGATCACTAGTCCCGTTCTGGTCCAAGATCATCAATGCCTCTCTTCTCCAAGATGAGATCCCGGACTGCCTGAAGGCTCGACTATTCCTCCCTATTCTCCAAAAACGCATGGCAGACCCTAAAGACCTGAATAACTACCGACCAATCACAAACATCCCTATCCCTGCAAAACTTCTTGGGAAATACGTACATGAACAATTGCGCAAACACATTGAGCAATTCAACTTGTCGACCAATTCTAATCGGGCTTCCGCACTGGCCACAGCACTGAAACAGCCATCACTCATAGTGGACGATGCTCTCACTTTACTGGACCAGAATGAAGCTATCCTGCTAATACTACTTAATCTCTCATCTGCATTTGACACTGTCAAACATGACAATCTACTTAAACTACTTAAACACTTTCCAATGCCAGTCCCTGCACTCTGGGTGTCCCTCAAGGGTTCTCACTTTCCCCCCACGCTTTTTAACCTCTTCATTGAACCACTGCCTGTAATCCTCAAAGCATCCAATATCACATGTATGCAGATGACACCCAACTCTACATGAAAAAATCCTCCCCCGAAGATATCAAGTCACTCAACGGAACCCTGCTCAAAACCCTAAATTGGCTAACCTCCAAGCACCTCAAACTAAAACGCCCTTAAAACGGAATTCCTCCTCATTTTACCCACTAGGCAACCTCCCACTGTTGTGAAGTATCTTAGTAGCCTCACTGCTCTCAACTACATACCACACATCATTGATTCTATGAAATCACTGGTAGTTGGCTAGATAAGGACCTAAACATGAAAGGTCACATCAGAACATCTACCAAAGGAGCGAACTTCCAGCTGAGCATCCTAAGAAAACTCAAACCCTACCTTCCCCAAGAAGACTTCAAATCGGTGGTACAAGCACTAGACATCTCTAGACTTGAATACAGCAGTGCTACTCTATGTGGACTGCCGAAACTTAGTTTAGAGTTTAGCCCCCATCAGAGCCTCTGACCACATGGACCAACGTGAGCACTGAAGACATAATCAAGACCATGAACACCATCCACTCACCATCCCCGTCCGACCCTCTACCTCACCACATCACCAACAAAGCTGACAGCCTCATCGCACCCCACCTATGCAACATCATCAACATCTCCTTCGGAACCCCCAACTTCCCAGAGAGCTGGAAACACGCTGAGATCAACGCCCTACCAAAGAAACCCAAGGCGGACACGAGCGACTTCAAGAACTTCCGGCCAATCTACCTGCTTCCATTCCCAGCGAAAGTCATCGAAAAGATCGTCAACACCGAGCTCACCCGCTACCTAGAAGACAACAGCATCCTGGACCCCTCCCAGTCAGGCTTCCGCAGCAACCACAGTACCGAGACTGCCCTCATCACCGCTACAGATGACATCAGAATCCTACTCGACAACGGCGAGACAGCAGCCCTCATCCTCCTGGACCTCTCTGCCACCTTCAACACTGTCTGCCACCACACACTATGCACACGCCTCTACGACGCAGGGATCCGAGACAGGGCCCTGGACTGTACCACCTCCTTCCTCACCGACAGAACCCAGAGAGTCCGGCTCCCCCCGTTCCATTCCGTAACCACCAAAACCATCTGCGGTGTCCCGCAGGGATCCTCACTCAGCCCGACGCTGTTCAACGTCTACATGGCTCCCCTCGCCCGCATCACCAGACTACACAACCTCAACATAATCTCCTACGCCGACGACACCCAGCTGAACCACTCCCTCACCAAGGACCCCCTCATCGCCAAATCCAACTTGCACCAGGGTATGAAAGCCGCCGCCGATTGGATGGAGGCAAGCAGGCTGAAACTGAACACGGACAAGACGGAGATCATCATCCTTGGGCCCAACCCCTCATCATGGGATGACTTTTGGTGCCCAACATCACTGGGTACCCCCCTGGCACCTACAAACCACGCACGTAACCTAGGGGTCATCCTCGATTCCAAGCTCAGCATGTCCAACCAAGTCAACGCAGTCTTCTCCTCCTGTTTCCACACCCTTCGCATGCTCCGCAAGATCTACAGGTGGATCCCGATGGACACAAGGAAAACTGTCACCCACGCCCTCGTCAGCAGCCGACACGACTAAGGAAACGCCCTCTACGCCGGAGCCCCGTCCAAACTCATCAACAGACTCCAAAGAATCCAGAACGCCTCCGCACGTCCGATCCTAGATGTCCCATGCCGAGACCACATCACCCCCCACCTGAGAGACCTGCACTAGCTCCCCGTCGACAAAAGAATCACATTCAAATTCATGATCCACGCACACAAGGCACTCCACAACACCGGCCCAGCCTACCTCAACGACCGACTCTCCTTCTACACACCCAACAGGAAACTCCGCTCCGCCGACCTGTCCCTGGCCACCATCCCGCGCATCCACAGAACCACCTCCGGGGGCAGGTCCTTCTCCCACCGCGCCGCCAAGACATGGAACTCCCTCCCTCTCTTCCTACGACAGACCGCAGACCTTCCGACCTTCAGGAGACTGCTCAAGACCTGGCTCTTCGACCACTAACTGCTGCTCCCCCCCACCCCCCAGCGCCTTGAGACCCTAGCGGGTAAGTAGAGCGCTTTACAAATCCCTGATTGATTGATTGATTGATTGATTGATTGAGCATGTCTAAATGCTGCATCTAGACTCATCACTGGTTCCAAGAAAACCAACCACATATCTCCAGACCAGCAAAAAATTGCTTGTATGACCCATAGAGCACTACACTTCAAAACCCCACTCTACCTGACAAATAAGCTCGAACTCTGTGATGGTTCCCGGCCTTCAAGGAGCACCGGATCACTGACAGAATATTGAGGAGAAGAATATTGACCTGCTACAATATCGAGGAAAAAATATTGAGTGACAGAATATCGACTTCCTATCTACAAACAGGTAAGTACAAAAATATTGAATCCTAAATATCATTGTTAATAATCATGGGCCCGATTCACAGAACTAACTTAAGACAAAACCCTAAACTTACTACCATTTTGGTATTCACAGAAGGCACTTATTCATTTGGTATTCACAGAAGGCACTTACTCATTTCGGTATTCACAGAAGTTAGGAGTCCGTACTTTAGGACTCCTAAATGCCTTCTGTGAATACCGAAAGTCTTAAAGTTAGGATTTTTCTCAGTTTAGGAGTAGTAAAGTTAGGAGTCCTAACTTTAGGACTCCTAAATGCCTTCTGTGAATACCAAAATGTTAGTAAGTTTAGGATTTTGTATTAAGTTAGTTCTGTGAATTGGGCCCATAGTTTGCTAAAATATCGACTTTTTTAAATATCTTAAAAGTAATATAAAATTAATGAAATAATAAATATAATTAAGTAAAACATACTGAAAAATATTTTCAAAATAGAGAAAAATTAATAAATAATAAATCTAATATTAAAAAAATAAACGTGCATTTTTTATATATATATATTAACATAATAATATTAAAAAGAATCAATATTTGTAATTATAAAATATAAAAAACATAATTTAAAATATAATTATATATATATATATATATATATATATATATATATATATATATATATATATATATATATATATATATATATATATATATATAAACCAATAATATAAATATAAAAAGAAACTATATATTATAAGTTAAAACATTAAAAAAAATTCAAAAAGATTATATTTTACACTACATTAAATATAACAATACTGAAAACATTGCATAGCGTAGGGGATAAAATTACTATTCCCACTCCAGCGAGTGGTACACTAGGGAAAGTGTTGGATGGCAGTGGATACAAATTACTATTCCCACTCCAGCGAGTGGAATAGTAGGGAAAATGTTGGATAGGGGGTGGGTAAAAATTACTATTCCCACTCCAGCGAGTGCAACAGTAGGAAAAGTGTTGGATAGCGGGTGGGTAAAAATTACTATTCCCACTCCAGCAAGTGCAACAGTAGGGAAAGTGTTGGATAGCGGGTGGGTAAAAATGACTATTTCCACTCCAGCGAGTGCAACAGTAGGGAAAGTGTTGGATAGTGGGAGGGTAAAAATTACTATTCCCACTCCAGCAAGTGCAACAGTAGGGAAAGTATTGGATAGCAGGAGGGTAAAAATTACTATTCCCACTCCAGTGAGTGATACATTAGGGAAAGTGTTGGATAGCGGGAGGGTAAACATTACTATTCCCACTCCAGCGAGTGCAACAGTAGGGATAGTGTTGGAAAAGCAGGTGGAAATTTCTCAAAATTAATTTAAATCCCACCATTTCCCCCTAAAAACATCACCTACAATAATGTAAAATATTAATAAATTAACATATTTAACACTTAATTAATTAACTAATGACAAATAACAATTAACTTAATAACCTGGAAATGTAATTAATTCACACAATTAACACTATCAAAATGACTTTTAATAAATCTTATATAAAAAATAATAAAAATTACATTACATTTTAAATTACTTCCCACCCTACTCCCCTATGAACCCATAACCCACTCATACAAAAAGTACACATTTAACATATTCACACATTAATTATTAATAGTTAATATCTAAATAATTACTAATTAATAAACACCCCTTAACACAATTAACATAATTACCAATTAATTATTAATTGTTATTGATCAATTTATAATTAATTAATAATACATTAATTACCTTAATTAACAATATAAATGATTAAATACTAAATTATTAATTAATAAAATAATTAATTTATTAATTCCAATTAAATTACTTCCCACTCTAGTCCCCTATAATCCTACAACCCAGTACAGCATTAGATTACACAAAAAGTAATTAACATATAACTAATGAATTCTAAATAATTCTTAAAAAATATATTATAATTAAATTACTTCCCACCCTATTCCCCTATAAACCCACAACCCACTATGTAATTAAATTGTGCAAAAATTAATTAACATAAAATTCATTACTTTAAAAAAATTCAGACACACATTATAAAATATATACCCACTTTTAACACAAATACTAACATACAAAACACACAAAAAATCAATATTATTAACAACGATATTTTGACAATCGATATTACTAACTTCAATATTGCTAAAATTGATATTTCCTACCTGCATGTCGATATTCTTAACCACTATATTTTTGCAAGTCGATATCCTGTCCACTCGATATTAAAAACTCAAAATTTTGTCCGTTCGATATTTTTTATTCGATATTATGACTTGTTACCAGGAGCACCAGCACATTGCTCCTTAAGCCGTAGAAATTAAAAAAAACTGAAAACCTGCAACCGTACATTTTCTGGCATTGTCCCAAGAATCTGGAACTCCCTACCCGTGGAAACAAAACTGATTCCCTCAACATTTGCCTACAAAAGGGAAGTTAAAGCCCTACTAATGAACAAAGTGCTGAACTAGAAGCTTTCTCCTCTTCACTATGATCTTACTTAGCTGTTACCCAACATTAGTTATGGCCCATTGCAGCCCGCCATTATGTCATTGTTGGTCCTGATGTATACTGATTTACCATTTTAATTTGTGTCCCCGATATATATTACTGCAGGTATCTGCCTTTGTCTTCCATAACCCGTATGTAAAGCGCTCTGATACCCGCTTGGGTCATGTTCGCACTATACAAACCTTTAAATAAATAAATACATTTAAATAAACAAGGTTTTTAGTGTTCCGGGATGGGTAAGGATAATTGATAGGAAGGTTTTTTTTAGGTTAGGGATGGTAAGGAAAATGGGTTGTAAGGGGTCCAGGAATGGGTACAGGTAAGGGATCATAAGTGGTATTTAGAGTTGAGGGATGGGGGAAGGGTAAGGGGGTATTAGGAGTTTTGGGTGGGCAAGGGTACTGGGTAAGGTTTTTTAGGTTTCTAGGGCAGGTCAAGGTAATGGAAATTAAGGGATTTAGAAAAAGTGAGTTTGGTTAGGTTAGCACCAAAAATTTAAAAAGATTTAAAAAATAAAAAAAGGAGGAGTCTGGGGAGAACTCTCCAAAATATATAAAATGCCTTTGCCTATATTGTGGAGAAGATGACCCTCTTATTTTTCAGTGTTCAATATGGCAAAGAAAGTAATCAGGAAGAGTCAAGCCCAACTCTTTCAAAGAGAGAACGATTGGGTGTTAAGTATCATCCTCAAGTGTACTTTTCCCATTCTTTCACAAAGAGAGGGCACCATTTACTTTTCCATTTCATTATGCTACATTTGAAGAATGTAGTCAAGATTCCAGTTATGGCTTTGCTTGACTCCGATGCCACTAGAATATTTCTAAATTTGAACATGACATAGAGTCATAGAATTCCAAGGCAGGTCAAGGGAAAAGTTGAAGTAGTTGATACTGTAGAAGGTACACAATTGACCTCTGGATCAGTTGTTAAATGCATTCCAGCCCAGTGGTCACCAGTTATAATCATCAAGAGACCTTAAGCTTTGACCTGATAGCATCTCCTAACCATCTGGTAATTCCTGGATGCCCACGGATATGTTTCCACACCCATAATGAGCAACTTGAACCATATCTTTTAGCTCAGTATACTGTGACAAATCGTGTTTGAAAGAAGTGAGAACCGAAGAAATTCTGTTAAAAGTCAAGAACATTATTCCAATAGAGGCAGCTATAAGTGAAATTCCCAAACAGTACCAAGAATTTTCGGATGTATTTACTATAACAAAGATTAATCAAGAGCAACTTAATCACTCAATTGTGACTGCTCAGTTAACCATAGACTAGGAACCGAGTTCCGATTAGCTGGATGTGTCCCTTGTCAGAGATGGAGTAGTAGCTCTTAGACAATATACTGATGGGAATCCTGAGTGTGGATTAATGTATGCCCTCATCAGCTGGGGCATCAATATGTTTGTCCCTAGTATTCAAATTAAAACCCTTCATTGATTATAGAGGTCTAAATGAGATAGGAACCAAAGATCGGTATGCTCCGATCAAGAATATTTTGAAAGCAGTTTGAGGATTGCTAATTGTTACAAAATAAATTCTTCGGGGAGCCTATCATTTCATGGTGATGAATGGAAAACATCCTTCTGAACTCTTCAACAGCGCCCTAAGTGATCAAGGGTATGTATGCCCAGACGTGGGACCCTTGCTAGCACTGCCACTAGATTCAAGCTAGCCTGGCTGATGTTTATGTTTATATTTATGGGATTTATAGAGCCCATAGCTGCCCAAGGGCTTCCCAGTACTGGACATCAGATAAAACACATAAGTTAGGGTGGATTAGTGGTGCTGCTGGAAGAGCCAGGTTTTAATCTTTTTTTCTGAAAGCTGATTCTGATTCCAGAAGTCTAAATTTCTGTGGAAGAGAATTCCACAGCTTCGGTGGGTGATACCCCGGTGGGTGATACACCGAAACTGGTCTTAGAATGCTTGTCTCCGTCCAGGGAGGACCTGGCCTGGCAGTTCGGGCTGGACTGTTCCCATGAGAAACAGGGTCAAGACTTATTTGCTTATAGCTGGGATCAAACTGGGATGGCATAGTGAACAAAACAATGATGGATTAAACCCAGATCTCTTGACTGGGAGTGAGTGGGGTGAAATGTTTCTGCACTCCATCCATCATCTTGTTGTATTTGCTGTGTTCGCCCTAAGTGGCCAAGGGTCTGCCTAGACGTGGGTCCCTTGCGCGCTGTGCCACGGCATTCAAGCTAGCCTGGATGATGAGGGGTGAAACACCAAAACTAGTCCCAGGACACTTGTTTTCTGTCCAGGGAGGACCTGGCCTGGCAGTTTGGATTGGACTGTTCCCATAAGGGACAGGGTCAAGACTGTTTTGAATATGGCTTGGTCCAAACTGGGGTGGCATAGTGAGCAAAAGAATGATGGATTAAACCCAGATCTTTTGACTGGAGGTGAGTGATTGAAATGTTTCAGGACTCCATCCATCATCTTGTTGAGTTTGCTCCTCAAGAGTTCTACGTGTAGAACTGGGCGGTATATTATCAAAGAACGACGTTAAAGTTATCGCCACTTTAGCGGCAGGAAACTGCCGCTAAAGTGGCGATAATAAGCTTGATAATATGCCCTTGAGAATTCCAATAGAAGCCCATGTTCTGGTGTTAACATGGGCTTCTATTGGAATTCTCTACGGCATATCATCAAACCCATTATCACCGTTTTAGCGGCAGTTTCCTGCCGTTAAAGCGGTGATAATTTTAACGCCTCTTCCGTGATAATATTCACCAATGTTTTTTGGCTCATCGTTGCACCCTCATATCTTTGGGGCTTTATGGACATCATCTTCTCTGATATCTTGAATAGTTTCAAAATGGTTTACCTAGACGAGATTTTAATGTTTTCGAAATTACTGTCTGATGACAAGAACTGTGGTGACTAAGCAGTAATCAATTAACTTGTAAACCTGAAAAGTGCCAGTTCAAGGCCCGAGTAGTAAAATACTTAGGATTTGTATTAACATATTAACACCTGAAGGATTAGCTATGGTTCCCAAGACGATTTCAGCCTTATTAGACTGATCATCTCCGACCTTCTTGAAGTAGATAGACTAAGTGCTTCTTTGGAACTGCTAATTTCTATCAAACATGTCCAAACTATATCACAGTGATGTTATATAGTGAGAATCCTTAAAAAAGAACAACTACAGAATGGATTTGATTGGTAACCTCGAGAGGCATTCAGAGCACTACATTTACCAGCCCCACCTCTCCTTTTTATCCTGATCCAAACAAGAAATCTTGGTACAGAGGAACAGCTTTGAATTTGCCTTGAGGGCAGAGTTGTTTCAGCAGAAATATATGACCATAAAGAAAAACCCATCTTCTATTATTCCTGCTATCTTTCCTCTGCAGAATGAAACTATTTTGTCCTGGAAATTGAGCTCTTTGATGAAGGAAGCATATAAAGAATGAGGATATTTATTACTGGTTGCCTGATAGTCTTTTGAAATCAGAACTGAAAATTTACAAGCATTAGGGTTAATCCAGTGTAGACAATACCTGACAGCATAAAGGCTCTCTGTTTCTTGAGTCCTTCACGTGTGTGCTCGGCATCTCAACCGCAATATATCCAATGCCCAGCACCCGCATGGGAGGACTGAAGAAACAGAGAGCCCTTCTGCTTGTGTAATCTGTCTCTGTCCACCACAGATTTAAACTGTTCTAGAAAGGTTACACATTGGTGAAGACAAGGACTTTTTTTTCAAGATTAAAGTTGTTGCCAAAATGTGAGCGTAGTTGACCAAGTATGATAAAATAAAAGCAATATTAGTGGTGTTAGCGCTTTTCTTTTAGGCAAATCCAGAGACTGTTAACCACTTCTCTTGATGTAGCAAGAGCTGTGTTAATCCCTAACAATGTTGGTGCTCTTCGACAGAGCCTGGTCAACAATCAGATACATTCAATAGTAAGTGAAGCCCATTAGGCTCCACAAGGAAGATAGAGAGTATTTAGTTCAAACAAGAACGTTTATTTAAAGTTAATGGTTTACAGAAGGCAAACGTCGTTTATTAGTAGTTAATAATCAAACATACATATGCATCAAATTATATGCAAATCAAGCTAAATCAGAATCCTATAATGAGAGGACAATCCAGAATGGGGTTGCTCCGAACGGAAAAAGGGACAGCACAGAAAACCAACTCTCTCTCTCTCTTTCTCTTTCTCTTTCTCTTTCAGGGAGCGCACTCTAGCATCTGTCTGGGCAAACAATCTAAGAAAAACTGTTCTCCAATACACAAAAAACTCTAGCATTTAGCATGCCTACAAACATTTCTCACAAAGGCTGGGCAATAATGATGAAGCAAAATGATACAATTACATTCTCCAAGATTCTCAAGGTTTCTCACTAACAAGCTTCTTTCTTTATTCTTCAAACTTACACTACCTGGGACAAGATAAGATACATGAAC
The DNA here is from genome assembly GCF_964261635.1 of Lissotriton helveticus. Classification (NCBI taxonomy): domain Eukaryota; kingdom Metazoa; phylum Chordata; class Amphibia; order Caudata; family Salamandridae; genus Lissotriton; species Lissotriton helveticus. Next base: position 1,781,476,934 of record NC_136065.1, read on the forward strand.
TAATGCACACACTGCAGGTGTCTTCTTGAATGTGCTATTAATAAAAAAGTTCCAGGATAAACCAAAGAAAAGGAAACATTATTTTCACATGGGAAAGAAGCAAAAAGAACATTGCTTTTGGCGGTACTAGAAATCCAGCATGCCTAGAAAAAAATGTTACGTCCCAAAACAAGATGGAAACCAACATTAGGAATTTTCAAATGTAGCCCTAATTAGATTTAGTCAATCTAAACATGAATAAACATAATTTCTCCCTCCAAATACCATTTGTATGTCTCTACGTATTACTGTCATATTAATGCATAACTATTCATATAAAAAGCTATATCAAATCCTTCCCTCAGTTTATTCTGGAAATCACCACAAATCACATTTTCACTAATTGATTCGTCCCATTACGCAGAAGTTGTTAATTTTTTTTACCTTTCCTCTTGACTTCTCCAGCCCTTTAAGCTCACAATACACTTTGTCTTGCATGTTGTCCAATATGAGCTCATCTCATTTAATCTGTCCTCCTCTTGTTGCTGACAACTGCTTTTCTCCCTTGTAATTTAACCCACCATTTACCAAAATCATTTTGATATCTCATAAAAAGAAAAGTACATATTACACAAATCAAAATAATTAGTATCAGGGTTAGTACAATCTTGAAGATTTCTTCTGCAAAACTACTAAACCATTGATCAATGTTTGAAATGTTTTCCCTATCATTTCCCAAGCACCAGTATCCTCTAAATCCTTCGCCTCTTTCATGTTATTTATGATCTTGTTACTTGCATCAGGCACTTAAGTGCAGTGTTGCTGCATGCTCCGCCCTCTTTTGATAATAGGATGTCTAAATCAAGCATGTTCTGCATTACCATGTCCTGTTGAAGAACTGATTTGAATACAAGAAAGGATTAAAGAAGTGATTACAATAATCTACCAATGAGTAATTGCAAATTCTTACATTTTCCACAAACGGATTACATGAATTAAATTACAGAGATTACATTCTCAGAGGAGTGTCCGTGGGCACAGCGCCATTCATTTGGCACTGCAATTGACGTATATATACAATTCAGGTTCCCCCAGGGTCAGAGGGGAACACACCCAGAGGCACCCAAAAACAGCCAATTAATTTTAATATTGTCAAGCCACAAACAACATTCAGGTATGCCACGCATCAATACTTTTTTCTAATTGAACTTCTACTGACCAACGTGTGAGCACCCAACACAAAGATGTCTTACGAAGAAATAACTAACATTACCACAAACCGTGCAGACACATTAGGATTTTCCAACGAAGAAACAAGTAGAATTTACTCACTCATTCAAGAAGTTGACCCTTCCACAACTAGCACTTTCTCTACTCTAAGTATGTTAAAACAGCTACTGTATACATCCAAACGTGTCATCAACCAGTGCTTGCACGCTGGAAGGCTAATAAGGTATCATAAAGACCAACGAATCCCAAGAGGATCACGGATCGCACTTAAACCTACACTCTGTAGGAACAACCCCAAATTTACCGAGCGTTGGTACGCTATATTAAATCGTTGCTCTCTGGACCTTATTCTTTTAATCGTGGAGGAACTTGCCAAAGTGATTGAAGATTTGAAAAAAGAAATCAAACAGTTACATCAAAATCTAGACAGCAATCTAACCAAAGATGAATTAGATTAAGCGCTTAACGACATTAACCTTCAACTAGACAAATATACGAAAGAAATTAGTGACAGGAAGATACGCAAATACAAGCGTGATACTATGGATTACAAACTGAGAGAGGTTTACAGTTGGGCGGAGGTTTACGCCCAACGAAGACAACGTACACCCTTTAACCAGTCATCAGACAATGGAAGTTCCGCATCATACAGCTCATCCCTATGAGGGGGTCCACAAACCGGTAGGTTTCAGAGACCCACACAAACATCTAGAACAACAGAGGCTTCGAAAACAACTGAAAAAGACACAACTGGGGGTCCTTTTTTAGAGAAGGGCCCACCAACAATCGTCGAACCAGGAGGAGCTGTAGACGCAAGAGAATTCACGACCTCCGTAGCACAGTCAACAAGGAGCAAAAGAACCTAGTGATAAACATCTCTACCACAACTATAACCAACACACAGTTAACCACATTACAACGTGGAATGTCCTTCATACCAACCTACCATTCTAATGAACTAGAAACTGAGATAAGTCTATACAAATTTATGAGAAGTTTGAGATTAAGACACTACTTTTCTAATGTCATCACACAAACGGACTTCAGTTCAGAAGACACATGTATGAGTTTGAAATCCAAAAGTAGTTTCAATGCACCAATAAGCCATAAAATCCTGGACTCTTATGAAACCATCACCACTAACGCCATTAGAGAACTTCATAAGAAACCAAACTCTTACCGCTGTAATTTCAACGCTAAACAAAAACAAGCCATCCGACAAATCATCAACAACAAAAATATAACCTGTTGCAAAGCAGATAAAGGTGGAGCGTTGGTAGTTATGGACACACAGTTTTACCAAGAAAGCGTAACTGCTCACATATCCAATCCAGACTTATACATGAAATTGGTTCAAGATCCAACTAAAGTGTTTTTGGACATATTGAAAAAAATTCTTGAAAAAGCACTTGCCATGGGAACCATCACAGGAAAAGACAAGAAATACTTAATCCAAACGAACCCAAAAAGTCTGAGTCTTCATATGCTTCCGAAGATTCATAAGGATTCCAACAGACCACCGGTCCGGCCAATAGTATCTACTAGAGGCTCCATCCACGAACCCACAGGAAAATATATTGACATGTATCTACAACCATTGGTGAAAGAAATGTCCACATATTTACGGGACACTACCGATTTTTTGAATAAACTTGACCAAACTTCAGTTGACCCCAATGCAAACATCATACTATGTACCATCGATGTGTGTGCGTTATACACATCCATTCCACACAACAGGGGCCTAGAGGCAATTGAATCATTCCTTCTGCAACATCCAATCAAAGAGGAACTAAAAGTATTACTACTTGAACTTATACAATACACTTTGTACCATAGCTATTTTCTATACGACGGAGTGTATTACCAACAATTGGTTGGTATATCAATGGGAAATTGTGCAGGCTCCAGCTATGCTAATCTTTTCATGCACAGACTGGAACTTGATCACATTTTGAACAATCCAAGATGGTCCAACAATATAAAATAAAATTGGAGATATATAGACGACATTTTTCTCATATGGGATGGAACCATGGATGAAATTTCAGAGTTCATTATGTACATTAATGACATTGATGATCACATCAAATTCACACACTCAATAAGCTTTCAGAATACACCTTTCCTGGATGTATTACTCAAATATCATGAAAATAAACTGCAAACTGACCTGTACATTAAAACTACTGATAGGAACAACACTCTCCACTTTGACAGTTGCCATCCGTTTTCTGTAAAAAAAACATCTACCATATTCACAACTTCTCAGGGTCAAAAGAATCTGTTCTCAATCAGAAACATACACCAACAACGAACAAATGATTCTATCAAAGTTTAAAGACAGAAAATACTCAAGTCAAATTTTAGATTCAGCAAGACAACGAGTGGGCAACCTTAGACGTCAAGACCTTTTGTCCATCCAGACGAGACAGAAATCCACCAACAGACCAGTTTTTGTTTCAAAATTTTCAACCAAAAGTTCACAAATCAAGAAAATCATCTTGAGAAATTGGCAGATGATACAAACTGAACCTGATTTTAATGGAATCTTTAATCATGTTCCACTTTTTGCTTTCCAGAGATCAAAAACATCAAAGACTTACTGGAAAGTACACCAACAACATCCAATACCACATTCACGGGCACTAGACCTTGTCATGATTGCAGTCATTGTCACAACATTATCCCAGGAAACACATTGAATCATCCAACTTCAGGTAAAACAATGAAACTATTTACTAATGCTACCTGTGACTCAAAAAACTTGGTATATCTCTTAAAATGTCCCTGTGGATTATCCTACATAGGGAAGACTGAAAGAAAAATAAAGACTCGTCTAACTGAACATAAGAGTACTATCAGAAATAAGATCATGAAAGCTCCATTTGCTGCACACTTCGTCAACAACAAACACAACATCAGCCAAATTAGATTTTTGGCATTGAAGGTTGTCCCTTTCAAACAGGGTGTAGACAACAGGAAGCGATTACTACAGCGCGAATTGATTTGGATAAAAAGACTTGATACTTGTCAGCCTAAAGGTCTCAATGACAGGATTGAATACAGTTGCTTTCTTTAAAGTCATACCAATTGTGAAATTACATGAGGAATGATCTGTTACGTTTTACGTTTCATTTTTTGCTTCACCATGGCACTTTATTTTATTACTCTATCATTTTGTTATAGTTGAATTCAATATTTTAACCTCAGCATTTCACATAATCTCAATTCTGACTTATTTTCATATATTGTTATGTACCTGGTTATATGTGCACTGTGTAACATCATACATTCTTATTGTGAAATTAATTCACAGGGAATATTTGACACCTTTTTTATATACTCTTTATTTTACTATAGGTTTCACACATTCATTTCGTGGTGTTCGTAGGTTTTCACTTTTTTAGCTACCGTCCAATCACGTTATTAATCATCTCCAAGATGGCTGCGTATCATTTGTTCTTTTTTTTGAGTTGTTTTCCACATATACGGCCCAAGGTCTGTATTTGATTTTTATCACAATTCCGTCACCTCTTTAAGATGACCGCCATACTTAAGTCCATCGTTGCTTTCTTTTACTAGCACACAGGATCCCTTATCCGGAGTTCCGCGTTACCGATCAACGTGAATGAGGATATTTCGACACACCGTCCTAGTTAATCATGCGGTAAGAGTCTTATTACCCGACTTACTCCTTTACTATAAGCGGATTATCAATCGAAACTAACAACAATCACATGTCGATTGAACCCGCAATTTCTCAAACTGCACCTTAACGAGCACTCATTTTATTATCCTCGGAATCACCAACTGTTCATCGTGTTCTGTCACACCTCCAGTTTTATTTTTATCTCACATTTCAAACCTATCATGTGTCTTTACAGTATTGCCTGCATTTAAGCAATCACGCACCATTGGGTTCTGTTCCCTTCACAATCCATTGCTTTTTTGTACCCGAGTTACCACGAACAGACTCCACTTATTCTCGTTTTCGTTTTCGTTTTATTTCACTAGCATGTTCACCCCACACTTGAGCTGTTTGTAGGAGGAGTCAACTGCCCCCATAAGTAAAACTTAGAATTTTTGAATTTCAGATGACCAATGAATCCCCTGAAGAAGGGCTGGGTCCCGAAATGCATAGGGACATTAACGTCGCAATTTGAGAGGATATCAAATGAAGAAGCGAATGTTATGTATTGTTGATGCTTGTTGGAAATAATTAATAACGTTGAAGAACTGATTTGAATACAAGAAAGGATTAAAGAAGTGATTACAATAATCTACCAATGAGTAATTGCAAATTCTTACATTTTCCACAAACGGATTACATGAATTAAATTACAGAGATTAAATTCTCAGAGAAGTGTCCGTGGGCACAGCGCCATTCGTTTGGCACTGCAATGGACGTGTATAAAAGAAGCAAAAAGAACATTGCTTTTGGCGGTACTAGAAATCCAGCGTGCATAGAAAAAAATGTTACGTCCCAAAACAAGATGGAAAACAACATTAGGAATTTTAAAATGTAGCCCTAATTAGATTTAGTCAATTTAAACATGAATAAACATAATTTCTCCCTCCAAATACCATTTGTATGTCTACGTGTTACTGTCATATTAATGCAAAACAATTCATATAAAAAGCTATATCAAATCCTTCCCTCAGTTTATTCTGGAAATCACCACAAATCACATTTTCACTAATTGATTTGTCCCTTACGCAGAAGTTGTTAATTTTTTTTACCTTTCCTCTTGACTTCTCTAGCCCTTTAAGCTCACAATACACTTTGACTTGCATGTTGTCCAATATGAGCTCATCTCATTTCATCGGTCCTCCTCTTGTTGCTGACAACTGCTTTTCTCCCTTGCAATTTAACCCACCATTTACCAACATCATTTTGATATCTCTTATAAAAAGAAAAGTACATATTACACAAATCAAAATAATTAGTATCAGGGTTAGTACAATCTTGAGGATTTCTTCTGCAAAACTACTAAACCATTGATCAATGTTTGAAATGTTTTCACTATCATTTCCCAAGCACCAGTATCCTCTAAATCCTTCGCCTCTTTCATGTTATTTATGATCTTGTTACTTGCATCAGGCACTTAAGTGCAGTGTTGCTGCATGCTGCAGGCTCCGCCCTCTTTTGATAATAGGATGTCTAAATCAAGCATGTTCTGCATTACCATGTCCATAAGCTCTGTATTTACTGTGGTAAAGTCCCAGCTCGGTTAGAAGCCACATGATCTACCAAAGTAGACAGCTTTCCAATCTTCACATTATTTAAAACGACACCTACTGAAGGTGTCATGGAACCAAATAAATCTCCTACCACTTTTAAATAATACGTTTAGTTTTTGCAGGAGCTTTTAACTGCCCTTGTCTAAAATATTTACATAATATACCTTAGGAAACACTAAACCTAAATAGCAACACCCTAACCAGTTTGGTGGAAGCCAAAAATAAGCACTGCTTCTGCAAGCACAGTTAACTCCTCTGACAATAGGTTCCTCCCCTGGAAGAACGTAATCACCCGTAGTTATGAACTCTTGCACATAATCACTCCAACCAACCCTCTCTGTTCTTTGAACCTGACCTTTCTCTCTTACCACACATAAATGTAGCTGCCCTTACAAATCCAAGCTAAGTTTAGAATGTCTTCCTATTTCTATAACTGCTTCTACTTCCTTTTCTCAAATACATCCTTCTTCTTTCTTTACTCCTCTTTTGACCTTTGATTTTCATTAATTTAATTCTGCTCTAAAATCTTTCTGTAATTGACATGAAGCCTTAAAAGTTAATGGAGTTAGTTTAATTACTTTGTGTGATAGACCTCGCATAATGGTGTATTCGGGCCAAAGAGTTCACCCCTACTTTCGGATTTAATAACTACTATTAATATGACTATGGCTAATGCCACTGCTACTAATACAATTTTGCAACCTTTCTGTGAGGTTAATATCAGGGGTTCTCTCTAGTTAGATTAAAAAGAAAAAGAAAATATAAAGAATCTACTTTTTGACAATACTGTGCAAATCAGCAAATCTTTTAGGGCCTTATTCACAAAGGGCCACCGCACTTGTGGTGGAGGGCCCATAGTCATAGGAAAGTCTCATTGCAGAGATTCTGCCCAGAGTGCGGAGACTCCCCCATGGCTACAGGGCTTCCCCCATGAGTGCACAGGCCCTTAGTGAATCAGGTAATTTGTTTTCTCACTGTAAATTGGTTAACTCATGTTAGACTCTAGAATTAAGGAACTGTCTGCGCCAAACTTATCCTAAAATCTGACTCATGAAGCACGACAATAGCTCGGGCTGGGAGCAGTGTGGTACAGATATGGACTTTGGTGCTCCCCGACTGGACCCGTCACTTCTGTTATATCAGTCCCAGACTTCCTCTTTCACTGTACATCTTAAGTCTTGAGATAAGTCTTCTTTGGTTAGGACTTGGAACAACCCAAGTGTTGTTAATAGTGCCTTCAACTTAAAGTGTGCATTTTCATTGTGTGTCTGAAGTTCCACTCTGTCCAGTGTGCAATAAATCACACATTTCAATTTGCAGAGTAAATCCCTGTCCTACAGGTTGACTGGATTTGAGCCAAAATTTACAAAGGGATGGTCCTTTTTTGGTACATCTTCTAATGGATCATCAAAATCAAAATAAAAAAGTTTTATATAATACATTCGAAGTTTCTCTCATGGTAGTAAGGTGAATGATAAACATAAACATTCTTGTAAGAATAACAGACAAGAGTTGTCATTGCAAAGCTATATATAAGGAATCAATAGGCAGCTTACATAGAACATGCCCTAAGTAAATTCAGTTGCAAAAACAACAAATGATGGACGGAATGTTGCACAATGGCAAAACAGTCACCCCTAGTCACAGATCTGGGTTTAATCCATCGTTATTTTGCTCACCACACTACCCCAGTACAGACATGGCCATATGCAAATCAGTCTTGACACTGTGCCTCATGGGAACAGTCCAGCACGAAATGCCAAGCCATGTGTTCCCTGGGCCGGATAAAGCATACTAGGACCGGTTTCTGGCTATCAGCCGTCATCAGCCAGGATAGCTTGATTCCAGTGGCATGGAGAGCACGGAACTCACGTCTGAGCATACCCGTCCCATACGGGGTAACAAATGCAAAAACAGCAATTGATGGACGCAATGTTGCACAATGGCAAAACATTCACCCCCAGTCACAGATCTGGGTTTAATCCATCGTTATTTTGCTCACCACACCACCCCAGTTTAGACATGGCCATATGCAAATCAGTCTTGACCCTGTGCCTCATGGGAACAGTCCAGCCTGAACTGCCAAGCCATGTCTTCCCTGGACCGGAATAAAGCATCCTAGGACCGGTTTCTGGCTATCAGCCGTCATCAGCCAGGATAGCTTGATTCCAGTGGCATGGAGAGCACAGGACTCATGTCTGAGCATACCAGTCCCACTCGGGGTGACAAATGCAAAAACAACAATTGATGGACGCAATGTTGCACAATGGCAAAACATTCACCCCCAGTCACAGATCTGGGTTTAATCCATCGTTATTTTGATCACCACACCACCCCAGTTCAGACATGGCCATATGCAAATCAGTCTTGACCCTGTGCCTCATGGGAACAGTCCAGCCCGAACTGCCAAACCATGTCTTCCCTGTAAATCCAGTAGCAAAGCATACAAATCATAAGTATAGAGAAACTAAGTGAGATTCAGCATATATTTGCCTTCTAAACATGAGGGAAAGGGTCTCCTGAACATAGAAATCTACACAACCTTTTATAGGACTTTAAACAAAGGCATTCAAACATTTGTGCACATGATTCTCAGTATATGCATCAATAGGAAACAAGTAAAAGGAAACATTTCACTATAGAATACATTAGAAGGAACATTTCACTATAGAATACGTTGGATGACACCTACCTCTTCAAACTCAGTTAGTTCATGCGTCATAGTTGTGATGTTAGTAATATAGTTATGAACTGCTTATCTATACGTGGGATATAGGCACAACATTCCCAAGCATGATAGCCTCTGCAAACTCCGCCTTCCTTCGCAAGGAGTAAATCCAGCTCAGGGCGATTTTGCATAATCATAATTCTCATTGCTTATCAAAATGTTAACCCTTCTTACCCCATGGCAAAGATAATTGTGGTCCAGGCACTTATCCTCTCCCTCTGGACTACTGCTACTCCCTGTATATGGGAGTCACCAATGCCACAGTCAAAAAACTACAGGTGGTGCAAAACTATGCAGCATGTTTACTATTTAATCTACCAAGACATCAATCTGGGCATCAACCTTGGAACACCCTTTCCCTCTCTCTTTGAGTTCTTGATAAGGAGCTTCCCCTCCGCACTGACAGTGTTGGAAGGCCTACGGGTAGCTATGCGCTATATAAGTGTCTGAAATAGAATAGAATTGCAAGCAATTCTTTATTTATTGCTATTAAAGCTACATTTACTCCCCCTTATGTATTGCTCAGGGTGAAAATCTAACTCATTAGTATTATACATCCTGGGGAAAACTAAGGCTGCATAACAACTACCTGTCCAGCTATATGGTGGCTGGAAATAAGCCGACTTACTGCATGCATAGTAGATCTCTTTTAGACTTGCGTCTAGGTATGAAAAGGTTTTCCCTTTAACTAAATAGTTGTGCTTGCATTTGCTCCATCCTGGTTTCTCAAAAGTCTTGTTTCTCTCTGGCTGCCACATCTTAGCTAATACAAGCAGACATATGATAAGAAATAAGACTGTCAGCATAGTTACTATTCCATGAAATACAATGGGAGAAAGCATGTTATAATGCTAAATGGAAACAGGGTAAATATATACCTATATTTTACCCTCCCTTGCTAGTAGGTTATTTTATAACTAAAGAAGGTTTCTTAGGCTTGCATAGGCGACCCCATACCTCAGAGATTAGCAGGAGTGAATCATATTGAGTTCATCACAAGCTCTCAGCATACAAATGTTCTCCAAGTTCTCAATCATGCCTACACAGTGTATTATTAAAGGCGCCAGTATCTGAGCTGTTGTGACTGTTTGGGAGGTACTGGATTTAGATGCGGGACAGTGGACATTTGGACTACATGACGGATATGAGGTTGTTCGCGTTCATTTTCATTTCACATTTACCAGCTTTTTCAGATGTAGTTGGCCAGTTTCAGCGCATGTGCAGAGCCAGTTGTGTCCCCTGTTCTGCAGTGTCGGGTTTGCGCATTGTGCCACATTGTTGTCAATGTGGATGTGCTTTTATTGCTGTGTGTGCCATGGGGATCAGGGAAATGATCCAGGGTCATTGTGGGTGTGCAGTGTGCTACACATTGTTGTGCATGTGTGCCATTGTGCCCATCTCCCCGTCCCCCCAGTCCCTGGTCGTTACTCACACTGTTGTTGTTGTGTCAGGTCCTCCCAAGCTGTGTCCGGACTCCCGACGCCTTGCACCATCTCCACACTGATGACTGTGGCCTCCATTTCCTCCAGCTCCCACTGTGGCGCAGGACTCCCACCTCAGATCGTCGTTGCTGCCTTCCTGGTGGCAGCGGCTTTGTGCCTGGTTTAGGTCTTCACATCATGCCAGCGCCTCTTGGCCTCCTCCATTGGTCTCCTCGACACTCCAACTGCATTCACAGTAGTCTAATTGTGGGTCAGTTGATGGTGGTCTGTGGGGCTTGTGGGGTTCACGTTGGCCTCTGCCCTCGGTCAGGGTGCATCCATGTTGCTATGCACTTTGGATTGTTTCTGGTGTGTTGTTTTTGTAGCTTTTATGGTGCATTTTCCCAACAGATGTGTGGGATTTGCAGGCCTGCCTCTGGTTTTCTTGGCTTTTTGTATCGCGGTTGGCCTCATCGCAACTTTTTTGGCATTTGTGTTTCGCATTTGTGCGGCCTGGCATTGATTTTAACGCAGTCATTTGACGCGTTATCTGGAGACTATCTCATGGTACCGCTGTGTTGTGAATACTTAGTTAACACAGAGTAATTTTCCCGCGATAGACTTCGATGTTGAGTGTTGCGTTAAGTTACTTTTGTGATGGTTATCACACGTTCTTGAGAATATCCCCCATCCTCTGTTATTTGCACAAGCGGAGCTGCAGGCACTGATATAACTCTTATGGCCCTCCCCATCAACACGTCATGTGTGGACAGTCTTATCTTTCGATTGGGAATGTTTCGAAGGCTTAACAGAACAAGGGGAAGAGCATCCAGCTTCAAAGAGGTAGAAGCATACATCTTGAGCATCTTTTATTTCCGAGTGCTGTTGATTTGGTCTGCTAAGCTTCAAGCTTGTGGCCTGTAACTACAGTTGAATCCCTGGTCAATCTTTACAGCTAAACATAACCATTTCATGACCAAATTTTGTAAACAAGTCCCACAATCTGACTTGAGATAAACCGGTAATCACAAAGGAGGGATCAATTCCCTCAATAATAGTTTGGCCACAGTGAAACTGTCACACCTTCTGGTTGGGTATGCTTCAACCAAGTGGGGAAACAAACACACTATCACTAGAATATAACAAAGTCATTTGCAGATGGGTATTTCAATAAAGTCCAACTGCATGCCATTAAAGGAACGGTTGAACTTCCCTCTGTAACTCATGGTAACAACTCTTTTTAATGCATGTAACTGCTGGCAAGTAATGCACCTTTGACACAAATTCTCAGCAATGACACAGAAATGGGGATAAACCAGTAATTTCAGAAGGTGTGAACCATGGGATCTCCTTCTACGTGGATAAACCCATGGAAATGCCTGGCAATAAGGGAAAGCATAACATCAGGTGAAACAGGTCTTCCATCCCTTGAAACCTTAATCTCAATCTAATTCTTTATACATCCAGCCCTTTCTCACCTTTCCTTTCTCGGTTACTGGCATTTCATTCTGCAACCCTCTCAACTTTTCATATGAATTCACAGTGCTCAGTAACATGTTTAAAACAGTGTCATTGTCAGTTTCACATTGTTCATTCTGATTAAATGTATAGGACTCAGAGCGCACTACCTTGCCATTTGAACTGCGCAACAGCTGCCTGATGTAGCAAAATCACATCCGCTCTTGTGTATTGCACATTTCACGACTGATATTTCTCTAGGCAGCTGTAACATCTCTAACAAATCCATAGGATATATTTCATTCCTGATTAGAGAAAACGAGGAGGTTAGGAAAGCCCGCTGTGACCACACCTGCCCAAAGTCGTGGAGCACACCAAAGCCATATTGCCTGTCAGTGTATATTTCAACACTCAAATCATTGGAAACGCAGCATGATCTGGTCAATGTACTGAGTTGATCCAGCTGTGCGGATATTACATTGCACAAATAGGAGCCCTCCACACCACCATCTTTAGTGCAATAAGCATATACCACTCTCAAAACTTTGCATCTGTTCTTTAAACAAAAGCGTCCACAAAGTAATCGGGCTCTTCCAGGGGGACAACTCGACTGTCAGGTCTTGGCTCATTGCAAAACTCGGTAACATCAACAGAATAGTTGCCGGCATCATCTTTGTCTGAATCAATCTCTGGGAGGGGCAAAAGAGTAGCAGAATTTTAAACACTTTGAGCATATTGTCTAGGAAATGGCAGTGAGAGGCGTTAGCCTCCTTGGCTTAACGCCTCTCTTCACCAATCTGGAAGCACCAGGCTGCACCATATTACCAAGGATATGGTGCAGCCTGGCGTTTCCCCCTGCGATGGTGCTAAGTCTTTCGACTTAACGCCAACCCAGACACCCTTGCACCAGAGTGCAAGGGTGTCTGTGAGCAGGGAGGTTTGCCTATGTACAGAAAGGTGTCCGTTCCTGTACATAAACAAACCTAAAATGCAATTTTGTAACTTACATGTGTGCTGCTTCATGCAGCACACATGTAAGTTACAAATTGGCATTTTCCTTTTTGATGTGTGCTGCACAAGGCAGTACACATGGAAAAAGCAAATACGAGGAGAAATTAAGCATTTCTCCTCCTTTCACCACCTTAAGACCAGGATTTTTCTTGTCTTAAGTTCCGCACTGCCACCTATTATCGCCTCTCTTGATAATAAGTGGCCGCATCGAAGTGAATGGGTGTTGCGGTGGAACGCCCACCACAACACCCACTGCACACCCCTTTCACGCTAATTTTAGCGTGAAAGGGGCCCTATTACCGAGGCAGCGTTAAGCCACTTAACGTGGCTTTTAGCCACGTTATGTGGTTTAACACTGCCTTGGTAATGGAGTGCTGACCCTATCGCCACCACAACATCCCAAAAAGTGACGATGTGGTGGCGATAGGGGCTTGATAATATGCCCCTGCAGCTCCTTAGAGAAACATTTTCTGCTGCCAAAATCACCTGTTTATATTTAGTAAGCCAGCTGTTTGGCATGTGCTGAGTTCAAGTGCAGGTCAGTAAAATCTCACCTGAATGTAGGACCATCACAGTGAGTAGCCATTACTATGCTCTCATACTGCTGTATGCTCATATCCAGAGCAGCTGGGCTTTAAGGCACCCAGGAAAATGTTGCAGCCACTGGTTGGGGTGTGACAGAGAAATAAGCCAGTGGCCGTTTTGCTTCGCTGTGGGTCTGAGTCAGCACTGCTAATGCCCATTGTTCTCTTTCATGACAACAAAGGATAACATCCTTGTCATAATCAGGCATGTCTAGTACTAGTGCTCTGCACAGTTTTTCCCTGTGCTCTAGAAAGGTACTCATGCATTATTTGTCCCAGGGTAGCCGATCATTAACATTATTGTGTTTAAGTATATGTAGAGGCTTATCCACTAGGAAAAAGTTGGGAATTCACTGACGACAGTAGCCCATCATCTTACTTTTCTCTGTGTCATGGGGGGATTTATACTTACGATTGTGTAGCTACAGTCTTGGGATACTCTTCTAGCTCCCTTCTCATTATAGTGTTCTAGGTAGAAAACATCCCTCTGGGAGTACTAAAGCTTTCTATGGAACACCTTGTGTCCATTCCCTGCAAAGCGATTCAACAAAGTCTTTGTGAATTGCTTGCAAGATTCTCGAGCTATTGACGCCACCAATAGATCGTCAATGTACTTGACCAGAACTGAGATGAAAGGCAGCAGTAGGGTCCCTATATTTGTATTCAGTATCTGATCAAACATCAAGGGTCTCTGTCTATACCCTTGTGGGACTTGACACCATATAAGGATCTTCTCTAAAAATCAGAAAGTAAAAATAAATTGGCTATCCTCATGTAAAAGAATAGAAGAGAATGATTGACACAAATCAGTGACTGGGAACTACCCAGTTTGTCACGGAATCCGGAAGAGTATAGTTGAAGGATTTGGTAAGACAGGACTACAATTTATTTCACCTTTTGAGAAGCCTGAACTGTCATTCATTTCTCTTTTGGTTTCTGTAAACCCATCACTAGAGTTGCACTGACTTGCTAAACTTCCTTGAAGATGCCCTGTTCTAACATGGATCAGATATCAAGTGTAGTTTCTGCCACCACCCCAGGTGTGAAGATATATTGAGGCCTGCATGGAAAATCAAATCTGCATTTAGTCTCATTGTGATTCTTACTGTGTCTACATTTTTATTCAGTCCAATGTGTTTGCTTGGAAATTCCCAGACTTCCTCTTTCACCGTACATCTTAAGTCTTTGGGTATGTCTTCTTTGGTTAGGTCTTGGAACAACCCAACTGTGGTTATTCGTGACTTGAACTTAAAGTGTACATTTTTATTGTGTGTCTGAAGTTCCACACTGTCCGGTGTGCAATAAATCACATAATTCAATTTGCAGAGTAAATCCCTGCCCTATAGGTTGACTGAACTTGAGTCATATATTACGAATTGATGGGCCTTTTTTGATGGAACCTAATTTCACAGGTTCCTTAGTTGAAACTAGACTTGCACTTTGTCTTTTGGAGATGCCTACAATTTGGACTTGTTTTCCAGAGGGGTAGGTTAGGGACCTCTATTGTTCTCACAGTATAGCAGGTAAGTCCAGTATTGATTAGAAATTATACAGGCCTTTGCCTTGCAGAACAAAATTTTCGTCTTGTTCCAGCTAACCACCACCTTGAAAACCAACTGCTTGCTTTCCTGTAAAGACACCCGGATTAGGATTAGATCCTAAATATGCCACATAGGGAACATTCTGGCATCCCTGTTGTGCCAAATTAGGCTATGCCAATATGAATTTCTTCTTACTCTACTATTTTGCTTCCATATTGTCACTGCTATAATTAACATGTCTAGGGTCTCTTACAAGCACTTTGCTCACCTTAACTTTAAAAAAGCAATAGAGGCTGTGTTCAGATTTTCAAGAAAAATTGGGAAAAAAAACAATTTGCAAGATGCTGCAGTCGTACAGGAGTAAGAGCATCCCCACTGTGACATATTGGGCATCCGTATGGGGACCGGCAGGAAACTTGATTTTGCAAAAACAAGAAAATGATTTCCTGTGTAGGCTCTTGGCAGTCCCTCATTCTGTACCACCCTATATAACCCAGAGAGAACTCAATATAACTGTTCCAATGACCAATGTGCCTTAGTAGGGTGTCACAACATTTGGAGCAAGGCTGGTACTAAATTTGCAAAGGATTTAATTAATGATTGCCTTGCACCATGGCACTATGGCACAATGGCAAGATTAACAGACTATTTAAGGAAACTGATGAAAATGCTTCTATTGAATGGTCCGTTAGCGTCTTACAATACAGTAAAAAAGAGCTCAAACAGATTTTTACCAACAATCATGATTTAGGGAGAGAGAGCAAAGAGATGGAAAAACAAACAATATCTCAATATCTGGAAGGCCTAATATTCCAAGGTTTGCCTACTTACCTTATAAAGGGCACTGTTGTACAGAAGAGATTTTACCTTATAAGATTATGAATGGGCATTTTACATGAACTTGTTGCATTCCCAAAAACAAATTGTGACTCCAAAACTTGCCAAAGTGCCCGTGTGATGGGAAATCTACCCTATCTACAATGCATTTTATCCTCTTCTGTAAGTTTTACTGTGATATTAAAAAACGTTTTATATGATCACTGTTTTTACCAGAGGTTCAGCTACCTCTATCTGCGGGACAATCATTTTCAAATGAGCAATTACCTGGTTATAGTTGTTCATGTCCCTAGGGGAAGGCGCATTTGTCAGGGCTTCTCTTTGCAGCTCCATCGTCGGGCCAACCTATGACCACTTTGCATTCTGCCCCCAAATCCTTGGGGATCACACTTTCAAAAAACATAATCAAGTCTGCCCATGGAAGTTTCTCGATTTCACAATCCTTTCCATCTCAGTGTACCAATTGCCAGGAGTCTCGCTCAACTTTGAAAACTGATTTGCGAATGAAAACAGATCGGAGCTACTCCAGGTCACATGAACATATGCACCTCCATACACCACTGTCAACAGGAACTCTCCAGCTTCTGAGTCACTCGCACTAGCTCTCTTTTCCATTCCTCCCATGTCCCCTTCTAAGCCAACCAGACAACAGAGCTGTCTGGTTTGCTATAGACATCTTGGGGACATTCAGAAAGCTTCCCTGGGAGGCTTTATGGTTCGTAACTCATATTGTCTGGCTTTCTATTTTTTTACACTGTCCTGTTTTAGTTCGTACTTCCCACTGAGCAAAGCCTTATCACACTACCTCTCCTTGTATTCTTCCACTTGTGCTCCTTTTTGTAAACAGGCCTGTAAATCTTGTCTTATCTTGTCACATTTGCTGTGCATGCAAACACAGAGGTCCGAAGTCAGGCTCAGTCTTCCAATGGGGGCTTGCTTTTCTTTCTTTGACTTCAAAGTGAGAGGATGTATGTGATAATCTTGCTGGATACAGGGTGTAGGAAAGGGTTTTTCTCTAGCACACAACAACATTTAAGTATATCAGGAAAATACAAATAAAGTAGGAAATATAATAGCAGAATTAGGAAAACACAAATTAAGAAAGTTTTTTTATTCTGAAGTGTGTTGGAAACAAATACTTTATAATGATCAAAACAAATCAATATACCAGGTGATGTCATTTCCACACACACTTTATCATTTGTGCCCTGCATAGTTTTATTAGTACAATTGTATGTCTGTGCAAATATAATGGTAATTTCAATTTAAAACGTGTTGTCTGAAATGGCATGCATAATCCAGTTTATTTCACTCCACTCTACTCTGCACCACTTCACTTTACACCACACCACTCTGAGTCACTGCACTCTACTTTACTCTGTACCACTCCACTCTACTCCACTCTACACCTCTCTACTCTGTACCACTCTATGCCAATGCACTCTACACCACTCTACTCTACACTAATGCATTCTTCGGCACTGCCCTCTATACCACTCCAGTCTAGGCCACTCCACTCTACTCTGCACAACTCACTGTACACCACTCCACTCTCTGCCACTCTGCAACTCTGCACTGTATTGCAACACACTCTATGCCAATGCACTCTACTCTGTACAACTCAACTCTATGCCCCTGCACTCTATGCCTATTCACAGTACGCCACTCTAATCTACTCTGCACCACTGCACTCTATGACACTGCACTCTACACCACTTTACTCTATGCCATTACACACTACTCTACACCACTGCACTCTACCCTTTACCATTCCACTCTATAATGCTTCACTCTACTCTGAAACAATCTATATCACTGCACTCTAAGCCGATCTACTCCACTCTGTACCATTGCACTCTATGCAACTCTACCCTAAATAACTATGCTCTACGCTGCTGAACTCTATGCCAATGCACTCTACACAACTGCACTCTACATCACTGCACTCTACACCACTACACTCTACTCTACACCACTGCTCTCTTCACCACTGCTCTCTACACGACTCTACCCTACGCCACTGCATCCTGCGCCAATGTACTCTACGCAACTGCACTCTACTTCACTATACCATGCATCACTCAACACTACACCACTGCACTCTGCAACATTCCTCTCTACACCACTGCACTCTATGCCACCGCACTGTATGACACTATACTCTACTCTGCACCACTCTATGCCATTCTACTCTGCACCTTCTACACCACTGCACTCTGTGCCACTCTACTCTACTCTGCACCATTGAATTCTACATCACTTTACTATAAACCCCTCTACTCTGCATAAGTCCACTCTGCACCACTGCACTGTATACCACTACACTCTACTATGCAACACTCTTATCTGCTCCACTGCATTCTATGCCGCTAAATTCTATGCTATTGAACTCTATGCCACTACACTCTGCACCACTCTACGCCTATGCACTCTACATGAGTCCACTCTAATCTACACCTATCCACTATATGCCACTCCACTTTATGCCACTCCAATACACAACACTCTATGTCACTCCATCGCAGGATGTCTAGAGTCACAAAAGGCTAGTGTGAAGTTCGTGCTGGGCAGCTCCTTAGAAGTGCAAGTGTGGTAGGTGACAACTCCGCCCCTCCTACCAGGCCAGGATGACCCATTCTACCAATATGCAGTCCTCCCTTTGTCATACTCACTGGGAAGAATACACAAAGGCCACCAGCCAACTGCACCTGGTCATGTTCCCACG
This sequence comes from Lissotriton helveticus, assembly GCF_964261635.1. Classification (NCBI taxonomy): domain Eukaryota; kingdom Metazoa; phylum Chordata; class Amphibia; order Caudata; family Salamandridae; genus Lissotriton; species Lissotriton helveticus. The sequence continues at coordinate 1,781,495,692 of NC_136065.1, forward strand.
ATATGGGCTGCAGGCACCAAATGGTAAAAAAAATGCCAACTTGCTGAAGTGGGATTTTCAGAAGAGTGACTTAAAATACGATTTAGCAAAAAAGAAGATTTAAATTAAACTTCTTTAGAGACTAAACATGACATTTATACCTGTTCTCAAATCAAAGGTATCACTCACTAAATGTTATTCTATGGGAGAGGTAGATCTTACAGTAGTGAAAACATGAATTTAAGATTTGTATTTCATTATCAGGACAACTATTTAAATACAATACACCCTGTCTTATGAGCTGTTTAGGGCCTGTCCGAGGGATGACATATGATTTAAAAAGGAAGGTTTTGATGTGGCAAAAAGTTTACTTTGCCATGTCAGAATGACTGTTTAAAACAGCACACAGGCTGCAAAGGCAAGTCGGGGCATGTTTTAAAAGGCCACTCAAGTGGATGGCACAATATGTGCCACAGGCCCACTAGCATTTCAATTGCAGGCTCTATGTACATGTAGTACTACAGTAATAAGGACTTACAAGTACGTTAACTGTGCCAATTGGGTATAAGCTAATTTTACCATGTTCAAAGGAGATAGTACATGCACTTTAGCACAGGTTGGCAGTGGTAAAGTGCACAGAGTCCTAAAGAAAACAGAAACAACACCATAGGGGTGAATGCAAAAAGTTTGGGGGTGATCCTGCAGCGATGGCCAAGTTGGAGGGTGGGTACAGAGTTTGGTGAAGGGAAGGATACTCTATGGTGTTGTGATGTGTTTTGTAAAGAGGTGAGTCTAAAGCCTTTTCCTGAATTGAACAAGGGCTGTGAGGCCCTGATGGATACAGAGATTCTGTTTCATATCAGCAATATTTTGATAGCCAAATATTTACAATCCGTCAGTCAGTTAGAGTGGTAGAGCAATATTTGTTTTCTTTCCCTGTCTCAGAGAACAGAAGGCATTGCACAATCCCAATGACAAGGCCCTGTTTGCAACATAAATTCTATCTGATCAAACCTGACCTCCAACAGCCATTATCAGCCCAATAATTAGTCCAATTAGATTGACGACATAAGGAACACGTGCAGTGTCAGCAGGTACTCGGGGCTGAAGGTGGTGTTTTATCTGTGTATGTTTTAGTATGAGGCACTTTGGGTTTTCCCAACCTCTCCCGACCAGGCAGAGAGAGAGACATTCTCCTGAAATATCAAGTGCATGATTCAGCATGCAAGTGTCACAACATCTGCCCTACAAACAATACAAGGACATGTAATGCAATGCATTTACTCTCCACAGGAAACCATGTTTCATATGCATAGCAAGTCGTATCACTTGTACACAATTTTCAAATGTATACTTGTGAGCCCTTTCTCATCAAAAAGGGTGAGGGTCTCTCCCAGGGACACTCTCTCAGACACAATGCAATGGTTTGTTGGCAAATGGTTGCCATTTGCAAAATGCTTCGTGTTGGAAGGGGCGATCTCAGAGGGCCAGGTGATGCTCACCCGACCCACCTCTCCCACAAGTAATGCCGAGTCTTAACTTGAGGTCCTCGCCGGGAAGGACGTCAGGTCTAGGATCGTACACACTGAGCTTACACCACACTTACGAACGGACACCACACCGTAGGTTTTCAGTAATACGTTTTTTATGAACAGTAAAAAGGAATCAGCACTCTTATTTACAAGCGATCGAGGGATCGTAATGTCTCAGAAATTCGGGAAGAGGGAAGCGGGACAGTCTCAGTCTTTAGGCCAGCACGAATCGTACCCTGCGCACAGCTCTCAATCCTCGAGCCGGGGGATACGGAAGATGACGGTCGCACTGGCTGCTTCACTCCCTTCGAGTTGACTCAGGTCGTGTTGGTAGTGTCGATGGTCCAGCCGGACCAGAGTACTCCTCGAGCCGCGACTAGGTCAGCAGGGCACGATCCGGAGGTGTTCTTGAGGAGCCGCGTCAGCGTCAGCAGGGCTCAGGAGGTTCCACGAAGATCTCTTAGAGTTCAAGCTCGAGCCGCTCTGAGGTCAGCAGGGCTCCGAGGTGTCCGTTCCGTCTTTATGAGGACGAGCCGCGACAGCGTCAGCAAGGCTCCGATGTTCCAGTTCCGTGTTCGAGAAGGAGCCGCAACAACGTCAGCAGGGCTCAAAGAGTTCAGTTTTCCCCAAGGGTCAGCCGCGATCAGATCAGCAGGGCTTTCTTGTCCAGGATACAACTGCCTGCTAGTTCTCGGGTGGGCCTTGATATAGTCCAGTGGCCCTTTGATGTCCGGACCCTCGCAGGCAGAGGTCTCATGACTTGGGGGCTGGTCGTTGGAGAGGTCCGGCGGTTGGCTCTTTGATCCTCTTGAAAATGCGTCCGGGGATTCCCAGACGCCCAGCAGGGTCTGGAGTCAGCACTCGGGGAGGCCAGAGGTGCGATCAAAACCAGCCCACAGGGGAGGCCAGAGGTGTGAGAGAAACCAGTCTCTCAGGGGAGGCCGGAGGTGCAATCGAAACCCCCTGTCTTATCTCACTCAGGGAGCCCTTTACCCCCCAGCCGGGACTGGCGCGTCTTGGAGACTAAGTTTCGCTGGGGCCGGGGTCATGCTAGGCCCAAGGAGTCAGGGGCCTTGGGAAGGGAAGATGGCAGCCGGGGGCCCTGGGGGGTGATGCAGGTTCTGGGCGCTCAGAGCCGGGAAGGAGGCCGGGGGCATGCGGGGCTGGTCGCCGGCTGGCGGGGTCGTGCAGGGAGTTTGGGCGTACAGTGAGCAGGACGACCAGGGGCTTCTGGGTGCTGAGGAACGGGGGGAACCACGCCACGAGGCCAGGTCCAACACGCGTCCCCCCCAGCTAAAAGGCAGAGAGAACTACCCATCCCCTTGGGGGTTCTCTTCACTGAGGCGGAAGAATCGGGACAGGCCGTCTGCGTTGGCGTGGTCAGCACCAGGCCGGTGCTCAACAGTGAAATCCATCCCCTGGAGGGAGATGGACCATCGCAACAGTTTGGGGTTCTCTCCTCTCATTTGCATTAGCCACCGGAGGGGTCAGTGGTCGGTTTGGACCCGGAAGTGAGTACCGAACAGGTAGGGCCTCAGCTTCTTCAGGGCCCAAACCACCGCGAAGGCCTCCCGCTCGATGGTGCTCCACCTTTGCTCTCGAGGGAGTAACCTCCGGCTAATGAATGCCACTGGCTGCTCTAGGCCTTTTTCGTTCATCTGGGACAGGACCGCTCCAATGCCATGTTCGGACGCGTCCGTTTGGACCACGAACTCTCGGGAGTAGTCGGGGGCCTGGAGTACAGGGGCCATGCACATGGCGTCTTTCAATGCTTCGAACACCTCTTGGCAGGCGGGGGTCCAGCTGAATTTCTTCGGCTGGTTTTTGGAGGTCAACTCCGTGAGGAGGACTACGATGCTGCCGTACCCTTTTATGAATCTTCGGTAGTACCCCGTGAGTCCTAGGAATGCCCGCACTTCTGTCTGGGTCGTGGGGGCCTCCCAGGCAACGATCGCATCGATCTTGGGCTAGAGGAGAGCCACTAGGCCGCTTCCGACCTGGTGCCCCAGGTCGACCACGGACCCTTGTCCGAGTTGGCATTTGCTTGCTTTAATTGTGAGGCCCGCCCTCCGCAGGGCCATCAACACCTCCCAGAGGTGCTGGAGGTGCTCGGACCAGTGGGAACTGAACACCGCGATATCATCGAGATATGCGGTGCTGAATTCCTCCAACCCAGCCAGTACCTGGTTAACCAGCCTCTGGAAGGTGGCGGGGGCATTTTTCATCCCGAAGGGCATCTCCCGGGGGTGGAGAAGGTGGATCTCTCTCTGGCCCCCTCGGTGAGGGCGATCTGCCAGTATCCGCTGGTCAGGTCGAACGTGCTGAGATAGCGAGCCGCTCCTAGGCGGTCAATGAGCTTGTCTGCTCGTGGGATGGAGTGGGCGTCGGTTCTGGTGACTGCGTTGAGCCCACAGTAGTCTACGCAGAACCTCAGTTCGAGAACAGCGCTGGGGGCGGCCGCCTTCGGAACCAGGACCACGGGGCTGGCCCATGGGCTGTCAGAGGCTTCGACCACTCCCAGGGCTAGCATCTTGGAGACTTCAGCCTTGATGCAGGCACGGACTCGGTCAGGGACTCGGTAGGCTCTGTACCGTACCGGAGGGCTGTCCCCGGTGTCCACGTCATGGACGCACCAGCTGGTGACGCCGGGACGAGAGAGAAAAGGTCAGAGAACTGTCCCAGTAACTGGCGACAGTCCTCGCGTTGTTTGGGGGTGAGGGAGAAGGAGAGACTCACTCTCTCTACGGAGCCATCTTTTTCCTTCGCACACAGGAGATCGGGGAGAGGCTCCGTGTCCTCTTCCGCTCCGTCGTCGGTGGCGAGGAGCAAACTCAACTCGGACCACACGAAGTGGGGTTTGAGGCGGTTCACATGGAGGACCCTCAAGGGGTTCCTGGGGGACTGCACATCTATGAGATAGGTAACCTGGCTCTTGCGTTCCACCACTTTGAAGGGCCCGGTCCACTTGTCTTGCAGGGCACAAAGTTCCACGGGGGCCATCACCCAAACCTGCTGCCCGGGCTGAAACTCGACCAGAGTAGCATTCTGGTCATACCAGCGTTTCATCTCTTCCTGACTGGCCTCGAGGTTTGCCTCGGCCAGTTCTCGGAACTTCCGAGTCTGATTTCAGAGGGCCAGGATGTATCGAAACACATCTGGTGGGGGCTCTGGGGCCGCCGTTTCCCAACCTTCCTTGACCAGATTGAGGGGCCCCCGGACGGGGTGCCCATAGAGCAGCTCGAAGGGGCTAAACCCCGATGATTTCTGCGGGACTTCCCGGTATGGGAACAGGTGACAGGGAAGGAGGACATCCCACTTGCGCCTCAGGGGCTCTTTGAGACCCATGATCATTCCCTTGAGGGTCCGGTAGAAACGCTCAACCAGGCCGTTACCTTGGGGGTGGTATGGGGTGGTGAACTTGTATGTCACCCCACACTGCTGCCAGAGGGACTTCATGTACTTGGAGATGAAGTTCGTCCCTCGATAGCTCACCACTTCTCGCAAGAATCCCACTCGGGAGAAGATCCCCATGAGGGCCCGCCCCACTACGGGGGCCGTCACCGTTCGGAGGGGAATGGCCTCGGGGTATCGGGTGGCATGGTCCACCAGGACGAGGATAAACCGGTGGCCTAAGGAGGTCCGGGGGTCTAGAGGCCCCACGATATCTATTCCCACCCGTTCAAAGGGGGTACTGACCACGGGGAAGGGTTGGAGCGGGGCTTTGCGCCTCCCTCCGCTCTTCCCGCTGGCCTGACACGTGGGGCATGACTTACAGTGGGCCTCCACATCGGAGCACATGCTGGGCCAGTAAAAGTGAGTGACCAGGCGGTGGTAGGTTTTGTCTTGTCCCAGGTGTCCCGCCAGGGGCACATCATGGGCCAGGTTCAGAAGGAAGCCGCGGAAGCGTAGGGGTACCACCAGCACTCGGGCTGACCCTAGGTCGGCGGACTTCTGTTCACTATATAATAGGCCGTTTTCCCAATAGACAAGGTGGGAGACGGTCTGGTCACCGGCGGCCTGGGCAGCGGCCTGCTGCCGCGGCCCAACCAGGGAAGGACAGGAGGTCTGTTCCAGGCAGAATTCTTCTCGGGAGTTCCACCTTCATGGCGCCACTGTGCTAACTCAGGAAGGGCGTCCAAGTTTGTTGTTTGTTCGACGACAGGGCCTAGAGGATCTGCGTCGGGGTCAATGCTCTCACTGGGGGGTAGCTCGGGGACTTCGGATTGCCCGCTGCCCTCCGGGTCGTCAGTGACCGGGCGAGGGTTCTCAGGTTCCACCCCCTCGGGGGTGGACAGTCAGGCGGTCATGGATCGGGTGTTCACGCAGGCCCACTCGGGCAGGCCCACCATCTCCAGGTGAGTTTTTCGCTCTACCTGCTTCCACAGGGAGCTCTCCAGGTCGTTACCCAGTAGGCAGTCCACGGGCATGTCGGTGCGGACCGCTACTCGTAACTCCCCGGAGACGCCCTCCCACTCGAACGGGACCTGAGCTATCCGGCAGGTGCGGACGGAATTGTCTGCTGAGATCACCCTGCAGGAGGCATGGGGTACAATTTGGTTCTCTGTGACTAGATGACCTTTTACTGCAGTAATGCTGGCCCCTGTGTCCCGGAGCGCCCCTATGCGGTGCCCGTTGACGGTCACCTGCTGCCGGTATTTTTCCGTGTTGTCTGGCAGGGGGACTCCGGGGACCATTTCCCTATTACCCAGGGAGACTAAAGTCATGGCTGCTGGTTCCCACCCTTCTGGATCCTCGATCTCTTCCTCCTCTAAGGCTACTGTGGCTAGCTGGTGCGCTGGGGGACCTGTAGCAACGGGTTTCTTGAGCATGGGGCACAGGGGGTCACTGGCATAATGCCCTGGTTGCTGGCATCTGTAGCAGGCGGTGGTGATTCTGGGCCCGTGTCTAGCTGGGGGAAACCCTGCTCTCGCTGCGGGAGGAGATTTTCCGGACTGGTCTCTGGGGGGGCTTCATGGGGGCCCTGCCTGGGACCCCCTCTGTCTACCCTGACCTCCTCCTCCCCTCTGGCGGAGAGATCCTTGCTCGTGTCGGCCATAGTCTCCCTCGGGCCCCCGGGAGACTCTGGTGCTCACCCAGCGGTCTGCTTCGACCGTCAGCTTCCGGGGTCGGCCAACTTGCTGTCCAGAAGGGGCTGCCTCAGTTCCACAAAGCAGTTGGTGGATAAATGTTCGTAGGCGATGAGATCAATGAGTCCTTCAAAAGTGGTCACCTTGCTGCCCTTGATCCACCCTTCCAAGGCCCGGCTGTAGAAATTCACATATTCTACCCATGTGGTGCCGGGGATCTTCTTGCAGTCTCTAAACCGTTGCCGATACATCTCTGGGGTGAGCCCATATCTCGTGAGAAGGGCCTCTTTCATGTGGCTGTAGGAAATTTGCTCGGAGGATGGAAGGTCGAGTAGGGTGCCTCTCCCCTCGCTCAGAAACCGACCCCACAACCCGGCTCCCCAATCCTTCTGAGGAACTCGGTGGGAGGTCATGGCGACTTCGTAGGCCTTGAACCATTGCTGGATATCATCGTTCTTGTAATACTCTTTTACCACATCCTTGGGGATGTGGACTTTTGGTTCTGTCAGGGGAACGGTTTCTCGGTTATCCGAGGTTCGGTTGTCTCCACTCCGGGCCTTAAGTTCAATCTCCTTCAGGCCGCGCTTGTGCTCCAGCTGGAGTCTCTTGCCTTCGTGTTCCCTCTGGAGCTTCTTCTCCTCCAGTTCTCCTTGCAGCCGTAACTGCTCGATGGCCAGTTCTTATCAGCCAACTTGAGCTCTCCTTCCATTTTAAGGCGGGACAGTTTTAGCTCGTGGTTTCGGGTGCGTTCTCGGTCTGTCATCTCCTCCGGTGACAGACCTCTCTCCGTGCTGGGACTCTGTGTCAGGGACTCTGTTCCCTCACCCTCTTGATCGCGGGTTTCGGTCTGTGCCCCTCCTTCTCCACCGTCTCCCTCTGGCGGGGGAAGCTGGGCTCCGGCCTCTACCCATGCTGTCAGGGCTTTTTGGAAGTCCTCTTTGGTACTTAACCCAGTGGTAGCGATATGGAAGTCTTTGCAGAATTGCTTCAGTTCTCGGTGGGTGTACTCTACCAGACGGTCTTTCTGGAATGTGGTCTTTTCGCTGGTTACAATGAGGCTCATGGTTGTTCTTCGTTCAGGTAGTGTGTCAGTCGTTTACTGTACGATCCCTAGACGTAGGCTCTTATCCCGTCGCTTGCCACCAATGTTAGAAGGGGCGATCTCAGAGGGCCAGGTTATGCTCACCCGACCACCCCGGGACCCACCTCTCCCACAAGTAATGCCGAGTCTTAACTTGAGGTCCTCAACCGGGAGGACGTCGGGTCTAGGATCGTACACACTGAGCTCACACCACACTTACGAACGGACACCCCACCGTAGGTTTTCAGTAATAAGTTCTTTATGAGCAGTAAAAAGGAATCAGCACTCTTATTTACAAGCGATCGAGGGATCGTAAAGTCTCAGGAATTCGGGAAGAGGGAAGCGGGACAGTCTCAGTCTTTAGGCCAGTACGAATCGTACCCTGCGCACAGCTCTCAATCCTCAAGCCGGGGGATACGGAAGATGACGGTCGCACTGGCTGCTTCACTCCCTTCGAGTTGACTCAGGTCGTATTGGTAGCGTCGATGGTCCAGCCGGACCAGAGTACTCCTCGAGCCGCGACGAGGTCAGCAGGGCTCGATCCGGAGGTGTTCCTCAGGAGCCGCGACAGCGTCAGCAGGGCTCAGGAGGTTCCACGAAGATCTCTTAGAGTTCAAGCTCGAGCCGCGACGAGGTCAGCAGGGCTCCGAGGTGTCCTTTCCGTCTTTATGAGGACGAGCCGCGACAGCGTCAGCAGGGCTCCGATGTTCCAGTTCCGTGTTCGAGAAGGAGCCGCGACAACGCCAGCAGGGCTCAAAGAGTTCAGTTTTCCCCAAGGGTCAGCCGCGACCAGATCAGCAGGGCTTTCTTGTCCAGGATACAACTGCCCGCTAGTTCTCGGGCGGGCCTTGATATAGTCCAGTGGCCCTTTGATGTCCGGACCCTTGCAGGCGGAGGTCTCATGCCTTGGGGGCTGGTCGTTGGAGAGGTCCGGCGGTTGGCTCTTTGATCCTCTTGAAGATGCGTCCGGGGATTCCCAGACGCCCAGCAGGGTCTGGTGCCAGCACTCGGGGAGGCCAGAGGTGCGATCGAAACCAGCCCACAGGGGAGGCCAGAGGTGTGAGAGAAACCAGTCTCTCACGGGAGGCCGGAGGTGCAATCGAAACCCCCTGTCTTATCTCACTCTGGGAGCCCTTTACCCCCCAGCCGGGACTGACGCACCTTGGAGTCTAAGTTTCGCTGGGGCCGGGGTCATGCTAGGCCCAAGGAGTCAGGGGCCTTGGGAAGGGAAGATGGCGGCCGGGGGCCCTGGGGGGTGATGCAGGTTCTGGGCGCTCAGAGCCGGGAAGGAGGACGGGCATGCGGGGCTGGTCGCCGGCTGGCGGGGTCGTGCAGGGAGTTTGGGCGTACAGGGAGCAGGACGACCAGGGGCTTCTGGGTGCTGAGGAACAGGGGGAACCACGCCACGAGGCCAGGTCCAACACTTTGTTCCATCAGCTTCAGTGCTGCTTGTGCAAGTAGCTTGCATTCCCTGCATGGGTCCCAGCAACCATTGCCTACTCTTCAAAAATTAAAATTACACTTTTCATTTTTTTGGGGGGAAATGAAACGGGGTGTATTTAAAGAAAAAAATTGCTTCATATAAAAGCAGCCACAGGCGAGGTGGTCAGATGACTAGGCTTGGGCAGAAAATATAATTCCGTTCACCCAGTTGGCAGAATTCCGGAATTCTGCGCTACGCTTGTAACACGGAGATTCCACTAAATGTCCCCATCTGGTGCGTGGCGGAATTATATTTCCGTTCGCACTCGCAAGACTTGTTCTAGTCTACTCTAATTGACTGTTCAATTTGGGTTTTTTGTGTCAAAGGCCTTGTTTTTCTTTTTCTTTTTTTTCAACAAGAAGGAAATGCCCCAGTGACTCCAACTTGTTGTTCCTGTCCAGCAGGCTCCTCCCAGTGCTTTGTCCATCTGCTGGTCACTTTTCATTTGGATTTCGAGGTGGAAGGATCACTCTCTTTGTCTGCTGAAAATACACCGTGGGATTTAAGGACTTTGTTTTTGTGATATCACAAGTAAGTTTAAAAACTCTTGTTTAAGGGTGTTGTTTGTTTAATATAGAGCATGCACCAATATTTATTTGTACTTTTATTTTATTTTCACTTATTTTTTTGTGGTGGGTAGCATGCAGTTTTAGTAGTGGCCTAGTTATTTTTTTGCATTTAATTTTTCATCTTTTGGTAGGGAAAAAGGCTGCACAGTGCTGTACATTTTCTCCATGTTTGTTAAATTTGCGATATTGATTTACTTTACTATGTCGCCTAGTCTGCCAATGGGCAATCCAGCCAGTAGACCCAGAACCAGTACCAGGGATGGCATTGGATTAAATTAAAACTTTGGGGTTATTTTTTGAATTATTTTCAGAAAAAGTGCATAGGTGGTGTAATATTTGATGCCTTGGGTGGATGTGTGTTGTTGTAAAGTGTTTATAGTTCAATTAATTTTCATTTTGGGCATTGCTGAATTAATGGTAGTGTTTTCTTCAGTGTCGCCATGCCTCCTTTGTCTGGCTTCTGTGTGTGTGTGTGTGTGTGTGTATGTGTGTGTGTTTGCCATCAGCCACCATTTGTCTTTGTCCTCCGTGCCATGGGGCCGGGGCCATTTTGTGTAGACAATGTCCATAGACCTGCAGGTGTTCTATGTTGTGCATGCCTTCTTGCTTGTTATTTGACCATGTGGCTGCCAACCTTTTGGCTAGCCAGCCAATGTGTATTTGCCATAGCCTTCATGTGTTCTTTGTTGGGGCTATGCCTCCTTGCTTGCTGTTGTTTTTGACCATGGGAGTGGTGACCATTCTGTGTAGCCAGCCAGTGTGCTTTTGCCATAGGCCTGCATGAGTTCATTGTTGGGGCCATGCCTCCTTGCTTGTTGTTGTTGTTTGATCATATGGTCAACAACCATTTTGTGTAGCCAGCCAATGTGCTTTTGCCATAGGCCTGCATGTGCTCTTTGTTGGGGCCATGCCTCCTTGTTTATTGTAGTTGGTTGGCCATGTGGCTGGCAGCCATTTTGTGCAGCCTGACACTGTGTAAATCATTTGATTCCAGTTTTCAAAGCCATTGTCTAGGGAGATAGATAGGAGAGGGCTATGCCTTTTTGTTTTTGTTCATTTTTTAAACTTTTCCCTGATATCAGTTTAATAAAATTCTTGAGGATCATTGGAGTATATGTTATGAACAGTGTTTTTTATTCTATAAAGTTTTTTATTTTTTTTGCCTGCACCTCCTTTCCTCCCAGGGGGTTTCCCATGGTCCCTTAGTACACCGGCATTTACACATTATTAAAAAATATTTTTTTTTAACAGTTTTTAAATTGTTTTACATTTTTTTAAATACATAGTTTAAAAAACATTTTCCTCTCCATTTACCCCCTGCATGCCATAGGCACATGCCTCACACCAGCAGTCCAGCTTTACTTTTTTTAAGGGTTGTCATTACTATTTCCCCTTGACCGATGGAACCCCTGCTAGTCATAGGAGTATAGTTGCACACTAACGTACAGTTTTTAAGGATTATTCCATTTTCCCCTGGAACCCTGCCTGCACAGGCGCACAGTCACACACCAGCATTCATTTTTCAAGGATTATTCCATTTTACCCTGCACCTTCCTGACTGCCACAGGTGTCTCTCTTAAATGAACATAAAGAAAACAGTTACATCTAATGCTGTTATCCTGATTGAAAATGAAATGCTATGATGGTGTGGTTTGACTTTCGAATGGATATACTATTTGTTTTGATTAGTTGGGATATTGAGTAACCACACTAAATTATATTGTCTGTAATATGAATAATTCAAACTTAAAAAATGGCATGTTCACTAAATGTTTTTCTTCCTTGCTTGCTTTTAGGTTCACAAAAGACATTGCCCAAAGCCAATACTGCCAGACAAAAGGCATGTACAAAATGATGTGACCACAACATGTGGCGTGAGTCCTCCTGTCTCTTCCGCCTGTGCAGCTAGGTGCCACTGCCAACTGACAGCTCCAAGATGGCCCCAAAGAAAGGTGCTGCCAAGAAAGTAGCCAGTGAGGAAGAGAAGAAGCAGCAGATTGCCACCACTGGTGTGTCAGTTCAAACCTTTTTCAGGAGGCTTCGTGTGCCTGCTGCACCATCCTCCGGGGAGCAAGCTGGGAGCAGCACTCCCACATTAATGGCACCACCCCAATTTAAGCCGAAGGCCATGTCTCTCAGTGAGGCAGCCACTGCAATCATGCCGATGAGCAGTGAGTCTGGATTGGATTCGTCTCTGCTGCAAACTAGTACCCAATTGTCGCAGAAAACTGAGCAAAGTGGACAAAAGAAGACCAAGCCAGTAATAGTAGCTCTTCGTGAAGTAGGAGCAGAACACGAGGTTGAGCTTCCTCCTGAGCAAGATGTACCTGTTGTTGAACCATTGACTTCCAGAACTCCAAGAAGAAAAAGGAAGGGTACTCCATTGTCTTCTCCAATACCTCCTTCCAAAGATAGACTAGGTCCAGGCTGAGTTCGAAACATGCCAGCAGAGACAAGGGAAAAGGAAAGTTCCTGATAGCCTTACAATTATGGAAGGGGAATGAGGATGATGAGCCAGTCATTGTCATGGAAGCTGACTCAGAGAACACAGACATTACCACTCCTATTTAACCTGAACCAAGGGATGTGGACTAGTGCCATCACCACCAACAACCACAGCTTCCATATTTGTAAGGCCCCTACTGAGACCTGAGTCCACAACTTCCTCAGTTGTAATACGCATTGCAGAGAGGCAATCAATGACAAACATACCTCCAGTTCTTCAGGCATTGGCAGTGGCACACTAAGAAACTTAGGAATTTCTTTACAGCAAGCAGGAGAATAAGCAGGAGAATAACATTGCAATTTGCTCCATTTGACACAAGACTGTTAGTCAGGATAAGCACCTGTAATGTACTGGAGGCCAAACGAACCATATGAAAAATATCACGCAATCTGGTGGGAGGGGCACCTTTAAGAAATTGCTGCAGATGGTGGTGGTGATGAGAGAGGGGAAACAGCTCCAATCACGGAGGGAGGTGAAGGTGATGAGGAAGATGAGGGTGACAGCTTTACGCAAAACAGGCCTGTCTCCAGTAGTGCACCAGTATCACCTGCCTTAGCAAACTTGAAATGGCACAAGAGCCAGATGGAGACACCACTGCATACAGTGGCCCAAGATGCACATTGAGTCTACCACCTCCTCATTCTCTGTGGAAGTTGCCTGCATCAGTGGCACCACAAAAGAAAAAAATCCAGGCTAATATGACGTGCATGTTTTGGCAGGAGGGGCCCTACGAACACAACCCCCAAACAGCACGTTTGTACAACAGGAAGCTGGCCAAATGTTAGCACTGGACCTCCTCCCTTTCTCTTTTGTGGAAGGAGTGGGATTTTTAGAATGTGTGGTGGCCATCTGCCCGAAATGGAAGGTTCTAAGCCAGACCTATTTTAGCAGAGTTGCTCTTCCAGCACTCCATCACAATGTGCTGCAATTAGTTGGACAAGCTTTGCAGCAGAGTACTGTTTACACTATCCACCTGATGACAGACATGTGGACCAGTTGTAAAGCCACTGATTACATGTGTATCACTACACACTAGATTTCTTTTGTGGGGGGTTAGGCAACCTGGCCCCAGGCTTACTTGCACCCAGGTAGGTGGAAAAATAATATAGTCAGGAGGTGTACACCCCCAGAAGGATAGCCACACCACCAGGGTGGGTCACCTGGTCTGTACAGCCAAGAAAGGCTTCTGCCATTTTTAAAAGTGGCCGAATAGATGGTTCTGGGTAGAAAAGGTTATGCACATCCCTGGATGTTGTCAGCACAGGGGCGGATTAGCCGCTGGTGCTAGTAGCCCATTAGCCACTTACAACCACACCCCTAACACTCCTAAATCTAGGATTTCTAGGATTTAAGGGGCACTCCTGGCACCAGATCCTCAGTTCTGATTCGAATTGCAACAGTGGACAAAGAAGATACCCAGGTCTGCGAGAACAGGACCTGCACAAAACAAAGGTGTGACACTCTGCACCTGTGCCAACCATCCTGACACCGCATGACTGCGACTCGTCCCAGACCAGAGACATGGTTCCCCCCAACAGAGAGACCCCTTTGAGAGCCAAAGGCAACTCCAGACTCCCTTGGACTAGTGGCACTAGTTTCCTACAGTGTGCAGGTTCAAACAATGTCCAGGAACCAAAGAATCGTTGGCCATCTGGCCCTCCGAGGCATTGCCCAAAAGTAGATGGTCCAGTACATTGTGGGAAAGCAAGTTTGAGAGGGCTACAGTTTTTCCCCAGACCTCCGGACATCAAAATATATTCACACTGACTTTACTGCTGCCAAGGAAGGTTGGTGACCAGTCTAGCTACCACTACCTTCACTCGATGCTGCAACCTGAGGGAACTCCACAGCACCTTCAACTGACCACCTCAGTGGCCCCGTTGTCAACTTTTTGCACCTTTTTCTTCACCAGCACTGCCTGAGGGGTAAAACCAGCTCCCCCGCGGCTCCCACTTCAGCATCAAGGACAGCCAGAGCAACTCTCCACCTGGGCCATAAGAGCCAGGTAAAATTCAACTGACTGTCATGGCCTGGTCCTAGGACTTGCACCACCTTACCCCCCCCCCCCAGTGGCGCAACTTGACCTGCAAGTGGCCAATTGTCACTAGTGCTTTTTACCATTGATCGCAATGCTAAAGTTTTGCAGTATTGATTGCACTGATTTATTTTCTCCTTCTAAACTCCATAATTCTGGTTATACACATCCAAGTGTCTTAATTTTGGTGCCTCAATTAATATACAAATCTGCTTCATTTTTTAGGTCTCGCCTGAGCCAGCGCATGCGCTGTCGGAGAGACATTTAGTTAGGGCTTTCAAAAGTGCTGCCACACGGCCTAGCCCTTGCGTTCACGCGTGTGTGCATGCGCGCAGCTTCCAGCTTTTAGCGCCTTTATGGCTTTCCTTTGCAGCGCGCACCGCATTGCACACCACTCGCCAGCCTAATTTTTGCCAGCTAATTTCATTTCGGTTTAGCGTGCGCACACAACTCTCTTCCTCATTACTTTCGCTTTTGCTGCCGCCTCACTTTCAGGGCGCGCCGGCCTATGCTTGTTTTTTAAATGATCTTTATTGCTCCCCCGCCGCTGACAGACAGGGCTAGTGGACGGCACCATAGTTTTGCCATGTCCTCTTCCTCAGTCCTGCTCGGTCAGCGGCCCCCGACGTCTACCTCCTGCCCCAGGCCCCAACTGGGGCAGCTCCATGGGGCCAGAGGTCCAAGTGGAAAAGGCCGCTCCTAAGCCCCCTGTGCACCGCGACCGTGGCTTCCAGGAGATACCAAGGACTGCAGAGGCTACCAGGTCAAGAGCAGCAACTTCCTGTGGTGAGGAGCAAGTGGCAAATTATAACTTTCATTGCTTTTGTTTAACACATTATGTTTTGTTTTTATTACATAAAAGGTGACTGTTACAGCCGTTCCATTTTCTAGCATGAATAAGGGTAAAAGCAATCTGAGTCACTTAATAGTGGCCTGTACTGGAGTTTTCAAAGCGTAATATGTTTACATGCCCTGGTCCATTTTTCCATTTGTAAAAAAAAAACATGCTGTACATTGCTTATTCCTGCAATATCCACCGCTATTTGTGAAGTGCACTAATTTCAATGATTTAATTTCTGCACAGAGAAGATTATTTCCGCATAAACAAATAGGTTAAAAGAAACATATTCATTTGCATTATAAGTACGCATTTAACATATTAATTCTGAGTAATTCACTAACATAACTTTTGCATTTGAAGGTGTAAACTTGTATAACTTATCAAGATCCTCTCTGACATAATAAGGAGACCAAATCTCAAAGGATACACCACAATGGTGCTGGCGAGCAGCATGCAGCCTTTATCTATCAAGTTTACAGCGCGCGTTAGAGCATGGGCAGGACATTGTGGCTTTGGAGTTGCCAGGTTTAGGAATAAAGTCACTACAGTAACCGTTGAACTGCTACGTGGTAACAATGTTGTCAGAAGTAGCGTATAGCCAGACTCTCAGGCTATGCGTGAGACTCCTCTAGCAAGTGGCAGCAAATATGAGGAGACTTGAACAAGTGAGAGGGCATAATCAGGGCAATCCTAACCTATGTGCTCTGTGGTTACCTCCCAAGGTATTTGTTGAAGTCACCTCTTGTAATGCTTGGTAGGAAAAGGTGGTTATTCATTCATCCTACCACTAAGTCATGTTCTCACTCAGCCACAGTCACTCACCCATCTGTCCTTTTGTCCATCATCTAACCTTGCACTCACCCATTCATTAATGTACTCACCCAATCACACATTCACTCATTCATCAGTTCATCTATTTATGCCCTCGTTTACCCATTCTTTGTTGTTGTTTTGTATAGCGCTAAATTGGCCCGAGAAAATCGGATTACAATGCACATTTTTTTAGGTTCAGATTACTTGATTTGCACAGAATCCTTCCCCCACCCATTCAAGCATTCTCACATTCACTCGTCATCCATTAACATAATATCTCTATCACACCCATACAAACCAGCAGTCATCGAAGGATCAATTTGACTTTATTGCACTCAGACTATCACACGCAGCATTAGGCTACAACATTCACCTTGTTTTTTGTACTACATTACATGTACATTTGTAATGCACACATTCACCCTTGGGCTGCTTGGCACTAAAAGTGCAGATGTTTATTGCTACCCGACTTAATGGAACTAATTTGATCAACCTCAGAAAGATGGGTAGACATACCGGGAATCAAACCTGTTACCATGATGTTGTGCACAAATCCTAGGAGTAAAACATTGAAAGCATTTAACATAACTCAAAGGTCACCATTTATTTTTGTAGAGTAAGCATCTGTACACTGCTGTCACCACAAGACATGCTCCAAATCCAGCTCTTCGTCAGGCTAGCACCCTCCCCCCTCCCCCGTCTCTTCAAATTAGAGGCTCATGTGGAATACACATGGTAAAGGGGGGATGCACTCTTCCCCAGTACAAACTCTCTCCAAGACCACTACTCCCTTTCCATCCAGTGCCAACTTGTGTCTATGTATGTGTATTTACATACATGGAAAGGCTGATAAGCCAGTCGCTGTCTTTAGTTGCAGGTGAGGTGGCCAAAGTAGGAGACTCTCTTGGAAAATAAGCACTGATATTGTAAATATGTCTGGCTTTATTTAAATGAATGTGCTTCTTTGAGTGGTGAGTGGATGGATGAATGGTTGAAGGTGAGAATAAATTAACAATTTGATGAATAAGTCAGTACATGAATGATTAATTGCCAAGAGGCATAGTGGATAGACACAAGTACAAAAATGGGTCAATTAATGGTTGAATATATGAATAATTAGATTCCTGGATGAATGGATGGGTAAGTTGATGGATGGATGAATGATCAATGAGTTACTTCATGGAGGAAAAAATGTGGGTGAGTGGGTTGATGAGTGAGCACATGATGGATGGCTGAAAGGCCTATTATTTATAAATCATGTTTGTATTTATCTCATAAACGTTCTTTCTTCCTGAAAACTCGCAATAATGTATCCCTCCTTCAACTCAGGGTTATGTTTCTAGTAAAACTACTGTGCTAAACAGGTTGTGAGAGGTGATAGGCAGGCTGTTTTTTCACCATAGCAGGTACATTGGGAAGCAACAGGCCATTTTAGGTTAAGTCTGGGCCGCGCAGGCGCTGCTCTGCGGCATGATGTATTGGAGTATGGAATTGAAGCCCCGCCCACTCTCCGCCCATATTTATCATTGGCTTGTGTTATTGCCCTTCGTAAATGGTGGCCTTTAATTCGTTAATAGGCTTGTTAGTCCCTCCTTGTCTTCATTTGTAACCTCCCATGAGGACTGGCCCTTTTTCATCAGTTGTTAAAACAAGCGTTGGCATAGCCAATAGGTCTCGCCTTTGGGACCTTATAAGTGTTTAGCCATGCAACAGTTGATGTTGTTGCACCAAGGATATTGTGCTGCATAACTAAATACTTATAAGGTCCCAAAAGCGAGAACTATTGGCTATGCCAATGCTTGTTATAAATTGGTGTCTGATTTCTTCTGAGTCATCTCAATTACTTATCATCCATGTCGGTACTCTGGAATGCTTAACACAAGTTGTTCTAGTAAAGCCTGACTGCTCATTGCCACACTACCAGAACTGGGCTAAGGATTTATTATTGTGAATCCAAGGACCATCTTTGGAGTATTGTGAGAGTATTACATAGTGAAGCCTAACCAGTCTCACTGCATAATTACTCTACTTTTCTACAGAAGAGATCAAGGATGTGTTTAAAAGAGGTTAGGTTAATTGAAGGGTATGTACATAGAATAATCTTGAAGGAGAGAGCTATTGCTTGTAGGTACAAAGCAAGGAGGATAATAGTGCTGTTTCGAAAAGAGGTTAAGAACCTTCCAAGGGAAATGGTTCAAAAAGGTGGGGAAAACAGTAGAATCAGCTCAGTGGATCTCACTAGTGATTTTAACCCAAAGGCTGCTGTTGAGCGATGCAAGGTACTTTTCTAAATTAGATCTCAAGAGTGGATATCAACAGATAAAATTCCATCAAGAATCCAAGGCACTAACAGCATTTATAATCACAAAGGGAGAGTTTCAATATAATCCCCTCCGTTTTGGCCTCGCTATTGCCACTAGTGTATTTCAACCCATGACGGCAGTTGTGTTTAGAGATCAAAACAATGTTGTATTCTTTCAGGGTGATATGCTAGTTTTTGTTAAGAGTGTGAAAGAACATAACTCCGTTTTAAAACAAGTGTTGTGCAAACTATGCAGAACAGGTTTACCTCGAGAAGAGAAACATGTTTATTCCTACTGCAGGAAGTAGAGTATCTAGGGTATACAATTTGTGCTCGAAGTATAAGACTAAATGAGGATTTGGTGAAAGCTAAACGGGAAGTACCGAACCCAAAAGTTAAATATGAACTGAAGTCCTTTATGGGAGTTGTAGAATTGAGGTCTTTGTTGAGGAAAAACAAATCATTTATATGGTCAAATTAACAAGAACATGTGTTTAAAGTAGTTAATAGGGATTTAATAAATCCTGAAATGTTAATGTAATTTGATGTTAATAAGAAAACAGGTGTGAGTAAATATAAGTGTATTATGTGCTGTGTAGTATTTATGGAAATGTATACGTATGTGCCTTAGTTTTCACACCAATACCTGGAATTCGTTGTAAGATAGATGAAAATTATCAAGGTCATCCCAAGAATATTCTGCACAGCTAAGAGTCACAAACCACGATGGTAGCATCAAGTTCTGCAGCATGCACTTGATATTACAGTGTATGCAGCCCCACTACTATTTAGTCCCAACATTTAGTAGGCAAAATGGAAATCATGCTTGATTAAAGTATTTTTCCTTGTTGAATGTTCTTTGCAACAGACCACTGGCCGACACGTTTTAAAGCATACACCCATTTTTAACTTGCTGCCAACTGAGTAGCTTAAATTAGACGTCTCCCATTCAAACAGAAGATGGAAAGCATATCCCACGTTCTATCTGTAATGTGTTACTATTCCTGCAATGGGCACTAGTTCCACCCCCCAAGTAGAGTAGCGTTTTTATCGGGACAAGTGGGGTAGGCATTTTTTGGCTCTCTGCAGATTCCAGATGTTTCCATTACAAAAATGTAAGGGAAATGTGAGATTTTAGGCAAAGTTTGATGTTGGCAGTGAGATCCTTCAAGGCACTTCATCCTTCCCTGACTTCCCTGAGTGTGAAGTTTAAAAACATTTCTTTTTGATAGGTTTCCCTGAGTGGTGGGCCAGCCCAGTCCAAGTACCTCAGCTACCTCTATTGCAGATGTCTTCACGTTGCATTTTTGGGACTTTTGTATCACAATCGCTAAGCCACACAAGTCGAGTAGCAATTTTGTCAGAAGAAGTGTTGAAACATTGGATGGTGGGAATTTTTTGAATCCTTGTAGGTTCCGGAAATTTAGATCACAGAAATGTGAGGAAATGTACTTATTTTAGGCAGTGGTTAAGGTTTTTTAGGGCATTATGGGTAAGGAAATGTTGTGGTATCCACACGAGGCTCTGTACTATCAGTGGCCACCCTCACGACTTTGTTTTTTTAAAGAATTACCCTTATGTCTAATGGGCTTTCTGCACTCCTGTGGTGTTACAGATTGGGCCCAAACCTCCAATCTACCTCCTGGGGTGGCAGGAAGATTGTATTGCCCCGTTTTGGGTGGGGCCATGGCACTAAGCCAGGGTGGGTCCCCCTTTGTTTTTCTTAGTAACTGTGGGCCAGACGTAATGACCTGCAAAATAGCGCATCGCAAATTGAGAGTCATTTGCTACTCGCAATTTGCGGGGCGCTATTTTGCATGTACAACAGTGTCTTCAACACTGTCTGCGATTCCCAATGGGGTCACAATTTGCGAGGCTCATGAATATTAATGAGCCTCTCGCAATTTGCGAGCCCATTGGGAATAACAGGCCCTCCCAGGATGGTGGCCTGCTGGGCTCAGCAGACCACCATGTCTGGGACTGCTCTTTTAATAAAGCAGTTTTTTTTAATGCATCCCGTTTTCCTTAAAGGAAAACAGGATGCATTTAAAAAAGAAAAATGAAACTTTTCAGTTTCATTTTTTTAAGGGTAGACATTGGTTTCTGGGACCACTGCCTGCTCTTAAAAATGTTTTTCCAACATACTCACAAAGGAGAAGGGGAGTGGTTTACCACCTACTTGAAGTAGGTGGTAAACTGCGAGTGTTTTGTGGCCACAAATGCGGTCGCAACAGACTAGTAAATAGCATGTTGACTCGCTATTAGGAAGGGACGCCCCTTCCTAATAGCAAGAGTCGCAAATGCTATTATGCGTGTCAGTGACTTGCAAAATATCATTTGTACATGCTATTAGCCTTTTTTGTGGCCGCAAACGGGAGGTTCTTCCGTTTGCGGCCACAAAAAAGGGTCGTCATCTGGCCCTGTATCCCTGGCATCTAGCAGGCTGTCTTTTGTTTGCCTTTTTGTTGTCCATCCGTTGAAGTTTCTTATTTCTGCTTCTCACTTGTTGTTAATGTCATGCTATCTATCCTTCATTGTACTGTGCTCTCTGTTCTGTTTATCTCTGTATTTCTTCTTGTGTTTTCCTGTTCTTTTCGCTGTATATATTCTTACACGTTGTTGTCTCCTTTTCATCTTTTAGTTTCTCCTTTGTAAGCGATCCTGTAAAGTATAGTTAGGCTGTCCTGTTTTCAGTTTCTATTTTTGGTAAATTCTGGTGGGGTTTTTTCAGTGTTTTCAATATTTTAAAAAACAGTTGTTATCAGTGGTTACACATTTTCACGCCACTAAAAACAACAGAAAAAGTGTTTTTCCGGTGTTTATGGAACGTTTTGCTTTTATCATTGCTTGCTTTCTGCACTGAAAGAACATGGTATATAGACAGTGTACGTATAGTGTATATGAGGTCCAAAGAGATTTTTGCAAATTAATTTTATTGTAGTACACCATACAATACTTCTTCAGTGAGTCTTTGGTCATGTGCGCTCGCACTTTCCTCCCCATGTAAGCTCTTAAGAAAAAGCCCTCTCAGCATTCATAGCCCCTTGGGCTGAGAACCGTCAGTCTGATGTATTAAGGGTTTTTACCCATTCTCTGTGGGTAAATGTGATGACACATATTAGGAAAGATTTTTATGAAACTAGCCATTTTACCTATCAGTGAAAGAATCAAATGCAGCCAAAATATCAAATATGAGTTTGATATGTCCTGATTCTCTACAGTTTATAAAATAATTAAACTAGACCTAAAACATGAAACTAAACCCTGCATTCTTAGACCAAAGGCCATAAAACTGAAAAAAGTAAAAGGAAGAAGAAACAATATTTTAGTTGCATCCCTAAAGAACAAAACTCAAGCAGAATAATGTTAGCCAGTCTTTCTTACTGCTAGCTTCTATAACAAAGTTACATCTTATTGACCCCTTCAGTAAGAACAAAATTACTCTTTCACTTTATTTTTCCTTTCTTTGAATGGCATTTAGTTTGTGGTTGTGCAGGTGTTTTTTCAGTGTTTATATGTTTTCACCAGTGAGGGCTATTTTTCTTTCAGTGGGGTTTTATCAGTTATTATAGGTTTTGTCCAAGAGAGGCAGAGACAGGGATAGAGAGAGGGAGGTATGGACAGGAAGAGAGGTGTACACTTGGAACGTCAGGAAATATGACAAAGAGTTGAGGAAAACCTAAGACAGTAGTGTACAAAGAAAAGCATACATTGATAAAGTAGGATAGATTAATAACGACATGTTGAATGGGTATATAAAAAAGATTGTGAAAGAAAGAGGGAGAGGAATAAAAAAGAGTGAGCGAAAGAAAGGCAGTAAGAAACAGATCGTTTCTGGAATGGTGACAGAGAAATATAAACAAGCATTTACAATGCAACGGTCTCGCCTTTGCAAAAGTTAGAGCTATTGGCATTGTAAATGAGAAACTTTTTATTTATGTGTTGGTTTTGAAAACAGATAAATAAATGGCATTGTCATTTACAATGCCAATAGCTTAATCTCTCGCAAATGCAAGACCTATTGCATTTGTACGCAAACACACACACAGCCACACACACACAGAGCCACACACACACAGAGCCACACACACACACACACAGAGCCACACACACACACACACACACAGCCACAAACACACATTCACACACAGAGCCACACACACACACACATAGCTACACACAGAGCGACACAGCTCTCTGCAAGCACAGCAATGTCACACTGCGCAAATTTAAAAATTGGCAGCTATTTGTGGTTGTTTTACACCTCTATACGTTCAAGACGATGTACAGCAGAGGGCGCCTGAATCAAAACCAAGAGAAATCCCAATGAACGGAGATCCCAAAGTAATCTCTCCAACTTCGCAGTGCAAGGGCGCACCCACCAGTTGAGTTTGCTTTCCGCGTTCCCATGAGAAAGCTGAGGATGAAGTCTGGCGCAGTACATTTTTTTGCTGTACAACGGTCTATGAAAACCCCATTCCCGTGTTGTTACTGTGGTGAATAGGGCCAGTGGGGAATGCCCGGACCATAAAACCGATGAAACTTGCATATTTTAATTCAAGTAATTTTCTTCAAGCGTATTATTTCTTTTTGCACATCACGTTGTCAGTCATAGTGTCAGTACACAAAAGTGTTTTTGTTCCCGTTTTAAAAAACTGTTTTTTCACGAATTCCAAGACATCCCTTCCTCGACAATACGGAGACACCGCGTTTGGGGCGATAGGGGAAGTGGCGGAGAGGGGAATTTTTTGGCAGGTGCATAATTGCATAGGCAAGGCAAGGCATAGGTGAAATTTTAATTATGCCGGAGTAATTTTGCACTACTTCTTTGAAATTAATTATGCCAGTTCATGTAATTATGAGTAATTTGGCAGAAATAGCCTACCAGAGGAAAAATGAAAATAGCGAGTGCAAGATGCTGCTGGATGTTACTGTTTGCGTTCTGTTGCATTTAGCGCTATTTACTCAGCGCAGAATACATCCTCAGGTCCATTCTCGACGTGAGATTCATTTTGCACCGAGAGAATAGTACTAAAGACTGGCTTACACACCTCCAGCATTTCCAGTTAATCTTCCGCAATTTTGCTGTAATTTTTACATAACTATGCAACAGCAAATTATCTAAGTTACATCCAACCCAAATTTATAGTTGCGTGGAAGCACCAGGTGAGGCAGAACTGTAGAGCCTGAAGAAGTTACCATCCTCAGAAAAGTGCCTAGTGGGCATAGTGTTTTCACAAACTGATTCCAACTTAAGTCATTAACTCTGCAAGATCATCTAACACAACTGAATGTGGTTTATAAGTTTTAACAATAACTCTAAGGGCCATATATATCAAGCCTTTTGTGAATCGCAAAGGCCGAAATTCGCAGAATGTTGGCCTTTGCGAATCGCAAATGGCCTTTTTGCATGTTTTGGGATGTATGAAATATTCCCAAAATGAGGAATTGCAAAGTTGTGCGATTCCTTATTTTGCCATAGCATTTAGGGAATCGCAATTATGCGATTCCTTAAAAGCTATGTATGTAGCATTTTTGGCTAGCGAATTTTGGTTAAGAATTCGCAAATTACCACCAACTTGTAGTTGATGGTAACTTGCGAATTCTTCAAAAAATGCACAATGTGGCATTTTTGAAAGTGGCATGTGATGCACACACATGCCCATAGGGCATGTAGGTGCGCCATATGCACACACATGTACATTTCAGGGGTGCAGCAGGGTGTCTTTGAGACACCCCTGCACCCTTGAAATAATTCTCAAATTGGGATTAGCAAATTGCGAATTCGCAATTTGAGAATTATTTCGCAATCATTCCTATTGGCCTCCTGGCCCATAGGAATGCATTGGAAATTATTCCTTAATTGCGAATTTGCAAAATGCGAATTTGCAAATAAGGAAGATTAAGGAATCGCTAAAAAATAGCGATTTTCTTCATACATACCATTTTGCGATTCCTAAATAGCGATTCCTTAAAAATCGCTATTTAGGAATCGCAAAAGAGTTTGTTTATTCATATGGCCCTAAGTCTAAAGTTAGTAGAATATAGATAAGTGTTGTTGTTACATGGTAAAAGAGTGCTTTAAATAAGGATTAACTTACTTTGCAAATGGCAACTCTTACCACCACTGAACACCCAATGTGTCGGGTTATTCATAGAGGCCAGCACTTCCTCCCTCTCTTCAAATCAAAACTAGAAAATCACCTTTTAAAGTAACCCTGATTTGCCCCATTCTGACATGGCGACAATTCTCACCTGCTGATGGTTCTGTTACTTCACTATTTAAGTCCTGCTAAATATTCAAATGTGTACATCTTGTTTACACTACATGCTTATGTCTCTACCACCACAGAGGCTCGAGCTCACGCCAATGTTATCCCCACTATATTTAAATCCTTATGTTACTATTGACTACTAATGTATTTCACAGTCTATGCACTTCATTTTATTGTATGATTATAGCACATTTACAAATATTTGTCCTGCAGGTCTACTGCTCACAACTTGAAGTCTCGCTGTTGTAATATGGTGAAAATATTCATTTCTTGACAAACAGGGTTTTTATTGTAAAGCACTCCGTCATTCTCAGGGGTCACACAATATACATTATGAACCAATACACGACTGAAAAGTAGGACAAGTGAAAGACACTTTGAGAAATATTCATATCCCAGTTTCGACAGTACAAGCCTTCCTGCTTTAATTCAGTTCACTGAGAATTCCCACAGAAAAGAGAAAGTGGTGTGTGTAGGTAGGGGGGGGTGAGAGAGATCACAGGAAACTGCATAATACCATGATGTATGGCTTAGAAGACGTTTACCCGTAAACCCACGCCCTTTCCTCCCTTTATAGCCCTGGTCTTATCAGATTCAGTGGCACTTTTCACTTCCGAAAAAACATAAATTAGCTTGTTCGAGGCCAGAAATAACTGACAGTGCTTAGACAGCAGAGGCGCAGGCCAGCCTCAGGAGCGAGTAAGATACAGCAATGGCACTTTACAACCCCCTCTTTCAAAGAACAGGAGCAGGGTAACCAGCAGTGCAAGCTTCCACACACACACATGTGCACCACATGACGCAGAGCAAGCTTCCTTCTCACTGAAAATAGTACAGTGTAGGCAACACTAGGCCTAGCTGACCTCACACGCAGACAGAACAGACCCAACAACAGCTCAAGCTTCCCTCAGACACTGGGCATGTAGAGCACAGACAGAAGCATGAGAAGCTTCTCCAACACAGATCGGGCACAGCAAAGCAGAACTGTAGCTTGAGACAGAGACCGAACAAGTACAGCACAAGCTGCTGCAGTACAATTTCACTCACACATGTATTTTGCAGTTTTCTATAGATGCGACAAAAGAGAGTCCAGCTGGCAGAAGAGCAAGCTTCGCTCGCATACTCAACGCTGCATCATAAATCAGCAGTGCAAGTTTACGTCAGACATAGAATCAGGACAGCTAATGCAGCACTGTAAGCTGTGTGCGCAGACACACACACGAGACAACGCATGAAACAGCACTGCTACTTCCTCACTAATACACAGGTGCAGCTGAAAAGTAGCAATGCAAGCTTTTTCAGAAGGGAGGGACATCATAGGCAACAGAGCAAGGCCCCCTCGTGCACACATAGTGGTAGTAAAAGTACAGGCGGGTTCAACACTTTCTTAGCAGGTACTGGGATCCTCAAAGAATAAACCAGAGCAGTGCAAGCTTCGCTGGCATACACAGAAGTAGTACTGAAACGAGCAGTTTTATGTTGGAGTGGTGGGACTTGCATAAAGCATGCCTGCTACCGACGTGGCATCTTAGGATCTTAGGACTGTGTGTGGGCAATGGCAGGCACCCGTGGGTGCAACTGAATAAATAGGTGTCATACAGATAGCGCCCTCGGCGGATCTAGGCGCTCTTCCCTCTGTCCGGGACTCTCACCTCCTTTTGTACTTGTCCCGCTCTCGCTTCACTCTCCCCAGCACGTTGTACAGCGCCCTGATCTCCGGCGTGATGGTGTCGATCTGCACCCCCACCCCGTCGGGGTGCACCCACGACACCCAGGGCCCCTGCACCAGAGTCTCGGCGCTGGAGCCGACGCACCGTGTGCTCGAATAGGTCCAAATGGATACCGGCATGAAGCGGGGGGAAGGCGCCGCGGCGTAGGGGGTGGCAGGGCAAGCTGAGGGGGCCCCCAAGGGCCTCCTGCAGGGCGACAAGGCGGACGTGTGCCCCAGGCCCGGGCTGCCGATGCCGGTGCTGATGCTGCCGGCAGAGCCGATGGCAAGGTCTAGTGGCTGGATGGGTCCCACGAAGCCGGTCTGCGCCAACTGGTCCCGGGTGAGCGCGCGCCGGTGCCGACCCTTGTCTAGCGCCTGGGCCAGCTGCTTCTCGAGGAGCTTGTTGCGGCGCTCCAGCTTGTGCACCTTGGCCAGGAAGCAGCGGAAGCGCAGGTTGAGGGTCTTGAGGATGCTGATGTTGGAGCCCAGGTCGTTGCGGAGGGCCATGGCGGCGGGCGGGGGGCCAGGCGGGCTCAGCAACTCCTCTGAGCCGTAGTCCTGGTACTGGTGGTACTGCTCCTGGTGCTGCTGGAGCAGGAAGAGGCTGGGGGGCAAGCCCAGCAGGGGGTTCATGGTCAGGCCAAGGACCGGTCCCGGCCTCAGGGGGCTGCGGGACGGCAGAGGCGGAGGGCTCGGGCATCCTTCTCAAGGCACCAAGATGTGATGAGACGTCATGGGGGAGGGAGGCGAGGAGGAGGGAGGGAGGCTGGCAGGGGGAGGGCTGGGTGAGAGAGGGTGCTGTGCATACCAATGCCGAGGGAGGGCGGGTCCGGCCGAGACTGCAGAGGAAGCGGCTGAGGAGGGGGCGGTGGGGGAGACAGAAGAGGCAAAGCTGAAACTGCCGGTAAAAAAAAACACGCAAGAGGGAAGTCAATTATGAAAAATGCAAGCGCCCCATGGCGGGTCCGGAGATGTGAGGGTGGAGGGACGTACACGAGCCGGGGAACGGCGGAGAATAAATCCCTCAGTCGGAGCCAGCAGTCGCTGCACCACCCTCTCCGCTCGGAGGCCAAAAATGGATCTCCAAAACGCCCTGTCATTTTCGGATTAGGGGGCGTGTTTTTCTTTCTCTCCTCTTCCCATTGGCTGGAATGTAAAATTCCAGCCAATGGGAAGAGGAGAGAAAGAAACGAAAAAACACACCCCCGAATCCCAAAAAGACGGGGCTTAAATGGACAGACGCCCCTCTCCTCCAATGGCTGGACTCTGTTTAGGAAGCCAGCCAATGTAGAAGTGTGGCGGGTTCAAGCCTCACACTAAGAAACATAAGATCTCGCCGGCGAGACTGCGCACGCGCAGCCTACGCAGGCCGAGACCTAAAAAAGGCAAAGGAAGGGAGAGTGAGGGAGACAGATACAGATGCAAAACAACTGAAAGAATTCGAGTCAAATGGATATTGCAAGGTAGGGCGAGAGTAGGAGGGACAGACAGGGATAGAGAGAGATGAAATGAGTTTGCAATATGAAGGGAGAGCCATAGTTACCCAGAAAGAGGGCCAGTGACTAGAATGACTGCTTTTTATTTAAATGAGTGTCTCCTAAATCTACTTGACTTTCAAACTATTACACTTTTACTTCATGAAAGATTCAATGTAATGAAATTAAAATGTGAATACAAACATTTTACTAATGAAATACTGAAATAATACGGCAACGTCCCTCGTTTTGAATTTTTGAAATCTGATTGTGAGTTATTCAGCAACACATTCTAACTTTAGAAACTTTTTTATTTTAAATGTCATGTTTACACCTTCAGGGGCAGATTTACAAGCCCCTTGCATCATTTTTGCACCACCGCTGGTCTCTTTTTGTTACGTAGCGGTAACGTAAAAATATGGCCCATTTACAATGTGACGCATCTAGGGAGATGCATCAAGTTGTAAAGTCCTGCATCACATTATACCTACGTCAGGTATAATGTATGCAGGATGGGCATTCCCATGCAAAAAACCCTCGTAGAAGTGATGCAGTGAAATCTACAGGATTTCACTGCACCACTTCTAGGACGCCACTGCGTCAAAACTTTACGCCTGCTTGGAGCAGGCATAAGGCTTGACGCAGCACGAAGATAGGCCTCTCCATGCATTGCTTAATTTGCGCCATACTTGTGACATGACTTCAGCAATGCGTGACTTTTGTGTCAAAATTTCTGACACATCTGTCAATCCTTGCACCATGGTGCATCCATGGTGGTGCAAAGGTTTCTTAGGGTGGTGCAGGTAAAGTGACGCATCTCTACAGATGCGTCACTTTCTTATAAATCTGCCCCTAAGTGTAAACTTTCACATTTTGCTCTTCTGCCCAACCAGCAAAGGTAAGAGACTGAGACAGAAGGAGAGCAAGAGAGAATTCTTACTAAAACCACAGATTCAATCCATGGAAATAAACTCAAAGAACCGAGGACCTAGTTGATTGTAAATTGTGTAAAAAACGAATTAGGTACAAAACAGACAGGATGTTAGTGTCCAGACTTGGTGTGAGACAGAAAAACACAGAGATAAACAGTAAATCTCCTTATTTGGAGTACGATGATGCTAGTATCATCACCTCGTGCCAATGGCAATTATGGTTATCAGCCTTGAACCGAAATTACAGGCCTAATACACAGCCAGAGTCATATAATGTGGGACAGGGCCTTGAACAATTAGTGCAGCTCAAGGCCAGAAGAGCTATAAGCCCTACGCTATGCTACCCTCGTCTACTTTGTAGCACTCTACTCTATGTCACTCTACTTTACTCCAGTGCACTTTACCCTGCACTACTCCTTACTGCACCACTTCACAGTGTGGAGGAGTGTGGCTCAATGGTGAGAGCGGCAGACCCTGATGCAGAGTTCTGGCCAGGGACCAGGGATCGATTCCCTCCTCGCCAGGGTCTCGGGCTCAATTTCCTCGGACCTGCTAAATCTCGCCTCGGTGCCTATTCTAATCACGGGCCCCACGCTGCAACTCTGGGCAATAGCTTGCTTAGCCTTCACACCGGCCCCAACAGCGCTACGGATGCCTGGCTTCACCCTGGGGGTGCCCAGGAGTGGACACCTCACAGGGAAAGCCAGGAGGGGTTCCACAGCGGTATGAGTATCAGCGCCAGGAAACCGCATAGGCGACATCGCAAGGTGACCGTCTGGTGACAGTGCGCTCTATGAGTACCATGACATTTACATTTACATTGACATTTACATTTACTCAACTCTGAAAAAATCTACTGTACGCCACTGGACTCTGCACCCTGCACTCTATGCTACTCTACACCACTCTGACCAACTCCATTCTCCCCAACTCTAATCTATACCTCTGTTCTACACACCATTGCAATCTATGCTGCACCACTCCACTTTACACCACTCTGCACCAATGCCACGCCACTCTATGACACTGTAACCACTGCACTCTACACCACTTCACTCTACGCCATTGAACTCTAGACCAATGTTCTCAAAAACAATGCTCTCTTCACCACTTCTCTCTATGCCACTCTACTCTGCACCACACTACTCTGTGCCACTACACTCTATGCCACTGCACTTTGAGCCAGTGCACTCTATACAAATTCACTCTACACCACTTTAACCAAAACTAATGTACTCTATGCCACTGCACTCTACACTCGTCTGCTCTGCATCACTGCACTCTACGCCACTATGCTCTGCATCAGTCTGCCCTGCACCACTACACTGTACCCCACTCTAATCTACTCTGCACCACTGCTCTCTACGCCACTGCACTCTAATTTATGCCCCTCTTCTCGACTGTACTCTACCCTGCACCATTCCACTCTACCCTGCACCACTCCACTCTACCCTGCACCAGTACATTCTACACCATTCTACTCTACCCTTCACCACTCTACTCTACTCCACTGAACTCTATCATAAACCACTTAAATCTACACCAATGCACTCTACACCGCTTTACTCAAAATCAATGCACCAACGGGGAGTGGTAGGGCGGGCTACTTGGAGAGTGGGGCACATTACATCAACAAAATTGCCGACATGAATTAATTAATTTTAACTTTAAAACAGTAATGTAATGCATGTCACCAATTAAATACATTAAAAACGTTAACATTAAAGCATCAAAAAAAGAAAAGAAAACTTACCATGTGGCACGTCCACGCTCCAGTCCGGTGTCCTACACTCTTCCGGCGCAGGGCCCTGGTACTCCTCTAACCAATCCTTGGTACTGCTCCATGCAGCATGAGAGCAGCACCAGGATTGGATGGAGCTGGCTCTCTCAACGCTCCACAGAGCACTGGAGGCCTTTGCTCGGTCTCAACCCAGCGGCCCAAGACAGCTGGTTTGAGAGTTTTAAAGCGGCCCAAGACAGCTGGATTGAGAGTTTTAAATTGCACATGTGTGCCTGGCCGTCGCAAAACATCCGGCCAAACTGGCCTGCGCACTTTAATCATAAGTGCCCTGCCCATGAATTCTTTTTGCTGCTGCTAGTCAGCAGCTGCCCCGCCCCCGTCCTGATGCTCGGCTCAGGAAGGTGTTATTAAAAAATAAAATGAAATACACTAACTGTATTACCATTTTATTTTGTATCTGTGATGCATGGGGGGCATTTCAATTAGTGGGCGATGCTCCTCCGCCTTAATGGAGGAGCCTCCCCTGCACTCTATGTCAATCTACTCTTCACCACTGTACTCTATGCCACTCCACTCTACGACATTGCATACATGATACTCCAGTCCATGACACTCTAATCCATTAAACTGTACTCCACTCTACAACACTCTACTCCACTCTATGCCACTCTACGACACTCTGCAATGCTCTATGCACATCCCTCTATGCCACTCCATGCAACTTTACTCCACTCTATTCTATGACACACTACTCCAATAAAACTACACTCCACTTCTCCACTGTGCGCCACTCTACTCTATGCTAATCAACGGCACCCTGTGCCATTCCACTCTACGTTACTCTGCTCTACTCTGCACCTCTCAAGTCTATGCCATTACACTCTACTACACTACTACACTCAATGCCACTCTTCTCTACGAGAATCTACTCCTGCCTACCCCACTCTACTACACTTTACACAACTCCACATTATTTTACTCCACTCTACACCACTCCACTTTGCTTTACACTTCTCCACTTTACAATACTCTTTGCCACTCCACTCTAGAGCACTGTACTTCATGACACTCTACTCCGCTCTATGCCCTTCCACTCTACGACACACCACTCCCTCCACGACACACCACTCCCTCCACGACACACCACTCTACACCATGCTACTCTGTGACACTCCATGCCATGCCACAGCACTCTCCTTTACACCGTTAACTTTTAGCCATGCTGAACAGCAGCCACACTGATGTACAATATGACTAAAACCCATTGGCAAAGCCAATGCCTCTTGCACCAGCAAGATCTATTGGCTTTGCCAATGCTTGTTTCAAAGTTGGTGCTGGTCTGGATGTGTCTTTTCTGCTGAGAAAGAAGGGTGATGTTGTTGAGCTTCTTGTTGCGTCTCTGCTTCATAAATCAGTCTTTGCTGGCTCTTTCTATTTTGGGAGATAGATTCTCAACAAAACAGGTAAAAGAGCAGAATGCGGTCTTTCATCATCAGCTGTGCATAGCACATGCTTGCTTGGCCTTTAGTGTTGTCAGTAGTTTAAGCAAAGGAACGGGACACCACCGTATGATGCAGCCTTGCCAGGCTATAATGAAATCTGGGTACGAAGCATGATTTCCTGCTAAGTATCCTCTTTTTTACCCTTCATTGATAAACTATAGCGATCAGTGGTTTATCTGTGGTGAATCCTAGACACTCTGATTACATTCTAGGGTACGCCTTGTACCAGGTTATTATGGGTTAAAGTACTGCAACTGCCAAAGAAGTGGTAAATTAGCCCTCCCTGGGTCAAAACGAGCTCTTTGTATAGTCGAAGGTGAAAAGATTATTACTTGGGGTGGGCCAGAAAATGACCCAGCAATACAATGTGCGACCACCAGCCATGAACTGAAAAGATGAGCACTGTTGTCTTTAAAATCCACCCTCTGCTGCCGCCGAACCGCGCATCATTGTAAATGTAAATGTATTTGTATTTATATAGCGCACTTCTACCCCGAGGTCTCGTAGCGCTGTATCCATCCTGGCTTTCCTGTGAAATGTCCACTCCTGGGCACCCCCAAGGTGAAACTAGGCATCCAAGCACTGCTGGGCACCCCCAAGGTGAAACTAGGCATCCAAGCACTGCTGGGGCCGTTGTGGAGATTAAGCAAGCTATTGCCCAAAGTCACAGAGTGGGACCCATGATTAGACTAGGCACCAAGGCAAGAATTATCAGGTCTGGGGAAATTGAGTTCAAGAGCCGCCGAGGCGGGAATTGAACCCTGGTCCCAGGCAAGACCTCTGCATCAGGGTCTGCCGCTCTAACCATTGAGCCACGCTTCTCCACTTCTCCATCATTCTGACATTCCTACATTTCCTGAAAACAAGATCTAGAACAGTACACAAAGAAGATAGGCAGCAGGGAAAAATGAGCAAAAACAGTGTAAAGCTGTATCTTATCTTTATCTAAACTACTAGTATATACTCTAGGGTAGAGATACAACCACTGCCAAAGGTTGTAGCAACAGGTAGATAATTGTCCACCATATATCCTAAACACAATTTCTCAACCCGAGCAACTCTAGAAATTTCAAATGTCCATATCAATGAAACCATTCTTCTTTTCTTTATTTTTCAATGTAAATTCATGATTCAGTCCAATCACCAGGTACAGGATATAAATAGTTCTTCAATGTTACAAATAGCCAACGGATTTTGCCTTTGCCAACACGTGTTTCGTCAGGCTTTTCAGCCAATGACTTCCTCACGAGACGAGAACACGAGCCCCATATGAATTTTACATGAATCAGCTATGACGGTCCTAGCTCGGTAGAGTTTATATGAGCTACAAGATTTGGTATCGGTTGACTAGAATGCAACCTGCTCCGTGATAAATAGAGATTCGTTATATATTGGTCGATACGCAGACCGTTCTACGCTGCATAAATGATAAGAACTGAACATTTTATATCGACATAGAGGATATTATTGAATGGAAACATAATAAACTGGCCTTAGGATATGAGCAGAAAATTATTATAATTGCCCTGAGGAAGTCATTGGCTGAAAAGCCTGACGAAACACGTGTTGGCAAAGGCAAAAGCCGTTGGCTATTTGTAACATTGAAGAACTATTTATATCCTGTACCTGGTGATTGGACTGAATCATGAATTTACATTGAAAAATAAAGAAAAGACCAAAAATCACATAAAGAAGAATGGTTTAATTTATATGGACTATTTGAATTTTCTAGAGTTGCTCGGGTTGAGAAATTGTGTTTAAGATCTAGAACAGAGATGCTCAAAGTATTGCCAGGGGCCATTTGCGGCCCATGGTGAAGAGCGGCACAGGGCTGCAGTGAACTCGACAGAGAACTAACATTCAGAAAGCTGTTAACAGGGGTGGCTGGAGCATTTATTTACACTTGACTAAAGAGCAGGAAAAGAGGCAAAGACCACTTAGCTATACCAGCTCACTAATTTATAAAGACATTGTGCAACAAACATGTAGACATATGATAAACTCAGCATGTTAAGAAAAAAGTGGCTTTCATTAAGCTGCAGAAGCTTTTCACCTTAGTGCATTAGATCATACCAGTGCATTGAGAGCCATTTATTAGAAGCGAAAGTTTTCAAACAAGAGCTTAGAAACAGTCATTCCTCCCCACGCCTTGACAACAATGTCAATAGAAAAGCAAGAGGCAAGTCATTTGTCATGTGCACCCTCTGGGTGGCCTAGATTGTTATTATACTTGGAATAACATTATAGTTTGCTAAATCAAACACAATTGAAGCTTTAATACAGTACACATCCTGAACTCGTTTGTTTCAAGATGCTCTCATACGTCAAAATGAAGAGAAAGGATGCAAAGTGAAATAGAACAATTGCCTAAGGTCACAAATGTTTGGTAAAGTGGGGAAGCCAGGATTGATGGCAGCTTATCTGGTTTCACAGTGTGCAAATCAGCCACTGCTTTTCCTCTCACATTTTACATTAAAATGTACTGCTTTATCTTTCATTCGTGTTGCTTGAGTTTAGAGTGTGGGTGGCAGACAGAAGCCACATGACGGCTCGGTTCATTTTGGGTTCGAGGGTCAAAGAGAATCTCGAGCAGAGCCAGAGCCAGGCATCCACCCACCTCCAGCTCATAATGACAAATAAGAGGACACAGCCATAGCAAGGATATGATTTGACCCTCAAGATAACTCCTCGACTCACTGCCAGCACCCTTTACATGCTTCGCGTCTCCTACACCCACCTTACACCACCCACGGCCCGCATCCTGCTGGCATCAATGCGGCTTCGGTCATGCCATGGACAATGCTTTTTGGCCCCTGTGAAAATGTTTGGAGTACCCATGATCTAGAACATACGCCGCCAGGTGTCCCGCCACAGACCTGGGGAGTCACACCTGGATGGTGCACTTTCCCTCCCCTGTGTTCAAACTGACCGAAATATTAGGGTCAAGCCCATTCGGAGCCGCCGTTTTGGGTAAGCTCGTCGGCATGTTAGAAGTTGTTGTGGTGACGATCAGAAGGTATATATTGGACCCCACTTCCATTTATTACAGGGGCAGGAGCACCTGATTCTACGCCTAAAAATTAGCCCTTGGAAAGAGAACCCCAGACGCTTTAGTATCTGGAGCCATCTGATAGTTTGTTAGCAGCGTCCTAATTAGCTTACAAATGGCAGAATTGTTTTTATAAATCTCTAAACAGATTGTGCAGCAGCAGTGCTGAACTTAGCAAAAAAGCAGAGCTGGAGCACAATGCCACCTTTGCCCTCCTAAGCTGCTTTGTGCACGCATTTCGCACTGTACCATAAAGCAGTATATCCGAATCTGAACGTTTAATCAACGTCAAAGGTCCGGTCTGAGTAGGGTTTAAAAGTCACAGCGTCACGGTCTGCTTTCTCTCTCTTTAGTATCAGTGCTAGGTCAACAATATGTCATTCCGGCTCAGCAGTCAGTACACCGCACTCTTTTAAAGTGCTTGCTCCACACCACTTTATAAAAGCGAAGCATTTTTCTTCTGCCTCAATGCAAGGAAATGGCTTTGTCAATTGCATGATGGAGGTTTTCTGGATTAAGGAGTACAACAGTTAAGACATGGTGATATTAGTCATAGGAAGCTTACACTAACACATGCAACTTGTATCAGTGGCGGCTCCTCAGCTGTGGCAGAGGAGCGTTGCCACACCGGACAAAAGGAAAACTAAAATATTATCATTTTAGTGGTCCTTTGCCGTCAGTGGCCCTCGGGGCTGGGCACGGCAGGGGAGTGGAGTGCTTTGCACTCCTTAAGTGGGCATGACTCCTTGACTGGCCCTCTCTGGCTGGCCAAACAGTCCTGCGCACTTTGCGTCTTCCCCTTCAGGCTGCATTACGCAGCCTGGTGAGGAACATGCAAAGCCTCTCATTGCCCATTTCTGTGCCGACTCACGGCGCTCAGACCAATCAGCCAAATGTGGCTCTAGTTGCGCCTCTGCCTCTAAGCGTCCCTCACTCTCCTCGTGTTTTCCCTGGGGTATTTCGTGTCAGGGTTGTTGAGCTCATATTCCTGCCATTACTTCTTATTTTTCTTCTCCTTATTAGCAACTGTTCCATTTGTGTTCCAGGATTCTCAGTTGCAGCCAGTGGGAAACAGCATTTACAACGTCGCACTGTTGGAAAGTGGGTTATTGGAAGGGGTAACTATGCACCTTTGTGTGACTCGGATTACATATCAGAATAAACATGAACTAGAATGGGGTGGCTATCTTTGTTCTCTAGTATATCAAGGCACTTACTCTAGTTTTCTGCTCACGTCTCGCTCAGTTTGAAGACTGAATAGTGTAGTGATCTCCTTTAGAAAATACTCTTTATGGAATTAGCTGAATTCCTCAGTGTAATGATTCTTGGAGTACTGCCATCTGGTTTGTATGGACTTGAACATTAATTTAAAGGTGGTATTGTTTCTTAATGGATTCTATTTGAACTATAGTTATATTTTCATCTTGAGCATTACAATCTCCCATTTCTTCTAAAGTCTGTGAATCACATACTTCATGTGGTTTCCTTGAGGTATGATAAGCTGCACTCAATATTACTCACAGTAGTAAGGGTGGTTAGATTCTGCATGTATATATCTTTGTATTGCAGAAAGGTTAAACTTAGACTACTATATGTTGCAAGTGAATCGTTTATATTTAGAAGCAGACATAACTGGAGAATGCTACCCAACTCTAAAAGATATATCATACACAGTTTTTCAGACTATGTGAGATAGTTCAGTTTAGAAGACAATATAGTAAATGTTGTTTGTTGATTCTCTTCATGACTCAAATGTCCAAGAGAGGGTGCTAATCAGTGATGTGTGCTTTACCCAATTCCCCTCCCCCCCAGTATTAGTAGAACTGTGAGTCTGACCCAGATAACCCTATCTTATGACCATGAGAACAGAAGACTCCAATATGGCCTGAACTTCAGCAATCATTAGTAAAATGATTTCCTTAGAATATTTCTCAGCATCTAACAACAACAATGCATAAAGGGGTGACAGCATGCCAACTTCATAGGAAAGGCATGTACCACAGTGTGTGAGTTTCAGGGAAAAAAAGAGGGGGGCATTGGGCCTGTAATGAGAGGGTGTCGGAAAGGGAACCCATACACCCTAAAGGCCTGTGTTTGATAAATGCTATTCTTCTATTGCACATTTCACACATCCTGGATATATTGTATATGCTTTAAGTAAGCCAGAAACTCTAAGATTTCGTATAATCATGCAACAATCAAGTCTACCTGAGAACCACCTGACAGGAAGATATCTACCTAGCAGCTTCTACTCTTGATAACAGCCACACCAGGATGAAAACTCATAATATTAAATGTAATAGCAATAAAGCAGTGCTTACTTCAAGTTCTATGACATGCTTTACTCTATTATTATCATAGGCTGCACTCTGTCCATTACTGACAATGTGAAAATCAATTGATAAACTGGAGAAAACAAGTATTACTGCCCAAAAAAATGATGTATACATTCCACAGTCATCAGTAGAAAACATTTCATGCCTGAATTTCTTTTGACTCCTGCCCTTTAGGACTCTACTTGAAAATTGGCCAGGTGATAAATAATTTAATTACAATGTCAAAATGACAGGTAAGAAGGTGATCCTCACACAAAAATTGATGATGTTCCTTGGTTATTGGTGGATGCTGCCTTGTACTATTAAACATAATAACTTATATATTATTTTAATTTTCAAAAACCTTTATTGAGACAAATCAAGGCAGACACAGTACAGCATGCAAGATCACAGTGCAATACATAAAATAAAAAGCAGAACATGCGCTGCAGGATACATTAGCATCAATTGTCAACACAGCGAATATACATGGAAAGAATATCACGGCTCCATCACAACAATAACTCTTACAGAGTGGACAAATCGGATCTTGCGTTATTGGCTATCAAGGGACCAGAGAGAAGGGGGCAGAGGCGCCAACTACAGGGAGGGGTGATGCAGTCACTGGCTCACACCGGCAGCTGCCGCAGACTCAGGGGCGCGGGAGAGGCAGCGCCACTAGGGTGGGAGCGGGAAAGTAGGTAGGTGATGAGAGGGCTCCAAATATCAACAGGACAGGACTTAGCATGCATGAAATCCCAGAACTCCAACAAGAGGGTCTGGCATCGAGAGTCATTTTCAAGCCAACTTTCAACCTTGAGAGCAGGGCTGGACTGGCCATAGCGGGCACCGGGCGTTTCCCCGTTAGGCCGCTAGGGTGGGGGCCGGTTTTGGGCCCCTGGGGGCCGTTTTTGTTACCAGGGGTCAGCAATATCGGCCCCCTATAACAAAATCGGCCAAAACGGGCCCTCGCAAACTGCTCGGCTTCGGCTGCACTTCCCTTGGGGGGGGGGTTGTTTGGCAGCTGAACAGTTTGCCAGGGCCGGTTTCTGTTCCCAGTCCGGCCCTGCTTGAGAGCCGGCTTACGACCCCAGCACATGGCCACCCTGCGCCTAGCGAGGACCAGAAGCATTGCAATCAAGCAGCGGGAGACGTCAAGGCAGAACTTAACAAACCCTAGGAGGCACAGAGGCGGATCAGGCTGCACTGTTGCGCCAGTGATGTCAGAAATAGCAGAACAAACTGCCCTCCAGAACTCCGAGACCTTCGGGCAAAGCCAAGCCAGATGTGCGAAGTCCGCCGCAGGAGCAGCACAGCGTACGCAATTGTCTCCAGGAATGAGCCCGAGCCTTTGGAGCTGTACCGGGGTACAGTAGAACCTATGCAGATACTTAAAATGGATCAAGCGAAGCCGGTAGTTCGGTGACAGTTTCCTCGTTTGATTACAACAATAAAGCCAGTCCGCTGGCGATAGCTCGGCTCCAAGATCAGTTCCCCATGCCTCCCGAGCACGATCAGAGGTGATGGGAACAGATACCAGAGTAAGAGCATAAAGTTTAGTGACCAATTTGTGTGGGGACAAGGAGGTATAAATGAGATCCAGAACGGGCATACTGGCTGGGGGTTGAGGGAAGGTGGAGTGCAGCTTCCAACACGTGGCACGTAGCTGGTAGAATAGGAGCGTGTCCCTAGGCCCCGATGCGTCAGGAAGCATAAAAAAGGTGTCCTCCGGATAGAGGTCAGCCACCGTCGCAAGACCCGGGTGTGCCGCACTCCTGGACATACTGGAGGCCTGGAGGGAAGGATAATCTGGGTGGTTGATTATGGGCACGGATTTAACAGAGAGCAAGGGGACGTCAGACAGCCGGCGCAGGCCAGACCAGGCCCATCGAAGCGATGTGACCGTGTCGACCTCAGCTCGAGGGCGAGCTGCGGGTACGAACAGAGCCGTGGACAGAGGCCAGGGGGAAGCCAAATCCCTCTCAATGGCAACATGAGGCTGGTAGGGAGACGGGTGGATCCAGAAATGCAGGAAACTAGCCTGAGCGCATAGTGCATATAGCTTAAAGTCTGGCGCACCCATTCCGCCAGCAGACATGGGGAGAGTAAGAATCTCGTAAGCTATTCTTGGTTGTTTACCTGCCCAGACCAACAAAATAATTAGAGAGAGTAATTTGCGTAAAAAGTACGCGGCAAGGGGGATGGGAATATTTAAAAACAAGTAAAGAAATTTTGGAAGTACCACCATTTTGGCGATGGCGATGTGATCCGCCAATGACAGCGGGAGCCTACTCCACAATGGGATCTTGAATTCCAGCCAGTCCACCGCGCATCCGAAGTTCGATCTCCACAATTCGTCCAGATCTCTGCTGAGCCAAACTCCCAAATAGCGCGTTGGGCCGGAGGTCCAGACAAAAAGAAAGTCAAGGGGAAAATGTACCGTGGCGTTAGTCAGGGGGAAAAGTACCGACTTGCTCCAGTTTACTTGGATGCCCGACAGCCCACCAAACCGAATGATTTCACGGATGAGGGGGGCTAAGGTTCTCTTGGGGGTGTTGGACATAAAGCATAATGTTGTCCGCATACATTGAGACAAGTAAGGCACGAGATGAAAAACCAAGACCCCTGAGAGTATGGTGCTGCCGTAGCCTGGCAGCCAGGGGCTCCATTGCTATAGCAAAAAGCATGGGCGATAGTGGGCACCCCTGACGTAGGCCACGATCGATGGCAATAGGGTCCGAGACCTGGCCGTTAATGTGGAGACGTGCTCTAGGGTTGGTATACAAGAGTCTGACGTTGCGCAGGAAGTGGTTGCTAAAACCCATGCCTGGCAAGATGTGGAATAAAAAGGGCCACTCCAGTGTGTCAAACGCCTTGGTGGCGTCAAACAAGGCAGTCACGGCCGGTAGGGCAGGGTTAATTTGATGCAATACCGAGAAAATCATACGGAGGTTGTGGAAGATTGCCCTCCCAGGGATGAAACCCGATTGATCAGGAAGAGCGATGGTAGGAATAAGTAAGAGAAGACGGGAAGCAATCAACTTAGCAACAATTTTGTTGTCGATGTTTATAAGAGACGGGGGACAGTAGGAATCGCGACGGTCAGGGGGTTTATCGGGTTTAAGAAGGAGGGTTAACAACGCCTCGCGCAGGGAAGGCGGAAAGGAGCCGGAGTCGAACGAATCGTTATACTTTGCAGCGAGATGTGGCTCAAGAAGACCGGCAAAAGTCTTATAGAAAGAGGCCGGCAAACCATCTAATCCAGAGGCCTTGTCTCCGGGCAGACTTTTGATGGCTGCGAATATTTCTTCTCTGGAGAATGGTTCATCAAGAAATTTTTGATGATGGTCTTCCAACCATACCAGGGCGATGGAGTCGAAGTATTGATCAAAGTTCACTCGCGGCAGGGGTGCGCCAGCGGAGTAGGGTTGCGAGTAAAAGTCGAGGGACCGGGACTTGATGACCTCCGGGGAAGGTAGTCCTATCCTAAACCGCCGTCACTTAATGCCGTGACCTAAGAAGCGGCGCGCGGTGGGCGAAGAAGGTTGGCGAGGGTGCGCCCAGGGCGGTCCCCCTCACCAAAACGCCGCGCCCAGCCCTCCCTGCCCAGGAATGACAAATCACGACCAGCCTCGTCGGAGAATTCGGTGTGTTTCTGGTGCAGCTGCGCCAGTGTCTCTAGACTGGGGCTTGCAACCTGCGCGGCCTCTAAGTCCCTAATTTCCCTCTCAAGCTTCTCCAAAGTAGAACCAATAGAACGAAGGGTGCCTGCCTGCTTAGATATACACTCACCACGGATGACGGCCTTGAACCCCTCCCATAAGGTGGATGCAGACTCCACCGAGCCCACATTAAGATCGAAATAAGTGGTGATCACGGTCTGGATGTCCGCACAGAAGACGGGGTCCCGGAGGGCTGAAGGGGAAAGGCGCCAAGTAAAAGCCCGCCCTGGGAAACGGGGGGGGGGCGCAGACGGAGCTGGACAGTCGCGTGGTCGGAAAAAGTGCGAGCCATGTGCCTTACATTGGAAAGCCAGGACAGGACGTCTGGGGAGGTCAGCCAAAAGTCTATACGGGACCAACAGCCCCGCGCGCCAGTGCATAGGGAAGGAGTGTCGCCAAACGTCGCAGAGGGCATTTTTGGTGCAAATGGACAAAAGAGCCGCTGTGGCGCGGGGTGAAAGGATTGGGAGCCCGACCGATCCAAAGCCGCAGAGGGAGTAACATTAAAGTCGCCGCCCCAGATAGTCACCGCAGGACCGCAAGAATGAGAAGAGGTGAGGTGCCAGACATGGGTGAAAAAGTCCACATCATCACAGTTGGGGCCATATACTGCGGCAATCGTGACGGGCTGCGCCAGTAGCAAGCCTTGTAGAATCACGTACCTGCCCTCCGGGTCAAGGATTGCCCTGTCCGTCCGCCAAGGAAGGCCCCGACGCAACATAATAGAGACGCCCCTGGAGTATGAAGAGTAGGCGGTGGAGTGGGATTCCCCCCAGTACCTGGAGCGGAGTTTGGAAATAATCCCCGAAAGCAGGTGGGTCTCTTGAAGGAGACAGAGATCAACCTTATGGCGCTGTAGATGGGAATGGATCAGGCGGGCTTTGCGATGATCACTCAAGCCCCGAATATTCCAGGACCAGCACACCAACTCAGTCATGAGGAGACAGGAGTGACAGTGACAACGTGCGCTGCAGTGGCGGGGCCCCCCAGAGGAGCGCAAGAAACACAAGGAGCAGAAGGGAAGGGGTCAGCGTTCAACGATCCGGACCAAGGGGGATAAAGACCCCCGGAAAAGCACCGCCGGTGGGTATGGCAAGCGTGGCTGTGGGGTACGCAAGCAATTGGCGGATAGACAGTGCCTAAAGTGCAGATCCTGTGAGGGATAATGAAGGCTAAGCCCCAGGCAACACTAAAGGGAGATGGCAAAGTGGGAGGGAGTGTGATCCAAAAAGCCACAGGGCGACCTAAAAACCAAACGCAGTGAGCAGGAGCAGGACTTATAATATCAAGAACAAATAACCAAAACAGCAGGCATGTTACAGTGTCAAAGAAGTGCAGCACAGTGTCAGCAAAGGAACATGCAAGTACATAATGAGAGGAAACATTGACAAACAACGAAACAGCATCAGAGAGCAAACACATCCCCTGCAACTAATTAGATGAAAACCTCCCAGACAACCCCCACCCAATCCCAACCCCAAAACCCACAGCTGACAAACCCCCCCAACCCGCCCCCACTCCAACCCCCAATCAGGCTGAGAAAACCACCCACACAACCCCTGGAGCCCACAACTGGGAAGGTAAGCATAGAACAAACATTGGGGATCATCCCGTGGGGGCATGGAGAGGCTCAGCAAACACCCCTCCAGTATAGCAGGGTGGCCAAGCTTCGGGTCATGTTGGACTTCCCACAGGGCAAGAAACCAAAGAAAGCAATCTGTATACTTCAGTCATTATCGCTTAGGCGATCTGCGCTATCTACTTGAGATTTAGCGGGAGATGGGCACTTCGCTTTATCAAGCTTCTTGGCAAAGGCTATGGCCTCCCTGGGGTCTGGAAAAACCAGTGTCTTAGTCCCCTGTCTGACTCTCAGTTTTGCAGGGTAGGCCAGAGAGTAAGAGACCTCATGCTTCTGCAGGATGCGCTTGGCCGGAAAGAACTCACGCCAGGCCGTCTGAACAGTGAGGGTGTAGTCCGGGTAGAAGGAAAGCTTGTTACCCTGGTGTTCAATGGTGCTCCTGTCCCGCGCTGCTCGGAGTATGGCGTCACGATCCCGGAAATTCCAAATGTTGGCAATGATGGGGTGCTGAGGGAGCCCAGGGCCAGGGCGCGGGCCGAGGGAATGATGCACCCACTCCACTTCAAAAAACGAGGAAAGGGCCTCGCCGAAGAGCTCCTTAATCAATTGTTCCACAGAGTCCTCCATTTTTGAAATGTTGGTGGACTCTGGCAGGCTGGTAACGCGGAGGTTGCTCCAGCGTGATCGAGCCTCCAAATCCTCATTTTTCTCCCTGATGACCGCCAGTATTTTGTCCATTTGAAGAAGTTTCTGATGATCCTGCGTAGCGGCATC
This sequence comes from Lissotriton helveticus, assembly GCF_964261635.1. NCBI lineage: Eukaryota > Metazoa > Chordata > Amphibia > Caudata > Salamandridae > Lissotriton > Lissotriton helveticus. The sequence goes on from NC_136065.1 coordinate 1,781,538,995, forward strand.
CTCAGCATCCGACACCCTGAATTCGACATGCAGCAGTCGGGAGTCATGTGTCGACACGGGCCTTGACCGAATCCAGCCGGGCAGAGAGCTGGTCAAGTTGGGTCGCGATGCCAGTCACGGTCGACTTGACATCCAACATGATGGCTTCCAGATCATCATTGCGCCCAAGGAGGGTATCCATCATGGCAGCGGATTCAGCAACCTCAGAGCCAGCTCTCTCCTGGCGAGAGGAACGCCGGAGATCGAATGCAATCTTGGGCTGTTTGGGGGTCAGACTTCCCCATGGCGTTGAGACCCAGTGGACAGAAGGTGGCCAGCAAGAGGCGGAGACCAAACAGGAGGGAAGGGAGCCAGCGGACCTCCAGCGGCCAGGAGCGCAGGGCAAAAAGCGACGTGTCAAGACCATGCAATGAGAATAGCCAGGGACCGAAGAGGAGGCTCCCGGGGCAGTGTGAGAAGACAGGGCCGCCAAGACTTAATGACAATCCAATAGAGCAGCAAGGCTGCATGCACGGGCACCCACAGACACCACCAGCAGTGCGAGGAAGGTAGCAGCCCAGATGGTGGCCCCAGTCAGCCTGACATGGCGCCCAAGACGCAGGAGATCAGGACCAGGAGAGGGTACCACGTGAGCGGGCAGCTGGGAGAAGGAGCCGATCGTAGCACAACACTCTCAGAAACAGTGAAGATATTCCAAGATGGACCAGCTAGGCACAGGCAGTACAGCCCCAGACAGACAGCGATAGGCAGTGCCCACACCACCCAGCACCAGTGCCAGGAGAGGAAAAGGGGACCAGCGGCGGCCCCAACTTGCAGCAGGAGCCAGGAGGATGTCTCATGAAGGGTCTAACCCAAGGCTGGCACCGAGACCCCGCGATGGGCAGCCCAGAGTAGCGAAACACAGACGTAGGATGCAGGTGGCGGGGCACAGAAGGAAAGCCCGCTCGGGCACAGGGATCAAAGTGGCTGGCAGGAGAGTCCAGGGAGAAGACACGGCTCTGCAGCGAAGGTACAGCAAATCCCAGGACCGGCTAGGCCCCAGTAAAGGATGAGCAGGGCAAGCAGCACCACCGTGGCAATGCAGGCATGAAGGCGGTAGCTGGAAAAGCCGCCAGCAGTCACACGGCACGCACAGTGGGCGCCCCAGGCAGGAGTCACAGCAAGCTCAGATCTACACAATGAAAGGGGGGCCCCCACACTGAGGGCCCGCAAGGGGGTCCAGGCGAGCAAACAGGAACCAGCAGGAGGCCAAAACGGGGCTCAGCACAGGGCAGACTCCGAAGTGGCAGGAGGCCCCACAGGAAGCCACCTCAGCAAATGCCCACAGGGCCGTAGGCGCCAGATGTTGCGGCAAGGCAGTCAGGAGGGACCGTGCTCAGATGGTAGGAGAGCCGCAAGCAGGATCCGGACCGGCCACAGGGAAGGCACCACAGCACAGCAGCAGGGGCGAAGAGGAACACAGGCCCAGCCGGGCCGCGGCAGCAGACAGGCGGGGGAGAGCGCGCAGCAACCCGGGATTCAAAGCAGGCGGGGAGACACGGGGGCCCGTGACCCCCGTCATCAGGTCCGGACTAGGGCGTCCGCCATTAAAGACGGCCTGAAGTGGGCGGAGAGAGGAAGCGGCAAAGCCACGTAGTAACGGACCCAGCGGTATGACCGCGGACCCCCAGCCATGCCAACACAGGCCCCCCCGATAGAGCACCACTCACCGGGGACTCGCCCTGCAGGATCGTTGATGTCAGGGCAGCAGCGGGAGGTATCAAAGGATCGCGCGTCCTTCGGGGGAACACCGCAGCAAACACAGGGGCCGGAGCACATGCCCAGCTCTGCCTTGGCAAGACGTTCCTCAGCCGCCCGACCAAGCAGCAGGACCGGAGCAGCACCAAGAGATCGCCTTTTGTTATGTTATGTTAGCAAAATTCATAAAGCGCATAGCTACCCCAGCAACGGGGCGTCCCAGCGCTAGCAGATCGGGCGACAAAAGTAAAGGGAAAGAACAGCCAAGAAAGTCCAGTACAGGTGCAACAGGGCAAGAAAACGCCCCGACTAGATGGAAGTGAACAGCCAGGTTTTAATCTGTTTTCTGAAAGCCAAGTGATTTGGGTGCAGCGTGCCGAGATTGGAATAGAATTCCAGAAGACAGGAGCTAGAGACCTGAAAGAGCGTCTGCCTGCTCTGCTCCTGCGCACCCTGGGCGTGCAGGCCAGGTGCAAATCAGCAGAGCGCAGAGCCCGTGTAGGTACATACAATGAACAAAGACCCTGCAGAATCTGGGGCCTTGGCTAAAAAGGATCTTATGAAAGATACAGAGAGTTTTAAAATGGATTCTCTGTTCGATCGGGAGCCAGTGTAGACGACGCAAGATATGGGAAGTGTGACAGTATTTAGGAAGGGCAAACAGAGTGCGGGCGGCAGCATTCTGGGCCCGTTGTAATCTCTTCGTGACCGTTTTATTGGTACCCAGTAAAAATCTGTTACGGTAGTCCAGGCGAGACAAGACTACTGATTGAATGATCATCTGATGAATGGGAGCAGCAAAGAATCCTAAGATGGGCTTCAACCCACGTAAGTGTCCAAAGCAAGTGCCTGCCATTTTTTGGCATGCAGTTCAATAGACAGGAAATTATCCATTAGGACCCCTACATTTTTTACTGAGTTTTTTGGCTGGGGGTAAGGACCCAGCACAGCGGGCCACCATTGGTGGTCCCATTTGTGCGAGTCTCTCCCAAACCGGAGCACCTCCGTTTTAGAGGAGTTAAGTTGAAGGTAATTACCCGCCAGCCAATCTGAGACTGAGAAGATATCCTCCTGGAACCTAAGTTTATCTAGGCCGGGGTCTTTGGAAAAGGTAAATAGCAGCTGCGTGTCATCCGCATAGGATAGCATATTAATCCCCCGGGCCTTGGCCAAAAGGGCCAGAGGGCGGGCGTACGGGTTAAAAAGTGTAGGGCTCAGCGCAGAGCCTTGTGGGGCACCGCAGGTGAGGGGATGGGTATTGGACTGATGCGGGGGGGGGCATGGATCTGGAAGGAGCGTTCAGATAGAAAAGATACAAACCAGGCCCAGGCCGGTCCACTAACCCCGATCTCCCTAAGTCGTTGGAGCTAGATCTCATGGGAGACCATGTCGAAGGCCGCACTCAGATCAAGCAGCACCAGAGCTGTGGTGTCGCCCTCATCCAGTACCGCCCTCAGCTGCTCTGTGACTACCAAAAGGGCGGATTCTGTGCTATAATTAGACCAGAACCCGTTTTGTGACTTGTCCAGAATCTCATTTTCCTATAGATACTAGGTAAGGATGGTGTTTACATGGGATTCCATGACCTTCGCCAAGTAATGGAGCAATGAGATAGGCTGGAAATTCTCAGGAGCAGATGCGTCCAATGTGGGCTTTTTTAGGATTGGAACGACCTTAGCGTGTTTCCATGATTTGGGGAGCACCTCTGACTGGAGTGATCTATCAATCAGTACCCTCCCCTCTGTCAGGAGGCAGTCTTGGAACTTCATAAAAATGTCAGGTTTGACAGGGTCGGCAGGAGAGCTGGATTTCACCTTGTTGGCGATGGTTTCCATGTCTTTACAGGACAGGGGGGTAGGGCTTGTAGGCGGGGGGAGGAGTCGGAGATAGTGGTAGAAAGCCAAGAATCTAGTACCATCCTGCGCGCATCGAGGGTAGTATAGATGCAGTAAATTTTATTAATAAAGTACTAGGCTAGAGCTTCGCAATGCTGGTTGGAGGAGATGATATTATTGGTGGCTGCTGTGGGTTTCGTCATATCATTGATGAGAAAAAATATGGTTTTAGAGGGATTAGCGCTTGAAGTGATTAGATTGGTATAAAATGCAGCTTTAGCCTTTTGAACAAGCTTATGATAGGCTTTGATCACCCGTCTATAGAGTTGTTTTGCTGAGGAGTCATAGGAGCGTGTCCAGGAACGTTCCAAGGATTTGCAATGTTTTTTTCCTGCCTTAAAGACTCGTTATACCAAGCGTTGGATTTTGTACGCTTAGCACAAGTCAGTTTTTTAGGATTGCAGCAGTCTAATGTACTGCTAATCCAACTCCTATAGACCTTGTCCACTTCCTCCAGATCGGTAGGCCATGTCGGACAGGAAGCTTTTAAGCTGGATGCAAAGCCGGAGGTATCCAGTTTATGCCATGGTCGTTTCATAGTGGAGTGCTGGAGGACCTGCAGTGGGGCGTCCGCAAGATCAAAACTCATATGAATAAGAAAATAGTCTGACCAAGCTAGCTGAAGAGGGACATGGGCAGTGAAAGGAAGAATATTAGAAAATACAGGGTCCAGTAGGTAGCCTGCTAGATGGGATGGGCCCACTACTATTTGCATTAGTTGGCAGGCCTCCCAGTCCCCCAGGAAGTTGGCAATTTCCTGGGAGTCCTGGCGGTCTAGATGCAAATTCAGATCGCCCAAAATGCTGAAATTGGCTGCCTCCAAAGCAAGTGTGGATGCAGAGCATACGAGGGCCTCTCGAAAAGCTCTAGAGGGGCCTGGAGAGCGATAGATAAGAAGCCCAGAGAAGGTGAAAGTGGGTGATGTACAGATTTTAAACAGCGCACATCCAATGTCCGGAATGTCATGGGGTGATAGGGTGCAAGAGACGGTTGATTTAAATATCACTGCTAGACCACCACCCCTTCCGCTGGATCTATTCTGTGCAAGCAAGGAATAGCCCGAGGGAAAGGCCAGAGCAGGAATTGCCACAGAATCGTTTGTTAGCCATGTTTCAGTTACAAAAAGTATATCTGGCGCAGAGTCCTGAAGGAGATCAAACACGTCTCTGTGATTTTTAACTAGCGACCTGCAGTTCAAACTGAAGATATTAATCTGTGGAATGCTGGTCGGCCTAGATGGAGACCTATCGGTCACCTCAGCTTTAAAACCGCATACGTTACATTGTAATGGAGGCATGGCTGGGTGCAGGCTGTGATTGCCACATGATGAATGATTATGCGCTGCAAGCAACTCCTCCCTGGAGTAGATATAAGCTTGAATAGGGCCAGGGGGTCTGGCGTCTGGCGGCGTACCGGCGCGGACGGGCGCAGATGGGCTTGCCTTTGGCGCGATTTAGGCGCGCCTAAGGAGCACCAGCGGCGTGCCCACTACGCATTTAGGCCGGCATGGGGGAGAAGTAGGGCTGAAAGAGAAGCGCCTGCCTCCACCGGAAGTGCGTGACCCACAGAGAGGGTCGTATGATTGGTCGACTAAGCCCTCCACTCAACCGGCACAAGCCGTGGTGGACCGGAGCGGCGACCAGGAGATTGCCGGGGGCTGGGCCAGACAAGAGGATCATAAGGGGCAGCCTGGAGCAAGCGCGGGTGACAGGATCAGTAGCCCAATGTGGCAAAAATTAAAAGAAGCTAGGCGACGCTAGAGCTCAGCTAGTAGGCGACAAGTCAGGAAAAAGTACAATTAAAACCACAACACAGTTCAATATATGAAAATGCACAAGTTTTCCAGCGTAGCTAGCGCTATACCTTCGTAGCGCATACGCTGCGCTTCTGGGCCGGCATGGGGGAGGAGTAGGGCTGAAAGAGAAGCGCCCGCCTCCACCGGAAGTGCGTGACCCATAGAGAGGGTCATATGATTGGTCGACTAAGCCCTCCACTCAACCGGCACAAGCCGTGGTGGACCGGGGCGGCGTGGAGAAGCAGGAAACAGCAAGCAATAGCAGGTAAGGTTGGAGAGTCTGCAGGATAATGCTGGATATTGAAGCTTGGCCGGCAGAGCCCACTAAAGTGCGGCCATTTTGCAGCCGGCCAAGCTATGCCCCCAAACATAATGACATTTGCTTATTTAAAAAAGAAGGTGATCCTCCATGTCTAGACACAAGTAACAAATCCAATGGCTTTCAAATTTCTTCTAGATAGAAGACTTCCTAGTAGCACAAGCCCAGTCTGTTATCCCAGCTGGTCAGAAGTGCATCTCCTAGGGAATGGACACAAGGGGGCAGATTTATGACGGCCTTGCACCGCCGGTGCGTCACTTTATTTGACGCAACGGCGGCGCAAAAAATGCGCCCTATTTACAACGTGACGCATCTAGGAGATGCGTCACGTTGTAAAGCCCTGCGCCTTAAGGAGGCGTTCCGGCGCAGGGGGGGCGTTCCTGCGCAGGAACGCCTCCTAAAAGTGGCTGAGTGAAATCTATGAGATTTCACTCAGTCACATTCAGGACAATGCTGCGTCAAAACCCTGCGCCTGCTTGAAGCAGGCGTAGGTCTTGATGCAGCATTGTGGAGATGGGGCACCCCCGAGCCTTGCTGGAGCTGCGCCACGCTGGCGACGCAGCTCCAGCAATGCGCCACCTTTACGGCACAGATGCGTGACGCATCTGTGCCGTTTTTGCCCCATGGTGCGCCGCATTATTGTATTGTATTGTATTGTATTTTAGATTTATAGAGCGCCTTATCACCCAGGGGTCTCTAAGCGCTTAGCGGAACGTGAACGTGGTGTTGATTCAGGGAGCAAGCTAGATGGTACCCCTTGCCTCCTGAAACAGCACGGTTTTTAGCTTTTTCCTGAAGGGCAGCAAGCTTGTTTCTTTGCGTAGGGTCTCTGGCAGTTTATTCCAGGCACTGGGAATTGTGTAGGAGAAAGTGCGCCCTCCTAAAGAGGACAGTTTGAACCTTGGGCGGACCAGCAGTGCAGCATCTACTGAACGTAGGTTCCTGCTAGGGGCGTACGGGATAAGGCACCATGGGTGGCGGAGCAGCCGCGCAGGATGACTGGCGCATCCCCAGGGATGCGCCAGTCATCATAAATCTGCCCCAAGATGCATAGGGTCAGCAATTAGCATCCTTTTAGAAGACACAATGGTCCAAAGCTGGAATACCCCACCTGTGGAAGAGTACAGACACTATTCCCCATGTGAAGTTGTAATTTGTTTTGTGAGTAAACCCAAAAATCCGACCAGATTGGTGGCCAACAGTATGATAAACAGAGAGCATAGTTCTATACCATTCCATGCAAATTTAGGCTTATAAAAAAGCAACTGATTGTAAAGCTCTAGAAAATATTCAAACTATATTACTAATGCTCTCTCTAGACCTGAAATCTTAACCTAACCAAGCACAGAATCCCAAACCCTAAACCTTACACTACCCCTTCATCTAAACCCTAATTCCTTTTGCTGTCCTATCTTTTCTGGTCTTTGCTATTCATGAATTTTGGTGGCATAAGTTTGCTACACTTTAATGGGGGGTCTTTGAAACTATAACTAGAGTGTACAGCCAATAAGCGATATTGATAAGCCATCAAGCTGAGAGGAGCAAGGCATTCCCTGCATGTTTATATAACACATTGTAGTTGTACTGTTGGTGGACACTAGCACACTTTTCTGTGCAAGGATGGAAAAATGACCTTCAACATTAGAAATATCACCTGTTTCTGGATGTTGACAAGAGGCACCCTATACTGTTGTGACAATGAGTAGTGTCCTTTTCAAGAACCCACAAAAGCATTGAACCTCTATTTTCAGACGCTACTTATGATGGAAATCTGCAAGTTCTGATAATGGCAGCAATTTTCTGACTCACCAGTCCTCCACCAGATGAGATTAGCCTTCACATGATCTGATATCAAAACTAACATGAACTTCTGGCCCATTTCCGGTTTCCAAAAGTAAGCTAAATAAAGTTGGATGGGCCTCAGGGTCAATCTCACAAAGGAAACCAACCACCTGAACACAAGAGGCTAAGAGTTTGTAGTCTCTTGGACCCCAACTGGAGGCTTGGGAATAAACCAGAGAAATAGAGTAGCCTTCTTAGTCATTGTAAGTCTTTCTTAATAAAGAAAGCCTTTACTTATTCAACCTTATGCTCAGAAATGCTAGATTAGAACAATGCTCCTGACCTGGACCTAAAGAGTACTTCTTAGTATTCATTGAGAGGCCTAAGTTTAACACACATAAGTTTGGCAAATTATGGGGTGAAAGGGAATATTGTTGTTGAGCTCAGACATGTTTGAATGCCCGGATATAAAATGAACACCTACTCTGCATTGATAACAGCGTTTCCATAGAGACGCATAGAAAAAGTAATTTTACATTTTACCCAGATTTCCTACAACTACTGAACCGAGGCAAAAAAGGTGGCCCAGGGAGCGAGGAAGCCAGCAGAGGTGACCTAACCTCCCAAAGAAACCCCCAATAGTCCAAAACGAAAAGAGCTACTCAAAACAGGAACACCTTTAATATGTGTTGAGGGTCCGTGTCATGGTGGAATTTACTAGTACTCTATAAATTGATAGTTGTGTGTAGGGGCATAATCTGTGTGAGGGCAAGATTGTGTTTGCACCAATGAAAATCTTAATCTTATAGACACAGACCTATATTGTGCTACATTTCTTCAGTTCCTTACTTATTGGAAAGAATAGCATTTTTGTATGGAAGAAGAGGGGTGAACAAGCAACAAATAATGAACATTGTGAAAAGCTACTAGTGGTAATAATTTCACCTTTCTTGCCATTGTTCTTTGTGCCCAAGAAAAGTAGAGAGCTAAGGCTCTGTATAAATTTCAGACCTCTCAATAGAATTACTGTGAAGAATCGTTACCCCTTATCTCAATGTTTTAATATAGCTCGCTTAGTCTCTTTTTCTCTTTTACTACCTCTTTCTCTTTCTCTCTCCCTCTCTCTATTCTCCTACTGTGTTTTTCCTCTCAATCTCATTTTATCTCATAATCTGAAAGCTATCGGGTGGGAAAGAAGTTCTTAGGAACTGGGACTTTGCCTCACAAAGGCACCTGTATGCAGAAAGATTCAAGTCAGTTAGGCACATATACATTCCTGCCAGAATTCTCTTTTCAGCTTGTTTATTTGTAGTTTTTTAAAACCTTTATTAATTTGTGCACAATAAACAAAAGACTTAGTTCCATCCATATGGCAATTGCAATAGCAAATAGTTTTCAAAATTCATACAGCACAGTTTCAAAAAAGGCAGCAGGCAAATTATATCCCATGTCATTTCGTTATCTGCCCGCACCACCCACCAGCTCATGACCGCCCTCCCTGCCCCAGGACCAATTGCGAAGATGCCCTGGAGATAACAAATGGGCTCTCTTTATTTCCTTAGTTTGCAGTTCTCAATTCCCTCTACCACCACCAGTCCCACTCCTGTGCAGCTAAACATCAGAGCTGGTCTCTCTCAGTTCTTGATATACCCCTTCAGTGGATGTACCATCCCCATCCTTAGTTGCCCTATATGTTTAATACAGAACCCAAAAGTTCTTAGGTCTACTGCGGGGAGGGTGAAGGTCACTATAATTCTCTGTTTGAGTGCTATAATACAGCATGTCGCTCGCCCACTGAGCAATCATAGGGGTCGGTCCTCTTGACCAGCAATTCACCACTCTGCACTTGGCTAGCAGCAATCCCATGTCAACTACCCTGCGTACCCCCTTAGGTATTAATTTAGAATAGCCCAGCAGAGCCAATGTCGGCTCCAGTGTGAGTTCTAGCTCAATCACCACTTCCAACTCCTTAAATACCAGCTCCCAAAACCTGGCTATTCCTGGGCAAGCCCATGGTAGGTGCATAAAATCAGCTAACTGTTCACTGCAATGTTTACACCTCAACCCTTCTCTGAGGCCGTATCTGCTCAATCTCTCTGGACCCTATTTAGATATTTAAAATGGATCAGACGATGTCTTCCATTTAGGGAAATACGTTTCGTGCTGTTGCAGCAGTACGTCCACATTGCATCGTCTATGTCTCTGTCTAAGTCTCTCTGCCATGCTAAACGGGATTTAGTGAAGACGTTCTCTCTATAGGACATGGTCAGTTTATATATTTTAGACACTATTCGTGTCGGTTCATCAGTTTTAATGTTGTAGGACAAGGCAGTCAACTCCGCCAGTTCCATAAAGCCCCCCCCCCCCCAAAAAAAAGGGACAGCTTGTTTATTATCTCATCACATTTGCTATCCTTACCCTCCTTACTGCAATCTTTAACACTGTTGACTCTAATACTAGGCCCTAGAGCTGCAGCACACCATTTTATAAGTAGAGATCTGAAATGCAGAAACAGTAACCAAATTAGAATAAAAGGAGCCTACCTTATAGTTTATGGGCCAAGAGAGTGATTAGTGGAAAATAGTTTTCTATACTTAGTTTGGATTGTTTACCAGGCTAGGGCTCAGCAACACGTCTGCTACATTTCAGATATTATTGATGAGGTTTTTAAGGTTTTAAAAAGTGTTCTGCATTGTCTCCATATATGATATTTTGAAATATTGTGACACCATGGAAAGTCACATATTACATCATAAGGCAATATTTCAGGGGGGCGTGGCTGAGCACGCAATGGCGGTGGACGTGCCCAGGTAGAGCTCCGTGTCGAGCTCTCCCAGCACGGGCCAGTTCTCCGTGAAATTTACTCGGTCTCTGCCCCACTTTACAGCGGAGCTGCAGGAGACTACCTCCTGTCCCCCTGCCAATTTAGGTGCCGATCGGAGATTCCTGGCCGCTCCAGCGGCGACAGAGGCGGGCTGCTCCGTCCGCCGATTCTCCCGGCCGGCGGGAGCCCCTAGGCGAGGCCGGGGCTTCACCGAGGCTACTAGGCCCAACTGCTGCGGTGCGCAACGCAGGATCGCCGGACGGCGTCCCCGGACCTGGCCCCAGATATCGGAGGAGCTGTGGGAAGACGCTCTCCTGGTCCCTACCAGTATTGTGGCCGCAAAGAGATTCTGACCCACCCTGGCGGAGGCGGAGGCAGACGGCCCCCTACTACCGGCCTCCGGGCCGACGCGTGAGTCAGTGTGCGGCCGGGATTGAGCTGCGGCCGCGGGTCTGCATGGGGGGGCCTGCGGGAAGGAGTCCTGTGACTGAGGTGCGGGGACAAGCATCTGGCTCCTGCTGCCCTCTGGAGACACGCGGAGGGGCCCAGTGCAGCCGGGAGCCGCGAAGAGGAGTGGTGGTGTCTGCGGATGCCTGGACTGCGACGAGAAGAGCTGCCCTAAGTGCTGGCTCCCCTGACTGGTGTGTATGCCCATACAAGTCCGGGGCTGGGCCGCAGCCGGTGGGCCCCACTACTGACGCCTGGATCCGGGGGCCCCCATACTGGACAACGAGTGGGATACCTGCGCAACACTCATGAGGTTGCTGGATGCCTTGGTCCCGGGTACACTTGCTTCCATATGCAGATGAGGGGCGCCCCTCCCCCGAAGCGAGGGCATTGCTAAGCACTACGTGTTTGCCTAACGGCCGCGAGGTGGTCATCGTCGCTGTGCCTGAAGGAGAGCGGTGGGCGACGTCACCCACCTCACTGACGCCCCAGATGTGGTCACTCCGTCGCCGAGAGGGCCACCTTCCGCGGAGAAAGCTGTAGAGGCTGCATGGGATGCAGGAGAGGCGGACAATAGTTGTCGCTGGACCTGAGGTGATAGTGTGAGTGACCTGAACCGATCCAGTGTTCGGCTGGACTGGAAAGCCACTTGACGGTGATCAGAGGTGCGAGAATCCTGCAACGGGCCCCCACATCCAGGGGTATACTTGATACCTGGGTGCACCGGTGGGAGCTGGCCGAGCACAGAGGAGACACATCACGCCCCACCCTATTCCCACCCAGCTGTTGTCCTTAGTTTTGGGGCACGTCTGGGTCACCTACACGACCTGGCGGAGTTGCTGTTCCGCGCCTCCCCCCCCCCGGAGCTGATCTCTGGATAGCACAGCGGACCTCGCCCTCTCCGAGGGCCTGTGAGGACTCCCCCGGGCGAATTCCCGTGCTGGACTACATAGTGCTGCCCATGTCAGGGGGACCCAAGACGAGAGCCGGTACCAGCGGCGCGCAGCTGAAGGGGAAGATGGCAAAACAGGCTGAGCAGGATCAGGCAGCCTCCAAATTGGACACGATGCTGGCAGCGACGGAGCGACTGGAGGAGTCAATGCAGCTCACCCGCACCTCCTTGGAAACAAAGATCGACAGTGTTGCCACAGACCTCACGCACCTGCGAGCAGACCACACAAAACTATCGGAGCGCACATCTGTCCTGGAAGCCGCCGTGACCGACATCACGCCCAAGGTCACACAGATAGACAGACATGTCCAGGACCTCCTCAATCAGGTGGAATTTTTGGAGGATCACGCGGAGGATGCGGAAGGAAGGGCGAGGAGAAACAACGTCCGCATTATAGGACTGCCCGAACGATGGGAAGGTAGGGAGCCAGAGATACACATGGAACGTTGGCTCACGGATCTACTCCCTGAGGGAACCCTCTCTCAACACTTCGTGGTGGAGCGGGCCCACCGAGCACCAGCCCGCCCCCCCCCCCGGCGGGCTCTAACCCAAGACCCATGCTTTTCCGCATCCTGAACTATCGAGACCGCGATGCCATCCTGCGGGAGACCAGGAAGCTACTGGACATCCGGGTTGAAAACGCCAAGATCATGCTATTCCCTGATTACAGCATCCAGGTGCAACGCCAGAGACACTCCTTCTTGGCAGTGAAGCAGCGGCTCCGCCAACTAACTCTGAAATACTCCCTTCTTTTCTCGGCCCGTCTACGTGTGGTGGCTCGAGACAAAATTATTTTTTTCGACACTCCTGAGGCGGTTGAGGCCTGGTTGGACTCAGGTATCGACACGGAGCCCCATACGATGCCATTGACATCGACCATGCGGCATTCTCGGGGACCTCGACGTCGCCGCCGACAAAGACCCCCGCTGGCAAGACGGACACGCACAGAGACGGAAATAGGCCCCCCGGCCGCGCTCATACACACTGAGCAACAGGAAGCTCTCCGGATGGTGGCGGAGATCAGCGGCTCTTTGGAAGCGGACCCCGCTCTGGAGGCCAGCCCCCGCGAACTCCCGAGTGATGACGAACACATTTATGGCCTACCAGACTATCAGGTGTCAATGGAACTGCCAGATGTCACCCCACAGACTGCTGACCTTATTCACTGAAGTTGTACTAGAATATTTGACTCCCCCCTGTCTGTGGCAAGAGACTCCTATAGCCACCCTGGATTCTGTTCTCACGGGGTGTCACAGGGGTACTAGTGAAACCCCCCCAGATCATGGGAGGTGCTCAGATATAGCCGACACGGCACTACGACTGCTGCTAGGCGAGTCAAGCCAGAGCACACATGCCGGCTTTGCCGGCTGGCTGCGGAGCGACATCGCGGGGGTGGCCTGACCTCCGGAGGTGAGTGACATGCTGGAGATTTCCATGAGGAACTGTCTGGCTGTGACCCGCTAGACGTGGGGGACCTGGGACTCCACGCTGGAAGAACGCTTGCTAAAGTGAGGCCGAACAGCATGAGATGCCTGTATGGGGGAGACACCCTCCACCTGATCAGACAGTGCACCTGTAACAGTCGAGCCAATCGCTCAGCGACCCCCCCTGAACTTACGGTTTCTTCAGCTCTTTAGAGCGTTTAGACGATAACATGTTCTGCTGTTGTCCTTTTGGCATTGTTTTCTTGATTGCTTTGCTTTTAGTGTTGTTTAACCCTTTTTTCTACCCTATATTCTCCTCAAATATGGCATATGTGTGCGAAGGTCTTTTGATGTGGAATGTGGGTGTTTAATTTGCAACGAGGCCTTATTGGCCACTGATAGGGGGTGGGCGGGAGAAGTGACAGCAGATCGGACGTACTATGGCTGTGATTAAATTCTGCACGTGGAAAGTGCGTGGAATGCATACACCATCCCGCCGTTACCAAATATACTCATATCTCAGACGGCATGGCGTACATATAGCATTATTACAAGAGACCCACCTGACTGGCCCGGAGACGCAAACATTACACCGCACATGGAGATGGCAGCTGTATGCTACTGGGTTTTCGGCCATATGTGCGGGGGGCACTGATCTGGGTGCGCCCGGGGGTCCCCTTTGCACTCTCCCACTGCATGATAGACGCGGAGGGCAGATATGTACAGGGTAAATTAGATGGACAGCTTGTTGTCCTTGCTTCCCTTTACGCCCCCAATACTGAGCAGGGCCACTTTTTCACACGACTGTAGTCGGTGCTGGCACCCTGGCATGGTGTTCCATTGCTGCTAGGAGGTGATTACAACTGTGTTTTGGACACTAACCTGGACCGGTCATTCCCCCCCCTGACCAGTGCGCCTGCAAACAGGGCTATGAAGGCACTCACGGACTGGTCGACACAATGGGATTCGCACAACGCCTGGCGCGGTCGCAATCCACATACAAGGGTGTACTCTTCCTACTCAGGCGCCCATACATTGCACGTCAGGTTAGACAGATATATGCTGACAAGCGACCTACTCCCTCATGTTACGAACACTCACTATCTGGGCCGTACCCACTCTGACCATAACCCCCACATCTTAGACTTAGCTTGGGAGAGACCACACCCACCTGTACCCACCTGGAGACTCCAGCCTGATATGCTACTAGATGCCCCATTTAGGGATGCACTGTCGACACGCTTCCTGCAATATTTTGAGGAAAACAACCATACTGCCTCTACTCCACAGTTAGAGTGGGACGCCTTCAAAGTTGTCACACGAGGTCACTGTTTGGGTACACAAGCGGGTATGCGAAAACAAATAAAAGGAGAACTGACACGTGTTGAATCTGAGCTACTGGATGGGGAGCGTGAGGCGGTAGAGGGAGACGATGGGACATTAATAGCAGCTAGGGAGCAACATACACACTTACTCGATAGGCTGAAGAACCTGAATTATGCTGGCCACTCGGCACGCACCCATCACTTTGGGGACAAGCCGGGTAAATTGCTATCGTGGTTGATCAGACGAGACACACAGACTGCCCCAGTGACGTTCATCTGCACCGCTCAAGGTGATACTGTATACACACAGAGGGCAAATCATGAAGCCTTCACAACACACTACGAGGGCCTTTATCGTTCTCGCTTGCGGGTTCCTACAGTTGACATAACTACATATTTATCGACCCTACCTTTGCCAGAGATAAACTACGCGCAGCGCGATGAACTAGGAGCGCCGCTCACGTCGGAAGAACTCCGCACAGTCATCTTTTCCCTTTCCAACGGTAAATCCCCGGGGCCTGACGGGCTACCTACGGAGTTCTATAAAGCCTACTCTATTATACTAATTCCTGAACTGCTGCGTGTATTTGGGGCAGCAATCACTGACTCTGCTCTCCCGCCCACCCTAAAGGAGGCGACCTTGATATCACTCCTGAAGCCAGGCAGAGATAAGACCAACATGGGCTCGTATAGGCCACTGGCCCTCCTTACCACTGATTATAAGATCTTAGCATCCGCGTTGGCCCAGCGATTGGCGCCTTTGGTGCCTACCCTTGTTCATACTGACCAAAACGGTTTTGTGCCGACTCGCAGCATGTCGTATAACATTAGACGGCTCTTCAGGGTACAGAGTCTAGCCACACCACAGTGGCCTCGCTCGGGATGCCTGATACTCGATCTTGAGAAGGCATTCGACTCTGTGGAATGGCCCTACCTGGTGTCGGTACTGCGAAAATACGACTTGGGCGACGACTTTCTCCAAATGGTAGAACTCCTGTACCAAAGGCCCATAGTGCGAGTTTGCACGGGTGGGCTACTCTCGGACCCTATTAGGGTATGCAGAGGTACCAGGCAGGGGGTCCCCCTCTCCCCTCTAATCTTTGCTCTCATGATGGTACCTCTGGCGGCCCAGCTCCGCGCCTCCGGAGCCGACTGGGGCATCCCTTTAGCCGACGGAACCCAGGCTATATGCTATATGCTGACGACTTATTACTTTACATCAGAGACCTGACTTGCTTTCCCTCGGCACTCACGGGCATATTCCGTACGTTTGGAGAGATGTCGGGACTCAAGGTAAATTGGGCAAAGTCTGGGGTGTACTCTTTTGACGCTGCCACACCGGAATGCGCTATTTCGGTTCTAGAGGAACGACTTGTTTGGTATACAACAACTTTTCGCTATCTGGGGATATGCATGTACCGAGACCCCACTGACGTCTTAGAAGGAAATCTAATAAGGGCAATCTCCTCCCTCAGGGCACAGGTAACCTTCTGGAACTCACTCCCACTCAATGTCCCGAGCCGAATCACCCTAACGAAAATGATAGTGTTGCCCAAACTGCTGTACTTCTATGCTAACCTTCCGGTCTACGTCCCTACCCGAATATTCCGCTACTTAGAGACGTTGGTCAGAAAATTGATATGGAATGCGGGAAGGCCCAGGGTTGCGCTAAAGACGCTCTGTGCACCAACGGAGGCTGGGGGTCTGGCTGTCCCCAACCAGGAGCTTTATTACTTAGCCGCATAGTTACAGTGGGTGACCTACTGGTTAAGCGGGAAAAACCTGGGGGACACAGCCACGGATACCACGGTCATGACAACAACCCAAGTACATGCCCTTTTTCACCCGTTAGCTAAAACCCGCTGCCCAGAATAACTACACCTAGCGGTGGCGCGGAAGTGCTATATTAGAAGTTTGAAGCTTACGAGCTCCACAAAGCCGTATGCTCCGAACCTACCATTGCTGGAGACTCCCTGGGAGGAAGCGGCATTGAGCAGCTAGACACGGGCTGAGCTGGATACACTGGGGGACCTGTTTGCGGAGGGTGCCTTAATCCCATTTGAGGGGCTGGCTGCGGACACGGGACCTCCAGCGGGACAGTTCCTGGCACATGCGGCGCTCATACGTACGCTGACATGGGCCTGTGGCGACCTCACAGAAGAATTGCCGACCCATCTACTAATACAGTATTTACATGTGATGGGGAACGGGTCTCACGTGGTGCACTGGCTTGCGCAGGCCCTGCACATACACACACAGTTTTCCTCCCAACGCTTACGAGATAAGTGGACGGTGGACAGGGTTCGGGCGTGGTCTGGCAAGGAGTGGACGGCGGTGCTAGCTGGAGTACTCAATGTCCCGCGTAATTCCCGTTTCAAAATCATTCAATATTATATTATACATCATGCATATTTGTCCCCAGACAAGATTAACTGATATTTTGGTCTGACCACGATGGCATGTCCCAGGAGCGGACTGGTGGATGCCGATTTTCTACATCTGCTCTGGTCTTGCTCTCACCTACAAGACTATTGGAAGGCGGTATCGACCTCCCTGGCAGCAGGGACGGGAGTTGGCTTACAGCATACGTGGGAGGCATGTCTATTGGGCCTCTACAAGCGGACGAAACAGACGAAAGTCCCGGCCAGATTTTGGGATCTTGGTTTAATTACAGCGAAAAGGCTTATCACTAAGCGCTGGAAGAATAGCGACCCCCCTCAGGCAATACACTGGCGTCACTCCTTTGACAATTGGGCGAGGGTGGAGAGTGTAGCTTTATACAGGGAGGAAACGGCGGGGCTCCAGGCGTACCCCATAGCTCAGGCCTGGGATGACACCTTGGCTGCTTTTCACCGAGTGTGCCTGCAGGGAGGTATTACTTAGACACACTCTCCTTTGATTCCTACCTTGACGATGGCGCCTGCTTAGGTGACTGTTCCATATAGTGTTCCTGCACCTATACCCCAGCGGGAGGGCGTGTGCTGTCGTGGCTTACCTGGTGAGCACACCTGTCGCGACCTGATAGAGTCCGACCTTTGCGGCACTGGAGCAGAGACCATAGCTGACCCCTCTGACCCCCCCTGTGCGGCCCCCCCTGTTTTTCCTTCCCCCCCACCTCCTCCCTCCTATCCTCCCCCCTTGTCCGCACGTTTCCCTCCTCTGCCCTCATCGAGACTAGAAATTTGCAGACCCTTCCTCCTCTCTAGCTGCCCCCCCACCGCAATCACACCTCATCCCTAACGACTCACATCGAAGACAGCACACCACACGTGCCCACCCTAGCCCATTTACAGGCAGATTCATCATTGAAAAATGGGCTCGCAAAGGGCCAGATTCTGAGAATCTGGCCCTTTGCAAGCGCAATTTTTGCATTTGGGATTCATCATCCTAAATGCAAAAATCGCTAATTGCGGAATCGCTAAATTGCGAGGAATTACATTTAAGGAATCTCTATTTGAGATTCCTTAAATGCAAGTCATGAACCATTTTAAAATTGCGAATTCGCAATCTGGGGCCGCTATTTACCGCGAAGTCTGACTTCGTGGTAAATAGTGAAAACTTAGAAAAATGCACTTTAGTGCATTTTCTAAATTGGATGTTACACACACACATGTCCTTTGGACATGTGTGTACGCAACATCAGTCTACATTGACATTTCAGGGGTGCTACAGGGTGTCCTTTGGACACCCCTGGCACCCTTGAAATCGCATCCTTATTTGCGATTAGCAAATTGCTAATCGCAAGGCCCATAGGAATGAATGGGGAGTCATTCCTTATTTGCGAGTTGGCAATTTGCTTATCGCAAATAAGGAAGCTGTAGAAATCGCAAATAATATTGCGATTTCTACATGAATCCCGTTTTGCAAGTCCTTAATAGCGATTCCTTAATAATCGCTATTAAGGACTCGCAAATCGGGACAATGATGAATCTGGGGGTGTATTTCTTATTTGCCTTGTTTCTTTTCCTTGTGTTTTCAGTTCCTTTTTCACAAGTTAACGTTCTACGTTTGATTCACCACACATAAGGTATTGAGTATCGAATGGCGTGCAGATTCTTCTGGGCCTACCCTAGCAGACCTGAGCATACTGACATTGTAATCCCAAGAGACGAGTGCGCTCCTTCTGGGAACGGGAGGGGAGACGCACTTTAGAAATGGGGACATTGACGAGTGACATACTGTAGCAGGGTTTCTGTTCTCCCACAGAACTGTGCACAGAGGATTGGAACCTCGGCGAATTAGGGTGACCCAAAACTCACCTCAGTACCCAACAAACCCCTTACCGAGCTAGCTACAGTGTCTCATTGGTCATAACAAACTCCCAATGTTTAGACAAACCAGAACATGAACTTACAATACCTCAGGTTACGTGGAACACATGAGCACTCTTTCGTTATACAATCATTTCAAACCGGAACGTGGAGTAAATGAGGACACGTGCACATTTGAAATGTTTATTTACTAATGCCGTTTTCTCAGACGCAGTATCTTAGATAATACAAGGAAACATATTATCAGAAGCAAAGTTATCAGCATAGTTACTAGTCCATAGAAAGCAAATGGTGACAGCATGTTAACATGCTGTAATGAATAAGGGTTAACAACACTTATTTCTCACCCTCCCTAACTCACATATTATATTAAGAGCTAAGAAGGTCTCTTTGGGTTTTAGCAGGGCGGGCCCATACCTCAAGATCCTAGAATGAAGAGATCACATCAGCATACACCAGCTCTCTCTGCATGCGAACAGCATCAAGTGTGTTTTTGTGCTTCAAGCAAAGCAATATAAAACCCGCCTAAAGCACAAAGTTGGCAGAAGCTGCACTTATGTTATGTCTATGAAGGCGCGAAGATCAGACCTCATAACAATTCTGTATCGTGTTATTCCTGAAGCTTCAGCACTCTCTGTACAGACATAGTTTATTAAGCAAAGCTGATATCAGAGTAATAACATATTATTCTCATGTAAACCACAACGAACTACTAGGTTGAAAGCTAAATCAACAATTAAGTGTCGTGTGCAGAAGCAGCAAAAGGAAAAATGGCGTTTAAACATTTAATGAGCCTATGCTAACTTAACACATTATAAAGATATACAGTAGCTATATGACACCCCCCCCATGATCCGAGCACGGATAAGATAAGATAAGATAAGATAAGGGCAATTTCATGAAATCAGAGTTCAAGAACGATGAACAACGTTACAATCATATAAAGTGATGGAAAAGACTACAAAACCAAAAATTCAAAATGTCAATTTTAGTGGTCAATAGCACTCAAGTCAATAGGACTGGGAGGTGAAAAAATGAAATGAAAAAGGTGGCATCATCATAAATCAATAACGGTAGTTAAGGCAAGACTGAATACGAAAAATATGCAGCAACAGCCTCCAACATGAAATCACCAACTCGTGAGTAACGATGGGACTCATCAGCTGATTAAAGTCGACGTCAGGAGAAACCGGTCCGCAGAGACCCAAATCAATGGCCCAGTCAAAATCACAGCTTAGGCAATGAAACACAGGCTGGACACAGGTGAAGTAGGAAAATCGAAACGATAATCCATATGCCGTGCTTAAAATCGCAAGCGGCAGCGTGCCATAATATTCAAGCATCCGGTTGCGAAACAGCGCCAGAAGGGGCTGGGCGGCTCCTTCCACATGTGGGGCATCCATATTTAAGGAAGCAAACAACCACTAGAACGCCTGCCGCTAGTGCCAGTAAAACCGGGAATCCACCAAACAAACTCGAAAAAATGGAATGGAAGAAAGCAGGGATGACTCCAAATATTTCGTCAAATGAAGTTACAAGGCCGCTGCTAACTGTTTTAAAAAAATGCGCCAGCCCAGTTGTGGAGGACGCGTTAAAGATAGAATGTACCATTTCGCCGAAATGCAACGGTAAATCAGTATTTAAAAGGGCCTGAACCTCAGTCCGGGTGTTAGCTATGTGAAGCACAAAAGTTTCCCGAGCCGAACTCAAGGCCACTTCTTCTTTATGGGACAATAGAGCCCTTATTCTGCTCATGCCGTTGAACTCTGCTTTCAAGGTTGGGATGCGTGGCCAGATGGAAACATCCCTATTTTCATGTGTGGGTGGGTACAGGACATTTCTGCAGCAAACTACACGCTCAGTTACGGTGACCACATAAGCCACACCTTTAATTAACCCGCAGCAATCCTCAATATTTAAAAGTAAATAACTTCCATTTCCCAGCAAGGTAAAAGTAGGGGTGATTGCTGGTACAGGAGTCCCTTTTAAAACACAGGCTAAGTTTGGCCGGTCCTGGTTACAAGAACCGTGCAATTGTATGTGCCTACACATTAACGAGTGATCTGGTGATTCCGTACATTCCTCCCCATTCAGATAAACTTCCTGGCCGTCTTTCAAACATCTATAAGTGAAAGGAAGGGACCACACTTCATGGAGAAACGCACTACCTAAAGGCTCATAGCGACCTATGGCAACATATCTCATACAATTTGTAAATTTATACAAAGCAAAAGGTAATATTATCAAACCGTGGATAAGCCACGTTGCAGCGGAGGCCTCTGCCACAGAAAAAGGCAAGGACTCTAATCTCTCAATATGTAACATAGAAAATGATGCATCTCGCATGGAAAGCATGCGCTGCTTGTCAGTTAAATTAAAGGGGGCAAAGAGAGAAGAAACATTCATGTAGGTCCATGGCACCTTGCCAGATTTAAGTGTTTGAAGGGTCCATGCAAATTGCATGATAGAACGTAATTGATTCTGACCATGGTACAACACAGATACTTCATCATGCACAATATCCACTACAGAAGTCACAATATTATCTAAAGTGTAAATGCGGGATGAAAGCATGTTAATACTATTGTCAACTACTGCAAGCACTTTCTCTAGATTTGCTTGATCGATGGCTCTCAGTCGTGTCGCTGCCTCAATCTGTGAGGTCTTCCAGATTTCATTGTAAATAGCATATATCCATCTTTTTGATCTACGATTAGCCGGGCCTTTTATTAAATCATTTAAATCTACATCATCATTCAGCTTTGCAAGATGTAATTTAACTGCAGACAATTTAGAATGTTTCAGACAATTTTGACATAATTTTCCCACAGAGTAAGTTGTGACAGAATGTTCAGTTTCAAAACGTGGATCAGGTCTGACTTGTGTAAAGCCATCAGACAAACCCAGAAAACGGTGCTGGCATGAATCAGCACTTCTGTGCCACACTAGCCAACCTTTAGGGTCCATACTGGATATGTTAAAGGATGCATTCAGCAACAGGGTCTGTAAGTCCCTAATCGAAAACTGAGTATAATTTCTCCAGCCAGAATATTCTTCTAACTCTGGGATGGTTGGAAAATTAAATTTTTTAGAAGTAGCCAATCCAAAGCAAGTCGTCTGTGAAATAGAGGAATTCAAAAACAACATTTGATTCGGGATGAGACATGCACGGTGCAAAGCCTCAGTGCCTTGTACCTGCCAGCTTTTAGAACCCCAAACTGATTTTAGGTCAATAGTTTCCTTTCACAATTCATTGCCGCCAACAGCCAGCTGATCAAGAAAGGACGTCGAGTACAATAATTTGGTATCGGTAAGTCTAACCTTGGACATAGGCTTCTGGGTCATTTTAAAATAAAAGGACTCGGGATTGGACTGATTGAAGTCAGTAAAATAAGTGTACTTTTTCAAAAAAGTACTAGAACTGCCTTGTTGGGGGGCGGGGCAATGCTCCCATTGTGTATAATTTACAGTATGTCTTCTAGAAGTCGTTTTATGTAAGAAGTGATTGCCAAAATGTTGAAAACAAAATAAATCTCCATAATTAGCAGATTCTAAGTACAAATCTTCAGCATCAAAGGCAGCATAGTATTTCAAATCAGAAAACAAAGACTCTACGGCCTGAACATCCCAATCATCAGAACGTATGTTTTGTTTTACCACATCCCCCATATTAACTCTAAGCACATTAGGGACATTAACAACCTCCGTAGGGCCATGAATTTGAAATCTAACGGCATCCCACACTATCCCATCAAGGACAGGCCAAGCAGTGATGTTAACAAATGTCAAGTCTCTTTTCAGTCTGTGTGCAGAATGCGATGAGGAAAGGGGGGCCAAAGTTCTATTGAGATGTCGAATGCATGTTCTTTCCTCGACATAGTGTCCATTTACCAAGCGGAAAAAATAAAACACAAACCCTATTGACATAAAAAGGTAAATTGAAAAAAGCACTAGCCAAATATATGTCCAAGGGGGAATTAAAAAATTTCTCTTAAATAAGCTGGCATAAACTGCAAAACGTGAGGGTCTTTTTGAAGCATTGGAAACAGTGTCAAATGAAAATCTGGATTCCGTGGCCAAATGTGCTTGCAGGTCAGGCATGGATAAGTCAGTGGGGTATGTGTAGTCTATTTCATCTTGGTCAGCACCGGGCAAAGTACTTAATAAAGGACTAGAAATTGCAGGTAACTCGATGGCCACTTCAGTCTCATGATTAGAAGCAGTGGGCAAAACTGAATTTCTCACAATGGAAGGACAAGAAGCCGCTGGTGTCATGCTAAGAAGAATCGGCCACTCTGTGTATCTTGACATTGTCAATTGAGATAAACCATGTTTCCCTTACGAGCAGGAAGTGGTGGTAAAATGACTGTTCTTGTGCCCTTCACTCCAAGGACTGGAACCGGAGCTCGATAGGAAGGACCAAATTCTTTCTTGTTATCGATCTTCTCTCGAACCAGTTCTCCAACCTGGGGTAGCCAGCCGACTACCGGGATCTGCAACGCAACATCCGATGTGGAGGGCAAATGTTCCTTCGCAAGACTGTCTCTGGTCTTTTGTAGATCCTGTAAAACATTACAATGTTCATCTACGTCAAAGGTTGTGGCGCGAGCCACGCAGTCTAGACCGTCAAGGTCAGGGACGTACATCTTGATGCCAAAGAGCATTTCGTATGGGGTCCGCCCACCCAGAGACCTTCTAGGGAGATTATTAAGAGCACGCTGCACGCCATTGAGGTGGGCCAGCCAGTTTCTGCCAGTGCCTTTAACTCGAGCTGTCAAAGATTGCTTTAAATCACGGTTCATTCGCTCCACTACACTATTACCCTCAGGTCTGTAGGGAGACGAAAACTTGACTTGGACCCCCATCGAAGTCATGGCATCCTTATACGCCTTAGAGGCGAAAGCCGGACCCTGATCCGAATGGAAGGTACCACAGGCAAAAATCCCTATAAAGACACGCAAATCTCTAATGACAGTCCGTGAATCAGCGCTGCGATGGGGCCAGACCCACACAAAGCGTGTTCATGAATCAACTGCTACTAAAATGTACTTATACGCAGTATCAGAGGAAAAAGGACCGCAGTGATCTAAATAAACACAACCTAGTGGTTTATTAGAAATGTACTGTGTCTGTGGCGGACGCGCAGCAGTCGAAGGTTTAATCTGCTGGCAAATGTCACAAAGAAGGACATAATCACGCGTCTGTTTGTACAGTCCCCGCCACCAGAAACGTTGTTGTAATTGAGTTACAGTGGCCGAGACGCCCGCATGCGCAGACGCCACACCTTCATGTGCCGCTGTAATCAAGTCAGCCCTGCGGTCCGCGTTGGGAATGAAACGTTCTCCAACATCAGGAATTTTCACAAAAGGAACCTTTTCGGGACTTAAGTGGTATGTGTCCTTCGAAGGGAACCCCGTAGGATGTTTACCTCCCTTCTCAGTGGCAGCAACAGCCGCCAAGATTTCACTATCAATCTTACTTTTGGACCGAGTAACTGCTGCAACTAAGTATGTAGACACCGCTGACTTCGCCGCTTCATCAGCAAGCGAGTTACCGACAGCGTGGACTCCAACACGCTGGTGGCCGAGAGTATGAATCACAAAAACGAGCGGCAACTTAGCCTTAAGCTCTGCCACTCGAACCCAGATCATCTTGTGTTTTATTGTGCTACCCTTGGAATCACGAAAATCATTTTGAATCCAAAAGAACAAGTTTTCATTGTAAGACTGGACACAGTAGTATGAATCACTCACAATAAGAGTAGTTTTACTAGGATCAGCGTACTCCAACGCTAGTAAGAGAGCACGAAGCTCTGCCAATTGTGCGGTGCAGTCCCCTGGAGGCTGCGTGTGTACTGCCTTGGACTGGAACTCATCGTTCACCATGGCACCGACCACAATGGCGCATGCGGAAACGTAGGCGTGTTTAGAGCCATGCGCAACCTGCGCCGAACCATCAGTGTAAATGATGCAATGGAAGTCCTTCAAAAGACGCATAGCTAGAGGAGCAGGATGAACAAACTCATACTGCAAGTACTCTTGCGACCGTAATGAGGCGTCAAAAATAAACGTGACATCCGTGGACGTCAAGGACGCAGCCCATTGAATCCACTGAGGGTGCAAAGCTTTTGAATTTGGTACACTGGCTTTCGTGACTGCCTCCAAATGCGGACAGGGTGTAACAACCAACATGCATTTCCCCTGTGACAGAGCTCGTTCCTTAAGAATCGCCATCTGCACAGCTGTTAAAACCTTTTCCACAGTGGGAAATCGCATCTCAGCCGAAGTGTACAAGTGTGACTTGTAAGCAATAGGTACTGTGTCTCCTTCATTAAAAGTCAAGTACGTGAAACCCACCGTCCCAGGAATAATTCTTATTACCAGGTTGGTGTGGTTATCACGAGTCAGTAAATATTTATAAGCGAGCAGATCAGCCTGCAAAGATTGCAAGATGGCCGAGTGCTCAGGCAGCCAGCATGATTTGGAAAAAGTTGGTTGTATCAAAGCATACAAAGGCTTGATACGCTGGGCATATTCCGGAATGTAAGTTCTTCCGAAATTTAAAAAGCCCAATAATGACTGTAATTTTTTCAGTGTTGTCGGAGCGCGCAACTGTGCGCATTTCTCCAAGAAGTGAGGAGCCAAACCTCTACCTTCATTGTTGAGCTCATAGCCCAGGAACAACACTGTGTACTCAGCAATGTGCGATTTTGCAAAGTTACATTTGTAACCCATGTCTGCAAAGGTACAAATTATCGAATTTACACGACACAGATGCTCCCAAATTTCGTCGTCTGTGAGATATATGTCATCCACATACGAGCAAGCATCTGGGTCGATTCTCTCCAAAAGAGAGACTATGCGAGCGGTAAATATACCAGGACTATTCTTATAGCCCATTGGAAGACGCCGGAATTGTTTTTGGACCCCAGCGCACGTAAAACTGGTCCATTGGGAGCTTAAGCTATCCAATCTGTGGGCATAAACACCGTTGGAAATGTCAAGCATTGTTTTAAAACGCTTATGCACAAGACTATCCACCAGGGCAGAGCCGTGAGTATTCTGTACTGCACAGTTACGGCAATGCGAGTTTAAATGCCGGTAATCCAATACCAAACGATACGATCCGTCAGGCTTGGTCACAGTAAAAAGAGGATTATTCATCGGTGACACACACGTTTCAATAACTCCCTGATATTCCAATTGTTCAAGGATTTCCGCGACGGAAGCATTGGCTTCACGCCGGATGGGATATTGAGGTTGAGGCTTCGGCTGAGACCGCAAGGGAATTTTGTGGCTCTGGGACAATTTATCCCAACCACATTGGTTACGGTACAGAGCCGGTGCGAGAGCCCGAGGCCACTCTTCTGCTAAATGCTGCGCATGCTCTTTAGAGACAGTGTTCGCGAAACTGGGGAGGATCACCTCCTCCCCTCGCGGCGCCGAGAGCACAAAAGGTGGGGGCCAGTCAGCCTCCGAAAGCAAAATATCATACGTAGATGAAAGATTTTCCCAAAATACCCCTTTGATGGTACGTTGTATGTCACCTTCAATTAACAGGACTATTTCATAAAGTCTATCAGGGGGAGCAAGTCTTGTATCGGCTGTTTCTATTACAACATAGATATCAGTCGCTGTCACCCTCAGTAGTGGACGCAGCGCCTCTCTCACTATAGTAATCTCCGCCGCGCTGTCCAGCAAGGCCAGAGCCCACGTCAGATTCCGAAGCCGCGTTCTCACTATCTGTGGCATATCGATGCGCTGTTAAGGCTGCGACTTTCTTTTTCGCAAACTGCGGTCTCTTTGGCGTAGAATCCTCCTGCTTCCCTGCGCCGTCTGTCTGGCGGGGTTGGCCACGTCCTTGTTGGCCCCCACGTCCCCTTCCGCCGTCTCCTCCACCGGTCTTCGGGGCCGATGAGTACTGAAAGGAACGAGGAGAGCGTTGATCAGAAACCTGAAATCGATCAGGTGATTTAATCATCGCGCGATCGCGCAAGTCATAAACTCTCTCTGTCGGCGCAGAAACTTGTGGCGCAGGATAAGAATCCTGAGTCTGCTGTTGTTGCTTCCCCTGTTTCTGTTTTTTAGGCCAATTTTGTTTTTTGGACTTGGGCTGGACATCTGCTTCAGCAGCCTGCCCTTGTGTTTGTTTTTTCTCCTTGATAGCAAAATACTTCAGACCTTTACTTGTGCGACCTATAGTTTTATATGCGGCCACAACTATCTTCGCTAACTGTCGGGGTTTTTCGGCATCGGGCAGAGCAGCCAAAGCATTCGACACCTGAAAGTTCACCGCATCTCCCTTTATATTGGAGAGTATGAGATCGCTAACAATCTCAAAAGAACAACACAGGCGCATACCCAATTCAACCGCTGCTTCCGGTCCGTGATCATCCTGAACACGTTTAACGATCGTAGGCAGTACGGACATAGATGGGGTGCCGAAACACCTCGCATAAACAGCCGCAAAAGTTTTCTCCCAACTTTCACTGTCAACGAGTTCAGGAGTTAAATCCTTAGGCAAAGTAATCGTCAACATTCTATGTTTATCAGCAGGAGTCGAATTCGGAAACACAGCTTCCAGTTGGTCAAATTTCTCGGCAAGCCAGAAAGGGAACTCATCTTTATCATCGGGGCGCTTACCAAAAACCGAATTGACCATAACCGGATTGAGCTTTAAACCGCCATGTTCCGTCTGAACAGCCGGACCCCCCGGGGGACCACCCGGGAGATGACGACCTATGTATTGCACTAATGCACGAATCACGGCTATCGAGACAACATGTAGTCTGCGAATATCCGCCAGGGGACATGCACCGTGATTCGGGTGCGGGGTGAATCCACCCAATGCAGGCCAATTTGTGCCTGTAATGGACAAACGACCTAACCTCGCAGCGGACAAAGAGTGGGGTAGGGCGCCATCAAACCAAACGCGATGCTGCCAATGATCAATAGGTATTTCCAGTGCCCTGTACGGTGTATATTCAGCCGGTACAGGTGTGGAACACACCAGAATTTGTGTCCACTCCCGGAAACGTTAC
Organism: Lissotriton helveticus; assembly: GCF_964261635.1. Classification (NCBI taxonomy): domain Eukaryota; kingdom Metazoa; phylum Chordata; class Amphibia; order Caudata; family Salamandridae; genus Lissotriton; species Lissotriton helveticus. Next base: position 1,781,566,806 of record NC_136065.1, read on the forward strand.
CCACGAATAAAACAGTTCGTAAGGGTACGCCGGATCTGCACACACCACTAAAATCACGGCCAAGCCATCCAATGGGACTTGGAAAGCCTGTAAATGGTTGCGCACCGCAATGCGACTATGCTGCGGGATGTTCACAGCCTGCGCCATGACTACACCGGAACTACTGAAAAACAAAGGAAACTTTGTAGCACAACTGGGTAGTAATTCAAAGAAACCGTTTTAGATAGATTCAAGCTTGAAAAGACCTATTTCAAAAATAGGTAGGTTTTTCCGACACCACCGTTTTCCGGAAACGACAGTGAAGGGGTTAAGGTTTGAACGATATACTACTCGAGTGTCATGATATAAGACCACCAACGTATGGGCGCCATGTAGCAGGGTTTCTGTTCTCCCACAGAACTGTGCACAGAGGATTGGAACCTCTGCGAATTAGGGTGACCCAAAACTCACCTCAGTACCCAACAAACCCCTTACCGAGCTAGCTACAGTGTCTCATTGGTCATAACAAACTCCCAATGTTTAGACAAACCAGAACATGAACTTACAATACCTCAGGTTACGTGGAACACATGAGCACTCTTTCGTTATACAATCATTTCAAACCAGAACGTGGAGTAAATGAGGACACGTGCACATTTGAAATGTTTATTTACTAATGCCGTTTTCTCAGACGCAGTATCTTAGATAATACAAGGAAACATATTATCAGAAGCAAAGTTATCAGCATAGTTACTAGTCCATAGAAAGCAAATGGTGACAGCATGTTAACATGCTGTAATGAATAAGGGTTAACAACACTTATTTCTCACCCTCCCTAACTCACATATTATATTAATAGCTAAGAAGGTCTCTTTGGGTTTTAGAAGGGTGGGCCCATACCTCAAGATCCTAGAATGAAGAGATCACATCAGCATACACCAGCTCTCTCTGCATGCGAACAGCATCAAGTGTGTTTTTGTGCTTCAAGCAAAGCAATATAAAACCCGCCTAAAGCCCAAAGTTGGCAGAAGCTGCACTTATGTTATGTCTATGAAGGCGCGAAGATCAGACCTCATAACAATTCTGTATCGTGTTATTCCTGAAGCTTCAGCACTCTCTGTACAGACATAGTTTATTAAGCAAAGCTGATATCAGAGTAATAACATATTATTCTCATGTAAACCACAACGAACTACTAGGTTGAAAGCTAAATCAACAATTAAGTGTCGTGTGCAGAAGCAGCAAAAGGAAAAATGGCGTTTAAACATTTAATGAGCCTATGCTAACTTAACACATTATAAAGATATACAGTAGCTATATGACAATACCTAACCGGGCATACTGCAACACTCTGTTCTGTCCCGACCCTTTCTTGCACACAGTTCCCCCATAATGAGACGGCACCCACCAACTGGTATGTAACTTAATCGGCTTGTTGAATGTAATCCTATTTGTTTTCAATAGATCTCAATTATTCCTGGAATTTTCATTTCTCTGCAAAAAGGTGCCCAAAACCGAACCTTTGATCTGCAGGAATTGTATGGTAGACGCTGTTACCTTAGCGAACTGTTATCGAGTATACATATTTGTGCATCAATGATTCCCATTTTTTTACTTATTTAATTTTCTTTATTATGTACAAAGGAAGGGAAAGGGAAAATACAAGCTTATCCTGTAAAGAAATACTGCTTTGTTCTGTAATCTCATATAAAACCTGCAATAAAAGATATTCAAACAAAAAAATAAGGCAATATTTCAGTGTTTCAGAGAATATCGCCTTTCAATAAAATTGGTAAGTGCCTTGTCAACAGCCAGAAACTGAAGGTAAGGTGATATTTCTAAGGTTGAAGGCTACTCAGGTATCAAAAATCTTTTAAAATTCCAAACCTTACAACGCAAAGGTATCTTTCAAGCTCCACAGAAATATAGGATTGACTTGAAACAGATGACCTCTCAGTTGAAATATAACTTAATAACTTTGGCTATAGACACCAGAATCATTGTTTGGGCTATGCAGAATTTTGATGTTCAAGTATCAGATAACAAAACCAACCATAAGCTAATACGTAACAGACAAGCGAAGGCCTTACAGAAAAGAATGATTCGCATAACAGAACTGTCCCTCAGGTTACAGACTAATGACTGCATTGGCTGTATACAGCTGAGTTATAGATCAAGATTCCATTACTTACCGGGCTCACAAACCATAGGTAGAACCAACCCTCATGTAGCACATAATATACCAGATTTGCCTTCAAACAATAGCTCTATGCCTCAGGTTGAACATAGGTTACAAGTTCAGGCATGCAAAACAGAGCTAACTTACAGACTAAGGTCTAAAACAACAGTGGTATCTTCCAGGTTACAGAGAATTGACAGACTATTTGGACAGCAGGGCTAACCTTTAGATTACACTACGTTGTTACATAATTGATGAAATTTAACTGAGGTCCAGCACGAAGCTGTGATCTTACTATCTGAAGAAAATCCCTTCTGTTTCCTACCCGCTCTTTACCCAGCACTGCATATTCTCAAATGCAGGCGACAATATAGAACTGCAGTATTCAGATAAAGTTTTGCTTTATCTCTTATATTAGTTTCTGTTATGCAGAAAATATGACTCTTGTATCGTGCATTGAAGTTAAGCCTTTATGCATAATCTCGACTCAAACAGACAATTATAGCTATTTTTCCCTTTTCCTAACTTTTTTTCTCTCTCTTTCTCTCCATTCCGTTCTGTGTTTGTCCTCTCGATGTAATCTTCTCTCTTCACCCATATTCTGAAAGCTGTGGTGTTGATGTTGGTTTCTTAGGAACTGTGACAAACCTTCTGCCTCCCAAAGACACCTGTGTGCACAAAGAATCAAGTCAGTTACGCATATAAACATTCCTGCTTATCATTATTCTCTTTTCAAAGGACGGTTTGGTTATGAACCCATTACAATCACTCGTCTGCTTTCTCTAGCTTTCTTTCTGCAAGCTTTGACACTGGTGACTCTAATACTAGGCCCTAGTTCTGCACCCTTAACATGATGTGCCCAGCAAAGAATGGATCACTGCCACTCATTACAGAAAAAACTTCCTGTTCCCAGAACAGGAGCAAAATCTAACAGTTGGCGCATGTATTGAGGTGAAAGTATAAGTGAAAAACTAAGCCATAGTTTGAAAATGCAACTCCCTCTTTTATTGGATGTACTGAAAGTAGACTTGTCATAAGGGGGCAGGGATGCATCAGGTGGGGTTCCTGGGACCCATGTATGTATATAAGTGGTATTTTTATACCACTGATATAGATACATGGGTCCCAAAAGGCAGCAGACCACAATACAGGGTCAAAGGCAGCATAAAGTCAACAAGCAATAGAAGAGCTTGCTAGTTTGTGGGTTATTGATGCATTGCGATGTTGTGCTCTTTAAAGTGGTGCATCAGCCAGGATAGCTTGATTCCAGTTGCATGGTGAGCACGAGACACACGTCTGAGCATTCCCGTCCCACTCGGGTGACAAATGCAAAACAAAAGTTGATGGACAGAATGCAGAACTCCGTCCATCATCCCCTTTGGTTTTGCTTTGTTTGCCCTAAGTTGGCAGGGTAGGCCCAGACGTGGGTCCCTTGCTCACTTTGCCACTGGATTCAAGCTAGCCTGGCTAATGACTGCTGATTAGCCAGAAACCGGTCCCAGGATGCTTGTTTCCGGTCCAGGAAAGACATGGCTTGGCAGTTCGGGCTGTACTGTTCCCATGAGGCACAGGGTCAGACTGATTTGCATATGGACGTGTCTGAACTGGGGTGGCAGAGTGAGCTAAAGAATGATGATGGATTAAACCCAGATCAGTTGACTGGGGTGAATACTTGCAATGTTCAACACTCCGTCCATCATCCCCTTTAGTTTTGCTACTTTCTAAAAGTGGCATTTTCAAACACACAATTTAAAAACCATCTTTACTAAAAGATGTGTTATTAAATTCTGAGTTCAGAGAGCCTAAACTTTATTTTTCTATCTTGTCCCAATGAGAAGTTATACTTGTAAGATGTAACAAAAGCATTTCCCATTCTATCCTATGGGACAAGATAGCCTTTCAATAGTGAAAAACAAAGTTGCCAGTATTTCACTATCAGGACATGTCACACACAAGCACATGTCCCACCTTTCACATACACTGCACCCTGCCCAGGGGGGTACTTGGGCCTACCATAGGGGTGCCATAAATGAAAGAAAATGGAAGGTTAGGGCTTGGCAATTGGGTGCACTTGCTAGGTCGGCATGGCAGTTAACACACTGCACACACACACACAGCAGTGGCAGGTCTGAGATACCTATTTAGGGCTACTCATGTGGGTGGCACAATCAGTGCTGCAGGCCCACTAGTAGCATTTGATTTACACGCCCTGGCACACTCAGTGCACTTTACTTGGGGCTTAAAAGTAATCATATATCCCAATCATGGAGAACCAATCATGATAACTATTTTCACAGAGAGCATATGCACTTTAGCACTGATTAGCTGTGGTAAAGGGCCCAGAGTCCTATAGCCAACACAACAGGTCAGGAAAAAATAGGAGGAAGAAACAAAACATTTGGGGATCACCCTGCAAAAAGGGCCAAGTCCAACAGCAGGCTTCTCTGAAGCTGTGCACATACAGCAACAATGCATACCTTCATTAGTCAGCGGGGAGGTGTATCACTTGAAAGGGTGTGCAAGATTTGCTAACACACAGAACAAGGGGTGTAGCTATCATTAATGCAGGAGGTGCAATGGTTACCTGCACCTTCAACTGTGTTTGCCCTTTATATCCAACAGGGAGCCATTTTCAATTTTTTCCAAATCATAGGGTAGAAAATGCCTGAATCCATCTGGAGGAAGGTGGACTCGCTTGTAATTCAGTTCCAGTATTACACTGAGCTTTGAGAGGCGCCAGTGGTGGTAGTGGGTGCTGCCAGTCGCTGAAGTGGGCAGCGGTCTCTTAAGAAACATTTTGGGCAGCTCAATTTATTACTTATATTTATTAACCTGACTGGCTAACCCTTCATAACCAGAACCATGGTGATATTTTTTTTCTGTACTTATGTATAAGATTCAGGAGGTGCTCATTTCTGTGCAACAGACAAGTGGCGGCTCCTCCGTAATGGCAGAGGAGCGTTGCCTCGCTGCTTTCTCGCAGTGCAAGAATCAAAAACATAAAATGGTAATAACTTTCAGTGATCACCATTTTATGTCTGCTTTGCGGGCAGAGCTGCTCTGCTAACAAAGCAGTGCAAGGGAAGAGTAGTTTGCCCACTCCTAAGTGTGCAATGACTATTTGGTCCGCCCTCTCGGGTGCCCAAACCATTCATCTGCACTTTCAGTGTTCTCCATGCATACTGCATTACAGCCTGCATGGAGAACATGCCCATCCCTCTAGCCCCTGGCTGAACGCCATGTCACGGCACTCAGACCAATCGTGTTGTGATTGGCCTAGGGGAGGGAGTCTGGCTGCCTGCTTCCTGTTCCTGAAGTCGGAGACAGGAGAGGAGGAGCAGAGACGCGGGACCCAGCCTCAAGGTAAGTTTTTTTTTTACATCATGCTCCTTCCCGCATGACCCCCCTGCGAACCCCTGGACCGCTCCCCCACCCGCGAGCCATGCCGGCCGCAACTCCTACTGACACGTGCAGTTCTTCTCCATTTTCTCTGAGCTCTCGTTGCTGGACTAGAGTCAGGCGTTTTGTTTCCTGCTTTTTCCCTACCCTGTGTTCCTTTATCTCCTCTCAGGTTAAAATCGGTAGCCTCTGAAAATCTTTCAGAGCTACAGGTTTATATGCAACAGGAACGTACTGGGATTAGTGCTCGGGTACAGTCTATAGTCCTCTTATCCTGACACTACTATTATCATCATTACACGCTCTTTATCAACTAGACAGACACATGGATCAATCATGGCGGACCTTTTGAGGTTTTTCCTGGTACTCGAGGGACATCATCACTTGTGCTCGGGGAGCTGAAATTGCACAGCCTAGTTCCACAGCATTAGTTTTCTGCCAGGTACAGGAGCTAAGACTCTAAGGCCTGTGTATTGTAGCGAGCCACCCGGACACTTTAGGGGCAGCCCATTGCGCCGGTTATGTATGCATGACATCCTCTGATTGTGCACCGCCAGAGTCTATAAATAAAAGAGTCTCAGACCACACGTGGTCTTTGACCATAATGTACTAAGGAGTAAGATGTCTCATTGTGTAATGTGCATTGTGTTTAGGCTTCACTCTCAGGAGTCTGGGCACACCTGCATGTTTAGGTCATAAGGATGGTCTCCCATGTAGCACTGGAGTTGCTTCATTCAGGCGCATGAGAACGCTGTGCTCCACTGCTCTGCCCCGAGAGGCTTGGCCTGCCATGTGGCAAGTGCATGCTGGACGCGTTGGTCCCGGCCTGCAGCGCGGGACGAGTTGCGCTAATAAATCGCTTACCACAGCCATGTCGGAGATTTGTGAAGCGGCTAAAGAAATACGCTGCCATCACAGTGGCTGCATTGCACTCAGGCGCAAGCTCGCAACAGCCCTATATGGGGCTTTCCCTGACACCTGTCGCTGCATGGAGGAACGTGCTGGGTATGCAGGGTTGACCTGCTGGGGGAAAGGCAGAGAGCCCCACGATCATGCTGGCCATGCCCCTAACATTGCAGGTGGTCAATCACACAAGTCCAAGGTAAGCAGGACTGACTGCTGGCTTGTGCCCACGTAGGAAAGAAGTGCTAAACAAACAAATGATGGACGGAATGCTGAATAAGTCATACATTCACCCCAGTCAAGAGATTTGGGTTAAATCCATCATTCTTTTGCTCACCATGCCACCCCAGTATAGACCCAGCCATATGCGAATCAGTCTTGACCCTGTGCCTCATGGGACAGTCCCGACCGAACTGCCAAGCCAAGTCCTCCCTGGACCGGAAACAAGCATTCTGGGACCGCAAACAAATGCTGGACAGAATGCTGAATAAATCATACATTCACCCACAGTCAAGAGATCTGGGTTAAATCCATCATTCTGTTGCTCTCCATGCCAGCCCAGTTTAGACCCAGTCAAATGCAAATCAGTCTTGACCCTGTGCCTCATGGGAACAGTCCAGACCGAACTGCCAAGCCAGGTCCTCCCTGGACCGGAAACAAACCTCCTGGGACCGGTTTCTAGTTATTACCCTTCATCAGCCAGGCTAGCTTGAATCCAGTGGCACAGTAAGCAAGGGACCCACGTCTGGGCATACCCATCCCACGTAGGGTGAAAAGTGCTACACAAACAAATGCTGGACAGAATGCTGAATAAATCATACATTCACCCACAGTCATGAGATCTGGGTTAAATCCATCATTCTGTTGCTCACCATGCCAGCCCAATTGAGACCCAGTCAAATGCAAATCAGTCTTGACCCTGTGCCTCATGGGAACAGTCCAGACCAAACTGCCAAGCCAGGTCCTCCCTGGACCAGAAACAAGTATCCTGGGACCGGTTCCGGGGTATTACCCTTCATCAGCCAGGCTAGATTGAATCCAGTGGTACAGTGAGCAAGGGACCCAGGTCTGGGCATACCCATCCCACTTAGGGTGAAAAGTGCTACGCAAACAAATGATGGACGGAATACTAAATAAACCATACAGTCGCCCCCAGTCAAGAGATCTGGGTTAAATCCATTGTTCTTTTGCTCACCATGCTACCCCAGTTTAGACCTAGCCATATGCAAATCAGTCTTGACCCTGTGCCTCATGGGAACAGTCCAGACCAAACTGCCAAGCCAGGTGCTCCCTGGGCCGTAAACAAGTTTCCTGAGACTGGTTTCTGGGTATTACCCTTCATCAGCCAGGCTAGCTTGAATCCAGTGGCACAGTGAGCAAGTGACCCACGTCTATGCATATCCGTCCCACTTAGGGTGAAAAGTGCTACGAAAACAAATGATGGACGGAATGCTGAAAATCATACATTCTCCCCAGTCAAGAGATCTGGGTTAAGAAGGCCCAAGCACGCAAGTGGAGAGAGAGAGAGAGAAGCCCGCTGGGGATTCCTGAGAAAAAAAAGCCAGACTAGGACCCATTGATACCACACAGCACTTATTGATGGGCGGTGGGTCCATAAGTGCAATCAATCTTTATAACTTTATTTGGTCTAAATTAGACCATAAAAGTACTTAATAACACCATTACATCAATCAATCAATTAAACAAAATACATCAACATTTTTCAAATTAAACCAATAAAAAAGACAGAATAGAAGTCAATTAGATAATAGATCAGAAAATCATTCGTAGGATATACATAGTTAAAAACAGAATAAAGATATTGTGCAAGTTAGACAAAAAGTATTAACCATCCAGGCAATTCAAAGCCCACATGCTTAACTAGAACCACTTAAAACAATGTCATAGAAGTAGAAGCTCACAATAAAGTGCATTACATTTAGATCCATCTGAAGCAACAAGGCACAGAACAATCATAATAAATCTCATAACGGCACTAAAGTACATACTATATAACAGATCAGGCCGGCCCACGTCTCATACCACAGTCTTTCGCAGCCTCACCAATGAGGCCAGGAAGCAAGCAACAACATAAGTTATATGAACATATGGAAGTAACTGAAGATACATGAGAGAAGGCTTAACCTCAACAACATTCAAAGATTTCAATAAAGGTACTAAAATACCCTTTCGAGGAACATCATAAAAACCATAAAAAAACAAAGTGCACAAGATCCTGAGCAGAAAAGCGATCACATGTACAGGGCCTCAACTGCACATTACAGGTACTAGGCAATGGAAGAGCCAGCAACAGATGGAAGTGATTAAACTGGAATCCAGTGAGAAGAAACCGATGGTGACCACTGGACACATTAAGCAAAGAAGGTTCAAAAGCTGGCCCTGTTAAGATCTTTGCATGTCTTTGCACCCAGGGCTTTTCAAGTTCTACAGCCCCGCTTGCTGCTTTCCTCCATGACAGGAAATTGTTCTGTGTCCAAAGAATGCTTGCCTTTAAAATATTGCTTGGTAAATCAAACAGAGCTGTTTTGCCTAGCTTAACAAAGGTGTACAGTATTAATGCCAGCCATTTAATTGACCTCCACCCTTGAAGCTGCATACAGTCTATGAATATCTCCCTGTTAAATTGATTCTTGAGTCTCGCCCTAATTGTGAGCGACCTAATCAGGGGGTACAGAACAATATGGTCCGACAAGTAAGTAGAAGCTGGGACTGCCAAAAGACATTTGCAGAAGCCATTCTCCTCTCCTTGAAGCTCTCATAAAGCTATATATCCCCACACATCACTGCCAAATGTGGCTTCCGAAACCAATTTGGCCTGTTAGATCCTAATCAATGCACCCAGTGGCCTGCTACGAATTATGAAGGAAAAGAAAAAATCTGCCCCTGTAAAACAAGACAGGGATAATCTTTTGGATCTTTTCAGCGGGGCACAGGTGGATCGATCATCAAAAACCACACTTAGGTATGTGTAAGTTTGAACCCTGGACAGCTTATGGCCCTGAACATGAAAAGATCTTGACTTGGTCCCCATGGGGCCCAAAACCATCACCTGAGATTTACCTGAGTTGGTTGAGAGGTCAAGAATATTTATGTACTTGACAAAACCATCAAGCTGTTTCAAAAGGCCTATGGTAGTTCTCGCCAGCAAAACAGTGCCATCCGCAAATACCAATGCGGGGTTCTGGCGAGTACCCACCCGTGGACAGTTCACCTGGTTATCTAGCAGCCTGGCCCCCAGGTCATTTACATACAAGGTGAGCAAAAATGGGGCCCCACTCTTTAAAAGAAAAGAGCTAGTAGAGGACCCATCCAAGTTATATTGTACAACTACCATCATATCCACGTGCCACTCACTAAGGAAATAGACAATGTCTATATCCATTCCCATATCAAAGCAAAATGGGCCCCAACTTGGATCTGTTCACTCTTTCAAAGGCAGAGGACAGATCCAGGAATGTAATAAACAGTGACCTCGGTCTCACCATGGTATACTTATTAATTATCAAGAAAAGATTTAAGCATTGATCACATGTGACTAGACCCCGGCAAACCCCAAACTGTTAATGAATGAATGAATGAATGAAAGAGTTTATATAGTGCTCAGCTACTTCAAAAGGAGTGTCCCGGCACTGCAGAATCAGATAGCTGGTAGCCCAAGGATGGTTTAACTTCCAAAGACCTATTATTGTTTTCACTTTTAGGACTGGGTGGTTCAAATTAACATAATCACCAATCCGTCCGACTTTTCACTTATTTTTAATGAAGTTAGAGCTGCCCCCTTAATAAAGTAATTTTGTCTGGGGAGCAGCCCATACTTCTTTTAAATCACTGACTCAATTTTTCTTAAAGAAAAGAACCCAATGAAGACCAATGGCAACCAACTGTCTTGTTGGTGCCTGAGGGCTCTTTTTCTTTACTCTGTGCATGCCACACGATTCTGTATGAATAGTCATAGTCTACTGAATTTTTTCTTGTAATGCTAACAAGTAACTAACCCTCCTTTTTTTAGTCACTCTTTTGTTGATTTATATGTAAATTCCTTAAGGGGTATAAGAGTGGCCTGTGAGCCCTTTCTCTCCTGTTGTTTGTATACTTAACTTCCAAAGAGCCAGGTTTTCAACTGTTTTTTAAAACTCATAAGATCTCTCACACGTCTCAGGGGCAGCGTAAGTTTGTTTCACGCCTGTGCCCCCAAAAGGCTGAAGGATTTGCCACCCCTGCCTGCCAAGTGAACCTTCGGGACACAACCCAGCGCCCCCGCTGTTGATCTAAGTGCTCTAGGAGTGTATCAACGAACACGTCTTGTAAGGTAGCTGGGCCCTTTGCCATGAAGAGCCTTAACCCCTCCCATGTTCGTGACGGAACCGTTCCGTCACGAGCCTCTGGTGGGCTGTGCTGGTGATGGAACGGTTCCGTCACGGCCCGCCCGCCGCGCCTGTGCGGCGCGAATTCCGCGCCTGCGCTGACGTTCTGATGGGCGGGTGGGTCCGTGACGGAACCGTTCCGTCACAAGCACAGCTCACCTTAGGGCTGTGACGGAGCGGTTCCGTCACGAGCACGGGACCGCCACGTGGCCCCGCCTCGCCCTTAGCACTGCGGCGGAATAGCCGCCGCAGCGAAGGGGTTAAAGAACATTACTAAGGTCTTAAACTGTATCCGTTCCCTAACTGGGAGCCAATGTAATGTTTTAAGATGCAGCGTCATATCGGACCTCAGTTCTAGGCGAAGAATTGCCCTAGCTGCAGCATTCTGAACCACCTGAAAACATTGCAGGAGGGAGTCTGACACACCCAGATCCAGTCTTGATGTAATCAATGCCTGGATCACGGTTCTCCTACAGTCTAGTGGAAGAAGTGGAAGAAACGTTCTCACCATCCGTAACAATCCGATACAGGTCCCAACTAGAGCCTGAACTTGGGAACCATCCTCCACCCATGAGATAGCCCTTTCCAAGACGACCCTGCCCATCACCTTGACTACCAAGTCTATCTACGAGATGGGCCTGTAACAGCTCAGTAGATCTCTAGAGACCTTTTTAGGTCTCGCCTAGGCAGCACTTGCGCTGTCTCTTTGAGACATGCTGTATTCAGGTATGGATTGAAGCTCCTCCCATTTTCCAGCCATTTTTCAATTGTCAAATGTTAACTCACAAGCACTGTTGGACATTCTTCCACAATACCTTGCTCCGCTCAGCGGAAATTTAGATGAGGACTATCTGGGTTTAACTCAGACCATCTCCCAGGCAATCGATCAGATAGCCCCAGAGAAATTACAACGAGTAAAGGTTCTGGGGAAGGGGGCACCTTGGTATACCCCCCCTCTGAGAGAACTTAAAAAAAAACTTCGTAGTATGGGAAGGAGATGGAGGAAATCCAAGGAGGAATCTGACAGGGAACAATATAAAACCCTTTCAAAAGATTATAAGAAAAGTCTGTTGGGGGCTAAAGCTGAATACTTTGATATCCGCATTAAGCGTGCACATAATGTGCAGAAAGAAACCTTCAGTATTTTGTCAGAACTGACAAAGAAACCAACGAATGCGGTTACAAAGATTGAGTGTAATACGTTCCAACATTACTTTTTAGAAAAAGTTGAGACTATCCTCTCTGAGATCAAGAGTAACACGGTGAGTGGCCTTTATGCACCGCAGTTGATCGAAGTACCGCAGGATTGTACTATCTCAACTTTTCCAGAGTTGGACGTCAAGAGGCTTGAACACCTTATGTCCTCTATAAAATCTGGCTCACCGGCAGATCCATGTTCTCCGACTATTTTCCAAGGAGCATTAGCCTTGATGTCAGACCATATTGTCTCTTTTTTAAATAGCTCATTACAAACGGGCTATCTCCCAATAAAGCTTAATAAGCTCGGGTACGACCCTTGCTGAAAAAACCAGGAGCTGAACAAACAAATCTGAAAAATTATCGACCAATCTCTCAGCTGCCGTTTATGTCCAAGATTCTTGAGCAGCATGTGTTACAGTTGATGTCTGCCTTCCTGGAATCACACAATCTTCTCCAGGGACGCCAAGCAGGTTTTCGGGCACATCACAGCACCGAGTTGGTGATGCTCTCGGTGCTGGATGAGCTCAGGGACATGGCTGACAGTAGGAAACCGAGTGCCCTGATACTTTTAGATCTGTCAGCGGCATTCGACACTGTCAGCCATGATCTGCTCTTGGACAGACTGGCGAATTTTGGAATAAAGGACATAGCCTACAAATGGCTAGAGTCCTTTTTGACAGGGAGGCAGCAGAGGATTCAATTGGGAGAGGAGATTTCTGAGTTGGGCAGGATGAACTGTGGGGTTCCGCAGGGATCCGCGTTATCACCGTTACTTTTTAATCTCTACCTGCAACCCCTTATTAAATCCTTGGTACAGATGGGTTGTCAGGTGTTTAACTACGCAGACGACACCCAACTGCTCTTTAGCATCGAGAACTCCAAAGTAGCACAGGAGGTCCTTAGGTATACAGTCAGCTGGATGAGTGACAATCTGCTGAAAATTAACCCCGAGAAGACGGAGGTTTTGGTGGTGTCAACTGGCATTTCACCTTGGGGAGATCTGTTCTGGCCAAAAGAACTTGGGCCCACCCCAATACCAGTGCCCAATGTGAAAAGTCTGGGCATAAAGATTGACAAGGATCTGTCGATGGTTACCCAGATTTCTACTGTTGTGGGTACCTGCACTGGCCTAATTAGGCAATTGCGTAGACTAGTCCCTCTTTTATCCGAATCTATGCTTCGGACGGTGGTTTCCGCCACCATATTATCAAGACTGGACTATGGCAATGTCCTTTATTTAGGTCTACCAAAGAACTTGATCAACAGACTGCAGGTCGTTTTGAACGACGCTGCACGCCTAATTTTTAAACTTCCGAGAAGATCTCATGCATCCCCCTTACTGTCTAAGCTTCATTGGCTGCCTATGAAGCAGAGGGTAGAATTCAAGAGCCTGTGTATCGCACACAAGGCAATTCATGGGCAAGCTCCTGTTTATATTAAGGATCGTCTAATGCCTTACAACCCGAAACGAACCTTAAGATCATCTGATGCCCTACTGATGACTTGTCCCCGCTTTAATTTGGCCACAAAAGGCGGAAGGTCCTTTTCCATACCTACCCCACTGTTATGGAACAAGTTACCAGTTTCCTTACGCAAGGAGTCGAATCTTCTTTGTTTCAGAAAACAGCTGAAAACGATTTTGTTTAGGGAGGCTTTTGGACATACAGGTTAACCTGTAATTTGCTGTAATTTTCTGTGAGTAAGAATAAAGTGTGTTTTCTTTGGTCTGGAGCGCCTTGAGACCTGTCGGTGAGCTGGCGCTATATAAACCCAAGTAACATAACATAACATAACAATTGACTCCAATTACTGTCCTTTCTAAATGATTGCTTTTCATTCATGAATAGGCTTAGTAGTCCCTCCTTAGTTTTGCCTTTTCTCCTATTGTAACCTCCCATGATGACTGGCCCGCTTACCTGTGTTGTTACTCCTAATGTTTTATTTACAGTCTGTGAGCTCAATTTTCTTAAAAGATTTTCTCCTATAAAAGGCACGCCATGCTTTGCTCCAACCGCCACGCTTTTCCACTCTCTGCTCCTCATTGCCGCCCTGCCCCCGGGTGCCATTTTAAACTTTCAGCATTAACAAAAACACACACTTAATATTTTAGTAGGCGCCCGCTTTTATAATTGTTTTTGGTCAATAATTATTATTTTGCTTTTTTTTTAACAGTATGCAACGCTGCATGTAATAACAACTGACTGGGAAACTAAGCAAACAATGGCGGAAGCACATCTCACCCAACGCCATTGAGAGAGCGCAGATCTGAAAAACGTATAAGTGCACCATATTTACAAGCACGTAGTATTAGTCTAAATATAGATTGCACAAGAGTGTTATACTCATAGAGTGAAAATATAAGAGTGTTTAACTAGAATAGGGATACATATATCTGTGTGAAAACTAATGTAGAAGTTTGTAGAAATGTTAGAATGATGTTGGAATCTCACGTTATGTGACTGTGTGAAAAGAAATGTAACTCTGCAAACCATGGAAATGTGTAGGCCACATGGCATTTCACAAGAAACGAAAGATGCTGCTACACTTTTAAGTAACTTGGATACTAATGTCATTTTTCTGCAAAGTATTATTAATCATAGAATTGAAATATATGTTATATATAGATGTGTTACATTATAGTAATGTGTGTTAGTTAGAATACTGTTTAAACAAAGAAATTAAATGTGCAGAGTGCAGAGGCCTCTTTCATGTAATTTAGTAGGCCTGAATAGATAAAGTCGCTTCTTTGATCTGCATGTGCTCGTTAAGGAGAGGTCGCACAGAGCACAAACGAAGACATAGTTTACGACTTAAAGATATGGTGGAGGCCGGAATTTGGGGCCCACAGTAGAACTGTCTATTTGCAGGTGCGAGGAGCCCTAATCAGTTTGGTGATGAATGGGCTTTGTTCAGAGACGCCTGGCACAGGCCTGGAGGAGGCTTCAGGAATTTCCTGGGGGGTACCGACCAGCGGAGAAGAAGCCTGGGAAGCAAGGTCAACTTTAACGAAGGGTCCAGAGGAGCACCAGCATGGAATTTACCGCCAGAATCGATACCACGTGAGGGGCGTCTCTAGGGGCGTCTCTAGGGGCGTTCCTATTGGAAAGGAGATTTTGTATTAGGGACAGCAGCCCGGGGAGGAGACAGGGCAGAGGGTCTGAGAAGCCTAAGAAAGCGGATGGGTAGGCAGATAGATTGACCACGAGAGAGCGATTCACCAAGAAGACTAAGAGAAGTGTGTGATCTTCTTTGGAAGTCACCACTGCTGACACCTTTTTAGGTAAAGATCTTGTTAAGTAGGGATGTCACTTAGTCTAGTGTAGGGACAGACTAATCTGAACTTTTCCTTTCTGTAAATGACTCTTAAGTTGCAACGTATAGCGATTCTTGCAACACTCATGGTATTTGAGATATTTTTGATAATTTCCTTTTGCCGATTGAGAGCATTCAGAGAATTTCTTTTTGTATTGATACCTGTATATCTTTTGAATCTTATTCTGAGATGTTTGTATCTTCAGATACTTTTGGCTTTATAATAAATCTTTAAACTTACTTGTAGTCAGTGGTTCTTTAGAGTGGTGTAAGTTCTTTCTTGATTAACCTAGTAGTGGATTGCCTTTTACTCAATGACAGGTACCAACGATTTAGTCGACCTGAATCGGGATCTGGATTAACGACAATAGACCAGAAATCCCGCGTTAACAGTTGGTAGCAGAGTAGGATGGTTATCTTCTTGAGGAAGGTAATCTAGACTAGGTTAGTTTACCCCAAGGCCCCTAGTGATCGAGAGATGAGCAGCGGAAGAATCGAGTGCCGAAAAAGGTGCTGACGGTGCGAGAGAAGCAGCAGTGTCGGAAGAGAGTGAGTATAACAAGGGTCATGCGTGAACAGATTGCGGTGTTTTGTGTTGTATCTGTATTGTAATGTCTTGCGGAGTTGAATGCCTGTAGTGTGATTGAGAGAGGGTTGTGAGCGCAGCGCGCGCAACCTGGTAAACTGGTAACCTCGTAAACGGGTGAACTGGTGAAAATCTTAAATTCGAGGTAGAGCTTAAGTGGTTCGGGTGTATCGAACATACAGAGTAGTTGTCAACCAGAGTAAGGAGGTCATGAGGTACCATTGACCGCCGCAGGACCGAGATAGGGGGAGTGTAAGAGTGAGTGTGTGAGTAACGGACGCTGGTCGAAAGTTACTGTGTGTAAGTAACCTATCGAAGAAGGCGATTGTCTAAACGTAAACGGAAAGACATTTCGTCAGTTAAGGGGACAACTACAGGTAGACTGTGGGCGTACAGTCAAGAAAAGTGATCGCTTGGACGGAAGTAATCATTTTTCAGAGTATGAATGGGACGCATGCATGACCGCGGAGACGAGCTGAGAAAGGAGGGGAACTGCTGCAAAGGGGGACGAGAGACGTCAGCTAGAGCCGCGCTTTGATTGGGCGGTTGGTGTGACGTCGGCTAGAGCCGCGCTCTGATTGAGCGGTTGGTGTGACGTCGGCTAGAGCCGCGCTCTGATAGGCCAGTTAGCGAGAACAGCGCTGAGATTGGTGGATTGTCATCAGGAAGTAAGCAAACGCGGAGAAAAATAGAAATTCTGTAGGTTTTGAACATGAAGTGCTTTAAATGTTTGAGAGGGATTTTTAAAAGAAAAAGAAGTGACTCTTATTACGGGGAAGAGGCACCGCCAGAGGGTACACCAGCTTACTATATGGCAACGAATGTTGGGTTGCATACTATACTGTGGATTAGTGAATGGAGCAAGATTTCAGAAGGGAATGAGGAACTGACGTTTCCTAGGTATGGAACGTTCAGGTTAGAGGCGTTACATCGGCTGAAAGCAATCATGTCCTCATTGAACCCTTCGCCTAGACCAACACAGTTTGAGGCCCTTAACGCATGGATTAGGGCGGTGCACGACAGGAATCTGAATAGGCGCCAAGAAAGGCTGAAGCGATCGGTAAGAGCAGTGCGAGATGCTCAATGGGATGCGGACGCCAAGAGATGGAGGGTACAGGCTATTGAGGTGGATAAGTTGTACACAGTGAGAGAGGTGGCAGGAGAAAAGAGCCTCATGGAAGAGGATGAGGAGAGCGAGTCGGAGGACAACTTGATAAATAGATTGCTGATAGATAGACCGCCTCCGAACGTTGGGGGGACTGAAAGTAGAGGACTCGCAAGGGAAGGTGGGGCTGCCATAGAGGGGTATGTACCACTTCCTATATCAGAATGGACACCTACCAAAGGCGAGGAGACACCTCAACATAGTACAGCACAGAGTGTAGTCGGAAGGTTTGTGGTACAGAAGACACCAACCACTGAGAAGGTTGAGTCTTATGGATTGCCAGACGCTCTACAAGTACCCGTCACCATAGGCCCTATAGTATCGATTTACAACCGAGAGAGAGAGAGGAAGAACAGACACGGCTAGACAGAGAAAGGGTTGAGATGGAAAGGAGGAACAACACGACACATGCCTGGAGGCAATTGCCAGGACCAGTAACGTGGAACACCCCATTCGATTCAGCAGCGGGTCCCACAACAGGACAGGAGGGTCAGAGAGGACCGATGGACCTGAGGGGACCACGGCCGAAATCTTTTAAGGAGCTGAGAGCTGACTTGAGAGAATGGGATGGGTCCACAGAAGCACCGAGCAACAGGTCAAGAGCAGAAGCTGAATGGGGAAGTCGAGGCAACGGGACAGTATCTCACTGCGGGGCTAGCGAAAGCAGTCAGGAGCGTGAGGGTCAAAGTCAGGAGAACAGAGGAGTTATACGTCCTATGGATGGTAGGGACCAGCAGGAGCGAAATGGTAGAAGCACGGAGTGTGAAGAGATGTCTCGTCTCTTTGAAAAGGGTGGAGACCAAATGGTACTAACATACAGAGATAGGTTTAGGTGCGCTCATCACGCACTTGGAGAGGATGTACAGCACTGGAATAGAGGGAACAGTGAAAGATCTCGCCATACATCGAGTAGTCAGAGATCACAGGCAAACTGTGGGGAAAGGGGGAGTAATGGAATGTCTTGCCATGCACCCAGAGAAACCAGGCAGGATGGGGAATGTAGGACCATGAGGCCCAATGGAGTGTTTCATCATCCACCCAGAGAGGACGGAACTGCATGGGACCTGGAGGGGTGGGAGCATGGGAGGACTCCCCGTAACTCGCCTGAGCCTAGACGTAGGACTCGGAGCTGGGATGGGAGAGATGTGAATGGACCCCCTAGAGCTAGCATACTGAAAGCTGCAGTAAAGGCCAAAAGACTCGATGTTACCAGCTTAAAATCAGATGTGGATGAGATCATAGATGGTACGTTGGCCTTAGAAAGGATTGATTTGTACGAACAAGATGAGTTGCTGTTTATAGCAAAGGACATTACCCGAAAGGCAAGAGCAATTCATGAGAAACTGTCTGAACTGGCAGAGAAGTATATGGTAGATTTGTCCAGAACAAAAACATTACAGAGTAACCATAGGTTGCAGTATTCAGACCAAGACTTAGACGAGAAGAGAACTACAGGATTAAAAACACACATAAGGGAGCTGATAACGGGAATAAGAGCGTGGAGAGATTTGGACAAATGGGAAGAGAGGTGGGCCAAAAGGGGTACTGTCAGACGGAGCACGAGTGTGATGTCTCCGGGAGGAAGGGTAATGCAGATGGAGGCATTTCCTTTGAGGGAAATATCGAATGGGAACTATGTACATGTGCCCTGGAGTAGAGGAGATTTGGCTGCATTTACCAACTCATTTCCGAAGTTGAGGGACAATCCTGTTGAGTGGTACAAGCAGGTAGAAAGGTTTGTGAAAATCTCAAAGGTATTGTGGATTGATTTGAACACCTTGTTTGACATTGTGGTCCCAGGAGATTTGTGGACAGCATGCAAGACTAGTGTCGAGTGGCCAAATGCAGAACCAGAAAGGAATGCTGCTACAAATGGACCGTCTGAAATTGTAATGCAAAAGTATGAAAGGGTAATAACTTGGCTGAAGGATAAGGTCCCACCACAAGACATAGATTGGGTAAAAATAGACCGAACAAGACAGGAACCCAAGGAGACAGTTCATGAGTTTTATGAGAGATTGCTGAAAACATTCAAACAATACAGTGGACTCGATGTAATGGACCCCAAAGATATAGGACAGTTTGTATCAAAGTTCGTTTTGGGGTTGAGACCTGATATTTGTTTGATGATTCAGCAACATTTAATTTGTTGGCAAAACAGACCATTAGATGAGATTTTGAGGTACGCAAGATACTGCAGTGATGAAATAGATTCTAAGTCAAAGAAGCTAAAGGAAAAACTAATGGTAGTGCAGATGCAGTCAGCTGGAAAGGGCGGACAGCAGCAACAGGGGACAATGGGACGGAAATCGAGTAATCAGAATAAGGACAGTGAGGATAACTCGAGACCTAGAATAGACTTTGCCACATTGAAGAAGACGACAAAGTGCCATCAGTGTCATCAGGTGGGACATTGGAGACGCGAGTGTCCCTATAACCCTCAAAACGGAGAATTAGAGGTAGAGGAGGAAGTTCAAGAGGTTCCAGTTCAAGGGGTGACAGTGCCAAGGAACAAGGTGGCCAAAGGGGGGACTTCGGCTCCACAAGCTCAGTTTCCGCAGCCACCTAAGATTGCGACAGGGGGAAAGGTCTTTAGACAAATGCCTCTTTTCATAGATGAAGAAAAGTGTTACTACATTGACCCTTTGACGGGACAACGTGTAAGCAAAGAAGAGGACTGTACCCTCGGGGCAGTTCTAGAAGTGGATCAGAGAGGGCCATTTGTTGAGGCAGAGGTAGCAGGGAGTCCCACAACATTCTTGGTGGATACTGGAGCTACTCGATCAACTCTGAGATCTGCAGTGGTTCCTGATCTACCAATGTCGGGGGAAACAATTCAGGTGGTTGGAGTCGCAAACAAGAGAATGACTAGCCCTTTGACGGAACCAGTGTCAGTGAAAATAGGAAACTACATGAATGAACATCAGTTTGTAGTATGTGATTCTAGTCCTGTGTGTCTGTTAGGAAGGGACTTGTTGTGCAAATTGAATTGCACCATATATTGCACACCTCAGGGAGTGGAGGTACAAACCACAGACGATGATGCGACTTTTAAAGTTGTTAATTCGAGAACATGCATAGAACTGTATCCTACTCTGACTGTGGAGGAACTTCCTTGGGACTTACGCGAGGCAGTATCATCAGAAGTATGGGATTTTACCGGAGAAGAGATAGGATTGATCAAAGGGGTAGAGCCAGTGAAGATCATGGTGAAACCAAATGTCGATTATCCAAGAACGCCTCAATACAAACTGTCCCAAGAGACGATTGCAGGAATAAAACCTGTGATCGATTCTATGGTTCAACAGGGTATTCTGAAGGAAATCGTGGGTAGTCCATGCAACTCCCCGATTATGGGTTTGCAGAAACCTAGTGGGAAGTTCAGAATAGTTCAAGATCTTCGAAAAATCAATGAGATAGTTGTTTCATGTTGTCCAGTGGTACCGAATCCATCAGTGATACTGTTTCAGATACCATTCCAAGCTGAGTGGTTCACAGTGATAGATCTTTGTCAGGCCTTCTTTTCAATCCCATTAGATGAAGAAAGCCAGTACCTTTTCGCCTTTAAAATGGAAGATCGCGTCCTAACATGGTGTAGGATCCCACAGGGGTTCACAGATAGTCCTTCAATCTTCAACCAGCTGTTGAAGAAGAATCTTGAAAGTCTAGTACTGCCACAGAACTCAGTTCTGGTCCAGTACATAGACGACCTACTTGTCGCGTCAGAAACAGAGGAAGCGTGTAAGACAGATTCCATCGCCCTACTGAATCATTTAGCTGAAAATGGGCATAAGGTATCTCCGAGTAAATTGCAGTACTGTCTGACAGAAGTACAGTACTTGGGTCACAGGTTGGAAAAAGGAAAGCGCAAGGTGTCACCAGACAGAATAGAGGCGATAATGAAAATGAGTGCGCCTACGACGCAGAGAGAAGTCAGGATGTTTCTAGGAATGGTTGGTTATTGCCGACAGTGGATAGCTAACTTTTCACTGAAAGCAAAACCCTTACAGAAACTGACGCACAAGGAGGTGAGTGATCCGGTACCATGGGACAATGAGTGCTTGATGGCGTTCCTACAGTTGAGAGATGACTTATGTCGTGCTCCGGCTCTAGGGATGCCAGACTATGAAAAATCATTTTCACTTTACTGCTGTGAGAGAGAGGGATGTGCTTTGTCAGTTCTTGTGCAAGTTCATGGAAATGGCCGTAGACCAGTTGCATATTTTTCGGCTACATTAGATCCGGTAGCCGCAGCGTTGCCCGGATGTCTCAAATCCGTTGCTGCAACAGGTGTCAGCATTGAGCGTTGTGAAAGCATAGTGATGGGACACCAGTTAGTGGTGTATGTACCTCATTCTGTGGAATTGTTAATGACCCGGACCAAGACACAGCACTTGACCAATAGTAGGCTCACGCGCTATGAGCAAGTTATTCTTGCTGCTGAGAATGTGACCCTTAAGAGGTGCTCTGTCTTGAATCCTGCTACGTTGATGCCACTTCCTAATGATATAGAAGGCGAAGAATGTGAAGATCACGATTGCCTTGATGTGACTGAACTATGCACGAAGCCCAGACCAGATATTGTGGATGAGCCATTGACTGACCCCGATGAAATTTACTTTGTTGATGGCTCATGTTTAAGAGACGATACTGGTCGGTTGAGAGCAGCTTATGCTGTTTGCACCATTACTGGAGTTGTGGAAGCCGCTTGCCTGGAAGGAGTACACTCCGCACAGGTAGCAGAAATCATTGCATTAACCCGTGCCTGTATAGCAGGAAATAAGAATAGAGTCAACATATATACTGATAGCCAATATGGTTTCGGTGTTGTTCATGATTTCGGGCAATTGCGGTCTCAGAGAGGTTACATGACCTCCTCTGGTTCGCCAATTCGAAATGGAGAATTTGTGCGGCTGTTGTTGGAAGCATTACAGGGTCCAGCCGCTATTGCAATTGTGAAATGTGTAGCCCATACAAAAAACACAGATTTTGTGTCACAAGGAAATAGATATGCAGATGAAGTTGCCCGCTATTGTGCGGAGCATGGATATTCTTTCACAAAAGTGGAAATAGATGGGGCTCAGGAGAAGACAG
This sequence comes from Lissotriton helveticus, assembly GCF_964261635.1. Classification (NCBI taxonomy): domain Eukaryota; kingdom Metazoa; phylum Chordata; class Amphibia; order Caudata; family Salamandridae; genus Lissotriton; species Lissotriton helveticus. The sequence continues at coordinate 1,781,589,008 of NC_136065.1, forward strand.
AACTTAATATGATGTTAGAAACTGTAGACACTTGGGAGGATTTAAGGGTAATGCAAGAGAATGCACCAGAATCAGAGAAACGGGCATGGGAAACTGCAGGTTGTGTGAGAAGCGAAATTGATTTTTGGGTTTCAGCAGATGAAAGGGCAGTGCTACCTGAGGAGTTGGCAAGCCCAATGGCACGACAGATACATGGTCCAGTACACTTGGGAAGGGATGCCATGTTGAGGGTATTCAGGCAAACTTGGTATTGCCCTAAGTTTAGGATTGCAGCAGAAGCAGTGTGTAAACGATGCGTTACTTGTCAGCAGTTGAACATAGGGAAAAGAACACCAGTTACACTGAGTCACATTGGGAGGTCTGGGGGGCCTTTCAACAGAATGCAATTGGATTTTATTGAGATGCCAAAAGTCAACCGCCTTAGGTATGTTCTGGTGGTTGTATGCATATTTTCCAGATGGGTTGAAGCATACCCTACACGCAGGTGCGATACACTCACAGTAGCAAAGTTGTTGCTTAGAGAGTTGATACCTCGCTTCGGGGTGCCTGCCTCTCTGGAATCGGACAGAGGAACTCATTTTAACAGCGAAATTGTGAAGATGCTTTGCTCTGCATTTAACATTGATCAGTAATTGCATTGTAGCTATCGACCAGAGGCCTCAGGTATCGTGGAGCAGATAAACGGGACACTGAAATGTCGATTAGCTAAAGTATGCTCATCAACTTCCTTGAGTTGGCCTGATGCTCTTCCTTTAGTCCTTATGAGTATGCGAAGCACACCCGACAGGAGGACAGGTCTCTCTCCACACGAGGTGTTGATGGGGAGGGCAATGAGACTTCCTTCTTTCCCAACTGCGGCATTGTTGAACATTACAGATGACCTGATCCTGGATTATTGCAAGGGGTTGTCTGACACCATTCATTCTGTGTCTCTTCAGGTACAGGCTGCAGAAGTTCCATCTTCAAGAAATTTGTGCCACGACCTGTGCCCAGGAGATTGGGTCCTGGTGAAGAAGCACGTCCGGAAGAATTGCTTAGACGTGCGCTGGAAGGGACCCTATCAGATTATTTTAACTACGAACACTGCCGTGAAGTGCGGAGGACTGCCTAATTGGATCCACGCATCCCTTACTCGAAAAGTTCCAGCACCCCTGGAAGAAACGGCTCCTCTCACAGACGAAAATCCAATTGTGGAAGAAGAATCACAAGAGGGGATCAGTCAAGCTGTGGGGGTGTCTGAAGAAGTTGGGAGTGCAACAGATCTAGAAGAAGAAAGGCAGGACGGCAGTGAAACTGAAGTTGCCACTGAAGGAGAAAGTTGTTGTGACTACGACTCAGACACAGACTAGTACCAGAGTGATCAAGAACAGAGTGTGAGGACAAGAAGTAGGAGAACAAGACGTGGAGAAGTTAGTTGGCCCGAAAGAAAGCAAAGGCCGAACTTAAAGCTGACTTCAGAAAGAACTCTTGCTCCTATATCCGAAGATTCAGATCCAGAAGAAAGTGCACAAGAGCAGGAACAGGAAGGTCCGAGAAGATCAAGGAGGGTGCGAGTGCCTTGCAGAAGATACGCTACTCCTGAGTGGACCTACCTCGCTGCAGATGTCCGAGGGACGCAGAACTGGGAGGGTGAGGGAAGTGACCCTGACCAGAATTGACCCAATCATCACAGTGGAAGTAAAGTTCCTGGTACCAGGAGTGGAGGTCGAAAGACTGCTGACAGTCAACATCGTCTATCCTCCTCTCTTGAGCGGAATAAGAAAATTGATCTTAGAGACAGTTGAATTTCCGTGTTGCTGTTCAAGGTGTCCAATACTTGAGGGAATCCTTCTTCGTATGGAAATATTTGAGCGAGTGGTGGAAATTCTTGGAACACGCATAATCTCGGACTATTAAGGACTTTGTAAAGAACTTTGTAAATACCGATTGAAAGATAACCTAGCGCCGAGTGGAAGAAGAAAGAAATTAGGGACTTCCATTTTAGTGGATGGAGAAGGGCTAGGGCTGTCTATTGCTACAGAACTCAGAGACTGTTCTTGCGGAGGGAATTATCAGCTTCCAGGTGTGGACTCAAAGAGAGACATTGTGCAAAGAAAAGAGACATTGGAGTCCAGTAGGAGACTTTGGCTGAGAACCGAAACCAGAGCTACACTGTTTCGAGATCATGGAGGCTGGCAACCCGAACCGCAGGGCAAAATGCATAGTAGGCACACTTTTAGTGGTAGTGATTTTTCTTATAGTTTTAGTAGTTACTATATCATATGTAGTGGGACATGAAAACGAAGCAAAAGCAAGAGAAGAAGCTAAAAGAGTATCGACACAGAGGCCTACTACTGCTGTACAAAGTAGAGTTAACACAGAGAAGGAGAAGGCTTTGTTAGATGCTGAGGTTAAGAGATTACACACTGATGAATCCCAGGGGAATTTTAAGTCAAATGCTTATGCTAAATTGCTATATGAATACGTTGATGTCATGGAGGCGAAGAATTGCTACGTCTGTATGCAATTACCAGCCTCTGTAGATGAGGGCATCAGATACCATCATCTTCCATTGACTTATGGAATCACATGTAGTTTGTTGCTGAGCATATTTTATGAACGGGATGGATTCGAGTATTACTTCTCGAACTTCGATTCTGTGTTGCCAGAGGTGCCAAATTATAAACATCTCAATAAGTGGGATTATTACAAGAGTGAAGACAGATTACAGAAATGTTTCCTACCATGGAGAACATTAGACACTTCACATGCCCGAAGGAATAATTTGACTTGTTCCGTGTCAGAAATTGAGAAAAAGTTTATAGGGCAGGTGGATACTCGATACAGGAGACAAAAGATTCTAAAGGCTTCAGGTCAATGGAAAACAGATTGGACTGAAGAAGAAAGAGCACACAAGAGCAAGGGTAGCAGTGGTCCAATAGCATTAGATCAAGAGAAGAAAGGGAAACTATGTATACATAGGGGTCAAACCTATTACGAGAATGTGTTCGTGGGAGAAGTCAGTTGTGAACATGCTTTCCAGTTGGAGTATTACTCCAAAGACTTCTTGAAGGAGATGCAGGTGATCCCCAATGTATATTTTGTTTGTGGAAGAAATGCATATGTGAAACTACCAGATAATTGGTATGGATCATGTTATTTGGCGATTGTCTTCCCGAAAATATATCATGCTGAAGAATTAGAGTCCAAAAAGGGAGGAGCTCAAGCAAGAGGAAGGAGAGATGCAAGCTCTGAAGTAATTGGAGAAATATTTGGAGCTGCATTTCCTCTTTTAGGGTTAATACTGAATGACATCAAAATTAGAAGATTGGCAACAGTCGTAGATAGATTATCTGCCAGTACTGCTAGGTCTTTAATGCTGGTGGAGGGAGAGATGCAATCGATAAGGGCAATGGTTCTTCAGAATCGACTTGCTCTAGACGTTCTGTTAGCCAAAGAGGGCGGAGTCTGTAAGGCTTTGAAGGTCCAGGAATGTTGCACTTACATTCCAGACAATTCAAAACCTCTAGAGAAGTACATACGAAACATTACTTCGATTCATCGTGAGGTTGAGGACTTGGTGCAGGTAAATGTGTGGGAAAAAGTAGGACAAGGAATGGGAAAGGTTGGAGGTTGGTTTGCCAACCTGGGAAAGGGTTTCGTTTGGTACATACTGAAACCTATCATCATAATAGTGATTTGTGTAATCACTTTGTGGGGATTGGTGCGACTGTACAAATGGTATAGAGCAAACAGGTTGCAGAAATCCATGCGAGAACAGGGGAGAAGATTAGCTGCGATGCAGGAGAATCAGTACAGGAGTCTGAGGGCTCTAGAGGAGATGAAACGAGGGAATGTTGCGACGACTTCAGTTTGACAATCTATACCTAAGAGAGAGTGTTGCGATGATGATGACTACTGGAAGTCATCAAAGGGGGGATTGAGAGAGCGCAGATCTGAAAAACGTATAAGTGCACCATATTTACAAGCACGTAGTATTAGTCTAAATATAGATTGCACAAGAGTGTTATACTCATAGAGTGAACATATAAGAGTATTTAACTAGAATAGGGATACATATATCTGTGTGAAAACTAATGTAGAAGTTTGTAGAAATGTTAGAATGATGTTGGAATCTCACATTATGTGACTGTGTGAAAAGAAATGTAACTCTGCAAACCATGGAAATGTGTAGGCCACATGGCATTTCACAAGAAACGAAAGATGCTGCTACACTTTTAAGTAACTTGGATACTAATGTCATTTTTCTGCAAAGTATTATTAATCATAGAATTGAAATATATGTTTTGTATAGATGTGTTACATTATAGTAATGTGTGTTAGTTAGAATACTGTTTAAACAAAGAAATTAAATGTGCAGAGTGCAGAGGCCTGTTTCATGTAATTTAGTAGGCCTGAATAGATAAAGTCGCTTCTTTGATCTGCATGTGCTCGTTAAGGAGAGGTCGCACAAAGCACAAACGAAGACATAGTTTACGACTTAAAGATATGGTGGAGGCCGGAATTTGGGGCCCGCAGTAGAACTGTCTATTTGCAGGTGCGAGGAGCCCTAATCAGTTTGGTGATGAATGGGCTTTGTTCAGAGACGCCTGGCACAGGCCTGGAGGAGGCTTCAGGAATTTCCTGGGGGGTACCGACCAGCGGAGAAGAAGCCTGGGAAGCAAGGTCAACTTTAACGAAGGGTCCAGAGGAGCACCAGCATGGAATTTACCGCCAGAATCGATACCACGTGAGGGGCGTCTCTAGGGGCGTTCCTATTGGAAAGGAGATTTTGTATTAGGGACAGCACCCCGGGGAGGAGACAGGGCAGAGGGTCTGAGAAGCCTAAGAAAGCGGATGGGTAGGCAGATAGATTGACCACGAGAGAGCGATTCACCAAGAAGACTAAGAGAAGTGTGTGATCTTCTTTGGAAGTCACCACTGCTGACACCTTTTTAGGTAAAGATCTTGTTAAGTAGGGATGTCACTTAGTCTAGTGTAGGGACAGACTAATCTGAACTTTTCCTTTCTGTAAATGACTCTTAAGTTGCAACTTATAGCGATTCTTGCAACGCTCATGGTATTTGAGATATTTTTGATAATTTCCTTTTGCCTATTGAGAGCATTCAGAGAATTTCTTTTTGTATTGATACCTGTATATCTTTTGAATCTTATTCTGAGATGTTTGTATCTTCAGATACTTTTGGCTTTATAATAAATCTTTAAACTTACTTGTAGTCAGTGGTTCTTTAGAGTGGTGTAAGTTCTTTCTTGATTAACCTAGTAGTGGATTGCCTTTTACTCAATGACAGGTACCAACGATTTAGTCGACCTGAATCGGGATCTGGATTAACGACAATAGACCAGAAATCCCGCGTTAACACCATGTCAACATCTCCGCTTTTATATTCACAGCACAGCACCCGTTGACTTCTCCTCATGTCCTGCCCCCCTTGAGCTGCGCTAAACTTTCAGCATTAACAACACGGGCGCCACGCTTAATATAGTTAGCATCCGCCCATTTTTTTAAATATATATTTTTTCATATAACTATTAATTTGCAACTAAGCAAACCATGGCGGCTGCATGGAACACCCAACTCCATGTCAACATCTCAGCTTTGGTGGGGGGTGGAGAGAGAGGGGACAAGGAGCAATATGTGGGCTTCCACTCTGCTTTGATTTTCATCCGCAGGTGCAGGGAGATTCCCCTTGTGCCGTACTGAAGTCTGCACCAATGGCTGACACTCAGAGCCTCACCATACAACCAGGTGAACCCCAGACCACTCCTGGACTCTTCCTGCCATGGGGTTGGCCAACCTAGAACTCCGCAAGCTGCAGCAGCAATGCCCTGTCAGTTGCCTGTCCTGCCTCTCAACCTGATACGGAGCTTGTGGTGTTCAACCTCCCCGCCACCCCCGCAGCAGGGTCTTCAACCTCCCCGCAGCTCCGGGCCCACAGCCTCCGACCCCCCGCAGCCCCACCTCGGAGTGCAACATTATCTGCAGCAGCAACAGTGGTGAGTGGAGGTGGGGGGTTGTACACTTATTCACTCGAGAATCTCAAAAGTGAGGTGAAAGATTCAGAAATGTTGATGATTGGCGTGTTGAAAGTCTGATCAACCCATTTTTGAGCGAGCACTCTATGCCAATATGGCTACCAACAAGCCCGGGAGTAATCGTATGACAAATAAGTTATTTGAATTAATGATTGTGAAACACTGGGAAAAAAAGGGCAGTTGACAGTTCTGTGTAAAGAAACTTAATTATGTCTGTTGCAATGAGCTAGCTGTTTGTAGCGGCGTGTCTGTAGTCAGCCTGTCTGTAGACACCACCCATTGTCAATATAGCATTTGTTTACTATGAACCACGTGACTCTGAATAAGGCCTCTCTCTTTTCTGAATAGTTCATGCCACTACTACATAAGTTCATGTCCCATGGCCATGAGACGATTTCAACTGCATCGTGCTTTATAAATTGAGAGTACATCGTCTTGTCCCATAAATAATACGTTGTCCAAACGTCTATGAATATCATCCCTAAATATGATTTATTTTGGAAATCAATTTGTGGATTGTGGGGGTAGTAGTCTGGGGTTTTGTTCAAAAGCTTGTGACATGGAATCAGCTATAATACTCTGAGTTCTAAGCAACTGTCTCATTGAGTTCTTAGGAAATCTCTCCTCTGCTTAGCAGTTTATTAACTTCTTACCCTGTCTTTAGCGCTCGCTGAAATTGATATAACATGAATCGTCAATAAAAATGTTCGTTTTTCAGCTCATGTTATTTGGTTCTGTGGTGAAGCTGTATCATGAAAGGCAGGATCAGAGAGGGCTGGGATTGTATTGTAATTGCATTTGGATGAAGAATCATGCTGAATATTTATTTTCTGGCTCAAATAAATCCTCATGAATGTACATCAGTATTCTGAAAGAGTTGCCCCTTCATAGGTCCCTTGTGGCCAGATTCCAAGTGAACGCTCCCTTTTTATTATTTTAAGGATTTTTGTCAAAAGCTTGACATAATGTCATAATCGAAAGGCAATATTTCTATGTGTGATGCTGTCAAGCAGATATGAGTTGCGGTGAATACCTCACGGAAGATGGACACAGGTGTTCATTTACGTTCTAGAAGTCAATTTATTTTCTACTGCATATTTCAATGGGTGCTTTTATACTTATTTTTCCATAGACGTTGTTTCATTGCTGCCACCACTCAAGTTTCACTTCTATCAAAATATGTGAAATGCACCACTACAAATTCCCACACATGAAAAGATAAAACATGTCTGTGGTTATTAAATAGCATTGAGATTTGGCTGTGTTTGGTTGACAGTCACTCGTACTGTGAAGATTGTGTTTGGCATCATTTTGGAATCAGTGCGCTTAACATTTGTTTGGACCTCTGTGGCAATTTGGAATTTGAACAAGCGTCAATTCTGAGGCAAATTCACCTGGAGCTGGAATAGAGCAAGGAAGGAGCACATAAATGCCTGTGGATGTTACATAACAGCATATAGTTTGCCACATAATTAAAATGGTTTGGCATGGTAGGTGATAATTCTTTGCTAATGTCTCCCTGAAATTAAGGGGTATATTCAAAAGAAGCTGTGATAACTACTGCAAGGGTAGCGTAACGCAACTGTGAACAATGCAGCCTATTGCGGGAAAATAACCCTGTGTCAACGTGGAATTCACAACGCGGCGGTAGCATGCGATAGACAGCAGATAACGCGGCAAATGTCTGCGTGAAAATCAACGCCGTGCCGCAAAAATGCGATACGCGAACGCAAAAAAACATGCAATGAGGCCAGACATGGTACAAAAAGTAGCGAAAAGCAGCCACAGGCCTGCAAATCCCACCCGTCTGGCAGGACAATGCACCATAAAAACCACAGAAAAAATACACCAGAAACAAGCCAAAGCACGTAGCAACATGGATGCACCCTGACCAGGCGCAGATGCCAACTCAAACCCCACAACCCACCCAGACCACCAGCAGGGAACAACCGCAGACCACCTGGATTGCAGTTGGAGTGCTGAGGAGGCCAATAGGCGACAGCATGACGTGACTACCTAAACAAGGCACCAACCTGCTGCCACAGGAAGCCAGCAACGGCGACAGGAGGTGGCAGTCCAGCGCCACCGGAGAATCTGGAGGAAACCCAGGCCACAGTCATCAGTGTGGAGACGGTGCAAGGAGTAGGGAGTACGGACACAGCTTGAGAGGACCTGACACAACATCAACAGGGAGTGCAACGAACAGGGACTGAAGGGACGGGGGAGATGGGCACAATGGCATACATTCACATCAAGGCATAGCACACGGCACACCCACAAACACCCTGGACCATGTCCCAGATCTCCTTGGCACAGTGCAGCACACACACATAGCACGAACAGCACACCCACATTGACGACAACGTGGCACAACGGGCATAGCCGACACTGCAGAACACAGGACACCACTGGCTCCCCACATGCACAGAAACATGCCCACCACATCTGACAGAGCCAGAAACAGTGAAATGGAAATGTACGTGTACAACCTCACATCCGTCATGTAGTCCAAATGTACACTTACCCGCAGGAGAATCCAGCACCCCCCAAACAGTCACACTGCACATTGCCAAACAGCCTGCATGCTACCAGCACAATGCGCCAACATATATGTCTACACAAAGTCAACACGCACCTCCCCTTCACATCGCAGAGGGGCACACAACACCTTCAGCAGAGCACAGAACTCAACACATCTGTGATGCCGGAGAGGACCACCACACTGTTGACACCGATGCCCTACAACAGCCCATGGATATCCCACACAACCACCTACCAGGACCCGGCCAACCAAGCTACTCAGAGGAGAACACCAAACCTGCAATAGACCACACAGCAGGAAGCACCCGCAAGCACAGCTGGCTTGTGACACTTCACCCACCCACACATGGCACCCCAATGCCATGTGTCAGCATGCCAAAAGGAGGTGGCCCAACAGGTGTGGGTGGCAGCTGAACCCATGGAATGCGAAATAGGATGCCTACGTAGGGGTCCATCACCCTTCAGGGCCCACCCACACCCCACTAAGGAGACCCACACTGCCATAGAGACACATGCAGATGCACATGCACTGCACAGAACCACACCCAGGGGCTCTCAAATAGCAGTCACACACCCATGTTGGCTGTGCGTACAACGGCCCCAGCCACTCCCCTTCCGAATTGAGTGGGTGACAACAAAGCTACATGTCCAAGCTCAAAACCTCTGCCTGCGGTAATATGCCTGCATCCAAAGTACACAGCACAATCTAATGTCGTAGGGCCCAGGGCCCACATGCATACTACAAGACCACAGGGACACACGCAGATGTCATGTTGAACTGGCTATTGGCACATGCGCCCGGCCCCTTTATTTCCCAGGGCCACATGTACAGTGACGCCTGTGCTGGAAGTGTGTGGGGTGAGTGTAAGCCATTCTGCATGGACTGCCTGGTGCTGGCAACCACTGGAACAGTGGACACCAATGCAATTCGAAACAAAAAACACATGCAATACAACTGCTGAGCCTCATGAAGTGAGCGAGAGAAGGTCCAGAGGAAAGCCAACATGCAAACAGTTGTGTCCGTGAGTTGCAGTGTACTGGGATTCGGACACTAGAGACGAGCACGCTCATGTGAAGAAAAAGTCTTGGATTGTGTCCCTTTGATATATTCCTGATGCAGCTGCAGTGGGGTGTGTTAGAACTGCATCATCTTCCCCATCAACGTCTCAGAACCCACACACTGTTTGAGGTGACATACCTGTGCAACCGCTCCACAGCAGAAAACACAATAAGAAACGGACAATGGCCTGCGGTGCACTGAGTCACTGGCACCTGGAGTGATGAGCAGGGCATCAGGCTGATGATGGCATCCATGACAGGCCTGAGCAACTTCGTAAGTCTGTCAGGACCACCTTTTCAACTCTGGCAGACGGCGGTTGGAGGTGGTCCTTGCGGAGGTGGCTTGTGCCTCCTGTGGTGATGCGTCGTCCGGGTCGGTCTCGACTCGCTTTGGTGTGTGAGCCCTGGTGGGACGCATTTGGGCCCGGAATCTACGTACAGCGCAAGTCCACAGAGAAATGGCATTGATGACCTCAAGGCCTATGCTTCAGGGCCCATCCAATGTCTCCAGAGACGGGGTCCCGGACTTGACCAGCACAGAGTTAGTGGCTTCGGATGCACTGCGGCCGGCACAGGCACCCAGCCAAGGGACGGTGACTTGCAGTGCAGTCAGATGGGCCATGCGACCTGAGCGGGTCACCATCAATGTCCGAGGTGTATGTTGCGGAGAGTTTCGGGGGACAGTGGAAGGTGTCCTCCAGTGCAAGACGCCGCAAGGTTTGATTTTATCCGGAAACAGCAAATGGAGGAGTGGAATGCGACAGCCTCGTTGCCACCACCAATTTGGTATCAGCTACATGAGGATGAAAACGGCCCCCTAGTCCATAGACTCAGACACCACCAAAGTTCGACCACAGAGTATCCATGAATGTCGGGGAACAGACTTAGCGACACCGGGGTTGAATGGGGATGGAGCCTGTGATGATGCAGGTACACTGATATGAACTCCGTCATTGCTGAATTATGACTCTGTGACCTACTGGAGCACAGTGTAGGCTGGAGGCAGCGGTCAGAAGTGGCCCACAGCCACGGGTCGTTGTATTGTGATGCTTGCGAAGCTTGCGATGCACAGCGCTGGTGACACCAGGACAGTTGTCGATAGTGTACGAACACATCCGTAACGATGATCCTTTTCTCTCCACCAAGATGCAAGGCGTCAACCTCTTACGACTCTCCTTGTGGAATGATATGTAATCTGCCTTTGCATACTCGATGTTTAGTTCAGAATCTGAGACCTACTCGAGTGTAGCCTGGGCCGAGAGCAGTGTAGGCCGGAGCCAGCGGTCAGCACGGGCCATTCACCGAGTGTCGCCGGCATAGGTTGGTGGCCCTACCGGCCTGCGTAGTTCAGATTCAGTGGCACCACGTGTTCGGTCACCTCCGTGACTGTGACCTGGCTTTCGTCCAGACTGAGCCGCATCTTCCTCTTACTCCTCTCCATGCGACCACTGGTATGTACTCTTCCAATCGTGAATCGCGACTACGTGCTGAATTTGAGACCTACTGGTCCGCAAGGTAGTCCTGGTCCCTCATCCACGTGTCGCCGGATAGCGTTGAATAGGGTTTCTGGCAATACGTGTCGCCGGATGGGGTTGAACAGGGTTTGTGGCAGCACGTGTCGCCAGATGGCGTTGAACAGGGTTTGTGGCACCAGGTGTCGAAGATGCCCATATGGAACTATGCCTCACTGATCAGGGGGGTCTGGTGCTGAGGCTGCTGGTCCGGATTTGGGGTCACTGCCATTCATTAGCCAGGACATGGTTTCACATATGGAACCCACTGGGCTGCAGAGGACGCTGGTAGAATATGTGAACGAGAAAAGAGTAAGGTGGGACAACGTCGGGGGGACAGTGGTGGTCTGAAAGGCGGTACGGGTTGCGGGCCTCAGGCTTGGCGGTTACTCTGGCATGTGGTGAGCCCTCCTTAACACACGCCGGTGTCTGCTGCTGCTCAGGGTCAGCCCTGACGGGTTCCTGCTCCAGCGGGCCAGGGTACGGCAGGCACACAGGATATCAGGCAACTCCAGTAACAAGGACGAAGTCGGCCTTGTGGCGGGGTGGGAGGTGCCACCCTGGCAGAGACGTTGGGCTTTCCAGAAGAGGACCACGCCCAGGGCTACGTGCTTTTTTCCACACCCCTATGCTGGCCTGGCGTGAGCAGGCCCATCCCACTCTGCTCACGCTTACGGGGGGCGTAACAGGCAACATTTCCCACAAGGACACCACTGGCTGGGGTGACATGGTTGCGTCCACTGTCCTCTACACTCCAAACACCAGAGGTGTATGTCGCCGTGGATTTGGGAGTGTTCTGCATACTGGGGTCTGTCCAGCACTTCGTCTCCACTCTTGGCATTGTGTACTTTCCCAGTCATGGTTCTACTACATCCTTCACACATGCCTGCTTGCCTCCTCTCCCCACCTTTGTCTATTGTGTGGCTGAGTTGCCATGGCTTTGATTGGTCATGTTCACAGGTTGCCCAGGTTACCATTGTACGTTGTTCAATGGTGTCTGGTGGGTGGGCATGTTGTTGTGTATGTTGGTTGTGAACTTTGGACGTGTGCATTGCCAGATTTGTGGATTGCATGGTTGGGGAGTTGAGGTGAGTGGGGTGTTAATTGGATACTTCCCAAGGAGCTGTGCATTTCCCTGGGTGCCATCCTGGGAAGGCTGGTTGCTGATGGAATGTCGGAGGGTTAGGGGATCATGTACACTGGCTGTGTATTTGGATGCAACATTGGTGAAGGTCCCAAGGTGTTTTGATGGTACCTGCACATAGAAGTGCGACTTGCGCTTCATGTTGCGATGATGGTGTGCTGTGTCTCCAGGGGGTACAGTTGGGACATGTGTGCAGTGGATTGCCTCCAACATGTGCGTGTATCCGGTTATGGCGTATGGTCCTTGCTTGGTCTCCAGCGGTTCATGCGCATTATATTAGCCGCACCGGGCCTGGGGTGCCAAGGTGATGGTGATGTCCAGGACAGGTGTGGGGGACGTGGATGCGGCTGTCTGTGAGACTCCGCCGACTCTGGCGGGTGTTGGTTGGGGTGTGCCAGGGGCCAACAGGTGCAGCACGGCCAGCAGCTTGGTGTGGGGTGGTATGCTGGTTGTCTGATGTGTTTTTACCGTTGGCCTTTTAGGCGATGACAGCCAGAATGCGTAGGAGGGTTGTCCCATTCAGCCTGTAGTGGGCAATGAAATTGTCAGAAGTTGTGCCTGTGAGGCAGATGCGTTTCCTGGGGGGCCTCTGTTTTTGTCTAGGGGGGGTGCTGGGTGGGTGTTGTGGCCCTCTTGGGTGTCCGAGCTGCATGATCAGTAGCTCCATGGCTTCTGTTTGTCTTCAGGCATGGCTCTGGGCTGGACTCTCTATTGTGGTGCAGGCTGCTGTCCGACTTTATACCAGGTCACAGCAGGTGTAAATTTCCTGCTGCTACCAAGTCTTATCGCGTGTTTTGTGTTCTTATCGCCGATCAGGTAGGTCATTGTGAATGTTGAGGTGTGGTGTTGTCGCGGCTTTTGGCACGGGAATGCCTACTCTGCATCTCATTAGTGATAGTTGCGGGGGTCCTCCGTGGCAATGTTTTTTGTGGTTGCTATCGTGGGAAAACTGGTGCTGTGGGTTGTTAGCAAAAACAACAGTTGATGGACAGAATGCAGAACAATGTCATACATTCACCCCAGTACAGAGATCTGGGCCTGAATCCATTGTTTTTTGCTCACCTTGCCATTCCAGTTTGATCCCCGCCATATGCAAATCAATCTTGACCCTGTGCCCCGTGGGAACAGTCCAGCCCGAACTGCCAAGCCAGGTCCTCCCTGGACTGGAAACAAGCATCCTAGGACCGGTTTCGGGATTTCGGCCCTCATTAGCCAGGATAGCTTGATTTCAGTGGCATGGGGAGCACGAGACTCACGTCTGAGCATACCAGTCCCACTCGGGGTGACGAATGCAAAAACAACAGTTGATGGACAGAATGCAGAACAATGTCATACATTCACCCCAGTACAGAGATATTGGCCTAAATCCATCGTTTTTTGCTCACCATGCCATTCCAGTTTGAACCCTGCTATATGCAAATCAGTCTTTACCCTATGCCCCATGGGAACAGTCCAGCCCGAACTGCCAAGCCAGGTCCTCCCTGGACTGGAAACAAGCATCCTAGGACCGGTTTCGGGCTTTCAGCCCTCATCAGCCAGGATAGCTTGATTCCAGTGGCATGGAGAGCACGGGACTCACGTCTGAACATACCTGTCCCACTCGGGGTGACAAATGCAAAAACATCAGTTGATGGACAGAAAGCAGAACGTCATACATTCACCCCAGTACAGAGCTCTGTACCTAAATCCATCGTTTTTTTGCTCACCATGCTGTTCCAGATTGAACCCAGCCATATGCAAATCAGTCTTGACCCTGTGCCCCATGGGAACAGTCCAGCCCGAACTGCCAAGCCAGGTCCTCCCTGGACTGGAAACAAGCATCCTAGGACCGGTTTTGGGCTTTCATCCCTCATCAGCCAAGCTAGCTTGATTCCAGTGGCATGGAGAGCACAGGACTCACGTCTGAGCATACCCATCCCACTCAGGGTGACAAATGCAAAAACAACAGTTGATGGACAGAATGCAGAACAATGTCATACATTCACCCCAGTACAGAGATATGGGCCTAAATCCTTTGTTTTTTTACTCACCATGCCATTCCACTTTGAAACTAGACATATGCAAATCAGTCTTGACCCTGTGCCCCATGGGAACAGTCCAGCCCAAACTGCCAAGCCAGGTCCTCCCTGGACTGGAAACAAGCATCCTAGGAACGGTTTCGGGCTTTCAGCCCTCATCAGCCAGGATAGCTTGATTCCAGAGGCATGGAGAGCACAGGACTCACGTCTGAGCATACCAGTCCCACTCGGGGTGACGAATGCAAAAACATCAGTTGATGGACAGAATGTAGAACAATGTCATACATTCACCCCAGTACAGAGATCTGGGCCTGAATTCATTGTTTTTTTGCTAACCCTGCCATTCCAGTTTGAACACTTCCATATGTAAATCAGTCTTGACCCTGTGCCCCATGGGAACAGTCCAGCCTGAACTGCCAAGCCAGGTCCTCCCTGGACTGGAAACAAGCGTCCAAGGACCGGTTTCAGGCTTTCATCCCTCATAAGCCAGGATAGCTTCATTCCAGTAGCATGGAGAGCACAGGACTCACATCTGAGCATACCCGTCCCACTCGGGGTGACAAATGCAAAAACAACAGTTGATGGACAGAATGCAGAACAATGTCATACATTCACCCCAGTACAGAGATCTGGGCCTAAATCCATCGTTTTTTACTCACCATGCCATTCCAGTTTGAAACCAGACATATGCAAATCAGTCTTGACCCTTTGCCCCATGGGAACAGTCCAGCCCGAACTGCCAAGCCAGGTCCTCCCTGGACTGGAAACAAGCATCCTAGGAACGGTTTCGGGCTTTAAGCCCTCATCAGCCATCCATCATCCTCTTTGGTTTTGCTTTGTTCGCCCTAAGTTGGCAGGGTATGCCCAGACGTGGGTCCCTTGCTCACTTTGCCACTGGATTCAAGCTAGCCTGGCTGATGATGGCTGATTAGCCAGAAACCGGTCCCAGGATGCTTGTTTCCAGTTCAGGGAATATATGGCTTGACAGTTCGAGCTGGACTGTTCCCATGAGGCACAGGGTCAGACTGTTTTGCATATGGCCATGTCTGAACTGGGGTGGCGGAATTAGCTAAAGAAGGATGATGGATTAAACCCAGATCAGTTGACTGGGGTCGGTGCTTGCATTGTTCAACACTCCGTCCATCATCCCCTTTGGTTTTGCTTTGTTCGCCCTAAGTTGGCAGGGTATGCCCAGACGTGGGTCCCTTGCTCACTTTGCCACTGGATTCAAGCTAGCCTGGCTGATGATGGCTAATTAGCCAGAAAACGGTCCCAGGATGCTTGTTTCCGGTCGGGGGAAGACATGGTTTGGCAGTTCGGGCTGGACTGTTCCCATGAGGCACAGGGTCAGACTGGTTTGCATAAGACCATGTCTGAACTGGGGTGGCGGAGTGAGTTAAAGAATGATGATGGATTAAACCCAGATCAGTTGACTGGAGGTGGGTGCTTGCATTGTTCAACACTCCGTCCATCATCCCCTTTGGTTTTGCTTTGTTCGCCCTAAGTTGGAAGGGTATGCCCAGACGTGGGTCCCTTGCTCACTTTGCCACTGGATTCAAGCTAGCCTGGCTGATGATGGCTAATTAGCCAGAAAACGGTCCCAGGATGCTTGTTTCCGGTCGGGGGAAGACATGGCTTGGCAGTTCGGGCTGGACTGTTCCCATGAGGCACAGGGTCAGACTGATTTGCATATGGCCATGTCTGAACTGGGGTGGCGGAGTGAGCTAAAGAATGATGACGGATTAAACCCAGATCAGTTGACTGGGGGTGAGTGCTAGCAATGTTCAACACTCCGTCTATCATCCTGTTTCGTTTCGCTTTGTAACAAGAATCATGGCATACTTTACTGCAAGATGCGAACAATTGGAGTGGTTCAGACAAAGAACTCCTCACACAGCTGTGGAGATTACGGCACAAGCTCAGTACCACTCAAGAAGGCCATGCATTACAAGGCCTCAGGCTGGTGATCCCCGAAAATTATGACACAGCAAGTTACGGAGCTTGTACAACTGAGCACTTCAGGGGACAGCAAAGATAAAGGCTCGCCTGCGGGAGAAAATTTGGTCCCCTAGGCTAGAAACAGTGGTGGATAATCTGATGCGGCAGTGTTCAGCGTTTCAGGTCACAAGCAGCCCTTAGTTGCCTGCTCCAATCATCACAGAAGACCCAGCTGATACTCCCTGGTCCAAAGTGAGAATTAATTTTGGCAGTTTCCTCGATGGAAGAATCACCATTGTCCTCATAGACAATCATTCAAAATATCCTATTGTAAGCTTGTCGAGTCAACAACTTCTGCAAACATAGTACCAGCTATTGTCCCTGTTTGGGCTTCATGATGAAATCAAAATGGTTAATGGTCTGCCATTTCAGGTGTCTGAGTTTCAGGATCTGCTTAGGAGTCTCGGCATTAGACACTTCTGCATCACATCACAGTGGCCGCAAGCGAATGCGGAGGTCACGAGCGATTCATGCAGATGCAGATGTTGAATAAACCACTCAGAATTGCCATGCACAAAGGAGCAAACCTGTAGGTCAGCCTGCATTTTTTCCTGCGGGAATGCCAAGGGACACCATGTTGCCCTACTCTGTGCCCCATGGGCCCTGATGCTGAAAGGGTACAGAAGGGATATGATTACTGTACATTTGGAATGGACTCAACCAGAGTATGATCCAGAAGGCACTCAGAATAGATGAGGTCAGAATAACACAAGGGCAAGTATCTGCCAGACAGCAGCCTTTCGACAGCTGGAGCAGAAAGTTCACACACTCCTAAGAAATCGCAGGCCTGGATGGAAGTTCAGGACACCATTTGAACCAGGAGTGTGGAAAATAGTGAGAGTAGAAGACACTATGATAATGGCTAAGAAGAGAGAGTAGACAGACAGACGGAATATATTGTGGTTTAAACAGGTGGAGAAGTATTGTCAACAGAGTCAGGAGGAAGAGGAGACCCAAAATGTTGC
The DNA here is from genome assembly GCF_964261635.1 of Lissotriton helveticus. Classification (NCBI taxonomy): domain Eukaryota; kingdom Metazoa; phylum Chordata; class Amphibia; order Caudata; family Salamandridae; genus Lissotriton; species Lissotriton helveticus. The sequence goes on from NC_136065.1 coordinate 1,781,606,280, forward strand.
TGATCCACCTGTGACTGAGGAGTCTCAGGATCAACCACAGCTTGGTGGGATGTCGAGGGAAAAGTCAACAGGAGAAGACGGGCGGACCAAGCCTCAAGGAGAAGGAAACCGAGAAGATGGCCCAGACTGCTCTGTGTCTCACCGATATAATCTACGGCCTCACCCCAAGCCAAACCAGAGATTCAAGGATTTTGCAAGTAATGTCCAGGAATGAGGTTCAGAGCTAATTAGGGAAGGGATGTAGTGAGCCATAAGGACACTTTAAGAGGCAACCCACTGCTCCGGATATGTATGCATCACATCATCTGTGCCGGGCATGGCCAGAGGCTAAAACGAAAAGAGTCTCATACCACACATAGTCTTTGCCCACACTTCACTCAGGTGCGAGGTGTCTCATTATTTAGTGCGCATTATATTTAAGACGCATAAGCAAGAGTCTGGATACATCCCCAGGTGTATGAGCTGTGACACGTAGGTCATTCAGGGGCGGTGTTTCGGGGGGGTGTTTGGGGTGTTTCACCCCCCGTGGTAAATGTATTTTCCGACAAATAGTTGGGTCCAGGCGCTTTCAGTTGGGTATTGTTCCATTCACAGATACAAAAACGCACACACACTCTTGCCCCCTCTGTTTTGAAGGTCCTCAAAAATATTGGTTATTTTACAAAATATTGTGGTTTTTCTCTTATTGTTCCTACCAATCCGCGACCCTTTCCCTTACCACTGCCCCTTAGGCCTCTCTCGTGCGCCCTGCTTGAATTTTTAAATTTTTAAAGTGTTTTTTAGATATATATTGAAACATTTATATGCTGGGTATTTTAATCAAAATTGGTTTTATTCTGATGTTTTTTATATTTATAACATTTGTATATTATAGTGAATGTTTCGAAAATGTAAATTTCTAATTTTATGTGGATCTCTTTGGAGTTCGAAGATCATAAATAAATAAATAAATTGAAATTGAAATTGTCATACATTGTATTTCAGGTGCGGCTTTTCCGTAATGGCAGAGGAGAGTCGCTCTACTGCCCAGACCAGCAGTTGATAAATAAAATGAAAATAACACAATGTTATTATCATTTTATTTATTGCTGTCTGAGCCAGGCATTAAGTATAGGGCGGGGCGTGCCGGGCATGGCGGGGAGGAGGAGTGTGCACTTACAAGTACACATGTCTGTTTAGCCGGCAGTCTTAGGCAGAAAAAACAAACATGCACACTTATGTTTCTCTAGCCCTGCTGTGTTACACAGCCAGGTTGGAGAAACGTCACAGGCTCCAAGACACTGTCTGGGCGACAAACAAGGCCTCTCAGACCAATCCTGGCACTGCTCTTATGTTATGAGAATAGCATCTGGATTGGGTGGGAAGCCTGGGCCTTGAGGACCATCCACATCCGGGATAAACGAGAGAAGCAACGAGGCTGCTGGGAGCAGAGCGGCCGGTAAGTCTTTAAAAAAAAATACACCACCCTAAATAATAGGAATCGGCAGCCACTGTGTATTAAAACATTATGTGCCAGTCTGATTGTCAGAAAATCTGATGCTCTCGCCCTACACACCCTCCTCTCCTGCCTCAATTTTACTAACCAAGCGAAGCCCCTGGGGTCATGATTCCGAGACGACAAGCTCCGTTTACAGCAGTGAAAACAAAACAGGTGAACTCTTAACAGTTGCAAACAGAGAGGCACGGAACATAGATCAATAGGAGTAAGATTTTGAGAAAAAAAGAGTGGAAACTGTTTTTGTCACATCAGAATGCAATTTGCTTTTACGGCACTATACAATGTGACAAAGTTCAGAATTTTAATGAAAACTAACAGGGCCTCGTGCTTAGGCAGGAAAAGGGAGCGCTTGACGCAGCAATTACCGCGCGGCCTCTGACTGAAGGCTGCGCGCGGTATCGACGCCCCTTATCGCTCCGGGTAGCAACAGCTCGATGGCGCGCGGTGCAGATAAACAGGCCGGCTTTGAAAATAGCTCGCAGCGAGAGGTACGGCGTATGAAGATTAGATGCTGTTCAGCACCAAGCGTTTTATCTCAGCAGTTAGCGGCAAACAAAGTCACGGCCTTTCCCCTAGTATACAAAAGCCCAAACAATTGTCATTGCTTATACTGGTCAGAAAAAGATTCAATCGGGGTGCGTCTCCCACAGTCTCTAGCAGCACCTTTATCCCGGCCTTCCTTCTTTATTGGCGGTATTTATATTTAGAAATGAGGCTACAGTGTAAATGGGAAGGTGTAGGGGCTTTGGGGCGAAGGGTAGTCTGGAAAATACGGTGCAATAGTTCTACAACGAATTCGGGATCATTTCATTTCCGGAAAGTGCATAATTCCATCTGTGGAGGGCCCTGGCATGGAGGGGTCAATGGAGCGCGAGGGTGAGTGCACGGTGATTGCATACACCAGCATAGGTGGTCCTGGCAGGTGGGGCCTTCTAGAGGGTAACGTGAGTCATACCTGACTCGGGATGATTTCACATCGGATGCGGGTGGGGCTGGCATGTAGGGTGCACTGAATGAGTTCCCGAGTTCAGATCTTTTGATACAGGAGTTTGCATGATTTCACACAGGACTGTGGATGGCCGTGGCATGTAAGGTCATTGGAGAGTAAGGATGCACTGAGTCCATACAAGACTGCCCTAGCACAGAAGGGGCTGCTGGACGGTAAGGGGTGGTGATTCCACACAGCGCTGTGGGTGTCCCTGCCATGTCGGGGACACTGGAGGGTAATAAAGGTACAAGGATTTCATACAAGATGGCCCGGGATGAGATGCCTCTGAAGGGCGAGGGTGCAATCATTCCATACAGGACTGTGATAGCGATCCCTGCAGGTGCCAAAGGAAGGGCGAGTGGTTCCACGGAGGTCTGTGGTTGGGCCTGGCATGTAGGGAACACTGTAGGGTTAGGGTGCAGGGCTCTGTAGGGTGAGGATGCAATGATCCAACGAAGGACCCTGGATAGCCCTGGCATGGAATGGGCACTTTAGGGTGAGGGTGCAGTGAGTCCATGCAAGATAGCCTGGCATGGAGGGAAGGATAAGAGCACCGTGATTCAATATTTATTTATTTATTTATAAAGTTTTATATAGCGTAAACTTGATCCAGAGGGATATCAGAGCACTTTACAATTTGAGGGAAAGGAAGGTAACAGTTCAGTAAATGAGTCAAATGGGAATATAAAACAGACAGTGAATCAAATAGGGCTCACATAACAATGCGAGTTACACATCCTGGGGGTCAGCAAAGAATGGGCTAGTAACTGATACACATTTATATAGCATTTACTGCCCCTCATTAGGCGTCAAAGCTATTTTTTGGCAAGTAGCATGCTACTCTGGACCCTAAAAAGGATTACTGGTGAATTAGTCTAGAGAAATATTAAATTAATTTGAGCGGTGGACAGGGTGGCCTGTAATTTCGATTGAAAAGGATAGTGGAGGGATGGAGGAGGGAAGGGTTTACATTTATATAGCGCTTGCTCCTCTGATGATGTGTTGTAGCTCTTTTCAGTGAGTAGCAGGCTACTCTGGAACCAAAAAGGATTAGTGGTGAATTAGTGTAGGGAAATTTGAATTAATTTTAGTAGTGGACATATTAGTCTGTTATTCGGATTGTAAAAGGTATAGTGAATGGATAGAAGATGGGAGGGTCTGGATTTTCTTTTCGAGCTCATAACAGTAGGAGGGGGGTTGGAGTGAGTAAAGGTGAGGTGAGTATCACGGTTTGCAGGCACTTCAATCTGTGCGTTTATTGCATCAAAACAAACCACGACCATACAGAAATAGTGCAGTGCAAAAATAAAATTTCCAAAGATAGATTACATTATGTAGCCAATATCGAACAACAGCCCTTAAGCAAAAGAATCTGACCTGCGGGACATCATCAACACCTCCTTCGACACCGCCACCTTCCCAGAGAGCTGGAAGCACGCAGAACTCAGCGCCCTGCTAAAGAAACCTACAGCGGACCCCACCGAACTCAAGAATTACCGCCCCATCTCGCTCCTCCCGTTCCCAGCCAAAGTCATTGAGAAGACCGTCAACAAGCAACTGGCAGCCTTCCTCGAGACGACTGGATCCCTCGACCCATCTCAGTCAGGCTTCCGGGCCAACCATAGCACCGAGACCGCTCTCATCGCTGCCACCGACGACATCCGAGCCCTGATGGACAACGGAGAAACAGCGGCCCTCATCCTCCTAGACCTCTCCGCGGCATTCGACACTGTCTGCCACCGCACCCTAGTGCAGCGCCTCAACAACGTCGGAATCCAGGAGAAGGCTCTGGAATGGATCGTCTCCTTCCTCGACGGAAGAACACAGAGAGTCCGCCTACCACCATACAAGTCAGAGTCCACCGAAGTCATCTGCGGCGTCCCTCAAGGATCATCACTGAGCCCCACCCTGTTCAACGTCTACATGAGCCCCCTCGCGGCCATCGCACGCCAACACAACCTCAACATCATCTCCTACGCTGACGACACCCAGCTGATCCTCTCCCTGACCAACGACCCCACCGCCGCCAGAGCCAACCTTCACGAAGGGATGAAAGACGTAGCTGAGTGGATGACGACCAGCCGCCTGAAACTGAACTCAGACAAGACGGAAGTCCTCATCCTGGGATCCTCACCCTCCGCCTGGGACGACTCCTGGTGGACCCCCGCGCTGGGCAACGCACCCAAACCGACAGACCACGCACGCAACCTGGGCTTCATCTTGGACTCCTCCCTCACCATGACCAGACAAGTCAACGCCGTCTCCTCGTCATGCTTCAACATCCTGCGCATGCTACGGAAGATCTTCCGGTGGATCCCCACCGAGACCAGGAAGACGGTCACCCAGGCCCTCGTCACCAGCCGACTGGACTACGGCAACGCCCTCTACGCCGGAACCACCGCGAAGCTCCAGAAGAGACTCCAGCAGATCCAGAACGCCTCAGCCAGACTCATCCTCGACATCCCACGACACAGCCACATCTCCGGACATCTAAGAGACCTGCATCGGCTCCCCGTCAACAAAAGAATCACCTTCCGTCTCCTCACCCACGCACACAAAGCCCTACACGATCAAGGCCCGAGCTACCTCAACAACCGCGTCAACTTCTACGCTCCCAAACGCCATCTCCGATCAGCCATCCACGCCCTCGCCGCCGTCCCCCGCATCCGAAGAACGACAACAGGAGGAAGGTCCTTCTCCTACCTGGCCGCCAAGACCTGGAACTCCCTCCCTCCCGACCTGCGCCTGACCCAAGACCACCTCTCCTTCAGGAAGAAGCTGAAGACCTGGCTCTTCGAGCAGTAGCAGCACCCCCCCCCCCCCAGCGCCTTGAGACCCTCCGGGTAAGTAGTGCGCTCTATAAATATCCTTGATTGATTGATTGACAAGCCATAGCATGTTGCAGACTTAGCTCAACAGCATCCTAGTGTACACCTGTTTCATCAGCACACATCTGCTCTGATTCTGCTTGACCTGTCGGCGGATTTCGACACGGTCGACCATAATCTGCTACTTAATCGTCTGAATTCTATTGGCATTTCTGGCAAAGCTCTTAAACTGGTGTCTTCCTTTCTGTCCGGGAGAACACAACTGGTTGCCTTGGGTAGCTATGATTCTCCTTCCTTTGTTCTTCCATGTGGGGTTCCAGAGGGCTCTTCTTTGAGTCCCATTCTTTTTAATATCTATGTGTCTTAATTAGCGGTACTTATCAGATCCTTCAGTTTGGTATTCACATCCTATGCAGAAGATACACAAATCGTCTTGTCTATTTTTAAAAACAATCTGCCACCGATGCAAAGATTTAGGGAATGTATGATGGCAGTCAGTTCCTGAATGAGCTCACACTGCCTCAAATTAAACTCAGGAAAAACTCAAATAGTCATCTTTGGTAATTTCTCCCTAAGCTGGTCACAGAGCTGGTGACTAGATGAACAGGGGACGTCACACATTCCAGCCTCCAAAGCCATGAACCTCGGTGTGATAATAGACACAAAATTTAATTTTGAGGCAAAAGTTAACACTGTCTCTTCAGCTAGCTTTTTCTAACTTAAGGTAATCAAGGAAATCTTACCTTTCATCCCTAAGGACAGCAAGAAAAAAGTAGTTACTTGGCTAGTCCTTGCCAAACTAGACTACTGCAATGGGCTCTATCTTGGTTTGCCTGAGAAGCAGCTATGCAAGTTGCTAATTCAGTCAGAAAACACCTTCAGAAGCTGCCTTGGCTCCTGGTTACGAACCAAATTAACTTTTAGGGCCCTTTGCATTACCTATAGGGCACTTCATGGCACTGGTCCTCAGTTCTTTTCAAAGCTAGCCGGGGTGGCAGGAGCTTCATGGTGGCAGCCACAAAGCTCTGGAACAGTCTCCCATTTCCCATTAGAACACTTCTCACCCTGTCTACTTTCAGGAGGGCCCTGAAAACTTGGCTGTTTAATAAATAAAGGTCTTGCTTACTCCATACCACCAGTGCCAAGACAGCTTTAGGTATTCGTGCGCTTCACAAATGTATTAACATTAACAAGAATGCACCACCAGGGAGCCTGCTTTGCGGCAGCAACAGAACACCCCACCAGAGAGTGACGTAAACGTACATACAAAATTAGACTACTCTCTAAAGAACGCAAATCATCATCTGCCATGAGGAGGGACCCTGGAGAACAACCTAAAGTAAAATCCTTTCTGCTGGTGCAATCAAACTTCCCTAATAGGTTCTGCTGTACTATACAAAAGTCTTTCTCAGATTAACCCTTGGAAACCTACCAGCACCTTTTAGTAAGGGACATCTTGTGCCCACTCAACCATGTATAAGTTTCCGGGGCACAGATAGGCCCCTGGAGGGTAAAGGTTAAGGATTCCACACAAAAACCAGGATGGCCCTGGCATGCAGAGGCCACTTGAGGGTAGTTTTCGCTGATTTTTAACTGCTCAACTGAACCCAAACTTATTGGAGCACTTTATATGAGCATGAGTTACATTACAGAAGTTCATGTTAATCTTTTTTTATGCACAGGGAGATTCCGATTTTCCCCAGAATCACAGGATGTTAAGCCGATGCTGAGACTCAAACTTGGTTACTCAGTTTCAAATTTGCAGCTCTGGCCGAAATGCCACATCTAGAACACACTAGAGGGATTGGTACAGTGAAGACATCAAAGTTGGCCCTTGCACAGAGGGGCCACTGGAAGACAAGGGCGCAATCAGGACCGAGTTTTGCACTGGTGGCGCTCGGTGTGACAATCTTTTTGCCCCCACCCCATGACCTCTTCCTCCACAGATTCCCTCACTAGCACCTTCCAATAGTTCCCCTCATCTCTCTATAGTCCCTCTCTCACATGCATTTAATTTGTTTTATAGAGCTATGCATCCCAGTGTAGAGTGTCCAAGCACTTTACATCACACACGTTATACAGAGACAATAAATCATACACGTGTAAGTAAATCAGTCTATAGGAAATGTTACATAAAACAATGATGATTACAAGGTGTAGGGATCACTTCAGTCATACTAGTGGGCAGTTCATTTAAAAAGTGTTTGGTCTGGAGAAGCACAAACTCAGGATTTAAAACATACCACAGTGGTTGGAGTTGGCTTTACTAGTAAGAAGGGATTTCTATTCAAACTTTGCCTTTCTTGCAACATTAAGATAATGAAAGACTGACAAAAAACATAACGTTTTCACCTACACGATGCAGTTTGCATGCAGCTTTTGGATGACAGTTCATAGGTCACTTTGCTCTATCAGGGTTGTAGCTGATGAACTGCAAGTAACAAAAGCATCTAAGTGACAAAAGCAGTAACCCACTGAGCTATCCACGTGAAATATAGTTCTCTGATCTCCCTGGTATACATTCTTTGCAGCAGGCATATTAACCCTCTGATCTACCTTAGATGAGTCAAAAGTGCTGCTAGACAAAATGCTGGGCCCGATTCACAGAACTAACTTAAGACAAAATCCTAAACTTACTTCCATTTTGGTATTCACAGAAGACACTTACTCATTTCGGTATTCACAGAAGTTAGGAGTCCTAACTTTAGGACTCCTAAATGCCTCCTGTGAATACCGAAAGTCTTAAAGTTTGGATTTTTGACAGTAGAGGAGTAGTAAAGTTAGCACTCCTAACTTTAGGACTCCTAAATGCCTTCTGTGAATACCGAAAGTCTTAAAGTTAGGATTTTTCTCAGTTTAGGAGTCCTAACTTTACTACTCCTAAGCTGAGAAAAATCCTAATTTTAAGACTTTTTGTATTCACAGAAGTCCTAAAGTTAGGAGTCCTAACTTCTATGAATACCGAAATGAGTAAGGGCCTTCTGTGAATACCAAAATGAGAAAGTGCCTTCTGTGAATACCAAAATACTCCAGGGTATCACCCAGTGCTTAATTTGAGACAGTGGTTTCCGATGCTCGGCACTGCCAATTAATTCAATGAATCTGCACATATGACAGCTGCCACACGGTGGTGCCGTTTGTGAAATTTAAAGATGAGCAGAAAAACAGTTGTTTGTTATTTCAATATACATTAAAAACAACTAACACCAGCCACCCAAGCCATTCTTAAAGCTTTGGCGGCCTCGAACTGTCTGAATTGTCACACTTCAGTGTGATATTTAGTGGTTAGTAGTTGTGTGATGCAAACTGTGGTGGCCTCCTGACGAGGTCCTGACACTTATATTTATACAAATTAAGCACTGGTATCACCCTGGTGTTGGAGCAGAATCACAACAGAACATTGGTGGCTCCCTGTGGCTACTGCATGGTTTATTCTCATTTTGGGCTGAAAGTACAAAGGGCTAAAAACATCCTGAAGGGAGTTTCCCATCCTTTCCCTGATACCTCTACTTATCCACGTTGACGCTCCCACTCCACCTAAAGCACTGTTCAAGCTCTGCAGTTAAGACACCAGCCCACATATGGACTACCACTGAAAACTCACTCCTACAAGTTACTCACTCTCATATATGCCCCCCACATAGTCACAAGTTTAAATCAATTGTGCCGTCAAATTGCCTGAATTACATTTTCTCTACCCGATACTTGCCCTCTCACATGCTTGAATCCATGTCTTGTTAATGAAGTGCCTGCCATGACTATCCCTGTTTGCCTTACTTAATCCGTACTTGCTATTAAATGTATTCTATGTAATCTTTGAGACAGATGGGCTTTAGACATTTGTCCCCTAGAAGATGAATAGTGTGCTGAGGCCATGATGGTACCCTGAATCCTTGCAGTGTCCTTGAGAATGAGGTTGATTCAAATGAAATATTTACACTGAATGTGTTACAGCCCCACTAGACTGGCCAGAATTAGAGGAGGCCTTGAACCTCACTGTCTAGTGTGGGGTGAACTTGGTACATTGTATCACACTATCTGGGCATGCCCCATGATCCAACAATACTGGTGTCATGTGCACCCTGTCTCAGGTTGCGTTAGGCGGTCTGTCACACCTGACCCTATGATGGCGCTTTTGGGATTAATGGATGAATGGGTTGGTGGCATGCTACCAGACAGCTGGTGGCCATGGATCTGCTTGTGGCCTAAAGGGACATTGACAGCTATTGGTGATCAGATAAGGTCCCCTCTAGAGTACTGGACAACGGGGCACGGATTGGTGTGCCAAAACAGAAGAGTATGTTTATACATAAAGAGGGTGCCCACAGAAATATCAGAAAATTTGGGGACTATGGTGGACACATTCCTAGGACTAAGGATCTTAGTAATGGCTTCAATTATCTCTAGTTGGATGTGCACAATAGTATATGACTCTATGCTGCTACTGTATGATGTACCTCGTTGCTTTGTTTTATTTCTTAAAGTCAATTTTTTAAAGAAAAATGTAGTATGCCAGACGCGTTGCTTTCATATTGAAAAATGTGGCTATTGTTTGTCCACTGCTATCACACACGCCTGAATTTCTGTGTTGTGCTATCTAATGACATGCGCAACTCTCACTTTCTGACCAAAACAATTAACGGATCCAGCTGTGCTGCCTATCAGCCTAGACTCATTTTCCTTAACTTAAATCTCTTTGACCCTTTTGCGTGGCATCTCTACAGAACTCAAGGAGTGCTCTCTGCCCAACAATCAATGCCTGTTCTAACTCACCCACAAGTCCCTCAACCATGTCTCATCTCTCTCCTCTCTCTCCTATTCACTCACTTCTTTCTGAGACCCCTGTCCTCTTTCTGATGCTCTCTGCACCATCTATTGTTTCCATATTTGTGCTCTCTTCTTTCGCATTTCCATGCTTGTGCTCTATTTTTCCACACTGGTGCTCTACTTTTCTTGTTTTTCCACACTTGTGAATATCTTTGGGACTCTTAAACTCCTTGTGTGCCTTTCTCCTTTCTACCTCCATCTCCTCTTTGCTGCTTCTCTCTTTCACTCTTGATCTGCTTGCCCCTTCAGGTTCCCACAGCCTCTCACCCCACTCCATGCCTTTTCCCCTCTCGCCTCCCCTTGCTCCTTACCTTCTGTCCTGCATCTTCCTGCTTCTTCCAACATCTTCTTCAGATCCATTCGAACCCTGCCCACTGCCCCTTGTGCTCCTCCCCACTTCCAGTACCTACAAAATGGCATCCTATACCTGTCCGTGCAGCTGATGGCCCTCTGGTGCAGCAAAAGTGTGCCAAAGGCAAGCCCGTCAGTGCCCACATGTGCCTGTCTGTACTTGTGCTGTGCCTAGACGCCACCTAGCGCCACACCCCATTTCCATTCCAACCAGCCTCTGGTTCTCCACTAAGCATGGGCGGATTTTGCGAATTGGCAATCCGCGAACTCGCGTATTTACGGATTCGCAATCCGCAAAATCTGCAAACTCTCGCGAATTTGCGGATTTTTTTTTTTTGTGTTCGCAAGGATTTCTGCCAGTTCGCGAGGGTTCTGTACCAGTTTGCAATTGCGAACTTACTTGTTGGCTCGCAACGGCCGTGACTATGTTGTTTCTACATCTGGTTCATCATCACAGGTTCACAGCACCCTCTGTTTCACCACTGCCACCCTCTGGTACACCCATGCCACCCTCAGGTACATCACTGCCACCCTCTGGTTGGTTTATCACTGTAGATTATGGGGGTGAAAAAAAGCAAGCACACCTGCCCTGCTTCAACTGACATGAATTAATTTGGGGTTGATTAATGTGTCACTGAATTTAAACTTCCAGTCTGGCTGGCACCTGCTTCCTTATCTGTAATTTGCTTTCTGTTACAGTGCACTTTTTTCACAGGACCTTTGTGGCCTATAGTTGCAAGTAGGCAACTGAACTCTGAAGGGGCCCCCAGGAAGCCCTACAGGGAATGGTTACTAATGATAAGATCGAACTTTTGCACCTGCTGAGTGCTTTCAGTTTGGTCTGTAATTGCTTTCTGTTGCAGTGTAATTTTTTTAACAGGACCTTTGTTGTATACTTGTAGCTATTCTCTGGACAGGAACAGGAAGTTGGAGACTGTGGGGCACTTCCTTCCTCCCACCCCCACCCCCCAAAATGGACTCCTTGCAAAGAAAAAGTGCAGGCAAATGTCAACCTGAGGAGTTATTCTGATAAAAATCATAATTTTCAAGGTTTATGCTGCCTGCTGGTGGATTTCTTGTGCGAAATTGCAAATTTTGCAATCTCGCAATTGCGAGATTGTCGCTGCCCGCCGTATCTACGTGTTCGCAAGTGTTTACTCCCGCGAAATTGTATAGTCTTCTAGTTGGCAAGTGCGACCAAGCAAAAAATCCGCTTCGCACGGATTTTACGAATTTTCGGCAAGTTCGCGGATTGCGAATTTACCCAAAATCCGCAAAATCCGCGAGCGGAACGGATTTTACGCCCATGCTTATTCTCCACAACAGGTATACCCTCCGTGCACTCAACCCAGAGCACCCAACAGCCCACTTTTACTGCACCTCTCAACATAGCATGGTAGGACATTTTTCCTGCTTCCACTGCCGCTTCACTTGCAGTGTTCCTTCTATACATGCCCCCACACTCATACACCCCCACCACCCACCCGGACCAGCACCTCACAACACGCCACACTTGACTCTAAGCAGACACTCACATGCATGCTCCTTAACACCCATTCTCTCAGCAAACACTCTATCGAAATCTGAGACCTCCTCAGCAACAGTGCACCAGATCTCCTCTTCCTGACTGAATCCTGGCTTGACCCATCCGCGTCTCCTAACATCGCAGTGGCCATCCCCGCAGGTTAGAAAATCGCACACCAAGACTGTCTTCACAAACTGGGAACTAGTGCACATCAGCCTCCAAACAAACAGCAGCTTCACCCTGAAAGGTACTCTCACTTACTGACCACCAGGACCACAAAGAAACATCAACAACCTCATCTCAGACTTCATTGTTCCCCTCACCATCAGCTCCAAGGAATTCATGCTACTCGCCAACTCCAATTTCCACTAAGATTCCACCCATCCCTCCTCCACTGATCTCCTCGAAAGCCTGAACAACATTGAACTTTCCCAGCTCATCAAAGACCCCACACCTATTTCATGACGCACCCTAGATCCTATCTTTACCACCAGCACCAACATTAAATACAACTCACCGCTCACTTGTTGGACCAACCACTCCATTATTCACTTCCAAGTCTCCACACCACAAGCAAACCCACCAACCAGAATCAACGTGCCCAGTCAAAACTGGAACAAAATAAGGGGAAACTGATAGGCGCACTGCCGTTAAAACAGAATAACCCAACACCACCGACAACCTTGAAAAATATATCACCAACCTCAACAATGGATCATAACCTGTGCAGACTAGCACCCATCAAAATTCATAAACATTACATAACCAATTGACAGGCAACCTGGTACACAGGCAAGCTCAGAGACTCTAAAGAATACTCAAAGCAGCTGGAAACAATATGGAGATCCTACAAGGAAGCGGGCGCTAGATATACCTACAAGACTGCACCCAGGCACTACCACCATCTCCTGAGATATACTAAGAGAGGTGCACTCACTGTACAGATTGAGGCTAGCTCCAACTGCTGCAAAGAGATCTTCTCTATCATCAAGGAGTTCACCACCCCTGAGGCCGCAATCAACTCCATCACTCCTTCTCAGGAACTCGGTGGCAACCTTTCACAGCAAAATAAAAAAATATGCAGTTATTTAAAACAACAACCCAACCCCAAGGACATCTTGCCAACCTGCCCATCGCCAGCCAAGACACTCTCCTAACCAACTGGAGAACACTCACCAAGGAAGACACCAACGCAGGCATGAAAACTGTCCACCTGGGTCCCCAACAGACCCTGCCCCCATCACATCTACAGCATGGGAGGACCACTGATGAGCAAAATGATCACCCACTTCATCAACTCCTCCAGCCTCAGCAAGATAAGCAACTTCCATCCTATCTCCCTGCTACCATAGCCAGCCAAAGTGATAGAAAAGACAACCACCCAGCAATTCACCAACCACTGTGAACTCCACAACTAACTCAACCACACCCAGTCCTGTTTTTGAAGCAACCATAGCATGGAGGCAGCACTCACCATGGCCACATATGAGATCCGCACCATACTGGACAGTGGAGAAATCACCACCCTTATACAGCTTTACCTCTCAGCTGTGTTCAATACTGTATCACAATCCAGCCTCATCAGAAGACTCCACAGTAAAGGCATCCAAGGTCCACCCTCAACAGGATATGCTCCTTCCTCAGAGGAAGAACACAGAAAGTCAGACTTCCACCGTACACATCAGAACCCATGTACTTGATCTGCGGAGTTCTCCAGGCTTCATCACTCAGCCCAACCCTGTCCAACATTTACATGTCACCACTCACCGATGTCATCCGAGCACACAGCATCTCCATCTTTTCCTATGCCGATTACACCCAACTCATCTTATCAATGTCCGTCAAGTCCACCAGAACCAACTTCACTGAATGCATATTCAACATAGAAATAATAATAATAATAAAGACATTTGTAGAGCGCATGGATTACGCCATCCCATTTTTTCTCTCCTATATCGGTGGGTCACAAGTGTGCCCTTGCCTCCCGATCTAAGCGATCTGCGTGGTTCGTACCAGGTAGCCAGACCTGTCAGATAACTAGGAGCTTTATGCCATAAGATTCGATGGCATGTAAGGAGGGCTTTATACATTATTCTTTTTTTCACTGGGAGCCAGTGGAGGGTCTTCAAGGCGGATGCGGAGTTGGCTCTTTTAGGGAGTCTCAGCACAAGGCGGGCTGCAGCATTTTGCAGTATCTGGAGTCGGCCAATGCTTTTACTAGATGCTCCCAGGAAGAGGACATTCCCATAGTCCAGGCGTGAAGTGATCAATGTGTGGGTCATAGTGCGCCGAGCCTCCAAAGGAAGGAGGTCCAGGGTTTTGTTGAGAGTCTTTAAGACCCCATAGCACTTGCCTACTAGACGATTGATATGCGTCTCGTAAGAGAGAGTAGGATCCATCCATATCCCTAAGTTCTTTGCTTCAGGACAAGGTATAGGCATAGCGCCTAGACAACTAGGCCACCAATCACAAGTCCAGAGCCGCCGATCACCACCTACTACCAAGACTGCAGTCTTCGAGCTGTTTAGTTTAAGGCAGTGACTATCCATCCAGGTGGCCAATGCTTGCATACAAGCTCGGAAATTATTTGCTCCCGCTGCCGAGGTTTGGGTGAGGGTGAGTAAGAGCTGCGTATCGTCGGCGTAGGAAACAATCTCTACGCCGAACGAATGAACTAGCTCAGCCAGGGGGGCCATATATAGATTAAAAAGGGTAGGACTTAGAGCAGAGCCCTGTGGCACCCCCTGTTCTAAGATCTTCTCCTCCGACTGAAAAGAGCCCCGTTGGACCTGAAAGCTTCTGCATGTCAGAAACGATTTAAGCCATCTGAGTGCTCTGCCAGTCACACCACCTCTGTTCAGACACTGTAGCAAGGTGATATGTGCTACAGTGTCGAACGCTGCGCTAAGGTCCAGCATTACAAGTGCCATGGTGAGGCCTGCGTCAGCTCCTAACCGTAAAGTTTCGGTGGCTCTTAATAAGGCTGTCTCAGTAGAGAGACCTCTTCGGAAACCCGATTGAGAGGGGTGCAGGAGATTATTCTTTTCCGCAAATGCCATCAGTTGCATATTAGCAATTTTCTCTGCAATCTTCGCAGTATATGGTAGCAGAGAGATAGGTCGTAGATTTTCCAGAACATCATGGCTTACGTTTGTTTTTTTCCTAATAGGTAGCACAATCGCCTTTTTCCAATTTATCGGCAGGGTCTGGGAGTCAAAGGATGTAGTGAGGACATGGCGGATATAAGGTTCTAGAACAGCTATGCTAGCACCCAGCACTCTAGGAGGAGCTGGGTCTCTAGGAGAGCCTGATTTTATACTAGTACAGATGGTTTCAAGTTTTTTACTGGAAGGTACAGTAAAACACTCTAACCTCTGTTCTGAATTCAGCAGTTCCTCTGTCTTCAGTTCTATGAAGGTTTCTCCATTAGCAGGACAACTGGAGAAGGAGCTGTAAATATTTTTTACTTTATTGGCAAAATAGTCTGCCACCTGATTGCATTCAATGATGGAGTCTGTTTCCGGAACATAGCAGAGTGGATACATAGCAGAGTGGATACAATCCAACTTCCTGAAACTTAACTCCAACAAGACAAAAGTGTTGATCTTCAGTAACAAGAACTCCCCCTAGGACTCCACCAGGTGGTCTTCAGTGCTGAGTCCCACACCAACCAACTATGCAAGAAACCTTGGTATCCTCTTAGATGACAAACTCTACATGGCAACACAGGTAAAAGCAGTCAGTTCCTCCTGCTTTTATATACTCTGCATGTTTCGAAAAACCTTCAACTGGATTCCCATGAACTCCAGATGTACCATCACTCAAGGCCTCATCACAAGCAAGCAGACTAGAGTACATTGGAATCACTAACCACCTTCTCCACTGACTTCAGACCATCCAGAACGCCACAGCAAGACTCATCCTAGACCTTCCACGTCGCACCAACATCACCCCACGCCTCACAGAAGCCTCGCTGGCTGCCTATACACAAATGCCGCCTATTCAAGATCCTCATGCATGCCCAACTGCCCAACATAGGACCAGCATACCTTAATAGCCGCTTTCACTTCCACCAACGCACCAGACACTTGCACTCAGCCTCACTCTCACACACCCCTGTATCCGCAAAATCAGAACGGGAGGTCTAGGTTTCTCACACATCAGACCTAAAGCCTGTAATGACCCCTCCTCTTCACAATAGGGCCTCTTCCTCATTTCTTGGATTCTGCAAGAAGTTGAAGACCTGGCTCTACAATGAACTACTTGTGGCCAACTAACTCAGCACTCCCGCTGACCCACATCTATACACCTGCTCCAGCGCCTGTATACCTTACTGTTGTACAGTTCCTACTTTTTCAGTAAGACTGTGCATTTAGGCAATACAAACGTCAAAACAATGTTGGACTGAATCCGTGCACACCATCAGAATATGATAATTTCACTCCTGGTTAACTCACAGTGCGCCATCAAGGCCCCTAAACTGACAGGGCACTAGATGGTGTCTGTAACCTCAGAATATAGCCTTAATTCTCCCAAGGAAATTGTGGAAACAGATTCTACCCTTTGGTATTAACCCAGGCATGACTAAAGGGAAACACAAGAAGTAGGCAAATTGGCATTTCAAACATTTATTAAAGCAATCACACTCTTTTGTAAAATACCTGCACTGCAGTGATTAATAGAATAGAGCAAAACAATGTTACCAGCAATAGAAGAACGGTGAACAGAATGAATAATTCAACCATCATGCCATTGCATTAGATTTTATGTATATATATATATATATATATATATATATATATATATATATATATATATATATATATATATATATATATATATAATTGCACTCCTACCTAGTGCTGCTTAACCTATAAAAAAAATAAGGTATGTGGGTCTGCCAGAATACCTTAGAGTGATCTAACTCCCATTTACCTGTGGGTGGGTGTCATTTGGCAGCCAACCTTGATGTAGAACAGGCCACCGTCCTCTTCAGCATGGTGTTGGAATTCAACTGGGATAGAATTCAGACATGGGGTGACCATCGACAATCCATCTAGATGCTCCTCTGCCTAAACAAAGGCTGCCACAGTTTATATATTAAACTGGACCCATTTGTTCCGGGCCTGAGTCCCAGTCCTGTTGTCGTTGTTTTTTCTAATTATCCAGAGCTGTTGCCGGACGGACAAGAGCAAACAACAACATTTTGACACCTCTCAGTTTGGCTTTCGTCCAGGGCACAGTACAGAAACTGCCCTGGTCAAAGCTATGGAAGAGGTGAGGAAGGCAGTAGATAATGAAGGTTCAGCAGTTATGATATTATTGGACCTATCTGCTGCCTTCGATACTGTAGATCATACAACTCTTAACCACTGTCTAGAGGAAATGGGGGTGAAGGGGGTCGCGCTTGATTTACTCACCTCTTTTCTCAGGAACAGATCACAAACAGTAGCATTAGGGACATTCAATTCTTCATCATTCTCCCTGCCTTGTGGAGTCCCTCAGGGGTCATCTTTAAGCCCAACACTCTTTAATATTTATGTAGCGAAATTGGCCCCTCATTAAAAGCTTCAACTTGTAGGTAACATCCTATGCAGATGATACCCAGTTGATAAGTGCTGCAGCCAACAATGATTCATTAGGCCCTTCAAGATGCCGCAACTGCATCAAGGCGGTTAGTGGTTGGATGAGTGGACACTGCCTGACGCTCAATTCAGATAAAACTGGGATCATTATTTTCGGGAACCGTTCCCCAGCCTAGTCCCCTAATTGGTGGCCTTAGACTTTGTCACCAAAGTTAAGAACTTAGAGTCATTATTGATGACAACATTAATATGGGTGCCCAAATCTCGGCTATTACGTCCTCAGGAAGATCCTTCTATTCATTCCGGATAGCCACAGGAAAACCTTAATCACTGCACTAGTCCTACCTATGTTGGACTACTGCAACAGTCTCTATCTAACCATCCTAGAAAAACATGAGACGACTTCAGTCATTCAAAAATGCTGTGGCTAGATTAATTCTAAAGTGCCCCAAATTCCACTCCATCATGCAGGGACTTAGCAAGCCACACTAGCTTCCCATGCGCTGATGTGCAAAATGTAAAGCCCTTTGTTTAGCTCACAAAGGAATGCATGATTCAGGGCCTGATTTCCTTAGATCAGCTTTCAAGTGATATATGCTCAACAGAGAACTCAGATCAGCCAAAGCTAACCTCTTAGCTGTCCCCAAATTAAAAAAGCTGCAATGGGCTGACAGAGGTTTAGTCTATAATACTACCAAACTTTGGAATAGCCTCCCACCACAATCTCCTCACTAACGTCTGTTAGGAAGGAGATAAAGACCTGGCTATTTAACCTGTAAACAGCATCTAGCTTGCCTTTCAGATAACGCAAAGACACCCTTGTGGTAATCGCGCACTTAAAAAATTACTAACATAACTTACTAAGTCCGTGTACAGAATGTTCTAAGGCCTGATATTGTGCCTACGAAGAAGTGTAACTGTATGCAAAACCATTTCCGAGTAATTTATCTAATGAGTCCGCACAAGCAAATAATGCTCCATGTAAATATATATTTTTTCTACAATAAAAAAATACAGAAATAATAAAAAAAAAAAAAGTCATCATATAAAAAAATGTCAACTTTAAACATGAGCATGTAAAATGGAAGTGCATGCACACAGGGCCTGTGTAACCACACAACACCACAGGGTGATAAGCAATGCTTTTCTAATCCATCCAAATAACATAACATAACAAAACAGCATTCTTTGGCATTTGGTAAGCTACATCAGCCCATTACTCCAAATCCATTGCTGAAGCAAGGAATACAAGTAGTAAACCAGTCAAAACAGACACACACTGAACATTCACCACAGCCATAACTTAGTGAAGGGAGTTTTGAATAGCATACCTGCCAACTCACACGGTGCCACCAAGTGTCACACTATTTCGGCTCCTTTCACACGGTCACCCAGTGGGGAGCTCAAATCACACAGTGGCAGGGAAGACAAGCTGAAACTCACTGTAGACAGTGGATTTCCAGTTTGTTTTCGGAGGCTGTGAGCCGCTGATGTCCAATAACCTGTTCCATGCGTTGGACAGATCCCGGCCGTTTGACATCACGGTGGGCGTGTGCGTCGGACGGCCTGGGGACGTCCCATTTGCGGATTGTGGTAAATAAATAAATAAATACCGGTACTATTTTTCTATGCATTAACTGAAAAGGATAGCTCAATAAATAAGAGGCAGAATCCGTGGTATCTGAGTCATACGGGCTGTAATCAGATGGCTCGAGCCAATGGACCATCGGGTTCCATCACCTGCAAAGGTTCAGGAAGGGACAGACACAAGGAAAGGGGGAATGGCAGCTGCAGCATCTCATTAACATCATACAGTATATATAGTAAAACAGTACAATTGCATTGAATACAGTAGGCGTAACAAGTGACAAACGAAAGATAAGAACATATGGGCGTAAAAAGAAGGCGTGCACAGGGCGTGCACGGAGACATGTGATGTAAACGTCACAGAAGTGTCATAAGTGGGTGGATACATGGAGGGGGCTACCTGGGCAGCTGGAACCTTTAACCTACTGGTGCGCGCAAACGGGTCATGACGTGTAACTGGGGAGAGCTGGGGGCTCTGACTCCTAGCACTAGAAGAGGAGACTAAAGTCTGGGATGTCAGAACGACCTGTACCTATAGCATATATGATATCTCGTGTTTAGAGTACATGTTGCTTGAATCTAAAAGTCATCAGGGCAAAGGCTACTTGTCACTAAGGCTAGTGCATGCATATATTTCTTAGTGTATTGCGTGTGCTATAGATCTTCTATGGGTATTAATTCAGTATTTCTCTTGCATGGAGACAGAAAGACTAGACTATGGATGAAGATGTTTATACGGTTCGTTAGCTAGGAATGTGAAGCCGGGGAGCTGGACTGATAACTATAGGCATAACATATTCTTGGCAGACAGGCAGGCAGGCCAGGCCGGGCACCGCGCTGCTTGGCAGAAAGTAAGTGAAGGGTCAGGGATGCGGGAGGGGCTGCATCGCTCCTCGGAGTGGTTTCAGGAGACTTGAGGCTTGAATCTGGTGTCCGGGCCCTGTGAGGCCTAGAAACGGGGACAACTCGATGATTTAACGTGCACAATGTAAAGACGTTGGCAACATAGGCCTAATACTTGTTGCTCTCAGGAGGACTGGATAACTGGCATACTGACGTTGGACACAACTATAAATGCGTCTTTATTCGGTCAAGGGGGTAAATATGCATATTAATCATGCACATATAACATACGATGGGGAACACGTAGGGACACATGACAGGGCAAAATTCAATTTTCCTCATTCCCTCCTTGTTCCCTACGTTTCCTTCAGGAAACATCAATATTCATGAGACCATCTATCTGTTCATACAGCATCATTTGCTCGTTTCTTATCTTCTGGGAAGGGGACTTTGGACTTGGAATACAAGATATAGCGCACAAGCCGCAAATCGCAGGGCCACATTGTAAACAGAGACAACAACTGAATATGATCATTACTACTTTTCCTAGGAATGACAGTACTTTCCATCCCCAGGCAGATATTATATTCCAGAGCCAACCGGACCATGTCCAGGTGCCTGGATTCTGGTGTAACTGATGGGCTATTTTATGAAGGCTTGTTATTGCTGAATACACAGACGGTGCGTTATTAGGAATGAAAACGCAACAACTAGATCCGATGACTCTACAAGCTCCGCCCCTATCGGCCAGTATGACGTCAAGAACAAGGCGGTTCTGAAGAACGACAAATCTCATAGCAGATTGCTCTTCTGTTAAGTTACCTAGGGCAGAAGTAGTCTCATTCACTACTGCTTCAAGGGTTCTAGTTAACCTGCGTATTAATTTACTATTCTGGATAGGTCCTATGAAGAAAAAGAAACCTTTATTGAAATCTGTATACTGTTCTAGGGCAGTTTCAGTCTGATCGACAATTGGGGACTCGATCTCCCTTCTATGTCTGATGTGTACTAGATGTGTATTTCTGTGATAATCGGATGGGGCCAGGAAAACTGGTGGCAGTAGGAAGGCAATGTAACATGTTCCATCCCAATCTAGGGGCAGACGTACATATGCAGTCTGACCACATATGAAATATGAATGACGTGAGGCTTTGAAAGTAGATTTCCCACTGTCACTATACTCGACCACAGTAGTACAATCACTGTGTCCTAGATGTACTGAACCATTCTTTCTAACACATAACTCGCCTTTTACTGGTAACACTGTTATAGCAGGCAAGTCTGGAGTAGTCTCGGACTGAACATTCAAAACCATGAAGTTGGAGGAAAAATTACCTAGATCATATACTTCATTTTCTAGATCCAACCCTGTCCTATGGGAAAGGCCTTCCTTGTCTGGGAAACATGTTCTATTCAGAAGGGACTTATCGTCTAAGGATGATGTTAACGTAAACCATGCTCCACACGAACCATTGTGTGAAAACGGATAGGGAAAAAGTGGCAGAACTCCCTTCGGTGTCTGGAAAGGGGGGAGTCGACCACACACCCAACAATTAGTGGCATTGCTGGTCCGGTGTGAATAGTGTAACATACGTATAAAAGTATTGTTGCGCATTGCAAGTCGGTAGGATAACTCGTGAGGGGGTAGTTCACTAAAAGTGTGCTCTACTGTATCATTAGAGGAAAGATGTACATGCGAATCAAGAGGAGGAAAAAATACATGTAAAACCTAACTTATACATGTGATCGTAAGACTCAGAAATAACATAAACAATAGTGTAACAACACATCTGCTGCGCAGATTCTTACAGTAACGTATTTTCTTGGAGTTTCGTCTAACTCTCTCACTATGTGGGTCTATCTCATACATGTCAGGAACCTGTCTAACCGCTTCACCCGAGAGGGACTTAAACAATTAAACTGTCTGACTTGCTAGACCTTAATTTGAGTTTATACTCCTGCTGCAGAGTTTTCTCTAATAGGGGAAGTTTAAAGTCAGTATCGGGGCAGTCCTTGAGAAAAGTCTTTGGACGGAGTCCATGGAAACGCTTGATGTGGCTGGAGTGTAGCCAGCCCTTCCTGCCTTCCAGCTTTACGGCGGTCCTTGTGGTCATCAGAACAAGTTTCGGCTCCTTCCAGCGGGGCTCCAGCGGGCTTGAACGATCGAAATTCCTAACGAGGACTAGGTCGCCTGGAACGACCTCGTGCGGTGTCACCTGGGTGTTGTCTGGAAAGGCAGCCGCGACCTGTGAACAACAAGAGAGTAGTGCAGACATCAAGGAAGCTAGGTAATCTGTCAGCATATTACTGTCAACATCGGTGATTTTACGTGGCATAGGTGTACCCCACATGTTTGGGGGACGACCAAACACAACTTCAAAAGGTGACAGACCTGATCGGGAGTGGGCGACCATGCTCATATAGAAAAGGGCAACCGGCAGGGCTACCATCCAATCTACACCTTTCTCGGCACATACCTTCGCTATACGTATTTTCAGAGTCTGATTGTGTCTCTCGACGAGGCCAGCTGCCTCGGGGTGTCGTACGCAGTGGAACTTCCACTGGTACCCTAACAGAAGTGATACTTGTTTCATGAGTTCAGATGAGAATGGCTGTCCGTTGTCTGAATACACGACCCTGGGCAAACCATAGCGTGGGAAAAACTCACGAACCAACTGCCTGGCAGTGGTCGCGGCAGTGTAATCTGGGGCTGGATATGCTTCTGTCCATCTGGACAAAGCGCATACAACTACGAGGACATACTTGAAACCTCGACATCGATCCATCTGGATATAATCCATCTGGAGGACTTCAAAAGGGTGGTCAGGAGGATGGAATCCACCTTGTTCCACCGGAACACCTTTACCTGGATTGAACTGACAACAGATCATGCAGGTACGCACTTTCTGCTTCGCTGCTGCTCGTAAATGCTTGTTAAACCAAAGGTTCTGGATACTGTCTAACATAGCTTTTTCTCCTAAATGTGCTGGACTATGTGCTGTATTAATAATGACTTGAACCATAGAGTCGGGGAGAAACCATGTGGCTTTTCCCTTCGTCAACCATCCCTCATCTGTCTGGACCCCTCCTTGTTCAGACCATTTCTTGATCTCTTCTGGGGTAGCATGTGTCTGTATGTCTAGTACGTCTTGTGTAGGGTCCTTAACTGTCATACAAGTCGTCTGAACTGGAACATCTGTCTTTGTCGTGTTAGCTGGAATGTCTGGAGTCTGAGCTGTAAGCTTGGCTGTTCGATCTGCTAGATCGTTACCTTGGGAAATGGTGTCAGTGGCTTTCGTATGTGCCTTGCACTTCATAATGGCAATGGCTGTCGGTAAATGTATTGCTTCTAACAGGGCTTGGATGAGGGGGCCATGCTGAATCTTGGCTCCATGAGAGGTCAGGAAACCTCTTTCTTGCCAGAGGACTCCAAAGTCGTGAACGACTCCGAATGCATAACGTGAATCTGTATATATGTTTACTTTCAGGTTCTTAGCTCGTATGCAGGCTTGGGTCAGAGCGATGAGCTCTGCTGCTTGAGCAGACAGGGTGTCAATACGATGTGTTTCTATAACTTCAGTTTCAGTAGTCACTGCATACGCGGCTACTAACTCTCCTGTACTTGTTCTCATACATGAACCATCCACGTAAAGTGTCAGGTCTGGGTCAGGTAATGCAATGTCCGTCAAGTCTTGTCTTGGCTTTTCATGGTGTTAATAACTTCCACACAGTCATGTGTGGCAGGGTTTGATGTAATCGAGGGTAACAGTGTAGCAGGATTTAAAATGTTGCAGCGTCTGATGTCTATGTGTGGCTGAAACAGTGTCAGTTCATATCCTGTTAAACGTGCAATTGTCAAATGCTGAGTCTGTGTTCGGTTTAAAAGAACTTCCACGGAGTGTGGAACCTGTACTGTCAGGGAGTGTCCTAACACTATGGAATCACTTTGTCTGATAGCTAGAGCTGTGGCTGCAACTGACTTGAGGCACGCAGGCAGAGCCTGGGCTACTGGATCTAATGTGCTAGAAAAATAAACACAAGGCTTGTGTTGTCCTGCTTGATCTTGTGTAAGAACAGATAATGCTGTACCATCACGTTCAGTGACAAAAAGTGTAAAAGGCTTACTGTAGTTTGGTGTCGCTAACACAGGTGCATTACATAAAGCTTTCTTTAACTCATTGAAAACAAGTGTATGTTCCTGGGTCCAAGGGAGGACAGTCGATGTGGCTGCCTCCTGTGTTGTCAACTGTATCAGTGGTTTGGCTAGATATGCATACTGAGGAATCCATTGTCTGCAGTAAGAAGTGAGGCCGATAAAAGCTCGTACCTCCTTCTGTGTCTTGGGCTGTGGAAGATGTGCTATTAACTGAATACGGTCAGGTGTCAACTGTCTACCCCTCTTGGACAGCAAGTGTCCAAGGTATACCACTTGCTGGACACAGAATTGCAGTTTCGAAGGGGACACCTTGTGCCCCATCTCTGCCAGAAAATACAAGACTGTCAGTGACGCACGTTCGCAGTCACGTTCTGTACGGGCTGTGATCAATAGATCATCGACATACTGGAGCTGGGCAGTGTCCGTTGGCATGTGAATACTGTTTAGTTGTCTTTTAAGTGCTTGACTGTAAATACTCGGACTTTCTGTGAAACCTTGAGGTGCACATGTGAATTTATAGCTTCTTCCATTTAAACAGAATCCGAAAAGGAACTGGCTGTCTGGATGAATGGGGACACTAAAGAATGCGTTCTTGAGATCAATAACAGTAAAGAACGTAGCTTCAGAATCAATGGCAGTCAATAGGGAAGAGATATCTGGAACCACTGGGTACTGGGGTATGATACATTTATTGAGTTCTCGAAGGTCAATC
This sequence comes from Lissotriton helveticus, assembly GCF_964261635.1. Taxonomy (NCBI): domain Eukaryota; kingdom Metazoa; phylum Chordata; class Amphibia; order Caudata; family Salamandridae; genus Lissotriton; species Lissotriton helveticus. The sequence continues at coordinate 1,781,631,180 of NC_136065.1, forward strand.
ACTAATCGATAAACTGGAGGTGCATTTGAGTCAGTACGTTTAAGAATCGGAATGATAGGAGAATTACATACATTGGAGTCAGTTTCTACAACTACTCCTTGAGCAATGAGCTCGTCAATAATTTTCGATAAGGCTGCGTGGTAACACAACTCCTTGTTTCAGAGTGACACGATATGGTGTAATATGCATACAACCTACATCAGTTGGGCCTTGCGCCCATAAATGCTGTGGTACATTCAGTAATCGTGGATCAAAATCTCGTAACACATAATGTCCTTTAAAATCACGTAAAAACAATCTCACTCCTTCCGGAGAACAGCATATAACAGCACCTAACTCTTTCAATGTTTTAATACCAAGTAAATTTTCAGGACATGATTTCGTAAGTAACAAGTCTGTAGTTCGGGACAATGGACCAACTTCTAGGGAAACTGGTTTCGATATTTCATTAACAATAGGCTTTCCTGAAAATCCCAGGGAAACATTTCTTGAGCCTGAGAGTGGAGCCCCTGGAACCTCGTCATGACTGATGGTAGTCCTACTTGCCCCTGTATCAATCAGAAACTTTCTGTCTTTCCCTAATACTTGACTGTGTACATAGGGACCCTCTTGATCTACAGGAACTTCGATGAGAGGCAAGCCAACCTCCCTCTCCAGGCTGTTTCATGAATACTGCTGATATTCTGGATAATCTGACTGTGCGTACTGGTACATCTGCTGTGTAACGTGTTGTGTGGCAGCTATAGGCTGCGGTACTGTAACTGTCTGTTGTGCGTTCTGCGGCGGTTGCGAATTTTGCGGAACATGTTCCTGTCTAGGAGGACGCGGTCTCTCTTTCGTCTTACCAGTAGCTATGTTGTGTTTCAGAACTGCACATTCGTTTATATAATGAACTGGCTGTTTACAGTAATTGCATGTCCCTTTGACGGGAGCTGCAGAATGATTAGTCTGATTCGTACCCCTCTTCTGACTATCTGCTGGAACAGACTGTGCAACTAGTACTTTCATTTTCGTGTCTTTCATACGTCTCCTTTCGTGTCCTTGCTCTTCCCTGATTCTGTTCTGGTGATACTGTAACATCTGTAGCATTTGGGACGGAGTATTAGCTTGCCATGTACTCTCGACTTTTAATACTCGATTTTTAACTTGTGGTAAAGAATTCTCAACTAGCTTGGTAACAAAAAGATGTGGATACGACTCACTACTTGTTTTCAAACCGCTATTAATAATGAAACATTTCTCAAATCTGGAATAAAAATCACTAGTGTCTTCGTCTTGTTTCTGTTTACAGGCTGAGATGGCATCCCAGTCTTCCTTTTTCGTGGCTAGTAATCTTGGCAAGACTTGTATTAACAACTCGGGCAACTCTTTGGCTTTATCCCCAAGACCAGTACCTGGGACTCGTGTATTATCTTCGTTCTCTAACGCGGTCCAGTCAATCTTTTTCTCTCCCACCTCCCATTCTTTTTCTTTGAGTTTTTCATATATGCCCGCAGGCAACAGGACCTTTAACATTTTGATGATATCAGGATACGTGTATTCTCCCATACGGAGCATGTCTTTTAATTCACGGTGGAACCCTGCTGGATCTTTATCGTGACAGGGCACTAACTTTTTCATTTCTAGTAGTTCTATTTTCGTTATAGGGGTGTAAACAAATACTCGTTCGAGGTCACCCCCGTTCCCTTAACAGGATGCACTTCTCGCAACGGATTCTGTCTATCTATGTAGAATGGGGGTGGAACAGGAACAAACTGCGGAGTCAGGAACGTTCTGTATTTGTGGCGTTGTTCTAAAATGACGCTAATTAGATCGGTACCTAGACCTTTCCATCTGTTTAGGAGTAACTCGTTCAGTACATTATATAAAGGACCTGGATCAGAATGCTGATCCTCATACAGTGTAATGAGGTGCTGGATCATGTACATACCCACCAGTCGCTGCTCGGCTGGGGGCAGTTTCAGAAACATTTGAGCCACTACTTCGTCTGAATATGTGGTAGAATCACTAGTCCATCGAACTGCTGATCGGGCTAGTTCTTGTTCATGCATGGTACTAAGCTCACTGTAACCTATTCGTAGTTTCAGAACTTTATCGGTAGCCTGGAATAATTGTTCAAGAGAACACTGTTCTGGTACGGGAGGAGGAAAAACTTTCTTGTAGTCTAGGCGTGTGTGTCTATCAGAAGGTCTCGTCCTACCTACATACGCTCTTCTGGTGGGATTCTCGTTGTCTACATCTTCGTCTGAAGAGTCATTCTCTTTCTCTGCTATTATTCTTGCTTTCTCCCTCTCGTGTATGCCTATGATTTCTTTACGAATCTTTCTGTACATCGTTTCTATACTATTCTGTGTCTTGTGTTTTCCGTCTGCTATATTGTCACTCCATCCTATCAGGACTTTCATCTCTTCTGGATTTTTATCAGGATGATCTTGTTCTCTTATTAAACAATTTATTAAAAATTGCAAAATCATGCCTTGAGTCTCGACTTTCCTGTGTGTCATAGCTTCGTGAATACTTTCTGGTTTCTCCCCTGTTCGGATGAAATGATATATTCTGTCTAAGTGCTCTTTCATATCTGATATGGTAATTAAGAAGTTTGCAACTCGTCGTAAACGTACGGAATATAATATCATGTGATCTTCGCCTGGCACTGGGTCATATCTACAATCAGTAAGGTACTTTTTGAGGGCTTCGTACGTAGCCACTTTTGGCGTACGCTGTAATGCTGCGTCTCTCAGTGTCAGTCGTTTTGTTTGAGGCGGGGTGATAGGAATACCTCCCCCTGCTCCTCCTGAACCAGAATCTTCAATTAATACTGAATGTGCGGCTGCTGGTAACGTGACTGGTAAAGTAGGTGTACGTGATGTGGGTTGGTCCTGGGGTACTGGCACATGGACAGGATTCCCGGGACCAACGGCTGGAGGCACAGTAATTACGTTATTAACAGGGGGCTGAGGTTCAACAGGCGGAGTATTCGTATTAGCATATTCCGGGACAGTGTCGTCTAAATAGGAGGAAAGAAAAATTTCAGCTACGGTCGGTTTATGACGTAGCTTAGTCGGGACCAAGGGTGGCGGTAAATTACGGAGTGTTTCCGGGGTTGCCCTAGGCAGACCCTCGGCGAGAAGGGGATACATACCTTTAATAAGGGCATTTCTCTGTCTGTCTGACTGTTCTGCTCTAACTCGTTCACCTTCTTCTAGTAATCCCCTTTCTTGGGCTTTTTCGGAGGATTCCCTACTTAGTTCGGCTTTTCTGAATTCCTTTTCTGTCCTTTTATGGGATTCTTTACGCCACAATTCTATGGCATCTTTCTGGGATTGTCTGGCTTTCTTTTTCCATAATGCTTCTTCTACTCTCATGATGCACTCGGCATCCCATGTTCCTGAAACAGGCCATCTATATTTCTCTTCGAGATCTTTGGTGTAGTCCACCCATAAATCTAGATACAGTATGGCATCTAAGCCATGTTTATGATACATGAAATGTCCAGGACTGTCCCTGGGAGGGACAGGAACTGATTCTTCGAGTAACGCTTTTCTGGTTCCTATCTGACGTAACTTTGAAAACAGAGGCATATTTGAACCGTACTTGAACTTGAACATAATACACAATGAACACAGTAATGAATAGCAAAACAATCACTCATACCACGACATCAAAAACACATTAATAACAGTTCGAACAGATACTACCTAATACATTGAAAACACAATACTTGAATTTCTCGAGAACAGACTTACTAGAATTACTGGATGCACTGCTAAAACAGTACAGAACATACCGGTCTCCTAAAGAGACACGTCATACCGTATCCACCTAGGTGAACACGTCGGACCGGATCTTTGTACCCAAACCCGTCGGACCGGGCACAAATTAATGAACCCGTCTAGATACGTTCCCAGCAACGGTACTCACCGGGAAGCAAAACTGAAGGCCTCGGACTGGACTGGACTGCTACGACGTCTGGTTACTGCTACGCACTACGCATGCGCCTCGGGCTTCGGACTTCGGAAACAGGTGGGCCTCCGGATACCTCGGACCTTGCTCTCTCGGCTTGGCTCTGGTCGGGACGATCCGCCTTCCTCACCGCCTCGTCTGGATGCCGGACCGCAGTCTCCGTCTCCTCCGTGGGCCTGAGGGAGACTTGAAGCAGAAATATCTGCACGTGCACAGTAGGGGTCCGTCACGGCTGTAGAAGGGTCAGGGGGCCTGCGTTACATCGCCGGCGCGTGGGGAAAGGGCTCGTTCCTGTTCGGGCGCCATTATGTGGTAAATAAATAAATAAATACCGGTACTATTTTTCTATGCATTAACTGAAAAGGATAGCTCAATAAATAAGAGGCAGAATCCGTGGTATCTGAGTCATACGGGCTTTAATCAGATGGCTCGAGCCAATGGACCATCGGGTTCCATCACCTGCAAAGGTTCAGGAAGGGACAGACACAAGGAAAGGGGGAATGGCAGCTGCAGCATCTCATTAACATCATACAGTATATATAGTAAAACAGTACAATTGCATTGAATACAGTAGGCGTAACAAGTGACAAACGAAAGATAAGAACATATGGGCGTAAAAAGAAGGCGTGCACAGGGCGTGCACGGAGACATGTGATGTAAACGTCACAGAAGTGTCATAAGTGGGTGGATACATGGAGGGGGCTACCTGGGCAGCTGGAACCTTTAACCTACTGGTGCGCGCAAACGGGTCATGACGTGTAACTGGGGAGAGCTGGGGGCTCTGACTCCTAGCACTAGAAGAGGAGACTAAAGTCTGGGATGTCAGAACGACCTGTACCTATAGCATATCTGATATCTCGTGTTTAGAGTACATGTTGCTTGAATCTAAAAGTCATCAGGGCAAAGGCTACTTGTCACTAAGGCTAGTGCATGCATATATTTCTTAGTGTATTGCGTGTGCTATAGATCTTCTATGGGTATTAATTCAGTAATTCTCTTGCATGGAGACAGAAAGACTAGACTATGGATGAAGATGTTTATACGGTTCGTTAGCTAGGAATGTGAAGCCGGGGAGCTGGACTGATAACAATAGGCATAACATATTCTTGGCAGACAGGCAGGCAGGCCAGGCCGGGCACCTCGCTGCTTGGCAGAAAGTAAGTGAAGGGTCAGGGATGCGGGAGGGGCTGCATCGCTCCTCGGAGTGGTTTCAGGAGACTTGAGGCTTGAATCTGGTGTCCGGGCCCTGTGAGGCCTAGAAACGGGGACAACTCGATGATTTAACGTGCACAATGTAAAGACGTTGGCAACATAGGCCTAATACTTGTTGCTCTCAGGAGGACTGGATAACTGGCATACTGACGTTGGACACAACTATAAATGCGTCTTTATTCGGTCAAGGGGGTAAATATGCATATTAATCATGCACATATAACATACGATGGGGAACACGTAGGGACACATGACAGGGCAAAATTCAATTTTCCTCAGGATGTGTGGAATTCGCCCGCACGGCGGGGGAATTTCAGCTGCGACCAAAGGGTTAAAAGGTGTGGAAACACACCAGGGCATTGGCAACAGCCTCGCTGACCCTTTGTTTTGGTTTTATTTGGGAGGGGTGGGGGCTTGATGAGGGGCAGTGTGACTATTACGTCTCTGCACCAGGCCCCGCCCCCCACAAGGCCTGCCCCCTCCTCATGCTGTAACGGTTTTTGTAAGTTGGCAGGTTTGTGTTAGCTACTGACATTGAACCCACATGCAGCAAGATTTCCTTCTCTGACTCTTAACAACAACCTCCCATCAACTGCTCACATCTCACCTCAGGAAGTTCCTCTTCAGGACAATTCCACAGTTAGTCTTTAATCATGGACACCAGAGGCTGTATTACAGATAGGGCGTGCTTTCCTTGTGTGCGCCGCGGCACAACTTTCAAAAGGTGCATTGGGTGCAAACAAAGAAAGTGCCCTGTATTAGAATGAATAAAGGCGCTGCCCAGGGGTCAGGCACTAACGTCTACTGCCCTGGGGGCAGCGCATTCAAGTAAAATACAGTGCAACTGCTTAAAAGCTGCTCCATGTTTCACTTTTCAGGTGGCAACCCGCCTGCATTTTTAAAGCAGAACATCCACTTGGATGCGGGTGCAGTGAGTGACCCGCCTGCATGCGGATGTCTGGGGGGTCCATGGGACCCCCCTTTATCCTCCCCAGAGGTCTGCCTTTAGGAGGCACGCTGAAAGTGTGCCACATTTTTGTGGCATACTTTCAGTGCACCTCTTAAAGGCATGTTTGCCTCTTCGCCCCTGATGGTAATATGGCCCAGGTGCAGAGGCAAGGTGATTCCCTTATTTGCATGGGGCCATGCGCCCATGCAAATCATTTTTAAAGCAGAACATCCACTTGGATGCGGGTGCAGTGAGTGACCCGCCTGCATGCGGATGTCTGGGGGGTCCATGGGACCCCCCTTTATCCTCCCCAGAGGTCTGCCTTTAGGAGGCACGCTGAAAGTGTGCCACATTTTTGTGGCATACTTTCAGTGCACCTCTTAAAGGCATGTTTGCCTCTTCGCCCCTGATGGTAATATGGCCCAGGTGCAGAGGCAAGGTGATTCCCTTATTTGCATGGGGCCATGCGCCCATGCAAATAAGGGAACACCCTCTCTTGATAGCACTGGTGCAGCATGTGTACCAGGGCTTTCTGTATTACAGAAGGGGACGGACAAGCATCTGTGGCCACTTCTGTAGTACCAGTGTGCCTCCAGATGCACCCAAATCGGCCGTTCACACCTGTTGTGCCCCCAGGGCACAATGTATAATACGAGCCCAGATTTTTACGGTCCTGGGAGACCCCAAGAGACCTGTATAGCTGTCTTTCAACCCATTAGGGAAATACCCAATTGTCATGTGCACTATCCTTTTAAAGGAGTCAATAGCTCATTGATTTCCTCTCATATCAGCCTCTACCACAGTGGCGGCTCGTACAGGTAAGAGCGGTGAGGGGAGGGGTGGGGAGTGGTGGAATTTGAGAGACAACGGGCTAAGTCATTTTGAATAAATATGTAAAACCAGTTACTATGTAGGCACAGCATTGCCGATGCGGCGAGCGCAAAATTAGTCGTTTTATTTATTTAATATTACTTAGCCCGTCGGCTGTCGAATTCCACTACCACCTCACTGCTCTTATCTGTGCGAGCCGTTACTGCTCTACCACAGCCATAGAACCCACTGATTATCTCAGTTATAAACCTGTTGTACTATTCTATTTTAGTCATGCAATCAATCAAACAGGTAATTATAAGCGCGCTACTCACCCTTGAGGGTCTCAGGGTGCTGAGGGGTGGTGGGTGTACACGGCCCGTTCATCCGAAAAGCCTGGTCTTGATGGTTTTCCTGAAGGTGTTTAGGGAGAGGGCTTGTCTGATGTCTGCCGATAGCTCATTCCAGGTCGTGGCTGCAATGTGAGAGAACGATCTTCCGCCTGCTCAGGCTCTGTGAATGCGCGGTGTTTCAGCCAGTGCGAGGTTGGATGATCGCAGGTTTCTTTTGGGTATGTGGAAGTTTATTCTGTCGTTGAGGTATTTGGGTCAATTGTTGTGTAGGCATTTGTAGGCGTGGGTGAGGATTTTGTAGGTGACTCTCTTCTCCACGGGGAGCCAATGGAGTCTCCGCAGGTGTAGGCTGATGTGTTCATGCCGGGGAATGCCGAGGACTTGTCTGGCCGCGGTGTTCTGTATAGTTTGGAGTTTCCAGAGTAGGGACTTGTTGATGCCGACGTAGAGGAGGTTGACATAGTCCAGTCTGCTGGTGATGAATGCGTGGGTGACTGTCTTCCTCGACTCAGGGGGGATTCATTTGAAGGTCTTGCGGAGGATGCGGAGGGTGTTGAAGCAGCTGGAGGTGACGACGTTGACCTGTCGGTTTATGGAGAGCTGCACACCAGCCTTTGATCCTCTCATCTTTTTCCACATTAGTCTTGCACGTTCTTTTTACCTTTTCACACTAATCCATGTAAGTCTTGCTTTCCACTCATTGATCCTGCCATCATGATCTGTGTTACTCCTGCCTTTAGCCCTGCACATCAATCTTTGACCTATCATAATATTTCTAGTCAGTCACACCCATCAGCATCTGATCCCGTCATGCGTTATCATATTAATCCATCACACTAGCCTTTGATCATGCCATACCATTCTGTTGTAGTCCCATGGACCTTATCTGACCCTGTTATGATATAGTCTTAGTTCCACACACTAATGTTTGATCCTATGATACTACTTCATATCAGCCGTGTACCCAGGCCTCTGGTCCTATCATGCAATTCGGCATTAATCTCTCACACTAATGTTTGGTACGGTCATACTGCTACATGCTCACCCTGCCATACCTTCCCATATTGGTCCTACACACTAGAATTTCATTCAGTCATGCTACCCTATGCTTTTTTCTAGTCCTGCACACCATTTGTTGATTCATCCTGTAATAATATGCAATCATTGTCCCAGACTGTGTTCCTGTCATACTATTCCATGTCTGAGCCCAGTGGCCCACCCACCTGCCCTTGAACCTCTCATACTATTCTGTATTTGTTACATACACCAGCCTTTGATTCTGTCACGCTATTCCATGTATATTCCCTCACAACAGCCGTTCATCCTGTCATACCATTCCATGTTTTTCCCTCGTACCATCCGTTCATCCTTTCATACCATTCCATGTTTTTCCCTCAGACCAGCCTTTGATCCTGTCAAACTATCCCATGTTTTCCAGCACACCATTCTTTGATCCTGTCACACTATTCCATGCTTTTCCCTCGCATCAGTGTTTGGTCCTGTCACACTATTCCATGTTTTCTCTCACACCAGCCGTTAATACTGTCACACTCTTCCATGTTTTTATCTCAAACCACCTGTTGATCATGTCACACTATTCCAAGTTTTTCCCTCACAACAGCCTTTGATCCTCTCATACCATTTCATGTTTTCCCCTCACACCAGCCGTTGATCCTGTCATACCATTCCATGTTTTTCCCTCAGACCAGCCGTTGATCCTGTCACACTATTCAATTTTTCCCTCACACCACCCTTTAATCCAGTCATTCCATTCCATGTTTTTCCCTCGCACCAGTCTTTGATCCTGTCACACTCTTCAATTTTTCCCTCACACCAGCCGTTGATCCTGTCACACTATTCCATGTTTTTCCTTCACACTAGCCATTGATGCTGTTGCACCATTCCATGTTTTTCCCTCACACCAGCCTTTGATCCTGCCACACTATTCCATGTTTTTATCTCAAACCACCTGTTGATCCTGTCACACTATTTCATTTTTTCCCTCACACCAGCCTTTGATCCAGTCATTCCATTCCATGTTTTTCCCTCACACCAGTCTTTGATCCTGTCACACTATTCCATTTTTCCCTCACACCAGCCGTTGATCCTGTCACACTATTTCATGTTTTTCCTTCCCACTAGCCGTTGATGCTGTTGCACCATTCCATGTTTTTCCCTCACACCAGCCTTTGATCCTGCCACACTATTCCATGTGTTTACCTTACACCACCTGTCACATTAGTCCAAGTTTTCCCTCACACCAGCATTTGATCCTGTCATAGCATTCCATGTTTTTATCCTCACACCAGCCTTTGATCCTGTCATACCATTCCACGTTTCCCCGCACACCATCATGTGATCCCTGCCTATAATCCAGACACAGTTCCTCACGTCTCTGGCATGCATCAGCTCCAGTCAGAGCAGTGAACCTGCTAACAGCCTTTCTCAGCTCCTCCCCTCTACCTGAAAGTAATGAAATGTATGAGTGTAACAACAAGAAGTGAGTAAGCCGATGGGAAATTCTTATACCTATTGTACTAAATAATTCAGACTCTTTCAGTGTTTTGCGACCGAGGCTTGCTACGGTGCTCGGAGAAGAGTCCCTGGACTCGGCCTCCTCCATCACAGACCAGCGCTGCGGCCTGCGGAAGGAAGCTTTTCTTCACCTGATCGGTGTTCTGGGCACCGTGTGATGTATGCGCAATGCTCCAAGGAATGCTTTGGAAATAGGTCTCTCTATGCCTGGCTCCTTCGGGGTTTGAAAGAAAAGTTATTATAACAACCTATTCAGTTCCGAATCCAAGCCCCTTTCTAACCACATTAGTATGCCATTTACATTACACGTTAGCAGTCGAGGTAATAATTGTAAATCCCTGAATAAAATGTCCTTTCAAACTCCGTGCAATTCGGCGCTGCAAGGGAATGTTCAAGTCTCATTACTTTCCATGCTTATTGAGATTATTTACTTCTTGTAAACTATTATTTGCACGTAAAGCCGAGAAGCAATGCACATCTTCCAATAATTTGAGACACTAGGATTAATTGAAATCTATCAAACCTTATGGACCAATAGGTGCCCAACGCAGGTTCTCGAACCTGGTTCCCCAGTTCCAAAGTCGGCAGCTCTGACCATTAGGTCACATCCTCTCTTATCTGCTTCATGCCGCCCTCCCTTCCTTGACAGTCATTTGTCTGTGGTGTTCACAGCCGCCAGTTGACAGCGGTTGATAGATGCAGAGGCTGGGAGCACACAGCTGCTCATTTGATGATTACCGGTGCAAACTGAACGTGCGCGCTCCGGACTTCTCTTGTTGGTATTGTTAAATTTGAAAATGCGCATGTGAGAGCCTAGCTGGAAGCTTATCTGTGATGAAAACACAGCCCAGATATTTCATGTGCACGGGGCTGCTGCCACAGTTATGACACGTGACAAAGACATGGTTTGTGGGGCATAGCAATTCTCAAGGTTTGTTGTTCTGCTTGCTCATCCCTAGCACGCTTATCTTTCCTTCAGCTGGAGTCATGTGTAAAACGAGAACTGCGAAGAAACAGAGCACGAAGATCTTACAAAATATGCACATAACCTTATTTAATGTGAAAAAATGATCTCTCTGCATTCACTTGCAAAAAAGCTCAACCCTCCATGCAGAAGTCAATGCTAAGTTTTTTTTTAGCTGTAACAGAGGAGGGGCATTTCACTGCGCACCAATTATCGGAATGTGACGTGTTTATTAGTTTAATACTTTTACTGGCATGTTAGCACTAATAAGGACGCGGTGTCTGTGAGGACGTCAAGGTGACTTACCACTACACAACATACACCAATTCTTTAGGATTACTGGAATAACCGAGACCTCGTACACAAAAAACATATTTGTGATTTAAAGAACTATTTACAACAACATACAGAAGGAGCATCGATGTAATCACAATATTAGCAATTAAATATTGAAGTCCATGAATAATCCAGTTCCAATGCGCACTTCCTTTTATGACTGAGTCCAGTCTTTTATTGATATACGATGATTTTTACTTTTTCTTCTTTTCATTCCAAAAAACTTCTGTTCTTCAAGAAGACATTCACAAAATATATTATTAAATGAAAAATGAACACTCCACAGCCTACGCATTTCGTCCCTCTTGGGACATCATCAGGGCTGTAAAGAAAAGAAACATGATAAAAAATTCTGTACTTCATTGTCTAATTAATTTCAGTTTTCTACATTTCATCCGCAACAACTAAAAATACCAGTATTTGGTAAAGCAGAAGCCTGCCTATATACCATACTAAACAATGATTTTACATTCATGTACCTGCCTATATAACAATCTACTTCGCAATTAGTCCTCGACAGACTACCCAAACGGTGGGGAAAAATACAGCTCATAATTTGCATTCCTAACTCATCTCTAAGAAAAACTTTCAAAACACATATAATACTTCTTCTTAACCCAAAAAATCTCTTTAAATTACAGTTCCCACTTTGTACCTTCAAAATTAATTTGTCCTATGTGGAATATCTTTGTCGGTGTGTCTTCCTGTTCCTAATCTCTATTCCCGCTCCTAGATCCAACCGTGCCGCTTTCTGTGAATACAAAGTTTTTCATATGATTGATAGAAAATGGGATGCCTGTTTCCCTTTAAAAAATATTATTATTTTGTATTAGCCTGTTCTCCAATCTGTTTAATGCTTCACTGGTACTTATTTTTTTATTTTTTATATTTTATTATTTATTATTTTGTATTATTATTTTATTTTGTACAAACGAGGCTTATGTGGAAGATATTCCACATAGGACAAATTAATTTTGAAGGTACGAAGTGGGAACTGTCATTTAAAGAGATTGTTTGGGCTAAGAAGAAGTATTATATGTGTTTTGATAGGGAAACATCCTTTACAACGCAACTTTTACCACGCAGTGCCTTTACAACGCAACTTTTACAACGCAAACCATTACAACGCATTGCGCTGGGGGGCGCTCTAGGATAGGGAATAAGTTTAATTTACTATCCAACACCTTCCCTAGTGTCCACGGGGACTGGAGTTGGAATAGTAAATAAAACTATTCACTATCCAGCACCCCAAAGCGCAATGCGTTGTAAAGGTTTTCATTGTAAAAACCACGTTGTAAAGGCATGCGTGGTAAAAGCATGCGTTGTAATGTCATACATCCGTTTTGATAAAGTTGTTCTTAGAGATGAGTTAGGAATCAAATTATGATCTTTATTTTTCCCCACCATCTTGGTAGTCTGTCAAGGACTAATTGTGAAGTAGATTGTTATATAGGCAGGTACATGAATGTAAAATCATTGTTTAGTATGGTATATAGGCAGGCTTCCGCTTTACCAAATACTGGTATTTTTAGTTGTTGCGGTTGAAATGTAGAAAACTGAAATTAATTAGACAGTGAAATACAGAATTTCTTATCATGTTTCTTTTCTTTACAGCCCTGATGATGTCCCAAGAGGGACGAAACGCGTAGGCTGTGGAGTGTTCATTGTTCATTTAATGATATATTTTGTGAATGTCTTCTTGAAGAACAAAACTTTTTTTGAATGAAAAGAAGATGAAAAAGTAAAAATCATCGTATATCAATAAAAGACTGGACTCAGTCATAAAAGGAAGCTTGCATTGGAATTGGATTATTCCTGGACTTCAATATTTAATTGTTAATATTGTCATTACATTGGCGCTCCTTCCGTATGGTGTTGTATATTGTATTGGTTGTGGCTTAACGGTGGGCTACAAGGAGTTGAGCGCAGAAAGGCATAATTGAAAACGGTTCGAACTACAAAATAATTCACTGTGCACACAGGTTTTTCCCTCATCGTTAGAAAGGTATTGATTCAAAGAACTAATTTGAAAATAATGTTGGTCTGTCTATAAATGACAGTGCTACCACACCATGCTTTAGTAATATATTTGTGACTGTGTGATCCAAAATTCACCACCAGATTCATACCATACACATCCCACTCACCTACGGAATGAGTGTGGCTCACTTGTTCTTTGTGTGACCTTGGATTTTTCACAATCCCTATGACCTGTACTATAAACAATGAGGGCAGCACTCACACTCTGAAATTTGTTCCAGCACTACTGGTGACAATAACAAAGCTTCCAGTTCTAATGTGGGACTGCACCTTCGCTTCTAATTCACAAACGTGACGGCAACAGAGCTCTCAACTCAGAGTTGTGACATGAGAACCACATCTTCCAATTCAGAAAGGTGTAGTCATCAAAGCCCCCAATTCACAACTCTGTATTGCAGTGTAGCATCTGCATAGCGCTTTTTGTCTCTAAGTTTGGGAACTCAGCGCTTCTTAGTGGTCGAGGGAGAGCCTACTCGGACATCCTTAAAGTTTCTAACTACCAGTAGTCGAAATGCATAAAAAAATATGGGAACTGTGGATGCTGTGCACAGTGGGGGTGTAGCAAGTAAGCATGGTAGCAGGTCGAAGGCGTGGGTGAAAAAACAAAATATTCTGTAACTTTTTTCGGTCTTCCACCTTCAGGTGACTGCATTTAAAATAATGCACAGCTTAAATTAAAATTAAATGCAAGTTAAGTTACAGTGGGAAATGTACTATTGCACATTATGAAGCCTATATTAGTTAATGCACTGTAGAGTTCTGTGTCTGTAATCATTAAACCACAGAACTGGATCCTGCTTGGAGTAGTGGAGAAAAGTGACTTGTGTATGTTTAGTGCTACCAGGTCCCAGTCTGTGACCTAATGCAGTGTAAATATACACGTCATTATTTTAAGCTTGCATTACTTATCCTAGAAGATAGAGTGCTATAAAATGCACAAAAAGGTTTAAGATTCCAACATATATAATTTAGTAATATCCAGATTGTGTAACAGTTCTTTAAAAGCACACACTTCACAGCTCACCTGGTAACTCCCTTGCAATACCACTCAAAAAGAATAAATCTGTGTTGTCAGGAAACTTCAAGTGATTCCATCAATTAAAGCCAATACTGCTTTCCAAGGGCCGTTTGCAATTGCAGACCACCAAGTCGCACACATTAACAACAAGCATTGGTATAGCCAATAAGTCTCACCTTTGGGACCTTATAAGTGTTATAAATGTTACTTGTTGTTTTATAGATCAGAAGCAGCAAAATAGTAGTCCAGCGGCTCACTATGCTAAGCACAGATTTGTAGCGCAGGTGTTTTTCAGCCACGGCATAATTATATCGGCCACTCCGCTTTGAGAGACACCCCCCCCCCCAGTTTTTCAACCCACTTAAAGCGCTTGTTATACTAGTATTGGTAAAAGGCAGGCGCCTAGCTTCTAACTCAGTGGGAGTGACGTCATAGGAAGTCTGCCCTTTTCCCCAGCCTGTGCCCCAGTCCTCCACGAACCTCCTCACCCTCAGCCTACCTTGCTGTGATGCTGCCGGGCGATGTGTGGGCACTAAGGGCGTTGCTGGAGGTGGGAGGGAGGGGTTTAATACCATAGGGCGAACACCCGCACATCAGACTCACCAGCTTAGTAGTGGCCACAGTGCGAGCCAAAGGTGGGTTGTCGGAGAAGCCTAACCGGAGAAGGCTGCTGACCAAAACCTTCCTCACACAAGTACCACTCTCCTATTAGCACAGGGGCACACTATGGGCCTGGCCCCAGGCGCGGTACTAGAGAGAATGGGACAGAGAGGGATACAGGAAGTGACTTACTTGCGATGTAGTTACAGTCCGGATGGCTCTCTTGAGCGGCTGGTGCCACAGACACTGCTTTGGGGCGGTGTCTAGCTATGCAACATCGGTTTAGACAATAACCTACTCGCCAACCACCATTCTGGTAATCACACTATTGATAGCGGGCATCAAAATGTGTCTCAACTCCCCAGGAAACACTCTCTTAAGGGGAATAGTCATTCTATAGTCAGGGAACCCGCCCACTCATGGAGGTGGGACGTGCCACAGACACGTGGGTCTTGGACAATATCTCAGTCAAGGGACAGCTGGCAATCATCGTTTCAGTTAATCTCTGGGTGCGGTGCAGCAATACGGGTCCCACTGCCAATGAGAAAGTTACAACAACTTCCCCGCCCAATCCGCGACAAGATATACATTATCACCCAAAGCATGGTCATTTACCAGTAGTAGATTACTCTTTCTTTTACTTGATTGGTTTAAAGCTCAGCAGTACCATAATCACGCGCCGTAGTTATTGGAGACAAGGCGCAGGTTTAACGTAGTTATAACGTACAATGTTATCAGTCTCGAAAACGAACTGCCTGCTTGTCAAGGGAAATAAAGGACAGGACTTAAAAAAAGTTTATGTTTACTATAATCAAGAATACTTTTAACGTAAGAAAGGCCCTGCTACATACACATCTGCAGTTCCAACCGTCAAATTTTTCGTTGTACACATACTAGCACACTAAGAAACTCAAACAACAATAATAATTAAGCCAGTATTGAAGTACAGTTTAGTTTATATTAGGATCTTCCACAAAAGCAATGTAACGTAGGGTAGCACTTTCATCCTTTTAAACATAAACATAAAATAGCAAATATGTGAAAAGAATTCTTAAACAAGGAGGCACTGCTCGCTCCTGCAGGCAAAACGCCGTGGGATACGAGGAATGCAGCTGAGGGGTGAGGGGTTGGGGTAGTGCGGCCGAGAGCACACAAAGTCTTTACCTTGCGGGAGCGAGCAGGGCACCATCTGTTTGCAAGTTAATTACCAACAGATGGTTTCAAAGCTCGCTGCCGCAAGGGAATCGCCAAACGTGCACATGTTGCCATTGAAAGCAATGCAAAGCATGCACGGTTTTAGCCCAAAAAGTGAATTGATTCCTAAAGGTCTCCTCGTATGCAGCGCATGCACACTGCGTAGGCGAGACCTAAAAAGTTCAGGTAAAAAGGCACCCTGGCACGACAGCTTGTTTAGCTGTATACTCCTCCCTCAGTTTGACAGCACAGGAGACTCCCTGCCGTACACTTCAGCTGAAGCATTTCACCTCTGGGAACATAACCTTCCCGGGATGACTGACTTTTCATAAAAAAATAGGGGAACTGTCTTTCTTGAATTAAAAAGGTATGGGCACATCATGCCCCTCAAATTCCACCCACTTTGACCAGTGCTAACTACACTATCCACAAAGGTTAATGTTTATAACTGGCACATCACCAGGACTTCTAATTTACAGCGTTAACACCACTTAGGCTCCTAAATCAAACGCAACTCACACTGACACTTACAAAATCTGCCGTGACTTAACCCGAGCTTCCAACTCACAAGTGTGTCTTCAAACTTCCATGCCACAGGCGTGGTTTCTTCTCACTTATTATGCTTCTAACTTGCAAGCCTGACATAGCTAATTCTTCTAAATCACAAATGTGACATCACTAATGCTTCGAATTCACACATGGCATAAAAAAATGAATCGAATATGTGTGAATTTTGAAAAATCACGTAAACATCATTAAATCTATTCATTCAAATGTGTGATATCTATATTTTTTTCAGGTTGTATGACAGAGGTATGCATGGCTAAATTATGCGTGCCTCTACAATGCTGCCCAAACAATGAATACGTCTGACCAATGCATGCCTTTACCACGCAATTTTGTGGTAAAGGCATGGCTGGTAAAGGGTTATGTGTGGTAAAGATCACACCCCAGCCCCCCCTACCCTGAGCTCTAAAAACTACCCAGCCCCCACCAAGGCCTATAAACTACCCGACCCCCTTCAGGCCCAAAAGACAACCCAAACCCCCCTAAGCCCTAAAAACAACCCCAAAGCTTGAAAACAACCCAATCCCCCTTTGAGCCCTAAAAACTACCCCTAACTCTGAGCCCTAAAAACTACCCCCACCACCCCAAAACCTCCCCCCTTCCCCACTTACCAGACAGCGTCCTCTCCCGATCCTTTTTTAGGTCTCGCCTGTCGATGCGCATGCGCATCGAGCAAGCGAGACTATAGGGGCTCATCCAGACTTTATCTAACTTGCAAGGAATCGTGGCGATTCCTTGCAGTGCCCGTGACTTTTAAGCTCAATGCGCATGTGCATTGAGCTTAAAAGCGCGTGCACATGCACCCAGCCGCCTACTCTCTCTCTCAGCCTTCCCACAACTCCGCCCCCTCACTACTTGATTGCACGGCCGCTAGGCCGTGCCTCCCCTACTCTCCTCCCCCCTCCTCCTCTCCTCCCATGCCTGCCTGCCTCAACTCTCCGCCTCCCGCCCCCTCCCCCTGCACGGCCGCTAGGCCGTGCCTCCCCTACTCTCCTCCCCCCTCCTCCTCTCCTCCCATGCCTGCCTGCCTCAACTCTCCGCCTCCCGCCCCCTCCCCCTGCACGGCCGCTAGGCCGTGCCTCCCCTACTCTCCTCCCCCCTCCTCCTCTCCTCCCATGCCTGCCTGCCTCAACTCTCCGCCTCCCGCCCCCTCCCCCTAGTTGAGCCTTGTGACGCTTACTCACATCGGAGTCGAATGTCCAGTAAAAACGAAGGAAAGACTGATTGAGGAAGCGATGAAGAAATACTGGGTGAAAAAATCAGGCACCCGAAGCTTTGTCCTTTTATAATGACAGGTCTAATATGTGCTGAAATTGGAAAAAAAGCCATAAGATGTGATTTGTGTTCGATCAGCAGTATAACTAATCAAAGTTAAATCGCACGGAGGCACACTTGCTAACGAGAAAAATTCATTAACAAATACGTATGAGTAAGCATTGCATAGCAAATAAACAATTACTCAGGCATAATCAAGAGCAGGCGTTTTCCCCCAAAGAACTGAAACACCAGAAATCGATATCTTGCCGTTCAGGGACTTCGAGAGATAAATTGTGGTGGTTCCAATATGGCCGCTCGGCTGTAGCAATCGGAGACTTGAGTAACACAGTCCACTCTCTATGTTTACTAGAGGCGCCAATTTCAGTTTTTTTTAAAACCGTACTGGAACCTCTGCAGCTGTTATATTAAGGGAGCAGAAAACGTCTATTCAGGTAACATGGGGAGAGGTGTGCAGCCGATGGGTTGGGTTGAGTTGACACCAGGGAATGCAGGCACAGGAGTCGCCTCGATCGTACTGCAAACATACACGAATTTAGGGATTCTTAGTCATCCAGTGGTATAAAGCTGTCATTTGCCAATAACAGTTTTGTCAGTGGCAACTTCGTTTTTGCAATCGCTTGGACATAGAAAACCGGCCCCATGTCACAACGGTTTCCGGTAGTTCTACGGTGACCAGATGTTCGCAACTAAATCATCGGCAATGTTAATCGTTTTGGCTTGAGTTGTACATGAAAATACAAACTTGCTCTATTGCCTCTGACTGTTCGTGTCTCTATTCTGGGCTGCTACTGTCGCGTGATTTAGGGAGACCTGCCGGACCAACTTGCATTCATTCCTACCGATCCCTCTTAGGTCTTTGCTAGAGACCTGGTATTTGAGAGATGCCGAGTGCGTCAGTAGTATGTGAATGCTACTCAGTGTGGGATTGTTGTCTGCTAGTATGTGATGAGCGTAAGAATCGTTTCAGTGTGAGAGCTAGTCAGTAAGGCGGCTGAGAGTGCTTGTATTTACTAAGTTTTACTTTTACACCTTAAAGGCTTCAACGTTCACATCATGTTTTCATTAAGGCAATGGCTAAAGAGACAGTGTGTACTAATTTAACAATG
The DNA here is from genome assembly GCF_964261635.1 of Lissotriton helveticus. NCBI lineage: Eukaryota > Metazoa > Chordata > Amphibia > Caudata > Salamandridae > Lissotriton > Lissotriton helveticus. The sequence goes on from NC_136065.1 coordinate 1,781,650,105, forward strand.
GGTGGCTCTTACTCATGAGTTAACACTGCATAAATCATTCATAAGAGTTTTTTCATCTGCTACTGATCCGCGAGATTACCTTTCCAGAGGCTGTTCAAAGAAAGGGGACATTAATGACCCCTCCTATCCATTTATTTACTTTCAAGAACTAATGACCACTGACCCGCCAACCCCCAATTTGTATCACTGATTCATACCTCATCTATGCAACTGATTGTATTAATTGCTGTAGCCACTCATCCACGCAACGCCACTCATCCACGCAACGCCACTCATCCACGCAACGCCACTCACCCACGCAACGCCACACACCCACGCAACGCCACTCACCCACGCAACGCCACTCACCCACGCAACGCCACTCACCCACGCAACGCCAAGTAACCAAAAACATTTCCATGACAAAAAGGAGTCTCTGGCCCTTAATCCACCCACCATATGCAAGCGTTTTCATCAGCATAGCATATAGCATATCTACTAGTGATTTTTAGTTAAAGCTTTTACAAATGTTTATTGCTTTTTTGATTTGTAATTCTTTAGCATTGGCTACAAAAAATAAAAATGCAAAAGATTTACAACAAAAAACCCATAAACAATTCTAAATGCACTAACTCTAACGCTGCGAGACCTATTGCATTTCCAATGCTTGTCTTTCTGTGCCCGCCCATCCCCGCATCTAGGCTGCGCACTGACTTAACCACCCATATGCGTGGTTAAGGCAAGCGTGGTTCCGCTTGCAGGAAGATGCCACATGTGGCTCAGACCGCACTGTAAAGGTCGTTTCCCAAATTTTTAGCTTACATGTGAAATCACACGAGCTTTCAATTCACATGTGTGACAACTTAAGAGTTTCCAATTCCGTTGCTTCAGAATAGCTTTCACTTCATATTTGTGGGACAAAATACTTAAAATTCTCAAGCGTGATTACAAAAAGGTTTTTAGTTTATCAGCAACATTTCAAATTTATGTGCATTATGAGATCTGCTTCATAATTGGCACAACCAAAGCTCCAATTAAGCAGGTGTTACACCAATTCATCATTACACAACAGTATCACTGATAACGATTGTTGTTCACGAGTGTGAAGTCAGTTTAGTTACCCACTTTCAGTGACATCACTAAAACTTACAGTTCACTGCCAGAAAATCCAAAAAACACCAGCACGCAGATAACCTCACCTCAACCTCCAAACCTCTTAGGAGCACAGGCATGACAACAACATCGGATCACAAGAGAGAGATCATTGTTGATATTCCCAATTCACAGCTGTGATGCAAACGTCCAGCTCCAACAGCTGACATTCAACTGATATTCCAATGGAAGCTTCCATTGTACAAGATCATTTTAGGAACAATAGTAAAACTCTGAACACATGATCTAAAAAAATACATATCAAAAACATAGCTAAGCATGAAAACAACCACAGTCCGGAGGATATAAGGAAATAGACAGATTTCCAGACCGTCTCGAGCCTTTGCAAGGTTGGCAGAACTAGGGTTGAGGGAGCCACTTGCAAAGCGCTATGACGCTAACATTCTTTTATGATGTAGTTGTTGAAAGGAAAATGTGATGCAGTAAGTGTCTTTGAGGGTAACAATTGTGACACGGGAGATACATTTCTAAGGCGGCGTGATTTCCTTCTCTGTTGGACGCAGCATGTCCTATGCCCTTACCTTCCAAATCCAAGGAAACCTGATAAGAGAACAAAAGAATGTTCAGATTTCATTTTGCCCACGGCTGTAAAAAAATTCTGACGAAAGATAAATGTCTTTGTGAAAAGTACATAGCACACCTTAGCCGTTTTCTGTTAGGCATCCTATTAAGTGCACACAAAGCTCTTCCAACACTGTTTTAATTCTGTCAGCTGTGTGTGAGATATTTTAAAACAAGCAGTCAATTTCCTGAGGAGGCATTTACAAAGAAAACCAGCAGGTTTTAGAGAGAGGATGTGGTGTCCAGTGTTGCTCACTTTGGAACTGGTGAACTGAGTTTGAGTCTATGCATCGGTTCTCCCATGCCTACAACAACAACAAAAAAACAATTTAAATACATGTTGATGTGTTAACAACTAAAACAGCAAAACAGAAGCAGAATGCAGTAGAAGTAATTAGCAAACCAAATAAAAACTAGCAGTGATCTCAGATGGATGGTGGGGGTGGGCAACCAGTGTTGTAGGAGGGGGTGAAAAGGTGAGAGGGAGGGCACAGGAAGATCAAATGATGGTTGAAGCTTAAACACAAAGAAGTGGGCGTAAACAGAACACTTCATAGGAGAAGAGAAAGGCCAACAAAGAAAGGAGTGCTCCCAAAGTATCCTAAATAACCTGAACATTAAAAGCACATGTAACAGGGGCAGTCCTCATCGGAGGATACAAAAGTCTAAAAAGGAGGGACTACTAAGCGTATTCACCAAACAAAAACATACATTTACAAAGCACAGTAAAAGGAACATGGTTTACACCCCCTATTTGGATCGGAAAACCGGTGGGGAAACTTAGAAGAGCTAAGAGGTGACTCCACCTATGCCAATTCCACCCCTCAGGTGAAAGAGGCGTAGTTAAGCAAACTTTTTGGTCCCCTCCATCATGAAGATGAGAGGATTTCTCCAATCAGGGCTAGGTCTATGCCCCCTCCCTCAGGAGGCTGGCTTAATAGTGGGTGTAGTCACCCAAGGTAAGGGACCCAATGGCCATATTCCCCTAAAACACCCTCTAAATATAGTATTTAGAGGGCCTCTCCAGACCCAGGAGCAGATTCCTGCAACCTACAAAGCAGACGTATGGAGAAGACGATGTGCAGCAAAATCTTGAAATAGACAACTGCCTTGGCCCCAGGCCTACCGGCCTATCTCCAGGTTGAAGAGCATGCAAAGAAGATGACGCCTGTCCCATGGCAAGCAACTTTGAAGAACTCCAGAAAGACTGCCACTCTTCAACCGAGACCAGACCTAACAAGGACAGTGGTCCTGTCCAGAAAACAGCAAACTGCAAGGACTCTGGATCTAGGCGGATCCCAACCCCAGCCCACTCTGAACCCAACGCCCACGGCCTGAGTCTGAGTGGCTCACCTGTCCAGTGAAGTCTCCCCAGCGACCCTGACATCGAATCCAGAATTAGCTGACATCTCCTGGACGCCAAGATGACGCCTGCAGCTTGAATCCGGAGGCTCCCCCTGACCGCAACTGGCTCTGGTAAGAAGACTCTAACGTCAAAAGGCACCCCTGCACCCAAAACCCCTATGCTTTGGTGAGCTGAACTGACGGTGCCGCTAAAACCCCTTGCACCTTTGCTTATCAATGCTACCATTTGTCTCCCTCCTGCATCCTCCGTTGAGACGCCCGCAGCCTGTTTGTGAAAAGAAGAAACTTTATTGGAAAGCATTGGGTGCCCATTGCTGAATTGGCACCCAGCACCTGGCTGCCGCTGTGCCTCTGGTGGTGTATGTTTGGTGCTGCATTGTGGTCCCCCCTGTTCTTGTGCTAACCCCCAAAAATTGGCCCCTGCAACCCATCCACTTAACTGCAAGCAGTGTGGCTCCAGACACTCCCAGTCTCCATTGAACAGCATTGGGCTGATCTCCGATTAGGACTTCTGCACTCGGAGGCCCATGTGCCACTGGTGGGGCAGTTTTGGTACTCACCTGACCCTTGTCCTTTGCTGACCTTTGGTCCTAAAGACTGGATTTGTAAATGCTTTATTTACCCGTTTAACCACAATTTTGTTTTCCCCATAGGATAACATTGAACTGTACTGAAAAGTTTCTGTGTCCATTTTTCGAAGTGAAAAGTATTTTTTATTTAAAAACGTACTTACTTTGTTGTGAAGACCTTGGTCTTAAAATAAAATACAAACAAAGTTTATTTTTCTATAATTGGTCTGCATCTCCTTCTTGAGTCTTGTGTCCATTATGGGTCAATGTTTTGCAATAAATGTCTTCCACTCCTCTGTGTTAGCCATCAACACAGAAGGAGCACAAGGGGGAGAGAAGCAGTCAGGCCGCCCACCCTCTCTACAATCTATCAACAGATAAAGACCTGACTCAAAATGAACAACAACCTTTGTATTCAAGACACTGGAGGGGTATATACCATTTTTTTCAAACGCTCCCTCACCGGTACGACTCACTGTCGCTAGTCCAAGTGTCTATGGGCCAGATGTAGGAGCCAAAATACCGGTCGGTAACGGCCGATTTCGGCCGTTACCGACCGGTATTTATGAATCAGCATGTAGGGGGCATGTCATTTACAGATTCTGTAAATTTACCGATTCGGTAAATATACAGAATCGATAAAATACCGAATCGGTAAATTTACCGATTCTGTAAATGAGATGTAGGTGGCACTTCACAGAGTGCCACAGGCCCTTAAGAGTCGGTATTTTACCACCCAATCCTATTGGGTGGTAAAATACTGAATTCAGGTGTGCATGCACATCTGTGCATGCACACCTGTGCCATGTGACACACATTAATACCAACAAGAGAGAAAGGGCATGAGTCGGCACTCCTATACCCCAATCAAATTTTTAAACAACAACAGAGGAGTGACTAAGTGGAAAACTGATTAAACCAAAAAGGTGCTCAAAAAAGCCACGTGGAAGCCACGTTGTTTGAGAAGGAACAACGCTGGGTTTATCGGCTCGGCACCAATAAAACCGGTTTGAATGATGACATACCATGGGGCAGGGTGCTAAGATGATAATCCAGCGCCAAGCTAGGAATAGTGACTTTGCTATCTTCTGTATTCTGTTGCACCTGATGTCCAGCTTAATACACCTATGTTTACGCATTGTAGTTTGCTCAACCAACCAGGTTTCCTGCCTCTAATGACGTAGGGGACACCATTTTTTGTAAATGCCAGCCCTCCGCTATTTATGGTTTTCTTTGTGTTAGGGTCCCTAAGTGCGACTAGTGTGCTTATTATTCTTATAATAATTTGTTTGCACACTGACGACATTCACACACTACACAGATCACTTTTGAAAGGGCTGCTAACATGTTACAGTCGCCGACCACAGTGGGGTGTTTTCTCCGATGTCTCACGCGATTTGCGTGGGGTATTGAGGGCTTGCCTCGAGTGTTGGGATCGGTTTATAATCATTTTGGCTGTAAAGCAGGAATGTGACTTTCTATTTTCCTTCGCATATTTTAATATGTGCCTACGGACCGGGATCACAAAAATATTTTTGGGATAAGAGATCACCACCCCGGTTACACCGGGATTCGAACCCTCATTTCGAATCCTTTTAGCAACTGTCGCTTTAAGGTATTAGACCAGGCGGCAGCTACGTAGCGTTACGCCACCCACGTGATCGGCCCTGGCGTATCACAGTAGGCTACAATATAATGCCTATCTCAGCCCATTCTCGACATTTCCGGGAGACAGCTGCCGAGAGAGCAGGTATACCGCGGGGAGTCGCGAGTGCTCAAGTAAGTTTTTTGTCCATAAAACTAGCCATCAACAGTACGGGCACTTACTTACTACCCGAGGGCTTACTGTATCGCCCATTTTCCTCTTCAGAGAGACACCGCGTGAAGTGAACCCGCGCTGTCCTCACCGAAGGGGCGAGTCTATTTCATCCGCTAAGTGAGTTACGTCGCTATTTATGACCTTTGCCACATTACCACTAACTTCCGTGTTAAGGGGGCCTTTTCTGGTTCTTCCAATGTTTGATTCTAGCATTTTACCACGCACGACGAAAATCTACAAATATTCTGTTTGCTCTTTTTAAATAGGTAATGACGAGCTAAGTAAAATAATGCTCGCACTTAAACATATCGAATTGAGGAGAAGTAGCTTGAAAAGTAGCGCTTGAGGTTTACCTCACCTCGATGGTCAGATACCTAATTCTGACTATGGTGCTGTACCCAATAATCTTGGGAAGCACCCGATACTAGCTGGATGGCCCCCCTCTGTCAGTCTACGTTATGGGGGCATTTATTATGATATCTTCTGAAATTTTAAGGCCATGCACTAAGAAATAACGCATTTGACCTTAGTACCTGCTATAATAGGTCTACTTATGTGTTATTGTTTGTCTTCTTTCTCTCCACAGGTTTTTTGTATATTCCTGCTGTTAGACCCGTCTGCTTCTGAGAGTCCCCTCACTACTATGATTTCTTTTGTTCCCCTGTACCTCCCAAAATTTGTCGCTTTTTATTTGTCTACCAGGACTTTTTATGTATTGTTTCATGGGGTTAGATGTTCCTTGACGCCCAGTTGCTCACAAGGTTTGTGGCACCTATTTACAAGGCGCCTGGCCCAAGCCTGTGGCATTACAAGCTGGGGTGGTCAACCTGTGTAAATGAACTTAAAATGGTGGACACCCTTTTTCCTCATGTGAAGTGACTCCCATTGGAGCCTTCATGAACCCTGGCCTTTTGAGGTTTTGGCGCCCTTTGTTTGGCGCGCATTTCTGACAGGAATTCCTTTATTTTCCTCAGGTACACAAAATGGCTGCTCTAGAACCCCAGTACGGTGGCTGTGAGTGTCCTAAATACCCCTCAAGAGTGCCATGTCATTGTCACAGCCAGAGAAGGTTCTAGAACCTTCTGGCTCGTGCCAGTACCCCAGGGCGCTGGCTATATAAGGCCCAGTCCCTGGCGGCCATTTTAGAGTAGAAGATTGTTCAGACTAGAGAAGAGATTCCCGACTTGACACCAGATTGACACCTGCCCTGTTGACCCCTGAGGTGGCTGGTAGCGCAGGCAGTAGAGCAGCAAAGGGTTGCTGGCGTTGTGTCTGACTGGCGTTCCAGTCAGCTACGTGAGAAGTGATCTAGCGCCTACATCGCCTGCCCAGCGAGTACCTCATTGCCCCCAAAGACTGTGGCCAGATTCGTGTGCCTCCCCTCCCCCCCGGTGGTGAACTGTGATCGATTTATCGAGTCGCAACGCGAGAGCAAGTTCGCCGCGACCGCGATCGTCAGCTGAGCCCCCTTCGCGACAGGTGCCTCTAGAGGGGAGCTCGGACGTCTCCGAGCCCCACCAGCGTAGAGCGCTTCCTGCGCAGATTGAAGGTGAGGTGGTGCGCCGGGGCGGGGAAAGGCCGGCCTTCGTTGGGCGGGACTAGCGTCTCTGCCACTCCCCAGTGACCCGGGAGCTGTAGCTGTGGGCGGGAACCACCCTGTATGCGGAAGTCGGAGGGAGGTCCGTGGAGCCCCTGAGAGCCCCGTCGCTGACGAGAGAAGTGATGTGCCTGACTGAATCGTATTTTGATTGCAGCCGATGTGAGGTGGGCCCGTTTCTTCATAGTGAATGCAGCGTTGTGAAGGAACTGTGAACCGGTATTCATTTGACTGTGCGCGAAGGTTGTGTGACCTCTCCGGCAGCCTGTTCGTCAGTCTAAAGACTTTGAACTGGTGCTGCCTGTGCTCTAGTGGTGCTAAAGCCCGTAGGCGCGCATAGACTTCACCGGCAAAAGCAGAGATCCTATCCTGGTGACCGCCGAGTGCAAATGATGTATTTACTGTGTTTCCTTGCCTTTTAGATATACGCGCATACGCCCTGAATGATTATTAAAGAGTCCCAAACCTTATTTTGTGCTCAGAGAAGCCGTATACCCGGTCATTGAAAACAGCATAAACTGTAAGAGTTATCTTTCCCATTTAAAACGTATTGCACATGTAATGATTCGAAAGTATTAAATTGGTGGCAGCGATACCAGAAGAAACATGTGGTTGTTTATTTAAATGAACCAATATTTATTCTGATATTTATTCTGATATTTATTCTGATATTTATTCTGATATTTATAGTGATACTCATTCCTGAAGTTATTCTAATTATTAATACTATTTATTACCAGAACTGTATGACCAAAAGAAATGTATATGTGCTTTCCCAATCAACCTTATTTACAACAAAGAACTTTTATATAAAGGAATCGTATTTTTCTACAGCACTGGTGTGGTGTCCTTCTTTTTGGTGTGGATGTACAAGGAGTTATTATTGGGTCAGAGCCGGCTTAACACTACAGCCTTCACTTGCCTTGTCACTTGAGCCAAGCTACCCCCTTTGTGCTGGGCTTGCCCATCGCAGGTCCAAAAAATTGGTGCTCAGCGGGTGGGATTGCGAGCCGTGCTTGTTTTGTACCCCATAATAATTCAGTGTGCACCACAGGTACACACCCGGAGTTTTCTCCTAGCGGCCCTCATATTCAACGTTTTGCTTTTTCCAAATTCTTTCCTGGAGGTGGGTGGAAGTGACCCTCAAAGTTCTTATCCTGGTCACCTACTTTGGGGTGGTTGTCCACACTTTTCACTGACAAGATGGAATTCGAAATGTCAGAGCTGGAGACCTATACTGTGGCACAGCTCAAGGATTTCTGTCAGGAGAGGGGAGTGTTTGTCAGGCGAGGGGCCAAAAGAGAGGAGCTCCGTACTAGTCTGCGAGCATGGGTGGAAGCACACACGGAGGGAACGGTGGAGGAGGAGGAATCGGACAGAGGTACTGTCATTGATAGGACTGCGAAATGTCCCCCGGGGGTGGGTGAGATGTCAATCAGCCCCAAGGCAACCTCAAGGGAGGGCAGCAGTGTGTCATCGAGAGGGTTGTCAGAAACCGAGTTAGCTGACAGGAGAGAGGAAAGACTGTTAAGGTGGGAAATAGCAAAAATGGAGTTGGAAGAAAGGAGGGAGGGGAGGAGGTTGGAACATGAGTCCAAGCTGGAGATGGAAAGGAAAAGGATGGAACACGAGTTCAAGCTACGAGAACTCGAATTCCAGGCCCCTAACATCACTCCGAAGGGTGTCGAGTCAAAGGAATTTGCCAGGGAGCCCAGGCCCCATTTACCCAAGGACGTAGTCGCCAGTTATACCGCTGGAGACGACATAGCCAAGTGGCTGGCAGCCTATGAGGTCTCCTTAAGAGCCCATGGGATCCATGAGAAGCATTGGGGTGGTGAATTATACCGGTACATGCCTCCGACAGGTAGGGATGCCCTATTGGCCCTGGACCGGGAGGAACAGGTTAATTACCCCGCCATGAAGGTGGCGCTCATCAGGAAGTTTGGGTTGACCCCCGAGAAATACCGGCAAAGGTTTAGGGGCAGCCACAAGCTGAGCTCACAGAATTGGGTTGACTTCCTGGATTTTGCCAAGAAAGCCCTGGATGGGTGGGTCCAAGGTAATAAGGTGGAGGACTATCGAGGGTTGTACGACCTGATACTCAAGGAACATCTACTCGAGAAATGTCTTCCCGAGCTGAGGCAACACCTGGTAGACAGCAAACTTACTTGCCCCCGTAAGCTTGCTGAGGAGGCGGACATTTAGGCAAGTACCCGAGTGTCCACGAAGGGGACGGGAGGAGATTCTCAGAAGTCCGGACAGGGCGCTCCCCAGAAGAAAGAGGGGGGAGATAACAAGAAGCAGGAGTTCTCCAAAGGCCCCCAAAATACCTTTAAGGGGAAAAGTTTCTTCTCCACTTCTAAGGCTAACCCGCAGAAGAACCCTAATCCTGGCCAGAGTCAGCAGCCAAGGGTTATCCATTGCTATGAGTGCGGTGGTATTGGACATTATAAGGGAGACGTGAAATGCCCAAAGAGACCACCCCCTCCCACTGGAGGAAAGGCCCCGGGAGTCGCTAGTGTAGCGCTCGGGGAGGAGATGCCCTTAGTTAAGGGGGGGGGAGTGGGCGGGTGTCACCTTAGTGTCCCTGGGTGATCGGGAGGTGGTTCCAAAGATCCAGGTGCCCTCAAATACTACCAAGTATGGGCAATGGGTCACCATAAATGGCCATAGAGGGGAAGCTCTGAGAGATACAGGAGCCAGTATGACTATGGTAAGGAGTCATCTGGTGTCCTCAGAGCAGGTGATTCCAGGCGTACTTCATCCAGCCGCGATGGCTGACGGCAGAATGGGCCACTATCCTGTGGCTGAGGTTCCCTTTGAGTGGGGAGGGGTTGCAGGTTCACTTCGAGTTGCCGTAAGCCCCGCCGTGCCAGTCGATTGTCTGCTGGGCAATGATATGGAGCACAATGCTTGGAAGGAGGTGGAATACCGGACTCATACTGAGATGCTGGTACACCTGATTGGGCCTGTGTGAGTACCAGGTCTGCGGCTGCTCGGGAGGAGAAGTCGCGTGGGTTGGAGCCTGGAACAATGGCCCACCCAGCTGCTAATGAGGAAACATTTCGAGGACAGGAGGAGCCTCCCTCGAGGTCCATGCCCCGTGAGACGGATAGGCCACCTGTGGAGGTGGACCCGGAGTCCGCGGAGGAGGACATGGTTCCGTTGGAGGATTTGCCTATCCCCGCTGAGTGGCGAGTGGAAGGAGGACCATCCAGGTAGGAACTGAGCAAGGGACAAAGGGAATGTCCCACCCTCGAGGGTCTGAGGCAACAGGCTGAAGCCCAGGCAGCAGGTAACGAGTCTGGGAACTATCGTGTTTACTGGGAGGATGGTCTCCTCTACAGTGAACCCAGGGCGCCAGTGCCCGGATTGTCACGGGCCCTGGTAGTCCCACAGTGTTACCGAGCCTTCCTATTAGAGTTGGCTCATGAGATTCCCTTGGCAGGACACTTGGGTCAGGACAAGACCTTTGCCCGGCTTGTCCCCCACTTTTATTGGCCTCGAATGAGGGTGGCGTCCGACACATACTGTCGGTCGTGTGTGTCATGCCAAGCCAGTGGGAAAACAGGGACGAAGCTGAAGGCTCCCCTGGAACCACTTCCCGTCGTTGGCACCCCCTTTGAAAGGGTGGGCATCGACATTGCTGGGCCCCTAGATCCACCTACATCATCCGGTCACAGGTTTATCCTGGTCCTGGTGGATCACGCCACAAGGTATCCAGAGGCAATTCCTCTGAGAACCATTACTGCACCAGTAGTGGCCAAGGCCCTGATGGGGATCTTTACCCGAGTGGGATTCCCCAAGGAAGTTGTGTCTGACAGGGGTACCAACTTCCTGTCAGCATATATGCGGGCCATGTGGAAGGAGTGTGGAGTGACTTACAGGTTCACCACTCCTTATCACCCACAGACCAATGGTCTTGTGGAAAGGTTCAACCAAACCTTGAAGGGTATGATCAGAAGTCTACCCAAAAGCCTGCGGAGAAAATGGGACGTCCTCCCACCCTGTTTGCTCTTTTCCTACAGGGAAGTGCCGCAAAAGGGAGTGGGCTTCAGCCCCTTCAAGCTTTTGTACGGGCACCCTGTACGTGGACCTCTCAGCCTGGTGAGGGACTCCTGGGAAAAGTCTCCCCGGAAAGTTCCCCAGGATGTGGTGAGCTACATGCTGGCCTTCCGAAGCCAAATGGCTAAGTTGTGGAAGCAAGCTTCTGACAACTTGGAAGCCAGTCAGGCAGTTATGAAAGCGTGGTATGACCACAACGCTCACCCAGTGGAGTTGGAGCCTGGCCAGAAGGTGTGGGTGATGGAGCCTGGAGAGCTGAGTGCCCTCCAGGACCGTTGGACAGGCCCCTATGAGGTATTGGAGAAGAAGGGCAAGTCTACCTATCTTGTGGACGTAAAGACCCCTCGGCATCCGCATCGGGTGTTACATGCCAATCGCCTCAAGCCCCACTACGAGAGGCCCGAAGTCATGTTGGTTATGGTGACTGACGGATCGGAGGAAGAAGACACGGAGCCTCTCCCCGACCTTGGAGTGGAGGGAGTGAAACTCTCGCCAACCCTGACTCCTGAGCAGCAGGAGGAATGTTGCCAGGTCTTGGGGTCATTCGCTCCTCTGTTCTCCCTTGTCCCGGGTAAGACCCACCTGTGTACCCATGACGTGGACACAGGGGACAGCCCACCTGTGAAGTCAAAGTCTTACCGGCTGTCTGACAAGGTGAAGGCCAGTATCCAAAGCGAAGTAGCTAAGATGCTGGAGCTAGGAGTCATCGAACCTTCAAGTAGCCCTTGGTCTAGCCCGGTGGTGTTAGTTCCTAAAGCTGCCCCACCTGGCACCACACCAGAATTGAGATTCTGTGTGGACTACCGAGGACTAAATTCGGTAACCAAAACGGATGCTCATCCGATCCCTCGGGCGGATGAATTGATTGACCGGTTGGGAGCTGCCCAATATCTCAGTACCATTGACCTCACTGCAGGGTACTGGCAGATTCCCATGTCTAATGGAGCCAAGGAAAGGTCAGCCTTCTCCACACCTGATGGACACTACCAGTTTTGCGTCATGCCCTTTGGGCTCAAGAACGCTCCTGCCACTTTTCAGCGGCTGGTGAACACGATCCTCACCGGGATGGAGTCATTCTCTGCTGCTTACTTGGATGACATAGCTGTCTTCAGTAGCAGCTGGGAGGATCACTTGCAGCACTTGCAAGCCGTTCTCCAGGCCCTGGAACGGGCTGGCTTGACGATCAAGGCCAGCAAATGTCAGATTGGACAGGGGTCGGTAGTGTACTTAGGACACTTGGTGGGCCGGGGAACGGTGCAGCCCCTTCAGGCGAAGATTGAGGCAATCATGGCCTGGAAACCCCCCAAGACCCAGACTGAGGTCTGAGCCTTCCTGGGCCTGACAGGTTACTACAGACGATTCGTGAAGGGGTATGGCACTATCGTGGCACCCCTTACCGAACTCACGGCCAAAAAGCAACCCAGGAGAGTCATTTGGACGGAGGCTTGCCAGCGAGCCTTCGACACTCTGAAAGAAGCATTGTGTAAAGCTCCAGTCCTGAAGGCTCCAGATTTTTCAAAAGAGTTCATTGTCCAGACAGATGCATCCGACATTGGCATTGGGGCGGTGCTATCGCAACTCAATGAAGAGGGTCTGGATCAACCCGTGGTCTTTCTGTCACGGAGACTGCTTCCCCGGGAACAGAGGTGGAGTACCATCGAGCGGGAAGCCTTTGCGGTGGTCTGGGCACTGAAGAAGCTGCGACCATATTTGTTTGGTTCACACTTCCTTGTTCAGACAGACCACCGACCCCTTCGTTGGCTCATGCAAATGAAGGGGGAAAATCCCAAACTGTTGAGGTGGTCTATCTCCCTACAGGGAATGGACTTTCGGGTGGAACACCGGCCCGGAGTTGACCACGCCAATGCAGACGGTCTCTCCAGGTATTTCCGCCTTAGTGTTGAGGACTCCCAAGGGGTTGGGTAGCTCTCCCCACTTTCAGCTGGGGGGGACGCGTGTTAGACCCGTCTGCTTCTGAGAGTCCCCTCACCACTATGATTTCTTTTGTTCCCCTGTACCTCCCAAAATTTGTCGCTTTTTATTTGTCTACCAGGACTTTTTATGTATTGTTTCATGGGGTTAGATGTTCCTTGACGCCCAGTTGCTCACAAGGTTTGTGGCACCTATTTACAAGGCGCCTGGCCCAAACCTGTGGCATTACAAGCTGGGGTGGTCAACCTGTGTAAATGAACTTAAAATGGTGGACACCCTTTTTCCTCATGTGAAGTGACTCCCATTGGAGCCTTCATGAACCCTGGCCTTTTGAGGTTTTGGCGCCCTTTGTTTGGCGCGCATTTCTGACAGGAATTCCTTTATTTTCCTCAGGTACACAAAATGGCTGCTCTAGAACCCCAGTACGGTGGCTGTGAGCGTCCTAAATACCCCTCAAGAGTGCCATGTCATTGTCACAGCCAGAGAAGGTTCTAGAACCTTCTGGCTCGTGCCAGTACCCCAGGGCGCTGGCTATATAAGGCCCAGTCCCTGGCGGCCATTTTAGAGTAGAAGATTGTTCAGACTAGAGAAGAGATTCCTGACTTGACACCAGATTGACACCTGCCCTGTTGACCCCTGAGGTGGCTGGTAGCGCAGGCAGTAGAGCAGCAAAGGGTTGCTGGCGTTGTGTCTGACTGGCGTTCCAGTCAGCTGCGTGAGAAGTGATCTAGCGCCTACAGCGCCTGCCCAGCGAGTACCTTATTGCCCCCAAAGACTGTGGCCAGATTCGTGTGCCTCCCCGCCCCCCCGGTGGTGAACTGTGATCGATTTATCGAGTCGCGAGGCGAGAGCAAGTTCGCCGCGACCGCGATCGTCAGCTGTGCCCCCTTCGCGACAGGTGCCTCTAGAGGGGAGCTCGGACGTCTCCGAGCCCCACCAGCGTAGAGCGCTTCCTGCGCAGATTGAAGGTGAGGTGGTGCGCCGGGGCGGGGAAAGGCCGGCCTTCGTTGGGCGGGACTAGCGGCTCTGCCACTCCCCAGTGACCCAGGAGCTGTAGCTGTGGGCGGGAACCACCCTGTATGCGGAAGTCGGAGGGAGGTCCGTGGAGCCCCTGAGAGCCCCGTCGCTGACGAGAGAAGTGATGTGCCCGACTGAATCGTATTTTGATTGCAGCCGATGTGAGGTGGGCCCGTTTCTTCATAGTGAATGCAGCGTTGTGAAGGAACTGTGAACCGGCATTCATTTGACTGTGCGCGAAGGTTGTGTGACCTCTCCGGCAGCCCGTTCGTCAGTCTAAAGACTTTGAACTGGTGTCACCTGTGCTCTAGTGGTGCGCATAGACTTCACCGGCAAAAGCAGAGATCCTATCCTGGTGACCGCCGAGTGCAAATGATGTATTTACTGTGTTTCCTTGCCTTTTAGATATACGCCCATACGCCCTGAATGATTATTAAAGAGTCCCAAACCTTATTTTGTGCTCAGAGAAGCCGTATACCCGGTCATTGAAAACAGCATAAACTGTAAGAGTTATCTTTCCCATTTAAAACGTATTGCACATGTAATGATTCGAAAGTATTTAATTGGTGGCAGCGATACCAGAAGAAACATGTGGTTGTTTATTTAAATGAACCAATATTTATTCTGATATTTATTCTGATATTTATTCTGATATTTATTCTGATACTCATTCCTGAAGTTATTCTAATTATTAATACTATTTATTACCAGAACTGTATGACCAAAAGAAATGTATATGTGCTTTCCCAATCAACCTTATTTACAACAAAGAACTTTTATATAAAGGAATCGCATTTTTCTACAGCAGTGGTGTGGTGTCCTTCTTTTTGGTGTGGATGTACAAGGAGTTATTATTGGGTCAGAGCCGGCTTAACACTACAGCCTTCACTTGCCTTGTCACTTGAGCCAAGCTACCCCCTTTGTGCTGGGCTTGCCCATCGCAGGTCCAACACCTGCAAATTGCACTGAATAACTACGGATACTGACCGGCAATTTATCATATAAGAAATTTTTCACATGTAGAGCCTCACGGGAGGGTAGGCCTTAGCGTGCGCACACCACCGGAGGACTTTTCTGATTGGTCCTGACGAATGCTGAGCAAATTGCATCAAAACCAGCAGAAACATGTTGACCATTTTTGATATCTAAAGGACTCAGGTTCCCTAGCACAGAACCTTGTTAGTCCGTTCACTTTGTTTTTAATTCAATGCAGGTTGGCCATTATTAAAGATTTTTGTAAAGGCTACAATCTTTGCATTTTTAAAATATTTTGCACACATAGTTATAATCACATTCTAATTTGGGCACTGTTGCACTCACCACATCCCGCTCCGCTGTAATCAGGCGTTGTAGCACGCTGAGGGGACATTCGGTCACCCCAGCAGGGACCCAATGATGAAGCATGTCACCAACTAGTGGTGAGTGAGGGTCCTTCATAAAAAAGAAAGATACCTCCTGCAAAATACCTGGGATATTATTTCCCTTGGGAGGCGTCCTCCTTAAAGGGGGTTTTTTGTTACTCAAGGGGAGATAGAAATAAAAAACTTCAGGCATGTGCTTGTGGGTGTGTGTATGACGTTCTATGCACGCATCCATATGTACAGTATGGAGACACAAAATGGACACCATGTGACACACAGACATGCCCTTAGGGCATGTATGTGTGCCACATGTCACACATGCCTGTATTTGGGGTGCTAGAGGGGGTCAAAGTGACACCCCCTGCACCCTTGCAGGATTCGGTATTTACCGATTCGGTAAATACCGAATCGGTATTTCCCATTGATTCCTATGGGCTTCACAGCCCATAGGAATCAATGGGCAATACCGATTCGGTATTTACCGAATCGGTAAATAACAATTGTTTCCGATTCGGTAAATCAAATTTTACATTCACCTATATCTCCCACCTTCTAATTTACCGATTCATAAATACCGAATCGGTAAAATTCGGTATTTAAGAAGCGGTAAATTAGAATTACCTACATCTGGCCCTATATGTTCGATTTGTAACCAAATGTCAGTAAGCCACGGGAAAGAGAGAAAACTTCCAAACAAATTTGTGAAAAACTGTGAGAAAGGAGAGAAAGCAGCTCACGGTAGTAACACCAAGGTGGGCTTGCTGGTTGGTAGTCCCTAGCACACCCACTTATCATCATCGGTTGCTTTCACCCCGTAAAGAAAAGGTGTGTGTTCTATCGTGAAGTTCTGAAACAATGAAAGAGGGAAAAGACAGTGAAAAAAATATATATAAATGCACTGTAAGTGCTTAGTGTCACTAAAGAGCCCACTGGTTCCTGTGAGAAAAGACATGCAATTCCCAGCGTTTAATATGAGGTGCTACTCACTGGCTGGACATACCTTTATTCAGTGCTGTGAGCATCCTCAATTAAAAAATGGTTTAAATCAGACCACTTTCAATTCCAAAGAGCCAACATGTTTCGTTGCCAACAGTTTGTGCAACTTCATCAGGGCTCCAGGGGTTACCAGTCTTCACTTCACTTAAGATTAACAGCAATTCTATGGTTGTATGACATTAAAAAAGAGAAGAAGAACGTGCCAGGAGTAAATACCACCTCATTCTTAAATGCACTAAACAATTGCTTTAATAAAATGCATAATTACCGAGTGGTTTCGAGTATTCTTCGTACCTGCAACCAACTCTTCAAGGACAATGCGCCAACGGGTGACTGTACACATTCACATCAACTGTAAATATGCGTGTGTTACAATGTATTTCAATATACATTCACTCATCGCGACACATGCCCTTGACTAATCTTAATGCCAATGTATGTGGTGAGCCCGATTATCACTGCACCATTTGCATCAATACTCTCTCCGCATCGTCCGGTTTCCAATATTCACACCTCACTTTTCCACTTCCGACCTTCACGTTAGTCAACCCGAAGGACCCCATCAACTGAAGGTGACTCTGTATACAATATCGTGCATCAGCCATCAAGACCGAGTCCTGCCGACGTATTGAAGCTCCATCCTCGGTTCTTCAAAGGACGCGGGCCATAAGTATTTGCACTCCACCCTCCATCAAGCGTCATCACGTGATGCACGTGACCACATCACCTAGCCCTTCCCAGGTTACCAAGGCGGCCATAATGGAATGTGGAGTTTTGCCGCATTTCCAATACAAAATTCATCGGGTTCTACGGTATAGAGCCTTTAAAACATGCCTCTCTATTAGTTTCATCGTTCCAAAGCATACATTCTATATTAACACCTCCCCCCAAAAGAAAGGGTGCTCTGGTCAACAGTGCTGCCTCTTTTTGAAAGCCACAACTTTGCTAATTTTAACAAAAAAGGTGTCAATGATTCACATACTAGAAAACGGGGGGATAAAATGTTGTATGAAAGATACCTAGAGGGCAACCCCAGCGAACAATCAGGTGCAAGGGGCCAACATTGCAATGAGACCTCCCGAATTCACTCAGTTTAACCCGCCCATTGTGGTGACCTCATAAAAAGGCAGAGGAATTCCCAAAGCTTTTAATGTCTACCAATTTTAATCCATTCGATAGAGTCATCCAGCCCCAGTCGATCTGCTTTTTCAGAAAAAATCCATTTAGCCTCCTTTCTTGCCAGGATGGTGACAACATTATGTATTTCCCCCACCACCCTCTCGAGTACCGTCTACTTCAGGGCCCTGAAGTCGTGTTGCTTCTTTTTAAAGTGTTGATCCAAACGAGTTGTCAATTTCCCGGCTTTAAGGGTACTTAGATGTTCTTGTACACGCACCTTCACCTTGCGAGATGTGAGTCTGATGTAATGTAACCCACAGGTGCATGTAGGCCTGTAAATAACATTTGTGGTGTTGCATTTGCTAAATTTATTCAAATACCACACTTTGCCATTCACAAGAAGAACACTCTTGGTGACTTGTGTAAGATCACAAACTGAACAGCTGCCACATAGACAATGGCAATTTGGATGCCTGTTGCATAACAGTGGGCCAAGTGTGAACCAATTTAACTTTTTAATTGGGGGCTCTTTTAAATGCGAACCGCGGCGGCGGCATCATCTTCTTGACACCCGTGTCCAAAAGGGACCAAGGTTTCTTTATTATATGTTTTACTTTTGTGGACAATGGGTCAAACGTGGTGACAACAAGTAAACACTTCTTTTTCACATTTCTCTCCAGCAGGACATCATGAGGGGTATTCAAAGCGCATTTACGGGCTCTCTTAATCACCTTGACAGGATAGACCCTATGTCTCATTTTGGTTACAAGTTCTTCAGATTGCTCCATAAACTTATCAGTAGTTCAACAATTACGCTAATATCTCAAAAACTGTCCCACAGGGAGGTTATCACGCAGCGCTCTGGGATGAAAAGAACAGTAGGGCAATAAGGAATTTCTATCTGTGGGTTTCTGGTGGACATTGGTGGATAACCTATTGTCCATAGCTGTTATATCCACATCGAGGTAGACGGCAGGCATGTGCTTGAAACACCACATAAACTGCAAACAACCATCTGCCTGGTTAAGCCAAGTCAGTAATGTTAAAACAGGTCCTCTGATCCAGTCCAGATACAGAGGACATCAACATTATACCTCCTCCAAAGAGAAATATTCTCTTTGAAGGGGTTAGAGGCATGATGAATCACATTGTCCTCAAACTGGCCCACATAGATGCAGGCCAGACTAGGCGCAAATGTAGCCCCCATTGAGGTCCCTGATACTTGGAGGTCTGAGACACATAAGTACATTTCCTATTAAAATTCACAAATTGTGAGTCGCAAAAACGGAAATGGTCGTACTTTGGCCCTGGTTACCAGCAACTGGTATACCATAAATAAACTAGGTAAAAAATAATAATAATAACTCTGTGAAAAGGAAGGACAGAAACATTGCCAGCCTGCCCCCTTCCATGCTGCTGTCGGCCATTGGCCGACGGCAGCACTACCTGCCCAGTGCTGCCGGCGGCCAATGGCGGTACTTCCGCAAAATCGCAGGCACATGAAACGGGTTGAAGAGCTACTCACCTACAGATTGATGACAGTTTTTTTCCATAAAGGTTTACTAGTTTCTCTCCAGGAGCTCTTGAGATTAGGACAATTCAGAAAACATGGACATCATTAACTGTAGTTGAGCAACACTTGGGATACTTCGTTTTTTCTGGCTGACAAACAGAAAAACAATTAAAGGGCAAAGAGATGGTTCTTTCAGAATGATGCAGATTTAAAGTTGTAGACTTGGGCTACGTCTAACAGTCTTTTTCTTCGCCTTCTATAAGTATGACTAAAAAGCATAAAAGCACGCTGTCCCTAGATTCTTTTTTTTCTTCAGTTAACTGCATCATGAGAAACAATTTCCTTCCATTTTGACTACCATGAAGAAATGTACAGATATTGAAACATGGAAAGCCTTCAGTGCATCAATTCATTTACTCTTGTCCAGTTTTTTCAAGTCTCACAAAATAAAGTCAACAATATCACAGATTTTTTTTAAATCTGGCATAACTGATCTGAAATACTTGGTGAAAGATCTAGCAAATTTCACAAAGGTTAAAAGGAAAATAAATACAGAATACCTAAACCTACTATCTCGGAGATATCAAAACCAGAATCTAGAGTAATAATATGCTACCTAATCATTTTTAAAAATGGAAAATAACCATAGCTCTAAAACAATCTTGCCCCAAAGCAATACAAAATGTCCTTTTGTTTTACTATAGGAAATCAGGGCCAAATGAGACATGTGTATGTTTGGTAAAGCTAGACCTCCCTTCAATAGTGGTATAAACCATCTCTTCCATGATAGACAATGAGTTCTGGAGTTCCTTGTGAAACTAGGGAACTTGACACGGTCGTTATCCAACTACCATGTTCTGTGCTAGATTGTTGCTACTGTGAAGAGTATTTAGTTCTAAGTGTGCACTGCTGTTGGACTGGGCAAACAGTGTGGCGATAATGTAAAATCCCTCTTCCTGTACATTAACAGCTCTGGACAAACCCTACAGCAGCTTCTGGCTTCAGATTCTTTCATTCACACATCAGGTCGAGCAGGTTCTTCAAATGTAGTTTTTCCCTAGTGCACATTATGCAGGCACATAGGAAAGTGGCTTTTGATAAGTTAAACATTGATACATGAAACTATGGGCCAGATGTAGGTAGCCAAATCCCGATCGGTAACGGCCAAAAATACAGAATTTCGGCCGTTACCGATCGGTATTTGGCCTTTGAAATGTAGGGGCCCAAGAAAGACCGATTCGGTAAATACGAGTCGGTAATTCACCGAATCGGAATTTACCAAATCGGAAATTACCGAATCGGAATTTACTGATTCGGAAATTACCGATTCGGAAATTACCGAATTCCTATTTACCGATTTGGTAAATAAGAAATTGTAAAAAATGAGTTTTGAGATGTAGGAAACCTCTAAAATACCGAATTTCATGAAATTCGGTATTTAAGAGTCGGTATTTACCATGGATTGAAAGCAGGTGGTAACCAGGTGCAGGCTATAAAAAAGGCCCCAAAATGCAACAGTGTGACCAGAATGGCAGCATTCTACGCGATAGCAAGGCAGCTATGGCTACAGGCAGCAGAGGAGAGGGTCTGGAGAAGGGAGGAGCAAGTGTACAGACAGAGGATAACGCTCTTTCAACTCACTGAGCCAGAGATACTGCAAAGGTACAGGCTACACCCCCAAACCATCCTGGACTTGATCAGGGACCTCCACCCACTTTTGGAGCACCCAACCCCAAGGGCGCATGCCATCCCACCCTGTTGTGCAGGTGCTCTGTAGCCTACACCTGCTTGCATCTGGGAGTTACCAGGGGGTGATTGCTGTGGTAGGGGGTGTGTCACAGAGCTGCCTGTCCCGTTTTTTCAGGACGTAACTAGAGGCTATGATGCAGAGGATGCATCATTACATCTGCTCCCCTAACACACACACGGAACTGCTGAAGACCAAGACTGACTTTTATAAAATTGCACAGTTCCCACACGTCATCAGCTGTATTGATGGCACCCACATCCCTATATGCCCACCCGATGCCAGAGAGTACATATACAGAAACAGGAAGTCAAGCCACTCTATCAATGTACAGGTAATCTGTGATGCCAACAACATAATCATAGACATTGTGGCCAAGTTCCCAGGAAGTACCCACGACTCCTACAATTTTCAGAACAGTGGGATCCACACACGCCTGACATCGGGGGAATTCCGCGAAGGATACCTGCTAGGTAAAACACTGTGACACACCCTGATAGATATTGCAGATGTATGTGTATGTGTGCATGTGAGTAATGGCTTTCTCATTTACAAATATGTGCATATGCCGTCCGCTCATTTATCCTGACACCCTACCTCAACCCTTCAACCCCCAGCCAGATACAACGTGGCACACAAATCCACTAGGAACGTTGTGGAGCGCACCTTTGGGCTGTTAAAAAGCAGGTTCCGCTGCCTCCACAAAAGTGGAGGGGCACGGCAGTACTCACCAATCATCTGCTGTAAGATAATTGCAACTTTTGCAATGTTGCACAACCTTGCTACAAAGAAAGGCACAGAGGTGGAATTGAGCGACTATGAGGACCACGATGATGAACATGCACTGCCTGAACCAAACACAGCAGGAGTTGCGACACCAACAGATGGCAGATAGATACGGGCAGAGATCACAAGGAACTTTTTTGAGTAAGTAAAGAGACACAGACAGGTGGAGTATGCACCCAACGTAGTTTAATATTTGGCACTACGCAGGTACTCTAAAGCACAAATGTGCAACACAAATGTCATCCATTTAATATTGGTAGTCCTGGCTCACTTCCCCATTTAAGGTCATGGAGTGTGGGCTGTACAAGTCATTTCCGGCCACGCCTACCAGTGCCAGATGAAAGTGGCTGGCTGTCTTCACTGGGTGTTTGGGCTGTTGGCTCACCATGGCGCCTGCTGCTCCTCCGTGTCTCAACAACAAGGGGGCTTGTCATGCTGCTCCTACTGGTGCTTTCCTCCTCACTTTCTGGTACATCCAGAGCAGCAGTTTGTGCTTTCTGTGCATTAATCAGCACCTCTACAGCACTGGTCACCGTTGCAAGGCCCCTAGACACCTCATTGCTGCTGTGTGTTAGTCCCTCTTGCATGTTGATGCAT
Source organism: Lissotriton helveticus (assembly GCF_964261635.1). NCBI lineage: Eukaryota > Metazoa > Chordata > Amphibia > Caudata > Salamandridae > Lissotriton > Lissotriton helveticus. Next base: position 1,781,672,301 of record NC_136065.1, read on the forward strand.
CATCTGCATAGAAGGGAAGTGGCTGTGGCCAGGCGCCTTGCTAACCTGTCCTGGTCCAGTTTAGTGCACAGAAGCTGCACCGATTGTGTCATGTCCCGCACACCTGAGACCATCTCCTGCATCCCTCCAGCCATCTCCCTCATACCAGATCCCATCTCTTAGTTCTCCTCAACCAGTGCATTGATGCCCTTCCCTATGTTTTCCATATTTGTATTCAGGTGCCTCATCTGGCGTTGCACAGATTGGATGGCCTTCCCCTGCATTCTTTGGATCTTTACCATGCTACCCTCCAGCCCACGGAAGACACTGGGACCCTCCACATGTTGTGCAGCACTGCTATCTCTGGGCCTGCGGCGTCTGGTACCTGTACGGGCACCCTCTGCACTGGACTGCTGTGTGGCAGTGCTTCCTTCCCCAGCCAAGGTTTGAGTGTCATCCCCTCCATTTCACCTGCTGAAGTTTACATTTCAAACAGTGGAGCTACTGCATGCCTCCTGCTCTTTTGAGGTGCAGGTGTTATTTGAGGCAGTGGCGCAGGCAGTTCAGGTGAGGACAGTAGCAAAGGGGATCCTGAACGTTCTGGGGACGCCTGCAAATGTGGAGACATTTCAAGGTCTTCGGATGGTGGCAGTGGTGTTGATGCACCAGTGTCCTCTGTGACATTCTCTGCACTTGTGCCGGCCTCCTGGCTGTCATCCCTCTGTGGTGCAGTGCCTTCCTTCTCCCTGGTACGCCTGCGAGATGTCTCGCCTGTGGACATAAAAGCGTACATTAGCTCTGTGCTCCTGCTTCACTGCTTCTACAATTAAATTAATCACATTGAAACACTGAACATTTTGCCTAAGCTTGATTATGACTGATATGTTTTGCATAACTTGTTGCTTGTTGTGCTGTATGACATGGTAGGTCTTTCAATGCCTACATGTCCCATAATGCATTGCTCCTGTATAGTGCTACTTCTACTGAAGTGGGGTAAACTTTGCCACATAGGGAAAAGGAAATGTGATGGGGTGGGGGTGATTGCTGTGCATGCATCTTACCTTTTCTGGTGGCAGCTCTGGCTGAGCTGTCTGCATCTCCCAGTCCACAGACGCTCTCTGGTTCAATGGTGGACCCCACCAGCTCCTCCAGCTCAGTCAGGGGTGGAGCACGGTTCTTCCCTCCTCCAGTTTTGTTTGCCTCTTTGTGGAGCACTGCAATTTTCTTTTTAGTCATGCTCCTGAGGTCATACCACCTCTTTTGCAGGTCATCTATGTCCCTTGGAGTCACTCCTACAGCATTCACCTTCGACTGTATTTCCAGCCAAATCTTTCTTTTGGCAGATTCAGCCACAGCCAGGGACTGTTTTCCAAACAATTTCTGGTGTTCTTTAACCACCTCTTCCACGAGGACCTGCAGCTCCATGGTGCTAAATTGTATTTTTCTCTTCCTCTCTGGAAGTTCCTTTTCACTGCTGCTTGCCATTTTCAAACTTTAAAAGCACAAAAGTTTTCCTGTGGCTCAGGGACTCAGCTCTGCTTGCACAGCCTCTCCAGAAGCTTCTAATTACTTCCAGCTGCCTGGCTGTAGCCACTTCCTAGTTGGGAGGGGGTGGGTGTTAGCACCTGATTGGCTGACTACTAGTTTCACTTTTCTTTCCTTTCCGATTCGGTATTTACCGATTCAGCATTTACCGATTCGGTATTTACCGATTCGGTATTTACAGAATCGGTATTTCCCATTCATTCCTATGGGCCAAAAGGCCAATAGGATTGAATGGGAAGTACCGATTTGGCAAATACCGAATCGGTAAATACCGATTCGGTATTTACCGAATGGGTAAATTCCGAATGGCATATACCGAATTTTACCGAATCTGTAAAAAATACCGATTTTTTACCTACATCCCATTTACCGATTCTAAAATACAGAATCGGTAAAATTCGGTATTTAAGAATCGGTAAATTTAAATTACCTACATCTAGCCCTTAGTACTTTATATGTAGGCTTCCCTGTTTTAGGTTTATTCCTACAAACACAGGTACGACTCCACCCAAAGGCAAATACCCCTTATTAGTGAAAACTGAAAAATACTGATAAATACAGATTTCCAATGCACTTCTACTGTCTCAAATGACCATGAAGCAAGAGAGAATGCCACACATTCCTATCTTTGGTCATTCAAGCCATGTTTAAGTGACAGGTACCAGTTGAAAGTATGCTGGTACATCATTAGATGATGAAGGGATGAATCAGCGGGTTCTACTTATCAGAAAAATATGAAAACAATAGTCATAGTACTTAATCAGTCAAATGTCATGTATGACATCTTGATCTAGTCCTGGGATGCTAGCTGACTACACTTCGCATACTTAGAATGTTTAAAGCAAACTTACAAGTTCCAGAATGCAATAAGATGTTGGTTAAATAGTCGGGGCAGGTACAGAGTGTCCAATCTTGTATGAGGACGTGCAGGCATCAGCAACATGTCTGCAAAATAGTCCATATGAACAGTGCAATGCTGAAAGAATCATAATTTAGGTGTTTAAGCATGATGAGGTATAAATTATTCTGGTGTAACTCTGACATTTAACCCCTTCGACGCTCATGACGAGCTGGGCTCGTCATGAGGTAGACTCCTCGCACGCTCATGACGAGCCCAGCTCGTCATGTAAAGTGCGGTTTTAAAAAACTCAGCACAGGAGCAGAATTCCGCTAGCGCGCATGCGGTTAATGATTCTAAAAGGTATCATCCCATTTCTAGCATTGAATATGTCATGCTTAATAGGGGTTAGGTTTCTTAGTTCCTTACACAACATTTTAACATATCTTGTGAACCATTAATGTTCTTAAAACTAGAGTCACAGGTGTGTGTGAGAGAGTAAGTCAGTGAGAGTCAGACTGAGTGTGAACAAACATGTTTTGTAAGCAATGTAAAACCGTGCTTTTTGTGTTGAGTTTGCAGATATATAAACATGACATCTTAAATTTAGGAAAACACTGGAAACCCACCACCAAAATTCACACTAAAGTAAAGAACGAAAGAAGGGAAATTAGTTTGATATATATAAATAGTAATGAATGCATATGAATGTGTACAGATTCATACCAAGTAATACAACACCTACACCGTTTATACTAATCAACAAAGCTATATTTGCACTGGAGCAATGGAACATGAGGTTCACTTCTTTCATGATGAATGCCAAAGACGATGTGTTTCAGGAATGGAACATGTTGATATTTTTAATACTGTTGTAGACCATTTATTTTAGGATCGTGTGTGTGGGTGTGTGTGTGTGTAATACGTGTATGTTTGAACTTTGCAATAATTAAGGCACAGGTATTGGCTATGTTGTGTAACCCAGAGGCAATAGCATATTGTAGGAAGGTAGGATCCTTCTGCATGCTTGCCCCCACTTTTTGCCTGGTGCTAAACTGTTTTTGACTAGTCTGACTGGAATCCTGCTAATCAGGACCCCAGTCCATCTGCGTTCTCCCCATAATTGTTATGTTCAGTGCTTAGGTACATCCCAGATTGGATACTGGTCTACCCTTGTCAGATCCAAGTGTATGGCACTAAGGTACCCAGGACATAGGTACCCCAGACGTCCGCCATCGGCTGAAGCATGTATTACGCCACCCATGGGAGAGCATTCAAACTGTAACTACAGGCCTGTCATTGCAGCCTGTGTAAGGTGGTGCTACCACCACTTACAAAAGATATAGGTTTCCTATAGCTAGGGTCACTGCACTTAAAACCTATAAGTCACCCCGATAGCAGGCCTTTGCAATCCAGAGGGCAGGGTGCTTGGTTCTAAGTATGAAGGTGCTCCTGAATGAGCAGGACACCCCTGCAGGCTACAGAGTCCATTCTCCCAGGTTGTAAGTGAAGCAGCCATATACCACATAGAGGGGCACCGCGTAATTACAGGATGACTATCTCAAAATCCTATGATGCTTGGAATCAAACATGTTGGAATCATACCTCCCGCACTATGAACTATGTAAGAGGTATGATTCCAAGCACTACAAGAGCCCTCTGCTAAGCTCTCAGTGCTCACAGTACCAGTCTTCTAGACCCAGACAGTACAACATGGCTGCTGCCGACTAGAGACATGATTCTGCCCTCCTGCTGCTGAGCCAATCTTGAGCAAGGGAAGGCAGAACAACATGTATCATGTCACAGAGAGATGTGAAAACCTCCCAGACAGGATTTAGTGGATTGGGGCCAGATGGGTCCGCGTGCCAGCATCACTCGGTCTGCATGAGGGGCACATTTGGTGCTTCCTTGCATAGTCCAGTTCAAACCAGTTCTGGGAGCCCTTAGCTCCCGCTCTATCGTGAAACTGGACAAAGGACATTGGAGTATCCTCCCCTCTGTACCAAACCCTCCCCTGGGAGGGTCCCCTGATACGTCCCAACCCTTTGCTTAGGTTACGTAAGGGCTTACATGTGGTTTGGTCCCGAGATTCATCATGGGACACAATTCAATTCAGACACCACTTCAACTTCTACCATCTGGGCACTCTTGACTGCGTTTAGGCTCGACTTTGTCTCCCTTCCAGTCTGCTGCATTGTCTGTGCCTGTGCACCATACAAGAACCTTCTAAGGCCTGTGGGCATCCAAGATACCTGAAGGGATGTCCCTTGGAGTGAAGCAACTAAGCTGATCAGTCTGCTGATCCTGAGCTCCCACAGACTCCAAAAGGCTCAGCAACACAGGTGGTGATTCTTCACAGCTCACGAGGCCTGCCCTCTCACCAAGTTTGAGGTAGTATCCCTCGTAGGAGCCACAGGAACCGTACCCCTGTGTACTGCGTCGACTTGCTGTTGCAAAGGCTTGTAGGCTTTCTTCCACCAATATCTTCGGGCTCCAAATGGCCCCAACCTCAAGTATCTAGTGTACAGACTTAAGGCCACAATTATATCAACATTGCAATTATTACATGAATTATACTAAAGACACAAGGAGAACCAACATTATCTATTATTCATTACAAAAATAAGATTTTATTAATAATCAATTAATTAGCAAAAAAAAGTAATTTCCAACTAAAATAACACCCCATTTATACTCATTCATTCATCTTCATTCATACAACATGTGACTAGCAATAAATTAAAAATTACAATTTTCTTTGTTTCTAACAGTACAGTAATGACAATCAGTTTCTAATCATTATGGAGAAACAGTGTGGCACAACACTTGGTAGACTGTTGTATTCGGCGCGCTTTTCAGCACAGAAACGTTGCCTTCGTCAGGAAAAGGGGCCACTATTTGTCAAGGTTGGTTTCTTGTATCTCGCAATGGGATGATCAAATAGTAACTGTTATTGTTGAGGACTGTGAGGCATTGGTTGCAACCTAGCCAAGTATCCTCATGTTACTCCAGTGCCTCCGACCTGTGGGTCCTGTTGAGGGTCACCTTTGTTTCTTTTGGGCTCCCGTGATTGCTCGGGGCCTTTGCTGACTCCCCTGCTTGTGGTGAGTCCCCTGGACCTTGCTAGTCCAGTCATTGCACCTTCTTCGACTTCCACATTGTTTGCCAAGGCTTGAAGGTGCTCCCTACAGACACCGATCACTCAACTCTTGACATCCGACATGGGACAGCTCATTCATGGCTCCTGGTCTTCCACAGCATCGCCTGGTCCTCACAGCTGCAGAGTCAAGGTCACAGTCAACTCTCCTGCAACACCCGACATCGGTGGGCATTCGTCTTCCAGGTCTCTGGGTCACTCTGTCCCCTCTGCTTGCAGGTACCTTTCAACTTGAATCCACCTTCTAATTCCACTGGACACTTTCTCCTTCTCCAGCACTGGCACTTTCCTGAAGTCCTCCGTTGGGCTGGACGCCAGTTTCCGACACAAGTTCACGCCTATGCACCCGGCTTCCCTGGTGTAGATAACATGGGTTCTAGGGTATCCATGGGTGGGGTGGCTCTCAAACCTTCTGTTTTGCATGGGGTTTCTTCAGGTTCCACTGGGAAGGGTCCTTTTTCTTTAAAATTGCAACTGCACATTACACGTTGATTTGTTCCCACACTGCACACGGTCTCCGTGGGGTTCCTAGTCACTCACCTTGGGTGGTTCCTTGGGTCCCCGGTACTTCGACATCCACTGGACATTTTCTTGACTCGAGGTGTGGTTCTTATACCTCTTTCTTAGTATATGGGTTGGTCCCCCCCTCAGGTCCACTGTGTATTCTGTGCTATTTATGTGATTTCTATGCAAAGTATCATGTTCAGTGTGCATATCTCCGGGTAGGAGATATGTGTATGTGTTAGGGAGTATTATATAATAAATACATATTTTTATAAATACCTTGTTTGGTTCTTTTTCAATGAATCTATACCTTTAAGATTGCATTCAAGTAAAATAAGCTGCTTTACAATCCTTCTGGACTAAGCCTGAAGGCTGCTCTCCACAGCTACCTCTTAGAGAGCCTTCTAAGGTTGTCTAAGACCTCCTAAATCACCAGAAGGGTTATCTGGACTGGTGCAGGGTGTTCACTTACATAAGTGTACATCATATACTAGGCCAGGCTCTCACACATATCAATCCCTGAGAGGTTTCCGTGTGCTCCTAAATGAAATGTGAATTTTTGAGTTGTGAGGTTTTGGACACGCCATATGTCTATGAGCCCCATTGCGATACAATGGTCTGCTAGGTGCGTGGTGGAGGGTGTAGTTGTCTGTGCAGGAGAACGGTCAACGAGTCGCATATTGTCATGTTGAAAACCCCTCCCATGAGGAGTTCACCAGATGGGAATTCTAACAAGAGCCTATCAAGGTCCGGAAGCGCAGACCATTGTATCGCCCCATTGCGATACAATGGTCTGCTAGGTGCGTGGTGGAGGGTGTAGTTGTCTGTGCAGGAGAAAGGTCAACGAGTCGCATATTGTCATGTTGAAAACTATTCCCATGAGGAGTTCACCAGATGGGAATTCTAACAAGAGCCTATCAAGGTCCGGAAGCGTGGTTTTATGTAGGGTTGGAGGAACATAAGTAAAAGTATATTTATCGTATTCCCTTCCCACATCCCTGAGAGGGCAACATATCGGCCAAGAGGGTCGCACCAGGAGGTCTGTATCGTCAATGGTAGTTGCCTCTTTAATTGTATGCCTACCCCTCTAGAGCTTGTCGTAAAGCCTGTGTGTGTCAACATTTTATATCCTCATTTATCTAGGGCCTTACAGGTGTTGCCCATTAGATTTGTTTCTTGGAGGAGTACCACTTTGGGCGAGTATTGTTTAATAAATTGCAGCACAATTCCTTGTTTTTTTTTGTTGCCCAACCCATTTATGTTCCAGGAAAGGAGACGAATCTCTGGTTTTGTCTGAACTCCCATTTCTCCTCCCACTGTCTATATTGCCTCTCTCTCATTCTGTCAGTTGGTTAAAACAATGCATGAAGCTCACTTATGGATCAGGTTTGGGGGATAGTCTTGTCTCTTCTTGTTGTGTGTTCCAAGGCAAGTGTCTTGTCGCTTCTCCTGATATCCTCCTCTATCGTCCACGCTGAGTCTTGACTGTTTAATTACTTACGACGAAACTATGCTGCAGTCTCTGCACCTTCAGCAAGTCTGGGAAGAAGGTGATGCGTGTGTTCTCAATGAGCACCGGGGGTGCACTCCTGGCCGTCTGAAGGATTACCTCTCTGTCCCTAAAGTTTAAGATCCTGGCTATGATAGGTCTTGGAGCTGCTTCCGGGCATGGGCGACTGCACAGGATTCCATGGGCCCCTTCCACTGAGAAATATTTGGAGAGCCCTCGGGCTGCAATTCCTTCTCCACTAGGTGGATCTGTTGAGGGTCCCTCCATTTGTTCCGGGATCCCTAGTATGCGGATATTATTACGCCTCGCTCTTCCTTCATTATCTTCCAGGCACGCCTCCTTTGTGGGATTAGCTTATCGCAATTCCCAGACTTGTTTCAGTAGGGTCTTGGTAGCTTGATTCAGGGATGTAGTAGTATCTTCTATTTCCTTCACTCTAGAATTTACGTTGCAGAGGTCTGCTCTCAGTAGTGACACTTCTGTTCTGACTGTGTCCATCCTCATCTGGATCACTGCCATTGTGTCTTGCAATGTTAGGGGTTCTCCTTCTGCTGGAGTTGGCCTCGTGGCTGGCAATTGGTCCCGGATTTTGTTACCTGGTCCCCCCTCCTCTCTAAAAATGAATTGATCCAGCTTTGTCTGGTGGGCACTTTTATGGCCTTTGCCACCCACCATTGTGGTTGATTTTATCTTTGGTGCAATATTCTATGAACAATGGTTCGGATGAATAGAGTGGTGGGGAGGGAGAGGGAAATTTGTGGTGAGAAGGAGTACTCACCGCCAGCTGCCTGTGAAGTGAATGCTTGCTCCACGCAGACTGTCAGTTTTCCACTTGTCCTCTTGAGTTTAAACTCCCTCACAATGTCACTCTCAGTGGCTGGGCTGCGGCGTAACCTGTGCTGGGGCATCTAGTGCAGAGTTTCCTGGGACCAAAAGAGTTAGCTTACTGATCTGTAAAGTAAACTAGTAGGTCCATTTTTGTATGGTTGTTTCCACTTTAGGATTGTACTTGGTTTGTTTCCCCTATTGCTTCTCTTCTGGAGTGTACCTCTTTAATCTAGTAGATGAGCTCAGATGCTCGATGCTGATTTTCCTGACGTCCAGCAGCTATCTATTTCTCGTGACCTCTCTCTTCCTCCCCGGTGTCCGATCAGGTGTGTATGTCACTAGGGGGCAGGGGAGGAGAGAGTGAAGCGTAGCTTGCCGCCAGCCATTCTCTGTTCCAGCCTCTAAGTTCTCCGAGGGGCAGCACCACTCTCCACCGGGGAGACCGCTGGAGTCCTGCGACTCGTGTCCCACCTTTTTCCAGGACCTCTGGGCTCCATGGGTCCTCGGTCAAGGCTGGTGTATCGCAGGGAGGGGCGGGTGAAACGAAACATCACTCACTGCCCGCAGCGTGTTGTCTCGGCTGTCTGCCAGCAACTTTCCTCGCCAAGTAGGCCGCCCCAGCCCTGGAGCTCACACCATCTCTTTGCCTCGGGACCCCTGGGTTCTTCTGGTTCCCCTCGGAGGCACAATTAGTCCGACAGCCTTAGATCGCTTTGAGGGGATGGATTAGTGAGCAGAGAGACGTTAAGGTGAGGTTGGGTCATTAGCTTCCGCAGGGAGGGACAAGGCGAGCACTTGCCCCCCCCCACGATCGATGTACAGGTCTTAGTGCCGTAGTGCAGGTGCCATTCTTTTTTGTAATGCTGGCACTCCAGCATCCCAGTGACTCACTGGGCTGCTGGAGTACGAGCGATGTTACAAAAAAGAATGGTGCCCTTCTGCCCCTATGGCCATAACCAGAGTGTCTAGTACGGGCTACTGCCGGGCGGTGCAGGGGCCATTGTGCAGAGGCGGTGCTAGGTTAATCATGCAGTGCGCTCCGGATCATGGTACAACAGCAGGGAGTGCAGTCAGATAGGAATGAAGGGGTTTTAATGAAATCATTTTTCAGTCCCCCTCTGATCAGTGGAGGACTCAGGATTAATACAATCAGAGACTCAGTGATATTGAGCTGAGCAGCCACTCAGCAGTACGTGATTACATAAATCGTGCTACGAATCCATCTAGAGCCTGCAATGACATTGGACTGCTCCTGGCCATGGGGTGGGTCACAACAGCCACCCTGAGCAGACGTCAATCATTCAGAGCGCGAACGTGCTACTTATGACTGCCCTGTTTCTTGTATCTGGCCTGCCCGCAGAGAGAACGGACCAATGATCTCATGAGGGGCAGGCCTGTCATCATTTTTTTATTCTTCACTTTTGAATCCCTGCATTTGCCTCTTTTGGCGCGGGCGCGCAGTAGACTCCGAGTGCTGTGGGCTGTGGTCTGGAGCTCGAGAGGCGGAGTCAGGAACATCAAGGCAAGGGCTGGTTGGCCGACCCTGCAGCCTGCTTCTGTGTTCTGTTGCGCGTGGGAGTCCTTAGGTGCCAGCAGGTGTATTAAGGTAAGATTAGTGGTCGAAGTGTTCACTTTTCCTGTTCTGCCGCTAACATCTGCCCCCTCTCTCTTTCTTCCTCCTATTCCTTCCCTTTCTGTCTCTCTCGCAGTTCCTCACTTGCTGAAAACCGTGATTCAGTATACATCTCTTACATTCTGATTCCTCTATTTTCCCTGTGAAATGGATCCAAGCATGAAAGAAACACTTTTGCTGGAAATGTCCTCTTTTTATTACATTTTTCTGTTACAAAGTGCAGCCTCGGGACCAAGAGAGAAATATAGGTGCAAAATACGAAAAATAAATAACAAAATAAATCATTACAGAGTCACTCTTCTGTACTTCACATAAGAACTCCCCATAAAAAGCCCTGTCAGTCAAATAAATACAGCTCAAGTAATGTTCAAGGAATAGTTTAGACCCGGGCTTTTGGGCTGAACAAAGGGTCAATGAACTTGATGTTTATGTGCACAAAAGTTGAGAAATAAGTCCTGTGAGGTGCAACAGAATAGAACGATTCTACATGAACATCTACACCCCACAAACCTACTAATTGGAAAACCCTTCTGATTTTGAAAATTGACATCATATGGGTGAGTGGAGTCGTAAACACAATCTGTGTCTGTGAAACATTTTTGTTAGAATTCTGTTTTATTTTCTAAATCAAAAGTATAGCGGGGTCCATACATACACAGCGCTAAGCCCACAACCCATTTAGGGCCGGCCGCGTTGCTTGGAAGTGCTTTCCAATGTATATAAGAGCAGTAGTAAACTAATTATAAAAAAGCATGTTGCCTACAACCCTTGTTGGGCCAGCCACCTGAGCTCGCATACAGTAGCATGCTATGGGGTAGTTCAGGACGCATTTAGAACCAATAACATTATGAACCTGGGCTAAAACCCCACATAAAGTGGATAGCAGTAGATGGATTGAAAGAGTTGAAGGAAAAAGGAAAAGAGATAAAGGAGAGGTAAGCAGCTACGTGGGTGAGCGGGTGGACGGACCGGAAGTGGCATGTGGCAGTGCCCGGCGTGGGCAGCGCTGGGGGCATTAGTGTTTGCTAAGAGGGCGAGTGGGCATGCTCAGTCTAATTATGCAGTAAGCCTATCGGGGTCTGACAGGAGTATGGCATCCTCAAAGAGTCGCAGCGCTCTAAGCTTGGAGGGTAAATATTGCGCATGTTCTATTTTACAGAGATATTGGACTAAGGGGCGCCAGACAGTGTTGAAGCGGGTATCACGTGATTGCAATCGTACTGTGAAAAGTTCCATAGTTATTGCATGCCACAGGCGCACAAACCAAGCAGCAAGCGGGGGTGACTCTGTCTTTTTCCAATATAACGCTATGAGTTGCTTAGATGCCCCAAGCATGTGAAGTGCTATAGTCCAGTCGCTGCAAATGTGAGCGCTTTTAAGTTGTCAGGTTTAAGGCCCAGGAGGATCGTGACTGTAGATTCAGGCAGGGGGAAGGCCATCACCTCCTTAATATGACTAAGGACTTCTTTCCAGAGCAGGGACAAAGCAGACAGGCCCACCAAATGTGAATGAAGTCACCAGATGCATTAGAACACCTCCGGTACACCTCCAGCACAAGGGGGACGTGGCAGGGAACATTTTGTAGCCGGGCAGGCGTGAAGTACCATTGTGTCATAATTTTGTATGCGTTGTGGGAGACCCTAGGACTGTCTCGCCATAGGCAGTTCCATTGCACAGGAGTGATTTCCGTGTTGGACGTCAGCTGCCATTGACGTTGATATGGGTGAGTAGTCAGCACAGGTGGGGGATGTAGAATCTGGTATGTCCGAGATATAAGGCCTTTCGATTCCTCGAAGGAGCGGACCAGCCGCTCGAAGGGGGTGTATGGCCGAGTAGCAGCCTGATGCATCTCTGGTGAAGATACCCAGTGCCGCAACTGCATACTGTAGGCCCGCTTCTAGCGGGAGACGAAATTCTTCCCTGCACTGGGCAAACGTTTTTAGAGTCCCCCCCCTCGAACAGGTCCCCAATTACTCTGTAAACCCCCTGTGACCATTTGGTGAATGCTTGAGAATGGTGGGCCGGGGGGAATAGTGGGTTGCCCGCTATGGGAGTGTGAGGAGAAGGGAAGGTCGTCAGCCCTTTACGCACGGCTACCTTGTCCCATATATCCAGGACCGTGTTAGTAGGCACCACAATATATGCACTACGGCAGCGCACCGCGCGACGGAGCCACTTAAGGTACCAGATAGTACGCCCCATTACCATCCTATCCATATGGAACCACACGTTTTCGCTTTCAGTGGTTGTCCATTCTGAGACAATACAAAGGTGTGAGACCCACTAGTATTCCAAAAGGTCAGGGCACGCTAGCCCCCCTCTATCTCTTGCCAACATGAGGATCTTGTGGGAGAACCGTGGTCGGCGTCCACTCCATATAAAGTTAGTGATATCTTTTTGGAGGCCCTGCATCTGTTGCTGAGGTATAGGGGTGGGAAGACATTGGTATAAGATTTTAGGGAGTATCGGCATTTTGACGGCATTAAGCCTACCGAGCCAAGAGATAGTAAGGGACTTCTACCTCCGTAGGTCTTCCAGGATGGTTTTCTTGTATTCTGGCCAATTTACCTGAGATCATGTGTCTAGGGAAGGGGTCAGTTGGAGTCCTAGATATCGAATATGGCCCGTAGTCCATTGATAGGGAGCAAGTGTTTTCAAGACTGGCATTTTCTCTTTCGGAACCGTGAGATTTAAAGCCCAAGATTTGTCATGATTAATTTGGAGGCCTGATGCCCTTTCAAAAGTTGGCAGTAGAGTATGGAGCACCGGGAGAGATGTATGTGGACGCGATAGCATGAGGATGAGGTCATCTGCGAATAGCGCTACTTTGTTCTGCCGACCCCCAAAGGTAAGGCCGAGGATGTCTGCATTCTCCCTTTTCATCTCAGCCGAGGGCTCTATTATCAGGGCAAATAGCGGAGGTGACACAGGGCAGCCCTGCAGCGTACCCCTACGTATGAAAAAGGGATCTGTAAGCTGGCCGTTTTCTCGAACCCTCGCTTGCGGGGAGATATAGGGGGCCATAATCATAGAAATCATGTTTCGTCCCAGGCCAATCTTATGCAACACCACGCGAAGAAAACTCCAGTCCACCCGTTCAAACGCCTTTTCCACGTCAAGCGACGGAAGGCATGCCGGTATGTTCCAGTGGTGTGCTTTCCCCACCAAGTGTGTAATTCTGCCATGTTGTCCGCCCCCTGTCTGTTGCGGATCAAGCCAACTTGGTCTGGCTCCACAATGCCAGGCATGTGGGGATCCAGGGGTTTAGCATTTTAGTGTAGATTTTGAGGTCCGTGTTTAGTAATGCTATGGGACGGTAAGATGCACACAGCGTGGGATCCTTTCCTGGTGTGGGGATAAGGGCTATATCTGCCATACCCATGGAGGGTGACGGTCCCTCCGTGTCCGAGAAGGAATTATATAGGCGCAGTAGGTAAGCCTCCAGTTGCGCTATAAACATACGGTAAAAGGCCACCGTCAAGCCATCCGGGCCCGGCGTCTTCCCAAGGGGAGGTCTTTCAGCACCGCCGTCAGTTCCTCCGCCATGAGAGGAACCATCCAGTGGTTTAGAAGAGTGTGGGTGTATTGGGGTCCAGGGGCACTGGTTCAGTACCTCATCGATATAAGCTTGGGAGGGCGTTTCCGCCTTGTATAGTGTGGGGTAGTAGGCCCTAAAGGCCTCACATTTAGCCTGATCCGTAATGACCCGTCCTCCAGCAGGCAAGTGGATATTTGCAATGTGGGCCATTGCTGCTGGTACCCGTAGCCGCCTCGCCAACAATCTACCCACTTTGTCCCCCCCCCCAAAGTACAGTTGTTTCAAGGCGAGCAGGGACCGTACACCTTTATTAGTTCGAAGGGGGGGAAGCTGACCCCGGAGGTTTGCCAGTTTCCGCCTCCAACTTCTTAATATCCTTAGAGAGGGTATCCTCTATGCGGTGGGCTTCCAGTGTCCTCGCAATCGCTATGGACGTGATATGGCTGAGGATCGTCGCCTTAAAGGCATCCCACACCACAGGGAATGGGGTCTCAGGTAGATCATTGCTCGCAAAAGAAGAGTCAATGGCAGTCTGTATAGTCTCCATATTGGCCGGGTCCCGCAGAATATGTGGCGGCAGGCGCCATCGCGGCGAACGGGTGGGGCAAGCGGCCGGATCCTGCAGGAGGAGTTCAATGTGAGCATGGTCGGATATCGAGATGTCGGACAGAGATGCTGACAGCGTCTCCTTTATGAGGGCGTGCAACACAAATAAATAATCAATACGCGAGTACGAGCGGTGGACATACGAGTCGTACGAGTAGTCCCACACCTCAGGAAAGTGGTATCGCCAGGAATCTATCAAGCCAAGGTCCGTTATCTGCTTCCAGAGTGCAGAGGACATGGCACCCGACCCGTTCGAGGAGGCTTCACTATGATCCAGCGTAGGATCCCACACCAGGTTAAAATCTCCCCCCAGAATCAAGAAGGGGTTGCCCTGTGGCACTTGTGGCATTTGTTCCCATAATAGCGCTCGGAGATAAGAGTCCTGCATCTGGTTCGGTGTATAAACATTACACAGTGTGAGTAGGCGTTTTCCTATCTCCACCCCCGCCCTGACAAAACGTCCATATAACCTACAGAAGATTTTTGGGGTCCCCTGCCCGATATCTTGTCTGCATAGGATAGCCACTCCAGCTGTTTTGGTGTCTGCTGTGGCCCAGAATTGGAGGGGATATTTAGGGTGCACCATGCGAGGGGTGTCCACTTTAACAGGTGGGTTTCTTGGAGGAAAATTATGTCTGGGCTATGTTGTAGTATATAGCGCCACACTTGCTGTCTCTTGTTAGGTGAGTTAAGCCCCTTAATATTCGATTCGATTAGCTTTATTCGATTTTGAAATATAAAATCATAAAAGCACATTGCAATATATATACACCATTACATTTCATTTCATTTCACAGCAAGTAACATTGTAGCATAAAATCTTTAAAAGAGATCAGGTACCAGTTAGATCATTGCGGAGTATATCAGATCAAAATCTGGATATTAACGCCCCTCACCCCGGAGCCGTTTCAGCTCAACCAAAAGTTACTCTCTTCGTTGATCTTATATGGGGGAGGAGTGATACTCTGGGATCAAAGTCAGATAGTCCCCAGGTGTGTGTAGGTCCATCTCCTATCTGCGGTTGCCAGGTCTGGAGGTATGGGACAACGTTGCTATTTCTAAACTTTATTAACACCAGATCGCCAGGTATCTCTTTTCGAAGCGGACCTAGCCAACCCACCCTTCTAACACTTCGTATTCTTCCGTCGATATCAGGAGGCAGGGGTCTATTCTTTGTTAACCAGAACAGTGCCTTATTTCTTAGTTCCTGTTGACTTTCAGTTTCTCCATTTGTAAGTACTGGCACTCCAGAAAGGACCCACACAAACGGGGCAGCCTCCGGTGGTAATTGTATGTGGTTTGATTTTCGTGGCATGTTCCCTGGATTGGGAAGTGACCCTTTGGGTGGTATAATTTCTTTGTTCAGCCCAGTTTTAAGGGAAGAGCTATGTGCTATTGTAGGTTTGGCGGGCACTTTCAGGGTGGGTGGAGTTAACATACATGGGGCTGCTGGTTGGTGTTGGTCAATATTACTTTGGGGAGTTGTTAAAGGCACTACAGTGTTGCATAAGGGCTGTATGTGATTGGAGCCTGCCATACTTTTTAGGTGTAGCGAGTTTGTCTTAGTCATTTCCTCTATTGCCACGATCCTATCCCCTAGATTGTTCATTCTTTCTATCAGGGGGTATATCAAAGAGTTGATCATGGTTTCTATCTGGGCCAACAGGGTTGGTGAGGTAGGGGGTGCAGGAACTAACAGTTTCACGGAATCCTTACATGTTTCCTGGGAAAGGGTGATAAGAAATGGAGGGCTCAAATTCAATTTTTGCTGTTTTGCTTGGCTGCCTGTATGTTTATCCACAAGTCGTTTCCTTTTACCAGAAAGGTCCGGAAGGGACATTATGGGATTCATGTTACCTATAGCAGGTGGACAGAGGGGAGTACCCAGGAGACTTCCATTTGGTGAGGATAATATACTGGACTGGGGACTTGTGATGACTGTAGGGCAGATAGAAGCACTAAATTGCTCAGATGTCGACTCGACAGCAGCATACTTGGATTTACATAAACTATTAAGTTCCTCCAGCAGTGATAGGTTTTGCAGCGCGGCGACTGTCTGTGGGGGGGAGAAATCACTGATGGAACAGTCCGTAGACAGTCGTCGTCGTTCTATTCTTACTGTTTGTAGGACAGTAGGTGGTGTTGTCTTAATATTAAGGCATAGTACCTTTAAAGGGTCAGGAAGAGCCATTAACACATCAGATCACCGGTTGGGCCATCACGCCACCCAAAACGACATGCCAAAATGAAGGAGGGGGGAGCAGAGGAGAGTCCTTCTCAAGGATCGGGGCCAACTGTAGCGGTGCAATCTCCCGCCCGCCATGCCCAAAAAACAGGGAGAGTAAGAAAAATAGTAGGAAAGAAGAGAAAAAAGAGAGCAACCAACATCGGCCAACTGAGCCACATCGTTCCGTTCCAGTCATGGGTCATCCTGCACCCTAGGGTTTGAGTGAACCCAGAGACATCACTCTCCCAGGAACAAATGGGGGTAGGTCTTCTGCTGTATTCGAGTTCATTCAAGTGGGAGGCTCCGGCCTCTGCCACCCTGTTTGAGGGAAGTTGGCGGCGCCTAAAACTCAGTGGTAAAAGTTGAAATCCATCAAGTGAGGGCTAGGGTCCTTCATAAAGGTTTCAGAGATGGTTATGGGCACATGTGCTGTTCATCAAGGGACTGAGGATTCCAGGTCTGTCTCCGACTTGTCTCCCACCAGGGACCGGATGTGTGCAATAATAACCTGCTTGGCCTGTGAGGATGAATGTTCATCCAAGGGTGGTGAGCATCTATGCTGGCGTACAGTGGACCAGGACGACTTGGCGGGCACTCATGTAGAAGGCAGAGGTCAAGTGGGGCTGATAGATCGTGAGGCAGGAAGTCGGAGTAGTTGAGCTGCCTCTTGGTAGGATCATAGTACTCGACGTTTGGACTCCCACAGAAAAATAAGAGCAAACGGGTGGCCCCACTATTACGAGATGCCCAGGCTCCGCAGCTTGTCTGTCATGGGCTTGAAGTCGCGGCGGCTTCTCTAAGTATTGGGCGCTAGGTCCTGGAATATCTGAATCTTGTTTCCATCATATGTGAGGTCCTGCTTGGTTCTCGCCGCCCTAAGAATAGCCTCCTTTTCTGTGAAAAAGTGGACCCTGGTTAAGATGTCCAGGAGGAGACCCGACTGGCCCGCGGGCCCGAAAATCCGGTGGGTCTGGTCCAAAGCCGACAGGGAGGCGTCGTCATCCCCCAGACTTCGTGGAGGAGTTGTGCCACATAGGTCATGATGTCCTTCCCTTCCGCCCCAAGAGGAACCCCCGGATGTGGAGGTTATTCCTGCGACTCCGATTCTCCAAGTCCTCCTGCTTCAGCTGCAACTCTATGTGTTCTCCAGGGTGGCCAGACGCTGCCACAGTTGTTCTTGGTCCTCCGTGCGGGTGTCCACCATCTTCTCCAGCCCGTCCATTAGCTCGCCCAAATCCGTAACCTCCTTCCTGAGTTCCCTAACACAGGAATGTACTTCAGTGCCCAGGGAGCCGATCTCGGTTTTCAATTCGGACATGAAGGTGGCCATGAACGCCTGCGTAACTGGAGGTGAGTACCCTTCAGTCAAGGGGGCCACTTCAGCCGCAGCGGACGCACCCGCCTTGCTCCACATTGCCACCACAGTGGTATCTTTAGTAGTCCGCGCTGGAACGTCTTTACCTCTGTTTATGCATGTCATGGTTGCGCCGTATGTGCCCTACAAAGTGTCAGGCTTGGTGAGCAATAAGGTGTCGGTTTTGTAGGCGCTCAGTCCGGGTGCGCAGCAAGGGGCTGTTCCGCTGGGACAGTACGAAATATAGACCGTGTAGGCTATTAGGGGCAGTGTAGAAGGAACAACAGGCCTCTTCTCCTGGCGTCCACTGAGCAGTGGCGCACCTTTCCTGGTGTATTGGCGCGAGACGTGATCTTTTCAGGGACAAAGGACACCTTCTAGACTGGCATGTTTGGAAAGGCTTCAGGCGGGAACCTCTCAGGGCGATCACCGGGGCAGCCCGGGGAAGGTCTATGAGCGCAGAGGCAGGGTGGAGGGTCAGCACAGGAGTAGTGGTCATTAATCCCTTCGTCTTTGCAAGCAAGGGCAGGGCGCGAAGAGGAGGGGACAGGGCCGGATCCGCCGTTGCTGGAGCTCCCCATTCCCCAGCAGTAGCCCTCACCTGTGCGGACCAACACCCGTGTGCCAACATGGTGGGCAGTCCAGAATATCGCACGCCTCCAGCATCGGACTGCTTTCTGCTCGGTCACTCAGGGGTGGGCACTCCTCTGGGCAGCTTAGGGGCACCTGTGGAGTGTTGCGTCTGGTGAGCCCTCCATTGGGCCCCCCTGGCGTACTGTAGGTGGCCTAATGGAGGTCAATGAGCTCAGAGGCAGGACGCACCGACCGGCAGCAGCCTTCTTCTCTAGGGCAGCCGGCGCACACTTCCTCCCCTCGTGCCACTAGGCCCCTGCGCGCCACAAGTGTATTGGGGAGGGTCAGCACCAACGTAGACCGATGTCCATCGCCTCTGGTCGGTACCCGCCTCTTGGTTGCGCCACTCACGGCCACAGGGCCCCACCATCGACCGCCTGGCTCCTTATTCGGCCACCACCTTCTCCAGGACGCCGCAGGTTGCAAAGCAGGAGTAGCCCGGCAGGGCACACAGACACGGGGCTAGGTCGAGATGGGCCCGCACCAGGGTAACGCTTGAGCTTCTTCAGAGGTTACAGCAAAGCGGCCTCTGGCAGGTCACTCTTCTAGGCGGCTATCAGGCTGAGTGGGCTAGGACGTCAGGCACACATGCAGGGCGCTCAGCTTAGGCGGAAGCAGCCGTCCCGCACTCCCCCATCTCTTACGGAAGGCCTTTGCACGCCAAATTCAAAGCGCGCATGGGGAAGGGAGGCCGCGCTGAGTTTATCGCCGCCGAGGTCTGTAAACCGCTGCCGCCGTGCAACGCCTGTCCCCCGGTGTTGCCACTCACCGCCATGTTGTTTCCTCACACGGTGTGCTGCAGGCCAGTTCCGCCACCTCTCGGGCCACACCCGCCGACAAGATGGCGGTCAGCTGGCGCAGCCTCGGGGTAGCAGGCCGCTCTCCGTCTGGGCCACAGAGCACCAGCGGGGTCCATGATCGTCCTCAGCAGCACTCGCCCACTCTGTGACAATCGCCGGACCTGGATGCTGCAAAATGGCGGCCACCGCAGTCCGCAGGGGGAGGCCAGGCTAGTACGGTGATTTCTCCTTCCCAAGGATAGCTGCCACTCCACCAGCTCATCCGGTGATGCTGTCCACCATCCGTCGCCTAGGCGCCCCAGAAATGGCAGTTATCCGCCCCCAGCTCCTCTTAAGATCGCTTTGTAAGGTAGGCTCAGCCGGAGCTCCCGCGGCGTGCGTCTCAGCTCATCTGCAGCAAGACCACGCCCCCTGTTAAACACTTTTAAAGAGGTTTACATATCTCTAAATAAACAAATATTTTAATCGTGCCCTTTGAGATTATTTAATTATTCTTAGTTTATACTTGGGATAAGTGAAACGCAAAAGTAACGCTTTAATTCTCGGATGAAACATCCTCAATAAAGGGCAGAATAAGGCAATGAGTGTGATGCTTAGACAGAAGTTCGTGTTTCCCACTGCACAATACAATATGTGTTTTGCTCCCAATTTTTTGTCTGGCTGAAGATAAATGACTTCCTAAGAGGTTCGGCTTTTGTAGGAGTTTAGTAGTCGGCGCCCCCCCCTGGAAAAATGTCTGCAGACGCCCATGGTTCGGGTAATGGAACCGCTTCACGAAGCGGCCATTTTCATTGCTGGCTGGCCACTCCTCCTCATGGCTTCCCAAATGTTGATAATTAGTGAGCTGAGAAGTGGTGTTGGTGAATCAGAGGTGTATGCTATGTCTGTGGTTGACTTCTGACAGACAGCAATCTTCTGAGTGACTGATGATGCTCTAAAGAATTACAACATAGGTAAGTCCTGTACCCTGTTCTGTTCACCTACTCTGCATTTTTGTAAATTGGCCATCAAACTAGAAACTCTTTCAAAGGGCCTTTCATCAGCCAGATCAATGTTTTATAGCACACCTGAGAATAGGGCCCAGCCATGTCCAGATGGGTTACTACAGATCAGAACCATTTCAGTCACTATGATATCTCTCAAGGATCCATAATGTCTAGCCACTGTCCTTCATCTTTATACGGAGCCCCTGGGAGTGCAATCTTTCCTTGAATATAACAATGATATATTGACAACCATTGCCCATCTGTTCTTGTCCGAAAGGAGAACTAAACAGCTGCCCACCCCAACCAGACAGTCCCATCACTTTAATCGTGCAACTCTTGGCATCCAGTCCATATGTTGATTTCAGGTAGTATGCAGAGCCCACTTCTAACTGGTTTATCTTACTCATAGAGGCCTGTAAGCTACAAAGAAAATCTACACTGCACAAAAGATCACCCACTCTCCCAGAGGTTGAAATTAGGGGTGCGAGTAACTTGCGTAAATCAGTGTAGCGTAACCATGTGGAAGTTCTTGTGAAATTCTCGAGATTACGCTTGAATGTGTGAGAAGAATAATTCTGCGTTTAGTGCTATTTTTAGCGCACAAATGCCTCCTTGCATCTAAAATGGGTCTGAAAATACAGTTGGTGCTAAGAAATGGCTCTAAATGCAACAGAACAAGAATAGAAAACGAGAGCATCAGTTAGCACTCACTAAATGTACTCTTAGGGTAGGATTTTCACCCAATTTACCCCCGAAATGTAGTGCTTTTTTCTTATTACAAACTGCCCCTCTAAGATCCAAAATGGGTGCCAGAAGACATTTTGCACTAAGAAATAGTGCTAAATGTGCTGTTGGGGTAGAATCACCCCCCAACTTACTCCCTGTATCTAGTGCTATAACTATCTTAGCGCAAAATGCACCTATCTGTCCAAAATGGATGTGAGGATGCCTTTTCCATTAATAAATAGTGCTAAATGCAGCAGAATACAAATAGTGAGTGCAAGTGGTCACTAAATGTGCTCTTGCGGTAGGATTGCTTTATCACAAATCACTCTTATTTACACGAGCACGATTAATTGCGTTATCAGTAATTCCGGGTCAAAGAGTAATGTGGAATTACCAAAAATACTGCCTGGGCCAAGTTTACATGTCCAAATAATACAAGCCCCAAGACCTACCACTAAAGCCTTGAGGGCACCCAGAATGCAGCTTTTTCTGCAGCAGGACCAAGACTCTGCAACAGCTTCCACCATCCAAGGACGAAATATTTGACAATCAAGAAGGCTCCTAAAACAACATCCTACTTTCTCACTTGATCTACAGCCAACTGATGATATTTTCGGCTACTATACTTAAATATACACCCCATTTTTCATAATATTCCCATAGTGTATTCCTGGTGAGACTCTATTGGCAAGTCATGCTTTGGACGCAGGACTCTGGAAAGCACTATCCAAGAGCGCCTTTGTGCTGGGCAATTGATCTTTGTCTGATATGGGGAGTTATGCAGACTGAAGAAAGGACCATGCAAGTTGCGGTGAGTAGAAAGCTTTATTCTTAACAGAGTCCTCTGTTTTGCTGTCTGACTGTTCATCCACTTCAGTGTCAACTTTCTACAGCAAGCTTCACTCCAACATTCTAAATGGAATACGAGCAACTCACTGGGAGGATAAACAAGGGGGAGGGAGGAAAGGGAGTGTACCAATACAAGTAGATTACAACACATCTCCATTTATCAGAAACATTAAGTTACTTACAAAAAGATACAGTTTGATTCTATATACATATACAATGGGTAAATGACCAAGCATCACAGTTAATCCATTTTATAATCCATTTGCCAACTTTGAGGTCGGCGATTCCTGGGTTCCTCAGGTTCTTGTGTTATAGAGGAAGCTTTGGATGTACCATCAGGAACACTGGGGCATATTACCAAGCTTAAGCGAAAAATATCGCTAAGCTTGGTTAGCGGCTATTTTTATATCGCCGTGCTTCGCCTATTTTTATCGCTTAGGAGCCTTGCTATTATCAAGGTTTATCTCCTAAGCGATAAAATTCGGCCGAAATGCATGAATATCGCTGAAAAGTCAGGGATATTCATGCATGACCGAGCAAATGCTCTTAGCCATGTTATCCACCTACCATTGGATAACATGGCTAAGAACTGCTATGGGCAGGCGTTAGCTTTTGGAGATAATCGCGCTTAGCGCGATTATTTCCAAAAGTTGGTAATATGAGTTAGCGATGTTAGTGACTGTTTCCAGTCGCTAACATCTTGGCACGCCCACTTTGCATGTCATTAGCGATATATATCGCTGACATGCAAAGTGGCCCCCCAGGAGCTCGCTATCTCCTACTAGCTGTCGCTAACTGGTGTTAGCGACAGCTAGGTAATAGGGCGATTAAATTATCGCCGCTTTAGCGGGAAAAATTCCCGCTAAAGCGGTGATGTGGCCCTTGGTAATATGCCCCACTATTCCTTGGGATTAGGGCTTCTGGGCAACGAGCTAGGTTATCCGTACTCCAAGTACGACCATTCTCCAGTACCATAGTATTGCATTTGACACCTTTGATTTTCTCTGGTTTGGAGAATGATGCAAACTTGTTTTGAGAATTGTAGAGGTTTTTAATTACCACCCTTTGGGCCATATGTAATAAGGCAATTTTGCGATCGCAAACGCCGAAATTCGCTGTATCCAATGTATGACACCCCTCGCAAAATAAGAAATCGCAAATTTTGCGATTCCATTTAAGGAATCGCAAATTGTGATTCCTTAAATGCAATGTAAGAAGCACAGGAATCGCAAATTACCGCCAACTTCCAGTTGGTGGTAATTTGCAAATTTACCACCAACTTCAATTCAAGTTGGTGGTAATTTGCGATTTCGTTGAAAAATACATTTTTGCATTTTTCAAAGTGCCATGTGACTCACAAACATGCCCTTAGGGCATGTATGTGCGCTACATCTGCACCCATGCTCATTTCAGGGGTGCAACAGGGTGTCCTTTTGACACCCTGGCACCCTTGAAATTGCATTCGCAATTTGCAATTCTCTAATTGGGAATCACAAATTGAGAATGTCTTCCCAATCATTCCTATGGGCCTGAAGGCCCATAGGAATGAGTTGGGAGCTATTCCTTAATTGTGAATCGCAATTTGCGATTCGCAATTAAGGAATATGTAGGATTCGCAAAATGTTTTGCAAATCCTACATACTTAGCATTTTGCAATTCTCAAATAGCGA
This sequence comes from Lissotriton helveticus, assembly GCF_964261635.1. NCBI lineage: Eukaryota > Metazoa > Chordata > Amphibia > Caudata > Salamandridae > Lissotriton > Lissotriton helveticus. The sequence continues at coordinate 1,781,695,684 of NC_136065.1, forward strand.
TTAGCAAAAAATCGCTATTTGAGGATCGCAAATGGACATATTTATACAATGGCCCATTGCCCTTCTCGCTAATCTCGGTTAATCACCCCCCATTTACTGTCATACCACGTCATATTCATTTTGATGTTTTCTTTCTTTACTTTTGGCAGCTTCTCTATCTATCCAGACAGGATTACCACCATTAAGCCAATTCAGTGTGAGTTTAGGTCCAGGACAAGTACCACGCAAGGTGAGTAGAAAGCTTTAATCTTAACTATCAGCCTGATTCATGAAGAAAGGAATCTGCGACTCTCAACTTGCGATTCACAGCGAATCGCAAATGGAAAGGCGCAGATCGGAATTCATCATAGTTAGCGATTAAAGAAAGCGATTCGCACACGGGCGCAAAAATCGATAGCGTGAAAATAAAGTCGCCGATAAATCGCTATTACCCAGATATTCCGTCTCTATTTTGCGCCATCGCAAATCCCCATTAGCGACATCTCGCTAGTAGCGAGATCGCACAAACGGGAAGTCGCTTTTCGAGCGCTGTGATGACATCACAACCAGGAAGCAGGCAGTTCCCACCCCCATTCTGAACTGCGAGGCTGATCGCGAGGCTGCAGCTAAACAGAGCTCCTACCGGGACACCTCCAAAGTAGCGCAATTTACCCATTTGCGACAGCAGCAATGTCAGAGGAGCCTGCACCAGGGCCCAGTGACACCGGGTGCAAGAGAAAGCTCAAGTTTTCCGAGCAGGAGTTGGAGCAGCTCATCGAGGGAGTGGTTGAAAACCACGCAAGACTTTTTGGAAAGGACTCCCGGAGGGTGCCAGAGATGGAGAGACGTCGCATCTGGCTAGGAATCTCAGCAAAAGTGAACGCTGTGGGCGTGACACACAGGTCACTGGACGAGCTCAAGAAGAGGTGGTACGACCTCCGAGGTCGTGCCAAGGAGAGGGTGGCAGAGAGGCTGGGCGAGACATCTGGTACTGGGGGCGGAGAACCTACTGTCCCTCCCAATACCCCCATGGAGGACCGCGTGAAGGACACCCTTGAGACAGAGGCGTGCATAGGTGTCACCAACCTGGACTCATCCCGACCCAGCCAAGACAGCCAAGGTAAGTGGCATGCGACTGCGACCCTGTCCCCTAACAATGGTCATGGCCCTATAGCCTCCCATATACATCCCAAGTCATTCAAACAATGCACATGAGATCATGGCCACAAGCATTGTGGGACATGTAGTCTGCCCATAATGTAAAAGAACCCCAATGCAGCCTCACATATCCCAAAATAAGCAATCGCTAAGCCAGGCAGGGAATGTCGCAACTGCACGTGTGACAGATACATGCTATTAATGTAAGTCCAATTCCCCTCACAGGTGGCGCCGACAACAGCAGCGACAGCGACATGCTGCAGATCGATGAGTCACAAGAGGATGCCGAGGAGGTGCCAACACCAACACCTCCTGCACCATCAGGCGTAGCACCACTCCCCGCAGCCAGGGCAACACCAACAGCTCCAGCACCATCATTGGCAGCACCTAACCCTGCAGGCAGGGCAACACCAACAGCTCCAGCACCATCATTGGCAGCACATAACCCTGCAGGCAGGGCAAGACAAACAGCGCCAGCACCATCCGGCGCAGCACCTAACCCTGCAGGCAGGGCAAGACCAACAGCGCCTGCACCATCAGGTGCTGCACCTTTGCCAACCACAACTCCACCACCAGCGGCACCATCTACTTCTGGTGCAGCTACTGTGGTGACTGTGCACACACCCACTGTGGGCAGCCAGCAGAGCAGGCATGTCAGGGCTCGCCAGCATGACACATCACACAGCGGCAGGAGGGGGATGGCTGTGCGCATGCCAGGCATGAGCATTGAGCGCCGGATGCTACGCATTAACCAACAGCAGGCACGACGGCAAGGGGCCATTCAGCTGCAGCTACACAACATTGGCCGCAATGTGGCCAATGTGGGTGATAGGATTGAGCGCATGACGGCAGCCATGGAGGCCAACACTGCTGCACTCATATCGCAGCGCAACTCCGCCCGCCGACGCCACCGGCAGCTCCTTACGCGCCTGACAGCCTACACCCGCTCAAACTACATGATTGGGAATGCCACCTCCCAGCTCTCACGACGGTGCCTGGCGCAGCAGCAGCAGCTAATCCAATGTGTCGAGGATGTTGGACGGGTGTTGGAGCAGGTCACCACTGCCGTACTGGCACTCCATCCTACTGGTGAAGGCAATGTGGGAGGGACGACACCAGTGAGGGCACCTCCAGTGTCAGCAGCCTGTCTGCCTCACTGGTTGGCGTGTTACGCCGCAGCACCAGGCCCACTACAGGGACACGTGCCGTCCCAGAGGAAGAGCCAGAGCGGCGTTTGGGGGCTGCGCGCCGGAGGCGCAATTGAGTTACTTGAACATTTCCTAGATAATGCTGATGATACAAGCATGTCCAGTGGCTAGTTAGGAGCAGTATGGCGCAATACTGCTGCAATATAATGAATGTAGACATTACGTTATTATTGTGGATTTAACAATAATATTTATTCATGCAACATACATGGGCCTCCAGTCATTATTTACATTGCCATGCAATAGTGATTTGTTGGGTGAGTGGATTGTGGGCTTCAGAAACTGTTCATAGTGATGTGGTTGCGCCGTCTGTGTCCTTCAGCAGGGTTCTCCCCGCGTGCATGACGCACATGTGCTGGTGGACGGTCGTCCCCTTCAGACTCACTGCCAGAGATCTCTACTGGTATCCGGCGCTTGGTTGCAATGTTGTGTAACATTGCGCAGACAGCCACAGTGCGGCAGCACACATCAGGACTGTAGTACATGGCCCCACCTGTCTTGTGCAGTATGCGGAACCGGCTCTTGAGTAGCCCAAATGTCCGTTCTATACAATTCCTTGTCCGTATGTGAGAAACATTGTACCGCCATTGCTGTGGTGTAGCCGGGTTGAGGTATGGGGTGAGGAGGTATTCCCGGAGGGCGTAGCCACTGTCACCTGAATGAGAGGAGCAGAGGGTGAGTGCCTGTGCTGCGCAGCTACATCATTGCAATGTGTAATTGTTGACAATGTGTACTTACCAAGTAGGTGTCCTTCCCCAAATTCTCCCCTGGCCAGTCGTGTGTGGAGGCCGCTGTGCCGGAATATAAATGAGTCATGGGTACTCCCTGGGTACTGGGCCACGATGTCAGTTATGATAGTCTTGGCATTGCAGACCATCTGTATGTTAAGGGAGTGGTATGACTTCTGATTCCGGTACATGTACTCCGTCGCAGCTGGTGGGCAGATGGCGATGTGGGTGCAGTCTATGCATCCTATCACAGATGGGAAATGTGCCACATTGTAGAAGTTTAACTTTGTCAAGTCCAGTTCCTGTTGGCTGGTGGGGAATTTGATGTGTCGGTGTAGCTGGGTAAGCATTGCGTCAACAAAACTCCGGAGGCAGCGTGACATGGTGGGCTGGGATATCCCCCCTGCAGCCGCTACTATCCCCTGGAAGCTCCCAGAGGCCAGGAGGTGCAGGCTACACAATACCTGTACATGTGTAGGCACAGCATTGGTCCGCCTTGTTGGGTGCTGCATCAGGGGGTCAAGGTCGTGTATGAGTTGAATTATCATGTCCCCATTTAGCCGGTACTTCGCATAAATCTGCTCCCTGGTTTGTCCCAGCAGGGTGATCCGCTGGCGGAATATCCTGTCCTGTATTCTGCGTCTCCTCCGTGCTGCTCGCTGTAGCCTTCGCCTCCTGACCAGCATGTACATTCCTGGCATTGTGAGACACCAACTGCTGCTGCTGCATCTCCTTATGTGTGTTTGGTCAGCCCTTTCCCTGTTCCTGATTGGCCAACGGTTTTTCAAAATTTTCTCTAATGACTTTTATGGTTACCACCTGCTTTGGGTTGTCCTTAATTTGCGCGGCGCTAATAGAGATTTTGTGGTTTTTCGCTATTAGAGAATTTTCATGAATACCGATTGCGCTTGTATTGCGGATTCGCTAAATTTATTCCCTAATTCCGTGTTTTGGCGCAAACCTACTGGGATTCTGAGATTATATTTGCGAATTCGCAATCTTTGGTTTGCGCTTTGGTTATTTTCTTGATGAATGCCGATTTGAGAAATTGCGCCCGCAATAGCATTTCCGCTGCTATTGCGGCCGCAATTTAGCTTCATGAATCAGGCTGTATGTCCTCTGTTTTGCTGCATGACTTCAACCACCTCATGCTCAACGTTCTATGGCTAGCTTCAGTCCAACATTCTAAACGGAATAGGGGCAGCTCAATGGGAGGATAAACAAAGGGGTGCGGGGAGGAGGGAAAATACCAATAAAAGTAGATTACAACTCAGGTATTACCGTTAAGACCCTATCTCTACCAAATCACTAGGTAAACATTTGTGTGCATTTCACAACTCTCCTGTGACTAAAAGAAAACCGAATCACTACATCCTATTTAGCAATGATAGCAATTTGTTCAGTACTAGAAGACTTGTAACAGTAGATGGTGGAGCCTACACACATCAGACCAACAGAGCGAAAAACTGATGTAGCCTCTTGAATACTGCCTCTAAAATAAGTAATCTAATAAACAGATTTTACCGAAGGAATATTCCCATCCTTTTCATCAGCGAAAACTCCGACTGCAGTATTTCTGTTTTTTATTGAACAGAGGGAGTGGTGCAAGCATGGAAAATATACCTTGAAATGAAAAGGCTGATGTCCGGAATATTTGATTACGCACGAGGTTTTGGCTCCCAGGCTGGGGCAAGGGCCATATCGATCCTTAAACAGTCATCGTTTTATTATATAATTATTTTATCTCGCTGATTGAATGAGCAGTAAACATGCTTCAGTAGAACGTGTTTATCTGCGAAAAGCAATGGACCTTGGATTCACAAGAAAGGATTAAAATGTATGAATGATATTGTTTTGCAATGGTCATGCAATATGGAGGCCCGGGCCTTACGCAACGCTCACTATGGCGAGCATGAAATAAACCCACGACTGAGCAGGGAAGCACGTGCCTAGGCTTTGCTTATTGGATTCATGCCCGTTTATTCAGGGAAAAAATACAGTTGCGAGACACATTCTGATCAAAGCCTAACTTGCAAAACGTGTCTTACTTTTGGCCCTCTTTGCTCTTACCACTTATTTATTTAAATGTATCTTATTGTATCTTCATATAGCCGAGGAGGCAGCTCTGATCGACCCAAAAGAGGTGGCAATTAAAGCCTGCCTCCGCCTAGTTCAATTTAAAGCACTACACAAAATGTACTACGACAGACGTTGTCTATATGCAATGCGAAAGGCGCAGACACCGCAATGTCTGAGATGTCGAGGAGACGAGGGTTCCTTCTTTCATTCAATATGGAATTGTCCTTCGATCTGGGAGTATTGGGTGGACATCACAGGGGAACTTGGTAGGGTGCTCTCTGTCCAACTCCCATTAGACCCCAAAGTCCTTATCCTGGGGGTCGCCAATGACGTAGATCTCCCTCGAGTTCAGCAACTTCTCTGTGGCCTCAGCCTTATTGTAGTCAAAAGTGACATCACCCGATACGGGGGGGCACAAGACTGCCCTACCAGGGATGAGTGGAAATGGGGAATAGACATGTATATGATTGCTGAAAAAACAACATATGCCAGTAGGGGTTGCCCCAGGAAATTTCACAAGATATGGGATAAATGGCAGCAGTATTACTTGTTGGAGTTATCAGTCAGTAGTGGAAGGAGCAGATAGGACTTTCCTTGAGGAAGAAAGGACATGCTGGTACATGCTGTTTGAAGGACTTTATAGGGGCGCTGAGTCTACTAAACAATGGGTGCTGTGTTTGTTGTGTCTGGGGAGAAGGTGGGGGTAGGAAGTTGGTTGTTTGCGATTACACAATGTGATATGTGAAAATTGCCTTTTGGTGATTGTAGCATCTGAACACTGTACTTTATTACATTGTTTTCAAAATAAATATATTTTAACACAAAAATAAGAACTATTGATGTAGAGCAAAGGCAGAATGCGATGATGAAAGAAGCAAACTATAGGAAACAGTGATTTACAGGGAAAGAAGGGATGAAAAGAACCTACAGGAGTGAGAGGAGAGTGTAGAGTGGTGAAGAATGAGGCTTTAGGTGAAACTAAAACTAGGCCCTTCTCATGGCAGTCGGATCTGCAGAGATCCGGTGCTTTGGTGGAGGCCAGGCCTGGATTACTGTGCAGATGTCATCTGGGATCTGCTTGCTGAAGTTTATGAGTGGTGCTCTTTCACCACGGACAGGTGCTACTGGACAGTGGTCTGTGGGCAGATGGACAAGCAGCATGCCCTAGGGATGCATTAGAACATGGACCAACATGTTGGCACTGCAGCGAGAGCCTGGACCTGGACTTTGGATATAGTAGCGAGTTAGGGCTCCAGTTTTTCTCACTCGCACCGCAGTGGACTTTCGTCCCACCACCCTGCTTGCAGCTGGATGTTGGAGAGATGCAGTTCCTGCACAGGGCGACTATGGGCCATATGTAAGTAGCCCAATTGCGATCGCAAATGCAGAAATACGCAGAATTTCTGCGTTTGCGATCGCAATTTGGGCAGTGTGCTATGTAGCACACAAACACCCACAAGCAAAATAAGGAATCGCAAAATTTGCGATTCCTTATTTTGCAAATGCATTTAAGGAATCCCAAATTGCGATTCCATAAATGCAATGTAGGTAGCACCCAAGTGGTGCAAATTTATGCTTAAGGAATCGCAAATTACCACCAACTTCAGGTTGGTGGTAATTTGCGATTTCTGTGAAAAATGCACGTTTTTTGCATTTTTCAAAGTGCCATGTGGCACACATACATGCCCTCAGGGCATGTATGTGCGCCACATTTGCACACATGTTAATTTCAGGGGTGCAAAAGGGTGCCCTTGCAACCTTGAAATTGCATTCTCAATTTGCGATTCAAATTGAGAATTTCTTCCCATTCATTCCTATGGGCCTTCTAGCCCATAGGAATGAATAGGAAGGTATTCCTTATTTGCGAATCTCAATTTGCGATTCGCAAATAAAGAATAGGTGGGATTCGCTAAATATTTTGCTAATCCTACCTACATTGCGTTTTGCGATTCTCTAATTGCAATTCCCTAAAAATCGCAATTTGAGAATCGCAAAACATGTATTACCTACATATGGCCCTATATCATCTAGGCTGTCAGATGCATTTTACTGGGTCACGCTGAACTCTTGGAAACATGTTGTAAAGGACACCTGCAGGGCTTGAAGGCTTCTGATTGGCTGGTGCGTTCAATGGTATGAAGCCCCAGTGGCTCCACTGGATTGGAGATAGACTGTCAACAAAGTGCCATTAATAAAGGTATGATGCAGCAATGATGGTCCACTATCAGTGCCCTTTGTAAGTTAGCTGCTACCGCCCACGCAATGCTATGTTTCAGTATGATGGGTTGGCATGACGACTGCTATCAAAGAACTGAGGTTCTTCACTAGGAACTAGTCCTATTAATAATCTTTGTAGTAATCAGAGACTACTGTTGCTCCATAGAAATACATTATTACAGTTATTATTATTAAAAGGCTTGGTTTCTCTTGTTTTGTTAGTCTTCATGATGCTCATTTATGGTGACTCCAAAGATTTTGAGGGTCAGTGGACCGTGCACTAAAATTTGGTGGGCCGCCACCGTGTAATCATAGGGAAGGGTGGAAGCAGATAATGGTTGCATTTTGCTTTAAGCACCAAATTATGACTTTTTCTGCTTACTCCCCGCTATTGTGATTGTTGTAATTTTTTTCGATATTGTTGTTGAGACTGTAGTTGGGTTAAGGTCATTGACAGACAATTGTGGATGTTAATGTGTTGGGGGGAGATTCATGGGAGTATACTTCATTAATTGATTGGTTATACACGTCTTGCTAGAAGGCATTCTGAGCTCATGCTAGCACACAGTGACAGGGCTGCGCTTTGCTACTCCTGACCTGGAATGTGCAGCCAGACACATAGAACCTACCAGTTCCCTCTGGGGCATTGTTGGATGCTACGTTCAAGTAGGAGCTTAGGACAGCCTTTGAGAAATACTTTGAATTAAATATGGTCTCTCTCCGTAGTCAATGTATGGTTTGGCAGATGGTAGAAGTTTACACTATAGGCATTTGCGAACAGGTGGGGGTCAGTGGGACCCACCAGTCCCACATCACAAGATTAGAGAGTGACCTCAAGGACTTGGAGCAATAGTATGCTGAGTCCGTAAAGAACCAGCATTCTCTTACATCGCTCCTAAAGCATGGAACGACCTCCCGATGTACATCTTCCTCTCTTCTTGAATTCCACATGAAGCTGAAGACCTAGCTTTTCAATTAACCAGCCTTCCATAAGCAGGGCTAAGCACCCACACCTACCCAGTGCCAGGACACGCTCGCTGGTGATAGTGTGCATTACGAATACAAATAACATAACAACATAATCTACAGTGGGGGGGACAGCCTTGGAGGGACATTGGCTGGGCTGTTGAAACTAGTCTAGGCATAAACGATATGATTGACATAAAAAAGGGAGATGGGTCATGAGCATGCAATCCCAACGATATACTAGGACAATTTAGATTTTTCACAGCCTGCTGGGCAGAAAATCTGGATTTTATTAAGGACACGGAGGCTAATATTATGCAAATTCTCCTTTATTACCACAGCTCAGCAGCAATAATAGAATAGAACTTTGTGAACATTCTGAAGAGATGACTACTCCATCTCAGACCAAGTATCTTCCTTCTTGTCAGGCTGCGAAGAAAGATGTTCAACGGGAAAGGAACAGTATTCCAACTAATAAATTTCCAACTTGTAATCCAGAGAGAAGTAGATTCTTATTCTGAAAGAGAAGAAGAATACATTTCCAAATAACATTGATCAAATAAAGGGTGGGTTATACATGAGAAAAGAGGCGGGATAATATTAGCCTCCGTGTCCTTAATAAAATCCAGATTTTCTGCCCAGCAGGCTGTGAAAAATCTAAATTTTATGGCATGACACGGAGGCCATATTATGCAAGTTCAAAGTGCATTAAGAACATTATCAATCACATTAGAGATTGGTCTAAAATAACAAGATCTAAACATACTATCGTTAGACCAGTCTGCCGCCTTCAGAATTTCTTGTAAACCACCACCAAGGAAATAGGCTTTGGAAGCAGAAGCGCCCCTAAGGGAATGAGCTCCAAAAATTGAGGTGTTGATGCCACTTTCATACATAACTTCTTTCACCCACCTAGCTAGAGTTGGTGAGGAAACTCCTTTATGGGGAGATCTGAAGGAAATCAATAACTGAGTTTCATTACATCTAAGATTAGCAGTCCTCCTTTCATACTCTTTCAGGCATTTAACCACGCAAAGTCTTTCATTTTGAGGAAAGAAGGGATAGAAGATAGAAGAGGATAAGGTTTTGGTTCTTCTTTTAAGATAAAAGCAAACACCCTCTGGTTGAAAAGATCTGCTAGAAACATCTAGGGCTTTGACGTCTGAGGTTCTTCTGAAGGATACCAGACATAATAAAACAGTAACTTTGAGAGAGATTTGTTTCAGAGAAAGGGAAGAGTTTTCTCCCCAAGAAGATAAGGTTCTGAGTACCAGAGTAACGTCCCAAAGGGCGGTATATTTAGCAGTTGGAGGATTGATGACTCTCATGCTCCTCATAATTTTCCTAGTGAGTAAGTTCTGTCCGACGGATAGACCATCAATAACGGAGTGGCCTGCAGAAATTGCTGATCTATAGACATTAACCGTTCTATAAGAAAGTCCTGAAGTAAATAGTTCCGATAGGTAGTTAATGACATGAACTAGATCAGTTGAAACGGGATCGTAATTCCGTTGAAGACACCAGCGAACCCATTTGTTCCAAACCAGTCTATATGCCTTCCTTGTTCCTTGAGCCCATGACTCAGAGATGAGTCTGAAAGCATTAGGCGAAAGCCCAGGGATTTGCCATTGTCTCCTGAAATCCTCCATGCCGTCAGGGTTAGAAGACCCTGATCCACAAGGGGGTGGATGTCTCCTTCTGGGCCCAAGAGGATTTCTCTGAACGTGGGTAAAAGAATTGGAAAGTCTATGCTCATTTCCAGGATGACTGGAAACCAGGCTTGGGACCTCCAGAGAGGAGTTATTACGGTTATAATCTCGGTGTAGCGTCGAGCATGAAGAAGAAGTCGAGGAAGCAAGGCAAACGGTGGGAAGGCGTAAGGTTTCAGACCTCTCCAGTCTTGTAAAAAGGCATCTACTTTCCGAGCTAGAGGGTCCGGCCTCCAACTGAAGAATTCCTTCAGTTGTGTGTTCAGGCAATCTGCAAAAAGGTCTGTCCTGAAAGGACCCCACATTGAGTGAATAGTCAGAAAAATTTGTCTGTCTAATCTCCAGTTGCTTGAGTCCCTGAAATTCCTGGAGTACCAATCTGCTACACCATTGCTCAAACCCGGAATATGTTCCGCTACTACCGAAATGTCTTTGTTCAAGCAATATTCCCAAAAACTCTTCGCAAGGTCCGTCAGGCCCTTGGAGTGTGGACCTCCTAATTTGTTGACGTAGCGGACTGCTGAAACATTGTCCATTCGTAGTGTCACGCAGCATTTCGCTGTTTTGGGTGTAAAGCAACGAATTGCAAATGAACCCGCTAGTAGTTCTAAGCAGTTGATATGCAATCTCTTCTCCTGAGTGGTCCAATGACCACCTGTTGAGTATTTCCCACATCTCGCTCCCCAACCTTGTAAACTCGCATCTGATTCTATTATCAGATCCGGTTGTTCCCCGAAAATGGCTCTGCCATTCCACGCTTCCGCATTCCTCAACCACCAGAGGAGTTCTGTCTTCGACTCTTGATCTAGAGAGATCATATGGGAGTACGAGTGGTTTGATCTTAGAGCACTCGCTTTTAGTCTTTGAAGTGCTCGATAGTGGAGAGGTCCTGGGAAAATAGCTTGGATCGTTGAAGACAAGAGTCCCACTATTCTTGCTAGTACCCTCAGAGGAAAGGTTTTCTTCAGAAGAGCTTTCCTCAATTCTTTCCTTACCTTCCTGACTTTTTCGGATGGTAATTTTAGTTCCGCTTTGATAGTATCTACCGTAAAGCCTAGGAATTGGGTTTCTTGACTGGGTATTGTACAGGATTTTTTAAATTTATGATGAACCCCAGATGTTCCAAGATTCGGATTGCGAGGTTTGTGTGAAGAGAGGCAGTCTCTTTCGATTGGGCCATTATTAAAATGTCGTCCAGGTATATGATCAGTCTTACCCCTCTTTCCCTGAGCCAAGCGGTCACAGGTCGTAGGACCTTGGTAAAGCACCAAGGGGCAGACGATAGTCCGAAGGGGAGACTGCAAAATTGGTAGAGTTTTCCTAACCAAGTGAACTGGAGGAATTTCTGATGGGGTTCCCAAATGGGAATTGTGAGGTAAGCGTCCTTTAAGTCCAACCTGGTGAGCCAGTCCCCTTTCCTTAAGATGTCTCTTAGGAGGTGAATCCCCTCCATTTTGAAATGTTGGTAAACTACCCAACGATTTAAGTTTATTACAGGTCTCTGTTCTTTGTTTTTCTTCTCTACTAGAAAAACGTTGCTGATAAATCCTTTTATTTTGGTCTCGATTATAGCCCCTTTCTCTAAAAGTGCTTGTACTTCCTTGGAGACCAGATCTTTGTCTTTGGGAGAGAAAGTGATCTCGTGAGGGCAACGTGTTTGAAAGGGGATCCCCAGAAAATCTATTTTGTAACCCTTTACTGTTTGTAAGACCCAGTTGTCTTGAGTTATTAAGTTCCAGTTCCCAGCGAACTGGTGTAATCTCCCTCCCACCTTTGGAGGGGTATCTAAACGGTCTTTGAAGGTTCCTACCTGAAGAAAAGGAACGTTGTCTTCTCTCGCCTCTGAAGGTGCGGCCTCGATTTCTTTGTCTTTGTGGGAAGAGTTGGGAGTTGTAGTTGCTCTGAAATCTTCCTCCGCGGGTGTTGAAGGGTCTTGTAGGTTGAGCTCCGCGGCCGGGAAAACGACCCTGTGTTCTCCCGGCCCTGGTAAAAACTCTATCGTTGAATACCTTTTTTATTTCCCTTTGCGATTTCTGAATGGAGCTAAAAGCGCTGACGTATTTTGCCATTTCTTTGATGAAGTCTTCTCCAAACAGGAGACCTTGAGAATCAGCACCTCTGTCTTTTTTAGCCAGTTCAATGAGTTTAGGGTCTATTTTAAGCAAGACTCCCTTTCTCCTCTCCGTGGAGATGGCTGTATTGGCGTTGCCTACAAGGCATATAGCTCTTTGCACCCATTCTCTGAGCTCCTTGATGTCAATTTGATTATTGCCTACGTAGGCGGATTCCGTCATTTCAAATATTTTAGACAAAGGACCTATAATGTCAAGTAGACGGTCCTGGCATGACTTCAGTCCTTTATCAATGCCCTTCCTTGGGTCCCTGTTGTTCTTGGCTATAAATGCCACCACTTTGGGGTCCAGCTCGGGTGTCATAGCAATTTTATTTGGCAGGGACGGGCGTGGGCACTCGGATCTTAGTCTGGATCTCACTTCTTGGGGAATCTCCCTTCTAAGCCAGTAAGACAGGTAATCGACTATGTGCTGTGAGGGGGTCCACTCTGGGGACAGAGGATGTTTTATAAGGAGGGGATCGAACATTTCTTCCCCAAAGGGATCAAGGAGCATATTGTTGGGTGCTGAGGCCTTAGACGCCTCTTCACGGCTTCCAGTTTCCCTGGTGTGGTCGTCTTCCACATCAGTATTGAATCCTGATGAACAGGATAGTTCTATTTCCTCCTCGCAGCTTTCATCGGTGCTATTAATATTGATTGGAAGCTCTGGGCCTTCATACTGCCCATCTGGGGTGCCCGAGGCACCAGTCTTGTCAGCGCCCCTAGGGCCTGAAATAATAGAGCTTCTGGGCTTCTTCGCCCCCTTATTAGGTTTAGACACAGGAATAGCTCTTTTTCCTATCTTTTTTGGACCCCCATTGACCTTACTAGTAGAGGGAGTGGAGGCAAGGCTAGTAATTAAATCTAATTTTTTGTTAATGGCATCGTCAATTGATGCTAAGGCTTTCTCTACAGCCTTATTGACGAGCTCCTCTAATTTTAGGTCAGTCGATGGGGATGTGGACATGGTGATTCTCCCTTTTTTTTTTTTCTGTCTAGATAAATTTCAAACTGTTGTTAATGTTAATAGTAAATCGGAAAAGTTACCGATTGTAAGCGCAAGAAAAAGGCGATCGAGAAACGCACGAGAGGGTGAGGAGATCCTTCGCGAAGTCCGTTGAGAAGGGTTGTCAAGGGGCACAAAATGGTTGCCACGCACGTTACTACACGAGCGTGGCCTCTGTTAATGGGCTTTCCTCTAACGCGCGTGCGCGTCATTGCCCCGTATTTGATTACATCGCAAGGGAGGATAAGGACCGGTGTCCGAAATTTGATTAAACGTTCCCAACGTGGAACCGAGGTGTGGGGCTCGGACTTACGAGTATGCGGGGAAATCTGATGTTAAACTAAAAGGTACGCGTGAGCATCAGATTGCATGTGGGTGTGTGCCCGAGGGATATTTTAAAAGGCACCGGGTAACGGAAGCTTGTCGGATTAGTGGACAAGTTGTAGAAATATCAAAATACTAATTCCCAACATATCAATCAAGTAATGAGGACGAGGACGACGCGCGTTCAGTCGTCCTCGTCTGTAGATAAACATAGAATGATAGATAGGTAAAAAACAAAGATGACAAGCCCCTAGAGCAAAGCGAGTGAAGTCTACAATAACACAGTTCGATATACGGGTAGAATGAGGCACAGAGCGACTTCCTTGAAGGAAGTATTATAAAGAGATATATAAATAAGTATAAGATCTAGTCACTGCCATAAAAAAGGGAGATGGGTCATGAGCATGCAATCCCAACGATATACTAGGACAATTTGTAGCACTCAATACAAATCTTTATACATTGCAAGTCCCTAACTCTGAAGTTGAGATGTCACCCTACATGGACAGGGTCGCACTGCCTTGGAGGACACAGAGCCCTGTTGCAGCCCATCTGCTGGAGAAATGCCCGGGATCACGGCTTCTAGTGGGTCCTCACTAGAGTTCTATAAAGAGGATGGGAATGGGGCACTCTGCACAGTATCACACAATCCCTGCCCAGCACAGCCAAGATCTTCATGATAATGACTCTCTCTAATTCATAATGTCCATCGCTGAAAGGGTTTCATTGTCTGTGTATGACTGGACATGTTTTTTGTACCAATATGTAAGAACTATTCAGTAAATTGACATCCAGGAATAGTATGTAAAATCATTCCAAGATATGAAGATTTTGCTTAAGGTTTTGATAATCTCTGCATGGTTTGAACAACACTTTCAATGTATTTTATTTGTTAAGCTTTTTGGGTATTGCTCAGAGAAAATAACGGGGAGAGGGACGAGAAACTTAACAATCAAGGCAGCTAGCTACTCTTCAGCATGAGTCTATACAACAGGCAGAAGCAATGTGCTTTCAGGCTTTTCAGGCTTTTCTGAAGTCAGTCTCGAGGCAGAGAGCCGACAGGGCCCAGCCTCGGCATAACGTAGATAAGCTATGCACGATACACCCTAAAACTGTCAAACTATACTTGGAATGGCCAATTTAAACATACTGAGTCAATATGTGCAAAGTGTCTCAAGAATAAGCATAGGAGGGATAATCTATTTGTGCATGACAAGTCGCAGCACAATGTGCATGATGTGTGCATTTCAGATACTGTTTCCACATTATATGGACCTTCTATGCATATTAAGATGAAATAAAAACAAGTTGGGATCAGAAACTAGACTACTCTCCATCTCAGCATAGTGCCTGACATGGCGTTTCACACTTTATTTTTTAATGTGCCACAGAAAACAGCCTGTAACATCACCAATCACGCTTTAGATATGGGCACAGCTAGGAAACTTGCACCTAAAATTGATGGCCAGCACTTTCTATGCCATTCCCCTCTGATAGTTCTTGGTTGCACTTATTTAGTTAGGTGGTTCATGTATCACGGTCTTGACACACCACAGAGTGGCAGAGTGCTTCGCAGAATGATGTTACAGCACATAAAGATAACATAATGATACAAAAGTGGCGTGGGCTGTACATTGAAACAGAAAATCGTTAGGTAATCTGTAGTAAATGTCCTCTTCATCATTCATTTACCACATATTCCATAACACTTAATTTATCAGGATGTAAATTGAGGGGGACAGAAGAGACAGATATCTATCAGCATGACAAAAAAGATGCAGAGGACTTTGTTAGCAGTTAGAGAGGCGAATGAGGGTTGGGAGAGATACAGATGTTAGGTTTTACCAGAAAAACGGTGCGTTAAGATACAGACTTTCTTGAACTCAGGAGTTTCGAGTTGGAGGATAGTTTTAGTTCTTGAACATGTTTCCTCTACAGACAGTCAGTTTAGCTGAAAGGTATTCTTTCTAGAGTGCCGAATTGTAGGGCCTCGTATTAAAGGAAGGCAGACCTGAAGGAGCTACGAGCTCTAAAGTGTAGCCACTTAAATGAGTCCCTGATTGGTGTGATCTGGGCGAATTATTTGTCTCCTGTAATGACTTGAACATCTCAATGAAGGACAGCTTTGAGGGGTGCAAAATGAACCATGAGGAGGCCTGTGAACATTGCAGCCGCTGGCGTATATGGTTCAGTTTGCTGTTGGGCCAAATTGATGTGAGGCTCACTGCTCTTCATCACTGCAGTGCTGACAGACATGGGCCTACGTTTTGGTGGTAGTCCTGTAGGTCCAGGGTTGGCTCTCCTCCTCTCAGCCTCTCGTCCTCTCAGCCTCTCCCTGCTCAGAGGAGTGTGCAGTAGGTGTTTCACATTTCTGGATAAATGAGGAGCACTTGATGCCAGTGCTGGCACTGGCAGCAGACTTCTTCTTTCTCTCACTGGCCACTTTCTAGGCAGGAACCTCTTTCTCTGATGTCATCTTCTTTACTTTTTGTATGGGTTAGCACTTAGCACAAACAGAACCA
Organism: Lissotriton helveticus; assembly: GCF_964261635.1. Taxonomy (NCBI): domain Eukaryota; kingdom Metazoa; phylum Chordata; class Amphibia; order Caudata; family Salamandridae; genus Lissotriton; species Lissotriton helveticus. Next base: position 1,781,711,693 of record NC_136065.1, read on the forward strand.
CTTAGTATAGGACTCTGGTTTCACTATTGGCTTTGCCAATGTGTATTAGCCATGTTGTACACCAGCATGGCTGCTGCTCAGCTTGGCTAAAGGTTAGTGCCGTAGAAGAGAGTTGCATGGTGTAGGGTGGAGTAGAGTGGCTTAGCGTGGCAGAGAGTGGAGTGGTGTAGAGTGGCATAGAGCCACATAGATTGGAGCAGAGTGTCATAGAGTGTCGTGGTTTACAGTGAAGTAGAGTGTCATAGAGTGGAGTGTCTCAGAGTGGAGTTTTGTGGAGTGGCATAGAGTGGAGTGTCATAGAGTGGAGTAGAGTGTTAAAGTGGAGTGGCATAGGGTGGAGTTGCATAGAGTGGAGTAGAGTAGAATAGAGTTGAGTGGAGTATCACAGAGTGGAGTGGCGTAGAGTGGAGTAGAGTGTTCATCGAGTAGACTAGTGTAGATTGGCGTATAGTGGAGTACAGTGGCGTAGAGTGGAGTGTCATAAAGTGGAGTAGAGTGGAGTGGTAATGAGAGTCATAGAGTGTTAAAGTGGGTTTGCATAGGATGGAGTAGCATTGGGTGGATACGAGTGGCGTATAGTAAAGTGGCATAGAGTGTCACAGAGTGGAGTGGGGTAGAGTGGTCTGGGGTGGGGTGGCATATAGTGGAGTGACATAGAATACAGTGACAGAGTGGTGCAAATGAAGTGGTGAACAGTGTTGTAGAATAGAGTATCGCGGAAGGGAGTAGAATGTCACAGAGTGGAGTACAGTGGCATAAAGCGGATTAGAGTGTCGTAGAGGGGAGAGGCATAGAGTGGAGAAGAGTTCCGCAGATTGGAGTAGAGTGTCATAGAGTGCAGTAGCATAAAATGAAGCAGTATCATAGAGAAGTGTGGTGTAGAGCGATGGAGAATGGAGTGGCATAGAGCAGAATAGATTGGAGTAAAGTAGTGTTGAGTGTCATAGATTGGAGTAACGTGGAGTGTCACAGAGAGGAGTGGTGTGGAGAGGCATAGGGTGCAGTGGCATAGAGTGGAATATAGTGTAATAGATTGGAGTAGAGTGGAGTAGGATAGAGTGGAGTGACTTAGAGTGAAGTGATGTAGAGTGGAATGGCATAGAGTGAAGTGGCGTAGAGTTGACAGTCATAGAGTGGAAGTTTGTAAAGTGGTATAAAGAGGGGTAGAGTGAAGTAGAGTGGTGTAGAGTGGAATAGAGTGGTGTTGTAGAGTAGGAATAGAGTAGTGTAGAGTGTCATTGGGTGGAGTATCATGGAGTGACCTAGAGTAGAGTAGACAAAAGATAACATTAGTTTATGCATGGGAGCACTAATTGTTAAGCATTTATGATCATTCATGATGGCTTGTATTACATTGACTAGACTATTCAAGTCTCACTTACTTCCTGCTTCATGAGGTCGAAGCCTACTAGGCAATACAGCTGTCTGATTACAAAGGCATATGGGGGACATGGTCCATGGGACCTTGAAAGGAGGCAGGTAAAAAATAGAATATGTGAATTAAATAATTGATATTGCCCCTCCAGGACTTGTGTCCACCTAGGAACCATGGGGGCCGTATGGGAGGCAGGGGAAGGCATCTCTTCAATACACAAACTCACAAGAATTGATCGCTACGCACAAGAGAAAGAAGGCTGCTGAGAAAAAAGGGAAATCAATATCTGCCACACAGGCCTGGATTTCAGCATCCACCCCAACACTAGTCACAAACAAGCACATTAAATAACCTACATTTTGCATGAATACAAGGTCATACACACGTCCCTAAAATAAAAATAAATAACTTTAGCACAGCAGCAGTGAGAATGTGAAAAATGCATTAATAAATCCATCATAGGAAAGACCTACCAGGCCACAAACAGTAAACACTAGCATAGTAAAATGATTAAGAAATGTGTACAGAATTCACAAACAAAACATAAAGAAATAGAAAAAAATGATATTATAACCCCAGGCTTCTACAAACCCAAAATGCGTAAAACATATCCCTTAAAAAATACATTATCCCACAAGAGCCTCCACTCCAAACTCCATGCCATCCAATAACAAACAAAAAGACAATAAAAATAGGCGTACCTGCCCTCACTTAAAGAACTTTGGGCCCGATTCACAGAATTAACTTAAGACAAAAATCCTAAACTTACTACTTTTGGTATTCACAGAATGCACTTGCTACTTTTGGTATTCACAGAATGTACTTACTACTTTTGGTATTCACAGAATGCACTTACTACTTTTGGTATTCACAGAATGTACTTACTACTTTTGGTATTCACAGAATGCACTTACTACTTTTGGTATTCACAGAATGGATTTACGACTACTAACTTTACGTTCGCACTCGGGCCGGAGATTCCGGCCCGGAGGAGGAGATTCCTGCTCGTAGGTGGGACTTCCGGCCGGGAGGTTGGGATTCTGGCCCGGAGGTGGCGATTCCGGCCCGGTGGCAGAGATTTAGCCAGGGTCGAAATCTCCACCTCCAGGCCGGAAGTCCCACCTAGGGGCCAGAAGTCTCACCTACGGGGCTGAAGTCCCACCTCCAGGACGGAATCACCGGTCCGAGTGCGGACATAAAGTTAGTAGTCGTAAATCCATTCTGTGAATACCAAAAGTAGTATGTGCATTCTGTGAATACCAAAAGTAGTAAGTGCATTCTGTGAATACCAAAAGTAGTAAGTTTAGGATTTTGTCTTAAGTTAGTTCTGTGAATCATGCCCAAACATTTTGCAAACCACTGCACTGAACTCAGTTAATTCTCCCCAAAATATTTAAGATTTCAAGCTATGGCTGCAGCAGAGAATGCATATAAAAAGAAAGTTATATTTTCCCCTAAACTCCAAAAGGAACAAATGCTGAACAAAGCTGAGGAAGGAGTCTTTGGTGCAGGAAGAGAAACTTACTGCTGTCTGTACAATAGACTCCCAAAACTACTCCATATTCTTGAATTGTAAGTTTAAGCACGATGTATTTAAAGGAAGGATAATGGCATTATTAATACTAATTCTCCATCATTCAACTTATAAAGAAAAGGAGCACTTAAAAGTCCACCAATAATTTTCTTTCCAAAATTCAAAGAATGGTAATCTAAATTCCGTAACCATTTTCAGTGCTCATTCAACAAATAATCACTTCATAGTTTTGTGTTGCTTAATGTGGATCCAAATTTTAATCAATCATTGTTTTCTAATTCTACATCCTTTAAGTATTGAGAACAAGCTTAGTTTATTAAAAAAGGCTGGCAGAGTAGATAAGGTTCAGAAACATACAAAAGTGTATCATCAGCATAAGGTGAACATTTGATGGATTTGTTTCCCACATACAAAGTATTAATATCTGTATTTTGCTTTACACTCAACAAAAAAGGATGGAGGACTAAAACAAATAGTAAAAGAGAAAGGGAACATCCTTGCCCCTACCTCTCGTAAGGGAAAATATTGGAAAATAGGTACCATTAATAAAAACAGATGAGCTCTAAAGAGCAGAGAAATACTGAGGAGCCTGCGGCCAAAATCAAATCATTCTAATGGTTTAAACATATGACCACTCCACTTTATCAAACGTTTTCTCTGTGATGCAATAGCCACCACTTGTCAGTGACAGAGAAGACCTAGGATATTAAGATAAACCCTGGTGTTATCAGAGGATAAGCAACCCTTAATGAATCCAGATAGCTCATTGCCTTTTAGTTTAAGAAAAAAGATTCCAAATTTAGTAGTCAAAATGTTGGCAAATATTTTGCAATCAGATTTATCAATATGATTGTTACATAGCATTTTATATAAAGATACAGCATTACTTTGTTTGGGGAACAAACAAATCATTGCCGCTAAAACTATTTTGTTGCTCTTGATTCAATAAAATTGCCATACAATTCCTAAAGTCTTGAACCTAAGGATGGAGAAAAATGGGAATAACATTTATTTGGTCCAGGAGATGTACCATTTTTTAACAGCTTGAATACAATAAACAATTACTTCCATAGAAAGATAATTTGTAACAATAGAAAAGTAAGAAAAACATGTTGTGAGACAGGTGCCTCAAATGAATATTAACATTTATAAAATCTCTGAACACGAGGCAAAATCTCTGCAGTAGAATGCACATCATTATCCTCCCATTTCCTATATTATGTATATGTGATCTCCCTTTTGTAAAATTCAAATCTTCTTTATTCCTCCCACCATCAAATGTAGCCTTAACATTGAAAATAATTCCAGCAAAATCTTTTATTGAGATTGTTTCAAGTTAAAATTTAGGATCAATTAAATCCTTTAGAGTGTATTGTAACTTGGATGAATAATACATGCAATACTAAGGCTCTGAGATTTAAATTTTATGCCACATAACAAACATTTTGTCATTCATTTTCTTCTTGTAAACATCAGAGTTCATAAGAGTCTCTCAACAATGCATGTCTGCATTGTATTTGGCATTCATTTGTGTTGTCAATTCTCACCTAGAAATAGATCTATGATTTGATTACAGTCTTCACCAAAATATTTTTTTTCTGGGGATTTTTTTGCAATAAATTATTAATATTATCATTAAAAAAAGAAACTTCAAACTTAGTAGGCCCATTTAAATTAATTATCGTAAACAGAACAGCGTCTCATAAACTCCATTATTAGTTCAATAGATAAAGGTTTATTAAAAAGTATTATCAGACCATATTCCTTATGTTGCGTGTCTTATGCAAGACCCAGTTACTGGATTTTTTAATTTCAAGGCTCAAGTAAGAGAAAGATGTATTTCCTGAAGTAATACCATTTTAGATTCCAACGTAGGCAAATGAGAAATAGCTCTTTGCTTTTGTTAGGTGGTCTAAACCCTTAACATTTCAAGAAATCAACCTATATACGTTGAAGAAAAACATAAACATTAACACTACACACATAAGATAAACAGCAAGTTAAAAGAGAAACCCATATATTACACACCTATTATCATAATAAAAATATAAGGAGGAAGAAAGGGAAAGAAAAAGTAAGCTACTCATCTGACAAGGTTGAAAGAATAGAGGAGAGTAGACAAATCAGTGGCACAAAAAATCACAACTATCATACAGGACAAATAAATACCAGTAAGGTAAGAGTAGAAGAAATTATGAAGAAAAATACACCTTACAGCTGTATATTCCCAGAAAAAAGTATGAGACATCTGTGGAGAACAGAATATGGGGTGAACCCCACAAGTGGACATATCTGTACCCAAAATCCTGGAAAAGGTGGTGCAGAGGCAATTGGCCTACTATCTAGAAACTAACCACCTGCTGCATGACTCTCAGTCAGGATTTAGAGCCGGCTTTAGTACAGAGACTGCTTTACTAGAGGTATCTGAGACAATCCGTGAGTGTGTGGACAGGGGTGAGGAGGCCATGTTGGTCCTCCTCGACCTGTCCGCCGCGTTCGATACGGTGTCCCACGATATTCTACTAGATCGCCTACAGCAGCAGGGAATCGGAGGAACTGTACTTACCTGGATCAGATCGTTCCTTACGAGGCGGACGCAGAGGGTACTCCTTCGGCCCTTTCAATCAGAGGATAAACCTCTTCTGTGTGGAGTGCCCCAGGGTTCGGCTCTGAGCCCTCTTTTATTCAACGTTTACCTAGGCCCGCTTGCTAAGGTGGTTGAAGCGTGGGGGGTTAGAGTTTTCTCTTACGCTGATGATACGCAGCTTGTGTTCTCCTTTAGAGACCACTCTGACTCCCATTTTACCAACTTTCGCAACTGCCTTGGCAACATCTGTTCCTGGATGGCCTCCAACCATCTGGTTTTGAACACTGACAAAACGGAGGTTCTGTTTTTTAACCAAAAAACTGCTCTCCCCGCTACCCTGTGGTGGCCTACTATTTTGAACCCCCCCCCCCCAATCCCTGTCCAGTCGGCCCGTAACCTGGGCTTTCAATTTGATAACACCATGTCTCACAAGGCCCAGATTAATAAGGTTACTTCTGCCTGTTTTGGCAAACTCCGCATGATTAGGAAGATTTTCCCGTATCTTCCTTTGGACTCCCGTAAGACCATTGTCCATGCTTTGATTACGTCACATCTAGACTATTCAAACAGTCTATATGCTGGTGCCCCCTTGTACCTTATTGAAAGGTTACAAGTGGTTCAAAATGCAGTGGCTAGACTAATCGGAAACATCCCTCTCCGCCATTCGGTAGCAGCTTATCGGAAAGAACTGCACTGGCTCCCCATATCCCGCCGCATCCAGTTTAAAGTTCTGATTCTTGCTTTTCATGCTATTAATGGCTCTGGCCCGGTCTATTTTAGAAAAAGACTCAAACTATCTCTATCGGCCAGATCATTGAGATCAAACAGCCTACGTCTCCTGGTGGTACCCAGATTTCGCCTTACCAGGAGCGGGGGGAGAACGTTTGGAGTAGCTGCTGCCAAGCTTTGGAACAGCCTCCCTCTAAAACTGAGGTTCTGTGAGTCGGAGCAAGTGTTCCGCCGCAAGCTCAAGACTTGGTTGTTTACTATTGCTTAATACAGTTTCCTTTTCTGACAAGTACTATATAGCGCCGGGACACCCCCTTCTGGGGGTAGCCGAGCGCTTTACAAGCTTCTTAAATAAAATAAATAAATAAATAATAAATAATACAACTATATAAGAAAAATAATCACTAAGAACATCTCATTAAATTGGAAGATATAAAAAAAGATCTAAAAAGACAAAAAGTATGAGAATGAATTCACATGTACCCATATTCTCTGACATTTTCTGATTTAATAGTTAACCTATCAAGATCTAGACATGTAACTGTTTTATTATTATAAGAACCTTAGGATGTGTAAGCAATAACAATCATTTAAATATTTCAAAGATGGTCTGTGTCTAGAAATTGTTTGCATCTTTCTCCACTATCCTGCAACATTGTATAACCTAACCAAGTCAATTGCTCCAAAACATGTGGCAAAAGTCAGCGTCCGGGGAGTGGCACCTGGGACAAAGGAATTGAGTGTCGGGATAGAATTTTTGTAAACGTGATGGCGTCAGATACGCCCTATGGAGTATGTTGTACTGTATGTTTTTGAATCGGGCGTTCCTAGATATCTTTTTTGGGGCCTCGAGGGCCTTGACCCATTCCGACTCATGCAGTGGACGTCCGATGTCCTCCTCCCATGTGGCACGTAAAGTCACCAGGGGTGTATTTGCCAGTTTGTGTAGCGCCTTGTATAACCAGGTGATTAAGTGTCGACCCACCCCCATGCGCAGGATAGCATGTATGACTGGATGTGTGTCTGGTTCTCCGGTGTGGAGGTTGTGATGGGGACGGAAGCCCTCGAGGAGTTGGCGATACCGCAGGAATTGACCCGGGGGGAGATCGTACTCAGCCACCAGGCCGTGGAATGGTTTAAGCTGTCCTTCTTCAAATAGGGACTACATGTCCGTGATCCCGCACGCCGTCCATGCCGTGAGCATGTTGGTCGGGAAGTACGACTTGAGTCTAGGCCAGCCAGCCAATGGGAGTAAAGGGGAGTACGGGGGTGCACTAAATTGTCAAGTTATTTAATTTGTTTTTGTTTTCTAGATCCTCCATGTGGTGTTTAAGCTGTTTAATTTCTAAATCTTTTTTGCATGGCGTCCTCTACATTGCTATTAAACTGCCCAGTTTCTAAAATTATCATTATTGTTCCATAAATACATCTCCATTGATACAGAAAGTGGAGAGCAGAAATAGGGTCCTTCTTATTGCTTTACTAGAGAACTGTTAGTACCTTCTTTAAGTAAAGCCACAGGAGTTTTTATTTGACTACAAGATACTGAACATAGTGCCACATGTATGACGGTCAGGTTTTACGACCCACAAATAGGAATGTTTAGCGACTCGCAATTTGTGAGTCACAAAATCTGATGTACAACAGTGTCTGAGACACTGCTTGCAATTTCAAAATACGTTGCACCAGACCTGCCTCATCAATATTCATGAGGCAGTTCGTAATTTGTGACCCATTGGGAATGGCTGTCACTCACAGGGATGGTGGCCTGCTGAGGTCAGCAGGCCACAATGTCTGTGGCTGCTTTTTAAATAAAGCATTTTTGTTTCACAAATACAGTTCATTTTCCTGTAAGGAATCTTATTTTCTTTATAGTAGGCAGTGGTGTCTGGGACCAATGCCTGCTCTGAAAAATGTTAGGTACTCACATTCACAAAGGGAAGGGGTCCTTAGAACCCCTTCCCCTTTGTGAATGACTTACCACCAATTTGAAATTGGTGGTAATCTGCAAATGCTTTGTGAGCGCATTCCCAGTAACAAAACATTTATACATACGTGCTATTACGAAGGGACGACCTTTACATGCCCCTTCCTAATAGCGACTCAAAAACCCTACTTTGCAAGTTGGTAATAGGTTGCCAATTTGCAAAATAGGGTTGGTACATACGAAAATGCATTTTACTGGTCGGACTGCTAAATGCGTCATACATCTGGCCCCAAGTGATGAAATAATGTTAGCTTTATCCTGGCATGCTAGATACATAGCCAGAGAAACCACAAAAGAGCTCAAGTTTAGCACCTTGTCAATAAAAGAGGAATATCTTTTATTTCAACCACACTTGACTTATTAGCACCTTTAAACATCTTAATTTTACATAGAGGTAATCAAAGAGGGAAACATAAATGCTACTCGGGGCTACCAATGGATATATTAACACATTAGAGCCTGTCCTCAACAAATCTAAAAAGGTGCCAAACAATACAGCATCAGGAAAAAAAAACCCAGAACTGATGTCAACAAATATGCTAATCAAGGATTGCGAACCTGTTACATCCTGTACTATTGTTTTGTATTTCTCTTTTAATTAATGTTGCCCTTTTAATTTGTGGTGTATACATTTGATCTGTAGCACATGCACTGCAGTTACAGCGACATCATGTGGAATGTTGTTGAGGTATTCTTCATCTGGACCTCTGCTGTAACAGGAGTACCGTGCTCTCTTAATAAACTGGATTTTCCATTTTCATGGGTTTTTACTTTATTCTTTGAAATGTAACATTGGCGACAAGGAGAACCTGTACCTGCTACTCTCTGGAGCACAGGAGCGGTACTACCAATTTGGGATTATTCTTTTTTTTTTTTTTTTTTATTGTGCTTTTGTAACTATTTCTCTTCTTTTTTTTTTTTTTGAAAGAGAACAACATTTATTATCTGTCTCTACTCTGGCGTTTTTAGCTGATTCCTGGACGTTGAGAGTTATTTTTAACTATTTCGCGATTTTGGAACAACCCCATTTAAGGGAGCCGGAGAAAGCACGTTTGGAATATTGCAATTTGGGAATTGTAATTGCCCCTAGAATCGCTGGAAATCAACTCGACTTACGCCGAGTTATTTTCGTTTTACTTGAAAAAACAAAAACCAGCGTTAAGACAAACTTGCCTTGTACCCGCTTTCAACTTGAATGACGCTGTGCATCTTGAGCGCGCTGGAACTTTACATTCTCCTGAAGGAACTTTCCGAGGAGAAGAGTGGAGGGGATCGCGGCATTGTTACGCTGACGAGAGCTGAGAGCGTCGTCTTCACGCTGACGCCATATGTCATCACGTTGACGGCTACGCGATGACGAACTGACGTTGGCGGCCATCTTGCATCAGGCTAACAACGGAATTCAGTTGTGCCGATGCGCACGGCAGCGCATTGGACTCTGTGTTTTTCCTGCATTAATAGCATTTCGCCAATGCGCACGGCTGCGAAGGGACTTTGTGGTTTCTACAGTGATATTAGGTATTATATTTACAAGTATAGTGAAATTTTACTTCATTTTCACGCCGATGCACACGGCTGCGCATTTGGTCTTATTGATTAGTTTTCGTCACTTATTGTTTTCTGTATTACTTAATATCTTGGGAAAAAAGTCAACCATATTTATGAAAAGTTTTACTTTTAGTGATCTGTGTATTTAACTAGTGTATGCTTACCTAGTCACCATTGTCATTATTTATTCCTGAGCACGTTTACATTTTAATTTCTTACATTACATCTATTATACATTATTTAGTTTTATATCACAATGCAGTTTGATCCACCAAATACATTTCTACAGTCAAAAGGGGAACCACCCATTCCATGGTCCAGTTGGAGGGAGGAATTCATAACATATTTGAAAGCCATTGATGGAGAGAGAATGGGGAATGAGAGGAAAAAGAGGATTTTGTTACACTGTTTAGGCTCAGAAGGGCAAGCTGTATTTAGGAGTTTACCAGCAGCCAGTGGTGATTTAAGCATGTTTGAAGAAGCTTTGATGCGTATGGAAACTCGCTTTAAACCTACTACGAGTTTAGCACTCAATAGGTATACATTTTATACTAGAGCGCAGAGAAAGTCAGAAACATTTGTCGATTTTTTAACAGCCCTCAGGAGTTTAGTGATTTCTTGCAATTTCGGTAATCTTGCTGATGAAATGATTAGGGATCAAATAATTGTTAATGTGAGAAGCAAAAAAACTCAGGAACAACCGTGGATATTAGCGAATCCTAATTTGCATGACACGATTGCTACAGCTAAAGCCTTTGAACAGTCAGACAAATGAAGAAAGACTATTAATGATGTTAGTTCAAAAGGTGATAGTAGTAAGTTTTTGGATGAAATTTGTGCTGTTAAAAATATGTCCCTACAAAGCCCTTTCATCAACTTAACAAAAATGTTGTTTGTTTTAGTTGTGGGAGCACCAACCATGTTGCATCTTTTAAATTTTGAGCCGCTATTGGAAAAGAATGCATCAAGTGTGGACATATTGGGCATTTTGCCGATGATCGGAAAAAAACTTTAGATGTACATAGGAATGTGTCTAGTAGAAACAGTGAAGTTTCATGAGTGAGAGAGTTTATTCGACCAGAAGAGGAACATTGTGATGAAAAAGGTTTAGTTGTGTCTATTGTTGATGTGTGTTCGATAGAGGAATATTTGTGCTCGCCATAGTGTGTCGTCACGTTTTTAAATGAAACACTTGAGCTTATGGCGGATTCAGGATCTCCCTGGACCATTATAACAGAGGTTTATTTTAATGAAAAATATGGAAATGTCATGTCGTTGAATGATTTGAATCCTCCAGACATTATAGCGCAACGTTTTGATGGTTCAACAATAGAGTTAGCTGGTTATGTATCTTCAGATGTTGTGTTCAAAGGAAGGACAGCCTTTATAAAATTATATGTTGCCAAGAAAGGTGTCAATGTACTGGGATGGCGAGATCAGTGGAAGTTAGGTATAATTCTCAACTCTCGCAACAGAGAACCTGTCATGGTGATTGAGGAAAAAGTGTCTTTAGAGGATGACTTTGTTACTATTGAAAGAGATTTTCCAGAGGTGTTTTCAGATTTTTGGGGAAGACTCAAGGGTTTTTGTCATTAAATCAAATTAAAAGAAAATACTTCTCCTGTAAAACAGAAACTAAGGAATGTTCCTTTGAATGTGAGAGAAGAGTTAGGAAAGCTTTTGAAAGGTATGTTGCAAGAGGGTGTGATTGAAGAAGTAGAGTCATCGGAGTGGGTTTCTCCGATAGTTTTAGCACGCAAATCGGATAATTCTTTAAGATTATGTGTTGACCTTCATGCTTTGCATGCCAATATATTGATTGATTGCCATCCCTTACTTAATATAAATGAGGTTGTCAGTATGTTGGGCAGTGCCACGGGATTCTCCACTCTGGACCTTCGGTTGGCCTATCATCAGGTTGAGTTATCTGCAAAGTCTCGTCACATGACAGCCTTTATCACACCTTTTGGTCTGTTTTAATTCAAGAAGATGTCTTTTGGTTTGGCGTTCAAGGCCTCAGTCTTCCAAAGGTCGATGTGCCATTTGTTCAGAGATTTAGAGTCTTATGTAAAGTGCTTCCAGGACGACATATTGATATTTTCACCTGACAGAACGACACATTCAAAACATCTTAAGAATGTGTGTGAAATTCTCAAAGATTACGGTCTTACTCTTAAGAAGAATAAATGTAAATTGTTCCAAGAATCGGTTGAGTACATGGGACACACTCTATCTAAGGAGGGTGTTGTTCCTAAGAAATCATTAGTAGATGCAATACTTAAAGCACCATCTCCGGACTCTAAAGAAAAACTTCTTTCATTCTCAGGGTTATGTGAGTATTACAGTAAGTTCATAAAAAACTTTGCTGACAAAATGGAACCTTTGAGAGAGTTATCTAGGAAACAGGTTGAATTTGTGTGGGGTACTAAACAGCAAATTGCATTTGAGAATATTAAAAAAGAAATGGTTGCTGCTCCATCTCTCAAACCGTTCTGTATTGGAAAAACTTGTGTACTCACTGTTGATGCCAGTCTTTATGGACTGGGTTGTGTTTTATCCCAATACGCTGGCAAAGATGAGTGGAATATAGCATTTGCATCCCGAACGTTGAATGCTACGGAAAGACGTTACGCTGTAATTGAGAGGGAGTTGCTGACATGTGTGTGGAGTGTGGAACATTTCAGGAACTACATTTGGGGTGCGCGGTTTGTGATTAAGACTGATCACAAGCCTTTGATTAACATTTTATCTCTGGGTGGAGGATCAAATGCTACGGCTAGGATAGCGAGGCTAATGTCAAGATTACAAGAATGCTCTTTTAGCACAGAATATGTTCCAGGGAAATCTAATGTCACGGCAGATTGTTTATCATGTCTGCCCTGTGAAGCTGAAGAGGTTCATTGTGCTAATGAAATTGTATCCAGTATCTCAGAGATTTTACCTGAGAAATTTGGTTCTATCTCTGAAGATGTGTGGGTTAAAGGTATGGTTGATGATGAGTTGTTACAACAGGTTATCACATTTTCATTAATGGGTTGGCCACAAAAGAATGAAATTCCTGATGAGTTATTCCCGTATTGGAAAGTTTCTGAAGAAATTGTGGTATAGGGAAATTTGTGTATAGAGAAGGTAAGTGCATACCTGCAAATTCATTGCGCGAGACTATCTTGTCTTTGAGTCATGAAACCCATTTAGGAATATCATCCATGAAAAGGCTCATCAGGTCTACGTTTTGGTGGCCTGGAATGGATAGGTATGTAGACAGGATAGTAAGAGAATGTCCCGAATGTGTAAATAGTGAGAAATCTCTCAGGTGTAATCCTGCCCCTCTTATACCAGTTAAATGGCCTAGTTTTCCCTGGCAAAAAGTTGGGTTGGACATTGCAGGTCCGTTTAATGTTTTGCCACAAAATTGCAGGTTTGCAATTGTGATGGTGGATTATCACACAAAGTGGCCTGAGGTGAAGTTAGTTCCACGTGTTGATACTAGAAGTGTCATTCTGTTTTTGAAAGAGATTTTTGCTAGGGAAGGAACTCAAGAAGTCATAATTTCTGACAATGGAGTACAGCTGGAATCTTGTGAGATGAAGGAATTTTTAAAGTGTCACAACATCAATCACATTACAATACTCCCCTTTATGAACCTCAAGGAAATGTCCAGGTGGAGAGATTCAATAGGGTTCTCAAACAAGATATCATGTGGGCCCGGGGATTTGGGGCAGATTGGAAAGATAAATTAAGGGAAAAATTGTGGTTGTATCGCGTAACCCCTCATTCAACCACCGAAGTTTCACCTTTCCGTTTGCTAAAGGGGCAGGACCCTGTTTCTAAGTTATGCCCGTGGTGGTTTTAGAAAAATGCTAAGGTTCAAACGCCTGTCCTGAAGAAAGAAATCCTGGCCCGTAGTATTGAGGAAAAACAATAAAAAAGTAAGAATCTCTATGACTTCCGCATGAAGGTCAAATCACCTGAGTTCAAGGTTGGTGAATTTGTTAGGATACGGAAACCTGGGATTTTCCTTAAAGATGACACAAAATTTGGTTAACCAATAAGAATTGTCAAAGTCAATCGCAATAGTGTTGTGTCACAAGATGGACAAGTATGGAATGTTAGACGTGTTTCCAAGAGTAGAAAATTGTTTTCTTAAAATTTCTAAGGGGGAAAATGTGTTACATCCTGTACTATTGTTTTGTATTTCTCTTTTAATTCATTTTGCCCTTTTAATTTGTGGTGTATACATTTGATCTGTAGCACATGCACTGCAGTTACAGTGACATCATGTGGAATGTTGTTGAGGTATTCTTCATCTGGACCTCTGCTGTAACAGGAGTACTGTGCTCTCTTAATAAACTGGATTTTCCATTTTCATGGGTTTTTACTTTATTCTTTGAAATATAACATTGGCGACAAGGAGAACCTGTACCTGCTATTCTCTGGAGCACAGGAGCGGTACTACCAATTTGGGATTCTTCTTTTTTTTTTTTTATTGTGCTTTTGTAACTATTTCTCTTCTTCTTTTTTTTTTTTTTTGGAAGAGAACGACATTTATTATATGTCTCTACTCTGGCGTTTTTAGCTAATTCCTGGACGGTGAGATTTATTTTTTAACTGTTTTGCGATTTTGGAACAGCCCTATTTAAGTGAGACAGAGGAAGCACGTTTGGAATATTGCAATTTGGGAATTGTAATTGCCCCTGGAATCGCTGGAAATCAACTCGACTTATGCTGAGTTATTTTCGTTTTACTTGAAAAAGGAAAAACCAGCGTTAAGACAAACTTGCCTTGTACCTGCTTTCAACTTGAATGACGCTGTGCATCACGAGCGCGCTAGAACTTTACATTCTCCTGAAGGAACTTTCCGAGGAGAAGAGTGGAGGGGATCGCGGCATTGTTACGCTGACGAGAGCTGAGAGCGTCGCCTTCACGCTGCGCTATATGTCATCACGTTGACGGCTACGCGATGACGAACTGACTTTGGCGACCATCTTGCATCAAGATAACAACGGAATTCAGTTGTGCCGATGCGCACGGCAGCGCATTGGACTCTGTGTTTTTCCTGCATTACTAGCATTTCACCAATGCGCACGGCTGCGAAGGGACTTTGTGGTTTCTACAGTGATATTAGGTATTATATTTACAAGTACAGTGAAATTTTACTTCATTTTCACGCCGATGCACACGGCTGCGCATTTGGTCTTATTGATTAGTTTTCGTCACTAATTGTTTTCTGTATTACTTAATATCTTGGAAAAAAAGTCAACCATATTTATGAAAAGTTTTACTTTTACTGATCTGTGTATTTAACTAGTGTATGCTTATCTAGTCACCATTGTCATTATTTATTCCTGAGCACGTTTACATTTTAATTTCTTACATTACATCTATTATACATTATTTAGTTTTATATCACAATGCAGTTTGATCCACCAAA
Organism: Lissotriton helveticus; assembly: GCF_964261635.1. Classification (NCBI taxonomy): domain Eukaryota; kingdom Metazoa; phylum Chordata; class Amphibia; order Caudata; family Salamandridae; genus Lissotriton; species Lissotriton helveticus. Next base: position 1,781,726,884 of record NC_136065.1, read on the forward strand.
TACATTTCTACAGTCCAAAGGGGAACCACCCATTCCATGGTCCAGTTGGAAGGGGGAATTCATAACATATTTGAAAGCCATTGATGGAGAGAGAATGGGGAATGAGAGGAAAAAGAGGATTTTGTTACACTGTTTAGGCTCAGAAGGGCAAGCTGTATTTAGGACTTTACCAGCAGCCAGTGGTGATTTAAGCACGTTTGAAGAAGCTTTGATGCGTATGGAAACTCGCTTTAAACCTACTACGAGTTTAGCACTCAACAGGTATACATTTTATACTAGAGCGCAGAGAAATCAGAAACATTTGACGATTTTTCTTTTTTTTTGTTTTATATTTTATTGAACAAAAGCAGAGGTAGTATCAAGTAGTTAGTCACAGAATACATATTTGACATAGAATACGTATGTTACAGCAGTGAATCGCCAGCACGATGTCGAGAGGAGCCGGGTCTAGCCAATGTCATCTCAGTAGAGGGGGAAGTACACAGGTCACCTCTATAAATGTTCCATTGCCCCCATTTTTTATCCCAGACACCAGGGCGTCTCCTGATCTTATAGACCGTTTTTTCAGACAACATACACACATCCATAGCAGCAACCCATCTGATCAAAAGCGATTTAGTTGGTGAGCCCCATTGCATTGCTATTTCCCTTTTCAGTAATAGGAAGCCCAGAGCTACCCACTGTTGCTCCATTGCTGTTAGGTCTGTGGGGTCCCATATATTAAGGAGTCTGCACCTGGGAGTCGGAGGGACTGGCTTCCCTAGAGCGTCGGTCATTTTGCGAACAGCTCGCTCCCACAGGTCTTGAATCACCGGGCATTCCCAGAGAATGTAGTAGAGGTACCAGTCAGATTGCAGCTACGGAGACAGAGGTCAGATATGCGTCTACCAATCTTGGCCAGCAGGGGAGCGGACATGTATGTTCTATGTAGTATTGATGGAGCGAGATTCAGAAATGAATTACATTTCAGCTCGTGAAGTTACACTTCCATAATTAATTATTAATATTAATGATCTGTGCTGTGTATGTATTAATTTAACCTAGTTTAAGTTGCATCTACACCTGACAAACGCGGGATACTAACCTGTGTGCTCATAAACGTGCATTATGTTGCATGTCCTTGTTTGTGAAAATAATAAATTAATCGTGTCTATTTGTTATGTCAAAAATTAACTGCAGCTGTTTAGAATAAATGGCATGTGCTTATTTTGCTTCCCTGTCTATGTGGTGTCACTCTATTCTCTATAGGTGCATAAAGAACCCTGCTGGATTAAATGAAGAATGGTAGATATAAAATGCTGCTTTATTTGTGCATTACAGCTAGGTAACTTAGACTAATGGGTTTATCTTTAGCAATGGAGAGTGGCAACAGAACAAATTGTATTTCTTTCATTAATTTCTCTTTTATGTTTGTTTATATAATAGTTATACTAATGAAGCTTAGAGATGGCTGCAGAAAAATAGTACACTTTTAAAAAAGTGACGCAAGCAAAGGTGGCGCAGAAAAATGACGCTTTTTGAAAAGAGGCCTATTGATGAAACCACCACAAGAGAAAATAATTCTGAAAAAAGTGAAAAGCCTAAGAGCTTTTATTTTGAAAAGAACTGCTAAAAGATGACTCTGTGGAGAAATTTGCTAACGTGCCACGGAGCTCAGAACGGACAGGCTCAAGGTTGGAAGGAAGAGACGTGATAGATTTGCATTGCTTGAACTCCTTTCGCTACAAATTGTAGCAGCCTGAGGAAATGCTGCCAAGACTTCTGCATGAACAATGAACTAGTGGATTTACCCGGACATGTGAGAAGGAGATGTCACAATTTACTGTGGCACGAGGTGGCTCAACCAATGGAGAGCTAGTATTCATCTGCTGGAATGTGAAAAATAGTTAGCTCAGCTTAGTTTAGGGTATAAGAATCAGACCAAACAGCAGACATTTGGCTTGCGCTCGAGATTCCTGAGGGACGTGATATGCTGATGGACTACAATCGTAAGGAAAGGAGTCTTTATTATATGCTTTATTTCTAGGTGATGAGGGTAGAGACAGAGAGATAGTTAGGGTTTGGAAATACTAAATTTTACTTATTTCTGATAATGAATAATAATTCTTGATTTATGCTCTTTTTATTAATTCTGAATAAACTTCTCTTTATGACATTTTCTAATGCTTGTTTAATAAAATTCCAAAACCTGAGTTTTTCTAGATATGTTTAAATAAACTTTCTAAATGACAAGCTGGTCTTGTTTATTGTGGGTAGTTTAAAACAACATATATAGATCTTATCGCCTCATGATTCAGTCGCTCTGTTGTTGATATGGGCCTAGTGTTGTATGATACATTTAGTGGTAGTAGGTAGAATCATTTATGCATAATTTTGGTGAGAGCGCTGGATCAGTATCTTTAATTGTATGAGTCGAAATCTGTGGTTAATGAATAAAACTACAGAGTCAAGGTGAACGAGACGAATGTCTTGGAGCTCCAAACCTCCACTAAGAAACTTGAAGAGAGGCTCCAGCAGCTCGTACAACAACACCGCCAGATGGCCCTTAAACTTGAGGACCAGGAGGGACGGGTTCGCCGCAACAACATAAGAGTGGTGGGGGTTCCGGAGGGCTCAGAAGGATCGGGTGCGGACCTCTTCCTCGAAGATCTAATCCTTAACCACCTCATACCGAAACGGCTCACCTCCCTCTTCACGATCGAGAGGGCACATCGGGTGCCGATCCCATGATCTAGGCCCGGGGCGGCTCCTAGGACTATCATCGCAAAAATCCTCAACTACAGGGACTGCAACGCAATTCTACAAGCAGCCCGAATACAAGGGGATCTACACTACAAAAAACCCACGGTGCGCTTCTTCCCGGACTTCACACTCAAAATGTCAACAGGAGCGACGCTCCTTTGATGGGATCAAGAAGGCACTATGGGACAGAGGAATCAAATACATGATGTTTTTCCCCGCAAAGCTCAAAATCATCGCAGACAGGAAATCATTGTTTTTCACTACCCCAGCGGAGGTGCAAACTTGGCTGGATAAGGTGAACACGCGGAGGTCAGAAGCGACCGTGGGAGACAACTGGAGAGACTCCCGCACCCACTCGCCGAGCTCAGCAGATGGCAGGTCGGACTCAGACAAACGGAGTCAGCGATCCCGGAGGTCGAGATCCAGCAGCCCGGTTACACTGGCAGCCAACAGAGACTGAACAGATCTCCCTGTGATGTCGGACCTGCAGAGCTGCCCCAGCAAACTGTAACATATAAAAACGTGCTAGGATGAAGTAGGGTGAGTGGTACGCCATAGGGACTGGCCCTGCAGGACTGATGGGTCCACATAAAGACACTCCCCTTTGATGGGCGAGGGCAGGCCCCCGGCGGCCAGAGTCAGTGTTATGTTATGTTATGTTATGTTATAAATTTGTAGAGCGCTCAGCTGCCACAGCAAAGTGGCGTCCCGGCGCTATATTGAGCGATAACACAACCAGATGGAGAAACCAGATGGAGCAGGGAACAGATTTAAAGAAGTGGAAACAGAAAGGTCTTGATAGCTCTTCTAAAGGATAGCAGATCCGGTAGGGCACGGATGTCAACGGGTAAAGTGTTCCAGAGACTCGCTGCCAGTACACCAAAAGAGCGACCACCAACTCTGGTTTTCCTGAAGCGAGGGACACATGCCAGGAATTGACCCGACGATCGTAGAATTCTGGAAGGGATATAGTAGGAGATTGCCTGTGCAAGGATAGGGGGAGATGAAGCCTTTAAAATCTTAAAAACCAGGCACAGGGCTTTGAACTTAATCCTCTGTCCAACGGGCAGCCAGTGTAGGTCATGGATGGTACGTCTGGCAGAGCAGAATTTAGGCAGGCCTACCAGCAGCATTCTGGCCGCCCCGTTTTTCACGCGCTGAAGGCGTGTAAGTTCGGCTTGGTTAACGCCCAAGAGAAGCGAACTGGCGTAGTCCAATCGGGAAAGCACCGTGGCTTGGACAATGAGTTGCCTTGTGGGGGCATCAAAAAATTTAAAAATGGGTCTGAGGCTCTGAAGGACCCCAAAGCAGGTGCCGGCAACTTTTTTAGTGTGAGGAATAAAGGTCAAGTTGGAATCGAGCCAGACCCCAAGGTTCTTAGCTTCAGTCACAGGAATGGGGGCTTGACCTAGCTCCGGTGGCCACCAGCGGTCACCCCAAAGATGAACCTGTTTACCCAGGACTAGGACCTCAGTCTTTGCTGTATTGAGTTGGAGACAATTCTCCTTTTTTAAGACACAAGGGGGACCCAACAGATAGCTAAGTACCATGGGTATAACAACGTTATAGTGAACAAGGGTCCTTAGCTTATTACAGAATCCAAAAAACAATACTGTATAGAAACACAATGGAAAGCTATACGTTATAAAATTTTCCAAACCCAGCCGGGAAAGGAGTTTATTTTATCAAGAAACAATGTTCAATCCTTCAATACAAACGTAATAACAAGACACAAGCCTGTGCCGTACATAAAAGGGGGAAAAAGAAGAATAGAAAAATAGAATAAAGGTGAAAGCGGTGTTTATCAGGCAAAGAAAGAGAGCAAAGACAGGGCACTGTCGATAAGTAAAAAATCAATAACAGTATCGCCTGGAGTGGAGTATACACAATCTTATTTGTGAATATTGTAAATGTACATCCACTCATGGGTGTCGACGTTTCGATCCCTATTGCTCAACTAGATACATGGGATCATCATCAGGACATTTGTAATGAACAAAGCATGCCTGATTGTAAGAAAGCCTGTTTAGGAGAAACGAAGAGAAAAAGAGATATTTCAAACACTTAAGAGTAGTTTGCAGATGTATGCCAACTATGTAACGAATTCGCAGTGTGTGACCAAGTGCACGGTGTTTGTGACCTAATCAAGCACAAAATAACAACATTTTCATACTCCTCGGAATCGCAGTGACGTGCGTGAAGGGCTGCGACTATCAGTTGTGTCGTGATAGTGATCAATGCAGTTTGTAGTATACTGGGGAACAAGGATTTCCATCGTGAGGTGATGGTGCAGGTTCAGTAGTTGCGTGACTAGGGATAAGGGGATAGCCCTATGGGTTATGAATCAGAATAAGTGTAAACATACCTCAGTGGATCTATGCATGAAACCTCACATGGGAGGTGTGCTTCAATTCGAGGCTTGTGGCCGAAGAGATCGTGCTGAAAGGGGAGTATATTTAAAACACAAGGTTACGAATTCCCTGGCTCACAATTACTGCGAACCGTAATGTCAAAAATAAAAATAACCACGTACCACGTAGTAAAATGTCGTGGAGATCTTTTTTTGGGGGGTCCAGACGAATTTTTCAATAGAATTCGTATTTCGTTTCCAACTGCATACGATGGCAGCGCTGAAAACAGAGCGGGAATTCAGTATCAAGGTCCAAGGGGGCTACAAACTAGGGTGGTAGTGTGAGGAAGGGCCTTCCTTACCTTACTTAGCTCATCAGGGGAGCCGGATAAAAAGTTTAACGTGTAGGCAGCGGTGGCCATACACGGGGGTTGCCAACAATGTGGCCTTCAGACGCTGTAAAAACAAGGAGTATATATCAGCACAAGCCTAAGAGCGGGCCATAAGCGGACAGTGTGAAAACACCCCAGTTACTTACATAGTTGAAATAAAGACTCGTCTCTCCCGTGGCTTCTCGGTCAATGCCGGTTGAAAGTCCACGGATTGAAAGTGCGCGCAGAATTTACTAAGGCCACGCTGGTCACGTGACCTTCATTGCGGGTGCCATTGTGGAGCGGCGAGTTGTCTTTGGTGGGGGCCATCTTGGAGTGGAGGCTAATGTTACCAGTGTGCGGGAGTGCAAGGGCAAATAGGTGGTGATTGTGCCAGTGTGACATTAAAAACGGTGATAAGTATTCAAAATAAAACAAAATAAAATAAATTAAACCAAATAGCATTTCGCTCCCAGGAGGTCAGATTTCTTGTCTTCCAGCCAATCATGCATTCCATCATGGAGTATTCATCTGGGAACACCACCCTTGCAGAAAAAGGCCTTTCCATTACTGTTTCATGATGTAGTCTCATTGGTCATTGAATCAATCACAGTAACGTGGTCCAGTCCTCACTTCGATTCAGCCCTTTGTGAATGGTATTAAATTGAATAATGGATTTCAATTCCTCACGGTTGAGTAACTGCTGTAGGTTGCCACCTCTTTGTGGTAGTTTGATGGATTTCAGGACGGTCCATTGGAGGTCATCCGCTGTATGCTTCATACTGGCATAATGTTCAACCAAAGGGGCATTGGGGGTGCTGCACCTAATGCGACTCCGATGTTGACTTATTCTGGTCTTTATTTTTTGTGTAGTTTGTCCCACGTACATCAGAGGGCAAGGACATAGAATTGCATAAATCACATTGTGACTGTTACAGTTTGTGAAATCTCTCATTTCAATTGTGATGTTATTGTGACTAAACGTGCGCCCCTCAAGTGTCAACTCACAAACAATACAATGTCCACATTTAACGTGACCCCTCAACGGGGGCAGGCCCCAGTTTGACTCAATCGTGCTTGTTGGAGGTGGTGAGGGTAAGGCAGCTCGAACCAAATGGTCTTTTATATTTCTACTTTTCTTGAAAGCAAACAAAGGTTTATCAAACGTTAACTGGCCTGAGTTTAAGGTTGAGCCAATGCCGTAGAAATGTTTTACGGATTTTGTCAGAGATTGGGGAAAAAGTTGTGACACAGGCAATTCTCTCTGCGCTGGGCCTCGTCTTGGGTTGGAGCAGGACCTCTCTAGGACAATACCAAGCCCGTTTGGAGGCATTCCTCACTATCCTGCTTGGATAACCTCTTGATTTCAGTTTTGAGCACAGAATCCCTGCCTCTTTGAAATAATCAGTTTTTGAGGAGCAATTCCGTCTAATCCGCAGGAACTGCGAATAGGGAAGTGAATCTTTCAGAGCTTTGGGGTGGTTACTGTTGTATCTGAGTAACGTATTCCGCTCGGTCGGTTTCCTATAGAGGCGAGTTAGTAACTCCCCTGCCTCATGGTAGATCATGAGATCCAAGAATGGTATCTCTGTTCTGTGATATGAGAGAGTGAACTGCAGATTGTCGCAGTTGTTGTTCAGCCAGTGTAGGAAAGAATTCAAACATTCTCTCTCCGAATTCCAAATTAGAAAAATATCATCTATGTAACGGCGCCAGATCCCAATGCTGATTCTGAATGGATTTGTGTCAGCTAGGATTGTGCCGGTCTCTAGCGCATCCATGTACAAAATGGCCAGATGGGGAGCAAAAATCGCTCCCATCGAGCATCCTTTTATCTGTTGGTAGAAGGTCCCATCAAAGACAAAAAAGTTTTTTGTGAGACATAATTCTAGTAATTGCAATATGAACAATGTCGGTACCCTGTGTGGTCTAGATCTGGAATCAAGTATTCTTTCAATGACCCGTAGAGCCGCTCCCTGAGGGATATTAGTGTAGAGCGACTCTACGTCCAATGTGCACAGTGTCTGCATGTTAGGATCAAAGGGCTGGTGTTCAACAAGATTGATCATTTCCATGCTGTCACGGACATAACAGCACGTAGAAGGCACAAAGTCCTTAATGAAAAAGTCCACATAGGACCCTAATGGTTCCAAAATAGAGCCACAGGCCGACACTATTGGTCGGCCTGGCGGGTTCTCACTGTCTTTATGAACCTTAGGGAGGGTGTAGATGACTGGAAGGCGAGGACACTTAACATTAAGGAAATTAAATTCCCTCTTGCTAAGAAAGCCCTCATCCCTGGCAGCCGTAGTAATCTGTTTTATCAGGGCTTGGATTTCAGTTGTTGGATTACGGCCAAGTCTCAAGTAATGTTCCCTGTTGCTCAGCTGCCGGTTAATTTCGTTCTTATAGGTATCAATATTTTGCAGGACAATACCACCACCCTTATCCGCGCTCTTGATGATTAAGTTAGTGTTAGATTTGAGTGAGTCTATTGCCTCCTTTTCGATTTTTGAAATATTGTAAGGAATGTATAATCTCTTCCTTTCCAGAATCTCAAGCTCTTTGAGAATAAGTTTCTCAAACGTGATGATCTCAGGCGGAATCATGCTCGCCGTTGGTAGGAAAGTGGAGGGGGGGCAAATGGGGTGTTACGGTTTGGTTCAGGCGTAGGGTGCAGTTGAAAGAATGCTTTCAGCCGGACCAGTCTGAAAAAACGAAGTAACTCTGTTTGTAACTCCATATAATTTGGGCGAACCGTGGGGACAAAGGAAAGTCCTTTCTTCAAAAGTTCTAATTCAGAGTGCTGCAAAATATGGTTAGATAAATTAAAAATAGGTAATGTCTCAGTCAAATTCTCTGTTGTGGGTATCACCACTGATAAAAGTTGTTGCGGGTCCTCCGCTCCCCTGGAGCGTTGAACCATGTTCTGGGTTTCTTGGCCCTCCCTCTCTTGGGGGTTCCTGGCTGGCCTCTGGCTAAAAAATTGCCTTGTGCACCACCACGCCCTCTACCTCGGTTGCTACCTCCCTCACCTGGATCTGAGTTGTCAGATGAGTCTTCTGAGGTGTCTGAAAACCCAACTATGTTCTGTCGTTTGTTAAAACGACCCCAGGGCCTATTCTGCGGGTTGAAGTATGGTCTGTTGGTGTAAAAATCTTTATTCAAATATGGATAAGTTGTCTCGGCGCTATAATTTCTGATATCCTTTTTAACTTTATTGGCCTTTTTGTTCTGTTCGATACGGCAGTACTCGGCTATTGTTTTCTCTACTTGTTCCAGTAATTTTTTACACTCAGCTGTGGGGTCAGAGTCATTAATTTGTTTAAGCAAGTCATCAATTTCTATCTCAAGTGTTTTTAATGTCTCTGTAGCAATATCTATGCCAAGCGCCAACCACTGCCTTGAGCATGTGGTCCCAATATGACTGAAGTTGGTAATATATTTAGGATTATCCGTAAAGATCCCAGGGATATTACGCACTTGTAGACCAAGTGGGATTACTCCGGATTTGAGATAATCAGTTAGCATTAATATCATCAATTTTAATCTAACCTGTTTTTTTTGTAGCTTTTCTAACTGTTCTGGAAGACTGGACGCTGCAGTTGTTGGAGCATCTGGGGTTTCTGATAAGAGTGACGGTAATGTGCATAAATGCTTGATATGGTCTATCGTATACAAAGGGGCATGGTCTGACATCTCCTAAGGCTAAAAGAGAAGAAAGAAAAGTAATTTCGGGAATATATAGGTGTGTGTACAGGGGCACTAGGAAGGTCGACCTCGGCGCCGAGGTAAATTGAGTTTAGAACAACCCTGCAATCCTGGTGATTGCGCTATAGCTTTTTTAAGACACAAGGGGGACCCAACAGATAGCTAAGTACCATGGGTATAACAACGTTATAGTGAACAAGGGTCCTTAGCTTATTACAGAATCCAAAAAACAATACTGTATAGAAACACAATGGAAAGCTATACGTTATAAAATTTTCCAAACCCAGCCGGGAAAGGAGTTTATTTTATCAAGAAACAATGTTCAATCCTTCAATACAAACGTAATAACAAGACACAAGCCTGTGCCGTACATAAAAGGGGGAAAAAGAAGAATAGAAAAATAGAATAAAGGTGAAAGCGGTGTTTATCAGGCAAAGAAAGAGAGCAAAGACAGGGCACTGTCGATAAGTAAAAAATCAATAACAGTATCGCCTGGAGTGGAGTATACACAATCTTATTTGTGAATATTGTAAATGTACATCCACTCATGGGTGTCGACGTTTCGATCCCTATTGCTCAACTAGATACATGGGATCATCATCAGGACATTTGTAATGAACAAAGCATGCCTGATTGTAAGAAAGCCTGTTTAGGAGAAACGAAGAGAAAAAGAGATATTTCAAACACTTAAGAGTAGTTTGCAGATGTATGCCAACTATGTAACGAATTCGCAGTGTGTGACCAAGTGCACGGTGTTTGTGACCTAATCAAGCACAAACTAACAACATTTTCATACTCCTCGGAATCGCAGTGACGTGCGTGAAGGGCTGCGACTATCAGTTGTGTCGTGATAGTGATCAATGCAGTTTGTAGTATACTGGGGAACAAGGATTTCCATCGTGAGAAAGGACTTTCCTTTGTCCCCACGGTTCGCCCAAATTATATGGAGTTACAAACAGAGTTACTTCGTTTTTTCAGACTGGTCCGGCTGAAAGCATTCTTTCAACTGCACCCTACGCCTGAACCAAACCGTAACACCCCATTTGCCCCCCCCCCTCCACTTTCCTACCAACGGCGAGCATGATTCCGCCTGAGATCATCACGTTTGAGAAACGTATTCTCAAAGAGCTTGAGATTCTGGAAAGGAAGAGATTATACATTCCTTACAATATTTCAAAAATCGAAAAGGAGGCAATAGACTCACTCAAATCTAACACTAACTTAATCATCAAGAGCGCGGATAAGGGTGGTGGTATTGTCCTGCAAAATATTGATACCTATAAGAACGAAATTAACCGGCAGCTGAGCAACAGGGAACATTACTTGAGACTTGGCCGTAATCCAACAACTGAAATCCAAGCCCTGATAAAACAGATTACTACGGCTGCCAGGGATGAGGGCTTTCTTAGCAAGAGGGAATTTAATTTCCTTAATGTTAAGTGTCCTCGCCTTCCAGTCATCTACACCCTCCCTAAGGTTCATAAAGACAGTGAGAACCCGCCAGGCCGACCAATAGTGTCGGCCTGTGGCTCTATTTTGGAACCATTAGGGTCCTATGTGGACTTTTTCATTAAGGACTTTGTGCCTTCTACGTGCTGTTATGTCCGTGACAGCATGGAAATGATCAATCTTGTTGAACACCAGCCCTTTGATCCTAACATGCAGACACTGTGCACATTGGACGTAGAGTCGCTCTACACTAATATCCCTCAGGGAGCGGCTCTACGGGTCATTGAAAGAATACTTGATTCCAGATCTAGACCACACAGGGTACCGACATTGTTCATATTGCAATTACTAGAATTATGTCTCACAAAAAACTTTTTTGTCTTTGATGGGACCTTCTACCAACAGATAAAAGGATGCTCGATGGGAGCGATTTTTGCTCCCCATCTGGCCATTTTGTACATGGATGCGCTAGAGACCGGCACAATCCTAGCTGACACAAATCCATTCAGAATCAGCATTGGGATCTGGCGCCGTTACATAGATGATATTTTTCTAATTTGGAATTCGGAGAGAGAATGTTTGAATTCTTTCCTACACTGGCTGAACAACAACTGCGACAATCTGCAGTTCACTCTCTCATATCACAGAACAGAGATACCATTCTTGGATCTCATGATCTACCATGAGGCAGGGGAGTTACTAACTCGCCTCTATAGGAAACCGACCGAGCGGAATACGTTACTCAGATACAACAGTAACCACCCCAAAGCTCTGAAAGATTCACTTCCCTATTCGCAGTTCCTGCGGATTAGACGGAATTGCTCCTCAAAAACTGATTATTTCAAAGAGGCAGGGATTCTGTGCTCAAAACTGAAATCAAGAGGTTATCCAAGCAGGATAGTGAGGAATGCCTCCAAACGGGCTTGGTATTGTCCTAGAGAGGTCCTGCTCCAACCCAAGACGAGGCCCAGCGCAGAGAGAATTGCCTGTGTCACAACTTTTTCCCCAATCTCTGACAAAATCCGTAAAACAATTCTACGGCATTGGCCAACCTTAAACTCAGGCCAGTTAACGTTTGATAAACCTTTGTTTGCTTTCAAGAAAAGTAGAAATATAAAAGACCATTTGGTTCGAGCTGCCTTACCCTCACCACCTCCAACAAGCACGATTGAGTCAAACTGGGGCCTGCCCCCGTTGAGGGGTCACGTTAAATGTGGACATTGTATTGTTTGTGAGTTGACACTTGAGGGGCGCACGTTTAGTCACAATAACATCACAATTGAAATGAGAGATTTCACAAACTGTAACAGTCACAATGTGATTTATGCAATTCTATGTCCTTGCCCTCTGATGTACGTGGGACAAACTACACAAAAAATAAAGACCAGAATAAGTCAACATCGGAGTCGCATTAGGTGCAGCACCCCCAATGCCCCTTTGGTTGAACATTATGCCAGTATGAAGCATACAGCGGATGACCTCCAATGGACCGTCCTGAAATCCATCAAACTACCACAAAGAGGTGGCAACCTACAGCAGTTACTCAACCGTGAGGAATTGAAATCCATTATTCAATAAAATACCATTCACACAGGGCTGAATCGAAGTGAGGACTGGACCACGTTACTGTGATTGATTCAATGACCAATGAGACTACATCATGAAACAGTAATGGAAAGGCCTTTTTCTGCAAGGGTGGTGTTCCCAGATGAATACTCCATGATGGAATGCATGATTGGCTGGAAGACAAGAAATCTGACCTCCTGGGAGCGAAATGCTATTTGGTTTAATTTATTTTATTTTGTTTTATTTTGAATACTTATCACCGTTTTTAATGTCACACTGGCACAATCACCACCTATTTGCCCTTGCACTCCCGCACACTGGTATCATTAGCCTCCACTCCAAGATGGCCCCCACCAAAGACAACTCGCCGCTCCACAATGGCACCTGCAATGAAGGTCACGTGACCAGCGTGGCCTTAGTAAATTCTGCGCGCACTTTCAATCCGTGGACTTTCAACCGGCATTGACCGAGAAGCCACGGGAGAGACGAGTCTTTATTTCAACTATGTAAGTAACTGGGGTGTTTTCACACTGTCCGCTTATGGCCCGCTCTTAGGCTTGTGCTGATATATACTCCTTGTTTTTACAGCGTCTGAAGGCCACATTGTTGGCAACCCCCGTGTATGGCCACCGCTGCCTACACGTTAAACTTTTTATCCGGCTCCCCTGATGAGCTAAGTAAGGTAAGGAAGGCCCTTCCTCACACTACCACCCTAGTTTGTAGCCCCCTTGGACCTTGATACTGAATTCCCGCTCTGTTTTCAGCGCTGCCATCGTATGCAGTTGGAAACGAAATACGAATTCTATTGAAAAATTCGTCTGGACCCCCCAAAAAAAGATCTCCACGACATTTTACTACGTGGTACGTGGTTATTTTTATTTTTGACATTACGGTTCGCAGTAATTGTGAGCCAGGGAATTCGTAACCTTGTGTTTTAAATATACTCCCCTTTCAGCACGATCTCTTCGGCCACAAGCCTCGAATTGAAGCACACCTCCCATGTGAGGTTTCATGCATAGATCCACTGAGGTATGTTTACACTTATTCTGATTCATAACCCATAGGGCTATCCCCTTATCCCTAGTCACGCAACTACTGAACCTGCACCATCACCTCACAATGGAAATCCTTGTTCCCCAGTATACTACAAACTGCATTGATCACTATCACGACACAACTGATAGTCGCAGCCCTTCACGCACGTCACTGCGATTCCGAGGAGTATGAAAATGTTGTTATTTTGTGCTTGATTAGGTCACAAACACCGTGCACTTGGTCACACACTGCGAATTCGTTACATAGTTGGCATACATCTGCAAACTACTCTTAAGTGTTTGAAATATCTCTTTTTCTCTTCGTTTCTCCTAAACAGGCTTTCTTACAATCAGGCATGCTTTGTTCATTACAAATGTCCTGATGATGATCCCATGTATCTAGTTGAGCAATAGGGATCGAAACGTCGACACCCATGAGTGGATGTACATTTACAATATTCACAAATAAGATTGTGTATACTCCACTCCAGGCGATACTGTTATTGATTTTTTACTTATCGACAGTGCCCTGTCTTTGCTCTCTTTCTTTGCCTGATAAACACCGCTTTCACCTTTATTCTATTTTTCTATTCTTCTTTTTCCCCCTTTTATGTACGGCACAGGCTTGTGTCTTGTTATTACGTTTGTATTGAAGGATTGAACATTGTTTCTTGATAAAATAAACTCCTTTCCCGGCTGGGTTTGGAAAATTTTATAACGTATAGCTTTCCATTGTGTTTCTATACAGTATTGTTTTTTGGATTCTGTAATAAGCTAAGGACCCTTGTTCACTATAACGGAGACAATTCTCCGTCATCCAACTAGCCACCTCCTTGAGGTCCGTCTGGAATTTAGGGGCCTCAACCGCAGGGTCCCCATTTAGTGCAACCGCTAGCTGGGTGTCGTCCGCGTACGACACCATAGTTAGACCCCATCTCTTAGCGACAGTAGCCAGCGGTTGCACGTACAGGTTAAAAAGGGTCGGGCTAAGTGCCGAACCTTGCGGGACCCCTTGGGAAATGTTGCGTGGGGCAGATTCAAATGGAGGGGTGGATACTTTGAAGGTACGTTCTGATAAGAAGGAACGGAACCATTCCAATGCCATGTTCTCCACACCGGCCTCTCGTAGCCGTTGAAGAAGAATGGAGTGGGAGACAGTATCGAAAGCGGCACTGAGATCCAAAAGGATCAGTGCCGCCTTCTGTCCTAAGTCCATTATCCTCCGCAGGTGCTCCACCATCGCCAACAAGGCCGTCTCCGTGCTGTGGCCTGCACAGAAGCCATTCTGAGATGGATCTAGAATGTCTGAACCTTGGAGATGGCAAGACAGGACTTTATTGGCATGTGCCTCCGCAAGTTTGGATACCCATGGGAGGAGAGAGATGGGTCGATAATGTTCAGGTTTCGATGGATCCATGGTGGGCTTCTTTAAAATTGGGATGACCGTAGCCTGCTTCCATTTACTGGGAACAGTCCCGGACTCAAAGGATAACCCAATAAGATCATACACCAAGGGAAAACAGACCTCGGCGGATTCTCTAAATTGTGCAGGTCTTAGTGGATCAGCCGGCGAGCCCGATTTGACCTTTGTAGCAAGAGATTTAAACTCCTCCTGGGATGGCTTCGGTATTAATGAAAGAGACCTAGAGGTCAAAGGAATACATCCTGACTCATTAATGGGCACCGTTTGCGGGGGAAAAGTACGGTAAATCGCCTCAACTTTCTCCACAAAGAAGGCCGCTAACTCTTCACAACGAGTCAGGGAGCGTTTTCCGATTACCGCAGTGTTCTTGATGGTAAGATCTTTGCAGACCTTGAAAATGAGTTTTATAGGGTTGGGACTGTTCTTAAACTCCGCGGAGTAAAAAGTGGCTCGGGCTTTACAAATGGCTCGATGATATAGTTTAATACTGGCCAAGTAGATCTGCTTAAGATCAGGCTCGTAAGTCTTACGCCAGGCTCTTTCAGCCCTTTTACATGCAGTTTTAAGAAGCCTGAGGGAGTCATCATACCACGGGCTAGAGGGGCCAGGCCGAGCTTTACTCCATCCTGCAGGGATTAAGATGTCCAGGGCTTGGGTCAACCACTCACAGAATTGGTCATATCCCGACGAAACGTCTTTAGGAGGGGTTAGTGGGTGTAATGACAGAAGCTGATGGAAGTCGACCAGTCTCAATTTCCTCCAGGGGCGCTTAAAAATCGGCGGAGTGGAGCTCTTAAAAGGGGGAATATTAGACATAATCCGAGCTTCGATCAGATGGTGATCTGTCCAGGCCATGGGTTTAGGTGGAAGAATAATAACATTGTGGAGATTCGTCAGTAAAGGGTCCAGGGTATGGCCGCCCACATGGGTCTGGTGGTTAATAAGCTGCTGTAGCTGTAAGGCCTCAAGATCTGCGAGAAAGCTACTGACAGCAGAGGAAAGAGGAGCATCCATATGGAGATTGAGGTCACCTATAATACTAAAATTTGCCGATCTAAGGGCCAGCGAGGAGATCACGTCAGGAAGGGCTAGCCGGAAAGCAGCGTCAGGGCCAGGGGGTCTATAAATTAGGAGTCCGGAGATAGTGAGATGAGGGTTTATAGAAATAGCAAAATGGGCGCTTTCGCAGCCAGCAATAGCGATGGCCTTCCATGAGCATGGGTAGCATGCCTTAATCACAGCCGCTATCCCACCACCTCTTGAGTTACGATTCAGAGTATACATGACGTACTCATCAGGTAATGCAAGATTCATGGCAGCTGTGGCTGCATCGTGAAGCCATGTTTCAGTTAAAAAGAAAATATCAGGTTTTTCGTCTGTAAGTATTGTAAAAACATCAGAGTGGTGACAGACCAATGATCTGACATTAAGATGGAGTATTTTAATTGTTGTCTGACGGTAAATAGCATCAGGGGGGACAGCTCCACTAAGAACCGACTGTGGAGGTAATGAATCGGCAATAGGGAGGGGCAGCGGGAGCTCAAAGGGACACGTAGGACATTGGAAAGGTCCACAGAGGGGATCAAGCGCGTCATGAGCGCAAGGGCTACCCTTATGGCGGAGACCGGTTAGGAAATCAGTGCTAGCCCATTTTCCCCCACAACTGTTGATCTGTTCTTGGGGCGATAGGCGCTCTGCTAGTTGGGGATGTGGGTAGTTTTAAACCTACGCTGCAGGGAGAGAGGTTGGTGTCAAAGGGGTACTATGTTCAGTCCCACTGTAAACAATTTTCAGGGATGTTTGGGGAGGGAGGGGGTTGTGGGGGGCAGTTACTGGTCACGCATAAACTACATTTTTCAACCTTGGCTGTGTTGCATGTTTCTGAACTGTGGCAGGAATCACGTATGTAAAGATGAGTATGCAGTGGGATAAGAGTCTAAAGCTCCTAAGTTGGAATGGTAACGGGTTGGGGGACAAGATCAAGCGAAGTATTGTTCTCCAATACATAAAACGTCAAACTCCAGATGTTGCTTTACTCCAAGAGACACATCTAATTGGTAACACCCGTAAGGCGTTAAACAGATGGGAGTACACAATGGTAGCTCATGCCGGCTTCACCTCCGTCTCACGAGGGGTGAGCATCCTCCTTAAACACACCTTCCCGCTCAACATTAAGAATACTTGGACCGACCCACTGGGGCACTATGCGGCGGTCTTGGGGTAATGGAAGGGGCACACTCTCACACTACTAGCAGTCTATATTCGACCAGGTCTCCAGACCCAGTCCTACAAGGACCTAGGGGCATTCATAGTCTCCCTTCCTGAAGGACATCTGGTACTGGGTGGGGACTTCGACACAGTTGTCTCGGGCCAATATGACCGATGTCCACCACAAGATATCACCGCTGGGAGCAACTGGCACTCAAACTTCCTCGAGGCCTTCAGCCTCACGGCCCTCTGGCGAATGCAGCATCCTGGTCTCCAACAATACACTTTCTTCTCGGGATCGCACCGCACCTTTCCCAGAATAAACTATATCCTTATGCCTGTACACCAAAAAACGATCATACAAGAAATTCGACATCTGGCAAGGGGTATTTCTGATCACTCCCCTTTGTGGGTCCACCTAACCGTTGGAGACAAATGGGTCGGTTGAGTAGAGCCTTACAACCCGTGGTATCTCCACAACCCCGAAGTCAAAAGTATGCTCATCCTCACTTTTGACCATTACTTCCAAGACAATGAAGGCACAGTCGATTTCCCCACCACCCTCTGGGAGGCGTTTAAAATGGTCATTAGGGGCTATACCCTCTTGGCCATATCCGGGTTGCGCAAAGAAAAAGATAAAGAGATGGCTTGCATTGAGCATGACCTCCTCCGATTCAAGGAGGCGGCGAAAGACGGGGAGGATCAGGCCACGCTACAGAACTTGCAACTTAAGGCGGCTGAATACAAAGCAGTTGCGACTGATGCGGCCAAAACCCTCGCGAGGGACAGGGATGGACGATTATACGACCAAGGAAACAAAGCAGGCAAGCTAATCGTTTGGCTAGACAAGAAAGAGAGGGCAAAAATACTGGTGCCAGAGCTCAAGAGTAGTTCTGGTACCGTCTTGACGGAACCCCATGACAAAGTACGTGAATTTGCCAACCATTTCAAACATGTGTATCAGGGTAGTTCAGACTTACAGGAGGAGGACTCCTCCCCACTTCTTGTAGACATCCAACTGTCCATCCTCACTGACTCATTAGGGGCCGTACCCTCTTGGCCATAGCCGGGTTGCGGAAAGAAAAAGATAAAGAGATGGCTTGCATTGAGCATGACCTCCTCCGCCTCGAGGAGGCGGCGAAAGACGGGGAGGATCAGGCCAAGCTTCATAACTTGCAACTTAAGGCGGCTGAATACAAAGCAGTTGCGACTGATGCGGCCAAAACCCTCGCGAGGGACAGGGATGGACGCATATACGACCAAGGAAACAAAGCAGGCAAGCTAATCGTTTTGGCTAGACAAGAAAGAGAGGGCAAAAAGACTGGTGCCAGAGCTCAAGAGTAGTTCGGGTACCGTCTTGACGGAACCCCACGACAAAGTACTTGAATTTGGCAACCATTTCAAACATGTGTATCAAGGTAGTTCAGACTTAGAGGAGGAAGACTCCTCCCCACTTCTTGTAGACATCCAACTGTCCATTTTGATTTGAAAATAATTTATATCGCGCAACTAAAACCCTAAGGTATCAAGGCGCCTAACAAAATGAATCAGAAAAAAATGGCAGATCAAACTACAAGTATGCGTGCGCAAAAAGACGGGTCTTGAGGGCCTTTCTAAATAACTGCAGGGTGGGGAGAGACCTCAGTTCCACAGGGAGAACATTCCACCACTTGGGTGCCAGGTTGGAAAAGGGTTTACCACCCCATCTAGCTCTTCGGATACGCGGGACTGATAAGAGAGCCTTGTTAGAGGAACGTAAGTTCCTGCAAGGACTATAACAGGACAAGATGGATCCAATTCCTATAAGGCTGTTTCTTGCTAGAGCCCTATAGATCAGGCACAGGGTTTTAAACAGGATGCGACCCTCCATGGGGAGCCAATGAAGCTGTTTTCTGGCCAAAGTGACCGAGGTGCCCCGAGGTAGGTCCAAAGCAAATCTAGCCGCTGCGTTCTGGACTACCTGCAAGCGCTGCAGCAGGCTTTTATTCAGTCCCGCATACAGCGCATTGCAGTAGTCCAGGCGAGAGCCCACTAGAGCAACTGCCAGTTGTTTCCTAGCTTGCTGCGAAAGATAGTGCCTGATCCTCCTCAGTATGCGAAGGATGCCCCAACAGGTAGAGATGGTCCTGTTTACCTGTTGACACAATGAGGGTAGGATCGATCACTACCCCGAGATTTTTGGCAGATGCAGCAGGGACAGGACATGCTCCCAGTGAGTCTGGCCACCAATCGGCTGACCATACCTCCTCCTTACCTCCAAACACCATCACCTCGGTCTTCTCCCCATTCAGTTTCAGCGAACTGTGAATCATCCACTGTCCGACAGCCTCCATACAAGATCTAAAATTGGAGGCAGTCAGAGTAACTGACTGGGAGAGAGAGACGAGGATCTGGGTGTCATCCGCATAGGAGACTACCTCCATCCCAAAAGATCTAATTAGTCTGGCAAGGGGGGTCACATAGATGTTAAAAAGGGTTGGGCTTAACGCCGACCCCTGAGGGACCCCACATTGCACAGACAGGGATGGAGATAGAAATTTACCCAGCTTCACTCTTTGCTCTCGTTGATCGAGGAAAGAGGTGAGTAGAGCTAGTGCCTCCCCCTGAACCCCAATCTCCCTCAGGCGAGATGTTAGCACTGAGGGAGAAAGGGTATCGAAGGCGGCTGTAAGGTCTAAGAGGATCAGGAGGGAGGTCTGTCCCCCATCCACACACATACGGATATTATCCAGTACTATGGTGAGGGCAGACTCGGTGCTATGTTCCCTCCTGAATCCATGCTGGGAGGGATCCAGACAGCCAGAGTTTTCCACGAAGAAACTCTGGCTTTTCTTGTAGACATCCAACTGTCCATCCTCACTGACTCCGATAGAGAAGCATTGGACAGTGCAATGACAAATGAAGAGCTGGCTACAGCAATAAGAGATCTTTGGCCTGAGAAAGCCCTAGGCCCCAACGGACTGCCCATAGAGCTTTACAAACTTAAGCCTGACAAGCTAGCCCCGTACCTCAGGAAAATGTTTGAGGACTGTAAAGAACTTGACCTACTCCCCCGTGACCAACGAAAAGCCACGCTGGTAACCATACACAAGGCAGGGAAGCAGAATGTTTAATGCTCCTCCTATAGACCTTTCTCCCTCCTAAATGCTGAGCCCAAAATCCTAGCCAAACTATTGGCAAACCGGCTAAGTGAGGTAATAGACAAACTGGTCCACCCCGACCAGTTTGGCTTCATGCTACACCTAACACTGCTCTCAATCTGCGAAGATTACATGGGGTACTGGGGCGGCGGGCCACCATTCAGGAAGACGCAATAGTGGTCTCTCTAGACGCAACTATGGCGTTCAATACCCTCGAATGGGCGTATCTGATGGTGGTCCTCAAGAAGTTGGGCTTCGTCCCCAATTTTATTGGATGGGTGCGACTCCTCCACGCAGAACCATTGGCCCAAGTAGTAGTAAACAATAAAGTCTTGGAGGTGCTCACTCTCGGTAGAGGGACGCTGAAGGGATGCCCCCTCTCGCCTCTGCTCTTCGCCCTGTCCCTCGAGCCACTAGCTGCCTGGATACGACAGGACCCCTCCATCAGGGGACTTAGGTGGACTTAGGGATGGGAGGATTGAATGTCACTCTATGCGGACGACATCCTCCTATATCTCGCTTCTCCCCAGAAGTCGCTAAGGGTGGTCCTAGATATCTTCAGAAGCTTTGGGAGAAACTCTGGCTATAGAATCAACTGGAGCAAGTCGCTGTTATATGTTCTGCATGGAGATCCCCCCTGCCGAGGGACTGCCCCATCCTGACAGCCACAGACGGAAACATTTTCATCACAACCGATGTTAAGCTCCGCTATGGGCGTAATCTCCTCCCCCGTTAACAAAGCTTTAAATGAGACACCACTACCTGGAAGACACTGCATCTGTCTCTACTGGGACGAGCAGCACTTTTTTAAATGATGACATTGCTGCGTTTCCTCTATACCCTCCAGAACTTCCCAGACCTAGTTCCACCCAGGTTCTTTAAAGACATCGAAAGCACCCAAAGGAATCTGCTGTGGGATGGTAAACCGCGCATAGCGCTTCACAAGCTCACGCTCGGTTGGTATGACCGAGGCATAGGACTCCCCGACATTAAAAAGTATTACTGGGCGGCACACCTTTTAGCCGTAAACCATTGCACCTACCGTGGTGGGGACGACCCGGGTTACAGGATGGACAAATGGGTACTCCCAGGTGGTGTAGCAGGGTTTCCGTTCTCACACAGAACTGTGCATAGAGATTTGGAACCTCGGCGAATTAGGGTGACCCAAAACTCACCTCAGTACCCAAAACCCCTTACCAGGCTAGCTACAGTTTCTCATTGGTCATCACAGACTTCCAATGATTTAGACAAACCAGAACATGAACTTACGATACCTCAGGTCACGTGGAACACATGAACACTCTTTCGTTATGCAATCATTTCAAACCCGAACGTGGAGTAAATGAGGACACGTACACTTTTGAAATATTTATTTACTAATGCCGTTTCCTCAGGCGCAGTATCTTAGATAATACAAGGAAACATATTATCAGAAGCAAAGTTATCAGCATTGTTACTAGTCCACAGAATGCAAAAGGTGACAGCATGCTATTATGCTGTAATGAATAAGCGTTAACAACACCTAGTTCTCACTCTCCTTAACTAGCATATTATATTAATATCTAAGAAGGTCTCATTGGGTTTTAGCAGGGCAGGCCCATACCTCAAGATCCTAGTATGAAGAGATCACATCTGCTTCCACCAGCTCTCTGCATGCGAACCGCATCAAGTGTGTTTGTGTGCTCTAAGCAAAGCAATATAAAACGCGCCTAAAGCCAGAATTTGGCAGGAGCTGCACTTATGTTATGTCTATGAAGGTGCGGAGATCAGTTCTCACAACAATCTGTGTCGTGTTATCCTTCTAGCTTCAGCACTCACTGTACAGACATAGTTTATTAAGCAAAGCTGATTTGAGAGCAATAACATATTATTCTCATGTAAACTACTAGGTTGAAAGCTAAATCAACAATTATGTATCGTGTGCAGAAGCAGCAAAAGGAAAAAATGGCGTTTAAACATTTAATGAGCCTAAGCTAACTTAACACAGTATTCGGATTATCAGTAGCTATATGACACCCCCCCATGATCCGAGCACGGATAAGATAAGATAAGGGCCTCATCATGATAGCAGAGTTCAAGAACGATGAGCAATATTAATAACTTTAGAAATTGATGGGAAAAAATGCTTCAGGAATCAATTTAAAAATCCATAAAGTCAATATAAAATTAACCACTGCTCATGCCAATAGTTCCGGGAGATGAAAAATGTAAGCCAACTCTGAAAAGTTACGTCAGCCGAAAGCCAGATTGCGGGATTTGAAACATGGGAAAGTTTTTTAGGACATGACCGTATATGCAAAATATGCAGCCACAGCCTCCAACATAAAATCACCGTCTTCATCCGAAAACAGTTCAGCCATCCAATTTAAAAGTGGAAAAGAACATACGTGTTCCTCTAGTACCGGAGCCTCTATCACCATCAGAGGACAACTCGGTGGGTTCTCAAGAAAGCTCAGTGCCAAGAAATCCTGCGCTGCTGCGAGTATGTTCCCAGGACCCATTAGTCCATGCATCGCTGCTAAGGCCATAATCCTTTCGCCAGTACAAACCAACTCGTGAGTAACGACGGGACCCATCAGCTGATTAAAATCGACGTCAGGAGAAACTGGTCGGCAGAGACACAAATCAATGGCCCAATCAAAATCACAGCTTAGGCAATGAAACACAGGCTGCACACAGGTGAAGTAGGAAAATAGAAATGATAATCCATATGCCGTGCTTAAAGTCGCAAGCGGCAAAGTGCCATAGTATTCAAGCATCCGGTTGCGAAACAACGCCAGAAGGGGCGGGGCGGCTGCTTGCACATGAAGGGCATCCATATTTAATGAAACAGAAAATCACCAGAACGCCTGCCGCTAGTGCCAGTAAAACCGGGAATCCACCAAACAGACTTGAAAAAATAGAATGGAAGAAAGCAGGAATGACTCCAGATATTTTCTCAAAGGAAGTCACGAGGCCACTGCTAACTATTTTTAAAAAAATGCGCCAGCCCAGTTGTGGAGGACGCGTTAAAGATAGAATGAACCATTTCGCTGAAATGCAACGGTAAATCAGTATTTAAAAGGGCCTGAACCTCTGTACGGGTGTTAGCTATGTGAAGCACGAATGTTTCTCGAGCCAAACTCAAGGCCACTTCTTTTTGGGACAATAGAGCTCTTATTCTGCTCATGCCGTTGAACTCCGCTGTCAAGGTTGGGATGCGCGGCCAGATGGAAACATCCCAGTTTCCCTGCGTGGGTGGGTACAGTACATTCCTGCAGCAAATCACACGCTCAGTTACTGTTACCACATAAGGAACACCTTTAATTAACCCACAACAATCCTCATTATTCAAAAGTAAATAACTACCGTTTCCCAATAAAGTAAAAGTTGGGATGATTGCCGGAACTGGTGTCCCTTTTAAAACACAGGCTAAATTTGGTCGGTCCTGGTTACAAGAACTGTGTAATTGTATGTGCCTACACATTAATGAATGATCAGGTGTCTCTGTACACTCCTCCCCATTCAGATATACCTCCTGCCAATCTTTCAAACATCTGTAAGTGTATGGAAGGGACCACATCTCATGAAGAAAACCGCTACCTAAGGGTTCATATCGACCTATGGCCACCTATCGCATGCAATTAGTAAATTTATACAAAGCAAAAGGCAATGTTATCACACCGTGGATAAGCCACGTCGCACCAGTGGACTCAGCCACAGAATAAGGCAAGGACTCCAATCTCTCAATATGTAACATCTGAAAAATTGCATCTCGCATTGAAAGCAGGCGCTGCTTGTCAGTCAAATTGAAAGGGGCAAAGAGAGAGGAGACATTCATGTAGGTCCATGGCACTTTGCCAGATTTCAAAGTCTGTAGGGTCCAAGCAAATTGCATGATAGAACGCAACTGATTTTGACCATGATATAACACAGATAATTCATCCTGTACAATATCTACAACAGACGACACAATATTATCTAACGTGTAAATGCGGGAAGAAAGCATGCTAATGCTATTATCAACTACTGCAAGCACTTTCTCAAGATTAGCCTGATCAATTGCCCTAAGGCGTGTCGCCGCCTCAACTTGTGAAGTTTTCCAGATTTCATTGTAAATAGCATATATCCATCTCTTTGATCTACCACTAGCCGGGCCTTTTATAAAATCATTTAAATCTACATCTTCAGTCAGCTTGGAAAGATGAAGTTTAACCGCAGTTAAGGTAGAATGTTTCAGCCAATTCTGACATAACTTTCCAACTGAATAAGTCGTGACAGAATGGTCAGGGTCAAAACGGGGATCAGGTCTGACCTGTTTAAAGCCATCAGATAAACCCAGAAAACGAAGCTGGCATGAATCAGCACTACGGTGCCACATCAACCAACCTTTGGGATCCATACTGGATATGTTAAAGGAAGAATTAAGTAAAAGGGTCTGTAATTCTCTAATGGAAAACTGAGCAAAATTACTCCAGCCGGTATATTCCTCCAAATCAGGAATGGTTGGGGTATTTAATTTTTTAGAAGTAGCCAATCCAAAGCATGTTGTTTGCGAAATTGATGCATTCAAAAACAGCATATGATTCCGGATGAGACATGCACGGTGCAAAGCCTCAGTGCCCTGCACCTGCCAGTGTTTGGAACCCCAAACTGATTTAAGATCAATAGATTCCTTCCACAATTCGTAGCCGCCACTTGCTAACTGATCTGGAAAGGACTTCGAATACAATAATTTAGTATCGGTAAGTCTAATCTTGGACATTGGCTTCTGTGTCATTTTAAAATAAAAGGACTCGGGATGAGACTGATTGAAGTCGGTGAAATAAGTGTACTTTTTCAAAAAAGTATTGGAACTGCCCTGTCTCGGGGCTGGGCAATGCTCCCACTGTTTAAAATTAACAGCATTCCTTCGGGAAGAAGTTTTATGTAAGAAGTGAATGCCAAAATGTTGGAAGAAAAACAAATCACCATAATTAGCGGATTCTAAATATAAATCCTCAGCATCAAAGGCAGCATAGTATTTCAAATCAGAAAACAAACTTTCTTACTGCATGAATATCCCAATCATCAGACGTATGTTTTGTTTCACTACATCCACCAAGTTAACTTTAAGGACATTAGGGACATTAACCACTTCAGTAGGGCCATGAATTTGAAATCTAGCCGCATCCCACACAATACCATCAAGGACTGGCCAGGCAGTGATGTTAACAAATGTCAAGTCTCTTTTCAATCTGTGTGCAGAATGTGACGAGGAAAGTGGGGCCAAAGTTCCATTGAGATGTGGAATGCATGTTCTTTCCTCGACATAGTGTCCATTGATGAGTCGAAAAAAATAAAACACAAAACCAATTGACATAAAAAGGTAAATCGATAAAAGTACTAGCCAAATATATGTCCAAGGGGGAATCAAAAAATGTTTTTTAAATAAAGTGGCATAAACTGCAAACTGCGAAGGCTTCTCTGAGGCAATAAAAACAGTGTCAAATGAAAACCTTGATTCAGTGGCCAAACGGGTTTGTAGGTCAGGCATGGATAAGTCAGTGGGGTAAGTGTAATCGATGTCATCATGGTCTGTACCAGGCAAAGTACTTAATAAAGGACTGAAAAGTGCAGGTAACTCGATGGCTACTTCAGGTTCAGCATTAGATGTAGTGGCCAAAACCGAATTTCTCACAATGGACGGACAGGATACCGCTGGTGTCATACTAAGAAGAATCGGCCACTCGTTGTATCTTGACATTGTCAATGGAGATAAACCTGTTTTCCTTACGACCTGGAAGAGGGGGTAAAATGACTGTTCTTGTGCCCTTCAATCCAAGGACTGGGACCGGAGCTCGATAGGAAGGTCCAAATTCTTTCTTGTTATCGATCTTCTCTCGAACCAGTTCACCAACTTGGGGCAGCCAGCCGACTACCGGGATCTGCAATGCAACATCCGTCGTGGAGGGCAAATGTTCCTTTGCAAGACTGTCTCTGGTCTTTTGTAGATCCTGTAAAACATTGCAATGTTCATCTACGTCAAAGGTTGTGGCGCGAACCACACAGCCTAGACCATCAAGGTCAGGGACGTACATCTTCATGCCAAAGAGCATTTCGTATGGGGTACGCCCACCCAGAGACCTTCTAGGGAGATTATTAAGAGCACGCTGCACACCATTGAGGTGGGCCAGCCAGTTTCTGCCAGTGCCTATAACTCGAGCTGTCAAAGATTGCTTTAAGTCACGGTTCATTCGCTCCACTACACTATTACCCTCAGGTCTGTAGGGAGACAAAAACTTGACTTGGACCCCCATCGAAGTCATGGCATCCTTGTACGCCTTAGAGGCGAAAGCCGGACCCTGATCCGAATGGAAGGTACCACAGGCAAAAATCCCTACAAAGACACGCAAATCTCTAATGACAGTCCGAGAATCAGCGCTGCGATGAGGCCATACCCACACAAAGCGTGTGCATAAATCAACTGCTACTAAGATGTACTTATACGCAGTATCAGAGGAAAAAGGACCGCAGTGATCTAAATAAACACAACCTAGTGGTTTATTAGATATGTGCAACTGTGTCTGTGGCGGACGCGTAGCAGTCGAAGGCTTAATCTGCTGACAGATGTCACATTGAAGGACATAATCCCGCGTCTGTTTGTACAGTCCCCGCCACCAGAAACGCTGTTGTAATTGAGTTACAGTGGCAGAGACGCCCGCATGCGCAGACGCCACACCTTCATGCACCGCTGTAATCAAGTCAGCCCTGCGATCCGAGTTGGGAATTAAACGTTCACCAACATCAGGAATTTTCACAAAAGGAACCTTTTCGGGACTTAAGTGGTATGTGTACTTCGAAGGGAACCCCGTAGGATGTGTACCTCCCTTCTCAGTGGCAGCAACAGCCGCCAAGATGTTATCATCAATCTTACTTTTGGACCGTGTAACTGCTGCAACTAAATACTTAGACACCGCTGACTTCGCCGCTTCATCAGCAAGCGAGTTACCGACAGCGTGAACTCCCACGTGCTGATGGCCGAGAGTATGAATCACATAAACAAGTGGCAGATTAGCTTTAAGCTCAGCCACTCGAACCCAGATCATCTTGTGTTTTATAGTGCTACCCTTGGAATCACGAAATTCATTCTGAACCCAAAAGAACAAGTTTTCATTGTAAGACTGGACACAGTAGTAAGAATCGCTCACAATAAGAGTCGTCACACTAGGATCAGCGTACTCCAACGCGAGTAAAAGAGCACGAAGCTCTGCCAATTGTGCGGTGCAGTCCCCTAGTGTGTACGACTCTGGACTGGAACTCATCGTTCACCATGGCACCGACCACAATGGCGCATGCGGAAACGTAGGCGTGTTTTGAGCCATGCGCAACCTGTGCCGAGCCATCAGTGTAAATGATGCAATGGAAGTCCTCCAAAGGTCACATTGCCAGAGGTGCAGGATGAACGAATTCATACTGCAAGTATTCTTGCGACCGTAATGAGGCGTCAAAAATAAACGTGACATCCGTGGACATCAAGGAAGCAGCCCATTGTATCCACCGAGGGTGCAAAGCATTAGAATTCGGTACACTGGCTTTCGTAACTGCCTCCAAATGAGGACGGGGGTAACTACCAACATGCGTTTTCCCTGTGACAGAGCACGTTCCTTAAGAATCGCCATCTGCACAGCAGTTAAAACTTTCTCCACAGTGGAAAACCTCATCTCAGCCGAAGTGTACAAGTGTGATTTGTAAGCAATAAGTACCGTGTCACCTTCATTAAAAGTGAGGTACGTGAAACCCACTGTCCCAGGAATGATCCTTATCACCAGATTAGTGTGGTTATCACGAGTCAGTAAAAATTTAGAAGCGAGCATATCAGCCTGCAAGGATTGCAAGACAGCTGAGTGCTCAGGCAGCCAGCATGATTTGGAAAAAGTTGGTTGTATCAAAGCATACAAGGGCTTGATACGCTGGGCATATTCCGGAATGTATGTTCTCCCGAAATTCAAAAAGCCCAATAAAGACTGTAATTTTTTCAGTGTTGTTGGAGCGCGCAGTTGTGCGCATTTCTCCAGGAAGTGAGGAGCCAAACCTCTACCTTCATTGTTGAGCTCATAGTCCAGGAACAACACTGTGTACTCTGCAATGTGCAATTTCGCAAAGTTAAATTTGTAACCCATGTCTGCAAAGTTACAAATTATGCCATTTACGCGACACAAATGCTCCCAAATATCGTAGTCTGTGAAATAAATGTCATCCACATACGAACATGCATCCGGGTCGATTCTCTCCAAAAGAGAGACTATGCGGGCAGTGAAAATCCCAGGACTATTCTTATAGCCCATTGGGAGACGCCAAAGGTGTTTTTGGACCCCGGCTGAAGTAAAGCTGGTCCATTGGGAACTAAGACCATCCAAGTTATGGGCATAAAAACCATTGGAAATGTCAAGCGTGGTTTTAAAACGCTTACGCACAAGACTATCCACTAGGGCAGAGCCGTGAGTATTCTGTACTGCACAGTTACGGCAATGCGAGTTCAAATGCCTGTATTCCAATACCAAACGATATGATCCGTCTGGCTTATTCACAGTAAAAAGGGGGTTATTCATCGGAGACACACACGTTTCAATCACACCCTGATATTCCAATTGTTCAAGGATAGCCGCGACGGAAGCTTTAGCTTCTCGCCGGATGGGATATTGAGGTTGAGGCTGTGGCTGAGACCGCAATGGAATTTCATGGCTCGGGGCCAATTTATCCCAACCACACTGGTTGAGGTACAGAGCCGGCGCTAGAGCCTTAGCCCACTCTTCCGCAAAATGTTGCGCATGCTCTTTCGAGACAGTGTTCGCGAAACTGGGGAGGATCACCTCCTCCCCTCGCGGCGCTGCGAGCACAAAAGGTGGGGGCCAGTCAGCCTCCGAAAGCAAAACGTCATACGTAGACGAAAGATTTTCCCAAAATACCCCTTTTACAGTATGTTGTATGTCTCCCTCGATTAACAGGACAATTTCAAAAAGTCTATCAGGGGGAGCAACTCTCGTATATGCAGTTTCTATTACAACATAAATATCAGTCGCTGTCACCTTCAGTAGTGGACACAGGGCCTCTCTCACTATGGTAATCTCCGCCGCGCTGTCCAGCAAAGTCAGAGCCCACGTCAGATTCCGATGCCGCGTTCTTACTATCTGTGGCATATCGATGCGCTGTTAAAACTGTGACTTTTTTTCTCGCAAACTGCGGTCTTTTCGGTGTTGAGTCTTCCTGCTTCACTGCGCCGTCTGTCTGGCGGGATTGGCCGCGTCCTTGCTGACCACCTCGTCCCCTTCCGCCTCCTCCACCACCGGTCTTCGGGGCCGATGAGTCCTGAAAGGAACGAGGAGAGCGTTGATCAGAAACCTGAAATCGATCAGGTGATTTAATCGTCGCGCGATCGCGCAAGTCATAAACTCTCTCCGTCGGCGCAGGAACCTGTGTCGCAGGATAAGAATCCTGAGTCTGCTGTTGTTGCTTCCCCTGTTTCTGTTTTTTAGGCCAATTTAGTTTTTTGGACTTGGGCTGGACATCTGCCTCAGCAGACTGCCCTTGTGGGTGTTTCTTCTCCTTGACCGACAAATACTTTAGACCCTTAATTGTGCGACCAATTGTTTAATAAGCGGCCATTACAATCCTCGCTAACTGGCGGGGTTTTTCGGCATCGGGTATAGCTGCCAAAGCATTAGACACCTGAAAGTTCACTGCATCCCCCTTTACATTAGAAAGTATGAGATCGCAAACTACCTCAAAAGAACCACACAGGCGCATACCCTATTCAACCGCTGCTTCCGGTCTGTGATCATCCTGAACACGTTTAACGATCGTAGGCAGTACAGCCATAGATGGGGTGCCGAAACACCTCGCATAAACAGCCGCAAAAGTTTTCCCCCAACTTTCACAGTCAACGAGTTCGGGAGCTAAATTCTTCGGTAAACTAATCGTTAAGATTCTATGTTTATCAGCAGGAGTAGAATTAGGAAACACAGCCTCCAGTTGGTCAAATTTCTCGGCAAGTAACAAAACAACAGTTAAAAAGAGGGTCCAAGGGATATATGGTTTAGAGACCCGCACCTGATTTAATCCCCAGCTACTGCTTAATTTATAACACCCGAAACACCGGGGGTCTACCAGCTAAATTCTAAAGCTGAACTCTCACCGAGTCCACAGGATCTCGTAGTGTACAAATCACATAAAGACAGCATATTTCAGAAAGAAGAGAGAAAAGGGTGAACACTAAATGCATCGAATAGACCGTCACATCAATGGGTTATTCGTACACGGCTGACCGGTCCGAAGCAATTTGAAAAAGGTTTTCCATCAAATTGACTCAATGATCAGTCATATCATTTGGCCAAACCCGGGTGCATAATGGGCTGGTCCCCTGATCATTGGGACATCAAACTCCGCACCTTATTGCTGTTTTTAGGATTTGGTCCACCAAAATGTACAAACCGTCCATGACGACTGATTTTTTGATGGTAAAGATAACAAGTGCAACAGAAAAATAGTGAATTAAAATAGGATGGAATGTCCACCTTCTGACAACTTTATTCTGCGGACAAGACACGCCTCCTAATGAAAAACCAGAGCAGTGCAAGAAAGACAGTAACAAATATCTGTCTAGAAATGGGCCAACATGTTTCTGCCTAACGGGTATTTAATCCCTTGGCATTCTTCAGGGCCTCTGCTCTTATAATAGTTGCACTCCTGATAGTGAAACAAAACAATCACCACCATCACCAAAGAAATAAAGTATAATAAAACTAGTTGAATACGGTACAACCTGTAACAACCGTGGACATTAACCCTCCATATCACTTTAGCTACCGTGAATTCCTTAATGGTAGGGGAATGGACCTCACCTCACCTGGACCATGCTCAGGTTATAAGAGGCCCTGCACTTTCCGTCGGTACCTCAAGCTACCTTCTGAGGCCTCCCCCAAGCCTCAGAAGGTAGCTTGAGGTGCCGACGGAAAGTGCAGGGCCTCTTATAACCTGAGCATGGTCCAGGTGAGGTGAGGTCCATTCCCCTACCATTAAGGAATTCACGGTAGCTAAAGTGATATGGAGGGTTAATGTCCACGGTTATTACAGGTTGTACCGTATTCAACTAGTTTTATTATACTTTATTTCTCTGGTGATGGTGGTGATTGTTTTGTTTCACTATCAGGAGTGCAACTATTATAAGAGCAGAGGCCCTGAAGAATGCCAAGGGATTAAATACCCGTTAGGCAGAAACATGTTGGCCCATTTCTAGACAGATATTTGTTACTGTCTTTCTTGCACTGTTCTGGTTTTTAATTAGGAGGCGTGTCTTGTCCGCAGAATAAAGTTGTCAGAAGGTGGACATTCCATCCTATTTTAATTCACTATTTTTCTGTTGCATTTGTTATCTTTACCATCAAAAGATCAGTCGTCATGGACGGTTTGTACATTTTGGTGGACCAAATCCTAAAAACAGCAATAAGGTGCGGAGTTTGATGTCCCAATGATCAGGGGACCAGCCCAATATGCACCCGGGTTTGGCCAAATGATATGACTGTTCATTGAGTCAATTTGATGGAAAACCTTTTTCAAATTGCTTTGGACCGGTCAGCCGTGTACGAATAACCCATTGATGTGACGGTCTATTCGATGCATTTAGTGTTCACCCTTTTCTCTCTTCTTTCTGAAATACGCTGTCTTTACGTGATTTGTACACTACGAGATCCTGTGGACTCGGTGACAGTTCAGCTTTAGAATTTAGCTGGTAGACCCCCTGTTTTTCGTGTGTTATAAATTTCTCGGCAAGCCAGAAAGGAAAGTCATCTTTGTCATCGGGGCGCTTACCAAACACTGCATTGACCATAACTGGATTGATTTTTAAACCGCCATGTTCCGTTTGAGCGGCCGGACCCCCCGGGGGGCCACCCGGGAGATGACGGCCTATGTATTGCACTAATGCACGAATCACGGCAATCGAAACAACATGTAGTCAGAACCTCTGCTAGGGCAAAAGCTCCGTGATTCGGGTGAGGGGTAAATCCAGCCAACACAGGCCAATTTGCGCCTGGAATGGACAAAGGACCTAACCTCGAAGCGGATAAAGAATGGGGTAAGGCGCCACCAAACCAAACGCGATGCTGCCAATGATCAATAGGTATTTCCAGTGCCCTGTATGGAGTATATTCATTCGGTACAGGTGAGGGGGTGTAGTTGTGGAACACACCAGAATTAGCGTCCACCGGCAGAAACGTCTCCCACGAATAAAACAGTTCGTAAGGGTACGCTGCATCCGCACCCACCACCATAATCACAGCCAAGCCTTCCAATGGGACTTGGAATACACCATCCCCCCTGGACTCCAGTCTATGGTGGCCAGAAGACTTGAGCCTAGCTCCCATCCCTAAAGACTCGGTAAGAAATCTCGGAGTCCGCTGGGACACTCAACTTAGCTTCAAAAATCAGGTGCAAGCAGTCGCAACCTCCTGTTTCGCCAAGATTAGAACCATAAAACGCCTCATCAACTACCTGCCGGCAGACTGCCGTAAGACTGTGATCCAGGCCGTGATCATATCCCACCTTGATTATGCCAATGCCCTCTACCTTGGCATCACAGCGGGCCTCTGCCACCAACTCCAGACGGTCCAAAACGCCGCCGCACGGCTGGTTGAGAGAATCCCGGCCAGACACCATATCACTCCCCATCTCCGTAAGTTACATTGGCTGCCCATTGCAAAAAGATGTGTGTTCAAGGCCATGACACTGGCCTTTCGAGCTTCAAAAGGCATGGGATCGGCACACCTCAAAAACACCCTTCGACCTTATGCCAACCCCAGGACTCTACGGTCCAACACCCTCCATTTCCTTGAAACCCCCCGATTTAAACGATCTCGGCCTGGTGGTAAAACCTTTGAGGTTTGTACCTCTCAGTGCTGGAACAAACTCCCATTAGCCTTACGCACCTGTCAGACAGAATTAGTCTTCCGTAAATCCCTGAAAACACACCTATTCTCCTCCTAAATCTGGATATCTGCCCCTACGACCTCTCTTTTTTTCAGAGTTTCAGCGCCGGGATGCCCTGTTGGGGCAGCTGCGCGCTCTATAAAATTCTCAAAATAAAAATAAAGTCTGTAAATGGTTGCGCACCGCAATGCGACTATGCTGCGGAATGTCCACAGGCTGGGCCATGATAACACAGGAATTTAGAAAAACAAAGCAAACTTTGTAGCACAACTGGGTAGTAATTCAAGGAAACCGTTTTAGAAAGAATCAAGCCTGAAAAAGACCTATTTCAAAAATAGGTAGTTTTTTTCCAGCACTCCGTTTTCCGGAAACGAAAGTGAAGGGGTTAAGGATTGAATGATATACTACTCAAGCGTCATGATATAAGACCACTAACGTATGGGCGCCATGTAGCAGGGTTTCCGTTCTCCCACAGAACTGTGCATAGAGATTTGGAACCTCGGCGAATTAGGGTGACCCAAAACTCACCTCAGTACCCAAAACCCCTTACCAGGCTAGCTACAGTGTCTCATTGGTCATCACAGACTTCCAATGATTTAGACAAACCAGAACATGAACTTACGATACCTCAGGTCACGTGGAACACATGAACACTCTTTCGTTATGCAATAATTTCAAACCCGAACGTGGAGTAAATGAGGACACGTACACTTTTGAAATATTTATTTACTAATGCCGTTTCCTCAGGCGCAGTATCTTAGATAATACAAGGAAACATATTATCAGAAGCAAAGTTATCAGCATAGTTACTAGTCCATAGAATGCAAAAGGTGACAGCATGCTATTATGCTGTAATGAATAAGCGTTAACAACACCTAGTTCTCACTCTCCTTAACTAGCATATTATATTAATATCTAAGAAGATCTCATTGGGTTTTAGCAGGGCAGGCCCATACCTCAAGATCCTAGTATGAAGAGATCACATCTGCTTCCACCAGCTCTCTGCATGCAAACCGCATCAAGTGTGTTTGTGTGCTCTAAGCAAAGCAATATAAAACGCGCCTAAAGCCAGAATTTGGCAGGAGCTGCACTTATGTTATGTCTATGAAGGTGCGGAGATCAGTTCTCACAACAATCTGTGTCGTGTTATCCTTCTAGCTTCAGCAGTCACTGTACAGACATAGTTTATTAAGCAAAGCTTATTTGAGAGCAATAACATATTATTCTCATGTAAACTACTAGGTTGAAAGCTAAATCAACAATTATGTATCGTGTGCAGAAGCAGCAAAAGGAAAAAATGGCGTTTAAACATTTAATGAGCCTAAGCTAACTTAACACAGTATTCAGATTATCAGTAGCTATATGACAGTGGCAGCTTCACTAGGGCGCTCTATTTCAGGCCCAACAAATATTCATTAACAAGACCTACACAACACTCAGTACAGCTTTGATACACGGTTAAGTGTACCTTAAGATAGGCCAAAAAGCTCACGCTCCCCACTCCACTGTGGGATTCCGAGTGCCTGGGTACACTTGGGCATGCTAAGAGCTTTGACAAAGGGGACCTAATTGGGCTCTCCCGCATCGGGGATCTATAGGGAACGAACTGTGTGTTCTCATTCGCCTCCCTCCAACAGACAAACGAGCAAGGGGACTCGGAATATTACAGATATGTACAAATCAGACAGTCCTTCCAGGCTAACATCTCCAGGATGGCCTCGAGTTGGATGACAAGGAATGGCATGATGCACTGTCCTCTCCTAGGGAGGTCGCTATCTCATTCAAACTGAGGCTTGTCCAGTTGAAAATTCTACACAGAATTTATATCTCCGGCCCTAGGCTGGTGTTGATGGGTAGGGTTGAAGAAGGGTGGTGTAAAAGACAATGTGGCTCAGAAGGCTCCTTTATGCATATTATTTGGGAATGTGCGCTAATTCAAGACTACTGGCGGAAAGTGCATGAATGTATGAGCACAGTCTGGGGAGTGAGAATTCATCATGAAGCCAAGAGATGCCTCCTAAACGCCTGGGAGCCCACAGATCTTAACATCAAGGGCAAACTCTGGGCCACTCTTGGTCAGATGGTACCCAAACGGAACATTGCCCAACTTTGGGGAGCGGCAGCACCACCAATGCTGAGTGCAGATATGGACTGGTGTATGCTAAGGGAGTAGACGGTATATGTAGCACGTGGCTGCCCCTGAAAATGGTCAGCAATCTGAACTAAGTGGAAAGTTTATCACTGCAATATTTGTGAACCCCCAACTATCCCCGCCCTAGACTAACTGTTATCGCCTTGATATGTATGACCATTGAGCCTCCAGTCCTGCCCCATGTACCATATTATGCTATGTAACTGCTCGACCTGAAATTGTGTGATACTCCTGCGACCTATGATTAACTGTAAGCGATGACCATAACCTTTTCTTCTGTTTAATAAAAACAGTTTAAAAAAATTGTTTAATCCATCCTTAAAGAGAGATACAACCCTGGTGCTGTTTCAAAAGTTTCCCATGTTCACAGATAGGTTTAGACCAGGACTAAGAAGAGTAATGAAAAATCTGGACAAACTTTCAAATATGCTATTATGTTTTGCTAATGCAAGTTAAGGTATTCACCCACTTTTTAGAGAGTTAACTGTACAATGAAATTAAAAACATTTCAGTTTTTTTCTTTGCCTGGAACTATGAGCCATATGTGATGAATACTTCCCATACACAGTGACATCAATTCCTGTAAACAGGGAGAACTGCTAGACTTGAAAGTCCATTTGACTAAATGAATGTGTTTTCTTTTTATAACTCCTAGTAGCATGGATGGGTTCAGAAGACAGACAAAGAAGCTTCTCAGTTTGGAGGTATATAAATAAATCCCTGGAATGAGTTAACTATTCATTTGAATGTTTTCCCATTTCAAAGTGTAGCATTTACACTGCGCCATATTTATAACTTCAAAATACAGCCATTTATTTATTAAATGGGAATAGTTTAAAGTGAAGAAAAATGTTTCCATGTACAATTATGTCTTAATATTTATCTCCACTTTCAATTGGGTCAATACCATCTAAGGGGCCGATTCCGATCTCGGTCGGAAGGGCACCGAATCTGGTTCGGCATTAGCGGATCCAATTCGGAGGCTGGATTTCCGTCCAAGTCGTACACGGGTCCGGACGTCGGAGTACGATGCGAACAAGCACGAAATCTCTGTCCGAATCGTTTCCGGGTCCGAACCGCTCCGTACGACTCGGTCACAATCAAACCGTGGTGCGCACTGGAGACGTTTCATGACCGAGCTGGTACGATGCGCGATTTGGACAGCCGGATCGAGTTGGAGCGTCCAGCTCGCAATAGCTCCCAAAGTCGGACTTCGGGGATCCGCGTCAGACACCCTGTTACCCGCAGCCTTATGACTCGGACATAAGGGGAGACCCATGGGTCTCCCCAACACAGGCAAATACGGTGCAGATGGCACCGACGCGTACCCACTGTAGTGGGCGCACTTGTCCCGACGTACCCATTCAGTCAAAGGGAGCCCATGTACGCGCCGTACGACTGGCTCCCATTGACTTCTATGGGAGTCCGACCGAACCGAGTCTGACGGTATACGGCCGCATCGTACTCGCTCGGTCGGACTGCAGGAGTCCGGATCGGTCGGAAAACATCCCGGATCCGGCTCGGTTGGAGTGCTTTCCGACCCAGATCGGAATCGGCCCCTTAATGTTTTATGAAGCATTTTATTCACTTTAAATTACTCCCATTTAAAGAAAAAGCTGTATATTTCTGTTATAAATATGGCATTATGTCAATCAGCCATTGGGAGCAAGATTCATGCTGTGTGTAAATACAACACTTTGAAACGGGAATTTTATGAAACCCATATAAACATAAAATTAACTCTGCAGTAAAATTTCTCCCATTTCAAAGTGTCACATTTACACATAGCAGGCCTTTTGCTCCCTGTGACCGGTAGACTCTGTGGCATATGTGTAACTGAAAAGTATAGCAAATTTTTTTAATGAGGGAAGTTAAAAGTGGAAACATTTTCTACACTTTAAATTGCTTCCATTGAAAAAAATATTGTATGTTTGAGTTATACACGTAATGGGGCCACATATGGTGAAATGTATGTCCTGTGTGAAAGCTACATATGACACAGGCTCTCAGTCACCCATACGGTGCAGAGACAGAATATTGATTCAAAAACATTAAGTGGCACAAAAATCGAGTTGCACAAATATTGAGTTGCGAATATCGTCGGTCAGAAATATCGACATACAGATGCTCGTGGTCAAGAATATCGATTTAGATAAGTAATATCGATGTTATAAATATCGAAGTAATTATCGCTTTCAAAAAGATATTTGTTAAAATATCCTTTGTTTATTAATGTTATGCAATTTAGTATATATTTTATATGTATGTGTTGTATGTTTTTTGCATAAGAATTGTTTGTATTTTTATTATATGTGTTTAATTTTTAGCAGTTATTATTATTTTTCTTTAATTTTGCGTTTTTAATTCCATAGCAGGTTGTGGGTTTATAGGGGAATAGGGTGGGAAGCAACTTAATTATATTAAATGTATTGATTTTTTTTATTTATTAATATGTGTGTCATAGTGTAAATGTGTAAAGTAATTTATTATTAATTAATTAATAATGGGTTGTTAATTAATTTCAAATTAATTAATTGGTAATTAATTATGGTAATTGTGTAAATAATTTTAGGTGTGTGTTGTGGTGTTTATAGGTGTTAAGGGTGTGAAGTAATTTATTTTTAATCAGTGAATTATTAATTGGCTGTTAATTAATTTTAATTAATAATTTGGTAATTAATTATGGTAATTGTGTAAAAAAATTGTGTGTGTTGTGGTGTTTATAGGAGTTAAGGGTGGTATTTTTAATTGATGAATGAATAATTGGATGTTAATTAATTTTAATTAATTACTTTGTAATTCATTATGGTAATTCTGTAATTAATTTTAGGTGTGTGTTTTGGTGTTCATAGGAGTAAAGGGTGGGAAGTAATATATTATTGAATTAATATATATATAGTTATTATTAATGTTAATTATTTGATATGTATTTTTGGGTAATTGTTTAATTTTTTGTCTGATGTTTTTACTTTTAAAGGGGTGAAGGGTGGGTATTAAATAGATTTAAATTATTTTATTATTTTTTGTAAATAGTAATAGTTTATAATTTATAAATGCATTTGTATTGTGTTTTATTATTTTAGAGTTTAATTTAGGTGTGTGTTGTAGATATCATAGTGTTAAAGTGTGTGTAGTCAATGAATGTTTATTAGTTTCTTTTTATTAATATTATTTTTTACATTGATGATTAATTATGATCATTTTGGGACAAATGTATTTTAAAATGTTGAAGTGTTTTGTTATTGGTGTGGTGTTATAGGGTTGGAAATGCAATAAATACATGTCTGTATTAATTAATTTATTTGTAAATCTAATATTTTAAGATTTTATATATTTAATATATTTGATTTTTCTTTTTTAAATATTGTTCATTTATTTTTATGATTTTTTATACTTTTCAATGTTTTTTATATTTGGTTTAACTGTTTAAGTGTGAATAGAAATGTTTTGCCTCTTCACAATCCAACCCTTTTCCTACTGTTGCACTCACTAGAGTCGGAATAGTAATTTTTACCCCTCAGCTATCCAACACTTTCCCTACTGTTGTACTGACTGGAGCGGAATAATACTTTTTTACTCCTCTGCTATCCAACACTTTGCCTACTGTTGCATTTACTGGAGTGGGAATACATTTTTTTACCCCTCCGCTATCGAACACTTTCCCTACTGTTACACTCACTGGAGTAGGAATAGTCATTTTTACCTCTCCGCTAGCCAACACTTTCTCTACTGTTGCATTTACTGGAGTGGGAATAACATTTTGAACCCCTCTGCTATCCAACAGTTTTTCTCCTGTTGCATTCAGTGGAGTGGGAATAGTAATTTTTACCATTCCGCTATCGAACACTTTCCCCACAGTTGCATTCTTTGAAGTGGAAATAGTCATTTTATTTTTTACCTCTCCACTATCCAACACTTTCCCTACTGTTGCATTCACTGGAGTGGGAAGAAAAATGTTTACCCCTCTGCTATCCAACAGTTATTCTACTATTGCATTTAGTGGAGTGGGAATAGTAATTTTTACCCCTCCGCTATCCAACACTTTCCCTATTGTTGTTCCCACTGGAGTGGGAATAGTAAATTTTACCCCCCGCTATCCAACACTTTCCCTACTGTTGCACTCTTTGGAGTGGGAATAGTAATGTGTTCCCCTCCGCTATCCAACACTTACTCTACTGTTGGGCTGACTGGAGTGGGAGTAATACATTTTTACCCCTCCAACAGCCAACAGTTTCCCTACTGTTGCACTCACTGGAGTAGGAATAGTCATTTTTACCTCTCTGCTAGCCATCACTTTCTCTACTGTTGCATTCACTGGAGTGGGAATAACATTTTGAACCCCTCTGCTATCCAACAGTTTTTCTACTGTTGCATTTAGTGGAGTGGGAAAAGTAATTTTTACCCCCCGCTATCCAACACTTTCCCTACTGTTGCACTCTTTGGAGTGGGAATAGTAATGTGTTCCCCTGTGCTATCCAACACTTTCCCTACTGTTGCTCTCACTGGAGTGGAAATAGTAATTTTTACCACTCTGCTATCCAACACTTTCCCTACTGTTGCACTGTTTGGAGTGGGAGTAGTAATTTTTACCCTTCTGCTATCCAACACGTTCTCTACTGTTGCACTCTTTGGAGAGGGAATAGTAATTTTTACTCCTCCGCTATCCAACACTTTCCCTACTGTAGCACTCACTGGAGTGGGAGTAGTATGTTTTTGCCCCTCTGCTATCCAACACTTTGTCTACTGTTGCATTTACTGGAGTGGGAATACATTTTTTATTTACCCCTCCGCTATCCAACCCTTTCCCTACTGTTGCACTCAATGGAGTTGGAATAGTAACTTTTATCTCTACGCTATCCAACACTTTCTCTACTGTTGCTTTCACTGGATTGGGAATAGTAATTTTTCACGCCTCCGCTATCCAACACTTTCCCTACTGGTATATTGTTTGGAGCGGGAATAGTAATTTTTACTCCTCTGCTATCCAACACTTTCCCTACTGTTGCACTCTTTGGAGTGGGAATAGTAGTTTTTACTCCTCGGTTATCCAACACTTTCCCCACAGTTGCATTCTTTGAAGTGGAAATAGTCATTTTATTTTTTACCTCTCCTCTATGCAACACTTTCCCTACTGTTGCATTCACTGGAGAGGGAATAAAATGTTTACCACTCTGCTATCCAATGGTTATTCTACTGTTGCATTCAGTGGAGTGGAAATAGTAAATTATACCCCACCTCTAGCCAACACTTTTCCTATTGTTGCTTTCACTGGAGTGGGAATAGTACATTTTACCCCTCCGCTATCCAACACTTTCCCTACTTTTGCATTTTTTGCAGTGGGAATAGTCATTTTTTTCCCCTCCGCTATCCAACACTTCCCCTACTGTCGCTCTCGTTGTAGTGGGAATAGTAATTTTTACCCCTCCGCTATCCAACACTTTCCCTACTCTTGCACTCACTGGAGTTAGAATAGTAAATGTAATTATTTTTCTATCCAGCACTTTCCCTACTGTTGCACTGAATGTATTGGGAAATTCAAGTTTAAATATTTCTTAATAGTTTAATATTTTAAATTATTTTAGAATATATGTTTTATATTTTAAATTATTGATATATATATATATATATATATATATATATATATATATATATATATATATGTATAAATTATGATTGTGTTATTTTTTTAATTAAGTTTATTAGTTACATTTTGTTAAAATGTATATTACATTTAATTTGTTTTGCTAAAATTAACATTAATATTTAATATATTTAATATATATTAGTTTATTTTATATATATATATTTCAATCGATATTTTTTACATCAATTTTGTTACATCAATATTTTTTATTCCATTTTTGTACTTTGCTGTGTAGGTATGGGAGTCAATATTTTTGTATTCTATATTTTTTTTCGATATTCTTAGGATTGATGTTTTTTCAACGGTATTCTATCAGTGAACCCACCCATACACATATATCCCATTCATATACACACATGTTCATACATCCTCACAGACTATGCTCTCCTGTATTAGTGCCCCTAGTCTAAGGGGCTGATTAGCATGGCAGGTGGACTTTGTCTTCCCACCATAGCCCCGGGAAATGGGACCGCCCGCAATGCATGCGGCGGTCTCGCACATACAATTAGGATGCGCCCGCCACACTGGCGGGCGCATCCCGCATTTTAAACATTGCACCGCAATGCCAAAAAAGGTAGGTACCATTGGTACCCCCCATGTGCACATCCCACCCCCCAAAATAACTGGGGGCCCCTAATATCTAGGACCGCATGACTTTCCGTGGCGGCAAAAGGCAAAATCCCGCATGTATCTTAATATGGATGGCGGTGTCTACTAGACACCACCACCATATTAAAACCTTTTCCGCCCGGTCGACTCATCGACCGGGCGGAAAACAGGCGGACAGTCCCCCCGCCATTGTAATCCGCCATTGTAATCACCCCCTAAACCATAGTATCTGTCTCTATAGATATTAGGCTTAAAGTCAATGAAGCTGGGCGTGGGGTGGGGTTCTGGTAACAATGAGTGAGTTGCTTAGCCTTTAGTAGCTCCCAATGATTTTAATGGATCAGAAGGTGCTCTCACTACAGAAAAAGTTGGAGACCCCTGCCCTAGACAGACTTTGTTGCTCGCCGTTGGCTAGTCTCAGTTTAGGAAGTTAGAGGTGGCAATTTTCATTACCAGGAGTGTAGAACACATATGATCATACAAGAATAACACACTCTGGAGTCTCAACCTTAAAGGTTTTACTTTAACAAACAAATGAATACAGAAGTTAGCTCAAACATAATCAAAAAACATTAGTCCTTAAAAAAGAGTGCAAAGCTCAGTTAACGTGCAGAAATAATCAGAAGTTAATAAAGTTCAGATCATCAAAATGCAGAGTATAAATGAGACAGCAAGTATTCACCTTCAAAGCAAGTTGAAAGGGAATCTCCTAACACATCAAGAATCCACACTCTTTTAAAGCCTTTTACACAAAGGACTTCATACATTCAATAGAGCGGTACATTGTTCACAGGTGCTGGACCAATTAGAATCCTGCAGTAGAAACACATTTAAAGTTGGATACATGAGACAAGTTTCTCAAAATTCAACTACACAAAGTTTCCCATAACCAATTGATTACATATGGAACACTAAAAGTTCATAATGTGTGATTTTCCTTGGAAGGGTCAGATGTGACATTAGTTGGGTCTTTCTCTTCAAGGCATATTTAAATTTTATTCTAATGAGATATGAAATGCAAGTTTATTCATGTGGTACAATGAAGTGTCACAATAAAAGATGCTTATGAGACCTAGGGGGTCATTAGGAAGGCAGGCGGACTTTGTCCGCCCGCCATCCTGTCGGAGAATGGGACCGCCTGCCATTGGTGCTTGGGTACCGTTCGTGACATTAGGATGCACCCGTCCCACTGGCGGGCGCATCCTGCATTCTTGAGATTGCGGCGGGCGGTGCTCTCAGCTCCACCCCTCGCAATGCCAAGAAGGCATGTCGTGCACTTACATGCAAAACGTGGCAGGCACTGCGCGGTGCCTGCCATGTTGTGCTTGGAACTGCAGGGGGGGTACCATAGGTACGCCCCATGTGCACCCCCCCACCCCCCAGAATCCCTGGGGGCCCACTACAGGCCCCCAAAAGCGAAAAAAACCTGCTTTTGGCAAAACCCCGCTGCAATACTAATATGGATGGCGGTGTCTCCCAGACACCACCACCATGGTAGCAGCTTTTCTGCCCGGTCGACTCTGCGACCTGTAGGAAAAACGGCGGACGGTCTTTCCGTCGCCAGGGCCCCCCCACCATGAAAATGTGGCAGGGGGAAATCCTAAGCGGGCAGAGGTTTTCAGCGGGCGGATTGCCACCGCCATACGGGCAGTGGCGATCCACCCACTATCCAAATGACCCCCCCTAGTGTGCCTAAAGTTAGTTCGAGTATGAATTTTTGTTACAGTAAAGCATTGCATTCAGAACAAACATTTGCAAGGCACTAGGTTTCGCATTACTGAAAGTTTAAGCTGTTGATGTTGCTAATAACAATGCAACGTCAATAGCTCAAACATTCAGTAATGTGAGCGCTATTGCATTGCAAATGGATCGCTGCACTCGCGCTTTAGCTTTACAAATCTTAAGCTAAAGCATGGGTGTCGCGATTGGTTCAAAGGTGAAGAAATAGAAAAAAAATCTCTATTTCTTTCGTTTTATAGCAATTGTGGCACCCGCATTTTAGCTTAAGACGTTGAAAGCTAAAGTACGGGTGCCGCAAATGTTTACTTTTGTTACAATGGCGGCACCCACATTTTAGCATTAAACATCTTAAGCTAAAGCACAGGTGTGGCAATTGCTTCAAAAGTAAAGAAATAGAAAAAGAAAATGTGCATTTGTTTTCTAGTTCTTTCACTTTTGAAGCAATTGCAGCACCAGCACTTTAGCTTAAGATGTTAGAAGCTAAAGCGTAGGTGCTGCCATTATAACAAAAGTTAATAAATAGAAAAAAAACATGCGCCGCGCTCAGCGCTGCAAATAACAAAAGAAAGGCACAGTTGTCATTATATCAGTTAATAATAAACAACAGAAATGCACGTGCCGTACTCAACTTAACCTGGATTATTTATCCTCAAAACATATGAACTAGAACATCATGTTTTGTGTGATTTGTCACTTCATTTTTATTAAATTTTCAATTGTATTTATATGTTACCTTTGTTTTTGGTCTCTTAGTTTGCCAAATTCACATTTTTACAACCTTATATATACAAAAAATACATTCATATTTACAAAAACAACAAATTAGTTTCAATATACACCTAAG
The DNA here is from genome assembly GCF_964261635.1 of Lissotriton helveticus. Classification (NCBI taxonomy): domain Eukaryota; kingdom Metazoa; phylum Chordata; class Amphibia; order Caudata; family Salamandridae; genus Lissotriton; species Lissotriton helveticus. The sequence continues at coordinate 1,781,770,809 of NC_136065.1, forward strand.
AAAAATATTAATCAATCGAACCACCATTCATTCATCAGACATACCAACACAAACAACAATAACAATCTATTTTTAAACAGATACCGGAATCAGAATATTCACAGTAGAGCCCTAGCTAGTTAATAATCTCTAAAGGAGATAAAAGTTCCACAATCTTTTGGAAACCACTTTTGTAATTTGGGCTTATTGAAAGGTCTACGCGTTTCAAACTCGTGGTATATGCGAGTTCTCATCAGGACCGTTGTCTGTAAAGAAAGAAAGGAAACTTTCTTAGGTGAGGAATCATTAATGGGAGAAGCTGCCTATTGCAATATTCTACAACCTCTGTTTCGTACCTCTTGTTTGTCAGAGTGGGGTACCTGGCCAGGGTTCCCGACGTGGACAGGTTTATCTACAAGGAGAGATGTCATATGTTGTAATTATCTTCCACACTTACTCTCATTGCTCATTTATATACTACACACTTTTTAGCACACTTACTTGGTTAATGTGGTGCGTGTTGATTTAATGCCACTCGGTCCCTACCTCACTGCACTCTGCAATACAAGGAGAGGGGAGGTTTTTAGGGGACGAATGCGGTTTGGGAGTGATTTAGAACCTATACAATCAATCAGGCATTTCTTACCTGGCAGGAGGACACGGGAGTCTGTGTAAGGGATTCTTGTGCCTCCGCCTGAAAATAAATTGGTGAAAGCCGGTTACGACCAAAAGCAGGGGATTGGCAGCCAAAAAGTCTCTTTACGCATCTAGAAATTGAGATTATTTGGCGCATCAAGGTCATACCTTCAATTTGCGGGGCACGACGCGTCCAGCTTCTTTCCTTAGAGTCACCGCGTTCGCGTTTGCTTCCGGGTCCGCGAAGGATCATGGGAGTGTTGGTACGTGTGTCACTCTCTATTAAATCCATTCGGCGATTTCATTGGGCTCTTTTATTAAAATTTCTAGGCACATGAATCTCATGAAGAAATTGAGTATCGACAGCAGAACCAATTTAATTAGCCCGAAAATCAAAAATCAGGCAATCGTAGTTCAATGAACTGTAGTCTGTAGGGAACATGGGAAATGTAGTTTAGTTCACCTGTGACAGGTCGACTGCAGGTCCAGCATTTCTATCTTATATATCTGAGGGAGTGTAGATGTTTACTTTTTATAGCTTATACATTTCTGAGAATTCATTCAGTCCCTCAAACACAGTGTTGAATTTTACTATTAGCAAGGCTTCACGTTTAGAAAGTTTTAGTTCTATATTTCCTCCTCTGTCGTCATTTTCTACTTTTGACACCACTGTCCATATGACGTCACTATCCTTGTGATTGTATTCACGCCAATGGTTGACCAGGGGAGCTGTAAGAATGTTGTTTTTAATCCAAAAACAAAATTGGCACATTTTGAAAAATGTGGACAATACCTTTTTAAATGAACCTCTGTTCGCGTTCAAAAAAAGCAGTAGCATTGCAAACCAACTGGTGAGAGCTGCCCTACCGAAAAAAGAAAATAATACAGACCTTCGTGCAATGTTAAAACTACCACCTATTCAAGGACACCATAGATGTGGGACATGTTCCTGTTGTGATTCGACAAAAGAAGGGATACTCTTCACACACAAAGGAAAAAATTGGAAACATGAGACGTTCTCAAATTGTAAATCGCGGTATGTCATATATGGGATTACATGTCCTTGTAATCTATTGTACATCGGAAAAACAAGCCAAGAAGTGCGAGTACGCATACAACAACATAAATCCAGGATTAAAAACAACATTCTTACAGCTCCCCTGGTCAACCATTGGCGTGAATACAATCACAAGGATAGTGACGTCATATGGACAGTGGTGTCAAAAGTAGAAAATGACGACAGAGGAGGAAATATAGAACTAAAACTTTCTAAACGTGAAGCCTTGCTAATAGTAAAATTCAACACTGTGTTTGAGGGACTGAATGAATTCTCAGAAATGTATAAGCTATAAAAAGTAAACATCTACACTCCCTCAGATATATAAGATAGAAATGCTGGACCTGCAGTCGACCTGTCACAGGTGAACTAAACTACATTTCCCATGTTCCCTACAGACTACAGTTCATTGAACTACGATTGCCTGATTTTTGATTTTCGGGCTAATTAAATTGGTTCTGCTGTCGATACTCAATTTCTTCATGAGATTCATGTGCCTAGAAATTTTAATAAAAGAGCCCAATGAAATCGCCGAATGGATTTAATAGAGAGTGACACACGTACCAACACTCCCATGATCCGTCGCGGACCCGGAAGCAAACGCGAACGCGGTGACTCTAAGGAAAGAAGCTGGACGCGTCGTGCCCCGCAAATTGAAGGTATGACCTTGATGCGCCAAATAATCTCAATTTCTAGATGCGTAAAGAGACTTTTTGGCTGCCAATCCCCTGCTTTTGGTCGTAACCGGCTTTCACCAATTTATTTTCAGGCGGAGGCACAAGAATCCCTTACACAGACTCCCGTGTCCTCCTGCCAGGTAAGAAATGCCTGATTGATTGTATAGGTTCTAAATCACTCCCAAACCGCATTCGTCCCCTAAAAACCTCCCCTCTCCTTGTATTGCAGAGTGCAGTGAGGTAGGGACCGAGTGGCATTAAATCAACACGCACCACATTAACCAAGTAAGTGTGCTAAAAAGTGTGTAGTATATAAATGAGCAATGAGAGTAAGTGTGGAAGATAATTACAACATATGACATCTCTCCTTGTAGATAAACCTGTCCACGTCGGGAACCCTGGCCAGGTACCCCACTCTGACAAACAAGAGGTACGAAATAGAGGTTGTAGAATATTGGAATAGGCAGCTTCTCCCATTAATGATTCCTCACCTAAGAAAGTTTCCTTTCTTTCTTTACAGACAACGGTCCTGATGAGAACTCGCATATAACACGAGTTTGAAACGCGTAGACCTTTCAATAAGCCCAAATTACAAAAGTGGTTTCCAAAAGATTGTGGAACTTTTATCTCCTTTAGAGATTATTAACTAGCTAGGGCTCTACTGTGAATATTCTGATTCCGGTATCTGTTTAAAAATAGATTGTTATTGTTGTTTGTGTTGGTATGTCTGATGAATGAATGGTGGTTCGATTGATTAATATTTTTCTTAAGTGTATATTGAAACTAATTTGTTGTTTTTGTAAATATGAATGTATTTTTTGTATATATAAGGTTGTAAAAATGTGAATTTGGCAAACTAAGAGACCAAAAACAAAGGTAACATATAAATACAATTGAAAATTTAATAAAAATGAAGTGACAAATCACACAAAACATGATGTTCTAGTTCATATGTTTTGAGGATAAATAATCCAGGTTAAGTTGAGTACGGCACGTGCATTTCTGTTGTTTATTATTAGCTTGTGGCAAGCTGTGCCGTTGGTAGCCCAGACCCAGTGGTGGTTGTTTTTTTTATTATATCAGTTAAGACATGCCACTCTGGTTCCATTAAATGAAGATAAAAAATAAAGGATTGCGGGAGAGCGTGCCGTGCCTGCAACAGCAGACAAGAGAAAGACATTTAACAAAATAGTGCTCCGAGGCTGTATTTACAAAGTACTGAGTAACAACACATGTAAAAGGGGGTTTATTCATGGGAGGTTACAAGAACAGAAAAAGGGGTACTAAGGAGGGACTACTAAGCCTATTGACCAATGGAAAGCCACCATTTACAAAGGACAGAGACAATAGCCAATTAAAAAAATGGGCGGAACGTGGGCAGAGCTTCAAGTCCATACCTGAATCCAGCATGTCTCGAAGAGACAGCGCAAGGGTTGCCTAGGCGAGTCCTAAAAACAGCGACATCAGTAGGACAGCAAGCCTTGCGCTTGACCCTCTCACTTATGAAGGTGGCACATAATATCAATATTGAAAAACCTCACACCCTGAGAAATGTCTGGGATGACTCTGCAGTGATTCAAGCTCTCCTAGGCATGGGATGTGACCTCTTATCTCTTTCATCACACGCGTCATCATGCCACCTCTGAGCTGGTGCTCCCTTATCTCATGTTGTGCATTAAACCTATCAAGTCAACAAGACAGACTGGCTAATAACAACACACGGTGTCCTACGGTAGAACTGTTTTGACAAAGAGTCTGCAAATACCAAGAGCACTACACTAATTGCACATAAATACGGCACGTGATTTTGCCCTACACAGATATCAGAAACCCTTTCAACGATCCTGGACTTCAGCTGCTGTCTTGGCAAGGAAACAGGTACGGACCACAAAAGTGCTATAGAGGTTATTCAAAGCGCTTTATTCCACCGTTTTCTTTGTCAGATATCAGAAACCATAGAGGACATAAAACTGCTGAATTGCCATAGCTGGCAAGAAGTTCCATCCTCAGCACATAGATAACAGAGGTCATAAGGATGTTAATTGCTTCTCTTATCACAAACTGTTCAATGGGGGAGCTGTAAACTGATAGAAACTCCAGGAGTTTTTATTCGGGGTAGAATGGCTTGTAAATGTCGATGATTAACGTCTCATTCTCGTGAACAGTAGCAGCTGTTGTGTTCAGATCACCAGATTACAAGGTAAACAGCTATATATAGTTCCTTTTTAAATTTCACCAGATATAGCGCACAATTTGGAGGCATTTTGCCACAAGGGTGGAATGACCATAGTGATTGGCCTGAGTATGTTTGACAAACATTTGAATAAAGATCATTAGCTGAGTAAAGTGGCCATAGTACCATGTTGCTCTATTGCTTAGAATTTAGAAAGTTAACTTATGTCGTGAACTTATGTCCAGAATCAAAATAGACACTTCCTGCCTTTAATTAGCACTTAGAAACTGGACCTTCTTCAAGACACAATACCATGTATGTATAATAGTGGTATTTCTTCAGCGCACACCTAGCCAAAAGAAAATGGAGCACTGTACATGTACTATTAAAGTAACATTAGATTTTAGCTTCTACTTTGACCAAGGGGAAGCTCATGAGATACCTGAGACAGTAAACACATTTTGTGTTTCCACTGCTGGAGTGAGACATCTCAGTGATTATGGGGTCATCTCTTACTCCCTCTAAGCTGGGTGCTTGAACACGCCCCAGAAAGAAGGCAATGTGAGAGAGAGGGAGATGTTTTTTTAATTTTTTTAACCAGATGGTCACATCATATGCATCACCATCAACATGTCTTACAGATTTCACCCTCCCTCCTCCTTGAGTTGCATCCGCTTCTAAGTACCATTCTTCTGTCTAGGGTAATGAGTCATGGGGACTGTCCTAATGCAGGATCCTTTGACCGTTTATGGCAGGGGGGGAGTTCAAAGACTAATCACGCCCTTTCCTTGTCAAGTCTGGGCCTCCTCTATTCTCTGGCCATGCAATGGGTAGCTAATGGGGGATGGTCGCTCCTGCTCCTGTTCAAGTGCTATCAACTCGTCCACCAGCCACCCCCACCCTCTGGCTCTGTCCAAAGTGCATATACCCCGCCTTGCCTCTAGTAGAAGTAGAGGATACTCTCCTCAGCACTTGCCCATTTTTCGAGCTCTCTTTTCCAGGTTCCCACCCTTGGTCCCCCTGGCGATTTCCAGTTCCTAGTGATATCCCGTTTGGCAAGTACAAACGCCATGTCCTGGAATTTCCCTGTCATTTTTGTCTTGGCCGTGTGTGGAAACCAACCCAGTAAACAGTGTCCTGGGGTATATGGGAACTCTTTATCTTTGATAGTTCCTACTATATGTAGCACCTCCTCCCAGAATGGGGTCAGCTTGGGGCAGTCCCAGAACATGCGCATCATGTGCGCCTCCCTGTCCCCACACAGGGGGCAGTCTGCTTCTTCCGCTTGAAAATACCTCCTGATGCGTGCCGGAGTAAGATATGCTCTTTGCAGAACATAGTAGTTAATTAGTTTAAACCATGCATTTCGGGACACTTTCAGCGTCCTCTCTACTATATTCTCCCAATCTGCTTTCGGGATCGGGATACACAGGTCCTCCTCCCACTGCAACTGCAACCTCTCCAGCAGTTTCTGGATGTCTCGTCGCATTGCTCTGTATAGGCTCAAGACCGTTTTTATCCTTCCTGCCGACAGAGCAACATATCGGCAGCCATCCAAGGCTCGGGGCTCCACGAGTCCCATCCCCCAGTTTTTTCTTATGCTCATAGTGAGGGCTCTTAGCAGTAAGAAGTGTCCTTGGAGTAGATCATATTCTGTTCGAAAGTCCTCGAAGGGGAGCAACTCGGAGTGAGGAAGAGATCTCCTATTGTCTTCACTCATGCCTCCTCCCAGGCAGCCAGGCCCGACCAGCTCCCCCTATCGGGGAGGTGTCAAAGCAGGGTCACAGGCAGGTCAGGAGAGTAGGGGGTTCTACTATTCACACGCTGTGAATATCTAGCCCAGCATTTAGTGATCACTTTAGTCTTGACAGTGTCTTGCGGCGACAGCCTCTGTACCCGCAGTAGTAGTTTTGCTTGTATTGCCTCTGTCGGCACGAAGGGATACTGTGTCCTATACGGGTTCCACCCCGCTGCCAACCACTGGATCAGCCAATTGACTTTCGCTGCTAGGTAATAAGCCTCAAGGTCCGGTTCTGCCAACCCACCAGTCGCTGTAGAATGCTTCAGCGTGGCTAAAGCCACCCGCCTGCCATACTTGCACAAGTGCCACCATTGCCTACATAACGTTTGTTCTTGTGTTTGAGTGTCCTCCATTTATTGCAGTATTATACCTCTACTTGTACTTGGTACGCTTTTGTAACCTGCACACGTCACTTTTTCCTCCTGTAATGCACCGTTTGCTACCTCTTGTATTTTGTTTGCTCACGATTGTCACTTTTGCTTAATGTAATGTAACGTTTGCTTTTGTAATTTTTTCACTTGTCATGTTCTCATGTATCAGTTCTGTTCCTATTGTGAAGCGCTCTGACACCTTCGGGTAAAGTCCGCGCTATATAAAAACCCATAAATAAATATGAACAATATAGTTAACAAGTCTAAGTCTCTAAACATTGCACCTGGGATCCAGACCGGGAGGGTTCCAAAGAAATACAGCAAATGAGGCAGGGCCACCATGTTCAGCAGGATGGCTCTAGCAGCCACCAACAGGCACCCCAAAAGTCCACAGACAAACAGAGAGAACTTATCGCTCTGCCCACATTGCCCTCTAATAGATCCGCTGCCCCATGGTAAATCTTCACCCCTAAGTTGGTCAGGCAGCTGGGTTCCCACTGTAGGTTGCCCAATGACTGGGGTGGCGGCTCATTCAGCATCATGGGAAATAATTTCGATTTCTGCCAATTAGACTTTAGCCCTGATAGGCTGCCAAATGTCTTCAACATGACCTGTGCTTCCTGCAGGTCTCCCTCTGCATTACGGAGGAATAGCATGAGGTTGTTAACATATAAGGCTCTATGGTGCGATATCTCGCTCACCAGCAGACCTCTGTAGTCCCGTCCTTGTCTCGCCCGGCAGGCCAGAGGCTTCATGGCCAGGGCAATCAGCAGCGGGGATAGGGATAACCCCTGCCGTGTTCCCTGCCCCACATCCTGACTCCGGGAGACTCCTCTACACGTGCGCACCCTTGACGTTGGGTTAGTGTATAATAATCGTACCCTCGCTGAGAAGCCACCTCCCAGTCCCATTGCTTCCAACACAAACGTAAAGGAAGTGCCACTCAAGGCTGTCAAAGGCTTTCTCGATGTCCACTGCAAACACCGCTGCCTTGGTTCTATTGTAGTCCTTTGAATCCGTAATGGCCAGGAGCCGTCGTATATTAATCTCTGTATTTCACCTCGGGATAAACCCGGCCTGATCCGGGTGAACCAGTCTTGTCATATGGAGTAGCAATTGAGTCGCCAGGATCTTGCTTAGAATTTTGTAATTCATGTTCAACATGGAAAGAGGCCTGTATGGTGTGCAGTCGTGCACCGGTTTTCCAGGTTTCAAAATTGGAGCTCTCCGGTAGGATCCCTGTCTCACGGGCTGCACTGTATAGGGAGACCAGCCTAGGCGCCAGCTCTCCTGCATATGTCGCGTAAAACTCCACCAGCAATCCGTCAGTGCCAGGGATCTTATTGCGTGTCATGGGCTTAATGGCTGCCCATATTTCCTGTATGGTAATATCCACCCTCAGCTCTTCTGTCTCCTCTGGCTCTAGGCTAGGGAACTGTGCCCCCATCAAGTATTCCTGGGCCGCGGTTCTATCGCAGTCAGCTGGGCTGCAGTACAGTCCAGCATATTATTGCGCAAAGATGTCATTAATTGTCTCTTGGGCAAAACATCTATTGCCTGCACAATAGTGCAGTTCCACTAGCGGAGAGCTCTTATTGGCGGGATTAGCTAGCCATGCCAGGAGGGAGCCAGATTTGTCCCTCTCCGCATGTGTTCGGTCCAAATACTGTTTGTAGTGAAATCTTCTGAGGTGTTCTGTCTGTCGCGTTACTTGCTCCCTAGCTTCCTGAACCTCTGATTGTAACTCTGGATTTTCTGGGCGTTACTTCTATAACTCTCTTAGGGCCTGTCCCACGCCCTCGACCTCCAAGAGGAGTGTGCGCCTGATCCCGGTACTCTTTGCAATGCAATGGCCCCGTAGGACCACCTTAAATGTGTCCCACTCTGCCATTGGGGAGGAGGCTGTCCCTGCGTTTTCTCCAATATATTGAGCAATCTTTTCCCAAATCCCTTCTCTAAATACTTGATCATTAAACACGTCCGGGAGGAGGCTCCGTGTAGGAATTGTGGGCCTAGGGTGTGCCCATTGAAGGCCGAGCATAAACGGGTTGTGATCTGAGATTGTTCGGGCCAGGTACTCGGTCATGCCCACCGAACGCTGCACATCCATGGTGCACAACGAAGTGTCTAATCGTTTGTGGAGGTCATGCATGGATGAAAAGTGAGAATAGTCTTGGTCGTCGGGGATGGAGCCTTTTTCAGGAGTCCTTAATCCCCAGTGAAGTTGCCAATCAACGAATGCTCGTGTGGCGTGCACTGTTAATGAATTGCGCAGTGGGGGTGGTACCTGTCGAGGCTCACATCAGCTACACTATTGAAGTCTCCCCTCATCAGTGTAGGGCTAGTCAGGTATGGGACCAGTTGGTTGGACAACCGTGGAAAGAAGGTTCTGGTTTAGGGGCATATATACTTATATTTAAATCGGGGCCTTCCAGACGGCCATTTACTACCACATATCAACCCTCTGGGTCCACTAGAGAATCCATCACCTGGAACTGGACCCCTGCTTGTTTCCAAATTAGTGTTGCCCGAGCGTAGGCTGAATATGTTGTGAAGAAGGCCTGGCCTCTCCATTGCCTCTGCAATGCTATACCCTCTTTCTGTGTGAGGTGCGTCTCACACAGTTTGTTGCTCCGTGAATCTTTCCGACAGTGCGCTGCATTAATCATGCTCGCAGTGGTAGAGGGCACAACGAGCGTTATTAATGCAGCGCACTGTTGGAAAGATTCACGGAGCAACAAACTAACTCACGAGATACACGAAGGGATCTTTACATTCCCCCCTTTTTTGCCGGACCCCCGCGCCGCAATTTAATAACAGCGGTGTTGGGAATGGCTTTCCCCCTCCATGATGGTTACACTGGAATAATTATCGTTTATTTATCTTAAGACCAATATGTTTGGCACTCACCCTACTCAGTTTTTTTATACCCCCCACCCCCGTCCTGAGGAAGACCCGCCGCTGAGGACCTTAATTACCCTTATGCATCAGGGTCGAAACGTCGACGCCCCCGAATAGGCCTACATCTTACATCTGCCCCCACACCTGATGCACAGATGATGTATACACTGTGACAAATAACAGTCGAAATAACATTTCGTATGCAATTGTGTATATGTGGGTAGGCCTGTGTTGTTTTCAGGAAGACCGTCACAAATTCATGTTGGCTCCCTACGTACTTCATGTAAATATCAAAAGGACCCCCTACGCTGCTACTATTGTTTTTCCTTTCCAGTTCATCCTTTCACCTGAGCACTACTTTTTCACGCATCTTCTTCTTCTTTCTGGTAATAACCGTGTGGTTATATGATTGCATATCAGTAATAATTATAGTGTATATCTACAATATAACCCAATGGTTGAATGATTAAATTCGGGTTATCAACCTCTTCTTTGAAGTGACTTGTATTTTTCTCTGTGTGCCTTTCACTCCATGTGCCAAAAACAAATATAAAAAAAGTTTTCTGAATTTCTAGTTACATTAGACGGAGCTCTTGAGCACCGCTGCCCACTCCATCACTGCCAGGCCACTAGAGAGAGAGGTAGATGTTATAGCCGGAACCACATTGCTCTCAGCTAGTCGTAGCAGGAGAATGGCCGTGATTGCCTGCCAAAATATGGAAGCATGTGCATCTTTACAGCATACATGTACTACCTTGCAAGGAAACCTCCTGTCTGAGTAGCTTTCAATTCATCAGGGGGAAATGACGTACGGGCAACTCCTGGAAACTGCACACACATCCACCTTAACCACTTCAAACAATACAACCGAGTAAACATTGGGTGTTGTATGCAGAAAAGGTATGGTGGGCAACAGCAGAGGATCTGGTGCAAGCACTAAAACACGAGTGCAACCCAGGCAGTATTAGAACATTGAGACTATGTGCACACCCCGCTGCAGCCTTGGAGGTCTCCTCATGAAAACAGAGATGACAGACATCCCACTTACAATTTCTTTCCCGATTTAATGTTGATCGAAAAATATTAGGAAAGATAAACTCCACAATATCAGGACTAATGCTGCAATATACAGGAGGCTGGTACAATGAGGAATATAGCAAAGATAGAGAGTTGTTTGAGGGATGCTGCAAAATAACTAGCTAGTAGGGAATTTGGACAAGACAAACAACACAAAACGTAACAACTACACCTAGCTCACTTGACAGCACAGCCGTGGAAGATCATGAAGGGGTACCCTACGTCCAAACGCAAAACAGCTCATAGTAAAGGTAATACCCGAATGTGTCTTTGCACAAATGGATAGAGAACTAAACATGCAAGCTGGAACAAATGGGGCTGCAGAAAAGCAGACACTTGTACGAAACGGGGGCCTTTGGCTCCCTAGAGAAAACAACAGAAAGGTCACAATTAGAAACAGGACAGTTATTGCCATACTGTGTGACACGTAGAAACGTGAGGAAGGTCTAAAGAACACTGGAAGAAACATAACATGCTTAACTTAGCTAGAATTAATACTCATAGCAGATCAATGTAGAGGAATTATTGCTGAATCATATACAGCGCAATATATGGACAACCCCAAGCCACACACTAAAACTGCACAAAATCGGGAACCAGACTGCGAAATGTAATTCACTGATAAAATGTAGGAAGCATCTTGAAATTTGAGATTCAAGCTGATTCAATCTAACATGCATAATACATATATGACAGCAGTGATCCTTCATAGAAGCTACCACAGAAAAAACAGAAGGCCCATAGTGCAAGCAAGATCAACATATTACCAACTGAGGTGAGATTTCTCGAGGGTGCAGGATTATTGGAAGGGATAGACAGGTACAGCGAATATACACAGACACAACTGGTAATAAAACCATAAATGAGCATTTTGCGAATAGGAGTTTAGCCGAACTAAACACAATATAAAGAGAAAGTCGAAACATTTCACACTTCTACTGGCAAAAAGAAGAACAACCATAAATTGGTTAATCCTTACTGCTAGTGCGGTGGAAATCGGAGCTGGGGAACCGGGTTCGACTCTCCGCAAGGATGCTGAACTTCCTGTGATTCTGTGCAAATCACTTAATCTCCCCTGCCTAACAAAAACAAGCATTGGCATAGACAATAGGTCTTGCCTTTGGGACCTTATAAGTGTTTACCCATGCAACAGTTTAAGTTGTTGCACCAAGGATATTGTGTTGCATAACTAAATACTTATAAGGTCCCAAAGGCGAGACCTATTGGCTATGCCAATGCTTGTAATTATAGTGCATGGGAATTTGATGCTATACGCTACCAATCAGAAAGGACTGAGGAGGGAACTGATTCAAGAGTTGTTGGCCTGAGATGAATTTCAAACTGGAAAGTTATTTGCCTGTAGCAACATAACACCCAATTTTACAGCTCCAAATAATTCAACACGTTTCGAGAGGGCCTATTTCATTTTGACATAGTGACAGTAAGTGCCATGTGCTAAAACAGAGTCACATTCTTGTAAAAGTAGTACTCCAGCAAGGAATTCATCTCAGATGGACATCTTTTCACCTGCCATCAGGGAGAATAGTAATGAATGGTTCACGAGAAGTGAATTTCACAAGGATACTCAATTAGCATGACCTGCAACAGTAACAATCCTCTGTGTTAATCTTGGCATTTAGCCAGCTCAGACTACTCCTTGCCATTGGAAATGGCCTAAAGCCCTCTCCGATGGGTAGGATGATGAAATCTATGGTTATGAAATAGACACTACCCTACAGAAGTACTGGATGCGTGTTTGTAGCAATGACACTCCCGCATAAGATGCCTCTTGGTGTTATGGCTTGTTTCTTATTCCCCCCATGGAGGGCTTCCTTGGGTCGCCTGCCAGAGCATGGAAGATTCCAAGAGTCGGAGAGGTACTTGTGACAGGAAAGAGTAATCTGTAGTAAGTCACTGCTTTGAGTGGATCAGTGGTAGACAATGTAATATAAGAATGACCTCACACCAGAGAAGGAAAGTTACACACCTATAGCAGCAGCCATGCAGCAGCATAGATACATTGTACAAAGCATGAATCGCCCCTCAACCCACATTTGGGCATAAACGTGCTGGATCCGTGTGCATTCACAACAGAGAGTGTTGCACGCTGTGAGAAGTTGGCCTGATGTGCAGTGTTCACTATTCTAGTGATCACTATATATCAGTCCAAACAACCCTTATTGATGATTGGTTGTAAGTCAACCTTATAGACCAGCTATCCTAGTAGCATGGATACGAGCAGTCTAAGGCTAAGACTCTAGAGGGCGTGTTAAGCCAGCTGTTTTACCATCACATTACCCCTTGAACACCCAGTGAAAGGACACCACACAAGTGTTATGAAAATAAACAGTGTATTTATTAGAATCACAACAACCCTGTACTCTTTATGAGGACAGGGTGCTAGGCACACAACAAAACTCTTACGAAAATACTTAAGTTAGCACGTTATACACAAATGCCCGAGGGGCACGAAAAACCATATACTGTAAAAGTGGAATGCGAATTACTAGCAGGTAAGTAACAGTTCTAATAGGCTTTGGGATCGCTAGGACTGGACTAGGGAATCGTTAGATTACTTCTAGGAGACCTAGGGGACTCGGGTGCAGAGTGTGCACTCTCACGCGGGATGCGGGACAAAGTCTATGGAGGCTAGTAAAGGTAAAGTTAGTGTTCACGGGCGAACCCGACCTGGTAGGGAGAAAATGACAGTGGATCCTGACCCTTGGATAGTGAGGCTATGCTGGGACACCGGAGTGCCGAAGTTACCTAGCCCAGGGGCTGCAGCTGCATAGGTCTGAAAAGACGTCGGGGATCTCGTTGCCGGACCAGGAGCCTGGAAGGAAGAAGTTGCTGGCAGGCGACCAGTGAAGAAAAGTTCGGTGGATCCAAGCCTGGATCAAGGAAGAAGAAAACCTGAAAGCAGAGGGGACCAAGTTCTTGAATCACTAGCCAGTGATTAAGTGGGCACCAGGATGGCACCGGGCGAAGTCACCGCAGTCAGGTGAGTGGGCGCTGCTGGGCTCTGCAGTCTCTCGGAACAGGAGGCGTTGTCGGCGACCAGGATGGAGGTGCGAGCTGTCCCACGAAGGTTCTTGCTGTCGACGTCGCTGGACCCAGGATTGGGCAACAAGTCTTGGCAAATGCAAGGCCCACGCGGTGGACCTAAAATGGCGTCTTGGGCGGACCAGGAGGGTCCAGGGTACTTCTCCGATGGAGGGAAGCAAGGGCCAGTCTGGAGCAACCAGACCAGCAGCAGAAATGTCGTCGGGCGTCGTCAGGAAGGCCACAAGCCAGCGGGCTAGTAGCCAAACAACGCGGTGAGCAGTAAAAAGCAGAAGGGCCCCACGCAGATCGTGGAGATGCTGGGGGGCTGCTCTTCGGTGCTGGAGCTGCTCAGGGTGGGGGCTTCTCGGACCCCAAAGCACTCACCAGGAATTCACTCGGCGGGCTTGCTGGAAAGAAGTCGTGCAGTCTTGAAGATGGCCGGTCCCTCGAGGTCTCGTCACACCCACGAATCTCAGCGTGACTGATGATGCAGGTAGAGGTCAGAGGTGCCAGGGAAGCCGGTTCTCGTCGAGCTGGGCAGTCGGATTCCGGAGGAAGGACTTGCAGCAGACCGCAGTGTTCTTAGATGGTGCCTGCGGATGCAGGGTGACTACTCCTTAGTCACAAGGGAGAAATCTTAGGAAGAAGTCTTGAGTTCCTTTCGCAGAAAGTAGTTTCAGGATTCAAAGATGATCTGATTTGGAAGGGGGCCAGTTCCTACCTTTATCCTGTAAAAAGGGGCTGGCACGCGACTAAGTCCTGCCCTATGGGTGGGACTAGGAGGGGGGTGGTTACACCCACTTCCTTGGCGGGCTTTTCCCCAGCACAGGGTCTGGAGTGACCCTGGAACTGGTTCCAGCCAGCCTATGCACAGTGAGCACCGGGGTGCCACGTGCAGTCACCTTCCTCTAAAGCCCTGCCTACCTACAATACACAAAACCCTGTCTGGGACGGTGCTGGCACCGCCCCTGGCAGGAAACCCTTTGTCCTTATCTCCTGCTCTGGGAGGACTCCCAGCAGCAGGAGGGCAGACTTGTGTCTCGGTGGCAGCATCCATTTTGTGGAGCTGAGGCTCTGTTCGACTTTAACCGGGGTTAGGGGTTACATACATGTCGTGTCCCTCTAGAAGGGTGGAATGCTAACCCCGTCGCCAGAATTGGCGAGGGGTTAGTATTCCAATTCGTATGACACCTTACTCGACATGTTTTGATAAAGCGATACCAGAGTTGGCACATAACCGCGAGGATTATAATGCACTTAAGAGTATATGGTATGCGATATCATGGAAACGGCTAAGGGATAGATCCCGAAAGCCGCAGACAGGCTCAGCTCATGCCAGAGCACCATCTCACACGATTCCAAGCACTCTGCCTTCAGGATTGTTAAGGCCTGCCATAGGAGTGACTGATAGGAGATCTGTGTGTCCCTTTTTAGGGTTAGATATAGGTATACTATATCTAAAGCAAAGGGTGATTACACCACCTTGCCCCAGCTGTCAAGCAGCCAGTTGTGTCAGATTTGGATGGCCAGCCAGGGGTGGCATAATACATGCTGCAGCCCCTGGTAGGCCCTGGGTACACCTATGCCCTGGGTACCTAAGGTACACTGTACAGGGACTGGTAAGGTGACTCAGTATCCAATTTAGATATGTACCTAAGGTACATGGAATCCATTTTACAGAGAGAGCAGTAGGCCTGGGGTCCTGAATAGCAGGGCCCCAGGTCAACTAAGTCATAAAACCAGCAAAACACCAGGCAAAAAGTTGGGGGCAACCATAGTCAGGGTTCTACCTTCCTACATAACCCCCCCCCCAAACGAAAGGAGATAAGGCTATCCTTGTCCAGGTAAGCCTATATTGCCTAAGTGGCCATTTAAGGAAGTACCAGCACTGGCATGGTTACCCCCTATGTCATGGTCCACTAAGCAATCCCTCACCCTAAGGGTGTCTGAGGGTCTCCACCATAGGGAATCTCTACCTGTGGTGTGTTTTGTCAAAGAAAAAGGCTGGTGCTGAAATGGAGTACTGAAGTGAGGCTCCACTAACTTTGGGCTCAGCTTCCTCCAATCATTATCCACCATAGAGGCCTTTCTTTCCAAGACTGAGTTGTTTTGGGCTCTCAGGGTCAACCTCTGGCTACCTACAGCTGGAGGTTGGGTCCCTCTGTTTGGCTTACTGGAGGGACAGTTCAGGTCTGGGGCCCTCAGGTCCCAAGTTTGGCTGTGCCCAACAGTGTCCATCTGTGGGAGGTCCCTAACTAATTTTAAGGGGGATCCCTCAGGAGTGTGTCTTATTTTCACTTGGCTAGGTCTACTAGCTTCAGTGCCCTTAATCTGCTGATTGGGAAATTCTTTTGGACAGGGGGCCCCTTGGGGTCCAACACTGGCCTCCCTGACCTCTACAGCCCTGGGCTGACTGAGGCAGGGTAGAGAGGGGCAGGTTACCTGCTCCAGACTGGGTCCCACCTTGGAAGGGTCCACTGACATCAGGGGTTCTGCCAGGCTAGGCCTGACTACCTCTGTGGCAGTTGCTTCACAAGGGGTCAGATCAGTTCCCTGAGGAGGCTGATCCTTTCCTAAAGTCTGGTGGGAGGGAGATTTCTCTTCCTCCTCACTACTCTCTGTCTGAGTGGAGTGATCCATAGTTTCAGGCTTCACAACACTGTCATCTGTCTGAGTTTGAGCTGTGGCCATCACAACTCTCCCAACCTTTTCAGGAGGGGGCTCAGTTTGGGTGTGGGCTGTGACCATCACAGCCTTGACAACCTGTTCTGGGAAGGAAGCTGTCTGAGATTGGGTTGTGACTGGCACAACCCTCCTGACCTGTTCAGGGAGGATATCTTGGACTGGGGCTGTGGCTACCACTGCCCCACTACCCTTACCATGGATGTTCACCATTCTAGAATGGGTCTCTTGCTCTACTTCAGCCCAGGCTGAGAGCTCTAAATCATTCCCCAGTAGGCAATCTACAGGCAAGTTTGGTGACACTGCCACTCTCTTGTGGCCAGTGACACCTCCCCAGCTGAGATTGACCACTGCCATGGGATGATCTCTCTGTACTCCATCAATATTGGTCACCTGGTATGTGGCACCAGGTAAAAGTTGCCTTGAGGGGACTAGACTCTCAGTCACCATGGTGATGCTAGCCCCTGTATCTCTATAGGCCTCAACTTTCATTCCATTGATGAGGGGCTCCTGTCTGTACTTGCCCAAAGTGTTGGGACAAGTTGTGAAGTTGGCAAACCCCATGCCAGTCTCACAGACAAGAGTATCTAAGTCAGGGGACCTGGTTAGGCCAGAGTCCCCAGGAACTCCCAAAGTAAATGCACCCAAATTCTTGGGGGCACTCCCACCACCTGGGGGATTACTACTAGTAGTAACAGGAGGTTTGGGAATGTTACTTGGGGGTATGTTTTCCTTATTGTTATTCTTTGGGCAACTGCTGTCAGTTTTTAAATGACCCACCTGTTTACAGGGATAACAATAAGGTTTCTTCTGGTTGTTTGAAGGATTCTGGGACCCACCCCCCTCAGAGGATTTTTGGGGCCCTGATGTGGTTTGATCTGGAGATTTATTCCCACCCTTCTCTTGAGGCTTGGTTGATTCCTTTTTCTGGTCACCACCTTGGTTCTTGGGCCTAATCCTGGTTCTGACCCATTTGTCTGCCCTCTTACCCAATTCTTGTGGAGAGGTCAGATCAGAGTCTACCAGGTGCTGGTGTAATAACTGGTTCTGACAATTATTTAAGACTTGCTCTCTCATAATTAGATTATACAATCCCTTGAAATCAGTAACCTTACTACCCAGTAGCCAGCCTTCCAAAGCTTTAGTGGCACAATCAACAAAGTCAGACCAGTCCTGAGACTGAGTTTTCTGGGTGTCTCTGAACAGCAACCTGTACTGCTCAGTGGTTAAGCCAAACCCATCAACCAGTGCATTTTTCAGGACCTGGTAATTGTTAGCATCCTCTACTCTTGTAGTGAGGAGCTTATCTCTACCTTTACCATTAAAGGAGAGCCACAGTATAGCTGCCCACTGACTCTGGGGAATGCACTGCACAGTGCAGGCCCTCTCCAGAGCAGCCATCCATTTCTGGATATCATCCCTTGCTTAAAGGGGGGCACTATTTTAGTCAGGTGTTTAGTATCTAAACCCTTCTCTCTATCTCTTGGGAGATTGCTGCCACCAGTGGGAGCTAACCCACTCATCTGCTGCTCTCTTGCCAGGGCAAGCTTCTCTTTGGCCAGGGCAATTTCTTCCCTTTCAATCCTCAGTTCAGCTTGTCTCATCCTAGCTTCATGCTCCCTTCTCTGAGGGGAAGTAAATCTCCTCTGTGGAGGATTCCTTCTCCCCTGACAAGAGGCATTAGAGTGCAGAGATCTATTGGAGTCCCTAGAAAGAGATCTATCTCTCCTAACTCCAAGGTTAGGCCCACTTCGGGTTAGTACTGGGGGTCCCCCAGATCCTAGCCCAAGTAAGTCTAAGTTGGTCCTAGTTAGCCTTCTGACTACCTCAAGACCCTTGTCTACCTCATCCCCAGAGAGTACCTCTTGATCCTCCTCCTCAACTGCTGAATCAGTGTTGGGGAGGTCTGGATCCCCAGAGGTTCCCTCTAAGGCTGGCATGTTCTCATGTAACTGAGAAAGCTTTCTGGCATCATATGTCTCTAAGAGACCTATCAGAAAGGGAGTGGTGGGGTTAGACCCCTGCTTCAGTTTCCTGGAGACACAGATTTGTCTCATCTCCTGAAAGCTGAGAGCTGCATATCTTGAAGTGACCTGTGGAGGGTCAACACTGACCAGGGGAGTCTCAGTAGATTCTCCCTGGGTAGACATGCTTTTCTAGTGAGGTGTAAGTGGTGCACTTACCTACACTATATGTTTGCCTACTGATCCCTTGCTAGAGTTGTAGTTTAGGGTGTGCTAGGCCCTAGGAGCTACAACAGCTGGTTCAGTAGAACTCAGAGTATTCTAAGCTAAGTTATATGTACCTTTAGTACTTATGTGATCTTTCACAAGATATTCTTAGGGCATGTGTGGTAAAACAACAGCAAGCTCAAATCCCAACCGCTGCTCACCAATGTGAGAAGTTGGCCTGATGTGCAGTGTTCACTATTCTAGTGATCACTATATATCAGTCCAAACAACCCTTATTGATGATTGGTTGTAAGTCAACCTTATAGACCAGCTATCCTAGTAGCATGGATACGAGCAGTCTAAGGCTAAGACTCTAGAGGGCGTGTTAAGCCAGCTGTTTTACCATCACATTACCCCTTGAACACCCAGTGAAAGGACACCACACAAGTGTTATGAAAATAAACAGTGTATTTATTAGAATCACAACAACCCTGTACTCTTTATGAGGACAGGGTGCTAGGCACACAACAAAACTCTTACGAAAATACTTAAGTTAGCACGTTATACACAAATGCCCGAGGGGCACGAAAAACCATATACTGTAAAAGTGGAATGCAAATTACTAGCAGGTAAGTAACAGTTCTAATAGGCTTTGGGATCGCTAGGACTGGACTAGGGAATCGTTAGATTACTTCTAGGAGACCTAGGGGACTCGGGTGCAGAGTGTGCACTCTCACGCGGGATGCGGGACAAAGTCTATGGAGGCTAGTAAAGGTAAAGTTAGTGTTCACGGGCGAACCCGACCTGGTAGGGAGAAAATGACAGTGGATCCTGACCCTTGGATAGTGAGGCTATGCTGGGACACCGGAGTGCCGAAGTTACCTAGCCCAGGGGCTGCAGCTGCATAGGTCTGAAAAGACGTCGGGGATCTCGTTGCCGGACCAGGAGCCTGGAAGGAAGAAGTTGCTGGCAGGCGACCAGTGAAGAAAAGTTCGGTGGATCCAAGCCTGGATCAAGGAAGAAGAAAACCTGAAAGCAGAGGGGACCAAGTTCTTGAATCACTAGCCAGTGATTAAGTGGGCACCAGGATGGCACCGGGCGAAGTCACCGCAGTCAGGTGAGTGGGCGCTGCTGGGCTCTGCAGTCTCTCGGAACAGGAGGCGTTGTCGGCGACCAGGATGGAGGTGCGAGCTGTCCCACGAAGGTTCTTGCTGTCGACGTCGCTGGACCCAGGATTGGGCAACAAGTCTTGGCAAATGCAAGGCCCACGCGGTGGACCTAAAATGGCGTCTTGGGCGGACCAGGAGGGTCCAGGGTACTTCTCCGATGGAGGGAAGCAAGGGCCAGTCTGGAGCAACCAGACCAGCAGCAGAAATGTCGTCGGGCGTCGTCAGGAAGGCCACAAGCCAGCGGGCTAGTAGCCAAACAACGCGGTGAGCAGTAAAAAGCAGAAGGGCCCCACGCAGATCGTGGAGATGCTGGGGGGCTGCTCTTCGGTGCTGGAGCTGCTCAGGGTGGGGGCTTCTCGGACCCCAAAGCACTCACCAGGAATTCACTCGGCGGGCTTGCTGGAAAGAAGTCGTGCAGTCTTGAAGATGGCCGGTCCCTCGAGGTCTCGTCACACCCACGAATCTCAGCGTGACTGATGATGCAGGTAGAGGTCAGAGGTGCCAGGGAAGCCGGTTCTCGTCGAGCTGGGCAGTCGGATTCCGGAGGAAGGACTTGCAGCAGACCGCAGTGTTCTTAGATGGTGCCTGCGGATGCAGGGTGACTACTCCTTAGTCACAAGGGAGAAATCTTAGGAAGAAGTCTTGAGTTCCTTTCGCAGAAAGTAGTTTCAGGATTCAAAGATGATCTGATTTGGAAGGGGGCCAGTTCCTACCTTTATCCTGTAAAAAGGGGCTGGCACGCGACTAAGTCCTGCCCTATGGGTGGGACTAGGAGGGGGGTGGTTACACCCACTTCCTTGGCGGGCTTTTCCCCAGCACAGGGTCTGGAGTGACCCTGGAACTGGTTCCAGCCAGCCTATGCACAGTGAGCACCGGGGTGCCACGTGCAGTCACCTTCCTCTAAAGCCCTGCCTACCTACAATACACAAAACCCTGTCTGGGACGGTGCTGGCACCGCCCCTGGCAGGAAACCCTTTGTCCTTATCTCCTGCTCTGGGAGGACTCCCAGCAGCAGGAGGGCAGACTTGTGTCTCGGTGGCAGCATCCATTTTGTGGAGCTGAGGCTCTGTTCGACTTTAACCGGGGTTAGGGGTTACATACATGTCGTGTCCCTCTAGAAGGGTGGAATGCTAACCCCGTCGCCAGAATTGGCGAGGGGTTAGTATTCCAATTCGTATGACACCTTACTCGACATGTTTTGATAAAGCGATACCAGAGTTGGCACATAACCGCGAGGATTATAATGCACTTAAGAGTATATGGTATGCGATATCATGGAAACGGCTAAGGGATAGATCCCGAAAGCCGCAGACAGGCTCAGCTCATGCCAGAGCACCATCTCACACGATTCCAAGCACTCTGCCTTCAGGATTGTTAAGGCCTGCCATAGGAGTGACTGATAGGAGATCTGTTTGTCCATTTTTAGGGTTAGATATAGGTATACTATATCTAAAGCAAAGGGTGATTACACCACCTTGCCCCAGCTGTCAAGCAGCCAGTTGTGTCAGATTTGGATGGCCAGCCAGGGGTGGCATAATACATGCTGCAGCCCCTGGTAGGCCCTGGGTACACCTATGCCCTGGGTACCTAAGGTACACTGTACAGGGACTGGTAAGGTGACTCAGTATCCAATTTAGATATGTACCTAAGGTACATGGAATCCATTTTACAGAGAGAGCAGTAGGCCTGGGGTCCTGAATAGCAGGGCCCCAGGTCAACTAAGTCAGAAAACCAGCAAAACACCAGGCAAAAAGTTGGGGGCAACCATAGTCAGGGTTCTACCTTCCTACACACGCCTACACCCTCACCAGCACCGGATGGTGTACGTACGTCTTTGCCCCGGATCTGGTCCTTGGTCAGCTGCACCTCGATGAGGGGGCACACAGTGCTGAAGAGTTTCCACCAGGGCCAGTCCTTCACCCCCTTGTCCTTCTTGATATTCTTCTGCACGCAGCGGATCACCAGGTGCTGGATCTTAGGAGGCTTGCTGCGCGATGCAGCCGGAGCCAGATCTCCCTACATGGGGAGAAAGACAGTGAGAGGAGGAGGGGGAGAGCAGGCCTGGCGGCAGCACGCACTCCTACACGGGCTAACATCGCAGGCGCTGCGAAGATGCAGGCGCATTCTAAAGCTCACACTGCGAGGTGCACCAGGACCGTCCCGCAGCTGCGCGCAGTGTGTGCATTAACGGTCTGTGGTAAATAAATAAATAATACCCTATTTTTGACTAGACATATATCATAACAGATAGCTCAATAAATAAGAGTCAAGATTCGAGGTAGTAGGAGTTTTGCAGGTTTATTACAGCAAAAAGGACAGGAACAGGACAACCTGCATAGGAATAGGATGACAGGGCCCAGCAGCTGCTGGGGCTGGGATGAGCGCGCTGACTTTTAATAACAATACATGAGCATATATACATAACGCAAACACATAGCATTACATTGCAGTAGGCGTAGCAGTGGGTGGAGCAGAAGGCGTGACGCGTAGCAGTCGCGAAAGATAAGGGCGAAAGTAGGTGTAACTGGGCGTATACATAGACATGTGATGCAAACGTAACAGAATATGTCATGAATGGGGCGGAAACCATGGAGGGGGCTACCTAAGGAGCCGGGACCTCTAACCTGATGGTGCGCGCAAACTAGCAATGACGTATCACTAGGAGAAGCTGGGGGCTATGAACTCTGTGCTAGGAGCAGAGACTGAAGTCTGGAGAGTCAGGGCGACATGTACCTAAACAGTATCTAGTATCTGATGTTTAGAGAACATGTTGATATAAACTAGAAGTCAGGAGGGGAAAGGCTAACTTGATTCTAAGACTGGACCATGCATTATTCTACATGTAGTGCGTGATGAAGAATATTAAATGACCATTAAATGCAGTATTTCTCTAACGTGGAGACGTGAAGGCTAGACAATGACGGAAACTATTGATGCAGTTCAGTAGCTTAGGAATGCAGAGAAGGAGGACTGAACTGATAACTGGAACTATAACATACTTTTGGCAGACTCAGAGGCTGAGCCAGGCTGGGCCGGGCACTGCGAGGCAGGAAGTAAGTGAAGGGTCGAGGATACAGGTGGGGGCTGTATCGCTCCTCAGCGAGGCTTCAGGAGACAGGAGCTGAATCTGGTGTCCAGGCCCTTTTGAGGCCTAGAGACGGGGACTTTATAATAGAATAACGTGCACACTGAGAAACGTGGCAACGTAGCTTTACATAGGCCTGATATTCGTAGTATTCACGAGGACTGGAAACTGGCATACTAGAGATGGACACAACTATAATTGCGTCATTAATCGAACATGGGGAATGCATATGCATATTTAATCATGCACACATAACATATGATGGATGACACGTAGGGACACAGAACATGGCAAAATTTACTTTTCCACATTCCCTCCTTGTCACTACGTTTCTATCAGGAAACATCAATATTCATGATACCATCTATCATTTCATACAGTATCATTTGCTCGTCTCGAATTATCCTGGAACGGGATTTAGAACGGGGCTTGGGACTAGGAATACAAGAGGTAGCACAAATGCCGCAAATCGCAGGGCCACATTGTATACAGAGGCAGCAGCTGAATATGATCGCTACTGCAATACCTAGAAAGGACAATATTTTCCATCCCCAGGCGGAAATTATATTCCAGAACCAACCGGACCATGTCCAGGTGCCTGGATCTTGGTGTATCAGATGGGCAATTTTATGGAGTCTGGTTATAGCTGAATAAACAGACGGCGCGTTATTTGGAATGAAAATGCAGCAACTAGATCCGATGACTCTACAGGCCCCGCCCCTATCGGTCAGTATGACGTCAAGGACGAGACGATTCTGTAAAACGACAAATCTCATAGCAGATTGCTCTTCGGTTAAGTTACCTAGAGCAGAGGCAGTCTCATTTACTACAGCTTCGAGGGTTCTGGTTAACCTACGGATCAGTTTACTATTCTGGATAGGTCCTATAAAGAAAAAGAAACCTCTGTTGAAATCTGTATACTGTTCTAGAGCAGTTTCAGTATAATCGACAATTGGGGACTCCCTTTTATGTCTAATGTGTACTAGATGTGTATTTCTATGATAATCAGGTGGGGCTAGAAAAACTGGTGGCAGTAGGAAGGCAATGTAACAGGTTCCCTCCCAATCGAGGGGCAGACGAACATATGCGGTTTGACCACAAATAAAATAAGAATGACGTGAAGCTTTAAAAATAGATTTCCCACTGTCACTATACTTGACAATAGTAGTACAATCACTATGTCCTACATGTACGGAACCATAATTTCGGACACATAATTCGCCTTTGACTGGTAGTACTGAAATAGCAGGTAAGTCTGGAGTAGTATCAGACTGAACATTCAGGACCATGAAATTCGAAGAATAGTTTCCTAGATTATATACTTCATTTTCTAGATCTAAACCTGTTCTGTGGGGAAGACCTTGCTTGTCTGGAAAACATGTACTGTTAAGAAAAGACATATCTGTTGAGGATGACGTTAACGTGGACCATGCTCCACACGAACCATTATGTGAAAATGGATAAGGAAAAAGTGGCAGGACTCCCTTCGGTATCTGGAAAGGGGGGAGTCGACCACACACCCAACAATTAGTGGTATTGCTGGACTGGTGTGAGTAATGTAACATGCGGATAAATGAGTTATTTCGTATGGCGAGGCGGTAAGAGAGTTCATGAGGAGGCAGATCACTAAACGTGTGCTCTACTGTAGCATTAGCAGACTTATTTACATGTGAAACTGGGAAACATAGGTAAAATGCATAACTGGTGCAGGAAATCATAAGGCTGGAAAACAATATGAAACATAGAAAAACGATACATCGGATTGAGTTTTGACTAACTCTCTCACTATGGGGGTCTATTTTATACATGTCAGAAACAGTCTAACCGTTTCACCTAGGGGAGGACTTAGACAATCAAACTGACTGACTTATTTTACTAGACCGGAGTTTTAACTTATACTCCTGTTGCGGAGTTTTCTCTAACAGGGGAGGGGTTGTAGCAATGTCTTTTGCGGGACAGTCCTTGAGAACAATATTTTGGCAATCCTTCAAATCCTGGGAAATGTTCTTTAAGACGGGTTTCAGTCCATTAAAAAGTTTGACATGAGAAAGGTGTACCCAGCCTTTGCGTCCTTCCAACTTCACGGCTGTACGGGTAGTGAGGAGGACCTGTCGGGGCTCTTTCCAACGAGGCTCCAGCGGACTTGATCTGTCAAAGTTGCGGACCATCACCATGGATCCTGGAACGATTTCATGCGGTGCCACCTCGGTATTGTCTGGAAATGCGGCAGCAACCTGTGAACGACATGAGTTGAGGGCAGACATCAAGGAAGCTAGGTAATCTGTCAGCATATTACTTGAAACATCGGTAATACTTCGGGGTCTAGGAGTACCCCACATGTTAGGGGGGCGGCCGAAAACGACCTCATACGGGGACAGACCTGATCTGGAATGTGCGACCATGCGCATATAAAACAAAGCGACTGGCAGAGCTACTAGCCAGTCCACACCTTTTTCTTTACACACTTTTGCAATACGGATTTTCAGAGTCTGGTTATGTCTCTCTACGAGACCGGCTGCTTCAGGATGGCGTACACAATGAAACTTCCACTGGTACCCTAGCAAAAGGGAAACATGCTTCATGAGTTCAGATGAGAATGGCTGGCCGTTGTCAGAATATACGACTCTAGGGAGTCCATAACGGGGGAAGAACTCACGAACCAACTGCTTGGCAGTGGTCGCGGCTGTGTAATCTGGGACTGGATATGCTTCTGTCCACCTGGACAAAGCGCATACAACTACAAGGACATACTTGAAACCTCGACATCGCTCCATCTGAATATAATCCATCTGGAGGACTTCAAAAGGGTGGTCAGGGGGCTGGAATCCACCTTGTTCCACCGGGACACTTTTACCTGGATTAAACTGACAACATATCATACAGGTACGGACTTTCTGCTTGGCTGCAGCTCGTAAATGCTTGTTGAACCAAATGTTCTGGATACTGTCTAACATAGCTTTTTCTCCTAAATGTGCTGGACTATGTGCGGTATTAATAATGACTTGAACCATAGAGTCGGGGAGAAACCATGTGGCTCTACCCTTCGTTAACCATCCTTGATCTGTCTGGACCCCTCCTTGTTCGGACCATTTCTTGATTTCTTCGGGAGTAGCATGTAACTGGATATCTATGACATCTTGTGTAGGGTCCTTAACTGTCATACATGTAGTCGGATCTGGAGCATGTGTCTGTGTCGGATTAACTTGAATGTCTGGAGTCTGTGCTGTAAGCTTGGCTGTGCGATCTGCTAGATCATTACCTTGGGAAATAATGTCAGTAACTTTCGTATGTGCTTTGCACTTCATGATAGCAATAGATGTCGGTAAATGTATGGCATCTAACAGAGCTTGAATAAGGAGACCATGCTGAATCTTGGTTCCATGAGAAGTCATGAAACCTCTCTCCTGCCAGAGCACTCCGAAGTCGTGTACAACTCCAAATGCGTAACGTGAATCTGTGTAAACATTAGCTTTCTGGTTCTTGGCATGTATACAGGCTTGTGTCAGAGCAACTAGCTCTGCTGCTTGAGCGGACAGGGTATCAATACGGTGTGTTTCAATAACTTCGGTGTCAGTAGTCACTGCATACGCGGCGACTAGTTCTCCTGTACTAGTTCTCATACATGAACCATCCACATAAAGTGTCAGGTCGGGATCTGGTAACGGAGTATCTGTCAGATCTTGTCTTGGCTTTGTCGTAATGTTAACTACTTCCACACAGTCATGTGTGGCTGAATTTGAATTAACTGATGGTAACAGTGTAGCAGGATTTAAAATGTTGCAGCGTCTGATTTCTATGTGTGGCTGGAACAGTGTCAATTCATAACCTGTTAAACGTGCAATTGTCAAGTGCTGAGTTTGTGTTCGGTTTAAAAGAACTTCCACAGAATGTGGAACTTGTACTGTCAAGGTATGTCCTAAGACTATGGAATCACTTTGTCTGATAGCTAGGGCTGTGGCTGCAACTGACTTGAGGCACGCAGGCAGAGCCTGGGCTACAGGATCTAATGTGCTCGAAAAATAAGCACAGGGCTTGTATTGTCCTGCTTGATCTTGTGTGAGAACAGATAATGCTGTACCTTCGCGTTCAGTGACGAAAAGTGTAAAAGGCTTACTGTAGTTCGGTGTCGCTAGAACTGGAGCTTGGCATAGGGCTTTCTTTAACTCATTGAAACTAAGTGTATGTTCAGATGTCCAAGGGAGGACAGTCGATACGGCTGCCTCCTGTGTCGTTAACCGTATCAGTGGCTTAGCTAGAAATGCATACTGGGGAATCCATTGTCTGCAGTAAGAAGTGAGGCCGATAAAAGCACGTACCTCCTTCTGGGTCTTGGGCTGAGGAAGACTCGCTATTAACTGGATACGGTCTGGTGTCAACTGCCTACCCCTCTTGGACAGTAAGTGTCCTAAGTAGACCACTTGCTGGACACAGAATTGAAGCTTAGAAGGGGACACCTTGTGCCCCATCTCGGCTAGGAAATACAAGACTGTAAGGGATGCCCGCTCGCAAGCACGTTCAGAACGGGCTGTGATCAGTAGATCATCGACATACTGGAGCAGGGCAGTGTCAGTTGGCATGTGAATGTTGTCTAGTTGTCTCTTGAGTGCTTGACTGTAAATACTAGGACTTTCTGTGAAACCTTGAGGAGCTCGTGTAAACATATAGCTCCTTCCATTTAAACAAAATCCGAAAAGGAACTGGCTGTCTGGATGAATAGGAACACTGAAAAATGCGTTCTTGAGGTCTATGACAGTGAAGAACGTGGCTTCGGAATCAATGGCCGTTAATAGGGAAGAGATATCTGGGACAACTGGGTACTGCGGAATAATACATTTATTAAGCTCTCGTAGGTCAATCACTAATCGATATACTGGGGGTGCATTTGGATCAGTACGTTTCATGACTGGAATGATCGGAGAGTTGCATACATTGGAGTCAGTTTCTACAACCACTCCTTGAGCAATAAGCTCGTCAATAATTTTGGATAAGGCTGCTACAGCCTCAGGTGGCAATCTGTACTGTCTGATTCGTGGTAACACTACACCTGGCTTGAGAGTCACACGATAGGGTGTGATTTGCATGTAACCTACATCAGTTGGACCTTGCGCCCATAAATGCTGTGGAACATTAGACAGTCTTGAATCAAAATCTCGTAATACATAGTGACCCTTGAAGTCACGTAGGAACAATCGTATTCCCTCTGGGGAACAGCATATAACTGCACCTAACTCTTTCAGTGTCTTAATGCCTAATAGGTTTTCTGGACATGACTTAGTAAGTAACAGATCAGTAGTGCGGGACAATGGACCTACTTCTAGAGTAACTGGCTTTGAAATCTCATTTACGATAGGTTTTCCTGAAAATCCAAGGGAAACATTTCTTGAGCCTGAGAGCGGAGCCCCTGGAACTTCGGCGTGACTAATTGTGGTCCTACTTGCCCCTGTATCGATCAAAAACTTTCTGTCTTTCCCTAATACTTGACTGTGAACATAGGGACCTTCTTGATCTACGGGTATCTCGATGAGAGGCAAGCCTACCTCCCTCTCTAGGCTGTTTCATGAATACTGCTGGTACTCTGGATACTCAGACTGTGCATACTGGTACATCTGCGATGTAACATGCTGTGTTGCAGCAATAGGCTGCGGTGCTGTAGCTGTCTGTGGTGCATTCTGTGGCTGAGGAATCTGTGAAACTTGTTCTTGTCTAGGCGGACGTGGTCTTTCTTTAGTCTTACCAGTAGCTATGTTGTGTTTCAGAACTGCACACTCATTTATAAAATGACCTGGCTGTTTACAATAATTGCAATTCCCTTTAACGGGAGCTGCAGGATGACTGGCTTGATTCGGACCCCTCTTCTGACTGTCTTGAGGAACAGATTGTGCAACTAGTACTTTCATTTTCGTGTCTTTCATACGTTTTCTTTCGTGTTCTTGCTCTTCTCTGATTCTATTCTGATGATACTGAAGCATTTGCAACATCTGGGACGGGGTATTAGCTTGCCAGGTACTTTCGACTTTCAAAACTCGATTTTTAATTTGTGGACTTGAATTCTCGACTAATTTAGTAACAAAAAGGTGAGGGTATGACTCACTACTTGTCTTGAGGCCACTGTTGATACTAAAACATTTTTCAAATCTAGAATAAAAATCACTAATATCCTCATCTTGCTTCTGTTTACAGGCTGAGATTGCATCCCAGTCTTCTTTTCTAGTTGTCAATAATCTGGGTAAAACTTGTATCAATAATTCTGGTAATTCTTTACATTTATCTCCAAGACCGGTACCTGGTACTCGTGCCTTGTCCTCAGCTTCTAGAACTGCCCAATCGATCTTTTTCTCTCCCACCTCCCATTCTTTTTCCTTGAGCTTTTCATACACCCCTGCGGGCAGCAGAACCTTTAACATTTTAATTATATCTGGGTAAGTGTATTCTCCCATACGGAGCATGTCTTTTAATTCTCTATGGAACCCTGCTGGATCTTTGTCATGACAGGGAATTAATTTCTTCATCTCGAGGAGTTCCATCTTTGTTATTGGAGTGTATACAAACACTCGCTGCATTTCGCCACCCGTTCCTTTAACTGGGTGGACTTCTCGTAACGGATTCTGTCTCTCCATGTAAAATGGTTTACTTTCTGGGGGCGAGACATGAACAAAATGCGGGTTCAAAAACGTCCTATATTTGTGACGCTGTTCTAGAATGACACTAATTAAATCGGTACCTAAACCTTTCCATCTATACTGGAGTAACTCGTTCAGGATATCATGTAACGGGCCTGGATCAGAGTGCTGACCCTCATACAATGTAATGAGGTGCTGAATCATATACATACCCGCCAGTCGTTGTTCGGCTGGGGGCATTTTCAGAAACATTTGTGCCACTATTTCGTCTGGAAAAGTGGTAGAATCAGTAATCCATCGGACTGCTGATCGGGCTAGTTCTTGTTCATGCATGGTACTTAACTCACTGTAACCGATTCGTGATTTCAGAATGTGATTGGTAGCTTGGAACACTTGTTCTAGAGAACCTTGTTCTGGTGCTGGATGATGGAAAGTAGACTTGTGTTCTAGGCGTAAATGGCGATCTGGAAATCTAGATTTTCCTACATACGCTATTCTGGCGGGATTCTCGTCCTCTACCTCTTCAGTATCAGAGTTACTTTCTTTCTCGCTTACTTGTACTGCTTTACGTTGTTCGTGTAATTTTATTATTTCTCTACGGATTTTTTTGTACATACTCTCCACAGCACCGACGGTCTTGTGCTTACCCTCGGCTATATTATCACTCCACCTTGTCAGGGTTTTCATTTCGGCTTGATCTTTAGACGGGTAATCTTGTTCTCTTATTAGACAATTGATCAGAAACTTTAATATCATGAGCTGGATCTCGGCTTTCCTTTGAGACATGGCCTCGCTAATACTTTCTGGATCATCTCCTGTACGGATGAAACGATATATTCTGTCTAGATCTTCTTTCATATTCGGTAAGGTGACTAGATACTCGGCCACCTTTCTTACGCGGAATGAATATAAAACCATATTATCCTCGCCTGGGACTGGATCATAGCCGCATTCGGCAAGGGATTTTCTTATTTCTGCTACAGTCTGATGTCTAGGCGTACGCTGTGACGCTTGTGCATGTAATTCGGCTAACGTTAAACGCTTGTGTGGCGGCGGGGTTTGAGGAGTACCTCCCCCTGCGGCCCCTAAACTGGAGTCTAGGTCTACTGAGGCTCTTCGTCCTGGCAGAGTGGGAAATGGAAATGTAGGCTGGACTTGTATGACGGGCTGGACCGGGGGTACCGTGACAGGTACTCCGGTGTCTGGAGGAGCGGGAAGTGCCTGATTTACAGGGACTGGCGGAGCGCGAACAGGATTTGCATATTCTGGGACTGTGTCGTCCAAATAGGACGAAATAAAAATATCAGCTGCGGTCTGTTTGTGACGTAGCTTGGTCGGAACTAATGGTGGCGGAAAATTACTGGATGCCTCTGGGGTCGCTTTTGGCAAGCCCTCGGCAAGGAGAGGATACATACCCCTAATAAGGGCATGCCTCTGTCTGTCTGACTGTTCGGCTTTGACTTGTTCACCTATCTCGATTAGTTCTTTTTCTTGTGCTCGTTCTAAGGATTCTCTACTTAATTCTGACTTTCTGATTTCCTTTTCAGTTCTTTTATGAGCTTCTTTACGCCATAACTCGATGGCATCTTTCTGTGACTGTCTGGCTTTCTTTTTCCATAATGCCTCTTCTACTCGCATGATGCACTCGGCATCCCATGTACCCGATACGGGCCATCTATACTTTTCTTCTAACTGTTTGGTATACTCTACCCATAAATCTAGATACAATATGGCGCTTATGCCATGCTTCTGATACATAAAATGACCTGGACTGTCCCTCGGTGGAACAGGAACTGCTTCTTCTAACAAACCCTTTCTAGTTTTTAGCTGACGTAATCTCGAAAAGAGAGACATTGTAAACTTGAATCGGAACACAATACAATACACGAGAAACAATAACAATTTGGAGAACAATTCAGGCATACCACGACATTGGAAATACATTGAACAACATCATAACATAACAGTTCGGACAGAATATTACCTGGAATACTGAGAACAGAAACACAAGAATTTCTCGAGAACGGAACAGACTAGAGTTACTGGATGCACTGCTGAAACAGTACGGAACATACCGGTCCCATAAAGGGACGCATCAAGACCCGTATCCACCTAGATGAACGCTTCGTTTGTGAGTCTGTGTACCACCAACCCACGGACCAGAGTCAATTTAAATTGACCCTGTCTAGATACTAGCCCAGTAATGGTACTCACCGGGCAGCAAGAACGGAAGGCCTCGGACTGGACTGGACTGCTACGACGACGGACGACGAACTTCGGACTTCAGTTACGGGTGGGCCTCCGGATACCTCGGACCTTGGACTCTTGGCTTGGGCTCTGGTCGGGACTCGCCGCGTTCCTCCACCGTCTCGTTTGGATGCTGGACCGCCTCCTCCGTCTCCTCCGTGGGCCTGAGGGATACTTGAAGCAGAAATATCTGCCGGTGCACAGAAGAGTTCCGTCACGACTGCAGAGGGTCAGGGGGTCGGCGTGGCTTCACCGACGCGTGGGGAAAGGGCAGGTCCCTGTTCGGGCGCCATTATGTGGTAAATAAATAAATAATACCCTATTTTTGACTAGACATATATCATAACAGATAGCTCAATAAATAAGAGTCAAGATTCGAGGTAGTAGGAGTTTTGCAGGTTTATTACAGCATAAAGGACAGGAACAGGACAACCTGCATAGGAATAGGATGACAGGGCCCAGCAGCTGCTGGGGCTGGGATGAGCGCGCTGACTTTTAATAACAATACATGAGCATATATACATAACGCAAACACATAGCATTACATTGCAGTAGGCGTAGCAGTGGGTGGAGCAGAAGGCGTGACGCGTAGCAGTCGCGAAAGATAAGGGCGAAAGTAGGTGTAACTGGGCGTATACATAGACATGTGATGCAAACGTAACAGAATATGTCATGAATGGGGCGGAAACCATGGAGGGGGCTACCTAAGGAGCCGGGACCTCTAACCTGATGGTGCGCGCAAACTAGCAATGACGTATCACTAGGAGAAGCTGGGGGCTATGAACTCTGTGCTAGGAGCAGAGACTGAAGTCTGGAGAGTCAGGGCGACATGTACCTAAACAGTATCTAGTATCTGATGTTTAGAGAACATGTTGATATAAACTAGAAGTCAGGAGGGGAAAGGCTAACTTGATTCTAAGACTGGACCATGCATTATTCTACATGTAGTGCGTGATGAAGAATATTAAATGACCATTAAATGCAGTATTTCTCTAACGTGGAGACGTGAAGGCTAGACAATGACGGAAACTATTGATGCAGTTCAGTAGCTTAGGAATGCAGAGAAGGAGGACTGAACTGATAACTGGAACTATAACATACTTTTGGCAGACTCAGAGGCTGAGCCAGGCTGGGCCGGGCACTGCGAGGCAGGAAGTAAGTGAAGGGTCGAGGATACAGGTGGGGGCTGTATCGCTCCTCAGCGAGGCTTCAGGAGACAGGAGCTGAATCTGGTGTCCAGGCCCTTTTGAGGCCTAGAGACGGGGACTTTATAATAGAATAACGTGCACACTGAGAAACGTGGCAACGTAGCTTTACATAGGCCTGATATTCGTAGTATTCACGAGGACTGGAAACTGGCATACTAGAGATGGACACAACTATAATTGCGTCATTAATCGAACATGGGGAATGCATATGCATATTTAATCATGCACACATAACATATGATGGATGACACGTAGGGACACAGAACATGGCAAAATTTACTTTTCCACAGGTCAAGGGCTCGAGGGCTGCTGGCTTAGGATGTTATCTTACCCATAAAAGACATCCTCTCCTAGCATTAAAGGGCCCTGAACTGCTCATAAAACAGGTGCCAATCACCTCCATAACAAGCAGGGCCCCGGCGAGAGTCGCATACAGGTAGGGGAGTGGCCGCATTTAAAGTTAAAGTGCAGCATGGAGGCGCTTTAGCAAAGCAAACAAGTGCTGAAAGACAAGGGCCCCGGAGAGCGTTGCATACAGGAAGGGGAGTGGCCGCCTTTAAAACTACAAAATAAACAAGTGGGAGGGGTGGGGGTAGAGTGGCCGAGAGCAGGTTTTGGGGTAGGCAGATCAGCAATCTGGAAGGCGTGTCTGTGACTGCAGCGGGCGAGTGCAGCGACTTGCCCCGTTTACCTTGCGGGAGGGAGCAAGCATGATAATTACTAACAGATGGCGCTGCTGCTCGCTCCCGCATTGGAAACACCAAACGTGCACAAGTGGCAATTGAAACCAATGTAATACATGCACGAGTTTCAAGCAAAGTCCTGAGCGATTGCTAAAGGTCCCTTCCTAAGCAGCGCTTGTGGGTTGCGTAGGCGAGACCTAATGAGTGTGTCCATCTGTAACGAAACTGATGCTCATGTAAAGCGCTCTGATACCTGATATCTTCGGGTCGAGTTTGCGCTATATAAAACTCTAAAAAAAAAATTGTCAAAGATGGGTGATAGTGCTCTTTACAAATACACGTAATGTAACATCGCCTGACGAAGTAACTAAAGTAGAAGGCTGGACTAAAAGGCCAGGAGAAAGTTAACTGCCAGAGAAGATACAAAATAAATTAACAAGGAAAGATGAGCAACGAATGGAGGACATGAAAGCATGGCATCCGCTGTCTAGAAACATACAGAATTCACCAGATACACGACCCGCTATAGACGAGAAAAGTAAAATAATGAAATTGACTGTTGTTTGAGAAACTGGAAAGTCCCAAAGGACAACATAGCCACTAAATAGTGAAAGTATTAGGGTTATGATTTGTTACCCTTAACCTAAGTAATGTATAAAACATCAACAGAAATGTTGAAAGTAGCAAAGATGCTGAATGTATAACATTTTAAAAATGATTCTGGTGCATGTAATTTTGCTGTGTTGTTTTGGGTGGAAAGTTGGAATTGTCTTTTGAGCCAAGGCATTCCTGCAGATCATAAGGTATCCCTGTAATAATATCTAGGAATACATTTGTCTGGAACACCTCAATGTAGCTATAAATATATAACCTCAAAACCAGAATAACAAGCATTTACAATGCAATAGTCTCGGCATTATTAAAGGTAGCGCTATTGGCATTGCTTATGACATTTAAAAAATTTTTTTTTTTTAAATCATAAATAAATAAATGGCATTGTCATTTACATTGCCAATAGCTTAATCGTTAAATAAACGGCATTGTCATTTACAATGTCAATAGCTTAATCACTCGCAAATGCATGACCGATTGCATTTACACCCACACAGAGCCACACACACAAAGCCACCCACACACACACACAGAGCCACCCACACAGAGCCCCCCCACACACACACAGAGCCACACACACAGAGAGCCCCACACACACACACACACAGCCCCACACACACACACAGAGCCCCCCACACACACAGAGCCCCCCACACACACACAGAGCCCCCCCACACACACACAGAGCCCCACACACACCCACAGAGCCCCACACACACCCACAGAGCCCTACACACACCCACAGAGCCCCACACACACACACACAGAGCCCCACACACACCCACAGAGCCCCATACACACCCAGAGCCCCATACACACACAGGAGACCAAGCACAGAGAGGGGGCAGGGAAGCAACACAGAGAGGGGGCAGGGGAGCAAGCACAGCCAGGGGGCAGGGGAGCAAGCACAGCCAGGGGGCAGGGGAGCAAGCACAGCCAGGTGGCAGGGGAGCAAGCACAGCCAGGGGGCAGGGGAGCAAGCACAGCCAGGGGGTAGGGGGGCAAGCACAGCCAGGGGGCAGGGGAGCAAGCACAGCCATAGGGTAGGGAAGCAAGCACAGCGAGGGGGCAGGGAAGCAAGCACAGCGAGGGGAGCAAGCACAGCCACTGCTGTCCCTCCTTACCTCCGTGCTGTACCTCCTTACCTCTGTGCTGTACCTCCTTACCTCCGTGCAGTACCTCCTTACCTCCCTGCTGTCCCGCCTTACCTCCCTGCTGTCCGGCCTTACCTCCTGCTGTCCCGCCTTACCTCCCTGCTGTCCCTCCTCGCAGACCCTCGCCTGCACTTGCTCCAGGATGCTCCTCTCCTCTCGCTGCCTCCTGACCCTCCTCCGCACTCCCCGCCCCGGGGAGAGCAGCAGTCACTGCATCGAGTGGTGCAGGGAGGAGCCCCTGGCCGCCGCTGCCCTGGGACCGCCAGTTCACCCTTGCACATGGATTCTCGCACAGAGTTCTAATCTAGTTCCTTATGGCAACACACCTGTACATGGTCTCTACTCGCTCACGTACAGCACTATGCTAAGCTACTGAAGGGTGCAATCAGCACTCTGACTCTTTTGTGAAAGGAATCACTTTTACAAATGGGCCTGCTCTAGATCACACGTCACTCGCTTGCTTTGGACACAGTTTGCACGCACGTGGCCCCCTCTCAGTTGTAATGGGCTCCACATCACTCATCACAGTACTCTGTCAATCAATATCCCTTCTCACCTGCTCACAGCATCCTCTGGCTCATGACTGTGCCTACTCACACGTGGGCCTCCTCTCACTTACAACTCACCCCATTGTTCACAACATTGTTTACTCGCAGATCGCGCCAGGATAGATGTTAATAAGACACGGTAGAAAAGCTACAGACTCCAGGGGAAACAAAAAGTTAGAAAAAAAATCTAACTGCCTGAAAGCTATGCAGGGACCACGAAACTGTGTGGTTTTTTAAACTGAAAAAGTAGCGGGGACGGCCTGCTGAAAGAAGCGCAGAAGGCAGTGTGGGTCTTCGACCTAAAAAGGCGCTAAAGAAGTCAGTAAACTGGCGAGCGCCAAAGAAAAGAGTATCTGATACACAGCACGACAAAAGCCTTGTTGTTAGTTAGTATGGATGTGTGCGGAGCTGTCAAAGGAATAGTGGCATGAAAGGCGTAAAACTAATATTGCTTTAAAAGGAGCCAACGTTTTAGCACATTGTTGACTGATCCAATCTCTAAATCAAAACTTGCAAAACTATTACGTGTTTTAAAAACAAACAGATGCTAGAGACAGAAATATTTCAGATTCAAACAATTACATTCAATTAATGCCCTTCATTTGTAAACAGTGCAACTGGCGTTTAGGCCGCCTAGTAACCCACGACTTCAAAGTATGCACCTTGCTGTCGAAACATTAATTCCAAGCTGTAAATATCAGGCACGTCGTTTGCAAGAATTTGACCTGGAACCCATTATAAAAAAGTATGATCTCCTCGCTTTGGGAAGCAACTTTAAACTCAAGGTATTATGTTCTTTTACGTTATTTTTCCAATGACCAGAGCAGTGTAGAGCCTAGATATAACGTAGCGCACTACAGAAGTGACGGGTTTGTTGAGTATGTCTGCAAAGGACACTCCTCTTTCTAATAGGGCTCCATTTCCACATTACCCAGCACAAGTAATACTGTTTCCACCACCTCAGCTGCTGCAAGATGACCATACCGCCTCACACAGCCAACATCAATCCTAACTCTGCACCGGTCCCACTGTTTTCCATTTCCCCTATAACGAGATCTCGCAATCCAATTTTATATTACTTGGAAACAGCAGAGAGGCAGCTGGTTTGGCAACTGACCATACAAAAACATGACAAAATAAACCTGACCCCACACTCCCTTGTCATGTCTTCCTGCACATCCCCAATCAGTGCTTGTCATGCAGTCACCTGTATCTCCTCCCGTGCCCTCCATCATCTCTCTCAGGCTTCTCTTCATATCTTGCAGTACCATCACTCCCATGATCTGACAGTCCCCTCTCCACATCCTCCAGGGCACCGCACAGTGCTCGCCCCTTAACACTCACCCTTCCCGGGAGGTCGGACGACAACTCTCTCCTGTAGGATGGCAGCGAGGCCAACGATGACAGCGATCCCACAGATCCGAGCGGCCCCAAAGGAGGCAGCGGTGTCAAAGGCGACAGAAGCGGCATGGGGGGAATCGGAGGCAGGCTCGGGAAGGGAGGCAAGGGAGGCAGCGGAGGAAGCAGGTCGTGGCTGACTTCAGGGCTCAACAGGCGCAGACGGTACATTGTGCCGCTGGTAGGGCAGGGCAAGGGCCCCAGGGTAGGAAGGAAGCGCCGGGTCCGCGGCTTCTGAGGAGAATCAACGATAGATTACAAACAGGGGCCTAGCGCACAATACCTTCTTCCTTTATGGAGGGTTCGGTGCGGACGGCTCTAGGCTGTTGTCCGGTGTTGCGGTGCTGTCCTGGTGGGCGGGGTGACGCGGAGGCCACGGGGTCGCTTTTCGTCAGGTAGGCGGTGCTCCGGGGGACACAGGCTCACAAGGGCTGAGTCCTGGGGTCCTGGAGAGGGGTGCAGCGGATTTTGGGTGCTTACAGCAGGGCTTTTCACGGGAGGCGAGCCCACGCTTCAAGTCCGCCTCAACAGGGAAACCAAAATGGTGGCCTCAAAGCTCTGCAAATTTCGGATTCGGGGGCGTGTTTTGGCGTTCTGAGTGACGGATGACATCACAGGTGGAAAGAACGCCAAAAACATGCCCCCGAATCCGAAAGAGACGGGGCTTCATTGGAGTGATGCCCCTCTCCTCCAATGGCTGGCCTCCGTTTAGGAAGCCAGCCAATGGAAAAGAGGTGGAGGAGAGAGGCGGGTTCCAAACCCCGTCTAAAAAACATTAAATCTCCGACCAAAGAATGCGCAAGCGCAGCCTTTAGGTCCTCGACCTAAAACATCACTGGTTAGCTGCATGTGCAACCCTCTAAAACTGACATGGTGGGGTAGGCACCATACAGTTAAAATGATGATCACTTGTGAAATTATTTTTCCACTGTTCATGCGCCATCTACTGCCAACACCAAAAGTCTATAAAGAAATAAACCAAATCTTATCAAAGGTCATTTGGTTAAAGAAGGGATTATGGCTTCCACTGAAGAAACTACCAGCCCCAAAGGTTATAAGCAGAGTCACCTTCCAAAAGATGAAACTTCATTAAAGAGCATTCAGACCTTCAGACCTCAACAAGCATCCCTCTGATCTAACAAGAGCAAATCCTAAATACCAGCATGGACCAAACTGGAGACAGCTCTGATTCTCCCCTTCTCTACATTCAGACTCTTGACTCAACCCAATCTGAATCCAATGCCGCCCGTGCTCGTTTTCATACTGTGATACTGCTGCAAAGGTTCTGAAACCATATCAGAGCAAAAATGTCCAGATCAACAGGGTCACAACAAAGATTGGCCTGGGTAGCAAACACTAGAAAAAAGACTGTACAGATAACAGCATCATTAACACTAGACTTGTATGCTACTGTGATATGATCCCTTTTTCTAAAATTCAGCAGCATTTGATCTACAACCCAGAGATTATAAATACTGCCTCTTACTAACAAAGATGATCTCCAAGGCACTATGATTTAATCGCTCTGGAGCCAGCTACCCAGACTGCAACTTCACAACCAGCTTGACTGACAGAAAGACCATCCTTTTTCTACCACTTATTCAATAAAAAATAAAACTGAATTAATCAAAACATGATCATTGTCTAGTAAGGGAAACCTTAAAAGCCCTGACCCCAAGAATGAGTCAGACCATATCATATGAAGGAGAATATTTAAACGTTCAAGATTTGCAGTACCAGGCCAGACAATGCAGCTCATTGCTTACATTTAGCTGTGGTATCCCATCAAATACATAAAGCCTGCATTCTACAATCCAGATAATTACGGCTATGCAAAACCGTGCAGGCATTCTTTTAACACACAACCTTCTAATGCCAGTCTTTACCAGCCTTCATGTTGAAAATCTAATACACCATCAACAGAATTATCTTTCATGTCTCTCCACAATCCATAAAGGCAATACTCCGACTTTCTTTCTAAATAAAAAACACATCTAAATCAGGGATCGATCTAAAAGCTCAACTTTTGCTGGCCAGCACTATCCAATGTATAAGATCCAAATGGAAAGACACTGATCTTACCAATTATAATCAAAGGCGAAATTACTTGCTTTACATACATTGACTAGAACACAACAGCGTGGAGGATGTAGAGAGAACTTTTAAATGGGTTGTCTGACCACGAGATCCACATCGTCATTCAAATGCTTTATGCACTTATTACTCCTCAGCCCCTCTAGGACTCTCCAGATTTACTTTCCTTCTCTAGTAACAATTCACAATTGATGTTGCTGTTAGCAGGTTCTTCTGACTATCAAAAAGGAGAACAGTGAGGCGTGGCAATCATGAACAGTTTGAGTTTCATTAAACAAGAAGAGCTGGGAATAGCAGCCACATACAGTTGTGTGCTGAATTCAGCTTGCATTAGGTACCTGGCATGCTTTGCACAGTGGGCCATAAACTACGTGTTAGATGCTCGAGCCCAACCCAATAGAAGGGGCCATAAATTCACATTGGAAGTGACATTCTGAGGTGGTCCATGTGGCCGGCTGGGCTGTCTGTGTGACTCTTACTTCTAGGCATTGTTTGGGCTTTACCTGATGAATTGCCAGTTGCCAGGGCCGGACTGGGAACCACAACCGGCCCTGGCAAAGTGCTCGGCCGGCTCCCCACTCGGGGGGAGGAGGGGTTGGAGGTGCCGCAAAGCTCTTTGCCGGGCCGTTTTATGGCTGATTTTGGTACAGGGACGATTTTGCAGCTATGCTGCAAAAACGGCCCTGTGACAAAAACGGCCGCCAGGGGCCAAAAAACAGCCCCCACCCGTGTGGCGCACCAGGGGATTGCCCGGTGCCCGCTATGGCCAGTCCGGGCCTACCAGTTGCTCTGGTATTTTGTCCTTAGGCCGAATGCAGGCCCTCTGCTGCGCCTTTGTTTGTGTTTATGAGTGTGTGCATCTGACTTGTTTCTTAGACATTACATCCTTGGGCCATATGTAAGTTACTGCAGCAATCTCCAAGGTGTGGTTCAGGCTGTTCCATATCTGGTTTTTCCATCACAAGAAACTCTAGGGGTGGACAGAGGGCAGCTGTGTTATGTTGATCTAATAAAGGGTGACTCTGAAGCTGTAATAAGAATTTATTGTGAATTTGGGTAGCGCAGACAACAGTTGCTCTGCATTGTGCTGTACTCCTAAAAGTGGGACCTTTTTATAATCGACCAGATGCGAACAATTCCTTGATGTTGCTGTTGTTATTGTTATCCCTTACAGGCACTCAGTTATTCTCTTTTCATCACCCTTCACAAGTATCTCTTAACTAAGTCTAAAACTTGTTAATCCTTTGGTTACTTCTGCTAGCATCCCTAGTTTAATCATGTTCCTGATTCGTTCCATTTTCTTTGTCACTATCATTTTGTGGAATCATATCTAATGTGCTATTTATGATCATTGGTGTTCTTGTCATAGAATAAAATGAATATAAATTGCTTAACGTGCAAGGGTGTGTTATCTCTAAGTTCCTCATTTTCCTCATGCGCAAAAGTCTCACATGGCCTCCACATAGCGGCTCCAGATTTCGATTCTGCGTCCTGATTGGATTTTTTGGAAGCGGGAACCACGCGGAAGAGCAGGCTGTCTATAAAATGAATATTATTTGCCTAGTTGACTCGCATAGGCGGGAAAACTACTACCAGTAAAATCAATTTTACGTTTCTCTTGCTCCACTGAAAAAGAAAATTAAAAGAGAAAACCCAAGAGGACATTGAAAGACAGCAAGAGAGCGCGTGTAGAATTGTCCGCGGGCACTCCCGAAGATATTTGTTCTAAAATCACTTTACAGATATATCTCCCTGGAAGTACTGGGGTGCATTTCTTCATCAGTCCTTTAGTGACATAGAATAGTCCAGCCAATTGAAGTTCACTGCTTTCAGTCCAATTTGTACTTGTCTGACCATATTCTGTCTCGTCCACAACTAATGGCCGAGCAGCTTTTCCCAAGGCCACGCTATATCATAGAAAGTGCCTGCCCTGCAGTGCAAAGCTACATAAACCCTGTCTGGAAGCACGAGAACGAAATGTTCCTTTGTGTTTTAGTGCAGACCTTGCATTTTACTTCATGTCATATAAAAAAAGAGAAATAATCATAGTCGTGGTTTCAAAATGAAGATCAGTTTTAAAAATGTACCGCCCACAGTGGAACATCACATATTAGGAAACATTTTAATGACTGGGCGAAATACAAGGATATATTTTCTTTTAAATATAAAGATATTTAAAATAAAATGTTCACTTGTTTAAATAGATGCTAACGGTATGTAGAGGAAAACAACAGTAAAGCAAAAGTTTTTTTCTATTCTTTACTGTTTCATGAATAAACCATTTGTAAAGCGTGCAGCTGTCACATAGACGTCCAGGCGCTAACAAATAGCTGGATGGAGGAACATGGAAAAGGCCATTGTCAGGAATGGAAAAACCGCGTTTTCAGTTGCTTTTTGGAAATCAATTCGTTAGGGGAGGCTCAGATATTATGTGGCAGAGCGTTCCATAGATTGGGGGTAAAACG
Organism: Lissotriton helveticus; assembly: GCF_964261635.1. Classification (NCBI taxonomy): domain Eukaryota; kingdom Metazoa; phylum Chordata; class Amphibia; order Caudata; family Salamandridae; genus Lissotriton; species Lissotriton helveticus. The sequence continues at coordinate 1,781,812,662 of NC_136065.1, forward strand.
TGTGTGAGCATCAATGTTCCTGTGTACATTTGCATGTTGCTTTGCCACGGTGTCTGAGTCCCAGACTGGCCCTTCTGTTCTCCCTAATCCCAGACCACTAGATCTTGTAGAGCTCCTATCACGGTCGGACTGCGACCTTTCACCAGTGATGAAAAGCTCATTAAACTAAAACCGCCCACTGATCGATTGGTGCCACCTTAAAGGAACGGGAAAAAGTTATATCAGGAGGCATTCACGCTTGCACTCAGTGATGGTCGCCATTTACCAGGAGTGGCGGGGCGGCTAAATGGGGAGGGTTGTAAATGAAAAAAAAAATGACCACTTACCTTCAGGCTGGCAATGTGGCCAGCCGCCGCCTCATAGTCCGCTCGCCGCCTCCACTCGCTCCTGGAAGTAGGAACAGGAAGCACTCAAGCTCCCGACTCCCCTAGCCAATCACAATGCTGCAATGTAGCGCTTCGATTCGTCTGAGAGTCGTGGATCGGCTCTCAGGCAGGGAATGGGAGCCTGCGTCATGTTCTGCTCCCAGGCTGTAACGCAGCTTGGGTGCAGAACAAGCAAAGTGCGGATGACAGTTTGGCCGTCCCGAGAGGGCCCATCAAAGCATCATTGCGCACCTTGGAGTGGACAAACCACTCCTCCCAGGCGCGCAACACCCATTGGGCTCACGGGGCTTCAGCACCCCCCACCCCCGTCGTTTTTGTCAGCCCGGGGGAAGACAGCTTCGCGAGCTGTCGAGCATCAAATTGCAGCCGCACCCGAGTACTTAACAGGTCTTTAAAAGACCATCTATGTGTAAATGAGGCTTTTGTTGTGTGTTCACCCTTCTTACAGCCACTGTGGTTGGAAGAATTAGCCCCCCTCGAAATATTTTCCAGCCCCCCCGAAATTTGGCTCTAGTTGCCCGCCTGACTCCTCCCCTGCCCTGCTCTGACAGTCTAGCCTTGCCCCACCCGCACCATGAAAGAAAAACTAAAATGATAATAATGCTAGTTATCATTTTAGTTTTCTTTAACTACTGCTCAGAAGCAGTGGGGCGACGCTCTTCCGCCTTAGCAGAGGAGCCGCCATAGGCACTGCTGACATCCAACTACCTTCCACTGAGATTCCATCGGAAACAGTCTCATAATCAAAAACCCACCACCAGACTGGAACAGGCATCCTATCAAAGTCCAAGGTGAAATTTCTTTTTTTTTTGATAATCAAGTTTATTACATTTAAATCAGACCAAAACATTACATAGGCAGCAAAACCAAACACAGTGGGACAATTGTCTACAGCCACACAAATGGAGACAGAGCTTTGTAAAGCTGACTGCAGGGTACAATGATGTCCATGGTTGACAATAAGCCTACATCCGCAACTCCTTTAGGCGATTAGATTGAATCATATGCCCCAAATCTCCTAGAAAAGTTCAGGACAGCCCCGGGCTTCAAAGAGGGATTCCTTTGAGTCCCACACCAGTCAACCCCACCTTTCCATTTCCTTATACTAGCAGACTTGGCCTGAGACCAGGGTGCCGTAATATCTTGCTTTGCCACCGCCACTGCCGTTCCAAGGAAGTACTTATCTGCTCGGGAACCATACAGGCCATCAAGCACACCCAAAAGCAAGCGCAACGGGTCATGTGAGACCGTCCACCCCAGGGTCAATGTAAGTTCCAGCTCTACCCCCGCCCAGAAGGTCGCCAGGGCAGGACATCGCCAAACCATGTGGTAGAAGTCTGCAGGGGCGAGGTGGCATCGCGTGCAGTTCGGGGAGGGCAGCAATTGGGCGCTGTAAAGACGCGCAGGGGTGAGGTACGCGGTGTGTAAATAATAAAGTTGAACTAACCTCGGCTTGGAGGAGGTCGTCAATGTTTTGGGGGCCATGAGGGCATCTCTCCAGTCCGCATCCAATCCAATCCAAAGATTCTTTATTTCGGCCATTTGAGACCATAAAAGATTCATTTATACATTTAAAAAACATAGAACATACAATAAAAACTGGGCGGGGTGCAGCATACATAAAGGTCATTTTCCTGACAATCTTGGACGTGAATAAAAGGTTAACTACGATTCATTTACATTTCATTGCACATATAGCATAACATTAGTTCTTTAGCATTTTCCCCCTTATCTGCCACATGGCCATTAGATATTTGGCAACTGCAAAAACTATGTGATCCAGAGTACTTGTCTTCAGGATTCTGAGTGAGTGTAAGTAGTTTCTAATGCCCAAGTTCCTACATAATGGTAGAAGCCAATATTTTCTCGGTCTCATGTAGGCAGGGCAAAAAAATAACACATGTGATTCGTCCTCCTCATACTCACTACACCCAGGGCAGATTTTATCATTCAGCATCGACCATTTGCAGGTGAAGGTTTTAAGGGGCAGAGTGCCCAGCCTCCATTGGATAAACAGTTTCCTTGCCTTAAGAGGATAGATAATGTCCATAAAACCTTCAAAATGGAATGAATTTTTGATGTCCAAGAATTGATCAGTTAAGGAGCCAACTCTGGAAGCACACACGAGCGAGTCTAGTTTTTTATCCTTATAGATCTTAACAAGCCTTTTACGGGCCATCCCGAGGGAGCTTCTTTCTGGATCCTCCCACATCTCCGGCAGACCCAGGCGATAGAATTCTCGTTTGACATAAGCCAGCCAAGGAATTCTATCAGAATAGGTAAGGTTCAGAACGTGCCTAAGATCTTGCCTGTAGTGGGAAAGTTCACCAGTAGACCAAAACCTGTGCCAGAAACTCAGTGGTTTTAATGCCAATTCCTCCCCTATTGAAGGGAGCCCTAGATCTAGTCTCAAGGGTAACAAGGGTGTGCCTTGGGGAAGGGCCAACAGGCGTCTAAGGAAGTTGTTTTCTACCTTAACAAGATCTTGCCCCGCCTTATGGCCCCACAGCTCACCACCATAAGAGGAGGCAGGTCTGGCCTGTGTTTTGTACATTTCTAATGCTGGGCTAATAGGCTTAAAGGTTGATGAGTTTGTTACCTTCAGAATTGCTCCAGCCATCTGGGATAACTTTAAACGGGATCTGGCCATCTGTGGACCCCAGGATACGTTTTTGTTAAGGTTACCCCCAGATACTGAAACGTTCCGACCCTTTCAAGCCGATCGGATCCCATCATCTAGGGGGCCCAGCTACCCCTCCCAGCGGGCACGCAGCGAGTCTAAGGACGCGAGCCATTATTCACAAAGGAGCGGTAGATCCGTGACACCCCCCCTCTACCCAGATTCCCCATCATCACCTGGGCCTCTAAAGGACTGAACTCCAGGAAGGGGGTGGGAGATGGAATGTGCATGTGAAGGGCATGTCTAAGTTGTAAATATTTATAAAATTGAGAGGGGTGGAGGGAGTAGTGCTGCTGCAAGTTCGCGAAGGTTCTGATGGGGTCCCTCACCCAGACATCCCCAAGAAGTGAGATCCCGATGCTGTCCCATCGGTGAAAGTCTGGAAGAGATGAGGCCTCTCGCAGCCACGCACCGCACCACAGGGGCATCTGTCTGTTGAGTTTCCGGTCCCATTTCGTGTGGCACAACGCCATGCGCCAAGCCAAGAGAACTGTCCTGGTGACGGGGGAAATCCTGGGAAATGGGGGCTCCATACAAGTAGGCATGGAGTTGCGGGAAGCCCATACAACGAAGTTCCATCCAGTACGCCGGGTCAGACCAGCCGCCCGCGAGCCAATCATGGACCACGATGAGCCTCATGGCTAGATAGTAAAGGTGGAGGTTGGTGACCCCCATGCCTCCGTCATAGAGAGGTATACAGCAATGTGCCAGGGACATTCACAACCTCCCACCTCCCCAGAGAAACCGGGTAAGGATACCACCGATTTTACGAAACCAGCTACCCGGAAGATGAAAGGCGACATTTTGTAAAATGTACAAAAAGAGGGGGAGAACCATCATTGTAAAGGGGGTTGAGAGGTAAGGACTGCCACCTCCGAAGGTCCGCTTTTGTCTTGTTGACCAGGGGCGTAATATTCAGGACCCATTTGAGTTCTGGGAGTAGGGCGATCCAAACACTCAGGTATTTGAAGGACAGCCTGTGCTGGGGAATATTTGTCTGCCAGTCGAAGCAGTCACGTGACGGGCGGAGAGGCACCAGGGTGGAATTCGCTGGATTGAGCCTCAGGACCGTCGTTGGCATAGAGGGCGATTTTTTCGACCTGGAAGGGGTCCCAAGCCCACCCTCGGATGTCAGAGTCTTGGCGTATAAGAAAGGCCAAGGGTTCCATCACCAGCGCAACTAAGAGCGGCAAATGTGGGCAGCCCTGGCGAGTGCCTCTCTGGATGGGAAATTTCTCCGAAAGCACCCTGTTGATTAAGACCCTCGCCGAAGGACTGGAATGAAGGACAAGGATGAGGCGCTGGAATGGAAGGCCGAACCCCATCTGTTCTAACACATCCTCCAAATAGCTCCAAGCAACCGTGTCAAACGCTTTCTCAAAATCAATGAGAAGCAAGGCCAGATATGGGGAGAGGGAGTGGCGATGCGCGAGGGCGAGGTGGAGGCGGCGTATACAGTGCAGAGTGTCTCTGGCGGGCATAAAACTATTCTGGTCCGGGTGAACAAAGACGTGTAAGTGGGAGTGGATACGCTGAGCCAATACAGTGGCAAAGATTTTCACCTCGGTGTTGATGAGGAAAATGGGGCGGTAGTCCACACAGGCAAGGGAGGGCGGCTGTGTCTTCGGGAGGACCACAATGGTGGCCACTTCCATTTCAGGAGGAAAAAAACCAGTGTCCACTACATGTTGGAACAGCGCCACTAGATGCGGGACCAGTAGTTCACAATAGGTTGCATAGTATTCTTGGGGGTAGCCATCCGGTCCGGGCGTCCTACCCGAGTGTAGGAGCGAAATGGCCCCTTGTATCTCCTCCGGGGAAAGGGGGAAATCCAGGGTCTCGGAGATTTCCCGGGGGAGGCGGGGCAGCTGGGTCCTGGTCTCTAACAGCATCGCCTCCAAGGAGGCCGCGGTAGGTCTGGCTGCGTACAGACTGGCATAGTAACCTGCAAAGGCTTGGGCGATGGCCTGCGAGGTGGAATGGTGACAACCAGCCGCTTCGCAAACCTCCGGGATGACGTGGTCTGCTTTGGGGTACGAGACTAAGTTATGAAGTAGTTTGCCATTTTTGTCACCCCAGCCATACACGTGCGCCACCGAGGAACACCAAAGCATTTTAGGGGAGTCCAAGGAAACGTGACAAATTTCCTCGCGGAGTAAAGCAAGTTGCCGGGTGGGATCAAGACTATCAGTAGTGGCCTGGGCCGCCTCCAACAGTGCGGCGCGGGCCTCCAATTGGGCATGGCGGGCAGCCTGAGCCACGCACCTTGCATGGACCAGGCCTCTAGCCACTCCTCGCAGAGTAGCCTTGCCCGCCTCCCACAACGTAGCTGCGAGTTGATCAGAAAATAGTGCCGCAGCTCTTGTTCAAGGGAGTGAACAAACTCCTTGTCCTGCTGGAACCAAGTGTTCATACGCCAGTTCATACGGACGGCATCGGGATGAGTCCCGAGATGGAGGGAGACAGGGGAGTGATTCGAGATGCCCCAGGGCAGAATTTTGGCCCCCAACACCAACTGGCACTCGGTGACCGGCATAAGGAATAGGTCGATACAGGAATGTGTGTGATGGGCCGCCGCGGTGCGGGTGTATTGGTCCCGGCGGGGATTCCACACCCTCCAAGCATCTCAGAGACCCAGGACAGAGGACCAATCAGATAGTCACTTAGCGGAGGTTAGACGGGACGCAGAGGGAGCGCCTGATGTGTCACGTGGTGGGTGCATAACAGCGTTGAAATCGCCCGACGACCGCCAGCTCTGGAGGAAAGGAGGAGAAAACGCTGATGAGGTGTCAAAGGATAGAGGGCAGTGTGGCGGAAGGAACATATACGCTCAGGGGATTAATAAGATGCCCCTCGATCTTGCCGGTCAGGGCCACATAGCAGCCTTGTGTGTCTGTCTCAGCCCATGTCAAGGAAAAGGGAAGGCCCTTACAAATCAGTATGGCCACCCCCCGGGAGCCCCGCGAGAAACCGGAATGCCAGACCCTGTCGAACCCATAGCAGGCGAGGAAGGTGCAGTGGGTACCCAGTAGGCGCATCTCCTGCAGGAAAAGAATGTCAGGGGCATGGTGTTGGGCGCTGCGGAGGACAGCAGTGCACTTAATGCGGTTTAGTAGTCCATTGACGTTTCATATTTGATTTGAATTTTAAATTTATAAAGCGCAATGAATGCCTGGGGGCGTCTTGGCGTTGAGAACTCAGATGGCGTATGTAAGAAGGATGTGCTAAGCATGTTTTATAGATCCGTTAGAAATAACCATGTTTTTAGTAATTTCCTGAAAAGTCTGAGTTTCAGGCTGTTTTTAAATCGTTAGTGGCAGGCGGTTCCATGTTTTTGCAGTTCCTAGCAAAAAACTCATACCACCCCAACGTGCCTGTCTGTACCTGGGGACTTGCAGCAGTTTTAACTGAGCGGATCTCAAGTTCCTGGAAGGCACATAGTATTTCATATGTGATGTCAGGTACAAAGGGCTTGAAGATTACTTGAAGATTATTCTTTTCCTTACAGGCAGGCAGTGCAGTACTTCTAATTGTTGTGACACCGATTCATATTTGGGAATGTCCAATATTAATCTGGCTGCTGCGTTCTGCAGGCGGTGAAGTTTTTTCAGGTGTTGGGTCTGAATCCCCACGTAAAGGGCGTTGCAATTGTCTAGTCTGGAAAGTGTGAGGGTGGTTACTAATGTTTTTAGAGCGTCAGGAGGAATAAAGGAACACATTTTCCTGATCCAGGTCAGGATATGGAGGGGTCTGCCCATGGCGGACAGCATTGGGATGGGTAGTGTATGCAGGGGACAGTGTGGGGTGCGTCCGGGTCCCAAGGGAGATAGCAGTCCCTGGCCGGAATGAGGGTAAGCAGTCGATACGGCGTGGCAAGGCCCATGCCCTCGCCGGAATCCTGGGTGCTCGGGGAGGAGTGATGAGAAGAAAGAGACAGCGGTCCGTAGGCGGCTGAAAACAATAAACAGTCAGGAGACAACAGTCTGTCCCCCCACCCGCACCCTCAGCTCCCCCCACCCTACACCAAGCGGGGCCTGAGATTGAATTACGTGTGTTTTGATAAGGCTTGTGTCAATGTCGGGGGCGTATGTGCAGAAAAAGCTACCAAGGAAAACAAAAAACAGCGGCTCGTAAGTGGCCAAAAACAATAAACAATCTGGAGACAACGGTCTACCCACCCTCCCTCGTTCCCCATCTCCCCCACCCTACACTTCCAAAAATGAAGCATCTGTCACCGTGAAAGGAAACACCAAAAACAACAACACAAGGAGTCAGGGTGTTTGGCTAAAACGCTTAGCAGGACATGAATGTGGCAAAGAGGGCACCAAGAAGCAATTACAAACTACTCTGGGTACCAAACTAACCAATGAGTCAAACAGAGTCTTGGCGGAGGTGGACCCCCCATACATGCAGATGTATCAAGGTTAACAGCTGCAATTAGCAATAAAAGACAGATATGGACCCCAATCTACTGGGCCTCATGAGTCAGTCAGCATCATCGTCCAGGGATCTGTGAAGCAAGGGACTCCGGGATAAGTCAGAGTCGGACACGGAGGGCCGCAACGTTTTGGACGGGTCTGGAATCCGGCCCAAGTCCACCATGGATCAGGGCAGGCTAGGGGGTCCCGAGATCCGAGATGGAGCAGGGGGAGGGGGCTTCTGAGACATCACCACTGGGGATAGGGAGGCCCCTCCCTGCCGACCGTTCTTCTTGCGGGAGCGGTTGCGGCGTCTCTGAGGTTTAGGAGGGGGTGGTTGAGAGTGCTGTGGGCCGCTGCGGTCGGGAGGCCTCCTTGGGGTATAGAAGAAAAAGGTCTTGTCCTGAATGATGACTCAGAGGTGGGCCGGGAAAAGGAGGCCATACCGAAGACCCAGACCACGAAGTTTCTGCTTAACGTCGTTGTAGGTGCGCCGTTGGGCCTGCACCTCCTTGGTATAGTCGAGGAAAACCATAATTTAGTTGTTTTGAAAAGTCACTGGGCCCTGCCACCTCGCCGCCTTGAGGATAGCGTCCCTGTCACGAAAATTGAAGACGCTCATGATGATGGGCCGCAGCGGAACCCCGGGTGGAGGTCGGGGAGCCTGGGAGCGGTGGGCACGCTCAACCGCAAACCAAGGAGAGAGGAGCTCCTTGGGCATCCAGGATCTCACCCAGGTCTCTATGAATGTTTCCGCTCAACCCTGCTCGACCACCTCAGGAAATCCAACAAGGCGCAAGCTGTTTCTTCGTGACCTATTTTTGGCATCTTCGGCTCGGCGATGGAGTTCGGAGGTCTGGTCCTGAAGCTGAGCCACCTGGTTCTTGAGTTGGCCTATGTCGTCTTCCGCTGCGGAAATGCGAACCTCCGCCTCTGAAATCCGGGCTGTGGCGTTGCGGAGGTCCTGACGGATGAGGGCCACATCCACCCGCACCTCACCAATCTTGCTTTCGACTGTGGCCTGTGAGGCTCTGATGGCGGACAGGTCTCCCCAGCTGGAGTGGGGGACGCAGCTGACCCCCCTCCAGGGTCCCATTCGCTGGTGGTGTAGTGGTCCATTGTGGTCTTGGTTGGCGGGGCGGTCATCTGCGTTGTGCGGACTCTACCCATCCTCACCGTTGAGGGGAGTCGTCGGTGTTGACCAGGAGAGGAAGATTGGCCAGGGGTCCAGCGGCAGGAAGAGACGAGCACCCAGACCGTCGATACTCAGGTTCCGGCACCGAGACCAGGCCCCGGGCAGTCACGGCGTGGAACACAGGCACGGTGTCAGAGCTGGTCGATTGGGCGCCGGCGGAAGGAGGTTGAAGACCTGGCTCCGTGTCGCCCCCCAGTAAGGGCCGGACCAGCCCTTCGTCCAGGGTTGTAGTCTGGGGCAGCCGAGGGAGTGAGGAGATGCCAAAGTGCAGGGAGGACTCTGCCTTAGGAAATAGCCAGCCGGTGTCGGAGAGGTCAAGAGGGCCAATGCACCCCATGAGCCAGTAGACACATAGAGGCACCCCCAGAGGAAAAGCATGGTGTTGGGAGGAGGGGAGAGAGACAGCAAGGAGGAGGGGGGCGGGGGAGCCGCTGTCACCACGCCGCCCGCCACCTGACACAATGGCCGATCCCCGATCCCCCGCCGGCAGTCCAACGCCTTAGGCCACCAAGCAAGTCCAGATGATCCAAGGGCTGGCCGGCCCAGCGGCAAAGAGAAAGCCACCACCCTCACGGTCCAGTGCGACAAAGGGAGATAGACAGAGTCAGCTGGGTTAGGGAGAAGCCAGGCAGGTCCAGTGCACCCCACAGGCTGGCAGACACAGGGAGGCACCCCCAGAGGAGAAGTGTGGCATGGGAGGGGGGCAGGAGCGCCGATGCCACCACTCCACCAGCCACCCGACAAGGTGGCCGATCCCTGCCCCCCCCCCCGGCAGTCCAAGGCTCGAGGCCACCACTGAGGACAAGACGCCCCAGGGGCCCCAGCAGCAAAGAGGAGGTCGCTGCCCTCACGCTGGTCCGATGCGGCAGGGGAGATGGAGCGAGACAGCCGAGGTAGGAGAGGCCAGGCAGACCAGTGCACCCCACCGGCCAGTAAACACAGGAGGCACCCCCAAAGGAGAAGCGCGGCGTGGAGGGGCGGGAGTGCCGATGTCACCACTCTGCCCGCCACCAGACACAGTGGCCGATCCGCAGCCCCATTCACCCGCAGTCCAAGGCCTGAGGTCTCCTATGAGGTTCGGATGCCATGAGTTTTTTCAATTGTGGGTCCCTGTTACTTCGGTCCAGATCACGGGGATCCCCGACGGGTTGCCGGCGGCACCCGCTCCCTTAAATCCTTTACGATTACCACATTTAGGAGCGTAGTGAGCAATGTCTTTTTACTTTGTTTTTGATGATGCCCTTTTACATGTACTTAGCTGTTAATGAGAATTGCGGTTTTTGAACTGTGATCAGGTTTTTAAGTGTTGATTCCTCTCGTTGCAGATCACGTCATCTGCCGACCAGTCTCTGGCGGCATCCTCATTGATTTCTGTGATTGACAAGCCCAGTGTAATCCAGTGAGTAATGTTTGCCCACTGGGCCATTGAGAGTGTCCACTCTCTTTTGCATTCTTCCACTCAGGTCCGATTTCTCTTTATTTTCAGGCTCAATTGATTTGTCTTTTCTCGAGTCTGGAGCTTATGGGCCCACCATTACCATGTAGTCCTTGACCGTGACAACTGGCAATCACGGTAACTAATTACTTGTGTTTAAGTAGTTGCCATACATTGTCGGCTTAGTCATTTCGCATACTGATTCTATGCCATCTATTTCCCAGATTCCTTGTAACCCTGGGCGAAGCACTACGCTGCGCTCGCGGAGTTTGCGAAGTTTTTGCAACTTCGCACTACGCGAGCTGCACATAGCACAGTGCGAACATGCGTAGTGCAGCGTAGCGTAGTGCAGCGGTCATTTTTTGCTTGTTCGCGGTCCTGAACGTCATGTTCGCGACCGCGGGCAAGCAAAATGACATCCCGGCGAGATTCTCAACGCGAGGTCAGGTTTCTCATTGTGAGTGGTTGCGCATGCTCGCGACCGCTCTCAATGAGAAACTACCTGTTCGCGTTGAGAAAGCTGCCGCTCGAGTAATAATCTACTCGAGCAGCAGAAAACTACAGCTCGCACTGTGCAAGATGCTGTTTTCAATGCTTGCACAGTGCCGGATGCTTGTCTGCACTGTGCAATCATTGAAAACGCATCTTGCACAGTGCGAACATGCTACTATGCAGCTCGTGTAGTGCTACGTGAAGTTCGCGTAGTGCGAAGTGCACTTCGCGTAGCTTCGCGTAGCGCTACTTCGCGAACTACGCCCACCCTTAGTTCCTTGCCCCTTTCCTCTTCCCTCATTGTCCTGAAGAAGACCCCGTCCTAAGGTCATACTGTCACCTAGAACCTGTGGGGTCAAAACGTCGACAATCATCTCATCTGCCAACAATTGACCACATTGTTGATTTGTTTACAATGGTTTCTTTAGTGATGGCTTGTGACGAAATTATATGAACATTCATGTTAATAGTGTGGCTGTATTGTTCTACATTCTGTCCATCAACTGTGGTTTTTGCAATTTTCACCCCGAGTGGGCTGAGTATGCTCAGACGTGAGTCCCATTCTCTCCACACCACTGGAGTCAAGCTATCCAGGCTGAATGAAGGCTGATAGCCAGAAACCGGTCCTTGGATGCTTGATTCCGGTCTGGGAAAGACATGGCTTGGTAGTTCGACTGGACTGTTCCCATGAGGCACAGGGTCAGAGCTGATTTACATATAGCCAGTGTCTAACCCAGGGTGGTGTGGAGTGCAAAAAAACGATGGATTTAGGCCCAGATCCTTGTACTGGGGTGAATGTATGACATTGTTCTACATTCTGTCCATCAACTGTGTTTTTTGCAATTTTCACCCCGAGTGGGCTGGGTATGCTCAGACGTGAGTCCCAGGCTCTCCACACCACTGGAGTCAAGCTATCCAGGCTGAATGAAGGCTGATAGCCAGAAACCGGTCCTTTGATGCTTGATTCCGGTCTGGGAAAGACATGGCTTGGTAGTTCGGACTGGACTGTTCCCATGAGGCACAGGGTCAGAGCTGATTTGCATATAGCCAGTGTCTAACCCAGTGTGGTGTGGAGTGCAAAATAACGATGGATTTCGGCCCAGATCCTTGTACTGGGGTGAATGTATGACATTGTTCTACATTCTGTCCATCAACTGTGTTTTTTGCAATTTTCACCCCGAGTGGGCTGGGTATGCTCAGACGTGAGTCCCAGGCTCTCCACACCACTGGAGTCAAGCTATCCAGGCTGAATGAAGGCTGATAGCCAGAAACCGGTCCTTGGATGCTTGATTCCGGTCTGGGAAAGACATGGCTTGGTAGTTCGGACTGGACTGTTCCCATGAGGCACAGGGTCAGAGCTGATTTGCATATAGCCAGTGTCTAACCCAGGGTGGTGTGGAGTGCAAAAAAACGATGGATTTAGGCCCAGATCCTTGTACTGGGGTGAATGTATGACATTGTTCTACATTCTGTCCATCAACTGTGTTTTTTGTATTTTTAAGCCAACACAGTTGTAACTGTTTTATGAATCAGCTCACTTTAACCAGCGATTTCTTTCCAATTTTCCAGTAACCCACACACCCACCTTGCACCAAAAACCCCCCTCCCCACCCTCTCTGGGGCACTGTTGTTGTGTCGCTTGTGAACGAATGACTTTTTTGATTTAATAAATTGTGAACCAAATCTATGTTCTGATTAATTGTGATTATATAACAGTGAATCCAAGTTGCATGTTTTTTTCTTTAATTTTCCTATCGTTCAATTTCCTTCCTAACGGTTCTGCACTGGGACCCTCTACTTATGTACTACTTTCCACCCAGGTCCTAGTAACTTTATTGGGTATACCCTTTTTTGGAAACATTCGGATGCCTCCACAGGCTGCCGCACTCGTGCTGATCTGGCGCGGCAAGAGGAGACCAGAGTGGGCTCACTGGAGGAGAGTCTCAGTCCCGGCAGGCCTCAGGGGGGCTCAAGAGCCGCACTCCCTCACGAAATGCAGCAGTTGGTGGTGCCAGTGGCTGCGGACGGCAGCCCAGGAAGCCCCCACCTCTGCCGGCCCACCAGACAGCGCAACCGGCGTCAGGCCAGAGAGGGAGCACCGGAGGCAGCCAGAGGAGATCACTGCTCCCCGCACCGCTGCCCGACAGTGGCAGCCGAGGTTCAGCGATCCTCACACTGCCACGGGCACGCTCCAGAGGTGCTTGGATGTAGGATTCCAGGAGCAGCGGGCCAGGGCCCCGGCCACCTCGAAGTCGGGTCGTTCCTCGCAGCCGCCCCACACTGCACCCAGCGCAGGCATGTCCACAGAAGGATCCCCCCAAGGAAGTGACCTCAACGCGGACCTGGCGGCAGAAGCAAGCAGGCACGATCACCAGTGCGGTCAAGGGAGCCGGACCATCTAGGAAGGCGCCAGCCCTAGAGATTAAAGGCCACCGGGGCCGCCATTTTGAGAATCCAGGGCCGGCGGGAGAAAGGAGGCGGTTCTCTGCGGCGAGAACTCTGATCCGCCCGCAAGAGGGATCGGAATGGAGCCGATGTTGCAAGGAAGCCCAGCGGTTAGTCTAAGGAGGTGAGAGGCAGCTGATAACGGGCGGATGCAAGGCGGATGATGGGGGGGTCCGGAGCACTCTTAGAGTGCATCTGCCATCTTTTTTTTTTTTTTAACTTTTTATTACGTTTTTCACAAATTGTTACATCAATATTAACCCTGGGCATAGTGTGCGTAGTGGGGCTACGCGAAGCTACGCAAAGTGGGCGAGAAACTATGCCCACCCACGCACTTCCCGTAGCCCCAATACGCGCTGCATGCCCCCTCCCCTACATACCTAAATTTAGTAAATGGGCAATTAAAAAGAAATAAAAGGCACTTACCTTGTCCGCAGCGTCCCGGGGCTCCCTCTGCTCGTTCACGCCGCAGTTTTGATAACCAATGCGCATGTGCGGCCAGCCCGCGCATGCGCATTTCGAAATGCGCATGCGCGGGCTGGCCGCACATGCGCATTGGTTATCAAAACTGTGGCATGAACGAGCAGAGGGAGTCCCGGGACGCCGCGGACAAGGTAAGTGCCTTTTATTTCTTTTTAATTGCCCATTTACTAAATTTAGGTATGTTCGGGAGGGCGGGAGGGAGGCGGGTGGCGGGCAACTTCGCTTCGCCCAAGGAGTGGGCGTAGTGTTGCCTGCTTCGCCTACTTTACAAAGGACGAAGTAGGCAACACTACGCCCACTTCGTGGGCGTAGCGAAGTCCTTCGCCCAGGGTTAATCAATATAGCCACGGATAGTAATAACATGAAGTTCTCCATAAGTCACAGTCATGTACAATATACAATTCTCTGGTTCATCGCAATACACAGTTATTGTTGCATTTGACAGACGGTATCTCAATTTCCGCCCCACCCCCTAGTCCTCCCCCCGTAGTGACTGGTGAACATAAGTGCTGTGTCCGGGCGCCCGTACTATTAGTAGGAGCCTGGTCATTGAAACTACGGGGAACATTTCTTACATACACGTAGTTATGCCGGATTTTGTAATGCATCAGTCCCATCTCCCCCTGGCACCCCATCAGGCAGTGGTGAGTAAGGAACATCCATACTGTGTGAGGTTATGGACTAGGTGCGGAGTCAGTTACAGACCGTGGAGGCTCGCATATATTTCCTCTCGATTCGTTCCATTTCCCCCAGATACTAGACCACTTCCTGGGGCAGCCTCTGTGAGTATAAACTGCTTTTTCCGCTAACATTGCTGCATCCATGTCATTTTCCCATTGCGTCAATGTAGGTACTATACCCGATCCCCAATTCTGTGCAATATTTCGCTTCGCAAGCGCCATTCCAAGTGTCACCTAGGTCTGCATTGCTAGGTTAAGGCAGCATCCAGGATCTGGCTGGACCTCTACTCCACCCACCTCTGTGATCTCATTCAGTATTTGGGCCCAGTATACTTGTATTCTAGGACAGTCCCATATTATATGGAAATACGTTCCATTGAGCCCACAACCCCGTAAACACAGTGGATCAGGTGTATGTCCTAGTTTGTGTAGCAGGGTGCGTGAATAGCACCTCAAGTTGGATTAATTTTAACCGGGACGGGATAGCTGCCTCCCTTGCTGACGCTAACACGTCCATCCAGTCCGAGTGCTCTATGTCTCCTAGCTCTACCTCCCACTTGCTACGCAGCACCACCATAGGGTCCGGTAGGTTGTTCACTAGTTTGCGATATGTCTGTGAGATAGCCTTTTTGCCCAGGTAGTCGGTGAGGAGTCTATCCTCAAAGAGAGAGGATTCAGCGGGTGTGGTGCCCTGTGGAATTGCACTTTGCAGTGCATGCCTAATTTGGGTGTAGCGATAGAATTCAGTATCTGCCATCCCGCATCTTTCCTGTAGGGTCACAAATGATACAATTTCTCCCTTATTTCATAGGTCTCCTATCTTATAAATCCCAATAAGATCCCATTATCTGAAACCCTTGGTTTGAGCTAATGTGCCTAGACGGCGTGTATCCCTTAGTGGGGTGGCCAGTGTAAGTACTCCCTCCCATCCCAGCGCTCGTTGTGCCGTGTGCCAAATTTTAACTGTGTGCGCGGTTGGGCCTGTGAGTGTATGACTTTTTTTGTCTGTGTATAGGGCCTTCATCAGTCGGTCTACAGGAAGTACTGGGAAAGGAGTGTTGTAGAGTGCGTAAAGGAACCTAGGGACTGCAAGCATTTTGAAAAGGGCAGCCCGTCCCAGGAGTGTCAACGGGAGTGCTCTCCAGCGAGAAACATCAGATTTGAGTCTTTGTAGGGGTTTTGCTAGATTCTCTTCCATAAATATGGATTCTTGCGGGGTTGCATATATACCTAAGTATTTGAACCCCCTAGTCGCTGTTTGTAGAGTGCAATCCGGGGGTAGTACCGGCAACGGACCGCGCAAGGGGTACAGTAGTGATTTTGCCCAATTTATCGTAGCCGGACATTTCTCCGTAGGCTGTGAGGACACGCATTAGTGCCGCTATGGAGTTTGTGGGGGATGTCAGATATAGCAATACGTCATAGGAGTAGAGTGATATACGATCTTCCCAGCCTTCCTCCCATGTGATCCCTCGAATTAATGGTTCCGTGCGTATTCTCGTTGCCAGTGATTCCAAAATGAGCACAAAAAGTAGTGGGGATAAGGGGCACCCCTGTCGTGTTCCCCGCCCTAATGTGAATTCCCTGGAGAGATGCCCGTTAGCTACCACCTGGGCCACTGGGTCTTTGTAGAGAAGTTTTACCCAGGCGCAGAATTTAGGGCCGAAGCCCATCCACTGGAGCACCGCAAATAGAAACGGCCATTCCACGAGGTCAAACAACATTGTGGCGTCTAATGAAAGGATGACTGCGTCCTCCTGTAGCAGCGGGAGGCGGTGGAGCACCCCATTTAGCCGCCTAAGATTAAGGGAAGTGTTACGTCCGGGCATAAAGCCGGATTGGTCCGGGTGGATCAGGGATGTTAGGTGTGGTTGCAGTCTAAGTGCTAAAAGTTTTGCCAGTATTTTGGCATCCGAGTTCATTAACGATATCGGACGATAGGAGGACGGCCGGTCTGGAGGCTTCTCTGGTTCATGGATTGCCACTATAGTGGCGAGTCTTTGGTCTCTGGATAGAGCTCTTGTGACAAGCAATCATTGTACATAGGGAGCATGTGTGGGGTAATCTTTTGGGCCATTTTATTACAGAGTTCCACCGGTATACCATTTGGTTCCAGTGCCTTCCCGGTGTGGAGGGCCCCCAATCCTATCCCGACTTCCTCCACCGTTAGCTCGGTTTCAAGTGAAAGTGTGTCTTCAGGCGACAGTGTAGCCAGTGGAATGCTTTCGAGGAAAGTCGAACAGTCCTAGACTGTCATGGTAGTATGCGATGCATAGATTCTCTCATAGTATGTAGCTAGTTCTTCTGTGATTTTAGGGGGTTCTGTGGTGGTGGTGCCGTCCCCTAGAGCCATCTGGGCTATCCATCTATCCGCCTTTTCTTTCTTTTTGATCCAGGCTAGCATTTTCCCCGTTTTGTCTCCTAACTCGTAGACTCTATGCAATGTATCTGTATGCCTAGCCCTCGCCATATTTTCTGCGTATGTTTTATATTCTTGTGACGCGAGTTGCAGGGTGTGCGCTGTGTCGTCAGTGGGGTCTAATGCGTGGGACAATTCCGTCCTGTGTACAGCGGATTCCAAGCAGTTGATGTGTTCTCTATGTTCCCTCTTGTGCCTGGTGATTGCAGAAATGGCTTGTCCCCTAAGGACCATTTTGTACGCTTCCCAGATTGTGCAGGACGAGGTCACTGATGCCAGATTTTCCTCGAAATAGTGTTCTGTGGTAGTTAATAGAGTTTTAGCTATTTTGTGGTTCTGTAAATACCCGGGGTATATAGGGTAGATTCTTTGCCTCCTAGGGAGGTGTGTGGTGTAAGTAAGGCGAATAGGGGAGTGATCCGATATTCCTCTTGGTAAGTGATCAATGGCAGATATTTTCTCTGGAGGGATAGCTAATGTCAGTATGTAATCAATGCAGGATAGGCTGTTGTGTGCGCCTGAGTGGAATGTGTAACTACGTTCGTCCGGGTGTTTCAACCTCCATATATCTGTCAGCCCCATCGTGGTTAAAAAGTTGCATCCGCCATCTTGACGCCACAGACCATGACCCCCAAGGTGAAATTTAGGGACAAAAGGAACAGCAAACAATTCTCATTTTGCAGTTAATGTCACTCCGGAGTTTTGTGGGGAAGATTAAACTAATACTACTTACAAAAGCCCTCATTACGAGTGGCCCAAAAAATGGGGTGGAGTTTTTCCCACCCAGTGTTACTAATATGGTGGGTATACAGTCGGTGGTCAGCAATAGGCAAATGGAGCTCTAAGGTCTATCACAAGTACAAATCAGTTATGGCAGGTAATCTGGCCTGGTGCATAAGGTAGGGAAAAACCACCAAATCCCCACGTGTGTGGCTAGAAGACCACTATACTATATATACAAATCCTCTGCACATGTAAGATCTTAAGCCTTCTTAGCCAACACGTGTTTCATCGCTGTTACAGGGGATTACCGGCGACTTCTGAGGTCAGTTTCAAGTAGTCTCTTAGTTCCGGTGAAAATTCCAACCCGGGAGGGGTTCCTATCATTTCTGCGCCTGGAGAGGTAGACTATTTAGTCTTGTGTCCGAATATCTTAATGAGCTTCCAAGTGTAAGGGAGTATATTTTAGAGGAAATGCCCCATCCGACAGTATTAGGTAGAACCTCTTGGATCTCCAGGCCGTGGCCGTGGCCGTGGCTTTTACTGTTCCGGGTTTCTCGTTCACCGGCATAAATGCTGTTGTGTTTCATATAGTTTAGGCCGCACAGTGGCCAGCAAGTTGGAGTGGAACGGTGCACTGTTTAGTGATAGGTTATAGTCGTGCATACTCAGCTACATCTTGGGATGTTGATGCTTGCAGCATTATTTATTGTAAAGCTGGGTTACTGTGCCAAAACCCCACATGTGGGAACCCCCTCCAGCCCAACTACAGTTTGCCAACAGTAAACCCCGATTGAATATATAGAATGTGTAGAGCAATTCTACATTTTCCACCACCTTGATCACCGCAGTGCACGCGAGATTGGGAATTTCTCATTTCACTACTACTACTGTATACTTTCTTCATATATTTCACAGCAGATGAAACCACCATGCTCAAGCAAATATAGCACCTTACATCGCATGCGTTTACAACGCATGCAATCACAATGTGGTTGTTACAATGACCGCGTTGTTACATTGCAGTACATTACAATGCAAGTCGTTACATCGACTTGCTGGAGGGGGTGCGCTGGACTTAGGAATGGTATAATTTACTATTCTATCTCCAGTGTGCGCAACAGTAGAGAAGGTGTTGGAATAGTAAATTATACTATTCCTTAGGTTAGCGCGCCCCCTACAGCAAGTCGATGTAACGACTTGCGTTGTAATGTACTGCGATGTAACAACACAGTTGTTGTAACAACCGCGTTTTAATCGCATGCAATTTAATGGCTATTTCCCGCTTAAACCATCAGCATTTTACAAGTGACAAGTATGAGTCCTGGTGAGGCAGATTTGGCTTATTTTTTATCCTTTCCATCTTGGTAAAGTGGCATTTGGCAAATAGTATAAGTATAGTATAATTTATTGAAAGGGACTTAAGTGTAACATGAAGAGCTATGACTAAAAATACAAACTATTATTTATCTCTGCTGTCCCATTGGTGGAAGGCAAAAGGAATAGTGTATCCGAGGAAAGCTGACACAGCAGGTCTGTAAGCGGTCTTTATGTGCTTCCTTGACATGTATATTATAACCACAACTCATTGTAAATATGTATTATTACTTTACCATAGTATATTAATTTGTAGCAGGAATTGCTATACAGTGCAGAGACCTCGGTACACTGGGGCTGATGGATTCATGCACATAGGAGTTATTTGTCAGTTGTAACAGTATATTTCCCTATATAGTTTTGTCAACACCAATACCTAGTAGCAAAATGAATTCAGTATGATTGAAGTGACTCACTTGCTCAGTTTGTATACCAAGTGGAGAGCAAGTTAAAGCAAGTAATGTTTATAACGTATGCAAAATGAGCAAACATCCTTTGTGTTTTACAATCCCTAGCTACTGTGGCGACTGAATGAGATATACCGTGCCTTTTAGAGTGCCCTACTGCCTTGTACTGTGTATTCCTTGCTGTCTCATTGTGTACAGTCCGACAAATCACAATAGCTTGCATTCCATCAGTAGATTTTATTTGTAAAGTTAAAGCAATAAATTAGGAAATCTGTGAGGTACTCATCATTGTTATCTCAAAATCTATTCTGAAGGTCTGTGATTATACTGAATAAGCAACTACCTATACCATTATCATATGAAATGTCTTTATTGATGTCACAACTACACTTTCACAATTGCCTTACTAACCTTCCTACTTTCTCAAATTTGCTTGAAAATGCACCATTTGCCACTCTTTTTTCAAACTTTTCTCAGAGGGAGAACCCCCTAAAACCCTTCTTATGATGGTCGCGCTCGCTCATCAGAGACCACTCATCCAGATCTTTAACGCCTCATCACCAGCCGCCACTGAGCTAGGGTTTTGATTGGTTGAGGCTTTTTTAGTGTGAAAATTAACCCCCTGTATGTAGTCTGAGCTTTTTGGAGTATTTTTGTTTGGCACGTTGGCAAGGCAGAACAGCAAAAGTTGTCTTTGCACAGGTGCCAGTAGACTAGCCCCACCTTCCATGCTGTTGTTCTTACAGCTTATAAAGAACAGTTTTTTTACACCTCTCCTAAATGGATAATGATGCCTATATCTCATGATGATTACTTCAGCTTGTCAAGTCAAGTCAAGTCAAGTATAACTTTATTCGATTGTTAAAAAGCATTCATAAAAGAGTGCATAAAAAACACTTCGTTACAGTTCATATCAATTCATTTACAGTTTCTCAGTGCCATACAAAAAAGAATTCACCGATTAAAAGTACCATTTCTTTACATAGAATACATTACACAATCAAAGTTTTTCTGCTGTACATTACTTTTTTCAGAAACAATGTAATTGTCGCAACGCATAGATGATTTTCCAAGTATTGAGTGTTTAGCAAGGCCTGGCGGCATTGCCGAAGACCCATCTCTCTCAATAACGGCAATAAAACACTACGCCTGATTAAGGTAGAAAATTTACAAAATAAAAGAACATGCATGGTACTTTCGGTCGAGGCGCCATCGCAGGGACAGGACGATAAATCATGGGTCCAATCATTTACTGTTGGAAAGCTCACCAATCTGTGGAAAATTCCAAATCTGAAGCGGGATAGTAAAAATCTGTCATAGTTACCAGGGACATGAATCAGATAGGGTTGAATATCAAAAGTTGTTAATAACAATTGATGTTGCAGGACAGTGGGTTTTAAAACCTCCGATGTTGTTCTTAAGGAATCAAAAAAAGCCAAACCCTCCTTCTTCACATTTTTACGTGAGATGGCTGAAATAGTAAGGGGATTTACAAAGTATTCCAACTTTCCTATATCTGTTAAAAACATACGTACAAAGCTCAGCCATGGTATCCTCATAGCTCCTTCTAATTTAAGAATATCTGTCAAGATATCTCTGTTCAGCTTGGTTTCTTTTTTAGTCCACAGCCCGTGCCATAGAAGCACAGGCTCAAGCTTAATCAGGTCAGATACATAAGCGAGTCCTAATTCTGCATTACAGTTATAATTAGGAGTACTCTTAGGGACTGCGAGGATAAACTTCAGAAAGGAGTTTTCAACTACCTGGATGGGCATAGGGTCTGCAAAGCCCCATACCCCACTACCATAGGTTGCACCAGAAACACATTTGGCTTTATAGATCTTAATTAGGTCCACTGGTGGTCTAGTACTTAATTTCTTAGAAAAAGTCTTTAGGGCAACAGTCGATCGAACCATCGCGAATTTTTTCGCTGCTATTGCCTGCACCCAAGACTTGTTCTGTGTGAACAGTATACCAAGGTAGGAGAATTGCTTAGTGGATTCAAGCTTCTGTCCTGCTATAAAAAAAGGCCGTCTTAGTGCACCTACCGCAGCACATGATGAAGGTTTTGGATGTATTTACTCTTAAGCCCAGGTCTTTCATAAAGAGGGCAAAACTATCCACCACGTGCTGAAGTCCCACTTGAGTACGAGACATAAGCACAGCATCGTCAGCGTACAAAAGCGCCGGGATTGGACGGCCAGCTACATAAGGTGGATCTGCACTATTAATGCACAGAGCTTCCTCCAAACCATTTATATACAAATTATAAAGGAATTGGGCCAGGACACAGCCCTGCCTGACACCACTCCTATTGGGATTTTGTCCGTACGTTCCCCCTTCAGGCCATAGCGGACGCGGGCTGAAGCGTCACAATGAAAACGTTAAAAAAAAATAATAATATTTTCAACAACCCCAAATTTTCCCAACAAGATCCATAACTTGGAATGGACCACGCAGTCAAATGCGGCTGTGAGGTCAACAAAGGCCAGGAACAGGTTCCCCTTCTTTTCCCTAGTGTACTTCCCAAACAGCATTAGAAGATTTAGGCCCTGTTCCACTGTTCCTAGACCGGAACGGAAACCATATTGTAGGTCGGATAAAATGGAAGCGTCCCAAACCAAAAGACGGTCCAAAATTATACGGCCGGCTATTTTTGTAAAAGAGTCTAAGAGGGAGATGGGTCTATAACAACCCGGGTCATGTCTATTCCCCTTTTTGTAAATGGGCACAATTATGGACTCCACCCAGGTGGGTAGAAATTCTGAGGTGCAACTAGCGTTAAGCACCTGGACCAGAAGGGGGCCCCACAGAGGAATAGAAACTTTTAAAATATCTATGGGAACGCCGACCGGGCCAGGGGCCTTCCCGCCCTTGCTTGCATGTAATGCTTTTTCAACCTCTTCAAGGGTGAGCATTAGGTTTCTAGAGGTAGAGTGGAGAGTATTAATAGAAAGAGAACTCGTCGATTCCTCTCCCTCATATACTTTAGAAAAATGCCTAATCCAGTCTAATTCAGGAATTGCTATCTCTAGTCTGGGACCAACCTCTTCCCTGAGAAAGGAAGTTCGAATAATCTTCCAGAAGCCCGCACTATCATTTTTTTCAGAGACTAAGTGCAAGGCTTCCCAAGCTTCTGATTTCAAAATATTCTTTCTATCTTTTACAACGAGTTTATACTCTTTCCTGAGTTTCCTAACATCCGTAGCACACCTAGGTTTTTTATGCAGTTCTTTCTTTAGGAGTTGCAGGAATACAAGGTCCAGCTGAAGAAGGCCAAAGCTCAATTTCTGGCAGATACGCTGGCCAAGGCCCCTAACAAGTCGCAGACCTTGTTTAAATTGGTCGACAACCTAGCCAACCCGTCTTGTACTGCACCAGCTATTTCCGTCTCCCAGGAATTGTGCGATTCTTTAGCCTCTGCGTTTGAGGAGAAGATTAAGACAATTTTGAATGGACTGCGGATCCCTGGCCAGCCCGCATTGTCCTTATCTTCCCCCGCAGAATCCCCCCTTCTTGCGGGCCCTAAGAAGGATCATAATTGGGAAGAGTACCCTCAGCTGTCTTGCTTTCCTACTCCTTCTTTGGAGGAGTTCTGCGTTTTGGCCAATGGCATGTCCTCAGGATCACCATTTGACCCTATGCCACATAAGATCTGGAAGGCATTTCAAGATGAGCTGTTTCCTCCGCTTCACTCCATCTGTTGCCAGTCATTGAGTACAGCAGTAGTCCCAGACAGTTGGAAGTTGGCGATAGTCACACCACTGCTAAAGAAGGTTTCTCTGGATCCTTCAAGTCCGGCCAACTACAGGCCCATTTCGCTCTAACCATTTGCGATAAGAATTATCGAGAAATGGGTCACGAGAGCACTATCCAGCTTTCTGGAAAATAACTCCTGCCTGGACACATCACAATTTGGCTTTAGGCCGGCTCATGGCACTGAGACTGCATTGGTCACCGTGTTGGACGATCTACGAACGCGTGTCGACAGGGGCAAGTCAGCATTCTTAGTGCTGCTTGACATGTCGGCCGCGTTCGACACGGTGGACCATGCAGTACTACTGAGCCGCCTTCAGAGCATAGGAGTAACTGGCTTGGCCTTGAGATGGTTAACATCGTATCTCAGCAACAGACAGCAAGCAGTGGCGTTACCACCTTTTCGATCTGCCATACGACCAGTGAATCAGGGTGTCCCCCAGGGGTCAGCGATCAGTCCAATCCTTTTCAATCTTTATCTTCGACCCCTGGTAGACGTGATAAAGTCATTCGGCATATCTGTCATCAATTATGCCGATGACACTCAATTGATTTTCTCATTTGAGGGTAATAAGACAGTATCGAGGGACACTTTCCACTGCTGTATGTCGGCAACAGCAGAGTGGCTGCGAGTCAACTCGCTTCAATTTAATGGGTCTAAAACTGAGGTTCTTCACTGCTCCCTAGATCGTATCCCTCGTCCGCTTCCGGACGACTTTTAGCCTACTTCTATCTTAGGTACGGTAGAGGCTGCTGAATCGGCCCGTAATTTGGGAGTCCTGTTTGAACCTAATTTGCAGCTTGCCGCCTCTGTGAACAGGACCACGCCGACATGTATGGGCTTACTCCGTGCCCTATGTAAGATCTTACCGCTCCTCCCCATAGAGGCTAAAGCAGAGGTAGTGCGTAGTTCTATTCTCAGTAGATTAGACTACTGCAACGCACTACTTCTGGGAGCCCCTAAAACTTTGATCTCAAAGCTGCAGAGGATTCAAAACATGGCTGCCAAATTGGCTCTATCCCGCCCACGCTCTGCTTCCTCTTCTGCAGCACTGGCTGATCTTCATTGGCTACCTGTCCAACAGAGAATTACCTTTAAGGCCTTATGCTTTGTTTTTAGGGCTCTGCATGGACAGGGACCGATACCGCTCCAAAATCTTTTTTCCTGGTATCAAGCTGCCAGATCTCTGAGATCCTCCTCCGCGTTTCTAGTGACGGTCCCTAGGATTAATAGAGTGAGGATGGGCGGCCGCGCTTTTAGTTTCACAGCCGCCACGCTTTGGAATACCCTCCCGCTTGCGCTGAGGAGTAGACAAGATCTCACTTCTTTTAAAAAGGATCTCAAGACCTTCCTGTTCCCTAGAGCAATGTAACTTGGTTTATCCGTAGGAATGATGTGGTCTCAGCGCCAGGATACCCTTTGGGTGGCAGTTGCGCTTAACAAGCAATAAATACAAACATACATACAGTTCATAGGCTCTAGTACAGTCAGAGTTAAACCAGCCTCCTTTTTGTTTGTGGTTTTTTCTCTGTCTAGTAAGGGAGGTTCTAATTTCATTAGAAATGGTTACAAAGGACGCAAGGAGCACTTCAGGAATAGAGTCTTCCCCCAAACAGATCGCTAGCTCAGATGTGCATTTGCCAATTACGATGTTAAGTATTTCGGTTTGATCCACCATGGCCCATCTTAACGTGTAGCCATTGGTACTACCAATGGACAAATTCTCACCCACACTGTCCCTTTCTAGGTTGCATCTTATGGGGGACATCATTGGGATCAGAATGGCCACACAGAGTCGAAAATGATCACTTAAAGCAATATCTGAGACTTTGAAAGAATACATTCTATCAGCGTGCTCGTTTGCTACGAGGGCGTAATCAATAATAGAAGTACAACCCCTCCCATTAAAAGTTGAAGAAAGGGAAGATGGTAGCATACAGACTTCGTTTGCAAATCCCAAGTCAAATTTACCGAGTAATTCGTTAAACTGTTCACCCAAAAGGGAATGATTAAAGTGTGATTGGCACAAGCCCTCTTCCGATGTAATTACACACCTTTTGTCTTCCATCAGGCTACATAAAGTACAATTAAAATCTCCGAAAAAAAGTATCATCAGATCCTGCGTGAATAATTTTTCCTGCGATAACAGTGTTTTAGCCAGTTTTTTAAGAACGGTGGATACATCGCCAGGGGGAATATTATTACATAAGTTAAGCAGGGCAATTGGAGTAACAA
This sequence comes from Lissotriton helveticus, assembly GCF_964261635.1. Taxonomy (NCBI): domain Eukaryota; kingdom Metazoa; phylum Chordata; class Amphibia; order Caudata; family Salamandridae; genus Lissotriton; species Lissotriton helveticus. Next base: position 1,781,837,791 of record NC_136065.1, read on the forward strand.
AGTCCATAACAAGTATCAAGAGTTGAAAGTAGATATCTTTTACAGGCTCTGTAATTCTTATTACATCCAGCTTATTTGACAAATAGACACTCAATTCCCCCCTTAGCTCTCCTATGTACAGTATGAACAGCTGGAGTATGAAAATTCCTAAAACCATTAAGGTGGGCTGGTTCCCTGCTCCATGTTTCCTGGAGACAAATTAAATCTTGAGACCAGGTAAAGTCCTGCCAGAGTGGATTACCAATTTTTGACTTGATACCAGCGACATTCCAAGAGATGGTATTACATAACGGGGAATCAATGGGGGAGAAGCAGGGGCAACAGGTCTAGGATCTACTGGTAGTGTTACAGTCCTATGTTCGCTCCTTACCTATACCCCACCACCCTGAACCTCCATCCCCCCTCTATGACCATCGATCCCTATCCCATTAGCAACTTTCCCCATCCTTTCCTTTGCTTTTTCCCCATAACTGCAAGCGGGCATGGGATCAACTACAATGCCCGAAAGATTTTGAGAGGGGTCTAATTGCAGTCAATCGGTGTTCTCTTAACCGCTAAGTGTGTCAAAAGGATTAAATGTCGGGACACAGTATATTTTTTCCCTAAGACCCCCGTAGTTTGATGGTGGACAATGGGGGCCTGAGCACCCACCAGGGCACAGGGGGCAATAGAAGAAACCCTGGGGTAGAATGTTAACAAATTCAGGGTCAACTAACCCAGTAAAGCCCCTCTCAATTATACTACGAACCAATGGCGGTGACCGGAATGTTAGAATTACACAGTCCCCACTCAATGATTTGTTTGATGTGCCCAGCCAGCTAACCCTTCTGGCCATCTTAAATTCAGAGAACAAAGAATTTTTAAGTCCAAGCTTGGTGGATAGAAAGTGAAGGGATTTGTTCCTTAAAGTTGACCAGTGTTCAAAGACATTGGGGAGAAGAGGTGGAACATTAGCCAACACCACAGTATATGGTGTGGCTTCAGGAGGTAAGTTTAAAATAGGTAAAGTTCGAATTGCATTATCCTCTCGAGAATCCTCATCTCTTCTTGTATTGCTAATAGTATTATTACTAATTACTCGAGCAGGACCAGATGGTACAATTGTGCTAGTTTCATTATTACCCCCTGACTTTTTAGACTCCAATCGTCTATTGGCCTCTCTATTTTTATGTTGGGCCTGAGTGTCTCGGTCCTGTGATGTACTTTTAGGGTTTCCATTTGTGTCAACCAGGTTTGATTGAGGTAATGTAGGAGATAGTTTGTCCTGTGTGGGTTGCTGATTACTAGCAAACTTTTCCTCCATACTAATTACCCTAGTTTCTATATTCGTAATTTTAATACAAATTGGCTCTAAAAGTGTTGTTAGCAGGGTCTCCATTCTTCCCCAGAAACTCATCAACTACTGGATTTCCCATACTAGTTGAAGGAAGAGCAATCTCTGTTTGACTACTACCCTTATTGCCTTTCATCCCAGGTTGTTTTATGACAGTTTTACGTTGTTTATGACTAGGATTCCCTTTGGCATTTTTTGCAGATGACCCTTCCTTATTTATATGCTTTTGTTTACGCCTTACCTTCTGCCCTCTAGTTATCACGTGGGGGCTGCCGCTATTTACACTTAACAGTGAGACTGAAATCGGACTTAGAGCCGAATCACAGCCCACCCTCTCTGGAAGATCCTCAATCAGAAGTGGAGGCTCAGAGAAAACGTTCTTTGGAAAAATTGTGGGTGTCAAAGATAGCCTAGTTGAGGAAGGCATGGGCTCCGGTGGCAGATTATGCAAGATAGGTACAACTGCATGAATTAAAGAAATAGGTTGGACACCTGGTAAGCCAACAAAGGATGGCGCTAGTATCGAATCCTGGGAGTTTATTGTCAGCGTTGATGCATTTACGATGGGCAAAGGAGGGAGTGTACCCGCTGGAAGGGAAAGGGGCCTTTCTGTACTTTCAATGGCAGACGCCACTACCCCTATGGTTTTCTGCAACATTCCATCAATCGCTGTCAAGCTAGGGAGAGGGGTGTTTGGGGCCACTCTTTGCTTCGTGGCGGGGAGGCTGTACAAGAGTATTCTTCTCAATGATCTTAAGCAGTGGGGCAATGCGATAATACCGGCGTACACAAAGGGTTCCGGCACTGAGATACGATAAGAAACTTTAAAAAGATATTAAATCTTCAATTAAATCTTGCTATCATCAAAAAATGGTAAGTATTAAGTGTTTACCAACACAGAGGTCCTTGAGTCATTTGAAACCTATGACCAAGAGATATGGCCCAGCCCAGCCACTCCCGGCCCCGGACGGCTACAGACGGCCCGCCCTTGTCCCGGGCTTCTCCCGGGACGCTCCCGCCTAGCGGAAGAGTTTGTTGGTTAAATAGCGTCTGGGCGATGGGCGGAGCACAATCTCGTGTGCAGGTGTGGGAGGCCAAGGACTCCTGGGACAGGGAGTCCGTCTGTTGAATGCGGCGTCACTCGGCCAGCCCCCGGTGTCTTTTCCGAGCAGCAAAAGTCACCACACAGCCCCCGGTGAAATCAGCCGTATTATCCTGGCAGGAAGCCCCTCTGGACGCTGCGACACCCACGCAGCGGGTGCGGCGAGGTGTTTTGTGGTGTCTGGCCGGTGGGCGGAGCACAATCTCGTGTGCAGGTGTGGGCGGCCAAGGACTCCTGGGACAGGGAGTCCGTCTGTTGAATGCGGGCGTCACTCGGCCAGCCCCCGGTGTCCTTTCCGAGCAGCAAATATCACCACACAGCCCTCGGTGAAATCAGCCGTGTTATCCTGGCAGGAAGCCCCTCTGGACGCTGCGACACCCACGCAGCGGGTGCGGCGAGGTGTTTTGTGGCGTCTGGGCGGAGCACAATCTCGTGTGCAGGTGTGGGCGGCCAAAGACTCCTGGGACAGGGAGTCCGTCTGTTGAATGCGGGCGTCACTCGTCCAGCCCCCGGTGTCCTTTCCGAGCAGCAAAATTCACCACACAGCTCCCGGTGAAATCAGCCGTGTTATCCTGGCAGGAAGCCCCTCTGGACGCGGCGGCACCCCTGCGGCACCGCTGCGGCACCTTCAGCTTGTCTTTGATGCGGCTTATTCAACTGAAGAAGGCGTGGGTTCACACAGTGAGTTAAGTTTCTTGTTTTTTGTTTTTGCCTGTTAAGCTTTATGCTTTTAAGCCTCATCCATGTCTTTGTACGTACCTTAACACATTAAGATACTGTTGAGAATTAGCCCTTGCTGATTGTGACCATGAGGTATATTTATTTATCATTTGCTTAAGTGAAAGCAAGATAGGAGGAGGCGCTTGAGTGGTTTTATAAGTGCTGAAGAGAAGGGCAGAAATGGGGAGTGTGTTGAGGTATTCCTGCAAGGGAGTTGGGAATTGTACACAGTCTTATGGTTGGAATTAAATTAGATTGGAAAGATGTTGTCCACTTGAGGGAGGTGTTAAACACTAATTAGTGGAGTGAATGTTTTGATCCGCCATATCATAGTCTCCTTTGAAGTCTATATTCATCAGCATGTTGGAGGAGCACAGGTCTGCTCCTGGTAGTATGTCATCACAGGCAACCACCAGTGCCGCCTCTGTTCCATAGAAGGTCGAATGATGAATATGATAGTTTCCAAGATTTTATCAGATTATAGTTCAGCTGCGATTGCCTTTTCCACTAATTTTTATTTTCCCTTGGAACCCCAACAACTGACCTGGTTCTCATGATCCTTCAATTAAAAAATAAATAAATAAAGGACCACTTTACCTGAAAATTTAGGGTCTAATTTAGAGTTTGGCAGGTAGGATACGCCATCACAAATGTGGAAGATGTCTAGTTCTTCATATTGGAAGTGCATAATAGCTCATGGCACTTCTAATACTAGGAATGGGATAATAGCCACAGTTTGACGGAACATCCCATCTGGGATATCCCATCCACCAAATTCTAAATAAGGGCCCAATCCTAAAAAGTTGAAGCTTAAAGATCATTGAGGATATTCAATTGAACTTCGTACCAGAAGTATCCTAGGTATTTTTAATATGAAATGTAGGAATTGCATTCATAACAATTATAATACAGCTGTGGTGGATACATAGATCATAGGTTGCATTATGATTCTGGTGGATGAGACAAAGTTTATTTCTGTGGATTGGCACACTCAGCTACAAGCTCTCAGAACTCTTTTGAATTCAGAGAAGGTGGTAGTGGCTTGGATTTGAGTCAGGAGGTTGTTCCAGTGTATCAGGACTAGTAGCTCACAGGATTGTAACCTCACTTGAACGTGTGGCATTTTATGACCAAGGGGATTGGTGAAGTGTAGATTGCAGTCAAAAACAAAGGGTGTGAGGCAGCTATGAGAGACAGGAGAGGGCTAGTATTTGAATTGCCTTACAGATCTTATACTGAACCTCAGGGTAAATAGGTCAAACAGTCAGGGAGACGGTGTGAGGGTAAGGACTCAGCTCTCAATTTACATCAGGTAACAATAAATAAAACATGGTCCTGCTACTACTTCAGTACTTTAATGCAAACACACTCAATGAAAAATATTTCCCATAACAAAACAGAGGGCTTTTATTTAGGGTGCGAATGGGAACAGCATCCATGGTAATCTGGGAAAAGTTACTTGTGCTACTGCTCATTAGCCCTTGACCATTATGTGAAAATGTTAGTGGGATTATTAGGGTGGCGCTGGGGGGAGGGGGGTGGGGGGTTCTCTCTCTTTCTTAGCATCAGAGTTACACCCCACTTAAATAGAAGTAAACTTTTCCCTCTCACCTCGGGACAATGCCTCCGCTCCTCCCTTTCCTTGGCCAGGATTTCATGAAGTCATATCAAAGCGTCACTGCGGGCAGGAGTAGATCTCTGGTAGTGTGCACTCCACACAGGGCACTGGATGAAAATATTGCTGTCCTTGCTCTGGCTCAAACTCAAGTAAGTCAGAGCAGCACCAGTATCAGTCGTAAGGCGATTACAACAGAGCCACGGCGCTCACAGTCCTGGAGATCTTGCTGCTTGGGGCTTCCTTGTGCCCAATCATAACAAAACCACCAAAACAGCCCAGTTCATATGGCTGAACACACCATGCAGAGGGTGCAGTGTCCTTCCATGGTGATGGTCTTCTTTTGACACTTGTGTTTCTTATCCTTTTTATTTTATTTTTTTATTTTTTAGCAGTTTGACCGCAGTCGGCGGTCAGTAGTCTTCCAGCACTTTGGGCACTTCTTGGCAGTAGTTCACACAGCCTCTCACCTTCTTTAGCGCCAGACTTGGTGTACTTTCAATTGCCTCTACTGCAGGGACACCTCAGGGCATTGAACCACATCTTTAGTGCAGTGGTGCATGTCTCAGTCTACATGTCTAGGGGTTGATTTGTGTCACCTGGACCCCCGCACAGCTCTCTTCCTTCAAAGCAGTATATCCATAATGAAAGGGCATCTCCAATGCTCCTCCTGAATAGTCAACTCTCTCCTACAAACCTAGGTCCATGCAGCCCTTCTTGACAGACTAGTCAAGTCTCCCTGGCTGACACTAGTGTAGGACCCCACGCTAGTAGTCACAAAATCTTGGCACACTGACGTCTCCAACCCAACTTATAGCCTAGTTGCATACAGCTCATTTGTATTCCGGCAATTCAGTTCTGGGAATAATTCTAGTTAGCTCTGTTCTTTTGCTATTCCCACACAGACTGGTCCTGCCATGGTCGTTGTCACAAGGAACAGAAATACAGGGAAACCTGGGAGTCTCCTCTCACGAGCAAGTCAAAATAAGAAAACAAAGGCAAATGAGGCTGCCCCACTTAATTACCTGTTAGCCAACGGTAGATAGCCTCTATCAGGGAACATTGATACAGGAACATCCATGGGCAAACTCCTTAGGTTCTAAGGAGCTCTCTTTGACACTTTTCTGTCTGATCCACTCCGAAGGATCCCTGGAATATTCAGAAGGAAGCCCCGCCGTTCACATCTGCTGTGTGGGGTTCTCCCTCTATATAAGGTGCCATTACAGTACAGACAGTACAAAATGCACTGCACTGTGACTACAGCCACATGCATCCTCCACACACTCAACTAGTGTACACTCACACAACATCCATGTCCCACAAGAATGGTTGAAGAACCTGGTTGCAGGGGACTTGCATATCAAGTTTGCAAACCAAGGAGATGCTGGAAGACCACTTACCATAGCAGGTGACAGGCAAAAGGTTTCTCATCTATATTAATTAGGACCTGTGGTGCTTTCTTGGATGAGCAAGCATCCATGTTTTAGAGCTTTAAATGATGCTGAGTTACAGGACTCTGGTTTTGGGTAGTGAGTATTGAGCGTGGATAGAAGTTTTGCTAATGAAGTTATCAAAGGTGATAACATCTTGAGTAGAACAAACTGACCTCCTGCTGCACAGCAAATAACCTCATCGGACACAGGAAACTGAAAATAAGCATTGCTTGTTTTGCCTTTTGTATCCATTTCGTAACACAGGATTTACCATTTGGTTGTCTTAAAGTTTGTGCGCTTTAGCAAAATCATTAAAGAACAAATTAAACACAGAGAGGTGTTGATGAGGGCAGTTGCAACAATCCACATGGGAGTCTTTCTTGGTTAAATATCCAGCAGTTTATACATCAACCTTTTGCCAGTCATAAACATGCAAATATTTAAAATTCTTTTGGGTCTTAATTTGGTAGCAAAATGTAAGTGTGGGAGGTGGACCCAAATTCTGTGACAGTTCCACGTGGGCCACTGCATTTAGGATGATTGTTTCTGGCTGTTGTTAGTTTTTAGATGTTGAAGGTGTCAAGAATGGTAACAGAGGATGAATTCCAGGAAGGTCTCCTTTAAGGAGATTCTTGTGGGAATGGAGTTCCAGAGTGACATTGCCAGGATAAATGTTGATTGACTCTCTGAGCTGTTCATTGGAAATTGGGGAGCAAGATGTAGAGTCACTTTGGTATTGCTGGAAGCTCATGATCACCACTAGACATTCTGAGTCACTATCCTATTTAGCTCACATGGACCTCTGTAGTTTTGTGGTAGGTAGATCCACCATACACAAGCCTTGATAGTTATTCAGGCTATTTCTGGAATGTGGGATTCTATGCCGTTGGCTAACATTGCTTTCTCTTTTCAGATGGAGAAGGAGCAGCGGTGCTGTGTGTATCTGTGGAATAATGAGATAGCACCATCGCTGTTTTTGCTTCTGCTTAAATAAACATATTGCCTTGTATCGAACCAATTTGGGATTTCTCTCATTCAGTTTAGTAAAGCTTCAGTATGGCGAAACCTCTTTCAGCATTTTTTCTATATGAAAGTTTCTCTACCCCTCAGAGATACAGCAAACAGTAAGAAAGTGGGAAGATTTAAACTGGGAAGAATAGGAGATCGATTAAATGCTAACAATAAAATTGTTTCGAGGGAGGAAGAATAGAAAAGCTCTCCCTTAGGACAGGTCTCCATTGAATATCTCCAAATATAAAGTCTTTTGAAGAAATTCCTCCCGCTCCAGGTAGAGGAGTCAAGGGAGAGATTGAATGTAATATACAATAATAAAAACACAAAGAAAACGCGTGGGCAATGGGTAAAATGGCTACATGTGAGCCATAAGAAAGGTGATAGAATGTTTTGCATTGTTCAAGGGAAGTGGAGAAAGGAGGTTGAAGTAAATCTGTCTGGGGGAGACAAATATCCCTTTTTTAATGCTCTAAAGATGAGGGGAGCTAATTATAAGTTTATGCAATTGTACTCATCTTGATTAGTGTATTATACACTGAGGAGTTGCATGAGTGGAATGTAAACATTCTGAACAACTGCCATAGGTGCATATCAGTGGGCACATGGGAGCACATGATCTGAAACTGTCCGAGACTGGTTGGAGTTTGGGATGGAGTGCTAAAATATGTTCAGAAGGTGTGATGAGCTTCGCTTGCACCAGAAACCAAAGCTATACTATTAGGAAGCATTCCTTGTTTTGCCTTCTGGATCCTTTTTATAACACAGGATTTGGTTGTCTTAGGGTTTGAGCACTTTAGTAAAATCCTAAAAGAACAAAATAAACACAGAGAGGTGTTGATGAGGGCACATGGGCATTTTCGTTCACAAGTTGGTTAAATATCCAGCAGTTTATACATCTACATTTTGTCAGTCATAAACATGCACATATTGGACCAGATGTACGCCCCTTTCATTTAGCGTCTCGCAATTCGCGACACATTGGGAGAATCAAATTGCGAGGCGCTAAATGAAATGTACAACAGTGTGTTTACACTGTTTTGGGATTCCTAATGGGGTCACCAATTGCGAGGCTCATTAATATTAATGAGCCTCTCGCAATTTGCGGGCCCATTGTGAAAGCCAGCCCTCCCAGAGATGGGTGGCCTGCTGGGCTCAGCAGACCACCATGTCTGGGACTGCTTTTTAACAAAGCAGCTTTTTATATATATATATATATGCAGCCCATTTTCCTCAAAGGGATGCATTAAAAAATATTAAACTTTTACGTTTCATTTTTTAAGGGCAGGCAGTGGTCCCTAGGACCACTGCCTGCCCTTACAAAATTATTTTGCATGCATTTGCAAAGGGGAAGGGGTCCCCTATGGACCCCTTCCCCTTTGCAAATGCATTACCACCTACTTGAAGTAGGTGGTAATTGCAACTGTTTTGCCACTGTGGCCCTCTAAATTGGCTGTGTACATGGCCCAATATGTTTTTGCATGTGCAAACAGGTTCGCAAACACATTTGCGCATGCAAAAACGAGTCATACATCTGGCCCATTGAGAATTATTTGTGGTCGCTATTTTAGTAGCAAAATGGAAATGTGGGGGTGGGTCCAAATTCTGTTACAGATCCACCGTGTGCCACTGCATTTGAGATGATTGTTTCTGGCTGTTGTTAGCTTTTAGATTATAGCGAAAGATGGAGTGGGAACTGATGAAGGTGTCAAGAATGGTGACAGAGGGTGAATTTTCTTAAAGTCCAGGAAGTTCTCCCTTAAGCAGACATGCGGGTACAAAGACAAGGAACACGCAAGCTCGATGCTATATAACAATTTTAACAGCTCGGTCGGTGATAACCAATCAATGGAAATCAAGGGACATGCTTGATTCTTAAGATTGATTGATTATGCTGATTACTAGTGATTAGAGTTTATAACAAAGAGTTTTTGTATGCTAAAAAAGCGAGGAGGGGAGGAAACTTTTTAAATTCTAGCAAGGTTTTGTGTACATTATAATAATGGCACTATAACCAAGAGCTCTGTATAATAGCACGTTTTCTCTCTCTGCACTTTAGGCATCGTAAATGCACTTTCATTGTAATTTACTTTGGCTGAGACAATTGGTATGAGCATGAATAAGAAGGTGTGAATCTCCGTTTAAGGAAAGGTGATGAATTAAGGTGATGAGTTAAGGAGTCTTATTCGTCATACGAAAAAGTACTTTAACTGAGAGCGCTGTATAACAGCACTTTTTTTTCTTCCAGCACTGGGGGAATTTTTAGTGCATTTTCACTTCAATGTATTGTGGACTTTTAGCTGAAACATCTGAAATGGTCCGCAGTAGGAAGGTCGGAATGTTAGCATATGTATAGGCAATGAATTAATATGATGTATTAAGGAGACAAACAGAAATTGTAAAAACAATTACATAATTCTTTTTTTTTAAACGAGAATGAGCAGCCATTAGACTAGATAGTCCTCTTCTGGTGAACTATCTGTAATAGGATTGAGCAATATTTTTAGATATTTGGTTGGAACGGGAGGTCACACCAGCTGCTAAACCAGATATCCCCTACTGTGATGAACTCTTTTTCCTCTATTTAAGCAGTGTTGTTAGACATTTGGGTGGAACAGACAGTCACACTAGTTCATGCACAACATATCCCCTTCCTTGGTGGACAATGTGTAGTACAACTGAGAAGTTTTATATGTATTTAGGTGGAACAGAGGGTCACATCAGCTCCTAGATCAGAGATCCCTCCTGTAGTGAACTATCTGTCCTATAATTAAGTACTGTATTTAGGTACTTGGATGGAACAGGCAGTCACACCAGCCCATAGACCAACCTTGGTGCAGCCTAGTGCTTTATGAACCGCCTAAACATAAATATATCCATCCCTTGGTGAACTATGTATACTCCCATGGAGGACTCTCTGTATTATGATTAATATTATTTGGGTGGAGCCAGAAGTCACACCAACCTATAGTACATATATCCCCAACTGTGGTGGAGCAGCTGTACTAGGACTGAATGCTCTTTATATTTAGAGTTAGATGTTGAGCTAGAAGCAACATCACTCACAGCTACATGATGGGTATTCGTGTAGAATGGGGCATTCACACCAGTGTGTAGGGCATCTATCTTCCTCCATAGTTGACTGTAGGTACAGATGGTTGAGTACATTATCAGATCCTGACCCAGATACAGTACCTATCATTATGAATAAGATTAGTCGTCAATTTTAGTGGTGACTGTAGGCCATGAACAGGTATCTCTTACCATAGCAAAGCATCAGAATATAGACTGGATGGTGTAGGGAGTTCATATCTAGAAGAATGGCTCCAGCCAATATACAAGAAAGTCACAGACAACATGAAACCCAATGTCATAATTGCAAAATGTGACTGAGGGGTATCCACATGTCTCAGTGGTGTTACAAACTATTGCTCCAACAAGTATGTGATGGTTTGAAGGACAAGGTGCCTTGCCCAGATTTAATCAGTGAGTCCTATTCACCCCACCCTCCACGCCGGTGGTCTTTTGCATCTATGTGATCTAACTCTGAAGATACTTAATAGTTCTTCAAGACGGTTTGTCATCCCTTTACACAAACCAAATCCTTGTGATCCATCCGAAGTTAGAAGTGTGCTCTGCTAACAAAGCAAGTGGAATGCTTGGCTGGTTCTACATAGATTAGTCATTGTGACTGACCAGCCATGGTGAGCTCTGGCTTGCTTTGGGACATTGTGCATGCAAAAACCTGTTTTCTGTCACATCCTATCCTCTGTGTTGCGTATAGCCGTGTGACCACTGGCACAGGGTCACACCAGCTGTGGTCCGTGCAGGTAACAGAGGTGGGGCCGCATGTGGGGGGATTTCGAGAGAACGATGCAGAGGGAAAATTATTTATTTATTTAATTTTCCCTCGATATCGTCCCTCGAAATCCCCCCGCACATGGCCCCACCGCTGTTACCTGCATGGATCACGTCTGGGTGGCACTGTCTTTGTGGTCATCTTATACCAGGCTACTGCTTACGTATCTGTATGTTCCTACACAGGTTCTATTTTATTCTATTTTGGCATATTTGTATAGCACGTGGCTACCAATGGGCCTCCTGCTGCTGAAGACAAAACATCTGTCAGAAAGCTCAAACGTACTTGAAGGTAGATGACAAATGACTAGAATAGATTCGTTTTTGGTGTTTTCTAAAGCTGGATTTGGACTTGTTCCTTCTAAGGACAGTAGGTAGATCGTTCCAAAGTTTGGGAGCTCGATGGGCAAAGGAGCGACCCTCTCTCCTTGCCTTTTGTATCCTAGGAACCGTCCACAGCCTTAGATTACCACAAAGACCTGCTGTGAATGTATGGGCTGAGTAGTTTCTGTATGAGCTATGGGCCTCTCCCATGCTTAGCCCAATGGGTAAAGAGTTATTTAAAGTGGATTATTTTCTGCAACTGCAGCCAGTGCAGAGCTGATAAAGCCGGAGAGGCTGACTGGTGCACAGGGATTTTAGAAGAATGCAAGCCCTCACGTTGTGGACAACTTTTAGTCTTTTTATCAGAGACTTGCGACTTCCCAGATATAGGGATATTCCATTATCAAGGCGGGAATTGACCTGTCCCTGCACAACCACTCTCTTGAGGAGAACGGTAGCAAGCGTAGCAATTCTCTTCAAGTTATTAAAATTTGCGTTTCCATGGCGAGTTTATTGTCAACCCAGAAGCCCAGGCTTTTAACTGCTGGAGCGGGTGGGGGATGCTACAGCTCCCTGTTTGTAAATTTGCTCAGGAAGGACCGCCCCCGTTCCTGTCGTGTAGGGCTTGCAGTGTGGGTCAGAAGACGGTCTTTGCTAAATCTGCGCTCACCATCGCGCTGCTGAATTGTCGGTCGTTACCTGGCCACGCTACTGAGATTGATTCCCTTATATTGGACCACGAGCTGGATATGTTATTCCTAACTGAGACCTGGATCTCCTCCAGCTTGGGACCCGATATAGTTAGAGCACTCCCCCCTGGCCTTCTTATCTCGCATCAGGATAGGCCTGTAGGGAGGGGAGGAGGAGTTGCTATCCTCTATAGGGACTCACTAGTCTGTAAGGTTCAGGAGGGAGGGGTGAACAATTGTGAGAGCTATCAGTTCTCTCTCCGCTTATCCCCTACCGCATCTATGGCGGGTTTGCTTATTTACCGTCCTCCGGGAGCCCTGGGAAATTTTCTCAATTCTTTCTTAGAAACCACCGCTCTTCTTGCCTCTTCCACGGGTAATTTCGTCACTTTAGGCGATTTTAACATCCACCTTGACGACCCCCTCAAATCTCTGGGAGTAGATCTGCTAGGTGACCTTAAAGTGTTTGGAATCTACCTAGCCAACTCGGGTGCCACTCATGAGAAAGGCCACTTGTTGGACCCTATATTCTCCAACTCGTTGGGCCTTAGAGCATTTCCATCGCTGGCTCTACCCTGGACAGACCACTTTATGGTGCCTGCCCAGTGGCAGTTTGATATCTCAGCTGCGCCAGCCCCCAGGGTCTACATTGTGGACAGAGCCTGGTCTAGGCTCCCAGTGAACACATGGGCGGCACATTTGGAGGCGTCACGACCTCCCCCTGGGCCTAATCCGCTAGTGGCGGATGAGAACCTTAATACCTGGTTCACCAACTCATTGGATGCTCTCCTCCCCAAAAAAAAACAACTTACTAAGGGTAAGAGAGTAGGGTCTGCACCCTGGTACACACCTGAACTGAGAACGTTAAGGAAGGGTTGCAAGAGGCTGGAGCGGTCCTGGAGGAAAGATTGGAGCGAAACGAGCCGGAGAGAATATCGGGCGGCTCTTAGTACCTACAAGTCTGCTATTCGGGTAGCTAAAACTGGATTCTTTACGGAGAGAATTGGCTCTGCGGCCAACTCCTCGAGGGAATCGTTTAGGGTCATTAAAGAACTTTTGAAAGCTCCCGAACCTCAGGTCACTCACGAGGACCCACGTGAGAAATGCTCAGAATTGGCCACTTTCTTTAAAACCAAAATTGATAACATCCTTGCTTCCCTTCCCCGGCTAACCGAGGATGTTTCCTCGAGTGGCAGCCCAGGGTCTCAGTCTAGGGTGCGACCTGTAGAGTTGGACTCTCTTGGTCCGGTCACTGTGGAAGAAGTCCTCACAGTGCTGACATCTATGAAAAGTGGCTCTCCGAAAGATCCTGCTCCCATGAAATACCTGAAGCAGGTAGCCCATACCATCGGTGGGCCTGTGACGGATCTTATAAATCTGTCTCTTGCCCAAGGAGTAGTCCCCCCTAGTTGGAAAGGAGCAGTTGTGAAGGCTCTTTTGAAGAAGCCTAACTTGGACCCAGCCGACCTTGCCAATTTTAGGCCTATCTCCCTGCTCCCCGGCCTCAGCAAGGTGGCCGAGAAGCTGGTGAACAGTCGCCTTTCAGGCTTCCTGGAGTCTAACTCTCTTCTGGGTAATTCCCAAACGGGGTTCCGTCCCGGTCAAGGGACCGATACCGCCTTGCTGGCAGTCGTGGAGAATGCAAGGAGCATTATGGACTCAGGGGGATCAGTGGCAGTGATCCTCCTGGACCTCAGTGCTGCCTTTGACACCGTAGACCATCAGGTGCTTCTCCGACGGCTGTCAGGGGTGGGGGTCTCTGGGATGGCCCTCAAGTGGTTCGCCTCCTTTTTGGAAGGCCGGTCATTTGAGGTGTGGGAAGGCCGCGAGAAATCATCCTCAGTGCCTCTCCAGTGTGGTGTGCCACAGGGCTCCTCGTTGAGCCCTACCTTATTTAACATTTATATGGCCCCTCTGGAGAGTGTGGTACTGCCTCTAGCCATTAAGATCATCAGCTATGCTGATGATACCCAGTTGGTAGTAGGTCTCCCACAATTGACTCACCATCCCGACCGGTTGCACACATGCCTGGAGAAGATCTTTATATGGATGTGTAGCTCAGCTCTAAAGCTTAACGGCTCTAAGACTGAACTGATGCTGCTGGGGAACTCTTCCCCTTCTTTATCTCCTAGCAGCTGGCCCAGTTGTTTGGGACCTGTGCCCACCCCTAAGCAGGAGATCAAGAGCCTCGGGTGTGGCTTGAGCAGGACCTTTCTTTTAAAACACACGCGAAAAAGATCTCAGGCGTGTGTTTTGGCCTGCTCCGCTCAGCCCGGAAGATTTTACCTCTCCTTCCAGCAGCCTCTAGGAGGTTACTCATTCAGGGGCTTATCATCTCGCGGATGGACTTTAGTAATGTCCTATTTTTGGGCGCCCCGGAATCCACATTAAATAAACTGCAGCAAGTGCAGAATGCGGCCGCCAGGCTCCTGACGGATGTTCCTAGGCGTCAGTCTAGTTGGTCCCTGTCTCCTGAGGCGAAAAGCCGGGAGTTGCCGCATTTTGTTCTTTGTGTTTTTAAAACTGTAAATTGCCAAATTTTAGCATTGTAGCACCTTAGGGCGCCGTGCAGCGGACCTAGCGCTGTCACGTGACACCCTCTACCGGCTCCCATCGCCGCTGGCCACACCCACTTCTAGGCCACGCCCCCTTCCCGCCCTACTTATAGCGCTGAACCACGAGCGCTTAGTTGGTCCCTGTCTCCTGAGGCGAAAAGCCGGGAGTTGCCGCATTTTGTTCTTTGCGTTTTTAAAACTGTAAATTGCCAAATTTTAGCATTGTAGCACCTTAGGGCGCCGTGCAGCGGACCTAGCGCTGTCACGTGACACCCTCTACCGGCTCCCATCGCCGCTGGCCACGCCCACTTCTAGGCCACGCCCCCTTCCCGCCCTACTTATAGCGCTGAACCACGAGCGCTTAGTTGGTCCCTGTCTCCTGAGGCAAAAAGCCGGGAGTTGCCGCATTTTGTTCTTTGTGTTTTTAAAACTGTAAATTGCCACATTTTAGCATTGTAGCACCTTAGGGCGCCGTGCAGCGGACCTAGCGCTGTCACGTGACACCCTCTACCGGCTCCCATCGCCGCTGGCCACGCCCACTTCTAGGCCACGCCCCCTTCCCGCCCTTCTTATAGCGCTGAACCACGAGCGCTTAGTTGGTCCCTGTCTCCTGAGGCGAAAAGCCGGGAGTTGCCGCATTTTGTTCTTTGTGTTTTTAAAACTGTAAATTGCCAAATTTTAGCATTGTAGCACCTTAGGGCGCCGTGCAGCGGACCTAGCGCTGTCACGTGACACCCTCTACCGGCTCCCATCGCCGCTGGCCACGCCCACTTCTAGGCCACGCCCCCTTCCCGCCCTACTTATAGCGCTGAACCATGAGCGCTTAGTTGGTCCCTGTCTCCTGAGGCGAAAAGCCGGGAGTTGCCGCATTTTGTTCTTTGTGTTTTTAAAACTGTAAATTGCCAAATTTTAGCATTGTAGCACCTTAGGGCGCCATGCAGCGGACCTAGCGCTGTCACGTGACACCCTCTACCGGCTCCCATCGCCGCTGGCCACGCCCACTTCTAGGCCACGCCCCCTTCCCGCCCTACTTATAGCGCTGAACCACGAGCGCTTAGTTGGTCCCTGTCTCCTGAGGCGAAAAGCCGGGAGTTGCCGCATTTTGTTCTTTGTGTTTTTAAAACTGTAAATTGCCAAATTTTAGCATTGTAGCACCTTAGGGCGCCGTGCAGCGGACCTAGCGCTGTCACGTGACACCCTCTACCGGCTCCCATCGCCGCTGGCCACGCCCACTTCTAGGCCACGCCGCCTTCCCACCCTACTTATAGCGCTGAACCACGAGCGCTTAGTTGGTCCCTGTCTCCTGAGGCGAAAAGCCGGGAGTTGCCGCATTTTGTTCTTTGTGTTTTTAAAACTGTAAATTGCCAAATTTTAGCATTGTAGCACCTTAGGGCGCCGTGCAGCGGACCTAGCGCTGTCACGTGACACCCTCTACCGGCTCCCATCGCCGCTGGCCATGCCCACTTCTAGGCCACGCCCCCTTCCCGCCCTCATAGTCCTCTATTTAAATGTGCAACCCCAGAACGCGCAGCGGGCGGGCGGGCGCAGCGGGCGCGCCGTTTGCGTGCCGAAGGCGCGCCTAAGGCAAGCCCGTCTGCGCCCAGCCGCAGCCGGACGGGGCGAGGAGCACGTCTCCATGCCAAATTTACATCGTACTCATTTGAGGAGCTTACCACCCTCCAGGGCCACTGGCCACTCTCTGAGTCTGTCCGCAGTCACATTGCCTCATTAGGGCTTGCCCCTTCATATATGCCTACACCGACGACATCCCCACCGGCCTCTCTGCCGCTATGCTCTCCTACGCCTGACCCCTCTTCCCCGATTCCCTCATTATCTGTCCTTTTGCTCAACACCAGGTCGGCGGTCAAACACCACCACGAGTTGTTTGTCCTTCTTGATTCCGAGAAGCCTGACATACTTCTCCTGACCGAAACCTGGTTTTGCGATTCTTCCCTTCCCGCATTGTTGGCCGCCCTCCCCCCTTCCTATGTTGCTCTGCGCGCCGACCGCCCTGCAGGCAGGATAGGTGGTGGTGTGGCTCTAATTGCTCGGTCTGAATTTAATTTTCAATTCCTTTCCTTTCCTCCTATCCCCCCTACCGAATTCCTTGTAGTCCGTTCCCTTTCTTTTTCCCCGCCTATCACTTGCCTATTGATGTACCGTCCACCCCAGCCTTCATCTCTGTTTTTGCCAGCATTTCAAGACCTTCTAGCCACTCTGGCGGTCAATTACGCCTCGGTCCTAGTGCTAGGCGATTTTAACTACTGGCCTTCGGATCCTTTAGAGTGCACTGCATCTAAAGAATTTACCGAATCTCTCCTTTCCCTTAACTTTGTCCCTCACATTTCCGTCCCCACACACTCTCACGGTCATATACTTGACCAGGTCTGGTCCCTCAATCTTCCTATTTCCCAGGTGTCTGTATCTCCCTGTCCCTGGTCCGATCATGCCTTTATTTCCTTTTCCATCTCCCTCAACTCGGCGTCCAAGGCCCCACATGCCAAAAACACCTGGGCGCGGAATTGGAACCGAGTTGATTTTCTCTCCTTGACCTCCCTGCTTCGGAATTCCTGTCCGACCCTCTCTGGTCTTTCATCCAACTCTCAAGCCATTGCTATTAATACCTGGCTGGCTGGAGGTTGTGATTCGGTTGCTCCTCTACGCCGTATTTCCACCCGTCGACCCAAGGACTCCAACAGATGGTTCACTGACCACCTGAAAGATCTAAAACTGACCGTGCGGCAAGCTGAGAGGCAATGGAGAAGAAATTACTGTCCTTTATCAAAAACTCACTATCTAACATCCCTCACTGAGTATAAAAAAGCTATTATAGCTGCCAAAACTACCTATTTTTCAACAAAAATAATGACAGCGGAAAATAAACCGAGGGAGATCTTTGGCATAGTGAACGACCTAGCTTTTTCCGATAGAGTCTCACCCCAAATCCCCCCTACCTAGTTCCTGTGTGATCAGTTAAATACTTATTTTGTGGACAAAATTGTAACCATCAAAGCCAACATTCCCCTTCCCTCCTCTACCTTTGTTGATCCTTCCCCCCCCCACTGCTCAAAGCCATCTTAATGTCATTCCCCCCATCACTGAGGAAGCATTCTTAGCGATACTCTTGAAAGTTAAATCGGGTTCTCCGGCAGATATCTGTCCGGCAAGAATCCTACAACAGATTTACTCTGCCTGTCCCCAGCCCCCCACCACTTTCCTTAATAGCTCTCTTACTCAGGGAGTGGTGATCCCGGCTCTTAAATCAGCCACAATAGTGCCCATTTTAAAGAAGCCTGGCGCTGACCCCTCTATCTCAGCAAACTACCGCCCCATTTCCTTGTTACCCTTCTTGGGTAAGGTGCTTGAGCGCCATGTCACCTCGGTACTCAGCGCCCATGTAGAAGCAAATGGAGGCTTAGCTTCTCACCAGGCCGGCTTCCGTCCCAGGCACTCTACCGAATCGGTCGTGGTGTCGGTCCTGGACAACCTCAGGGAGGGTATGGATCACGACAATCGTCAGGCGCTGGTGCTCCTCGACCTCTCCGCCGCCTTTGACACGGTGGACCATACCATCCTACTTTCACGTGTCAGGGCGGCGGGGATAGAGGGCTCAGCCCTGGTCTGGATCTCCTCCTTCCTGAGGGACCGCACCCAGGCGGTTCGGCTGGGGGATTTCACTACTACACCTCTACAAGTCACGTGTGGTGTTCCCCAGGGTTCTTCTCTTTCTCCCTTACTGTTTAACCTTTATATTTTTCCTTTAATCTTTGCTCTTCAGCAGCTGGAGGTCACCGTGTATAATTACGTGGATGACCTCCAGCTCATCTTCAATCTTTCCTCTTCACCCCTTTCTATCCTAAACTTCCAATCTATTATGATTTTCATCAGGGACTGGATGAACCACAACCATCTCAAACTGAACCCGGACAAAACCTAGTTGGTTCTCACTGGTGGTTCTTCCAGTCCCTGGAATTCTCTTTTCTGGCCTTCCTCTTTTGGTACTTCCCCCACTCCCTCTTTTACAGTCAAAACCCTGGGTGTCAAAATGAATAACCAACTCACTCTCCACTCACAAATCAGTTCAGTTGTCTCCTCCTGTTTTCTCACTCTTCGAACTATTCGCACTGTCTCCCGTTTCTTTTCCCCCCAAGCACTTAAGCTGATCATGTCCGCACTGGTGATTTCGCGGCTGGACTATGCTAATGCCATATACAACGGCATCCCTGCATACAGCCTGCGGAATCTCCAGATGATCCAGAACCAAGCGGCCCGGTTGGTGTATGGTCTCCCCCGCTTTCACCATTCTACACCCCTCCTAAAGGAGCTTCATTGGCTCCCGGTCAAAGAACGCTCCCTTTTCAAAACTGGCTGCATGGTTTTTCAGGCTCGCCAGGGCACTGCCCCCGCTTTTATTTCCTCTCTGATCCATGATTATGTCCCGATCAGAGAGCTCCGCTCCTCCTCGAAGTCCCTCCTGCAAATTCCACGCTTTAAGCGTAAAAAGTGGGGTGGAACCAATTTTTCAACTTTGGCTCCCACTTTCTGGAACTCCCTCCCTGATCACCTGCGCTTGGCCACACAATATTCATCTTTCCGCAAAGATTTAAAAACGTTCCTGTTTAGACAGGCTTTTCCCTTGTAACCTGCCCATTCTGCTTTGCGCCTGGTTACTCCACCCTCAGTTGCTGGACCTACTACTATAGCGCCAAGAAACCGTATGGTGAACGCTGCGCTCTACAAATGTTTTAAATTCCAAATTCCAAATTCCAAATTCCAAATTCCAGTCTGCTCGCCCCGCACTAAAGGTGTTACATTGGCTCCCCGTCAGAGAGAGGGTTCAATTTAAAGCACTTTGCGTAGCCCATAAACTTCTACAGGGGAAAGGGCCACCCATCCTTGAGGATATGGTCCAATCGTATAAGGCCCCCCGCTCTCTCCGCTCTGACCATCAACATCTGCTGCAGGTCATGAGGGTGAGGAAAGAAAGAACTGGCGGAAGAAGATTCTCGATAAAGGTGGCCACCCTGTGGAATTCCCTTCCTCTGTACTTGCGCTCGGAAGCTAGTTTTTTACGGTTTCGTAAACTCTTAAAAACTTTTTTGTTTCCTGCCTGATTTCTTGTGCTGGTGTGACGTTGCCTTGTTCTGGATGAGCGCGGGGATGCCTTATGGTAACCAGGCGCTATATTAAAACTCGTAATAATAATAATAATAATAATAATAATAATGCTCCTCGGGGTAGTCCGGCCTCAAAAATTCCGTCCACTGTGAAGGATTGTTTACGATGATTAATATATCCGTCTTTTGTCCGTTCAATTTTAGTTTGCTTGCAGACATCGAGTCTGTTACCTTTTTGTTTCAGTTGGTAGGAGGTTTTCCCTATTTCTGGTGTCAGAGATATGATGTTCTGGGTACCATCTGCATAAGATACTAGTGCACGGCCGTGTTCTAGAACAAACCTTGCTAAGGGTAGCACCTATAGATTAATTAATGTGCGGCTGAGAGAAGAGATTTGTGGGAACCTGCATTTTAAAGGAAGGGATAACTGGCAGAAAACAGGGCATCTTCGCAGACCTGGTAGCGCCTATTTTCCAGGACGGTTCCAAGCCATTTTAGTGTGGTCCTGAAAATTCAGGCCTCCTGTTCCTCAAGTGGACATCCATGCTGAATACCATGTCATGGCCACCACCAAATTTGCTGTTTAAATATTAGAAGGCACCTGCCACCTATTTATAGCATTTGACTGAGCTTAAACTATAACGTCATGGAATTTAGAGTGTTGAAGACTTGCTGGAATACACTGGCATTTTGTAGGAGGTGCTGAGAGAGTGCAAGAAGAGGGTAAGACATTTTGGAGGCTCAAGCATGAATTGTCAACGTCTAGCAAATAGTTCCTACTGAGAAGAAATAGGGTTGTACCTCTCTGTCTTTAAGGGAAAGTATTCTGGAGATAATGCATGAAGGGCATTTGGACATTGTTACATTATTAACTTTTAGTTTTACCAATTAATATCTCGAGGGCAATTTTAATGTTGATGTGCTTTCAATAATCACCCTGAATTGAAGTCTTGAATTAAATGTATATTGCTGCTAGTGTTACACTTTAAAAGTTTTGCACTTTTTGCACACCCTCTTGGGGCATAACGATGAACTTGTGAGAGCTCACGTTCATCATCTGTTGCTGAGGTAGGGGATTGCGCAATTCCCCTCACCTAAAGGTCACCTTGTTTATGCCACGGGGGAAAGCACGTCCGCATTTTAGTGCTTACGCTGTTAATGCGCCAAACTACCTCTAAAAAATTGGTTGATTGTGGAAGCGTGCAGCGGGTGTGCCACTGGCACACCTTCCATCTAGGTCCGTCCGTGCCCGGACTGTGTCCATGGGCGCCCCCCCTGGATTGCCGGTCCATCTAGTGCTGGCCGAGTGACAATGTGGTAATTACAGCAGTCTGTGATGTTCCCCTGCGAGAATCCCCAGTAGGAGTTTAAACGTTCTCTCACTTGGGGCCTCTCGCACTACTCTTTGAACTCTAGAGGCTGCAGCAGTCCCTCCCCGACCTCACCTCGAGCAGACGGTGGACAGGCCCATTGTCATTCTGTCTGCTGCTGATCCTCACATAAAGAATGACAATGGGCAGTCTGCCTTTAACATGCCTTGCAGACATCCTCCCTGTGTTTTAAAAAAAAAAATTAAAGAGTGTCAGCAGACACTGCCACAACAGCGCGGCCAGACACTCTGCTCTATGGGGGCCGGGTGATACACAGCAAAGCCTCATTAACAAGTAAGTGGTCTTTTAAAGACCTGTGAAGTACTCGGGTGTGGCTGTGTGTGTGCCTGGGAAGCTGGGGTGACGTGACAGAGGGTGACAGAACAGAGAGAGGGTGACAGACAGAGGGTGACAGAGGGAGGAAGACAGAGGGAGGAAGACAGAGGGAGGGAGACAGAGGGAGGGAAACAGGAAGGGAGACAGGGAGGGAGACAGAGGGAGGGAGACAGAGGGAGGGAGACAGAAGGAGGGAGACCGAGGGAGGGAGATAGAGACAGACAGAGGAAGACAGAGAGAGAAGGAGACAGAGAGAGAGGGAGACAGATAGGGCGGTAGACTGAGGGAGAGAGAGGGAGAGAGGGAGGGAGACAGAAGAAGGGAGACAGAGGGAGGGAGACAGAGGGCGACAGACAGAAGAAGACAGACAGAGGGAAGGGACAATAGAGGGAGACAGACAGACAGGGAGACAGAGGGAGATAGAGGGAGGGTGACAGACAGAGACAGACAGAGGGAGGGCGACAGAGAGAGAGGGAAAGAGAGGGTGACAGAGAGAGAGGGAGACAGAGAGAGGGAAACAGAAGGAGGGAGACAGAGGGAGGCAGAGGGAGACAGAGGGAGGGAGACAGAGGGAGGGAGATAGAGACAGACAGAGGTAGACAGAGAGAGAGAGGGAGTCAGGGGCGAGAGACAGAGCGAGATAGAGGGTGACAGACAGAGGGAGGGAGACAGAGGTGGAGACAGAGGGGGGAGACACAGGATGACAGACAGATGGGGGCGACAGAGGAAGGGAGACAGATAGAGGGACACAGATGGAGGGAGACAGAGAGAGAGGGAGACAGAGAGAGGGAGACAGAGGGAGGCAGAGGGAGACAGAGAGAGAGGGAGGGAGACAGAGAGAGAGAGTGGGAGGGAGGGAGACAGACAGAGCTAGAGACAGACAGAGACAGATGGAGGCAGAGACAGGGACAGGGGCAAACAGGCAGAAACAGACAGAGAGATGGAAGGGGGAAAGAGGGAGAGAAACAGGGACAGAAAGGTATAGATAGAGACAGGGATAGACAGACAGATACAGGCAGAGGCAGGGACAGACAGATAGAGGCAGAGACTAAGACAGACAGAGAGACAGAGAGGGAGATGGAGATGAAGAGGGAGACAGAGGGAGAGAGAGAGGGGGAGGGAGACAGAGGAAGGGAGATGGAGGGAGACAGAGAGAAAGAAAGAGAGAGAGAGAGAGAGAGAGAGGGAGACAGGGTAAGGGAGACAGAGAGAGGGCGACAGAGAGAGGGAGACAGAGGGAGGGAGACAGAGGGAGGGAGACAGAGGGACGGAGACAGAGGGAGACAGAGAGAGCGGGAGACAGAGAGAGCGGGAGACAGAGAGAGAGGGAGACAGAGGGAGGCAGAGGGAGGGAGACAGAGGGAGGGAGACAGAGGGAGGGAGACAGAGGGAGACAGAGAGAGAGGGAGACAGAGAGAGAGAGAGGAAACGAGACAGAGGGAGGGAGACAGAGAGAGAGGGAGACGGCCAGATTGAGTGAGACAGAGAGAGAGAGAGAGAGAGAGAGGGGAGAGAGAGAGAGAGAGAGAGGGAGACAGAGAGGGAGGGAGGGAGACAGAGAGAGAGAGAGAGGGAGGGAGGGAGGGAGACAGAGATAGAGACAGACAGAGACAGATGGAGGCAGAGACAGGGACAGGGGCAGACAGGCAGAGACAGACAGAGAGACGGAAGGGGGGACAGAGGGAGGGAAACAGGGACAGAGAGGTATAGATAGAGACAGGGACAGACAGACAGATACAGGCAGAGGCAGGGATAGACAGATAGAGGCTAGGACTAAGACAGACAGAGAGACAGAGAGGGAGATGGAGATGGAGGGGGAGACAGAGGGAGAGAGAGAGGGGAGGGAGACAGAGAGAAAGAGAGAGAGAGAGACTGAGAAAGGGAGACAGAGAGAGGGCGACAGAGAGAGGGAGAGGGAGACAGAGAGGGAGGGAGGCAGAGGGACGGAGACAGAGGGAGGGAGACAGAGGGAGGGAGGCAGAGGGAGGGAGACAGAGGGAGGGAAGAAGAGGTAGGGAGACAAAGGGATGGAGAAAGAGGGAGGGAGACAGACAGAGGGAGGGAGACAGAGAGAGAGATAGGGAGACAGACAGAGTGAGGGAGACAGAGGGAGACAGAGGGGGAGAGAGAGAGAGAGACAGAGAGGGAGGGAGACAGAGAGAGAGAGAGGGAGGGAGACAGAGACAGACAGAGACAGATGGAGGCAGAGACAGTGACAGGGGCAGACAGGCAGAGACAGACAGAGAGACGGAGACAGAGGGAGGGAAACAGGACCAGACAGGGACAGATAGAGACAGGGGCAGACAGACAGACAGATAGAGGCAGAGACAGGGACAGACAGAGACGGAGAGGGAGACAGAGGGAGAGAGAAAGGGAGGGAGACAGAGGGTGACAGAGGGAGGGAGACAGAGAGAGAGGGGGATGTATGCCAGTATAACGCGATCTAAAAGATCGCGGTACTTGACAACGCAGGCATTACAACGCAAGTCATTACAACCACTTACGTTGCAGGGCGCGGATTTTGGAATATTATAATTGTATATTCCAACACCAGTCTACGTAACAGTAGGGAAGGTGTTGGAATATAAAATTACAACATTCCTAGCTCCAACAGCACCATCCAGCGCAAGTCGTAGTAACGACTTTCCGTTGTAATGGCATCGTTGTAAAAGCACTGCGGTGGAAACACCGCGTTGTAAACAATGTTTACCGAGAGAGGGAGACAGAGAGAGAGGGAGACAGAGAGAGGGAGACAGAGGGAGGGAGACATTGGGAGGGAGGGAGGCAGTCAGAGGGAGACAGACAGAGGGTGACAGACAAAGGGTGACAGACAGAGGGAGGGAGACATAAGGAGGGAGACAGAGGGAGGGAGACAGAGAGAGAGGGAGACAGAGGGAGGGAGGCAGAGGGAGGGATACAGAGGGAGGGATACAGAGGGAGGGAGACAGAGGGAGGGAGACAGAGGGACGGAGACAGAGGGAGAGAGAGGGAGGGAGAGAGAGGGAGGGAGACAGAGAGAGGGAGACAGAGAGAGAGAGAGGGAGACGGACAGATTGAGTGAGACAGAGGGAGACAGAGGGAGAGAGGGGGAGAGAGAGAGGGAGACAGAGAGGGAGGGAGACAGAGAGAGAGGGAGAGAGGGAGACAGACAGAGATAGAGACAGACAGAGACAGATGGAGGCAGAGACAGGGACAAGGGCAGACAGGCAGAGACAGACAGAGAGACGGAAAGGGAGACGGAGGGAGGGAAACAGGGATAGATAGAGACAGGGACAGACAGACAGATACAGGCAGAGACAGGGACAGACAGATAGAGGCAGAGACTAAGACAGACAGAGAGACAGAGAGACAGAGAGGGAGATGGAATGGGAGACAGAGGGAGAGAGAGAGGGGGAGGGTGACAGGGTGACAGAGGGAGGGAGAGGGAGGGAGACAGAGAGAAATAGAGAGAGAGAGGGAGACAGAGGGATAGAGGGAGAGGGAGACAGAGAGGGAGGGAGACAGAGGGAGGGAGACAGAGGGAGGGAGGCAGAGGGAGGGAGACAGAGGGACGAAGACAGAGGGAGGGAGACAGACAGAGGGAGGGAGACAGGGAGAGAGAGACAGAGAGAGAGGGAGATGGACAGAGTGAGTGAGGCAGAGGGAGACAGAAGGGGAGAGAGAGAGAGAGAGGGGGAGAGAGAGAGAGACGGAGAGGGAGGGAGACAGAGAGAGAGAGGGAGGGAGACAGAGGCAGATGGAGGCAGAGCCAGGGACAGGAGCAGACAGGCAGAGACAGACAGAGAGACGGAGACAGAGGGAGGGAAACAGGACCAGACAGGGACAGATAGAGACAGGGACAGACAGACAGATAGAGACAGAGACAGGGACAGACAGGGAGACAGAGAGGGAGACGGAGAGGGAGACAGAGGGAAGGAGACGGGGAGACAGAGGGTGACAGAGGGAGGGAGAGGGAGGGAGACAGAGAGAGAGAGAGGGAGACAGAGAGAGGGAGACAGAGAGAGGGAGACAGAGAGAGGGAGACAGAGGGAGGGAGAGGGAGGGAGGGAGACAGTCAGAGGGAGACAGACAGAGGGTGACAGACAGAGGGAGGGAGACAGAGAGGGAGACAGAGAGAGAGAGGGAGACAGAGGGAGGGAGACAGCGAGAGAGGGAGACAGAGAGAGAGAGAGAGACAGAGGGAGGGAGACAGAGGGAGGGAGAGAGACAGACAGAGGGAGACAGACAGAGGGAGACAGACAGACAGAGGGGGACAGACAGAGGGAGACAGACAGAGGGAGGAGGGCGACAGAGGGAGGTAGACAGACAGAGGGAGGGAGACAGAGGGAGAGGGAGGGAGGGAGACAGAGGGAGAGAGAAGGAGGGAGACAGGGAGAGAGAGGGAGGGAGACAGAGAGAGAGACAGACACAGTGAGTGAGACAGAGGAAGACAGAGAGAGATAGAGGGAGGGAGAGAGAGAGAGAGATAGAGAGAGGGAGGGAGACATAGATAGAGAGAGGGAGGGAGAGAGAGAGAGGGAGAGGGAGAGAGAGAGAGAGAGAGAGAGAGAGAGAGAGAGAGAGAGAGAGAGAGAGAGAGAGAGAGAGAGAGAGAGAGAGAGAGAGAAAGAGGTGTGTATGCCGGGTCTGGTGGCTCAGTGCATTCAACTTCATGGTCATAGTTTTTTGTTGTTGATTTAGCCCCTCCCCCCTCCCCCCACCCCTATCGGTGCGGCCCTCGGCCACAAACCACACTGTAAATTTGGCCCCCGAGAGAAAGTTTGTGAGTACCCATGCTCTAAACCACATCTTCCTGATTTCGAATTTGTTTGTTTTTTTCTGGCCATTTTTAGTTTTTCCCTCTATTTTATTGTAGTTGCCAGGTCGTCTGCTGTGGAGCCTCACAAGATTTTTCTCTTCCCCCTATGGGTTTATTTGTTTATTTAAGCTCTTTGTCTTATGAGATTTTTTTTAAATGTATTTAATACTTGTGCTCAATCATGTCGGAGGATGGTAAGGAGGATGGTTATGAAGTTAACATTTTGCCCCCCCGAAACATTTCTGCGGACGCCCTTGACTGTGTCCTGAGCCAGAACCCCTGGTCAATCTTCCGCAAGAAGTAAACCAGAGAGCAGCTCCTGCTGCTTAACCACCCAGGTAGGAATACTATATGCAACATGTCTGATTTTTGTAAGAGCTTAGAGTTAGTGCCATCAATGAGTAAACTGCCTTTTGTCATGTAGACCGAAACAACCCCTCAAATTTAATACATCGAATTTTAAACAGAATTTCCTCTACGCCTCAACCCCTGTTTCTACCGCTAAAATTAATTGTGTCCTGATAAATACCCGCTCTGTAATCAAACACAAATATGAATTCTTGGAATTCATTGACACATATGAGTAGGAGATAGCTTTTCTCACAGAAACATGGTCAGATGAGGCTTCTGGCCCTGACTTTGAGGCAGAAGTCCCTGCGGGCTATGCGGTAGCCGTGTGCAAGGCCACACCCGTTTCTTAAGAATGTTCAACATAGCGGAGGAATTAGCCCTGCGTGCGAGCGTTCGGACCGTTATGACAAGCTCAGCTCGTCATGAGCACACGAGCACCATGGCTCATGACGAACTGAGTTCGTCATGAGCGTCCAACGGGTTAAACAAATGGTAAACATCGCCACACACTCAGCAGGACACGTTTTGGACTTTATTTTTTCAAGACATCAAGACCTGCAGTTGGAAGCTGTGCTCCCACTTACATGGTCAGATCACAATGCCACAGGCTCACTATAAAACTCTCTTTTTCAAACACCTTAGGAGACTCAACCACACAGGCTATTAAATATTGAGCCTGGAACAAAATTAATAAAGATGAATTCACTGCAATTTTAGACACATTGCAGCCCTCTCTTGTAAATGCTCATGACCTAGATACAGCTAATTTCTCCAACTGGATTAATTAAGCAGTCACAGAGCTAGCTGCCTTTAACATTTTTAAAAACCACAGAAATCAACCATGGTTTTCATCAAAATTAAGATAATTAAAACAAAAATGCCATAGGCAGGAGAATAATTGGAGGAAAAATTATAATTTTGGCGAAAGAAAGAAATATGTGCAATGTGGGACCCAGGGCTGGACGAAGGTCCATTGAGGATGATTGTCATACTTTAGAACGGCGTTATCCCACTCTCATGTTTATTTGTCACTACTACAGCTTGATGTTGTATAAATGCCACTAAAAACCTATACACAAAAAATATACGTATGCAATGTATCCTTGAAAACAAATACATGATTATCTCAGAGAAAATAAAACTACTTGTTATATCCTAATGTACACTGTCTCTTTGATTTATCTGGTTTAGAGTTATTTGTGTTTAAAGTGTTATCTGTTTTCTTGCTGCTGTGGTGTACGAATTCCATTTTCTAGTTTGGCATATCTCTGGAGGATTTGTCAAGAGCGGTTGGATGTACTGTGCTGTAACTTATTAAATTCTTTTGATATATTCTACGTTTCCTGGATTCTATACTACACTACCATACTGAAAAAAAAATCACCCAAGCAAAAAACTCCTCTAAAGAATTATTTAAACTGTTGATTATTTAACAGCTGGATCGGCGGCAAGGGACTGCCCTTTTGTCCCGCTGGTAGGAGCCTAACAAAGCCGGGTCCCAGACTCACGCTGCATGTCGCCACCGCAGTGAAGAGGGATCCGTTGTTTCCTACTCAAAATCGGTGAGTGGGGGGCTCTCGAGTTTTCACACTAACACCAAGATTTCTGGTACCGTCGAAGAAACCTGACCCTAAGATGGTGCCAGCCAGCTTTTGCAGCTGCTGCGGAGAGGAGAGAGCCCTGTGGCCATGGATCTAGAGGTCGTTGCCCACTGTGAGGAGGTAGGCTGCTTCATCCCACGTGAACTGCTGCTGAGGAGGCCTTGCCGATTCATCGCCTTTGCCTCGGGCCCACCTGACCTTAACATGGTGGCCGTGGCAGCTTGAATGCCCATAACAGACTCGAGTCCCTGAAGCCTTCTCCCCCACCCCGGTACCAATTAGCATGCAACCATGTAGGTGAGCTGAGGTGGCCTGTGGAGCAGCTGGGAGGCTGTGCGGCCTTCTCACTGGCGCAGTAGGATCATCAGCACTGCTCCTGTGGGACGCAGCTGGAGCCCACACTTTGAGCGCTGCCTTGCCCGTTCAGAGATATTGGCCCCACGGTGTGTCTCTGCCCTTCCTTCTGGGCACTCCACATGCCGCTCCGGTGCAAGCCCACATAGTCGAACCTAGCAGCGCAGAGCCTGCTCAGGCCTAGGATAGAGGCTGGAATTGGGCCGCAAACGGATTACTGCCAAGCTACTGGGAACTTGGCAGATTTTCTGTGGTGACTATTGCCGGCGGTGAATGCAACGTTTCTACTCCCCTCCCCTCCCATTGATTATATTGGAGCTCTCCTGCCCTTCCCTGCACCCTGTGGCTGTCAGTGATGGACCCTGCCCTTGGTTCTGTGTGTCCGAGGCTCCAGGTGCTTTCCGGCTGCAGGAGCATCGGGTCCTGGGGGCATGATCTGAGGTCCGTGGAATGTCC
Organism: Lissotriton helveticus; assembly: GCF_964261635.1. Classification (NCBI taxonomy): domain Eukaryota; kingdom Metazoa; phylum Chordata; class Amphibia; order Caudata; family Salamandridae; genus Lissotriton; species Lissotriton helveticus. Next base: position 1,781,866,814 of record NC_136065.1, read on the forward strand.
AGGGGTCGGTCGCTTGACTCGGAGACATTCTACAGGGGGTGAACCCCTGATAACAGCTTTACCCTCCCTCACCTGTGCACTGACTGCTAACATCGAGACATCTTTTGGGCTGAAGTGTGCATTCATGAGCGCCCATTTTGTATGTTTATGGCCTGTTGCTATAATTAGACTACCATGTCGTCCTCCTACCTCTGATCCCGAAGATGGCGCCCCCTTCCCTGATCTGGAGGATCTGCTGAGCATGAAAATAGAAATGGGCCTGCGCCTTTCCCAGGTTTTGATGATCTGCTGAGCATGGAAATAGAAATGGGCCTGCTCCCTTCACAAACTATGGTGGCCATCTGGAGGTGGTCGTTCACTTTACCTATACTTACACTCCTGGTCCCTGCTATGTTTGCCCAATATCACATACTGGGTAATGTCGCCTATCTTCAAAATGGCGCTGATCAGGCGATTTCAGGTCTACGCCCTGTGTGGTCCCCAAAGGTGAGCAGAGGGGCCAGCTAGACATCAGACACTGTATTCTTCCTCATCTTGTTTTTCTATGTTTATTGAATGCACTAGCAACGGATCTAACTGTAATGTAACTGTAATTGATGTAACGCTGTAACACGCCTTAATCCTCATGTAAAGCGCTCTGTTACCACCGGGTTTAGCCTGGACTTCTTCATCTCCTCGCTGTGTCTCCTACCGCCTTCTTCACCTCTTCACTCCTTCATTCTTTGCCTGCCTCCCCTATTCCTTCCCTCTCTCCCCTGAAACTCTTTCCCCCTACCTGCTTTGTTTATCCTCGTTCCTATGCTCTGCTCAAACTTCCTCCCAGTCGCCCTTTTACATTATCCCCTTAACCTTCTACATGCCTTGAACAAATGGATTTAACTCGTAATTGACGTACCTTCTGTAATAATGTGTAATTTGTAACTTATGCACCCCTACCAGCCCAACTCCCTATTATGGCCCCCTCTAGTATGCCCTTGTCCAAAGCACTCCTGCTCCCCTTGTTGGGGATGGATCCAGCATTTTTGGCCTGGAGTCTCAGAGACCCTTCTGAGAGAGTCCTCAGTGACAAGGGAGTCTCACATAGTGGAGGACTGGAATTGATCCCCTTACCACTGGAAACCGTCTCCTACCCTACCAGAAGTTGGACACTGTGTTCACGCTCGGTTTTCTACCCCTCCCCCTCCTCCTCCCTCCTTCATTCTTCTAAGTGTGCCCATGACCAAAGCACTCCTCTCCCCTTGTTGGAGAGGGATCCAGCATTTATGCCCTTGAGTCTCAACAAACCCAATGAGAGAGTCCACCGTTACAAGGGAATCACACAAAATGGAACACTGGGAATGATCCCTTTACCGCGGGGAGCCGTCTCCCACCCAGCATGGACATCAGATACAGTTACTTGCTCATCTCCTCGCTGTGTCTCCTACCCCCAACCCCTTCCTTCCTTCATTGTTTGCCTCCCCCATTCCTTTCCTCTCTACCCAGAATCTCTCTCCCCCTGCTTGCTCTGTTTTTCCTTGTGCCAATTCTTCACTTAATCTCCCTCCACGTCCCCCTTTTAAATTACCACCTTACCCTCTACACGCCTTGAACCAACGGATGTAACTTGTAATTTATGTAACTTCTGTAACAATGTGTAACTTGTAACCTATGTAACTCTCCTCATGTAAAGCACTCTGATACCTCCGGATATATATCAAGCTCTAGTAAATAAATAAATAAACAGTTAAGATTCTTTCTAGTCCCACTATCACCAAATCCATGACTCCCAGTAAATCCTAATGTGATAAATTGCCAAAATGTTCCTAATCAATGTAGAGGAAGTGTATTGCGAATTTGATGTCAGCCTGAATATTATCAAACTCGGGTCTAAAACGGAACCCCAAGGAACTAGGAATCTCAACAAGTTTTCTTTTCTAAAAAAAGAGGAAGTGATCAAATTAATAGAAATCACTAAGTCTGGAGATACCTCCGATCTCTGTCCTCCTAAAATTCACCATGAGAAAGCAGGCACAGTAGCAGCCTGTCCTCAGGATTGTGTGTTGCTATATATGGTCCAACTCTTGTTAGCCCCAATGTCTGAGTAAGTAAACAGACCTGATGAGGTGATCAAGTGGGGGAAAGAAAGGATGGGAACAGCGGGGAGGGAGATCTGTAACAGAGAAACATATAGTTGAGCACACAGTCGGACTGAAACCCTAATGTAGCGTCCCTAACCCCCTGCTTTGTATAACTACTAAATGTAGTACCTGTAAAGAAAGATAAAAGAGCTTTTCTCTGGAATCAGATCCCTTGCAGTTGGTAATCCTTACAGTCTATAGCATGAAATACAGGTATTAATGGAAGAACTGTGGTATGTCTATACACTATGCACAACTACCAGTATAGCTCTCTGTGTAACACAACATACCAGAAGTCCACCGCAAGGGGTGTTTAACAGGGAAGGAAGCTCATGACACTCCAGGAAGGGGGCGTGGCTACGGCACCGAGGTTGCATGGCAGACCTAGCGTGAGCTCCGCTGTTCAGCGGAACTCTTCATACTTTTCAGAGCCATTTATCCTCCTTCCTGGGGCGCTGAACGTTGGCAGTATATCTCTGAAGATGCGGTGAGTCAGACAACCGCTTCAGAGACAATAATACAGCTTTTCTAGACAGAACTTTATTATCGGCAAATTTGCTCTGTGAGAGACGCGAGCGGCTGCCATTTTTGGCCACTGCGCTCGCGTCTCATTTTTCACTCAAGTGTTGCCGTTTTCATTGCTGAATATATTTAAATGCTTCCTACTTCCGTTTTTAAATGTCAATAAGCATTTTCTTCTGCTGCAATGTTCACTTCACCGTCTTCTGCCACTCATTAATGACTTTTAGATGCTTTTTATTTCATGCATCTTTTTCCTCTGCCTCAACATATACTTTCTCCACATGAAATGTGCTGTCTTTTGAGGAAATTGAGATGTTCTCCTCTCAACTGATGCTGCCTTTCATTCCCTGAGGAAAGATGCTTGTAATTCAGCGACTATTTTTATTTTTTGGAGGACCCTCAGACTAAGTTTAATTGCATGCTTCACTCGCTTTTGTTGCCTCAGTACTATAATTCCATTACTGCAATGAGTGAATTTACATCCTTATGGCACTTCCTATAGACTTTGAACAATTTTTGACTCTATGCTTGTTTCCTCTGCCTGTTTATATTCTGCTCTCATGCAATGTCCAGCATTTTTTGAGGAATTGAGTATCCCTCTTGTCTAACAATGATGACCTTTCATTTTTCAGGATACTCACCTGTGGTTTTTTCTGCTTTTTAAAGGTCTTCTTCTTTCACAGTCTACTTTACATTGCTCATAACGGACAGTACACATATACTAGCTTTGAGGTATCCTGTGGCAATCGTTGCATATTCTTTTCTTTTACTTCTGCTGGTGTTTTCTGGTACAATCTACAATGGCTACTGAGTCTCACATCGCCAGATCCTCTATATCTTGGACTAAACTGAAAAGACATAAAAATGACCCGCCTTCTCCCATTCCTCTTCTCAGAATCCCGTTCTGGATTCAATACTGGATGAAGTACGTGGTCTTCAACCATTTATGCCCACGACAAATGAAAAGTTAAAACAGATTAAAGAGAGATGGGTTGTTATGGAAAGCAAAGTTCTCGAACTGGAACAACGTGTTAGCGATCTGCAAGATGTTTCATCAAAGATACCTCTACTGGAACAGGAAATACATAAGCTGAAAATCCACGCTGAGGACCTTGAAAACCGAAATCGCAGAAATAATTTATGCCTTTATGGATTTCCGGAAAACGTTGAAAGTGCAGATATGGTAACGTTTCTTCAGAAGTTCCTTCCAGAACTTTTAGGTCTTCAAGTGTCGGCATGTCCCCTCAATATACAAAGAGCTCGCCGCTTAGGTCGTCAAAATCCTAATGCTACCAAACCACGTGGAATTATCATGCTTTTTCTAGAATTTACTGAGTTGATGCTTGTGTTGAAGGCTGTAAAACTTAAGCGTCGTCTTATTTGGTCTGGCCATAATCTGTTTATTTCCCAGGATATCCCTAATGCAACGAATGCCCATCGCAAAGAATTTCTTGCTTTACGTCCTCAAATGAGACACCTCAATATTCAATATGGAATCCTCCATCCATGTCTCTACAAGATTACTCATGGTGGTCGATCACGCTCTTTTGATGACCCGGAAAAACTCAAACCTTATCTTCAAAATTTCTCATCTGCTGGGATGGATATTAATACTTGATTTTTCTATGTTTTAAGAATACTGCTTTGCATATCTAATATATCTTCTTTTAATGGTCGCTCTTTATTTGTGTTTTTCTTCTCTTCATAAAGCTCTGTGTCCTTTTTCTCCTATTCCCTTATTGCTGAGGTCCGTGCTCTCTGGCGTCACTATACTCCGTTTTCTTCGTCTCCTTTCTTTGTTACAGTTCTGGCTGTTATGCCTTGATCTGGTAGCTTATCTCTTTCTTCTGCTTTGTCTCTTTTCTGTCTCCCTCTTTCTTTTTTTTTTCTCTTTCTTCTTCATTGTCTCTGTACCATGTTTTTCTTGGTCTCTTCATATCTGTTTGCTCTGATTAATATATTCAATTTGTTGCTTGTGTATATTGGTACTGTGTGTTTTTCTGTGACGTTTTCCATATATGTATCTCATTTGTGGTGTTTTATTTTTTGTAACTCTATTCCTGACGTGTGTCAACTCCATTCATGTAATACCCTCCTATCCCTCCATTATGTGTAAGTTTGTTATGTGGAACGTTCGTGGTCTTGGGAATCCCGTCAAAAGACAAAAGGTATTGTCTCATTTATCCAAGCTTGATACTCAGGTTGCTTTTCTTCAAGAAACTCATTGTACTGATGCGGAGTCACTTAAGTTGAAACGGCATTGGGTGGGTCAAGTTGTCCTGCATCTAGCAAAAAAGGGGGTGTTGCTATATTGTTTCACAAGTCATTATCTGTGCAAATTTTGTCTACACAAAATGATGATGATGGACGCTGGGTAATGGCAAAGGTTGTTCTTCAAAACAAAACTCTAGTCTTGCTTAATATTTATGGCCTGGTTAAACAAGACCCTAAGTTTTGGAATTACATTAAAATTCTAATCTCTTCCATAGACTGCCCCAATATCATTGTTGCTGGTGATTTTAACCAATGGTTAGACCCTTTTTCTGATAAACTATCTAAATGTAAATTTAACCCTGATAAATCTCACAAAGCATTTCAATCGGCCATTGCTTTTCGTTCATTGTATGATGTTTTGGGAGACATGAAACCCTGACTCACTTGAATATACTTTTTTCTCCAATGGGCTCATACTTGTTCTAGAATTGACTATATTTTAGTTAGTAAATCCCTGCTTCTATCCATTCAAACTTCAGAAATTGGATAACTTTCTATTTCTGACCATGCACCCGTTCATGCTGTACTGGACCTTTCCCTTACCTCCCTTCAATTTAGTCATTGGAAACGTAATCATTTTTTATTATCTGATGCTGTTCACATCTAAGAAGCCACTACTTTTAGTAATGAATTTTTTCACTTCAATAATCCACTGGACACCTCTGTTTCTAATAATTGGGATGCCTTCAAGGCCTCTTTTCGTGCCTTCACCATTTCATATGTCTTGAATAAAAAGAATGTCACGCGGAAAAAATATACTGACCAATTACAACATCTTAAATAGTTAGAACATACGTATTTTACGTCTAAATCATCTTTCACTCTCCATGAATTGATTAAGGCTAAATCTGAACTCAAGAAATTGGCAACAATTGAAGCCTGTAATATTCTTCTTAAAATTAAATCCGAATATCATGGTCATGGTGGTCAAAATAAAGCGGGTAAGATGTTAGTCAATTATTTGAAAATTAAATCTGAACGTAAAAATATTGGTCCCATTTTAAAGACGCTACTAAAACAATGGTGTCGTCAGATGGAGATATTGCAGAGGTTTTTCATGATTACTATCGATCTCTTTATTCTGATGACACATCTCCCACTAATCAAAATTTAGATTCCTTTTTCTCTGGCCTACCTTCTCCCCCGTCTCTTTCTGATGAATTTACTGCATTAGAGAGAGAGGTCACGACTCCGGAGATAATTAACGCTATTAAATCTTTAAAAAAATCAAAAGCTCCAGGACCTGATAGTTTCTCTGTTGAATTATACGCCACCTTTACCTCCATTTTTGTTCCTAAACTTTTGGCACTTTTTAATTCCTTTATTGCTGATGCTAAAGCATCTGGTTCCTTTATGGACGCCCTAATTATTATAATTCCCAAACCAGATAAAGACCACTCCCATTGCAAAAATGTTCGCCTTATATCTTTAATAAATTACAACTGTAAAATATTTGCCAAGATTCTTGCATCCCGACTTGAAATCATTCTTCCTTTATTGGTTAAAACTGATCAAGTCGGGTTTGTGAAGGGCAGATTAGCATCAGATAATGCACGTATGTTTGCAAATATTATTTCATATGGTAAAAAATACAAATCTCCTCTTGCAGCATTGTCTTTGGATGCCGAAAAGGCCTTTGATCGTATCAATTGGCAATTTATGTTTAGAACTCTCCAATGGTTTGGCTTTGGACCTACTTTTATTTCGTATATTAAATTATTGTACTCATGCCCTCGAGCTAGTGTTTTTGTTAATAATCATTTTTCCAATTCTTTTTCTTTATCCAGGGGTACACGACAGGGCTGCCCGCTTTCCCCTTTATTATTTGTTTTATGCCTTGAACCTTTCTTGGAGTGTATTTCTGGATATAAACTAAACCATTCCAAGACAAACGTTTTACCTTTAAATTCCATATGTTACTAATTTATGTTTAATGATACTAATTTTGCTTGGTGTCCCACAAAAATTAAATATCTTGGTATTTGGTTCTCTACTTCTTTGTCCGCCACAATTAGATACACGTTTAGTGCGTTACTTACTAAAATCCAATCACTCCTTCTCACTTGGTCTCCCCTATCTCTCTCCTGGTGGGGTAGGTTAGACACTATTAAAATGATGATTGTACCTCATGTTCTATTCACATTATCTAGGTTGCCTATTCGGATTCCCATTTCTTATTTTTCTCAAATTAACTCCACTTGTATAAAATTGTTATGGAATAAGAAGCATCCACGAATTGCTCTTTCCAAACTTATTCTTCCTAAGTCTGAGGATGGTGTGCGTTTTCCAAACTTTAAAGCCTATCACTCGGCTTTTCTGATTAAGCAATCCTTTGTTTTATCTTATGATTTTGCTGATATCCCTATTCCCAGATTAATTGTTTTTTTTAACGCTCCTTACTTTATGTCCAACAGCACTTTCATATCTAATAACCCTATTTTAAAATATTCCCAGAGTCTATTATACAACACATTTTCTAATGGTTTCCCTCCATTTCAATGTTTTTTATCCTCCACAATATGGTATAACAAATTTCTTAAATATAAAGGTAAATCATTCTATTACAAATATTGGAAGGAGAAGGGAATTATTTTTGTGCACTAAATGTTTCACCAAAATTCTGTTATTCCTTTTCATGCCCTGCAAATACAATACCAATTACCAGATTCTTGCATCAATAAATATACTATAATTTTAAATGCCTTACAATCTCGATTAACTACTTTTGACCTTCCAGCTGATACACTATCATTTACCCCACCCACTCCTTTATATCCCTTATTTTCAACACACAGACCTAAAGCTGCACTTGTATATAAGTTATTGCTATCAAATATTACTGAAAGACCCAAATCCTCTATTGAAACTGAGTGGGAAACTGACTTATCTGTTTCTTTTTCTATAATGACTTGGGATAAATTGTGGTCTAAGTTATTTAAATTTTCTGCTGCTGTTCGTATAACCCAATCTTTATATTTTATTTACAATAGAGCTGTTATTACTCCTGTTTGTATTTCCAAGTTTTCTCCATCCTCTTCTCCAGTATGCTGGTCTTGTTCTAACGATACTGGCACATTGAGACACCAACTTTATGATTGCTCAAATGTATTATCTTTTTGGAAATCTGTTTGGACTATTTGCATGAACATTTGTAAATGTGATTTTACATTATCATTACAAAATGTTTTTCTAGGTTCTTCTTCACCTGATGTTGATGACTCATCTCCTATTTCCATGTTATTTGACCTTTTTATTGCATTAGCCTTCAAAGTTATCTTATCATTCTGGAAATATAATTCTAAAATATCTTCATTAACTTGGTGGAATTTTATTTGTGATGAGCATAGAAATGCTAATGTTTCCTCCATTTTCCTCTCTCAAAAAATTAAATCTGATCTTTTTTGGCTACCTTTTACATCATATATCTCTCTACTACTACTCCCGTACACTAGTTCTTTTCTTCTTTGTTCTATAATATTCTTATACATAATTTTAGACCTTTCTTCCTCGTCTTTTTCTTTTTTCTTCCTTATCTTCTCTCTTTTCTATATTTCTTTTCTTTTTCTTCTTCTTTTCCTCCCTTCTCCCCTCAATGTTATGCTCATATTACACCACTATGATATTTGCTCATCTATATTTTGTAATATGCTGTGTATATTTATAATTGCTTCTCCTTTTTTGGTTGTTCCTATTTTCTCTTTTGTCTTATGTACTTGAAAACTCAATAAAAACTTCTTAAACAAAAAAATGACACTCCAGGAACCCTTGATTGTTCCCTGTTTGAGAATAGAAGCAAAACACCAATCCTAATGGCTTTTAAACAGATAGCATAAATGAGAGTATGCCTTAAGTCAAAAGTAAAGAACGCCTTCCCCTAATAATGCTTAGGACAAAAGGTAAGGCAAATAATACTACACAAGAGAGACGTGTAGCTTAGTTTATGGGCAACGCTCTCTTTATCTCCCCGCATGAGTTGAGACCAGCTCACCAACAGTGGAAATGCTGTGACAGCAGAATCAACACAACGTACACGTAACCTGCACGAAAATATAAAGTAAGTACAGTAGCTTAGAGTCGGACTTGTTGATTCACGATAAGTTACGAGTAAGCAAGGTCAGTGCTAAATGAACAACAGCTATAACAAAGTTTTCCCTCCCCCTCCAAAATTCGGAGCCCTGACTCAGCCAACAGGGAAAAAATAAACAAAATACCAGTACGCTGCCGAAAGTAGTGTAGACCAAGTTCTGTGAAGACGGATAACAGCTGAAACAACAATACAAAGAATGTAAGAATAGTGGTGCCCAAGGCACCCTTACCGGACCCTTTCGCTCAACGTTGCGGCTCCAGGAAGGAATAATCGGCACCCGACTGGTGACCCGGAAGTGTCTTTATGCAGGCGTGTCTTCCTGGTTCAACATGACTACGTCCTTCTCCCGTGGTGTCATGGGATATGTAGTCTTTCGGGTCAATACAGGATCTTTATATATCTGACAGTGTTCTACGAGCGCCTGTAGCGGCGGTGCGTTACGACACAGCCCCTCTCACCAACCTATTGAACGAGTCACACAGTGCTAGTAGATCACTTACATACCATGGATATTGGGTATTGTAGGATCGCGGCACTCCTTTCTCTCAGATGGAGGACAGTCTGTCTCCCTGGGAGAGTATACATCGCAACCCATCTCTTGTCCGTGCGGCGTTCCACAAGGGTCGCATCTTAGTCTCACCCTCTTTAAAGCCTATGTTGTCCTATGGCCAGGCTGATCCACTCTTTTGGATTCTCCACAATCTCATATGCAGACGATGCGCAAATAGCGGTGTCAATTTCAACAGATGTCGATGACACCACCAAACGTTTCAACAACTGTATGGTCGAAGCTGTTAGTTGGATAAGAGGAAATTGTACCAAACGTAACTCAGAGAAAACTGAGGGCCTTTTGTTCAGGAGAAAGGCTTCCTTTTGGAAAACATCTTGGTGGACCCAACATGTGGGCCTCCTCCCTGTGCCGGTCCATGAAGTCAGGATCTTTGATGTAAATCTGACCTTCTCAGACCAGATAAACAAGCTCACCTCTACCTGCTTTTTTCCATTAAGATCTCTGGGAAAGATTGTCCCATTTATTCCATTCAATTTTCAGAAATTGGTAATCATCGCCCTTGTGCTTTCCAGACTCTATTACTCCAACACGCTTTACATGGGCGCCCAACAATGAATTCTGAACAACCTGCAAAGTTTACAAACCGCTGTAGCCCATCTCTTAATGAGAATCCCAAAGTTTAAATAAGCCTCGCATGCATTCTTGGAGTTACATTGGCTTTTTTTTAAAGCAAATACACACCTTGGAGAGTCCTTCATTCAGCTACATCAAGAACAGGAGAAACTTTTAAAATTAACAAAGCATCTTTGGGTGGCAGAAGCTTCACTTCCGCCACCTGCAAACTTTGAAACAAAATGCCCCGACATCTCAAAGACCAGCCCAACTTTGTTTGCTTTAGAAAATAACTCAAAACCTTGCTTTTTATATCTAAATCGCTTAAATAGCAGACGACAACGTAACATCCAGCAGACATTAGCGACAAGACACCTTTGGGCAATCACGCTTTATAAACATTATCAATATAAATTCAGTTTAAAAAAGTGAAGGCTTCATATTCATGGCCTGAAGTGGATTTTGACTTGGACAAATTTGGAAGGAAGTGTGAGAGTTGTGTGAATGTGGAAAAGTCACAGATGTTTTTAGATCTCCTTTGGGTCATAGAACAGTACCTAAGAGTCCTTGGGTTGCGTTAGCTATGGACATTTTGGGTCCAATTTCAGACTGTAAGGGGGGGGTACAAAAATGTATGACTGTACTGATGGATTTTTATTCGAAGTGACAGGACATTGAATTTCATTCTAAAGTGGATGCAGAAGTCATCCTCTCTTTCTTGGAAAAAGTCTATTTGAGGGGAGGTATTCCTAAAACTTTGCTTAGTGACAAGGGGCTGCAATTGACTACAAGGACGTTTAAAGGTTTCCTTTCTAGGAATGGTGTCAAGGCAGTAAACACAGCAGTATATCATCCTGGTGGTAATGCTACTACGGAAAGGTTAACCAGAGTGATTATGTTAAGAGTTTAAGCTGTCATTAATGTAATCAAGTATTGGGAAAAGGAATTGAGTAGATTGATTTGGGCTTACAGAATCACACCTTCCTTGATGGGATATTGCCCTTTCAAGGCTTTGAAAGGATGCAAGCCTTTTACTAAGGACAACAATGCCTGGATGTCTTCAGAGCTGGAAAATAAATGGTGACCAAAGGTAGTAAAAGAGAGTTTGGAGTTGGCTCAGAAGATGTACAAGCAGAATTATCATGAGGCATTGAGTAAAGGAATTTGATTTGCAAAATTGTGAGTAGGTATTTATAAAGCTGGATCACAAGACCTAGAAAGGAAGTAGTAAAGTGTTGCAACCGCTGTAAGTAAAGGTGTACTCCCGTTCAGCCAAGCTGTCTGATAGAAACATTTGGCATTTTAGCACATGGTGAGGATGTTAATCCTATTGGACGCAGTCAGGGGTTGGGTGGGAATACAGCTAATTCTGCAAATTTACATGCGAGCAATTGCCGGGAGGGAAGGAATGATGTAGATGGAGGGAGTGTGGTTTCTAATGATGAGGAATGTTAATATGATAACAGTTTAATAAATGCTAATGGACTCAAGGTGAAGAAGTTGATCACTACTCAGAGTGGGAAGCTGATCACTACACAGACTGGGAAGTCAACCACTACTCAGCGAGGAAGATTCGTTTCTCTTCCTGCAAAGGTAAACACATTTGTGATAGTATAGTTATTATTTTACAGCAATGTTATTCTATAGTAAGGTGGTTTTTCTAAGTTGTTTTGTTCATCTTATAGTTTGCGTTATGTGTAGTATGTATGGTTTAGTTTTGTGGGTAAGGGGAAGATGTGTGGTATCTGGTGTAGTCAGATACCATACGCAACTGTTACTATGGTAGTGGGGTATTCTAGAACGTTGTGTTATGACAGTTGAAAGAGAGCTGAGGTTTGAAGCAGACATGTCTGCTTGCTCTCCTGAATGAACCAGTTTAACTTCTCTGTGCCTCCTGTTGTTTATGGACAGAACACTACAACATTGTGTGGGCTACAAATTGGCCATCTTGCATGCCTTAGGCTGACCTGTCTTACATGGGAACACAGTGTGTGTAAAGAGCCCCACTCTGAACTTCAGAGAAGATAAAATGAGTTTATGGATTTATAACACATTGACGCATTAATGAGCTGCATACAAAAAAATTGAGGCTATAAGTAACTAAAACTACATATAGCAGTAACTGTGAAAGGGCACAAGAGAAAGCTGGACACTCTGTTATTGAGCACCAGGAATATAGCTGAACTCTCTTGTACTTAGCACTAGTAAGACTGCCATACCCTACCTAAAGGAGCATGTGGTTAACCATATAATTTTGAGGACTGATCATTTATTTTGTGAAGTGTGTATTTTTCTTTGTTTTTAAAAATCTTTTCCATTATCACTGTAAAGAACTAACAAAGGAATTTATGCTTTCACAAACCTTCACCCGTTCACAACCCACTCAAGTCCTTGCTGTGCAATTGAGCCACCTATGAAGTGGCAGGCAGGCATACAAGAAGTGTTATATGAATGTGATTTCAAAAACAGAGTAAGAAACATTTACTCTTCAGGAAAAGAAGGGAATATTATAGATTCTTTAGTACTGAAGGGTTAAAGCCAATGTAAACAGCTGGATAAAAATGTATGGAATGCAGGTGAAGGGAATGTGTTTCTAAATGCAATTAATGACCTAGACTGCTACTATTTGTCAAAGGTTTGTTTAGAAATTGACAGGTTTAAGTTCTTTCAAAGAAAACGTAAGAGCAGAGTCACTGTTGACAATTACCCTTTTGCTCTAAAGAAGTGGATCTTCACATGTGGATTCAGGAACTTACATGATGTAATAAAAATGTTCAAAAGAGGTTATGGGTTATTAATAAATCCAATCTTGAGGATGTTTTGGCCATTATGAGGAATACCGACTTATCAAGTAGATTTACTGAGGTGGCACTGGGACGTCAAAGACGACAATGTTTTTAGTGAAGTCAAACAGAGGAAAGTGCATTAACTAGGTCAGGTTGTGACATATAGGGAATGAGATAGGGAGAAAGGGAGTACATAATGTTGGAACAGAAAAAAATCAAGTTGTTACTACAGGTGTGAAAGCTTAGAACACCTAGCCTATAATAAAAATTGGTAAGCTATAAATAAAAACTGCTCTGGATGTGAAATGGAGGGGCACTTTGTGAGAACATGTAGGAACAAAAGAAGTAGTATAATGTTTAAGTGTTCAGACGAGATGCAAGAAGACATATTCAAAGATAGAGACGAGCCAAACTCTAATGTTGAGCTTTAAACATTAAAATCAAACATAAAAAACAAGGTATTGAGTTTGAATAGGTACTTAGAGAGTTAACCTGTTTGTGACGTGCAGAATGCTGGAATAGGATCCATTTTGTAGTCAGCCTGGAATCTCCTTTTTAAGTAGTCAAAAAGGAAGTGTGAAAAGCGAAATTTGCTGACATTATTGGTGAGAAACTAGAGCCACTGAATTTAAATCCTGAAAGCTTCATGGGAAGCGATTCCAAAAATAGGGAATATGTCAGTTTATTTGGAGGCAGGAAAAGTGAAGAACAACTTTATGCAGATGAAATGGGTCTCTCTGTTTTAGGGTGGAAGGATCAGAGTTCCCTATGCATCATTTTGGATCATAATAGTCACAACCAGAAGCTCTTAGTGAGGGATAGTGAAGCAACAGGATGCTAGCCACTGGGGGAATTCCCTTAGGTATTGAAAGGGAAGATGGGAAAATGGAAGGCATAGAAGAGTGTAAAAGGAAAGGAAAACACCAATCATTAATAAGGCTAGGCACATTCTAATGTTGGTTATTGATGAGATAGAAATAGAACTGGAAAAAATGGCTGAACAATCTGAAATTAAGAGATTTTCAAATAAAGGAGGAGTCAATCATGGGAAATCTCCAATATCCTTCATTCTGCCCTGCTGCAGCATGGAGACTGCGCATTCAACAGAGAGTCTGCTTCAGCTTACAAATTACTCAGCTTATATACATTTGTAATCACATTGGAAATAGTGAAAATCTCAACAGAAAATTATCAAAAAGCACAAAGGTCCTTGAGAAATGCAGCTGTAGCAGGAAGGTTTCAGATAGCTTGTCGCTTATCATTAACAGTGGTTGATTGGTTTCCTTCCTTTCTAACGTCTGGTTACACTTTAAACAAACCCTTATTCACTAACCTGGACAACACAATGGGGAGTTTGTAGTATTTAAAACTAATCTTATGAGAACATCTGTCCAGCATCAGCTTCCTTTTCAGTCCCTGGTGACAGTTTATAAGACTAAGTGAGACTTTCCCTTAATGATCCTTGACTTTTGGGGGCCCTTAGCGGGCCCCCTTCTACCTGGCCCTTGATTTTGGGTATTGGGGGGACCTATGATGCCCCCAAACATATCCCTGCACCATGAGGTAGGCACCGCATAGTGCCTGCCATGTAGTGCAGGCACATGTGTGGGGTGCCTGTTTTGTCTTGCTGCGGGTGCTGCGGAGTGCAATGCAGCCGCCACGGTGGCAGTCACATTGTAATTTGCCCTGTGGGACTGCCACCTGGTAGGTGGGCGGTCCCACATACGAGACATTGGCGGACACACTAAAGTCCTGTCCGTCTTCGTAATGACCCCCTAGGTGTCGGAGTGATATCTCCACTTTTTAATCTTCAGCGTGTGCTATTTTAGTATCCCAACATAATAATTGCATACTTAGGATTCTACTGAGTACGATTTTACTACACGCACATATATATATATATATATATGTGTGTATATGTATATGTAATATTACCAATTAAAAATCTGAGGAATTCCTAACACTCATAATCCTAACTATAATTACAGAGTGGCAGTGGCCACTCTGTAGTTATTGTTAGGATTACGAGTGTTCAGAATTCCTAAGATGTTTGATTGGTAATAACTTTGCCACCTTTTGTTGAATCTCCACAAAACTTTGAAACCTATAACTTTTTCTAAATTGGCTGATGATGCAAATTTTTGTGGTGATTAGTTAAGGGGGGTGCAAAGAAAAAAGGTGCGTTGCAAAACATATTTTTCCACCAACGCATTTTCCACAGACTCTTTACTCAAACGTAGTGACAAAATAGCTGAACGGATTTAGATTCGCTGTGGGATTCAACTGGAAATATAGCGTATTACTGTTTTTGGAATGGATGGAAAGAATTGAGGCACTTTAGAAAACTCTGTAGAGTTAGAGAAAAGTATTTTTATTGTTTTATCTGTTTTATACATTGAAAAACTGTTTACTGAGTACCGTGGTACTTCCTCAGAACTATCTAGGAGCACTGTGCCTATTGAATAAAAATGAAAAGTACATATGATAAAAGGCTTTCTATGACACACAACTCTACTCTGCTCAATACACCACTACTTCCTACAGGACGTCACTCCGTCACTCCACTCTACGACACGCCACTCCACTCTCCGTGCCCTGTTGTCTGTTTGGGTACCTGTACCGCCAAATGTCCACCCGGTTGTTATCAGCTATAATGGAATGCATGAAGTGGCACTGCTGCTCTAGGGTGAGGGTTACGGGATTCTCATGATCTGTCTTTCCTAGAATTAAGTACTATGTTATAGTCCCCTCCCCATTGTATCACGCCCGGACCGAGAGTGTCCACTAGTCTCCAGATTTCTGCAAAGAATTCCGGCTCATCGGCATTGGGGCCGTATTTCAAAGCAACCTGATGGGATGTTCCCCAAATGCGTCCTCCAGCATCATGTATCTTTCCTGTTTATCGCATATGGCCATGCGTGTGCGCCAGTGTAGTCCCTTCCTAATTAGCATGGCCCATGCATAATTTGAATAGAACTTGTATGCTTTTCACCTATCCACCCTGCACGCAGGCTCTCACGCATGTGCTTAGTTAGGTGTAGTTCTTGCAGAAAGCATACGTCTGCCCGTGACGGTCTAGATGTGTGGCTACTAATCTCACTTTGCGCTCATCATTTCAGGCAACGGACTTTCCATGTAATGAATTTTAGTCTATGTTATGTTAAGGATTTGTACAGCGGCCCTGCAGCTGGTCTGTTAACCTCATATACTTCCCCTCTGTTGGGGGTCCTCTGCGAGGCTGTAGATGATGTGGAGGCCGGCTAAGTGAAGGAGGAGGAGAGGAAAAAAGGAATTTCAGGTTTAACGTTTAACATCAAGAACACCCCTAGTGAAACCCAGCCCCACCCATTCCAGCCCCCCAAACAGGCTGAATTACGTCCCCCAATGTCCCATGGTGCCAACTAAGGCCTTTAATCAGACAGAAAATGTGAATCATCCCTGGAGGGGGGGAACAGCTAGGTGCCCGACATGTCCTAGCTGGTGGTAGCTGGGTGGCTGGACAGAACTTGTGCGCTTAAGCGGGTTCACTTCACTGCCAGTGAAGGGGCGTTAACAAATATTAGCAAACATTCAAATGAAAAGAGAGGGTAGTTACATTCCTGCAGTTCAATTCTTATTGCCATGTAGGGCCTGGCACAGGCAACCATCTGCACAGAGGTAGTGTTCTTCAAGTTCAGTCATTATCACTGGTGCGGCCCATCTCCTCTGAGTGCTGTCTGTTTGGCGGGACAAAGATCTTTCACGAATTTGGCTACACTTTTCAGGCCATTGAAGTACAAGGTCCGTCCAGCATGGAATATGCACAGCTTAGCCGAGTATAATAGAGAGTATTTGACGTCAAGTTTTTGTAAAGAATGCTTGACCGCTAAGAAATCTCTTCTGGCTGCCTGCACCGCTAGAGTGAAATGGGTATAAAAGGATACAGTGTTCCCTTGGTACACAACTTTTTGCTGGTCTCTTGCTACCCTCAGCACCGTGTCTCATTCCCGATAGTTTAATAGGCGAGCGATAATCGCTCTAGCAGGCTTGCCCAGCGGTGGTCTAGGGCTCAATTATCTGGCCGCTCTTTTCATGATGCACACGGACGATAGTGAGTCCCCAAAGAGAGCACTCAGCATTCCCTCTACGTAGTCTTCCACTCGGGCATTGCAGTGGACTCTTGCACTCCCAATATCCAGAGGTTGTTGCGGTGGGACCTGGCTTCCAGGGCCTCATTCTTATTTCTAATCATCTCCAGCACCTTTTCCATACTGAGGAGTTTTTCCCGAGTTGCATCACTCTCATCTTCCAGTGTGGAGGTGAATTATTCGATCTGCCCAATACGTTCGACGTGGCTCATCACCTCAAATCTATCTGCTAGAGAGTCAATTTTATTCTCAATAGCTGTGAGGGACTGTTTGAGATCCCTGAACATTTTGCGACTGTCCGGTTCAGGGGGAGTCGCGCCGCCCGACTCCGTCTCCTGCTGGCTGTCTTCCAAAGTTGTCAATCCTTTGGGAGGCTTCCGTTGTTTCGATTGCCGGGCATCAGATTTCCCCAATCTCTCAGCTTGCCTCTGTCCTCAGCGTAACCAAGTACTTCACACTCCAAAGGCTTCCGCGGTTGGGGCCCAGTCCCCGCTCAACCTCGCCGAAGGCCAATTGCAGAGAGCTTATCACTGATGAGGTTCCCTGAATCCTGAACCCGTTTCATAAAGGTCATGGTTTCGTTACGAATTTGATATTAGCGAACCGTAACCAGTTAGTATGGCAGGTATGAGTGTTTTCGTCACGTTACACCGATGGATTCACTACGTATTTAGGGATTCGTTCTGAACCCTTGGGTTCCATTTTGTGTATGGCAGCCATTTTGTGGTTGCCCTCACATAGGCCGATGAGAACGGCCGAACGAGTCTTTAGCACACGTACACTTTAGCTGGCTTCTGAATGACCTGAGCGAGCAACCCTCTTGCCTGAAGCCAAACTTGTTAGGCCAGTTCCTTTCCCTGTATCTGATCAAGATTGAGGATCAAGGCACAAGGCATCATAAACCCTTTGTTGCACACAACTATGTCTTATCTTACTCACACCTGTCTCTGCTCCTTTCTTTATGGTCTGTTTACGATGGGGATGTGCCCGTTTTTATTACGGGTTCGATCGACCTGTCTGATGAAGAATGTTGGGTTTGACCAATGATCGATCATGGGCCGGGCAACTGAAATGTGGTTTTTACCGTCATGCGATACCTCTGATCTGGAGGCATGTGAATGGACAGTTTGTAAATGTAAGGTATTTGTCTGGAATGTGATTTTTGGCATAAAAAGGATGGCTTGCTTTGTAAAATTGAGCAGTCTCCCGAGAACTCATACCGTGTTGACTTCTAGGACTTCTGTTACTGGCTGCAGCCAATAAATTAAATCTTTGACGTCACCAAGAAGATTCCGTGTCTCTGTATTTGAAGACAGGTGATACCCGAAGACTTTGGGCGTGTCCCCTGATGCCGCTGGGTCTTGAATAACCCGGTTCTTCATTTGGCGCCCAACGTGGGGCGACTTCAGCGGTACCGGTCCAAGCCTGAAGATCGTGAGGAGCCTTGTGTGGAAATTCTGGAGGAAGGCCTGCCACTTCATTGACCCCTGTATGTCACCGTGGTCCGAAAGTCTTTGCTGTGAGGTTTCCCGCTTTCCGACGGCTACAAAGGACTGCTGCCCTGACTGTCGCCCTGTCTTGGAGCCTTTGATGATTTGTAGAGCGAGACAATAGACGGGTCTTCTGGCGACGTCATCGATACTTCAGTTAAGTATGAGTGGAGCGTCTCCCAGTCCTTAGTTTTTGGGTATCCCTTGGGATCTTTGATTTGGAACTTGCAAGCTCCAAAGCCGAGGGACTTGTGTATTCACGAGACTATCGTATTCGATACTCCCTTGAAGTTTGAAGCTAGACTAGTGAGTGAAGATGCCTGGTCTTAGCAGACTTGGAAGAATATTTTGTTGTGGTCGTAATAGGGATTCCCGATTGGAGGACACGTGTCCGGTTCCTCCGATTGGAACTCCAACCTATGAGCTCTATGTGAAACATGGCGTGGGCCCCATCACGTATAATGAAGTGTGGGTTTGTTACACAAGGAAGGACGGTGTCCTCAAATGGCCCCAATATGGTAGTTTTGACACGGACGTTTTAGATAATCTAGAGGTTAGACTTTTTAAGAAGAAAGCCCGGCTGGCGATGTTTGACTCTTTCTGCCTATGGCGAAAGGAAGCCAAACAGAAAGAAATTAAATTAGCGAAGAAGAATAAAAGAGAAAAGGGTATCTCGATAATGCAAGCTGCTATACAGTTTAAAGATAACGAAGAAGAACAAGCGAGTGAGCAGTTGCACAGGCAACGTAAAATGGCGATTGATAAATGCTATCCAGTTTTGACGCCTCTTCAGCAAGATGCGATGAAGGACCTTGTGAAAGATCCTTTGATGTCACATCTGTTGACTTCGCCACCCCCTTATGCGCAGAGTGCTACAGCACCTCCGCAACCTTTAGTTGCGCAACCTCCAGTTGCTTTGCCTCTTGCTATTGCACAACCGCCAGCTCCTCTTCAGTTGGCTCCTACTCCTCTGGTGCAGCCTTCTCAAGGGCCGCCGACTTTGCTACCTGTTCCGTCTTTAATTCCTACGACTTTTCCGCCTGTTCTCGCTGCCTCTTCTGCTACTGCTCCTACATTAGCTCTTTCTCAGTCCGCTTTATCTCCTGTCCTGTCCACTTCTCCTTCTGTTCGACAGAGAATGACGGATGCTGCTTCTAGTCTTTTGTCTCCTTTCTTTGGGTCACTTAGTACGACCCCCGTTTCAGAGCGTAAGCAATTGCGTAGCCAAATACCTGGTCCCACGGAGAGGACAGTATTAGATCATTTAGCGCGTAAATGGGTTACTGATGTTGCTAGATATGAATTAGAGTCTGTTATGGATGTCTTCCGCCAATGGGAAGCACCGTAGCAGAGATATGTTTTTGACAAAATGTGTGTTTTCCTTTGTGAAGAATGGGAAGATGGTGATCTGGGACAGACTCCGCCTGAGTTGTTCCGTGTACGGTCCGAATTTGCGAAAGGCACGATTGTGGGTCTCGCCGTTGAAAGAGCGGTAGTGACACTGCTTTTGTTCAGGAGCGAGTCTCCTTCTCAGTCATTGTTTGAGCCTGATCCTTCTGTTAGGAGAAAGGCGAGACAGTATCCAGTGAGAGAGGTTCCTCCGGTATGGAAGGAAACAGTACCTGCTGGTGCGAATAATAATCCCCCAGCTGTGCCGGCTCATTTTCAACGTGTTTGGGTGCATGTTCCGTGGAAACGAGCTGAAGTCTTGGCTCTTAAGCAGACTTTGCCTGACCCCCGTAAAAATCCTGCAGGATACTAAAAGGAATTATCACAGACCGCAGACTCATGTGTTATGAATCTAGCTGATATAGACATGTTGTTTGGAAATGTGGTCCCACAACCTTTATGGGGATTGATTCGTCATACTGATCATGCGCCGGAGTTAGGTGATACATGGGTTAATATTGGTGCTGCAGATGCGCGACAAGTTGGTGGCGCTAAACCTGAGCCTTTAGTTGCTGACCTTCCTGGTAGGATCATTACTTACATGAAAACTTTAATGCCTGCCATGCGAGTAAATTGGGACAAATTGTCTGCGTGTAAGCAGAAGAAGGATGAAACCGTATCTGATTTCTTCACTAGGTTTGAAGAAACGTTCATTGACCATAGTGGTCAAGACATGAGTACCGAGGGTGGTCAACGGTTGTTTGTTGATAAGTTTGTACATAATTTACTTCCCGAATTATGTACCAAGTTGAAGGATTCAGAGAGTTCTTGGGCTGTTTCCTTGTCAGCACAGATATTGGCTACTGCACAATACTACGAAAATAGGGATACGGATGAGAAAGATAGAGCAGACAAGAAGACTAAAGATTTAAAGACGAAGGTTCTTTTACAGCAAGCGTACCCGCCTCGTAATAACCAACGTGATTATCAGCAACCTCAGCAGTTTCAGCGAAACTCGCAAAGGTTCGAGCCTTCTCAACCGCGTTTTCCTGTAGGCCCTAATCAATGTGCATATTGCAAAGAAGAGGGTCATTTTAAACATAGCTGCCCTGTTTTGTTACAACGTATGAATGGTGTTTCTGGCGCAAGAGGTCGGGGTGTTCCGCAAGCTTCTAGAGGTAGGGGACGTGGAGGGTTCCAACAGAACGCGCGTTCCTTTCCTCCACAAAATTCAATGAATTGTTTTGATCAGCAGAATAATGCGTCTGGTAGGACGACTCAGTACTATGCTGACGACTACTATATCGAAGGTGAGAATATGGATGGTAATGATTGCTAGGACAGCCATGGACAAAGAGGGAGTTGTTTCAGTTCCAGTAGATCAGAGTGGACCTTATGTTGAAGTGATTACATCAGGTGTGTCAGAGCCTTTTCTCTTGGATACTGGTGCTGCGAAGAGTTCTATTATGCACTCTAGACTCCCTGGCACACCTTTGTCTGGCTTAACAAATGTTTCAGTAGGTTTTTCTGGCGCCCCAGTTAGAAACCCGATTTCTAATCCTTTGTCTCTTTCTGTTGGACCTCGTGAATTCGAAGCACCCCTTATTCTGACGACAGGTTGTGGTGAGAACTTGTTGGGATTGGATCTGTTGAAAAGATTGTATGCGACGTTGTATTTTTCTCCTTCGGGAGTGCAACTTACATTGGGTAAGAAAGTGGTTTCTCCGATGTATTTGTTGAAGGATCAACTTCCAACAGAATTGTCTTCTCTTCCTGATACTATTTGGGCTACTGGTCCTAATGATGTGGGTCTTTTGGAGATACCGCCATATGTTGTGACGCTGAAAGCGAACGTTAAAATGCCACGTATTCCACAATATAGGATTTCTATTGATGGTGAAAGGGCATTGCTAGCGATTATCCATGATCTAATTGAGAAAGATGTGATTAAAGAGACGAGAGGTAATGTGTGCAACAGCCCTGTTTTGCCTGTTCTGAAACGCACTGACTCTTCTCAGCCACCCGTTTACAGGTTTGTGATTGATCTTCGCCAGGTGAATAAAATTGTAGTTCCACAATTTCCTGTTGTTCCAGATATTACTGCCTTATTGACCATGATTCCAGCTTCGGCCACTTGGTTTTCGGTGATTGATTTGAAGAATGCTTTCTTCAGCATCCCGATTGCAGAGGAGAGTAGGGATATCTTTGGCTTCTCTTTAGGAAGTCGAAGCTTCCGGTTCAAGCGCGCTCCTCAAGGCTATTGTGAGAGTCCGTCATTATATTGGCAGGCTTTGAAAACACAGCTTGATACGATTGTTTTACCTGATGGTGCTGCTCTTCTTCAGTATGTCGACGATTTGTTAGTCGCTACCGATACTGAGGAGATTTGTAAAGAAGCTACTTTGTCGTTGTTGCGTCATTTGTCTGACTTTCACCACAAGGTGTCTCTTTCGAAATTACAGTATTGTCGACAAGAAGTGACCTACTTAGGTCATATCTTATCGAAGGAGGGCAGAAGATTGACCCCAGAACGAATTCAAGCGATTGCGAAAATCAGTGTGCCAATTACACAGAGAGAAGTGCGTGCTTTCTTGGGTATCACGTCATATTGCAGACAATGGATACCAAATTTTTCTCTGCTGGCCAAACCTCTGGTGGCATTGACTTGTAAAGATACACCGAATCCCCTCCTGTGGTCTGACGATTGTCAGAAAAGTTTTTCTGAATTGCGCAATGCATTGTGTTCGGCTCCTGTGTTGGGTACCCCCGACTACAGTAAGCGTTTTACACTTTATGTGCACGAGAGGGAGGGATGTGCGTTGTCAGTATTGACAAAATCTGTTGGGGACAAGCAACGTCCATGCGCGTATTTCTCGTCGACCTTGGATCCGGTAGCTAGAGCGTTGCCGAGTTGTTTGAGAGCCACAGCGGCAGCAGCTGTTTCTATTCGACAGTCTGCTGGTTTGGTGATGAATAATACGTTGATTGTCATGGTTCCACATGCAGTGGACACTTTGTTAAACAGGACTAAGACACAGCAATTAACTAGTGCTCGATTGTCAGGTTATGAGTTGACACTTTTAGCGAGTCATGTGCACATCAAAAGATGCAGTACATTGAATCCAGTTACGTTGTTGCCGAGTTCAGTAGAGACAGATGATTCTGAACAGCATGATTGTTTTCTCAGGACGGAAGAGGAAACGAAAGGGAGAGTAGATCTTAGGGACACTCCTCGTGTGAAGTGTGATGGTACCTTATGGGTGGATGGTTCATGCTTCAAGCTTCCAAATGGTGATACGGCTGCGGCATATGCTGTTACGACTTTGCATACGATTGTTGAAGCTGCACGTATCCCACATAATTCAGCTCAAGCAGCAGAGTTGATCGCACTTACGAGAGCATGTGTGTTGTCGAAAGGAAAGAGGGTGACCATATATACCGACAGCCAGTATGCGTTTGGTGTGGCTCATAGTTTTGGACGTTTGTGGAAGGAACGTGGGTTCCTCATGTCACATGGAACGAAGAATCAGAATGGTCAGTTGGTGAACGAGCTTCTTGAGTCACTTACCTTGCCGTTGCAAGTTGCGATTGTGAAATGCAGTGCACACAAGAAGGTTACCGATGACGTTGGTCGCGGTAATGCGTTTGCCGATGAAGTTGCAAAAGATGTGGCAAGGGATGTGATGAGTCGAATGTATGTTTCAGGCCCTGAAAGATGGATTGGTGATGTTGGAATGTGTGAGGATACGATAGAAAGTGTGAAGTCTATTCAAGCTGAAGCTACAGAGAAATAGTTGAGTGTGTGGAGAGAGAGTACGGGTAAATTGGATGCGAATGGTTGTTGGGTTGAGTTGTCAGAGCATCAGCGATGGTTGTTACCCGATGCGTTCGTGCTTGCAGTGGTTACGATGGTGCATGGAATGGCCCATATCAGTATGAAAGGGATTTGTAAGTATGGCAAAACGCTGGAATTCCTAAGTGTGCAGAGAATGTGGTCAAGAATTGTATGGTTTGTCTGATGTACAATCCTGGTAAGGGAACTCCAACTCCAGCTGGTCATTTTGCGCCTCCGACGTATCCGTTTGAGGTTTTGCAATTAGATTTTATTCACATGGAGAGATGCAACAACCTGAAATATGTACTCGTGGTTGTTTGTGCCTTTTCGAGATGGGTAGAAGCATATCCCCTAAAAGATAACACTGCCTTGTCCACAGCTAAAGCCCTTGTTAAGGAGTTTTTCCCTAGGTATGGTTTGCCGAGAATGGTCTGGAGTGACAATGGGAGTGAATTTGAGGGTCAAGTGATGAAGAGAGTGTGTGATGGTTTAGGAATAAGACAGAAGTTTCACGCTGCAAATCACCCACAATCAGCTGGTCTAGTAGAGTGCTACAATGGCACTCTTAAGTTGAAACTTGCCAAGATACAGGCGAGCTCTGGTCTTAAATGGCCTGACGCGTTGCCATTAGCACTTTTATCAACTAGCATGACTGTACATTCTCGAGTGAGACTTAGTCCCTATGAAATAATTTTTGGTCGCCCGGCAAACATATGGGGAGTGCCGAGGCCGACGAAATTCAGCGAGATTGAACACCCTGTATTGCTTGACTACCTGTATGATTTGACGGCTAAATTGCGTGTTTTATATCAACAGGTTCATGATACATTGCCTCAGGCTTCCGAAGATCCAGGACATGCCATTGATCCCGGCTGATCAAGAATTTTCAGCGGACAAAGAACGATCAGCCTCGCTGGATTGGTCCCTACTTGGTGCTGTTGTCTACACGATCTGCAGTGCGAGTGCAAGGAAAGAAGAACTGGATCCACGGCGTACATTGTAAGAGGGTCCCTTGGCCTCTGCCGTACGACCGGTGGGTCCAGGAGGGCATTCCTGATTCGGAAACTGACACTGTGCCTCGTTTTCTGCCTTTTAGCAATACACGTTTAATTGGGACAAGTTCTGAGCGAGAAAGCGACGATCTTCTGCAAGAAGCTGTGCCACCGTCAGTTCGATTGGACACTACTGAGCCTGAACTGTTATTCCGCGACCAGACATTGCCTGATAAAGGCCGTTATAATTTGCGACCGAGAGTCATGGGACAAATAAATAAAAAAAATTCCATTTGCTATTTTCGAAATTCAGCTCTCCCATCTGAGAAACTGTTTTGACCGATTTTTGTTTTTCGAACCGCCATCCGGGTTCAGCTGTAGGTTTGCGGTGTAAAGACTTGGGAGTGCAAGCCGAAGACACAAGGTCGACGGTTCTGGTTAGTCCTAGGGCGTTCCCTGGACTGACAGACGCATTCCTTAGCGCGGAACACCCAACCGCCGCGAGCAGCACGATTAGAGGATGGAGTTTTTCGAGATGGAGAGACCTGTTGAAGAAGCGAGTTTTAAAAGCAAAATGTGTAAAATTATGAGCAGAAAATGTTTTTTAATATTATGTCTTTTTATGTTGATTAGCTTGATGATGTTTTTAATGGGATATATTATATTCTCTTTTCAAGTGACGTTTGCACCCACTACACAACCCATACCTTCTGCTACTGTTTCTTCGCATTCTTTTCATCCTCTGCCTGAACATGAATCCATTAGAAGATTGGAATTCATTAATAACTCCTTTGTTCAGCTTCTGCACCAACACCAATTAGTAGTGAACACGACTAACTGTTGGGTGTGTGGCCTTATGCCTCATACTACTGATAAAGGTATTCCTTACCTGGTCCTGCCATTGAGCTATAATGGTTCTGTGTGGGCATACAGAATGATGTTCATATATGCTCGTGAAGTCTACCCCCTACGTTCTGTGAAGGATAATCCAAAGAATAATGCTCTAGTTAAGGGTATAGTCGATATGATTAGAGGAGTTAGTTCTTATGAGACAATACTGAGAGATGAGACACTAGCGTATATTGGATGGAACGTGACTGGATATGGAGTTAGTCTGAGTGAGAACCAGCGAGCGAAAAGATCCTCTCCGATTTGGATCGTACCCCACCAGGGTCATCTTTGTCTGCAAAGTAATGGCAAGAATCCGAGAGCTCAGTTAGGGAAGAGTATCTGCACTGAGACGTATGTTTTTGCATCCCTGACTTCCCCACCGTTTCTAGCAGCTAAGGGTACCTATTTTGTATGTTATGATAGAGCGTACACATGGTTGCCCCCTGATTTCTCGGGCACATGTTTTGTCTCGTTCCTGTTGCCTCCCACCTACACAGCTGCGGCAGATTACCACAAGACGAGAATTGTTAGAGGTGTCTTTAGTAAGGTAGATACTGTAGGACAAGAATTAGGAGATTTCTTGAAGGGTTTTCTGCCGTTTTGGGGACCGATGGTTAACAGCAGGAACATACGGCAATTGACGAGAGTGGTTGAGGCCACCGTAGTTGAAACTGCCGATGCCCTTAGTAACTTGACTGCTGAGCTCCAGTCGGATCGCCTTATGACTCTCCAGAACAGAATTGCGTTAGATGTCATACTTGCAGATGGAGGAGGGGTATGTAAACTGATTCAATCGAGCTGCTGCGTTTTTATTCCAGACAATGCCCCGACAGTATACCAGGCCATTTCCGAGTTACATAAGATCTCTGAATCTATACATGTGGATAAAGGAGATTGGTCGTTGATGGGATGGTTCTTGGAACTGTTATCCACCTGGGGATGGAAGATTCTGATGATCATTGGGATGGCTTTAGCGATTCTTTTCCTGTTCTGTCTTTGTGTGCAGTGTGCTCCTGCTATATGTGGCCTCTGCGCTACTACGTGTGCGAGGAGCCCTGTCCCAAGGGAGGTACTAAGTAATCGGATTATACTTCAGCAACATCTTGATGATCTGATGAATATAGACCTGGACTCAGATTGACGTGAGTGTAGGTAAATTGCCTATGTAAGAGCAAAAGGAGGGCCTGAGGTTCCGTGAATCCTGAACCCGTTTCATAAAGGTCATGGTTTCGTTACGAATTTGATATTAGCGAACCGTAACCAGTTAGTACGGCAGGTATGAGTGTTTTCGTCACGTTACACCGATGGATTCACTACGTATTTAGGGATTCGTTCTGAACCCTTGGGTTCCATTTTGTGTATGGCAGCCATTTTGTGGTTGCCCTCACATAGGCCGATGAGAACGGCCGAACGAGTCTATAGCACACGTACACTTTAGCTGACTTCTGAATGACCTGAGCGAGCGACCCTCTTGCCTGAAGCCAAACTTGTTAGGCCAGTTCCTTTCCCAGTAGCTGATCAAGATTGAGGATCAAGGCACAAGGCATCATAAACCCTTTATTGCACACAACTATGTCTTATCTTACTCACACCTGTCTCTGCTCCTTTCTTTATGGCCTGTTTACAATGGGGATGTGCCCGTTTTTATTACGGGTTCGATCGACCTGTCTGATGAAGAATGTTGGGTTTGACCAATGATCGATCATGGGCCGGGCAACTGAAAAGTGGGTTTTACCGTCATGCGATACCTCTGATCTGGAGGCATGTGATTGGACAGTTTGTAAATGTAAGGTATTTGTCTGGAATGTGATTTTTGGCATAAAAAGGATGGCTTGCTTTGTAAAATTGAGCAGTCTCCTGAGAACTCATACCGTGTTGACTTCTAGGACTTCTGTTACTGGCTGCAGCCAATAAATTCGATCTTTGACATCACCAAGAAGATTCCATGTCTCTGTATTTGAAGACAGGTGATACCCGAAGACTTTGGGCGTGTCCCCTGACGCCGCTGGGTCTTGAATAACCCGGTTCTTCACTGGTCTTGCAAGTGTCCTCCCAACACCCGGCCAATAAGGTTTCCAGGGCCATGCACAGCACACTAGATTCCAAAGAGCCTTCCATCCGCCAACCTGACTCAGTCTCTAAGTGACCCTTGCTAATAGCGCATCCTGACACAGTCCAAACGCTAGAGTATGGCCAATGTGGCATCTATATGGGCTAGTGCGCCTTGTTACACTTCCCTGTCTTGTTTCTGATCGACAAGCAGGACCACCATCCTGCGCCACACCACAGTCTCTCTAGATGAATGCCTATTGATTATAAGGAGTGCAGGCTATGGGCTTGAGGGCTCCGTGATTCCGTGCCCTGTATGGCCGCTCCCTGATTTATGAGCCATCGCCTATGCCCTGACTGGTCAGCTGTTCTCTTTAGATGGTGGCTATCTCAGCACCGCACGTCTTTGGGCCCTGGTCGTTGCACGCAAAGGAGGCTTGTGTGGCCTTGTTCGTCCTACCACTGCAGTGCTTTCTCGCAGCCGCTGCTCACCTCGCTGTTCTAGCGGTCTCGGCGATCGGATGGGTTACTCTGCACCCAGTGACTGCCCGCAGTGCTCCAACCGTCTGCTGCGGTCTACAGTGGTCACCAAGCGGCATGGACAGGCCTCTCCAACAGACCCCTCGGCTGTCTTGCTGTCTTTTGGCATCGGCCACAACAACTCCTCCGCACTGCAGCACACTCACCGCAGCATAGTTCACTCTCAGGCCGCAGCGGAGGGGGAGGCCGGTCAGTAGGCCTCGTGCATGGCAAATGTGGCCCTCTTCTTCGCCGTCCTTTGTGCAGGTTGGGTGGCCGCATGTCAGGACTCAACAGGGCCGCGTCTTTGCTCTGAGACCCCCAGCCTATCTCCATCTCCAGGCTTTCCAGATGTTGTACTCTCCACAAATGGCTTCAATCGGGTACCCATGTGTGTCTTCTGCACCATGGCACAGATCACTCACCGTGGCACGGTTCAACTTCAGGCCACAGCCCAGCAACCCAGGTGCAGCCCTTCATTTCCCCGAAGGGGGAGGCCACTCTGTATATCTCGGCACGGTGAATGTCGTCCTTTGTACAGGTGGCGTGGCTGCATATCAGGCCTCAACAGGGCAGTGTCTTTGCTCTGTGGACACCAAGCCTATCTCCGGCTCCAGGCTTTCCAGACATTGTGCTGTCTGCAAACAGCTTCAATTGGGTTCCTGTGTGTGTCTGGGTACCCCTGTGCAACTATAGTGTGTCGATGCCTGCCCTTTTTTCTGATACTTGACAAATTTGCTGTCCTGCCTGCAGAGCCTCACCAGAATGCGGCCATGTTGCATGACGGTCTCACCAGCGCCCCATGCATCTGTATATATGTATACCTTTTGTACCTTATTTGTTTTTTATTACATTTTTAAACTTGATTGTGGGTGGCCTAGAGGTGCAGTAGGGTCCTTTTTTTAAATTCACCTTTTTAGTTTTTATATGGGAAAAAGGTTGCGAAGATAAGTACTTTTTCTCTATGTTTATGAAATTTGCACTATTCATTTTGCCACATGGCTTAGTCTGTCCATGGGCCATCCAGCCAGTACTAGGCATTAGGTACCTAAAACAACGGTTTCTGTGTTATATGTTGTTTTAAAACATCTATCATTTAGGGGTGGTCTTGGATTAAATGCAAAATGCACTATTTTTTTTGGTATTTCAAGTTTTTCTGCAAAGTTTTAAAGTGTATTTTGGTGGGGTAGTTTATTTTATGTCCTTGTTCTCCATGCCGTGTGGCTGGTGCCCGTTTTGTGTGACCAGTGTTCATAGGCCTGCATGTGTTCTTAGTTGTCCATAAGTCCTTGCTTGTTGTTGTTGGAATATGTGGCCGCCAGCCATTTTGTAGTAGTCAGTGTGCTTTTGCCATAGGTTTGCATGTGTTCTTTGTAGTCCATGCCTTCTTGCTTGTTGTTGTTGGAACATGGGGTCAGTGCCCACTTTGTAGTAGTCCTGCATGTGTTCCTTTCTGTCCATGCTTTCTTCCTTACTGTTCTATGAAAATTGTGTCCGTCAGTCATTTTGTGTAGCAGTCAGTGTGCTTTTGCCATAGGCCTGCATGTGTTCTTTTATCATCCATGCTTTTTTTCTTGTTCTTTTCTTCTATTTGTCAAAGGCATTTTCTAAGGACATTGATAGAAGAAGGTTGTGCCTTTTTGGATTTTGTTCTTTTTTTTCTTTTTTCCCTGATGTCAGGTTAATGTGCTTGAACAAGATTGTAGTATGTATGTACAGTGTTTATACATTATATGCATATTTTAAAATTTTCCCCGCACCTCTTTACCTTCCATGAGATTTTTCATAGTCCCTAATGAGACAGCAGCAATTCATTTTTTTTACAATATTACATTTTTTCCTGCACCCCCTGCTTGCCATAGGAGCGGCAGCCAGCAACAATTCTCTTAGGCCATTGGCGCACAGCAGCATTATTTTTTAAGGATTACTCCATTTCCCCCTGTCTGCTATAAGTGCACACCAGCAATACATTTTTTAAGGATTATTAAATTTTCCCCTGCACCCCCTGCCTGCCATAGGCACATACCAGCATTACATTTTTAAGGATTATTTCATTTTCATCTGCACCCTCTGTCTGTCATAGGTGCACATCAGCATTACATATGTTTAAGGATTATTCAATTTTATCCTGCACCACCCTGCCTGCCATAGGCGCACACTAGCATTACATTTTTTGAGCATTACTCCATTGTCCTCTGCACACCCTGCCTGCCATAGATGCATACCAAGATTACATTTGTTAAGGATTATTCCATTTTCCGCTACATCCCCCGCCCGCCACAGGTGTCTCATAGGCCTTAAAGGCACATGAAGTAAACTTTGTAATCTGCATGTTATTGAAATATTATGTTATGGTTTGGATTCCAATGGATACACTATTGTTAATTATTTGTGATGGCCTAACTAAATGATATTGTCAGTATGTATAAACTGCAAATGCCACGTTTCACTGAAAGCTTTTCTTGTTTGTTTGCCTTTATGCGCACAAGAGACATCACACAGTACTCCCAGACATAAGGCTGGCGCTGAGTGACATCACCTGAGTCCTCTACTGTCGTGTAGTTCCCACTAATCCATAGGACCTTCGCATTTTTTGGACAACATAAACTTTGGGTGAGTTGTCCAGACTGATTTCAAGCACCCCCATAGGATATGTTGGCCTAGAGATCAGCTAGCTCACAGTGCCACCATAAGCCCCCCTAACCTTACCAGGGAGCAAATATTTTTCTGACAACCACTGAACATGACAACACTGACCTCTCAGGGATTGTGGAAACAGATCAGAACCTTTCGTTCAGTCACTCCTGCTCAGAGAAATATACATAGAATACATAGTGGGACACTTTCAATATATTTATTGGAACAGCATTATTCTTGTATAGAATACATGTGCTGCAATAATCAGTAGACAGAAGCAGATGAAAGTGATTACAAGCACCAAAAGCGTAAATAGTAGATACAGTTATACCATGGTGCTAAAACAGTGTATACATGTAGGCATATAAACAAGGCAGTAATCAGGCATTCTCCTACTATGCAAATTCACACTCTAAGTGTACCTAAAGTGCCTGTAGGTGTGAAGCCAAGAATCCCCCATGGGACGATCCAACCCCAATACCTGGTGGGAGAGAATGTAAGAGCCCGTCTTGGTCACAAACTGGACACCCTGTCACAGAGATGTCAGATTGCTGTGTGGTGAACTCAGCATGCAGGGACCCTCGGTGTCAGATGAAGTGCCTCTTCTACTAATCTTTGGGATGCTCTTTATTTATAATAGAAAGAAACCTTGTGATGTGCATATATATCAGTGATGTTATGGATATGAAGCTAGCCCTGTTGCCCAGTGGATGAAGATAGAAACAACATTTGTACATACTGTATTGAAGTGCCCTGTACATGATGTTCGAGGCATCATGATAATGTGCAAAGCTAAACGTGTAAACAAAGTAGTTTCAGAGAAACTAATCTAACATTGTCATGCACGCAAATATCTACAAATGATCACAGCAAAAATGTAATTGTGAAAAATAGGACAATGTAAGAAATGAGCAGCCTCACTACATGGGCCTAGCCCAGGCACATAACACCATCTTTGCTTCCGCTTGTGTAGCTATGTGCCAACTGCGAGAGCTAAGAATCTGAAGACAGCACCAAAGAAAAGTGTTCCTGCAAAGAACATGGCCAGGGAGGAGGAGGAGAAGGAGACTGCCACCACTGATGTGCCACCCGCCATGTTTTTCAGGAAACATGGTGTGCCTGCGGATGTATGACGTTACAACGCATGCTTTTACATCGCATGCCTTTACAACGCGGTTTTTACATCGCATACCATTACAACGCATAGCGCTTTTGGGTGTTGGATAGTGAATAGTTTCATTTACTATTCCAACTCCAGTCCCCGTGGACACTAGGGAAGGGTATTGGATAGTAA
Source organism: Lissotriton helveticus (assembly GCF_964261635.1). NCBI lineage: Eukaryota > Metazoa > Chordata > Amphibia > Caudata > Salamandridae > Lissotriton > Lissotriton helveticus. The sequence goes on from NC_136065.1 coordinate 1,781,898,946, forward strand.
ATTAACCTATTCCCTATCCTAGAGCGCCCCTCAGCGCAATGCGTTGTAATAGTTTGCGTTGTAATGACCGCGTTGTAATGGTAGTGCGTTGTAAAAGTTTCGTTGTAAGTGATGCTTACCGTGCCTGCAGCACCCTCCTCCAGGCAGCAAAATGCGGCACCACCCTTACCTAAGCCCAAGCCTATGTCTCTCGGGGAGGCAGCCAGTGTACCCAAATGATGAGCAGTAAGTCTGATTGACTTTGTCTCAGCCGAAAAGTACCCAATTGTTGCAGGAAACTGAGCAAAGTGGACAACAGGAACAGCAGCCAACAATAGTTCTTCCTGAAGTAGGAGCAGAACAGGAGGTTGAACTTCCTGCTGAGCAAGATGTAGCTTTTGAACTATTGGCTTCACGATCTCCAGACAGAAAAAGAAATGTTACTCCACCGTCTTCTCCAAGCCCCCATATTGATGTTCTGGACATGGATTGGACCACAGCCAAGTCCAAGACCTGCTATGAGAGACATGGAAAAGTGAAGTGGACGAACTAACGATTGTCAGTATGGAAGGCGCCTCAAAGGACACCAACACTATTCAATCTGCTCAGATGGATGTGGTTCCACCACCACCATCGCCAGCTTCCATATTTATAAGGCTTCCACTGAGACCTGCATCCACCACTACCTCAGTCGAAGTATGCACTGCAGAAAGATAAACGACACACCCACCTACCACCAGTTCAGGCATTGGCAGTGACACACTAAAAAGTTATCCTTCCCAGTTTGGGACTTCTTCACTATTAGCAAGCAGGAGGATAACACTGCAATATGCTCCATTTGCCACGCGAGTGTGGGTCTAGGTAAGCCAGGTTCACACTATGGTACTAGAGGCCAAATTTCCCATATGCAAAAACTAGCAATGCAACAGGGTTTGATCCAGTACGGCCTGTTAGTGGGGACGGATCAATTTCAAAACACAATAATATGCAAAGCCCCCACTTGGCCAGTAATCAACATTTAGTTTGAAAGAAAGCACAACATACACATCAATCTCATGTGCTTGAGTATTTATCTAAAATATTTTTCATATTTATTTCTCATTTTCTTGGATTTTGCAAGCTTGGAGTGCTTTCGACGAAAGCAGGTTCAGGTCCATGTCCTACGCACTATAGAGGGCAAATAAATACTTTCTCCGGCCTAATGTAGAGATCGATACTGCTATGAGATGGCTGGTTTCTCGACATATGGACCTATACAATTTAGCTAAATGAAAGAGTTTTTCTTTAGCCCTGTTGATGACCTCCTAAAAAGAGTTGCTACATGCCCCTATACTACATGAGGTCGAAACGCGTTGGCATGTTATAATTGGGATCTATCGGAAGTACCACCTCAATCATGCAACTGCTGGCTACGATTCTGAAAAGAATCTTTCAAATTAAAAAGGAACCCAAAATATTTAGATATATAACCCCATTTCTATGTAAGGGGTAGGACAATTCATCATAGTGAGTTATTTTGAACGTACAGGCAACAACTAACTAGTGTTAAGCGGAAAAAAAAATCTTTGAATTCTTATGGCTTTATGTCAGCTTGTGTTGTGGTCTGTATTGATCAACTTTTCTGTTGTCTATTTTTTTTTCTTCTATTATGATTGTACCATATGGACATGATTGATATGAAGAAAATGAAAAATAAGTATGAAAAATATTTGAGGCAAATACTCAAGCACATGAGATTGATGTGTATGTTGTGCTTTCTTTCAAACTAAATGTTGATTAATGGCCAAGTGGGGACTTTGTGTACCATATGAAAAAAATCATGCAATCAAGTGGGACGAGTACCTTAAAACGGTAGATAGTAGTGGTGGTGGTGGTGGTGGTGGTGATGAGAGAAATGACACAGCTCTGATCTCAGTGATAGAAGAAGGAGACAGCTTTACACTAAGAAGCCCTGTCCCCTGCAGTGTGCCAGCATCACCGGCATCAGCAACCTCCAAATGGCAGACACCTCCACATACAGTCACTCCTGCTTTAAGACACACAATGAGTCTACCACCTCCTGCTACTCTCTGGAAGTTGCCTGTGTCAGTGACACCACAAAAGAAAACATCTAAGTTACTATTACAGGCATGTTTAGGCAGGAGAGACCTTGCTAATGCAACTACCCTACAGACCTTTTATACAACTGGAAGCTGGCTAAAATGTCAATGCTGGACCTCTTCCCTTTTTCTTTTGTGGAGGGAATGGGATTTCTCGAATTTGTGGCAGCCATCTGCCCATAACTGAAGGTTCCCAGTTGGACCTATTTTGCCAGAGTTGCTGTTCCAGTGCTACATCATGATGTGCTACAATTAGTTGGTAAAGCTATGCAGCAGAGTGTTGTTTACACTATCCACCTGACAACAGACATGTGGACCAGTTGTCAAGCAACTAATTACATGTGTATCACTGTACACTGAATTGCATTGTGGGGGTAGGCAGGAACTATCTGCAGGCCTCAGTGCTGAAAAAGGTTTAAAGGTATTCAGCAGCATGCAACAGTAGTGATGTTTGCCTTGGAGAAATCCGATAGAGCTGTAAACATCCTGGAAGAGTTTAATAGCAGAGTGTTGGAATAGCTTCAACCCAGGGATCTCAGAATTGAATTTGTTGCCACAGATAATGGCAGTAATATAGTCAAGACCATGGCAGATGGTGGATATTTCAGGGTCCGAATGCTTGGCACATGGCATCAACCTGATTGTGCAGGACTTTCTAAAAAAAAGAAGACATAGCAACTTATTGGCCACCTGCCGAAGAATCTGCACTCATTTCAGTCATTCTTGTAAAGGCCGTAAGCAGTTGAGCATCATTCTGCGTATAACTAGAGGTCCAGTTAGAGCAAACATACAGGAGGTGCCATCGTATTGAAACTCGACCTTGTACATGCTGCAACATCTGTTTGAGCAGTACAGACCGATCACTGACCCAAAGTCAATCAAAGAGGAGGGGATGAAACTGGAAAAAGCATGACAATGGATATGGACAAAAGGGGAATAGTCAAGTGCCTGACACAAATGCTACTTACTTTTGAGGTTTTTACATGGGAAGTGAGCAAGGAGAACAGTACAATGAGCCCAGCAGTCCCGTTGTTGCATCTGCTACAGGACCAGATGAAAAAGGTGTTGCAAAGGTTCTCTGGTGTGAATGTAGAAGCATAGGAGTTGGTTCAGAGCATAATCCTTCACTTGGATGTTAATACAAGGCTGCAACGAGAGATTGTGTCCTCCAAAGAGTACATATGTGCCACAATACTTGATCCATGGTACAAAAAAGGCTGGCCACTTTATTCTTTTTACAGAAGGGGATGTTGCACATTAAAATACTTGGATTGTCGATTAACTGAGAGAACTAGTAGAAGAACAGCTGGAAGTAAGAGGCCCAAGCAGAAGTTCTGGTGTGCATCCTTCGACCTCCAGAGAAGGCAGTGGTGTTGTCTCACAGCAGTCAACACCAGCAACAGAAGATTCAGCCCCAACCTCTGCATTGGCAACCTCTGCATTGGCTTGGTTTCAGGTGGCAGGGCTTAAGTCAAGGGTAGAGTTGAATGGAACTGAGGTCGAGCAAGTGGCAGCACCAATGACGATTCAGAGGATGGTCCAAGAGTATCTGGATCAAAACCCATTAGTCTATTGGTATGGGAAGTTGTGCCAATGGCCAGAGCTAAGCAGGCTGGTAATAAAGGCTTCTCCAGTACCCAGTGTGTCTTCTGAGTGTGTGTGTTCAGTGCAGTAGGTACAGTTGTCACAGTCAGAAGGACCAGTCTCTCACCTCAAAACATGGAGACATTGACCATGATTAAAATGAACCAAGGCTTCATACCACAATATTACACTTTTCCTGAAACAGCACAGGAGGAGGAGGAGGGTAATTGTTCAGACTCAAGTGTGTTAGTTGATGAACTTCTGGGTGAGCCTTCTGAGTTTGAAGACAAACTCGACTTCACTTACTCAGTAGGCCACAACAGAACTTATATATATATATTCTTTTCTAACTGCTTTGCAAAAAAAAGACAAAACTAGATATAGAAAAACATTTATGTATTTGGAGTCTGACTTATGCAGCCCCACTATTTATTCACATGTATGGGCTGGAGCGCAGTTGGACTAGTGTGCACAGAGGAAGCCTCTCCATTCACTTAAAGGACATGAAGAAGACAATGCATCCCATCCCTATACTTTTTTTTTCATTTGCTTGCTGGGCTGCCAGTAAAGGCCATTCATTTTATACAAGACTGCCATCGTATATTGCTTCCATGGGAAGAGAGGAGATACAATAGACAAATGTGCACCACCATGCATGGAACAGATAGCTATTGCACCAATGAGTGATATATTGAGTGAGTGATGATTCATGTGGGGTGTTGTACAACTAATTTGTAAGCTTGATTTGTAATATTTGAGGCTCGATAGGTGAATATGCCTGAATTATTGCCTTGCTTTCACACTTCAAAAACATTACTTACATGGGCCACTCCTTTACTGTGCTTCAGGTTTTTGGGATATTCAGAGACCAGACCTGTCAGTTTAGTTAACACAACTACACAAAATGCTGAAATTGTTTTGACCTTTTTGTTTATCAACAGCACTACAGGTCTATCTCTCTTAATCTTATTTGAGTCTCTCCTGTAGTCCCTATAAAACCTATACAGGATCTGCGTGTTCGGACATCATACACTGTAGGATTGGTTTCAGACTGACTCTGAACACCGCCACCAGGTATGTTGGCCTTTTGTACCGGCTAGCTCACAGTGCCACTAGAATCTCCTCTTACCAAGGAGAGGATAGTTCTTGGCAACCATCGAACATGACAACCCTGATCCCGCAGGACCATGGAAGCAATATACTACTTTTCGCTCAGTCACTCGTGCTTACTTTGTCTGTCTTAGAGAGATACACAGAATAAACATGCTGGGCGTTTTCAATAAGTATTTATTGAACAGTTGTTATTCTGGTGTAAAATAGATGAGCTGCAACAACCGCTAGACAGTAACAGATATAAATGATTAGAAGCACTATAAAATTAAAGGGATGATAGAGTTCTACCATTTTGCGATAATCATGAGTACATATGAGTATATAAAATACATGTCTATAAAAGATGCGAACTCCTACGATGCCTCCCTAACTAGATGTACCTAAGTGTACCTAGCATGTGTGTAGGTGTTAAGCCAAGAATCCCTCTAGGATAAAGTCAACCCCATTACCTGGATTGAGAGACTGTGGGACTCCGTCCTGGTCTCAAGTTGGACACCCCGTGAAAGATGTTTTTAGACCACTGCGAGCTGGAGTGTCTCCATGTAGAAACCTCAGCATCTCTGGTCAGTGTGTTGGCCAGGAAGCCCTGGTCTCCTCTGTCTTTCTTAGCAAGATGTGATGAATATCTACCCATAGGTCTCCCCAGGGGTCCTACCTTGCTGTATTACTGTGTCGGACCAAGGATGACGCCGGGCATGAACTTTATACATAGATATTATACAGGAGATGGTAGTCCTGCTGTGCTTCCAAGAATCCTCATGCATAATGTATGAGATTTCGAACTATGGAAAACCCGCGTTCTGAATGCAGTGTTGTATCTAGGTAAAAGGTCAGGTCCTGTAAACCCTTATAAGTGTAAAGTAGGGAAGGGCTATGAAGTTACCTGGGCCTATATCAGTGTGCCTATATGGAATATAACACCCACTCCTCTTTTGAATGGACGACATAGTTAAATTCTCAACGTACTTCTAGGTTGACTAGATACTGGTACGCTAATAGCTACAAAAACATTAGCTTTCGCATAAAAACAATTAAAAGTTCCAAAAATGTTTTAACATTTTTAAAAAGGAAGCTGTCACTCAAGCCATAGCTCTAATGTGTCCGTAGGTATAGTTCGAACTACTGCAAGCATTTAAAAGCCATGCATGCTCAAGAAGATTGTAATTTTTGTTTTAGAGTTCCAATTTTTTGTTTGTTTTTCAAAAGTTGAACTTCTCCCAGCACACAGCGGGCCAAATGAGCCAAATGTTTATGTGTCCTGGCTGCCTCCACAGACGACGGTCCCTGTAACACCTCGCAGATTATGTAAATTGTGCACAGATGATCTTCTGTACTGTCCACAGCTTATGCTGGGGCAGCCTGAGTGCCATCCAAGGCCTGGGTGTCAGAGGAGGAGCCGATGTCCATACCAACAGGAGCCGATAATACCTGCCTGGCACTAGGAATTCTGTCATCAACATTGGAATACGCTGGGGACAATGCAGAACATGAGCCGTTATCGGGTCCAGTAAAGCATCAACATTCGGTTGCACACATGATGGGAGTGTCAGACAAAGATCCAACACGCATTCTCCGCAAAACAGGCATCAGAGGACAGGTATGATGCAGTCCATCGTGACTGGTCTAAATGACAGGAACCAAGATGCACTTAGTTCTCTCAGGTGAGGTGTGTCTAGATGTTGTACCACGCGATCACGGTATTTATGCTCCTGAAGTGCCTTTTCCATCCCCGTGGTGACTGGGACGTCCATTGCGTAGCAGAAAAATAGCAATCAGGATACTTGCTATTAGAAACAGGATCAGCGTCAGTCCTCCAAAAATGCTCCCAAATATGAAGTGTATAAGGTTTGATATAACTCCGAGGACCGTCTGAAAGGTGCTTAATAGTCCAGAACCTATGGTCTTAAATAGGTGGACGATGCCTGGACATATTATAGATATGATTTACCATTTCTGCTAAATGGAAGGGGCAGTTCATATGTATGAGCACCTGTATCTCTGCTGAAGACCTTGCCATCTGGAGATCAAAAGCTCTCGAGCGGAGGTTAAGGGCACGGACTTCTGTAAAAGCATGGCTTTCATTCTGCTCAAAGCATCAAACCGTATTAATGAAACATTTAGCGAAGGCCAGAACAGAGCCTCCCTGACTATATGTATTGGTGGAAACAATACTTGCATACATCAAGTAACCCTGGAGCTCACGGTTACCAGATATGTGACGCCCGGAAGCATCCCACAGCAACCTTGATTGTTCAGCATCAAGTAACTCCCATTCGAAAGTACCCTGAACCCTGGAGTGATCACGGCAGCTGGGGCACCCCTCAAGTGACAGGATAAGTTTGCTACTGAATCGTTACAGGCCCCATTCAGCATCAAATCCTGACAATCAATTAATCAATCAATCAAGGGTTTGTTGAAGCGTGACTACTCACCCATAAGGATCTCAAGGCACTAGGGTGGAGGGTGGTGCAGGTTCCATTCCATCAAGGAGGGGGTCTGTCGAAGATCCAGGTGTTGAGGTTTCTTGTGAAGATGGGGAGCGATGTCTGTCTGAGGTGGAGCGGAAGGGAGTTCTATGCTTTGGCTGCGAGGAAGGAAAAGGAGCGGCCTCGCGATCTGGTCTTTCTGGTGCCTGGGACCACGGCGTAGGAGAGCTGGGCTGATCGTAGGGTCCTTTGGCGTGCTTGGAATTTGAGTAGGCTGTTCAGGTATGCTGGTCCGGTGCCGTGGAGGGCCTTGTGTGCGTGGGTGAGTATCATATGAGTGTTCCACTTACAGTGTTCTCACAGTTTGTAACACATCTCTATCCCCATCCGGTATCGAAATCTGTACGGTAATTCTCAAGATTCCTTGATTAATTCCCTATCCATTTCTTCATATCTGCCTGCCTGCTTTTGTTCAAGGCAATATTGAAATTGAAAAGTAGTGACAAGTAGAGTTATGTGGCCATGGATTAACCATTCTGTGGACGGTGATTCTGCTACTATAAAGGCTAATCTATACAGTTTTTCAATACGCAGCATTGTATATTTTGCTCCCCTTGTGCCATTTCTATCTGTTTTTCTGTTAGGTTGTATGAAGAAAACCAAGATGTACTGTTGATGAAGGCACATAGCCTGCGCACAAAGATTGCAGCGTCCAGTTTAACAATATAATAGAACCCAATTGTGATTGTCCGTGTTGTAATATGGACAAATCCTGTTCTAATATATCAGTTGCAGAAGATACAATGTTGCCCAGTGAATATATCCTGGAAGTTAGGGTAGTTAAACCATTGTCAACCACAACTAGAGCTTTCTCTAGGTTTATACAATCTATTTCACGTAATCTCTCTGCGTCCTCTTGTTGAGATATTTTCCAGATTTCAGTATAGACAGCATAATAGAAATGTTTCTGGCGTGGCTTTCTAGGACCCAATAAAAAATCCTGTAGATCCACATCTTTTGTAAGTAAGGATAAGTGTTGTTTCACTTGTGACAGTGTTGAGGTTCTTAGCCAATTGAGGCATAACTTCCCAACCCTGTATGATTTCACCACCCCTGGATGTTCTCTCTGTACATAGCATGAATCGGGCCTGTGGATATTAAACCCTTTGGTTTTACCCTTGAATCTTTCCTGATATCTATTGGTGTCTGTGGGCCAAATCAACTATCCCTTCCAATCGGGGTCTGATCTATTGTATTGCATGATCTCATCTAAAGTAATCTCTTCTTGTGATGTTATGTTACCCTCGGTGTGTGATGGTGTGGACATTCGAGGTGTAGTCAAGTCTTTGTTCTTGGCTATTACAAGACAGGACGTTTGTTGCACAGTGTCATTCAAAAACATGTTTTGCTGTGGAATGAGGCATGCTCTACATAGTGCCTCTGTTCCCTGGACCGGCCAGTCTCTAGTATCCCAGACAGGTTTTATGTCTATAGTGTCCTTCCACAAGTCAAAACCTTGTTCAGACAAATGGGCAATAAAGGAAGCAGAATAAATCTGTTTGGTGTTTGTCAACATATTTTTCTGTGGTGGTGTTGGTGCGACCTTATAATAATATGAGGCTGGGTCTGACATGTTAAACCCTAAAAAATATGGACATTTCTGTGCAAATGTCTTTGAACTGCTTTTCGGGGGTGCAGGGCAATGTTCTTATTGGTGGTAGGAAAAAACTTTTCTGGAATTAGCAGATTTATGGAGAAAATGATGATAGCAATACATTGCTCCAAAATCTGATGTGTCTTCCAACATTTCACTATTAGAAAAGGCAGCAGATTTTTCTAAATCAGACAACATATTATTTACAGTTTCATAATCCCATTCATCGGACAATGTACTGGAGGTAATGATATCACTCAATGATATTTTAAATAAATGTGAAATTTTTAAAAGTTCAGTCGGACCATATATATTGTATGTCATCAGTGATGGCATTTGAGATATATATATATATATTCACTAAAAACCATAGGTTTCAGGGACCTTATAGTTAGTTGAACATTTGTCTCATATAAAACCATAGAAATTCGCCTTATAGTTATTTAAGCTAACTATAACTTGCGCACCCGCAATGCACTGGTGATGACGTCACATATTACATCACTCATGACATGGCCAGTGACATCACTGATGACATCACTTAGTACATCTTCCAGTGAATGTGTGTTTCTGGAAAGTTTAAATATTTTTCATATACATATATGCCAAGGTGTATTGAAGAATGAGTGGATTTACAAGTCCCTTAATGGATTATTTAGTAGGTGCGTGACTGACTGTATAAGTGAGTGATTGAACGTGTCCTGATGAATGCATGGGTTAGTGACTAAACTGTGTGAAAGTCTGTATTAGTCTCTCAGTTGGTGTGTTAGCGGTTGCATGGGTTGGTGAGTAGCTACATGAGTGTCTATATGGTTTATTCATTTGTTGTCTGAGTATCTGTATGGGTGCCTGAGTGTCTGTGTGGGTGGGTGGGAGGGTGTTTGACTCTGTGCATAGATGTCTCAGTGGGTGATTCCCTGGTTGTATGGATTCAAAAGTGCATCTGGAAAGGGCTGTATGGGTGAGTTAATGTGTGTATGGGTGTGTTGGTGAGTGAATGAATGTCTCACTGGTAAGTGTGTGAGTAACTACATATGTATCTCAGACGCCCACCTTCACGGAAGTGCCACGCGCCGATTCATAGAGCGTACGCAAAAATGGCTGATCCACACGGCCGGTCGGGTCACAGAATCAGCAAGTACCCTTCTGCAACCTGCAGACGATCCTTTAGTTGGGTCCCACAAGCTACCACGGCCTCCCTTCCAAGGACACTTACTTAATAAAAGAGGATTCCATCCACTCGGATCCTACTCCAGCACTCCTTCATTCAGACAACCAAGTCCTGATGATGATCCGAACTAATCCAGATCGAAACGCCGTCGACCAAACAGCCTAAACAATAGGCGCACTCCTCCCTTGTGGCTCTACCAATAAATGAAATTACCCTTGCCTACTGTGATATCACATTGTCACATGCGCCGCTGAGCCACTCACTGTAAATAGCTTGCACCTTATGCACAGTGCGCCACTTACGCTGTTCACCTTCACTTGCGTCGCCACTTGCACTTTTGTACACGTTTATGCACCAAGTCTCATGTGGTTGTCACTTATTCAATTTATGCAGTGCTGTTTTCAACTGTATACATCCGACCATGGAACTATTGTTATGATATAAAGATGAATAACTATCTATTGTCATACAAACGATTATTCTCCTTCTTTCTCTCAAAGTAATGCTATGTGCATGCTTGTTGTAACTGTCTACCGACTCCTACCTCTCAGGCCACTGTTTTTTGTTGCATCCTACCTACCCAGTCCTGTATGGGTTTATGGGTTACACTCCTGTTAGTCTTACTACATATGTTTTAAGGCAGTATATTTGAGTGTTGGAATATATAAATGACTATATGTAAGAGTAAGTTATGTGAAGAGTGGGTGTATAAATGAGTCTCTGCTTGTATCAGTGATTGTATAAGACAGTAAGTATGTGTTACAATCTGCATAAATAAGTGATGTGGTGTGATGTGATGTGGTGACCGCTCAGCCCTCCACAGGGCTTGGTCGCCCCACTCACTGCTGCCGCTCCTGCCTGCCTTTGCCGCCTCCTGCCTGCAGATTCCTTCGCTCGCTGCCCGCTGCTCCTGGGAATTTCCCGCTGCTCCTGGGAATTTCCCGCTGCTCCTGGGAATTTCCCGCCGCCCGCTGCTTCTTGGAATTTCCCGCCGCTGCCTCCCTGCGGCCCGCCCCCCTGTGATTCCATTCGCCGCCCCGCTCCCGCCACCCAGCTGCTCCTCCCTCCCGGCTCCTTACTTATGACACCCCCAGAGCGACCGCGCAGCGGACGCGCGCAGCGGACGCGCGCAGCGGGAGCACCGATTGAGCGCCGAAGGTGCGCCAAAGTGAAGCCCGTCTGCGCCCGTCCGCGCCTGGCCAGCGCCCAGCGCCAGGACCCCTGGCCCTCCCCGCCGAGGCAAGACGACCCGACTGACCTACGACGCCGCCACTCTCAACGCACTCAATGCCGGCCGGACCCACGCCTGCTGCCGAGCCACCCCGAGACGCACCCACGGACCCTTCACCTGCTGCACCTGCAAGTTCACCTGCCTCCGAACCTGCCCCGCCAAGACAAACACCAGCAGCAACCACCTCAAGTGCATCCTGATCAACACCCGCTCCGTCCACAGACACGCCGTGGAACTCTGGAACCTCCTCGACGCTACATCACCGGACGTCGCCTTCCTCACGGAAACCTGGATGAACGCCTCCTCTGCACCCGACATCGCCATCCCGGACGGGCACAAGATCATCAGGAGGGACCGCATCAACCAGACCGGACGTGGCATCGCCATCGTCCACAGGAACACCATCCGCATCACGACCGACGCCAACGACTCCTTCGCCGCAGCCGAACATCTCCACTTCCAGATTCACACCGACCCTAAGACGACCCTCAGAGGCACCCTCGTCTACAGACCCCCGGGACCACGCACACAATTCAGCGAAGACATCACAGACTTCATCAGTCCGCACGCCCTCCCCTCCACCGACTACATCCTCCTCGGGGACCTCAACTTCCACCTGGAGAACAACAAGGACCGCAACACCACCGCCCTGCTGGAAAACCTCGCCAACCTCGGACTCAAGCAACTGGTTAACACCCCCACCCACTACGCCGGCCACACGCTTGATCCCGTCTTCTCTTCCAGCAAGTACATCACCTTCAGCCACGCCACCGGACTCCACTGGACCGACCACAGCTGCGTCCACTTCAGCTTCAAAAGATCCACGACCCACCACCACCCGCAACAGGTACCTCACAGGAATTGGAGCAAGATCACCGCAGACCAGCTCACCACCTCCCTCAGCCAGAGCCCACCCGCCAACACAACGGACCCCAACGAAGCAGCCCGCAACTTCACACAGTGGCTGACCGCCTGCGCCGACAACCTCGCGCCACTAAAGAACCCTCCCAGCAGACCCAGAAGCAAGAAGGCATCCTGGTTCACCGACGACCTCAAGGACTCCAAGAAGACCTGCCGCACCCTCGAGAAAGCCTGGCTCCTCGACCGGACCACCGACAACATGACTGCCCTCAAACACGCTACCCACAAGCACCACCAGCTCATCCGCACCACCAAGAAGAAATCCCTGAAGGAACGACTGGACAACAACGCCCACGACAATAAAGAGCTCTTCACTATCGTCAAGGAGTTCTCCAACCCCAGCACCGGCACCAACGACATCACTCCGTCACAAGACCTCTGCGACTCCCTCGCCTCGTTCTTCCACCGCAAGATCGCCGACATCCACAACAGCTTTGGCGTCCCACCCACGCACCCAACCGTTGAACCAATGCCCCCCACCGCCACCCTTCGCACCTGGACCACGGTGACCACCGAAGACACAGCCCACACGATGAACACCATCCACTCCGGATCACCGACCGACCCCTGCCCACACCACGTCTTCAACAAGGCCGACTCCACCATCGCACCCCAACTCCGGAACATCATCAACGCCTCCTTCAACACCGCCACCTTCCCGGAGAGCTGGAAGCACGTCGAGATCAGCGCCCTCCTGAAGAAACCTACAGCGGACCCCACCGATCTCAAAAACTTCCGCCCCATCTCGCTCCTCCCTTTTCCTGCTAAAGTCATCGAGAAGATCGTCAACAGACAGCTGACCGCCTTCCTCGAGACGAACGGATCCCTCGACCCCTCGCAGTCCGGCTTCAGAGCCAACCACAGCACCGAGACCGCCCTCATCGCAGCCACCGACGACATCCGGACCCTGCTCGACAAGGGGGAAACAGTGGCCCTCATCCTCCTGGACCTCTCCGCTGCGTTCGACATGGTCTGCCAGCGCCTCAGCAACATCGGTATCCAAGAGAAGGCACTGGAGTGGATCATCTCGTTCCTCGCCGGAAGAACACAAAGAGTCCGCCTCCCCCCGTTTCGCTCCGAGGCCACCGAAGTCATCTGCGGCGTCCCGCAAGGATCTTCACTCAGCCCCACCCTCTTCAACATCTACATGAAACCTCTCGCAGCCATCGCACGCCAGCACAACCTCAACATCATCGCTTACGCCGACGACACCCAGCTGATCCTCTCCCTCACCAGAGACCCCGACACCGCCAGAACCTGCCTACACGAAGGGATGAAAGACGTCGCCGAGTGGATGAAGGACAGCCGCCTGAAACTGAACTCGGACAAGACAGAAGTCCTCATCCTCGGATCTTCGCCCTCCGCCTGGGACGACTCCTGGTGGCCCCCAGCCCTGGGCACCGCACCCAAGCCAACCGACCACGCACGCAACCTGGGCTTCATCCTGGACCCCTCCCTCTCGATGACCAGACAAGTCAACGCCGTCTCCTCATCGTGCTTCAACACCCTGCGTATGCTTCGCAAGATCTTCCGCTGGATCCCGACCGAGACCAGGAAGACTGTCACCCAGGCACTCGTCACCAGCCGACTGGACTACGGAAACGCCCTCTACGCCGGAACCACAGCCAAGCTACAGAAAAGACTCCAGCGCATCCAGAACGCCTCCGCCCGACTCATCCTGGATGTCCCCCGACGCAGCCACATCTCCAGCCACCTGAGGAACCTGCACTGGCTCCCCGTCGACAAGAGGATCACGTTCCGGCTCCTCACCCACGCACACAAGTCTCTCCATGACCTGGGCCCCAAGTACCTCAACGACCGCCTGACCTTCTACACGCCCACCCGCCAGCTACGGTCCACCAGCCTCGCCCTCGCAGCCGTACCACGCATCCGAAGAGCCACCGCCGGAGGAAGATCCTTCTCTTACCTGGCTGCCAAGACTTGGAACTCCCTCCCCATCCACCTTCGGCTGACTCAGGACCATCTCGCCTTCAGGAAACAACTCAAGACCTGGCTGTTCGAGCAGTAGCATACCCCTCCCCCCAAGCGCCTTGAGACCCTCCCGGGTGAGTAGTGCGCTATACAAATGGCATGATTGATTGATTGATTATAAATAACGGAGTTGGTGTGTATAACTGTATACATGAGTAAATTGGTATGGGATTGATTCTTTGCATGGCTGACTAGGTGTGTGAGTAACTCTATGGATGAGTGGCGGAGTGTTACTGTATGTATAGGTAAATGAGTGCATATTATAGTACTGTATTGACGAGTAACTGCATGTATAAGTGACTGGATGTGTGTATAGACCTAGGAAATAGTGGGTGTTATTTAGTATCTGGCATTGTTGTGTGTATGGTTTCAAAAATAGTAGTCTGTATTTTAGAGTGTGTGTATCAAAGTTTATATTAGGGCATCAGTATATGCATCAGATTTTCACGTGGATGATGTCGTCAGTGATATCATCAGTGATGTCATTTGACATGTCATCAGTGATGTCATCACTGACCATAACATGAGTGATGTAATATGTGACGCCATCACCAGTGCATTGTGTGCACGCAAATTATAGTTAGCTCAACTAACTATAACAGGCGAATTTGTATGGTTTTGTATGAGTCAAATATTCAACTAACTATAACGTCCCTGAAACCTATGGGTTTTTTTTGTGAATTTCTAAGGTTTTTTAAATGCTAATTCTTAACTATAACATCTGTAAAACCTATGTTTTTTTCAATGAATTTCAAAGGTTTTCAAAATGTTAATTTTATATTTTATTGTTTATAAAACCTATATTTTTTAAATATTTTGGAACTCTATTATACTTCTTTTTTAACTTTAAAAATGATGAAATGTTATATATCTTCCCCAAAAAATATGTATCTCTTTTTTTAGAAAACTGCACTCCCATACCGGTAGCGTCCCAAGCTCCATCACCACGCAAATCCGATCCACCATATTGCTAAACTCTTAAATGATGCACACTTCGTATCCGACGGGTTCATGGCACCGCGTCCCGCGTAACATCATATACGCATGAAGTCGCCTCAGCTGCTACTTTGGTATCCGACGGGTACGCAGTACCAAGTCACGAATTACGTCATGTACGTATGGGGTCGCACCCGCTGCGCGTTGTGTATGTGACGAGTGCACGCCGCCAGGCCCTGTGTTACGTCACAGACGTATGGTGTCGCGCCAGGTAGTATATGAGAGCAAGCGATAATCTAATATATTTTAAACATTTATATATTTCTAACTGTAATAAACTCCTCGGCCTCCCTGGACACTCGGTGCGCGATTGCCATGTGACCTTAAAAAAAAGCATTTGATTGCTTCATAACATTTCCCATTGTAACAGTTGGACGACCCCACCTATTTTAGTCATTCTCTCTAAAGCATTTAATGAGACACCTCTTCTGCTTAGAGAGCTTTTTTGAAAAGTTTTTTGCTGTATACACATATCTTATACTACACACAACATGAAACGATCATCTTGATCAATATTCATGGTCTGTACATTGGCCTTCCACGTGTGCTGGCCATGCATCTCAAAGGTTACATCAAAAATCAAGCGTGTGTTACACGATGCCCCTGGTGTGTGTGCACATTATTGAGCTGCCTTTCGACATGGGTATTGTTCATTGGGTAAGTACCATCAGCCACGGGCAAAGTTCACATCCTAGATCACATGTGACAAACAGTAAACAGTAATGTGTAGATTTGTATTGCTGTACGCTCTGTTGTCAGGCTTTACCAATATAGTAGTGTGTTATATGTGAGACTTTCAGATTCATGTTTGACATACATTGCTTGACTGTAATGAGCGTTATCACTGTGTATGATGTAGCCTCACTGCTGATCCTCCCTCCATCCGAGCACATTCACATGTGTACGCTTCGAGATAGCAACACTTTCAATAATACCGCACACCACTGACATGCGTGTCTGCGCTAATCCACAACCTTGACAACGACATGTGATGTTCGCCATTCAATCTTTTCGAACAGCATCTCATTAGCGATAGTTGCCGCCCTCCCGATACATGCTACATTAGTGTAAATTGTGCATTCTGCGACATCAAAACTGCAAAAGAAACACAAATAAGTACACTTCCTGGCCAGGCAGGAACTGAACAACTCCCAGGTCCCCGGAACATTTATTCACATCCCTACGCTGGCCTGGCGTACACAAGGCCAGCCCACTTCACGTATATATATAAATAGGATAACAACAACATCACATGTTCCAGTTCTTCCACTCCGCCTCAGGTGATATGGCCGCATACACATCGCATATCACAATGCGCAGTAAAAAAAGAGATCCATGAGGTGTACACCATCCTGGCAATCAACACTGGCTCTAAATTGTGAACCCTACTGCCCGTCGTGTTTCGAAAGGGATCCATGAGGTGTACACCAGACTGCAATCAACACTGCAACTGAATTGTGAACACTGCTGCCCGTAGTGTTTTCACACACAACAATGACAGCAGGTGAGCAGTGGGGTCTGGGTGCAGAGCGGCACCAATTGAGCGTGGTGCTGTGGGAGGGGTGAGGTGCATCAGCCTGAGTGCGCAGGTGCAAACAAGCGATGTTGTTGTGCGTAATGATGTGATCTCTGACCTCATTCAGTCACGTCTGTCTCATTTTATGGACCTGCTGGACAGTACTGTAGGCCTCAACCAGCGGGCAGCGCTGTCCTACAGACACGTGTTGAGCGCAGTGCTGCGGGAGGGGTGGGGTGCATCAGCTAGGTGCGAACAAGCGATGTTGCTGTGCGTAATGATGTGATCTCTGACCTCATTCAGTCACATATCTGTCTCATTTTAAGGACCTGCTGGACCGTACTGTAGGCCTGACCCAGCGGGCAGAGCTGCCCTAAAGACACATGGCATTGGCTTTTAGGGCACTGTAGTGAGCTCATTACTAAATGTACATGCACACAGGCTTCCGCCACTGCATTACACGTGCAGGTTATGCTTCTATCATGTGTTCTGTTCCTTTGTATGTGAACGTCACTTTATAACATCATGAGTACTGCCCGTGTGATTACAGAACCAATAAGGCACTTCCTAGGAGCTCTGAGGCTTCAGGGACTGCCGAGGCCCACCCTGCATATTTAAGTAAAGCCCCGGAGGGTGGTGATCCCCTCGGAGGGTGGTGATTGACCTCGAAGCCCCCCGAACAATTAGTAAACAATACCTGGGAAGGTGGCGATCCCCTAGGCTGTGAAACGTCTCTGTGCCCTCTCGCCTCCTAATTTACATGTGACATTAAGATCGCCAGTACTACAGAGACCCCACAATATAATAATAGGATTGGCTATGGAACATTACCCACCAGAGGCCTCATTTAAATGAACGGGTGAGACCCCGCTTCTTTTTTTTTCTCTCCATTTTTACCATCCGGATCAGCTCTATTAAAGCAATACAAGGTTTTCCTCCTCTCGCTTCAACTAGTCAAACAAGGATTTGCTATCACAGGGTGTAAGCCATGCACCCGCCCTCTAATAGCAAACATAAATGTCCCGCGGATGCACACCCTGGGACATTGTATGAGCTGCTCCTGGGAGGTCGCGCTCCCTAGCACCAAGATGCATTGGTTAGTATAAACGCATACTAGCACTACTTACACACGTGTAATACAGCGACCAGCGTGTAGTGAAGAGGCAGAGAAGCGCAAAATCTAAAAATATAAATCCTACCAGAGGTCGGATGACATAGTTAAATGAGCCGATGACCCTGGGATGAGTAGAAACCACTACACAAAGAAAACGGGTCTTCAGCGCAACCCAAGCAACTTTGAAATATTGGTGAGTACTGCCTTCTTTTTTCCTTCTCCCGCTCATCGACAAATGTATGTAGTGAAGAGGCAGACAGCAGTGGATCCGATAAGTAGATTTATTGCAGGAAAACAAGACACCTTAAACACCCACCAACAGGAGCAGACAGCAAGGCAACCGTCTTCTCCAGCACCGTGTACAAACTCCCCAAGGCTCCCCTCATGACAGCCCTACATTCTAACATTATATACTTACATACTAGTAGAATTACATACTAACATTCTACTATGACTTACATTGGAATACTACACAGAGCACATGACTTTACAGCAATGAACTCATGGTTTCATGCAGGAGTCTTGAGTAGTTCGCTTCCCACTCCCTGTATTATATAAATGCAAACTAACACTACTTCCACAGGTATACTACAGTGCCCAGAGCATGTCACTTTACAGCAATGAGCTCGCGATTTAGGCTCACGGTTTAATCCCCGAGTCTTCAGACCAGTAGGAGAAAGTAGTTCGCTACCCACTCCCTATATACTATAAACGCATATTAACACTACTTACACAGTTATACTACAGTGGCTAGTATCCTACAGCGCCCAGAGCCCATCACTTTACAGCA
Source organism: Lissotriton helveticus (assembly GCF_964261635.1). Lineage (NCBI taxonomy): Eukaryota > Metazoa > Chordata > Amphibia > Caudata > Salamandridae > Lissotriton > Lissotriton helveticus. The sequence continues at coordinate 1,781,917,532 of NC_136065.1, forward strand.
ATCAGCTCTGTTTCATCCCCGAGTATTCACACCAGTAGGCGTGAGTACTTCACTTCCGGTACAGTATAAACACACAGTAGCGGTCAGTAGTTTGATTCCCACTCCGTGTATGGTATAAACGACTACTAACACTACTTGCACACGTATACTACAGTACCCAGAGCCCATCCCTTTACAGCGATCACCTTGGTTTGATCCCCAAGTCTTCACACTGGTACCGGCGGGCATTATAGCGACTCCAACCATATTATATAGTCGGCCAACGGCAAGGGTCCGTATAAATGGCACACTCTCTAGCTCTTTCGAACTATCCTGTGGCACGTACCAGGGTTACCCTCTATCGCCACTACTGTTTATTCTAGCAATGGATCCATTAATACGACACTTCCAAGAGCGACATCTACACAGAGGGCTGCAGTTTAAAACGGGCCCTCTATTGCTTTCACTTTACGCTGATGATATTATATTTTACGTCAGAGAACCCCACCTCAATTTAGATCCGCTTCGCAGAGAGATCATCAGGTTTGGTCAGGCACTCCGGCCTAGGAATTAACTGGCAGACATCCATTATTTTTCCTTTAACCTCTTGCACAACCCCATGAGTTTGCGAATTCCCACTGGAGTGGTGTTCTGATTCCGTTAATTGCCTGGGTGTCCACGTACACCTGGACCTGATTCGGATTATTCGACTTAATTACAGACGAGCGGTGGAGACCTTGGGGATCCACGTGGAGAAATGGCTTTGTCTCCCACTGTCCATTGCAGGCAGAATCGTCATTATCAAAATGGTAGTCTTGCCTAAATTCTTATATCTTTTTAACAATATACCCATTCCCCTCACAAAGGGTCTCTTTCTCTCGATACATTCCCATCTCATCTGACTGGTCTGGGGCCGAAAGCGACCGCGTGTCAGCTGGCGGATACTTACCACACCATATGATAGGGGCATTTTCGGAGTACCAGATTTTTATTTATATTATCTAGTTGCGCAATGTGGCTTTGCTTATGCCTGGTATCACCTGGATGCTAGAATTCCGTTTTTGCACCCGGATGCGGACTTTGTCCTCCCTGACAAGCTGGAAGCGATCCTACCCAAGGGCGAGCTAAAGGACCCTAATGATATCCAAACGGTATCAACCACTAGTTGGGCAAGGAGCAAACTGCAACGATATACTTGAACACCTGTCTTATATTTATCGGCTCTACTGCTCCCCAATGCCCGATGGCTACCCCTTACAGGCAAGACACTTGTACAACGTACACTGACTAAGTTTAATATTTTAACGGTGGGTGGTTTACACCCAGGTGGTCACATGAAGGACGCTCGCTTTCAAGAGGCCACGTTCATGGATACGTTTGTTCTTAATCGCCTATATTTGGCACTACGAGCCACGATCGATGGCTGCCCATCGGATCCTGCCTCGTTTGCACCGTTATCCCTTATCATAGAAAACAAGAGTGGAGTACACATCATATCTAAGCTATACAAGGCCAGCGCCGCGCAAATCCCCGTCTCTGATGATAGATTGCGGAGGGAATGGGAGGCCGACTTGGGTCGCCCGATCACGGAGCAGCAATGGGAAATCTTCTGTAAAGCCACCAGGAACATATCTTTAAATAGTCTACATAAATTATTACATTATAAGTTTTTATGTAGACTATACATGACTCCAGCCAAGATACATAAAATAAACCCTAGCAAACCACACACATGCAGGAAATGCGGTGCCCCTCAAGCTGATTTTGCTCACCTAACCTGGACCTGCCCCAACATAAGCTCATATTGGGAGAGAGTGCACTCTTCCCTGGGTGCCATGCTCAGACTCGTGTTGGTTCCTATCCCGGAGGTGGCTACACAGTGAACTTTCCTAAACCAGTTCGGAAATTGGCGGCTCTTGACCTTCTGTTGGTGAAACGAGAGATCGCACTACATTGGGGAAGCAGGATGTCTCCCACGTTACAGGGTTGGCTGAACAGCTTAGCCTACTGCAACACAAACAGTGAGATATACTCAACCACATTACCAAGCCCCACACACCCTAAAGACATTTGGGGCCCTACAAGATATACATCTCCTCCCTTCAAGATACTGTCACATACCGGCCCCTAGTTTACATCACACATGCTGGACAGTGACGTTGGCGCCACAACAACCCTGGTTGGATTGGACGCCACATCTGAAGACATTAGTTAGAAACACAGTGAGAGTGCCATTTATTGTAAAATAGACATGTTATTATTTGAGGACCGAGATTAGACAACGCTATGAATATGCCAAATATGCCACTGTAAGCATTATCTAAATTTTATCAGTATTGTATATGAGTGAGGAATGACAAATGACATATACGCTGTAAATTTGTTTATTACTGTCAATAAAGAAAGTTTAAAAAAAAGTCTTCACATCGGAAGTCTTGAGTACTTCGCTTCCTGCTTCCGGTTTAGTATAAACGCCCTATAGCGGTCAGAAGTTCCCTTCCCACTCCCTGTAAGGTATAAACGCCTACCAACACTACTTGCACACGTCTGCTACAAAGACCAGAGCACATCACTTTACAGCAATGAGCTCACGGTTTAGGCTCTCGGTTTCATACCCAAGTGTAGCAGAATATCATCTCAGCACCATGTCACTCTGAGCAACACCGCACTTTCAGACCGGTAGGAGTGACTACTTCGCTTCGCACTCCCCCACAGAGGTTACAGTGCAAACAATAAGCAGCAAGCTCGTAACGCCTCAGCCAATCAGATGGCAGAATTCCCAAATATCGATATCTGTAAATTTCGATACTTCTCCAAAACTTCCAAACGGATTTACACCAAATAAACAAAAGTGTGCTTTCTAGACCAAGACTCATCTCCCTGCCAAATTTGGGGTAATTCAGTTAACCCGTTCGACTTGTAGCCTTGCCTAAAGTTTCCTATTGAAATTAACATGGAGAAAACACGTTTTGGGACCCCCCCTTTTATCTCGGCCCTCCCTTGACCAATCACCCACTTTCAACATAGGAGTTGATATGAACAAAGAATTAGTTTTGAACATTTCATGAAGATTCATCAAACGACGCCAAAGTTATAAGCAAAACAAAAAAATGTCTTCCTAAGGAAACTTGGTCCTAACTATAACTACTGGACAGTAGGATATATATATACATAAATCGCCACGGTGTCACTCTGAATGAAAGCCCATCCCATGAAGAAGTGCGGCAAGCACGAAATGCGTCGGAAAGGACTTCATTTGTTGGCAACAGTTCCCTTTTGCTGTGCTGTGTTTTCACCCCATCGAATAAAGAAGGCCGATTTCTAACATCTCTGTGGGCTCCTTTACCTGCAGGCAAATGCTCTCTGGATGGATGGGGATATATATATATATATATATATATATATATATATATATATATATATATATATATATATTACCTACTGGCGGTCGCCAGTAGGTATATATAGTTAGGATTTTTTCCCTATTGGATTTTTGAAAATTCTATGTCTAATAACTTTGGCGTTTGTAGACGGAATTAGCTGAAATTTTCAGGAAAATGGAACATTTTGTTTCTGAGCAGCCCCTGAAAATTTGGGGGGGTTTCGTCAAGGGGGGGCCGAGAAAAAAGGGGGGTCCCAAAACGTGTTTTTAACATTGAGTTTTCCATAGGGCGGTTGGCCTCACTTTTAGCCCGAACGGCTGAATGGATTTGCACGAAACTTGGCAAAATTGTAGGGACTGGTAGCCCGATGTGCCTTTTGTAGGTCTCAATATATGTGCTACAGTGGATTTTGAGAAATTAACGTTCAAAAAAAGATATATATCTAGAGCCGCGCCTGGAGCGCTCCCCGGTACGCGTACCGGGGAGCGCTCCAGGCGCGCCACGCGACTTGCGCACGGCAAGCTGATTGGTTCTCGGGTGTCTGTAAACATTCGAAACAGTCCGCAGCGGCCGCCATCTTGTGTCTCGGTAGGATTGAGACACAAGAGGTGGCAAAAATCAAAGGGGGAAATGAGCAAGAGGGGGCAGGGTACACACCCCCTGACCCCCTAGGTTTCATGTGGGGGCCATAAAAGGCTCCCGCGGGTGAAAAAAAAAATAAAAAAACATTCGATTTTCGCGGGGGTGAGCGCCCGGTACGCGCACCGGGGAGCGTACGGGGGAGCGTACCATGGAGATTAAAAATGACAGACTTTTAAAAAAATAAAGCTTCTTTTTAAAAATTGGAGGTAGTTCTGAAAAGAACTTTTTTTTTGATTTTGTTGTTTTATATATTTTTTTTGTTTTTGTTGTTTTATATTTTTTTAGACTTTTTAAAAAATTTTATATTTTTTTTGGATTTTTTTCAAGGGAAAAACAAAAACAAGGATTCCAAAACTGCTCAACAGGAGCAAAAAAAATTGAAAATTTAGGGACTGGAAGAGCAGCGGTGTTGCTGTTTCTTTAGGGCAATCAGTTCAACACTCTGCTCCCCATAGCAGAGCAGTTCGTCACACTCTGTGCACAAAAATTTGATGCCCGCAAACACCGGCTGAATGTTAGGGACCATTCTTCCACGGGGTGGTCCCGAAGGTGTTGCTCCACCAGTGGAGGTGCTGCCGCCATCTGTGGGTACATTCCGTGCCAGCTCTCTGACACTCTCCCTGGCAAAGTTGTTAGGGTGTCTTCTTTTCACATGCCGGATCAAATTAGCATTCCCAAAACTATATTTTTTCAGAGGATTGCCTCTGGATAAACTACTCCCACATATTTTGCATGTTACTTTGGGAGCGTTGACTTTTTTCTGTCCTTCTGGGATTTCGTAAAATTTCCAGATGAAATGGGTTTTTTTCTTTTGCTGAGGAGGGTCCTCATCTAAAAATCCCTCTGAATCACTGCTGGATGACTCTCTTGCAGCCATTGCTGGAGATCAGAAAAGTAGGAGATAGAGTAGACACAACAGCTCTTGCTCTCTCCAAGTACAAAGCAATAGTGAGAGAAATGGGTGGGTTTCACACAATTTGGAAAAAAAAAAAGTTCTGAACCAATGAAAAGTGTTATTTTAAAGTCACATGGTTTGACACGCTTACGCTACGCGCCCCGGGGCGCGTCCCGGGCGTGTATCGTAAGCGCATCGGGGCGCTTACGTTGCGCGATCGTATGCGCTTCCGGGTGCGCTTACGCGGTGCGTCATAAGACGCATCTCGCGGCTACGCGATACGTGTCTTATGACGCAAGGCGTGGCGGCTACGCGATACGTCACGATGTTGTTTTCGTTCTCGGCAATAGCGCTTCCGGGACGCGCATTAGTACGCGCCCCGGGGCGCGCCGCAAGATTGCGCTTACTCGTGCGTTCACCTGTCCGCGCCCCGGGAGCGCACTAAAAATAATATTAAAAAATTATAAAATATAAAATTAGATTTAAAATGTATTCTTTTTATAAAGATTTGCTATTAAAAAACCTATGAAATTCACTGAAAAAACCATAGGTTATAGACCATATATAGTTAGGAATTAGCATTTACAAAACCTTGAAAATTCACTGAAAAAACCATAGGTTATAGACCATATATAGTTAGGAATTAGCATTTAAAAAACCTTATTTTACTCACACAAAACCATTGAAATTCCATATATAGTTAGTTGTACTAACTATATATCGCGCACCCGCAATCCACTGCTGATGATGTCACATATTACATCATTCATGACATGGTCAGTGACATCACTGATGACATCACTGATGACATCTCAAATGACATCACTGATGACATCACTGATGACATCTCATTTGACATTACTCATGACATCATTCATGTGATGATACGATGAACCTCTTCAGACTCTAATATAACCGTAGATACACTCAGTGTAAACAGACACTCACAGACTGTCACTCATCCATGGAGTTACTCACACACCTAATCAGTCTTGCAAAGAATCAATCACACCTCCATTTGCTCAACTATATCGTTAAACACACCTTACTTATTGAAACATATAATAACACATATTTACTCTGTTATACAATCCCTGATACAAGTTCACAATAATCCATACAGCCACTCACACATTCACTGGCTCTTATGCACAGTTATTTATATATGTCAACTACCACATGTACTGTGTTTTACATATGTACTTACTTTGACATGTAGCACTGAGATATCCATTCACTCACCAATACACTCATGCACACAGTAAACCGCCCATACAGCTGTTTCCACATGCACTTTTGAACCCATACATCTAGTGAATCAACTGCTCACACATCTATGCACAGAGTCATACACCTCCCAGCCACCCACACACACACTCAGTCTCCCATACAAATACTTGGCCAACTAATCAATAACCCATATAGTTAGTCATATAGCTAATGATCAACACATGCATCAGATTACAAAACAACAGACACAATGGTGCACAATTTAAAACAGTTTAGTCACTAACCCATGCACTCAGTGAGACACATTTAATCACTCACTTATACAGTCAGTCATGCACCTACTAAATACATCATCCAGACACTTATACATCCACTCATTCTTCAATATATAAGACATATTTTAACTTTACAGAAACATACAGTCACTGGATGTTGTCATCAGTGATGTCATTTGAGATGTCATCAGTGATGTCATCAGTGATGTCACTGACCATGTCATGAATGATGTAATATGTGACATCATCAGCAGTGGATTGCGGGTGCGCGATATATAGTTAGTACAACTAACTATATATGGAATTTCAATGGTTTTGTGTGAGTAAAATAAGGTTTTTTAAATGCTAATTCCTAACTATATATGGTCTATAACCTATGTTTTTTTCAGTGAATATATATATATATATATATATATATATATATATCCCCATCCATCCAGAGAGCATATATATATATATATATATATATATATATATATATATATATATATCAGAATGGGTTCTTCCGGGACCCGCTCCCGTAGTCAGGTGGCGCGAAAACGGCGAACCCTTTGCCGCATAAATTAATCAATTCGAGGTTGCTAATAAGCACTGCGCGCACTCGGTGATGCAGATTTCAGTTAATTTATTTTCTCAAAACAAAACGTTACGCGTTTCGACACAAAGTGTGTCTTGATCACACGTTGCCTAACACAGTGTTCAGCTTGTATAAGTAAACACAAACAGTCAAGGGTGTAACTGACAACAAAGATGTCCCCACATACAGGCCTGAAGTCATACAGTGTAACTGATTCGGCCATTTTGGAATGGTGTAAATTAGCATACAGATATACATTTCTCTGTCATTGTAAAGCCAATACATCGTACATCCAACAAAAAGCGAGTGCCTCTTGAACTCTTGTATCCCACATAATTATTGACTCAGCAACACTGTGTTAGGCAACGTGTGATCAAGACACACTTTGTGTCGAAACGCGTAACGTTTTGTTTTGAGAAAATAAATTAACTGAAATCTGCATCACCGAGTGCGCGCAGTGCTTATTAGCAACCTCGAATTGATTAATTTATGCGGCAAAGGGTTCGCCGTTTTCGCGCCACCTGACTACGGGAGCGGGTCCCGGAAGAACCCATTCTGGCTTCATGATGACTATGAGGGACCCGGAGCCGGCCGTTGTTTGAAGTGGACTCCACGCACGTATTCTGGAATTAGAGCTGCCGCCGTGTCCCCGAAAGGTAAGCCTTCTTTGTACTGTTTCCTTGCCTCGTGAAGTGAGCCAACGCAGGAGTGCGGCAATTCCTTCGTTCGAGGTAATGGAGATTGACGGGGAGCACGCCGAGTAAGGGCCGGTGGGTACAAGACGGCAGAACAGAGTTACTAAAGACTGTAACACTTCAAGTGCACGTGTGCGATTGTTTATATACTCTGCCGGTATCTCTTGTCAGACTCTATCCAGCAGTGTATTTTAGGAACGGCATCAGGAACCGCCAAGGAGGCGGGGTGGTACAGACATTTGAGAGCTGGGACTCTAATTTAAGTAACAGAGCGCAAGAAACATCGCGCTTTTCTCGAACTCAACCTAACGCCGAGTAAACAGTGGAATCAGCAGCTGTACTTACAAGACAGACTACAAGTGGGAAGTTAACAACACTATGGATGAGGAGGGTGAAAGGAGACGCGAGGCAGCGTCACTATTTGCCAGGGCGCCTGGAAAAGCAGGACCACATCTACCTTCACATAACAAACCTACAAATGATCCTCTTATAGAAAAATTACGAAAGTATGAAAAACTTAAAAAACAAGAAAGCGCCAAGTGGTGGGAGGCTACTTCCCTACAGGATTACGTGGATAAGGGCATGGTCCCAAGAGGTCTTAGAGTCTACATTACACCTACTCACGAGTCATTCAATCCCAAAATGTTAGAGGACTGGTCACAAAATTCTGCGACAAGCTCGAAAAACATGATGTGCATACTAATTAAATATGCGTGGGAAGACAGGGAGGTAATTCTACAACAAATAAAAGAATTAGAAGATGATTTCAGTGCACACAATGAACAAGAAATAATCAAAAAATTTAAGGAGGAGTTAAAAGGTAGACTAAAGAAACATGAGGAAGACATTAAATACCGCAAACAAAGAAAATTACACCCAGACTGCGGTGATTATGACAGTGGACGGATTTTGACTTATAGCCCGAAATACGACCATCTATACAAACAATTAGATTCTACCACAAACCAACCAAATCAAATGAGTACAGAACAAGTTCTAACAGAAATAACTCCCACGAGTGGCTCAGAAACAGACACATCACAAGCCTCCACCAGTACAATCTCAGTGGTTGATATTACCAAGAAACCGGCAAATTTTTTACAGGAGTTCCGGGTGCTGAGAACACGGCACAAAAAAGCAGGGGAGACGGCACAGCAAGCAGCATTCAAAAAGAATCCTACCCGAGGACGACCAAGGGGAAGAGCAAGAGGCAAGGGAGATCACGAAAGCGACGGATCAAGCTCCAGCAGAGGAGAAGAAAAGAACAACAAAAAACCAGTGGGACCAAAACGTGGGGTTTACAGAAAAAGAAGATAAAGATGGATGAACTGATGGTAAACAGAACAATCATTAATCTTTCGTCTAGAACACTTACATTTAAAGAAAAACAAACTTTATGTTTAGGACTCACATTTTGTCCCACGGAACTTTTCAACTATGCTGACACAAGGGTTGATATTTACAAGTTTGTTAGGAAGCTCAAACTAACAAAATGGCATTCTATGTTGAAAAAGAAAACTCCAAACAACCAGGAACTCATTGTTGAGATACCTGAACTAACTGTGGGAGACACCGACATGTTACAAACTGTCTACTCTCTGGGAGGTATAACCTCTAACATTGATTCGGAACAGGAATTAATGGGGGTACGAGAAACCAGAACTGATAGAGCAGCCAACACGTCCTTTAAGCCCAAATCAGTTTTCTACCCTACTCTCCCTCACGATTCTATTGACACCTTCCATGAGGTGGTAACAAAGGAATTAACTAAACTGAAACATAATTGTTCGAAACAGAGGAGAGAAAACAATAACCTGACCAAAGAAGAGATGGATTCTATTTTTTCTTTGGCAGATGATAAGAATGTTGTATTGCGTCCGTCTGATAAGGGAGGAAATATTGTTTTATGGGGGAAAGACCTTTACATAAAAGAAGCTCTGTTCCAACTAAACGGGGGCAGGTTTTACTGTACTAGCAATATGAATGAATACAATGAGAGTATTATAGAAACTTGGGAACAACTCACAGAATGGCAGAATGAGGGATTACTGTCATGGCATGAATTCAAGTTTCTTAAAAAAGAATACCCCAAACTCCCTATTTTCTATCTCCTACCCAAGGTCCATAAGAATGCAATAGATCCTCCTGGAAGACCTATTATATCATCAATAGGGAGTGTAAATGAAAACTTATCTAAGTACATTGACCACTTTCTGAGGGAATTTGTGAGTCAATTACCTTCCTATACCAAAGATACCACTGATTTCCTGAATAAACTTGAAAAAATCCAGTGGTCACAAGGCGCCTTACTCATTACTATGGACGTAAGTGCGCTATATACCATTATTGACCATATTCAGGGAATGGAAGCTAGTTACCATTATTTAAAAAAAGAGAGAAATAGGTTTCCGTGAACATACAAACATGATAATACAAATGATGAAATTATGTTTGAGAAATAACATTTTTATGTTTGATGGACAAATTTACAGACAAACCCGTGGCGCTGCTATGGGTTCAGCCTTTGCCCCAAGTTTTGCTAATCTATTTGTAGGCAAGTGGGAGGAGGAGCTGAGGAATGAAGCCAGGCTACAAAATGATTTTTCTAAAGTACTTACATGGATCAGATACATCGATGATCTGTTTGTGGTATGGGGTGGTACCAGAGAAGAAGCCATTTGTTTCATTGAAAAACTCAATAGGAACATATACAACATACAACTCACATATACCATAAGCGAAGATCACGTAGAATTTCTGGACACCGAAATCAAAGTAAAAGATGGTAGATTAGTGTCCAGCTTACATAGGAAAGAAACAGCTGGCAATAGCCTTTTACATGCTCTGAGCGCACATCCTGATCCCTTAAAGTGGAGCATCCCCTATGGGGAATTACTCAGAGCAAAAAGGAATTGCAGTGATATGGAAGGATATTTCCTAGAACAGGAACGTATGTTGACTAGGTTTCGAGAAAGAGGATACCCAGAATGGGTATTGGAAAAAGCTGTTAATAAAATCAAAGAAGTAGTGAGATCAGATACACTCAGTCCCAAGCCTACGATTGAGATAGAATCTGACACACCTAGAATCATAACCACATACCATCACAAATCTGATAAAGTCCGTAAAATCTTAACAGACAATTGGAATATCCTTAAGACAGATACCATCATAGGGCCTGATCTCAAGAATAGACCGCAGATTACCTACAGAAGAGGAAGGAATTTGAGGGATATTTTGGTTAAAGGTGACATATCTGACAACAAAAAGCAACATGTGCAAGGCCTGAAAGGTTTCTATCCTTGCGGGTACTGCAGAGCTTGTCAAGCAAGCTATATGGTTAAAGAGGTTGAAATTCCGGGTGAGACTGTGAAACGTAAAATCAAACAATTCCTCACATGCAATTCATGCTTTGTGATTTATGTTCTTGAATGCCCGTGTAAGAAGAGGTATGTGGGCAGTACCACCTGCCCAGCCAAAAAGCGCATTCAGGAACATCTGAGAGCCATAACTAATAAAGATGCACACTACCCAGTTGCCCGACACTTTGAGGCAGTCCATCAATCCAATTCCTGTCTACTCAGATATTTTGCCGTTGAACAAGTCAACATAGGCAAAAGAGGAGGGAATAGAACTCTAGCCCTCAGAAAGAGAGAGTCTAAGTGGATCATGGATCTGGAAACCAGATATCCTGGAGGCCATAACTTAGATGAGGAGCTATCAACCCACTTGTATGAACAGTAATTTACTATTCAGTCTTATCTAGACACTACACCAGATCTGATGAATATATTGAACTTGTATGTACAGAACTGCATTTACTAAGTACGTTTGATTGTGTAATGTTTTATTTTAAGATACATTTTAATTTTGTGCATATGGTTTCTTTTAGGAGAAAAGGAAGGGAGGCATCACTCTTTCGTTAAAGTACTGCACATCTTCCCTACCCTTTTCTTCGAGGAAGAATGAAGTCACTGATTGGTTAAGATAAGGAGCACATTTCACTTTTTAATAACTTTTTTCACTGTCTTTGAGAAAAAAATGTCGTGATTATATGAGCGTAGAGCTTATAGATCTTTGAACTTGTATAAAAACAACTAAAAATTGGGACTTGACAGTAACAATATCGCATCATTCAAAGAAAGGAATGTGATAACAAACTTATGTCCTCAACTGGTAAAGGGATAGGTATTTAATAAGTAAGGCACTAGACCTTACATAATCTCTGCATGCTCTTTGTTATCCCAACAATTTATGTCAAAAATCATGGCACTAGTTCCTGATATATGACTTTGCTGAGTCAATAATTATGTGGGATACAAGAGTTCAAGAGGCACTCGCTTTTTGTTGGATGTACGATGTATTGGCTTTACAATGACAGAGAAATGTATATCTGTATGCTAATTTACACCATTCCAAAATGGCCGAATCAGTTACACTGTATGACTTCAGGCCTGTATGTGGGGACGTCTTTGTTGTCAGTTACACCCTTGACTGTTTGTGTTTACTTATACAAGCTGAACACTGTGTTAGGCAACGTGTGATCAAGACACACTTTGTGTCGAAACGCGTAACGTTTTGTTTTGAGAAAATAAATTAACTGAAATCTGCATCACCGAGTGCGCGCAGTGCTTATTAGCAACCTCGAATTGATATATATATATATATATATATATATATATATATATATATATATATATATATTCGCTCTCGGCCCCAAAAAATGCGTGGCACTCTTGTGGACGGGTGCGGTCCAAGCGCGTCGGAGCCTCGCGCCTTGGAAATTAAAGCTCAATCCCTCCCGGTTTGGAAAATAAGGACTGCACACACGGGAATCTTAGATTTCCAACAGCAACTTTACTTGCAAGTAAAGTTGCTGTTGGAAATCTAAGATTCCCGTGTGTGCAGTCCTTATTTTCCAACCTGGGACCGGGAGGGATTGAGCTTTAATATATATATATATATCAATACCAAGAGCGGTCCAAGGCGTGTTGGGCGCTTCTGGCGCTCTTCATTCTCGGTGGTGGGACTCGAACGGCAGGACCCCAGTGTTGCAATCTCTCCTAAATGTTACTCTTTGTAACAAAAGCGAGTCGCACTCACAAGAGGGAAATGCATTACATTTTTATTGAGAGTTGGCAAACCAAACCCTACGCATTTCAATCCCTCTGGACCTCATGAGATCCAGGTGGGCCGAAATACCTAGGGTTTTGTCTACCAAGCTTCAATAAAATGGAATGCAATCCCCGCTCATGAGTGCATATACACATATATATATTCACTGAAAAAACCATAGGTTATAGACCATATATAGTTAGGAATTAGCATTTACAAAACCTTGAAAATTCACTGAAAAAACCATAGGTTATAGACCATATATAGTTAGGAATTAGCATTTAAAAAACCTTATTTTACTCACACAAAACCATTGAAATTCCATATATAGTTAGTTGCACTAACTATATATCGCGCACCCGCAATCCACTGCTGATCATGTCACATATTACATCATTCATGACATGGTCAGTGACATCACTGATGACATCACTGATGACATCTCAAATGACATCACTGATGACATCACTGATGACAACATCCAGTGACTATGTTTCTGTAAAGTTAAAATATGTCTTACATATTGAAGAATGAGTGGATGTATAAGTGTCTGGATGAAGGATTTAGTAGGTGCATGCCTGACTGTATGAGTGAGTGATTAAATGTGTCTCACTGAGTGCATGGGTTAGTGACTAAACTGTCTTAATTTGTGCATCATTATGTCTGTTGTTCTGTAAACTGCTGCATGTGTTGATCAGTAGCTATATGAGTAACTATATGGGTTATTGATTAGTTGGCCAAGTATTTGTATGGGAGACTGAGTGTGTGTGTGGGTGGCTGGGAGGTGTATGACTCTGTGCATAGATGTGTGAGCAGTTGATTCACTAGATGTATGGGTTCAAAAGTGCATGTGGAAACAGCTGTATGGGCGGTTGACTGTGTGCATGAGTGTATTGGTGAGTGAATGGATATCTCAGTGCTGCATGTCAAAGTAAGTACATATGTAAAACACAGTACATGTGAGAGTTGACATATATAAATAACTGTGCATAAGAGCCAGTGAATGTGTGAGTGGCTGTATGGATCACTGTGAACTTGTATCAGGGATTGTATAATAGAGTAAATATGTGTTAGTATATGTTTGAATAAGTAAGGTGTGTATAACTGTATAGTTGAGGAAATGGAGGTGTGATTGATTCTTTGCATGACTGACTAGGTGTGTGAGTAACTCCATGGATGAGTGACAGTCTGTGAGTGTCTGTTTACACTGAGTGTATCTAAGGTTATATTAGAGTCTGAAGAGGTTCATCGTATTATCACATGAATGATGTCATCAGTGATGTGATCAGTAATGTCAAATGAGATGTCATCAGTGATGTCATCAGTGATGTCATCAGTGATGTCATTTGAGATGTCATCAGTGATGTCATCAGTGATGTCATTTGAGATGTCATCAGTGATGTCATCAGTGATGTCATTTGAGATGTCATCAGTGATGTCATCAGTGATGTCACTGACCATGTCATGAATGATGTAATATGTGACATGATCAGCAGTGGATTGCGGGTGCGCGATATATAGTTAGTGCAACTAACTATATATGGAATTTCAATGGTTTTGTGTGAGTAAAATAAGGTTTTTTAAATGCTAATTCCTAACTATATATGGTCTATAACCTATGGTTTTTTCATTGAATTTTCAAGGTTTTGTAAATGCTAATTCCTAACTATATATGGTCTATAACCTATGGTTTTTTCAGTGAATTTCAATGGTTTTTTAATAGCAAATATCATAAGCTGTCGAATGTCAAGTACGTGGTAAGTGAAAACATTTTCGTGTTTATGCACACTGATCTGCTTTGAATGGTGCCCCCCCCCTCATTTCTATTAGGAGTACTCTCTCTTTGCAGATAGTGAAAGGTAGTTAACGCAGGCCTTTGCCCCCGTTGTAATCCGTCGTGCCTGCTTCTCTCTCCATTTGATTGATTGTTATCCAAGTATTTACTGTTTTAGAATTAGTTCTCTTTGGTTCATTCTCTATTTACAAACAAACACAGAGTCGCAATACTCTGTTTAGTCTTTGCAGATAACGAAAAATCGTGTAAAAAAAAAGAAAAGGAATCAAGTAAAATCAGTAGGCCACTAATGGGATCTCTTTTTGACCTCGCTAAAATAGAAACATTAGGAACAACCCCTCATGACAAATACAAAACTAGTGAGATGAACTGAACTCCACACAATGATGGCTGCAAAACAGCTCGGCTCCGCCACCCACCCCGCCCAAAATAACGATAAAGAGCGGCTGCCATGATTGGTTGCGGAATGGCCACAACGGAGCTACGAAATGGTGCTGCTCTCATGCTAACCCCAGCTTCAGTCTGAAACATCCAGAAACACTGTAGACTACCAATTCGATCAGTTCTGGTAGCGCCCCAATGTAACCCGGTAGAGAAGAACTAGCCCTCCCCTCTTTGACTGATGGTTCTTGTTGCCTGTCCCTTCTGTTGTCATTTAACAGAACTATTTAGCCTGCTGAAAGGGGTTGTGTTTCGACCGCTGGTTGGTGGAGAAATTTTGACTATATTCTGGACCTGCGTTGTCGCGTAATGCGTCATATGACGCGCCGCGTTAGCGCATCCGGAAGTCATCCGGGGCGCGCAGCGCGTAACGTAAGCATAACAAGTCATGTGACTTGTTAATAAAACTTTTCATTGGTTCATTTTACTTTTCTTATTGTAATGATGAAAGGCTTGGTCATATCACCTAAAAATTACGCTTTTAATTACTTCCGAACATTATTTTTTCTTAAATATATGTTATAATGTTCCAGGCTAATGTACTTTCCCGGAAATTTTACAACTGTCCTGCAAGTAAAATATATTCTTTTTTCGAGAAAAAGAGCGTTTCTTCGTCCCATGACGGAGCCGTTGAGCAAAAGAGGGTCGACCTGCTGTCTTAGTCGCCGATACGCCTGAATATGAGATTCTTATCGATCACTTTATGTTGCAGGAATAGAAAACACAACAGCCCTTGACCATTTATCTTTACTGCGTTCCTTCGTATTATACCTTTTACCCTTCATGTAATTGGTCTGCTTTATTTCACTTGCCTTTTAATGATTCTAAAACAGTGACTATTATTAAAAACTTTACCAATGTATATACTACTACCATGTTTTCTTTTAAAAACCTTTATTGTGAAAATTTCATTATACAAATACGAGCCTATAACCACGTGGGCCTGCCACGGAGCAAACTGTAATCGTATATGATGAATAGACATTTACACTGTAGAGGAACGTAACGGGCGGGCCATTAGGTTGCAAGAACTAAGGTGTCTAACAGTTACGGAATCGGTGGACGTACATTTTATAATTAAAATACGACAGGGCCAGTTACAATAAAATTATCTAGATATACATTTGCGGGCAAGTACCATGGGTGACGTTAATTCGAATTTTCAACAGTACAGTAATCAATAACACATCAGAACTTAATATCAATAGGGATGTCGAAATATTCAATCAATTCTCGTCCCCGCCCGCCATGTGCTTCAAAACTGCATACGTATCTCGTGATTTCAAGGTTCTGCAACCAGTACACAACAAGGAGTTACGAGTCCCATTTATTCCGGCGCCATTTTGGGCGAGGACGGGCAGGTCCAGGATATAGTCAAAATGTCTCTACCAACCATCGACTATGATGATGTTCATATGCTGTATTTATTAGAGTAACACTCATCTGTCCACATGAAATTAATTTACCACAATCTAAACATGTCATTTTAATCTTTCCAAAGTTCTTCTAAATATTTGGGACCGTTTCCCTTGCCTCTGATGCTCTCAGTGCCACTTCTTTGATGAATGTACTAGCAGGTCAGGGGTTCTCCTCCAAATCTCTCTTTTATGCAGCACTATAATTAATTGGTGCCACCTCTCCATATGACGATGCATGGTATAGTTACCACAACTATATTTTTTTTCGGTTCCTCTGGAGAGTTCATCGTGGCAGATGAAGCGTGTAACGTACCGGGCATTTACCTTTTTTTGCATGTACAGGAAAGGAAAAAAAAATCGAGCGTCCGAGTTCTAAGCTGTCCCAGGGCCATTTTAGTGGACCAGGCCCAAATCCAAAGAATAGGCCGCCATTTTGAGAGTCCTCTTGCAGCCGCCTGTCGCTGTAGCATCAAGAGCAGCCGAAACTCAGCTGAATGGCAACTGAAACGGTAAAGGGGCGCCCCACTACATTTCAGCATTGTAGGATGACCACACCAGTACAGCAACTTGCTAGACATCACCTCGGTGCCATCCGGATCTCGGCGCCCCACTGCAGATGAAGTGCCTCTCAACTATGAAACCACCACGGTGACATCCGGATCTTGGCGCGTTGTGCTGCCTTCGGCCTATTCGCACATCGGTCCGCTACTGACGCCATCTCACAGGCTAATGGGGCGACCCACGCCGAGTTTCAGCATTGTAGGATGACCACACCAGTACAGCAACTTGCTGGACATCACCTCGGTGCCATCCGAATCTTGGCATCTCAACGCCTAGTGGTATCTTCCATACAGAAAATATTGTTACGCTGCCTTTGGCCCCATTCGCACATCAGTCCGCAACTTAGACATCACCTCGGTGCCATCCGGATCTTGGCATCTCAGCGCCTTGTGGTGTCAGTCAGAAAATATTGTTGCGCTGCCTTTGGCCCCATTCGCACATCAGTCCGCTACTGACACCATCTCACAGGCCAATAGGGCGCCCCACGCCGACTTTTACCATTGTACGATGGCCACACCAGTGGCACAACTTGCTAGACATCACCTCGGTGCCATCCGAATCTTGGCATCTCAACGCCTAGTGGTATCTTCCATACAGAAAATCTTGTTACGCTACCTTTGGCCCCATTCGCACATCGGTCCGCAACTTAGACATCACCTCGGTGCCATCCGGATCTTGGCATCTCAGCGCCTTGTGGTGTATTCTCTTCAGAAAATATTGTTGCGCTGCCTTTGGCCCCATTCGCACATCGGTCCGCAACTTAGACATCACCTCGGTGCCATCCGGATCTTGGCATCTCAGCGCCTTGTGGTGTCTTCTACTCCGAAAATATTGTAGAAAATATTGTTGCGCTGCCTTTGGCCCCATTCACACATCAGTCCGCTACTGACACCATCTCACAGGCCAACAGGGCGCCCCACGCCGACTTTTACCATTGTACGATGGCCACACCAGTGCCACAACTTGCTAGACACCACCTCGGTGCCATCCGGATCTTGGCATCTCAGCGCCTTGTGGTGTCTTCAAATCAGAAAATATTGTTGCGCTGCCTTTGGCCCCATTCGCACATCGGTCCGCTACTGACGCCATCTCACAGGCCAACGGGGCGCCCCACGCCGACTTTCAACATTGTAGGATGGCCACAGAAGTGCGACAACTTACTAGACACCACCTCGGTGCCATCCGGATCTTGGCGCGTTGTGCTGCCTTCGGCCTATTCGCACATCGGTCCGCTACTGACGCAAACTCACAGGCCAACGGGGCGCCCCACGCCGACTTTCAGCATTGTAGGATGGCCACACCAGTGCGGCAACTTGCTACACACCACCTCGGTGCCATCCGGATCTTGGCATCTCAGCGCCTAGTGGTGTCTTCTATTCCGAAAATATTGTTGCGCTGCCTTCGGCCCCATTCACACATCGGTCCGCTACTGACGCCATCTCACAGGCCAACGGGGCGCCCCACGCCGACTTTCAGCATTGTAGGATGGCCACACCAGTGCGGCAACTTACTAGACACCACCTCGGTGCCATCCGGATCTTGGCGCATTGTGCTGCCTTCGGCCTATTCGCACATCGGTCCGCTACTGACGCAAACTCACAGGCCAACGGGGCGCCCCACGCCGACTTTCAGCATTGTTGGATGGCCACACCAGTGCGGCAACTTACTAGACACCACCTCGGTGCCATCCGTATCTTGGCGCGTTGTGCTGCCTTCGGCCTATTCGCACATCGGTCCGCTACTGACGCAAACTCACAGGCCAACGGGGCGCCCCACGCCGACTTTCAGCATTGTAGGATGGCCACACCAGTACACCTTACTAGACACCACCTCGGTGCCATCCGGATCTTGGCGCGTAGTGAAGCTGCAGCAGCTGCAAATAAGCTTCAGACAGTGTTACAAACGCTGCTCAGAACTCTCAACTATGACACCACCTCGGTGCCATCCGGATCTTGGCGCGTTGTATTGCCTTCGGCCTATTCGCACATCGGTCCGCTACTGACGCCGCCTCACTTGCCAACGTATTTTCTCCGCATTTTATACCCTATGCCGCATAACAGGTCATGTGACTTGTTTATAAAACTTTTCATTGGTTCATTTTACTTTTGGTTTCCTAATGATGGAAGGCTTGATCATGTGACCTAAAAACAACACTTTTCATTGGATGAAAACTTTTTTTTTTCCCCAAACGATGAAAGCCCACCTTGTTTCTGGATGTTTCAGACTGAAGCTGGCGTCAGCATGAGAGCACCACCATCTCGTAGCTCAGTCGTGGTCATTCCGCGAGCAATCATGGCAGCCGCTCCCCACCAGAAGCCTGCAGGAGTCGGAGCCCCCAAAACTTTTGATGAATTCTCAAGGCGGAGGGGACGCTTTCGAGAATGGGGTCCAAGACCTAGCAGACAAGCGTCCGATTTCCAAGGTGTCCCAGGGCCATTTCAGTGGACCAGGCCCAAAAAGGAAACAGCCTGCCGCCATTTTGAGAGTCCTGTGACAGCCGCCTATCGCTGCACCGCAAGAGTGGGCGCAACTCAGCTGAATTGCGGCTTTTGACACAGTGGACCAAAAACGGACGGAATGGCAACTGAAACGGTAAAGGGGCGCCCCACTACAACAGATGACACTCCACCTGGAGAGGCCCGTTCACGCCGCCTCCCCCGGGGCGCCCCACGCCGTTATTCGGAGCAGCATTGTAGGATACCAAAACCAGTGCGGCAACTTACTGGACATCACCTTGGTGCCATCGTTCTGCTGCCTTGGAACTATTCGCGCAACAGTTTGCTACTGATGACCCACCCCCCGCGACGCCCCATGCCGTTATTTGCTGGGTGGCAACTTACTAGACATCACTTTCGTGTCATCTAGATTTCAGCGCGTTCTGCTGCCTTGGAACTATTCGCACAACAGTTTGCTACTGATGACCCACCCCCCGCGACGCCCCACGCCGGAAATCTGGACGTTGTGCTGCGTTGGGACTATTCGCACAGCCGACCGCTACTTCGTTGTTTTTCCCTAAAAATGTTTATATGTTATTACTATTTTTGTTTTCTTGTATATATTTATAAATTATTAAAGTTTTATAATCTTACTACTTTGTCGGAGTGCTATATATTTTTAATGTGACACATAATTGTAAAAACTTTGATGTACAAAGAGTCATCCCTGGAATCTTCCGCTTCAGGCTCGGTCCCCTCCCCAATCACAATACAGGATGGTTTTCAGATAATAGCAACGCTTCTGCTGTGACGGATCTCATCGAGTGTGGGCCTTGATCTACTATAACTCCTTTGAAGAGGGGTGATTCTTTACAGCTGTGGCCATAAACTACATCTGCAGGGCTAGCTGATACCCTAGGACCAGCCTGGACAATCGGACACAGAGGAAAAGGAGTGTCAGAGGGTGCGGTAGTGAATAGGGCGAAAGGGAGGTGTCGGGCGGGCACAGGGTGTGATTCTCAGGGAAGAGCAGCGCAGATGGGGGGAGGTTTATTACCCATGCATAAGACAGAGAGCGGGGGTGACCACTGCCTGGGGGAGATGCTTGCGAGGGTGGGGAGCCATGCTAAGGATCGACAGCGTGCACAGAGTGGGTCTGGTCAAGGCATCTAAAATGGCTGCCGTGCACGACAAAAGTGTGGCATTTGAAAAAAGACAAGATGGCGCAGACAATGTTTTTCAACACTTCCTGATTTCCTTCAAATCGAACGTTAACAGACGTTGGGGCATATTACCAAAGTTAAGCGATATTTATCCCTAACGATGCTTAGCAACGATTTTTTTACCGTCAGAAATTATCGCAGATAAACCTTGCTATTATCAAGGTTTATCGCAAATACGATAAAAAACGACCGCAATGCATTAATATCGCTGAAAACTGAGCGATATTCATGCATTACCGAGCTAATGCTCTTAGCCATGTTATCCACCTCCCATTGGATAACATGGCTAAGAACTGCTCAGGGCAGGTGGTAGCTTTTGGAGATATTCGCGCTTATCTCGAATATTTCCAAAAGTTGATAATAGGAGATAGCGATGTTAGCGACTGTTTCCAGTCGCTAACATCTTGGCATGCCCACTTTGCATGTCATTAGTGATAAATATCACTCACATGCAAAGTGGGGCCCAAGATGGTCGCTATCTTCTACTAGCCGTCGCTAACTGGTGTTAGCAACAGCTAGGTAATACACATATAATTTTATCTCCGCGAAGCGGAGCGCTGTTACAGATATATATCTTGTTTTTGAACGTTAATTTCTCAAAATGCACTGAAGCACATATATTGAGACCTAGCAAAGGCACATCGGGCTACCAGTCCCTACAATTTTGCCAAGTTTCGTGCAAATCCATTCAGCTGTTCGATCCTACCGAGAGACAAGATGGCGGCCGCTACGGACTGTTTGGAATGTTTACAGACACCGGAGAGCCAATCAGCTTCGCTTCGCAAAGCTCCGTAACGCGAAAAGTACGCGAAGCGGTGCGCTGTTACAGATATATATCTTTTTTTGAACGTTAATTTCTCAAAATCCACTGGAGCACATATATTGAGATCTAGCAAAGGCACATCGGGCTACCAGTCCCTACAATTTTGCCAAGTTTCGTGCAAATCCATTCAGCTGTTCGATTATTATTATTTTTATTTTTTTTTGCCCCGCGGGGCCCTTTTAAAACCTCCACATCAAACCTAAACGGTCAGGGAGGATCTACTATGCCCCCTTATGGTCATTTGCCCCTTCGGTTTGGCCTCCGCTTGTCTCTCGATCCTACCGAGAGACAAGATGGCGGCCGCTACGGACTGTTTGGAATGTTTACAGACGCCGGAGAACCAATCAGCTTCGCTTCACAAAGCTCCGTTGCGCGAAAAGTACGCGTACTGGAGCGCTGCCCGGTCCGCTGTTACAGATATATATCTTTTTTTAAACGTTAATTTCTCAAAATCCACTGTAGCACATATATTGAGACCTACAAAAGGCACATCGGGCTACCAGTCCCTACAATTTTGCCAAGTTTTGTGGAAATCCATTCAGCCGTTCGGGCTAAAAGTGAGGCCAACCGCCCTATGGAAAACTCAATGTTAAAAACACGTTTTGGGACCCCCCTTTTTTCTCGGCCCCCCCTTGACGAACCCCCCCAAAATTTCCAGGGGCTGCTCAGAAACAAAATGTTCCATTTTCCAGAAAATTTCAGCCAATTCCGTCCACAAACGCCAAAGTTATTAGACATAGAATTTTCAAAAATCCCATAGAGAAAAAATCCTAACTATATATACCTACTGGCGACCGCCAGTAGGTAATATATATATATATATATATATATATATATATATATATATATATGGTGAAGAACTTCTAAATACAACATTAAAGAAGGTTAGAAAGACACATAGGGCAACATTATTGACTACCGATAATCAAAGAGGTGGTCGTGAGAAAGAAGCAGGTGCCAACAAAGGGAAGTTCAGACTGATTACCCCCTACTCATCAGGTGCCAATGATCTCAGAGCAACGCTACATAAGAACTGGCACATATTGCAGACGTACAGCATATTGAAGGAAGATCTACCTGCATATCCCCTATTAAGATTCAGTAGAGCAAGATCACTTGGTGACATGTTGGTCTCCAGTCACTTGGAGAAACCCGTACCCAAAACCAATACCCTAAAAGAGATGATGGGATTTTTTCCCTGCGAGCGCTGTAAAGCCTGTGCCGGCAGCAGAAGAGTGCTGTCGTACACCATACCCGACACAGGGAGAACACTTCCCATCAAGAGATTCATAACCTGCAGCTCCCAGGAGACTCCGCAGGTTAGAGTCAAGGTACATCATAGACCTCTCCACCAAATATCCTGGAGGACTTAACAGTGGAGAAGAAATTGCATTCCATCTAGGTAAGTGACAATGTAACAAGTGGACCATTATCTGGGTAGAGATCCCTTTAAAGGATAGAATAGGGACTTTCCATTATCATGTCACTACTGGATCTATCGTATCCATAATCTCCCATCTTTGTCTGGGTGAGGGATAGAATAGGATAAATGAGAGATACATGTAGATAGAGAAGGGACACTGAGTCTTTGTTCCAACCTGTAAAATTCCTTCTCTTGTCTTGATCCGCTTTGCTTTGTCTTTTGCCTTGTCTGAGGTCTGCCCTGCACCTAACCACCATCTATGACGTTATTGCAGGGCATGGAGACTACTATTTTGAAAATAATGTTATTGTGATTTGAACTGAACCTTATGCATGAGAATTTTTAAGTCAAGCATACTGAAAACTCTTTAGTCGAGCACATTGAATTTATTAATTGAATTAACGCAAGTAATTTCAACAATGCTTTCAGTAATGGCTCGAATATCTTAATCCAATCAATGTTAATTTTTGATGAATTGTGGTGTTTTTTTTAGTGCAGTAAATGTTATAATCATGATGAGACATCTTGAACATAGGACATTAGCCGATCCACTGCTTTATTTTTTGTCAAAATCTTGTGACAATTTTGAAAGTAACATACCCTCTTTACATGAATACGAAGTTGATCAGTGGATGATAAATCATTTTCGTAGGTGGAAAAACGTCTGACACGGACATTCCAAGATGGCGCTCATGTTGATGTCTGAGGGGTCAGTCCTATGTTGATGTCATTGATTATTAACATGTTGATTTTGAGTCAGAATTGATACACTGACGAAGGCTTACGCCGAAACGCGTCTGTGCGGTTCTTTCCCCTAATAAATCCTACCGAGATTTCACAAACCCCCCCCCCCCTTGAGTGCTGCATCTTTTCTTGGAACGACGAAGAGTTCGAGTGTAATATATATATATATATATACTGCGCAAGCAGTCTACGTCTCTGTCAAGGTATTGACTTCAGTCATCCCACCTTCGAAGCGCTGCAACGCGAGGAACACTGCATAAAAGTGGTCCGTGACTGCACGGAGGAGGTGGTGCACTGTCGCCATTCCATGTTTCAGCCTAACCAGCGCCCGAAGGTTGAAGCTATATGCGGGGACTCGAGGGGTTTTGATGCCAAATTACTTACCTCACCATATGTGCCCAGCTCCACTAATGCCCGCAAACACAAGATTTAACTTTTGTTTCCCCCATCACGCTACACCAGGCACACAGCATTCTGGGAGTTGAAGTTCCATATTGACTCCAACACAGCGGATAATCACATGAGCGGGGGCGGAGCCATTAGTGAATTCTACAAAGACTGTGAGCACTCAATCTGTGCACAACGGACATGGGGTACAGCAGCTAGGGGCGTCTGAGGAAGGAGTTTAATCCGAAATGCATTATGCCCGGCTGCATGGATTTCAAATAAAGAACCCCACTTGTATTTCCCTGCCTGGGATTCCTTCCTTTCATTCAGTTGGAGGGTTGTCGTCGACATTTCCGTGTCAGCCAGAGACACATTAAGGAATTCCGCTTCATCAAGAGGTTGCCTGCTTCACTGGTGCTCTGCGCAAGCAGTCTACGTCTCTGTCAAGGTATTGACTTAAGGCATCCCACCTTCGAAGCGCTGCAACGCGAGGAACACTGCATAAAAGCGGTCCGTGACTGCACGGAGGAGGTGGTGCACTGTCGCCATTCCATGTTTCAGCCTAACCAGCGCCCGAAGGTTGAAGCTATATGCGGGGACTCGAGGGGTTTTGATGCCAAATTACTTACCTCACCATATGTGCCCAGCTCCACTAATGCCCGCAAACACAAGATTTAACTTTTGTTTCCCCCATCACGCTACACCAGGCACACAGCATTCTGGGAGTTGAAGTTCCATATTGACTCCAACACAGCGGATAATCACATGAGCGGGGGCGGAGCCATTAGTGAATTCTACAAAGACTGTGAGCACTCAATCTGTGCACAACGGACATGGGGTACAGCAGCTAGGGGCGTCTGAGGAAGGAGTTTAATCCGAAATGCATTATGTCCGGCTGCATGGATTTCAAATAAAGAACCCCACTTGTATTTCCCTGCCTGGGATTCCTTCCTTTCATTCAGTTGGAGGGTTGTCGTCGACATTTCCGTGTCAGCCAGAGACACATTAAGGAATTCCGCTTCATCAAGAGGTTGCCTGCTTCACTGGTGCTCTGCGCAAGCAGTCTACGTCTCTGTCAAGGTATTGACTTCAGGCATCCCACCTTCGAAGCGCTGCAACGCGAGGAACACTGCATAAAAGCGGTCCGTGACTGCACGGAGGAGGTGGTGCACTGTCGCCATTCCATGTTTCAGCCTAACCAGCGCCCGAAGGTTGAAGCTATATGCGGGGACTCGAGGGGTTTTGATGCCAAATTACTTACCTCACCATATGTGCCCAGCTCCACTAATGCCCGCAAACACAAGATTTAACTTTTGTTTCCCCCATCACGCTACACCAGGCACACAGCATTCTGGGAGTTGAAGTTCCATATTGACTCCAACACAGCGGATAATCACATGAGCGGGGGCGGAGCCATTAGTGAATTCTACAAAGACTGTGAGCACTCAATCTGTGCACAACGGACATGGGGTACAGCAGCTAGGGGCGTCTGAGGAAGGAGTTTAATCCGAAATGCATTATGCCCGGCTGCATGGATTTCAAATAAAGAACCCCACTTGTATTTCCCTGCCTGGGATTCCTTCCTTTCATTCAGTTGGAGGGTTGTCGTCGACATTTCCGTGTCAGCCAGAGACACATTAAGGAATTCCGCTTCATCAAGAGGTTGCCTGCTTCACTGGTGCTCTGCGCAAGCAGTCTACGTCTCTGTCAAGGTATTGACTTCAGGCATCCCACCTTCGAAGCGCTGCAACGCGAGGAACACTGCATAAAAGCGGTCCGTGACTGCATGGAGGAGGTGGTGCACTGTCGCCATTCCATGTTTCAGCCTAACCAGCGCCCGAAGGTTGAAGCTATATGCGGGGACTCGAGGGGTTTTTCGGCCAAATTACTTACCTCACCATATGTGCCCAGCTCCACTAATGCCCGCAAACACAAGATTTAACTTTTGTTTCCCCCATCACGCTACACCAGGCACACAGCATTCTGGGAGTTGAAGTTCCATATTGACTCCAACACAGTGGATAATCACATGAGCGGGGGCGGAGCCATTAGTGAATTCTACAAAGACTGTGAGCACTCAATCTGTGCACAACGGACATGGGGTACAGCAGCTAGGGGCGTCTGAGGAAGGAGTTTAATCCGAAATGCATTATGCCCGGCTGCATGGATTTCAAATAAAGAACCCCACTTGTATTTCCCTGCCTGGGATTCCTTCCTTTCATTCAGTTGGAGGGTTGTCGTCGACATTTCCGTGTCAGCCAGAGACACATTAAGGAATTCCGCTTCATCAAGAGGTTGCCTGCTTCACTGGTGCTCTGCGCAAGCAGTCTACGTCTCTGTCAAGGTATTGACTTCAGGCATCCCACCTTCGGAGCGCTGCAACGCGAGGAACACTGCATAAAAGCGGTCCGTGACTGCACGGAGGAGGTGGTGCACTGTCGCCATTCCATGTTTCAGCCTAACCAGCGCCCGGAGGTTGAAGCTATATGCGGGGACTCGAGGGGTTTTGATGCCAAATTACTTACCTCACCATATGTGCCCAGCTCCACTAATGCCCGCAAACACAAGATTTAACTTTTGTTTCCCCCATCACGCTACACCAGGCACACAGCATTCTGGGAGTTGAAGTTCCATATTGACTCCAACACAGCGGATAATCACATGAGCGGGGGCGGAGCCATTAGTGAATTCTACAAAGACTGTGAGCACTCAATCTGTGCACAACGGACATGGGGTACAGCAGCTAGGGGCGTCTGAGGAAGGAGTTTAATCCGAAATGCATTATGCCCGGCTGCATGGATTTCAAATAAAGAACCCCACTTGTATTTCCCTGCCTGGGATTCCTTCCTTTCATTCAGTTGGAGGGTTGTCGTCGACATTTCCGTGTCAGCCAGAGACACATTAAGGAATTCCGCTTCATCAAGAGGTTGCCTGCTTCACTGGTGCTCTGCGCAAGCAGTCTACGTCTCTGTCAAGGTATTGACTTCAGGCATCCCACCTTCGAAGCGCTGCAACGCGAGGAACACTGCATAAAAGCGGTCCGTGACTGCACGGAGGAGGTGGTGCACTGTCGCCATTCCATGTTTCAGCCTAACCAGCGCCCGAAGGTTGAAGCTATATGCGGGGACTCGAGGGGTTTTGATGCCAAATTACTTACCTCACCATATGTGCCCAGCTCCACTAATGCCCGCAAACACAAGATTTAACTTTTGTTTCCCCCATCACGCTACACCAGGCACACAGCATTCTGGGAGTTGAAGTTCCATATTGACTCCAACACAGCGGATAATCACATGAGCGGGGGCGGAGCCATTAGTGAATTCTACAAAGACTGTGAGCACTCAATCTATGCACAACGGACATGGGGTACAGCAGCTAGGGGCGTCTGAGGAAGGAGTTTAATCCGAAATGCATTATGCCCGGCTGCATGGATTTCAAATAAAGAACCCCACTTGTATTTCCCTGCCTGGGATTCCTTCCTTTCATTCAGTTGGAGGGTTGTCGTCGACATTTCCGTGTCAGCCAGAGACACATTAAGGAATTCCGCTTCATCAAGAGGTTGCCTGCTTCACTGGTGCTCTGCGCAAGCAGTCTACGTCTCTGTCAAGGTATTGACTTCAGGCATCCCACCTTCGAAGCGCTGCAACGTGAGGAACACTGCATAAAAGCGGTCCGTGACTGCACGGAGGAGGTGGTGCACTGTCGCCATTCCATGTTTCAGCCTAACCAGCGCCCGAAGGTTGAAGCTATATGCGGGGACTCGAGGGGTTTTGATGCCAAATTACTTACCTCACCATATGTGCCCAGCTCCACTAATGCCCGCAAACACAAGATTTAACTTTTGTTTCCCCCATCACGCTACACCAGGCACACAGCATTCTGGGAGTTGAAGTTCCATATTGACTCCAACACAGCGGATAATCACATGAGCGGGGGCGGAGCCATTAGTGAATTCTACAAAGACTGTGAGCACTCAATCTGTGCACAACGGACATGGGGTACAGCAGCTAGGGGCGTCTGAGGAAGGAGTTTAATCCGAAATGCATTATGCCCGGCTGCATGGATTTCAAATAAAGAACCCCACTTGTATTTCCCTGCCTGGGATTCCTTCCTTTCATTCAGTTGGAGGGTTGTCGTCGATATATATATATATATATATATATCCAAGTAACTGCTCGGAGAAACCGCTACCCACGCATGCGAGCAACGTACAAGCAGACTCGAACCCAGAATTCGTGCAAGTTGTAGTGCGTTTATTCGTCGGCCATAATATATATATATAATGCAAACAAGTAAGCAAGGAGCTTTTGCGTAGCTTCCAAGTTTAGGCAGAGAGCAGCTCTTTTATATGGAGCACTGAGGAAAAGTGTTTTTCTGATCGGCATAATTTGTACCAGGACTCCATTGTTTTTTCATTGCCATCTCGTATCAAACACTTCCACACGACACACCTGGTCGTTTCTGCTGATGCCTGAGGAAAATCTGAACTGACATGACAGAGACCATCTTGCAGCCTGCATTTCTGCCCAGGAACTGTCGCACACCCAACCCCCTGTTCTTTGCAGTTCAACAGAAGCCATGAGACACCCACGCCCTGTGTAAACAAGCTTGTTTTCCATCTCCTGCTCCCAGCCCGGTAAACATCCTTGACACCATGATCAGGTTATCTGGACAATGGTCTGACTGTTGGGCCCTGATCAGACTGATTAAACAATGACTTGAAAGAACGGCTTTGATCAAGCCGAGTGAACAATGATCTGTGTACCAAGCCTTGACCAGGTCACCAACTACAAACATCGTCTGCATCTGGTTATCAACTGCAAACACTGCCCTGGTTGAACAATGGACTAACAACCAAAAGACTGGGATGAAAAATGTATAAAAGGCTTGTAAGCTACAGAGTGAAGTAGCAGCCTCCTCTGTCTTGTCTCTGACTAGCTTGGGACTCTGTTCCATAGCCCGGGCTATTGAAATAAATCTAGGTTCCTCCTGCAGACGAAGGCTCCTGTGTCTCCTTTCACTAAGTACGGAAGGTATGGAAGACTAGGGCAGTTCCCCCGCAATCGAGACCCAGTAAATGGGTTAAACCGGTTCTTCAAATGGCGCCTGAACAGGGACTCCACGAGCACTAAGGTCAGGCCCGGTGGATATGAGGAGGTGCACGGAGAGACTCCGACAGAGCGCCCTACCCGAGGGATTCTTGTATTCCAGTATTCCTTCTGCAGACGTAGGACACAGCCCTACGTCTGCAGAAGAGAATTACCCCTGTAAGGTAAGGGTGGACTGATCATCCACCAAGTCTGTATGATTCTGTTATTGACTTTAGTAAAAGCCAAGTTGTTATTGACTTTTGCCAAAGCCAAGCAAGCGAGGTGAAGTTTTAAAAACCCGCTGGTGTCTGTTATCTGTTTTTAGGCATGCCCGTCAGTAGTAAGTTCAAGAGATTATGTTGTTGTATGTGTACGCAGGACTCCCAGCTGGAGGCGGCCTGTCCGCTTCCTCCAGAAGGGACCCCTGGCCATACGATGTATGTTAAACATGACCCTTCTGCCATAATGTTTTCCTCATTCTGGGTAAAATATGCAAAAAAAAGTAACGCGGAATTACAGTGGCACTTTATGGCTCCTTTAATTCCCAAGTTCTCGCCAACTTAGAGGGACAATTATTGAAAAGAAAAACGCGCCCGTCTATGTTTGAATCTGTCCAATATTGGAGGAAAGAGATAGAGCAGAGAGCTAGAAAATAGAAGGCTCAAGAAAGAAAACAGGAACGTATGTCAATGGCCTACCACGCCAGAGAAAATTTACAAAATCAAATGACAAAATCAGTAGAAATAGCCGATAGGGAGCATGGGGCCCGGGTACAAAAATTTTATCCAGCCTGTGAGGAGAAAGGAAAGGGCCATATGGAAGGGGGAAGAAGAAAGTGATTCCTTGCTTGATACCATGCTAGAAAGCCCTCCTGCATATGCCCCAATGTACCCTGCACTGACACCTCACACCCCGCATGCCCCCCGCCACTGCCCACTCCTGCCCCCACTGTCCCTCCTACTGTTCTCCCTGTCACACCGACCCTCCCGACTTTTCCTATGACACCAACCATGCCCATTAACCCTGCCCTCGCTGCGGGAATAACAACAAGTATCCATCCACCCAACCCCTGCGGCCTTACCCCTACCCGCCCTTTTCCTACTTCCCCCTGGTCTACAGTTAAGCAGGATTTATATAAATTGTTGAATTCCCCCCGACTGGCCTCCCTGCGCTCTGCCATCAGCTTTTCGTCCCTTCGAGAAAATGACCTACAGAAGCAACAGTGTGAATGTTGGATAAATAGCGGGAATATTTATACCTTTAAAGAAATATGGTTCACCTTTTCTCAGTGGACGATTATGGAACAGACCACTTGGGCTGAATATATGTGTACTTTGGTCATGCAAAAATTTGAGAATGCGCTTATGCAGATACCCGCCGGATTAATGGACCTTAGGTCACAAAAAAAAGAGGCGATGTTCAGGGAGGGGGGATGTTTGGCGCTATATCTGCTTTAATGGCTTACCGTGATATGACAGCCTTCCTCAACACCCCTCTGGAAACAGCTATGCCAATGAGAGAGGCGGCTCCTGTCTTTCTTAATGCACTTACCGATGCCCAAAATAATGGCCGAGGGGCTGTTGAAGCACATTGGCGCAGGCTTTGGGTTTATGTTCCTTGGAAAAGGTCAGAAGTAATGCAGTTAAAGGGACAATTACCAGATCCCCGGAAGAATACGGCTGCCTTTTACAGGGAATTAGGTCAGATTATATCTGCAGGTACTCTTGTTCTTGAGGATATAGATTTGCTTTTTGGTACCGTTTTCCCCACTGAAATTTGGGACAAAATTCGACATACTGACCATGAAGTAGCATTGGGAGGTAAATGGGCTGACCTAGAGGCTATGGAAGAAGCAAGGGTAGGAGAGATTAAACCAGAAGCTGCCATCCTGACTTTGTCTGGTAAAATAATGACGTTTATGAAAACACTTTTGCCGGAAACTGTCATTAACTGGGATAAAATAAACGCCTGTAGGCAGCGAAAAGATGAAAATGTGGCTGACTTCTTTACCCGTTTTGAGACAGAATACAAGGGACACAGTGGTTTGGATCCCCGGACCCCAGGTTCTGGCCCAGTATTTGTCGATAAGTTTGTCAGCAACTTGCTTCCTGAGATCTCCGCCAGGCTTAAGAAAGTTGAAAGTACATGGTCTGCCCAAACTATGACTGGTATCTTGGCTATGGCACAATATCACAAGAATAAGGAGAATGAAGATAGATACAGGGAAAGTAAGAAGGTTAGGGTGTTATATAGATACTGCTTACCTATATACCGTGTTAAGTTAGCATGAGCTTAGTAAAGTGTTTAAACGCCATTTTTCCTTTTTGCTGCTTTTGCACACGACACATAATTGTTATTATAGCTGTCAACCTAGAGAGTGTTGTGATTTACAGGAGAATAATATGTTATTGCTCTGATATCAGCTTTGTTTGGTAACATATGTCTGCACAGTGAGTGCTGATGTTTTCCAGGATAACTCGACACAGCACCTTTCTAGACATAACATAAATGCAGCTGCTGCCAAAACTGGCTTTACGCGCGTTTTATATTGCTTTGCTGAGGGTACACGTAACACACATTTAATGGTGCTTCGCATGCAGAGAGCTGGTGGATGATGATGTGATCCTCTGCCACTGAGATTTTGATGTATGGGCCCGCCCTGCTAAAACCCAAAGAGACCTTCATAGATAATAATATACTATGCTAGTTAGGGAGGGTGAGAATTAGGTGTTGCTAACTCCTATTCATTTCAGCATTTTAGCATGCTGTCACCTTTCGCATTTTATGGACTATTAACTATGCTGATAACTTTGCTTGTGATAATATGTTTGCTTGTATTATCTAAGATACTGCGTTTGAGAACCATGCATTAGTAAATAAATATTTCAAATGTGCACGTGTCCTCTTTTACTCCACGTTCTGGTTTGAAATGATTGCATAACGAAAGAGTGTTCATGTGTTCCACGATATCTGAGGTATTCTAAGTTCATGTTCTGGTCTGTCTAAACATTAGGAAGTTATACTGACCAATGAGACACTGTAGCTAGCTCGGTAAGGGGATTTTGGGTACTGAGGTGAGTTTTGGGGCACCCTAATTCACTGAGGTTCCAAATCTCTACGCACAGTTCTGTAGGAGAACGGAATTCCCGTTACATGGCGCCCAACGTGGAGTTGGAGAACGTTTCATTCTCAACTCGAATCGCAGGGCTAGCTTGATTACAGCGGCACATGAAGGTGTGGCGTCTGCGCATGCGGGCGTCTCAGCCACTGTAGCTCAATTACAACAACGTTTCTGGTGGCGGGGACTGTACAAACAGACGCGCGATTATGTCCTTCAATGTGAATTTGCCAGCAGATTAAACCTTCGACTGCTGCGCATCCGCCACAGACACAGTTGTACATATCTAATAAACCGCTAGGTTGTGTTTATTTAGATCACTCCGGTCCTTTTTCTTCTGATACTGCGTATAAGTACATCTTAGTAGCGGTTGATTCATGCACACGCTTTGTATGGGTCTGGCCCCATCGCAGCGCTGATTCGCGGACTGTCATAAGAGAGTTGCGTGTCTTTGTAGGGATTTTTGCCTGTGGCACCTTCCATTCGGATCAGGGTCCGGCTTTCGCCTCTAAGGCGTATAAGGATGCCATGGTTTCGATGGGGGTCCAAGTCAAGTTTTCGTCTCCCTACAGACCTGAGGGTAACAGTGTAGTGGAACGAATGAACCGTGACTTAAAGCAATCTTTGACAGCACGAGTTATAGGCACTGGCAGAAACTGGCTGGCCCACCTCAATGGCGTGCAGCGTGCTCTTAAAAATCTCCCTAGAAGGTCTCTGGGTGGGCGGACCCCATACGAAATGCTCTTTGGTATCAAGATGTTTGTCCCGGACCTTGACGGTCTAGACGGCGTGTCCCGCGCCACACCCTTTGACGTAGATGAACATTTCGATGTTTTACAGGATCTACAAAAGACCAGAGACAGTCTTGCAAAGGAACATTTGCCCTCCACGTCGGATGATGCGTTGCAGATCCCGGTAGTTGGCTGGCTTCCCCAAGTTGGAGAACTGGTTCGAGAGAAGATCGATAACAAGTAAGAATTTGGTCCTTCATATCGAGCTCTGGTTCCTGTGCTTGGAGTGAAGGGCACAAGAACAGTCATATTACCTCCACTACCTGGTCGTAAGGAAAACAGGTTTATCTCTATTGATAATGTCAAGATACACAGAATGGCCGATTCTTCTTAGTATGACACCGGCGGTTTCCTGTCCTTCGATTGCGAGGCATTCTGTTTTGGCCTCTTCTTCTAATCCTGTGCCTGAGGTGGCCCTCGAGATGCCTGCCATTTCCAGTCCTTTATTAAGTACTTTACCAATTGATCACATTGATGAACTTGATTATACTTACCCAACTGACTTATCAATGCCAGATTTGCAAACACGTTTGGCCACAGAATCTAGGTTCTCTTTTGACTCTGTTTCACAAAATTCAAAAAAGCCCTCACGTTTTGCGATTTATGCCACGTTATTTAAAAAACATTTTTTTATCCCTCCTTGGACATATATTTGACTGATGCTTTTTTGTGTATACCTTTTTATGTCAATTGGTTTTGTGTTTTATTTTTTTCGCCTTATCGATGGACACTATGTTGAAGAATGATCATGCATTCGACATCTTAATGGAACATTGGCCCCCCTTTCCTCGTCACATTCAGCACATCGACTGAAGGGAGACTTGCATTTTGTTAACATCACGGCTTGGCCTGTTCTTGATGGGATTGTGTGGGATGCGGTTAAGTTTCAGATACATGACCCTACTGAAGTGGTTAATGTCCCAAATGTGCTCAGAGTTAACATGGGAGATGTGGTGAAACAAAACATACGTTCTGATGATTGGGATGTTCAGGCCGTAGAAACATTATTTACTGTTTTGAAATATGCTGCCTTTGATGCTGAAGATTTATACTTAGATTCTGCTAATTTTGGTGAATTATTTTGCTTCCAACATTTTGGCAATCATTATCTGCATAAAGCAAATTCCAGACGGGATAGTGTGAATTACACTCAATGGGAACATTGCCCGGCCCCTTCACAAGGCAGTTCGAGTACTTTTTTGAAAAAGTACACTTATTTTACCGACTTTAATCAGTCCAATCCCGAGTCTTTTTATTTCAAAATGACACAGAAGCCCATGTCCAAGGTTAGACTTACCGATACCAAATTGTTGTATTCAAAGTCCTTTCTAGACGGATTGGCTGTTGAGGGCTACGAGCTACGGAAGGAGACCATTGACCTTAAATCAGTTTGGGGTTCTCAGAGATGGCAGGTACAAGGCACTGAGGCTTTGCACCGAGCATGTCTCATCCAGAATCATATGTTGTTTTTGAATTCTAGTATTTCACAGACTACATGCTTTGGATTGGCTACTTCTAAAAAATTAAATGCACCTACTGTCCCTAATTTAGAAGACTATTCCGGTTGGAATAATGTTACACAGTTTTCCATTAATGAATTGCAGTCCTTGTTGCAAAATGCGTCCTTTAACATTTCCAGTTTGGATGCAAAAGGTTGGCTGATGTGGCACAGAATTACAGATTCATGCCAACATCGTTTTCTGGGTTTAGCTGATGGGTTTACACATGTTAGGCCTGATCCCCGCTTTAATACGGACCATTCTGTCACCACTTATTCAGTAGGAAAATTATGTCAGAATTGGCTGAAACATTCTACCTT
The DNA here is from genome assembly GCF_964261635.1 of Lissotriton helveticus. Taxonomy (NCBI): domain Eukaryota; kingdom Metazoa; phylum Chordata; class Amphibia; order Caudata; family Salamandridae; genus Lissotriton; species Lissotriton helveticus. Next base: position 1,781,952,391 of record NC_136065.1, read on the forward strand.
GGCCGCAGTCAAACTGCATCTATCAAAGCTCACTGATGATGTGGATCTAAACGATTTTATTAAAGGCCCGGCAAGTGGTAGATCTAAAAGAATGATATATGCGATATACAATGAAATCTGGAAGACTTCACAAATTGAGGCAGCTACACGCCTTAGAGCTATTGATCAAGCTAATTTAGAAAAGGTACTTGGAGTTGTGGACAACAGTATTAACATGCTTTCTTCCCGCATTTACACGTTAAATAACATTGTGTCTTCTGTTGTTAATATTGTACAATATGAGGTGTCTGTATTATACCATGGACAGAATCAATTGCGTTCTATTATGCAATTTGCTTGGACCCTACAAACGCTTAAGTCTGGGCGGGTGCCTTGGTCATACATGAATGTGTCCTCTCTCTTTGCCTCTTTTAATTTGACTGACAAGCAGCGCTTGCTTTCAATGCGAGATGCATCTTTTTCCATGTTACACATTGAGAGATTGGGGTCTTTATCATTCTCTGTGGCAGACGCCACTGCTGCGACATGGCTTATCCACGGGTTAATTACATTACGGTTTGCTTTGTATAAATTTACCAATTGTATGCGCTATATTGCGATAGGTAGATATGAACCGCTGGGAAGTTCCTTTCTCCATGAGGTATGGTCTCTTCCATTCACTTATCGTTGCCTGAAAGACGAGAAGGAGGTTTATCTTAAAGGGGAGGAGTGCACAGAAACCCCGGATCATTCATTAATTTGTAGACACATTCAGTTGCACGGTTCTTGTAACCAGGACCGGCCAAATTTAGCCTGTGTTTTGAAAGGCACTCCAGTTCCCGCAATCGTTCCTACTTTCACATTACTGGCAAATGGCAGTTATTTACTTTTAAATAACGAAGACTGTTGTGTGTTAATTAGAGGTGTCGCCTATGTGGTAACCGTATCAGAACACGTGGTGTGTTGCAAAAACGTTCTGTATCCTCCTACACATGGGAATTCAGATGTTTCCATCTGGCCGCGTATCCCAACCTTGAAAGCAGAGTTTAATGGCATGAGTAGAATAAGAGCCCTTTTGTCTCAAAAAGAGGTGGCCCTGAGTTCGGCTCGAGAAACATTCGTCCTTCACATAGCTAACACGCGCACAGATGTGCAAGCTTATTAAATACTGATGTGCCATTGCATTTCAGCGAGCTGGTCCATCAAATCTTTAATGCCTCCTCCACTTCTGGCCTGGCACATTTTTTTAAAATAGTTAGCAGTGGTCTTGTGACTTCTTTTGAAAAAATATTTTGGGTCATCCCTGCTTTCTTCCACAGTATATTTTCGAGCCTGTTTGGAGGCTTTCCGGGTTTGCTGGCGCTGGCTGCAGGTGTCCTGGTGATCTTTTGTTTTATTAAAAATGGATGCCCGTCCTGTGTTAGAAGCCGCACAGCCCCACCTGGCACTGTTTCGCAACTGGATGCTTGAATACTATGGCACACTGCCGCTTGCGACTTTAAGCACGGCATTTGGATTATCTTTTCGATTTTCCTATTTTACATGTGTCCACCCGGTGTTTCATTGCCTGAGCTGCGATTTCGACTGGGCCCTTGATTTGTGTCTCTGCAAGACGGTATCTCCTGACGTCGATTTTAATCAACTGATGAGTCCCGTAGTTACTCACGAGTTGGTTTGTTCTGGCGAACGGATTATGGCCTTGGCAGCGATGCATGGACTAATGGGTCAATGGAACGTACTTGCAGCGGCGCAATATTTCTTGGCACAGAGCTATGTGGAGAACCCACCGAGTTGTCCTCTGATGATGCTAGAGGCTCCGGTGCTGGAGGAGCACGTATGTTCTTTCCCACTAATGAATTGGATAGCTGAACTGTTTTCGGATGATGACAGTGATTTCATGCTGGAGGCTGTTGCTGCATATTTTGCCTATTCAGTCCTGTCCTAGAAAGACTTTCGAATCTTTTATGATGGCCCTTTCATATTTACAGGATTTTGGGACCTTTTTTTGTACATAATTATACACACCCAGACCTATTGACTTGAGTTTAAGGGCCAGATGTAGGTAATTCTATTTTACCACTTCTTAAATACCAAATCATACCGATTCGGTATTTAAGAAGTGGTAAAATAGAGGGGGGGGATGTAGGTAATACAGACTCGGTAAATACCGAATCGTTAAGATTCGGTATTTACCGATTCTGTAAATACCGATTCGGTAATGCCCATTGATTCCTATGGGCATTGAAGCCCATAGGAATCAATGGGCATTACCGAATCGGTATTTACAGAATCGGTAAATACCGATTTCAGCAAGGGTGCAGTGGGTGTCACTTTGACACCCTCTAGCACCCCAAATACAGGCATGTGTGCCATGTGGCACACAGACATGCCCTAAGGGCATGTCTGTCTGTCACATGGCGTAGGTGTGCATGCACACATGTGCATGCACACCTGGATTCGGTATTTTACCACCCAATTGGATTGGGTGATAAAATACCGATTCTGAAAGGCCTTTGGGACTCAGAAGAGTCCCACCTACATCTGGAAATTACCGAATTGGTAAAAATACCGATTCGGTATTTTACAGATTCTGTAAATTTACCGATTCGGTAAATTTACCGAATCTGTAAAATGATGCTCCTACATCTCAATCACCAAATACCGGTCGGTAACGGCCGAATTCGGCCGTTACCGACCGGTATTTGGGCTCCTACATCTGGCCCATAGTGTTTTATGTATTGACATGGTTGAGAATTTTTTCTTACCATCTATAAGAGATTTTTCACCGGATATTACAAATTGACCTGACTAGTTAATATAGAACTCTGTTTTCAAGATGTGCCCTTATTCTGGTCTTGGATTCGCGCTACATGGCTACATTCCTTATTGTATCCTCGGATCATTGGGGGGGTGTCATATAGATACTGCTTACCTATATACCGTGTTAAGTTACCATGAGCTTAGTAAAGTGTTTAAACGCCATTTTTCCTTTTTGCTGCTTTTGCACACGACACATAAATGTTATTATAGCTTTCAACCTAGAAGAGCGTTGTGATTTACAGGAGAATAATATGTTATTGCTCTGATATCAGCTTTGTTTGGTAACATATGTCTGCACAGTGAGTGCTGAAGTTTCCCAGGATAACTCGACACAGTGTTGTTGCAAGGTCTGATCTTCGCACCTTTCTAGACATAACATGAATGCAGCTGCTGCCAAAACTGGCTCTACGCGTGTTTTATATTGCTTTGCTGAGGGTACACGTAACACACACTTGATGGTGCTTCGCATGCAGAGAGCTGGTGGAAGATGATGTGATCCTCTGCCACTGAGATTTTGAGGTATGGGCCCGCCCTGCTAAAACCCAAAGAGACCTTCATAGATAATAATATACTATGCTAGTTAGGGAGGGTGAGAATTAGGTGTTGCTAACTCCTATTCATTTCAGCATTTTAGCATGCTGTCACCTTTCGCATTTTATGGACTATTAACTATGCTGATAACTTTGCTTGTGATAATATGTTTGCTTGTATTATCTAAGATACTGCGTTTGAGAACCATGCATTAGTAAATAAATATTTCAAATGTGCACGTGTCCTCTTTTACTCCACGTTCTGGTTTGAAATGATTGCATAACGAAAGACTGTTCATGTGTTCCACGATATCTGAGGTATTCTAAGTTCATGTTCTGGTCTGTCTAAACATTGGGAAGTTATACTGACCAATGAGACACTGTAGCTAGCTCGGTAAGGGGATTTTGGGTACTGAGGTGAGTTTTGGGGCACCCTAATTCACTGAGGTTCCGAATCTCTACGCACAGTTCTGTAGGAGAACGGAATTCCCGCTACAAGGGATCTTAAGACTAAGGCACTTCTGTAGCAGGCTTACCCTCCCAGAGGTCCCGATGCCCGTGGGAATTTCAGACCCCAACCCCCTACGAGGGCTCGCCAGTCTACCCCCTCCAGCCCTCAACATACGGGAGCCCTCCAAACAGATCAGTGTGCTTATTGTAAGGGGTACGTACGGCCATTGGATAGATGAGTGTCCCGTGTTAGCTGAAAACATAAGAACTGGGAAGACTCGGCCTCGCGCTCCTAGGGAAGCGAGGCCGACTAGGGACCATGGCCCGCCCCATCCACAGGATAAAGAACGTAGGCCCAGGGATGACGTTCCCATCCGGCCACGCCCGGCCAATAGGTTTGATGGGTACAAAGCAACACGCACTTATTACAATGATGATTATGACGAAGTTGATGAGACAGGATCCTACCAAGCATAGGACAGCCAGGAAAGGGGTTTTACCAGAGTGCAAATTCCAGTGGATCAAAGGGGCCCATATGTTCAAATGTCAGTTGTGGGGAACCATAAGTATTTTCTTTTGGATACTGGGGCCACCAGGTCTTCTATTGCACGTCTGTCAGTCCCGAAGGCACCCCTTTCTGGCAATATGAATGTCTCCTTGGGTTTTGCAGGAACACCTGTAACCAGCCCTGTCTCTGAACCCCTCCCTCTCGATATTGGCCCTGCACATGTTGACGCTCCCTTGGTCCTTACTACAGGTTGCAGTGAAAACTTGTTAGGCATGGATTTACTGAAAGCTCTGTATGCGACCATATCATGTAGTCCCCAAGGTGTATCCCTAACAATTTTCCCACCGCAGCTTCCTACATGTATCTGTCCGGTCCCCTTTCACCAGAGTTGCAGTCTTTACCTTCCTCCCTCTGGGCATCATCAGACACTGATGTGGGGTGTCTCAACATACCCCCTCATGTGGTACGCATCCAGCCAGGTGCACTTCTCCCCCGCCTTGGGCAGTATCGACTGCCCGCGGAAGGAGAAGTAGCCCTTTTAACAATAATATCTGAATTGATGGACAAGGGCGTAGTGGAGGAAACACGTGGCAATATCTGTAACAGTCCCATTATTCCTGTTCTTAAAAAGACCAATGGAAATGCTCTCTCCCCTAAAATATACCGATTTGTGATCGACCTGAGAGCCCTTAACAAAATAACAATCTCCCAATATCCTGTTGTCCCCGGCATTACAGCCCTCTTAACGATGGTCCCTTCTGACGCCACGCACTTCTCTGTCATAGACCTGAAGAATGCTTTTTTCAGCATTCCTATACATCCTGACAGCAGACATTTTTTTGGTTTCTCCCTTGGTGGGCGGAGCTTTAGATTCTGCCGCGCCCCTCAAGGTTTCACCGAGAGCCCTAAAAAGTGAACTAGATTCCTTGGAACTCCCTGATAATTCCACACTATTACAATATGTAGATGACCTCCTCATTGCTGCAAATTCTGCCCCAACATGTAAAGAAGCTACTCACTGTCTGTTACGCCACCTTGCTCTCCATAACCACAAAGTCTCTTTGAAAAAGCTTCAGTTTTGTCAAGAGAAGGTGACCTACTTAGGTCATCTCCTCTCGAAGGAGGGAAGGCAGCTCACCGCTGATCGTGTAGCCATTATCAATGCTATGACGGCCCCACGAACACAAAAGCAGGTGCGAGCCTTCATAGGCCTAACCTCATACTATAGACAGTGGATTTCCAATTTTTCGGCCATGGTCAAACCTCTTCTTGGCTCCACCACTCCACCACTAAAGACATATCAGACAGTTCCTTTCCATGGGCTATAAAGCATGCGCAGGCCTTCCAAGATTTGAAGAAGGCCCTGTGTACTGCTCCAGTCCTCGGTACTCCTGACAATAGCAAACAATTTTTTCTTTTTGTACATGAGACAGATGGCTGTGCATGCGCTGTCCTGACCGAGATGTTTGGAGGTCACCAACGGCCATGTGCCTATTTTTCAGCCACCTTAGATCCTGTTGCAAGGGATCTCCCAGGTTGCCTACGGGTGACAGCTGCTGCCGCCCTCATGGTCCGTCAGAGTGCGGGAATCATCATGAACTCCCCCCTGACTCTGATGGTCCCCCATTCTGTAGATACCCTCCTTAATAACACCAAGACACAGTACCTCACTAGCGCACGACTTACAGGATATGAACTGACACTCTTTGCCAGCCATATTAACATCAAAATATGCACTGCACTAAACCCCGCCACATTACTCCCACTGTATACTCAGGATGCCCGCTTAGACCCACATGACTGTATATTAAGGACAGAGGAAGAGACAAAGGGACGGGTTGACTTACAGGATACCCCGATAGCAGAACCAGAAGGTACACTGTATGTGGACGGATCATGTCTGAGAGGGCCAGATGGTAACAGCTCAGCCGCCTACGCCCTCACGACATTGGGACAAGGAGTAGAAACAGCTCAGATTCCGCAGTGCTCTGCTCAGGCAGCAGAATTAGTGGCCCTCACTAGAGCCTGTGAGTTAAGCAAGGGAATAACAGTAAATATCTATAAAGACAGTCAGTATGCCTTTGGGGTGGCCCACAACTTCGGGAGGTTGTGGAAAGAAAGGAATTTCCTTACTTCCCATGGACCAAGATTCAACATGGCCCCCTAATTCACCGACTGTTAGAGTCCCTGACACTCCCCAGAAAGGTGGCCATTATAAAATGTAAGGCCCATTAGAAAGTGACAGATGATGTTGGGAAAGGCAATGCTCTGGCTGACCAGACGGCCAGACAAACAGCTCTTAGGAAAAGGGAAGGAATGTATGTAGGAGGTCCCGCTAGGTGGGTGGCAGATGAGGGAATGGTTGAAAACACAGTACAGAGTTTGATTGATATTCAGTCCCATACTACTCCTGAGGATGTGATGTATTCCTATAGGTTCTGTATCGATCCCCCTATTCCTGACCCTATTCTGGTTAACAAACTAACAAGTTAACTAGCAGCCATCCCATGAGGCAGAAAACCCCCATGATGCAGGAACCGTTATCTGATAAAGCCACACTACGGCACAGGAGCGTGTTATCTGATTAGGTCATAACGCTTGCCATCTAATTAGACAAGCGATATTCCTCCAGCCCCTGATAAGGCATACGGAGTTCTCAAAACAAATCAAACCTATGACAACCTGGGAAAAACCCTGCGGCCATTGTTTTGATTTCACCGAGAACTTCAGCAAAAGAATGTGCTAACGACCTGGTCGTATGACATCCTTATTGACGTATCTATGTCCATCCTTACGTCAATCTCGGCACCTTAAAGGTATAAATATTACCGATATTGCCCTATGCAAACACACGCGGTGGTGACAAGATCGGAGCAGCCAGACTTGCCGAAGCCCAGAGCAGAGCAGACCCCGCTGGCGCAGCCCCGCCTTTCCTGACGCGCTGAGAACGAGACGCTGCTTTCTCCTGCCGAGAAATCCAGCTCCGGCGCTTCCGGGTAGCCCTCGCAGGCAGCCTGGAATATCGAGACCAGAGACGAGAGATACCATCCCTCATCCATCCTAGATTCCAGGTACAGAACTGAATAACCCCTCACAGAGAATTCTTTAGTCAGTCACTTGGCAAAACAAACTTAACTTAAACTGTAACTTTCTATTCCCGCCCACGCATTAGACTTAGGTCAGGTACACGGGGTAGGCGTAGTTAGAAACACCAGTTGAGTACGATTAGTCAAATGTATATGTGTATGTAATATATCTTATTCATTTTAAACCTTCATATGACTTAGAAACCATATCAATGTTTTTACAGTATTATTTTATACTTCTGCTTTTAATGTATGCACTTTACTTAACCATAAGTATTGCAATAATATCGATCCATTTCTCTTGTATGAGAAAAGAGACTGATCAATAAATAACATCTTTTATTGAACACGCCCGTCTCTTCCTTTTCTCTACAATCTGATGAGACTAAGAATGCACGTACTGACTGAGTAAAATAAATTGCCTTTTGTTTTCACACGACTCTCGAGATACACTCTTGATTAGGGGAGAGCAAAGTTGTCATGTTCTATGGTTGTCAGAAACTAAATCCCTTCTTGTCTATCCAGGGAGGTTCAACTCCTCCTTGCCTATTCGAGAAAGTTTCTAGTGAACTCTGAGCTAGCTGGCAAACCCAAAACTTTAAGTCTAATATCGACAGTAGTAGACCTAGTTAACGTCTGGTCTAGGCCTATACTATTGAAGGTATTATTCCAATGCGCAGAGCCTATTGGGATAATAGGAACTACACTACATGGCGCCCAACGCGTTTGGAAGGGCGATAAAATTAACGTAAGACATTTAGAGTAACTCAGTCGTGCTTTCTCACTCAGACCCCTTTTCCCATAACACTCCAAAGACGTCTGGAGTGGGTGAAAGATAATATCCGCCAAACCTCGCAGGAGGAAACTCCTATGTATGGTACTTGGTTTAGTCAACGTTGAAGGATAAACCGTTCCAAAATATTGTGCATCTAATCTTTGTTTCCACAAGAAACCTGATCTGCAAACAAACAAAGTAACCATCCTGTCGGTAAAATGGTAGACAGTGATGATGAAAGAGAGGCAGTTAGATTAGCAACTGAACTCGCAGCAGCTGATACTGCACTGCAAGAAGCAGACCAGGATATAATACTCATCCCGGTCATCAAAAGGAAATCTATAACCTTAAAACTTATAGAAAATGGACTGACACCTAGAGGTGGTACAGTCATATTCGTAATTGAGGCACACGAATATCGGCAGACAGAGGTATACTATTCATGGATACATTTTCCAGCAGCAAATGCTGTAACAAAGTACTTCCACTATTACAAAACAGAGGAACCTCCTAATGAGTACACTCCTTTCGAGGAGGTGGAAGTACCACTTAAATTTCAAGAGCACCTGCTCTAATTTAATGGCGCCCTAAAACATAATAATCACATCACCAGGCTCGGTCCCTTAGGGAGACCAGGAGCAACGTGGCCGGTCCTAGCCGGATACACACCACATCCAGAGTTCGAAAGAATGCCTGCAGCAGATCTTTTAGTACAACTAAAACAATTAATAAAGATACATAGACAATTAGTCCAATATGTGATGCGGACTTCAACAATTCAACCAGCAATTAAAATTCCACAGCTGACCCCTCACCAGGGGAACACAAATAAAATTACACCACAGAACATACAATCCTGCCTAGGTAAAGTACCAGCTAAACGGGAACAAATACCATTCTGGTTAGCACAAAAAATCACCCAAATAGAGGCTGTGTTTCCAGACACCACCCCGTTAGAAAAACACAGGATTCTGACTATCTGTCTTCCAATGGGAATCGCACCACACATTGAGGACTGTGACACTTGGGGTACAGTCTTTGCTTCCATCTACACAAAAACGCACGGTGTTCCATCCATTTCGGTAATACCAGAGGTGCTAAAACAAATTCAAGACGAATATGGTCCAGAGCCCGCTTTAACTCTTGGTATGAAATTACTAAAAGACTTCAAGCAGGTCTCGGCTATATTATTAGCCAACATAAAGGGAGAAGCAGCAAACGTGGCGATCCGCCAGAGGTTAAAGGAGACAGATATAGCAGACCAACCAGCTGAAATTGCCAGAATTATAGAAAAATCCTATGAGGAACTAGGTAGAGATAGTTTAGGTGGAATACCAGTAAAACCACAACTGATTGAAAGTCCTGAAAAAATATTTTTTAATAATAATTCAACATCACAAAAAAAGAGCTGGGATGGAAACAAACAATCCAATCCTAAAGAAAAGAAATTCCAGTCCAGAGGAAGGTCTCCTCGGCGGAGAGAAAAATCTCCGAACCAAAGACACAGGTCACCCCAAACTGACCCCTCTGGGAAAAGATATAACCTTAGAAATAGGGATAATATAAAGAAGCCTGATAGATATCAAGACATTGATACACGTCCCTCTCAATCTTTTCAGACTTCCTCGCAGAAATCGGAAAGAAGAGGACGATCAGAACAAAGAGAAGAGCACGCCAAGTCCAAAGACAAGGAAGCTGCTCAGCTAAAAAAGAAATTACAATTTCCAAAAAAGAAGGTAGCTAGTATCAAGGTAGTCAACAATGCCGAGAATACTGAGGACACAACTGAAAAACGGAGAATGGGCTCAGACAATGCTAGACAGCGCAGCAGAAGTGAGCATAGCTCGCAAAGTCCTTATGAATCATCTGGAGACAGTGGACACGAATGAATATCTTCAAGTGGAAACTGCAGACACCAGAGTTAGCAAACCTCACAAAATATATGAAATAACTTTACGTATAGAGGGGGATAAGACTAGAAAAATAAGGGGACTATTTTGGGATAATCTCTCCAAGGGCTATGACATCCTTCTAGCTGAAAAAGACTGGCCACCAGAGTTTGTCAGGGAGTGCCCTCATGGCGAAGAAATAATTATGCCTGCCTTCTCAAATCACATCCCAATTCATAAAAAATACACACTTGCTAGAAAGTGGGCAGTAGCCCTAGCTCCTGCTTTATATAAAAATCACATAGGATGGGATGAGGACTCTCCTCCTCACAAAATCCAGTTAAAATCACAACCTACTGCACAGAGGCAGTACCCAATTAAGAAAGAAGCTAAGAAACAGGTAAAAGAAATCCTAGATCAGCTAGAATACCAGGGGGTGATTGAAACTTGCACCTCACAAATGAACAACCCTTTGTTTCCGGTCTCCAAACCAGACAATTCATATCGTCTAGTTTTGGATTACCGACACCTTAACTCATGTTGCAAAGCTTTTGCAGTGCAAAACTCGCATAGTGCTGCACTAATGAATAACATAGTGCGCAAAAAATACAAAACAACATTAGACATCTCTAATGGATTCTTTTGTCAAAACATAGCACCAGAGAGCAGATATTTGTCTGCATTCTCAATAAATGGCACTCAAAAACAATTCTGTCGGTTAGCCCAGGGGTACAAGAACAGCCCGGGAGTATTCTCAGCGAGAGTAACAGAATTACTACAAACATATGACGACGAAGCATTATCATATGTCGACGACATATACTTAACAGATGATGACTTGGAGACTCACTTGAAGAGAGTGAGCACCATAATACTTGGGTTCGCAGCAGAGGGTTACAAATTCAACTTTAAAAAATCCAGAATTGCCCATCTGACAGTCCTGTTCTTGGGATATGAATTATCAAGTGAAGGCAAAAGCCTGGCTGACAATTTTCTAGAGAAATGTGCCGTACTCCAAGCACCTAGAACACTAAAAAACCTACAGTCAATTCTAGGCTTCCTAAATTTCGGAAGAACATACATTGCAAATTACGCAGAAAGGGTCAAACCCCTTTATGATCTAATAAAACCAGATTTAAAAAAAAACCAATTGGACTCAAATACACACAGAAATTTTGAGATCCTTACAAACAGACATGTTAATTAAAACAAAATTAGAAACACGTGATAACACACGCAATCTTGTGATTCGAGTCATCCCAGGAAGATGCGGATTCACATACCTGACCTCTAATGAGGGAGAAAAGGTACCAATTGCATTCAAATCACACTTGTACACAGAAGCTGAACAGAAATTCAGCATTAAAGAAAAAATTATTCATGCAGTTCAAACCGCAATAGCTAGAGAAAAAGATCAAGCGGACGGTAGACATATCACAGTCAGAACAGCAGAATCAGCCTTTGAGGCATTAACAACCCCGGGTAATTTACCAACAACAACATTGAATCCGGAATGGATACAATGGGTAAATTCCATTACAACGGACAAAGTATACTATTACTTTGATCCAGACCTAGAGGAACTAAGAAATCTAGAATATGAAAGAACATTCCCTCTGCCAATCGACATTCTGCCCTTACGACAATACGCTTGTGTAATCTATACAGACGGACATGCTCAACCCTCCGTTTGGGGAGAACAAGCATACAACCCCACATGTGAGATTACAAAAGAAGTGTGGCGCGGAGGTAAACTAAAACCTCTATTAACAAAAAATACACTCAGTAGAAACTAATTCAGAACAACAAACTGAAATAATAGCATTGAAAATGGCGCTAGATAATACGGATCGCGAATTCCCGACACTTATAGTGTCCGATTCATATTACTGCGTCAAATCATATAACAACGATTTGCAGACATGGATTCAAAACGGTTACAAAGATGACACAGGTGCAACAATAAAGCAGAAACTGCTCTGGGAACAAATAGCTCTTTTACAAAAAGAACTACCAAAGACTCACGTGACACACTCACTGAGTCATCAGCGTGATGGCGTTCACGTTGCAAGGAATTCATTGGCTGAAACAGCCACAGCGGTAGCATCTAAATCGGCTTCCGTAGCTCGAAAAAAGCGTACAGTGAAGTATATTGACGGTGAAACAGTGCTGGCAGTGAAAACGTCATCAAAAGGCGACTCCTCAGCGCTACCGATCAACTATCCACTCAATTATACATACATAATCGATGCAAACTCCGTCCCTTTTGCTCGAATCCCTGGAGTGGGGGATAGAGTGATTCCAAACATGGACAGGAGAAACTTGTTAATCGCAGACGCACATATGGGCGAGGGTCTCAGACACCTCAAACTAAAAGATTCTCTGGAAGAATTACAATCAAGGTACTGGTGGCCAGGCATGAGCCTGCATCACACCATGTTTGTAAAAAAGTGCCCAAACTGCAACAGGAATCGCAGTGGTGAGAGAAACGGTGTAATACCGTGTCGTTTCACTCCAGAAAAAATCAACAGTAAAAAGCAAGGCTTGCGATTAACATATACAGGCTAGTTTCCACTTATAATGTAGATCACCAGCACTCGGCTGACGTCTGGACTGTTATACAAAGATTTGCGAGTCTAAATGGCATATACGCTAAGAGCATGCTACGTTTGACCATTGTTTTCACTCGAGCCCTCCAGCCTGAGGGGAAACATGGCCAAATGGGCATAGCACAGCGGGAATCTTCTCACTTCCTTCCTGAGGGATACGGGATGGTGTAAAGAAAAAACCAAGGCATAAAGCAATCTATAACGGAAAGGATATTAGGTTCGGGAGCTGGGTGGGTCAAACATCTAACAAGTGTCCAACGTAGTCTAAATAACCTGCCAAGAAATTCTCTGAAGGGATTCAGTCCGTACGAATTATTATTTGGAACTAGGATGTTAATCTCTGACCTTGACAGTCAGACTTCAGTGGTAAAGGAAAAAAGCTTTGATATCAAAGATCGTTTGGCTATTTTACAGGACTTAAACGAAACAAGAAAAGACCTGAGCAACATAAAGTTGAAACAGCAGCCAACAACCACTGAAGAACCACCACCTGTCCCAGCAAGACCTGTCTGGATTCCAAAAGTCGGGGATCTAGTCAGAGAAAAGATCGCGGTAAAGAAGGAATTTGGGCCTTCTTACAGAAAAGCAGTTCCTGTCTTGTCTGTCAACGGGACAAGATCAGTTGTACTACCGCCGCTTGCTGGTAAAAAGGAGAACCGAGTTGTATCCATCGACCTGGTAAAACCACAATCATGTCCGATAACAAATAGTAGGCCAAGTGGACTCCCCATAAGTAGCAGAACACCAAGGTTTGCTACCAGTACAGAGGTCCTAACAAAGAGGCTAATCACATTCGAAACGCCTAAAGAAGAACGACAAGGACTATGCAACAATGCAATGGAACTTAGACCTCTGAACACCCAAATAAAAACATTTAGCAGAGACACACCAACCTATAATGAAGTAACAAACGACTATGCAAGAAACAGTAATCCTGAAGCAATTGGAACAATTGACAGAACTGCATCCGGCTACTTCATAAACTTCGATGATTCCTCCGAGGACTTCACTGAATCAAAAACACAGCCATCAACAAAAACCTTTAAAGATAAAGCTAAAGAACTTTTGAAACAACTGAAAGAAACATATCTGATTTCTCCATGGATTGAATTTTGGGTGGGTTTTGGTGCATTTATCCTCATACTTTGGCTCATCATGATACTAACTTTGGGACGCTTCATTGAGGGAAAATATGCTAAAATGGACACAGCAAGTCAGAAAATCAACTTGATCCTCAAACCACACACATCTTCACACGTCGAGAAAAGAGAACTTTCTTCAGTCAACTTCACAGCCAATCCTATACCGGGTGGGGTAGCATGGGACAACACTGACTACGAAATCTATGGTCCGGTTGAAATCCTGAAATATCCACACCAAATTAAAATCTCATTGAGTGACTTCGTAAAACCAAGCACATTTGCTGATGATTGGGACTTTGAAAGTATAAACAATATGATGTCTGACTTAGTGATGTCTGCTAAATTTACCAAACATGATTATTTCCAGGGTTCGACAAATTATGATAGTATGTACTGTTATAACCACTATGGTAACCATTTTCTACATAGATCTGCACAACCTAGAAATGTTTTAAATTATAATCAATGGGAACATTGTGCAACCCCTCCAAAAGGAAGCTCAAGAACCGTTTACGACAAATATTCATACTTTTCAGGTTTTAACATAAGTAATGCTGAAACATTTTATTTCAAATTGTCAAATAAGACAGGGACAAAGACCATGATAACCAACACAAAATTGATATATTCAGACTCATTCTTTGAACAAATGAATACTTTTGGTTTTGATTATTGGGACAAAAATGTTGAATTGAAAAGTGTTTGGGGCACAAAAGAATGGCAAGTACAGGGTATAGAATCTTTGTTTAGAGCCTGCATGATCCCAGAACAAATTATATTTTTTAATGACACTGTTCAACAAACTACCTGTCTTGGCTTAGCCAAAATCAAAGACTTAAATAAACCGTCTATTCCAAAACCAACATTGAACAGCAATAGCTCCACAGATGAAGAGATAGACGTAAATTATGTATTAAACCAAAACAGAACACATCCTGATTGGAAACAGTGGTTGATCTGGCCCACAGATACTAATAACTGTCAAGACAGATTCCTGAACAAAACACAGGGGTTCAAAATGACCAGGCCAGACCCTAGATATTCCCAAAGACAACACCCAGGAATAATAACCACCTACAGTGTGGGCAAATTATGCCTTCAATGGCTACAGACTTCCACACTGGCAGAAATTAAGCAGCACCTAACTTTACTTACTGATGGTGCTGACTTGCGTGATGTCGTTATGGGACCGCGCAAACAGCGTCAGAAACGTTTCATAGCAGCCTCTGTATATGCAGCATACAACGAGGCCTGGAAGGTTACTCAAATTGAGACAGCAGAAAGAATACGGGAAATTGACCGTATTAATTTGGAAAAATCACTTTCTGTAGTGGACAATGGGTTAATGACTCTGTCCTCCAGAATTTTTTCTCTGGACAGCATTGTGTCTTCAGCAATCGACATAATATCGCAAGACTTACTGTTGTTACAACACGGTCAGTCTCAATTGTGTTCTATTGTACAGCTTGGCTGGACGTTACAAAATCTGCGTTCAGGCTATGTGCCTTGGCGTTTAATCAACACAACGTCACTTTTCAATATCTTTAACCTTACTGATAAACAAATCAGTATGGCCCAGAAGGGTGCTGATTATACAATCCTGAGCATTGAGAAACTCGAAAGATTACCAGTGACAATGTCAGAACGACCTGTCAGTGAATGGATAATACATGGGATAATTAATATTCCAATCTCAACCTTCAGGTTTCAATACTGCCAAAAATATATACAGGCTGGCATGTACGAAAAATTGGGAAAAGGGTACATTAAAACAACATGGAACCTGCCCTATTCACATGCATGTGTCAGTAATAAAGGACAGAAAGTGTTTCTTAGTGGCGATAATTGTGCGATGTCACTAAGCGGTACACTTCTGTGTAACGGAATTAGTTTGCATGGAGCCTGTGAAGGGAACTCAAATAACCTTTCATGTCACCAGCTAGGTACACCTGCTACAGAGATAGAACCATTCTTTCAAAGACTCTATAATGGGAGTTACATTCTAATTGTGGACCGCAGATGCTGTAGTCTTATGCCCGGGACTCCTTATCTCGTAACTACGACTGCGAAGGTCAAGTGCTGTGGACGCTTATTGTTCCCCAGCTCCTTTCCAGACAGGGAGGCAAGGGCATGGCCCAACTTGAAAATTACTTCTATTCGAATAGATACTTTAAGCAGAATGAAAACAGTGCTTCTTCAGACGCCGACAAGGCTCACGTCATCAAAAGAAACGTATGATCTCCTAGTCGCAAGGACGACTGCAGAGATACATTCATTGTTATCGACTAATTCCCCCATACATTTCGCAGAAATCCTGAATGAAATCTTAAATATTTCTGATACCAGTGGAGTCTCAAAAGTATTTAAGACAGTATTTTCGATGGCATTAACACCATTCAAAGCCATACTGGGTATTTTTCCAGATTTCGTCCATTCGATTTTTGGCGGACTTCCCCTCATTTTAGGACTAATTGCAGGAATCCTATTCTTAGTCCTTATATTTCGTTATGGCAAACCATGTCACAGACAAAACACGTGCGACAAGGGAAGAAACAATCCTAGCCATTGGATACCGGGACCGGATATCAAAAATCCTGGGACTATCCCGGCTTAGAGACCTGAACATGACTTGGTTTCTTTCATTTCGACCAATGTGGCATCGATGTGTTTTACCTGTATTAAGGTGCCTGCTATGCGGAGAAGAATGCGTGTTAGACACCTGTCTGACGCTACAATCGGATGCGCCAATGGATGCAGAAACATTGTTGAGTCCAACAAAGGCTCATGCTTTGTGCTGCCCTCAACGGCTACCAATCCTGATGACGGCATTCGTGGAAGCTTCACCACTACGATTAAGGGGTAGTGAGGTTCAAAATGAAAGCAGCATCGATCAGGTACGACCTTCTGTCAGCAATCCAAATCGGAATGTCAATGGAGACAATCATGCGCACGAATGCATGGTTACACCTATTTCCGAGTTAGTGGAACTCTCCCAGGAAGCTGTTGACAACTTTTTCGGGAGTCTAAATGATATGATGTTCTCACCAGAGCAGAAATAGAGACTTTTGAGCAAGCTCGTACACGGCGTTCCCTGAATTTGGCCTTCAACTAGAATAGCAAAATACCATGAACAATTTTCCCTCCAGTTCACGGACAGCAAATTTTATTTCAGCAGCCCCAAAATATTTTTACGAATTTTTCGGGACACTTATTTTCTGCTTAAAGTAAGAACTATTCTTAGAGAACTAAGATTTCTACTTTTAGATAGCTTATAGACATTAGCTGCCCGCTGGTATGTTCATAATTATTTTATTCTGTGATGGAATGGTCTCGAAACTTTTTTCTGTATTAAGAGCCATTTCATGTGTAAATTCTCATATACCATTTAGCAATAATGTATACAAATGCGTGATTACTTTAGCATTATTTCACAGCTTGAGTGCATACAATACATGTAAATGCTTTTTTTTCTTCCGTATATTTGATAATTTCAAAATGCATTTATGTATTTTGGGGTGGTAAGGTATACACGATACTCTACAGTATGTTTTACTATGCATAGATTAGTAAATATGTCCATAGTTAGCGTGGAGTGGGTGTGATGTATTCCTATAGGTTCTGTATCGATCCCCCTATTCCTGACCCTATTCTGGTTAACAAACTAACAAGTTAACTAGCAGCCATCCCATGAGGCAGAAAACCCCCATGATGCAGGAACCGTTATCTGATAAAGCCACACTACGGCACAGGAGCGTGTTATCTGATTAGGTCATAACGCTTGCCATCTAATTAGACAAGCGATATTCCTCCAGCCCCTGATAAGGCATACGGAGTTCTCAAAACAAATCAAACCTATGACAACCTGGGAAAAACCCTGCGGCCATTGTTTTGATTTCACCGAGAACTTCAGCAAAAGAATGTGCTAACGACCTGGTCGTATGACATCCTTATTGACGTATCTATGTCCATCCTTACGTCAATCTCGGCACCTTAAAGGTATAAATATTACCGATATTGCCCTATGCAAACACACGCGGTGGTGACGAGATCGGAGCAGCCAGACTTGCCGAAGCCCAGAGCAGAGCAGACCCCGCTGGCGCAGCCCCGCCTTTCCTGACGCGCTGAGAACGAGACGCTGCTTTCTCCTGCCGAGAAATCCAGCTCCGGCGCGTCCGGGTAGCCCTCGCAGGCAGCCTGGAATATCGAGACCAGAGACGAGAGATACCATCCCTCATCCATCCTAGATTCCAGGTACAGAACTGAATAACCCCTCACAGAGAATTCTTTAGTCAGTCACTTGGCAAAACAAACTTAACTTAAACTGTAACTTTCTATTCCCGCCCACGCATTAGACTTAGGTCAGGTACACGGGGTAGGCGTAGTTAGAAACACCAGTTGAGTACGATTAGTTAAATGTATATGTGTATGTAATATATCTTATTCATTTTAAACCTTCATATGGCTTAGAAACCATATCAATGTTTTTACAGTATTATTTTATACTTCTGCTTTTAATGTATGCACTTTACTTAACCATAAGTATTGCAATAATATCGATCCTTTTCTCTTGTATCAGAAAAGAGACTGATCAATAAATAACATCTTTTATTGAACACGCCCGTCTCTTCCTTTTCTCTACAATCTGATGAGACTAAGAATGCACGTACTGACTGAGTAAAATAAATTGCCTTTTGTTTTCACACGACTCTCGAGATACACTCTTGATTAGGGGAGAGCAAAGTTGTCATGTTCTATGGTTGTCAGAAACTAAATCCCTTCTTGTCTATCCAGGGAGGTTCAACTCCTCCTTGCCTATTCGAGAAAGTTTCTAGTGAACTCTGAGCTAGCTGGCAAACCCAAAACTTTAAGTCTAATATCGACAGTAGTAGACCTAGTTAACGTCTGGTCTAGGCCTATACTATTGAAGGAACTACACTACAAGGAACTTAGGGTGTGGAAGGAGCAATTAGCAAAGGAGGGAATTGATGGTTGCTGGGTCCATATGACTATGGAAAGACAATGGATGTTACCTGACAGTTATGTGCTAGCAGTAGTTACGATGGCCCATGGTCCTGCCCACATTAGTGCAAAAGGGATTTGTAAACTGTTGGAACCTACACGGTACAACTCTAAGATACCAGCATATGCTGACAAACTGGTTAAAACATGCATGATTTGCCTAATGTATAACCCAGGAAAAGGCACAGTTACTCCTAAGGGAGGATTCTCTCCTTCTACCTTCCCTTTTGTAGTCCTCCAAATGGATTACATCCAGATGGACAGATGTAACAATCTAAAATATGTCCTGGTGGTGGTCTGTACCTTCAGCCGATGGGTGGAGGCCTACCCCGTCAAAGACTGCACCGCTATCACAACCGACAAAGTACTATTAAAGGAGTACCTCGCACGATTTGGTTTCCCCCGCTTGGTCTGGAGTGACAATGGGACACACTTTACAGCCCAAATTATGGAATATGTCTGTACAGCATTGGGTATAAAACAAAAATTTCATGCAGCTAACCATCCCCAGTCAGCAGGTCTAGTAGAGGTGTACAATGGCATCCTAAAAACTAAAATGGCCAAAATAGTAGCAGAGACAGGTGTCACTTGGGTTGATGCTCTGCCCTTAGCCCTACTGTCGACAAGAACAACGGCTCACACCAGGATAGGGCTATCCCCCCACGAGATCGTGTTCGGGAGGCCTGCCAATATATGGGGTGTCCCACGGCCTAAGAAAGTGGCTGATGTTGAATACCCTGTATTAACTGATTATCTGTACAGTCTAATTAATACCTTTCGTCCTCTTTATCACCAATTGCACAAGGCCATACCTGACAAAAGCGAGGGCCCAGGACACGTTATCCAACCTGGAGAATATGTCCTAATAAGAAATTTTCAACGGACCAAGAGCCTCGAGCCCCGCTGGACACAGCCCCGTCAGGTGTTGCTGGCCACCCGCACGCCTTGAAAGTAGAAGGTTGGAAGAATTGGGTGCATGCATCGCATTGCAGGCGTGTGCTTCTGCCCCTCCCCTATGATCAGTGGGTGAGGGAAGGACAAGGAGACGAAGAAACAGAAACAGTCCAGACGTTTGTCCCGTTCAGTGATGCCAGACTGCATTCTACATCTACGGAAGCAGAGAATGACATCATACTGAAAGGAAGGGTGGAACCCTCTCTTAACTCTGCTCAACACCAAGAACAATTGTTTCCCAACCATACTGTCTCTACTTCCAACCGATATAACTTGCACCCCCGAGGGAAGGCTTGCCCTTGACTTCGCCAAGTACCGATAGGCTGTAGGGCTGTGATCTTCCCAGATGAGAGTAGTGCTGGTGTGTCAGACTAAGGTATGCCATAAGGCTCCTTGGCACCTGCGCCCAGTGAAGCAACCACCAATCACAGACAGCCACTAGAGGTCCCTGGCTTAGCACAATGGCCGCAGGTTTAAACATAGGATTATCAGAGTGTCAAACTAGAGAGTGACAAATCCTTTTGGCATTTTTACAGCAGAGTCTTTAATCATGGGATCAGCAAGTGCAATCCTTGCCGAGCTGAAGAATTACTGGAGCTTTTTACCAGCCCAGGCACAGTATTACTGCTTTGGATTGGTAAAAAAAACATCCAAGCCAATCTGGAATAAATAAAAGCAACCTCTGACATGTGTTTTGCTCCTTTTAGAGCTCATCAGAGAGATTAAGTTTGGTTCAGACATAAGGGAGCACCCAGTATAAGTCAAGACAATTTCCTTTAAGACTTAGAGTGCCACATACACTATGCATAAAAGGAAGCAGAGAACTCTGGGTAGTTTCCACTTTTAGGCAGAGAGCAGTTCCTTCATATTTAGCAACCTACAACACCACCGGCACTCTGAATCTGTTCATCTCAAATGTCTGTTTCTCTAGCAGAGTTTTAAGCATAGGATTAGAACAAAGCCATCCACATCAGGCTACAGAGTAGCAAAGCCTTTTGCCATGTTTACAGCAAAGTATTTAAGAATAGGATTAGCAAGTGTTTATGTTCATTGCATTGCAAGTGCCATCAACACATAGCTGCAATGCATATAAACACTTTCTAATCATATGCTTAAATTAACCCCTTCCACGCTCATGACGAGCTGGGCTCGTCATGAGGTAGCCTCCTCGCACGCTCATGACGAGCCCAGCTCGTCATGAAACATGGGAATCAACAAATCTCAGCACAGGAGGGGAATACCATCAGCATTGATGTGGTTAAAGACTTTCTTGAATTTATATTTATTTATTTTATTTATTTAGGAAGTTTTCTATAGCGCTGTCAAGACCCGGAGGTAGCAGAGCGCTTTACAGTAATAGAATGACACAAATCTGTATAAACATATACATAACATAAACATGAACATAACATATGTAAGGTATAAGCATTCAATGAGTGACATTGTAAGCGGAACATGGGTGAGTTGCCGAGCTTCTTTGGTTATGGGATTCACTGTAGCCACATAGTTCAGGGGTTGCTTGCTGACCCCGGTTATCCACAGCCAAGGGAGCGGATCAGGAACAAGGATTTGAGTTGCCATTTGAATTCCACAAAAGAAGGAATAGTTCTGATGTGCGGGGGAATGGAGTTCCAGATTTTGGTTATATGGTTTTGTGTGTCTAAATCCTGAACTTACCTATGAAGCCCCTGCAACATTTGTTTTTTGGGTGAATTTCGAAGGTTTTTTAAATTCTATTTCCCAACTATAACGTCCCCACGCATGCAGCCAACCCCACAGATGCAAACAACCCCCGAGCCAGACCTACGGCCAGTCCCTGGCAATGCAGGCCTCCCTCGCCGTGCACAGCCCTGGCCTGCAGCAAGGCCCTGTCGCCAACTCCCCCAAAGGCAGTCAAACTGTAACTGGAGCATGCAACCCTCATCCCCAGGCTGATTTTGGTCCCGGGGTCCCCATACCCTGGGGCCTGTCACATTTATTTAGGGGTGGGGGATTTGGAGCCCCTCTACCTGAGCAATATGTACCCCGGGGATCCAAGCCAAGGGTCCCGACAATGCAACTAAATGGGAGGGGGCCAAATGCCCCACCCTCCTCTGGGTGAGGGGTGGAGACGGCCATGAGGAATCCATCTCCCAAGGCCGTCTCCACCTATGTCCTGGGGTGCCCATCCCTGGGACCTAGCGGTTTCCCTGTGTTGGCTCCCGCTATTTCAAAGCCCCCTCTGCCCCTTTTTTTGCATGGTTGGGCCCTGGAGGGGAAAGGGTCTGTCGCGCCAAAATCAGACAGGCAGGAAGCCCGTGTGCGATTCATCAAGCGGCGCCAAAGTTATTAGCAAAACAAAAAGCAATTTGTCTATGGAAACTAGGGGCCAGATGTACATACCCTAAATTTCATGCGCAAATGGGTTTGCGACCCGTTTGCGCATGCTACATTTTACAGGGCCATGTACAAATCCTAATAAGCGAGTCGCGGAACACTCGCAAATTACCGCTCTCTCCAAGAGGGTGGTAATGGCATCTTCTTGTCCTTTATTTCTATGCCAATAAATATTTTGTAAGGGCATGCAGTGGTCCCTGGGGCCACTACCTGCCTTAAAAAATGAAACGAAAATGTTTCTTTTTTTTTTTTTTTTTAAATGCAGTCTGTTTTCCTTTAAGGAAAACAGTCTGCATTTAAAAAAAAACGCTTTACTGAAAAGCAGTCCCAGACATGGAGGTCTGCTGAACCCAGCAGGCCACCATCCCTGGGAGGGCCAGCCATTGCCAATGGGGTAGCAAATTGCGAGTGGTTCATTAATATTCATGAGCCTCGCATTTTGCTAGCCCATTGGGAATCACTAATAGTGTCTCTGACACTGTAGTGTGCGCTCTAGTCTATGAGCGTGTACGCGATGACGCGTCACGCTATAGACTGGAGCGTGAGGCGCGCGCATGCGCAAGAGGACATTGGTGAAAGGCGCGAACCGGGATAACGGCAGTTGGCGACCGGAGCGAGAGTAGTGCAGACGCTCGGCGCCCTAATGCTCGATTGCTTTATGATAAGTTGAATAAAGAAGTTATACAACGTACAGAGGCTCAGTGCATAGTGTGGGGGCAAGGAGGCAACATTACATTGGCGACGAGGCTGGGACCACGAACACCATTGAGCACAGTGGCCAGGAGCAGGCACCCTCCAACAGCTCCACACCAACCAAGAGGACAGAACAGCAACAAGGATGAGCAGAGGGCGTGGCAGCAGCGCAACAGCACGAGTATAACCGACAATACAGCTTGGACACCCAGGTCAGTGCTGTGCTAGGGAACGGAGCTTACAGCCAGCACTCTGGCAGCCAAAGGCATCACCCCCAAGACAGAGGAAGGGGCGCAGACTGACAACCCCACGCAGGCTATAAGGGACAACACCCCAGGAAGTCCCAGAGGGCAAGGTGACACGGCAGGGAGTGCAGGAGCATCCGGTGTACCCGTCCAACACAGTGCCCAGGCGGTAGACCCCAGAGGCGAGGCCAAAATGGCGAATCAAGCGTCGGCCCTGATGGCCCCTGTCCCATTCCTGCCCAGACCGGGGGAACCACAGTTAAAATGGGAGGATTGGAAGGAATATTTTCAAAACTACATTGAGGCACTTGAAGATGAAAATGAAGGGGCATTCACCCCGGAAAGAAAGAAGAGACTGTTACTCCACAACCTGGGCCCGGAAGGGGTGAGAGTGTTCAAAAACCTGGTGCCCAAGGAAAGGGGCGCGACTGAGACGGATGTCTTCAAGAATGCACTAGATGACTTGGACAGCCATTACCGTCCAGCAGTTTGTGTCTCCATAGACCGGTATAATTTCCAACAGAGGAAGCAGGAGGCCGGCGAATCGATTGATGACTATGTGGCAGCGCTCCGACGTCTGGCCATCACGTGCCAGTATGGTGCTCTACAGGAGGAGTACATCAAAGACCAGATTGTCATGCATACCACCAGCAGGGCTGTCCAAGACAAACTATGGGCGCAGAACGAGACATCACTCAAAGAAGTTGTTGCAATGGTCAAGAAGGCAGAAATGTCTAAACGCGGCGCTGATGCAGCCAAACGAGAGGGCGCACCGAGACAGATGATTAACAAGATCGACGAGGCGCCCCAGCCCAGCAAACCCAGAGGGATGTATGGAGACCAGAGGAAGGAGTCGAGATGGACGGGGAAACAGACGGTCCGCCCAGGGTCAGACAACAAGTTTGCGTGTTACAGATGCGGCAGCACGGCGCATTCGGCCCAAGATAAACGCTGTCCCGCGTTCCGCGCCAGATGCGCGTTTTGTGGCCTGGTCGGCCATTTTGAAAAGGTATGCCGCAAGAAAGGGAAGAAGTCCACGGTCAAATGCGTCGATTCGGCCACAGCGGACATCAGCGAGGAAGACGACCTGGAAGATGGAGAATTGGTGCTATGCATCGAGGACCAGGTGCTGGAAGTGGCGGGGAAGCGAAGAGATAAGCCTCGCACGGACATGCTGATAGGGGGAGTGAAGGTACATGTGGCTGTCGATTCAGGATCTCCCTGGACCATCGTGCAAAGATCCATATGGGAAGAGGACTTCGCGCCAGTAGTGGGGCCAGACCTATGGCCGCCGGACATCAAACCCATCTCGTATACCGAGAACGCCATTCCACTGGTGGGGTGCCGAGACTTCACATTTGAATTCAGAGGAAGATCGGCCACGTGCACCCTGTATGTGGCGGAGAAGGGCCCTTCAGTGCTGGGGTGGAGAGACGCTGGGGATCTAGGAATCATACTCAACCCAGGCGGGAAAGAGCAGATTCTATTGACGGACGAGTGGCCCCTCACTAGAGATGAAGACTGGAAATCTGCTTACCCCAAGGTTTTTGATGGCTCAGTCGGAAAACTGGACAAGTTCGTCCACAGAATGGTCCTCAAGGAGGGAGCTGTACCGGTGGTACACAAAGTCAGGAACATACCCATTTCCACTAGCGGAGCGGTACAACAAGAACTTCTGAGGCTGGAGGAGCAAGGCATCATAGAGCCGGTGGACAGTGCGGAGTGGCTATCCCCCTTGGTGGTGGTCAAGAAACCCAATGGACAGGTTCGTCTCTGTGTTGACCTCCGCGAGCTCAACAAAAATCTCATAGTGGAGAGATTTCCCCTGCCCAGAATCGAGGAGATGCTCGCTAGGACAAAAGGGGTAACACACTTCTCCACCATAGATCTCACGTCAGCGTACTATCAGATTGAGCTGCATCCTTCGAGTAGGAAGTACACCGCCTTCATTACACCCTTTGGGTGCTACCAGTTCCGGAGGATGCCCTTTGGCCTGGCATCCGCAGCGGCTGTATTCCAGAAGCTGATGCATCGGCTGTTCAAGGACATCTCGGGGGTACAGTACTTTCAGGATGACATCCTGGTGATGGGCGCCTCCAAAGGAGACCACGACAGCAAGCTGCATAGAGTCCTGGGAGTGCTGCAAAACAAGGGGTTAACTGCGGAATGGAGCAAATGCAAGATTGGAACCCACTCAGTGACATACTTGGGGCATGAGATCGGCACGCTGGGAATATCACCCAAGGAACAAAATGTGAAGGCCATCAGGAATGCCAAAGCTCCTAGCACCAAGGAGGAAGTGCGGTCATTCCTTGGAATGGCCGAGTATTATAGCAAGTTTGTGAGGCACTTTGCCACCAGGACATACAGAATGAGGCAACTCATCAGAGACAAGACGAAGTTTGAGTGGGACTCAGAAGCGCAAGTGGAATTTGACACGATAAAAGACTGCATCAGCCATGCTGTTCCACTGCAAGGGTATGTCCCCTCGGGCAAGACCATAGTGACTACAGATGCCAGTGATAAGGGCTTAGGAGCGGTTCTGGCACAGGTGAGGGAAGATGGATCTACCGAAACGATCAGCTTTGCTTCACGCGCGCTGTCCCCGACGGAACAAAGGTACAGCGTCATTGAAAAAGAGATGTTGGCGGTCACCTGGGCCATGGGCAAGTTCCGGCAGTTCGTTTGGGGCACAAGATTCAAGCTTCAAACCGATCATAAACCCCTGATCAAAGTCTTGACGTCCTCGGGCCATGAGACAGCGACCCCGAGAATAGCAAAAATGACTCTTAAGCTACTCGATTACACCTATGATGTGGAGTACCTGCCAGGCACGCAAAACAGGGTTGCAGATTACCTCAGCAGGGCTGCGGCGATGGAAGAGGCGCCGGAGGAGGCCCCGGATAGGGAAGAGATGGTGGCCAGCATGGAAGACCATGAGACGACGATAAGTATCCAGGAATGGGCGGCTGCCTATGAGCAGGACGTGGAAAAGGTGGAGATAAAGAGACATTTGACGTCGGGCTGGCCTGACAAAAGGAAGCTCACTGAAGGAGTACGGAGGTTCTACGAAATGAGAGAGGAACTGTCCCTAAGTGACTCGGGAATTTTCATTTACAGAGGTGAGAGGGTCGTACCACCAGATTCACTGATATCCAGGTTGCTAACACAACTTCACGAAGGACACCTGGGTATTGTGAAGACCAAGGCACGTGTCAAGCAGATGTATTGGTGGCCAGGCATGGATGTCCACATAGAAAGGCAAGTGAGGGAGTGTGGCCAGTGCCAAGGAGCGGACAAAGTGCTAAGACCACTCCGACCAGCCTTGGGGAAGTTCGACACTCCGCAGAGCCCCTGGGAGAACGTGGCCATCGACATACTAGGGCCGGTCCTGGACAGTAAAGGGGTCAACAAGTATTTATGTGTGGTAATAGACAAGTATTCCAAATGGCCTGAAGTGGACATCCAGGAGACCATGGATACGGACACGATACTGAAATTCCTGACGACGGTGTTCCTAAGAGAAGGTATCCCCAAATATATCCTCAGTGACAATGGGCCGCAGTTTGTTTCAGACAAATGGATTAGGTTTATGAGGAGGAATGGGATTGAGTCAAAACACACGGCCGTCTATCACCCAGCATGCAATGGTCAAGTGGAGCGGTTCAACCGCGTGCTAATGGGCTCCATGCAGGCAGCCATCACGCAGGGAAAGGACTGGGAGACCGAAGTGATGAGTATGCTGTGGGCCTACAGGATCACCCCCACGGCCGTGGGGTACAGTCCATTCCAAGTGCTAAGAGGACGACACCCGTTCACCCGAGACAACGTAGTATGGAGGGAGAAGACCATCACCAGCAAATGGTCCCCTGCGGTGGTTCAGCACAACTTGGAGAAGGCCCAGAAGATCTATGCCGCACACTATGATAAACGTCGCAATGCGAAAGGGACAGAGCTGGAAGAAGGAGAATGGGTCAGGGTCAAACTCCCTACCCTACAAAAGAAAGGTGAAAGCAAGTATAGCCAGCCCTTACAGGTCAAGGAGGTGCGAGGCAGGGCAGCCCTCCTCAGCGACGGCAGGGTGTGGTCCCAAGACCGCATGGCCAGAGTCAACAAGATAGTTGTGTGGCCCAAGCACGAGGAGATAGAGATACAAGTGGATTCCCAAGAAGCCAGACCTCAAACAGTGCACGACGCTGAAGTCCTGCCCGATGGAGCAGGAGAGGACAGTGAGGCGGAAATTCCCAGCACAGCGTCTACCGCCAGAGACACTACACCGGCCGGTGTAGTGCATAGTGGAGATCAGAAAGATGGAGAGAGATCGAGAGGAGAGAGAGAGGTGGAAGAGAACATGCCGGTAAGACACACACGTAGTGGCAGGGCAGTCACTGTGCCCTCTCGATATAGAGACTTTGAATTGAGTGGACACTAGCCATAGGCATCGCCAAACCTGAGTGCCCTCCAGAGACACATTTGAGGACTATGGACACACAGTGAGAGTTGGGGGAAAGGTTGTTTTGTTTTCTGTAAAAGGGGGAGATATGTAGTGTGCGCTCTAGTCTATGAGCGTGTACGCGATGACGCGTCACGCTATAGACTGGAGCGTGAGGCGCGCGCATGCGCAAGAGGACATTGGTGAAAGGCGCGAACCGGGATAACGGCAGTTGGCGACCGGAGCGAGAGTAGTGCAGACGCTCGGCGCCCTAATGCTCGATTGCTTTATGATAAGTTGAATAAAGAAGTTATACAACGTACAGAGGCTCAGTGCATAGTGTGGGGGCAAGGAGGCAACATTACAGACACTGTTGTACATTTGCTTTTGTGACTTGCAAATTGCAACTCACAATTTTTCGCAATTTAACCACAACTCTTCTTTGCCTCTGCGCACTCCCTTTTCGCTCAACCATTTCAGAATTTGGTTATTTCTTCCTTATTCCTCAAGAGATTATTCATATTTCCACTCCAATAAATACATTTTGCACAGATAATTCATCTGTAATTATGACACTCACAAACCATTCGGCCGCTTTATGTGTCAGCGTCTTTGTTTTGCACTTTAAGATTGCAAAGGAAAGCACTTTGTCGCTCGGGGCTTTGTATGTTCTAAAGTGAGTCTTGTTTCAAGAATTTACCTGCGGACTGATTCCGAAACATGTATTGGCTGCTTCTGCCCTCTAGTGGACATTTCTTTTAATAACCTGTTTTGTGGGATTGTGAGCTGGTGGTAAAAAGCAATGACGAAATTAGCTAGGTGATTTGCCATAATGAATTCTTTATTTATGTATATGAGTTTTCCCTTTTTGTATTTTTTATTAATATCAGACATCGCAAGTATATTGGTCAGTACAGCATTGCCAACACTTTTAATTTAAATAAGTGACAATTACAGGGTCAAAGACTCATTTTGTGGCAGTCTTGAGGCTAGCAGATGACTCCATCCCCCACATGCATCAACCTATTTAGGAAGTGCAAACGGTGCGAATCGGTAAATTCGGCCGTTTGCACTTCCTAAATACGTTTTTGGGATGCATCAAACAGAGTGCCATATTTCGCTATTTTTTGCATTTCTTAAAAATGCAAATGCAATTAAGGAATCGCATTTGTGCGATTCCTTAATTGCAATGCATCATTTTTTTTAAAAATTGCGATTTTTGAAATTGGAAGTGCAAATTAACACAAGGTTGACCCTCGTGTTAATTTGCGAAAATTTATAAAAAAGCAAAAAAATGCATTTTTTCAACTTGCATGTTACAGACACACATGTCCTTAGGACATGTGTGTGTGAAACATGCACTTGAAAATACATTTCAGGGGTGCAGGGGGGGTCCTTTGGACCCCCCTCTGCACCCTTGCAATGCATCAACAAATTGCGAGTGCAAAAAAAAAAAATGCAAAACGGCATTGATTCCTATGGGCCTCTAGGCCCATAGGAATCAATGTAATGCCATTCCTTAATTGCGATTCGCAATTAAGGAATCGCAATTTCCGAAAATTAACAAATCCTAAACACTTTTAGGATTTCTTGATGCATAGGATTTTGCATTTCCTAAATAGCGATTCCTTAATTTTCGCTATTTAAGAAATGCAAAATCCTAGATTGATGCATGTGGGGGCATGTCACCAGTGTTTCAGTCCTCATTTAATAGAATGTAAATAAATGTGCCTTCTGGAAGTTGTGGTCCTAGTTCACTTCAGTTCATGGAAATTCACTCGAGGATCGAGAAGTAAACTTTAGAGCCACTTTCAGTTCCTCCTCCCGAACCATCTAAGAACTTATATCTCACCTTAGCGGAGACCAGAGGGAGGAATATAGAGAAATCACCTGAGAAATCACCATTTTAGAGCTGCACTGTATGCACGGGGTAGGTTGTGTGCTCTGCCCGCCGGTCACCTGTAGCAGAATGTTACCGGGATCCACAATTCCATATTAGAATCTCAAAGGTAGCTTTAACAGATAGGTTACTAGCCATCTTCTCTTCCCACTTAGGAGGAACTCTTCAGGAAAGATAGCTTCTAGAACGGTTGCTCGATCCCGAAGAAGGCCTTAGATGTAACTGATAGGATGGCGTAGAACTAATCAAGGCAGTGGGGGAGATACCAGGTACCATAACAGAAATCACACCCACACTTTTATGATTTTTTAACCGTGTATGAGACAGCATTAATTTTTAATATAATACTTCGTGTTATCTTGCTTCGGTATAATTTAAAAACACTTTTATGTCCCCTCACCTAACAAAAAATCTAATCTAAACAAACAAAGGATGAGCCCGTCCTGCACTATTCCTCCTTGCGTTGTGTAGGAGGTGTTTGATGCGCTCGAGGAGTCCTTTCTGAAGTGACCAATGTTTCTTTTTGGCTTTCAGCAGGCTGACACTGGTGAGGAGAAAGTGCCAGACACGGTAAGTTAAAAGATAAATGTCGAGCATCATTCTTCCTTCTTTCACTTTTATGCGGATACTGCAGACTCTTTTCTTGTTAGTGCTATTGGGAAAAGAGGATAAAACAAATGAAAGGAGAAGGTTCATGGATAGGAGGTTGCTACCCTAGTTTATTTTTAACTTACTCTCTTTGAAACTCTTTAAGAAAGCAAATCTCTTTGATTTGCTTTCTCAAGCTGGATCCTTCATACTTATGTTTCTCTTGAGTAGATGTTCATTTGTTCTTTAATCATTGAAGAGAAAATATTGTCGAAGAGAAAACATGTCTCCAGATCACTCCGCAGAGGGTGAAGTGGAAAGAGATTGCAGTAGTGCTTCTATGCATTCTTCTTGTGCTGTGAATCCTGATGTAACTGTGTAATCAACTCTACAGAAATGCAGAGAGAGAGAGAAGTGAACAGCTATGCCCACCTCCCTATACACTAAAGCTAACACAAAAAAGTTTTTGTTGTTAGACCTGAATTTAATCTTGTCAATCTGCCTGTTTTGGCAAGAGAAAAACATTTCTGTTATTTTTGGACTTTGACACTAACCCACACTTGGTGGCATGTTTCATTATAGGTTTCTGTCCACATCCAATACGATGGATGGGCTCAGTTACATTGTGGGAGCTCTTGGATTGTTTGGACGGGGAGAAAAGAAAAGAGTGAGAGTTACCTAAAGAGTAACCAAAAATCAATTCGATAAAGGTTCCTTTGATAAAATAAAAAGTCAGTGGATGTTGTGAGATACTTATTCACACTTTGTCGTACTGATAGTCAACATGTTTCAGCCATACGGTGAAGCCCATGTGGATCTATGATCTTCATCAGCACTGATAAGTTACTAGATCATGAATCACTGTGTTCCTAAACTTGTGTTTGTGCAAGCTACGTGCTATGTAGCATGATGCCAGAATACAGATTCTGTAATTATCATTACAATTACAGAATTATTAATTAAGCTGTACTATTTTATCCCCCTAGGTGGATGGTGAGAGCCACTACTCCGTAGTCAAACATCTATAAAGGGTTATTTTCTCACACAGTAAAGGTTTCCCATCCCCTTGATCCACCAAAATGAGTCCTCTACGCGCTGCATCAAACATCAAGATCTTACCATTAACCTAAGAAATCTGCCAAGATGCCTGAAGTAACATCCCGAACATCAGGCCAGAAGCAAAGATCCTAACTATCAGAGGACAGGAGAGCAGAGGATGGTGTCCAGTAAGAAGTACTTTCCCAGAATTTCAAGCTGTTAGGGATGCAGAAATTTTAGACCAATGGATGCTGAATAGTGTACAGCAAAGATATGTAGTAGACTTACTCTCTATGCTTCCAGATTCAGGTCTCATCCGAACTCCTGCCCCAAGGAACAGGGAAATGATAACAGCCTTTTTTTAAGATAAAAAGGCAATTGTTCCAGCTCCTGCAAAAGAAAAAGGAGATAGAGTATACTCAGTTCTTTTACCGGTTTATAAATCATCATGTGACCTTCGTCCAGGACTGGATCTGAAGGTCAACTCTTGAATCAGAAAAATCCATATTAAAATCGACTGCTTGCAGAAGGTAACTCCTAGGATTTTTTTCAGGGGAGTTCATGATCATATTAGATATTCAAGTTGCCTCTGTGCATATTTTTATTCCTCTCAGTCATCAGAAGTAGCTTGCAGTGGAAGACCAGCACCTAAAGTTCACAGTTTTACCTTTTGGTTTCAAGTAGGCTCCCTGAGTGTTTACTGGTGGTGGTTCTTTTGTTTGAGCTGCTGCACAAAAGGGTCATTTCTTTGTCTGTATATGGATGACGGGTTATTCCACCTTCCCTCAAGAATTCAGTCTATGTAAGACAAGGAATTGTTTATAAATGCTCTCCAAATCTATAGGTGATAATACACTAGGAAATGTCTCACTTAGAGCACTCACAAGATGTGGACTTTGTTTCCCAAATAAATAGAAATTATAATGTCTCCAGAGCAAAGGATCCAGGAAATCAGATCATACAGCATTATCTTAAAGAAGAAAGTTCCAACAGTGATGGTAGTTCCTTGATCAAGATTTCATCTCAAGCTACTTATGGATAATGACATTTTGGGCCAACTGGAACCTAATCCTAGGACTTCAACCAAATAGTGATGATGCCATTCATTGTCAAGAAGGAGCTAAAGTGGTTGCTGGACCTTTTCCACTTGAGGAAGGCTGTTCCACTCTCTCATTTGGATTGGACAGAGAACAGCATAGATGTCAGGAAGGATAAATGAATGATTGGTCTCATCAAGGCAGATGGTCTCTTTCGGAGAGGAGACATTCCTCCAGTTGGTGGGAACTGGAGGGATTACATCTGGAGCTTTTAGGTTATGCTCTATCCTTGATGGGGTAGGCAGTGTTGTCCAGCACAGACAATATAACAGCCAAATTGTGTACAGTTAGCGGGGGGACATAAACTTTTTCTATTTTTTAACCAATAAAAGTTGTTTTAAAAAGAATATTTCTTCTGTTTTTAAACTTTTTTTGGGGGGGGGGGGAGTTTTTTAATGTTTTTTTGCGGATGCAGCTCAAGAAAATAAGGCAACTGAAGTTGGAGTTCAAAAAATTTCTTTTGCTGGCATTGATGATTAGACATCAACTTCTCTCTAAAAGAGTCACTTTTTCCCCCTATGATGACTATTGTGGATCACCTGCTGCTATATATTACCATATTGGTATACATACAGTTTACCAGTGGCAGCCAGAAATCTTGGCTGGGAGGGGGAGGGGTGGTCCATACAAGCACACATATACACTCACTCCCTCACCCTCACACCCAAGAATTCAACACACACAACTATTAACAACACTCACAACAAATTCATACATTTATAAATACACACATGCACGTACCAAACATTCAAAAACAAAAAACGTACCTGCCCTGCAGCCCCTGAGAGTAAAGCCTCAGAGGTCCCAAGAGAGTTGGGACTGCTACCTCCTCTCTTTGGCCAATGAGGGGAGGCAGCAGTCCATCACTCCTCACGGAGTTTGATTAGTTCAGTGAGTTTTGCTGACCGTACTCCATTCTGTGACAAGGTGTCACTGATTGACACTCAGCCCTGGGCACATCAGGGCTTAAAAATGAAGCATCCAGGTTCGAGACAAGTGGTGACACTCCCCCTTGTAATGAGGAGAGGGCCTCAATGCACTTTTCTCAGGCTGAGGAGGTCACACCTAGAGGGCTGTGAAATCCTCACCCTGGCAAAGTTCCGCTCAGGCAGCCAAGAGCCTGCACATTTAGTGCATGTTTAGCACCTGGCTGCCTGAAATGAACAAGAAGAGTGTCTGTCAGACTGACCTTTGCTCAGCCTGACAGACACTCATTTTCTCTACAAAAAGGTGAGGGGGCATGATTTTACCCATGTGCGCTGGCCACAGCTGGGGTGACATCAGTCTACCTCTGTTGCAATTCAGATGGTACAGTGTCTTCTTGTTGTAGAGAGGGTTAACAGAAGATGTTGAAGTCTAGCCTTCTTCGTGTCTTCAGAGGGCCTGAGCTAGATGTCTACTATGCCGTGTCCTTAAGTGCTTTTTCATCCCAGAAGTACTAAAGGAGTAATTCTTGCCAGTACCTCTGCTAAACTCCTCTGGCAGGGGTTGCACAACACTGTCTTGGCAGATACCTTCTTCTCTCCTGGAGTGACAGAAAAGAACTCCCACACAATCGATTCTGACATGGTCCTTGGTGGCTGCTCCTGATCAAGGTTCTTCCAAATTCTTTAAAAGATAACCAAAATCCAAACTTACTGTAACTGACTTGATCATCGTTGTTTTTTTCATATTATGATTTACAACAAAAAAAGTTATTAATTCCATCTCAACCATCCTTCAGAAAACAATTCATGTTCACCAATGACTAACAACATACAACACAAAGGATTTATATAGCACTCCCTACTGTCCTGGGAACGTATCACTGTTAAGTCCATTGATAGATCAATGTGGTAAACCATGTGTCCAAATAGAATAAAAACCGTTGCCACTGATCTGTGGATCAATTCTTCAAGTCTCAGAGTAAGATCTAGGTAACGTGAATGATCATCCCAAAATATAGAACTTGTCATGCAATCATGTTTGTGACCCAAAAGAGCCAATCCACAGCACTGAATGTAGACACACTCAAGTTCTAATCCTAAATGAGGTTGAAAGAGTGGAAAATTCCTGTAAATGTAATACCATTTTAAGGTACTGTAGTACTGTCAAACCTAAAATTGCCAAATCTTCACAAAAACACACGGCATCCTTTTTCACTGTGCTATGAGAAAAGCTCTTGTCTCGAAGTAAAATTAAAATGACTCTTACATATCAAACACAACTTTTTAAAAACAATTTACGGTCCTGCGGTACAATTGCGGGACCACAAGGGACTCCCACGGGTCTCTTCCATTGGTTGCATGGGTCTTTCGAGAGTACCATAGTACCCATAAAAGTAAACATATATATATATATATCAGCCATTAAATTGAAAATGTGCAAAACACTACTGAAAATTCCCAGAAAAAAACTAAACATAAGGGTGATAGTATATATACTTAAGTATGCTAATAATGTCTAACTTTATGCTTAAAAAAACTTTTTAATTTATCAAAGAACAAATGTTACAGTGATGGCATAGTTAGATATGACACTATCATCTGCATGTTAGAAACAAATCCTTAAAAATCGCTGAAAAAGCAAATGTGAAAGGTACGTTACAGTTAGGTGACAATGTCAGTCATGAAGTAATGTTTTAAACCAAAACCTTGAAATTCGCCACAAGCTACCTATAACTTGAGCTCCTACCATACACTGCTCATGACCTCACATATCACATCACTCATAACATGTTAGATGACATCACTAATGACATCACAGATCACATCTCAAATAACATTCATTGATGATATCACGGATAACACTATAGTCATACTGAGCATAGTATTACTAAGATGCAATTTTAAATATAAAAGTGCATGCAGATGTTTACTTTTTAAATGAGGGAATCCTGGGAAAATGAGGCCTTTGAGGTCAATTTGGGGTGAAAATATACCAAATTCCTCCATAAACAAGAACCACTTAATTATTTGGAACGCTATACTGGCTTGCAACACGGTAGGGCAAAGTATAAATGTTTCAAATGAACGCCAAACAAGTATCCAATCCCTAAACCCCTTTATCGACATCGACTTTTGCTTCTTTTCTTACTCTAATACAATCTTGAAAGAATTAATTCAGTTAAATAAACAAACTAATACTACACCCAACCATTGGTCTCTCTGGAAATCCTTGTGTGTTTTTGAAAACGTAGAACATACCTTAGCTCTTACAATAGAGTAAGTTATGGGTTTGTTTTTAAAGTTATTTCCTCCTACGTAATGCAAAATAGTGCATTTTAAAGAATGCTTACCCAGTGATGACAATCGAATATCCATAACATAGTATGGTTTTAAATATCCTATACTGGACTACAAAAGGGATTATGAGGTCATCCCCAAGAAGAATATTCGGGTCTTAGTGAAAAAAAAATATATTTTTTTTAAACAACCGCAGCCTTCATGACACTAGTACAAACCTGACTGGAGGTTACACACCAAAACCCTTTATAAAACAAATTGCAAAACATTAGGGTGAGGGAAGTTTGTTGGTAGTGTTCTTTCCTTAATGTTCACAAATACCATGATTAATTGTTGTCTCTCGAAAAAAAAATCTTCAACGTTCATTCACTTGCAAAATCGAGAGGATAATAGTTTTAAAGTGAAACTGCGAGAAAAAATGCACCTCCATTTTTAGCACCAACTAGCTCTTATGAGGGAATATTGTCAGTTTATGTGGAAAAACGACTCCACATTAGAAACAAAGGAAAAGCAGAAAAATCGGTGTACAAAAGGTAGGTCAGTATCCAGCATCTATTTGAGATTTCACTCATTTGATACAAACTTTGCACACCAACACAAAATATAGCATTTAAAGCACCTTGGGCTAGTAATAACAATCTAAACATAGCCTTCCATGTATAGTTCCTATATAACTCTTTTTCTCATGCGTTCCTCTTCTTTAACGGGACCTCCTCTTCATCCCTATCTCCACTGGGCCCTATGTCTTTGCCACTCTGCTCTTTCCATTCTGTCTTCCTCTTTTCTCTCCTGCTACTGTTGGTTTTTCATTTGTTTTCTTCTTTCTTTTTACCAATCAATTGCACACCTTGTATCTCGTTGCCCTTGTTTCTTCAGTACCTTTCAGTTTATCTTTCTCCTGTAGCTTTCCCTCACTCCTCTGCCCGATATCTCACCTTTCTCACCTCTTCCTCTTCTAACTCAATTTTCTATTCCTATCCCCTCCATTTAATTCTCCCTTTATTATTGTGTCCACACTTCCTTTCAGCCGTTCCCTCCTACCTCTCTCTCTCGCTCGCTCCCTCACTCTCTTTCTTCTTCCTATTTTTACAAGCAATTCCCAGCTTCCCACCCTTCCTCTTTCCAATTTTCTCTCACCTTTTTTTCTTTCTGTCTCTCTCCAGTATTTTTTCTGTCATACTCGTAGCTCTCCTCAATTATTCCCTCTCTTTTTATCCATTTCCATTTCTCCCTCTCTAGACTCTCATGCATCCGACTCTTTTTAACATTTCTTCATGTGTTCCTAACCAGGTCATATTTTTTATCACTATGACTATTTTCTCTTCCCTTACTAACTCCTTTCTATAGCCCATATTTTCCTTCCTTTGTTGCTGTCTAATGTTTCTCTCTGTCCCCAACTTCTCCTTTTCTCTCCTTCTTGTATTACATTCATTTCCTCCACTCTCTCTCTCTTGCTTTTTACTTCTGCTGTTTCATTCTCCTACCTGTGTTCTCTCTCTCACTCCTCCTTATCACTTCTCAAAATGTGACTTATTCTATTTCTAACTTTGCCACCACCCATGCTTCTTTGTCTCTGTTTGTCTCCTGACCCCCATGTAACGTACAGGGCTCTGTTGCTTCCTAGATAGGTTCTACTGTACAGTATAAGGTATGAGGTATATTGACCTGGCATGGGGTGGATCACTGAGCAAAAAGCCAGGCCTTCAAGGCTTTAAGGATAGATAAAAAGCCCTCATGTTATCTCAAATTGCTCGGCAAATTGTCTCAGAGATGAATGGCCTGAATTAAGAGGGATCTGCCCTGCAGGCAATCCAGCTTGAACTTGGAAAAGACCAACAAGGTGGCTAGAGAGGAACATAGGGGTAGAAAGCAGTTGTTAGCGTTGAAATGTATTTTGGGTTGAAAATATACCAAATTCCTCCATAAACAAGAACCACTTCTGAAGAACCGGGTTATTTAAGACCCAGCGGCGCCAGGGGCACGCCCAAAGTCTTCGGGTTCACCTGTCTTAGAATACAGAGCCACGGGATACTTCTTGGTGGCGTCAAAGATCAAATTTATTGGCTGCAGCCAGTAACAGAAGTCCTAGAAATCATCACGGTATGAGTTCTGAGGAGACTGCTCAATTTTACAAAGCAAGTCATCCCTTTTTATGGCAAAAAAATCACATTCCAGACAAATACCTAACATGTACAAACTGTCCAATCACATGTATCCACACCAGAGGTATCGCATGACAGTAAAACCCACTTTTCAGTTGCCCAGCCCATGATCAATCATCGGTCAAACCCAACATTCTTCTTTAGACAGGTCGAACGAACCCATAATAAAAAGGGCACAACCCAATCGTAAATAGACCATAAAAAAAGGAGCAGAAACAGGTGAGAGTAGGATAAGGCATATTTGTGTGCAGTAAAAGTTTATGATGTCCTGTGCTCTGATCCTTAATCGTGATCAGCTAAAGGGCAGAAACTGGTTTAACAAGGTCAGCTTCAGGCAACAGGGTCAGTTCACTCAGGTCAATCAGGAGTCAGCACAAACTCGAGCTAAGGTGTACATGTCCTTAAAAAGACTAGTTCAGCCACAGTCATCGGCCTATGTGAGGGCATCCACAAAATGGCTGCCAAACACAAAATGGAACCCAAGGGTTCAGAACGAAATCCCTAAATACGTAGTGAATCCATCGGTCTAACATGATGAAAACACTCATACTTGCCACACTAACTAGTTACGGTTCACATATAGCAGGAGCGCACTGCACACAAATACTGAACAGAAAAAGAATCGCTAAAGCCATCCCAATGATCATCAGAATCTTCCATCACCAAGTGGATAACAATCCCCAAAACAAAATGACCACGATGGGGCACGATCCAAATCGGGGATGATTTTTCCCTTCGCTGCTTTTCACTCAGACTAACACCATATCCAGTCACGTTCCAACCAATATAAGCTAGTGTCTCATCTTTAGAGATAGTCTCATAGGAATCAATTCCTCTAATCATATCTACTATTCCTTTCAATAGAGCACTATTACTTGGATTATCTTTCATAGAACGCAGGGGGTAAACTTCATGGGCATAAATAAACATCGTCCTATATGCCCATACAGATCCATTATAGTTGAATGGCAGAATCAGGTAAGGAATACCCTTATCCGTGGTATGAGGCATAAGACCACACACCCAGCAATTAGTGGTGTTCACTACTAACTGATGCTGATGTAGAAGCTGCACAAAGGAATTATTAACGAATTCCAATCTTCTGATAGATTCATGTTCAGGCAAAGGATGAAAAGAATGCGAAGAAGTAGTAGTGGGAAAAGACATAGGATGTATGGTGGGTGCAAAAGTCACTTGGAAAGAAAAAACAAGATATCCCACTAAAAACATCGTTATGCTAAGTAACATTAAAAG
This sequence comes from Lissotriton helveticus, assembly GCF_964261635.1. Classification (NCBI taxonomy): domain Eukaryota; kingdom Metazoa; phylum Chordata; class Amphibia; order Caudata; family Salamandridae; genus Lissotriton; species Lissotriton helveticus. The sequence goes on from NC_136065.1 coordinate 1,781,991,161, forward strand.
ACATGTTATCAAAAAACATTTGCTACTCATTAGTCTACACAGTCTCGTCTTAAAGTTAATTTCTACAACAGCTCTCTCGATCTCAAAAAACTCCATCCTCTAACCGTGCTGTACACGGCGGTTGGTTTTCTTCTGCTAAAGAATGCTTCTGTCAGCCCAGGGAACTCCCTTAGACCAACCAGAACCGTCGACCTTGCGTCTTCGGCTGCACTCCCTAGTCTTTACACCGTGACCCTACAGCTGAACCCGGATGGTGGGTCACAAAAATATACCAAAAAAGTTTCTTGGCTGAGAGAGTTCAGTTCCAAAAATCAAAAAGGAATTATTCACTTTATTAGTTCATTGTCCCTAGGTCGTAGATTATAACGGTCTTTTCCAGGCTTCGTTTGACTTTGGAATAATAGTTTCAGGTTCAGTAGTGTGTAATCTTAGAGACACAGGCACAGCTTCTTGCAGAACATCGTCTTCTTCTTTCTCGGAACCTCTCCATACTAACTCAGCATCGCTAAACGGTGCAAACTTCGGCACCCTTTCAGTCTCGGAATCTGCAATACCTTCACGGACCCACTGGTCGTACGGCAGAGGCAACGGTGCTCTCTTACAATGTACGCCGTGGATTCAGTTCTTTTTCCCGAAAACTTTCACTGAGGTCCTCGTAGACAACAAGACTTGGTGTGGGCCGGTCCAGCGGGGCTGATCATTTTTGGTTCGCTGAAAGTTCTTCACCAAAATCCAGTCACCAGGATTGAGGGTGTGACCTGGAACCACAGAAGCTGGCGGCAATTTATCATGAACCTGTTGATGCAAGACACGTAATTTATTCGTTAAGTCATACAAGTAGTCCACTAGCATAGGATAATCGATGTCACTGAACTTCGTTGGCCTCGGCACTCCCCACACATTTGCCGGACGGCCAAAAACTATCTCATAGGGACTAAGGCCTATTCGGGAATATACTGTAGTTCTAGTTGACAAAAGTGCCAACGGTAAAGCATGGGCCATTGGAGACCAGTGCTCGCTTGAATCTTGGCCAGTTTCAGCTTTAGGGTGACATTATAGCATTCCACTAAACCAGCCGATTGGGGATGATTCGCAGCGTGAAACTTCTGACGAATTACCAACCCTTCACACACTCTTTTCATCACCTTCCCCACAAATTCACTTCCATTATCACTCCATACCATCCTTGGCAATCCAAATCTAGGGAAATATTCTTTGACCAGGACTTTGGCAGTGGACGAGGCAGTATTATCTTTTATGGGGTATGCTTCTACCCATCTAGAAAAGGCACAAACAACCATAAGGACGTACTTTAAACTATTGCACCTTTCCATGTGGATGAAATCCAATTGCAAAACCTCGAACGGATACGTCGGAGGCGCAAAATGACCAGCTGGAGTTGTAGTTCCCTTGCCAGGATTATACATTAAACACACCATGCAATTCTTGACCACATTCTCCGCACATTTGGGAATTCCAGCATTCTGCCATACTGGAGCCAACAACTTACAAATCCCTTTCACACTAATGTGAGACAAACCATGTGCCATCGTAACCACCGCAAGCACATACGCATCTGGCAACATCCATCTTTGGTGTTCTGACAATTCAACCCAACAGCCAGTCGAATCCAATCTACCCGTAGTTTCTCTCCAAACATTCTTCTCACTTTCAGTAGCTTCAGCCTGTATTGATTTCACACTCTCAATTGTATCTTCGCACATTCCAATATCACCAATCCATCTCGCAGGGCCTGCAACATACATTCGGCTCATCAGATTTCTTGCTGTGTCTTTCGCAACTTCATCCGCAAACGCATTACCACGGCCAACATCATCCGTAACCTTCCGATGAGCACTACACTTCACAATCGCAACTTGCTTCGGCAAAGTAAGTGATTCGAGAAGCTCATTCACCAACTGTCCATGCTGAATCTTAGTCCCATGGGATGTCAAGAATCCCCTTTCTTTCCACAAGCGTCCAAAACTATGAGCAACACCAAACGCGTACTGGCTATCGGTATACACATTCACTCTCTTTCCTTCAGACAAAACACACGCTCTCGTTAATGCAATCAATTCCGCTGCTTGTGCTGAATTATAGCTCACTCGTGCAGTCTCAACAACTGTGCTTAATGTCGTGACGGCATATGCTGCAGTTGTATCACCATTCGGAAGCTTGTAGCATGAACCATCAACCCATAACGTACCATCAGGATCCGGAAGAGGAGAATCTTTCAAGTCAATCCTACACTTCGTCTCCTCTTCCGTCCTCAAAAAAAAATCATGCTGTTCCTGACCATCTGTATCCACAGACGTCGGCAACAATGTTGCTGGATTCAATACATTGCATCGCTTGATATGCACATGACTAGCCAAAAGTGTCAACTCATAACCCGACAACCTCGCACTAGTAAGGTGCTGAGTCTTGGTACAATTTAACAAGGTATCCACTGCATGTGGAACCATCACAATCAACGTATTATCCATCACCAGTCCAGCAGACTGTCGGATAGAAACAGCCGCTGCCGCTGTAGCTCTCAAGCAACTCGGCAACGCTCTAGCTACCGGATCTAAAGTTGACGAGAAATACGCACATGGACGCTGCTTATCACCAAATTGTTGAGTCAAAACTGACAATGCACAACCCTCTCTCTCGTGGACATAGAGTGTAAAAGGCTTACTGTAGTCAGGAGTACCCAACACTGGAGCAGAACACAATGCATCACGCAACTCAGAAAAACTTTTCTGACAATCGTCAGACCAAGGAAGAGGATTCGGTGTATCCTTACAAGTCAATGCCAATAGAGGTTTTGCCAATAGAGAGAAATTTGGAATCCACTCTCTACAATACGACGTGATACCCAAGAAAGCACGCACTTCTCTCTGCGTACTTGGCACAGTTATTCGAGCAATCGCTTCAATTCGTTCTGGGGTCAACCTTCTTCCCTCCTTTGACAAGAGGTGACCTAAGTAGGTCACTTCTTGGCAACAATACTGCAACTTAGAAGGTGAAACTTTATGATGCAAGTCCGACAAATGTCGCAACAAAGAAATAGTAGCTTCTTTACAAGTTTTCTCATCATCAGCGGCCACTAACAGATCATCCACATACTGAATAAGAGCAGCACCAGCAGGCAACACAAGAGTATCAAGCTGAGTCTTCAAAGCCTGGCTATAAATAGAAGGACTTTCACAATAGCCTTGGGGAGCTCTCTTAAACCGGAATCTTCGGCCTCCTAAAGAGAAGCCAAAAATATCTCTACTCTCCTCAGCAATTGGAATACTGAAGAAAGCATTTTTCAAGTCTATGACTGAAAACCATATTTACAACAAGGGGTGGTGATGGACAGAGTCTCTGAATTAAGCAGAATACTCTCACCCAGTCAAGAGATCAGGGCTAGATCCAACACCGTTTTTTAGCTCATTGCACCATCCCAGTTTCAGAACCTGGCTGTATGCAAATTAGTCTGTCCCTGGCCCAGTGCATCATGGGAACAGGGCAGACCAGACTACAAAAGCCAATTCTTACACTGGGAAGGAAACAAGCTTCCGGGGACCGGTTTCTGGCATTTCAGCCGTCTTCGGCCCGGCTTGCTTGAATCCTGATGGTGCAATGACTGAAAACCAGGCAGCTGAAGCAGGAATCAAAGTCAACAAAGCAGTAATATCCGGAACAACTGGAAACTGTGGCACAACAATCTTGTTAACCTCTCTAAGATCGATCACAAACCTGTAAACAGGTGGCTGAGAAGAGTCAGTGCGTTTCAGGACAGGCAAAACAGGACTGTTACACACATTACCTCTCGTTTCTTCAATCACACCTTTCTCAATCAAATCATAGATAATCGCTAAAAGCGCTCTTTCACCATCGCTAGAAATCCTATATTGGGGGATGCGCGGCAATTTAACATTCGCTTTAAGTGTTACAACGTAAGGTGGAATCTCCAAAAGACCCACATCATTAGGACCAGTAGCCCAAAGAGTATCAGGGAGAGAACGCAATTCCGGTGGAAGCCGATCTTTAGAGAAATACACAGGAGAGATCACTCTCTTACCCAATGTAAGCTGTACTCCCGAAGGAGAACAACGTAATGTTGCATGCAACCTTCTCAACAAATCCAAACCCAACAAATTCTCACCACAACCTGTCATTAAAATGAGAGGTGCTTCCAACTCACAAGGCCCTATAGAAAGAGAGAAGGGGCTAGAAACTGGGTTACGAACTGGGGCGCCAGAGAATCCTACTGAAACATTAGTTAAGTCAGACAAAGGTGCGCCAGGGAGTTTAGAGTGCATGATAGAACTCTTCGCTGCACCAGTATCCAAAAGAAAAGGCTCTACCACACCCGATGTGGCTACTGCAACATAAGGCCCACTTTGATCTACTGGAACCGACACTACTCCCTCTCTTTGTCTATGGCTGTCCTAGCAATCATTATAGTCAGCATTCTCACTCTCAACATAATAGTCATCAGCATAGTACTGAGTCGACTGACCAGATGCAATTTTCTGTTGATCAAAGCAATTCATGGAATTTTGTGGGGGAAAGGAACGTTCGTTCTGAGGAAACGCACCTCGTCCTCTACCCCTAGACACTTGCTGAAAACCACCACGGCCTCTCGGGGCCGGCATACCACTTGCACGCTGTCGTAAAACAGGGCACTCGTTTTTATAATGACCTTCCTCCCTACAGTACGCACACTGATTCAAACCCAAGGGGGGTCTTGGAGGAAAATACCCAGCGTTCTGTTGCGGTCTCTGAAACTGTGGAGGTTGCTGAAACTGTGGGCGTTGCTGTGACTCTTGCTAATTCGAGCGAGGCGGATACGCCTGCTGCAAAAGAACCTTTGTCTTTAGGTCTTTAGTCTTTTTCTCTACTCTGTCTTTTTCGTCCTTATCCCTATTCTCATAGTACTGTGCAGTCGCCAATATCTGGGCCAACGAGGAAACAGCCCAAGAACTCTCAGAATCTTTCAATTTATTACACAGTTCAGGAAGTAAGTTAAAGACAAACTTATCTACGAACAATCTTTGTCCACCTTCCGTACTCATATCTTGGCCACTATGATCTATAAATGTCTCTTCAAACCTAGTTAAGAAATCAGATACACTTTCGTCCTTCTTCTGCTTACATGCTGCTAACTTGTCCCAATTTACTCGTAACGCTGGCATCATTGTTTTCATAAGATTTATAATTCTGCCAGGTAGATCTGCCACTAGAGCCTCAGGCTTAGCACCACCAACTTGTCTAGCGTCCGCAGCAATATTGACCCATGAGTCACCTAATTCAATTGCATGATCCTCATGACGAATTTTTGCCCACAGAGGTTGAGGTACTACATTACCCAACAGCATATCTATGTTGGCTAAATTCATGATGCATGCGTCAACTTTCTGAGACAATTCTTTGTAATAGCCAGCTGGATTCTTACGGGGATCAGGTAAAGACTGTTTAAGGGCCAAATCCTCTACTCTCTTCCATGGCACATGTACCCATACTCTTTGAAAATGTGCTGGTATAGCTGGGGGAACATTATTCGCACCAGCAGCTACCTCATCGCGCCATACTGGAGGAACTTCTCTCATCGGATACTGTCTCACTTTCCTCCTAACTGCGGAATCAGGCTCAAACAGTCGCTGAGAAGGGAAATCGTTTCTAAACGCAAGTACCATCGCAACTGCATCCTCAATTCCGGGACCCACTATCGTCCCTTTCGCAAACTCAGACTGGACATTTAGCAATTCTACAAATCATTATCTTCCCATTCCTCACAAAGGAAAGTGCACATAACTTCAAAAACATACCTTTGCTTGGGTGCTTCCCACTGCTGGAAAACATCCATAACTGACTCTAAGTTATACCTCGAAACATTCAAAACCCATCTGCGAGCAAAGAGATCTAACACTGCCCGTTCTTCGGGACCAGGTAGCTGACTACGCATTTGTTTACGTGCAGAAACAGGGGTCATACTCAATGACCCAAAGAAAGGAGACAAAAGACCAGTAACAGTATCAGTCATTAATTGTCGAGCAGAAGGAGAAGCTGTCATATGGACTGGAGCCAAAGTATTTTGAGGTGATAGAAGCTTAGGGTTAGTAGCAAGAGAAGTTGAAGGTACAGGAGAATAAGGCAAAGTAGTTCCAGACAAAACTGATAGCAAAGTCGGCGGCCCCTGAGGAGGCTGCGCCGCAGGAGGATGAACCAGCTGAGGAGGAGCCGGTGGCGGAACAGCAACAAGAGGTTGTGCAACTGGAGGTTGCGGAGGTGCCGTAGCACTTTGTGCATAAGGGGGTGGTAGTCTCAACAAATGTGACATCAAAGGATCCTTCTCAGGGTCCTTCGTTACATTCTCAAGAAGAGATGGCAGAGCTGGATAACATTTATCAATAGCCATATTATGTTGCCTATCTGACACCTCAACTGCTTTATCTTCTTCATCCTCTTTAAACTGCCTAGCAGCTTGCATTATCGACAACCCCTTTTCTCTCTTAGCTCTTTTAGCTTGTTTAATTTCTCGTTGTCTGGCTTCTTTACGCCAAAGGTGAAAGGAGTCAAACATTGCCGGCCGGGCTTTCTTCTTAAATAGTTTAACTTCCAAATTATCTAGAATCTCTGTGTCATAGCTACCATGATGTGGCCATTTAAAAACACCGTCTTTCCTAGTGTATCGGACCCATACTTCATTAAACGTAATGGGGCCCACGCCGTGTTTAGAATAGAGTTCATAAGTCGGAGTTCCAACTGGAGGTATCGGACATGAATCCTCCAATCGGGAATCCCTGTTACAACCACAACAGAATATTCTCCCAATTTTGCTAAAACCAGGCATCTTCGCTCACTAATCTAGCTTCAAACTTCAAGGGATTATCTACAACGATAGTCTCGCAAATATACGAGTCCCTCGGCTTTGGAAATTGCAATTTTCAAATCAAAACTAAGGACCAAACAAACTAAGAACCAAAGAACCAAAAACTAAGGACTGGGAGCAACCCACTTATACTTAACTGAGGTATCAGTCACGCCACCAGAAGACCCGTCTATCGTCTCGCCGTACAAAGCATCACAAATGGGTCCAAGACAGGGCGACAGTCAGGGCAGCAGTCCTTAGTAGCCGTCATGAAAGCGGGAAGCCTCGCAGAAAAGACCTTCAGTCCACATTCGACATGCCGGTGTCGATGAAGTGGTGGCCGTCCTCCAGAATTTCCTCACGAAGCTCCTCACGATCTTCAGGCTTGGACCGGTACCGCTGAAGTCACCCCACATTGGGCGCCAACTGAAGAACCGGGTTATTTAAGACCCAGCGGCGCCAGGGGCAAGCCCAAAGTCTTCGGGTTCACCTGTCTTAGAACACAGAGACACGGGATACTTCTTGGTGGTATCAAAGATCAAATTTATTGGCTGCAGCCAGTAACAGAAGTCCTAGAAATCATCACGGTATGAGTTCTCAGGAGACTGCTCAATTTTACAAACCAAGTCATCCCTTTTTATGCCAAAAATCACATTCCAGACAAATACCTAACATTTACAAACTGTCCAATCACATGTATCCACACCAGAGGTATCGCATGACAGTAAAACCCACTTTTCAGTTGCCCAGCCCATGATCAATCATCGGTCAAACCCAACATTCTTCTTTAGACAGGTCGAACGAACCCATAATAAAAAAGGGCACAACCCAATCGTAAATAGACCATAAAAAAAGGAGCAGAAACAGGTGAGAGTAGGATAAGGCATATTTGTGTGCAGTAAAAGTTTATGATGTCCTGTGCTCTGATCCTTAATCTTGATCAGCTAAAGTGCAGGAACTGGTTTAACAAGGTCAGCTTCAGGCAACAGGGTCAGTTCACTCAGGTCAATCAGGAGTCAGCACAAACTCGAGCTAAGGTGTACATGTCCTTAAAAAGACTAGTTCAGCCACAGTCATCGGCCTATGTGAGGGCAACCACAAAATGGCTGCCAAACACAAAATGGAACCCAAGGGTTCAGAATGAAATCCCTAAATACGTAGTGAATCCATCGGTCTAACATGATGAAAACACTCATACTTGCCGCACTAACTAGTTACGGTTCGCTAATATCAAATTCGTAACGAAACCATGACCTTTATGAAACGGGTTCAGAATTCACGGAACCTCACTTCATTATTTGGAACTGGCCCTTTCTGATGAACAGCTCTGCACACCGTACAGAGAGACTTATTTTTTTCCTCTTTGGTACAGGTAGTCTGTGTACTTTATTGAACGCCTAAGAGGCTGACGATGGATGTCACAGCGACAATGCTAGCCTTACTGCAGCATGCTGGATCCAAGGTAAACAATTAAGCAGGTAATCAGGAGAGTCCAAAAGCAGAGAGTTGCCATGATCTAACCTACTCAAAATGACTGTCTGTACTACCAAGGCCCACAGATGAGTAGGCAGAAGTGGAAGGATTTTCCTAAAAGTCTTTAATAATGTAAAACAGATAGAAGACAACTTGTTGACTTAAAGGACTAAAGAAAGGTTACTATTGAGTTAAAAACTCAAAAAGTTGACAAAGTAATATCATTTCCCCTACGCTATTTTTGAAACCGAAACGTCAGCAGACATTACAGAGGATAATAGTCCCTCTGTCTGTCCTCGACCCAAAATGGGCATGGAGTGGCTCTCCTGAAATGCCTGGCCAAGACTGATCATGATGTTAGATATTTTGTCCTGAAAGTACTGCGCTAAGCCATCACACAGACCAGGGTGATGGGGCGAAGGACTCGACTGGGCCGGGCAGGGAGGATTGCTAAATTATGAGCAATAGAAAAAACCTTACGTGTTGGGCTGGTGATGTGTAGTATTTCCTTTTTCATAAAAAATATGCCTTGGCCGAAGTAATTTGCTTTTTTGTAATTTTAAGAGCAGTTAATAATTACCGTTTCGCTCCAAAAATATAGCCTTCATGCCAGCTCTACCCAGTGCTTTTCAGTTTGGCCCTTCAGAGTGCCTCATTATTACAGAGAGATGTAATATGTATTTGCCTCTTTTTGGGAAGTCTTTTCAAAAGCAGAACTGATCCAACTGGTGTAGGCGACCAATTGTTCCTCTACGGACCAGGGTGACCAGAGAAGACATTGAGGTCGAAGTTAGTCCAAGCACCAGGCTTATTCGCTATTGGACGCTGGGCTCTCCCCTAAACACCACTTCAGTACATTCCAATAAATATGTGCCCTCAAACCTCAGTGGACAGCAGGGGGAGAGGCTGGAGTCAACTGTAGTGACTGTTTACTTATTTAATAAGAGAATCAAGGTAAAGTTGAAAGTATTTTTGCTGACAAGTGAATTGCAGGAAATCTCACTTTCACATATTCTTCCAAAGTTCCCATGCAACCATGCTCCAGGGACAGTTTAAGGTTAGCTGACGCAAAGCAACTGTCTTGCTTCAAGCACGTGTCTTTCGCACCCCCCCCGATTCTCCCACGCGCCCTTTCCTGAGAGCAGAGGAAGTACTGTAGAATCCCACCGGCCTCTATACTACATTGTTGCAGAACAGGCACCCGAGGTCCTGGCGCGGTGCAATTGCTCGTGGTCTGTCACAGTTCCAGATATATAGTGTGATCGTCACGTCTTTATGGCGCAGCTGTCGAATCGCACCTATACGTGGTGCTCGCCCCAGCTCCTCTACAAGTACCACGCTGCGCCCAGGAAACAACGCCCAAACCAAGATTATTGATGGACACTGCACCATGGCTGTCTATTCGGGGCTATGTGTTGGTAAGTTCAACCCTGAGAGGTCCCAACACATTCCCCAGGCCCATTTCAAATTAAATGGTCTGAAGCTACAGTTGGCTGACTTCCTTTCTTCCTTCCTCTAATTTCCATCACATCAAGAATGCTCTGGTCTCATCCAAGTTCACCTTTTGAGGGTACCCCTGCTTTCCTTGCTGCCCACCTTCGTTAATAAACATTTCAGGTCACTTCGTCACCTCAGCACTTCCTTCAACCCACTGATCCCATGTTATGCGGATGATAGGCAGTTGTTTATACAACTTACTGGCCAACCAAACCAGTGCATTGCCCTTGCATGCACTTTAGAGGGCATCAAATACTGGAGGGGCTAGGGCTGACTAAAGATGAACTACTTCACTGCCAATTATGGCAACCTGCGGCCACCTTCCCCTTTCTTTACGTTCAGCTAGTTCCCTTCCAGAAATTGCTCAAAACCTGGCTATTTCTGATTATTTTCCTTCAAATGTGGATCCTAAATAAACCCCTCTGATGCTTTTGTGCTGCACTATCAGCACTGGTATGCCTATAGGTAGCTATGTGCTCTATAAGTGCTTCATAATACTAATTATAATACTGAAATCAGCAGTCCCTAGTCTGTGCCCCAACCCCCCCTATACTTTCTTACAGACCCTATTAGAAATGGGATTTCTGGTTGGCTAGGGCAAGCGCCTAAGCCAGGCAGAAACCACCACTCTAGTCAGGGCAAGGGAGTTACACATTGGGATAACCCCTACGCACCCCCTTGGTAGCTTGGCACAAGCAGTCAGGCTTATCCCAGAGGCCATGTGTAAAGCATTTGCTCAACACACACACACTATTATTTACAACAAGGGGTGGTGATGGACAGAGTCTCTGAATTAAGCAAAGTACTCTCACCCAGTCAAGAGATCAGGGCTAGATCCAACACCGTTTTTTAGCTCATTGCACCATCCCAGTTTGCTCATTGCACCATCAGGATTCAAGCAAGCTGGGCCGAAGACGGCTGTAATGCCAGAAACCGGTCCCCGGAAGCTTGTTTCCTTCCCAGTGTAAGAATTGGCTTTTGTAGTTTGGTTTGCCCTGTTCCCATCATGCACTGGGACAGGAACAGACTAATTTGCATACAGCCAGGTTCTGAAACTGGGATGGTGCAATGAGCTAATAAACGGTGTTGGATCTAGCCCTGATCTCTTGACTGGGTGAGAGTATTCTGCTTAATTCAGAGACTCTGTCCCTCACCACCCCTTGTTGTAAATAATTGTGTCCACCCTAAGCGTGGAAGGGTATACTCAGACATGAGTCCCTTGCTCATTGCACCATCAGGATTCAAGCAAGCTGGGCCGAAGACGGCTGTAATGCCAGAAACCGGTCCCCGGAAGCTTGTTTCCTTCCCAGTGTAAGAATTGGCTTTTGTAGTTTGGTTTGCCCTGTTCCCATCATGCACTGGGACAGGAACAGACTAATTTGCATACAGCCAGGTTCTGAAACTGGGATGGTGCAATGAGCTAAAAAACGGTGTTGGATCTAGCCCTGATCTCTTGACTGGGTGAGAGTATTCTGCTTAATTCAGAGACTCTGTCCCTCACCACCCCTTGTTGTAAATAATTTTGTCCACCCTAAGCGTGGAAGGGTATACTCAGACATGAGTCCCTTGCTCATTGCACCATCAGGATTCAAGCAAGCTGGGCCGAAGACGGCTGTAATGCCAGAAACCGGTCCCCGGAAGCTTGTTTCCTTCCCAGTGTAAGAATTGGCTTTTGTAGTTTGGTTTGCCCTGTTCCCATCATGCACTGGGACAGGAACAGACTAATTTGCATACAGCCAGGTTCTGAAACTGGGATGGTGCAATGAGCTAAAAAACGGTGTTGGATCTAGCCCTGATCTCTTGACTGGGTGAGAGTATTCTGCTTAATTCAGAGACTCTGTCCCTCACCACCCCTTGTTGTAAATAATTTTGTCCACCCTAAGCGTGGAAGGGTATACTCAGACATGAGTCCCTTGCTCATTGCACCATCAGGATTCAAGCAAGCTGGGCCGAAGACGGCTGTAATGCCAGAAACCGGTCCCCGGAAGCTTGTTTCCTTCCCAGTGTAAGAATTGGCTTTTGTAGTTTGGTTTGCCCTGTTCCCATCATGCACTGGGACAGGAACAGACTAATTTGCATACAGCCAGGTTCTGAAACTGGGATGGTGCAATGAGCTAAAAAACGGTGTTGGATCTAGCCCTGACCTCTTGACTGGGTGAGAGTATTCTGCTTAATTCAGAGACTCTGTCCCTCACCACCCCTTGTTGTAAATAATTTTGTCCACCCTAAGCGTGGAAGGGTATACTCAGACATGAGTCCCTTGCTCATTGCACCATCAGGATTCAAGCAAGCTGGGCCGAAGACGGCTGTAATGCCAGAAACCGGTCCCCGGAAGCTTGTTTCCTTCCCAGTGTAAGAATTGGCTTTTGTAGTTTGGTTTGCCCTGTTCCCATCATGCACTGGGACAGGAACAGACTAATTTGCATACAGCCAGGTTCTGAAACTGGGATGGTGCAATGAGCTAAAAAACGGTGTTGGATCTAGCCCTGATCTCTTGACTGGGTGAGAGTATTCTGCTTAATTCAGAGACTCTGTCCCTCACCACCCCTTGTTGTAAATAATTTTGTCCACCCTAAGCGTGGAAGGGTATACTCAGACATGAGTCCCTTGCTCATTGCACCATCAGGATTCAAGCAAGCTGGGCCGAAGACGGCTGTAATGCCAGAAACCGGTCCCCGGAAGCTTGTTTCCTTCCCAGTGTAAGAATTGGCTTTTGTAGTTTGGTTTGCCCTGTTCCCATCATGCACTGGGACAGGAACAGACTAATTTGCATACAGCAAGGTTCTGAAACTGGGATGGTGCAATGAGCTAAAAAACGGTGTTGGATCTAGCCCTGATCTCTTGACTGGGTGAGAGTATTCTGCTTAATTCAGAGACTCTGTCCCTCACCACCCCTTGTTGTAAATAATTACAACACACACACACAGCAGCAACACACTAAGCACACCACAAAAACACTCCACAAAAGGTTATATAAAAAATAGCTTTTGAATTACTCATAAAACACATTAGAATGCAATCACATATATACACTGTGCCATCTAGCACTAGGTATTACTTTACAGGGGATTATATACAGGCCAGGGCCAATCAGGCCACTGTCAGGACCATTACAACAAGTAATAAAACGACCAGTAACTACTAATAAAAGCACAATTAGCATAAACACATTATGCATCATCACAATAGGCCTAAGCCACATTATGCATCATCACATAAGGCATAAACCAAATTATGCATCATCACATGAGGCATAAACTAGATTATGCATCATTAAATTAGGCATAAATCCCATTATGCATCATCATATTAGGCAAGCAGCCTAAATCATCAGTGCACCATAGTAACACTGGCCAGGTGCACACATCTCCTTAGGGCCTTACGGCCCACCGGAACACAAGGTGATCCCCTAGGCTCACTGGCCTTATCCTTGGGGACCCATCTTGGGCTTCCCCGCAATGCCCTATGTCCCAAAATGTCAGGGCTCTGCCTACTCGTATTTCCTTCCATACGGGGCCTCTACTGGCCCCCTCGGTGTGGATGCAGTAGAGCAATGCCCCTAAAAAGATCCGCAAGGTAATTGGGGCGGGTAGGGTGTAACTCACCCTTGTCTCCTCTCAAAAATGCCCCCACATTGAAGCTGCCTGCGATTTGGCGGTGCAGCTGTGTAAAACCAGCACCAACAGTGCTTCCCTCCAGGCCCCACTCACCGGGGCTTCTCTGGGGGCCGATGTGAGCAATGGAATGGATGCGCTCACCAAGGGAGCCCACGAGGCTCCAGTTCTCTTCTCCTGAGACCCGGTGAGCCCGCGAGGCTCCCTCTTCGAATGCCGGCACGCATGGCTCTCCTCGTGGCTGCGGGAGCCCCGCCTCCAGTCAGGCTGCTTCCTCCTTGCATACTGGCCTTAGGGATCACGGAGCAAAGTCTCCGTTGATCCTGGACTTCTTGGCTGACCAGCAGACACAGCAACGCGGGGTAGGCTCCCGATCGAAGTTTGGCTCCATGGCGTCTCTCCTCCTTGCGAGAGCCACACCCTTCTCCAGGCTTAGCCTTCACCTGGCTTCCTCTCTGGGTCAGCTTCCTCCGGTCGGCCCCACCCACAGTCAGGCACTCGTTGCCTGACTTCCGGTGCGCGGAAGGCTTTTCTCCATGGACCTTAGACAGAGCCCACGTCCCGGGCTCAGCGGGGGACGACAGCACATCACCCCTTTATGCACTGCTATTTGGGCAGGACCCCCTCTTTTTAGGGGTACAAAAATCCATAGCTCCCAACAGCCAGGGGGAGGCACCCCAAAGGAATCCTGCGCTCTCTTAGTGCCACGTCTGTTGGATGATACAGGGCAGGATCCCCCAAACCCTGAGGGAAGTGGACCAAGTGCCCACCACGCACTGAGCCCCCAGGTCAGGAGGGGCAGAGCTGGCCCCAGGCAGGCCAGCTAACAGGGTCCTTCAGCAGAGGGAAGTCCTATGTGGTGGTTCCTCCTGGCGCCCAGCAGTCCTCCTCACCTACAAGTCCCAAGTAAGCACAAAAACATGGGGTCACATCCCCAATATTTATACTATATGTGTCCTTTGTTCTACACACCTGGCACAGGCCTACGCCCAGTGGGGGCACTCAAACAGTTGTTTACAAGGCACAAACACCCTCATTGTCAGTGTAGGCTCTGGCCCCAGACACACCACAGGGGGGCAGAGCCAGCATTGTGCAGTGCAGGCACAGTCCTATTCAGGCCCAGGTGCTACTCCCCCCTCTACTCCAAATGCAGATCAGCGTATTCAGCCTAGCGCTGACTCACCCAGCCCCTCTGGAGCCACGGCACCTCCCCAGCCCCTGTCACTCCAGAGCCAGACATGCAATACACATCAGGCAGGCACAAAGATACATAGCACACAGAAATGCCAACTTCTAAAAGTAGCATTTCTAAAATAGTGATAACTCTGTGCACACCGTTATGCAGCATTTATTACCACTATTCCAAACTTGACCACGCTGCTCTTCCCATATCAGGAATTACCACTGACACACTTATCAGGGAATCCCCAATGCATTCCTATGAGAGGGCAGCCTCACAGCAGTGAGAAACCAAAATGGCTGTTTGTCACTACCAGGACATGCCATACAGTTAAGGCACATGTCCTACCTTTTACCTACAATGCATCCTGCCCATAGGGCTAGCTAGGGCCTACCTTAGGGTTGACTGATATGTAGTAAAATAGGGAGTCTCAGACGTGACACCCACTTTATGTGCCACATCACAGGGGCATTAAACTGTGCGCGCAGACCCTGCAATGGCAGAGGCAAGAGAAAGGTGCGAAAGGCTACTTTGGTGGGTGCCACAATCAGCGCTGCAAGCCCACCAGTAGCATTTAATTTACTGACCCCGGGTAAATGAGATAACACATTACTGGGGACTGATAGGTAAATTAAATTAGCCAAACAGATTTAGACCAATCACACCATGTTTTACCATAGAGAGCACATGCACTTTATACAGGACGCAGTGATAAAGTGCCCATAGTCCTAAAAACACCAACACTATGTCAGAAAAAAGACTAGGAGGAAGGCAAAAAGTTCAGGGGTGACCCTGCAAAAAGGACCAACAGTCCCATACCCTTACTCAATTTTACTGATGCAAATATATGTGTATTTATAGACAAAGCCCTTTTTAAGTTTTAACTACCTGGTTCCACTCCACGGCTGCTCCTTCTTGTTGAGAGTCTTTGGCTTTCAATTAATGTCACAAAAAATAACTTTTTGGGTAGTTTTAGAACTTTAGGGATTGAAGCTTGGCACTGTTTTTTAACCCGTTGCGTGCTAATGACGAGCTCAGCTCGTCATGAAGCACGGTTGAGCTGCACTCATGACGAGCTGAGCTCGTCACGGCCGTTGGAACGTTCGCACGCGGGGCTGATTACCCCGCTGTGCTAAACGTTCAAAAAATGGGTGTGGCCGTGACGAGTTCAGGTCGTCATGAGTGCTGCTCTGCTGTGCCTCATGGCGAGCTGAGCTCATCACCAGCACGGCGGCGCCGCGCACGGCCCTCCTCCCCCCCGCACAGGAGGAGAAAACCCCCCGCAGGGAATGGGTTAATATGGTGCATACCAAAGATTCAGTAAGTCACAGTTGTGCTAGGTCAGAGTTGTATGGCCGGTGTAATGAAAGAGTAAGGTTATTAGTTGAAGTGGGTGGGGTTGATGTAAGTGCCTGCATCAGTAACATCACCATGGAGTAGATGAACCACACCCAAAGGTGACTCGCTTGGTGCATAATTTGTGCATGCACCGGCAGCAGGGGCACCAAGTTCATGAGGGCTCAAGAGTTTTAGCCCCCGGAAACATTTTGATACGGTCACTGACCAAAGAAAGGATGTCTTGCCCTCCTCTGCGCACAATCACAGGATGCTGGCGAGATGGGTTCCAAAAGACATACAAATGATGGACGGAATAAGAAACAAATCAAACATTCACCTGCAGTCGAGAGATCTGAGTTAAAACCATCGTTCTTTCGCTCACCAATCCTCCCCAGTTTAGACCCAGCCATATGCAGATGAGTCTTGACGCTGCTCCTCATGGGAACAATCCAGCCCGAACTGCCAAGCCAGGTCCTCCCTGGACCAAAAACAATCATCCTGGGACCGGATTCGAGGTATCACCCCTCATCCGCCAGGCTAGCTTGAGTCCAGTGGCACAGTGAGCCCAGGACCAACATCTGGGAATTCCTGGCGCACTTAGGGTGAGAAAGCAAAAGACGAGACAGATTGAGCTGCTCCCAATAGTTCAACAGACAATCACCTCCTTCCGCAGATCTGCTAGAAATGAAAGTTTGAAATGTAGCATGCACCATTTTGTTTTATGTCTTTTTTTCACAGGCAATAATTCTAGCTGCCAAGTGGGTCCATATCATGTGTAACAACTTTAGCCACACAGACTTTTAGGTTAACAGCATTTTACATGAAACACCTTTTGTTCTTCTATGGAAGGATTAAAGGAAAACTACACGTCCCAGAATGCAGCTGATTTGTGAAAAAAAACAGACTGACTCATATGATACGGAGTTACTTTGCAGCAATGGGTGTCCATAACTTCCCTAAAAGCATACAAATATCTTATTAGAAAGCATAGGGTACTCAAAGCAAATTATAATTCAGTTACCTTTTCCACACCTAGCAGGTCGGATGACTTAATTATAGGGGTTCAAGTCAGTGTACAGGGGTTGCAAGGAAACACGTTTGGAACATCTGATTTAGCTAATTCATTAATGGTGTTTAAAGAAAATATGCGTTTAGGTTTTGCTTGTTGTTGTGGAGCGTATTTGGTCCTGTTATAATTCGATGTATGTTAAACATGCTACATTTTAAAGATGTAAATTTCGCTTCTCCGTGCCATATAACTAACTACCTGTAACAACAATTCCAGGCAATGTGACTTTTCGCATGGTCACCGAGGTCAAAGGTCGTACCATGGTGCTCAGCTTTCCAGAGGAATTCGGAATTTAGATCAGCTGACAGTAACAGGGACTCGTACTGAGATATCAGGATTTATTTTCCCGGGAAAATAAGAGAGACTAATGCCATACTTTTACTGTCCACAAGATGTCACTATTGCAACGATACATATCGCCTTTTTCACCTGCCAAAATCAGTAGGAGAAAAACATCAGTTTGAACAGGGACTGGAATTTAACATCCACCTCTTAATGAGGGCCTAATCTATTTCTTCATCACAATCAAATAAAATTGCAAGTCGTGCCAAGCTCTTTATTAGCAAGAAAATGACTTCCATCAGCGATCGCCTTCTAAATAAAACAGGTAGGAGGAATACAAATCTTAAGTAGAACAGTGAAGTACAGCATGACAGCTGCAGAACTACAGGAAGGGGTGATACCACGTGCTAGTATTTTCCAAGCTACTCTTCGCTTTGCTTTCATCACATCACTCTGAGGGACCGTCGCACAGTTCTGTTTCTGTTTGAATAACATTAAATATAGCATAGCTCCAGCCAATGAGAACTAATATGGCCCACTCAGGGCCAGCGCAACTATGCATCTATAGGAGGTCGATAAAAAGTTCTCCATTCTGACATTTGTAACAATTACTTCTTTTAATTAAGATGCCAGTGGACAATTACCTGTGTGGTATGCTGCCTCTGAAAATCAACCTCTGGTAGAGCCAAGGGCGGGCTTTTGATATTGATTTCTGTTAAAATACCTATGATCGTAATATGTTACCATGGGGGCTCACTCTCAAATTTTATGGTTGTCACAGGAGGAGGATAGAAATATCCTTTTCATCAATTTTTATAATAACATTTTTGACTGTACCAGGCATCTGGTGATTAATGCACTAGAGAGTGCTCTGGTCGATATTATAGATGGATCAAATGTTATCTTTGAATTTATTTTGGTAGGGGATTTTAACATTGCCGTTTGCCCCTTTCCCTCCACGGTATGTGTGGGGTTACTAACCGTGTTGGGGATGCAGATCTCCACTTTCCCCATAACTTGTACGGTGAATCTTTGAACAATTTGTTGGCAGTACATGATATGGAAATTCTGGAGAATATGAAGAATGATTTAGATGAATGTATCCCCACTTTTGTAGGTAGGGGGGCAAATACTGTCATTGATTTTATTTGTATGTCTTCTAACCTTGTCCCCTGGAGTCAGGCCCCTAAGGTCGTGGATATAATGCTTAGCGACCATAACTGTTTAACCATTGAGGCCACACTCTGGAAAGAAAAACCTGTACCTGATTTAGGTGTTATTGTTAATATTGAACCCCATAGACCTAATGGTACTAGGTTAAGATGGAAGGGGGATACGGCTGAAATGACGTCAGATTCTATTATAAGTAGTTGCCTGTCAGAAATCACTGTGATCCTCGAGCAAGTTAATGTCACTGTTGAACTGATCGTATATTTTATCAAAATTAACACCATCATTGACAATAAGTTTACCAAAAAAGCTGGCCCTAAGCCTGACCAATCAAGGGGATGGTTTGACCATGCTTGCACTATTGCATTAAAGGAGCTTAAAGAGGCTCTGGCAGTCAAACCCAGAGATAGGAATCAGGTGTCCCAGCTTAGAATTCACTATAAGATAATTTTAAAGCGAAGAAAGAAAGAGCTTCAGCTTGAGGCATGGGATAAATTGAATGTGGCGGCAGAGTTAAAAAATTGCACACTATTCTGGGCCACTGTTAATTGCCCGTTTCTCAAAGATGAGAAAGTCCCAGAATTAACCTCCATGATTAGTATGGAATCATGGATTGTTCCTTTCTCTATTATCTTTGACTCAGGGAAAGCCCTGGGTAACTGTATGGATGGGTGGCCCATTGTCCCTTTGGATATTACTATTATAGAGGTACTGGATAGCATTAGAGCTAGTAAAGGGGGAAAGGCTCAGGGACCTGATGGGGTGCCCATTGATGTCTATAAAACAGCCCCGGATGTATGGGGCCCACTGCTGGTTAAAGTTTTTAATGCAGCAGTATGTTTTGGAATACCCGCGACCTGGGAGGAATCAATTATTATCCCCATATTTAAGAAAGGTGACCGGGGGGATGCGAAAAATTATCGTCCTATTTCCTTGCTGGACTCCTCGGTGAAAATTATGAGCCGGGTACTTCTAGTTAGATTGGAAGAATAGGCTGAAACTAACGGGATTCTAACCAACTGCCAGTTCGGGTTTAGGAAAGGACGTGGAACGATCGAGCAGTGCCTAAATCTCGAACTCCTAATCGGCAAATATACCCAGGCAAAGAAGGGCTCTATTTATCTCTGTTTTGCAGATTTGAGTAGCGCCTTTGATATGGTGGACCACGCTATTCTCTGGAGAAAACTGATCGAAATGGGGGCACCTGAGGGTATCATTTTCTTTTTGGCCCGCTTGTATGCCAAATTACGCACTAGCGTTAGATATGGTAGAAATGGGGAGTGTTTCACTAAATTTAATATCGGGAGGGGTATAAGGCAGGAGTGTGTTTTAGCCCCCTTGCTTTTTACACTCTTCATAAATGAAGTAGACTCGGTTCTACAGACAGTAGCGGCAGATGTCCCGAGAGTTAATGATTTTAATGTTCCTGTATTACTCTATGCGGACGATGCCATGCTGCTGGCAAGGACTCCTATTGGCCTTCAACGATTGATGGACAGGTTTTCGCAATTTATTAAGGATAGAAAACTTGTGATTAATAAATGCAAAACCTATATCATGGAGAGTGGACCTGGTCCGAGTAAGCCTCAGTCTTATCATATAGATGGTCAAAGGGTAAAAAAAGTTGATAACTTTTGCTATCTGGGGATTGCCTTTTCTAAGAATTGCAGTTGGGCCAACGAACATAAGAATGTTAAGATCAAGATGCTGAGGAGTGCCAACGGGGTGTTCACTTTTACCACTAAAATAGGGAACAAACGGATTAAAGACATGCTTAAGATCTTTCAGTCCAGATGTCTTGCGGTTGCCCTCTATGGGGCAGGGGTCTGGGGTCAGGCCCCGGCTGGCAGCCTTCAGGTGGAGGAGAACACTTTCTTAAAAAGATTATTGTGTTTGCCTAAATCTACTTCTAACGATTTAGTTCATAGAGAACTCGGAATTCAATATTTAAGTGATTTAATTCTTCTGAGACCTCTATTGTTGTGGCGCTCCATATGGCAGAAAGAGGAGACATCTCTAACTAGAGATATTATTAACGACTGTCTCACTTTGGATCACCATTTAAAGATTCCCTGACTTAAATATATCATTGATAACTTCCAGGAACTCTATGGTCTTAATATCATTACTGACCGATATGGCGCTGTAGACTTTTCTAAGTCTGATATGAAGAATATTTTTTTGAACTGTAAATCAGAGAGGAGGACCTGCAAGGAAGGCAAATTATCTACCTGTGTCTTCTATAATAGTATGAATGAAATTGGGGGCTATCAGCAATATCTGACCCAAGTGACCAGAGCTTCCCATCTGTTTGTTTTAACTAGGTTAAGGATGGGGATTGTGCATAATCTAGTTGCTTTCCCCTCCGTGAATAAGCACCCCATTGGCCCTTGTCCGTGTGACAATATCTCTGCACAAAGCACCATGCACTTTCTTCTGCTGTGTCAATTTTATGGGAATTATCGTAAAATCTTTTTAAAACCAGTTTTTATCAAGTTTGGTGTAAGGACAGTCCATGATTCTATGAAATTGCTTTTTAACCTGCACCATCCTGACGTCTGTTTTTTTACTGCTACCTTTCTGCTTAAAGCAATTGGCATTAGGAAAAGTTAATTTTTTAAATATTTATCTTGCCCCTGCTTGTATATTATGTTCTATTTTTAACAATGACTATTAATTGTCCATGTAAATGGTACTGTAATTGTGACTTGTTTTTATCATTATGTGTGCTTTTATGGATATTCTTTATGTTCCGAATAAAGCCTTATGAAATGAATGAATATATTTGTACCCTTCAATATGGAGAGCAGGAGGTAACAAAAGTAAACCGTTCTATTTTGCGAACCAACCTCTTAGTACATAGGTCGGTTCACAAAATCCGATTTGATTTGCAAAATGCCAGTGCGTGTATTGTAACTTCTTTTTGGGAATTGAACCTTAGTAATCCGACCCTAGATCTTACATTTCGGGGAAGACATTGATGGCCTGAGTTTTAATTTCAAAGTATTTTTATTAAGTTTTAAAACAGAAAAAACAGGCAGGGCATAGCAATGGACAATCAGCAGGCAAATTAGGCAAGCGAGACAGACAGACACGTCTTCTCTAATAAGCATTAGGTGAGCAGGAGGATCATGCCCAGATGGAGAGGCGTTGCCCGGAGATCGAGAGAAGCCCCTAGTCGGAGCAACAAATAAAAAGCCAGCCCTGAAAACCCGCCTCCCCCCCCCAACACCCAACTTTAACGCCCTCCCCCCACCCCACCAGTACGCCATTCTTCCATAGTAATCGTGTGAGCTATAGCTAATCTAAGGGTATCAAGGTATCTCTGGTCGCGTTGGGTCCACCATGCAGTCTGTAAGGCGGAGGATGCGAAGGTACTTCGGGCAAGTGATTTCATGGAATTCCCTGGAGAGCAACGTCAGGAGCGGTTGCCAAGTAGTTCGGAATGAGTCAGATGTATGTGTGAGCGTGGCCTGAATCCGTTCCATACCTAACGTGAACCACAACTTGTGTAGCCAGCCAGTGTGGGTGGGTGGGGTAGTGGAGCCCCAGAGCGACAGGATGTGTTGTGACGCTGCCTGCATAGCGATGCCCATCTGTTTGCCGTGAACTGATCTCAGGGGGAATGTAAGCGCATTGGGGAGCCCTAGAAGTGTGTAAGCTGGGAAGCGTGGGATCTCAGTGTCGAACGTGGAATCAATGTCGTCCAGGACAACTTTCCAGTACTCTTGCAAGGCGGGACATTCCCACAGGAGGTGAGTCAGTGTGCCCCGGCTGCCACATCCTCTCCAACACAGCGCGCTTCGGGTTGGGTTGCTTTGATTGAGTCTCGCTGGGGTAAGGTGCCAGTAGATAGCCAATTTTATCGCCGATTCCCTGGCTTTGGTATTGCGGGTAGTGTGGGCGGCCCTTTAGTATATGTGGTTCCATTCTATGGGGGAGAGAGGTCTTCCGAGCTCGGCTTCCCATCGCCGCTGTCCAGCAGTTTTAGCAGGGTCGGTAGCAGGGGAGAGCATCCGATAAAGGTCTGAGATAAGATGTTTATCTGAGTCCTTGGACACAAGCCAGCGTTCGAACGGCGCCATTTGCCGGCCGACCAAAGGGGCAACGTCCGGCTGCAAGAGCCAGTGGCGGATTTGGAAATATTGAAACATGTGAGGTTTATCCACTCCATAGTCTCGCGAAATGTCGGCTAGAGAGAGGAACCCCTCCACATCAAAGAGGTGCCCAGCCGATCGGCAAGGTGTGTCACGCCATTGCAGGAAAGCTCGAGTGTCCGTGCCTGGCGGGAATGCAGGGTTATCAAAGAGCGGGGTAAGTGGGGATGGGAAGGTCGTGAGGCCCCTTTTGACCGCCACCATGTCCCAGGTCGCCATAGTGGTTCGGGTGATATGGGGAGCGGAGGAGATAACGCGGCCTGTGCTGGCGAGCAAGAAACGGTATCTTCCACAGGGAGGTCTGTGCCATGGCCCTGCCCTGAAAGAGCCATCTCTTCTCTGATTCAGGCCGGTACCACTCCACTAGATATCGAACCTGCGAGGCCTGGAAGTATTGCAACAGGTTTGGGATCCCGAGGCCGCCCTTGTCAACAGTCCTGTGCGCTACTCGTTGATGCAGCCTGGCGCGTTTCTTCTCCCACACAAATTGGTGAATATCGTGTTGGAGGTCAGCTAGCATTCCCGGTGGCGGGGACACCGGGAGGGTCTGAAAGATGTATAATATCTTGGGTAGGACCGACATCTTTACCGCCGCGATCCTGCCAAGTAAGGAGAGGGGCTGCTTTGACCAACGCGCGAGATCGGCCCGGATCTGGGATGATAAAGTAGAGTAATTGTGATTGACCGTCGAGACCGTGGAGGAGGTCAGGGTAATCCCTAGGTATGGAAGCCGAGTGGTGGACCGCAATTGGCATCCGAAGGTAGGTGATGGGTTATTAGGAAGAGCATGGCTGCCAAGGGGCAGTATCAGGGACTTCCCCTGGTTAACCTTGAAACCAGATACTGCGCCGAACTGTTCCAGCTCCGCCAGAAACGCCGGTATGGAGCTAGATGGGCGGTCCAAAGCGGCAATTATGTCGTCCGCGTACAGTCCTACCATGTGGGGTTTGTTGCCGAAAGACATTCCCGTAATGTGAGGATTATCGCGGATTTTCTGCGCTAAAGGCTCCACATATAGAGCAAATAAGAGGGGTGAGAGAGGGCATCCCTGGCGGGTACCTCTCTGTATCTCAAAGGGGTCTGACTTGAGGCCACCCAGCCGGACACGGGCCAAGGGACGGTGGTAGCAGCTCGCGATCCAGGCCTGAAACCGGTCTCCCAGGTGATAGCGCTGTAGCACAGCCCGTAAATAGGTCCAGTCGACACGGTCGAAAGCCTTCTCTGCATCGATGGCTAATAGGGCAGAGTCTGAGACCTGAAAATGAGCTTTGTCCACGAGGTGCAGGAGTCTTTTGGTGTTGTCACTACACTGGCGGTTTGGGACAAAGCCCGATTGGTCTGGTTCGAGGATGCCCGGGAGGCAGGGACCTAGGCGAGCCGCCAGTACCCCCGTAAACAACTTCAGATCTAGATTGAGTAAGGAGATGGGGCGGAACGCGGAGCAATGCGTCGGGGGGTTGCCCGGCTTAGGCAGGACCACGATGTCGGCTGCAAGCATATCGGGCGGGCTGGAGCTCGGACCTTCAAAGGAATTAAACAGCCTGGCGAGGATAGGCGCCAGGACATGGCCAAAGGACTTATAAAAGCCCGACGAAAAGCCGTCAGGACCCGGGGATTTAAGCGGACGGGGGCGCGCAATGGCAGCGAGGATCTCGTCGGTGCGAATGGTGGCATCTAGGGCTTCCACGCTCGCCGAACATAATGGCGTGATATTGGCAGATTGCAAATAAGCGTCAATGGCCGTTGGTGATGCCTTATCCGCGCTGTATAGAGAGGCGTAGAAGGAGCGAAAGGCCGAGGTTATCTGAGCGTCCTCAGTAACTGCATCGCCGGCGTCGTCCAGTAGCGTCGTAATTTTGGAGCGTTGGAGTTTGGCTTTCAAGGCGCTGGCCAGGAGCCGGCCAGTGCGGTTGCCCCCCACGTAATACGTGTGACGGAGGCGAAGAGCAGCAAATTCTGCCCTGTCGGTGTCGAGGCTAGCCAACTGAGCCCGGGCAGCCTTAAGTTGGCGCCAAATTCTCGGGGCACCAGTGCGGCTGTGAACTCTCTCCAGCTCCGCAACTTTGTCGGAGAGGTCACCCCTCTTTTCTTTGCGAAGTTTGGCGTCCGCAGCTGATATTGCTATGAGCTCCCCCCTAACGACAGCTTTCAAGGCTCCCCACAAGGACGACACCGACACACCAGGGGTGTCATTGATGGCCAAGTAGTCTGATATGCATTTATGAAGCTGGTGGGCTACCGCCGGCTTTTGTAAGAGGGTTTCATTAAGCCTCCACGACCCCGGAGTGCGCGGCGACCTGGGCACGCTAAGCGTCAGTTCCACTGCCTTATGGTCGGAGAGGGCTGCCGGGACAATTGACACTGTGGCAATGTGGGGAATGAGGCCCGATGAGCCCAGGAAGTGGTCTATGTGTGCGTAAGTGTGGTGTACGTGTGAGTAAAATGTGTACTGCGTTGTGAGTGGGTGTGCATGTCTCCAAAGGTCCGAGATGTCTCTATCATGCAGCCAAGTAATGCCCTTCTGTGAAATCGCCCCGGTGTCTCCATAGCGGCGCCCCGATCTATCCTTGTCGGTATCCATGACGAGGTTGAGGTCCCCCCCTAGGAGCATGTGGGTGTGAGGTGCTTGAAGCGTTTCTGAGATTGCGGATAGTAAGAAGGGTTCCTGACCTGTGTTGGGGGAGTAGTTTGAGCCTATCGCGTAAGTGGTGTTGCCTATCTGGAAAGTATGGGCTAGAAGGCGTCCTTTAATTTCCCCTATTTTGGCCCCTACCTTGCCTTTGAAGCGCCGTGATATGAGTATAGCCACCCCAGCCTTCTTTGATGGGAGAGAGGAGAAGAATTGCTGTGGGAAAGCGCGGGAGCGCAGCCGGTGCCAGTCCTTAGCCAAGAGGTGGGTTTCTTGCAGCAGGCAGACATCGGCTTCAGAATTTTCTAGGTAGGAGATGATAGCCCTGCGCTTGATCGGGTTGTTGAGTCCCTTGACATTAAGAGACAGGATTTTGAGTGTATCAGCCATCGCTAAGGCACGTGGGGGCGAGCGGGCTCAGTAGTGCAAGACGCTGCGCAGTGATGGAGAGCGTAGGCAATCCCTGGTGTGTGCAAAGATCCCATGGCGTACTGGTCCCCCCCAACAGTTCCCTCTCCCCCAAGGCCACCCTAACCCCAACAGAGTGGACCAGCCCAACCCCCCTCAAGTATTGAACCCCCATCCCCCAAACCCCCCGCCCCCTCCCAGAGCGATCCCCCCAACAGAAACTGGTAAAAGTCTCGGGCCTAGTCGTGCAGGGCACAGGTCCGTAGAAAGTCAATGAAAGGGGTACCATGGCTGCAGCCCAGTTGGCGGCTCCCCGGCCCAAACCCCAGCTAAGCCATGTGCGAGTGAGACAACACCCCCAAAAAGGTCAATGTTCTACAGATCAGGTGCTGTGTTATCTGCCACTTCCTGTACTGCTGCTTCACGTTCCTGGGCGACTGTGGCCGGGTCTGGTTTCGGGATAGGTCTTGGCGTTCTCCACCTGCGGACCGTCTGCCAGTCATCTCTCGTAGGGCGGGACGGGTCCCCCTGCGACCAGGACGGAGAGGCGTCTCTGGAGGGTGAGCCTTCCGGCATTTCTGTTCCATAGGGAACAGGTGTCTCGAAGCGATCTGAGCTGTTGAAGAGAGCCGTTCCATTTGAAGATCAGACGGAACGGGTGGCCCCAGGAGTAGGGTATCCCAGCATCTCGCAGGAAGTTCGTTGCGGGCCGGAAAGATTTGCGCTTTTGTAGGGTGATGTTAGAAAGATCTTGAAAAAGGGCTACAGGGTCATCTCGAAATCTGATGGGTTGCGCTTTTCTGGCTTCACGAAGGATGCGTTCCTTCAGAGGAAAGTCCGGGAGGAACGCCAGTATGTCTGGAGGTGGTGCAGGTGCTCTGCGCGCCATGCCTACCCTGTGAGCCGTGCCAATGCGGATTTCAAAGTCGCTCGGCTCACCCAGGATGTCTCGGAACAGGTCTTGGAGGTAATTGGTCACATTGTCCTTTTCAGCTTTCAATGGAACACCCCTGACCCGTATGTTATTCCGTCTGGAGCGGTTCTCCAAGTCTTCGGAGTGCGATTGTAGATCCACCTGCTGATCCTGAAGTCGCAGGACTTCCTGCTGGAGTCTCTCCACCTCCCCACTTCGGGATCGATCAGCATCCTCCAGAGAGGCCACCCGCTCCCCCAGGCCATCAATGTCACGACGGAGTTCACGTTGCTCCCCTGCCAGGTCCTGTTTTAAAGTCTGAAAGTCTTCCCGCAGCGTGTTGAAAAGGGAGGCCAGGAAGGTTTTAGTGATTGGAGCGGAATCGTCGTCCGGCGCTTGGGGGCTCGCAGGGGGCTTCGGGGACGGCTGTGGTTGGCCCTTGTCCCCTTTCGACGCCGCTTTGTGCATGAGTTCCACCACATTCCGGGTCCCTTTGCGGTTAGAGTGCGTCATGATGTCCAGAAAAGGGTAAGGAGTCCAGACGGCGGGTGTCTTCAGGGGCTGTCGAGTGATCGCCCAGCCACGGGTGCGAGGCCAATCGTGAGGGGCAGCGGGCGACGCGGAGCCGGCCCGGGGCCAATGCGAATGGTCAGGCTCGGCTCCCCGGGAGGAGGATCCGCAGGCCGTTCCAGGGGCGGCGAACTGGAGCAAGAGTCCTTCGTGGGGAGCTGCGAGGGCAGTGCTCGGAGTGCGTAGTAGCTAGCAAGGCAGCGATGGTAGAGGTGACCAGGTCATTCGGGCTGGGGCCAGCGTGTTACGCCGAGAGAAGTAGCGCTCGGTGGAGGGAGGGCGGCGCGGACCCAGGAAGAGCGCCCGGACGTCAGGCCAAAGAGCAGTGCCCTGGTACCAGCAGGAGGAAGGGCCCGCAGGTTGGACGTCGCGGAGAGGTCCCAGTGGCTGAGTGGGGGACCTCGGTGGACGGTAGGTGGCAGGCAGCGGGCAGGAAGCCGGAGTCAATGGCCCGGTACAGCGTCTGGCAGGATTGCGTCCCCGTCCGCAGCAGCCGGGGGTCTCCCAACAGGGAGTGCAGGGACCGGGGGGGGGAGAGTGCTCGGTAGACCAGGTCGCAGGGCGCAGCTCACCTCGTGCCTCCCGTCCAGGAGACCGTGTCCAATGCGGGGAGATGCGGCTGGGTGGAGTCCTCCGTCACCGGTGTTCTCTCTCCGCCGGCAGGCTAGGGGGTGGGGAGGCTCCGGGGCGCACCCGGTGGCGGGCTGTCGATGCCTCGTGTGATGCCCGCTGTGGATGACGCGATGGGCTGTAATCACTCCGGCCGCCCAGCAGGCCCACGCCGGGGCGCAGAGTAGTCAGAGGCCCCCAGCGGGGCTCGCAGTGATCGTGGGAGGCGGGCGACCGGTGCCCTGCCCGGGGTGAGTCCCCGTGGGGGCGGCGGGAATGGTCTTGCGCCGCCGCCCGGTAGGCCCGCGCCGGGGCCTAGATTGTTCAGAAGGCCTCCGCTGGATTGTCCAAGGCCCCAAGGGGGCGGAGCTGCCGATCCCGGCGCGCACCCCCGGTGGGGCGGCCGATGAGGTGAGGGACGACCAGTGGGTATGCGGAGCCGATGGTCAGTGTTCCGCGTATGTCGAGCTTCCGCAGGTCCGCCAGAAGGAGGCCGGGTGGTCGCCTGAAGGCCCGCGCCGGGGCCTGTAGTTGTCGGCCGGCCGTCGGCTGAGCTCGTTATGTCCGGAGGAGGCCGGGAGTGCCGCTCTTCCCGGCTATCCGCTGCCAGGCGCTCAGATCGCCCCTCCGTAGCTCGCTGCCCTCCTGTAGGGTTCTCCGGCCCACCGTCCGCAGCCGCTGAGGTGTGGTTGTGCGGCGGAAGGGCTCTAACCTTCGTCGCCGGCACACAGGCCGCGTCAGTGGCGGGAGAAGCGGGGCGCCAGCGGTCGTCGGCGCAGAGAAACCCGGCTGGCGATCCCCCAAGTGAGCAGGGTCGTTTTGCGCCAGGTCCGGGCAAGAATTCAAGGGGGTGGCTGCCAGAAAAACGTGCGATAGGGGCACCGGGCCGGGGAGCCTCGCGATTCACGTCCTATCAAGCCGCCATCTTGGCCACGCCCCTCGATGGCCTGAGTTTTAAACAATTCTACACATTATATAAGCTGGTTTAAAGTAAATCCTCCTGTGGACCCTCAGCTAAGGAAGTTGGGGTGAGTAATCAGAAACGTGGACAAATCTAGTAACGCTAGTAACAGTGGCCTTTCCGTGGCATTTTATATTATTTGAAGTGGCAGGATGCTAAACGCAAATAAGCAAATTGACAAAGTTCCATCCAGCTTGCACAAAGGCACAGGGCAAAAATAAAGGAGGGAAGATGTTGCTCAGGATGCACACTTAGCAGTGACACATTTGGGTCGCTGTCGACAGTTGACAGTCAAAAGATAACTCCATGGGGCGTGGTCACGGCGCCGATCAAGATTGCCGCCTGACGGGATTGCTGCTTCACGTCGGGACCTTTATGTGATCCGGAGGTGTGTTTTTCCTTATCGGAAATCGCAGCAAAAGTGCCCTGCTGCTACCGGAATGTGAGAGGACATTTTTTTATCGTAAAGCGCGATGCGCTGATTTATTTTTCTGCAGCCGAAGTGTTCCTCACAGTAGCGCCCGCCATTTTTGCTCCGCACCAGCGATCACAGCGCTTCATACACTGAGCCTCTCCGTTTGCACAGCTTTGTTTTTAAGGCATAAGTTGCTTGTCCTGTATTTCATGCAGCATGCCCCTGGTGAATGGAGAAGTGTTTATACCATGTAACTCAGTGTATTGGACGTCCTGTTGATTTATCTACTTCACACATGGCCCACCATTTTGTCTCCTTCAGAACACCAGCTATTTATATGAACTCTTCTTGCCCTGCACTGAGCCTCTATGTCTGTACTGTTTTTTGATTTTGAGGCATGAGATACTTGTCCTGTAATATATGCAGCAAGTCCTTGGTCATTGGAGAGGTGTTTACGTTCTATAATACAGCGCATTGGATGTCCTGTTGATCAATTTGCCTCATAATACCCACCATTTTGTCTCCTTCAGTACACCTGCTATTTTCATAAATTCTTCTTGTATGCTGGACGTTGCTCCTTAAGAATTGCCTCAGCTCTTCATGATTTATCTGGTTTACACATATCATTACGTGCAGTATTTAATCTACAGTTATGTCATTGCAGCTTTCAAAGGTGTCTCTTCTTATCGAATAGCCTTTGTCCAGATGCTTGATCCTCCTCAATGGGCTAGGAGCTGTTTTTTGATTGCTCATGCTTAGCTGTTCTTTTTTCCAACGCTTATATTTATCCCAAGTGGGCGTTATATATTATTTTTCTGAGCAAGTTTATTATCACGGCTCCTGCATAGCTTGTGCAACGGATTTACGCTGCTTGTGGAATTTTATATATGGGATGATTGCGCAAACCAAAATTTGCTTTTAAGCCCAAGGAACAATCTTCCTCATCAATTCCACCTTCTCCTTTGGAGCTGTACTCTTCTCTTGCTACAGGAAAGATGGCTGGAGTGGCTTTCAATCACAATTCTTCTTCACATCCTACCACCAATAATACCTCTCCACCATCCTCTTCTAAACGTCTAAAGCATGATCCTCCCTCTCCTGATAAGTCGTCATCTCCTATTTCCATGGAGCTGCTGTTGGAGAAAATCTGAGCATTGCATCCGTTTGTAGACGAAACAAACAGTAAAATGCAGCTCCAGAGGAGAAGTGGTCTACAATGGAAGGTAGAGTATCCTCTATGGAACAACAACTCTCGGTAGTTCAAGGAGACCCTCAGAGACTGTCCTCTTTAGAAAAAGAAGTTTGCAATCTCCAGCACCATACTGAGGATTTAGAAAATAGAAATTGGAGGAACAACCTAGGTATTTATGGATTACCCGAAGCTTTAGAAGGTGATGACCCTGTCTCCTTTTTTTCCTCCTTTTTGCCGAAACTTTTGGATATGCCCTCATCTACGTCCCTCCGTATCCAGAGAGCCCACAGGCTAGGTCCCCGTCCTTCTCTATCTACAGTTAAGCTGAGAGGGATCATCCTTCTATTTTTGAAATTTACTGACTTGTTTCAGTACTATCTGCAGCTAGAACCAAACGACAAATATCTTGGCTTGGTCAGAGAGTATTCCTTTCTCAAGACGTCTCTAATGCTACTGCTACCAGACGAAAGGAATTCCTTAATCTTCGTCAACCCCTTCGCTCTCTTGGAGCTAGATATGGCCTTTTTCATCCCTGCATATTTAAGGTGACTTTTCAGAATCAAACCTGGTCTTTCCAAGATCCTGCGGAACTTAAGAACTTTATTCATATTCATACTACCGAGGTTATAGATATGGCTGGCTCCTCTAATGGCTTATTGTGTTGATTTTTCTTCGTTGCATAATTCCTCTTAAGAGTTTTCCTTGTTTCTTCTGTTTGTTTCAGTGAAGCAATTCCCATAAGAGAATGTTTTCTAATATGACATAATTCTTCTTGTTCATCCTAATGGTTTATTACATGTATCCTTAATGTTCTCTTACTCCAGTATTTTATTGCTGATTTTTTCTTCCTCTCTCGTTAGTCTAAGGATAGTCCACTGTTGATTAATGATTACTCTATCCTTTGTTTATATTTGTCTTTTTATGTATATCATGTTAAATGTATTCGTAACCTCTATTGTTTATATGTAGTTGTTGTCTTTCCTTTGTACTTTTTTATAGGTTCATCTACTTATTCCCAATACATATGTTTTGTTTTCCCATTCTTCCTAGTCCTGACGTGGCCCGGTCTTTCCAGGTTCTGGCTGGTTCATCTTTTCGTGTGTCGTTCTTTCCCCAGTTGTGTGTCTCTTTGTCCCCTCAGGTATGTTTCTTCAGTCATCCTTTTTGGATATGTACTGTCTCTTCTTGGTCTTCTTTTCCTTTTTCTTCTTTTCTCGTCCTTTTCTTTTCTCCCTTCCCTTATTCTATATGTTTCCCTCCTTTTCTTGTCATTTATTAGATTGTTTCTTTCTCTTTTTAAAGGTACTGTTGCATACTTGATGCTATATGATTCTCTTACAGTTTTAATGTCTTCACATTCAGAGTTATTTCCTGGATTGTAAAGGGTTTTATTAACCCCATTAAAAGACAGAGAATCCTTTCCCACCTAGCATCGTATAATCCAGATATAGTTTTCTTGCAGGAAACACATCTGACAGAAAATAAATCACTTAAATTTAAAAGACACGGGGGCGTGGCTTGGACGCGAAGCGGAATGGCTGCTTAAACCCGCAGCTCCGCCGACCGAGCACATAAATCCGTTATTTATTCATCAATCTGCCGAGGGTCCTGGACCTTTCCCACTCGGAGGACCTGCAGGGTGGCGGCGGTCACTTGCTGACGGTGAAAACTCGAAGCGGAGGGTTTGACTGTCCCGGTCTGCGGCGCGCTGCCTGTGAGCGGAGTGACGGCCTGCGGCGAGTCGGAAGCCGGGACCTCGCGTGAGCTGAGGTCCGGAAGAAGGCGGTGAGAAGTCCGGTGCCGCACGGCCTGCGCAGCAGGAGCCCGAGTGAGCACCGCACCACCGCGGACCAAGCGGCGGATAAACTCGAGGAGCGAGACCGGTCACTCCAAGTCCCCGCTGAAGCATTGCCGTGCGGGACTGTCCCGAACAGGAGAAGCACTGTGCGGCGGAGCGGACGTGGAACCGCACTGACGACCTGTTTGGCGGCCGGCCCGGTAAGGTGCACACAGGGGGAGACCGTCGGCGGAACAAGATCCTGTCGGGTACGGGGGGCTGTACCTGTGCCTCAGACCCAGAGCAAAGCCTAGCTGCGTGGCAGGGCGGACGGACGCACCTGGAACGAGCCTACCTCCCGCTGAACCCTCCCCCGACTGGGTCACCGGCTCGCCCACCGCCCCCTGGGGCTGCTGGACACTCGCGGTGGCAGAACACGTCTGGATACCTAGACCCTGGGCCTGGTCGGTACAGTCATTAGAGCGGAGCGGAGCTTGGTGTTTTGGCGCGAGACGCCATTTTGTGCTGCCGGACCCCGTGAGGGCTGATCAACGGCCGTGGCTTGTCTGCAGAGGGCACTTCAGAGGGGGTACTGGCGCCGAACTGCAGGACACACGTACGTGCACAGTAATATCTATCTGCAGTGGCGCTGGAGAAGCCTTGGCTAAACGCGAAACCTCAGGCTGCAGCCCTTACTCGACGAAGTAGACGTACTGCTGTGATCCCTAAGCCCTCCCTGTCGAGATCGCTGGACAAAATGGGGAAACCTGATACGAGGCAGCCGAAGATCACATTCGACAGGACCAAACAGAAGACGGCAGGTCAGGAACAGTCGGAAGACGAGGCAGCCAAGAGTGATAATGGGGGCGCGCAAACATCAGAAATTAAATCTATGTTTCAGGAACTTAAAACAAGTCTCCAGGGGATAGATCACAAGATGGACGACTTGGCGGCTCGCATGGACAGTCTGACCAGGCGTATGGACAAGCAAGCTGGCCGTGTGGACGTGCTGGAATTGCGAGTGACTGAAACGGAAGAGAGTCATACTGCCATGGACAGGAAAATACGTGGCATGGATAAGGTCCTGACGCTGATCCAGCGGAAGAACGAGGACTTGGAGGCCCGCTCAAGACCCAACAACGTCCGCGTAACGGGTGTGGCGGAAACGACCAACATAGCAAAAATGGAAGTGTATGTGGAGACTATGATGTCAGAACTGTTCGGGACAGGCCTCTCCCAAATGTTCCTGGTTGAAAGGGCGCACAGGACATTGGGCCCCCAGCCCCAACCGGGTGCACCGCCTAGAGCGATCATAGCGCGCATTCTGAATTACAGAGACCGTGACACCATTTTGCGCATGGCGAGAGATATTAAGGACCTCCAATATCAGGGTAATCACATCTCGATCTTCCCGGACTTCACCATGCAGGTTCAGGCAGCGAGGAGGGAATTCGTCCCGGCCAAGAAGATATTCCAGCAAATTGGAACCAAGTATTCGCTAATTTACCCCGCCAAGCTGAGAGTTCAGGGACCGGGCAAACCTTGCTTTTTTGTGGACGCCAAGGCAGCGTTGAAATACGCAAAGCAACTGTCGCGAGACCAGAAGAATCAACCTTCTCCTGAAGATCCGGAAGCGAGAGCTGCCCTAAGTGACATAGAGTGACGGAAAAGCAACCCTCGAACTACCAGAGATGTTACAGAACGTTGCAGGAGACAGGAGAGCCGGCTGACGGATTGAGACACTGCTGATCATCCATTTTAAGATAAGTTGGCCTATATAGTTCCATGTAGAGTGCGGGGGGAGGTCCATACGGGAACACTGTCAGGCTGGCGCTCGGTCGCCCTGGCAAAAGTACAGGGTTAGAGAGCGTACGACCCGCGTTCCCCGAGGGATGATTCCCATTGGACTTGAACTGTTGAGATGCCTTACAGGGTGTTTGATGTTTGGGTGGGAAGGGAGGGACGGAACTGCACGACCTGATTGGGGGGTTGGAGCGGGTGGGGGCGGGGGGGGGTTGGGATTGAAGAGCACTGTTGCTTTTTGAGAGGATCGAGACACAGGCAACGTCTACCGACACAGATGAACATGATAGACCCCAGAGATCAACAGCTGTCCAGCATTGCAGGGTGACTAATCACAATAGATCGTGCTGTCTCCTAGTGTACACATTGCAGAAGGGAGTGCCATTACAAACTCACAATCTCAGCTATGGCTCACATTAAACTGTTAACCTGGAATGTGCGCGGCTTGAATGATAGGCGGAAGGCCCGGTTAGTTCAGGCCTACTTGCTGCAGAAGAATATAGACATATGTTTTCTGCAAGAAACCCACCTGACTGCCAATGCTGCTGCACTGCTCCGTAGTAATAGATGGGGGGACACTTTCCATGCACACTACTCCAACTACTCCCGGGGGTGGCGATACTCATCAGGAGGGGACTCCGTTGGACAACGACAGAGGTGAAATTGGACACCGAAGGGAGGTACATAATAGTGGTAGGAAATCTCTGTGGCATGAGGATGATTTTGGTGAATGTGTATGGTCCTAATGATGACAACCCTGAGTTCTATAACGACCTTTGGTTCAAAGTTCAGGCTCATGGGCAGGCAGCGGTTGTATGGGGCGGTGATTACAATGTGGTGCTCTCAGACACGATGGACAGGCAGGGTACGACTATGGAACACCATCCCAAGGCGGCGGCTACACTCTGGGATATAATCTCGGAAGCTCGACTGGTCGACTCCTGGAGGGTACTGCACCCGGGCACCCGAGAAGGCACATGTTTAACTATGCATAGAGCCGCGTGGTCTAGACTCGACTACTGGTTGCTATCTGGGGAGGTCCACGCACTCACGACAGAAGTAACACACCTACCACGTTCACTATCTGATCATGCGCCAGTCTGTCTTACACTATCCACCCCAGCACAGTACATCCAGCCTTTCAGCTGGGGATTCCCTTCACGGGCGCTTCGAGACCAGGTATTCAATCAGGAGTTGAGGGCAAAACTGGAAGAATACTTTGAGCTGAACGAAGGGTCGGTGGAATCCCCGGGAACGCTGTGGGAGGCATGTAAGGTGGTGATAAGGGGATGCTGCATGTCGCTGAAGACAGGGGTGCTCCGCTCCATCAGGGGCACCTTGCAAACACTGGAAACTGAATTAGCAGCGATTGAGGCACAACTTCGAGAGACACCCACGGACGCAGTGAGGGCTGAGTTTCGTGCGAAGCTCACGCACTACCAAGAAGAGGCAGACAGAGAGGTGTCCTTTCTGGCAAAAGATGGACAGGCCCGACGATACGGTGAGGGGGACAGGGCTGGCAGGATGCTGGCCAACATGCTTAGAACTCCCAGGGGTGCGGCCTATGTACTAGAGATCAAGGATGAGGGTGGAGACATAGTGAGGGATCCCCAGGATGTTCTCAGGGTCATGACAGACTACTACCGCACACTTTACACGTCCAAGATTACACCAGACGACCAAACAATTACGGACTATTTGGACACAATCGCCCTGGCCTGGTTTAACAATGGGGCCAGACAATACATGGACTTACCGTTCTCGCAGGAGGACATACGGGCAATAATAATGAGCATGCCGCCTGGTAAAGCACCAGGACCGGACGGTTTAACGTCCGACTTTTACAAGGAATATGCACATATTCTGGTACCTAAACTCCACAAGGTCTTCGAGGAAGCGGTCGAGTCGGAGATACTTCCGCAATCTATGCGCGAGGCACTGATCATTACCCTACTCAAGCCCGGCAAGGACCCTCTAGAGCCAGACTCTTACCGACCCCTCTCACTCATTAATGTAGACGCCAAGATCTATGCGAAACTGCTGGCGGATCGGCTTAAATATATGCTGCCGCAAATAGCCCTCTCAGACCAGTCGGGTTTTGTCTTGGAGAGATCCACATCACACAACCTGAGGGTTCTGTTCGGGTTACTCCACTACCTGGACCCCAAGTCGAAAGCTGCTGCCGAGCTACTCGATGCGACCAAGGCGTTCGACTCCCTGGAGTGGAAGTTCCTTTACGCACTCTTTACTAGAATGGGTTTCAGCCCGCTGTTTGCCAGACGCATCGGCGTTCTGTACAATCGCCCGACTGCAAGGGTACGTGTGAACGGGCGGACTTCGGACTCCATAAAGATCACGAGAGGGACGAGGCAGGGATGCCCGCTCTCTCCCTTACTGTTTGCCATAGCCACGGAGCCGCTTGCGGCACGTATGCGGCAACACCACACCCAGAGGAGCATCGGCTTCACATCGCGCGGTCTGCTTATCTCCCTATATGCGGACGACGTTACAATTTACATGATGGAACCAGAGACGAATTTCGATCCGCTGATGAGGGAGGTACTCCGATATAGCGGCCTCACTGGGATTAATATTAACTGGTCGAAGTCGACCATGCTGCCACTAACAGATAGCACGGTGAAGTGCCACACCGAATTTCAGATTGACTGGGCCGTGGAGGAAGTCAAATACTTAGGCATTAGAGTGAGCCGTACCATTCATGACATCTGGCTCTCCAACTTTGGAGTGGCAATGGACTGGCTAGAGGGCAAAGTAAAGAAATGGAAGACGCTTCCGCTTTCGCTGACGGGTCGCATAGCTATTGCCAAAATGGTGGTGGTCCCCAAATTCCTGTATCTATTCATAAACATACCTCTGCCGTTAACAATGGCGTTTTTCAGCAGGCTCCGATCTGCGGTCATCGAATTAGTCTGGGCGGGTCGACAACCTAGAGTGGCCTGGAACCTCCTGACTCTCCCATTCCGGCAGGGTGGATTAGCTGCGCCAGATTTTGAGCTGTATGCGTATAGTGCACAAGCCCAGTATCTTTACTACTGGCACCACCCGATCCCGTACCAACCTCACGTAGCCATAGAGATAGACGTGGCGTCCCCATGCCCCATACGGTCGGCGGCATACAAAAAATATAAGAGACCACATGAGGACGTTGACACAGCGGAGATGGTGCGTTGGGCATGGGCGGGTATAGCCAAACGAGCGGGAGTCAGCGACATGTATGCCCCGAGTATGCCTCTGGACGGCAACCCCCTGCTGGAGCCACTCACAGACGCTGCAGTGGTCCGCAGAGCAAGCGAGAGAGGTCTGAAGGTGGCCGGGGACCTGTACCCGGATGACACTTTTATAGAGATACAGGACATAACTGTCTCCACGACCCCGACGGCTACGGAGCTCTTATTGTATTACCAACTGCGGGCTGCGTGCAAGCGTAGATACCCGGGCTTCCCGGAGGCACCGCCGACACTAGCGGCTTTGGAGGATGTTCTCTCGAATGCCTCTTCACACAAATTGATAACGAGGATCTACAGAGCCACACAGAACACGACACCTGTCCCACATACTGACTCGAGGATGGCCTGGGAGCGGGAGGCGGGTATACAAATATCGGAAAAACAATGGACGTTTTGTTGCACGCAATTAGAACACCTATCCCCAAATTACAGACTTAGGCTCATACACTTCAATTATCTCCACAGAACATACCGTACACCCTTGCAACTGGTGAGAATGGGACTGACAGCTGACGCCTCCTGTTGGAGATGTGGGGAGAGGGAGGCCACTTTTTTTCATTTGTCTTGGGTGTGTGGCCCGGTGGGTGCATACTGGGAGAACGTGTTTCGCACTATAGGTTTGATGGTGCATGTACCCTTGGGTCCTGACCCATTGCTAGGTCTACTGGGTTTTGTACTACCGGTGCCGAGCTCGTCCAGAAAGCTGGTGGCGATGTTACTCCTGCTTGCCAAGCGGCAGATAGCGCTTAAATGGAAACAAAAGTCCCCACCCACGCTATCTGGTTGGCTAAAATCTGCATTGTACTGCAAAGACCAGTTGTCGGCGTATTGGGAAATGATGCCACTCCGCTCTAGGCCTGCCGATATCTGGCAGCCAATGGTGGACTGGCTGGCCCACTCGGGAGGAAATGAGAGTGACTGAAGGCAGTACTGTGGAAACCTGCGGGGGAGGAGTTGGAGGGGTGAGGAGAATGGCTTCATGCAGACTTCCAGGGACTGCTGGCGGCGAGACTTGGGATCAATTAATGGAAACTGATTGGGTTGACCTGTGACGATCTCTCACGTGGGTTTATGTTAGACGTTATATGTATATACTATATTACCTAAGTGCAAAATGTACACGTATTGCTAACTAGCTCTTTGCAGGATGAAACATATGCTGCCTGCCTCCGGGTTGTTGGCTAAATAGCGGTGTACAGCTTAAGAATACAAATAAAGGTTTTTGAAAAATCAAAAAATAAATAAATAAATAAATAAAAAAATTTAAAAGACACTGGGTGGGTACGGTTTTATTCTATCCATCTGCTAATAAAAAGAACGGTGTCATCATTCTATGTCAAAAATTGAATTGTAAAATCTTATCACAAGAAAATGACGCAGATGGCAGGTGGGTGTTAGCAAAATTACTAATCAACTCTGTTCCTCTAACTGTTTGCAATGTTTATGGTCCTACACATCCTGATGGTGCTTTTTGGCCTTTGATCACTCAAAAATGTATTCAATTTCGAGATGATTTCTTCATTTTAGGTGGTGATTGCAACCAGATTGTTGATACGTTTCTTGATCGCAAATCTACAGTCCGCTTTTCTACCCACAAAACTCACAAACAATTTCTGGATACCATCACTCAGACACATCTCATGGACTCGTGGAGGCTTTCTCACCCTGACACTCTCGACTATTCTTTCTTTTCTCCTCCTCATGCTTCTCTTTCTCGTCTAGACTACATCTTTCTTTCCCAATCCTTGTGTCAAAACTTGCTTTCTTCCTCTATTGAACCCATTGTTATCTCTGATCATGCTCCAATTGTTACAGATCTTGATTTGCTTCCGCCCCGCCCAAAATCCTCTCGCTGGCGTTTTAATAATTCTCTACTTACTGATCTTCTTTTTTCTTCCTCCTTTCTCTCTTTTACTAAAGAATTCTTTGAGCTGAATTCCGATTCTAACTCTCCTTAACATATTATATGAGATTCCTTTAAGTCTACTGCAAGGGGGTTCATCATCGATTTTGTTTTAAAAAAAAAAAGAAACACTTTCTTCAAAAACAGAAATCTAACTTAGCACTTATTAAAAGTTTGGAACATGACTTCTATACCTCCTCAAGGACTTCTTTTTCACCTGAGTTGTACGAGCTAAGTTTGAATTTAACAAATCCACCACCGATAATGCATCGTCAATTCTTCTTCACAGCAGCGCTTGTTACTATGCTGGTCGCAATAAGATAGGGAAACTCTTAGCAAATTACCTCAAATCCAGTAAGGAACGAACCCTTATAGTCTCCATTTATTCCTCAGATAACTCCCTTCTACATACAGATCAGGACATTCTTGATGAATTTAAATTGTTTTAACAGAATCTATATACACCAGAAGCTGCTCCTTCACCAACTCTTATTCAGGACTATCTTGACAAACGTATCATCTTGTAATACGGTACATTTCAGGAAGCTACTATCTGCCTTATTCCTGAAGATGGTCGTGATCCCCAATACTGTAAAAATTACCGCCCAATTTCCCTTGTCAATGTAGACTACAAATTATTTGCCAAGTTGCTTGCGTTATGCTTAGATCCCCTCATGCCACACCGTATTGGAAAGGAACAATGTGGTTTTGTTAAAGGGAGGTTAACTTCAGATAATTCTTGCCTTTTTCTTAATGTTCTGAATACATCCTCCTCTCTTTCCTCTTCTCTAGCTGCTATTTCTGTTGATGCAGAAAAAGCTTGATAGGGTTGATTGGTCCTTCTTCTTTGCTTCATTACACTGGCACGGCTTCGGCCCAAAATTCATATCGCTTATTTCTTTACTATACTCGGCCCCAAAAGCTTCGGTTTTGGTTAATGGACATGTCTCTTCCTATTTCCCCCTTCATCTTGGTGTTCGACAAGGCTGTCCCTTATCCCCTCTCCTTTTTGTTCTAGCCCTTGAGCCCTTTTTAACTTCTATTCGCAACAACGAATCCATTTCTGGTTGTCCTTATGGTAACCATCAGCTGAAACTCTGCATATGCGGATGACATTTTTTTATTTATTTCATCCACGGAAACCTCCATTCACCCCTTAATGTCCGAATTCGAATAATTTTCACAAGTTTCTGGTTATTAAATTAATTTGGACAAGCCAGAAATTCTTCCTTTTACAAAATTTTGTTTTCCCCACTCTTTTTCTTCCACTGGATTTGCGTGGAATAGTACAAAAATCAAATGCCTAGGCATTTGGTTTTCCAATTCCATCCCCCTTCCATTAACCCCTTCGCTGCTAGGCCATTTCCCTTCCTGTGCTAAGCCTTTTTTTGGTGATTTAGGGTAGTGCGCGCTTAGGCCCCTGTAACTTTTTGACCACATAAGGTATCCACGCCAAATTTGCGTCATTTTCTTCCAACATCATGTGGATTCTAAAGGTGCCCAGGGTTTGTGGATTCCCTTGCAGGGGTCCCAGAAATTAAGCAAAATACAGTAACATTTTAGTTTTTTTCAGAAAATTGGAAAAAACGGGCTGCAAATGAAAGCCTCTGGGTTTTTCCCTACAAATGTTATCAAAAAAGGGTTTGTGGGGCTGAAATCTCCATTTTCTCAGCTTTTAGGGAATGACAGTCTTTTGTCAGAGAACCAACATTTTTCACACAGTTTTGGCATTTTTCTGGGACATAGCCTATTTTTGCTATTTTTAGAGCTTTCAACCTCCTTCCAGTTAATGGTAGAAATGAGTTTGAAAGCAATAATGGATCCTGGAAAGCTATACATTTCCAAAAAGTAGACAAAATTATGAATTCATAAAGGGGTCATTTGTCTAAATCCATGAAGGTTTCTTTATAGAAACTACAGTTAGATATTGGAATAATTGAAAATTAGGTGAAAAAAACAGCCTTTTGTCTCAACGTGTTCACCTGTAACTTCTTGTAATTTTGACAGCTGTTTGAAAGCAATATACCGTTACATCCGTTTGACCTTCCTGGTTGTGGGTATATATAGGACTTGTAGTTTCACCAAGAACCCGACGAACCCAGAGCCAAAAACTGAGCAGCAACTTGCAATGGTATTTTATTATTTACTGGGTATAAAGCACTTATTCTTGGAAAATGTATACATGGAAAAATCGGTATGAAAGACACCTATGTATTTCTGAATTGGGTACAAATTATAGAGTTTAGAAACAGTATATATTTGCACATTTTCAGAATTGGAAATACTCATACTAGCATGAGAACTATTGGTCATTTTTCAAAAAGATTTTTTTTTTACACAATGTCTTTCATTGGGAAGGAGAAATGCATGAAAACTCAATAGGTAATAACAGTTGATTTACAAATCTGAATTACCCTAAGTCTCCCGATAAAAACGGTACCTCACTTGTGTGGGTCGGCCTTGTGCCTGCGACAGGAAACAGCACAAAATGCAACGTGGTCCTCAATTTTGCAGGTAAAAATTGACCCTTTTATGGCAAAGTGCCTAGCTGTAGTTTTTGCACCCTGGCTCTGCCGGCACCTAGGGAAACCTAGCAAACCTATACATTTATGAAAACTAGACACCCAGGGGAATCTAGGGTGGGGTGACTCGACTGCCTCCCACCAGGTTCTGTTACCCAGAATCCCTTGCAAACCTAAAAAATTGGGGGGAAAAATGCATTTTCCTCACATTTCTGTGGTGGAAAGTTCTGGAATCTGCGTGGATCAACAGATTTCCACCCACCCCGCGTTCCCCCAAGTCTTATGAGAAAAATGGTACCTCACTTGCCTGGGTCCGCCTAGTGCCTGCGACAGGAAACGGCGCAAAACGCAACGTCGTCGCACCTCAATTTCACAGTCAATACTGGCCCTTTTTTGGCAAAGTGCCTACCTGTAGTTTTTGAACTCTAGCTCTGCCGGCACCTAGGGAAACCTAGCAAACCTATACATTTTTTAAAACTAGACACCCAGGGGAATTCAAGACAAGATGGGGTGACTCGACTGCCTCCCACCAGGTTCTGATACCCAGAATCCCTTGCAAACCTAAAAAATTGGGGAAAAATATGCATTGTCCTCACTTTTCTGTGGTGGAAAGTTCTGGAATCGGCGTGGATCAACAAATTTCCACCCACCCCGTGTTCACCCAGGTCTCCCGAAAAAAAAGGTACCTCACTTGCCTGGGTCTGCCTAGTGCCTGAGACAGGAAACAGCACAAAACGCAACGTGTTCGCACCGCAATTTCGCAGTGAAAACGGGCCCTTTTTCCGGCAAAGTGCCTACCTTTTGTTTTTGAACCCTAGCTCTGCGGGCACCCAGGGAAACCTAGCAAACCTATACATTTTTGATAACTAGACACCCAGGGAAATTCAGGATGGGGTGACTCAACTGCCTCTCACCAGGTTCTGTTACCCAGAATCCCTTGCAAAACTAAACAATTGTCAAAAAAAACGCATTTTCCTCACATTTCTGTGGTGGAAAGTTCTGGAATCTGCGTGGATCAACAAATTTCCACCCACCCCACGTTCCCCCAGGTCTCCCGAAAAAAAGGTACCTCACTTGCCTGGGTCTGCCTAGTGCCTGCGACAGGAAACAGCGCAAAACGCAACGTGTTCGCTCCGCAATGTCACAGTGAAAACGGGTCCTTTTTTGGCAAAGTGCCTACCTTTCGTTTTTGAACCCTAGCTCTGCCGGCACCTAGGGAAACCTAGGAAACCTATACATTTTTTAAAACTAGACACCCAGGGAAATTCAGGATGGGGTGACTCAACTGCCTCCCACCAGGTTATGTTACCCAGAATCCCTTGCAGAGCTAAAAAATTGTCAAAAAAAACGATTTTTCCTCACATTTCTGTGGTGGAAAGTTCTGGAATCTGTGTGGATCAACAAATTTCCACCCACCCCGCGATCCCCCAGGTCTCCCGAAAAAAATGGTACCTCAGTTGCTTGGGTCTGCCTAGTGCCTGGGACAGGAAACAGCGCAAAACGCAACGTGTTCGCACCGCAATTTCGCAGTGAAAATTGGCCCTTTTTTGGCAAAGTGCCTACCTTTCGTTTTTGAACCCTAGCTCTGCCGGCACATAGGGAAACCTAGCAAACCGATCAACAAATTTCCACCCACCCCGCGTTCCCCCAGGTCTCCCGAAAAAAATGGTACCTCACTTGCGTGGGTAGGCATAGTGGCTGCAACAGGAAATGGCACAAATCGTACGGTGGAGACTTAAAAATAACCTATAGCAAAACTACCTTCTTTTTTGGGGAGGGCACCTGAGTTTTTGGCCCGGGCTCGGCGGCAAACTTGTGAAACTACCAAACCCAAACAGTTCTGAAAACTAGACACCCGGGGGAGTCCAGGGAGGTA
This sequence comes from Lissotriton helveticus, assembly GCF_964261635.1. Taxonomy (NCBI): domain Eukaryota; kingdom Metazoa; phylum Chordata; class Amphibia; order Caudata; family Salamandridae; genus Lissotriton; species Lissotriton helveticus. Next base: position 1,782,034,617 of record NC_136065.1, read on the forward strand.
TGGCATGCGTGGGTCCCCCAATGTTTTCCTACCCAGAATTCCCTGCAAACAAGCTCCTTTGGAAAACCTTTGCGGTTAGAGTGGATTGTGCCACATGCAAAAGTGTCCACTTTAAACAATTCCTTAAACAATTGCACAGCAGTGTACAAGTTATCAAGGTACAAATGGTGGCCTCTGTTGAACAGTCTTCTAGCAAGATCCCACACAATTTTCTCTGACACTCCAAAAGTGGACGGACAACCAGGGGGGTCAATAGTGGAATCTCTACCAGTGTACACACGAAAATTAAAAACATACCCTGTCTTACTCTCAGACAACATATACAGTTTAATTCCATAGCGTGCCCTCTTGCTAGGGATGTACTGCCTAAAAACCAAACGACCCTTGAACAAAACCAAAGACTCATCAATAGATATTTCTTTCCCTGGAATGTAAATCTCTGAAAAACGATCAACAAAGTAATCAAGAACAGGCCGAATCTTAAAAAGACGGTCACAGTCAGGGTGACTACGTGGCAACGCCAAAGAATTATACACAAAATGCAACATGCGTAGCAAAAGTAAATACCGATCACGAGTCATAACAGCTGGAAATATGGCTATTGCCATCAAGGGACTGGTAGACCAATATGAAGCCAGGTTCGGCTTCTTTAACAAACCCATCAATAAAATCAAACCCAAAAACTTCTTCAGCTCTTCCAGATTTGTGGGAGTCCACCGGGTAGCTCTAGAGTGGGACCTAAGTTTGTCACTGTTGACCCTCAAAAACATTTCGGCATACAAATTAGTCTGCTCCAACAATCTCACCCAAAAACACATCATCCATAAATAACTGAAAATATTGTATAGGCAAAAAGTTTTCTCAATCCACTCTACACCCTGCATCACCGCTAAAGGCAGGCAACACCGGCTGCACCATGTTAGGATCAACCCAGAGTCCAACACTTCCAGTAGGAAGACTAGCAGCCTCAGGCTGCAATTCAGACGCCTCTTGCACCATCGGCACAGCAGTGTCCTCCTCTAAAACAGGCTCTTCATCTGCACTGAGAGTACCTTCATCATCCGATAATTCCATGTGGAGAGAAAAATCACTGCCAGAATCTTCCCCTCCCTCCTCTCCCTCAGACGCACTGTCGGTGTCATGATCCGGCTCAGAGGAAGACTCAAGAAGCATACCAACCACCTGCTGAGCAGTCATTCTACGGCTAGCCATAATGATTACTAATAAAGGTAGCTTGTCGCACAAGTCAACAACTACAATCACTATGTAAAAGAAGCAATGAACAAAATTCACCTTTATCAAAAATACCTATACACTGCAAAAGGATACCACTCACTTGCAAGAAGCAGTTACACCACGTACTCTGCACAGACACAGTATGGCTCAACAATAACCCACTAAAGAAAAAGAAAAAAAATACATATTAGACAATGCAAAACACATCACAAAGAATTTCTTGCTCAAAACATTAACTAAACATGCTGCCACTATGAGACCACTTACAAAAAAATTCAATCCTACATTACAATATTACTTATTTGGAGCAAATACAACACAAACATTTTACTTACCAAAAAACTGCAAGTACGCAAAACTGCACAACAACCACTGTCGAAAACAGAAACAGGAATCAAAAGAATAACACTAGAATAAAAAGGAGAAAACAAATTACAATCACATATGCAAACAATGCATGAAACCACCATCCAAGCAAAGGGGGAGGTGGGCCTAAGAGTATAAATTAAATAGTAACCCCCGTAAAAGGGGAGCAACCCTTGCCCTTGAGGCCACCCCCCAAAACTAACATTTAAAAAAAAACTCTGGTGTCTAAAGGCTTCTGCCCCCCTTGGGAGCAGATGGGCCTAAATACATACTTCTACTCTGCCACCCAAAGAGGGCAGAAATGGTTACAATCATCCTCCCATAAAGAGGAGTAACCCATGTCCAAAGGCTACTGACCCTACAAAAAAACAAGAAAGAAGAAGCTGAACTGCCCCTCCAGGTAATATCAAAAGGGATGATGGACGGAGCGCTTCATCAAATCTAACTCACACCCCCATCAACTAATCTAGGTTTAATCCATCATCATTCTTTAGCTCACATCACCACCCAAATTCAATACATTTAAAACAGCCCCCCCGGGGGCAAACAAAGAAAAATTATAGGCCCCCAAAAGGGGAGCAACCCTTGCATAAGGGGTCGCTCCCCAAACCTACATTTCAAAAACTGGGCTCCCTAAAATGGCCCCCATGGAAGTGACCCTTGCCCAAGGGGCCACTCCCCAGCACATTGGCCCGATTAAAATTTTTTAATTCTGCCACCCCCCCAAGGGCATACAAAGTAATTTGTAATGCCCCCAAGACATAATTATAGGCACCCTAAAATGGCCCCCATGGGAGTGACCCTTGCCCAAGGGCACACTCCCCAGCACAATGGCACAATTACATAAAAAAATTAAGGGGGGCAGACAAAGCTAACAACATTGCCCTCAAAAGAGGAGCGACCCTTGCCTAAGGGGTCACTCCACAAGATTAAATATTTACTTAGGCATCGCCTAAAATGGCCCCCATGGGAGTGGCCCTTGCCCAAGGGGCCACTCCCCAGCACAATGTCATAATTCTAAACATAACATAAAAATCTGCCCCCCCCCACAGTGAGAAAGACAAAGCTAAAAACATTGCTCCCCAAAAGGGGAGCAACCCATGCCTAAGGGCTCCCCAAGACTAAAAATGTCATTAGGCTTCGCCTAAAATGTCCCCCATGGGAGTGGCCCTTGGCCAAGGGCCACTCCCAAAAACAATGCCCAATTTCGCTGATTAAAAAAAAATAATATTATGTTGTGCCCCCTCCCGGGCGGCTAACAATGTAATAAATAATGCCCCCTACAGGGGAGCGACCCTTGCTCAAGGGGCCACTCCCCAAACAAACAAACTTTGGCAAACTTCGAAGAAAAAAAAAATCCTTGTGTCTAGTGGGCATTCCTGCTGCACAATCGCACGATCGTGCAGCAGGAATGCTCAAAAGAGGCATTGAGGGAAAGGAAAACACTTTCCTTTCCCCCGATGCCTCTATAGTTTCAATCCCCCCTTCCCAGCCCCCAAACTTACCTTGTTTCTCCTCCGACGCGCAGGAAGCAAATGGCTTCCCTGCGCGTCGGAGGAGAAAGGGAAACCTCCAATGACGTCAACGTGCCTCGCGCACTGACGTCATTGATGACGCGGGCGGGGGGAGGCAGGGGAAGGTCTTCCCTGCCTTCCCCGTGAAAATGTAGAAAATCAGGCACCTACGGGGGGAGCGCCAGCGCTCCCCCCGTGGGTGGGGCTCATGACGAGCTCCGCTCATCATGAGCACCCGAGAGGTGTATGCCATGATGAGCTGAGCTCGTCATGAGCATACAAGGGGTTAAATTAAACATGTATGCAGCCTTAACTGGTATTGAGAAACTTACTTCCTCTTGGAATCCTCTTTTTCTTTCCTGGTGGGGTCGCTTAGACTCCATTAAGATGATGATTGATCCGATTTTAATCTATATCCTTTCCATGCTTCCTGTCCATATTCCTGTTCTATATTTCAAACGTATCGACTCATGCCTGTCCAGTTTTCTCTGGAACAATAAAAAATCCAGAATTGCTTTGTCCTCTCTTCGTAAACCAAAGTCTAATGGTGGTGTGAATTTCCCGAACTTTCGGCTCTATCATAAGTCCTTCTCCCTTCGCCAAGCCTCGAAATGGTTCATATCAGACCCATCTTTCTTAACTCCTCTTTGGCTTCTTATTGAGCAAACTTTAATATTTCCCCATTCCCTTGATGAAATTGTTCGCTTCTCTGCCAAGACCTCTCAAACCTCTCTTCCCTTGTTTAGACATACTTGTTCTTTATTGAAACCTTTGGTTTGTCCTGTTCTTCTTTCTCGTGACTCTTTTTTACAATCCCCTCTTTGGCATAACTCGAGCATCCTCCTAAACAACAGACCCATATTCTGGAAATCATGGCGATTAAGAGGCATTGTATGGGTTCATCATCTTTTTGATGGTCTCTCCCCTTGTTCCTTACCTCACTGTCAATCCTTGTTTCACTACCCTCGCTCTTTTCTTAGTGAGTTTACTACTCTTATGGCAATCATCACTGAAGCGATTGTACAGGCTGGTAATTAAAATCCCCGACGCGATGCATTTCACTGGGGAAAAGCATGCAACTGAAGGGAGAAATACTCGTGACAGTCCAGCCCGGTTGTTGCAGTGTGCCTACCCCATGATTAAGGTGCAGGTGTGCACAGAAACGCATCGGGGATTTTAATTACCAGCCTGTACAATCGCTTCAGTTTGAAATAAAGGTTCAGATGTACAGTTTCCTGCGGAGTGCTGCTTTAAAGCTTGGAGGCTTTTTTGGGAACATATATATATATACATATATATATATGTATATATATATATATATATATATATATGTATTCCAAGGATTTCCGATCTTTGCCAGACTCGTGAAAACTGAAGAAAAGGATATGGACCCAAAGTAAGTGCTCGTGAAGATTTTATTTTAGGTGCTTGAAATCGCCATGACGCGTTTCGCGCTGCCCATAGCGCTTGATCACATGACACAGACAACTCATAGGACATTGGTTTAAATAAGCACAATTGTAATCACATGGTTTAGCCTACAAATCGCATAGATATATAAGAGTTACTCATTGTTGAGAAACTACAAAAGGTTAAGTTCAAAAAGACAACAAATTGTACAATGTAGACATACCGGCTAAAATATTTACAATTTTAAAATATTTTATGTGCAAAACCAATTATCCTAAAAGAACAAATCTATGATAGTGCAAAACAAAGTGCTTGTTAAAAATCAATTTCATTGATTACGAAATAGCAGCTTTCAAAATCCATTGTTCCTATTTTTATGTGTTTTTTATATAATTTTTCAGGTTTCTTTATCTTAACTTCATCATTCGTTTGCGGGCAAGAGCAGAATATGCCTGAATAGTGAAATCGGAGCCCCGATTTCACTTTCGCCACTTTGTAATCAATAAAGTGCATTGTGCTTGAGCAGCAACATGTGGGAGCAGCATCTGATAGTCTAATATCGGTATAAATACCAACTGAATACATATTTACAAGGTATTGCACTAGGGATATGTGAACAATATACATTATTTTTCATTTTTCGGACCTAATTGAACTATTCTTATATTTGTCTCCACTCCTATTCTTTATAAATACACTGGCAATGATTCATAAATACGCCAAAGAATAAAAACCTTAAAATGGTTAAATATTGGCTAAAATGAATTCATTCTCATTATATTAAATATGTTAGAAAAAACCTATAAGAAATTCTATTAAAAAGTGTAAATTTGTAAATAAATATTTATCAATGAATATTTAAAACCCATAAAAAGTTATTAAATTCATATATGCATGTATCTCCCTAAGATTCAAATTGATTTATATGTGACCCTTTGGCATATTTTCTTAAAGACAAGTAAACAAATCCTCTGTGATGTTGAGACCCGAAGGTTGTTTTGTGTTTAGTTCTATTATGTACCGGGTCTCTAGGCGGCATAGTTTTTCCTCTCTATTGCCGCCTCGTCTACTTGCAGGGACACAATCTATTACAAAGTATTTGAGCTTGACACTTTTGGAATCATGTTTGGATTTGAAGTATCTTGCCACTGGATAAGTGTTATCTTGATTGCATATTGCTGTAAGATGTTGTAAGATTCTTTTATGCACTGGGATTTTACCGCTCCCCACATAGAGCAAGTTGCATGGGCAGGACAAAACATAGACTGCATACTCCGTCTTACACATGAGTAATTTATTGATCTTATGTTCCTTCAAATCAAACGGTGAAAGGTAAGTAGTTTTATTCACCGCTTGTAAACAGGCTTTGCAAGTTTTGCAATTGAAGAAGACTGCATGCGTCTGTAGCCAATTAGTTGATTCCATAATCTCTGGACTGGTTTTTACAAGCTCATTCTTCATGGATTGGCTTCTACTGTACGTTATTGAGGGTCTTTTAGGAAGATTTTTTCCAATTACTAGGTCACTTAAAATCAAGGGCCAATTTTTGTTGATGATGGTTTCAATTTGTTTGTGCTGTGTATCTCTGCTACGGTGGTATTTAACCCTCCCATCAAAAGATCCAACCTGTTTTTCTGCATTGACTTAAAGATAGCAGCTTCAATTGTTTTCTCTGAGTAGCCCCTCTCTATAAATCTTACTTTGCTTTCATTCTGTGCTTGCTTCAAATCGTTGTCTCTGCTGTGAATACGTCTAAGCCTCAACATTTCCCCATATGGGATACTATTAATGAGGTGTTTCACATGTGAGCTGTTGGCGTGTAGGGTAGAATTCCCTGCAGTTAGTTTGCGATGGAGTCTAGTCTCAATTCTATGTTGCTCAATAAAGACCTGTGTATCCAGAAAGGTAACTGATGTATTGCTGATGGTTGCAGTAAAGTGCAGATTCAAATTGTTAACATTAATGTCCTGCACAAACCTTTCAGCTGACTCTAAGCCCCCGTCCCATATTACAAATAAATCATCTATGAAACGTAACCAAGTCTTTACATTGGATTTCATGAGTTCTAAGTGTTTGGTCATGAGGACCAGCTCCTCACACCAACCCACGTGAAGACACACGTAGCTGGGAGAGAAGCTGGCCCCCATGGCAACACCCTGTAGCTGTCTGTACATCAAATTATTAAACATAAAAACATTATTACTTAGACAAATCTCCACCATTTCCAACAGTATTTGCTTGTGCTTCGGCATGTTACTCAGGGATTTTTCTAAATAGAAATCAAGCGCATTAAGGCCATCCGAGTGAACAATACTAGTGTATAGTGAGCTTACATCCAAAGCTATCAATAAATAATTGTCCTCCCACTTGACGTCTTTTAGTTTGTAGAGGAAATCACTAGTGTCACTCACATAAGAAGGCAGATTTTTGACGTGAGCTTGTAAGAAAAAGTCTACATATTGGGACATGTGTTCAAGACATCCATTTCTGGCTGAGTTAATCGGTCGTCCAGGGGGGGTTTTTGCATTCTTATGTAGCTTCGGTAAAAAATATATTGTCGGTACCACCGGAAACTCATTTGTTAGGAATTTGTGTTCTTGTCCAGTAATTAGGCATTCTGATCTCCATTTGGATAATTTCTTGTTAAAATTAGAATACATTGCCTTCAATTCTGTCCCAGTGCATCTGGTGTAGCAGAGCTTATCATTCAATTGTGTAAGGGCTTCTTTGATATGCATATCCCTAAGCATCAAAAAATATTTCTTCCTTTGTCAGATGCCCGGATGATTACTTTATTGTTTTTCTGCAGTTTTGTTACCAAAGTATTGTACTCTGCCATTTCTTTGTTGTATTTGGCTTTGCCCCTACGCACCTTGATATTCAAATCCTTAAGTTGTTTGGTGACTTGATCATGAAATAAATCAATGAGTCAGAGTCAGAGTCAAAAACACTTTATTCGATTAAATTAAAATCATAAAAGTATGCTATACATTCATAGTTGATCATTGGAGTATTTAAAAAACAAGACACATTATGTACAAATTCGAATTCCATATTTACAAATTTCATATTTACAAGAGTTTTTAGAAAAATGTAAAATACTTTTCGTCATACTTGCACTGTCTATGTTTTCCTACAAAATTACATTTCATTTTTACTGTTTGTGGTATGGGTTTGTTTAATGGTCTATTTACAGTAATATTTACAAACCCATAATACAATCATTTACCAGTGATACCCCGACTGGGTATACAACTTTTAACAAAGGCTAGGTCAATTAATCAGTGTCAGAGGTATATTTCGACGAGACCTAATGGACATTGTAAGAAAATTTGCTACCCCATACATAATTAGAGGTGTTTCCATTAACTGTAAAAACAGAAAGGCCGGTTTGACTTGGGTAAATTTTAGTTCTTTTAATATTGGCTTAATATATTTCTCTCTTGCAATTCTAAAAAAAGGACAAAAAAAGAAAAAGTGGATAGAATCCTGGTCCGAGAAATCGTCACACTTACAGGGGGCGTTCTCATGGGGTTTACACCATTTATTATATTCACCCAACAAGAGGTGAGACTGATTAAAGCGAAATTTAGTGAGAAGCCACCGATGGAAAGGTTTGTTTACTACCGCCAGGTATGGTTCAATAGCTAAGGTTGTTATTGTCAAAAAATGTGACCTCACGGTTGGCTTCATGATTTCGCATGTTTCTCTTTCGGCTTCTCTTTTCTTTATATATTCCAGTTTTCCCCAATTAATGTCATCTTTTTGTAGGCCTTCAGGGTTAGTATATAAATTAGGGCGGCCCAAGTATTGTGCGATTTTCTTGATGTATGAAAGCCACTCAATCTCCGCCACACGATCCCGCCCCATACAGTCTTTAATAATCGTATGATTTAATGTTAAGTTGGGATTAAGCCAAATTTTAATCCAAGCCCTTAATGGTGCAAAAGACAGCATGTCTTCAATATAGCCTACCCCTAGTTCCATATGTACTGAGTGAGCTGGTGTAGATTTTGGTAAGCCCAGAACAGATCGCAAAAAAACATTCTCTGCCCTTTGGATATGGGTTGTGTTCTTATATCCCCAAATAGAGGCTCCATATCTGGCTATTGCCATGGTTTTGGCTTTGTATATGGATAATATAGCCTCTGATGGTTTGCCGCCAAGACGTTTGGCGAACCCCAATATAGCAGCAGATGATCGTTTTACAGCAGCGGTCTTGTTCTGGATTTGTGGTGCCCATGTCCCTTTCTCGTCGAACACCACTCCTAAATATGTAAAGGTTTTAACCTTAGTAAGTACAGCATCGTTGCAGGTCAGGGTTCTAATGTTGCTTTTAGAATTACCCACAGCCATGACATGCGACTTTCCTACATTAATCACCAAATCCAAGTCTTGCATAAAAGCCCCAAAAGTATTAAGTAAATGTTGAAGACCCTTCGGGGTCCTTGACATCAGTACCGTGTCGTCGGCATATAAAAGTACCGGCGTCACGGAACCACCCATGCAGGGCACATCTGCAGAGGCAGTTTTTAGGGACTCTCCAAGGGAGTTAATATAAAGGGAGAAGAGCATAGGTGCCAAAATGCACCCTTGGCGCACTCCCCTTCCCGATTTAAAAAAAGAGGTGCAGTTCCCTTCTTGGGTCATACGGATAGTTGCCCTTAAATCACTGTGGAGTCGTGCTAAAAAATCCACAAGAGCACGATCCAGTCCCTTTTCAAGGAGTATTGTCCACAGCTTTGACCTATTAACTAGGTCAAAAGCTGTGGACAAGTCCATGAAGGCCAAGTACATCTTCCCCCCTGAAGCTACAGTATATTTGCTCAGTATAAGGTGCAAATTTAGGCATTGATCTTCTGTACCTCTAGCAGATCTAAACCCATACTGGGCCTCACACAGGATGTTTTTATCGGTGGTCCAAGCTGAAATTCTCTCTAGTATTATTTTGCCCAAGATTTTAAATGAGGAATCTAGCAGTGATATTGGCCTGTAGCATCTAGGGTCCCCCCTTTGACCCTTCTTAAAAATGGGGATGATAACAGCCTGTGACCAGGTAGTTGGAGGTCTTATCTTATCTATACCAACTACATTAAAAACATTAGTAAGTACAACTGACCACATTGCTGAGTTTGTTTTGTACATATCTGCGGGTACGCCATCTGGCCCAGGGGCCTTCTGTGATGACATGCCCTCGATAGCACTCTGTACCTCTTTAATAGTAAAACTTAGAAGGGGGGCTTGAATGTCGATCGGTGTTGAATTGGGAGGTCCTAGGTCAATGTTGCTGCCATAAATTTTTTGGAAATGGTCCAACCATTCCTTCTCAGGGATATTTAACTCCAATGGCGCATTTTCTTTACCATTGAACAGCGGTGTATTGACAATGGCCCAGAACTTTGCGCTATCCCTTAGGGTAGCTTTTTCATACAAATTGTCCCACGCCTGTTTCTTAATTTCCTTTTTCCTTATTCGGATATCTTGACTGTACTGCTTCCTAAGCCTTGCCACCTCCTCTCTATCACGGGGTACCTTTTTCAGTGCTTTATGGAGTAATCGGTGTGATTTGGAGCATGCATTATTGAACCACCCCTCAACCTTTCTCTCTCGGTTTGTGGATATACATTTTAGGTCATCTGCCACCTGGCGACAGATGGCTTCAAAGGACCCAATTATATTCCCTTTGAATCTCAATGGCTCCCTACAAACATTAATGTCACTGCCCACTTTCTCATTTAGGGAGTACAGGAATTCCTCAGGTATAACTTTACTCCATTTCACCCGTCTCCCTTGATCCTTTGCAGTGATATCAACAACGATATCTGATTCAGAATTTTTGTTAAACAAAAATAAAACATTATCCTCCATGTTCAACACAACCGGGTTGTGGTCACTATGTGTGGAATGTATAGCATTATAAAAGATAACATTCTGCATCATAACTGGTGAAATAAAAATATAATCAATGATAGTGTTGCAGTCCCTAGCACTATAGGTAGAGACCCTTTCTTTACTATCAAAGAACTCTGGTTCATAAAGTTCATTTTCAAGAAGCAGATTTTCTAGGGTCGACCCTTTAACAGAATGTTCAAAGTGTGGGGATTGGAACATATCTACATTCAGACTATCAATTAAGTGACAGCTATGTTGGCATAAATGTACGTTAAAATCTCCCAACAGTATAAAATATGTTGGGACGGTTTGACTCTCTTTAAAATTACACAAAAACATATTCAGAGAAATGAGATTTTCGATATCGCCAGAGTCTTGGGTAGCGTTATAAAAGTTAATGTAAACGCATTTAGAGTTATTAGTCAATGTGACTTCCAAAGCTAGAAAATTATCGGATAGCGTGTTAATTACTTTCGCAGTTCCATTCATTTTAACTGACAATAAAAATTGTAAGCCTCCTTTATTGCGACCAGAATTTGAGGGTTGTGCAGCAAGGAAGTAAGATGTGTACCCATCTAGCCAAAAATCACAGTCCATATCCCATGTCTCCTGCAGCGCTATCACATCATACTTTTTCAATATATTCAACTAATTTATATCTTCCCTTTTAGAGCGGAGTCCTGCAATGTTCCAGCTCATTAGGTTAGCAGTAAGGCCCCTCGCATAGCTATTAGTTATAGGGGATGGTTCAGTAGTACTATCGTAAAAATCTAGTCAGTCAATTTCCTCCAGATTTGAAAGTGCTGAAAACATATTTGATAACTCCAGACCATTACTTGATTCACACCCCTGGTTTCCATGAATTTTAGGTAACATACCAGTTGTTTGTGTTGCCCAGGGGCTAATACGGTAAGTTTTAGTTGGGAGAACATTACAACTTGCCATTTCAGGGGAATTTTTAGGTGATACTGGTGGTGGGTAGAAGAATCCTAGAGGGACTGCTCTTATTCTATCCTCTCTAATCTCGGTTGCATCCCAAAATAAGCGGGATGCCTCATGGGGTCTGTTAAAGTTAACAATTAGACAATCCCCAGAGAATTTCTTCTTTGTATATCCCACCCAATCCACACGTCTACCTGTCTGGATGTATTCAGAGATATTATTAGGGCCAGTACAATTAGCATTGCACCATGTTTTTATATTGTCCAGCACTGAGGCATTTGACTCAAATTCCCCTGTTTTTAATATTGGGATATTCACCAAAATTGCAACATAAGGTGTTGCTTCCGGTGGGAGGTGAACTGGTGGTGTGGGGCGAGATCTTCTGGGCCGTGCTGGATTAAAACCATCTTGGGTAGATGCCAGAGGCATTGACTGTGGTAGGCAGGGTTTGGGTGCAGAGGGCTGTTTAGGGATAATTGTGCTAACCCCTTCCCCCGTTCCATAGCCAATTAACCCTAATGGTAATGCAGGTAGAGGCTGGGGATTGGCTAGTATAGTACTTCCCTGCTCCATAGGGGATTGGGATTGCCTCTGTGTTTTAGGAGGGGATTTTAGAGTCGTTTTAGGTGGTAGACACCGAGGATCTTCCTCGAGAGAGGTTACAAATTTATTTATCCTGTCACATTTCTTTAGAATATCGGAAACACAATCCCTTAAAGTATCAATAATATCTGTGGAGATTTGTATGAGTACCCCTTCCAGTTTGTCAACCAGGATCTTCTCCACCATGTCCTTGATGGAAGATTCTAGGGCACTCAATGGGGACATTTGTAGCTTACAACGCTGTGCACCATGTATCCTTTGTGTATAAGTGCGCTTGCTAACCTGGGGTTCAGGCTCAGATTCCTGGGAACAGTCATGAGAAGAGTGTTCATCTTGACTATCGGTCACTCTTCCATCCGCACCTTCTTGTACCAATATATTGTCTATATCTGTGTCTGGTAACCTAGTAATAGGTCCCTTTTCAATCATGATTACCGGGTCCAAAGGGATTGGTTGTCTAGACAAAGTAGGCAAAGTTTGAATATCCGATGGTATGGGGTTCAAGCCTAGTTCGCGTTCTTTATCAGCAATTTCCTGGTTTAGTTTACCAACAGCTGTGGTCAGGTACGACATAATGTTTGAAGAAGCGGGGGTTTTTCGCACAATTTTAGCCTTAGTTGTTCCCCCATTAACAGAAGTTTGTAATTTGCGCTTACCCATTGTCCGGTGTGCAAAATCAAGGGGGATGCCAGTCCCGTCCCCTGTCGTCCCCGGACGGCCACAGACGGCCCGCCCTTGTCCCGGGCTTCTACCGCGCGCTCGACTCGCGTGTGCGAGGGGCGTTCCGTTCTTTATTGCGCCTCCGGGCGCTCGTGTAGCGTCACTCCCCGCGCCTGCCTCCGCCGGGGCACCTGGGATATGCAGTCCCAGCCCTCGCGGCGTCCTCGCTGTGGCGGCGGTGTCGGCCGTTTCCCTCACGGCGTCCTGTGGATGTTAGGGCGTGCTGGTCTGCCCCAATGTCGCTGGCCGTTCACTTCACGGCTTCTGGTAAGTGCCCCCAGGAGCTCAGGGCGCTCCGTTCTTTATTGCGCCTCCGGGCGCTCGTGTAGCGTCACTCCCCGCGCCTGCCTCCGCCGGGGCACCTGGGATATGCAGTCCCAGCCCTCGCGGCGTCCTCGCTGTGGCGGCGGTGTCGGCCGTTTCCCTCACGGCGTCCTGTGGATGTTAGGGCGTGCTGGTCTGCCCCAATGTCGCTGGCCGTTCACTTCACGGCTTCTGGTAATCAATGCATCTTTCAACATCCCTGGATTGAATGTGGATTTTGCTCTAAATCCGGTTAATGGTAGTTTTGTCTGGGGGGTTAGAATGTTCCTTTCCACAGGAGTTTGTCTAGTCTGGGTCAATACTACTGCACTGTCATTTATAGAGTCCGACTCCCACATTTCCTGTATTTCTTCCATCAGTGTTTCTGTAGTTTGTGTCATTTCAATGTCCATTGTGCTAAAGGTTTTTTGTGGTGGCATTTGGTCCTTTGTATTTTTATTTAAGGTGGAGTACTTCTTGAGTGTCAATTTGCGCGTGCTTTTAAAGATGTCTAATCTTGTATTCACATAATTGAATTCTCTTCTAGGGCAGTATGTAAGACCCAAGCTCAATATTTCCTTTTCATTTTGATTTAGAGCAACATCCGATAAATTGACAATGGTTTTGTCTAGATCCACCACAGTTATTGTTTTATATATGTATATATATATGTATATATATATATATATATATATATATATATATATATATATATATCCAAAATTAACAGTTGCCCACTGGGGCGGTTGACTATATATTATTGGACTGCCATTGCTCACACGCTGATTGGTGTTTTTGCCTCTGAAGAAAGGCCTAGCGGCATGAAACGCGTCAGGCTCTGTAGTTGGGAAGCTCTCACTCCACAATGCTGTAACCCTGTTGAAATTAAAACGCAAGATTATCAACCTACCTGGAAGTTGGCTTTCCTTAATGGGCAACTGTTAATTTTGGATATATATTAGTATTGGGGGACCAGAGGAGGCACCGGACAACTGGCACACCAAAGCGGTATTTTCCATCACAGCAATTCCAGAGGCTCACGCTGCTCCCTGTGCCCCCCCGCTTTGACATTTCACCATTTACGGTATTATTTTCTTCACCTAGATTCCAGGACCCACTTGGTTGCATTCTGGGATCTGTAGTCCTGCACCACATGCGGGGCTCTACACAGGTGTGGGAACTAACGCCAGGGGTGGAGCTGGCTTGTACTAGCAGGCGCTTAAAAGAGGGACTTACCTGTAGCATGACATCTCGCTGGTAGGACGCTTTGGGCGCTGAAGAAGGCAGAATGGCTGCCGAAATGCATTCGCATCTGTGTCAATAAACCAGTGTCTCCAATGTTTCCTCCTGGGTTGCTGCTTTCTTTTCGTTTGAAAGGATTCTTGTGCACATACTACAAGCGCTATCCAGAGGCGCCTTTGCAGAGGACCCCCGTCACGCTCTGGGCTACCAGCTTCACTGGAACTTCGGACTCTTGCAGCCCGGTTTATTTTGCCAGCGTTTGTTGGACAGGCTGGAAGCCCGCCACCGAAGCCGAGGAGAATAGCGAGCAGTTTTGAAATGGACAATTTCATGCTGGGTAGAGCACATTGTGGCTCAGCCCCTGCTTCAATAACTCTTGGGTGCACGTGGCTGTGACGGTATTGGGGGACCAGAGGAGGCACCGGACAACTGGCACACCAAAGCGGTATTTTCCATCACAGCAATTCCAGAGGCTCACGCTGCTCCCTGTGCCCCCCCGCTTTGACATTTCACCATTTACGGTATTATTTTCTGCACCTAGATTCCAGGACCCACTTGGTTGCATTCTGGGATCTGTAGTCCTGCACCACATGCGGGGCTCTACACAGGTGTGGGAACTAACGCCAGGGGTGGAGCTGGCTTGTACTAGCAGGCGCTTAAAAGAGGGACTTACCTGTAGCATGACATCTCGCTGGTAGGACGCTTTGGGCGCTGAAGAAGGCAGAATGGCTGCCGAAATGCATTCGCATCTGTGTCAATAAACCAGTGTCTCCAATGTTTCCTCCTGGGTTGCTGCTTTCTTTTCGTTTGAAAGGATTCTTGTGCACATATATATATATATATATATATATATATATATATATATATATATATATATATATATATATATTGGTTTTTTTTTTTTTTGCAGTTCGGTCACCACACGTGACCTTGATCATATGGTAAACGCTCTGCGAATCAGTGTTTTTAACCCCTTAGTGTCACCTGACATATTGTATTTCCATAGGCATGAATGACAGACTTATGGTATAAAAATCCAATAACACATACAATGTCTTACCTTGACAATGATAATTCAAAAGATATATTGCAAAGTTCATATCTATATCATACAGAAGCATAATGCATAAATAATTGTCTCATCATCATGATGATACCTTATTGGTACATATATACATGCCTAATGTATGTACTTTATCCAACTTAACCTATGTTGTTCAAATGAAAGTACGAGATACATTTTTAACATTGCATTATTACATATTCATACTCTCCTTAAGCCTATTGCACAAATCTAATTTCTGCTTGAATACATTCATATTTGGGCAGGCATAGGCTCATATAATGGATTAAGTGTAAAGTGCTGTGCATACATATGCAAACAATCGTTAAAGTGCATCGTGCTACCCAAAGTGCTTAGTGCCTACTCTCATAAAGTGCTAATCGTATGAATTGTATATTTACAAACAGGTAAAAACAATGAGGTACAGCTTAACCATGGCTTTCAAGGAACCCTCTACTTTTTTCTTTGCTCTTTTTTGCTTTTCCACTGGAGTGTACAAACTGAACCCTAATTTTTTGGTATCTAAATTCTGTGGTGGACTAGTAGATGTGGTACGTCCGGACCCAACCGTAAACTGCATAACACATATGTACATACAACATGTATAACATTAGTGTTGCACCCTTACTCTAATCCATACCAGCTGAGATATACTAGTTGCACACATACATATATATAAAAGAATAAAAATGTATACAACAATATATATAAATTATTATAAAAAATTGTGCAAATCTTCGCTGTTATTCAAACCTGATGGAAACATCGAGTCTGATTCTAAGATCATCCTAGACTCCAATCTTCTAAGTAGTTTTTCTCTATTACCACCGCTTCTGAGTGGTGGTATAGCTCCAATGACAAAGTAGGTGAGACATTTAGGCTCATTTTATGTACTGCTTTAAAATGTCTGGCTCAGGGTATGCGGTGTCTGAGTTTACGATGGCCCTTATGTGTTAGAAGTATTCTTACATACACCTGATGCTTCGTACTCCCCACATAGCCTAACTCGCAGGTACACTCAAGCACATATACTGCGTAGTCTGTGCGGCAGTTGAAGTTTTCCATTAGTGGTATTTGTTCCGAGCTGAAAGGAGTAGTGTAATGGGTGGTGTTTACCCCAAATTTACATGCCCTATAGGAACTACACCTAAAGAAACCTTTTCTGGGGGCTAGTCAAGTGGTAGTTGTGCTTATCTCTGGACTGTTTCTAACCAATGTTGTCCTCATTGATAAGTCACGCCAAAATGTTAGGGTAGACTTTTTGGGGATTTTCTGGGCCATAATAGTATCAGTTAGAACTATTGGCCAGTTCTTATTGATAATTGCCTTAACTTTGTTTTCTTGCCAGCTAAATGTTGTTATTAACCTGATATTGGGGCCTTCATGCTCTCTTTCCTTAGTGATTTGTTGTATTACATTTGGCGTGCTGTTGTTCTTAACCAGCAAGTTTCCTCTTGGAATATTATTGCCTTTGGCTATCGCCTGGTTGGGTTTTTGTTGTAGTAACCTCTCTTCAAAAAAAAAATATATATATCCAAACACTACGGCATATCGCGGTCGTACAGCCAATCATGAACGCACTCCCAGGTCCTCAATCAAGCAATACTTTATTAGCAAGTTGCCAGCACTGACAGACGCATTTCGGCACATCGCCTTTCTCAACATCAGTGTAAGTCACAAACTTTACCCATTTTAAATCATCTGTTACAACGTGAATAAGAGGTACATGTCATGAAAATAAAAGAAGGCATAGTGGATTTTGCAAAATGCTCCAAAGAGAGTCCTTGAACATTGGCCAAACGGCTAGGGCGGTCGACCTCGAATCTGGGGAACTGGGTTTGAGTCTCTGCAATGACGCTGAGCGAATCACTTAATCTCCCCGTGCCTAACAAAAATTAATGTGTGTCCTCATGTAACGTAATTGGTGCTATGTAAAGCGCTCTGATACTCGATTCGGGTCAAGTTCGTGCAATATGAAACTCTGCATTGATCAAGTGCATAAAGAATTAAAAGGTGGAGATAGAACCAGAAAGTTGAGGATCTTAGAGTCCAAGCACATCATTCAGCTACATACTAAAGCCCCGTATGGGCTAAATAACGTGGAAGAAATGTGGGTCCACCTAGGTTAGGAAATGAATTTAATGTCTTACTTCCACAGAATAGAAATCACTTATTTATATTTATTTTGATGAGTGTTAACAGCAAATGTTGATCTACAGAGACACCAGGAAAGTCCATATTACGACAGGGCCATTCAGAGTGTGATTGTAATGAATTGAGATTGGTCAATGCGGAGGGGGGGTTACTTTGCAATGAATGCCAGTGGCTTATCTATTGACGATTTATTCTCATTAAGTAATGTTCTGTCAAGGAAATATTAGCCACTGGATGAATGAGGTATAACGTATTTACTTTCCCTGGATGTAATTCTCTACCCGCAATGTTGCTTCTATTTTATTTTCACTCCTCTCTGGTGCTCAAAAGAAATAATAATAGTGATAATCATGATTGCATATATACAGGGATACATTTGCCAATGATACAATTGCATATAAATATGGATTGGCACATATGAATGTGTAATGTTATGCTGCTAAACCAAAATAAGATATTGAAAGATGGCCACCATCTTTTCGGAACCTTTTGCAAATCCACTTTGCCTTCCTTTATTTTCATAACGTACCTCTCGTTCACATTGTAACAGATGATTTAAAATGGGTAAAGTTTCAAATTTACACTGATATTGAGGAAGGCAACGTACCGAAACGTGTCTCTCAGTGCTGGCAAATTGCTAATAAATTATTGCTTGATTGAGGACCCGGGTTTGCGTTCATGATTGGCTGCGTGACCGTGATATGCCGTAGTGTTTGGAAAGTGTTAGCGGTTCACCACCGCTTGCACAGCACCCGAGACGTGAGGTGCGGCGGAACCAAAACCTTCCCTTTTCCAGAAAGGAAATCAGCCCACGCAGGTAAGGTTTAATGCGTCCTCTTTATTTTCAGTGCACACAATCGATCGGCATGATGCATTTCAGCCTAATAGCCTTCCTCAGATGCTGTCTTACTCGAAAAGGAATTCACTGTCCACTTTTAAAGCGCCTCGCTTAATTATTGGAGACACTCCCACATGATTGAGGGGCGGAGGTTCAGAAATGTCTGAACTTCCTAAATAGCAGCAACACCATCGTACCCAAGTGGGCGGTGTCTGCAGCTACCCCACTGAATCCTGGATCTTGTAGTGGCAAGAACAACATCAAACCTCCTTACTTCCAGAGCAAGTCACCGCAGCGAGCAGAGGCACCCACCACTACAGTGAGTGTGAGTACCACCATGAAGTCACAGTCCCGCACATTTCTTGCCAGTAAGTTCACTGCAGAGTGTGGTGGTTTGGCGTTTCCCAAGCGCTTTGAGAGTCCACACACGTTTGCCACTCACCGCTGATATATATATATATTCATGCTCGTGGGGTTTGTCCAACAAATAGAGAAGCACTCGGGCACAATAGAGCTCTTCCCAACAGCTTTATTTAGGTCAAACACTTGCTCTTGCCAGTACCATTCAGCATCGGGCTGTTTGTCCGGACGCGTTTCGGGTGTCTCCCTTCTTCGGCGGCATTACAGTCTATAGAGCACCATCTGGCCCCGCCTTCACAATTTAGCGAGATCGCACACCACTGATTGTCTGCTCAAAATTAATCTGTGTGTTGCTTTCTGGGGGGCGAAGTCCGTCTTGAAATGGTGCCCACATTTCATGCTATAATTCAAGCTCCACATGAGCCCCGGAGAGAGCAACTTGTTAAAATCCTCCTTTTGTGCCCCACATGTGAAGCCACTTACTCCGTGACTTGATGGCCTCCTGCTTCTGAAGTGGTGCTTCCCAGCGGCAGGACATCCGCTCTAACATTCATGCTTGTGGGGTTTGTCCAACAAATAGAGAAGCACTCGGGCACAAAAGAGCTCTTCCCCAACAGCTTTATTTAGGTCAAACACTTGCTCTCGCCAGTACCATCCAGCATTGGACTGTTTGTCCGGACATTAAAAGCAGTCTGAGAAACAACAAGCAGAGCCCAGATTGATATTAGCTTACAGTAAGGAGTCCCAAAAAATGTGTACAAATATATTGGCCACTTTTAAAATAAGACCAAGAACTATCCAAAATAATTGGCTCAGGACCACAAATAACTTTTAGGAAAGCGCCATCAATTAAAGATTTGATTGTTAAAAGCCATTTCAATCCACCAGGAAAGAACTCTAACGGGCTAATAGAACAACAAAATGGCTTCAAGAAATGTAACACCTGCAAGTCCTGCAAAATCGGAGTAAACAAAAAAAACATATGAGACCCAGAAGGCAGAGCTATTCAAATTGACAAAAGGATCACCTTTCATGGTCTATGCATTCAATGTGACTGTGCAATGTTATACATTGGTAGTACCACCTGCATGCTCAAGAGGAGAATTCTCGAACATATAAGGGCAATCGAGAATAAAGACTTGACATGTGCAACGGCGAAACATCTCCTGACATGCCAAGGTGGGAACTGGCTCAACATGAGTTACTTTGCCATAGACACAGTTGAGACGAATGAAAGATTGGGAAACCAAAATAAAAAACTACGACAATTGGAGTCAAAGTATATTATCAGGATGCGGACCTAACAACCAAGAGGCATGAACTTTGATGAGGAACTTTATGTTCATCTTGAATGAAGAACTTTTTGACCCTTCATTGACAAATCCAAATTTATATTGTATATATGATGAAACCATTGCACTTTGTGTAATCTTAACTATTATTCACGTAACTTACCCTCATTTTTCTTCCTTTTTCCCCCTCTTTTTTCCTCCTTCTTTCACCTTGCGTCTCCTATTACGGAAAAATAGGGTACTATACCCTTAATGGACCTTAATGAACAACTATAAGGATGCCTCCACCAACAAGTATTGTGGAGATAATGTGCCATAAACAGAATGAAAATTGTCGGGAATATGATGACACTATGTCACTTACATCCATAATAATTGTATGTCTCATACTCGAGACAGAATATAATGTGAGGCATCTTCATCGCTATTTTTTACGGGGACACACATGTAACTAAGTTGCTTACATTATGTTATTAGAGTTACGGTAATAATAATTGAACACACGTTTGGAAACAAAGAGTTGTCTGCATTGTGGAGATCTGTTTAAAAACAATACAAACTACGTGTCCCAGAATTCATGGGCATGTTGTAGAAAGGAAATTATATAAAAACAGTTGCGAATGTAATACCACCTACCGTGACCAAGGCCATAAGGCTGAAACGCATCGGTGTGCAGACTAGGCTCTGTTAAATAAGTTCCAAAAACGTAAAGTTTCAGAGTGCGGCGTTTCTTTGTGCAAAATATATATATATATATATATATATATATATATATATATATATATATATATATATATATATATATATTACCTACTGGCGGTCGCCAGTAGGTATATATAGTTAGGATTTTTTTGAATAGGGATTTCTGAAAATTCTATGTTGAATAACTTTGGCGTTGATGGACGGAATTGGCTGAAATTTTCAGGAAAATGGCACATTTTGTTTCTGAGCGTCCCCTGAAAGTTGGGGGGGGGGGGTTTCGTCAAGCGGGGGCCGAGATAAAAGGGGGGTCCCAAAACGTGTTTTTAACATTGAGTTTTCCATAGGGCGGTTGGACTCACTTTTAGCTTGAACGGCTGAATGGATTTCCACAAAACTTGGCAAAATTGTAGGGACTGGTAGCCCGATGTGCCTTTGCTATGTCTCAAGATATATGCTCCAGTGGTTTTTACGAAAATTAACTTTGAAAAATATATATTGGGCTACATTGGGCTATATATATGTTAGAGCCCAATGTAGCCCAATGTAGCCCAATGTAGCCCAAAGATGGCCACCAGAGACAAAAAAAAACAAATGTAGCTCAAATATCAGCCAGATGTAGCCCAACTATAGCCCAGTGACAGAATGTCCCAGAGTGTTCTAAAGAACAACTAGAGCGCTAACAGTCTTACTTATGACAAAAGTATGGCACACCTGAAGTCATCTTGATGGGAATAAAGTGTTAACACTTAAAACATTTAATTTGCAAAGGAACAAAATGAGGGAATTCATTTTGCCATAGAAATTATGAATAGTGCTGAAGAAAGAAAAATTAGGGCACATTTTGAGTGACTTCTCAAATCCTCTTATATTTCATTAAAAAAATTCTGATATGCAGTCTCCCAAGATGGCCACCAGAGACAAAAGAGCCCAAATGTAGCCCAAATATCAGCCAGATGTAGCCCAACTATAGCCCAATGACAGAATGTCCCAGAGTGTTCTAAAGAACAACTAGAATGCTAACAGTCTTACTTATGACAAAAGTATGGCACACCTGAAGTCATCTTGATTGGAATAAAGTGGTAACACTAATACATTTAATTTGAAAAGGAACAAAATGAGGGGTTTCATTTTGCCATAGAAATGTTATATATACATATATATATATATATATATATATATATATATATATATATATATATATATATATATATATATATATATATATATATATATTACCTACTGGCGGTCGACATCAGTGATGTCATTTGAGATGTCATCAGTGATGTCATCAGTGATGTCATTTGAGATGTCATCAGTGATGTCATCAGTGATGTCATTTGAGATGTCATCAGTGATGTCATCAGTGATGTCACTGACCATGTCATGAATGATGTAATATGTGACATGATCAGCAGTGGATTGCGGGTGCGCGATATATAGTTAGTGCAACTAACTATATATGCAAATTTCAATGGTTTTGTGTGAGTAAAATAAGGTTTTGTAAATGCTAATTCCTAACTATATATGGTCTATAACCTATGTTTTTTTCAGTGAATATATATATATATATATTTATATATATATATATATATGTATTCCACCAATCCCGCTTCTGCTACAAACGGGCTGACACATGCTCAGGTACGGTAGAGAAAAGCTTTATTTTCACCATCCGGGCACATCTTGCTTTGATGACAATTCGCCACTGCTGTAACACCTGGCAGACGCGTTTCGGCTTGTTTGCCTTCCTCAATGCCAGCTCTGCGTGACAGAGAAACGTGGATAGGGATTTTTAAGTTCACGCATCAACTCCCATTGGAGGAACCACATAGCCATAAACAGAGGACTGCGGGTTGCAGATAGTACTCACTCCGCCTGTAGTTTTATGTCCCCTTCAATTCACGTCATGTAAAATCACTGTGTATCGCACGATGTTGGCCAATACATACCGCAACTGAGGAAAACACAGTCCAAATTCGGGGACATAGTTCAGTGACTGCGTACCCAGCAAAAAATAATGCTCTGACTCTGTCAGCTGTCAGGCTGCATTCTCCCCACTGCGGTCAACAGACGGTGATTTAGCTTTCCTCCAATTGTACTTTCAGCAGGCAATCTGCTGCTCTTTCCCCAGTGTACCAACACAAGTGCTGCTGCTGGGGGGGCTCTGCGATGCGTACCCTCATACGCTCATTCCAAAGTTTTGTCGGCTATTCGCAGAGCACCAGACCAAGAGGCGTGTCAGTCTTCAAGCACCAACTGCTTAACACATACTCCACCTATCCCGCGTCTGCTGCAAACAGGCTGACACATGCTCAGGTACGGTAGAGAAAAGCTTTATTTTCACCATCCAGGCACATCTTGCTTTGATGACAATTTGCCACTGCTGTAACACCTGGCAGATATATCCTGCAGGATATATCCGCCGTCCGGAGACGTGGATTATGCAAATCTAAGGTATGCGGTAAATTTACTGCTGCCTGCGGACATCTCCTGATTTGAACCAGAGGCTTGTCGAGGGGGTCATGCACGGCATTTTAGTGGCGAAGAATAACAGCGAGAAGCCATATTAAAGAATTGGTGATTTCATCATTTACCTGTTTGCGAGCAGCAATACGAACTGAGGATTTAAAGCATAACAATACCTCATTAATATGGCAAACCGAAGAGGAAGATTTCATTGGAGCCTTTTTTCACCCACTTGCATCACAGCACCAATCAGGAGAGACTATTTCCTTTTTTTAAACAACACGCTGTGCGCATGAGAATCTCTCTTACACCTTTTAGCACTGATGAAAGCTACGGCTGAAACGCATCTGCAATTTAATAAAGGTGTTTAAAGAACCCCCGCGAGTGCCTGTGCCTGCTTTACAAGTGCAGTGTTGGAGCTGATACATTTACGTGAGTCCCACCCTCACGCTACATGGCACCCGCCTGGAGTTCGACGAAACCAGTGTATAGTGGCCTTTGGAGCTAGGGAGATATATATATATATATATATATATATATATTCAGTTCCACAAAAGCCCAAGCTATAGGAAGCACTCTCCATCAGAAACATAGGGCAGCAACGCAGTCTGCAGATTCACAGGTAAAATGTCATATTGCCTTACGCGTTTCAGACAGTAATATCGTCCTTGGTGACAGGCATAAGCAGCAGCAGAGTAAAAATGGCGAAAGACCACTGATAGCATCACCAGTTCATTTTATTACCCACAGGTGGGGCCTCACATGACGTAAAGATGTGCATTCTGGGACCAGTAGTCATTTGAATAAACCATAGTTTGTAATAAAACTTAACTGCCACTAATAAATTTCACAATTCAATTCTGCCATTAGTGGGCTCCTCATGAGCCGCATCGTGCGTTGCTCATAATTAACTGCCAACTTGATGGACCGATCATGGCCCCCACATAGAAGGCCCATCGGCCCGCTAAGCTCCAGCGGTGGTGCGAACTTTACGGCAGGACTGCCGTACATATATTCAGTTCCACAAATGCCCAAGCTATAAGACACACTCTCCATCAGAAACATAGGGCAGCAGCGCAGTCTGCAGCTTCACAGGTAAAATTTCATATTGCCTTACACATTTATTGTAAAATTAATAAGTGGCAGTTAAGTTTTATTATGAACTATGGTTTATTCAAATGACTACTGATTATATACAAATATTCTCTAACATCATGTAGTGCTGAGTCGAAAAGCAAGAAAAAACCATAGTCAAAAACCTGCCTCGGTCTGCCATTTCCTGTAATAAAATCTATGTGTTCTTCATTCTATATGTGTTCTTCAGTCCAAATTTAACCATGATGGGATGAGAGAAACAATTCCAATATGGAAAGTTCACATTTTGTCACTACCAGTAGCGATTTAAAATCGTATACCTGTAGCTTTAAATTATTAAAGTTGCTATATATACATATGACGAGAAAATCAGTTATTGCAGACTAAGGCTAAGTTGCAGTCATATAATATACAAAATTCCAGTATGAATGTGTGTTAGTCAGTGAGCTATGTTATAATAAAAAAGGACAAAAAGAGATAGCCCCAGGTGACCTAGACTGTCGATCTTTGTTCTTTAGCCCAGCTAATATTTCAACACAAGGCAACACCTCTACCATTTGTCCCACTGAACACTAATGTGTTAAAATCATCACTTATGGACTCATCATTTAAAACCTATCAATCTAAAAGCATTTGCCATTTAAGAATATCATTAGATAAACTGCTCTTTGGAATAACAGTGATAATAGTAGCAAGGACTATAAAAAGCTTAGGGGAATATTACAAGTGGTGGGAGACAGTCAGGCCACACAGAGCATTCCATATCCTAAGTCTCCGAGCCCAGAAAAGGAACCTAAAAATTGCAAACACAATCTGCTCGTTTGTGTCACATCTTAGACTCAGAGTAGTTCCCCTCCTTTGTTGAATGATTTATGGCCGACAGTCCAGCCGGAAGACTACACCACCTCTCAAAGTCAAGGTTAGGGGGCCACGAGGACATGGAACTACTCCGAGTCTTCTTTAGTGGAACAGCAGATAAGAAAAGAAAAACAGAACTTTTTCATCATGGTGGCCCACTGGAAGGCTTTTAAATTAAATGAACATTTTGCTACAGCATAGAAACCTACTAAAGGTAAAAGAATTTTGAAAGTTTACTACTGATCCCAGCATGCAACACTAAGTTGAACTAACCTGTGAGGCCCACTGAAGGTTAATTGAATGGACATGCAGAGGGGTGTGCCTTTTCACAATTTCTGGGCAGTATCAAGCATGAAGCCTGTGACCAAGGAGCTGTGCTCTGAAACACATATGGCAAGATATGCATCTGAATGAAAATGGCAGGTTCATGATATATATATATATATATATATATATATATATATATATATATATATATATATAAAATCCAGTGCTTCCTAGCATGTATTTAATACCCAAAGTTCATAAGATGAAATTCCCAACACCTGGAAGACCGATTACCTCTGCAATCAGCAGTATAAGTGAAAATATCTCCCGATATATTCATTTTTATTTGCAGGATCTTGTGAAAAATCTTCCCAGCTATATCAAGGACACTGGAGATTTTTTAAATGAACTGAACCTGATAAAGTGGCAAGATGACTGGTGTATGTTAACGTTGGATATAGAATCATTGTACACCAGCATCGACCATGTTAAAGGAGTGGAAGCCATAAAACATTATCTAGGACAAAGATCCTGTGAATATTACAGCCATAATCAAATGCTATATGACTTGGTGCGCTGGTGTTTGAACAACAATTTCTTTTTGTTCGGTAAAGATATGTAGAGACAGACAAGGGGTGTGGCGATGGGATCCTGCTTCTCCCCTAGCTACGCATGTTTACATGTTGGCTGGTGGGAGGAGCGGGATCTCATCGTCACCCCTGGTTTTAAACATTTATGGCATTGGATGCGCTTTATTGATGATGTTTTTTGTGTGTGGGAGGGGGATGAATCTAGTGCCCAGAAATTTGTGGAGTCACTAAATAACAACAAACACAGCCTCTTCTTTACATCTAATGTTAGTACAATTAAATCTGAATTTTTAGATATACAAATTGAAGTACGAAATCACACAATTATACCATCTTTATTCCGTAAGGCCACTGCTGGTACCAGTATTTTGCATGCCAGCAGCTGGCATCCGAGACACCTGATGGAAAGCATCCCCTATGGGGATCTTCTGCGGTTTAAGAGAATTTGTAGCTCTCCTGAAAGCTGCGAGGAAGGAGCTAAAGAAATGGTAGGACGCCTAAAAGCAAGAGGTTACAGTGATCTAACTCTGTCTAAGGGGCTATCTAAGACACAAGAACGATTTAGGGAATCCTTATTGAATCCCAAAATGTAGATGTAAAAGACAACGATACTCCTCGCTTGATAATGACATTCAGTAAGCAGGAGAGAATAATCAAATTGATCATCAAAAAGAACTGGCCCATCATAATGACTGATGGAGTTTTGGGAAGTAGATTGCCTGATACACTGACCATAACTTACAGGAGGGCGAAAAGCATGCGCAATAGATTGGTGAGAGCGAGTCCTGAATTAGGTAGTGGCAGTACCTGGTTGAAACCCAAAGATGGGTTTTACAAGTGCTCAGCCTGTCGAGCATGCAAATTTGGGACAAACACAACCCATTATAACACTCCTTTCACCAATTTTCAGACTGCGAGCAAAGGCAACTATAGTTGTCGTACAGAGTATGCTATGTATGCCCTGGCGTGCACCTGTGGCTTGCGGTATGTGGGCAGCACCAAGCTACAGGTGCACTTCAGGATTTTGGAGCATCTCATGGCAATCGTAAACAATGATAATACCTATCCGGTTGCACAGCATTTCAGAACCACACATAATAACAATCTAGCGTGCCTTTCATATTTTGTGATCGACGCTGTTGCCCCCCTTAGGAGAGGTGGCATTAGAGAAAAATTGTTAAGGAGAAAGGAGACAGGTTATGTAGTAGAACTTAACAGTAAACATCCTAATGAGTTAAATACAACAGAAGACTTGCATAACTTTTTATAACATCAAAATAATTAGAATCATACTATTGAAGCTTTACTGAGACTGATATTCCATACAATAATCGGAAAATAATTATTGCATTTATCTGATGAAATATTCCACGATATCCGTGTATAGGGATAACTATCTCTTGATGAATTTCCTGGTAGACAGACAAAAAAAATGTTTAAAAAAATATATATATATTTTAATCACTATGATTCATTGTATATACACTCTTTGTGAGGGTTAGTGTTTGAAGCTGTTTTTTTCTCTTTTATTAAATACTATTTAGTACAAGATGGACCTTTTAAGGTAAAAGGTTATGGTTGGCACAGAGAAAGCACGCAACAATAGAAAAACGCATACGACATAGACTCATGGATGTATACTGATATGATCACCAGTAAGATTAGACATAGTAAGAATATAGATTGTTGATATTGCAATTTATGAAAAGTGGTTTGATAAGTCATGAAGTGGAAGGTGTTATTGTAAATTCAAGGTTGGTAGCACTCAATGTATTGGCTCTGATTCGTGCAAACATAATGGAACATTCTGCACATATTGTTGAAATTTGCAATAATGTGAACAGGACGCACATATCAAATTGGATTAGTCAATCTATTTGAGCAATAGTAATTGCACCTTACTAAGGGGCCGATTAGGATGGCGGTTAATCCGCACCCCCGGGCCGGCGGAAGCCACCGCCGGCCTGGAGGATGCGGATTAACTGCCGCAGCCACAGACAACACCCACCGCCAGATTAGGATGGCGGTGGGATTGCGGTTGGACCAGCGGCGGACGGCTGGTCCGTCCGCCGCTGATGGGTGGGGAGGGCTATTTGGTGATGGTGTCTGCAAGACACCGTCAGCCAAATTAGAATGTTCACGGACATATGCTTTTCCACGACGGCTTTTCTGCCGTGGAAAAGCATGTGGACTTTGGCGCTTGGGGGCCCGTTGCCGGCCCCCAGGGTGTCGGGGGGTGAGGGGTGCACATGGGGGGTACCTATGGTACCCCCCAACATTTACATGCACAAAGCGGTAGGCACCGCGCGGTGCCTGCCGCTTTGTGCATGTGAATGTAATACATGCAGTTTTAACATTGCGGTGGGTGCTGCTTCAAGCAGCACCCGCAGCAATGTTAAACATACAGAATGTGACCGCCAGGGTGGCGGTCACATCCTAATTTGCACGGAGGGACCGCCGCTGCCCCTGCGGACGGTCCCTCCACCTCTGGGGTGGCGGACAGACGCCATCCTAATCCCTAAGTTTGAATAAGTTTGCAAGATTTTAATGATGAGCCGAGAGAACAATGCATTGAGCAGTAATATCGCCATCATTGATTTTAGAATATATGGATGCATTTTAGATGTATATATTTTAATATGTATTTATTGCTCATTACAATTATTTATTGCACTAGCCACTTTGACTTTCTTATTCCAGCATTCACGCTGTTTAAAAAATGTAATTATGAAGTATAAATTATAAATTTCTAATTACAGATTATAAAATGCATTTCAAACATGTATTTGTACAGCAATCATTTCGTGTAAATAGTGGTGAAATTGAAAGCTGCTATGCATTGTGTTTTAGAACGCTGTAATATAACAGTATCTTTTCTATATCTATCAGTGTGGTCATGTGACTCACAGAAGGAGGTGACACATTAAGCAAAATTTAAAAAGAATGGCTGACGCGGTGCTCGTTGTGTGAACAAGAGCACTTGATGCTCGAAACGCATCAACTACAAAGGTTGGAATAAATAAAAGCATTTCTTTGCCTGAAGCCGTGGGGTACGCTTCTTCCTTTCGCCTATGTGGAGGTTTTGAGGATTGTTATGCTGAATATATATATGGGATGCATTGCACTCCTACCTCCGCTATATTTGCCTCCTGATTGTCTGTGAGGTTGGAGTGGTGTTTGGGGACCAGAGGAGGCACCTGGGAATATATTTAACAGGATATTGGCAGTGTTCCATCATCACAGCAAGTCCAACTTGCCGCGTTTCCACATGGAACTGAAAATCCCCCTCGCAGCACCTACCTGGACAACGTGAAGAACTCTGGGACCTGTGGTTCTAATTAACTACGGGTTGGTGAGCCAATACGAGGATTGAGGGGGCGGAGCGGGCTTCCATCAAATAGGAAGTGCTGGACTACAAATTTAATGACGATGGAAATGCCTCCTGACATTAAGGCATCCGAACAAGGCCATGTTAGGCCGAAATGCATCATGCCGTGATTTTCATTAAAAGTGTTCTCCATCTGAATCCCCCGTTGTGGCCTCTGCTCGTTTCCTTGGGAGTGAGTTGTTTTGGATATATATATATATATTTTTTTTTTTTCAAGAACAAACAGCCCAAAGGAGAGCGCTCTTTCCCACATCGGGTGCCGGTGCAAGGGACGGGCTTCTCCTCCTCGATATTTCCACACCAATTTCGTGCAGGTAAACACCATACACCACCACCAACGCGTTTCAACTGAATCACAGTCTTGCTCACGGTATGTGAGTCCTTCATCGCTTTCACATTTTAAAGGCTCCCATGAATGCCATTTAGGAAGCATTATGGGATACGTAGTTCCACATAATTGTTACTATTTTCAAATAAAATTAGTGATTATTTACATGTATTTTAACTGTTATAATCGCAGATCAAAATTAATTTCCAACTGATTCCATTTTGATTGATAGTATTTTATCTTAAACAATTTTGAAAACGTTATCAAAATTTGCGAAAACAAAAATCTTTTTGTGGCGATCTATAATGATTTTTCGACAACTGTATTAACACAAATTTTTGGGTGTCAATTACTATGTCGTTCCTTTCCTATTTAGTCTCAGCCTACGAGTTCCTACAGAGCTCAGTGCTCACTTGACCATGCATGAAATATATATTTATTTTTTCCACCAAAGCCACACTTCACGGCTATATATATATATTCAAATTTAATTTTGGCCATAAGGCCATAAAAGTTACAGATAAATAAACATGAAATGTATTTCACTATCATTATGACCATAGAGCATTATAAAGCAGGTGGACATTTTCAGAAGGAATTCTATACAATGATTCTCTAACATCATGTAGTGCTGAGTCGAAAAGCAAGAGATCCCAATCCGACACTGCTGTACAACATTAACTTGGTGACACTCAGCCTGGCACCTGGTGTTGTGGGATGATGAGTGTTTGCTAAGAAAGTAGGCTAAAGCAATGCATATTAGTGTTGAGGATTGTATGTCTTACCTTTTATGGTTTAGATCTCTTTATTGGTTTTCAAGAAAAGGAAAAACAAATTCACCACCTACAACCACATGGCCGGTGGGAAGGCGTCAGACTTTAGAAAGGAAAGGATAGAGGTTAATAGTGTAGATGAAGAGAAATATAGGAGAGAGTTGTGAGAGTCAGTCCGAGATGTTATGAAGCTGGACAAGTGGGCTCCAGCATCCATCCTGGTATCCTGCTGCAGGTTTGTCACCTGGTCTGGGGGGGGCTGGATCTCTAGTGAGACAAAGCACACGCAGGTACATCGGGCAGGTGAGCTCGTTAAATTCAGTAGATAGGAACTCCAGTTCAGATTTCCAGGTTTTATTGAAAAGAGGAAGGCTATGAGATATGCTGGCTGTGATCTTCTCTATTCCTACCACCTCCCATAGTTTATGTAACCAATCCAACCATGTGGGAACTTCTTACTTGCCCCACCTAATTAGTATCACCTGTTTGTCTGCCCCCAGTGCTAGAGTAATGGCCCTCCCCCTACAGGAATTCAAAGGGTATGTTAAGGTGTTCGGGAGACCTAGTAGAATGTAGCTTGGAAATCATGGTAGGTCAGTATCATAGGTGTTACTTGTCTTACCTTTTATAAGTACAAAGGCAATTCAATTCCCATGAGCTTTGTTGGTGTATGATATAAAGCAAATATTTAAATGACTTCATTTAGCTAATAGGGTTCTGTTTTGTGATGCTTTATGCATTGCCAAGTTCTGTTGGTCTGATGGCGTAGTGGGCGTAGTGGGGCTTCGCAAAGCTACGTGAAGTGGGCAAAAAACTACGCCCACCCGCGCACTTCGCGTAGCCCCACTACGCGCCACCCGCTTCCCTCCCGTCCTCCCTAAATGCTTTAAAAGAAGTTATAAATGAATTATAAAACCACTTACCTAGTCCGCCGCGTCCCCGGGGCTCCCGCTCATCATCGCGCCGCGCTGAGGTCCTGATTACGAGTCTGGCGGTCTTACGACCACCAGACTCACGGTGGCGCAGGAGTGGTGTTCCACCATTTTGCCAATTAAGACAGTTGCATCGGCGGTGGACCGCCTGCTGCCCAAGCGCTCCACAATGCATTAAGCTGAGCTGAGACTGGCGCAGTCCCGCTAAGCATTTTTAAGTAATTGCACCACCAGCCTATTTTTGGCAGAGCCCAGCCACGAAAAAGCTGGCAGTGCAAGAACAAAGGGGGCCCTAGAGGGCCCCCATGCCATGGGGATACATTCAGGGGGGAGCAACATGTGCCTCCCTTTCTGTATTCCCCCAGTTCCAGCACGGCATGGACATCACCATCTATGCCGTGTGTGAACTTTTTGACTGTTCCTATGTGGTGCCTGTTTTCAAGGCACTGCCATGGGAAAGGCCAAATAGCCGACCGTATTACGAGTTGCACATTTTCAACTCATAATACGGTCGGAGGTCCATGCGCAGCTTTGGCGCACTGGAGCCGACGTAGAGCAGGCGCCACTGAACCAAAGTCGTAATCGGGCCCTGAGTTCTGAGGGCCTCATCACGAGTCCGGTGGTCTTGTGACCAAGAGACTCACAGTGGACCAGGAGTGGTGGTCCACCCTTTTGCCAATTTCGACTTACAAAGTTGTATCCATGGTGGATCGCCTGCAGCACCAGGTAACATTCGCTCACTGGCGGTGGTGCAGAAGCGCCACAACGCATTATGCTGATCAGGTACTAGCACAGTACTACTCAGTATATTTTGAGTTTTTTGACCACCAGCCTATTCATGGTGGAGCCCTGCCATGAAAAAAATAGTGTGCAAGAACAAAGGGCGCACAATAGGGCCTCCATGTCCCCCACGCCAAGGGGATACATTCAGGAGGACATGCATTTGCCCCCCGTCTGTATTCCCCCCAGTTCCAGCACGGCATGGATGTCACTGTCTATGCCATGCTGGGACTTTTTGGCCATTCCCATGGTGGTGCCTGTTTTCAAGGCTCCTCATGGGAACGGCCAAAGGACCGCCAAGAATATTACGAGTTGCACATTTTCAACTCATAATACGGTTGGCGGTCCTTGCTCCTGAGCAGATAGCCCTTCCAGAAAGTCCTTCATATCACGTTTACATTTATTTATACAATGGATCTTACTAAACTCGTAGACAGAGTCATTTGCTGGTGAATGCTGTTACTTTTTGTGTTTGCAGGTTCCATGAGGTTCCACTGCAGAGTGATGATGTTGATTACAGAATGAACCAACCCCAGGACTCTCTAAGAGGCAGGAGATAAGCAAGAATCCAGGCCCCCAATACAAGCTGAACAGTGAGGCGACAGAAGAAAAACCTGTCTTCACAGAAATGTAAGTAGCACAGGTAAGTATTGCAATACCAGGCAACATGATGGCCTTTTGGAGCAACTTTTATTTCTGCCTTATCTGAACGCTCAAGCCGCAAGGTCCACAGTCTTTCAGAATGGGTGGGGCTTTCATCGCACAGGCGCAGTCTAAAAAGATTAGGCCTTGTTCCGAGTGGGCTGGGGATGCTCAGACATGAGTCCCAGGCTCTCCACACCACTGGAGTCAAGCTATCCAGGCTGAAGAAGGCTGATAGCCAGAAACTGGTCCTTGGATGCTTGATTCCGGTCTGGGAAAGACATGGCTTGGTAGTTCGGACTGGACTGTTCCCATGAGGCACAGGGTCAGAGCTGATTTGCATATAGCCAGTGTCTAACCCAGGGTGGTGTGGAGTGCAAAAAAACGATGGATTTAGGCCCAGATCCTTGTACTGGGGTGAATGTATGACATTGTTCTACATTCTGTCCATCAACTGTGTTTTTTGCAATTTCACCCCGAGTGGGTGGGGATGCTCAGACGTGAGTCCCAGGCTCTCCACACCACTGGAGTCAAGCTATCCAGGCTGAAGAAGGCTGATAGCCAGAAACTGGTCCTTGGATGCTTGATTCCGGTCTGGGAAAGACATGGCTTGGTAGTTCGGACTGGACTGTTCCCATGAGGCACAGGGTCAGAGCTGATTTGCATATAGCCAGTGTCTAACCCAGGGTGGTGTGGAGTGCAAAGAAACGATGGATTTAGGCCCAGATCCTTGTACTGGGGTGAATGTATGACATTGTTCTACATTCTGTCCATCTACTGTGTTTTTTGCAATTTCACCCCGAGTGGGCTGGGGATGCTCAGACGTGAGTCCCAGGCTCTCCACACCACTGGAGTCAAGCTATCCAGGCTGAAGAAGGCTGATAGCCAGAAACTGGTCCTTGGATGCTTGATTCCGGTCTGGGAAAGACATGGCTTGGTAGTTCGGACTGGACTGTTCCCATGAGGCACAGGGTCAGAGCTGATTTGCATATAGCCAGTGTCTAACCCAGGGTGGTGTGGAGTGCAAAAAAACGATGGATTTAGGCCCAGATCCTTGTACTGGGGTGAATGTATGACATTGTTCTACATTCTGTCCATCAACTGTGTTTTTTGCAATTTCACCCCGAGTGGGCTGGGGATGCTCAGACGTGAGTCCCAGGCTCTCCACACCACTGGAGTCAAGCTATCCAGGCTGAAGAAGGCTGATAGCCAGAAACTGGTCCTTGGGTGCTTGATTCCGGTCTGGGAAAGACATGGCTTGGTAGTTCGGACTGGACTGTTCCCATGAGGCACAGGGTCAGAGCTGATTTGCATATAGCCAGTGTCTAACCCAGGGTGGTGTGGAGTGCAAAAAAACGATGGATTTAGGCCCAGATCCTTGTACTGGGGTGAATGTATGACATTGTTCTACATTCTGTCCATCAACTGTGTTTTTTGTTCTGTGAGACGGCACATTTCCTGGTCATGGCTGTGACAATTAAGTAGCAAACATTTTTCACAATATTACAATAGAATTCCCGCTTTATCCTGGTTAGCATCAAAATGATTTTCTAAGTAATGTGACTACTTTAAAAGGGACTATCCTGTGAAGAGTAGAGAAAGAGTTCTCTTTCCTAAGTACAGCATCTTCAACAATCACCAACAGGCATTCCATAATTTTCCTTTGTTTGATTATGTCTACTTCGACTTTGAGACCTATTGTGACATCGTTGACTGGAATGCCCCTTTGATGTACAATCATTGAAGAGCAGGTTATTCATATACTGGTCAAAAGGAATATCATCCTGGAGCAATTCCGAAATCATCTGATGACTTCAGCTGAGGTATTCCTGTAATTATCTAGAGACGTCATCCATAACCATCCTGATCCTGAAGTATGTATATAGGATGAAATATTTAAATGAGATGACTCTAGAGTCATCACAAAAACTACTCTAGGATGGTGTTCAGATGACTTCCACTGACAGGGAGGGATAACCTTTTGCTGCTCCTCGATTACTAACTGACAGCTTCAGAATGAATGATAATTACTCCAGGATGGGCTCTATACAATTTAACGATGACTGTGGATCATTCTAGGATGATTCTATAACAATTTCAGGTTGACTGTCGATTATTTCTGGATGATCCTATAACTGCTTCAAGATGGCTGTTAATTACTCTGGAATGATTAAATGATAATTTCAGGATAACTGTTGATTATTCTTAAATTATCGTATTACCGATTCAGGATGGCTGTTAATTACTCTGGAATGATCACATGACAATTTCAGGATGAGTTTGGATTACTCTTGGATGATTTAATGGCAACTCAAGAATGAGCATGGATTCCTATTTTTGAATCAATAAGCAGGGAGAGGGGATGGAAGGGTGAGGTTGCACTATGGTACAAGACATTGGTGGGAACTAAAGATAATCTAGAGGCCGAAATCATTAAGTTATGGGACAATTCCACAGTACAGAGCTCAGGAGACCTATTAAAGGTTTGGATGGATTCCTTCACACTATCACAAAAAATTATAAAACCATCAAATTTGAGAAGAAACCACCTGTTTACGGCGTATAGGGCTTACTGGACTCCTGCGAAACTTTCTAAGATCGCAACAGAAGAATACTCATGCCCAAGATGCAGGTTTCCAGCAGCAGATGATGGGCACATGTTTGTTGAATGCCCTGAAATCGCTAGTTATTGGAGACAGGTGTGTGGGTTTCTAGAAGAGGTGCTGTCTATACCAATAATTTGTAGCCCTAGATTAGTTCTCTTTGGACTTCTGTATGATTATGATATAAGAAACTGCACCTCACAGTTTATTTTTTACGTAGCTGTTATTGCCAGGAGGGAGATCTGTAAAGAGTGGAAGTCTGAAAATCCCCCCAAATTTGCTGACTGTCTAAGAAATATCATGGCGGTGAGTCGTCTAGACATTTTATGTGGTGGGGAAAATTCCGTTAAGCTCTGGTCTGTATTAAAGGCATGGTGTGAGAAATAATACTAACAAGTCCAATGATTATGCCAGAGGTTAAGTGGTCCTGTCCTCCCAAAGTGGCAAGTAACATCGTGAATGGGAGTTGGACTGGAAACGACCTACCTCTGGGCAATCTCCGTCGGCTATCCACAAACTCAAGGGCAGGAAAGGTTGGTTTGTGCCAGTGGCCTGGAGTAAGCCCATCTAGAGATAACATCTACTGGTGGCATGCATGAGGAAAAAAAAAAAAGAATGAGCATGGATTACACCTTAACAATTCCATGTTACAAGCACATCAGCCGACTGCCAGTACTCCCTTGCAGGGTCCCACTAACAGTTTAGGAATATGGATTTGCTGGTAGAGAAATATTTAGAGGACCCTCTCCTCAATGTACCTTCCTGTCGAAAACAGGCCACTTGAATGTAATATGCCTTCTTTACACAATACCATTAATTATTTGAAATGTCATGAGTTCTAAAGTACGTCTCAGATTTACAAAACTGTCACTTCATGCAAATTTGCTTCTTTGCATAACAGGGAGAGAGCAGGAGAGTGCCATGTCTACCTCTCTCGATTGCACCACTGGACCTTTAGGCAGCTGAGCGTCATGAACACACATTTGCACTATACTGCAAAGGTGTCTGCTAGAGTTCAGCTTAGATAAAAATACTATGCCTGGAAAAACTTGAAAACTTTTCCCACTTGGGTTGAGTTTTGTACCAAATACCAATTTGCTTTGGTTTTAGTTGTAAATCCCAAAAAGGATTTTGCGTCAGCTCTGCATTATAAAACGTAAGGAAATAAAAAACAAAATGTTCATAAATCTGATCCTAATAATCAGATCAATATTCTTCTGCTTTGGAAAGATGACTTTTTACACTTTACCGTGAGAGGCGGGCACTTGTATATAATTTATCTGAGAAATCTGCTTTTTGGCAAGGTTTGTGCAGTAGAAATACCATATACATACAAAAGTAAAGTAGTTGTCTGCAGCAATGTTATACTTTGAAATTAGAAAGGCTTAACAACTTCTGCCACTACAGCCATAATTCTGACTCACTGGGACTTACTTTGAGGTACAGAGTATTATCTGAAGCTGTTTTACACGGTGACCAGTTGCAAAAGACTGAACAAAACAGTGGTTAAAGGAAAAAGGATCATGAGGAATATGTCAACATGAAATTTTATTGATCTAAAGCACACATTTGGCCCCATGTGGGCCAGGATGCCAAACAAGTCCAAGACAACAAAAAGCAAGCCCAGGACACTGTAAAAGAGAAGAAAAAAAAGGCCAGAATACTACAAAAGAGAACAAAAATGCTTAACGAAAAGCAGCAACTTTGTTTGTTTATAGATTTTGAGATTTCTTTAGTCCTCTTCTAGCATTGCAAATCTTTATAGCCAGCTTCCTTCTCCTAGTTCTGAAGGCCAGCAGTTGGCCCTACACGCAGACTTTTTAAAAACACATCAGTATCATGTTACTGACACTATTTTAGGCCACCTTTAAAATGGTCCAGTCTCAATATTTCATACAGTGTACCCGATGAGATATGGTTATGTTAATGGTTACAAGGGTTCATAACTTTGAAATTAAGGGCATTTGGTCAAAGAGGCACAGGCAAGAGCAAGGCATTGAAGAAGAGGGGGGCAGAAGGTGAAGAAAGAAAATGTTCCGTTTGGAACTGAAGAGTGAAGCAGCAAATTGTGGATTCAGGAAATCTGACAGAGTTTCAGGAAAAGTAAAGAAAAGGTCCATCTAAAACAAATGTCTTTTAGATTTTATGCAGAGAGCCCCCTGATGTTATGTTATGTTATGTTAAATGGGTATTTATAAGCACACAGCTACTCAATAGAGTGTCCCGGAGCTGAGGCCTGAGAATACACAGTTTGCTATGCAGTGTGACAACCATGGCAAGGTATTATTGCTGGAACCGCCAGGTTTTCAAAGATTTCCTAAACGCTAGGAGATCTTGCGTCAGTCTTAATTCCACCGGTAGATTGTTCCACAGTTGCGCCGCATGAACCTGGAAGGAGCACTCCCCTTTCCGCACTCGGTGGTATTTAGAGGCACGTGCAAACTGAAGTGTTGAGGACCTTAATGTAGGGCGAGGGCAGTAGAACTGGACTCTCTTCATGATGTACCCGACACCTATGCCGTGGAGAGCCTTAAAAGCCAGGACCATGGCCTTAAAATGGATCCTCTTGCGGATCGGGAGCCAATGTAGGGATTGCAAACATGTGGACGTCCGTGCTCTTGGGCCCAGCATGAGTATTGCTCTGGCTGCTGCATTCTGGGCCACTTGCAGCCTTGACAATAGATACTCAGCCAACCCTAGGTACAGTATGTTCACTTAGTACAACCTAGAGCCTAACAATTACGCCATACACTGCTGGGGGTGTGGCCGAAGGAAATGATCTCCGACTTTTTGGGATTACATTTAATCTGAATAGGCTGTAGCCAGGAGAACACTTCATTCAGATAGGAGTTCATCCTATCTCCTTTAAAATCCGAGTCTTTATCGAAGGTGAAGCAAAGTTGTGTGTCGTCCGCATACGACACAATTTTTGCTCCATAAGCCTCGCTCAAAGATGCTAGTGGTGCCATATATATATTAAAAAGGATGGGGCTCAAGATTGAACCCTGTGGAACTCCCACCACCAAAGGGGGCATGGGGGCCGCAAAAGGCGGGGACCTAACTATTTAATTGTAGTCTTTTAGAAAGGAGGCAAACTAGTTGAGTACCATACCCCCAAAACCGCATTCCTGAAGTCTTGCCAGGAGTCGGCCATGGGGGACGATATCAAAGGCTGCAGATAAGTCCAATAATATCAATGCGGCCTTTCCGCCTTTATCCAAAACTTCCTTTATGGCTTCCGACACTTCCAGCAGAGCCGTTTCAGTGCTGAAGTTCGCCCTGAATCCAGACTGACTCTGGTGGAGAATTGAATTAGGTTCAACAAAAGCAGTAGTGACTTGGTTCACGACTTTATCCAAGGCCTTAGAAAAAAAAGGAAGCAAAGATATTGGCCTGTAATTAGGGGCCAATTCTGGGTCCAAAGTTGTTTTTTTAATAGGGAAAGCATTTTTGCCCTTTTCCACCTATCGGGGAACAGACTCGTCTGCAAAGACAGGTTAAGGATACGGTTAACCACAGGATTGATAGTCTCCGCTATTGATGCCATAATGCTGGCTGGGCATGGGTCGGAGGGATTTAAGGCCTTTCATGATTTCTAATGGTTTCTCCAAGGGAACTAATGGAAACTGATTCAAAGATTGTTCTCTTACATAAATTAAGGAGAAGTCTGACTCACCACTGTCGTTCAGCACAGGGGGCGTTATCTGGAAGGTCTCCTGAATGTTTTTAATCTTGTCATGGAAATAAAAACTGTTTTTTCTCCTCAAGGACTTCTTTATAGTGGGTCTTCAGTGCATGTTTATAAATAATGTTATCATTAGGGTTGAAGTGTTTCCTCCAGGTCCTTTCTAAGTGTTTGCAGATCCTCTTACTTTCTTTAAGGGCAGTTCTGAACCAAGGAGCAGAGGACCGTACAGTTTTCACAGGATGCAAATTAAGAGTTGCAAGCTCCCCTGCCCGGAGCTGAAGCCAATTGTCTAAGCCCTCCGCATCCACCTCTAGATCTCCACTAAAAGATATCAGATGCTTATTGATAGCAGTACTCAATGCATCAGGTGTAATTAAATTAAAAAAGGTCTAAAATTGAGACTTCCCTGGGGCCTTGGGAAGGTTAGATTCCTTTCTAATTGTAAAATCCAAAAGGAAGTGATCAGCCCACACGAGGGTTAGTGGTTGGGACATTTCTATTTTAACAGTGGAAACAATCTGATCTAAAGTGTGGCCCTTTTCATGAGTGGGAAGGTGTACATAAGGGGCCAATTCTAACACCTCCAAGGACTTTTGTAGTCTGGTAGATTCTGAATCATACAGTTTATCCATGTGCAAGTTAAAGTCGCCCAATACCAAACAGTATTTATGTTTCATGACAAAGGATGAAACAGCATTGCCAATAGTGGCTAAAAACCTTCCTGCAGGGCCCGGGGGTCTATATATTAGAATGCCAGCCAAAGATTGGTGTGGGGATACCCCCAAATGGAAGACCCCCAAATGGAAGCAGAGATATTCTGCACCCTCTACTACCACCGAAGGGACTGTTGTACAGGAAAAATTGTTTTTGAAAATGATAGCGATACCACCCCCTATGCGCACCTGCCAATCCTTCCTGGTTATCTAATAGCCTGCCGGGATGGCGGTGGCTATGATGTAAAATGTTTTGAATTTGAGCCCCCTGCAAAACTTCGTAGAAGACTTGGGGCAGCAGGAGTGGGCAGGGCTTACTACGGGGTACTTTTCAGTAGCTCAAAATATGCACTAAATGTGAGAGTTATAAAAGAGCAAATATAACTCAATGACAAACACAAAACACTACCCCATATAACTGAGGTGTTTAGCCCACCAATCTCCTGGTCTCTAATGAAACTGTACCTGCTGCACTAATGATAGTTCTAGCCCATAGTATCAGGATGTCTTCTTTGCCACCTTCACTCTTTTCCCTGGCCAATTACCCAATGCTGACATACTCTGCCCATTCAGGGGGAAAGATTACACCTACAGCCCTACGAAGCAGGTTTTTACCTCTGCCCACTTCACAGGGCGATCACTCCAAGGTCTGAGGCCCACAATACGCTGTCTGTTCCCTTGTGTAAAAGAGAGGCCATCTACACTTACAAGGTAGTTGTGCCCCTCTGGAATATAGCCATAGACCTAGGAGCAGTGCCCCCTCAGTTTGAAGACATCTGATCTACAAGCTTGCTGTTTCATCACATTATTTATTTTCCCAAAAACAAGAGCATATGGGAGGGTCAATATCTGGCAAATGTGGCTGTCTAACACAGATGTGTGTTTAGAAATACTGAAGCTTTTGAAATGCTGTGGTACTTAAAAGAAAGAGTGATTCAAGTCAAATTATTGGGAGAGTTCTGCAGATCTAAATAAAAGCTGTTAGCTCAGCACAGTGTTTTACATGTGCAGTTTGCTATTACCCATTCATAGGTTTTCAAGGCCCCCATTGACCCTCAGCAGCCAAGGGGAAAATCATCCCCCAACCAGTAGTGCACCAGGAGGCGTGTTTGCAGAGTGGTGGAGAAAGGAAGCGGGGCCGCCGACGAGGTATCAGCAATCTCGCTGTGGGAGACGTACTAGTGGCAACAATAGGGGTTCTTGGGTCCCAACGTATCTCAGCTGCCAAGGGGACTTCATCTCCTAATCAATAGGAAAGCACATTGGCAGAGTGGTTGGGAAAGGGGTCTTTCAGTGGCTCCCTTATCACATAGGGGCTCCTCAATACATGCTTGGCAGGGGGGGTGACATTTCCATTACGCCACTGCTGCATGTCCCTCACAAATAAACGGGCAGTGAGCAAAGGGCTTACGGCAACGAATGTTGAAGGCACTATGATGCTCACAGCATAGGGTGGCTGTGCACACTTGTTGAGCAGACACAGGGCCTCCCTGGATCACTAAGGAAAAGGAGGCGTAATGCAGATTTCTCCTAGGGAACTAATGGAAACTGATTCAAAGATGGTTCTCTCACATGAATTAATGAGATGTCTGACTCACCACTGTACAACAGTCCCTTTGGTGGCAGAGGGTGCAGAATGTTTCTGCTTCCATTTGGGGGTATCCCCACACCAATCTTTGGCCAGCATTCTAATATATAGACCCCCAGGCCCTGCAGGAAGGTTTTTAGCCTCTATTGGCGATGCTGTTTCACCCTTTGTCATGAAACATAAATACTGTTTGGTATTGGGAGACTTTAACTTGCACATGGATAAACTGTATGATTCAGAATCTACCAGACTACAAAAGTACATGGAGGTGTTAGAATCGGCACCTTATGTACACCTTCCCACTCATGAAAAAGGCCACACTTTATCTCAGATTTTTTCCACTGTTAAAATAGGAATGTCCCAACCACTAACCCTCGTGTGGGCTGATCACTTCCTTTTGGATTTTACAATTAGAAAGGAATCTAACCTTCCCTAGGCCCCTGGGAAGTCTCAGTTTTAGACCTTTTCATTTAATTACACCCGATGCATTGAGTACTGCTATCAATAAGCATCCGATATCTTTTAGTGGAGATCTAGAGGTGGATGCGGAGGGTTTGGACAATTGGCTTCAGCTCCGGGCAGGGGAACTTGCAACCCTTATTTTGCGTCCTGTGAAAACTGTATAAAATAGTCAGTGAATTCTCCTATTCTATAGTAGTGGCCAAGTCATTCATCCCTACTGAGGCATGGACGGACCGTTTGGCCACCTATTTCCATGACAAGATTAAAAATATTCAGGAGTCCTTCCAGATAACGTCCCCTGTGCTGAACGACAGTGGTGAGTCAGACTTCTCCTTAGTTCATGTGAGAGAACCATCTTTGAATCAGTTTCCATTAGTTCCCTTGGAGGCTGAGTGGTCACGGTGGGATAGCTGATCCCTTTTAATGGGCAGCTGTGCCCGCATAGCAAGTTCAACATCCCTAAATTGCCTGCCTGAGCATCACAACATTCTAGCTGGTCGCATACAGCCAGTAAGTTTTAAACACACACATGAATCCCTGTTCCAAATTACTCCAAACTGGTCCTGCATGCCCTTACCTGATATGCCTGAATCAATGCACTTTTTGCTTGCATATTTGCGCAAAGTCTGGGAAATAATGAGAAGAGAGCGAGTCTGAGCCATTGTGTCCCTTTGCCAATGCACCCTCATGGTATTCTGTTGGTGCTGCAGTACAATTACTTCACTTCCAGCACTACCGGATGTGCAAAGGGCTTTTGTGAGTCCACCGGTGATTTATTCAGGTACCTGCAAAAAGGTGAGTGGGAAGCAAAGAGAGGGAATAGGAAATAAAACATGTAGGCCATTTCTAATTGTGTATGTGAGCGACGGGTGCATTATATGAAAACTACAAGATTGGCAAAGATCTAATGCAATGTATACAGAGACCAAGTGGCCTAGTGGCAAGAG
Source organism: Lissotriton helveticus (assembly GCF_964261635.1). NCBI lineage: Eukaryota > Metazoa > Chordata > Amphibia > Caudata > Salamandridae > Lissotriton > Lissotriton helveticus. Next base: position 1,782,077,374 of record NC_136065.1, read on the forward strand.
CTTCTTTCTTAATTGAGGACCTGGGTTCAAGTTCCAGCGCTGCACCAACACTGGCATAGTTTAGCTTGCTAAAAAACTGATGTAAATGTAAATGTGTTGGATTTGTAAAGCGCACGGCTGCCCGTAAGCGTCCCGGCGCTGGAGACCGCTGGGGAACCCATCCTGGCTTTCCCTGTGAGATGGTCCCTTCTGGGTATCTCCAAGGTGAAACCAGGCATCCCCGGCGTCTGTGGGGAGGCCGTTGTAGAGATGAGCCAAGATTAATGCCCAGAGTTGCTGAGTGTGATCCCTGGTTAGAGTAGGCGCCGAGGCGAGAATTGTCGAGTCCGCTGACCCTGGTCCACGACCCTGCCGCGTCGGGAATTGAACCCTGGTCCCGGGCCATTCTCTGCTTCCGGGTCTGCCGCCTCTAACCAGTGAACGACACCACTGACTGTGCATTGTTTTTTTAATGCCTGTATCTGTCCTTTTATGTTTTCTTCACCAATACCAGAAGCTTTCACCCCTCGTTTGCACACTACTTTCCTTCTCTCTTTTGCTTCCCTTTCTTAAGCTCTTTCTGCCTCGCCTTTCATTCGCTCTCTAACAGTTTATGTCTCCTGCTTTCTTTCTCAATCTTTCTTTTTTCTTCTCTCCATGATACTAGGGGGCACATGCATCATTTGAAATTGCATTCGCAATTGGTGCGAATCGCAAATTTCGGCCGTTTGCGAATGCAATTTCAAGTTTTAGGATGCATGAAGTAATTTTAGTTTTTTTGCAATTTAAGGAATCGGTAATATTTTAGCGATTCCTTATAATTTCGCAAAATGAAGGAATCGCAAATTTAGTACATGCATGAAAATTCGCTATTTGCGATTCCTTAAAAAATCGCAAATAGGAATTCTTAAATTTAGAAAATCTCAGAGCAGGTGGTAAAATAGGAAGAAAAAAAATACAAGTGAAAATCATTAGGATAGTATTTAAGGGAGTCCAGATTGGCTCCAAAAATTCTTTCACAATGGCAGCACTGTTTTTTGCGGCACGGAGGCTGAGGCTGAGAGCTGTAGCAAGGAGGAGAAGGAGGATACATGAGAGGATATTTAGACTAGGCGTCACCTTACTAGGGCAGACAAAGCAGAAATATATGATAAGTATAGACTCAATGCTAACTCAATCTTGGATTTGATACATGAATTAGACCCAATCTTGCACAGACAGACACGCAGGACACAAGCCATACCAACCCATGTACAGGTCTTATGTTCATTACACCTCCTTGTGTCAGGGTCCTTCCAGGCTGTTATAGCTACTGCTGGAGGTGTGTCCCAGAGTTCCCTATTGCGTTTCTTTAATACTTTCCTCAATGCAATGTTGCAAAGGATTAGGCATTACATTTCATTTCCCAACACACCACAGGAATTGCTGCAAACAAAATTAGATTTCTACAACATGGCACATTTTCCACATGTGATTGGCTGTGTAGATGGCACACATGTCCCCATTTGTCCTCCATCTGAAAATGAGTACATTTACCGCAACAGGAAATGTTACCATTCTCTAAACATTCAGGTAATATGCAATTCCAAAACTATCATCACTGACTTAGTTGCAAGTTACCCTGGTAGTGCCCATGATTCTTACATTTTAGGCATAGTGCCATGCATGCACGACTGCTTGCCGGAGATTTTGGAGATGGCTATTTACTTGGTAAATATATTCCCTTCAAGTATCATACATCTCTGAACCTTGTTGTCACATTGTACTCATAATGTGTATCTTCCATCTCATTCCATAGGTGACAGTGCATACGCTGTAAGGTCATACATTCTCACACCCTTTTTGAATCCAGCTACACGGAAAGAACAGCACTACAACCATGCACACATATCAACCCGCAACGTAATTGAGAGAACATTTGGTGTCCTCAAATCTAGGTTTCGTATACTCCATAAAACTGGCGGTGCTTTACAATATCGTCCTGATATATGTTGTAAAATAGTTGCAACATGTGCCATGTTGGACAACTTAGCCACTAGAAGAGGCATAGAATTGGAGGAGGAGGATGTACTACCTTACAATGATAACCAGCCTCAACAACCTCAACCAAGACTACATGGACCTGACGCAGCAGAGGGGAGAAGAAGAAGGGCAGAGATAACTCAACATTACTTTTAATAGAGGTAAGAATTACACAACACATCTTTCTGCATAACTGAAATATTTTAATCTTAATTTTTTTCCAGCATGGATTAAGGGTTCATAACACATCTTAGTGCATGCAGTGTGTGAACAGCAAATTAAATTGCATTTACTGATCATAGTCATTGCAATGCATTTTCTTCAGATGTCCTTTGTACAAAAACTATGTAGGTAATTAAGTCATATCCTACTTCTCGCGTCCACGCACCCCTAATGCCTTTCCTGAAATTTTTGCATCAACCAAAGTAGGCCTCTCAGTAATTTCTTGCCTTCTGGTGCTTCGTCGTCCCCCAGGTACAGAAGGTTCCAGCAGGCTACTTACATTTGAGCCCCCAACATTCCCACCAACATGTAGTAGGCTCCCACTTGCAGCTTCACTTTGCATGCCCTTCACAACATTCATGAGTGTCATAATGCCCCTGGCAACTTCACCACAACATTGTGACGTCTCCAATTGCATGGCAACTGTTTTCTGTGAAAGCTGAGATGTAGTGTTGTAAAGACGGTGCAATGCCCTGGTATACCCTTGCATGCTGGACATTGCCCTATGATGCCTACGGTCACTTGCTAAGTGCTGCGCTGGTATTGTTGTGCACATTTTCTCCAATGCTGTTGCCACACGGTCAAGTTTCTCGGCTGTCGCTCTCTGTCCTTGCTCAATGACATTTGACATTTTCTGAATGCAGTTGTGTATGCCACCAATGTCATGACTGATTTTAATAATTTTGCCCCTCATGACACGGATGTCTTTGCCTTGCAGGCGCTGGACTTTCAGGATTTTAACCTCCACATCACTGGCGTTCTTTTCATCTTCTCCTGGCCTTTGGTTTTGTGAAGGTCGTGGTCTGCGCCTATAGAACTGTTTCAACCTACTACGCCTGATCTGCTGTGTGTGTAGGGTTGCTGGGGTTGGAGCAGCCTGTTGTTGTTCGACAGATACATTGACATCATCCTCACTCTCTCAGTGTTGTAGTTGGCGCACTCTGCTTGTTAATCTCCTACATGCAATTGTGGGTGAAGATGTGGCTGCATTTGATTCATCTGTGTCTTGTAAGTCCTGACTGTGGAACTCAGGCCATTCATGTTCATTTCTGTCCTGTTCTGTATCTATGATTGAAATAGTGCAAACAGTCTGTTACTTTTTTGATTTGCACTTAAGAATGTGTAAAATCAAGTACATTAAAAATAAAACCTACATATTGCATTAAATGTCTCCTAATCTTTCATCTTTATTGTAAAATATTTACTTTTAAAGACTTTGCCATAGTACTTCAGAACATTATTTTGAAATGACTACAACTCCCATGATGCATTAGTCCAGTAATCAAAAGGGTTAGTAATTACAGCAATTGCATACATTTTAATTTCAACAGTAAGTGGACAAATTCTTAAATACTACAACAAACTTAGTAGTCTCTCAAACTCACATTTACATGCAACACACATGTTGTGTTCTTACCTTTAGATGTATGTGCATGCTCAGAGCCGTCAATATCTATTACACCAACAACTACCTCTGGAGTAAGGGTGCCTTCCACCAAGTCCTCAAGGGGGGTATTAGGCCTGTCCCTGGGTGCTCCTCCTCCAGTCTTCTTAGCTGCCTTCATCCTGTTGCCAATCCGTTCCTTTGCACGACTGCGCAGATCATACCAGCGCTTTTGTAAGTTTGTGATGTCACGGTGTGCAACCCCAACAGCGTTTACTTTTGCTTGGATTGCAAGCCATAGTTTTCTTTTTGCAGCTTCTGGCACTTTCAATGATTGCTTCCCAAAAAGCTGACCCTGCCTCTGAGTGACTTCCTCAATTAGAATTTCCAGTTCTTTGTCACTAAATTTAATCTTTCTTTTTCTGGCTTGTAATTCTTCTCCTGCATTTTCTGAGGCCATTTCCCCTTCTGCTGCAGGCTCACAATCAGCTCCAGTTCCTCCTAGCTGAGCACCAACTGCCAACTGCCTCTCCAACACCACTCCCTAGAACCAGGTGTGTGCAATCACTGGCCTTGATTCCTGGTTGTGATGTCATGGAATGCAGCAACATGGGAAAATCGCTATTTGCGAATTCGCAAATTGTGAATTCGCAATTACAGTTTCTCAAAATTAATGCGATTCGGTATAAATTGCGATTTTACCGAATCGCAAAAAAAAATTCGATTTACATGATGGATTTCATTTTGCGATTCCTTATTTGCGATTTCTTAATTTTCGCAAATGAGAAATCGCAAAATGAAATGTTGATGCATGTGCCCCTAGGTGTCATTTGTAAACTTCAGTAAAGTATAAGCCTCTCTTCTCACCACCCTCTGCCTTTCATCCATTTTCTGTCCATCTCCAACATTTCTGCTGGTCCCTTCCTCTCTGTAGTACTGCTCCCGGACACTTTCTGCTCACCAATACCATCTTCTGTCTATGCTTTTAAAACAGCTTCATGTTGTTAGGACATTTTTATGTATAGCCCGATCTATTAAACGTTTTTCTTCCTCACTAAGTCTGCTGAAAGCCATCCATAATTAGACAAGCAGCAGTTATGTACGGGGTAGAGAAACAAAAATGCAATGTACCATAGTGACATTTAATTTGGTCTATTTTTTTGTGACTCATAAAGTCAACAAACGAGCAAAGTGGTAGTTATGTATGTGGCAGAGAAACAAAAATGCAGTGTACCAAAGTGACAGCACGAATTGCAAATGTGTTTGCGACTCAAATTTTCAACATTTCAACTCGCCAGGAATTATGTCAATGATTTCTGATTAACTCTGCTGTTGCACAGCATTAATTGGTTACTGATTGACAACGACATTGGTAAATATTTGAACAATGGCACATCTCCCTGGCAGCGAAAGCATTTGGTAACTATTCGTATAGTGGAAGATCTCTTTGAGGGCCAACGTCCTCCGTTAATGTGGCAGCTGTTGCAATTGAAAGGAAAATACAAAGGTTCTTAAGATTGCTGCTTTATTCCCCCCCAATTGTCACTTGTGCAGTGGGCCAACTGTATTGTGCTGTAATCTCTATGCTTTTGAGGAACATAGGCTGCTGTCCTTTGCAATCCGCCATCTCCGAATTCACATCTGTTTCCAAGCATTTAAAATGGGATCCTGCTTTATGAATATTAATGAAACAGGATTCATAGGAATGTATGCAAACAGCCTCTTTGCGCTCTGCTAGATTAACACATCTGGAAGAGCCAAAGAATTAGTTGTCGCATCACAGATGCTTACCAAAAACAGTTCTGCCATACCCCCTAGTCAAATATACATTTAGCACCAGCTTAGACAAGATTTAACTGAAGTGGTCCAAAAATATTACTAACATAGTTTAGTGGGTATTTATTATATTTTGTGTAGCAGGAGCTAGGAAGTAACAAAGGCACATATTTGAGGGTTCAGGGTGAAGGAAGATCATGTACATAGTGGGAGGGGCGCAGGGAGAGGTTTCTTCATGTTCAGGGTTTAAGACAGTTGGAACCTAGGGGTTCCTTAACAGTGGAGGTCTAGATGTTTTTTAAGATATGAGATTTCAGTTTCTTCTTTAAGCAGTAAGAGAGATAGACAGTCTGATATGTGGCAGGATGTTTTTCCAGATCTTGGTTGGATAGATTGAGAAAACAAATTTCTGGTGATTTCCGATTTGCATCTCTCAATTTCCAGTCTGGTGATGTCAATACTTCATAGGTTACATTGACATTCTGAGTTGAAGATTTATTGAGCCAGGTATAAAGGCATGCCCTTTGATACAGCCTGGCATATGATGTATCAAGTTTTGAAGATGAAGTGGGCGGGCAAGGGCAGACAACAAAGTTCTGTCAGCCAGGTAAATAAAATGATTAATTAGATTAAAATACAGGACCTTTAACTGTCCTGCTGACATAGCCCCACCTGGAAACCCCATTCATGTTCACACACTCCTGTCTGGCCCTCTCCTCTCCCTGTCCTCCATCTCCTTTCAAGAGCTCAGTCAATATCCAGTCGCTAATCTCAACCCATAGGCACTCTACTCCCAGTCCCCACACCCTCCTTCCCTGTCTTCTTTCCACTAACCTACTGTGTTTAGTCACTTTCTCTCTTCCGCTTAAACCACACTCACTATCCTGCTCTCCTTCAAGTAAAGAAAGGCCCACAATTCATCTTCCGTATTTAACAGTGTATTTGAATCTGTACTTCACATTATGTATGTATATGCTAATAATTTTTCAAGACTATTAGAAGCAGCCAAAATGATGCCAGTGAACAAAGGAGGACAACTTGGAAAAGGAAAGAAATGGGGGCCATACAAAAAATGGTTATCAGAGGTAAGAGCAAATTATGAAACATTACACCAACTCTTCTAAGAGGACACTTCACTCTTCAGAACTGATCTACTCACTAAGGCCAGTAACCTCAGAAGACACTCTCTGCTGATGGAGCAAGGTCTCGGAGAAAAGAGACTTGCTCGAAAGCAATCTGCTCATTTAACTCACTAACAAGTTATTAATAACGTTTTGGGGAAATTAATACACAATCACATAAACATTTGAGTTAGTGAAGCTTGTATATGCAGATAACATTGAAAAAGGACTAATATCGCTTTAAACGGGAAATCTCTTTTGCGCATGCGTCAACTACATCTACTTAGGATGATGAACTAACGCTTGGAGGGAAATTCTTGCGCATGAGCAGAAGCTATTAAAATGGCAACTCGTGTGCATGGCACCTGCTTATCTGAAATAAAAGCAAGCTATTTTTCTAATGCTAATGCGGGGATAAGTTTAATAAATAAAATGGGATAGAGTAGAGGTGGGTGGTATACAGGGCAAACACTTTATTTGAGAAATTAATATTTGCCTTTTGACTTTTATCATTAGTGCGTATTTGGGCCTTTGTCGCATAACTGAACTTAGCTGAGTGACGCGAAGTCTGTGCATGCCCACTGAGGGGAGCCATGAAGACCATGACTGTGCGTTTGAATGAGAGCCAAGATCAAGTGCAACATCATGGGAACAGGATGGTGCAGAGTTTAACCATGAAGAAACACACTCATAATAAAGTCAAATTTGTATCAACATCGTTACATTTAGCACATGGAAATAACATTTGTGGAAAAAAAATGAGGGGATGGGTTTGCAAACAATGGTTAAATTGATTTTTGTGACATTTAAGTATGGTGTGATGAAGAACCCCCACCACCCCTTGCCTGACCAAAGAAATCTCGATCTTTCCGATATTGAAACTTTAGGGGGTGGAACGAAAGGTATAATTAAGATAGCATTAGTTAGCTAGTTAGAAGTTGGTGAAGCCTTGCTGCTGAGAGAGAAGCTGATGCTGGGAGATGCGGGAGTTGCTGATGAAGAACTGATTGCAGAATCTGAGCCAGAACTTTCTATCCAAATTTAAATGGGTTAGATCTGAAGATTGCGGAAGAATCTCGAGGAGGAAGAGAGTGTCAGAGAGGGGTGCGGCGTAACCGTCAGTATTTTAGAGAGGTCAACTATTCTGTCCTGATTCCTGTCCTGAAGTGTTTGTCTCCTGAATATTTCTCAGGGGACCCCTACCAGCCCTTTGGCCAGAGGTTTGGTCTTCAACACCATCCTTGGTAACTATACATTTCTGTTATTTCCTAATGTTCTTTATCTTTTCTCTCTGTCCTCTCATTGGGTATTGATTATTGTGTGAGTCCGAGATAAATGCATTGTGTTTATTAATTGAATTTTCTCTACTAAGAATGATGGTGACTGCACTGTGTTTGAGTTTGTTCACATGCACCTGAAATTTTTGATAAAGATTTAAAACTTTTATGAGTCTGTGGTTATTCACTTTAAAGTATAGAAAAGGTTACTTTATGTTTATTATCACCATCAACTAGTTCTGCTAACGGTCCATTGACCAGAGGAAAGAACTTGTTGATCTGTGAAGGGTTAGTTATAAATGAACAGAGGTATTGAATAAACTAATCCCAACAGTTTGTGCATTTTTATTTAAAAAACTTGACCAACCAGCGGTTTTGACCACTGTGTGTTTATGGGCCCAGGTGAGTATATGGTAGGGGAGTATCTGTTGTTGGTGAACCGCTGGATCATTGCTATAATGACAGTTTTACAATAAAGTCTGCTTTCTACAGTACTCACTTTCAGCTGAATAGTTGCCTTGGGTTGCCTATAGTTTTGTGTTTTATGATTAGGATAATAGCAATTGTCCAAGTTACAGAATTGCAGTCAATAGTACTTCGGATGGCTCACCTTTCTTTTTGAGGCAGCAGTGTGAAACAGGCCGCCTCGCAAAGTATATGTATGCTCTGCTCAGCATGCTGTTTGTTTAATCCTGCTGAGGTGGGGTGTGATGTGGGTTTGTCAGGAAAGGCCACGGATGAGTCTGTCTGCGCCATTTTTTACGGTCTGAAGTTTCTGTAGAAGGTGTGTGGCGTTTCCTACGTAGAGGTCATTGCCATAGTCCAGTTGGCTGCCATAGTCCAGTCGGCTGGTGGTGAGGGCTTGTGTCACAGTGCATCTTGTGTGTAGGGGTAGCCACTTGAAGATCTTACGTGTCTTGCACAGAGTAAGGAAGCAGGCATAGGAGACAGCGTTAATCTGTGATTTCATGGTGAGCTTGTTGTCAATGATGATTCAGAGGTTCCTTGTGTGGCTGAAGGGAGTGGGTGCCGATTCTAGGTCTAATGGCCACAAGGAATTGTTCCATGTTTTGCTGGTGTTGCCAAAGATCAGTACTTCCGTCTTGTCTGTGTTCAGCTGCAGGCAGTTGTTCTTCATCCAGTCAGTGACGTTTGTCATGCATCTGTGGAAGTTGGTTCTGGTTGTGGTGGGATCGTCTGTTAGTGAGAGGATGAGTTGGGTTTCGTCTGCATAGGAAATTATGTTGAGACAGTGGGATCTGACGATGTTGGTCAGTGGGATCATATATATAGGAATGAGCCCTGGGGGACGCCGCAGGTGATCTCCCTGAGTTCAGAGGTGGGAGGTGGATCCTTTGGGTTCTTCTGATGAGGAAGGAGGTAATCCATTTGAGCGTGTCCCAATGGATGCTGATGTGGTGGAATCTTTCAGTGGGATACGGTGTCGAAGGCTGCCAGAAGGTTGAGGAGGTTCAAAGATGCTGTTACTCCTCGTTTGAGGAGGGTTTGGATGTCATCAGTGGCTGCAATCAGGGTATTTTCGGTGCTGTGATTGCTGCGGAAGCCAGATTGGGAGGAGTCGAGTAGCTGGTTCTCCTCCAGGTGCGTCATGAGTTGATTGTTGATGATCTTTTCCAGTACCTTCACTGGGAATAGGAGCAAGGAGATTGTCCGGAGATTTTTGAGTTCGCTGTGGTTGGCAGAGGGTTTTTGAGTAGTGGTCTGACTTTGGCGTGTTTCCAGGTGTCGGGAAATGTAGCAGTGGTGATAGAGGTGTTGAGTAGGTTGGTGAGTTTCGGGCTGATTCTTTGGTTTCCAAGGTTGAAGATCTGGAGCGGGAATGGGTCTGAGGGAACCCCTGAGTGGATAGATTTCATGGTGGAAGTGGTATCCTGGGTGGAGAGGATGTTCTAGGTGGTCAGCGTGCGATTCATGTCAGTTACGGTGGTGGCATATCTATCGTGGAAGTCCATCGGTGTGGGTTGGGGTTTGAAGTTTCTGGATATGGTTGCGATCTTGTCATTGAAGAAGTGGGTAAGGTTGTCGCACAGCTCCTGTGAGAGTGTGATGTTTTCGTTGGCAGCCGGGTTGGAGAATTCCTATACTATGTTGAAAAGTTACTTGGTGTTGTTGAGTGTTGATAAAAATACTCTAACCTGTCCTACCCAACATTGTTTGAAAGATTTGACTCAAAGTGACTCAGTGTCTCATTTCATTCAGCATAGCCTAATTGTTCAGTTACAGACTATGTCTAGGTGAAAACATTTTAAAGAAAACGTGAGGAAACATCGATTTGACCACTATATGGATAATGGGAAACAAACAAGATAAGAAAGATAAGAAGTATATGATGGGAAAATATATTTAGATTTATTCGAGAGTGGATTCCTGAAAAACCCTAACAACCTTTCAGTTGCAATGAACACGGATAGTGTTCCTGTATTTACAAGTTCAAAAATATCAATGTGGCCAGTGTACTTCATGGTAAATGAGCTTATCCCAAAGAAAGCTGCGTGAAAATATATTACTATATGGTATTTGGATTTCTACCAAAAAGTCTCACAGCTGGAAAGTGGAATGTCATATTAAGATCACAACAACTATAGTTGTACTTGCTACACTACACTTCTGACAATCACATGTGATTTACCAGCTCGCTGCCTTGTTTCAAACAGCACACAGTTAAGTGGCAAATTTGGGTGCTGGTACTTCTACAAGAGAATGACGTCACTGTTTCAACTGTTTCAGGAAAAGAGCACTGTAGAGTATTTCCTTATAATGCTGAAAACCCAAAAGGCCCACCAAGGACACTCAATACCAGAGACAGCTCCTCTGCAATGGTGGAGGAGCGTCGCCCCACTGGCTTCGAACCAGCAGCAGAAAAATAAAACAATATTGTAATATTGTTTATGAGTTCCGAAACGATTTTTTATGAAATGCTTGTGTTAAAACATGTTTTGGATAGATCACGCTATTTACTCTTTTATGTACTTGTAAAAGCAATTTATAAGCTATTAAATGACAACATTACCCATGAGGATTTAACCACTTGGCTGCTAAGGGGTGTGCATGTAGGTCCATTGACTTTCCATTGAAATCAATGGAAACTCCATGACGAGTTACCCTTGTCATTAGCACTGAAGGGGTTAAATATAGCAGAACTGAGTTTACTTTTGTTGGTACAACTGTTTAATCATTTATACGGAAAAAGAGTTTTGACAATGAAAGATCATTATGTTGTCCATTTAGTAGACAGTGTAGGAGCAGCAGGGCCTCTGTTTACTGCCGATTGTTTTGTTTGTGAACATCTTAATGGTTTCCTTTTACAAAATGTGCATGGTACAGCAGGCATACATACACAAATACTAGGTACAGTAAATATGATACAAGTAATATCTGTGTTAATGGAAAATAATTTGCCGCCTGAGAGTGTTGAGTCAGAATTTTACCAGAGTATGATGTGTTCATATAATAGAAATACAAAACTATACTTATTATTAGAAAATTGCATTTACAACATTTGTTCTACATATCCTTACCGCTTAACATAGAAATAATATATAGCAGTAACTCAGATGACTCAGATTTTAGGATCTGATGTAGTATTCTATATCAAATATTTGTATAACAAAGCAATCTTCTTGTTTACAGCTCAAATAACACTCATATTCGAAGGAGAGACAAAAGTGTAAAATATGAAACAGTGATAGAGCGCGCAGGTCCCCCGACTAACAATTTTGCCATTACGCACACTTGGGCCCATATATTATCAATACAGCATACTAAATTTAGTCAGGTAACCTTACACTCTACTACCAGCAACCCAGTTCATTCCTATTTATTTCCAATGTACCCGGCTTACCAATCCACGTCGCGGGTACCTATGATCACAATGGATCAGGGAGCTAGCTGTAAAAGATAAGCAGTCACCAAAATACAATAACCTTTATGACATTTGCACTCATGTAATAACCAGAGACACATGAAGTTTTGAAAACCTTTATCTAGTTCTCATCAAGTTCAGAAAGCATAAGATTCACAGCAAGTAAACTATCAATAACCAAGATCATAAAGAGTGTATATCCATATAGGAAGAAAATAAGACCAACCATTTAGAAGTCTAAAGGGAAGGTAAGAACAGGGAACATACTAATAAGAACTTTCAGAAATTAGACTTGATATGGAGTATCTAAAGGACGGGAAAAATAAGGAACATACTAGAATATCACAGTTGGAAGACTTAGGGGAACTTGGAATAGCCACGTGGCTATAGGGAAGGGGAAAAATTGGAACACGCTAAATACTTCAGAGTACCCACATTCAATCAAACTAAGGAAATGGGTAAAGAAAGGAGCATCTATATTTCATGAACTATATATCAGGATTCTCTTAAAGGATGGGAAAGAATGGAACATGCTAGTATAACAACTAAAATGTAAGACTTTATCATTGGTCAATACAGGGAGGGTAAGAAAAGGAACAATGTGCATGTACAATTTTATTTAAAGCAAGGAAATAAAGAATGCAAGATTGGGTTCCCTCAGATTTATATTTACCTAGAACGGTGTGGAGACCAACCCTGGCCACGGGTCAGTTAAGGACAGGAGAAACCCCAAGAAAGGACAGTCGCCAGAAGGCCAGCAGGTGCAGAATGGAAACCAAGGACAGGAAACCAGATTAGGATCAGGACAGGACCACCAAGGAAAGACCAGCACCCGCAGTTCAGTTGCAACACCTGCGCTACACCCTCTCTGCAGCTATCAGTCAAAACCCCGATTGGGTTGTCGAATTCCCCAGCAAAGTGCTCCGCCAGCACTTAAGGTTCTCAAAACCCCGAATGGGTCTGTGAGTCAGTCGGACAGAGTGCTCCGCAGCACCTCTGTTTCTGGATCAGCTATTGAGTGCGTTGGGTCAGTGACAGGTCAGCTATTCGGACAAGTCGGACAAATTCTCTAGCTAAACCTAGGCTAGTTATACTGTTTTCGGGTCAGTGTACCACCCCCCAAATGTTGCAAGTGTAAGAATCCCCAATTTCGATTGGTCCAAAGGAAGGACAGGTCATCACAGCAACCAGGATTTGATTTTCTCATGCCCTAATTTACATTTTTTGGGACCGCCTATTGAATTTGGGGTTCCCATGAGATGTTTTACACATAACAATGAAGAATACAATATTCATATACAATTGTTACAAATGCAGTACAGTTCAGCTTCGTCTTGCTGGGTCACAGGTCGGTTCCCAGGAGCATCTTGGCTGTAGCAGCCAGCTGGCTGGGTTCCATTGGTACAAGGTTTTCTTCCCTCTGCCAGGGTGACTTGCGCAGTAGGGACTTCTAAGATAGAGTAGTAGGCACCTCCCAGGCCCAAAAGATTCAATACATGAAAAGTAAAGGAAAACAATTTAGAACACAGAAATAAATGATTACACTGTATACCAGGGATCCCTATATTACTCCCATTACTTCATATTATCTACAGCCTTAGTTATTAATACAGACAGACAGCATAGCAAAAGCTGCAGTGCAAGCTTCGGACATGTGAGAACACAAAACAGCCATCTTATTGCTAATGCGCAAGCGCAAACGATTCCCACCAGGACTGCGAGTACGTCACATCACATGGGTATGACCGACGCATGCGCAGAAAAAATTCCCGCGTAGCAGCAGCCAGTTTAGTGACAAGCATATTAGGATAAGTAAACACATAAGCAAGCATCACTGGGACACCCCAAATGTCAGAATAAAATGGAAATTAGTAAGACAAACAGGTTGATTTAATTCATTATGGTTATTCGAGGTTCTTGAATTCAAGCAAGTCGCTGTATGTGCGAATCCTTGCTCCATCAATCCCCTCTTTGATGATATTTTATATCATCACAAATCAATGGAAGCAGATGCCAACTTTTCACATTTTTCCCAGTTCAATCTCTTCAAACATTCGGTTCAGCTTTTCCTTAGTCTCTTTATTAGGGCGAGAATTGTTCACCCTTTTATAAATCTGATTATTTAGTTCTTTTAATTCAAGTTCATCCACATTTCGTTTCACTCCTTTCTTGTTCACAGTGTATTTCTTTTGGTGTTTTCGACATTTGCAGCATATTATTATAATGAATACTGCTATCCCTATCCCCGCTATTGGCATCAGTACTTTACTCAAAAGACTTTTCCCTAGGTTAGAAAACCAATGACCTACAGCAGAGAGACCATCAGTAAGTCTCTTCCATGCACTGTCAACCTCAAGTGGTTTGAGCTCTCTTTCCAAATTTGTAATGTTCCTTACATACCCTTTGATCTCCACACTTTTGTCAGGTATGTAAGTGCAACAATGTTGCGCTTTCAACATTCTGCAGGCTCCGCCCTCTTTTGCCAATAATGTGTCAAGAGCAAGTCGATTCTGTAAAACCATTGATCTGATCGCAACCATTTCGGTATTGACCATCAGGAAACCTCCAGCAGTGTCAGTTGATAACCGATCTACTACTGTTGACAATTTGCAAATTCTGTGTGTGTTCAGAGCCACTCCCACTGTAGGTATCAATGCACTAAAAATATCTCCTACTATTTCACCAACACTTTCTCGTTTGGTGCGTACTAATTCATTAGTTTTTTTCTGTGCTTCCAGTGATTTTCCCCACATGGTATATCTTTGGGAAGACAATACCAAAATAACAACTTCCGTACCAATGGTCGGGCAATTTGAAATAAGCCTTATTTCCACATATAAAATAAACTCCAGGAAAACAGGCTCTGACCCATCTTTGAAACCCCAACCCCCAATTACCTTGTAATTGTGTTCGCATTCACTGGAACCAATGAAGATATTGTTATAGTAACTAGTTCTTTCTCTGTGAAGACAAAGTTTCCCTTTCTTTTCGAAATCCAGCAACATGGCAGCGTTAGCTCCACCATTAGAGGTGCTCCCTATACTCTCTGCCCATTTAGGAATTTTCTGATTCTTGTCTTTTGCTTTCTTTTGGAAACTTTCGCTTCTTTTCTCTACCATATTCAGAAACTCTTTCTCCTTTTCGTGTAATGAACAGGTCAGGTTATTTTTATGTGCGTCATCTATATCTATTTTACCTACTGTTAGAAAATAATCACTCATGTATTTAGCTACATCTCTAGTTGTATGTACAGGGTTCAGGTTTCTGCGGACAGGAAGTTCAGAAAATGTCACATCAAGATTTGAGTAATAATACTGTAAAGGTCCTCTTTTATAAAATAAACTAGTTAGTATACTACAGGAGATTCCATAGGTTAAGGGCAAGTGGTGGTAAGTCACACCTTCAGCTACTGAAGTGGGTAGCTTCATGCAGACATAACAGTCATCTATTTCCATAGCTTCTACATAATGTACTAACAGGTTTGCGAGAACATTTATATGAGTTTTGTTCTTAATTTTGTTAAAGTGAAATCCTTCCTCATCTGGTGCTTCTAAATCTAACTTTGTTTGTTTCAGGCTAAGTCGTTTGTCTAGTGCGTTTACTCTTCGTGGTGTAATTCTAGTGTGTGATTCTACAGTGTCGTCAGGTAGATTATTATTTGGGTACAAACTTGGGTTTTTACTCATCATAGAAGGAATAGTTATGGTTAGTCCTATCCAAAGTATTAATACTATTGCTACACTACATAAACATACTTGGCAGCATGTTTTTAAACAACCTCGTCTCGGTCTCCCATTCACAGAAGAATCAGACATTTTGGCTTAAAAGAAAGCTTCAACCCTCTTTGTAACTCTGCACAGCTTGCTTACTCGAGTACTTATCAGGTGGGTTTCGCTTCTTCTTCACTGGTCTGGTCAGTAATCAATTCTTCCTCACTTTCGTCACTTATTTCCAGATTCTCAAATTCTTCCAGTACAAAGTAAGTCCACTCTGGACTCGGGTACTTGTTATTCAATTTTTTGATACGAGCACTTCTTCTTTTCGTCTTTACTACTGCTGGGTCAGTTTGGCTTGAGACCTCATTTATCTGTTCAGGCTCTTCGTTTATTGTCTTTAGACACAATCTAAGTCTTTTCACAAATCTAAGTACTGCGTCACCTTTTCTGGTTCTTTTAACTGCCACTGTGTCTTGGCCTTCTTCAAACACTCTTTTGTTTTCGTTCAGTTGTGGCACATTGAGATCAAGTTCGTCTTCAGTATTGCTCCCTAACTGACTAGGTCCAGGTCTTTCATCTGTTTCTTCTGCCTGGTCCCTAACTGGCCTTGTTAAGGTGTATGCGGAGTTTGGCTTTGATCTGTTTCGATTTCTTCTTCCTGAACACAATTGTCTAGTTCTACCTGTTCCTGTTCAAGCTCTTCGAACTCTTGATTTTCTTCCGCTTGAACTTCCGCCCTAGTTTCTATCTGTCCCTCTTCTGGTGCAGGTGTTCTTAGTGGAGTGTCAATTACCTGTTCTTTCACTATCTGGTCCTCCTCAGAATCAGATTTGACTTGGATTTCGATGATCTGAGTACCTTCTTCTTCACCTGTCATGTCCTCACTAAATAGATTTGTCTTCTGGTTCGTATAGGGTTGATTGTCAGGTCGATTATTGGGACCCAATCATCTTGACTGGAGCTCGGGTGTTCCTCTTCAGCTACTTCAGGACCGATATCTTGGGACCCCTCAGCTGCACAACCTTCAGCCTCAGTTTCGTCAGGTTCAGTCACTCTCTTCGTATGGCTGGCATGGATCCAGCGAGGTACTCCTGCACACTTTACAGCTGTGGTGGTTACCAGGATCACCTGTTGTGGTTTTCCCCACCTTGGTTCAAGACAACTCTTCCTGGTATGTTTCTTTATTAGGACCAAGTCACCTGGATTCAGGTCATGTGCTGGAGTCGTTGGCCTGGCGACGGCGTCCCCCCCAACCTGGTGAGAGACAGAACGCACTTGGTCAGCCAGCTCTTTACAGTACTCTAGCACCAAATCATCAGATATGCTTATCAGTTTGTATCCTGGCACCCATGCTTGCCGCATTGCTCTTCCCATTAGAATTTCGTGGGGACTCAAGCCCGTGTTCCGGTCTGGAATACTTCTGAGTCCCATCAATACAAGAGGCAAAGCATCTGGCCATTCCAATTGAGTGTATTCACACATCTTTCCTAATCTTGCTTTAATTGTTACATTCAGTTGTTCAACCACTCCAGAAGCCTCTGGGCGAGATGCACAGTGCAGTTTTTGCGTGATTTTGAATGCTTCACAAATTTGCTTAATTATTTCATTCTGGAAATGACCTCCTCTGTCTGATTCAATTGTGACTGGGAATTCTTACCTAGATATTAGTTCGCTAAGTAATAATTTGGCTACTGTGATGCTGTCATTTCTACGTGCAGGGTAAGCTTCCACCTATTTTGAAAACAGGCAGACAATGACTAGTAGGTACTTCATTCCTCGATAAGGGGGTATCTGAATAAAGTCTAGTTGTAGTCTAATAAAGGGACCTTCTGCCTTTCCAATAGTTCCTGGTAATACCACCGTTTTCTTTCCGGGGTTAAATTGTTGGCAAATCAGACACCTTTGGCAGAGTGCTTCTGCTACGTTTCTGAACTTCGAATTGAACCAGGTCCGACGAAACATGCGAGTCATCGCGTCCCTGCCTAAATGTGTGTCTCCATGTATCAGCCTAGCCATAGGAGCAAGCATACAGTCTGGCAACACAGGCACATCATCAAGGTAAACAATGATACCATCTTCATTTCTCCTTCGACAACCAAAGTTTCTCCATCTTTGCTTTTCCTGTGGCTCTGCTGCTTCCTGTAAGTCTCTCACTTCCTCCCATTTATTCACTCCCTCTAGCATCAAAAGTTGGCAGCTGTTTCCATTTCCCCCAACCTTTATATTGATTGATATTCGGTATCTTGCACAATGTTGGGCTAACTGGTCAGCATATCGATTACCTGCTGTCACTTTGTCATCGCCAGATTTGTGAGCAGCACACTTGACCACAGCCAATTCTTTTGGTAACTGGATTGATTCCAGTAAATCCTGTACATATTTTCCATTTCTAATAGGGGTGCCTGAAGAAGTCAGGAACTCCCTTTGCATCCATAACTGGCCAAAGTCATGCACAACCCTATAACCATACTGGCTATCAGTATATATGGTTATTTTCGAGTTTCTCCCAAATTTACAAGCTTTTGTCAATGCAACCAATTCAGCTATTTGTGCAGACTTGACTCCATGTAAATAGGATGCTTCCACTGGACCTCCTAGAGTGCATACTGAGTAGGCAGCACTTAGGCCACCTTCCTCATGTCTCATGCTTGAGCCGTCCACAAAAAGCTCATAATCCTCATTGATTAAAGGGTTTTCTTTTATGTCTGGGCGTGGTTTTTTGCTAAACTCGGTCAAATCAATGCAATCATGTTCAATTTCCTCCCTCGCTCTGCTGCGAATGAGCTAGGCAGTAAGGTAGCTGGATTCAGAATGTTACATCTAGCAATTGCCACGTTTCCTGCACCTACAAGGATTCTCTCATACTTAATCAGCCGACTAGGTGTGAGATACTGAGTTTTGGTTCTTGTCAGCAAAATTACAACAGAATGTGGAATATATACGGTTACTGGATGTCCCATCACAATGGACTCACTCTGTTCAAGACTCGTGCAAGTTGCAGCTACAGCTTTCAAGCATCCAGGTAATCCAGCTGCTACTGGGTCCAAAGTGGAAGAAAAGTATGCCACTGGACGTCGATTCAAACCATGAATTTGGGTCAGGGCTGAAAGTGCACAATTATCTCGTGTGTCACAGAATAGTGCAAAATCTTTTGAATAGTCAGGCATTCCTAATGCAGGAGCAGTACACAGACACGCTCTCAGTTTTACAAAAGCAGTCATGCTTTCGTCATCCCATTCCACAGGATCTTTTGCTCCTTTCTTTGTCATTTTTATCAATGGTCTTGCTAGGACTGCAAACTGGGTATTTGGCAATTCCATGTTTTGAATTATTCTAATTCTTTCTGTGGTGACTTTTCTGATACCTCTCTCTATCTGGTGTCCCAGATATTTTACAGATTTGGTACAGAATTGTAGCTTTTCTGGTGATACTTTATGTCCACCTTCTCCCAAATGGTTCAGCAAGGCAATGGTGTCAGTAACACAGTCGTTTCTGCTCTTAGACGCCACCAAGAGGTCGTCTATATATTGCACCAGGACTGATTTCCCGGCAATACTAGGGTCTCAAGGCACTTTTTTAAGATCGGATTAAAAATCGAAGGGCTTTCTGTGTACCCTTGAGGGTCACGATTCCAGACATAGACGTGACTGTCGAACTCAAATGAGAAAAGAAATTTGCTATCTGGATGCAATGGAATCGAAAAGAATGCATGACATAGGTCAATGACGGTGGACCATCCAGCATTCCATGGAATTTGGTAAAGAATCACTGCAGGGTTTGGCACAACAGGACAGCAAGGAACTACAATTTTATTAACCTTGCACAGGTCCTGTACGACCCTGTACTTCCCACTAGGTTTCTTAATGCCAATTATCCGTGAGTTACAAGGACTGCTTAACACTTCTTGCACTCATCTTATACTGTTTGGTATTTGGGTAGACTTCATCTTCTTTTATAGCTATTTTAATTGGGTCAACATTTGCCATTAATCCTACATCCTTTCCAGTAAAATCCCATACCTCTGGTACTTCAGGTAAGTCCTGCATTGTCAGTCTTTTAATTTTAATTTCTGAGTCGGGTCTTGCTAACATTAATTTGTAAATTCCGTCTTCATCTGGGGTCTGAATTTCGACGCCATTTGGAGTGCAAAAGATAGTGCAATTCATTTTACACAACAAATCTCGTCCTAGTAGATTTACAGGACTGGAATCACACACAACAAATCTATGCATTTCTTTAAAATTTCCAATTTTAATCTCCATAGGTTCTGTAACTGGGGTACTAATTAGCGGATTAGAAACGCCCACTACTTGGATCGCTTCTCCCGAGAGGGGTAGGTTTGGAATGTCTGCTGTTCTCACAGTAGAACGGGTAGCACCAGTGTCCAACAGAAAGGTGACGTCATTTCCTTCAACCTTTCCTTTAATGTATGGCCTTGACTGGTCCACCGGCAAGGAGGCGCCAAGCACGCACTCCTCGTCCTCCCCCCGCAGGCACCGTCAGTAGGTGTCATCACAGAGAAATGTGTCATTTAACAGAAATTGTGAAGTTGCTGCACTTCTATCCTCCCTTCCTTCCCAACCATCAGTGTCTTCACTCTGTTGTGCTTTGCTCCTGTAATTTGGCCTAGGTGCACGAGGCAACTGATTCTGTTTTACCTGCTGCTGGGTCTTCCGTGGAGTTTCATTCTGCGTCTGTGGATTTAAATCATGAATTTGCACATTACCATTCTGTACAGCCTTACACTCGTCTCTCCAGTGGCCTATCTTTCCGCACCCGTGACAGGGGAACTTCTTCCTTGCTTCTTCTCTGCTCATTTTTGCTCTGGGCTTTCCCCCACCCCCTGGGCCTTGACTCTGATTATTCGTCATTTTACTTAACTGCTGTTCCTGGTGTTCTGCTAATTTTACCTGTGCCCACATGACCTTTTCCTTTAACTCTTTCCGTTTATCTGCCAGCTCATCCTCACAATATTTAGCATACTTTAGGACTTCATCAATTGGTTTCGACTGCCAGCAAATTTTATTATCTTTGATCCACTGAGAGATTTCAGGCCTTAATCCTAACACAAATCGATAAATGAAGTGAGTCATGTCCTTCATCTCAATGTTATCCAGACCACTGTATGTTTTGAACACCTGTAACAGTCGTTCAGAGGAAGAATGCACAGTTTCATCTCTATTCTGGGTAGTTCGGTCTATTCGGGTCCAATCAGTTTCCTTTGCAGGCACCTTTCCTTTCAGATACAACATCACCTGGTTGTACTTCTTCATGACGTCCCTTGAAGGGGCCCCTGTCTTTGGGCCCCTCGGGAATTCGGCACTGGGCCAATCAACAGCAATTTTACATTCAGTCCATCAATCTACAGGAACTACAATGTCAAAGAAACCATCTAGATCTTTCCGGAGGCATTTCTGAACTTTCACAAATCTTTCGACCTGTCTGTACCAATCTACAGGTTTTTCTCGTAATTTCGGGAAGTCATTTGTAAAGGACACAATATCCTGTCTGGACCATGGAACATGTACATATCCTCCACCTGGCACTTCTCGCATAGGATATAATTTTTCTGCCTTGTCTGCTTCTTTCAAGACATACTCAGAAGTCATTTGTTTGGATCTAATTTCCTCTTTTTTCTTTGCCCACCTGGCTTTCCACTTTTCTAATTCTCCCCATTTTTGTAACAGGTTTAACTATTCTCTGATCTGTACTTTTTTCCCTGACACATTCATGTTTTCCAAATCTTTGTCTGAGAATTCTGCTCTGTAGGGTTTTTGAAACACTTTAGATTTACCAATGTCTATTCCCATACTAGCCGCAGTGTCCATTAATTTCTCATGGAACACTCGGGTATTTCGAGTGATACTTTTGCAGAAAAATAACACTTCTTCTTCAGTAAGGGTGTTCAGTCTGTTCAAACCCACATTCCCAGTCATTAGTTCCTTCAGCTCTATTCTCAGTTTGTATATATCCAATGGTTTGGGCTGAGGATTTTGTTTTTCTAATTCTCGGCTCCATCTTTCAATTTCTTCAGGAGTCACTACCGTAGCACTTCTAGTACTTGAAAATGACTCGATCTGAACTTCTCTCGAGGTAAATGGAGTATTCTTTCTCTGTGAACTTCCTTCTGGTTCCCTTATCGGTAAATCCATCAAGGAAATCACAGATTCACATTCACTTGCCTGATCATCTACTATCAAGGGCTCTTTTCTCGGCTGTACTACAGATGGGGTTATAATTGGAGTTTGACTATTTTGCTTATCCCCGTACAAAGGAACAACTGGTCCAATAGTCACTGGGATCGTCAAAGCTTCAGGACTTGTGTTCAGTTGGGAGATTTTCTGAATTAATTCTGTTCTTTGTTTAATTATAGCCTCTCGTTCCCTATCCTGAAGTACTTTGTCCATGGTGGTTTCATGTACTATTTGCGGAACTAACGGAGGACTAAAACTTGGGGCAGTTAGGTGTGTCATACTTGGTCCATCGCCATAATTAGGTTTCAGGAATGGGTTTCCCGTACTTAAGGGTCCTGATTCCTCCTGATAAGTAAGTCTCAGGCATGTATCTCTTGCACTTACGTGTCTTGATCCTTCATTATAGGGTGGAGGGTTTTTCATGAACAATTCCTCCAGATAATCATCATCTGAATCCCCACTGGTCATTAAATGCTTTGTCTTCTCTGTCCTTTTCCCTCCTATGGGCTCCTCTACGGTTATTACAGGGTACAGTCCTTCTACCATCATGTTCTGTCTCCATTCTTTCATTCTTTTTTCTCGGGTCTCTCTATTTACTTTTGGGTAAAATTTTGGCAACCCTTTGTCATTTCTGGGTCTGTCTCACTCAAAAGCCTCTATTTCCCACTCTTCTAAGGCTTCATATTGTGTCAGTCTGGGTCTGGGATGTAAATCATTCATTCGGGTCCTCAAATTGAACAGAATCCTGCCATTAAATGTGCCTTCTAACGGGAATGCCAAAATCCCGTCATCTTTAGTATATTCCACCCAATTTTCCAACCATACGCAAGCATGGTAGCCCCTGTCGAACATCATAAATGATGCGGGAGTATTAGGTGGTGGGATAATAACTCCTTCTCTAGTTTTGATAGGCTTGTCTTTCTTGAAATAATTCTTTACTTTGTTTACAAGAGTCATTTTCCTCTTGCTTCCGTACATAATATTAATTCTAGCTGATCTCCACTGATCCCTCACAAACCCTTGATATCTAGGCCCCGGTCGGGACTCTGGATACCTTTTCGGAAATTACTTTTTGTTTACAAAAATCACTTCCAATACAAATGCGTCTTTTATTTTTCTGCAACCAATCAAATGCGCGATTTCAAATGATTTCAACCAATGGGTGCGCGGCGTTTCTCGTAAACGAGTTCAAACGCTCCTGTGCTCACCCTTCCTTTACAATGCGGTCTCAGCTACACACCGCGGTCTTGACCAATACCAGCGCGCACTGAGTGACGTCAGCGCAGCTCCACAACTGACTCCATCCTTCACACGGTAAGGAAAGCTTTGATTTCTACTCTTTAAAGGGCAAGTGCTCTGTTTAATTCACAATGTAAACACATTCGCCACTGTACTCGAGTGTCTAGAAAGGAAAGATTTGTTTCACTGCAAGTAAACCTCTTCTATTTACTTTTCAAATACTGCGAGTAGATCCCTTCTGCCTACTCTTCACACAAGCATTAGAGAACCTGCTACTCCTTCGACTGATCCACTCAGGGATATATACTAAGCCAAAAGTTTCACCAGTGAACCCCTATTCTATCAATCAAGCTCAGACGAACCTGCTACTCCTTCCGTGTGACCCTTACTAGGTGATATCACAATAGAAGTTTTGCCAGCGAACTCTTTGCTATCATTTATTCATACATTTATACAGAAAAACCCTAATTAGTGCTTCCAGTTCTGCCTAACCTGCACCAATTTTCCTCAGGTAAGTGACCTCACTGAGACGTGGATTCTCCTCACCACCCGCTATTCTGCCCCCGGGGGATTCCAGACAAACATGTAACAATCACTAACGAGTGTATTAGTACATATATCAATATAGCAGTATTTCAAAAACAATTTAAAACATTTCATAACATTTCAAAGCAATTAAACAATAATTTGATCGATCGATACTTTTAGCAGCAAAAATGTTCACAATTAGCAGCAGTTTTACCTATCTACCTATCTTAACTAGTCCTACCTACCTTTAACTAGTCCCTAACCATTTCCTCTGCTACCAGAAAATTACTGATAGAGCGCGCAGATCACCGACTAACAATTTTACCATTACGCACACTTGGGCCCATATATTATCAATACACCATACTAAATTTAGTCAGGTAACCTTATACTCTACTACCAGCAACCCAGTTCATTCCTATTTATTTCCAACTTACCTGACTTACCAATCCACGTCAAGGGTACCTATGATCACAATGGATCAGGGAGCTAGCTGTAAAAGATAAGCAGTCACCAAAATACAATAACCTTTATAACATTTGCACTCATGTAATAACCAGAGACACGTGAAGTTTTGAAAACCTTTATCTAGTTCTCATCAAGTTCAGAAAGCATAAGATTCACAGCAAGTAAACTATCGATAACCAAGATCATAAAGAGTGTATATCCATATAGGAAGAAAATAAGACCAACCATTTAGAAGTCTAAAGGGAAGGTAAGAACAGGGAACATACTAATAAGAACTTTCAGAAATTAGACTTGATATGGAGTATCTAAAGGACGGGAAAAATAAGGAACATACTAGAATATCACAGTTGGAAGACTTAGGTGAACTTGGAATAACCACGTGACTATAGGGAAGGGGAAAAATTGGAACACGATAAATACTTCAGAGTACCCACATTCAATCAAATTAAGGAAATGGGTAAAGAAAGGAACATCTATATTTCATGAACTATATATCAGGATTCTCTTAAAGGATGGGGAAGAATGGAACATGCTAGTATAACAACTAAAATGTAAGACTTTATCATTGGTCAATACAGGGAGGGTAAGAAAAGGAACAATGTGCAAGTACAATTTTATTTAAAGCAAGGAAATAAAGAATACAAGATTGGGTTCCCTCAGATTTATATTTACCTAGAACGGTGTGGAGACCAACCCTGGCCACGGGTCAGTTAAGGACCGGAGAAACCCCAAGAAATGACAGTTGCCAGTAGGCCAGCAGGTGCAGAATGGAAACCCAGGACAGGAAACCAGATTAGGATCAGGACAGGACCACCAAGGAAAGACCAGCACCCGCAGTTCAGTTGCAACGCCTGCGCTACACCCTCTCTGCAGCTATCAGTCAAAACCCAGATTGGGTTGTCGAATTCCCCAGCAAAGTGCCCTGCCAGCACTTAAGGTTCTCAAAACCCGAAATGGGTCTGTGAGTCAGTCGGACAGAGTGCTCCGCAGCACCTCTGTTTCTAGATCAGCTATTGAGTGCGTTGGGTCAGTGACAGGCAGCTATTCGGACAAGTCGGACAAATTCTCTAGCTAAACCTAGGCTAGTTATACTGTTTTCGGGTCAGTGTACCACCCCCCAAATGTTGCAAGTGTAAGAATCCCCAATTTCGATTGGTCCAAAGGAAGGACAGGTCATCACAGCAACCAGGATTTGACTTTCTTAAGCCCTAATTTACATCTTTTGGGACCGCCTATTGAATTTGGGGTTCCCATGAGATGCTTTACACATAACAATGAAGAATACAATATTCATATACAATTGTTACAAATGCAGTACAGTTCAGCTTCGTCTTGCTAGGTCACAGGTCGGTTCCCAGGAGCATCTTGGCTGTGGCAGCCAGTTGGCTGGGTTCCATTGGTACAAGGTTTTCTTCCCTCTGCCAGGGTGACTTCCGCAGTAGGGACTTCTAAGATGGAGTAGTAAGCACCTCCCAGGAAAAAAAGATTCGATACATGAAAAGTAAAGGAAAACAATTTAGAACACAGAAATAAATGATTACACTGTATACCAGGGATCCCTATATTACTCCCATTAATTCATATTATCTACAGCCTTAGTTATTAATGCAGACAGACAGCATAGCAAAAGCTGCAGTGCAAGCTTCGGACATGTGAGAACACAAAACAGCCATCTTATTGCTAATGCGCAAGTGCAAAAGATTCCCACCAGGACTGCGAGTACGTCACATCACATGGGTATGACCGACGCATGCGCAGAAGAAATTCCCGCGTAGTAGCAACCATTTTAGTGACAAGCGTATTAGGATAAGCAAGCATCACTGGGACACCCCAAATGTCAGAATAAAAGGGAAATTAGTAAGACAAACAGGTTGATTTAATTCATTAAGGTTATTCGAGGATCTTGAATTCAAGCAAGTCGCTGGATGTGCGAATCCTTGCTCCATCAACAGAACCTCGAGCGTTTGCCTATGGAGGGGCCTAGATTCATTCAGTGTAAACAGGCAGACTTGTCAATTAACCTGGCACTCAAGGTTCCTCTTAAGTGTGAATCCTATGACATCAGGGAACACATTTTATCTGGTAGTAGTGGATACCAACACCACAGCTATCAGGATATCAATGATAAAATGTCCCTGCTTTTACATTCCGGTAATAAGTGAATAATTTGAACGTGAAATGTCAAATCGATTTGAAACAGTTCTCCTACATACATGTCTCTTGACATACCACATTTGATTAGAAATTGGATCCTTGGTTGTCTGAGGTAGGTTCCTTAGGCCAAATAGGGAGCCACATTTCCACGTCAGGGAAAGGAAGGTCACCTTCTCAGATAGCCCCCGCTCACCCTTTTGGTAGCTTGTCACGAGCAGCCAGGCTTATCTTCAAGGCAAATGGCTAAAGTATTTGCAACCATGCTCACAGCAACCCAATGATGACAACACAAATACACTCCACACTAGTTTGATAAAAACAAGTATAAACTTTATATAAAAAGATATAAGACCACACAATATAAATCCAAAATATGAGTATGTGTACTTTTTCTCCTGGCGGGTTGTTAGGCCAGCCAGCCCTTGTAAATTCTGGCGATATTAATGAGCACTTCTAAACATTCTACTGTAATCCTAATTCCATGTTATGCAGTTCATAATGCTAGAATCAAGCACTTTGCAATGTAAAACTAATGCAATGCATAACACAACAATCGGCACTTGGCAATGTAAAAATAATGCGATGCGTAACGCAACAATCAGGTAATACGCTAATCAGGTAGTTCGTTATGCAGGAATAATGCAATGCATAATACGCTAATCAGGTAGTTCTTTATGCAGAAACAATGCAATGCATCATACAACATCAGTTAGTTTGTTATGCAGAAATAATGCCATGCGTCATACACTAATCAGGTAGTTCGTTATGCAGGAATAATGCAATGCGTAATACACTAACCGGGCAATTCATTATGCAGAAATGATGCAATGTATAATACGACAATAAGGTACTCCGTTAAGCAGAAAAAAGATAATGCATAATACACTCCCGCACCGATCACAGTGCCTTAGGCAGTCTCTCCACCACTCCTTTTGACCCGCAGTCAGCCTCTGTCAACAGTTGCCCCAAACACGGGTATGGTGTAACAAAAAGTGCAGCCCAGCATTCCGGCCCCGGTACCGCCACTCCCTTGGCAATAGGGGCTGCAATACGAGCCGAAGCAGAGGATTGTGCTGCTGGAATGAGAGAGAGACCAAGAGTGTCTCCCTCCAAGCCCGCACCCCGCCCCAGGAGTCGACAGACGTTACCTGGGGGTGCAAACTCACTCTCCTATCCTCGTTCAGCGACTTGGGCCTCCAATGCAATCTCTGCGAATTGGCTCTCGGTCCAGGCTGCTACTGCTAGTGTATCATGTTTTTATTAATTCTTTTATGGCAACGTGCCGAAATAAAGATTTATACAAAGATAAGTATGTGCACATATTATTAAACTAAGTACAGGGAGTAGTTGTTTCCACCTGATTCCTTGAAGCACGCTGACGACTCCAAGGGATCGTTGGCTGAGTTATTCCCATTGAAACACAAACCTTTATTACAATGGGAGGAGTTCATCTTTTCTATCTGATATGGAGGGGAGATAAAGGGAGGTAAACGAGAAAAGTGCAACCCCAGCTGCCATAGGCACACCACCCACAGCTAACCATTGTGGCCTCAGCCAGTCACCTCCAAAGTAACTGATGAAGACCACCACTAAAAAAGCTGCCGGTCAAAAAAAAAAAAAAAACTGCCTGTCAGTGGCGGCTGGCGATATTTTAAAGGGGTGGCGTTTAAAAGTTGGGGTTGGGTTTTAGGTAGGGATAATGTGAAGTGAGCAAGCCGAACTGATCCAAGGAGGGTTCAGAGCTTCTTTCCCCATCCCTGGGAACATTTTGGGAAAAAGTAGTGGATGGTGCATGTTAAAGCAAATTTTCATATAGAATATAGTAAGAAGCATGGTCGTTAATGAGGCAATTTTGATATGTAGTCATGAAAACCGCCCCATATGTTGCTGCATTAAATAAATTGAACACTAATTGGAGTGTGCAAATTGTACAGAGCAACAAATAAAGCATTGTAGATAATACATATTTTTTTTTTTTATTCAGTATACTGCCCAGTGTGTTGCTTTTGTGTTTTGGTATCGTTTTTTAAGAGAATTGCGGAATAAAACAGACCATGGGGGAATCAGTATATAATGCATGTAAGTAAGGGTGGGCCATTGTGAAAAATAAGATAGAAGGCGAAGCAGTGCCTTAGCGGTGCCCTTTCCCCATTTTCTTCCAGACTGGTTGTGTGATGTATTCCTATAGGTACTGTATCGATTCCCCTATTCCTGACCCTGGTCTGGTTAATAATTAACTAGCAGCCATCTAACGGTGCAAAAACTGTTATCTGATTAAGCCACACCACGGCACAGAAGCGCGTTATCTGATTAGGTCATAACGCATGCCATCTAATTAGACAAGCGATATTCCTCCAGCCCCTGATAAGGCATACGGAGTTCTCAAAACAAATCAAACCTACAGCGACCTGGGAAATTCCCATAGCCATTGTTTTGATTTCACAGAGAACTTCAGCAAAAGAATGTGCGAACGAGCCCGTTCATATGACATTCTTATTGACGTATATATGTCCATCCTTACGTCAATCTCGGCACCTTTCAGGTATAAATATTACCGACATTGCCTTAAGCAAACATGCGGTGGTGACGAGATCGGAGCAGCGAGACGTGCCGAGGAGCCCAGCAGAGAGCGAAGCCCACAGGCGCTGCCCCGCCTTCCTGACGCGCTGAGAACGAGACGCTGCCTTTCTCCTGCTGAGAAATCCAGCTCCGGCGCTTCCAAGCAGCCCTCGCAGGCAGCTGGAATATCAAGACCTGGGATAAGAGATACCAGCCCTCCATCATTCTAGATCTCAGGTACAGAACTGAATAACCCCTTGCAGAGAATTCTCGAATCAGTCCCTTGGCAAACAAACTTAACTTAAACTGCTACTTATCTACTCCCGCCCACGTATTAGGCTTAGGTCAGGTACACTGGGGTAGGCGTGGTTAGAAGCACCAGTTGAGTATGATTAGTCAAATGTATATATGTATGTATCTATTTTATCCATTTTAAGGTATCATATGGCTTAGAAACCATATCAATGCTTTTACAGTATTATTTTATAATTCTGTCTTTACTGTATGCACTTTACTTAACTATAAGTATTACAATAATAGCGATTCATTTCTCTTGTATGAGAAAGGAGACTGATCAATAAATACCATCTTTTATTGAACACGCCCGTCTTTTCCTTTTCTCTACAATCTGGTGAAACTAAGAATGCACTGAACTGACTGAGTAAAATAAGTTGTCTTTTGTTTTCACACGACTCTAGAGATACACTCTTGATTAGGGGAGAGCAAAGTTGTCATGTTCTATGGTTGTCAGAAACTAAATCCCTTCTTGTCTATCCAGGGAGGTTAAAATCCTCCTTGCCTATTCGAGAAAGTTTCTAGTGAACTCTGAGCTAGCTGGCAAACACAAAACTTTAAGTCTAATATCGTCGGTAGAAGACCTAGTTAACCTCTGCCCTAGGTCTATACTATTGAAGATATTATTCCAATGCGCAGAGCCTATTGGGATGATAGGAACTACACTACATGGCGCCCAACATTTGGATAGGCGATAAAACTAACGCAAGACATTAGAGTAACTCAGTCGTGCTTTTTCACACAGAACCCCTTTTTTCCCATAATACTCCAAAGACGTCTGGAGTGGGTGAAAGGTCATATCCGCCAAACCTCGCAGGAGGAGACTCCTATGTATGGTTCTTGGTTTATTCAACGTTGAAGGATACACTGTTCCAAAATATTGTGCATCTAATCTTTGTTTCCATAGAAACCTGATCTGCAAACAAACAGAATAACCTTCCTGGCAGTAAAATGACAGAAAGTGAAGAAGAAAGGGAGACAGTTAGACTAGCAGCTGAACTCCTAGTAGCAGACAATACTCTGCTGGAAAATGACCCAGATGCAATACTCATCCCGGTCAACATAAGGAAATCTATAACCCTAAAACTTATAGAAAATGGACTGACACCAAGAGGTGGTACAGTCATATTCGGAATTGAGGCACACGAATATCGGCAGACAGAGGTATTCTATTCATGGATAAACTTTCCAGCAGCAAACGCTGTAACAAAGGACTTCCACTATTACAAAATAGAGGAACCTCCTAGTGAGTACACTCCTTTCGAGGAAGTGGAAATACCACTCAAATTCCAAGAGCACCTGCTCTTGTTTCATGGCGCCCTAAAACATAATAATCACATCACCAGGCTCTGTCCACTAGGTAGACCAGGAGCAACGTGGCCGGTCCTAGCCGGATATACACCACATCCAGACATTGAAGAAATGCCTGCACCAGAGCTTTTAGCACAGCTAAAACAATTAATAAAAATACATAGACAATTAGTCCAATATGTAATGCGGACTTCAACAATCCAACCAGCAATTAAAATTCCACAGCTGACCACTCATCAGGGGAACACAAATAAAATTACACCTCAAAACATACAGTCCTGTCTAGGTAAAGTACCCGCAAAACGGGAACAAATTCCTTTCTGGCTAGCACAAAAAATCACTCAAATAGAGGCGGTGTTTCCAGATACCACCCCTGTTGAGAAACATAGGATTCTGACTATCTGTCGTCCAATGGGAATCGCACCACATGTGGAGGACTGTGACACTTGGGGAACAGTCTTTGCTTCCATTTACACAAAAACACATGGTGTACCATCCATGTCAGTAATACCAGATGTGCTAAAACAGATTCAAGATGAATACGGTCCAGAACCCGCTTTAACTCTCGGTATGAAACTACTGAAAGATTTCAAGCAGGTCTCGGCAATATTATTAGCCAACATAAAGGGAGAAGCAGCAAATGTGGCGATTCGCCAGAGGTTAAAAGAGACAAATATAGCAGACCAACCATCTGAAATTGCCAGAATCATAGAAAAATCCTATGAAGAACTAGGAAGAGATAGTTTGGGTGGAATACCAGTGAAACCTCAACTAGTTGAAAGTCCTGAAAAGGTATTTATAAAAAATAATTTAAACACTCAAAAAAAGAGCTGGGATGGAAATAAACAATCCAATCCTAAAGAAAAAAGATTCCAGTCCAGAGGAAGGTCTCCTCGGCGGAGAGAAAGATCTCCTGATCAAGGATGCAAGTCTCCCCAAAGGGAGCCCTCTGTGAAAAAATACAACCTTAGAAATAGGGATAATATAAAAAAACCTGATAGATATCAAGATATTGATACACGTCCCTCTCAATCTTTTCAGACTTCCTCGCAGAAATCGGAAAGAAGAGGACGATCAGAACACAGGGAAGAGCACGTCAAGTCCAAAGACAAAGAACCTGCTCATCAGAATAAAAAATTACAATTTCCAAAAAAGAAGGTAGCCAGTATTAAAGTAATTAACAATGCCGAGAATACTGAGGACACAGCTGAAAAACGGAGAATGGGCTCAGACAATGCTAGACAGCGCAGCAGAAGTGAGCATAGCTCGCAAAGTCCTTATGAATCATCTGGAGACAGTGGACACGAATGAATACATTCAGGTGGAAACTGCAGATACCAGAGTTAGCAAACCTCATAAAATATATGAAATAACATTACGTATAGAGGGGGATAAGACTAGATAAATAAGGGGTCTATTTTGGGATAATCTCTCTAAGGGCTATGACATCCTTCTAGCTGAACGAGACTGGCCTCCAGAGTTTGTCAGGGAGTGCCCACATGGCGAAGAAATAATTATGCCTGCCTTCTCAAACCATATTCCAATTCATACAAAATATACACTTGCAAGAAAGTGGGCAGTAGCTCAAGCCCCTGCCTTATATAAAAATCATGTGGGATGGGATGAGGACTCTCCTCCTCACAAAATCCAGTTAAAATCACAACCTACTGCACAGAGGCAGTACCCGATTAAGCAAGAAGCTAAAAAACAGGTAAAAGAGATCCTAGATCAACTTGAATACCAGGGGGTGATTGAAACTTGCACCTCACAAATGAACAACCCTTTGTTTCCTGTCTCCAAGCCAGACAATTCATATCGTCTTGTTTTGGACTACAGACACCTTAACTCATGTTGCAAAACATTTGCGGTACAAAACTCGCATAGTGCTGCACTAATGAATAACATAGTGCGCAAAAAATACAAAACCACATTAGACATTTCTAATGGATTCTTTTGTGAAAATATAGCACCAGAGAGCAGATATTTGACGGCGTTCTCAATAAATGGCACGCTAAAAAAAATTCTGTCGTTTGCCCCAGGGGTTCAAGAACAGCCCAGGATTATTCTCAGCGAGAGTAACAGAATTACTACAAACATATGATGACGAGGCATTATCTTATGTCGACGACATCTATCTAACAGATGATGACTTGGATACTCACTTGAAGAGAGTGAACACCATAATACTTGGGTTCGCAGCAGAGGGTTACAAATTCAACTTTAAAAAGTCAAGAATTGCCCATCTAACAGTCCTGTTTTTAGGATATGAACTATCAAGTGAAGGCAAAAGCCTGGCTGACAATTTCCTAGAGAAATGTGCTGTAATCCAAGCACCTAGAACACTGAAAAACTTACAATCAATTCTAGGCTTCCTAAATTTCGGAAGAACTTACATTATAAATTATGCAGAGAGAATTAAACCTCTCTATGATCTAATAAAACCAGATTTTAAAAGAATCAATTGGACTCAAAAACACACAGAAATTTTGAGATCTTTACAAACAGATATGTTAGTTAAAACAAAATTACAAACACGTGACAACACACGCAACCTTGTGATTCGAGTCATCCCAGGAAGATGCGGATTCACATACCCGACCTCTAATGAAGGAGAGAAGGTACCAATAGCATACAAATCACATTTGTACACAGAAGCTGAAAAAAGGTTCAGCATTAAGGAAAGCATTGTTCATGCGGTTCAAACAGCTGTAGCAAAGGAAAAATGCCAAGCAGACGGTAGACAGGTTACAGTCAGAACAGCAGAATCAGCTTTTGAGGCATTAACACCACCATGTAATTTACCGACAACTGCACTAAATCCAGAATGGGTACAATGGGTAAATTCTGTTGCTACAGACAAAGTAAAATACTATTTTGACCCGGAAATGAAAGAATTAAAATTTCTAAAATATGAGAGAGAATACCCTCTGCCAATCGACATTCTGCCTTTACGACAGTACGCCTGTGTAATATATACAGACGGACATGCTCAACCCTCAGTTTGGGGAGAGCTGGCTTACAACGCCACGTGCGAAATTGTAAAAGAAGTGTGGCGCGGAGGCAAATTAAGACCTCTACTTACAAAAACACACTCAGTGGAAAATAATTCAGAACAACAAACTGAAATAATGGCATTAAAAATGGCGCTAGATAATGCCGATCGCGAATTCCCGACACTTATTGTGTGCGATTCGTATTACTGCGTCAAATCATACAATAACGATTTGCAGAAATGGATTCAAAACGGTTACAAAGATGACACAGGTGCCACAATAAAGCAGAAACCGCTTTGGGAACAATTAGTTCTTTTAAAGAAAGAACTACCAAAAACTCACGTGATACATTCACTGAGTCATCAGCGTGATGGCGTTCACGTTGCAGGGAATTCATTGGCTGAGACAGCCACAGCGGTAGCAACAAAATCGGCTTCCGTAGCTACAAAAAAGCGTGCAGTAAAACACATTGACGGTGAAACTGTGCTGGCGGTGAAAACGTCATCAAAAGGCGACTGTTCAGCACTACCGATCAATTATCCACTCAATTATACATACATAATCGATGCAAACTCAGTCCCTTTTGCTCGAATCCCTGGAGTGGGGGATAGAGTAATTCCAAACACGGACAGGAGAGGCTTGTTAATAGCAGACGCACATATGGGTGAGGGTCTCAGACACCTTAAGCTAAAAGATTCTCTGGAAGAATTACAATCAGTGTACTGGTGGCCAGGCATGAGCCTGCATCATCACATTTTTGTAAAAAACTGCCCAGACTGCAATAGAGATCGCAGTGGCGAGCGAGGAGGACTATTGCCATGGCACTTCGCTCCAGAAAAACAACAACAATAAGAAAGTACCCATCACGAAAAAGCGTTATATTAACATAAAAAGACTAATTTTCACTTATGATGTAGACACCAGCGCTCGGCTGACGTCTGGACTGTTATACAAGGATTTGCAAGTCTATAATGGCATATACGCTAGAAGCATGCTACGTTTTGAATAATGGATTCCTTTTAGCCCTCAGGCTTATAGGGAAGCATGGCCAAATGAGCATAGCATAGCGGGACTCTTCTCACTTCCTTCCTGAGGGATACGGGATGGTGTAAAGAAAAAACCAAGACATAAAGCAATCTATAACGGAAAAGGTATTAGGTTCGGGAGCTGGGTGGGTCAAACATTTAATAAGTGTCCAACGTAGTCTAAATAACCTGCCAAGGAATTCTCTGAAAGGGTTCAGTCCGTACGAACTATTGTTCGGGACTAGAATGATGATCCAAGATCTTGATAGTCAGACTTCAGTGGTTAAAGACAAAAGCTTTGATATCAAAGATCGTTTGGCTATTTTACAGGACTTAAATGAAACA
Source organism: Lissotriton helveticus (assembly GCF_964261635.1). Classification (NCBI taxonomy): domain Eukaryota; kingdom Metazoa; phylum Chordata; class Amphibia; order Caudata; family Salamandridae; genus Lissotriton; species Lissotriton helveticus. Next base: position 1,782,111,864 of record NC_136065.1, read on the forward strand.
AGAAAAGACCTGAGCAACATAAAGTTGAAACAACAGCCAACAACCACTGAAGAGAAACCACCTGTCCCAGCAAGGCCTGTCTGGATTCCAAAAGTCGGGGATCTAGTCAGAGAGAAGATCGCGGTAAAGAAGGAATTTGGGCCTTCTTACAGAAAAGCAGTTCCTGTCTTGTCTGTCAACGGGACAAGATCAGTAGTACTACCGCCCCTTGCTGGTAAAAAGGAGAACCGAGTTGTATCCATCGACCTGGTTAAACCACAATCATGTGGCCGATAACAAACAGTAGGCCACGTGGACTCCCAAGAAGTAGCAGAACACCAACGTTTGCTACGAATACAGAGGCTCAAACTGGAAGACTGATCACATTTGGAAAATCTACAGTGAATCAACAAGGACTATGCAACAAAGCAATGGAACTTGAACCTCTTAAAACCCAAATTAAAACTTTTCATCAAGAAACAACAACCTATGATGATGTAACTGCAGACTTTGCTAATGAAACAAAGCAAAATCCAAAAACAATTGGAACAATTGACAGAACAGCATCCGGCTACTTCATCAACTTCGATGATTCATCTGAAGACCTGGGTGAAGCAAAGAAACAGCCATCAACAAAAACTTTTAAAGACAAAGCTAAGGAACTTTTTCAACAGCTGAAAGAAACCTATCTGATTTCTCCATGGATTGAATTTTGGGTGGCCTTCGGTGCATTTATCCTCATTCTTTGGCTCATCATGGTACTATGCTTGGGACATTTCATTGAAGGAAAATATTCTAAAATGGACACAGCAAGCCAGAAAATCAACTTGGTCCTTAAACCACACACATCTTCACACATCGAGAAAAGAGAACTTTCTTCAGTGAACTTCACAGCCAATCCTATACCAGGCGGTGTAGCATGGGACAAAACTGATTATGAAATCTATGGTCCGGTTGAAATCCTGAAGTATCCACACCAATTCAAGATCTCATTGAGTGACTTTGTAAAACCGAGCTCATTTGCTGATGATTGGGACTTTGAAAGTATTAATGATATGATGTCTGATCTTGTGATGTCTGCTAAATTTACAGAACATGAATATTTGCAGGTTCGTATAATTATGATCAGATGTTCTGCTACAACCACTATGGTAACCATTATCTACATAAATCTGCTCAACCTAGAAATGTTTTAAATTATAACCAATGGGAACATTGTGCTACTCCTCCAAAAGATAGCTCAAAAACATTTTATGATAAATATTCATACTTTTCAGGGTTTAACACAAGTAATGCAGAAACATTTTATTTCAAATTGTCAAATAAGACAGGTATGAAGACCATGCTTACAAACACAAAATTGATATATTCCGATTCATTCTTTGAACAAATGAATACATTTGGGTTTGATTTCTGGAATAATAATATTGAAGCAAAAACTGTTTGGGGTACAAGAGATTGGCAAGTACAAGGTATAGAATCATTGTTTAGAGCCTGCATGATCCCAGAACAAATTATATTTTTGAATGACACTATTCAACAAACTACCTGTCTTGGCTTAGCCAAAATCAAAGATTTGAACAAACCGTCTATTCCAAAGCCAACAGTGAACAGTAATAGCTCTATAGATGATGAGATAGACGTAAACCATATATTAAACCAAAACAGAACACACCCTGAATGGAAAAAATGGTTGATCTGGCCCACAGATACAAATAACTGTCAAGACAGATTCCTGAACAAAAAACAGGGGTTCACATTGACTAGGCCAGACCCTAGATATTCCCAAAGACAACATCCAGGGATAGTAACCACCTACAGCGTGGGCAAGCTCTGCCTTCAATGGCTACGAACGTCCACACTGGCTGAAATTAAGCAACACCTAACTTTACTTACAGAAGGTGCTGACTTGCGTGATTTCATATTGGGACCACGCAAACAGCGTCAAAAACGTTTCATAGCGGCCTCTATATATGCAGCTTATAGCGAAGTTTGGAAAGTAACTCAAATTGAGACAGCAGAAAAAATACGGGAAATTGACCGTATTAATTTGGAAAAATCACTTTCTGCGGTGGACAATGGGTTAATGACTCTGTCCTCCAGAATATATTCTCTGGACAGCATTGTGTCTTCAGCAATCGATATAATATCGCAAGACTTACTGATGTTACAACACAGTCAGTCCCAATTGCGTTCTATTGTACAGCTTGGCTGGACGTTACAAAATCTGCGTTCTGGCTATGTGCCTTGGCGTTTAATCAACACAACGTCATTATTTAATATCTTTAACCTTACTGATAAACAAATTAGTCTGGCGCAGAAGAGTGCTGACTATACAATTCTGAGCATTGAAAGACTTGAGAGATTACCATTAACAATGTCAGAACGACCTGTCATTGAATGAATAATACATGGAATAATAAATATTCCGATAACTACTTTCCAGTTTCAATTCTGCCAAAAATATATACAGGCAGGCCAGTATGAAAGGTTGGGTAAAGGGTACATTAAGTCAATATGGAACTTGCCCTATACACACGAATGTGTCAGTAATAAAGGCCAGAAAGTGTTTCTCAGTGGCAATAATTGTGCACGATCACTAAGCGGTACACTTCTGTGTCAGGGTATTAGCTTGCATGGAGCCTGTGAAGGGACTTCAAATAACCTTTCATGTTACCAGCTAGGCACACCTGCAACACAAATAGAACCATTCTTTAGGAGACTCTCGAACGGGAGTTACATTCTAATAGTAGATCGCAGATGTTGTAGTTTGCTGCCCGGAAAACCTTATCTCAAAACCGTGACTAGGAAGGTCATGTGCTGTGAACGAGTATTGTTCCCGAACGATTCTCCAGACAGGGAGGCAAGGTTATGGCCCGATTTGAAAATTGCTTCTATTCGAATAGATACTTTAAGCAGAATGAAGACTGTGCTCCTACAGACGCCGACCAGGCTCACGTCATCAAAAGAAACGTATGATCTCCAAGTTGCAAGGACAACAGAAGAGATTCATTCATTATTATCAACTAATTCCCCCATACATTTCGCAGAAATACTGAACGAAATCTTAAATATTTCTGATACCACTGGTGTCTCCAGTGTATTTAAAGCAGTGTTTTCGGGTGCTTTAACTCCATTCAAAGCCATCCTGGGTATTTTTCCAGATTTTGTCCATTCCATTTTTGGCGGACTTCCACTCCTTTTGGGACTAGTAGCGGGTATTCTATTTTTGATCCTGTTATTTCCCTATGGCAAACCATGTCAAAGACAAAACACCTGCGACAAGGGAAGAAATGATCCTAGCCATTGGCTACCGGGACCGGGTAACTAAAATCCTTGGACTATCCCGGCTTAGAGACCTGAACATGACTTGGTTTCTTTCATTTAGACCAATGTGGCAAAGTTGTGTTATGCCTGTATTAAGGTGCTTGCTATGCGGCGAAGAATGCGTGTTGGACAACTGTCTGGCACTACTATCGGATGTGCCAATGGACGCAGATACCTTGTTGGGTCCGGTAACGGCTCATGCATTGTGCTGTCCCCAGCGGCTACCAATCCTGATGACGGCATTCGTGGAGACTTCACCACTACGATTGAGGGGTAGTGAAGCACAAGATGAAAGCAGCATCGATCAGGTACGACCTTCAGTCAGCTATGCTGATCAAAACATCAATGGAGGCAATCATGCTCAGGCTCATGAATGCATGGTAACAACCTTTTCCGAATTAGTGGAACTTACGCAAGAAGCTGTTGACAGTTTTTTCAACAGTCTAAATGATATGATGTTTTCACCAGAGCAGCAAGAATAACTTTGAGCAATCTAGCACTCGGAGTTCCCTACATGCTGAATTTGGCCTTCAACTTCTCAGAAAGCGATATGAAAATATTTTCTCTCATCGTTTTTTCAGACTGCAAGAGTTTTTTTTTTTTTCTCCCCAATTCAAAAATATTTACGATTTTTTGGGACACTTATCTTCTGCTTAAAGTAGACATTATTCTTAGAGAACTAAATTTGTATTTTAGGTAGTCACGAGACATTCGCTATCCTCTAGCACTATTATACATAACTTTATGATTGTGATGAAATGGTCTCGCACTTTTTTTCTGTATTAAGAGCCATTTCATGTGTATTTTTCGCGTTTTTTCATGATAAATTTAAAATATGCGTTATATGTTTAGCATTATTAGACTGCTTGTGCATATGGTAGATGTGATAGTACATGTGATTATGTTTCGTATGTTTCGTAGTTTAACATTTTCAGGATACATATGAATGTATTTTGGGGTGGTACGATATACACAAACGCTACTGGTTTCACTATGCCTAGATTTGTAAATATGGACATAGTCTACGTGGAGTGGGTGTGATGTATTCCTATAGGTACTGTATCGATTCCCCTATTCCTGACCCTGGTCTGGTTAATAATTAACTAGCAGCCATCTAACGGTGCAAAAACTGTTATCTGATTAAGCCACACCACGGCACAGAAGCGCGTTATCTGATTAGGTCATAACGCATGCCATCTAATTAGACAAGCGATATTCCTCCAGCCCCTGATAAGGCATACGGACAGGGATGTGGAATTCCTATAGCCCGACGCCCAGGACATATTGTTTGGGGTCAAGGGCAACAAGTTTTAATGTGTATTTTGTCCTTGGGACAAGTAGGCCCAACCCCCTGCAGCACAAACCCTTTGGCTGCCAGTTTGCAGTAGCAAGTTAAGGGCCAGGTAACTGGACTATGCCTGAAAGTTAAGTTAATATTTGTGTGCCTATGTTAATGCTGTTCAAACTTGTATTTATGGTTCATTCATTGAAAGCCTTTATTATTAGGGTGAGCGCTCTAAGTAAATGTAAGTTCTGACTGCACTACTGACAGTAGTTCCAGTATAAAAATGTGTACTCACGGTTTTAAAGATTAGCAATGTGAGGCTATGCATAATGCTCCCAGAATGCTCTCGGATTAGATGCAAATATTTTCAGAAGCTTGAAAGCAAGATTAATGACTCTTTGCTTTCAATATAAAATGTTCCTAAAAAAATGAAAGTAGGAAAATAATACATTTTGCTAAACTACTGTGAAATTTCAGGTACCATTTCTTAGCAGCATCAATTAGTAAAATGTGTTGATGTATGCTAGTATTTCACAAAAATATTCATATTGGAAAATCAATGTAACCAGTTTCAATAAGAGTATGGGAAACATGAAAATAAACAAGCATTGGCAAAACCAGTAGGTCTGAAATTAGTGGTCAGCTTTTTAGTTTTGCCTATACGTGACTTGTTTTGGCATGGTTTTTGTAAAACCTTATTGATGTGAAAGCTGCCGGGCAATCACCATTATAACAAACAATGGCAAAAGCAAAAAAATGTGGTCTAAAAAAAAAAAAAAACACACTGCCACATTAGTTACTGCCACTGAGACAAACAACTGTGTGCCAATATGCTCCTTGTGAAAGAGCTTAATGCTGTCACTCACAGTGAAGCCAGCTGATACAGAGAGGGAGAGAGAATTTTAATAAACACAAAAGGTTGTGGTTAACGCCAGACCAAATTAGGGGCCCAATTAATAAAGAAAGTCTCAAAAGTGCACCCTTGATATATGTCCTTGCATTAAGTGCAGCTGTAGGGCTTTCGTAAATTTAAGAATTTTCAGAAGTAGGGCAAGAAATTGTACTCCTAGAAAATATTTGTGAACTGCAGTTTATCATGAGCAAATATGCATGTGTAGATTTGCTCATGCGAAAACCTGAGTGTTTGAAAGTTCATTTTCCCTTCAACCACTTTTTTCCCCAAATCTGGAAGAAGGTTTACGTCTGCCATTGTCAGGAGTAAATTTCCAACATTTCTCAGTATGGGAAAAGATTAGAGAAGAGTTGTTGAAAACCCTTACACATGCAAGTTAGTAGGTTTGCACAGACTGAAAAGGGCATTCCAACCCTGGAACTATTTCTTACCACTACCTTCAGTCCCAGTATGTAGATCTGCAGAAAAGTGGCAACATAAAGGGATTGCTAATATTCAAACACTTCTATGGTATGAACCCTGGCATAATCATAGAGGCTATATAAGAGCTGCCATAATTTGTCGCCGCACCACATGGCACCAAAAGGACAAGTGGATTTTGTTACAGGACAAGTAGATTTATGAAGCAACCTGCCCCATGGACAAGTAGATATTTTAATAAATTCCACACCCCTGATACGGAGTTCTCAAAACAAATCAAACCTACAGCGACCTGGGAAATTCCCATAGCCATTGTTTTGATTTCACAGAGAACTTCAGCAAAAGAATGTGCGAACGAGCCCGTTCATATGACATCCTTATTGACGTATATATGTCCATCCTTACGTCAATCTCGGCACCTTTCAGGTATAAATATTACCGACATTGCCTTAAGCAAACATGCGGTGGTGACGAGATCGGAGCAGCGAGACGTGCCGAGGAGCCCAGCAGAGAGCGAAGCCCACAGGCGCTGCCCCGCCTTCCTGAAGCGCTGAGAACGAGACGCTGCCTTTCTCCTGCTGAGAAATCCAGCTCCGGCGCTTCCAAGCAGCCCTCGCAGGCAGCTGGAATATCAAGACCTGGGATAAGAGATACCAGCCCTCCATCATTCTAGATCTCAGGTACAGAACTGAATAACCCCTTGCAGAGAATTCTCGAATCAGTCCCTTGGCAAACAAACTTAACTTAAACTGCTACTTATCTACTCCCGCCCACGTATTAGGCTTAGGTCAGGTACACTGGGGTAGGCGTGGTTAGAAGCACCAGTTGAGTATGATTAGTCAAATGTATATATGTATGTATCTATTTTATCCATTTTAAGGTATCATATGGCTTAGAAACCATATCAATGCTTTTACAGTATTATTTTATAATTCTGTCTTTACTGTATGCACTTTACTTAACTATAAGTATTACAATAATAGCGATTCATTTCTCTTGTATGAGAAAGGAGACTGATCAATAAATACCATCTTTTATTGAACACGCCCGTCTTTTTCTTTTCTCTACAATCTGGTGAAACTAAGAATGCACTGAACTGACTGAGTAAAATAAGTTGTCTTTTGTTTTCACACGACTCTAGAGATACACTCTTGATTAGGGGAGAGCAAAGTTGTCATGTTCTATGGTTGTCAGAAACTAAATCCCTTCTTGTCTATCCAGGGAGGTTAAAATCCTCCTTGCCTATTCGAGAAAGTTTCTAGTGAACTCTGAGCTAGCTGGCAAACACAAAACTTTAAGTCTAATATCGTCGGTAGAAGACCTAGTTAACCTCTGCCCTAGGTCTATACTATTGAAGATATTACTCCAATGCGCAGAGCCTATTGGGATGATAGGAACTACACTACAGTTGAGCATCTAAAATATAACATGTCTGAAGTCAAAAGATGTTCAAGAGGACAGCAGACTCTGAGATTATGTTTTTTGCAGTTTTATATTGCGTGAATTCGGCCCAAGGGCATTAGAGCCGTATTCATTAGCACCAGTTACATAGATTGCATAAGCCTAGCAATGGCATAGGAGCAGTCCCTTGAGGTGACAGGGAGGAGCACAGGTATACAGGCATCTACCAGCTTCACTTGCAAGAGCAGCGGCTGCCTTCTTAGCTTATCAGATAATTATTAGTGCTCAGATTTACACACATGTGAACGCGCCGCTGAATTGTAGACTGTGTCCCCTCTGATTTTAATGGCGCTAAAAAAACAAATCTGCATATTTGTTCTCAAGTTCTGGACGGTGAATGGCTGCAGGAAGGAAGGGCTTCATGACTAAGGGGTCGATTAGGATGGCAGACGGACAAAGTCCGTCTGCCATCCTGTCTGGGGCAGGTACCGTCCGCCACAAGGGCGGAGGAACCGTGCCCCCAATTAGGATGCACCCGCCACAGTGGCGGGTGCATCCCGCATTTTTAACATTGCGGCGGACGGTGCTTAAAGCACCGCCCGCCGCAATGCTAAAAAGGCATGCTGTGCGTTTCAAAGCACAACATGACAGGCACCGCGCAGTGCCTGCCATGTTGTACTTGGAAACGCAGGGGGGTACCATAGGTACCCCCATGTGCACCCCCAACCCCCTTCACCGTGGGGGCCCGCAACGGGCCCCAAAGCAAAGACCGTATGCCTTTCCGTGGCGGCATTGCCGCCACGGAAAGGCATACCCCACAGCCCATATCAAGGAGGAAGAAGGATACCTGCCTATGGACATGCAAGGAGGCCTCAGAAGAGGTCCAAATATATTTGCACTAGCCTCAAGCCACACTAGCAATTCAAAAAACAGTATTTAACAACATATCACGATAAATTGTATTTTTTATTATTTATTTAATTATTTATCAAAGCAATACCTTTTCAAATCATGCATTTCATAAAAACAGCTAGGTTACATAGAATTCATAGTAAAGAACATAACGCAACGGTGCATATGATTCTTAGAACAGAATATGACATGACGTCAGTTTAAAAACCAATGTGTTCTCACCAAAGCCCACACATCAAACCACAAACTAGTATCACCAGACATACACACACATACTTCTCACATCAAAATAAATGCTGCAATCACATTCACAAGTCACTAGTCACTCCGCAGAAATGTTCTAATCAGTGATCAATGGGGATAGTTGCATTATTCTCCCAGATCAGTCGGTTGGTCCTCGGGAGGTAAGGGTGCCAACACGCGTTTCGGTGTGAGACCCCAGCCGGGGTTACACCTTCATCAGGGCAGGAGTGGACTGGAGGGAAACGGTGTAGCAAAATCTAGATTTTTCGGACACCAGTTCTACATTTAAAGATGGCCTCTGCAAAGGATCATCTCGCTAGAGGAGGTGAACATTTATTTCCAATTCCGACCGCAGGGTGCTCCGCATCAGAGCTTTTCTATGGGTTTAACGTGAGGGCAGATTTCAGGCTGGCCGGAGATTTTCGGAGCTTGGAGAGGAAGACTTTCTGGCAACCGCCCGACTTACACGAATGCTCGCCACGGAGAGGAAGTGCGTATACCCGTCAGGATCCCGTCCAAGGAGCACCGGTGATTCGATCCCATCTGCCCCTGGCCAGAAACTTCCTCTCCAAGCTCCGAAAATCTCCGTCTACCTGCCTAGTATTGATGTGGGATCCCCCTTCTCCTTGATTATACCCCACAGCCCATCCTAATATGGCTGGCGGTGTCTGATAGACAACGCCACCATATTAGAGCTTTTCCGCCACGGTCGCAAGCCGACCACGGCGGAAAAGCGGTGGACGGTGTTTCTGACCGCCGCGGCCCCCCCCGCCATTGTAATATGGCGGGGGGAAATTGAGAGCGGACGGGCACGGATGGCGGACGGATCGCCACCATCTGCATGGCGGTGGCGATCCGTCCACCATCCTAATCGGCCCCTAAGTTAGGCGGCCTGATCCGGTGAGGCTGAAGGGCAAGACCCGTGATGCCAGCTGAAGGAGCCATGCGCTTCTAAATATGTGATGAAGGTGGCAGTGTTCATCCAGTGTGCCAAGAACGGTCCACTATTCACTTAGCTCTCGAAGCTTAGGGAAGAAATGAACCAGGCAAGACTCACAATTCTAGCGCAGCGCGCTGATCAGCAGCGCATTTATCTCTATTAGACTCGGAGTGTGAATAACTTTTAAATTACCCGTTTTGTATCTTATTTAATTATTTGTCAATTCTACCCTGTTTTTAACCCACTTACTTGCTCAATAATTGTGTCATCACCGCTTTTGGCGGCCCTTCTTCCCTTGCTTCGTAGTTGCAGCGCCATCTTGGGGGTAATTTTCATGACGGTAGCGCCATTCAGGGCAGCGTACTAGGCGGCGTGAATACCGAAGGTATTTAAGGTGGGTTGGGTTTTGGGATCCGGACATCTGACCAGGCAAGACTCACAATTCTAGCGCAGCGCGCTGATCAGCAGCGCATTTATCTCTATTAGACTCGGAGTGTGAATAACTTTTAAATTACCCGTTTTGTATCTTATTTAATTATTTGTCAATTCTACCCTGTTTTTAACCCACTTACTTGCTCAATAATTGTGTCATCACCGCTTTTGGCGGCCCTTCTTCCCTTGCTTCGTATTTGCAGCGCCATCTTGGGGGTAATTTTCATGACGGTAGCGCCATTCAGGGAAGCGTACTAGGCGGCGTGAATACCGAAGGTATTTAAGGTGGGTTGGGTTTTGGGATCCGGACATCTGACCAGGCAAGACTCACAATTCTAGCGCAGCGCGCTGATCAGCAGCGCATTTATCTCTATTAGACTCGGAGTGTGAATAACTTTTAAATTACCCGTTTTGTATCTTATTTAATTATTTGTCAATTCTACCCTGTTTTTAACCCACTTACTTGCTCAATAATTGTGTCATCACCGCTTTTGGCGGCCCTTCTTCCCTTGCTTCGTATTTGCAGCGCCATCTTGGGGGTAATTTTCATGACGGTAGCGCCATTCAGGGCAGCGTACTAGGCGGCGTGAATACCGAAGGTATTTAAAACGGTCATGGCAGCGCGCAGCGGTTGCGCGCAGCGGGAGCACGCCGGAGTCACGCCAGAGTCCAGCCCGTCTGTGCCCGTCCGTGCCCAGACGGGCTCAGGGCATGTCACTCTGTTTGATCCTGTACGTCACATGGATCCCATTATCAGGTACTCTAAGGATACTCTGATGTCGCTGCATGCCCCCAGACGCTCTGGTTGTAGCTATTGTTGGGTAGAAGGTACCCCCTATTCGAAATGTGCTCTCTGTAGTTCGGCCTGTGGCGCCAGGGATAAAACACAGTTATCTATGGCTTTGCTCAATTGCAGGTCTTTACCCTGCCATGCCACGGAAATCCATTCTCTGATTTTAGACCATAATTTGGACGTGTTGTTTCTAACAGAAACCTGGCTAACCCCTAGCTCCGGACCGGATACTGTAAAAGCCCTCCCGCCGGGATACCTCATATTTCATCAGGACAGGCCGGAACGGAGGGGGGGAGGGGTAGCCATCCTGTATAGAGACAACTATATGTGCAAGGCTGTTGATTGCGGCATCAATAATTCTGAAAGCTGTCAATTTGTGCTGCGACTATCCTCTCCTCTTTCCATATCAGGCCTCCTTCTTTATCAGCCTCCTGCCACTATGGGAAACTTTGTAGATTCCTTTATCGAAGCGGTGATACCATTAGCCGCTGCATCCTCTAATTTTGTAGTTCTTGGGGACCTGAATGTGCACTTTGATGACCCTCACGATGGATGGGCGAATGACTTACAAGGTATGTTGGGCTCACTTGATCTTCACCTTGTTAATGTCGGCGCCACCCATGAGAGAGGCCATCAGCTGGATGTTGTTTTTGCGAACTCGGAAAACCTGCTTGCCCTACATCCCTTGGCTCTTCCCTGGACTGACCACCGGTTGGTACCTTTTAGATGGCAGCTGGTGAAGGGGAAAGACCCGGTACCTCAACGGTACACAGTGGAACGTCTCTGGTCAAGGCTACCAGTGGAAAGCTGGGCAGCCGAGTTGGCAAGAACCTGTCCTCCCCCTGTTACTGATCCCACTGTAGCGGATCAACAGGTGGGCAATTGGCTCACTAATACTTTGGATTCGCTGATCCCGAAAAAGAGGAGGCCTCTCAGAGAAAGAAGAGTTGGCTCCGCCCCATGGTACACTCTCGAACTCAGGGCTCTTAGAACTTCATGCAAAAGATTAGAACGTGCATGGAGAAGAGAGCGGACCGACGAAAATCGGAACGACTACAAGACAGGGATGAGGAAGTACAAAGTGGCTTTGAAAGAGGCTAAAAAGAACTTTTTTAGTGATAGGATTGAGAAGGCAAGCAATTCACCAGGGGAATCCTTCAAGATCTTTAAAGAGCTGCTGAAGGCTCCGGTCCCCCCAGTTGTCCACGACAACCCGCAGGAGAAATGTGAGGAGCTGGCCGATTTCTTTCACTTGAAAATCGAGAAGATTTTGTCCTCACTGCCTGCGACGTCGCAGAGTTTGGAAATGGACGGCAGCCCAACAATAAGCCCCGTTGAGCTGCCCTCGTTCGGCCCCTTCTCAGAGGAGGAGGTCGAAAAAGTCCTGAAAAGGATGAAGAGTGGGTCTCCAAGTGACCCGGCGCCCATGAAATTCCTTAAACAGGTGGCAAATGTTCTTTCCAGTCCGCTTGCGGATCTTATTAACCTTTCGCTTGCCCAGGGCACAGTGCCTCAAAGGTGGAAATCCGCTGTTGTCAAAGCACTATTGAAGAAACCTGGATTAGATCCATCAAATCTGGCCAACTTCAGGCCCATTTCACTCCTGCCCGGCTTTTCAAAAGTCGCAGACAAGCTGGTCAACTACCAGCTCTCTCGCCATCTTGAAGACCACCATCTGCTAGGGGACTCCCAGACGGGTTTTCGCCCTGGTCAGGGGACAGACACAGCCTTGCTGGCAGTGGTGGAGGAAGCAAGGAGCATTCTTGATTCAGGGGGATCAGTGGCAGTGATCCTCCTGGACTTGAGTGCGGCCTTTGACACCGTTAATCATCAGGTGCTCCTCCAACGGCTGGCAGAGGTGGGTGTTAAAGGGATGGCCTTGAAATGGCTGAAATCTTTCCTCTCAGACCGGTCTTATCAAGTATGGGAAGGGGGAGAACAGTCCACCTTGTTCCCTCTTCAATGTGGAGTCCCGCAGGGCTCATCCTTGAGCCCTACCTTATTTAACACCTATATGGCTCCACTTGAAAGAGTGGTCTCCCCTTCAGGAGTGAAGATCATCAGCTATGCTGATGATACTCAGCTGGTTGTAGGCCTCACCCAGCTGGAGGAACAACCCGAAGTCCTTCATGACTGTCTTACTAATGTTCATCGCTGGATGTCCCAGTCCGCTTTGAAGCTCAACGGTGACAAGACTGAGCTGATGGTGCTGGGCAAGGCCAGTCCCTCTCTCATCACTAGCTGTTGGCCTCGGTCCCTGGGTGACCCGCCATCCCCCAAGAAGGAAATCAAGAGCTTGGGGGTTTGGTTAGAGGAAGATTTATCCTTCAGGACCCATGCTAGGAAAATCGCGGGGTTTGCTTTGGCTTGCTGCAATCTGCCCGCAAGGTGTTACCTTTGCTCCCTAATTCATCTAGGAAGCTTTTGATCCGTGGTCTAATTCTGTCGCGGCTCAACTTCGGGAATGCGCTATTTTTGGGCGCACCCGAAGCGACTTTTAAAACCCTTCAGCAGGTGCAGAACGCAGCCGCGAGGGTTTTGATGGATGTGCCGCAAAGACAGTCAGCTGCCCCCGCCCTGAAAGCACTCCACTGGCTCCCTGTTAAGGAGCGGGTGAAATTTAAGGCGCTATGTACGGCCCATAAAATTTTGCATGGTAGGGGTCCTTCTATTTTGTCCGCGATGGCACGCCCCTACAAGCCCACACGTTCATTGCGCTCAGATCAAAGACATGTGATGCAGACTACAAGAGTAAAAAGAGCTCGCTCTGGGGGCCGACGTTTCTCGGTGCAAGTGGCGGCACACTGGAACTCCTTGCCCCTCAAGATCCGCGCTGAGCCCAATATCCTGCACTTTAGGAAACTATTGAAGACACACTTGTTTCCGGTGTAGGACTGAGTGAGAGCCTTCCTTCCTGTGTTCACAGCGCCGGGATGCCCCTGGGTAACTGCGCGCGATACAAATTTTATATAAAATAAATAAAATAAAATAACCTGCACCACAAGAAGACACATTAAGACATACACTAAAAATACTTGTGCTAATATTATTTATCACTCAGGCCCACTGAAGGATTATGGAGGTTGTGAAATGGCCGCAACTGCAGCCAAGTTCTAACGCACAGGAGACCTGGGCTTCAACCACCAGGCCTGCGCAGCACACTTCACACATCCCTTCCTTCGGTACAACAATTGTAGAAGCAGTGATTTGGCGCCCATGCCCCATTCTATTGCGGCCTGGATCAGCACCTAAAAGAATGCATGGCAAAAGGTGTTCAAAGAAATGGCAGAATTTCAGATTCCTTTTTGCAAGTTGATCTAGCGTGAAGACGGCTCAAGTTCATTGGATCACTTTACATAGGCACCAGTTATGTATTAGAGCCAAAGAGACAACAATAAATCGTGTGCTCTCTTGAACTGACTCATACACAGCTCCGGTAGAGTGAAACCCGGTTCCGCAGATCTTTTGGGGGAAGGAAGGACAAACTGAGAGAGCTTGAGCTGTTAATTGTCTAAGATCACTATGTGTGTTTAAGAAGAGCTGAGATATCTTGTCCTATGAAACAAGCTCAACACCACACACTCACACAGTAAGCACAGCACACACACGTACTAACGCAGAACACTCAACACAGCGCGGCCTGTTCATGTCTCCTCAGATGGGTGTGGTGCCAGTGATAGAGCACGCAGGTCACCCGACTATTATTTTACCAAATACGTATCGGGCCCAAAAAAATTCAATTTACACTATTCATTAATCAGGCGACCTTGCACTCTACTACCAGTAACCCTTGTTCCTTCCTATTGATTCCTACTGTACCCGACTTACCAATCCACTGTTACGGGTACCTAAGATCACAATGGATCAGGGAGCTAGCTGTAAAAGAAAGGCAGACACAAAAATACCTTTTCTATGTTTGCACTCATAAAAATAACCAGAGACACAGGAAGTTTTAAAACCTTTATCTAAACTTCATCAGATTCCGAAAGCATAAGATTTTCAGTAAGTAAGCAATTAATAACCAAGATTACAAAGATCACGTATCCATAAAGGAAGTATATGAGACCAACCATTTATGAGTCTAAAGGAAGGTAAGAACAGGGAACATGCTAGTAAGAATTTTCAGGTTTAGACTAGGCGTGGAGCAGCTAATACGGAACATACTAGAATAGTACGAGAATTTTATCAGTCTATGGAAACTTGAAAGATAACATGTGACTATTAGGAAGGGTAGAAGTGGCACACACTACTATTTCAATACAGATTTATTATAATTTGCTAAAGGAGGGTGAAGAAAAGGAACATCTATATATCATGAACTGAAAACAGGAATGTACTTAAAAGGATGGGTAAGAATATGGAACATGCTAGAATAACAACGATAATGTATGACCTTTTCATTTAGTAGTGCGAAAAGCATGGAAATTCAAATATGCAAGAGTATGACTTTATTAAAGCAAAGAAAGGAAAAATAGAAGATGCAGAATAGATGTCTCAGCTCTATATTTACCTAGTATGGTGTGAAGACCAACCCTGGCCACGGGTCAGTTAAGGACGGGAAGAACCCTAAGGAAAGACAGTCGCCAGTAGGCCAGCAGGTGCAGAATGGACACTTCAGGACAGGACAGGGAAACCAAGTTAGGATCAGGACAGGACCACCAAGGTAAGACCAGCACCCGCAGTTCGGAAGCAACGCCTGTGCTCCACCCTCTCTGCAGCTATCAGTCAGAACCCCGATTGGGTTATCGAATTCCCCAGCAAAGTGCTCCGCCAGCACTTAAGGTTCAAAACCCCCCTTGGGTCTCTGGAAATTACGGACAGAGTGCTCCGCAGCAGTCTGTATCAATTACCTATTGAGTGCGTTGGGTCAGTGACAGGTCAGCT
Organism: Lissotriton helveticus; assembly: GCF_964261635.1. Taxonomy (NCBI): domain Eukaryota; kingdom Metazoa; phylum Chordata; class Amphibia; order Caudata; family Salamandridae; genus Lissotriton; species Lissotriton helveticus. The sequence continues at coordinate 1,782,127,393 of NC_136065.1, forward strand.
ATTCAGACAGGTCGGATAATTTCTCTAGCTAATCCTAGGCTAGTTATACTGTTTTTGGGTCAGTGTACCACCCCCCAAATGCTGCAAGTGTAAGAATCCCCAATTTTGATTGGTCCACAAGTAGGCCAGGTCAACACACCAACCACATTTCACTTCTACAAGACTTAATTTGCATACTCTGGGACCGCCTATTGAATTTGGGGTTCCCATGACATAAATCTTAACGTTACAATAGTGCATCTATGAATTATGATACATTTAGAACAGTTCAGCTTTTTCTGCTAGGCGAAGGTGCATCTTCCCAGGCACATCTTGGCTGGGACCTCAGCTTGGCAGGGTTTCAATGCCACCGGCAGAAGACTGTCATGCGCAGAAAGGCTGTTCAATATGGAGTATTTTCATCCCGCATGCTCACGGATTTTCAATACATGTAAAGTAAGCGAAAATAATTTAGAACATAGAAAATAAATGATTACACTGTATACCAGGAATCCCTATATGACTCCCCTTACTTTATTTCAACTATAGCATTATTATTAATGCGATACGAACAGAAAGCAGAAAGCGGCAAGACAAGCTTCGGCATGTGAGAACACAAATCGGCCATCTTAAGTCAAGTGCGCAAGCGCGAAAAGTTCCCACCAGAACTGAGAGTACGTCACGTCACGTGATTGTGACCGACGCATGCACAGAAGAAAATCCCGCCAAGCAGCGGCCATTTTTAGAGGCAAGCTTTGTTAAGGTTAATAAACACATAAGCAAGCATCACTCGGATACCCAAAATGTCAGAATAAAAGGGAAATTAGTAAGACAAACAAGTTGATTTAGTTCATTATAGTTATTTGAGGTTCATGAGTACAAGCAAGCCGCTTTACGTGCGAATTCTTGCTCCATCACCAGTCATCAAACATAACAGATTCTGAGAATCGAGATGCCCTTTTCACAAGAGCCTCACATCATGCCTTGCAGCTCATCATCGTCTATCTTTACAAAAGACAGATTTTTGTAAATATTTTAATTCACTTTCCACAGCTTCTGCGATAATTACACTGCAAACTTACGACGATTTCTGGGTTACACATGGCAGTGTCCAGTTTGACAACAAAAATACAGTTTATCGAATCTTAAGGCACAAATGGGAGCTTCACACAATGCCAAAAGCCGAACTATTTGAGGTTTTTTTCCTCTTGATGGTAGTTTGTGTCAGACCTGGGAAACTGTATTTAGGATAGCTGTTTGTGCTTTACAAAATTAAATAAATTATAAAATTTCATGCGCCATGTTACGTTATCCCACCTTGACTGTAAAATAGGCTTGTTCTTTTTTACATGATAAATATTATATGGGTGTGATATCACTGTATGCGACGTCATTGCATGCCAATTTGACCACCTCACAACTATTTATGCCCTTTTAACGACACATCCTGCCAACTGCTGTGCTACTGTTCAGCACATGGGATTGTGCTGTCTAAGTGGCAACATTTGAAAATGTTGTGCAACTGCCAGTGCTTTAACTCCCACAACAACTGCATGCCTCCTGTTTGGGCTAGGGGAAAGGGACATGCGAAGGAACAACGTATAGTGTTAACCAGTGCAACACCTTGTTATTCCCCATGATATCAAAACGTCTGTACTGCAATTTGGGGCCGGAACAGTTGTTGAGTTGAAGAGTCATCTTTCAAAGAACCCAACATGAAAATCCATTAATTATAAACAATCTGCTTCCTTTCCTTTTAGTTGTTGACTTTAAGCCTGCCTTTGATCATGTTCAGTACTCCACTGCCTTTTGGCTAGATTCGCACTATAGAACTAACATACACATACATGCACAGTGGTGAGCGGCTCCTCCGCTATGGGGGATGAGAATCACCACACTGTTTTTAAGCAGTGCAGAGTAAAGGAAATATAAAATGATAATAACTTTGAGTTATTATCATTTTATGTTTCCGTCAGTACCAGTGGGTGGGCGGGGCTGCTCTGCTCTCAGAGCAGGGCAGGGGAAGAGTGATTTGCCCACTCCTAAGTGCACATGACTGTTTGGCCGGCCCTCTCATGCCACCCAAAACAGTCATCTGCACTTTCCCTGTTCTCCATGCAGGCTGCATTACAGCCTGCGTGGAGAACATGCCCACCCCTCCATGCCCTGGCTGAGCTTTGTACCAGGACACTCAGGCCAATCACATGCTGCATTGCAGCACTGTGATTGGTCAGGGGAGCCTGGGTCCTTACCAATCACAATGCTGCACAACAGAGCCTGGCTGTGCTTCCTTTTCCTCGAGTTTGACGAGGAGAGCAAGAGAAGGGACGCAGGACCCAGCAGTAAGCTAAGTATTATATTTATTTATTTATTTTATATTTCGCAACCCCAGCGCCCTCACAACCATTCCCTCTTCCCCAGCACGCACCCCCAGCCGGCCACCCGCAAGCAATGCCGGCCGCCACTGTACATGCTCCATCTACTGACGTCTGAAGGACGGCAGCGTCTGCCGATATGGCCGCCGTATAAAACAGATGCTGCAATGCGGGATATCAGCAAATGACCTGCCCGGGATATTTCCTCACGATGGTGCCTGGGATGGAACGGACCTGCTTTTGAAATTCCAAAGCTGTGTGGCCCGTCCACTGCTCGTGGAAACCTTCTCGTGGAAACCTTCCCTTGGCCGCAGCAGACATGCCGGTTTGTTTGCCCTGAGCCTAGAGGCACCTATTTGCCAAAGACAGAGGTGAGCGGCTCCCCTGTACAAGGCAAATTGGCGGCTACTATCGCGCTGCCCACCATAATGGGAGATGTGTCCCAGCGCCCTTTCAGGGTCTGCGCTACGCCTCGAGAACTTAAGGACATCGGGGGTGATCTTGTGTCCTCTGTAATATCTAATGGGAGTCCGACCCATCCCTCCCCACAAAGCTCTGTCATACTCGGCACTCTCTCGCTTTGGAAAAGGGTCCCAGGATGCCTGACCCCAACATGGCCGACATTTGTGACTTCTTACCCCTTGCTGAACTTTTACCTACTCAACCCTTTCTGGACTGTGCCTGTCTTCAAGAGGACTTCTTGATCTCTTTATGACCATGGACCCCCTACCCCACCCTCCCCCCTGTACTACTCTGACATTCCCTGAAGACACATGACCTCTTCCTGGACAGCGGAGTCCGAGGATTATGTCCTATGCCCGGTGGAGCTGCTCTGTTCAGCTAATGAGGAGATCGGACTAGGTTCACCCCCTGACCGTCACCTGCCCAGCCAGACCTTGGGCACAGTTTTTCCCCTCTTCTTTCTATCTCGCCCATCCTTCCCCCTCATTATATTCATGCCTTGCTTCTTTTGCCTGGTTCTCCTTTCTATCCACCTGTCTGACTGATACCTCTTGGTGCTTCCTTGAGAGTTATGGGGGAGACTGGCCTCGGACTCCCTCACTGACCGTCAACTACCCCTTTCAACCTTTGGGCTGACTTTACCTCCGTCTCTTATTCCGTCCTCTGCCTCTCACTCCCCCCTCCCCCTTCCCTCTCTACTGATCTCCCCTTCTCTCCTATTAATGTGTCTCTTATCTTTTGATGTAACATAAAATTGTTATTATTGTTGTAACTTTGCTGACAATATGTAAAGCGCTCTGATACCTACGGGTCTAGCCAGCGCTATATAAAACTCTTTAAATAAACTAAATTAATAAATAAATACAATGCTGTTCTAAAATCCCTACAGGAAAATCGCAGTGCTATGCATGTCTTCGTCCTCATTCCTGCTGTGGAAGCAGCAATTCAAGATTTAACGGCCTAGTTTGTTCCTTACCTTCCTTACATATTATTCTGGTAGGAAAGGTTTGCACCATCACAGTGATTTGATCTTCAACTATTTATTGGGGGTGGGGGCAGACAGGTAATGCAGAGAAAGGATACGTTTTGCAACTCCATAAACGTATGAAAATCCTGACATTTATATCTATGAAGGACAAGACATGCATGGTGTGAGCTTTTTGCAACTCCTGCTTGGATTGTCACTACTGTCTGTTCATGGGGCTTCCTGCACTATTATGGGTTTGTTAAATTGGCAATAAAGGACTATGGGGAGGCTTGGCTGGACGAGCCAACATGGCTGCCACTTTCTAGAGAGCTCTGGCCCACTGTGGCAAACATCTGCTGATATCATCCAGCATCAGCAGACCAGGACACCTCCGCACGCAAGAAGAACACATATGGGACAATATACATCATCGACGGAGCCGTGGTCATAAACAACAGTACTTATTGGCCCAAGATGCTCCTGAGCAGGCCTACCTGGAGGGATGCTGGTGTCTCCCTGATGAGAAGCCTGGGGATTGGGCGCCTTGTTCGGTGCTCAATGAGGTGCCCATCCCTGTGGGGTCAGTGGAGGCCCTGGCAGCTGGGGAGACGCAGAGAAAAAACGCAGTTCCGTGGCAGGTGGATGAGTCGGCTGGCCCGCGCAGCTAGTGAGGATCTGGCGCCGCCGTTGCAGCTTACGACCGGGTGCCTCCCGGTTCACTGGGCTAAGACGGCTGAGTGCGGGGCCGCTCCCCAGCGGTAAAGCATTCAAAAATTACTTGGGGGAGTGGTGGCTGGGGGCCCTTCGGGATGCTCAGGAGCGGCCCGTCCTCAGAGGATGCCAGAGCCTTCCTGGCATTTCAGCCAGCGCTGAGGGACCCCAAAACAAATTCATCAACCGGGGACAATGCGGCCCCCAGGGGAAGGGAGGTTGGCAGACCAGTCTTCCCCTGGGGAGTTCGCGCGATAGATGGGACAAGGTGTTAGGTAGTGTAGGGGGTGGGTTAGGGCTAGAGTTAAAAGGGGGCAGGGGAGGAAGCCCTTCCTTTTCCTGTCCCCAGCGCATTAGGGAATAGGTCAGGGAAGTTTGAGTAGGGGTCTTCGTGTTGTAGGTTAGTTAGGGGTGTCTGGAGCATACCTGGTCGGTCGGTCTGGTGCAGTCTTACAGCCTCTGGTGTCCCGGTGTGCTGTTTGATTCGAGGCAGTGTCGGTCCGAGGACAGGGCCTCACCGGTAGAGTACGGGCCTTGCTGGGCTCCTGGAGGCGGGGCAATGACGGAGCCGGATGCGGTGGCGGTTTGCGCCGCGCTACTGGTGCTGGGCCGGGCTGGGAGGTCCGATCTCCTTCAGCCCGGGGTTTTGGATCAGGCGTGGGTCGGTATGACCCGCACACCGAGGTCCGCATCCGCGGGAGTAGCCGCGGCGGTGGCAGCGTGTCAGGACGAGGCGCCACTGCCCAAGTCAAGTATGTCGGGGCGGGGCAAGAGGCAACCGGAGGCCGGCAAGCGCGGCGGTAGGTGTCAGAGCCTCCCCGCGCGTCCCCCTAATGTGCCGGCTTCCCTGGAGAGGCCTGAGAGTGTGAGCAGGGGGGGCGGGGCGGCGCAAATCAGTAGTGCAGCGCCTGTGGGCGTGGGTGATGGTGCGTCACACGGGGGCCTACAGGCCCGTGTGCTGGGCATGGAAGGCTTTGGGGGCACATCGGGGGAGTCCAGTGAGGCTAGTGGGGGGGGGAGGGTGAGAGCGCCACAGAGGAGCCTGCAGGAGACGACTTTGTATTGCTCCTGTGAGATGGGGAGTCAGAGGAGGAGAACGGGGGGCCCTTGGAGGAGCAGCCAGTGGACCTGTCCTGTAGGAAGAAAGGAGTAGTCAAGCCCCATAGTTCTAAAGTGAAGGGGCCTAGAAGGCCCACACTGCACAGCCTGCCTGGAAGCCCCCAGAGGGGGGCCCCCCGGCCCCTCCCTAGGGTGAGGGGCGGGTTTCTGATTTACCAGACCAGGAGCCCTGGGCTGATAGGTGGGAGCGCATGTCACTGGAGGAAAGGATTCGCGACCAGCGTCGCATCATAGAGGAAACGGAACGGAGGTGGCAGGTTTTGTGTGATGCTAGGGAGACAGGTTGGTGGGGTATGCCCGGGGGCATGGTGCCCCTGCCGCCCGTGCATGAGGTTGGAACAGGTAGGGGTCAGGTTAGGGGGACCTCAGGGTCTCGTGGTGAGTGGGCCTGGCTAGAGGGGGCAGGGACTGCTTTGGCAGCACAGAGACCTGAAGGCGCTGGGCCTCCTCAGGAGAAGACGGCCTGGGGGGGGGGGGAGCAGGCCAGCGGTGGAAGCTGGCAGAGGCAAGGGTGGGCCAGGGGGGCACAAAACGGCCTCCAAGCGCCGGGGCGAAGCAGCATGGGGGTGGGCAGCAGCTGTTCTGGAGTGCAAATTTGTGCCTGGGGTGAAAGGGAAAGGTGTGAAGAGAGTGGCGAGTGAGGTGTGGAGAGCGGTCGTGAAAGTAGTGGATGAGGAACAGCTGGACTATGACGAGTATGGTGAGGATTTGGAAGAGGGTGAAGTGCTTGAGGAAGGATGTTGGGGGAAGAGTGAGGCGGCAAAAGAGAAACTTGGTGTTTTGCAGGAGGCGCAGGCCAGCACCAGTCGGGCCTCGAAGGTGTGTCAGAAGTCGACGGATGCCAGGAGGAAGGACCAGGAGGTGCCCACAACAATTTCAGGTGAGGGTGCCTGGTGGGATGCGTGGGATGACGGTCCAAAGGGGGACGTAAAAAGGCCTGCCGGTCGGTGGGTGTGGGGGATGGGTCTGTGAGGGATGCTAGGGTGCAAGGGGATGCGGTGGGGAAGACGCAGGTGGTGGTAGCCAGTGTGCAGACTGACAAGACTGAGGACCAGGGTGGAAAGGAGGACGCGGGGGACAAACCACGGAAGAAGTTACCGTATATGGGTTTGGCGATCCCACTCGGGTCTCATTTGTCAGAAAAGACGAAAGCTAAGATTTGGAAGCATGAGCACGTAGACGTTTTCAAATTGTTGCTTTGGGAGATTCAGGCCAAGGAAGGTTCCAAGGAGGAAGAATGGGAGTAGACAAGGCGGCCGAGGGTGCCTGTAACTATGGAGAATTGGACGTCGGCGTTTTTGATCTACGCCAGTATTTATTGTGAGTAGCATCTGGACAGGGCAATAGCTCTGTTTAAGTAAATGGATGTGATCAGAAAGGCGCAGATGCATTTCGGGGGGTTTGCCTGGCTCAGTTATGATGAGGAGTTTAGGGCCAGGATTAGTGTTAACCCGGATAAGGCGTGGGGGGATATTGATCAAGAACTTTGGGTGTAGTGGATGTCCTCTACGCAGGCGGCGGCATCTACCCACACGGCCAGTGCCCTCCCGGTCGCCTATCGGCCGCTTCAGTCGCGTCCCGCCCAGTCTGGGACGGGGGGGCAGGGATCTTCCGGTGGATCAGGGAGTCAGGGTACTTACACAGGAACCGCTGGTCAGCAACCCAAGCCTGGGGGAGCTACCACTGGGGCATGCTGGAACTTTAATAAAGGTTTCTGCACGCGATACCCTTGCAAGTTTAAGTTTGGAGTGTTCCAAATGTGGTGGACGCCACCCTGTCACACAATGCTTTACGCTGGCCACACCCTCTGAGCAGTGGAGGATTACTAGAGGACGGGGACAAGCTGGGCCAAAGGGCCCCTACACCGGTTGATGTGGAGGCCATGGGTCCATGGCTCTCTCGGTACCCTAATAGAGAGGCAGCATTGAAGTTGCATTGAGGGTTCACGGAAGGGTTTTGGGTTGGTTATCAGGGTGCTCGGGAGAGGCGATGGGCGGAGAACTTGCGATCTGCGAAGGAATTACCAGGGGTGGTGGCAAAAAAATTGCAGAAGGAAGATTTGGAAGGCAGGATCGTGGGCCCGTTTGACACGGGCCGGTGTCAGACCTCATTATTTCACCTTTGGGTGTGGTCCCTAAGAAGGAGCAAGGGGAGTTCAGGCTGATTCACCATCTGTCCTGGCCAGAGGGGAGTTCAGTGAATGATTTCATTGTGGAAGAAGACTCCAGGGAGTTGTATACTTCGGTCGACAATGCCATTGGTCTGGTGCGGGTTTGTGGTAGGGGGGCGGAATTGGCAAAATGTGACATCAAGTCGGCCTTTCGTCTCCTTCCCATTCACCCGGCTGATTTCTCCTTGTTGGGGATGCAGTTTGAGGGGGCCATTTTTGTAGACAGGGTCTTGCCGATGGGTTGTGCGATTTCCTGCGCGCTTTTCGAAAACGTTAGTTCCTTTTTGCAGTCGGCCTTTGTGGACAGGAGTGGGCATCGTCTGGTGTCGCACTATCTTGATGAATTTTTGTTTGTGGGGAGGGGACAGACGGGGGAGTGTGGGGCGGCTCTGGGGCGGCTCTGGGGCAGATTCAGAGTTTGGCTCATGATGTTGTTCCTTTGGTGCTAGAGAAGACGGCAGGGTCCAGCTGCTGCTTGACCTTTTTGGGAATTGAACTTGATTCGGTAACATGGCTGGCACGTTTGCCGGAGCAGAACGTGGCGGAGATGCAGGTTTTGCTGTTTCATGTGATTGGGGTCCGCAAGATTGATTTGAGGGTCATGCAGCGTCTCTTGGGGTTGCTGAACTTTGCTTGTCGGGTTGTGAGGGCCGGGAGGACGTTTTGCAGGCACCTCGGCATGGCCATGTCAGGGACAGTACTCCCTCACCACAGAATTTGAGTCACGCTGGGGGTCCGGTCGGATTTGCGGGTGTGGGTATGTTTCTTGGAGGATTTCAATGGCGTGTCCCTGGACTTTGCACACAATAAGATGGTCTGGCAGGTGCAACTCTATTCGGACGCTGCAAGTGCGGTCGGTTTTGGAATCTTCTGGGACGGGCGATGGTGCGCAGAACAGTGGCCGGCTCATTGGTTGAAGCAGGGCAGGAGCATTGCTTTTCTCGAATTCTTCCCCTTATTGGTTGTATTGAAGGTGTGAGGACCTGAGTTTCGTTTTGTTTTGAGTTGCATGGACAGGGGATTGTTGCAGACTACGATTCGCAGATTGAGCTTGGTAAAAATGGTTGCCTGCTTCATTTGATCTAAAAATGTAGGAATTAAAGGCAAGGGATACTGTTTTTTAATTGTAACATTATTCAGGGCATGTTAATCTATGCACGTACACAATTCCCCCTTTTCTTCGGTATAAAAAATAAAGGCGAAGAGACTGGAGATTTGGAATGTCGTATGAAACCATTAGCCAAGCATTTGTCAAGATATGTCCTTAAATATTCATTCTCCTTTTCAGTGAGAGCATAAATACGACTACAAGGTAATGTGGCTCCGGGTACTAAATATATACGACAATCATATTCGCGATGTGGTGGTAGTGTTTTCGCTCTCTTTTTATCAAAAACATCTACCAGATCTGCATATTCCTTTGGGACACCATCTGTAAGTAAAATGTTTTGCAACTCCTTTGGAAAGTCATATCCTTGTACCTTTTTTTTTTCTAACACATTGTGTTGAAAACAATGAGAGATACAGTGTTTAGAATTGAATGTTATAATTTTCTTAATCCAATCTATTTGAGGATTATGTTGGATTAACCATGGAATACCTAATATCAAGCGGAATTAAGGGGCATCTATGACATCAAAAACAATCTTTTCTGCATGGTTTGTGGAACACATCAGTTAGACTTTGTTTGATTTTGTATTAAACCAGAGGTTAATTCTTTCCCGTCCACTGCATGTACAATTTCAGGATGACTTTTAGGCACAGACCGTAACACTAAATTTAGCAAAAATTGGGTATCAATAAAGTTTCCAGTAGCCCCAGAATCAATTAAAGCATCAACTGACCAGGTGTGTGAGTCATTGTTTTCAGTTTGTAATATAACTCTAATGCTAAGGTGGTGGAAGGTAGTGGAAGGGACTGTGGAGGCCAAACTAGACAACCTACTCGACAAACTAACCTCATCTTTTATTGAGTTTTCTAGTTTTCCGATGATTGACTGATAGCTACTTCACTGGTCTTAGTTTTTCCTTTGTTTGGACGAGCGGGGCATTCCTTTATAAAATGACCTGTTTTCCCACAGTATAGACATTAAGTCATAAGTCATAAAATGTATATAGCGCACTACATACCCAGAGGGTCTCAAGGCGCTTAGGGAGGGGAGGAGGATTACTTGTCAAATATCCACGTTTTAAGTTGCTTTCTGAATGCTAGGTGGTTTTGGGTAAGGCGAAGGTAAGTGGGAAGTGAGTTCCATGTTTTAGCTGCCAGGTATGAGAAGGATCTACCTCCCATGGTGGTCTTGTTGATACGAGGTACAGTGGCGAGGGCTTGGCTGGAGGATCGTAGTTGGCGGGAGGGGGTGTAGAAGGACAGTCGTGAGTTGAGGCATTCTGGTCCGATTTCGTAGAGTGCTTTGTGTGCGTGGGTTAGAAGTCGGAAAGTGATCCTGACGGGTAGCCAGTGGAGGTTTTTCAGGTGACCAGAGATGTGTTCGTTACGCGGGATGTCTAATATGATCCTGGCTGAGGCGTTTTGGATTCGTTGGAGTTTTTTCTGGAGTTTAGCGGTAGTACCTGCGTAGAGGGTGTTTCCGTAGTCCAATCGGCTCGTGACCAGATCATGGGTGACTGTTTTTCTGGTTTCGGTGGGGATCCAGCTAAATGTTTTTTTGAGCATGCGAAGAATGTTGAAGCAGGATGAGGAGACGGCGTTGACTTGTCTGTTCATTGAAAGTGAAGAATCCAGGATAACACCTAGGTTCCGTGCGTGGTCTGTCGGGATGGGTGCAATTCCAAGGGCTTCCGGCCACCAAGAGTCGTCCCATGCAGAGGGGGAAGTACCTAAGATGAGGACTTCTGTTTTATCTGAGTTCAGTTTCAGACGGCTGTGTTTCATCCATTCGGCAACTTCTTTCATGCCTTCGTGTAGGTTAGTTTTGGCGGTGCTGGGGTCATTGGTGAGTGAAAGGATCAGTTGAGTGTCATCCGCGTAGGAGATGATGTTGAGGTTGTGTTGGCGGGCGATGGCCGCGAGGGGGCTCATGTATACGTTGAAGAGGGTGGGACTGAGTGAAGATCCTTGTGGTACGCCGCAGATGACTTCAGTGGCCTCGGACTTGAATGGTGGAAGTCGGACTCTCTGGGTTCTTCCGGTGAGGAACGAGGTGATCCATTCAAGTGCTTTTCCTTGAATTCCGATGTTTCTGAGGCGTTGTAAAAGGGTGCTGTGGCAGACTGTGTCGAAGGCTGCGGAGAGGTCGAGGAGGATGAGGGCGACTGTGTCTCCATTGTCCAGCAGAGTTCGAATGTCGTCTGTTGCTGCGATGAGGGCGGTCTCAGTGCTGTGTTTTGCTCGGAAGCCAGACTGTGAGGAGTCGAGGGATTTGTTTGCTTCGAGGAAAGCGGCGAGCTGGTTGTTGACAGCTTTCTCGATGACTTTGGCCGGGAAAGGAAGGAGCGAGATGGGGCGGTAATTTTTGAGTTCGGTGGGGTCCGCTGTGGGTTTTTTCAGGAGGGCGCTGAGTTCAGCGTGTTTCCAGCTTTCCGGGAAGGTGGCGGATTTGAAGGAGCAGTTGATGACGTCTCGGAGGTGTGGTGCTATGACGGAGTCTGCTTTGTTGAAGATGTGGTGAGGGCATGGGTCTGTGGGGGATCCTGAGTGGATGGAGTTCATCAGGCGGATGGTGTCCTCAGTGGAGATAGGGTTCCAGTTGTTAAGGGTGTTCAAGGGGGGTGAATGTTCCGCATATGGTTGGGTGGGTTGGTCGCCGGGTTGGTTGTCGAAGCTGTTGTGGATGTCTGCAATTTTGTTGTGGAAGAATGAGGCTAGGGAGTCGCAGAGAGCTTGGGAAGGGGTGATGTCGTTGGAGTTGGCCGAGGGATTGGTAAATTCCTTGACGATGTTGAAAAGTTCCTTGCTGTTGTGGGCGTTGCTATCTAGTCGGTCCTTGAAGGCGGTTTTCTTGGCCTTTCGGATTAGTTGGTGGTGTATGCGGGTGGCGTTTTTGAAGGCGTCCTTGGTGCTGGTGGTTGGGTCTTTTTTCCAGGCCTTTTCAAGGGAGCGGCAGAGTTTCTTGGACTTCTTAAGATCATCGTTGAACCATGAGGCCTTCTTGCTGCCAGGTTTGCTTTGACGTTTTTTCAGTGGTGCTAGGATGTCGGCGCAGTTGGATAACCAAAGGGTGAAGTTGGTGGCGGCTTGGTCTGGGTTAGAAGAGTGGGCTGGGGTGTTTAGAAGGAGCGATGAGGAGATCTGGTCGCTGGTGATTTTGTTCCAGTTTCTTTGCAGAGTCGGTTGGGGGTGGTTGATGGGTTTCGGCTTGTTGTAGGTAAAGTGAACGCAGCTGTGGTCAGTCCAGAGGAGAGCCGTAGTGTGGCTGAAGGAGAGGTGATTGCTGGAGGTGAAGATAGGGTCGAGAGTATGACCTGCTATGTGGGTGGGGGAAGTGACCAGTTGTTTAAGTCCAAGGTTGGCGAGGTTGTCCAAGAGGGTGGTGGTGTTGCGGTCGTTGTTCTTTTCAAGGTGAAAGTTGAGGTCTCCCAGAAGGATGTATTCTTTGGAGGGGAGCGCGTGTGGAGTGATGAAGTCCGTGATGTCTTCACTGAATTTTGCGCGGGGTCCTGGTGGTCTGTAAAGGAGGGTGCCTCTGAGTGTGGTCTTGGGGTCGATGTGGATCTGGAAGTGAAGATGTTCAGAGTTGGCGAGATTGGTGTCAGAGCTGGTAGAGATGTGGATTGATTTTTTATGGACGATAGCGATTCCTCCTCCTGTGTGGCCGGTACGGTCCTTGCGTGTGATCTTATAGTCTTCAGGGATGGCAATGGTGATGTCTGGGGCGGAGGAAGCGTTCATCCATGTTTCTGTTAGGAAGGCGACGTCTGGAGAGATGGTGTCTAGTAGATTCCATAGGTCAATGGCGTGCCTGTGGACCGAGCGGGTGTTGAGCAGGATGCATTGTAGGTGGTTGGGGTCGGGAATCTGTGGTGTGGTTGTAGCGGAGTTGTAGATGGTGCCGATGAATTTGCAGGAGTAGCAGGAGAAAGGTCCATGGGTGTGTCCAGGAGCGGCTTGGACGCAGTTGGGGGCGCGACCGGGGTTAAGGGCTAGGAGGGTGGAGGCATCGTAGGTAATGCGGGAGGGCTGGGCAGCGCGAGGGGCAGGGGGTCTGGCGCTGGGCGCGGTCCAGGCGCGGACGGGCGTAGACGGGCTTACCTTTGGCGCACCTTCGGCGCGGATTGGGCGCGGTCGCTGCGCGTAAACGCTGCGCGCGGGAACTACTGTCATATATGGAGAGTGGAGGGGGAGGGGCGAGGGCGGCTCAGCTGGGAGGCGGGGCGGGCGACGTAGGAGGACAACAACAACAAAATGGAGGCGGAGGGGTCAGCACGGCAAGAGCGCCTGGGGGAGAACGCGAATGCAGCAAGGAATAAACGCTAGCGATTTTAATATGCTAATAAGCAGAGCGCCAGTCAAAAGCAAACAGCAGGCAATATATAATAGTCAGTTTCCGTGAAAATGCGCTGCACAACGATAACAGATACAGCAAGAGAGTTGCGCTGGCAGTTTAAAAATGCAAATAGGTAAATAGGCAAAGCGGCAGTCAAAAGCACACAGCAGATTCCACAAGCAGTTTCCAATACGCTGCACAACGATACCACAGGCACAGGGGAGCGACCACTCGGCACAGAAGCGAAGAGCGAGTCACCTTGGTTGCATTTACGACTGTTATCCTTTTCCTGTTTTGTTAGGTGTCCTCTGATGGTTCCAAGTTGCATTTGTTCCTCCAAATCTGGTTTGTTAAGGGTTTCAGTTTTGAAAATATTTTTTTTTAAAGCAAATATTTTAGCTTCTGTCTTTCCTCGTTCCTCTTTACGTTCTAATAAACGGTGATTAAGTTTTACTACTAAGTCAATGAAATCAGCAATATTTTCAGGGGGATCTAAAATGTGGGTTATCAATCCTTTATAAAAGAGGGACACCCTTTTTTCTTCAGGCCATTCGGCTTTAATAACCAATCGGTTGAAAACAGAAATGTAATGTAGTAAGTCTGATGAGCCTTGTTTTAAATGCAATAACTCATGATCAGCTGATCAGCTATGTGTTTAGTGAATAATGTTTTCATTGTAGATGTAAGCCGATTGAAATCGTAGAGTAATTGGTCATCACGCTCTACCAGAGGTACAGACCAAGGAGCTGCATCTCCACCTAAGTATGACATTGGTTTAAAAAGATTGTAAACTTATTGCTATCCCCATTAAATCATTCCAGAGGCATGAAAGGAACTGATACAGGGGTTACTACCTGAATTTGAGTAGGATACGTAGTGGTGGATGAATGCAATGTCTGTGTAGGAGATTGAAAATTAGGTTGAAAAGTAGGTGGTTTTAAAACCGGTCTTGAAACTGTTGGTATATTCCAAGATGAACGATTCTGCACTACGTCCTGAAGACAAAATATAACGCTGCGTAAAGACGCTTTTTCTGACTTAATTTCCGCCAACATAGTGGCTATATCCTGTAACGAAACTTGCTGATCTGGGTCCATTATGTCTGGGTGAAACGTTAACCGTGGGCTTGGCCTTCTGTCAAGGTAACAATACACTCTTACCTGTGTTTGGGTGTACTGTTGGTTTTGCAGAGACGTAATGGACCAACTTCCCTCAAGAACTACTTATTAACTAGGGGGTTATGAATTCACCTCAAGCTAAACAATAGGCATTGGGGAGGAGGGCTGGATACAGGACGCTGATGGGCTGGTGGGCTCTTGTTGTCGACCTGGGAGGCAACAAATAAACTAACTTAATATCTTCAGGTTGTTTTGTCAATTAACGCTAACTCACAACTGTAACATTTATTATTAAGTCTCCATAAGCTTTCCTACCTGCGAACTCAAGTACGCATGCGATGCGTCCTAGTACTTCTTGTGATGATAGAGGTGATTTTTCTGTGATGAGTTTTGGAGGGAGATTGTGTGCCAGTTCCTCAAATTGAGACTTCCCACTCTTCTTTCTTTAAAGCAAAACGTACATAATTTACTTTAAGCACTATCTCAATGATCAAAACACTTTAGTAGGTTTCCCATAATTATGTCATCACTTTTTCATCACTAAATAGAAAGTAAAACAAAATACAACACAAAAACAAATAACATTCCTCTTTGTGCAATTCTTAAACGTTTTTTCTAGCTGTCCTTTAAGCAGTCCACGCTGCATTTATAGGCAAATCAAACTTCTCCTTAACAAGGAAAAAAGTGTGTCCAAAAATTCTCTTTTTTATATTCCTCGTGTCAATTTCATTACACTGTCTACTCCCCCGAAGTCGTGAAGATCTTCTGAGGTGAAAATGGATATCAGAAAGCCTACTGCGCCGATTTCCAGGTGAGTAGCACAAAGAAAGAACCTTCAATGGGAAAAGAAGGAAGGTCAAGCAGATTCTGGAAGCTGGGTGTGGCTTTATATAGAAGCGTCACACCCAACATGGCTGACACAAAGGAATAACATCCAACGTGGCCTTCTTTCTCAGTTCGGCATTTGCACTGCAAGCGCTGCTTCTCTGACGGCATCGAGGCAGCGCTTGAAGCCAACCAACGAGCGCATTTGCAAAGCGCTCCACTGCCGAAAGAAACGAGTGACCACAAACAAGCAAACCTTTCCTACATTAACATAATTTGGCCTAAAAGAATTCACAACACGATTTCCTGCTATAAACACTAAATAAAAGATGTCATCATAAACATGATCGTAACAACACCATTAACACATTTACTTCAAAGGCGGTGCTCGTTGCACAGAAAAGGAGTGGGTTTTTATACGTGGATCATTTTGACTTTCTCGGAAGTAGGGTAGCGTAGAGGAATCATGACAATGGCAAATGCGGGGATTGGGGCCTGTAGTTACCTAAGGCACAAAGAATTAGCGTGTGGAGCCTGGTTCTTGACACCCTCTTTCTACACTACACTGGCATAAACAGGCGGCCCGGTGGGTCCACAGAGGCTTTGTGTCCAGGTGGGATGCAGAGAGTTCCAATTCCCGAGTCGGTGTGCCCGTGCCACCGCCGGTGTATTTCACTGTGGACTACCATATGTGAATCAAGGGCACACTACATGATATACTACATGCAGGGCCTTCCCAGACTACACATACCTCATACAACAACAACGCCAGTCCTTCGTGCCTGCCAATTGCAACCTAAAAGATCTCAATATCCAATACATGTTGTATATTAACTGCATCCGTGCGGGGTACAACAAGTCCAAAACCATGTTCTTTGATACTTCCAAAGAAATTTTCAAATGGACCGACGAGAGTACCCCACTTAAGCCAAACACTCCGTCATTACTGGAATCGGACTCTTCCCAAAGTACCAGGTTGAATCATCTGAAGAAACATTCGTCGAAGCGGAGACACCGATCAAGGTTCAACGGATGCTCCCAGGTGCAAGGAAAAGACTCATAATCCAAATGTTTGGAGACTCTCTTTCCTTCTTCTTTCACTATTCTCTATACCTCTGTTTTATTTCAGGATCTGACTATCAGGGGGAGTTCAAACGAGGGCAGACCGATGTACATCCGGGGGCCCGACAGCCACGAAAAGCAGTAACAGGGTCTAGTCATGAAGGGGTTAATAGAGTCCTCGCGCCTTCTCCACTGCAGGATGACGGAGATGAGGACAGCCAATCCCTGCTGAGAAAGGCAGAGAAAAGAAGCCTCTCGCGGGAAGACGGCGCGAATGCGGAAGTTGAAGCTGAAGGAGTCGAGTACGCCGAGGACGCCGCGAGAGCCACGCAGGAAGACGTCGGACCAGGGAGAATTCCTGCAGTGCCCGAAGAAAGAACACCATCGACCGAAGATCAAGTCAACCCAGCCCCGGAAGAAGAATACAAGACGTGGAGGGAAGACTGGTGGACACCCCCAGGAGACGCGAGCTTGCCGCCGTAACTCAAGGAGAGTTACGGCTTCGGCGGTGAGTACACTGCATCCTGGGGACATTTGAGAAGGGGGGCGTGGTGCGGGACGTGCCTTGGGTTTAAAGCGTAAACAACAACACGGGTTTGGCTTAAGCTCAGTAAGGCTGCGCCAGATATATAATCAACAAAACAATTGCCAATACTGCTCAGCTTATTTCAACTTTTGTATATATACGATGAGCAACCAATCTCTCATCTATATAGACCACTCGTACAGTCCAGGATTTAATTGTGGAAAAACGTTTGTTATTATTTTTAGTTTTTATTTTTGCCTTTAATTTAAATTAATTTCTCTGATTAGCGAAAGACAGGCTTTTTTGTTCGACATTTTTCTTTAAGTCAAAACAACCTTCATTTATTCATAAAGCAACAAGAGGGAGAGCTCCTAATATTTAAAACTATGTGTGAATATTTACAAAAAGAGTGAGAGTGCAGATGTGAAAAAAGAACATCCATACATTCAACCGACAAGTCATCAATCAATTTCATACAGCGTTACATACACCACATACATACCGGATACAAAATAGAAAATATTGTGTGTGAAAAGGGAGGGGGGCCCTGTACTGTTTTTTATTGGGACAGGGAACGAACACCTACAAAAATTCTTCAAGTATTTCTCATTTCAAACACTATATAAATCATTAGGCTATCAAACACTTAATTTACACTTATTTACATTTGATCAGTATCAAACTGATTAGCCTACATAAGACACTAAGAATGAAAATTGATAGAAAAATTAGAAGAGAAAAAGGGTGGTCGACGCGTTTCGAATCCCCAAAAGTGATGGGATTCTCCTCAGGACCATATATGAAATCAATCAGAAAGACACAAATATATACACCGTTCTGTCAATTACATTATCGAGTGAAACTCAACTTAATATTCAGTCCAGACTATACTCAGAAAGTACCTGATTCTCTTGTAACGTATTGTGAATAGACGAACTGTAAAAAATCAAGTGGATAGGCTGTCAGTTTTCTTCAATAGTACACGGTAGTTTTGAAAAAGAGGCAACGAGTATTAGTACTCACTGTGTGGGATGAGGACTGCTTTTTAATGTCCAGGATTGCTCAGCACACTTTTTTGTCGCTTGTGGAAACCATCAGGTTTTTTTTATTTAAGTTTCCATCTTTCCACACCTGTGAAACAGAGAACTAGAGTGGGTGCAAAGCTGGAATGGACATGGTCTTAAAAATAAATAGAAAGGCAGTCCAAAGAGTGGTGGCTTGAAAAACGGCATTTAGCTACGGGGATAGTTCCTCATGCATTAACTAAGGCTCGTTGTTACACGACCTAAGTCAGGGGTGTGGAATTTATTAAAATATCTACTTGTCCATGGGGCAGGTTGCTTCATAAATCTACTTGTCCTGTAACAAAATCCACTTGTCCTTTTGGTGCCATGTGGTGCGGCGACAAATTATGGCAGCTCTTATATAGCCTCTATGATTATGCCAGGGTTCATACCATAGAAGTGTTTGAATATTAGCAATCCCTTTATGTTGCCACTTTTCTGCAGATCTACATACTGGGACTGAAGGTAGTGGTAAGAAATAGTTCCAGGGTTGGAATGCCCTTTTCAGTCTGTGCAAACCTACTAACTTGCATGTGTAAGGGTTTTCAACAACTCTTCTCTAATCTTTTCCCATACTGAGAAATGTTGGAAATTTACTCCTGACAATGGCAGACGTAAACCTTCTTCCAGATTTGGGGAAAAAAGTGGTTGAAGGGAAAATGAACTTTCAAACACTCAGGTTTTCGCATGAGCAAATCTACACATGCATATTTGCTCATGATAAACTGCAGTTCACAAATATTTTCTAGGAGTACAATTTCTTGCCCTACTTCTGAAAATTCTTAAATTTACGAAAGCCCTACAGCTGCACTTAATGCAAGGACATATATCAAGGGTGCACTTTTGAGACTTTCTTTATTAATTGGGCCCCTAATTTGGTCTGGCGTTAACCACAACCTTTTGTGTTTATTAAAATTCTCTCTCCCTCTCTGTATCAGCTGGCTTCACTGTGAGTGACAGCATTAAGCTCTTTCACAAGGAGCATATTGGCACACAGTTGTTTGTCTCAGTGGCAGTAACTAATGTGGCAGTGTGTTTTTTTTTTTTTTTAGACCACATTTTTTTGCTTTTGCCATTGTTTGTTATAATGGTGATTGCCCGGCAGCTTTCACATCAATAAGGTTTTACAAAAACCATGCCAAAACAAGTCACGTATAGGCAAAACTAAAAAGCTGACCACTAATTTCAGACCTACTGGTTTTGCCAATGCTTGTTTATTTTCATGTTTCCCATACTCTTATTGAAACTGGTTACATTGATTTTCCAATATGAATATTTTTGTGAAATACTAGCATACATCAACACATTTTACTAATTGATGCTGCTAAGAAATGGTACCTGAAATTTCACAGTAGTTTAGCAAAATGTATTATTTTCCTACTTTCATTTTTTTAGGAACATTTTATATTGAAAGCAAAGAGTCATTAATCTTGCTTTCAAGCTTCTGAAAATATTTGCATCTAATCCGAGAGCATTCTGGGAGCATTATGCATAGCCTCACATTGCTAATCTTTAAAACCGTGAGTACACATTTTTATACTGGAACTACTGTCAGTAGTGCAGTCAGAACTTACATTTACTTAGAGCGCTCACCCTAATAATAAAGGCTTTCAATGAATGAACCATAAATACAAGTTTGAACAGCATTAACATAGGCACACAAATATTAACTTAACTTTCAGGCATAGTCCAGTTACCTGGCCCTTAACTTGCTACTGCAAACTGGCAGCCAAAGGGTTTGTGCTGCAGGGGGTTGGGCCTACTTGTCCCAAGGACAAAATACACATTAAAACTTGTTGCCCTTGACCCCAAACAATATGTCCTGGGCGTCGGGCTATAGGAATTCCACATCCCTGCTTACTAAGTGATGACGCTAAGAACAACTCAGTTCTGTAATGTATTAAGAGTGGACAAGTTGGTTAGGCAAATAAGTCCTAATATCGCCATGGACCACAAGCTCGTACCTCAAAATCGATGCGTGGAGTCTCCTTCAGGCATAGGTTCGAACGCCGTGTTTTTTACTTCCGGGTCTGCGTGAATATATCCGGTAGCATTACGAGCTGTTGGAATTCTGGGATTTGTAGTTTAGCCGCGGTAAATGCCCAAAATTCGCATATTTCTTTTCCGAAAAAGTCCAACTATTGTGTGATGAATATAATGTTTACACTGCAGGTTTTGCAGGGATACTGGTGTCTACTCCCTTCGATTAAGTTGGGTTTAAGGCAGCGGTTGGGCACCAAACCGACCTGAAAAACGGCCACACAGATTGCTTGGGTAAACCGTCCTGGTGGGTGATGGTATCACGACAAATTGTATCTGTACCGTGTTAGTTTCTGACACTTGTATGGGTGTGAATAGCCAGAAGATACTCGGCTGGTGGTAATAAAAATGTTATACCGCCATAATCCTTGAAATATTAAAATAAAAACAAGAGTGTCCAGTGGGACAGGCCTGTTACTGTTTATTATGGTTTGAGTGGGGGGGCGGCCTGTACCCTTTTCTTTCCCCCTGAGGCGCCAGTTAATTGGACATAAACCGTCCCTCAGACAAGGTTGTTGCACTAAAGAAAACAGCCTGTTATTTAAGCCGATCTGACTGATCAGATTCCTTTTCTCTTCCTTTTATTGAAGCCTTGATTAAAAATAAGAATGAGTTATTAGTTGGGGCTTTTCTATCCGTTGCACCATTTCCTTTCCGTTTTCCCCAGCACACCCTCCCTCACGTGTTTCACCGTATGAACCATGTACAGCACGATTGGCACAGGGAGAGGTTAAGGGTAACATAGAGACCCACAAGTGTATTCACCGCCATTTTTTTGGGGGGGGGAGTATCCTGGGACGTCATCACCAGCCCGAAGAATTCTGTATCCTGAGCCAAGGACACCATATCCCTCCTGCACGACCCACCGACGGTTGTCCCGCTATATCCGGACCCTGGTTTTATTTCGGAAAGTAATCTTCTACCAACAACTGAAGCCACACCCTAATACCCTCAGCAATGTCCTTGTCCCAACCTTCAATAAAACAACTTATCACCATTCTCCGGCCTCCTAGCTTTCATTTCCGACCATCCCTCCGACACTGACATAAAGAACAAAGATGGATTGTTCTAGGGCCTGGTCCACATATGGGGAACTGAACGTCATGGTTGGCCCTCACGAGTCCCTCCCGCAAGCTCTAAGGAACGATGTTTGGGTGTATGGGGGTTTCGAGCCTCGATTGGTGTGAGGCCTCCCGGACCCCATTTTGGCGCCCTGGGAGTGCCCACGGTGCTACAGATACTTCAAGATCCTCAAGATATTGGGGTGGGGAGAGGGGGAAAGGGTTGTTTATTTTAATTAGGCACTGATTATTATTGGTTAGACGCAGATATAAGCGCCCACCCGGCCCCATACACCTTGCCCATGCTCATCACTACACCTAATAAATAATCAGTGGCAGACACGAAGATTGTTCATTCCCACGAGATCCACAAAATGACCTGGAATTTGCAGGGGATGTTAGATAAAATCAAACGAGGGGCAGTACTAAAACTAGCCAAGAGACTAGATTAAGATGTATTGCTGTTGCAAGAGATCCACATGATGGGAAATAAAGCCCCTGCCTGCCACAATGTGAATTTGATCAAATATATCATTCTGGATTCACACGGAGTCATGGGGTACAGCCATCCTTATTCATCGGAGGATACCCTACACCTGGTCAGACTCAGGAGGGTGGTCCATCATACTGGCTGGTACACTACATGGGGATTCCCTGATGATTTTGGCCAGTTTCTATGACCCCCCCACCCCCCACCAAGACACACCTTTGTGGAGAAAGTCATAAGATTATGGGGAGACCTACCAGATGGCTTATCTGTGATGGGAATGACACCATGAAACCTATAGATAGGTGGCGCACTGGCAAACATGATCGCTTCACAAGCAAATTAAAAGTTACATTTCTTAGCTTCCTCATTGGGTTGGTCCGATGTGTGGAAGGCATATCACCCAACAGACACCGAATATACCTTTTTCTCGTCAACACACGGGTCCCTATCCTGGCTAGACTACATGTTTCTTCCCCTCGCTTACATCCATAGGGTAGCAGCAGCTTCCATTCCCCTTAGGGGACTCTCTGATCATTCCCCAATGATACTCAAACAGCACATAGGAACAAAGCAACCCCCATTCCGATGAAGAATGTCACACTGGTACTTAAGGGATCCAAAGTATTCAGCAACCCTTCACCAGGCTGTCACAGATTATTTTGCACTTAATACTGAGTCTACCTCCTGGGGTGTAATATTATGGGAAGTCTTTAAGCCCTGAAAAAAGAGTCTACGGACAACCAAAGACTACATGTAGCACAGCTCTTAGGCTAATAAAGCCTTTACAAATTTAACATCTTATTCTCACAATATGTTGCGAATAACACAAAAGACGATACACACGTGTGTTTCAAAATGTCATTTAAAAAGAAAAATCACAAAATAAGGCAATAATCTAACCAAACTCTGTCTGAATAACAGTTGAGGCAATATGTTCACAAAGAATCAATCAAAAATGTGGAGAAAGTGGAAACAAACATCTTCATAATTTCTTCACATATACATTTTCAAAATCAAAATCAACAGTTCCCAATGCATTTTGGGTTCATCTTGAACCCTTCTTCAGGGGATGTATAGTAAAACAAGAAATTGTTAAATAATCAAAGTTGACCAATTCTTCTTGAATATCCAGTCCAGATCTAAAACAAAGCAACGTAGAATTCAGAAAGTGGAATCATCTATACACATCAACTTTAACATCACCACTGTAATTGAGGACTATTTAGGATTCAGCACTTGAAATGTAAAAGACCAACGCCACCAGACCTAACTGAAAAGAGAGAGAGACTCTATGTAAATCCAAAACATTCTGTGAAAAACCAAAATGCCGTGCTCATGAACAAAATGTCAAGAGAAATAAATAAAATAAAATGTGCATGTAATCGTGAACCTTCTCATACAATCCTCTAAGTGTGAGGTTCTAAGACCAATCTAACTGAATGTCATCCTTTATTCGAAGTAATTGCTAGCCTCTGATGTGAGTGTGAGATAAGTGAGAAACCGTTATCTCTCTATTCTGTAAAAACAGAAATCCAAAGTTAAATGAGAGATATGCAAGAGTGATATAGCAAGAATCGCCGCTCCCAGCAATTGGAACATAATGTTCTTACCGAGAAGGAGACGGGAGTGTTAATGTAATTCCAAGACAAAGATAGCAAGCTCCCCCTGCAAAGACAACAATATCCTACTATCAAGCAACACTGTAAACAATGTTTGCGAAGAGCCCAGGCTGTAATCAATGAACGTAAGTGATCTTACCAGAGTCTGCACGAAGTCTCCCTTGAGGCGCGTGCTGAGAAATATCGTATCAAAAATAAAGACTCAATATAAACTGACAAGCAACTCCGTTACCCTCCGAAGACATGCTACTTGTTAAAAAACGTCAAAGAAGTGGTAGATAAATCCAAACTCACCAGTTTTCCAAATCGCCTGTCTTTCAAAAACGCCGCCAGCAATGTGGTCGGACCCGGAATGACACACAGTGCGCGTGTGTCGTGAAACAACAACACGCAACTCTTTCTGTGTAAACGCCCATAGAGCTAGAAAGCAGACTCTACCCTATTAGCGTTTATGGTAAAACATAAACAATGAACTCATAGCAAACAATACACAGTAAATACACCACTGCTCGAAAAATGAGGCGTCCCTGTCTCCAATGATAATCAAGCCTGTCTCTTGCCTTAATAAATAGAGTAATGCTCGAATTTGCACCAAAATGAAAAAATAAAAGAGAAAAAATACCGGTCCCAGTAGAAAAGAAAAATAGAAAAGAAAGCAAGTGTGAATCCCTTACAATCTAAAAAAGGTCACCAAGGGACAAATTGTCCTTACAAAAAACATAAGTAATGTAAATGTAAATGTAAAATGTAAATTGATACTTGTATAGCGCACTACTCACCCGCAAGGATCTCAAGGCGCTTGTACGAATACCGCTGTGGAACCTATCCTGGCTTTCCCTGTGAGGTGTCCACTCCTGGGCACCCCCAAGGTGGAGGCCAGGCATCCTTAGCGTTGTGGGGGCCGTTGTGGAGATTAAGCAAGCTATTGCCTAGAGTTGCAGAGTGGGACTCCACGATTGGAATAGGCACCGAGGCGAGAATTATCAGGTCCGTGGAATTTTGAGCCCAAGACCCACCTGGTCCCGGGCTAGACCTCTGCATCAGGGTCTGCCGCTCTAACCATTGAGCCACACTTCTCCATAATGGTCATTAAGACCACTTGGACTCACAGTGCCGAGATATTTTATCCAGTGCGTTTCCCTGCGTGCCAGGGCTGTGTTAATCTCAATGCCTTTTGTTGTGTTAGTGCGTTCAAGGATTGTGAAACGTAATTGAGGGATGGTGTGTGAAGATGTGTCCCAATGTACTGCCAGAGGGGAGCTAGTGTTCTTGTTGCGAATTCTGCTTCTGAATTGTTTGACCCGTGTGAGGGTGTGTGAACTTATTTCCTGTAGTAACATTCCCACACTGTCCACAGCTGTGGCATTTCCTCATGCCTTTATGGGTTACCTGTCGATCGCCTTTAGAAGGTTTTAGAAGTTCCCTTAAGTTGCTTGTTCCCATGTGAGCAAAAAGTGGTAAACCATAAAAGAACAGATTGAGAATAAACAATTACTCTCAATCATACTTCAAATTGTACATCAGAAGGAGTAATATACGCAACCAAGTGCCCCTGCGGGCTCGTATATGTTGGCAGGACAAGTCGAAAGAAAAAAACACGCATTGTGGAACACAAGAGCAGAACTTTGATTATTTAACAATTTCTTGTTTTACTATATATGTCCCCTGAAGAAGGGTTCAAGATGAACCCGAAATGTATTGGGAACTGTTGATTTTGATTTTGAAAATGTATATGTGAAGAAAGATGTTTGTTTCCACTTTCTCCACATTTTTGATTAATTCTTTGTGAACATATTGCCTCAACTGTTATTCAGACAGAGTTTGGTTAGATCACTGTCTTATTTTGTGATTTTTTTTTAATGAAATTTTGAAACACGTGTGAATCGTCTTTTGTGTTATTCCCAACATATTGTGAGAATAAGATGTTTAATTTGTAAAGGCTTCATTAGCCTAAGAGCTGTGCTACATGTAGTCTTTGGTTGTCCTTAGACTCTTTTTTCACTTTTTATACCATTGAGGGTGGAGGGCACCATCCCTCGTCACATGTATGCATGCAAAAAAAACAGTTACAACTTACACTCTATTTACACTAAAACTGTATCTATTCACATACATCATGGTGTGCAGATCCCCCCTTCCATTACCCAAAGTCTTTAAGCCCGCCATACATGGGGTCTATATCAGCTTCTGTGTCGGGGCTAAATGGCACCGCCTCCACACAGGGCCGGACTGGGCACCGAAACTGGCCCTGGCAAACTACTTCGCCGAGCCCCCTGGGGTGGAGGGGGAGTGAAGCCGAGCTGTTTGCTGGATCCGGTTTTGCCGATTTGGTTACAGGGGGTCGATATTGCAGGCCCCTGGTAATAAAAACGGCCCCCCATGGGCCAACACTGCCCCCCACCCTAGCGGCCCACCGGAGAAATGCCCAGTGCCCGCTAGGGCCAGTCTGGCCCTGCTCGCACAGATTATAGATTTGGAGTCTTGTCAACGAGCGCTTGTTAACAATTGCGATTGAACCATTGGCAACATAGGTCCGTGGTTTCGATTGGTCCCAGGAGGTGTCAGACAGGAATGCATTATATGCAGACAACGTTCTTTTTTTCCTCACGGATCGGGGGTTTACAGGTCCACAGATACTGCAGATCCTTAGAGTATTTGGGGTCTCTGCACAAGTCCAACTAAATCTATATTATTCACAGTCTGCGGAAATCAAGGGAGAGATACGTGGGCATCACAGTCGACACAGGCACCCGCCGGCTTCAAATACCTGAGCGTCTTCATATCACCCGATCAGACAGTGTCTTGGACACTCAACATAAACCCCTTCAGAGATGAGGTGCAGGCTTGGTCCCCCCGTCCCATATCCAGTAGACTAAACTCCCAGAAACATTCATCACAAGGATTATCTTGACATGTCTATTGCTGCCTGAAAGCTGGAAAATCTACAGCAAGTGCTTTTAACCCCTTTGCCGCTGGTGGGATTCCCCCGCTGTGCTGGGGGGAGGAGGGGCGCGTACAGCGCCCCCATGCTCATGACGAGGTCAGCTCGTCATGAGCCACGGTGCTCCAGTGCTCATGAAGAGCTGAGCTCGTCATGACCGCGCCCGTTTCAATGGAACGTTCAGCACAGCAGGCGAATCAGCCCAGCCTGTGAGCGTTCCAAGTAACGGCGTGGCTCATGACGAGCTGAGCTCGTCATGAGCGCTCAAGAGGTTAAATCGTATGTTATTGCTAAACACAACGCCCCCCTGAAATTCAGTGCCCCCTCCTCGGGTCAGTACACAGTGTGGCCGAACCATCCTAAAACCAGCCCTAGGTGCATTGGCTCACTGCATCTGCCTGCAGAGGAATTTATGCCCCCTCTAGAAGTGCAAGCGGTTGCAGCCTCTCGTGTCTTCTGACCTGGGGACACTGCATTAACAGTAATTGGGGGGGGGGTGATATCCCTGTCAGTTAACAGAGAATCCCATGTGTGGATGAGCACCCACCAGTTTCACCTCTTGGGACGGTGGTTTAGTAAGCTGCGGCTGCAGCTGCTCATCTCTTCTCACCTGGTGGCACCGCATTTACAGTGATAGGATGTCCATACAAAGAGCTTTTTCATGTGTGAAGGAGCACCCACCAGTTTCACCTCTTGGGACGGTGGTTTGGTAAGCTGCGGTTGCAGCTGCTCATCTCTTCTCACCTGGTGGCACCGCATTTACAGTGATAGGATGTCCATACAAAGAGCTTTTTCATGTGTGAAGGAGCACCCACCAGTTTCATATCTTGGAACGAGGGGGTTGGTATGGTCCCGGGAAGTGAAATATGTTGGTAATGAAAAGACAGGGGCTGGAAGCGTCTAGCAGTGATTTATCCAAGCTAATTTTGTATGTGTCTTATGTAGCCGTGTGCCTCTCTGGCATTCAGCAATGGCAACAACGATGGACCTCATGTGGCAATGAGTCTGACAGCCTGAGCCTACACAACATCACATCAGCAGGGCCGGCTTTAGGCATGTGCAAAGTGTGCACCTGCACAGGGCCGCCAAACCCCAGGGGCCGCCACGAGGAATCGGATACATACATATTCGTGGCGGCCCCTGGCAGGGATTTGGCGGCCTCCCCGGCTTCCACTCTTACTAACTTCCAAAGCCCTGAGTCACCCCCCACCCCTCCTCCCTTTCACTGCCTGGCCAGTGTGTGACGAAGAGTTATTCAAAGAATTCTTAGGGACCCGGGTAAAAAGATATTTTAGGGTCCCTTCTTTGAGAAAACTACAAGACCTTCTGAAGAGGAACAACACTGAGTTGCACATTAAACTTTCAGATATGGTGGCACACAAAAGCTGAAAGATCAAGGTATTCAGGGTTCATCACCCAAATTGTTCCTAAAAAAGCTTGAGCGATGTTTTTTTTTAATAAAGTCGTGTCTTTTTACACTTGGATCTAGATTTGTCTCCCACCAACATTTTTTACATGGAAATCAGTGCCTAGCCATAATCTTCCACTAATTGTAGGAAAAGCATGTAGATGTGAGTTGGTAGATGTTTAATGAACTAGTGCGTAATATTAAAATAAGGCATGGACCAAGCACTTGGAGATGTAACTGCTAGCTATTTGTAATCACAAATAAATATGCCTTCACAAGAGGCAGTCACCATTTTCATTTTTGGATCAAGTGAAATCTAATACAACTGATAATTTTCTTCTTCACTAAGTTCCCCTGCCTTGTCCATTCTCTCATCTCACTATGTGGAAGGCAAAGTAAATGGAGGAGAGAGACAGAGAAGTGAGATGGGAACAGAGTCGTGAAGTGATGAGAGGTGTAAGTTAGAGAGTTAAGGTAGAGAGAGGTGATAAAGAGGTAGGGGTGGCAAAAGAGAGAGATTATGTCATGAGAGACAGAGGTAGTGAGGCGCAGGGTAAAGAGAAGTTTATTGAGAGAGAGGTGAGGAAGACAGCAAGGTGATGGGTACATAGAAATGGGGAGATAGGTAGAATGAGAGACGTACAGAGAGTTAGTTGAGGTACAAACTATCAGGTGGAAAAAGGAGACACTAAAAGGAAACAAGTAAGATATTATTGGTTTAATTGTCACCCATTGGCTAAGAGTGCAGGTGTTAATTAAGGCTGGGCAGACTAGACAGGCTCATATGTCAAATAAAAAAGAATCTGTATATACAAATAGTATCAGTTTAACGGGAGATGGAGAAGTGGGGAGGTTGACCAATTGACAACTTTGCCCATTCTCTAATACAACTCTGGTGTGAGGCACCGTATGAACAGCGGGCCCACGATCCTCTATGTTGGAATTGTTGACCCTATGCCTTTAAGTCTCCATTTCAGAAACCTTCCAGGACCAATTTACAAGCAACCCATCACCCTTCCAGACTGGTCTTGAGCTTGGCACCGCCTTCTGAGTGTGCAAAGCACATCCCTAACAGACTATGTCTCTTAAAGCCGTACACTGCAATTGTAGCTTACTGTCTGGACCACAGCACCAAAGAGAGCGAGAGAGGCTACTCCCACAGTCTCTGTCTGCAGCAAGTTAACATGACAACTAAGGTTACCTGCTCAGAAGACTGAGTAAGACTGATGAAAGCCTTGCACTCAGAGAAACTGGACACAAAACACTGAATAGCGCTTTAGCCTCTCAATGCAATTATATCCCTGCTATAGCGGTGGCCTCTGGCTCTGCACCGACCTGTGTCCCTCATTCCTGATTGACGTCTGAGGACCAGCATTAGCTCGGCTGCATGTGCTACAGTGAAAGCAGTTATTATTTTCGTTTTGGAAAGGTTTCTTTTACACACTTGGGCACGGGCAGTGCCAGTGCATCTGGATTTTGTGGCCTTGCCTTTGTACTAGTGTGACAGCGCATGTACATTCATTTATGAACATTTTAATTATCATTTAGCTTTAGCGGCAAAGGCAATAGTACTGATCTTTCTATAGTGCAATCAAAAATTCATACCATCCGTGACTTAAAGAAACAGTTATCGTATATGTGCAGTGTCTCTTCTAACAAAGTCGTCAAAGTTAAACTATGCCCAGAATGTTATAAAGGTACTAATTTTAAGATTGCTACATACTCCGCCCCGCCCGGACCCCCTCTTCCGGGGGGCCCCTACCTACGCTCCCTGCACAGGGCCACCATGAGCCTAGAGCCGGCCCTGACATCAGGCAGGACGGAGCAAAATAACCAGACCAGTTTAGAGAGCAAAAGGCCGCTTTATTAAGACAGGAAAGCAGACTATGTAAAATATATTAGAAACATTACTCAAAACCTCACTAATACAATAAAGTTTCTTGACCCCCCACCCTTAAACCTCGCCCCCAAAAGTAAACATTGCCCCATCCATCATCCAAACATTATTTTCTTGCCATTCCCATTCTTTACATTTGCTGTCCTTCAAACTCAACCCAATCAACTATTCCTTGTTTTTTCTCTTTCATGCCTAGCCGGCATGGCTCCCCAACTCTTCTGGCCTGTTTTGAGCTCCTTCCTTTGTGCCACAAGGTGAAAACCCTGACAGGGCGTTTTTCCTGTCCCCGTCTTGTTCTCTGTTTTATATGTGGTATGGGCTGCACTAATAAACAAGACTGTCGCCATAACAGCCACAAAAACTATTTGTAAACTTTAAACATAACTTGGATTTCGCTAGTATTCTAGGTAAAGTAGCTTTTACCTCTAGCAAATAGAGCTCACTCCCCTTAAAGGAGAGATGCACCCCATCCTGCCTAAAGAATTTAAAATCGTCTTTCTTGAATCTGTGTGATGAATACAACCCAGTCCTATGGCTTTACAAAAACAATTTCCTTGTTCACTCTCCTTCTGGCCTTTTCTATATATTTAACCGCCCGTGCCGTACTCTCCACAGAATGAAAGATGTCCAAGTGACCTGAGTGCCTACCCAATACCTTTTCAACAAATCAAGATCTTTTTTCATCTCCTTCAGTATACCCAGACCTGATTGCTGCACTAAATAATTTTCTCCCAAATGAATAAGCAGAACATCAGGACAATGTTGAACTGATACCAAATTTGACAAACTAGGAAGCATCTGCCCCTATTTCATACCCCACCAATCAATATGGGTATCATCAAAACGAAACCCCAAACTCCTTACCCAAGTACTCTTCTCTGCATGCTGGGCATCCCACTTAATGAAGGACTGATCGACTATCCAAATGGACAAAGCCACCACCATTGGTCCCGCAACACAACTTGAAACAAAAAAAGAAAATTAGCCTGATTATTTCAAAGTGTATCCAGCTTTCTGATGTACCTTGGACAACAGTCCGATGACCGCCTGCCCAGTTTCCCAACCTCTTGCACCGAGAAACCCAGCTTAGCTGCTTCGATGCTGCTTCGGGAAGGTCCCGAAGTGGATCGGACCTTCCCCCAAATTCCTCAGAATCTTTCTCGTTACTGCCCATACCTGAACTTCTGTTACCCACAAAAGTTCAGAAATTCTGAAAGCTCCAAAAAACAATCAGGACATACATAGTCTAAATAAATTCATCTCGAACTCAGAATAACAACATGTACCCAAACCTTTAACTGACAATATCAGTTTTCTCATAGTGACTGGCTCTCTTGTGTGCTGCCACCTCTTCATTTTCCTTGCCAAGCCAGCCAATATCTGTCTACCCATTTCACCTGTGGAGTGCTCATACCCCCAAAAGAACTTGCCATAAAAATTAATACCTGCTAGTTTACCTGAAATAGTATTTGCTAACACATTGTTATCTATGTTCTTCATAATGAACTTCACTGCATCTTCACACCTATCTGTAAGACCTTGCGTCATTATTTCTGTAAATCGCACCACCTCCTAGAAATTCAGACTAAGCACACCGGTACGCATTCCTTGTGCTGACTGCAAGGGATGTTCTATCAAGCCCATGAGCCTGAGCTTGATAACTCCCAGAACTCCTTGGATACCTGTAACCAAACCATGTAATCTCTGCCACTGCGAACGAGACGAAACATCTGCAATGTTATTGTTTGCACCTGGCATATGGTGGGCTCTAAAAGTGATGTTATGTTATGCATCAGACATCCTAACATAAACTTCTGAAGTA
The DNA here is from genome assembly GCF_964261635.1 of Lissotriton helveticus. NCBI lineage: Eukaryota > Metazoa > Chordata > Amphibia > Caudata > Salamandridae > Lissotriton > Lissotriton helveticus. Next base: position 1,782,158,495 of record NC_136065.1, read on the forward strand.
ATTTCAGTGCACGCTTCTTTCACTTTTTGCCTGTTTACCAAATCTGCAACAGTCTTATTAGCTACATGAAACATTGGTCTTTTGCTTTGCAGCTCACTGCCCCAAACTGCAATGGCCACAATTTATGGAAAGAATTTAAAGAAAGCAAAACTCCTAAATTAAAATTTCAATTGCGGTGGCCACTTCTCTGTACACCATCGTCCTTTCCAAAGTATGCTGCAACCTTCAGAGCCTGCAGTGTCTGAGTAAATCTTTACTGTCCAATGAAAATCCTCATCCAAAGACCAAACTGAAATACCATTAAACCACGTAGAAACATCAACACGCCTGAAAATCCGCTCTCATTTCAGCTGTAATCCATATCCTGTGATGTGGTAGTTGCATGCCTGTCAGTGCAAAGCCAATCCTATGACAAAAGGCTCTACTAGCTTGCACTACTCTGCAGGCAAACTTAAGATGTCCTAACAACTTCTGTAACTGTCTCATCTGCATCTTGTTGGCAGATATTGCATGTTCCAATAGACTCATAATTTCTTGCACTTTCTGGATTGGTAATTGTCGCCGGTTGTGACGGGTTAATACCCGGTGAATACTCACGGATTTATTGCAAAATCTTTTTTTTTATTCAGAAGAAAAAAATATAAGTACAAAAATTGAGTCTTAAGCTTTGAAATTTCTTTGCAGGGCCTTCGGAGTTCCTGTCTGCCGGTACCCTCAACAGAAGAAAAAACGCAGGTAAGTGCCTATCTTTATTAGGGTTTTTAGTAGTGTTTGGTGAGTTAGCGTGGTGCTCTCTGCTTATAGTTTCTGCGGTGGTGGGATTAATAGGAAGTGGGGGGGGGGGGGGAAGGGTTTTTACTTTTTTATTGCATTAGAGAACCTGCACACCCCAAAAGAAAAACTAATCTCACAAAGAAAAAAGAGGAGGAAGAAAGAGATCTGCAAGAAAATAAAAATAACCTTTAGAAGCTACGCATGCCTTCTGGAATACTAATTCCCCAGAGTGGTTTCTATACATTTTATACCCTTGTCTTATTATCCCATTGCCCTCCCCATGTATCACTATTCTGGTCCATTCAACTCTGGCTTAGGGGCTGTGCATGCACCTGATAAAGCTACGTCCCTCCTTGGACATGGCGTGGATCAGGAAGCAATCGGCAGACAGGAGACTCCACTTCTCCTTCTGGTGCTCTTGCAGTCTCTTCGGATGCTGGCACCGTAGACCTGTCCGCACTCTCCCGGAGAGTCTACGGTGAAGGAGTAGCCTTGACGGAGTTTTGACTACAGGCATCCCTCCTTTAATTCCTCGATGGACTCATAGGGCCCAATGATGGTCGCATTTTAAGTCTTTTTGATTTAACACAGGCCAATTAGGTGCTGTATGTTTATTTTACATTTTTTCTTTATTATTGTGTTTATTGTGACCCCTGGAGTGGGAACATCGTTTCTCCTTTCAAGGTCCTGATGAAATGCCTTGGAAAGATGCATGAAACTAGTTGACCATAAATGGAAACAAGAGGTATTCACGCCTAGAGTTTTTCCCACACATCCCCAGATTTTAGCATACCATTTTGGGGGTAGAAAATAAAATCGTTTTTGGACCCACTAATCTGGTATTTTTAAACTTTTCTTTACTCTTGAAAAATAAACACTCCCTTCTGAATTATCATAGGCGGTTAGGTGTATAGGGACACCTCTGTATTTTACAATTCAGTGCTCCCGTGCATTCGTTGATAGTAGCACGCCCCTGTCCGTAGAGGGCAGGGATTGACCGAATGATGAAGCATGCCACCAAGGGGAAACCCGGGTGGGTGAGGATTTTATGGAAAGGAAAAATATTTTTCTTTCCATTTGTGTTTCTGAAAGGAAATAAAATACCCCCCTTTTCCTTTCTTCCTATAGAGGGTACCTCTCTTGATTATTTATATAGTGCCGTGGAAGACAGGTCCCTACTTTGCCTACCTGTACTCTCCCCTTTTGTGTTTTGATAACCAAAGGGAAGATGCCACCAGTTGCAGGTAGTCATCTAGCCTAGCACCATACGCCTGTCCCACATGACTCTCAAACCCGTGAGCAGGCCGAAACCATGACTCACACCCCAGCAACTAAACCGTTTATTGAGGTAGGACCCCCCCCTCCTCTCAAGCTCCCAGATGGAACCTATGGGTCAAATGACTTGACATAGTTTACATACACATAGGTGTTAAATGTCTAGAAGCGACCCTTGGTATTGTGCCTTGCCGTGGTCAATATCTAAAAACTCTCCCGCTCACTCCCAGAAGCAGTTATTCACATACTTATGCAATGATACTGGTAGCATCTTGCCCATTTTAAGCCAAAGGCCAACCTGGATTATGAACGGTTCATATTCCACCAAGTCTGACAAGAGCCTGAAAAATCAGTTGATGCCTTCCACAACACACTCAAAGAACGGGCAAGCAGATGCAGATTCTACAAAAAAAATACCGTACATGTGCAAGTCATCCAAAGATGTGCTTCATCGAAGTGAAGAGAATAGCTCCGTCAGGAGCCAAGGAAGTCACTAAAGGTTATTCTGATGCTGGGACCGTCAAAAGAGCTGTTGAATGCAACAGGATCAGACAGGGAGGTAGACCTGCAGAAGCCCATCAAATTTGAGCCCGTAAATCTGGTCATACACAGCAAGCCCAGCAACAAGGCGAAGGCAAAACCCCCTGGCCGACAGCGCTGTGGCTACTGCAAAGGCATAGACCATCTTATGAGTGACTGCCTACTGAAAGAAAAAATATGTGCATCCTGTGAGAATGTAAAATCCTTTTGCTAAGATCTGATGCTCAGCCCGCAGTCAGATGCCGACCTGGCCACCGACGGTCAACGAAGTCATGAGCTCCCCAAGGGGATTCAGGACAGCAACATGGATGACACCATGCATCGCATGGTGCTCATATATGTCGTAGGACCGACCCGCAAGGAGACCCAGATATCTCCAAAATACAAAAGTCACAGTGCTGGCCACACAAGTACCCCCTATCATACACACAGGGGCCTCCATCAACATCATGGTGAAAGAGACAGATGAGATCGTGACCAACTGGGTAACTGGCCCTCAAATCAACGAATGTCAGGGCGTTCACCTATGGACAGGCCAGCCCTCAGGAATGTTCATTACCCACATCTTGTACAACCAAATACCAAAGTGTTTGTCACTGAAGAGAGGTCCGGCATGATAACTGATCTGCCGAACCTCTGAAGAACTCTGGCTAGTGCAGTTTGCGTGCCACCGAGTTAAACAGTATCTTAGAGAAATTAAAAAACATGTTCAGTGGAATAAAGTGCCTAAAAGGTAAAACTGTAAAACTGCACATCGATCCTTCCATCCAGACCATCACCCTACGACACAGATGAGCATCTTTCCACCTACGGACAAAAGCGGATGCTTGACTTGAAGAAACTAGAAGAAGCTGACATTATTGAATGAGTGGATAGCCCCACACTACGTGTATCCCCCACTGCTGTCACACAGAACCCAAACAATCACTGGAAGTAAGGCTATGTGTTGGCATGAGGTTTACATACATAGAAATGTCAGTGATTCCAGGCAGAGCACCCCTCAAGTTCAAGGAGTATCTGCTCAGGGAAGTAGTATTTGATGAAGAGGAGCAGGCAAAGGCATGCATCAAGAAAGAACAGACACAAACAGGGTAATAGGAACAGGATAGAGAAGGGAAAGCAACCTTAACGTGAACAAACAGGCAACAGAACTAATAATGGACAAATACACTAGTTTACCACTAGGATTGTGCATAGGTAAGACTCAGAACTTCCCACAGCAATGGGGAATCTCAATATCTCTGTGCAGATTACTCTTACAGATACTCCAGTGGAGCACGTGGAGGTCAGTTGAATAAAATGTAAGAGACTGTACCTGTGGTCTAGAGATCAGTTGGTAGGAGCGACACGACTGATGCTATTATAAGGTTGTGTCTAGCGCAACCATGTATGTGGGGGAAGAAACTAGCTTGTTTATATTACCCTCACACACCCTAGTGGTGTCATGCTTCATCATCGGGTCACCCTGACCCCTATAAGTCAGGGTGGGCTCAACCACGGTGTTGGGAAGCTCTTCTGATATTCAAGGAGTGGGTTTTACGTAAAATAAAATCACCCAGATAGATCCCCGGTGTCCCTTTATTTTGGGGTCTATCTGAGAAGTTAAAAATACTGTATAGAAATTATATATACAATTGGGTCATGTCAGGGTATTATGGTCCTATGACCCTAGTGCCAACATGTTTCAGTCCAACGTGGCCATAAAAGTCCGAGACTTTCTTCAGGGCAAGGAAGCCCCCTTTGTGAGGAAATGTAAGGATGGGATTCCCTATCTTCCTATCGGTTCCGGTCCTCGGCTTTAGTTCAGACTGCCTGAACTAAAGCCGAGGACCGGAACCGATAGGAAGACTGTAGGGTGAGATCTTCATTTGAAGACCACCCACATGTTTCCTGGTCCTGTGTGCAGAAAGCCGACTTCCCTAATTGGACGCAGCCTGGCAGTTGATGCACACAGCACATTCCATACTGTGAGGAGCAGCTACTCTGCCTTCACTACACTGTTAGGATAGGGAATCCCATCCTTACATTTCCTCACAAAGGGGGCTTCCTTGCCCTGAAGAAAGTCCCGGACCTTTATGGCCACGTTGGACTGAAACATGTTGGCACTAGGGTCATAGGACCATAATCCCCTGACATGACCCAATTGTATATATAATTTCTATACAGTATTTTTAACTTCTCAGATAGACCCCAAAATAAAGGGACACCGGGGATCTATCTGGGTGATTTTATTTTACGTAAAGCCCCCTCCTTGAATATCAGAAGAGCTTCCCAACACTGTGGTTGAGCCCACCCTGACTTATAGGGGTCAGGGTGACCCGATGATGAAGCATGACACCACTAGGGTGTGTGAGGGTAATATAAACAAGCTAGTTTCTTCGCCCACATACATGGTTGCGCTAGACACAACCTTATAATAGCATCAGTCGTGTCGCTCCTACCAACTGATCTCTAGACCACAGGTACAGTCTCTTACATTTTATTCAACTGACCTCCACGTGGTCCACTGGAGTATTTTTTTCGTGTTATACTTTTCTGGGAGGACATACTCCGGTACTACCTCTCTTACCCTCAAGGTATCTGGATGTTCCCAGTGCCTATTAGTGTTATCGTACTCTTACAGATAGTCACCCTGCAAACCCCATAGAAATGATGCAACAGAAATTATTCTGTATTTGGACCGTAGGTCACAAACAGGGATTGTAATTACACACACGAAACAAGCCCATTTGGGTCCGGCAGGAAACACTGTGGTGGAAACTAGAAATGTCACAGTTAAGGCATAAGACTGCTTGTAACACAAGACAAATGATGTGGCAGGAACTGCCTTCTGGAAACCAGGAGGAAGCCTCTGTACAAAGGAATACACTTATACATAGGTGAGAGCAAAATAGCACACTTACTAGACACAAGAGCCCAAGAGGAGAATGCAGTGCAAGAACTAGACAGGAACGTAAGAGCTGCAGAAAATAGTCAAAAGCAGGGCATTCAGGGAACACCTGGAGAAAAAAAGGCAAGTCAAGCACAAGTATTCTAGAAACTATAACAAGCAAGAGACTGGAACTTCAAGGGAACTAGACACTGTGAGGGAATCACTGAGAATGGGAACATAAACAAGAGACAACATCCAGGAGACTGACGAGAAAATACAAGTGTTAGGGCAGAAGCAAAAGGAACAAGTAAAGGGAAATAATTGCAGCAACAAACTAGAAATAAATAGAAAGGGAGCAGCCCAGGGGCTGCATCTGCCTATAGAAAAAAGGCAGACAAGGGAGTTAAAAAATACAATACAGGGCGGAAATAACTATGCAGCAACCTGTACATGAACAGGACACAGGCATTGACTGAAGCAAGGCAAGAACTGGACAGGAAAACTGGCAACAAGAGGTACATGAAGTAGTCTACTGCCTGAAGTCTCTGTCCATTTACAGTGATGGATGGTTCTGTGTAAGGAGGGTGGGTAGTTGGCTGGTGCATGACCTCAGACTTCTTGATGTTGATGGTGAGACTGAAGTTGTTGCATGAGGATTAAAACCTGTCCATACTGGCTTGTCTTTCTGGCTCTGTACTAGCATTCAGTGCATAATCATTGGCAAAGAGACAGCCCATAAGCACAGTTTCTTCACCTTGGTGCTGGCATGCAGTCGCCTCAAATAAAAGAGTTTCCCATCTGTTCTGTACTTCAGGCCTACTCCTTCACCGCAGTGCTGGAAGGCAATGTTCAGAGTGGCAGGGAAAATCAAGCTGAACAGTGTGGGTACAAGAACATACCCTTGCTTGATGCTGTTGGTGCCTGGGAAGGCCTCATATGTTTCACCGTTATCCAGAACACAAGCCATCATACCGTCATGAGGTTATCATACCCAGGGAAGGACTGGGAACCAAAACAGGCCCTGGTAAACTGCTCGGCCTGGTCCACTGAGGTTTGGGGGTGAGGTCGAGCAGTTTGCCAGGGCAGGTTACTGCCGATTTTGTTACAGCTGCCGATATTGCAGCTATGCTGCAAAATCGGCCCTGTAACAAAACCGGCCCCCCAGGGCCCCAAAACCAGCCGGTAAATGCCCGGTGCCCGCTTCGGCCAGTCCGTCCCTGACCGTACCATTAGTGTGAATCTGTCAGGACAGACAAATTTTTACATGATCCTCCACAGTCCCTGGTGTCAAAAGCTTTCGTGAGGTCCACAAAAATTGTGTGGAGTTTACGATTCTACTCTTAACATTTCTCCTCTAGTTGACGCGCAGTGAAGATCATGTCAATGGTGTCACGTCCCTTGTGGAAGCCGCACAGTGTTTCTGGCAGTAAGCCCTGCTCCAGGTGCGTGAGCAGATGGTTCAACTGGACTTGTGCCAGAACTTTCCCTGCTGTCGAGAGCAGTGAGATTCCACAGTGATTGTCGCATACCTGTCAATTGCCCTTCCTTTTTAGAAAAGTGTACAATTGATAAACCTCTCAGTTTCTTTGGAATGGACCCTTGCTTCCAGAAGGACTAAAACAGGTCAATGAGTTTCTGTAGCAGCAAGGGACCACAGACTTTGTAAACTTCTTCCGGTATGACATCAGAAACTGGGGCTTTGCCACTTGACAGCTGATTGATGGCTATCTTCACATTGTCTTCTTCTGGTGGAGCGTCCTTGGAGTCATTGACAGCAACGTGGGGCATTCTGTTGATGGCCTCATCATTGATGAATGAGGAGCGGCTGAGAACTGTTAAAAAAAATTCAGCCCATCACTAGAGGATGTGTCTTCTCTGTAGAGAGGGTAGTGCCACCAGAACTCAGGAGGGGTGAACTCTCAGAAGACTGTGGTCCATAAAGTGTGTTGACGGCTACATAAAACCACTTGGAATTGTACCTGTCTGCATACGCCTGTATCTCATTTGCTTTGGCAATCAGCACGAGTCTTGCATTTTACGCAGTTTGTTTTGTACTGTTGTGTGGTTAGTTTTGATGAGCATGATGCAGGTGGTGCTTTTCAGCAAGGCCCAGTAAAGGAAGCTGACTCTGTATATACTATACCAAAATGAGGTATAGTGTGCACAGAGTACAGTGGAAACCCAAGGGTAGGCAGCGGTAAAAGTAGATAGCACCTTACTCTCTATTTGTGGTAGAGTGGGAGAACAGTAAGGCTTTATCAGAGGGTAGTGTTAAGCATTTGTTGTACACACCCAGGCAGCAAATTATGTAACACACTCAAAGACTGAACTCAGACCAATTTCTTTGTATAAAAATATTATTTAGTTACATTTATTTTCTAGAACCAACAAGGCCTGGTACAGGTAAGTGTAAATTGTACTTTTCAAGGCAGGTTGAACAATACAAGCAAGCTGAATGAAAATATCTTCATTACAGGTATGTAAACACTTTGCTTACAGTTGAAATTACTGTTCGATTATTTTTAGTTACTTTACAGATTACTTTATAGATTACTTTTTCTACTCAGTGTGATAGGCCTAGATATTACACTGGGACATTTCCTAGAGAAAAGGCAAGTAAAGCAGTTTTTATGTATTTGCAGTTTTTCAAGTGTTCATATAAAACCAACTCCACACTTAGAACAATTTTCACAAGACAGCAGTCCATGCAGTCTGATGGGAAGAAATGTGGTTATCGGTTAACAGGTAAGTACTTGGTTGTGGGAGTTGGTATTCATGGTCAAGGATGCACTCTCAAATCACCACAGCAGCACTAGAGCGTCCGGGTGCAGAGTGCTGAGGCACAATGTTTTCCAATGGGGATAGGGGACCTCCGGTTGCTGGCTGTTCACGAGCAGGCCACAAGGTTGTTGGAGCAAAGCTCCTGGTGTTAGGATCAAGGCAAAGGGGAATCTGAGTTAGCAGCCAAAGTACACCCGCAGTGCCATAGGGGCAGCTTGATGCAGGGTGCAGTTTTGGCATTGGGTACCCTGTTTTTTTCAATGGGCATTCTCCGGTTGCAACAAAGACTGCAGGCTCGGGGGCGAAGATCTTCTGGAGGTGACCACCCGTTGAAGAGGTAAGTTGGGATGCCTGGGGATGCTGGGACACCATTGGTAGAGCCACCTAACGCGTGGGATGTCAGGTGCATGGATGTCTTTGGCACCGGGTTTTCTTACCAGCTCAGGTCGCAGTCGTGGGGGTCCTCCAGAAAGAGACTGCAGGCGTCATTTGGAGAGTCAAGGCAAGTCAGAGATCACTATATCTCTGGTCAGGAGCACCGGGGAGAACTCCTTGTGGTGTTGGCCGGCTCGAACTTGGGCTGTAGGCATCAGATGCAGAGTGGTGCAGACTCATGGTTTTGACTGGAGCCAGAGTCTGTTGATGAGCAAATCCGGTGCTCATGGCAGACAAAGTCTTGGGAAGGCAGGGCAGGTCCCTCGGGTTCTAGAGACTGCTGGCTGCAGGACACACTGGGATTTCGCTAGCGCATGTTCGAGGAAGGGACAGGTCAGTAGGGCTGAGGCCAAGTCAGTGGGAGTCCTCCTCTTCTTAGTTTCAGCATGGCTGCTTCGGTCCTTCTTCGTCTTTTCTTCTGGTTGGATCTTATTTTAGGAGGCAAGGTTCAAAGTTGCCCCTAAATACTAGATTTAGGGGTGTTACAGGTAAGTACAAGTTGGGACCAATGGTTCCCTTCCTTGGGGTGGGTACACTCCCTATTATGCCACCCTCCAGTGGAAGGAGGGGCATAGTCCTCTCTCTGGTTGGCTGGGTCCCCCCATCTGCAAGATGGTGGGGACTGAGAGTTGTGCGTCACCTTGCCTCCCCCACCTGAGGGGTGGGGTTGGCAAAGGTGGGCACACCTCCCTTCCTCACTTGGTTTTCCCCTCAGAACCGGTGGAAGCCAGTTGCTGGAAGCAGCAAAGAGCTGGGGTAGCTCACAAAGGCGGCAAGCCTTTGAAGCTTTCCCTTCGTGGAACCTGCCCATCCTGGGGGAGGAGGCTTGGCACCTCATTCCAGGATGTGCATTGATTCAGACTCCCGAGAGCAGCAGGCTCTCGACCTGAGGGTCGAGAAACATGTCTGCTGGCCAGGACACAAGAGCTCGTCGTTTTTCAGGGTGCATCTCTAAGATGCCCTCAGAGTGCATTTTTCAATAAATCTCACACTGGCGTGGGTTTAATGTGCTGAGAAGTTTGATACCAAACCTCCCAGTTTTCAGTAAGGCCATTATGGTACTGTGGAGTTTGTAATGACAGACTCCCAGCACCATATACTCTTAATGGCATTAGTGCACTTACAATGTCTAAGAATTGACTAAGACTTTGTAGGGGTACAGGGCTCATGCACCTGTACATTCACCACTATAGTGCACCCAGCTAGAGGGGTGGCTGACCTATGCCAGGGCAGTGGGTTGTAGGCATGGCACACAGGGATGTGTTCAAGTAGATGATAGAATGCACACTCTTTTGTTAGTCATACTTAATCATTATGAAATTTAGTCCAATGTTTTGCAAGCACGTGCAGCCTGAGATAGTGCCTGGCCCTGGTAGCACACGAATAAGAATCCATGGAATTAAGGGCACAGTTCTGCCCTAGTCACAGACGCATAGCATCATTGAAGAAATGTCCACACAGAATCAATATTCGTTTCATAATCCATTATAACCATTTTATTACATTTTGTACACAGGGATGTGTGCCATGTCGACTCTTTACTTTGTTCTGCACCAAAACACGCAGCCTGCAATAGCAATGTGTGTGTACATGTACATGGCCTCTAAGAGTGGAAAAATAACTGCTGCAGCCCTTAGAGGCCTTCCCTGGCAACAGTGCCCTTGGTACCTGTGGTACCATTTACAAGGGGCTGACCTGTGGCCAAAGACAGCCAATTGAGGTTTGTCTTAATGCAGTTTTAGGGAAAGAACATACCCCCAGATGCATCAAGCATCCATTTTGCGATTCCTTATTAGCAAAAAATAAGGAATCGCTAATAAGGAATTGCAAAATCCAATGCATGAAGAAATCACTTTAAAAATAGCGATTTCTTAAAATTCCTTAATTGCGACTTGCAAATTGGGAGTCACAATTAAGGAATACCTCCCCATTCATTGCTATGGGCCTAGAGGCCCATAGGAATGAATGGGAAGAAATTCTCAATTTGCGAATCGCAATTAGCGAATCGCAAATTGAGAATGCGATTTCAAGGGTGCAGAGGTGTCCAAAGGACACCCTGTTGCACCCCTGAAATTGTTCGGTGCACATATGTTGCGCACACACATGGCCTTGGGGCATGTGTGTGTGCAACATGAAACTTTGAAAAAGGCACTTTAGTGCATTTTTGCAAAGTTTTTGCAAACTACCATGAAGTTCAACTTCATAGTAATTTGCGCTCCCTATTAGCGAAATCGCATTTTTTTTTAACTTTGATAAGGAATCTCATTTTGAGATTCCTTAAATGCAATAGCAATTTAAGAAATCGCAACTTTGCGATTTCTTAAATTGCGATTTTTGCATTTGGGATGATGCTTCCCAAATGCAAAAATACCGGTCGCAAAGGGCAGATTCTGAGAATCTGCCCTTTGCGACCTGTTTTTTGCTTGATGCATCTGGGCCATAGGCCCTGGGTACCTGTTTGGCAGAAACCCTAGGCACACTCAGTCAAAGTACAGCAGCAGTTTGGCAAAAAATGGGGGCAACCATGCAAAAAGATGGCACTTTCGTACACGCAGATTTCCACATCACTTTCGGCAAATCAGTTTTGATGTCTGAGTGTGAAGGGCCCCAATACCTTTGATGCAGCTATGTGGACACTATTGTGGAATCACTCCCATGCTTTCTCGATGTCTGCCTGAAGACGAAAATCAACAAGCTCATTCTCTAGGTCTTTCACTGGATTTTCAATGATAAGGATGTTCTTCAGCTTCAACACGTTGATCCTTTTGAGGGTCTTACAGCTTGTTGTTGTCGCTTTAGCATGATATAGAGCTTCATTTCGGATACTTTGAGCCTGTGATCCGTCCAAAAGTCAGTGCAGCACATAATCTTTGTCACCCTGATATCCCATCCATCCCTCCTCTTGATTATGGCATATTTGATCAGATATAAATCAAAATATGGGGCCCCCTATGAGTTCAGATCTTCTGGGTGGTACCAGCACATGAGTGATTTTTACTTAGCGAAATCCTGAAGGCATGCTTCACAATAGAATGTTTACAATGGAGTCTAATACTTCCACAGTGGGCTTCAACCTGATCTCTTTCAGGGCACACTTATAGATATTTCAAGGGATGCAGGCAGTGAATGGTTAAAAGGCGCCCTGAGGCATACCTGCAAAAACTGTTGTGTTTCTATCTAGGACCCTAATTCGATATTCCCGATTTATGCCCTTATATGGCTATAATAAATAATATCCTTATAAAGGCATAAGAATCATATCCATATTTAGTAATAGCCCATGCAGTCCAAATACGGCAAGGCTACTCCCCTAGACTCATAGAAAGTACAACGCGTTCTTTAAACAAACCAAGCCTCCAGCAGCCTGGGAAATCCCCCTGCTCTTGTTTTGATTTGCACAAGAACTCCTAGAGTCAGAAAGAACTGTTAGTTCTTGGTGACGTCTTATGTCCAACCTTACGTCAAACCCGGCACCTTTCAGGTATAAATATACCAACGTTGCCCTAAGCAAACACACGGTGGTTTGGAGCAGAGCGGCTATCTACTTGCCCGGAAGCCCAGCTGATGCGAGGAGCCGAAGGAAGCCGCCCCTCCCCTTTGACGCACTGAGGAAGATGCTGTCTTTTTCTCCAGCCGAGAAAATCCAGCTCCGGTGTTTCCAGCCGCCCTTGCGGGTTGCTGGGATATCGAGTCCTGAGAGAGAGATACAAGACCTCCTACATTCTATTACCAAGGTACGGAGCTGACTAAACCCTTAAGAGAATTCTTGATTCAGATCCTTGGCAAAACCAACTTAACTTAAACTGCTACTTACTTACTCCTTCCCACGTATTAGGCTTAGGTCAGGTACACCAGGGTGGGCGTAGACTAGAAGCACCAGTTGAGTACGTTAGTCAATGTTTTATGTATGTATATATTTTATCCATTTTAAAGTATCATATGGCTAAGAAACCATATCAATGCTTTTACAGTATTATTTCATAAAACTCCTTTTACTGTACACACTTTACTTCATGTTAAGTATTGCAATTGTGGCAATTCATTTCTCTTGCATGAGAAAGAAGATTGCTCAATAAATAACACCTTTTATTGAAAACGCCCGTCTCTCTATTTCTCTGCACTCTGGTGAAACTAAGTACGCACGATTGACTGAGTGAAATAACCGTCTATTGTTTTCACACGACTCTAGAGATACACTCTTTATTCTGAGGGAGCAAAGTTGTCATGTTTATGGTTGTCAGAAGCTAATCCCTTCTTGTCTATCCAGGGAAGTTAAACTCCTCCTTGTTTATTCGAGAAAGTTTCTAGTGACCTCTGAGCTAGCTGGCAAAACTAATTAAGTCTAATATAGTCAGTAGAGACCTAGTCGACCTCAGTCCTACGTCTAAACTGCTGTTTATATTATTCCAATGCGCAGAGCCTATTGGGAATATAGCAACTACACTACAAAACTTTATTATTTTATGGAGATGAGCAGGACAATCCTGAATAGGGCTGCTCTGTCACACAGAAACAGGTTGAGTTCCACTGCTGCTTTGGACAGTGAGGAATGAGCATTAAAGCCTGGGCCATCTGTGTGCAGGTCCATGACTACAGCTCCCAGTGTATCCACACCTGCTGCTTAGTCACTTGCCCATTGACACATGACTTGAAATGGTGTTGAGACTTGTGCGAGAGTTGGATTAAAGAGTGAAGAGTTGCGGGACATCAGCTCCACTCTCTTCCCTGCTCCCATCAGTATCCAGTGGCAGGACAGTAGTCAAGACGGCTGGAGATAGGGCAGGGTGCAGCACATGATAAGGAAGTCTTACATGTCTTGTCATGCTCTGAGTGTTCCACAACGCTTGCTTTCACTGCTTTTCTGACTGTTGAACCGGTGACGTTTCCTTCGCTCTGTCAGCCAGATCTGCTCTTCGCATGCATGGGAAGACAGGCCCTAACTCACCATGGGTCTCAGACCAGTCGGCTAACCTCACCTGGTTTAGCCAGCCAGTCAAGGCGGTTTCTGGGATGTGGCCACTGTCGCATTCTAACAGCTGCTTGAAGAACCAGGTGAGAGCGGAGTGTCAGGTGGAGACCAAAGTGGGTGAGCTACTCCAAGGAGAATGACTGCTCCGCCGTCAGTGGTACTACCACTCCCTGACACCTCATATACCGGAAGATTGAAATAGGAAGCAGACAGAAGTCATACAGGGACTTTGCATGAGTTTTAGTAGTAATTTCCAGAATTCCGTTGGTCTTTGTACAGCATCCCACAGAGGCAGAATGATGGAATTCTAACAAGCAATTAAAAGAGGAAGACATATCCCCCCGACTGTCGATGAGATAGTAAGCAAGCTGAGTGGGGCTGGATTTTTCTCTAAAATGTATCTCTGCTCCCTAAAATCCTGCTGGATCCCAAATCTCACCACATTACAACTTTTTTTGACACATATGGGCTTCAGAAGTTACAAAAAACTCAATTTTAAGATATCCAGCGTTGCAGAGATGTTCCAATATGTGATCCAGGAAGTACTGTCAGAAGTGGCTGCGTCTTCAACGTTAAATGTCAATATTCAGGTCTACGCCTCGTCCATCGAAGAACATCATATGAGGTTATGAAGTGCGCCAAAAGCTGCGAGACTGTGGCCTCACTTTTGCACAGGGACAAGTGTGAATTCAAGCAAACATGAATCAGCGTCTGTGAATACCAGTTGTCTGCGCAACATGTGATGCCATAACCTGCAAAGGTATGAGACGCCAAAATGGCACAACCCCTTTTATCCATCTTCAAGGTGAGGAACATACTTGGAATGGTGAATTATTGCAAGAGATTCATCAAGAATTTGCCATCTAATCCAATTTGTGGTGTAGGGCAAGAAACTGGAAGAAACCTTTCAGCGCACCCGAGTGGGGCATCGGGGCATCGTCAAAGTCAAGAGCCGGTTATGCACCAAAGTATGGTTTCCCAAGCTAGATGAGCGAGAATAACTGGCATTGTGAACCTGTCATCTGTCAGGTGGCAGGGAACCCAGTCCCGCCATTGCTTGTCATCACAGAACAAGGTCCAATGTAACCATGGGTGTGTGGAAAGATTTTAGGATGACTGGCACGTTAGGTGTCACAAATGACTTCAGAAAACCCAGAATTTGCAAGCATCCACAATGGTGAGCGAGATGTTGCCAAAGTTAGAAAAAATAATGGCCACTCATGAGCTGCTATAAGAAGTCCGAACGGACAACGAACCCCCCATTCCTGCCCAAGAACTGGCAGATCATCTCATGTCATGGAACGTTATCCAAGAGAAAATCACATCCCAGTGACCCTAAGCTAATGGCGAAGTAGAGAGGTTCATGATAACTTTAAATAAACATTTACGCTGACTTCCTTCCTCTTGAGTGGGCCATATAATCTCTCCTCCAAGAGTACCAGCAAGCCTCTCATGCCATAACTGGTAAACGTGCACAGCAAAGTATGCCTATGTCAAGTGGTCAAAGACGCATCATCCGCACCATCCCAACCGGAGGCCAGATCCCATACATGATGACCTGGTGCTCTAATGTCACTGACAACGAAATGCCCAAGTCAGTGAAACCCAGAGAGCCCCACTGCTGGGTTTACAAGTAGGGTATGTAGTTTTGGTAAAAGACCGTTACCCCAGAAGTAAGTTTAGATTGCCTTTTGAGTTTCAACCGTTACAAATAATTGGACTGTAGGGCAAAATACTGACTGCCCACAACGGTTATGAAGTAGTCACCCGGATTATGTCTCCTTTAAGCGATTAATTGGGTCCGAGCCAATGACTCGAGAGCTCAACCAAGGAGTGTAGAGGGAGTCGGATGTTGAGTGGTGACCATGAGTGAAGTCAGAGGCGCAACTAGAGGCAGATTTCTGGGGAAGGGGCTAAGAAAAAATTTCGGGGGTGGCTAGATCTTCCAGCAATAGGCTGAGTGGAGATGCAGGGGCTCTAAGCAGGAGTGAAAAAACAACAAAGGCTCATCAACAAGCAAATGGTCTTTTAAAGACCTGTGAAGTATTCAGGGGCGGCTGTGTGTGTGCCTGGGAAGTTGTCTCAGTCCAGGCTGCCACACACGATGGGGGGATGAGGCCCTTTGACCCCAATGGGTGTTGCGCACCTGAATGGAGTGAACTAGACCTGTGGGATGCCCTCTGCAGTCGAGGTCCCCCTGAGGGATAGAGAACAAGCATTTATGATGCAATAGGTCTCGCAATTACATTATTTTGAATTATTGGCATTGTAAATGACATTGTTATTTTGTTTTGTTTTTCCTTTGAAAATATAAATAAAATGCATTTTAATGCAAAATGGCAATAGCTAAAAAATGTTACTGCGAAATCTATTGCATTGCATTTTTACTAGTGTGAGCTATTGGTATTGTAAATGGTACTGGCTTTTATTAATGTGATAGTATTTTAACATAAATATAATGCATTTAAAAAGCTAATACCCACCCATCCTGTAATTAGGACCCTGAGTGGATATTACATAACCCCACCCATCCTGTAATAGGTACTTTGAGTGGATATTACATATACTCACCCATACTGTAATAAGGATTCTGGATATTCCAAATAACCAATCATCCTATAATAAGGACTCTGAGTGGATATTACATATACTCACCCATCCCATACTGACTCTGAGTGGATGTAACATATTCCCTCTGGGGGAAGGGCTGGCATTTTTATTACATTTACATGCGTAGCATATGCTGTATAAAATTATTTTAATAAACGTTCATGCAATGCAATAGGTCTCGCATTCACACGATTTTGAGCTATTAGCATTGTAAATGACAAAGCCTTCTATTTATGTTGTGGGTTTTAAAACATAAATATAAGGCATTGTTATTTACAATCCTAATAGCTTAAAAAATGCAATGAACCTCACCATCTATACCAACAAAAAGGGCGCTTTAGATATATCTGGTGAAAGAACAAACACCCTGAATTGCCACCATGTACCATTCATTGCAAACTTGCCCAGCCACTATTTACCTTCCCTTAAACCCACGATGTTACGTGCACTGGCAGTTATTACCATACATGTTCATCTAATATGCTAAATGAAATACCAGCTTTTGCCTTTCCTTTTACCCACATTGTTACTTAAGCAACACTCTGTCAGTTTTACCTTGACTGTAACTCAATATGCTAGAACCACAAAACTTCCAACACTTACCGAGGCACACGACTTCACATGCACCTCCGTGGAAATATGATGCTGGGAGCTGGCAGATATTCCATGTGCACTCCGCACACGCTATACACAGAACACCTAACTAAGCCCACTACAATGCATGAGCCGACACTGGCATCCTTTCACACACTGTACCGAATACAGTCCGTGTAGACCACTAGTAACTTATATTTCACACCTAACTGTGCCCACTACACTGCCTGATCCGACACTGGCGACCTTTCACGCACTGGTACCGAACACAGCCATGCAAACCACCGGTAGTTTGGATTTCGCCCGTTAAATTACATGTATCGAGCTTTCCCCCCACAAATGCGCCTCAGTGGACCATATCCACCGATTCACTCATTTTAAGTGGCTGGATGGCGTACACCATTACATTACACACCTCACCCAGTAGCTGTGCATGTGGATCGTTTGTTTCACCCGGTAAAACGCATGAGCATAGCACCTGCACATTGCATGCATAAGGTGTGTCGGCCATCGAGTTACACAGAATATATTCATACTACGGTACTACGGGAGAAGCAACGATCATACTTTTCATAACACCACAGGACTGCGCTACTTTCCTGAGATCTTTCTCCCAGTACCGGGCAGAAACCTAATTAACTGTCAATTTAAAATGCAACCTTTACAGAAGAGTCCCGCACATGCGTCATTTTCTGCAATAGTAGGTTGTTCTCGATGCGGAGGAATGGCTGGGTGAGAAGCGATGCACCCACGTAACACACAGTGCACACAGTGCACACTGAACCCGACCTGTCCCCCGGTGCAGAGCAGGAGCTGTGTGCCACTGAGACCCGCAGGTAGTGGGAGGGCTGCGAGGGTGCACATTAACTTGTGATCACCTCCAGAGACAGTGAGGGCAGCTCGCAAGGGTCCCTCTGCATAGACCATCAAATCACACTGGCGTAACTGCCGTGCATGAACTCGGTGTGATGTGATGGTCATTCAGACAACTGAACTGCCCCCACGAGATCTACAAGTGTCCTGGAAGAACACGGAGGTAGGATCCATAGTCCAAGCTGTACACAATAACAATCCTGGTTAATGCGCATGGATAGCCACCATGGTAGGTACCTAGGCATGCTGCACATCCTGCTGCTGCTCCCACTGCAGGCGGCTCATGGAAGGCGCTCTCTGCCCGATCTCTGCGCGCTGTGTCGCTCCTCACGTCCCTTACAAGTGTGTTGCGCTTAGAATCCGACCCGGGGCTCAGAAAGGCAACTAGGAATACGCGATGGACAGAGCAGAGCACGACGTGATGACGTACACACCAAGGAAACGGAAGAATACCGTACAAGTGTGTTGCATTCAGAATCCGACCCGGGGCTCAGAAAGGCAACTAGGAATACGCGATGGACAGAGCAGAGCATGACGTGATGACGTACACACCAAGGAAACGGAAGAATACAAGACTTCAGAAACATGATCCATCACTACACACCCCCTAAAGATAAGAAATACCCTCACGACTGCCGTCAAGCAGAAGATCCATTCTGGATGGGCCGGCCGAAAAGGAGAATGGGCTGAAACAAAGAAGCCTCATTTTCAATGGGAGGCCATTGTCTAACATAAACGATGACTCCAGCCAATGGAAATAATGGGCGGGGCTTCAAGTCCCCTTCTGAAATCTCCTCAATCACAATAGACCTCACAGAGCGAGCAGCACATGCGCACTGCAACGCTGGGCGAGACCTAAAAACAGACCTCCAGTGTGTTGCTCAATCTGGGAACATGTGCCACGAGGCATGACAGGTGCAAATGATGATTTGCGAGAGAAATAGGACTCTGTCCAACAGGGCCGGCGCTAGGCATGGGCTATGTGGGCAGCTGCCCAGGGCCTCGCACTCAGCCCACCAGCATGTGGCCGCCATGGTGGTGTGTCCTGCTGTTTCCCTGGGGATCCATTTTAAAGAAAGGTGTCACCTTGCAATTAGGGTCCATGGGAGGGCCCCCCCTCTCCGGGCCTCTCAGTGATTGTGTCTGGAGGCAATGGGGAGGGAGACGCTTCCTCTTGTCTCAATTGCAAGGAGACCATTCAGAGACACTGTGGGAGGCCCATTGTCCAGCATTTTTGCAGCCTCACAGTTTTAACTTTTGCCCACAAGCAATTCTCACACCTATCGGACTGAAGGTGTGAGAATTGCTTGTGGGCTGAAAGTTAAAAGTGTGGGGTCGCAAAAATGCTGGACATTGAGCCTCCCGCAGTGTCTGTGAATGGTCTTCTTGCAAGGGGCCACTTATCAAAATTAGAGGGGTCTCACATATTCCCTTTTAGCCCAGGGCCTCGCAAATCCTAGGACTGACCCTGCTGTCCACCATGCTGAGACTTGGTCGTGAGATCTTGTCATTGGTAGACTAACAAGCATTGGCATAGCCAATAGGTCTCGCCTTTGGGACCTCAAAAGTGTTTAACCATACAGCAGATTACCATGGGTGCTGCGCTGTTAAGCATTGAAGAGCTATACAATTACTACACACTTGGTCATGCAGTCTGATTAAGGAATACATGCTTGCCTCAGGAAACAGAATTAAATCTTAGTTAGTGCAGAGAAGAATAGTAACTTGTGTCTTTTTAGCAATACAAGGACAGGAAGATGTACTCAGAGAGGGAGGGAGTTCCAGAATGTAGGCGCTAGATATCTATGGAGCTACCGCCAATGCGCGCTTTCTTAACTCTCAGGATGCTGGCCAGCATGGCACCAGAAGATCTGAGGTTCCTAAGTGGAAGATTTGATAAGGGAATGCAAGTTCTGTGGGCCCTTATGCTCAAAGACCTTGTGTTTTAGCAACCTCGTTACAATAGACACCTGTGTATATCTTTGCACTATAGAGGGAGCGATCTGATTGGCTGCTTTATGTTCAGTAGAGGTTGTTTTTTTCTTCATCCATTCAAGTCTTAATTTGTCTGACAAGAGATATCACCATAGGACGTATTAGGAGACGCTATTTTTTTAACACCTAGCATAAGAAACATAATAAGAGAAGCGTTTTTAAGTGTGCAGCATAGAACTGGTTGTGGTCCCACAGTTCAAGCTCTGCCGAGCCGGAGGACGATCCTTCCGTGTCCTAGCTGCTAAATTATGGAACTCACTTCCATCCCAAATTCGTGCACTGGATGAGTTGCTTGATTTCAGGAGGGCTATCAAAACCCATTTGTTCCCTTCTGTATTTTAGCATTCCGCTTTCCTGCCCTCTGATTCTCTGATGTCTTTTGTGTTATGTCTTTTATGCTTGTCCAAAGCGCCAGGACGCCCCTTTGCTGGGGCAGCTGTGCGCTATAAAAGTGTTGATAACATAACATAACATAACATGTTACGAAGGACATCTTTATAAGTAGCGTTTCATTACATTTGTATAGTTTTATGAATCATCAACAAATACAACGTGATCTTTGAACTCAGATCAACTCTTTCAACATCCAAGGTTTGAATTGCAGAGGTTTCCGGGTTGGATCAGTTTGCACTTCTCACAGATTTACACAGGTTTCTTTCTGGTGCTCGAAAGGTGAGGAGAGTGGCAAGAGGAGGAGAAGAAACCAGAGAGGAAAGACAAGGAATGTGAAGATGGAAAGAAGGGAGGGAGGGAGGAATACGGGTCGAGAGGAAGAGAAGAAGGGAGAAGCTGGAAACTGAGATTCAATCCTTAGCTTATGGACGCAGTCTCCTTGTCCTCTTTCTCAAGCCTGCCCTCTCTAGTCCTTCTCTTTGGGTGCAAGTTGTACCACGTGACTGAAAGACAGTTCGGTGCGGTGTGGCACGCCTGTGGGCTACCTAGACAGGTTTAATTATACTTGTGTTATATATATGGATGAATGGACAGAAGCACCACAATACCAATTGGGCAGCACACTATACTAAGCACAGATTTTTAGCTTTAGTGTTTTGAGCCACGCCCTTAATAACAGCATCCTCGCCTGTTTTATCATCCCACTTAAAGGCCTGTGCACAGGTATAGATTTCTCGGTGCTGCTTTTGATGTGGGGCTATCTAATCAGTTCATGAGCCAGCTGGGTACAAAGCAAGTTTTTGGGACAGTCAGAGAACCCAGTGATATTGGACAATCGCTGCTTCAACCTCGTCTGCCGTTACAGTACCTGGGCAGAGCTGCTCTATAACACTCAGCACTTTTAACGGAGATGTACTGAGTACCTTCAATAATATATTTCCTAACTTAGCGTACCTGCATCACTCCGCAATTGCGCAATACATTTAACCGAATAGCAGCAGGAATTGAAAGTAGCAAACAGGTACTCTACTAGGGTAACTCTAGGTCACTGATAACACTCCATTGGAAACCGTTATACATTTTGCAGGGCACTCTGCTGTGCCAGAAAAAATATTTATGTACATTGGTGGTGGTGAGACGCACACCATTTACTTCTACTTTTAATCCATGGTTTTATTTGCTACTTTGCTTCAGACATATAAAGGCGTGCAAGATGGCATTGCGCACCGTCCAAATGCGCTTAACATATTAAACGAACACATGGGGACCTTTTTACGATACCATATCCCTAGACTAATGAGTCCAATAAAACAATTTCAAGTCCTTATCAATTCATCCTCTTTTTAATTCAAATTATTTTACACCTTTTCTTCATTTTTCATCGGTAGATTTTTCTCATTCTTATCTTCTTTTCAAAAATGTTCATAGACAGGAGATGTTTCAACAAGTCACAGCTTTATTTAAAAGGTCACCCAATGCATTTCGGGATATGTTCCCTTCGTCAGGGGTTTCTATAAAAAAATCCATAAAACAACCATCAGCCTGGGTCTAATAATACTAGTCATAATGTAACCAAAAGAGCGTATCAAACACTTTTTATACGAAAAACCAATTTTTTACAAGAACCCTGCTTGCTTGACAACATAGTGTTTTTTATCAACTTCCATCATCTCCCACTAGTTGTAGACCTCCCAGTGATGCTTCCCTTCAAATCATGCTGTTTTCTGGCAAACATTATATGTCTCTTAATATAGCCTCGACTAATTTGATATTATTTTTACCTCCCTGCGCAAATAACTTTTCTTTGTTTATCTCTTCTTTCACAGTACTAACGGGCTTACCGTGACTTGGTTTTTAACAATACATAATGTGGATCTAAAACTCGCTCAGTTCCCGCTTAACGACACATTCTTGTTTCACACAATGCCCCAATCCATCTTTACCCACAAACATTTTGGTGGCTGATTTTAATCTGTCGAAGCATTGTTGACTCCTCCCTCTCCCTCCTAGTCAACCACCGTGAAAAGAAGATAAGAATGAGTAAAATAAACCGATGAAAAAAGAAGAAAAGGAGTAAAATAATTTGAATTAAAAAGAGGATGAAATGAGAAGGACTTGAAATTGTTTTATTGGACTCATTAGTCTAGGGATATGGCTGTGCAGCCGTAGCGGGGTCGTAAAAAGGTCCCCCATCTGTTCGTTTAATATGTTAAGCGCATTTGGACGGAGCGCGATGCCGTCTTGCACGCCTTTATATGTCTGAAGCAATGTAGCAAATAAAACCATGGATTAAAAGTAGAAGTACATTTTGTGCATCTCACCACCACCAATGTACATGAAATACAATTTCCGTTCTCTTTGTTGAGTTGCACCCAGGATTAATGTGGATATAATGAATGTTTAGATTAGACTAGACAAAATGTGCTTAATTATTGTGTTTAAACAATGAATATTATTACAGGAGTGTTGTTCTCAAACATGAGCGGCTAATATCAGTATGGAAAATAATATAAGAATGTAACTAATTGAATTTTTTGTAAATTGAGAATTGGTTTATCTGATTAACGGGGATGTTTTCACCTGCATTTTCAATGTTTCAAAAAGCACGCTATTGTAATCTAGGGAGTTTTAACATGTGAAGGTGAGAGATGGTGAGGGAACGTGCAGAAGTTTATCACACCCGATAAGATATATAATCAGGGTATACTGGGAAATGTAGTATGAACTCGTGTGAGCACTCAGACACGTGATGGTTGACTAGGAGGAAGAGGGAGGAGTCAACAATGCTTCGACAGATTAAAATCAGCCGCAAAAATGTTTGTGGGTAAAGATGGATCGGGGCATTGGATGAAACAAGAACGTGTCGGAAAGCGGGAACTGAGCGAGTTTTAGATCCACATTATGTATTGTTAAAAACCAAGTCACGGTAAGCACGTTAGTACCGTGAAAGAAGAGATAAACAAAGAAAAGTTATTTACGCAGGGAGGTAAAAATAATATCATATTAGTGGAGGCTATATTAAGAGACATATAATGTTTGCCAGAAAACAGCATGATTTGAAGGGAAGCATCAGTGGGAGATGATGGAAGTTGATAAAAAACACTATGTTGTCAAGCATGCAGGGTTCTTGTAAAAAATTGGTTTTTCGTATTGATCCAGCGCCCCTATAGAAAAACTGTCTCACCAACGCTACCCAACACCATAATACTCACCATTAATCATAAATCACTCACAAGGCCCATAAACCAACGAGACAATTTTTTTGGGCAACTGAATCATGTAACCTAATTAATCAGAACTATTCACAAACTATTTACATATTTATATATAACTGCAGTTTATCATTTCTTACCATGGTTTTTCAAACATATATCATTTAATTAAGTCGCTAAGGCAAATGGATCAGCTAATGGTAACTAGACCATGAATAAACAGGACCAGCTTGTCGTTTCAAAATCTAATTTTATTAACTTTATTATTCATAGAAGGAGCATTTTATTAAGAAATCTTTTTATTAGCAATTAATGCAGCGTTTCAAGGAAAATGATTTATTAGACTGACATCTTCAAAGCAAATCAGTAAGCATGAATTAAAGCAAAATGACAGTTTCTATTCCCTCAAGCTATTTCCCTAACTATTCTTGCTCCACCTGAAAAGGAAAATCAAATTAAGACTGCTGTCCTTACGTGAGTCAAATGTCCGACAGCACGACACGCCCTTCAGGAATCGGAAAGCGAGAAGCGCCCTCCTGCCCATGGGGCCAGGTTTTATACCTTTCTGACTAGCTAATCTTTTCTAAAATTAACACATTTCTTTGCTATCCAGTGTCCTCATTGGCTGACTTTTGTCAGCTCATATGGTGTCATCACCTTTCTCCAAGCCTAGATCGGGCTTTTCTTAGAGTCCATTGTCTCTCATTTTCGAGTCACGCAGCTTCCTTAAAAATTGTACTTTCATTTGAGCTACAGTACATGACTTCCATGGCTTGGCAAACTTGCCGCTTCCTGTCCTTGAATCTTTCTCTCCAAGAGCACGTTTAGCACAGTTTATTTGAATTTGCAAAAACTTGTCAACGTGGTAAAAGTTTCCACTTCCATGCAAGGCTCTTTCTGGACAGGACTCGAAAACACCATCTTTTTCAATGTGCCTCTAGGCCTCACTCGAAAACTATTATTTAAACAAACACAAGACATCAATTAATTAGAGAATTGAGACCCATTCTGTTACCCACCCCCTTTGCTAATTATTATCCCATTAATCTATGTTACCTAGCTGAGCACACAAAGCAGCTTTTATATTTACTTTCTTCTTTTAGGCAGCAGAATCCTCCACGAGCTTTTGCCACAGAAAAGACGTAAAGACATACCATAAGCACACATAATAAGCACATGCCAATAGTTAAACAGCCGCATTAAATACTGACAAAGACAATAGACAAAGTTAGTTTATTATTTTATACACACTTGCATTTGCAACATAGAGCACATAAATTAGTCCCTCGTGTTTCTTGTGTATATGCATTTTAAAACTAAGTTGATTAATACTTTTCATCACAAACTAGTTAATACGGTTACATGTTTTATGGAAGTTTGACTTTGCGAGTTTGAACGAAATTTCATTCTGAACCTCGCCCAATCAACTCCCTCATCTGGTGATTTCAAAATCAGCAAACTACTTCCAAAATTTTTTGCAAAATTTAAAAACCCTTGAACATGTTTTGGACAATCACAGTATTAGTATTTCTAAACTTTCGATTCAGCTGTTTGTTTGTAACTCTCATATTGTGACCTACGAAACTCTTCTAATTCTATTTCTTTTTCTTGCTCTTTTCTAAGTTTGTGTATTCTTTTCTTTTCCCTTAGATACTTCTTTCTCTTGTGTAACATGCAACTAATTTTTAGCAAAAGTATCACAAAAACTATAACTAATAAAGGACACAATATTTTGCCTAAAATTGAACTACCAATCTCTTGAAACCAGTTTTTGATTGCTACAAATCTTTTGCTCAAACGTTCTGAAAAATCTTCATCTTCTAAAGGTACAACTTCTGTATGTAATTCGGTAATATTTTTGATATACATCTCAATGTTTTGACTCTTGTCAGGAATGTATATGCAGCAATGCTGGACATGTAATATTCCACAGACTCCTCCCTCTTTAGCTAATAGAATGTCAAGAGCAAGACGGTTCTGCATAACCATCGATCTCATGGCAATAAGTTCAGTATCGACTAATTGGAATCCACTTGCAGTATCAGTAGACAATCTGTCAACAATTGTAGACATTTTTCTGATTTTAACTGCATTCAGGGTTATACCCACCAAAGGTATTACTGCACCAAAAATATGTCCCAAAATTTCTGAAAAACTTTCCCTTCTGAATCTACTCAGATGATTGCTAATTTCAAATGAACCTTTTACATTTCTATCTACATGAAAATTTTTGGGAAAAACTAAACCAATATAGCAAGTGCCATACCAGTGATCAGGAAGAATATAATAGGCCTTGTTTCCGCAAACAAAATTAATTCCAGGAAAAATTGGATCTTTACCACCTTTAAATCCCCAACCACCCAAAATTTGATAAGTGTCTTCACACTGACTAGCACCAACAAAGTAATTATCAAATTGAGTATTATCTCTTCTAATACAAAGCTTTCCACTAACAGGTTGATCTATGTGAATAGC
Organism: Lissotriton helveticus; assembly: GCF_964261635.1. Classification (NCBI taxonomy): domain Eukaryota; kingdom Metazoa; phylum Chordata; class Amphibia; order Caudata; family Salamandridae; genus Lissotriton; species Lissotriton helveticus. Next base: position 1,782,184,293 of record NC_136065.1, read on the forward strand.
AACATTCTCTGTTCTACCATTGAGCTTTTTGGCCTCAATCTGCCAAAACTTAGATTTGGTTTGTTTCAGCATCTCGTTTCGTTTATAAATTGCTCTTCTCTCTTCAACTAAGTTTAAGAAAGGTTTCTCTTCCATTCTCAATTTACAAGTTAAATTATTTCTAAAAGCATACTCATAAGTAAGTTCATTAGTTACAATGAAAAATTCCCTCATCTATTTAGCATGTTTATGTTTATTCAAGCTTTTATCAACCTTTAAGTTTGCAAAAATGTCATCATAGTTGGAGTAGTAATACTCCAAACGACCTGTCTGATAAAATAAACTAGCTATTACGCTACAAGTTATTCCATAAGTAAGGGGAAGCATATTATAGGTGACCCCCTCAGAAACAGAAGCGGGTCGTTTCACACAAATGTAACAATCCTTCACATCCATTACTTTAACATATTCAGATAAAAGTCTTGAAAAAGTATTACTAGAAAAATCACCAACAGATCTATCTTGGTGGATCTCTGGTTTGTGCTCAATAACTCTTTTAGACTTGCCTACTACATCATGTTTATCTTGTTTAGGTACAACTTTACTAGTCATATTAGTTTTGTACTCTTCCTTGTCAATACCAAAAGGAAAAATGACAGCCAAAATTAACCAAACCAGGATTATTAAAATCACAATTATAGAAGACATTTTGCAACATCTCCTTAAGATTGAACATCTCGAATTATTATTAGTAGAAGGCATCTTTACTCTGTAACAAGAGCCTTACAAAAAAAATCAAAAATCAAAAATTAATATACAATATACACCCCCCTGTTTTTTTGTTTTTTTTAAAGAAAACCCTACTTTCTAACAGCTTTTCTTCGACCTTGCGTCTCACAACAAATGTGTTTTTCCAGCTAACACAATTTCTTCGACTTTGTGTCACCTAACACAATTTCTTCAACCTTATGCCAAATACAAATTTCAACTTTATATTGGAACAAAATCAATCATTGTCACTTGTATCATCTAAATTCTCCTGACTACTGCTATTTACTTCCACTACTGGTGGGATTATAATGTACGTCCACTCAGGGGACTTGTACTTTTGGTTAGGTTTTAGAACTCTCTTTGCTCTACTGCTAATCACTTCTATTTTCTTTCCTGCTTGATATTTCTTATCTAAGTCTCCTTTTTGACTTGAGACTTCATTAACCTGATCTTTTGATCTGTTTACTAATTTAAATTTTAGACTCTCGTGTTTATTTGGCCAATTATCTCCTTTTCTTGATAATTTCTTCTTTGGTTCACTCAGGTTACACTCTGCTCTCCAAGCTCTTTTCCTTGAACTTCTCAATTTGGATTCATCGTCACTTTCATCTGACTCGCTTTCTGAGATTTGAATTCTAGATTCAGGTAGTTCTTTACTCTGCAGTTTCACTCTGTTAGGAACATCATCCCTATAACTGGTACTCGGAATTTCGTCTTCTTCTTCTTCAATTATTTCCAACTTCCCAGATTCAGAACTTCCATTCCTGCCTTCAGAGCTTCCAATCTGCTTTTCAATACTCTCCTGATCTTGAATCACCACTTGATCAGACTCTTCTTTTGCTTCTTTTTCTAGCAAATCTTCATCATTTTCAGAGTCTTGTATCACAATGTCTTCAGTATCTTCATTCAACGCCTCATTCGCAATTGAATTTTCCAGATGTCGACCTTCTTGTAGATCTTCAGGATCTGGATCTCTTTCAGGTTCCTCTTCAGAATCTGAATCAGCTGTAGTATTACCCTCGTCAGGATTTTCAGGTGGTGCTACACGAATGGTGTGACTAGCATGAATCCATCTCCTCAAACCTCTGCACTTTACTGCATTTGTTGTGACAAGTATCACCTGTCTTGCCTTTTGCCACCTGGGTACTAGGCAGTTTCTTCTCCAGTGAACTTTTGTTCTCACCCAGTCTCCTGGTAACAGATCATGAGCTTGTTCCTTCTCTTTGGTAATCACACCAGTTCCCACCTGATGGAACACAGAAGTCACCACGTCAGCAAGGTTCTTGCAGTACTCCAAAATGACGCTATCATTAATGCTCATAAATTTACAACTGGTACAAATGCTTGTCTCATGACTCTGCCCATGAGAATCCCATGGGGGCTTAGACCTGTCTTTTTATCAGGAGTACTTCTCAAAGACATCAAAACAAGTGGTAGTGCATCCGTCCACTTCATTCCTGTAGCTAAACACATTTTGGCTATTCTATTTTTGATTGTGCCATTCACTTGCTCAACAACACCTGATGCTTCTGGTCTGTAAGCACAGTGGAGCTTTTGCTTTATGTTCAGTGCTTCACAACTCAATTTTAGCAATCTGTTTTCAAAATGTGTTCCACGATCAGTCTCGACCGTCACCGGAAATCCATACCTAGGTATGTTTCTCTTAAAAGCAATTTTGCCACAGTAACTGAATCATTGTGACGTGTAGGGAACGCTTCCACCCATCTTGAAAACAGACAGATTTTACCAAGACGTATCTCAACTTGTTATGGGGTGGCATGTCAATGAAATCCATCTGTAGTCTGGTAAAAGGACCACCCTCCCATCCTATGGTTCCCATACTCACAACTGTTTTTCTGTTTGGGTTGATCTGCTGGCAGATAAAGCATCTCTGACAAAAAGATTCTGCAAATAATCTGAATTTTGGATTGTACCATGTTTGCCTAAATAATCTGATCATTGAATCTCTTCCAATATGTCCTGGACCATGATACATTCGAGCCATGTCAGAAATCATGCTATCTGGCATAAATGGTCTGTCATCTTTGTAAACCCAAATCTCATCGTCCTCTCGCTGTCTGCAACCTGCTTTTAACCATGTGTCTTTTTCCTCATCATCTGCCTCATCCTGTAAATCTTTAACTCCTTGCCATGTCTCAACTACAGATGTTAGCAAAAGTGAGTTCAAAACATGTTCATTGTCTTTTTCCCGATTGATTGACATATTGTTCTTTGCGCAGAACTTCGCAATCTCATCAGCATATGCATTTGCTTTCGTCATGTAATCATTACCCTTTTTGTGCGCTGTACATTTCACAACAGCAATTTTTTCTGGTAGCTGAATACCGTCGATCAGCCTTTTTTATCAATTTTGCGTTTCTGATACGAGTTCCCGCAGAAGTTAAATAACCTCCTTGAGACCAGAGCTGGCCATAGTCATGGACTACGCCATATCCATACTGAGTATCAGTCACTATGGTAATCTTTAACTCTTTTGCTCTTTCACATGCACGAATCAAAGCCATCAATTCTGCTACCTGAGCTGAACGGATTCCTTTGAGACAGGAAGCTTCAACTACATCTGCAACTGTGCAGACTGAATATCCTGCACTCAGAACACCTTCATCTGTTCTTAAGCATGAACCATCAACAAAATAAACAAAATCTGATTCAGCTAATGGGACATCTTTAATGTCCTGCCTAGGTTTGGTGCAATATTCTAAAACATCCAAGCATTCATGATCAATATCATTTTCATTTCTGATTTCTGTTACAGTACCATCAGGCAATAATGTGGAAGGATTTAAATTCACACATCTTGCAATCGAAACGTTATCTGATCCCAAAATAACTTTTTCATATTTTGTTAACCTGTTACTTGTCAAGTGCTGTGTTTTGCTTCTGGTAAGAAGAATCTCAACTGAATGGGGTACATATACTTTTACAGGAAATCCCATTATTATTCCTTCACTTTGTTCAAGGCTTACACTTGTTGCAGCTACTGCTTTTAAGCAACCTGGTAATGCTTTTGCAACAGGATCAAGAACTGCTGAGAAATATGCTATTGGCTTTCTCAGTGTTCCATGTCTTTGAATTAGAACTGATAATGCACATCCTTCCCTTTCATTGCAATACAGCTCAAATTCCTTCTCATAATCTGGCATGCCTAAAGGAGGTGCTTCACATAAATTTTCTTTAACAGTTCAAAAGCTTCTAACTCAGTTTCTGTTAAGGTAATCGGGTCTTTTATGTCTGCTTTTGTCAGTCTCTGCAGTGGCTTTGCAATTACTGAAAATCCACTAATCTATTGTCGACAATAACCCACCATTCCTAGAAACATTCTGACCTGTCTCTGTGTTTTTGAGGTTGCCTTCCCTGAATCATTTTAATTCTCTCAATTGTCACTTGCCTAATTCCTTTTGCAATTCTGTGGGCAAGATATTTTACCTCTTGTTTGCAAAACTGTAATTTTGCAGGAGACACTTTATGTCCCTCATCTGCCAAATAATTTAAGAGAGTAATGGTATCTGTTACACAGTTATCTCTTGTTTTTGCAGCTACAAGGAGATCATCAATATACTGCACTAATGTTGATTTTCCAGGTAAATCTAAATTTTCCAAGGATTTCTTTAGCAACTGATTAAAAATAGATGGACCTTCTGTATACCCCTGAGGGATACGACACCATGCTAGGATACGATCTTGGAACGTGAACGCAAAAATTTGTTGACTTTCTGGATACAATGGAACAGTAAAGAATGCGTTACAAAGGTCTATAACTGTATACCATTCTGCATCATGCGGAATCTGATGAAGAATCACCGCTGGGTTTGGTACAACAGGGCAACATGGAACAACTATCTGATTAACCTTTCTCAGGTCTTGAACAATCCTGAAAGTTCCGTTTGGCTTTTTAATTCCCATAATCGGTGAATTGCATGGACTACTCTCAATTTCCTTTAGAACACCTTGTTTTATAAATTTGTCAATTACAGGTATAACACCTTCAATAGTTTCTGCCTTCATTTTATACTGAGGAATGTCTGGAAAATCTACTCCTTGTTTTACTGTAATTTTAACTGTAATTTTAACTGGGTCTACATTTTTCATCAAACCCATTACACTTCCTGTGAGATCCCAAATTTTAGCATTGACTGTCTCTTTTAATTCTTCAGGTAGATTATTTTTATAAAATACAGGAAATAATTTACTTTCCTCTGCCTCAACCATTAACATTGTTAATCTGTAAAGCCCATCTTCTTCTTGAGTTTGGAGCTCTATACCATCCGGTGAGCAATATATTTTACAATTCATCTTACACAGTATGTCCCTTCCTAACAGGTTTACAGGACTGCTGTTACAACCTACAAATCTATGCTTGTCTTTAAATTTGCCAATTTCAACTTTAACTGGTTCTGTTAAATCTGTTTTAATTTGTTGATTAGCTACACCAACTAATTGAATCTTTTCACCCGAGAGAGGCAGGTCTTCTATTTCCACTGATCTAACAGTAGGACGGGTAGCACCTGTATCCACAAGAAAAGTGATTTCTACATCATTCACTTTACCATTTACAAATGGACCAGACTGATCTACCTCAAGAGTGTCACACACTCTTCCTCCTCTCTCAGGCACTGTCATAAGTAATCCTCAGAATCACTCCCTCCATTTTCATTCACCAAATACTGTTGAGAAACATTTGACACATTCACTCTCGACGATCTGTTTACCTGTTCACCTCCGCAGAATCCTGTTTCTGTATTGTATCTCTGCACATTCACACAATTTGGAAGTGGCGGTTGTGGAATATGACTTTGCTGATTCACTACCTGTCGCTGTAGCTGTTGCTGCAGATTTATCTCATTCTGCATCTGTGGATTTAATGATGCATTTTTTAAATTTCTGGGCGGATTCTTACACTCGCGCTTCCAGTGTCCAATTTTGCCGCAATTAAAACATGGGAGTTTTTGCTTTAACTCTTCAATATTTCCCGTCATTCTTGGCTTATTAAAATTACCTTTAAATTTTCCTTGATTCTGATTTACATTTTTGTTTTCTAGGGTTGCTATCTGCTTCATAACCACTGTATTGTTTAAATACCAGCAGTAATCTTTCGTAAAATGAATGTACTGATTCTTTTGGTTCTTGATTTGTTCTATCTATTTTAACCCAATCTACTTCTTTCGGGGGAATCTTGTTTTTCAACCATACAATTACTTTATCATACAGATTGATAACATCTGCTGAAGGAGCACCTGTTACCTTATCTCGAGCAGGTTCTTCTTTGGGCCAATCTATAGAAATTTTACATTCTGTCCAAAGATCCGATGGGACAACAATGTCAAAGAATCCATCAAGATCAATCCACAGAACTGTTGAAACCTTAACAAACCTGTCTACCTGTCAATACCATTCCACAGGTTTTTCTCTCAGCCGAGGAAAATCATTTGTAAACAGTAAAATGTCCTGTCTTGACCAAGGAACATGCACATATCCACCTCCAGCTATTTCTCTCATTGGAAACTAATTTGCTACTTCACCTCTTTCTCGTCTTTCTTCCTCTCTTTTCTTTGTCCATTTTACTCTCCACTTACTTAATTCACCTAATCTTTTTAGAAACACAATTAATTATTTTATGTGAATAATTCTTCCTGTGGTATTCATGTTCTCAATGTCTTTTTCAGAGAAATCCACTTTCTGCAAATTTTTCTGCCTGCCTGCTTAAATCTATTTCTAATTCAGCAGCTATTTCTTCTAATTGATCATACTTTGTTTTCGTTTTCCATTGTATGCTTTTGCAAATAAACAATAATTCATCATCCTGATATAGCTTTAAACTGTCAGGTCCAATTGTGCCAATAATTAATTCCTCCAAATCCGCTTTCAGTTTTGCAACATCAAGTAATTTAAATTCTGAGCTTTGTGGAGAATGTGTTAAATCTATTTTATTAATGCTCTTTTCCGGAGTTCCAGAATCAGATTCTGCACCAGATGGAGTTTTATTCGTGAAACTTTGATTAAAAGTTAAATCAGGCATCATTGTTTTTTCTCTGTGAATTTCTGATAAATCTGAATAAAATTTTTCACCCACTTTCTGAATTTCTGCATTTAATGGAACAGTTAAAGCTGAATGTCTAATTTCCCTTTGATCAAATACTGGTTGAACAGGTCCAATTGTTACTGGTACCGTTACTGCTTCCATGCTTTTAGTTAACTGCTGTATTAATTCATCTTTTGTTCAAAAATATTCTGAAGAGTTTGGCATTTCCTCACATCCTTCTGTTCCCATTACATTTCTTGGTGTTTCATTTCTACGAACTGGGGTTTCAGCATAATTTCTGTTTTCACCAGATATACTGGAATTAGATCTTGTTTCTACTCTTTCAGGAGTTTTTCCATTATTTGGATATCATCAATAATTTCTCTAGGAGGAGCACTTGGGGTAGTTCCTGAAGGAACCATCGGGGAAGACCATGTACAAACTGGTTGATAAGACTCCTTATTTTTTATTGTTTCTGTTTTGTAATATAAATTTCTTCTAAAACTGTATCTTCTAATTCACTTTCTTCAGCATTATTATTTTTTTTTGGGCATTGTTTTGACTAGTTGCCTCACCAAATCTTGCTGGATACAGACCATCACATGCACTACGTCTCCATCGATGCATTCTATCCTCATGAGTTTCCCTATTTATGTCCAATCTGGTACCTCTTGTTATACCTCTATTCTCTCGTTCCAATTCAAACATCTCATCCTCCCATTCAGCTAAAGCCTCAAATTGTGTAGGTCTAGGCTTTGTTTCAAGAGTCATCATTTTTTCTCCTAAGTTTTTCATAACCTTAATGTTAAATGATCCATCTTCCGGCCAACCTAAAACACCATCATTTTTGGTATAATCCATCCAATTCTCAATCCAAAGGCAAGTATGATAAATATATTCACCTAACATATAAGCTGCGGGTGTTTTGTACTTATGAAGTAATCTTCCACCTCGCGTTTCTATTTTCTTGTCAGGTTTCAATTTATTTTTCAATTTCTGAAACCATGAAAGCTTCTTTTTCTCTTTCATGTAATAATAACCATGTTTTAAAACTGTTTCCCTTACTTCGGTAAAGATCGTGACAAGGAAGTTGGTATTCCGCCGCACCAACCAATCCGTGCGCGAAACTCACTAACAAGCCAATCATGTTAAGCTACGTCACCACCTTGCTCAACCAATAGAATTACTGCTTTCAGGATGAACCAATCAGCTGTCAGCTCGTCTTAGTCATGTGAACCAATCAATGCGCTTACTGTGACGTATGTTAGCCAATCACAGCGCGAAGCCTGTGACGTACACTGCCGCTGCAGCTTCTCTGTCCCTCGCTCCTTGAGCTCACACCTCCTTTACAAAATATTTTCACAGCGCCATTTTTAACAAATCTTTTCAATAGAATTCAGTTAATAACTCCACAAAAACAAACCATTTGTCTGTTTCGCTAAAATAAAGTGATAGCTTTTACAGTCACTCAAGTATTCTTTTGCGTGAAATAGACAACGCTATTTTCACAGAATATTTAGTTTTGTTGATAAAGTAAGGCTACTCTACCCTTCTGACAGGTAATAACAAACTCGTTTTTCTCTGAATGCACATATATTGACAATTCAAAGTTTTACTCGAACGAATATTACAAAATCATTTACGCACATTCAAACGGAAAAATCCCTAACAATGCGTACATGAATTTTGGTAGGACTTTAACCCACACAAGAAATCCTCACTCGCCAGTAAGGTAGACGACACTTCCTTACCCTTCACTCAAGCTTGGATAAATTCTACTACTCTTTTCACAGTGAGTTTTAAAACAGGCTCCAAGTCCCTATACTCAAAAGCTACAATTTCGTAGACAATCCACACTATACATTCTACCTTACACACCTAAAATCCCTAAACTTGTGCTGTACGACCACAACACTAGTGATATATGATAATACCACTATTTTGAAACAGAACAAATGCACTGTGCAACTTCACCTGTTACACTACTCTTGCCGGCACAACTAGGAATTTTCACACTGCTGGGAAAAACCTTTCGACTACATATAACAACTGAACAAAGTCAACATATGTTAAACATCGATCCTATGTAAATACCATGTAGCATGACAGTTACCATAGCAACCATAACTCTGCTACCAAGGAATTGATCCAGCGCCCCTATAGAAAAACTGTCTCACCAACGCTACCCAACACCATAATACTCACCATTAATCATAAATCACTAACAAGGACCATAAACCAACTAGACAATTTTTTGGGCAACTGAATCATGTGACCTAATTAATCAGAACTATTCACAAACTATTTACATATTTATATATAACTGCAGTTTATCATTTTTACCATAGTTTTTCAAACATATATCATTTAATTAAGTCACTAAGTCAAATGGATCAGCTAATGGTAACTAGACCATGAATAAACAAGACCAGCTTGTCGTTTCAAAATCTAATTTTATTAACTTTATTATTCTTAGAAAGAGTATTTTAATAAGAAATCTTTTTATTAGCAATTAATGCAGCGTTTCAAGGAAAATGATTTATTAGACTGACATCTTCAAAGCAAATCAGTAAGCATGAATTAAAGCAAAATTACAGTTTCCATTCCCTCAAGCTATTTCCCTAACTATTCTTGCTCCACCTGAAAAGGAAAATCAAATTAAGACTGCTGTCCTTACGTGAGTCAAAAGTACGACAGCACGACGCGCCCTTCAGGAATCGGAAAGCGAGAAGTGCCCTCCTGCCCATGGGGCCAGGTTTTATACCTTTCTGACTAGCTAATCTTTTCTAAAATGAACACATTTCTTTGCCATCCAGTGTCCTCATTGGCTGACTTTTGTCAGCTCATATGGTGTCATGACCTTTCTCCAAGCCTAGATCGGGCTTTTCTTAGCGTCCATTGTCTCTCATTTTCAAATCACGCAGCTTCCTTAAAAATGTTACTTTCATTTGAGCTACAGTACATGACTTCCTTGGCTTGGCAAACTTGCCGCTTCCTGTCCTTGAATCTTTCTCTCCAAGAGCACGTTTAGCACAGTTTATTTGAATTTGCAAAAACTTGTCAACGTGGTAAAAGTTTCCACGTCCATGCAAGGCTCTTTCTGGACAGGACTCGAAAACGCCATCTTTTTCAATGTGCCTTTAGGCCTCACTCGAAAACTATTATTTAAACAAACACAAGACATCAATTAATTAGAGAATTGAGACCCATTCTGTTACCCACCCCCTTTGCTAATTATTATTCCATTAATCTATGTTACCTAGCTGAGCACACAAAGCAGCTTTTATATTTACTTTCTTCTTTTAGGCCGCAGAATCCTTCACAAGCTTTTGCCACAGAAAAGACGTAAAGACATAACATAAGCACACATAATAAGCACATGCCATTAGTTAAACAGCCGCATTTAATACTGACAAAGACAATAGACAAGGTTAGTTTATTATTTTATACGCACTTGCATTTGCAACATAAAGCACATAAATTAGTCCCTCGTGTTTCTTGTGTATATGCATTTTAAAACGAAGTTGATTAATACTTTTCATCACAAACTAGTTAATACGGTTTCATGTTTTATGGAAGTTTGACTTTGCGAGTTTGAACGAAATTTCATTCTGAACCTCGCTCCATCAGTATAAAAAGTGTTTGATATGCTCTTTTGGTTACATTATGACTAGTATTATTAGACCCAGGCTGATGGTTGTTTTATGGATTTTTTTATAGATACCCCTGACGAAGGGAACATATGCCGAAATGCATTGGGTGACCTTTTAAATAAAGCTGTGACTTGTTGAAACATCTCCTGTCTATGAACATTTTTGAAAAGAAGATAATGAGTAAAATAAACCGATGAAAAAAGAAGAAAAGGAGTAAAATAATTCGAATTAAAAAGAGGATGAATTGATAAGGACTTGAAATTGTTTTATTGGACTCATTAGTCTAGGGATATGGCTGTGCAGTCGGAGCGGGATCGTAAAAAGGTCCCCCATGTGTTCGTTTAGAAAAAATATTTAAGCACACTGTTCTCATCTCCTATACAGACTGTACTGCAAACATGGCACATTAGCTGTAATACATTATTCAGAGAGCCTCCGTAACACTGTTTACTGTGCCTGAAGCAAATGAAAGGATCACAAGGAACAAAGAAATATGCGCTTTCCATTTAAAGTACAGTTTCTGCGGTGATGGGGTGGACACAGATTACCAACGGAGTTTGGGGCAGGGGGGACTGAGGAAGCTACTATTCCTGCCCGTCAACATTTTAATTCATCAAAATAACAAGCAAGACGAATAAAGCACTCCAATACCTTCGGGTCAAGTTTGCGCTATATAAATCTGCAAAAAAGAAACTGCCATGAAAAACGAAAGTAATGTCTCGTAAAGGAGCGGGAGGTGAGCCCGCAAGTGGTGAGCGTGCTTGGGAGAGCAGTCTGCTCATTTTCAAGTACTGCACTCATGCTTGTGGTGCTCCCGCAAGGTGGATGCCGCCTCAAACACGAGTGTGTGCTTGAAAATGAGCAGAGCGACGGCTAAAGGCATTCCTATGCAGTGCTTGGGAGAGCAGTCTGCTTATTTTCAAGTACTGCACTCATGCTTGTGGTGCTCCCGCAAGGTGGATGCCGCCTCAAACACGAGTGTGTGCTTGAAAATGAGCAGAGCGACGGCTAAAGGCATTCCTATGCAGCGCTTGGGAGAGCAGTCTGCTTATTTTCAAGCACTGCACTCATGCTTGTGGCGCTCCCGCAAGGTGGATGCCGCCACAAGCACGAGTGTGTGCTTTAAAATGAGCAGAGCGACGGCTAAAGGCATTCCTATGCAGCGCTTGGGAGAACAGTCTGCTTATTTTCAAGCACTGCAGTCGTGCTAGTGGCGCTCCCGTAAGGTGGATGCCGCCACAAGCACAAGTGTGTGCTTCGAAAAAGAGCTGAACGACGGCTAAAGGCCCTCCTGCCTAGGGGAGATTTAAAAAGGCGCAGGCTACAAGAATGGTAGCAACTCGTTGTGCTAGTTTTGAGATGTGTTTATTTTGTGGATGAATATAACGCCTCTGTAAGTAAACAGAACGTCCCATGTGTGGATGACCGCTCCACCAATTTCACTCCCTAAGTGGGGGGTTGTTATAGTCCCAGGAGGTGACATACGTCGGTAAAAAAAATAGGCGGCTGTCCAGCAGTTAGAGTTGCGTCCGTTTAATATTTAGGTGCGTGCCCCACGCAACAGGTCGCACAGCTCCTGTTTACGTCCCGCGCACCAATCTGAACGTGCGCCTCGACGCAAACTGACTGCGTCCAATTAGTACAGGCAGGTAGCATTGGCTTTTGCGACCCTGAAGGGTTAACGCGACTGCACCCATGGCACAGCCCTGACGTGAGTCACTCTCCACACGTCAACTCGACTGCACTGGGCTTCCTCCAAAGTCACCCGGTCCGGACAGAAACCGGAAACTGAAATTTGACTTGTCAGCGACAACGCGAGCATTGTATAAGCTTCTGCAAAGAGAAACGTCGCCACAGCCCCTGTCTTCGGAGTAATGCTGTCGACAGTCTCTTCTATCGCTGTGTGACAGTTAACGTCAGGCACCAGGCAGGGCTCCTGGAGCCTCCCAGTGTAAGCTGTCGCTGTGGCAACTGCATGGCCCTGCGAGCCAGGCCCACCTGTCAGCCATTGGCTGCACACGACACAGGCACACACAGATCCCGCCCCCTGGCTGAACCAGAAAAGTGACAATCCGAGCCAAAGAGGAAGACCGGGCTGAGGAAAAGGGAGCGAGCGCCTCACCGACACAGAGCCTTCCACACCTCCCCGTCTCTGATATTTACTCCACGCCGGCTCTCCTGTTCTTCCCTTTCTGTCCTGCACTCACGTTTTACTCCATCAAACGAAAATGCTGACGTTTTCTCTGACGACGTAGGGCTGGACATTGGAAGGCGCCTCTATCAATTCACCACAGGTGGGTGTTTTCTTGCCAGTATCCCCTGGGCTGACAGCGTGTGGGTCTGCCCTGTATGTGATGATTTAAAAAAATATATATGTTTGCAAAAGAAAGTTCGCATGGTTCATGCATGTCAGTGGTGGGAGAGGGACACGCTGGAAACCCCGAATTGAAATGCATTGAAAAGAAGGGATTTTTACCAAAACCTAAGCACGACATTGCTAGAAATAAATGCCCTAGTTAGTGGTTCCCCAATAGAAAGAGGGACTTAGTGACTCCTGAATTGAGCTAGGAGCACCGTTGTCCCTACAGAGGTGTGACTTGCTCATTGGATTGATTAATGATCTATCTTGCTGCAGAAATCTCCGTGCAACCTAAGTCAGGTCACTGTAAGACCGACACCGTTTTGCATCCTTTACAGATTAGTTATGAATGGAGTTTCACTGAAATGGGTTAAAGTCATGCACCTCTACTGCTTAAAAAATAATATATATTAATAAGGTGGTAGGGTGTTGTTGGGTTCCTAAAGATTAACGGCTTTAGTTTGCTCTGCCACCCTTAAGGGGAAGGGGACAGCCTTAAAGTGACCATTTGTTTTTACTTGCTGCACAGTTTTGCGATTTCACTGCGCCGTAAAAATTAGTGTTACGGTCACTCAATTCAACAGTGCTTATGTTATCGACCTGGACGACAAAAGGCTGAGCCACCCTCCGGCTGAAACTTGCGACGACAGGTTATAGACCGATCCCTGCAGCAGACACTCTTAAATAAGCAAGCAAGTGACAATAAAGCAGACAAGTAGTAAACAGTGGAAAGGCTATTTGCCCACTGTAAAATGTTGGTTTGGTCTACAAGAGGTCTTTTCCAAAAAGACAGCTAAAAGATGTCTGTATGTGAGGCTTAAAAAGACAAGTATCGCACACAATAATGTATCCAAATACATTTTACTGTAAAGTAGCTATTAGAGCAATACAGAAACTTTCAGGTTTCTCTAATCACACAACTCTCTTCCAAAGAATCACATTTAGAGACGCCCCTGCATGTTTAGCTTACCTCCCCGTGCTTTTTGATAAGTCAGGCCTGTTTATACAAGTATCAGGGCTATCCAGTATCCACCAGGATATTTCACGAGTGATAAGTGAATCGATGTTAAATCCACCGTGGCATACACACACCTTATTTTACAGTGACACTTTTGCATGCCTGCGTGCAGAAAAGCCACATTAGCTCGTACAGTTTAGCAATTGCGATGACTGTTACACATAGCTGCCAGCTTGTTCCACACGTGAACACTGCTGCTTAACCAGTCTCAGCAGACCACGTGAAGTGTGAGTGGCCCAATGTAGTACCTGAATGCAATGTGAAAACCAGACTACAACAATGGATTAAACTGACAACGCAACATGGGCGTAGGAACTAGGGGGCAACGTTATATTTTACATGTTTTCTTTCACCATCTGGTTAAATAAACAAAATTCAGGTCAGGTCTGTGCATTGTGACCCCATTTTGCTCAGAAATGCCATGCCCGTTGACTAGATGTCGTGATGTGTGTAATCTTGTCGTTTTGAGCCGTGCAAGGTAATACTGTTTTTTTAGTATTAAAAAATAAATGAGCACAACATAAGATTTGATGATACCAATTATATTTTAGTTAAGTTTTGGGGATTTTTTCAGATTTTCACTTATCTGATGAAAATTAACATTCATTTTTTTTCAATGAATATGCTGTATAATCTCCTAAAAATAGGTTATGCAAGGGAGAAAAAAGTCACAAAAAATCATACTTTGCTTTGGAGCATGTAAAAATTGCCACAGCCCTCGTGTGTAAACAAACCGCATTTGAAAAATCCCATGTGTTACTATCTCTGTTAAAATACATTATATGCACATCATAAAGAAACGTTTATTGACAAATTACAAAATGGAAAGTACTTTTTAAGGTATTATGTAAATTACTAATATGAGGTCATTATTTTGTGCTGAAATATTCATATTTATTTGGTGAAATTTTGACATTGGGCCATCAATGTTATTTTTAGAGAACTTGACTCTCAACAAAAAATCAGTTGCACCAGTATAGTCTTATACCTTCCTAGTTACCTCGAGTCATGTGACACTTTCAGCCAGTCCTAGCTTTTCAACCTACAGCACTGTGCATTCTTGGACGTTCAAGTCCACACTTTAAATGGAAAACAACAAGCTCCAGAATGCGAAGTACCATAGGCTATAAAGCCATGGTTGGCTGATGGCGCCACATGCAATGTTGGTCCACCTGGCAGTTATACATCCAACATTCCTTGAATTTCAAAAATTATCCACACTTAAAATGAGTGAGAAAGCTGTGTGTTGGCATGAATTATATGTGAGAATTATTTGGAAATATATAATGCCTAGCCTCTGAGTTGCAAACATATAATCGCGGAGAAATAGAGTCACAGTTTACTCATTTGCTGAAATTCAATGACCTTGGGCAAATACCTTTCCACCTGTGCCTCAGTTCCCTTACCTACCACAGATCTAGCAATGCTTTCAACCACCTCAGTTTGCAATGTGGAAGAGGAATATAGTCAAATGCAATGTTTGTCTTATCTGCACATAAAAGGAATGCATGGCTACGTTTTGCACTCAGGAGGATCTGTCGTGTAGTTCCTATAAATAATATACTGGATCTGCGTGTTTAGACAACATACACTGTAGGATTGGTGTCATACGAACTCTGATCACCTCCACTGGGTATGTTGGACCTTTTTGTACCAACTAGCTCACAGTGCCACTATACTCTCCTCTTACCAAGGAGGGAATAGTTCTTGGCAACCATCAAACATGACAACCCTGATCCCATAGAGCCATGGAAACAATATACTACCTTTCGCTCAGTCACTCATGCTTACTTAGTCTGTCTCAGTGTCTTAGTGGAAGAGGTGTGGCGCAGTGGCCAGGGCGACTGACGCCGGACGCTGGGGATCACGGTTCGATCTATGGCACCGGCAGCAGGGGTCTGCCCAGCACCATGTGACTCTGGGCAATAGCTTGCTTAATATTCCTGACGGCCCCCAGCGCCGGGAAACCTACTAGGGGTAGCTGTGCGCTCTACAAAAACAGGATTATTATTATACACTGAATAAAACAAGCTGGGCGTTTTCAATAATCATTTATTGAACAGTTGTTATTCTGGTGTAGAATAGATGTGCTGCACCAACTGTTAGACAGTATAAGATATAAATGATTAACAGCACTATAAAGGTAAAAGGATGGTACAGTTGTACCATCTTACTAAAATCCTGAATACATTCCAGTATATAAAACACATGATGAAAGATGCGTACTCTTATGATGCTTCCCTATCTAGATGTACCTAAGTGTACCTAGCATGGGTGTAGGTGTTAAGCCAAGAAATCCTCTAGGATTCAGTCAACCCCATTACCTGAAGTGAGACTATGGGACCCCGTCCTGGTCTCGAGCTGGACCCCCGCGAGGGATGTTTGACCACAGCGAGCTGGAGTGTCTGCATGCAGGAACCTCAGCGTCTCTGGTCGTGTGTCGGCTGGAAAGTCTTGGTCTCCTCTAATCATCAAGATGTGATGTGTATATATATCCATAGTTCTCCCCAGGGGTCCTACCTTGCTGTATTACTGTTTCAGCCTAAGGATGACGCCGGGCATGAACTTTGTACATAGATTTTATATAGGAGATGGCAGTCCTGCTGTGCTTCCAAGAACCCTCATGCATAATGTATGAGATTTCGAACTAGGGAAAACCCGCATTCTGAATGCAGTGTAATATTTAAAAGGTCAGTCCCTGTAAAGCTTGACAAGTGTAATGTAGGGAGAGAATGTAGGTGAAGAGTAACAAGTTTATAGAGGCCTATATTATAGTAATTATATGGAATATAATTACTCCTCCTCCTCCTCTTCCGAATGGACGGCATAGTTTTAAATTCTAAACGTACTACTAGGTGTTCTAGATATGTGTATGCAAATATACAAAACATTAGTTTGTTATTGTGTTAAAAACAACTGTTTTAAAAACTTTTTTCTAAAAAAGTTGTTAAAAAGGGGAAGTATTAGAAATTGACAGAGAGGCTACTGCTCTAATATGTCCGTAGGTATTGTCTGAACTACTACAAGCATTTTGAAAGCCATACATGCGTGAAAGGAATGAGTTTTAATTTTCTGTTCTGTTTTTCAAAAGTCGAATTACTTCCCAGCACACGACGGGCCAAATAAGTCAAATGTTTGTGTCCTGGCTGGTAGACGCAACATTCGTGTTGCTTGCTTCCGCATTTGGCAGGTCCTGTAATGCCTCCCAGGTTATGTCTATTGAGCACAGATGATTTTCCGTACTATCATCAGCCGGTGCTGGGGCAGTCTGTGCACCATCCAAGGCCTGGGTGTCAGAAGAGGAGCCGGTGTCCGTACCAACAGGTGCTGTTGTAACCTGCGGTGGCTCTACGAATGCCAACATCAACTGGGGACACTGCAAAACATGGGCAGTTATCGGGTCCAGTACAGTATCGGGTCCTGGTCGCGCACATGATGGGAGTGTCAGACAGAGATCCAACACGCATTCTTCTCCGCAAAACAGACATTGGAGGACAGGTAAGATGCAGTCCATCCAGACTGGTCTAAACAACAAGAACCAAGAAGCACTTAGTTCCCTTAGGCGAGGTGTGCCTAAAGGTTGTACCATGCAATCATGGTATTTTCTCTCCAGGAGTACTGTTTCCATCTCCTTGGTGACTGGGACGTCCATTGCGTAGCAGAAACACAACGACCAGGATACCTGCTATTAGGAACAGGATCAGCGGCAGTCCTCCAAAAATGCTTCCAAATACGAAGTATGTAAAGTGTGGTATAACTCCGATGACCGTCTGAAAGGTGCTTAACAGTCCAGAGCCTATGTTCTTAAATAGGTGGACAATGCCTGTAGTATCACGGATTTCTGTGTAAGCATGGCTTTCATCTGCCCAAAGTATCAAACCGTATTAGAGAAATATATAATGAAGACCATAGCGGTGCCTCCTTGACTGTATGTGTTGGGGGAAGCAATACTCGCATATAGCAAGTAACCCTGGAGTTACCAGATATGCGATGCCCGAAAGCATCCCACAGCAACCTTGATCGTTTAGCATCAAGTAACTCTCATTCGAAAGTAGTCTGAATACTGGATTGATCACAGCAGCTGGGGCACCCAAAAGGACAAATTTGATACTGAACCATTACAGGCCCCATGAAGCATGATATCATGGCACATAAGTGATCCACTTACGGTATTCTTGCAGTTAGTACTGCTTAGAAACACTTCTTTTTCCCCACTCCGGCATCAAAATCTGTATGGCAGTTTCCAAGATTCCTTACCCATTTCTTCATATCTGCCAGCCAGCATTTGTTCTAGGCAATATTTTAATTGAAATGTTGTGACCGGAAGAGTTATGTGGCCATGGATTAGCCATTCAGTGGATGGTGATTCTGCCACTGTGAATGCTAATCTGTGGAGTTTTTCAGTGCACAGCATTCTATACTTTGCTCCCCTGTGTGCCATTTCTATCTGTTTCTCTGTCGGATTGTACGAGGAAAACAGAGACTTGCTGTTTATAAAACGCCATGGCATATAGCCTGCGCGCAAAGACTGCAGCGTCCAGTTTAGTAACATAATATAACGTAACTGTCATTGCCTGTGTTGTAATACAGACAAGTCTTGTTCTAGTACATTGATAGCGGAAGATACAATGTTGCCCAGTGAATATATCCTGGATGTTAATGTTGTTAACCCGTTATCGACCACTGCTAGAGCTTTCTCTAGATTAATTCGATCTATTTCTCGTAATCTCTCCATGGCCTCCTGTTGTGAAATCTTCCAAATCTCATTATAGATAGCATAATATAAACATTTGTGACGTGGTTTCCTAGGACCTAATAAAAAATCCTATAGGTCCACATCCCCTGTAAGTAAGGATAATTGTTGTTTCACCTGTGTGAGTGTTGAGGTTTGTAGCCAATCAAGGCATAACTTCCCAACACTGTATGATGTCACTACCCCTGGGTGTTGTCTTTGCACATAACGTGGATCTGGCCTATCAATACTAAATCCTTTAGTTTTACCCAAGAATCTTTCATGACAGTTATTGGTGTCTACAGGCCAAACCAACCATTCCTTCCAATCGGAGTCTGATCTATTGCTTTGCAAAATGTAATCTACTGTAACCTCTTTTTGTGATGTTGTTGTGTTATCCTCATTGTGTGATGGTGCTGGCACTTGAGGTATATTCAAATATTTATTCCTGGCTAACCCAAGCAAAGTTGTTTTGCACTGTTTCATTCAAGAACATTATTTGTTGAGTAAGGAGACATGCTCTAAACAGTGCATCTGTTCCCTGGACCTGCCAGTCTCTAGTGTCTTTCCATAAGTTGAACCCTTGTTCAGACAACTGGGCAATAAAAGAAGCAGAAAGGATCTGTTTGGTGTTTGTCAACATATTTTTCTGTGCTGGTGTAGGTGCAACCTTATAGTAAAACCCTGAATAATATGGACATTTTTGTGCAAATGTCTTTGTACTGCTTTTTGGCGTAGTCTGGCAATGTTCCCATTGGTGATATGTGAAAACATTCCTAGGTTTAGCAGATGTATGCAAAAAGTGATGACCATAATGCTGATAGCAATACATTTTCTCAAAGTCTGATGTGCCTTCTAACATTTTATTATTAGAAAAAGCAGCAGATTTCTCTAAATCAGACAACATATTATTTACAGTTTCATAATCCCAATAATCTGAAAATGTACTGGAGGTAATGATATCATTCAATTATATCTTTAAATCGCTGTAGATGAGTTTTTTGGGCTGGCGTCGTTTCAGGTTGGCTTGGATCTAATGAAAAGGTGTCAGTCAATGAAATAGCCAGATGCAGTTCAATTAATTTTCGGTAGTTCCACAGGTTTTGTGGAAACTGTAGCGCTTGCTCTTGTAGAGGCATGTTGACGTAGATATCCGTGTTTGGTCGAATTGAAATTTATCTTTCAGTGAAGTTCTCATTTTGAACTACAGTATCAAGAGGAACGAGTTCTATTGCATTGTTGCTCAGTCCTTCATTCATTGTAGGTGACCCTTCAAACGTGATGTGTCTCTCTGTTTGAACTGCTTGTATAGTTGTGAGAGGAGGGTGTCTGTTACTTTTTTTTTTTTTTACTTTTTTTTTCAGGTTGCTTTAGTTCAAAGGATACATGCATGCAAATCAGTTCACTGTTAATTACAATACCATTGTTGCAATCAGCAAACACAATGTGGAAGAATTGCAATATTGAAGAGTCCATCATGGCTGGAAAAAAATGCCTCCGGAATACCATATCATTGTCGTCTAGAATGGTTCCCCCTGCCCCCGCCACCACTGCCCATCAGTCTCGCAGTCACACAGCTTTTTCAGACTTATAGGCCATATATTCGGGGCTTGTCTTGTCCGTCAATGGGTATCTAATTCTAGGCGGGGTCATACGTAGTGTTGCTTGCTACCCCACTTCTTCTGGGACAATACCATGCGCTAGCTGGAAGCTTGCCTCATACTCTCCACATATGTGCGATATGGGCTCCATATGTCTTTAGGATGGGAAGAACTGGGCAGTACGCTAGCATAGTTCTCGCTATTAATGTTACAGTAGGCCAAGCTGCTCAACTAGCCCCGTACTGTAGGTACTGATTTGCGGCCCCAATGTACTGCTACCCGCTTCGCCAACAACAGACCCAGTGATGCAAACCGTCTGACCTTTGTGCGGAAGCTGACCGTGAATCCCAGTAGGGCCACTTCTAGAGTTTGAATAAGGGGCAGATTTATAATTTTGTGTATGTGTTCCCAGTAGGGCTGTAGCTTAGGACATTTATTATTATTTTTTTGCAGTTTTATATAGCGCGAACTAGACCCGAACCGAATCAGGTATCAGAGCGCTTTACATATTTTCCAGTTACGTTACATGAGGACGAACTAGACCCGAACCGAATCAGGTATCAGAGCGCTTTACATATTTTCCAGTTACGTTACATGAGGACACACTTTCATTGTAGGCACGGGGAGATTAAGTGATTTGCCCAGAATCACAGGAGGTTTTGGCGCCGTTACCGAGACTCGAACCCAGATCCCCAGGTCCGAGCGCCATAGCCGTTAGGCCAACTCCTCTCCCAGGACATGTCCAGGTAAGATATGCAAAATCAGCATGAGATGCAGCGCATTTCTGACAGTTATGTGGTCTGGATGGATCTATTCTGTGCGCTTTAGCAGAGGTGAAATAAATGCGGCATAAACATTTTAAATACAGGAGCTTGTGTTTGCTGTTGAGTGAGACATCTTTTGTAACTGCGCAACATTTGGCCCATTGATCATCGGTTATTGGACGGCCCAAGTCTATCTCCAAGTCCTTGCGGACATTGTCGTCGTTTACAGGTCTCATCTTATCACATGTTTTATATAATTTGGAACTTAGATGCGCGCTGGTTGTGCTCTTTATTATCATCGTGAGAGGAGGGAATGATTCAGGTTCAATCGGGAATTTAGGCAGAGTGGCGCGTAAGGTGGACCGGATGCGGCCTAGGACAAATCTTTCCCTAAAGCCACTGTTTTGGAAGCGGGCATCATCCGCGAGTGAGACCCGGGATATAAATCGCCCGTTGTGGAGATTTCGAATATTGTCAGAGTGCGCTGCACCAAATGTTCAGGTGAGATCGGGAACCAGCGAGCATTTGGAACGGGTAAGGCAGATGAATGTAACATTGTTGTGCCGGTCAATGGTCTCAGTTTATCCCACGCCCAACTTGTAGTGGAGACTTTTTGGTTGTCATGGGGGTTCCTAGGGTCGCCCTTGGGTAGGACAGTGGAGAGCCTCTCCAGAAGAACAAAGTCTGCTTCAGGTCGAAGATATGGGATCCTGGCGTCTGGGTGAAACCAGGCGTGCGCGTAATTTCATTGGGCCACTAAATAGTACAATTGTAGATCTGGGACACCTCTGTCATATGGTAGTGTGAGCACCGACCACCGTACACATGACTGCTTCCCACCCCAGACCAGACGTGTAAGGAGTGTGCGTAATGTCCGAAAGAAACTGTTAGTGAGGGGTATGAGGATATTGTTAAAAAGGTATAAAAATTTGGGAAGTACTACCATCTTCAGGATGGCCACTCGGCCCACAAGCGATAAAGGCAATCGCAGCCACTTTTCCACCTGCGCTTCTAGTGTGCCAATAGCCTGCCCATAATTTAAGCGGCGATCTGTGCAGCCTCTAGGTGAATATGAATCCCCAGATACTTGACCGTGTCAGCGCACCATTCCAGAGGGAATTTACACTCCCATGGCTTTGTGCTCGTGGTTAAAGGAAAAATTACTGATTTGTGCCAATTAATGCCAAGATCAGAGAAACCCCCAAATCTGATAATTTTTCCGATTAGTGGTTATAAATTCACCTGGGGTTCTCTAATGTAGAAGATCGTGTCGTCCACGTAAAGCGAGACCAGGAGAGGTCCTGTATTGAATTGTAGCCCCCGCTGCAAGTGTCGCTCCTGAAAATGGCTTATAGGCGTATCCATGGCAAGAATGAACAATAGAGGGGACAGGGGGCAGCCCTGGCAGGTGCCACGTGAGAGCTGAAATGCCCGGGATAGTGTGCCATTCAAGCAAAGTCTCACCGCGGGCTTGCTGTATAACAATGCGGTAGTAGCAATAAATCCCATGGGCATGCCCATTTGGCGCATTACTGAAATAAAGAAGGGCCACTCCAAGGAGTCGAAGGCCTTCTATGCATCTACAATGATTGCCGCTGCTGGGACTTTACGATTAATCCTATGTATACTGCAAAGAGTGTCCTAAGATTAAGCGAGGTGGACTGGTGAGGGGCAAATCCAGCCTGGGCTGGGGATATAATAAACTCCATTAATTGGGACAGGCAATTGGCGATGATCTTGGCTAAGATTTTATAGTCCAGATTTAGGAGGGACAGAGGTCTGTACCATCCACACAACGTGGGATCCTTACCAGGTTTGGGTATTAGGATTATAACAGCCTCTCGAAGTGTATGGGGAAGCAGTTGTTTCTCTAGGGCCTCCGCATTTACCTCGATCAGCTGTATTGCGAGCAGGTCCTTGTGTTCCTTATAAAAGTCTCCTGTGAAGCCATTTAACCCATGCTGCACAGTTGATTTGTGCTGCTCTGTTGCTTCGTGGTTGGTGTACTGTAGTCAGACTGTCACCCACCTCAAGGCTAAGCAAGAAGAGATCACTACAAAAATTACCCACTACAGACCTGCATGTAAAACAATAAGAAGCAGAATACAAAAGGTGCACTTGGAAATGGATGTGCTGGCATTGTATTCACTGAAGCTTTACGGCCACTTTATGGACTTACTAAACTGTGCAGCATCTATCGGAAGTTTACGCATTTTGTAGTTTAGAAATGCTAAAAGTGCCAGAATATTGCACTCTGTTGAATATTTACACTGATGCACCCTGTAGCATTTTCCTCATTCACTGAAAATAATCTACACAGTCAAACATGTTGGTTTAAATGTGGCTGGGTACCTACCTTGCACCGTCTACAGACGCCCAAACCAGCACAGTTACCGGTTCTTGCTTGCAGTGTGAGTGACGCACTTCATTATTCAACTAACACACTCATGGAAGTAGTAACAAAGAAAATCCGAAGCAATGCTTTCCAAACTGTAAACAAAAAGGCAGAATGTATTGTGTGCTGTCTTACCTAAGACACGGTATAAAATGCCTCATGATTAGGCAACCAAAGATAAGCAGCCCCCGCCCCCTCCCCTGCAGGCCGCGGCGGCTGTAGTGTAGCATGTGCCAAAGTCAGACAGACCTCTGTTGCCGAAAATATAGGATTGAGTAGGACACCTTTAGGACCAAAAATAGGAGCTTTTTGAAAACGCTTCGTGAAGTACAATGCCTTTCACCTGTTTCACGATGAAAATGCTTTTGAAAAGCATCACACAGAGAGGACCATTTTCGACTAGTGTCACTCCAGTGGCACTCGCACACACTTAGGCCCTTCCTCTTCAATCACACTGTGCCTGTGATGTCAGACCAAGCCCAAGACCCTTCCCCCTCAATCACACTGTTCCTGTGATGTCAAACCAAGCCCAAGACCCTTCCCCTCAATCACACTGTGCCGGTGTTGTCAGACCAAGGCCAAGACCCTTCCCCCTCAATCACACTGTGCCTGTAATGTCAGACCAAGCCAGAGAGTGTGCTAAATATGACCAGGAGCGGCCACAAAAGCTGCAGACTGGTCAATAATGAATCAGCCTCATGAGACGAGCCTGATTTATGGGTAAGCGTCAGCCGCTTTTTGGCAGCCAGCTGTGTATTTGTGTGTGTACTTTTACAAGTGTGTGTGCGTGCACGTGGGCGCATGCGGAGGAGTGAATGAGTACGCGAATCCTCCTGTGGCAAATGTGTAGGCATTTAAGTACACCTACGACTTAAGTGTGCAAGTCCTATTAGTTCCCAGACTAGCAAGTAATTAAACTGTCTGTGAAACTGGGCCCTATAAAACTGTCCTTAACTTCAGAGACAAAGACCCTTGTCAGTTTCTTAACAATGACAATAAAAACCCATAACGTTACGTAATCCAAGTCGGCCATACCGTCCTATTTACGTTTCTCATGTCTTTTAATTTAAATAGTTTTTGCTTTTTCCAAATGTTGCCACTGGACTGGAGCCGCCTGACTAAAAACTGCAGGGTGCTCATGCTGCAGCTTCACTACAGGACACAGCCTGCTCCGAGGCATCATTAAGAGTCTTGTACAACCATACTTTCAACTCAGCCGCCTGTGTGGCTTCTGTCGCATTCGTGTTGTATGGCCCCTAAGGTAAGCATGTGTAACGTACATGGCAAGAATTAAGTGGCTTCACGCAAATATGTGCCTGTCGCCTGGATCAAATGTGGCACAAACCCAGTCCCAGTGCATGCTGAGCGCCCAAGTGCACAAAAATAAGCAAACAAATAAAGACAAAAGAAGTTTCTGTTCCCCAACTTAATGGCACTCGTATCTTCCATGCGGGTCACCAGTCACCTGCTAGTTTGTGTTTGCCCATTTAAATGTATTTACCTGTAGGATGGGAAAGTTCATGTTTCGCATTTGCAGGACTCACGAGGGTTCTACCACCAACCAACCTACGTCTGTTGTGTGGGCACAAAAAGTCCATGGGTAGAGAGAGACTGCTTCTCCAGTCCTTCCACCACTGTGCTGCCTCAGGTCACATGCACATTGCAGAGGCATCTGGTAGGAATACCGCCGGGTCTCTGTAAGCCCATCCTGACACTGCTCCTTATGTTGCTGCAGCGCCAGGATTAGCTGGGGCAGGCAACCTCACCGCTCATTACTGAGACCTGGGCTGCGGCTTTGGGTCACCCGTGGCTCAGTAATGTGCACCGTTGGTGAGGCTGTAAGGGAAGTCTAGTGCGCATATCGATCTGGCCGGAGAAAGGCAGCCATCCAACCCAACATGCGCACTTAAGTGAGCTCTGCACTGGCTTCTGTACTGGCAGGTGCATGTGATGGCAACACTGTTTCACTTTCAAGCCCCACCCCCTCAGGAACACTGGCAGAGTGCTTGTCTGGTCATGCCTGATCTTGCTCAACTGCCTGCAACCAGCATACGCGGATGCCACTGAACTGAACTGAAGAAGTTAAATATAATGACGACATGGCTGCCTAATGTACATTTAATTTGGGAGCCAGGTTGCTGATATATCAATGGGGCAATGCCCCAAGGCCTTCCCAGATGGACTGCCCCTGGTTGCGGCCAATTTATAAAGAGCCGTTAACATTATCTTCCACACGTTCATCTTCTCTTTTTGTCCTTCCTCCAAAATGATGTATTTCTAGAATTGTACTCCTGTTTTGTAAATATTTTCTAACTTTAACATAGACACCTCAGTTTCATTCAGACCCACTGCCTCATTCGGCTCTAACTTGAGTACCTCCTGCCCTTCTACCCCTAAACAATGCATGAGAAAGTAGGCTTTCTTTTCTCAGGCACACACATGATAAAAAAATACTTTTTTCCACTTACTCTACCTAGTGCTGGGTTCTATATTTATTTTATTTTTATTTCATTTAGTGTTTTATAGAGCGCGAACCAGACTCGTGAGGGTATCAGAGCGCTTTACAGTAGTATCAGGTGGGATACAGAACAAAGGGGGGAGGAGAGCCCAGGGATAGGGAAACAAATAGAAACAGTACATGGTAAAACAAACAGTTATAATATTCGACTACTGTAAGGGATAGGAGCAAAAACAATGCAATAAACTAGAAAAGCAGACTCATCACCTTGAAGGATTGTTCAGAAGTGCAGGGTGGGTAACATAGGGGGAGGCAGCCAAGGAATAGTGCAGTAAAGATAGGTAAAGTCAGGTTGAGGGGGTGATTATAGCGTGAGCTTTAGGAGAGGAATTTGCCCATTAGGAAAGTTTTGGTCTCCTTTTTGAAGTGAGCTAAAGACGGTATTCTTCTAATGGCAGGTGGGAGTGAGTCCCATATTCTTGGGGCGGCCCCAGAGAAAGCCCGATTGTATGTTCTTTTTTTCTTGAAGCGTGCAGGTTGGAGCAAAAGGGCTCTGGCGGAGTTTCTGATTCCTCCGGTTAACATAAGTTTCTGTGCGAGAATAGCAGGTGACTTGGAATAGAGAGCCTTGTGGGTGATGCAAGCCAGTTTGAATTGGATTCTGGCCTCGACAGGAAGCCCGTTCAAAGCTTTAAGGTGGGGCGAGATGTGGTCGAACTTCTTAGAGCCAGTTAGAAGTTTGGTGGCGGCGTTGAGGCAGGCTTTCAAGGGTGCCAGAGAGATCTTGGGTAGGCCTGCGAGGGTGGAGCAACCATATTCTAGTCGAGAGATGACTAAGGCCTAGATAGCCGATTTTAGATCAGGGGGGTCGAGGTTTCAAGTTTCGTAGGTAGTTCAGTTGAAATCTGGCGGTTTTGGCCATGGCGTTGATATGGCCCGCATGTTCAGGTTGCCGTCTAAGGTGATTCCCAGGGATTTAGCAGAGTACACAATGGTAGGAGAGCAGTTTAGCTCTGTGATAGCCTTGGTCCAAACTTGAATGTCTGTATTGGCATTGGGTGGAGAGATTAAGAGGAACTCTGTTTTTTTGGCATTGAGTTTAAGCTGGTTAGATGTGAGCCAGTGAACAGTTAGTTTCAAGGCCTCTTTCAGGGAGCGGATATCCTCTGGAGAAGAGATATTGATGTGGAGCTGTGTGTCATCGGCATACACGTGGTAGGAGATATTGGCAGTGCGCAGCACCTCTGAGAGCGGTTCGAGGTACAGATTGAAAAGGGTAGGGGATAAGGTTGATCCTTGGGGGACTCCAACTGTGATCGGAGAGGAAGCGGATAGGTTGCCGTTGATTAGGACTCTCTGCGAGCGGTTCTGGAAGAAGGATCGGAACCAAGACAAAACGGTGCCATCCAGGCCCATCCTAAGTTTGAGGCGATTCAGGAGAATTTCGTGGTTAACCGTGTCAGAAGCCGAGGATAGGTCAAGGAGGATCAAGAGACAGGTTTTGCCTTGGTCAAGGGCTTGAAGGGCATCGTCCACAATGTGGAGGAGTGTGATTTCCGTGCTGTGCCCAGGTCTGAAACCAGATTGCAAGTCATCTAGAAGTTGGAAGTTGGAGATGTGTTGGCTAAGCTGTTGCTGTACACATTTTTCCAGCACTTTAGCTAGGAGAGGGATGTTAGAGAAGGAGAAGTGTGGCTCACTGGTTAGAGGCGACAGACCCGGATGCAGAGGTCTGGCCTGGGACCAGGGTTCAATTCCCGAAGCGGCAGGGTATCGGGCTCAATGTCCGCGGACTCGACAATTCTCGCATTGGTGCCTACTCTAATCATGGGTCCCACTCTGCAACTCTGGGCAATAGCTTGCTTAATCTCCACAACGGCCCCGGTGGCGCTGGGATGCCTGGTTCCACCTTGGGGGTGCCCAGTATGGGGCATCTCACAGGGAAAACCAGGAAGGGTTCCACAGCGGTATACAGCGCCAGGATACCCTGAGTAGGGTGGCAGTGCGCTTTACAAGTAAACCCACATTTACATTTACATTTAGAGATAGGTCTGTAATTGTCAGGAGAAGCAGGATCTAAAGTGGTTTCTTTTAGAATGGGGACCACCTAGCCGGCTTTGAGAGAGTCAGGAATCGGTCCCTGTAGGAGAGAGGAGTTGATTATAGTCGTCCAAGAAGGGATGATAGCCTGAGAAACAGAGGCCAGGCAGTTTGAAGGGAGAGGATCATTGAAGTGATTGTTGGGGCTTAAGGAGGAAAGAGTTTTTGAGATCGAGTGTTCATTATAGACTTTGAAGTTGGACCATAACGATTGGTTTTTGGGGGGACTGGGAGGGCAGCGCTGAGTGGGGAGGAAGAACCGGAGGGTTTGGGAATAGGTAGCAGATATGAGTTCCTTTCCTAGGGCAGAGATTTTATCACAGAAAAAGGTCATCGATTATATTGGCTATCGTTTTGGAATAATGTTCAGTGAAGTTCTCGACCGTGGTGATATGGGGGGGGAGGTCAGTTGCACAGTGGGCAGCCAATTTCTCGTGATCCAGGTTCTTGGTGTCCCTGATCCATCTTTTGGGGATCACCGGTTGCGGTGGCCATGTCTTGTGAGTGCAAGGAAGACAGAAGGGGATAGCGTGGTGGTCAGACCAGTCGCAGGGATCTATGGAAATGAGTTTGACCTCAGATTCCTTGGAGATGATCCAGTCTAGAATGGCCCCTTTTGAGTGAGTCGGGAGGGAGCAGGCTCGGGTAAGGGCTTGGTCAGCCAGGAAGTCTCTGATGGCGTTGACCTGCGTGTCCTTGGGGTCGTTCCAGTGCAAGTTGAAGTCTCCCAGAAAAATGTCATTGGTGTTCTGAGAGGCCTTGACTGTGATGATTTCCATGAGGTAGTCTGTGAAGGTGTCATTCTTGCCTGGGGGGTAGTAAAAGATGTGCAGTCTGCACTGAAGGGCAGGCAATGCCACCCCCTTTTTTTGTGATTGCCTGTCCAACCTTACGATGAGATAGTTGGGCGGGACTAGAAGGTCTAGACAGGGCGAAGAGGATTCATTTAGCCAGGATTCCGTTAGGATCGCTACTTCTGTGTTTAGGTTCAGGATGAGATTGGCAACATCGGCGGCATGCTTTACCGCAGAGCGGCAGTTGATAAGGAGACCGAATAGAGAGGGGACGGTATGCGTATCGTGACTAGGGTCAGAGGTTGGGGCTAGCGCTAGGTTACTGTTGACTATTCCTCTGTTGCAGAGAGTGGCTGATCTATAGGGATTGATTACAACCGTGCTTATAGGTTGATCTTTCTTCGGGTCAGAGGGGCATGGGTGTTCATAGCTAATGAGGAGGTCAGCAATTTCATCCTCCGAGAGTTCCATAGTGCTAGTTGTGGCAGGGGTGGGTTTGTAGGATAGGAGGAGGGCCTGTATTCCTTCCTCTGCGAGGTAGCAGGGCTGCCTGTGAGGGCGCAGGTGTCTCAGGGGTAGGGGGAATGGGTGGAGAAGGGGCTTGGAGTAGGATGTGGGGGGTAGAGCTCTGTGAGAGCCTGATCTTCGAAAGAGTGAGCTCGGAGAGGAGCAGGAGGTTTTTGAGGTCCGTGAAGGACTTGTGGATGCTCAAGGTTAATTCAGTGGCTTTGCCGGGGAGAGTGTCCAAATCCCTAAAAGAGGGGTGCTCTTGCATGCAGGGGGTCAGCGGTGAGGGAACAGGCTTGGTGGAGAGTGCTGTGGGCTTAGTAGTGTGGTTAAGACGACCAGAGTCATGAGTTCCAATATTCCCGCGGACGGGAGGGCTTAAGGTAGAGGGTTTAGGGAGGCTACTGATGGCTTATGTAGGTGGCCTGGTAGGCGGATTATGATGTCTAGAGGGTTGGGCCAAGGGCCAAGGGCTCAGTAGGCTTAGTAGTGTGACTAAGACGACCAGAGTCATGAGTTCCAGTATCCCCAAGGTTAGGTGAATTTGAGGTAGAGGGATTAGGCTTAGTAGTGTGACTAAGACGACCAGAGTCATGAGTTCCAGTATCCCCACGATAGGGCGGATTTGAGGTAGAGGGTTTAGGGAGGCTACTGATGGTTTGTGTAGGTGGGCATGTAGACGGGCTAGTATGTCTAGAGGGTTGGACCAAGTGTGTGGTGTCAGAATCCGTAGTAGAGGGATGGGAATATGGAATGGAGGTAGGGGGTAAGGGCTCGTCGGCGCTGGATGCAAAGTAGGGGTGGCTCTGTCGGTCTGTGTTGGGAGCCCTGTCTTGGGTGGCTGGAGAGAGGACAAGTTCCCTTGGAGGTTTTGAAGGGGGAAGGCACAGCGGGAGCGAGGATGAAGGGGGGTCGTGTACATGTTTTTTAAGGAGGGGGAAGAGGTCCGCAAATTTGTTGAGGTCTTTTGGTGGAGCTTGGATCAGGATGATGCCGTTTTTGTATAGGGTAATGGTGAGGTCAGCACGCAGGTTTGCCGAAGGTGCGATCGTGAGTGCGTTGCGTCAGATGGACGTTCTCTTGGAGTAGAAGATAAGGTCATTGATGATTGGGCCCTTGTCCGCGGTGGATCGATGTTCAGAGACTAAGGTCTCAGGGTGCCTTTTCAGGATGGAGTGTTTAAAGGATTTAGTGACTTTTTTTTTTTTTAGGTTGGGAGGGTAGATAACAGTGTAGGAGTTGTCACCTGTGCGGGTCAGACCAGGCCCAGCCATGTTGGGAGAGTGGTAGGTCGAAGTCCCCAATAGGTCTGTCCTATGCACAAGGCTTGTCTAGTGCGCAATAATGTCAAGAAGAATTGCCCCCTCTGAAGGGTGCAAAATGTAGTGAAGGTCCAGAGATGGCATCTACTAAGGATTCCAGAGTCCTCTTTCTTAGGCCCAGGTACACTTTGAGCAATCCTCTTTCCCTGAGATATGAGAGGACAGAGAGAATGTTCAGTCCTCTTTCTATTCCACTGTGTGCTAGGAGCAGTCTGCTTTCCCTTATTATGAGGAGGGTCGTGCAGAGACAATTACAGGCTGGCCGGAGAGTGTGGAGTCAATAATACAGCATTGAGGGACTCTTAATTAAGATGGCTGACCCGCACTGGCTCAGGGCCGCCATGTTGGAGCCAGGCAGCACGCTGCTGATGTTAGAGAGAAAATGTTGAGTTGAAAGCTATTCTTCAGCCGCAAGGAGACCGGAGAGAAAACACACAATGGTGGTTCGGGACTCCAGCCGGCACCTGCGGGAAGAGGACCGCAGCGTGTTGAAGTGTCCCCAGTGCAGAGATCAGTAAGTGGCAGCAAGCACCTTGTGAACGAGTCCGAGATGCTTCGAGGTGTGCAACACAGAGTCTGGGCCACAGGGGGATCCTGGCGTTAGCAAGTGTCAAGGGGGTGAGGTCATCTCCTGCAATGGTGGGCTCGACCGGGTCGGGGGAGCACAGTGATGGTCGGCTCCACGGTCACAGCGTTGCTCAGACCGGTGCTGCACCACCACGCAATCATGGTTCACCAGCCTCCCAGGACTACGCAGGGCGAGGCGGGATCGGCTGCAGCACAGCTGGATGGTCAGCGCGATAACCTGCAGAGGCACTCACTTGGTATGACCCGTGACCGCAGTGCCGCTCCAGCACTCCCAGGCCCTGCGGCAGCAAGCGCGACCGACCAGCCCCAGCGGGGTGACTCGCAGTCTCAACATCCATAGGGGACTCCTTCTGACCCAGCGAGAGCAGCAGCAGTTGTCCCCCGAGAAGCGGATGCAGCGCCGCCTACCGTCGGTCCCCGATGTCGGTAAGAACCCAAAGGTAAGGCACGGGTAGTAGCATGTCTGTGGTGCTATAGTGGGTTGATGCAGGTGGGATGGCTGGGTCATCTAGGGATATACACTCGAATTGGTGATCCCAAACCCTAGGAGCTCCAGCACTGAGCTCCTACCTGGTCGCCATCTTACAATCATCCATTGTTGGAGAAAAAACAGTGGTGCTGGAACATTCTTCATTTCCACAACAGCGTTGGGCCTCACAGTACAAAAACACACACACATATGCACGATAAAACACCCCCAATGTAAGAAAATGGGGTTCTGTTGCAGTACCCTCCCACTTTTTTTGCCTGGCTTTTGATACAACTTTGACTGTAGAGTACTGGGTCCCTGCTGTCCAGGTTCCCAGTACCAGTCTTCTTTCCCTAAAACCAGTATACAATTGGTATTTCTGCCCCCCTACAAGTCCCTAGTCAGTGGTACCCTGGGTACATAGGGCCTGGAGGCTGAAGCGGGTCCCCTGGGATCCCCTCACTAGGACCCTGCCACTGGCCCTGCAGCTTGCATGTCTCCGTGAGGTAGAAAAATTACCAAGTCGACATGGTACACTGCTTGTGTGCCATGCCAACTAGCACTACCCAAGGTATAGGTAAGTCATCCCTCTAGTAGGCCTTACCAGCCTTAAGGCAGGGTGCAATATATCCCGGGTGTGCAGGTTCATGCAAATATGCCCGATAGTATTGGGGTCTATTCCTTAATATGGTTAGTGCCAGGGATGCCCTAGAGAGGACATGGGCTGGAAACCTGACAACTCTAGTTCCACAGGACCATGATGACTTCACTGAACCCAGGAGTGTTTGGCACCAAACAACTCTTTGTAATAAATCCACACTGATGCCAGTGTGAAATGTATTGCACCATGTACTCAAAGGGCACCTCCGAGGTGCCCCTGAAAACCTACCGACCCTGGTGTGGGCACTGAGTGACTTTAGGCAGCCTGTCACACACAGACATGTTTCTGGACCCCTGGATGGAGAGCCTCGGCTTTCTGGGACCAGAAACCATGCACATCATTGTCAGAGGTGTGACACCTCCTCTCCCAGGATGGGCTAGTGCTCAAAGGGGAAGTTTCAAAGGCCTGTCGCCTTTGTCAAGCAACCCCCAGCCTCAGTTGCTAGCAACAGATGGCCGCCACCGGTTTACACCCTCACTTTGGGCAGGAAAACCAGCGGGAAAATTTAGAAAGACTAGGAGGTGGGCCTATTTTTGCCAACTCCACCCCTCTAGAGGAGACGAAGTTAAGCACACTTTTCAGTCCCTTCCATCTTGAAGAAGAGGGGACCCCTCCAATCAGGGCTAGGTCTATGCCCCCTCCCCAGGAGGGTGGCATAATAGTGGGTGTAATCATCTCAAGTAAGGTGTGCATTGACCCCACCTGCTACTCCTCTAAATTTTGTATTTAGGTGGCTCCCCCAGACCTAGAAGGTAGATCTGCAATGACCTAAGAAAAAAGAAGACATCCCTGCAGAGAAGACTTAAGACAACGCCTGCCTTGGCCCCCGCCCTACCACTCCATCTCCATTTTCTGCGACCTTTCTTGCAGCCAGCAGCCTTTGAAACCCTGGGAGGACTCCAATCCCCATGGACAGCAGACCTGGGAGGACTCCAATCCCCCATGGACAGCAGACCTGTCCCGAAGAAACCAACTCCAAGGGTGCTGGATCCAGCTGGAACCATGATCCCTGCCCACTCTGCACTGACGCCCACGGCCTGAATCTCAGTGTCTCACTTGTGCAGTAAAGTCTTCCCAGCGATCCTGACCTTATGTCCAGCGTTGGCTGACCTCTCCTGAATCCAGAGGCTACTCCCAACTGCGACCAGCTCCAGTATGAAGACTCCAATGTTGAAAGGCACCCCTGCACACGAAACCCCTGGGCCATGGTGAGCTGAACTGAAGGTGACCCTAAAACCTCCTACATCTCTACTTACCTCTCCTGTCATTAGTCTCCCTCCTACAACCTTAGGTGCAACGCTTGCAGCCTGTTTGCCAAAAGATGAATCTCTATTGAAAAGCATTGGGCACCCGACATCGTAATTGCATCTGGCACCTGGCCGCCCCTGTGCCATTGGTGGTGTACATTTGGTGCTGCTTTATTGCCCCCGTGCTTAACCTACCCTCCAAAGCTTGGCCCTGCAACGGATCTACTCACCTTCAAGCAGTGTGGCTTTGAGTCTCTATTGAAAAGCATTGGGCTGAACTCTGATTTTGACCTCTGCACCTGCCGCCACTGGTGGTGCAGTTTTGGTACTAACCTGACCCTTTCCCCTTGCTGACCTTTGGTCCCTAAGACTTGAATTGTAAGTACATTACTTACATGTGAAAGCGCAATATTGGTTTCCCCATAGGATATCATTGAACTGTGCTGAAAAGTTTCTAAGTGTCGATTTTTTTAAAGTGAAAAGTATTTATATTTTAAAACATACTTATCTTTTTTCAATGACCTTGGTCTTTAAATTAAATACAAAGTATAGTTTTCTAAAATGGGTCTGGATCTCCTTCGTGCTTCGTGTGTCCATTATTGGTTAATGTTGTGCAATAAATGTCTTACACTCCTCTGTGTTAGGTCTAAGGCCGCTCGCCCACATTACCACTAATAGCGCACTTTGGGGTTTACATTGAGCCCTGTATACTTTTGGGGAACTCTTGAACTCTGTGCATGGTATAACCACCTTGTGAGCATACCATGTACAGAGCCAGCTTCCTACACCCAGGTCCATTATCAGTAGTCAACACCAGTATAGTGTAGTTCTTGAGTTCTCCAGTCTCCAACATTATGCTCAAGTTCCATATTTTCAGACGTTTATTTTCTGAAAGATAAGTTGAAGAGCCAGAGCCTTTGATGTACAGGTAATGTTGTTGATTTGTCCCAACTGCTCTCTACCCCCTCAGTGTACTATAAAGGATAAGCCATGTCTTCTCAATGGATCTATCCACTAGAAGATGTCTTTCAGATGACATTGCAAACAGGAATATACTTTTCCTTCCTTTTTAATTTTCCAATTTCCCTTCTGAATCTAATGAAAAAGGTACTTTAGAATCTCCAATGGCAACAGTGCAACTCCTGGCGCTCACCTCACCTGTTTAAGAGAAGAGTCCTTAGTACTGGTGCATGCTAGTTGTGTAAGCGTGTCTTTTTGACAGTGAACTTAATGCCTGGAAGGTGATAGTGTCGGGGAGTGAATTGATCGGGCACACTTTATAGCCTGTTAGTGTGCAGGCTTACTTCCTGCACTACACAGATATCAGATGCTCCTCTTCTACCAATACTTCCTCCAATGCAATACATAGGCAAAGCAGCTGCCATTAAGTTGTGACCCAGCAGATGATCGAGGAAGCACATAGACGTGTACTAGTGGTTGAGCTGAGGAGTGAGGTCTACTGAATATATTGCAGGGAAGAACTGAAGAACTAAGCATGTGTTCATGACACAGGAACATGTTTAAAGAAAAAGCTGTCCGAGTTATTTCTGGAAGATTGGGCATTAGACTTTTGTAACTTTTAAACTTTCTTTTAGAATATTACATACACTATAGTTATAAGTGGATCATATATGCATAAAGATGTGGTTATGACTCTTTTGATGTTACTTAAGATTTATTGTAGACTTCATTTCCATCAGTAAGGTTAACGTTTTTTGTTAGTTTTCAAAGAAGCTTTTATTCTCTTTCCTTGTTTTGACACTATAGCTACAAATGTATTTTTGCATATTTGGGGATTCAGCTTCATAATCATTTGTACACATTTGGAAATATCACTGCACATTTGTTTTTGCACATTTAATGAAGGTGTAAATGAATAACTTATTAGTTGACATAAGTCTTACTTCCCATTATGCATACCTTCTCTCAGATGTATTAAGCCCTTCCCATGGGTTTTGATCTCTCCGCCATCTCACAAGTATCCTCCCTATAGGCATCTCTCCAATGCCCCATTTGTCCAGGGCACATGCATGCTTTGTTTTGCGTGTGATTTGTAACACCTTCTAAATTATAGTGTCACTTCTTATAATTTCTAACACTTCAGCCAATATGGCGTTGCATTCTGGGACTAATAGTTTTACTTTTTTTAGCATATGTATGTGATCAAAAGCCCAATCAAGCAAGTGTAAAAAGTCAAGACTGATGGGCACTTTATTGGCACAGAAATATTTCTAATTGTGGCTCTTTATTGCTTCTTTCACATAAAGAAAACATTTATACATTAAAAAAGTGCTCCCTGCCTTCATTTATTTGGGTTTATATACTACTTGAAGGTTTTGTAGCTCAAAGCACCAGGCACAGTAATATACATTTTCCTAGCTTTTTGTAATGAAAGTTTAAATTCTATTATGGATGTAGAGACTGGGATTGTGCTTTCTTTTCTTTTTGCTTTATTTTAACCCATCCGTATGAAAATATTATTCAAACTACAAATCCCATGAACACTGGGATATAAAATGTCATTACCGGTCATCCAATCAGGGTACATATGGTCCTATTATAGTTCCTTGTCTACGTAATCTCTTTCTCTTTCTGTGAATCAGCTGGAAATTTAGCCTTATTCTTGGTAGCCTGAATCATTTCCTGTGAATGAAAACAGTGTCGAGAACACATTCTCAACATTCTTAAAGTCATGCTTAGCAATTTAGTTTCATCATCTCGTTCTGATACCGTAGTTCAGATTAAAAACATTCACAATCATAAAAATGGTACACAGTCATTACGAATTATCCTGTTACACTGGGGGGGAGGGCATAGTTGATCCACGACTCCTGATGGGATAATTCTTTCCTTTGCATCTTTAATAGATTTGAAACTTTCAGTTATAAAAGCTAGGCCATTTTATATTCTAGGTAAGGACCGGAGGTGAGGATTATGCTAGTTCAAAGCTTATCCACCACTAAGGATGCCATATTATACAGCAGTTTAAAGTAAAAGCTCTTGAAAACAGAGTCTGATGACCAATCAGCTATATTCATGATATCCTCCAAGTTAGCTCCCAAAGAGAACGCCTTAGAGGCCATAGACCCTCTGGTAGCTTGGGCCCCCCAGCTGTGTGTTTATACCCTTTCCATTCTTGGCCAATCTGAACAATCGAGCGATGGTTGCATAGGATACCGCTTGGTATGGCTTTCTAAGAGCAATAAGGAGTTGTTGTTCTCCTGGGGGACAGAGTTCTGCTGTCATGGATTCATGAGACTTAATGCATTTCACCACACGTAATTTAGGAGAATCTTGAAATGCCAGTTAGGAAACCACCCTGGAGTTGAACTTTGTTCTTCCTAAAATGTGGATACCCGTTACTGGAGTAAATACTCGTCCTGTGATATCTAATGGCCTAACATCGGACACTCGTCTATAAGAGACTAAGCATAAGAGGGAGGCCAGCTTATCCTATAATTGTTTCAGCAAAAGATATTCATTGCTTGGCCAAGAGAGGAACAGATTAAGCATCACATTCACATCCCAAAGGACTGAATACTGCGGTTCTGGTCAAAAAGATAGACGTGTGGTTCTCAGTAGCTTCCGGGTTAAAGGGTTCTCACCCACAGGATGCTCGTTATTCGGAGGATCCCCTGCTTATCTCAGTTATCGAAAAGTATTGATCTTTCTATAGACCATGCCTTCCGATGCTAGGTGAGGCAAAAAAAAGTTCATGATATGAGCATTGTTTGTCCCCACGGGATTCAAATGTTGTTGACGACAGCAACCCATCCATCTGGACCAAGCTGATCAATATCTTTTAACTGTTACCTGCACCTGGAGCAAAAGTTGTAGTACATGCCATCAT
Organism: Lissotriton helveticus; assembly: GCF_964261635.1. Lineage (NCBI taxonomy): Eukaryota > Metazoa > Chordata > Amphibia > Caudata > Salamandridae > Lissotriton > Lissotriton helveticus. Next base: position 1,782,221,601 of record NC_136065.1, read on the forward strand.
CCTCAGTAATCTTCCACACCATGAGCTGCATTGAACCCTCCAGAACCAGATGGTGGGGATTCCCTGAGGGATCTAGGAGGAGAGCTGGGAACAGGGGTAGACTAATTGGGGAATCCAAAGAAAAGTTCCATCCGAACTAGAAACCACACTCGAGACCTCCATCTGAAGTGATTACCACCACATTCACCCACTGTTGCCGAACTTGGGTGAAGAGTCGCATTATCATCAAGAATAGCGTGAACATGTAGCCTGTCTTCGTGTCCCAGCGTTGTTGTAAGGCATCAGTTGCCTGAGCCAAGGGGTTCGGCCTCCAACTGAAGTATTTGGCCACCTGATGGTCCAGCCTGGACGCGAACAGCTCCACTGAAAAGGGACCCCGTCTGGATGTCAGTGCCCGGAGCACGGATGTATCCACAGACTGATATTTGGAAGATACCAGGATTGCCAGCCTGCTACTTGATTGTCCAAGCCCAGGAAATGTTCTGTCTTGAAAGAGATTTGATTCTCTAGATCACAGGTACTCATAGTATTGCCCGTGGGCCGCCAGAGACCCAGCAAGCCTTCCTTGGCGGCCCCTGTGTTTGAATTTTTTTTTTTTTAAAGAGTGTCAGCAAACACAGACTCTGCTCTATGGGGGCCCGGCGATTCCAGCGATAGTAAGAGTGGAGCTGCAGGGGCGCTAAGAAGAGGTGAAATACAGCAAAGCCTCCTTAATACGTGAATGGTCTTTTAAGACCTGTGAAGTATGCGCTGGCTTTTACATTACACAGGGAGAGGTGGAAGTGGGGGGGGGGGGCTGTCTCTGGGCTGGTGAAGGGACGTGTAGACACAGTAAGTGTGCACTGCCCAAGGCACAGAGACAGATAGAGACAGAAACAGATAGAGAGAGAGCCAGAGTGAGACAGACTGACAGATAGAGACAGATAGAGGCGGAGACAGATAGAGACAGATAGAGGCAGGGACAGGGACAGGTTGACGGAGGCAGCAACAGATAAAGGTAGAGACAGACAGTGATAGAGAGAGATAGAGACAGAGATAGAGGCAGGGACAGAGAGAGGCAGAGACAGATAGAGGCAGAGACAGACAGAGGCAGAGACAGACAGAGACAGATAGAGGCAGAGGCAGAGACCGGGACAGACAGATAGAGGCAGAGACAGACAGAGACAGAGAGGGAGACCAGCGATAGTAAGAGTGGAGCTGCAGGGGCGCTAAGAAGAGGTGAAATACAGCAAAGCTCCTTAATACGTGAATGGTCTTTTACAACCTGTGAAGTATGCGCTGGCTTTTACATTACACAGGGAGAGGTGGAAGTGGGGGGGGGGGCTGTCTCTGGGCTGGTGAAGGGACGTGTAGACACAGTAAGTGTGCACTGCCCAAGGCACAGAGACAGATAGAGCCAGAGTGAGACAGATTGACAGATAGAGACAGATAGAGGCAGAGACAGATAGACAGATAGAGGCAGGGACAGGGACAGGTTGACTGAGGCAGCAACAGATAAAGGTAGAGACAGACAGTGATAGAGAGAGAGATAGAGACAGAGAGAGAGGCAGGGACAGAGAGAGGCAGAGACAGACAGAGGCAGAGACAGACAGAGACAGATAGAGGCAGAGACAGACAGAGGCAGAGACCGGGACAGACAGATAGAGGCAGAGACAGACAGAGACAGAGAGGGAGACCGAGAGGGAGAGAGAGACAGAGAGAAACGGAGACAGGGGGAAACAGAGGGAGAAAGGGAAAGGGAGGGAGAGAGAGGCAGCTCGAGGGTGACAGGGAGGCAGCTCGAGGGAGACAGAGAGAGGAAGACAGAGGGAGGGCAGCAGAGGGAGACAGAGGGAGGGAGACCGAGGGAGGAGGGTGACAGACCAAGGGAGGGAGACAGAGACAGGTACAGATGGAGACAAATAGAGGCAGAGACAGGGACAGACAGATAGAGGCCGAGACAGACAGAGAGGCAGAGGGAGACTGGGCGAGAGAGGGAGGAAGACAGAGGGAGGGAGTCAGGGGCAGACGGGGAGGGAGAGGGAGCTAGACAGAGGGAGACAGAGGGAGGGATACAGAGGAAGGGAGGGAGTCGGGGGAGACAGCGAGAGGGAGATAGACAGAGGGAGACACAGGGAGGGAGCGAGAGAGGGAGACAGAGAGAGGGAGGGAGACAGAGAGAGGGAGGGAGACAGAGAGAGGGAGTGGGAGACAGAACAAGGGAGACAGAGGGAGAGAGATAGAGAGAGGGGGAGAGAGAGAGAGAGAGAGAAGGAGGCAGACAGAGAGGGAGACAGACAGAGTGAGTGAGACAGTGGGAGAAGGAGAGAGGTAGACAAAGAGAGTGAGGGAGACTGAGAGAGGGAGAGAGAGATAGAGAGAGGGAGAGAGAGATGTGTGTATGCCGAGTCCGGTGGCTCAGTGGATGAAGGCGTCTGCTTCAGGGGCCTGTGCTGTACCTCTTGGGCACATTTTTTTTTGTTGCTCTAGCCCCGCCCCCTACCCCACTGACCCCGCCCCCACCGGTGGCTCTCAGCCACAAACCACACTGTAAGTTTGGCTCTGAGAGAAAGTTTGTGAGTACCCATGTTCTAGACAATACCCCAAAAAGTTCCTTGCCTGATCCGATAGAGGCTTGGCCATGGCCTCCCTAGATGGTTGATGTACATGACCACTGCCATGTTGTCCATCCTTAGGAGGACATTGCATTGGATCTGTTCATTTGTCCAACATTTGACTGCAAATGAACTGGCCAGCAGTTCCAGACAATTGATGTGAAGAGAGCTCTCTTGTTCTGACCATTTTCCTCTGGTGGAGAATACTCCACATCGTGCTCCCCAGCCCACTCCGCTGACATCGCCTTCGATCACCAGGTCTGGTTGAAATCCAAAAATGGCACAACCATTCCACACCTCCATGTTGGCTAACCGCCAAGGGTACACACTGCTAGTACGTAAGGTCTTTCTGGGGGTGTGAGATCTTGAGCCTGTGGAGGGTCCGGTAGTGTAAGGGGCTAGGAAAGATGGCTTTGATGGAAGAGGAGAGACCCTTACAATCTGTCAAAGGGACGTAACTGGTCTGGCTAGTGTGCATGCTAGCTCTTGTCAGATCTTGGCCACCTTCCTGAATGGAAGGCGCAGGGTGGCTTGAATGAAATCCACTACAAGCCCAATGAAGACAATGAACTGCGTCAGGCACAAAACTGACTTCTTTTTTGTTGATGAGAAAACCCAGGGACTGTAATAGAGAAACTATCCACTGAAGGTTGATTCGCCGGGTTGCGGAGCTTTGGTTCATTAGCAAGAGGTCATCTAAGTACTTGATTAAGCAGACGCCTCTTACCCCAGAGATGTTCCACCACGGGTCAAAGGATCTTGGTGAAACACCACGGGGCTGAAGACATTCTGAACAGGAGTGTAGTGAACTTGTATGTGGCATGAAGCCACTGGAATTTGAGGAATGTCGGTGAAGCAGCATTTTAAAATCCAGTCGTGTTAACGAGTCGTTGGGGAGAAGGAGGTCTCTGAGAAGATCAATACCATTAATTTTGAAGTGGCGATAGACCAGCCTCTCGTTGAACTGTTTGACATTGATGACAGATCGTTTCCCGCCATTGCGTTTATCCACCAAAACATGTTACTGAGAAAAGCTTATGGATGGGGCAGGACTGGACTATTGCCCCTTATGACAGGAGGTACTAAACCTTGGCATCGGCCAGGGAAGACTCCTCTTCAGAGAAGTGCAAGGGAGGCAGTGCCCAGGATTGCTCAGGAGAGCTGTAAAACTCTATCCGAAACCCTCATATGGTCTATAAGACCTAAGCATTGGACAACAGAGATTTCCAGTTGTAAAGTCTGACAACCTGCCCCCCAATTTTATGTGGAAAAAAGGGATTACACTCACCGTGAGAGGTACCTTGTTGGTGTCCACCTCTGTCGACTTGGTTACAAGGGTACACATGGGTGGAGTACAACCTACCAAATCTGGACTGGTCCTGGTATTGGCCCCGCCTAGAATGTTGGCCTCTGAAAGAGGCCTGTCGCTGTCCACGGCTGGTCGAGTGCCCTCTCCAACAGCTGGCCCGATTAAAACCTGGGGGTTAAATATCTTTTTTAAGGACAACTGCGCGTTGTCCAGCATATTGAATGTGGCGACGAACCTGCTAAACTCATTAATGAAAGGCTTGCCAAACAAGCTGCCTTGTGCCACTGGACTGGCCTCTGACATGGACAAGTCTCCTAACTTAGGGTCGATTTTGATCAACAAAGACCTCCTCCGCTCCATTGATAGGGCACAGTTGGCATTGGCAAGAAATATTTGACCCTCTGTGCCCATCCTGATAGGACCTTTGGGGGTATAAGGGAGCCGTAGGTCTTGGCATCCTCCGCCATATATAATATTTTTGTGAGTGGGCCTGCTATGTCCAGAAGTTTATCCTGGCAGGACCGCCAGGACCGACTGATTCCCTTTTTAAGGTTACATATGTATTTAGTGAGGAATGTCGCCAAGTGTGGATCTATCTCCAGGGTAAGGGCCATTTTATACGCAAGGGAGGGGCGTGGGCATTCCACCTTGAGGTGGTTGCAGACGTCTTTCTCTTGAGACTTTCTCAGTCTCTCTGCCACATACGTGGCAACTTTGTCAGCAGCGGTCCAATCTGATGACTGGGTATGTAAGAGGTCTTCTGGGTCAAGCATTCCAAAATCTGACCGTGGTGCAGGCTTCCTGCTGTGAGACGGTTCCATTCTTTTGGAATTTTGCCTGTTTTTATTGAGCAGTTAAAGATCTCCTGGATTGTTGGGGCGCAGCAGGTCTCCAAAAGAGATATTATTTTTGAAGGCCAGAGATCCCGGGGGATCCAGATATTGCTGTAGCCAGAGAGCTGTGTATTTCCTCTAGAGTGAGGGGCTTGAACCTGTCAAGTGTACATAAGGGTGCTTTTTTCTGTTCTCCGTTTGGATTGGTGGTCACTGTGTTTCGCAAAGGGACAGTAGGACATTTTGAATAGATATTTATGTTCTCTTGAAAGAAGTTGGCCAGGGAATTACAAAGGTCCTGAGATTCCTCGAACGATTGGCTGCATGCTTGTGGAGAGATGAAGTCCTGAACTATCCTGAAAAGGACTTTGGGGGAGTTGTCTGCTTGTTGAATTTGGTTTCTGATAAAGGATCGCCTATCAGATTTAATATTCTGATGGTACAAGGACAGCGCTTGTTTATATTTTTCCCTATCTTGAAGCCCTTTCCTTTTCCGCCATAGTCTCTCGAATGTCTTACATGTGGTTTTTTTCTTGTTTTAGTTCTGGCGTAAACCAGGGGGCTGATGGTCGGTGATGTGCAAGGCCGTTGTTTTTAAGAAGGGCAGCTACGTCCAGGGCCACTGTAAAGGCACGGTTAAAAGTGTTCAATAATTCAGAGACCTCATGGTTGTCATTTGGTAACTTCGGGTGAAAGACCTTACTACAGGCTTCAGGAGTAAGTTTATGCCATGGCCTGCATACATCGCGTTGCAGTCTGTTTAGTTCTCGTCTAGCGAAAGCAGCGCATGTGCTGCTCTCGCTATTGCAAGTACCTTTTGGATTTGATTCTCCGAAAGCCTTACATGCACGCGCATGGATGGACAAAGATGGCTGCTCTGGCCATTTGTCCAAATCTAACAGCGTGCACGTGCATGTAAGGACAGTGGACAGTCAACCGCCATCTTTTTGAACACGCGTGCTTTCACTTTAAACACAATTTAAAGTGAAAGCACGCCGCCATGGCGTGCACGTGCACTGCGCGCCAGCCCGGCCAACCTCCCTTGTTCCTGCTAGCCATACACAGACCGTTCCCAAACACTGACTCACGCCACGGGAAATTTCACCTTTCTTCTTTAGGGGAAGGCCGCCATTGCTTTACTGTAAGGGAGCTGGGCCTCTTTGATCAAGGCATGACAGGGCGGGCAGATTTCATAATGCCACTGTGTCACCCTGCTCGGCTTGCATCACGGGGCCGAGGGGATAGCGCTCGGCTCTTAACCAATCCCGTTGTGAGAAGAATGTGACAGACATTTTTCTAATTAAAAGATTAAAAGCATGAGGCATACACGGCTAATCTGATCCCAGGCGGAATGTAGGAATAACGGAAATCTGCTTCCACTCATGATTTAATGCTGTACATCGTACAAAGAGGGCCAGTGAAAACCAATCAGACGCCATTGCTGCCAACTGGCACCCATGTCATGAGGGAGACTTCCAACAAGGCCTGCTGTGAACACCAGGTGCAAAACATTGTCCTTTGTACATTCTCGAGGCGAACATCTTATATTAGAAGTTAAGCTCACCAAAGCTTTACAAGGGGAGCACACGTTTTTGCGGATTATACCACTGATCGATAACCAGCAAGATTGCTGGGTCTAGCAGGCCTGTACTTATAATGGGAAAGTAAAACTACGGGTCCTTACTAACTTAGTGCCGCATGTATCTCGTATCCGTGTGGCGCAATCATAAACTCAGCCGAGAGTTGTACAGGGTCAAAGACAAGCATCTACGTCAATGATTGATTGGAGAGGTAGCCGGTTAGTGGATTGTTACTGCTCACTCTCTAATACTCATTCTCTACTACACATTCTCTACTATTCACTCTCTACTACTCACTCTCTACTACTCTCTACTACTCACTCTGTACTACTGTACTACTCACTCTCTACTACTCACTCTACTACTCTCTCTCTACTTCTCATTCTACTTCTCACTCTCTACTACTCATTCTCTACTATTCTCTAGTACTCACTCTCTACTACTCATTCTCTGCTACTTACTCTCTACTACTTACTCTTTACTACTCACTCTCTACTACTCTACACTACTCTCTACTACTCACTCTACTACTCTCTACTACTCACTCTCTACTACTCTACTAGTCTACTCGCTCTCTTATACTCTCTCTCTACTTGTCTCTCTCTACCAGTCTCTACTATTCACTCTCTACTACTCTACTCACTACTACTCACTCTACTACTCACTCTCTACTTCTCTCTGCTACTCACTCTCTACTATTCTCTACTACTCTCTTCTACTTACTCTCTACTACTCATTCTCTACTACTCACTCTCTACTACTCACTCTCTACTCTTCTATACTACTCTACTACTCACTCTCTACTACTCTACTACTCTACTTACTCTCTACTACTCTCTCTCTACTAGTCTCTACTATTCACTCTCTACTACTCTCTCTACTACTCACTCTCTACTCTCTCCACTACTCACTACTACTCACTCTACTACTCTCTACTACTCACTCTCTACCACTGTCTCTCTACTACTCTCTACTGCTCACTCTCTACTACTCTGCTACTCTCTCTCTCTCTACTACTCTCTACTACTCACTCTCTACTACTCTCTCTCTACTATTCTCTACTACTCATTCTCTACTATTCTCTACTAATCACTCTCTGCTACTCTCTACTACTCATTCTCTACTATTCTCTACTACTCACTCTCTACTTCTCATTCTCTACTATTCTCTACTACTCACTCTACTAGTCTACTCTCTCTCTACTAGTCTCTACTATTCACTCTCTACTACTCTCTCTCTACTACTCTCTACTACTCTCTCTCTACTACTCTACTCACTCTACTACTACTCTCTACTACTCTCTACTACTCACTACTACTCTACTACTCACTCTCTACTACTCTCTCTACTACTCCCTCTACTACTCTTTACTCTCTCTCTATTACTCTCTACTACTCTCTCTCTACTACTCACTCTACTACTCGCTCTCTACTATTCTCTACTACTCATTTTCTACTATTCTCTACTACTCACTCTCTACTACTCACTCTCTACTACTCATTCTCTACTATTATCTACTACTCACTCTCTACTACTCACTCTCTACTCTACACTACTCTACTACTCACTCTCTACTACTCTCTACTACTCACTCTCTACTACTCACTCTCTTCTACTCACTCTCTACTCTCTCTACTAGTCTCTACTATTCACTCTCTACTACTCTACTACTCTCTCTCTACTACTCTACTCACTCTCTACAACTCACTACTACTCAACTAATCTCTACTCTCTCTAGTACTCGCTCTCTACTACTCCCTCTCTACTACTCACTCTCTACTACTCTCTACTACTCGCTCTCTACTATTCTCTACTACTCATTCTCTACTACTCATTCTCTACTACTCATTTTCTACTATTCTCTACTAATTCCCCACTACTCATTCTCTACTATAATCTACTACTCACTCTCTACTACTCACTACTACTCTCTACTACTCACTCTCTACTACTCCTCTCCACTACTCACTCTCTACTACTCACTCCCTACTACTCAATTTCAAGAAGTCTTTATTCGATAATTAAATCATAAAAGACATGTAGCATGATTTACAATAGCTAAAATACATGTACAGTTCCTAAAATATAATACGGTAATATTAAAACAGTCAAAGACCATATTAAATCATTTAAGCAAACCTTCATTGAAAATTCATTAAAAGTTATGATAAATCCATAGGCAAATGACCTTTATAATCCAGGCACATTAGGCGGGAACACATATACACATAGTCAATTAGTCAATGGAATAGGCTGGAACCTAGGACGAGTTAATATATCTTGCTCTCAGGATCCAGGCCCAGCTTAAGAATTTCGCTAATCCAGTTACAGTTGTAATTGACAGGTCGGACTTTAATAACCTACTAGCATTCGCAGCTGAACGTGTACCCAAGTTTCTGCAAACTGGGCTTAGCCACTTTGCTCGAGGGGCAGTATACAACGGGCAGGCAAAAAGAAAATGATTAACACTTTCATCCTGTCCTATACACCTAGGACAGGGCCCCGAGCCTCCCTTACCCCACTGTTTAGTAAACTCCCTTAGAGGCAAGGAACCGCACCTAAATTGATGATATACTTTGCGGTCCAGGGGCTTAGTTATAACGTCCCAGTAATTTTCAAAACTGGAGACGTCTTTGATAACAACAAATGTACCAGTAAGGTTTGTATCTGTCAGACCAGAGTGTCTATTGTTTACCACCCAGTCCCAGTATTGCAGCTTTAAATCCTTCTTAGAGGGAAAGGATGCTGTGTCGGGATTTAACCAGAGTTCACCATAACCCATAGCACACAGGGTGGTTCTTAGGGCTTTGAACCAACCAATGTTAAGGGAGCCTGGAAGATCCCTAACCTCTAAGCAGGCTCTTGCATAGAGCTGGAGTTCGGGCGTAGTCCATAGACATCGCCAAAAAGCTAGTGGAGGCAATCTGGCCATGTCCTCCACAGGCTGACACCCAAGGTCATACAAAAGTGGGATCCGCGGGGATGACTGTGAAAGGCCAATGGCCGTCCTTAGGAATTTATTTTGGGCAGCTTTCAGGGGATCAAGGTTACTATAGCCCCAGAGCTCTGCTCCGTACAAGACAGATGGTAGGACTTTCATGCCATACATTTTCATTAAAGGAGACATGGGCCTAGAAGAGGAGCTCTTATGTTCTTTAAGCAAGGCTCCACATATCTGCGTATGCTTTAATGCCAATAGGTTAACCTGTTGGGACCAACTAAGGGTCTCACTAAACGTAACTCCGAGGTAGGTAAACAGTTTGGTCTGTTCCAGTGGTGTATCTCCCATAATGACCCTAGCTGTAATAGAGGAGTGTCCTCTTAAAACCATAAATTTAGTTTTTGACACATTTATCTCAAGCTCATGCTCGCAGCAGAACAATTCAAACCTTGACAGGGCCTTCTGGAGGCCCTGTCTGGTCTTAGATATTAAAAGGGTGTCGTCTGCGAACATGAGCAATGGGATTTTCATTCCAGCCAGGGACGGGGCATCAGTGGGGTGATTGGCAAAATATTGAATAACCCCGTTTATATATAAAGAAAACAGGGTGGGTGCTAAAACGCACCCTTGCCTTACACCTTTAGCAACTGGAAATTTATCGGTTACCTCCCCCGGTTTACCCCAACGTACTTGGGCATATGTATGAGCGTGTAAGTTAATCAGGAGGCGTATAAGGGGAACCGGCATACCCAGCTTCACTAAACAATCCCACAATTTAGCCCTTGGAACAAGGTCGAATGCAGACCTTAAGTCCACAAAGGCTGCGTAAAGGTTGCCTTTTCCTAGGGTGACGGTCTTCCAATATAGGAGAACAAATCGAAGAGCCTGATCTAGGGTGCTCACATGTGACCGGAAGCCAGCCTGGATCCTGCCAAGTACAAGGCGGGCAATGATTTTTTGTACCGCATCTATTAGGCTGATCGGCCGGTAGTTGGAAGGAACCGACCGATCGCCTTTCTTGTAAATTGGCAGGATTTCTGCCCCAAACCAAGACTCAGGGACCTTAGCACCAAAGGCTAAAGCATTAGCCAGTTGAACTATGTAGGGGACCCAAAGGTCCTGATCCTGTTGAAATAAATCGGCTGGGATGCAATCTGGGCCGGGTGCCTTGCCCCTTGGGATAGATTGCAGAATATGTTTAACTTCACAACTAGTGAAATTAAGAGGGGCAGTCGAGATAAGACGTGGTATGTCGTCCTGAGTATTACTACAATTCCTGAATTGTTCCTCAAAGTAGCATACCCACTGAGATTGGCCAACCGAGGCAGGACTTGGGCGATCTTCCTGTGAATTACCCCATTTTAGTAGATGCCAAAACTGACACATGTTCCGGGAGCTACATGCTTCAGTTAGTTGTGCCCACCGTTCCTCATCCCAGTTGGACTTGGCTTTGTGCCTTGCATTTTTGTAGGCCTTCCTACAAGACTTTATTTGACTGTAGTTTTTTTGTTTTATTGAATTAAACAAATCCTCATGGGTTCGGCGACAGTCCTCATCAAACCAGGATTTTGTTTTCTGTTTCCCCCTCCTGCCCTGCTTGGAGATGGTCTTTACAAATAGCTTTTTCAACTCTAAAAATAAGCTAGTGTGGATGTAGGTGATTTGAGCATTAATATCATCCTGTGACCCACAACTAGAAATTTCTTCCAGAGACTTTGATACCAGTGTTCTAATCTCCTTACGTGCCTCAACATTAACAGAGACTTTTGGCCACCGTAGCCTTCTCATGTCGGTACTAAGGACAACTTCATCCTGGACGACATTTAGCCTACTGCTCTCTAGCCCCAGAAAACTGCGATCCCTTAATTCCATCACCAACGGATCATGATCACTTTCTGGGCGGATCGAGACCACCATATCCTCAACTATGGCCCACATCTTTACATCAACCAAAATGTAATCTATACGGCTACTATATCTGCCGTTACTAAAAGTATGGCTACCTGTCCTATCAGAGCGCACTCTGCCATTTAGTGCTCGCAAACCCTTGTCCAGGCACAACCCTTTGATAAATGTAGCAGATTGTGTCCATTTTCTAATCGGGGCTAACTCAAGCTGGGGAATCCCCCAAGTCATATCCTCGGCCTCAGTGAGTAAGCCGTCACCTACACTCAGGGGTTCAAAACAGGAGTTAAAATCCCCCATTACAACCGTGGACCCATATCCGTGTGCACTTGATAGGAAGTCATCCAAGATGTGGAGGGTTGGAGCGACCCTTCCACCCCGAATATTCCTGACATAAATATTAATCAACAAGATATCGAGGCCTTTAGGAGATCTTATTCTAACCATCAATATGTCGGGCTATCAATAAATACTTCTTCTGCTCTTACTCCCTCACATTGGCGAACCCAAGTAGTCAGGCCACCCATAGCGCGCCCGATAATGACCTTTAATTGCTTGTTTACTAAAGTTTAAGTATCCAACAAGAAACACAGATAAGAGTGTCCAGGTTTCCTGGAATGCCCAGACATCACCTTGTTTTATAAAATCCACCCAATCTGTATTGCACATTCGAGTCTCAAGCCCAGCTATGTTCCAAGTACCAAACTTGGTACCGCTTGAAACCACCCCGGCTAAAGAGCTAACATTTACTATAAAATCATACATGGGACTCCCAAAATTGCTGTCCTTTGGGGGAGCACCGTCAGTCCTTTGGTTGGTTTCAGCCACCCCATAAACTACCGACTCAGATTTCCGGTCCCCATTTCGCAACCCCCCGTTATGGCCAATCACCTTGTCAACAGCCTCTACCGTCGCTACGACCTGAACCAATGCTTCAATTTCCTGTTTCCCACCCCGAGCCCCACCATACTTCTCGATACCACAATATGTTGAGTTTACTTTTGTTGTTACTCCATAATGGATGTGGTTTTCTAGGGTAAAAGAAGTACCCGTACAATCTAAGTTTTCCTTGGGGTCTACATGTGGAAAAACAAGTCAATCATTATAGTCCAGCCCCGACAATGGATCGTCAAATTTTTCAGTGGAATATTCCAGTGCTCATTGTACCAAATTGGGTTAGTACAGTTATTGGTTATAGGAGATTGTCTAGAAGGATAGCGACGGGGAAAAAGGGGGTGGGGGATATTGGTATTGTTAGTGGGATGGGGGGAAAAAGGATGTATAATTTGGCATGTTCAGGAAGGGAGTGTATCCACTGGAGCTGGAATAGACTGGAGGTCTAAGCAAGGCCTCTGGATAAAAATAGCTCAAATTGCGAGTGGAGACACCTCCTTCCCTATTTCCGGGATACCAATCACTTATGTATGAGACAACTCTGTGGTCCTTAAAATTGACGATAACAATATCGCCCTCTAGATCTTTTGGGCGGAGGCCCACCCAGTTACACCTTCTTACCGAGATAATATCTCCATTTAAGTGAGCTGGGAGGGGTCTGTTTGTTCACAGCCAATGAATAACCTTGTTTTTCAAATTTACATTATGTTCTGGGTTTCCATTTGTGATCGGAGGAACACCAGTTAAAAGGATTACAAAGTTTGACGATTCCGGGGGTAACTCTACTGTATTCTTACGAAATGAGGATGTTCTATGGGTTGTGGTATTTGTTTTATCAACCCTGGGGGGCATATTTTGCGTATTTTTAATGGGGTTCGGCTTATTTGGGACCAACACATTCGTCTCTTTAGCTAGCTTGAGTGCTAATATCGGTTTGGATGATGATGGGGTGGCATTGGAGTTTTTGACTAATCGATTTCCATTTGTTTTAGGTGGTAAACTTGGAGTCAGGGTTGAAGTAGTAGGTTTGCCTTTCGTTTGGAACTGATCCTTTAGGTTCGTTATAAGGGGGGTTTTATTCGGATCAGCAGTTGCTAATAAGCTATCCATTTTTCCCCCCAAAATCCTAACTCTCTCCATGAGTGGGAGCATGTAGGATTTTAAAATTTGATCAAAGAGTTCCATGGACTCTTTTTTCGACATAGGAACTAAATCTTCGGTGACAGGTAGAATGGGATGAAGATAAGAGCCTGGTGAATCCACCCTCACGGACGGGACAGGATTTTTAATTTTGGGTATTACTACCGGGGGTGGGGGGCTCAAATTATTTAAACATTTTCTTTTAACCCCACCCTTTCTCCTCTTCTTCCTAGGTGGGGAATGAAAAACCCTACGTAAGTTCGTAGGTTTAATTCCGGTGCCATTTTTACTATGTGTCGGAATTGATTTGGTGGAAGCTACACTATCGGTTGAATGGTTTGACAAAGTAGATTGGAGTTGTGGGGCCATAGTTAGGGCTGCTGGCGTGTTAAGGTCTATAAGACTATTAGAGACAGTAGGAGGACTGATGCAGTTGTCATCACTATTAATACCAGAATTGATGGCAGATGTATTGTGATCACGAAATATGCTGGGGATATGATCAATACAGAATAGATCGGCATCTCTGTCCAGCCTACCAGTACTTCCCGTGTCTTGAGTTTGGGACAGTGGTTTTTGTTTCAGGTGTTCGATGGATCGACGCCGGTCAGCATGTTTCTCTGCTAATAGGAGTTCTTTATCTATTTCCTTGTGTGTCTTCTCAAAATATTTATCAAGAGGCCCGAGTATCGAGACCCCAACACGGGATGGTAGTGAGTTGGACATAACTGAGGAGAATCTTAGAGTGTTGGGTGCTCCAGTGACCGACTAACCAGAGTACGACAGAGGGAGAGTGTAGATATTAGGGACTGGGCCCAGCCCGGCCTCCTTCGGCCCCTGACGGCCACCGACGGTCCCGCCCTTGTCCCGGGCTTCTCCCGGGATGCTCCCGCGCAGCGGAAATGACGTGCGCAGTTTATAGGGGAGTAGTAAAAGGGGGCGTGGCAAACAGGGAGAGCGGCCCAGGTGACTCGGGCAGGTCAGCAACAGGGACTCCTGGGAACCGGAGTCCAAGTACCAACACGCTCGCAGCCCTGCTTTAACTGATGCCCAGAGCAGTCTTTGGAGAGTCCTACTCCCCAGCGCCCACAAGAAGCAAGCGCCGCGAAGCGGGACCCGCAAAGCGGGTCCGGCGAGAAGTAGCGCTTTTGAAGGGTTTAGGCGCTTAGGGTTTCAAATGCGCCAGTGAGCTCCACCAACTGCAAGGGTCCTGTCCCAGCAGGCAAACACGAAGAAAGAGTGAATCCCACGAAGATTGCAGGTCCGGTGATTTTAACAGTGATGAGGGGGGCGTGGCAAACAGGGAGAGCGGCCCAGGTGACTCGGGCAGGTCAGCAACAGGGACTCCTGGGAACCGGAGTCCAAGTACCAACACGCTCGCAGCCCTGCTTTAACTGACGCCCAGAGCAGTCTTTGGAGAGTCCTACTCCCCAGCGCCCACCAGAAGCAAGCGCCGCGAAGCGGGACCCGCGAAGCGGGTCCGGCGACAAGTAGCGCTTTTGAAGGGTTTAGGCGCTCAGGGTTTCAAATGCGCCAGTGAGCTCCACCAACAGCAAGGGTCCTGTCCCAGCAGGCAAACACGAAGAAAGAGTGAATCCCTACTACTCATTCTCCACTATTCTCTACTACTCACTCTACTACTCACTCTCTACTACCTACTACTCACTCTCTACTACTCACTCTCTATTCTACCTCTCTACCTCTCTCTACTTCTCTCTCCACCTCTCCCTCTGCCGCTCTCTCTACTACTCTCCACCTCTCTGCCTCACACATATGCACACACACACACACATATATATATATATATGCATATGCATTTATATATGTACATATACATAAATATATAAACCAATATATACATCTGCATATCTATATAAATACAAATATAAATGCATGCATACATATACATATAAGCATACATATGCATGTTATGTACATGAACGTTTGAAAAACACTAATAAAAGCAAAGCTAAAGCCACCTAATTACAATTAGAATTGCTTTTATTAAACGAGGGCGAGACCTATTGCATTTTCAATGTTTGTTTTTTATAGTCGTCCCCCGGGGGTGAGGGGACTGTACCTCAAAGGAGATTAAAAAGGGATCAGTCTGTGTAAGGGGTAGAGGGGTCTTACAATCCAGCTGTTCTATATTGTAAAAGATTAACACCTTCCATGCTCATGATGAGCTCAGCTCGTCATGAGCCACGGTGCTCGTGTGCTCATGACAAGCTGAACTTGTCATGACCGTTAGAACGCTCGCACGCTGCGCAAATTCCCCTGCTGTGAGAGCGTTCTAAAGAAACTTGTGTGGAGCTCGTCATGAGCACACGACCACCGTGGCTCATGACGAGCTGAGCTCGTAATGAGCACGGGGGTGCTGCGCGCGTCCCCCCTACCCCCAGCACAGCGGGGGAATATGCCCCGCAGGGAAGGGGTTAAGTCCAATGTTTAACCCACTGATTGGGTGGGGCCCTTCACTCTTTGAGAGAGTCCTAGTGTTTCTATGTCCGATAGAAGTTTACTGACTGCCAGGTTTTTATGGTCTTCCCTTTCCCATCACTTTCTTCTGCGGTCTCATTTTGTTAGACACTTGCGACCTTTTTCTTCCCAAATCATTCTGAAATCCTCCATCTCCTTATCTCTCACTTTCCCACAATTACAATTGGCACATGTGCTATTATCGCTCTGTGCGCTTTGCAGAGAAGCCAACTAATGGATGGGCATGTAGTCTGCACACCTTTATGACCCCCTGTAAAGCACTGTGGGAAACCTGCACCGTTGAACTTAACCAGACACTTGGAGGTGACTCCGGTCAAAGCGTTGACTGTGCTAAAGTCATAGGTTGCATAAAAAATATAGAAAGACTTCTTGAAAAAAAGTAAATAATCTTGGGGAATGCAAGATGAATTAAAGTATGTGTAGACATGGAATACCTTAATGGTTTATACAGTCATTGTTGAGAACTTGATCATTGTTTTTGTCAGTAAATGTAAGGGTATGCATATAAATAGATAGACAGTGGCCCAATGCAAAGTCGGTTTTTAATTACTGCTGGGCCTTATAGCCAATTAATGACTGTATAACAGATGATTTTCCATCCCTATGTATGGAAACATCCTTATCCTAGGTCGTCCTCGCTTTCCATGGAGTTGACGCTCCAGCCACGTCAGCGCAGGAGCTGCTGATGACGTGAGCTCTGTTTGGTTTGCAGTACCGGTCTGCACTTTGGTATTGAGTAGGGAGTAGGGTGTTGGGTGTGGAGCGCTGTGCACATAGCAACCACAGGAAGGCCAGACGCTGGCTATTAGTGAAAAGGGCTGGTAGGGTGGGGCGAGAGAAGGCACTGTTCAGCTACAAGCACAAAAAGACAAATCTTCGGCTCTTTAATACAACAGCCTCTGGCATATACGTACTTAGTTAACACTGTAAGGCCGGGACTCAGAGACCCATACAAGGCAGAATTGTGTGTGGGCCGAAAACCAGAAAAGCATAACTGTGCCCCCTAGGTTTAGAGGGCGTTCACAGAGCTGCTTTGGGTTTGTGGTAGAGGAATGGCAGGGGTGGGATGTGCCTTGAGAGGGATGCACTAACAGGGCTCTAGAACTGTCCAGAACTAGAAGGGAGTGTCCACATTTCCCAGAAAGAGACAGGCTGCAGAGAAAGCTGTGTTAAGCCCCCTGATGGACCAGTCTGGGGTGCTTGGGATCAGGAGTAGATTTTTAGGTCGAGCCTCGGCAGCTAATGCGCTGCTGCGAGGCATGCAGTATTGGACTATGGCTTTGAAGCCCCGCCCACTCTCCGCCCATATTTTTAATTGGATTGTGTCATTGTCCGTCATAAACGCTGGCTTCCGAGTCGTTATTAGGCTTGTTGGTCCCTCCTTGGTACCACCTTGTCTGCATTTGTTACCTCCCATAACGACTGGGCCTTTTACTTGTCTTGTTACACACTTTTGCTTTATCTTGGCTGTGAGCACTGTTTTGGTTCATTATTGGACCCTATACCACCCACTACGTCACAGCACGCTGCCCGCTTTTATTTAATTATAATTATTTATGGCGCTCGGCTTTACCTATATCTGCTGCGTTTCTTTCTTATTTATTTATTTATTTATTTTTGTTTGTTTGTTTACTAGCGCTCATGCTGCGCTTGCACATTAATGGAGGCTGCGCCCCTTTCTTTAAACAAGCCATGTCTAAAGAAAGGTGTGCGCCGGCTATTAAAGTGAAAGCGCTGCATGTGTGCTTTCACAAAATCAAACATCTGTTTGTAAACTTAACAAACAGATTTTTTTGTCAAAGCGCCCCATGCCGCGGTTTCACTTTAATGTCAGCCATGCCGCTTTCTTTAAACGCGGCTTATCTAAAGAAAGCGCCGCATGGGGGCTAGTAATTTGCAATGCAATAGGTCTCGTATTTGCAAGAGATTAAGGTATTGCATTTCCAGTAATTCAAACTCTCGTAAATGCGAGACCTAATTAATTGCAAATGCTTGTTAAGAAGAACTGTGCGTGATGACACAGTGCTGGAGAATCAGCTGGGCGGGCTGCACGTTTGAAGAGAGCTGCACGCGGTTTGTGCCTGCTCCCACAAACCATTGGTATATTCCATTGCAAATCGCAATTTAGGAGGGGAAGCCCATTTCACAGTCGCAAAGCCTCTTATTAGATTTTGACAGGCTTTTCTCAATCATAAAAGAGGTTCAGTACATTTGAAAATACAGTTTTGTGAATCGCAGGATTTGCAACCAGAAAATGCTTTTGTGTACAACTGACCCATAATGTTTTGTTATAAGATTCCAAGTTACAAAACCTTACCCTGTTTTCATGTGTGAGTCCTTGAGATGTTCATAAATTAAGCAACTTGGCAACCAATACATATAATTCTTGTGATTGAATTCCTGTGTCTTCTCTTTGCAGCCTGAATCTCCACACTGCCACAACGGAGCGCTCACAGTCCTATCTGAGGATGGAGAGATCTCTTGGACGGTACCAGGGCTTAAGCTGGATGTCCGGTTTTGTGGCCAGCTCTCAGGTGCTCGGCCTGGCAATAATTGCCATCACTGGGGTGTGGATGGGCCACTTCCGTGGTGGCTTTGCATGGGAAGGCGCTCTCCAGTTCAACGTTCACCCACTCTGTATGGTCATTGGGATGGTCTTCCTCTTCGGGGATGGTAAGTCACTCTTTAGGTACACTGTACCTGTCCTAAGGGCAAAGGGAGACCCAAAGCCGCATAGACATGTTGGAGGCTAATTCTCGCATTTGCCATATCTGCAGTAATCCATTTGCCTCACCTTATCCAAGAGCAAAATCTGAGCACATTGAATCCAACATGTGGATTCTTTCAAGAGAACACTGCAGCTCAAGCCTATCCAGAAAGAGGCCTGTGTGTATGTGTCTGGCTGGTTAGATAGCTTCTAGCACATTTTGTCCAATCATGAACGTCTTGCACAAGTGCTTATTTCATACTATTACCCACAATCATACGACATATTCTTCAATCATTAAATAGACTGTATACTGGCTATGTACCCCAGGTGCACGATGTAAAAAGATTCCTAATAAGAAATTGTAAATTGCATCAAGTAAGATTTTTTGATTTCTTAATATACATCTACTGAAATGGATTTGGTAGAAGTAGGTCTATGCATTAATGGACTGGTTCACAAAATATCAATTCGTAGTGGATCGCAATTTGAACTACCTCATTAATATGCATGAGGTTGGTTGCAAATTGAGATCTATTATGGCTGGTTAGTGTTACAGGCATGGTGTCCTGCTGGAGTCAGCACACCACCATGTCTCTGATTGCTTATAAATAAAGCAATCTTTTTTTACATTTTTTATGCAGCCCATTTTCCTTAAAGGAAAACTGGATGTGTTTAAAAAAAAGAAAATGAATATTTTATCCATTGACCACTGCCTGCTCCTTAAAAAAAAAAAAAAATTGTCGACATTTAAAGAGTTTGTCTTTGCTAATGGTTATTATCAATTTGGTGGTAAATTAATAATGTTTTGCGACCGGATTTCAGTTGCAAAACAAATACATATGTTAAGGAATCTGTATTTGGAATGGATGCCTTTTAAACGGCCCTTTCAAATACTGATTTTGTTTTTAGTCTTAAACCCAAATTGCGTTTTGGTAACATGTTACCGAATCATAATTTGAGGTTTTTTTTTCACAACGAAATTTTTATTATTCGATTGAGTTAAGCAGCAAAAGACGTGGTTCCCCACAATCAGGAGAGCGCCACCAACATTGTAGTACAGTTCACTTTGTCATAACAGAACCCAGTAAGAGTAGAATAAATCAAATTAAGTAGCCCCCTCCCTTACCCCTGTCCCCCCTAACAACTCCCAATGCCCAACTTCCCCACTACCCGCCCCTTATCCCTCCCTAACCCCATGCACGTGCAGTAGAAACGCAATTTTTATCGATCGTAAGGTATGACACAGTAAATAGGCCCCCTAGGTACCTCTGCCTATAGTTCCTCCTCATGCGCTACAGGGGGATCTAGGGGCAACTCCCTATAGTCCGCCCACCTCTTCCAGATCTTAAAGTGTTTACGGGGGCAGCCTCTCGCCTCAAACACAGGTCTCTCCAGTCCCATATAATAATCCAGGGCGGCCTTCCATGCACATAGGGGGGGGGGCTCGGACTCCCTTCCACGCTCTGGCTAGGTCTCGCTTGGCCACCAACAGTCCCAGGAGCAATAGGTGGCGCTTGTATATGTTCCCACCGACTCCTTCAAGTATGTGGAGTAGACCTAAACGGTGTGTGCGTGGGAGGTCCCATCCCAAAACTTCAGACAAGCAATTCCATACACCCCTCCAGAATCCAATCAGTCTAGGACATGACCACACTGTATGCAGCAGCGTACCCACAGCCGCGCCGCACCGCAGACATTCCGACGAGCCAATCAGTCCAGCCTTCCAGAGTCGCTCTCGGGTATAATAAGACCTATGGAGGTACTTGAATTGAATCAGCCGCATCGCTATTGCAGCTCCGCGCGGGGACTCTAGGGCCTCCCTCCAGTCATCCTCATCTAGGGGACCAATGTCAGCCTCCCAAGCTGCTTTCAGAGGGAGCAGGGTAGAAGAGCAGTGGATTACCATTGTCTGGTAGATGCGAGATATCTTCTTATCCCCAAGGTCTCCCATGAACACCTTCACCTCAATGGGGCTAAACTCAGGGAGCGAATCCAGATCTGCAACGCTGGGCGTGAGTGCATGACGGAATTGTAAGTAGCGAAAGAATTGGGTTTGGGGGATACTGAACTCAGCGCTGAGTTCCTGGAAGGACTTAAGAGTAGTCCCGGACATGACATGTCCCAGCATCGATATCCCAATCGCTTCCCAGCCATCAAACCCCGGGAGTGTCGTCAGTTCGGGGAGTCGTCCGTTATGCCACAATGGCGTCTCAGCAGTTAGCCTACCCCACCAACCCATACGACGTAATGCCTGCCGCCACACAGCAAGACAACTTTCGTGACGCACGGTAACGTCCGCCGCAGCCGGGCCGAGTAGAGAATCGTGTGTAGTGTATTATTACCCATCAATGAGCGCTCCTGGGCATATGCCGGGTCTCCCCTGTCACCATACCACCACTCATTGAGTATGAGCAGCTGTGAGGCCTGATAATAAGACAGCAGATCAGGGGTGGCCAAGCCACCACAATACGTGGAGAGGAAGCACGTCCGTAGTGCCATACTGGCCGCGCCCCCAGCCCACAGGAAGCGACTCAATGCAGAGTTAGCCTGCCGAAACCACTGGGGAGGGATGGGATGAGGATAGTTCTGTAATTGGTACAATAGACGTGGAAGAGCCACCATCTTGAATATTGCTGATCTACCGAAAATGGTTAGAGGCATCCTGGACCAAGTCTTAATGTCTTCTTGAACCTTATCCCACACGGGTACGATGTTGCGCTCCCACGTAATACGGGTGGATTCTGAGAGGAACACCCCCAAATACTTCAGACCGTCGGTCGCCTGCTGTAAGTCTGTCGCCCAGGGGCCTATCTCCGCCGCGCCTCCCAGTACCCAAAGGGTGGATTTGCCTAAATTCAAGCAAAGTCCCGAGACTTCTCCAAATATTCGCATGATTTCTAACACTCGGGGGCCCGAGCGATTCAAGTCTGTGAGGAAGAAGAGGACGTCGTCCGCATATAAGGCAATCCTATCGAAAAGAGTTTCAGTCCAGACAAAACCCCGGAGCTGTGCGTCTATGCGCACCCATGAAGCCAGAGGCTCCATGGCCAGAGCAAACAGATACGGGGACAATGGGCACCCCTGACGGGTCCCCCGACCAATGGAGAACACCTCCAAAGTGGCCCCAGCGACCCTAACGGACGCCGTAATATCGGTATAGAGCAGTGAAATATATGACAGATACACTGGGCCCAGGTTGAGGCGAGACAGGAGCGCAAAGAGGTACGCCCAGCTAACGGAATCAAACGCCTTATGGATGTCTGCCAATAACAAAGCCGCCCTGTCTCCCGAGGTCCCCACTGCATCCACCGCTGCCTGCGCGCGCCGGATGTTGTGTCGTGTCGCACGGTGAGGCATAAAGCCCGCCTGGTCCGGATGGACTAGGTCCGCCATATACGGGAGTAAGCGGTTCGCTAGTGCCTTTGCTAGTATTTTAGCTTCTATATTGAGCAATGATATGGGGCGATACGAGTCGTGTCTGTCAGGGGGTCTGCCAGGCTTTTGAAAGACCACAATTTCGGCATGGCGCCAGTCAGGAGGCAATCTGCCCCGCTCACGTGCAGCCTCCAGAGTACATCGATAATGGGACCCCAGGAGAAGCTGGAATTTCTTAAAAAATTCGCAAGGGTAGCCATTCGGACCAGGTGCTTTCCCCACATTGAGTTGGCCCAGTGCCTCCCCAAGTTCCTCGGCCGTAAGGGGAGCATCGAGCTCCTTTCTGGCCTCGTCGGACACAGCCCGAGGCGGTAAGTCGTCTATAAATTTAGCTACGTCGTCTGCGTGGAGACTGTCTCGCGGGGCATATTGTGACCTAAAATAATCAGCAAAACTCGCCGCAAGCTCAGCCGGGTCTGTAATCGTCACTCCATCCTCAGCAGTGAGGCCCGGTAGCGTGATCGGTTGGAGACGCTGCTGACACAACCTATGGAGCATGGTACCGGATTTATCTCCCCATTGGTATATTCTGCTCCGCGTGGCCAACCACGCCTGTTTAGCCTCATCCATCAAGAGAGAGGCGTAGGACTGTTGCGCTTGGAGAAGCAACCGTATCGCCACGTTGTCTCCTCCTCCCCGACTCCGCTGTTCCAGTTCTTCTACGAGTTTGGCAGCTGTGGTGGTCGATTCCCGTCGTCTACGGCGGGCCTCAGCACACCACGCAATGTCCACCCCCCTTATAGTAGGTTTCATGGCCTCCCACACTACCGCAACGTCCATACCGTCCACTAGATTTTCCCGCCAGTAGTGTGCGACGGCTTCCCGTATGTGTTGGACATAAGTGGGCTGCTGGAGATGCCAAGAGGACATCCTCCATCGGAAAGGTTGCCGCTTCGTAAGTAGCTCTACCGTGATCGATACTGGGGAATGGTCCGAGAGTCCCCTTGGAAGCATCGCAGCGTCGCGCACCCTGCTCAGACAGACACCAGGCACAAACACATAATCAAGTCTCGAGAACGAGCCGTGCACCGCAGAAACATACGTGTATTCGCGCGCTGCTGGATGCATATGGCGCCACACATCCACCCATCCTAATCCCTCAGCCATAGCTCGTAACCGGGTAGGGGAACTTGGAGAAGGACCAGCGAGCACTCCCTGCTGCCTCTGACGGTCTACACAAACATCCATCACTTCATTCCAGTCGCCCCCAATCACAGCCAAGGACTCCGGGATATCATCCCACACCGTAAACAGCTTCTCGGACAGGGCCCACTGCAGAGGGGGGGGGGCATAAACACTTCCAAAGACCATCGGCTCAGTACCCACCATACCCTTGATAAATATATAGCGGCCTTGAGGGTCCACCCACTGCTTCTCATGGACATAGGCTACTCTACGGTGTACCAGAATAGCAACACCTCTAGAGCCCCTGACGAAACCAGCATGAAAGACCTGGTGATATCCAAACCTCTGCAAGCTAAGTACTTTAGCGCCCATCATGTGAGTTTCCTGGAGCAAGAATACATCAGCAGATTCTCTCTTCCCCCAACGTAAAACAGCTCCCCTTTTGATGGTATCCAACATCCCCCTGACATTCCAGGTAATTATCCGTAGGGACTCCCTGAGGAGTCTATGAGTCAAGTCAGCCATAGTCAATTGAGGTCCAACAATTAGGCCCCCTGTGCCACTCCCACATACCTCGCACTTTCTTCATGTCCTTAATAAACAGCACGTGCATTTCCCCCCCCCCCCCACCCGTCCCAGACCCTCCCAACATCAGCAATAACTACCCTGGTATGCCCTTCATTCCCAGCCATCTCTGTCCCTACATGTCATAATTTGAGTTTTGTACTTTCAAAACGCCATTTAGGGCTCGGAAAGTCTCAAATATAACCTTTTTTGACTGTAAACCCTCTTTGTACATTAGGACCCACATGTTGGGTCCTGCAGCCTTGTAACCAGGTGAGAAATATTTGTATGCATCCAAGAAGGCTTGTAATAACAGTATGGTAATGTAATTAGGTTAATTAACACTGCAATACAGTGACTATGACTGTTCTGTTCACCCAAAGAAGTGGAATCCCAGATCACAAGGATGATGGTTCTGCATGTTAAAAGCCTTGGACACAGATTAAGCGGACCACATGGTACGGACACATTTCTGAGTGGTGATAAACCTGGGATGGTTTGTACATGTAGTAATCTCAGACTCCTATTTGTTTTAAGTTATAAAACATTACCTGTTGATTAAAATGTGTCGTTCTCTTCTCATAAGCCCTAGTGAAACAAGCACTGGCAAAGCCACTAAATCTGACCTTCAGAAGCACGCAGTTTTATTTTTTCCAAAGATATATAACAAAATACGAAACTGATATAAAATATAGAAATAAAAGAGAAACCCAGAATCCCATGAATACCTGTCCATGCTCTTGACGTTTAAAAGGCCATCACTCACATTGCAAGATCTCCAGTGAGTGAAGCAGTCTCACTGTACTCTGGCAGCAGAAGCAAAAAAAATTAATTACACTTGAACACTCCTACGCATGAAAAGGCTAACCAAAACCACCTGCAGGTATGTGTGTGTATTCTACCTATTTTTTTTTTTTCAAAAATGTGAGGCTTTTGAGACAGCCAAAGCTGTCCCTAGGCTAGACTGGAAAATTATTTGCCTTTGAAAGGGTGGACACACATTCGTTTCTGGGCTACTCACATTTAAGCCCACGTTGCAATGCTTTGCTGTAATGTAAAACACGCTGGACATTTCTGTGCTCCAACCTCATAATATAATTTCAATTTAGCAGTTTTGAATAACCTGCAGAGAATTAATTACCTGCTAAATCTAGAGCTGTGCCAGGTCTCTGCTCTTCACATCAAATTACACATTTTATTACTGGCATTTCCAGTGCGTCGGCTTGGCATTTGTAATGAGACAGTAAAAACGCTTGCCAAGGCCAACGCTTTGCCCAGGATCACACAATGTACTCTAGTTTGGAAGTCAGGATAGCAATTGCTCTCTCAGCTGACAATTTATCACAACTCCTCAGCTGTGCACGACTCAACATTTCCTCAGCGTAGGAAAGTAATTCTATGCTAGAGTCACATCAGAATAGGATTCATTCGGTTTATGAAGAAAGATTATAGGGGTCAATAACAGGTTGTTCTTCACCGAGGGTGAATAATGTTTGGTATGTGATCACACTTGGAGCCCACGGTAGAAAGTTCAGTTTTAGTAATACCTATGTATATAGTGTGTGAGCTCCCCCATGGTGAGCACACATCTACTAGCTATGGTGAAGGGTAATACCTATAGTCTATACCCTAGGAAAAAAGTAGGAGTCCGAGGAATGACGATGGGCGGTGCCTGAGAGCTGTCCGCCTTTATTTGCCTCAGTCGGGTCTGCAGAGACCACAGAAAGGGCGGCGCATTGCTGATTGTCTTCTGCCATTTGTAATGCTTCTTTTGGGTGTCTGAATCCCTATAGAGACAGCAGATCAGCATTGACTTATGCACTGCTTCCCAGCTAGGATATAAGTACGGTGAAACATGTAAACCTGTTTCTCTGCTATTAAAATAAACAAGTAAATAAGTGGGGTTCAAATCCAGTGTTTTTGATACTGGATTCCTGTGTCCTGTACAACATCCCTATCTTTCAGGGTGGAAGCATGGTTATCCACACCTGTGGAGATTATTGTTTCTAGGTTATATCTCTGCTGATTCGCAGCAGAAAGGAGAAGCTCTGGCTTTGACTACAGCCTCTGTAAAAAATGCATTTTATCCATTAAATATGGCGTTTTATTTATGCTGTTTTGCATAAGTGTTAGCAATGCCATTCAATGCACCTATCCCAATGCCTAAGGGGGTAGCCATGAAAAAGGGTACCAGTGGATTTGCTGTCGCCCAGTGCAATGTTCTTTTTTGTGTGCCATTGGAGGGATGGTAGCTTTCCTTCATCCTGTGATTGAGTTGATCCAGGCACTTTCTTGATGTCTCAGTCACCAAAGTCTTTTAAGGCAAAGGAGATCTGCTACAGTCGATATATTTGGTTACTTTAGCTCAAAGAGTTGTGTTAACTGGCCTATTTAGCAATTTCTTTGTGGAAGGAAGAATCCTTTGCTATCACATGATAGTCACCGAACCTATCCAAATCATATGTCATGGAAATTGGCAAACAGGGTAGTAGACATAACTCCAATAAACATTGTACACATAGGTTAATGAAAGTCCTTGCCTTCTCTTACCTGGGTATATTATTTGACGAGAAACTCTATTTTAAAAATCTACAGGAGGGGAAGCTTTTAGAAATAGGTAGATCAACGGGAGCAATTGCAAATTATGGCCACAGACTGGGTACTTGGTCACCGGATATAATTTGAAAACTATATAATTATTTTTGTATTTCTAAAGCTCTATATGGCAGTGAGGTTTGGGGTTACATGGCTACCAAATTCCAAATTGCAGAAATAAATATTTCAGATACATTCTGAAAGCCTCTCCCCACCCCCGAGTACACCAGAGTACTCCATACATGAGGAACTAGGGACTAAGTGCATCATGGATAGGGTTTATTTATTTATTTATTTATTTGAACTTGTAATGCGCAACAGCTACCCGCAGTGGGTTTCCCGGCACCAGGGATAGACAAAAGTAGAAAGAGAAGACACAGCAACAATACCATGAACCAGCTAGAGCGACAGGATAAATCTATTGGAAGAGTAGGGTCTTAAGTTTTTTCCGAAAGCAGAATAGGTCTGTCTCTGATTTCAGGGCGATAGGTAGCGCGTTCCAGGATTTGGGGCCTAGATGGGAGAAGGACCGACCCCCCATCTTTACAAGTTTGAATCTTGGAACAACAAAATCGCCATTAACAGAAGATCTTAATGTGCGACTGGGTATGTAAGGTTGGACAAGACTCTGTAGATATTTTGGGGGCGAGCCCTGCTTAATTTTGAAAAGATAACACAGGGCTTTAAATTTAATACGGCTTGGGACCCTAAGCCAGTGTAGATCACGAAGAGCCTGTGAGGCCGAAGATCTCCTCGGAATATTACAGAGAAGTCGGGCCGACGAGTTTTGTACTACCTGGAGTTTGTTAATGGTAGAGGCGTCGGCACCGAGATAAAGAACATTTCCATAGTCCAGGTGAGAGGTTACTAACACCTGGACAACGGTTCTCCTGGTGGCATGGGGCAGCATCCATAGGATTTTCTGGAGCCATCTCAAGGTAGTAAAACAGATGGCGGCCACCTTAGTGGCCTGCTGCCTCATAGAAAGTTTGTCGTCTATAAGAAATCCGAGGTTGCGAACTACAGAGGCCGGCTGGGGAAGGGGTCCCATGTCGCTGGGCCAATGTTGCGGGCCCCAAAGATCTTTATTCTTCCCCAGAATGACGATCTCGGTCTTGTCACCATTTAACTTGAGGAGATGCCTCTGCATCCACTTAGCTACACGTGACAATCCGACCTTCAAGATCGATACACTGTTGTTCTCACTGCTGGAAAGGGAGAAAACAATCTGGGTGTCGTCGGCTTATGAAAATATAGTCAGCCCAGCGTCCTCCGCGATGGTGGCCAGGGGTCTAACATAGATGTTAAATAGTAGGGGGCTGAGTATGGACCCCTGGGGAACGCCATACGCCGATGAACGAGTGGCAGATACGGCTTTCTTTGAGAAAACCTGGAAAGTGCGCTCACTTAGAAAGGAGGCAATCCAGGCTAGCGCGGGACCATCTACTCCAAGGGACCGGAGAGAATTCAAAAGGATGGAATGGGACACGGTATCGAACGCCGCACTCAAATCCAAAAGTATGAGTGCAGATGTCTCCCCGCGGTCGATACCGTGCCGCAAACTCTCCGTCACCCCAAGGAGCGCGGTCTCGGTGGAATGATGCGCTCGAAAGCCGACTGGGAGGAATGTAAAAATCCCGAGCTTTCCACAAGATGGTTTAACTGAGTGTTAACATGCCTTTCCAGCACTTTTGAGAGAACAGGCAACAAGGAAATGGGTCTGAAGTTGGCGAGGTTAGATACATCGGCTCCTGCCTTCTTTAGGAGAGGGACAACCATTGCATGCTTCCATTCCTGTAACACATGAGACTCAATTAAGGATGCATTGAGGAGTCTCATGAGAACCCGCTGGGGTTCGAGTTCCAGTAACTTTAGGATTTTCGCAGGTTCAGGATCACGGGGTGAACCAGATATGACACTGCTCAGGCCGGAGAGGAACGAGGTATCATCAAACAGTTGCCAGTTTGTAACTTTCGCCATTGGAAGCGGTTGTTCGATCACCGCAGTCTGTTCCGATCGGAGTTCATTTACTGTCAAGGGAGCGCTCATAGATTCGTATATGCGCTCAACCTTGGCAATAAAGAATTCAGCAATGGAATTACACTGAACTTCCTCCAAGACTGGAGGAATCGGTACAGTATCCGCTCCAGTCAGCTTCTTGACAACCGAGAAAAGAGTACGTGGGCAGTTCTGTGCTTGCGTCACTGTGCTCACAGTGTATGCAGCTCTCGCAATTTTGCATTGTGAGTGGTATCCCCTCAAAGCCTCTTTATAGGCAGTTTTCCAGGAAACCGAGTAAGAATGCCTCCATTTCCTTTCAAGAGCCTTGCAATTAGTTCGTAAGGTCTTCAAATCAGCAGAGAACCAAGGTGCCGGAGAACGGTGAGACCTAAAATGTTTCGGTGTTAAAGGAAGAAGAGTGGTTACAGCATTAGTGAGCCAATGTGATACGGCGGTGTTGAGTTTCGAAACCGGAACATCAATGTCCTCAGGACGAGTGTTCGAAAGGTGCCGGTTTAACTTCGTAGCATCAAGTTTACCCCACCGGTGGATTAATTCGCCCTTACCGCCGCCACTCTTTACCAGGTTCTTAATATGGGATAAATAAAAGTGGACTGCGAAATGGTCGGACCACTCCAACGGGCGGGCACTCTGTGTACAATCAAAGGGAAGATTAGAAAGAATCGGATCCAGTTGATGTCCAGCAGAGTGAGTAGATCCAAAATTACGCAACGAAAGATTGAGAAACTCTAGGTCGGATAGGAAGTGCTTGCTGATGGTGCATAAAGGATCTTCAAGATGCAAATTGAGATCACCTAGAATGGTGAAATTTGCTGCCCTGAGAAGTAGGGGAGCTATGGTCTCGACAAATGAGGATGTCCAAATATGAGCATTGCCGGGAGGGCGATAAACCAGGAGGCCCGACAAGGTAAGTTGGGGGTTAATTGCTAATTTGAAAAAAGCAGCTTCATATCCGGACAAGGGAAAGGCTTCAAACTTACAGCTGTAAGTGGACTTAAAAATTATAGCAATGCCCCCCCCCCCCTTTTCCGGAGTCTCTATCCTGCCTCACTATAACATAATTATTAGGAACTGCAATGGCAATGTCAGGACCAGAGCTTTCCTGGAGCCAAGTTTCAGTGAGAAATATAGCGTCCGGCTGCTCATCAACAAGGAAGTCATAAATGTTTTGTTTATGTTTCGGAAGGGACCTGCAATTAATACTCCAGAACTGGAGTGTAGGGCAGCTAAGAGGATTTTTAGTTCTCCTTCGTCTACCTCGTGTTCGAACCTGACTCATTGCTTTACATCTGGACATTTTACCAGTAAAGAAATTACAGCCTGTGCATTTAAAATTATGAGTCGGTGGAAGGCAGGAGGTGCAGTTAGAGTGTATAGGAGGGCGTAAGGACTTTAAAACCTCACCGGTATAAGAGTAAATTCCGGAAGGCATGGAGCAAACCGCCGAGCTAGATGTAGAAGTTATGGCCCCTGGGCCCGTTCCGGCGCGGACGGGCGCAGACGGGCTGAACTCAGGCGTAACTCTGGCGGAAATCTGGCGATCCTGCTGCGCGTATCCACTGCGCGTCTGCGTGACCTCCTTATGTAGAGGTCTAGCGTCCTTATGACGTCTAGACCGTCAAAACTAATCAATCAATCAATCATGCCATTTATATAGCGCACTACTCACCCGGGAGGGTCTCAAGGCGCTTGGGGGGAGGGGTATGCTACTGCTCGAACAGCCAGGTCTTGAGTTGTTTCCTGAAGGCGAGATGGTCCTGGGTCAGCCGAAGGTGGATGGGGAGGGAGTTCCAAGTCTTGGCAGCCAGGTAAGAGAAGGATCTTACTCCGGCGGTGGCTCTTCGGATGCGTGGTACGGCTGCGAGGGCGAGGCTGGTGGACCGTAGCTGGCGGGTGGGCGTGTAGAAGGTCAGGCGGTCGTTGAGGTACTTGGGGCCCAGGTCGTGGAGAGACTTGTGTGCGTGGGTGAGGAGCCGGAACGTGATCCTCTTGTCGACGGGGAGCCAGTGCAGGTTCCTCAGGTGGCTGGAGATGTGGCTGCGTCGGGGGACATCCAGGATGAGTCGGGCGGAGGCGTTCTGGATGCGCTGGAGTCTTTTCTGTAGCTTGGCTGTGGTTCCGGCGTAGAGGGCGTTTCCGTAGTCCAGTCGGCTGGTGACGAGTGCCTGGGTGACAGTCTTCCTGGTCTCGGTCGGGATCCAGCGGAAGATCTTGCGAAGCATACGCAGGGTGTTGAAGCACGATGAGGAGACGGCGTTGACTTGTCTGGTCATCGAGAGGGAAGGGTCCAGGCTAAAGCCCAGGTTGCGTGCGTGGTCGGTTGGCTTGGGTGCGGTGCCCAGGGCTGGGGGCCACCAGGAGTCGTCCCAGGCGGAGGGCGAAGATCCCAGGATGAGGACTTCCGTCTTGTCCGAGTTCAGTTTCAGGCGGCTGTCCTTCATCCACTCGGCGACGTCTTTCATCCCTTCGTGTAGGCAGGTTCTGGCGGTGTCGGGGTCTCTGGTGAGGGAGAGGATCAGCTGGGTGTCGTCGGCGTAAGAGATGATGTTGAGGTTGTGCTGGCGTGCGATGGCTGCGAGAGGTTTCATGTAGACGTTGAAGAGGGTGGGGCTGAGTGAAGATCCTTGCGGGCCGCCGCAGATGACTTCGGTGGCCTCGGAGCGAAACGGGGGGAGGCGGACTCTTTGTGTTCTTCCGGCGAGGAACGAGATGATCCACTCCAGTGCCTTCTCTTGGATACCGATGTTGCTGAGGCGCTGGACTAGGGTGCGGTGGCAGACCGTGTCGAACGCAGCGGAGAGGTCCAGGAGGATGAGGGCCACTGTTTCCCCCTTGTCGAGCAGGGTCCAGATGTCGTCGGTGGCTGCGATGAGGGCGGTCTCGGTGCTGTGGTTGGCTCTGAAGCCGGACTGCGAGGGGTCGAGGGATCCGTTCGTCTCGAGGAAGGCGGTCAGCTGTCTGTTGACGATTTTCTCGATGACTTTAGCAGGAAAAGGGAGGAGCGAGATGGGGCGGAAGTTTTTGAGATCGGTGGGGTCCGCTGTAGGTTTCTTCACTAAGTGGCGCCGTCAGGCGTCCTACTCACCTAAAATGGCCGCCAAATACGAAAAACCAGGACAAGGGCCCGCAAAAACGTGGTGCTTTACAATTATAATGCAGGCAAGTGGGCAACAATTTTAAAAACAGGGGAAAAGGCTAACACAAAATTAAATAAGAAATATAATGGGAAATATTTAAAATACAAAAGAGCGCTTGAAAAGCGGCAGGACAACAATAATAATGAGCGCAGCGTGCTCTAAGCTGGTCTTCAAAGTGTTGGTCATCAAGTAAGCCGGATACCTAATTTACCCTCCTTATGTAGAGGTCTAGCGTCCTTATGACGTCTAGACCGTCAAAACTAAGTGGCGCCGTCAGGCGTCCTACTCACCTTCAAACCCCTGTTATGCTAGGCAAATATTTGGTTGAATGAGGAGGCAGGCTTTAATAGACTTGTAATTCAGGACTGTCTCTCACTTGAACAAGCACTAAAAATACACTGGCTAAAATACATTACGGATACCTTCACTGCCTTAGGTAGAGCAGATATGTTCTCCAGTTATGACATGTGAAGCCCCAGGACAAGGACGTTATCAAAGAGTTGTTTTTTTAAATATGCTGCAGCTCACCGTGAGGATCAGGTGCTTAGAAAACCCTTTGTTAGAGCGCACATCCTGGTAAAGTCTATGCAAGGCATGGAGCCCTTTTTATCTTTTTTAACAAGTGCGCATGATAGATTTTTAATTACTCGTTTTAGATTGAATCAAATTTACCATTTACTGGCTTTGCCTTCTAGCTTTGTTCCACATATAGACGATGGACATGCCTGTGGCTGTAACACAAGGTCTCCACAGGATACCCTTCATTTTATCTTTTTGTGTAAATATTTTTCGCATAAATATTTTCCTAGAAGAGTGATTTTTAAAGGGTTTTTAAAAGAACTGAGATTCTATGTCAGGACCGGAGGCTCAGATTATGCTTTTCTCTCTTCGCCTTATTACCAAACCAATTTTTTCAGCAGCCAGCGAAGCATCAAACTTCAATCATTTCCCAAAAGAAGGGGAAGAAACATCAATTTAACAGAAAACCAACAAAAAATCACAAACAGAACTAAAAATCCCATAGTTCCAAGAGGTATTGTCCCATAAGTCCATCAACAGTGTTCATGCCATCTACATAGACCCTCTATCTTGGCTGTCCTTTCCCTTTCTTCGCTGCTTCGCAGCCAGTTAAGTGCTCTTTTTCTGTCCTTGCATTCTTTGTTGCCCTGGGCGATTGTCTGGAATCGGGAAAAGCCTGGGGGCTGTGCTGCACATTTTGTGATATTTTATTGATGTTCTGTTGGCTTTATCTGCTTTCACAGATTCCCTAAAGGCCGCGTGAGCGCTCCTTACACGACCGCTGCCTATTTGACCTTCAGTGCATGCTTGGACAGCTAGGGGCTCTCTTGCTCTCGATGCTCCCGTGCCACGTTCCCCTCAGTTGAGGAGACGCGTGGCGAGAGTCGGACGCAAGAGCCTTGTCCCCTCACTGCCTCACCTTACTTCCCAAACAGTCTGTATTTCCCGCATTTGGCACTATTGTTTCAACGCCCCGGTGGGGATCCGTATTGCGGTGATACCGTGTTTAATCACTTGCGGGCAAGATCATATGCACTCTTATGCGGATGCGCTGGGAGGCAGTTTTCTCGCCCTGGTCAGGTAACTGAGGGCCTGCGCGCGCCTGGGACCAGTGCAAGCCTCAAGGCAGTTCTATGAGCTGCTTGTTAAAAAGCTTTGCAGTCCTTTGGTCTGCACACATGACCTCTGGGTTCCCCAGGACCATACATCGAGGTTATGCCTCTGTGACACTTAAGCCTCTGTGACACTTAAGCTCATTACCAGCTTGGTTGTTTGTTGCCTCCTGTCTGTTGGTGGAAATGGAGCACGATGATGTCTATGTGGAGGAGGAGGTCTAAGAGGGGTACCTTCCCTATGATGATGCTTTCTTTGATGCTGTTGACTCATCTAGTTACCGCTGGATTCTACAGGAGGACGCCAAGTTGGTGCAAGGCCGTTTACAAGCCCCGGCCCGGACCCTGCCAGTACTCCCACCCCTGGGGAGGGGTCCGCACCCCCCAAGAGGAGTTGTCCGGAGGGTGGCCCTGCGGAAGCGCAGAGGATGGACAAGGGTAGTGCGTTTGAGCGCTTGAAGAGTGCCTTTTTAGCTACGGTTCCCCCCGCCCCTGCCCTGCCTCCTGTACCGGAACCCATCCTGCCCTCCGCGCCGGTTTCCCCGAACATGGATGGGGATTCACCGGGGGATTCGGACGATGATGCGGGGACCCGCGGTCTTGGCGCCCAGCTAGCTCTTCCACCTCTCTGTCGCAGGACGATTCTGGTATGCTGGACCCTGATGAAATAATTCATCCTCAGTCAGCTGCCTGGATCCCTGGGGATAAGTTGGCTCCACAACCCCCTAGAGAAGGAGGCTAGGGGCTGTTTGAAGTGTGAGTGCCCAAGGCCCACTTTGGAAGGGAAGGTCGCCTGTACGTCGGAGCTCGACTCCAAGATGGCCACCTTCTTGGCCAAATATATGAAGGACCCTCGAAAAGGTATTGATCATTCTTGGCGTTCCTGCCAAGACAAGCTGTTTCTTTGACACCCTGGTGCTTCACAAAGGTGCTCCATCCGGTGGTGGAGTTCCTCAAGGGTCAGGGTGTCCGTATGATTGTTTACCTGGACGACATCCTGATTATGGCGCAGTGTCCCAGGAAGTTATCGGTGCAGCTGCATCAGACGGTGTCGCTTTTGCAGGACCTGGGCTTCGTGATCAACGTAGACAAGTCCGTCCTCAGTCCGGCTGAGAGCGTGGTTTTTCTCGGGTTCGTCGTGGATTCGGTCAGCGCTACCTTGAGCCTGCCATCCCGGAAGATGACCAAGATTCGGCAGGGCTCCGGCAGACCATCTCCAGGACTCCCACCTCGCTCCGGCACATTGCCCAGGTGGTAGGCCTTCTGTCCTCTTCCATCGAGGCAATCTTCCTGGGTCCCTTACACTATCGGGCCGAGCAATGCTTAAAGGCGTATCACCTTTGGAGAGGGTTGTCCTACGATCAATCTGTTCACCTTTCAGCGGAAGTGAAGGACGAGATGTCATGGTGGATCACCCACATGGAAGCGTGGAATGGCCGAGCGATTTTTCGGGTTGGCTCCAGACCTAGTAGAGAGTCCAACGCCAGCAGGTCAGGGTGGGGCGCCCGCTGAGGGGAGTTTTCCACAGGAGGCGCTTGGTCTTTAGAAGAACAGGCGTTGCACATCAATTGTCTGGTGCTCCTGGCGGGGTCCTTTGCCATTCAGTGCTGCACCAGGGACCGAGTGCAGTCTTGTGTCCTGTTAAAAATGGACAATGTCTCTGCGGTCGGGTATGTCAATCACCTGGGGGGTCCTTGATCTCGGGCTTTGGCGAATCTAGCAAAGGATTTTTGGGAATACTGCCTAGCTCATCAGATCTCCATTTTGGCGGAGTATCTCCCGGGTCAGGCCAATCAGGTGGCGGATTGGCATTCGAGACACCTAATCGATTCCAGTCAATGGAAATTGGATGGCCCGGTATTCAGTTGGCTGGCGGGTCTTAGGGGACCATTTACAGTGGACCTTTTTGCACCCCGCCTGAACCATCAGCTCCCGCGCTTCATCAGCTGGAGGCCGGACCCTCTTGCAGTAGCCACAGATGCGTTCCTTCAAGATTGGAGTCCGGAGAAGGGTTACGCTTTCCCCCCTTTTTGATGATCGTACGATCGGTGGCCCAGATCCACCGTCAGAGAGCGGAGGTGGTGATGGTGACGCCGTTTTGGAAGTCCCAAGTTTGGTTTCCGGTTCTTCTGGAACTTTCTTGGGATTTTCCAATCCTACTCCCCCTGTTTCCTTGGCTCCTTCTCAGTCAAAACGAGGAGTAACATCATCTAGTCACCGAGGGGTCTCTCCGCCTAGTTGCGTGGCGGCTTTCAGGCAGCGTTGGTCGCTCCCTGGTCTTTCGAGATCAGCTGAGGAACTCTTATCCAAGGCCTGGACAGACAGCACCTCAAAACGTTATTGTTCCGCCTGGGCTAAATGGATGCATTGGTGTCTTCAACGGAGTCTGGATCCCATGGTCGCGGGCGTCGTTCCCATCTTACTTACATTTTCTGGTAGAGTTGGCAACAGCCGGTTTAGGGTATCGCTCTATTAATACTATTCGTTCCGTGATTTCGGCGGCCCATTGCCCGGTGGATGGGGCCCCAGTAGGGGAGCATCCTTTCGTTTGTAAGCTCCTGCGGGGCATCCGTCTTTCATTGCCCCCGGAATCGCATTACTCCGTCCTGTGGGACGTCAATTTGGTTTTGAATGTCTTCCTGTCTTGGCAGCCCAATAAATATCTTTCTTTGAAGGAAATCTCGGCCAAGTTGGCCATGCTCCTGTGCCTGGTCTCCTGTCGGAGGGTTTCGGCTGTCCGCGCATTGGACATTTCAGCAAGAGTTTTCTCTCCTGACGGGGTGACGTTTACAGTGGGCCGCTTTACTAAATCGTTGTCACGGACAATTTCATACCCAGCATTTTCAGATACGCCAAAATTGTGTGTTGTGAATTGTCTCAAGGCATATGAGGATTTAACTCAAGAATTCCTACCTCCAGGCAAATGCCAACTTCTTATTGCCTTAAGGAAACCGCACAAAGCAGTCTCCTTCCCAACTATAGCCCGGTGGAAGCATTGGATCATGCAAGAGGTGGGTATCGACACAAAACCATTTGGTGCTAATTCAGCCAGAGATGCAATGGCTTCTAAGGCTTTTTCTCTGGGAGCCCAGTTGGAAGACCTGATGTGTGCCACTGATTGGTCCTCGGATTCCACCTTCAAAAGGTTTTATTGTAAGCCAGTCTTGGCGGTCGCTCAGTTGGTGGTAAGTAAGCTTTTGAACTAGCATAATTGGAGCCTCCAGTCCTGACAAAGAATCGAAATTTGCCTAGCACAATAACGGTAAGTTTAAATTCTATTAAGGACACGAAGGCGAGGATTATCCCACCCATAGCACGATCTTGTGTGAGCCTGCCCGTATGGGTGTAAGTAAATCTTTTCTGCAATGTTCACAGTAGTTCCTGATAGTATTGCTAGTGTTACAGACTTGTACTTTGGTTGTGCTTAAAGTGCTGGCACGGAAAGGTTGTCCATGGTGAGCCATACGCTGTCTTTGTCTCTATTAGGAAATGATGGCCAATAACGATGTTGCGTGCTTCGCGTGAAGAAAGAGGAAGGACAGCCAAGAAGGAGGGTCTATGGAGATGGCACGAACACTGTTTATGGACAATGCCTCTTGGAACTATGGGATTTGTAGTTCCGTTCGAGTTTTTCTATTAGATTTCTGTTAAATTGGTGTTTCTTTCCCCTTTTTTTTGGAAACGATTTAAGTTTGATGCTTTTCAGGCTGCTGAAAAAATTGGTTTGGTAATAAAGCGAAGAGAGAAAAGCATAATCCTCGCCTCCGTGTCCTTAATAGAATTGAAACTTAGCGTTACTGTGCTAGACAAATTTCGATTCAGGCATGTTCATGTTGCTCTATTGTTTTTACAGTTTTACCTAATGTTCACACACTTTTCTGTGTTAGTAATTTTTTAAGATCTGCCCTAAGTTTGAGATGTTCAAGAGGTGAATAATGGTCACAGCCCCCTTGCATATTTGCACATTGTTATGTGGTACAAATGTAATGAACTCCAGTTGATTATTGCCGACCATTTATGTGTTCCCCACTGCTTTTTAATTCCTGCCTATGGCTCCCCAGCCTTTGTTTTAATGTTTTAACTGTTTTGGATACCTTGTAAATCTGTATATATGATTGTTATGTGTCATATGGATCTGACGTGTTGCTTCTTTTTAAACAGTTTATTTTATGGCCAAATGTTCTGCCGAATAAAGAATATTATTATTATAACATGATATTCCAAAGGTACCTAAGCCAGCTGTTGATGAATTGTTTTGTATTAGTCCAGTAGGGACACTGCTGATCTAGTCTTAGTCCCATGGGTCCAGTTGTAGAAGAACATATTGATTGGCATTCATTCCTTAAGTCAGTTTGTTGCAGTCTCCTGATTGGATGGCAAGGCCTGTCTGAGGAGTAAGGGAAGATTACTCCCTACATACTGTGCTTTGTCTGAGCACTTTCTCACAACAAATAATGTAAACTAGTCCGTGTTACAGGTTAATGCAATGATACGGTTACTATGAGAGTTCAGGAGATATATTCCTGGTAGTGTCTGCTCCCTGCAGCTGCTACAGGGTTGCGTGTGAGTAGGGGAATGGTGATAGCTGTAGTAAGGTGGGATAGAATACATATATATAAACAACTATCCGCGTACCACAGGGACCAGAATGCCTTAACTAGAAGGCTCAACAGGGGCCGCCCACTAGAGGGTTGAACATTATAAAACTGCCAAAATCACCCTGAGGCTGCGTGTTCAGAAAGATGCTGGGCTTTTCCTTTGAAAAAGGTCAGAAGACCGAAATGCATCAGGACTGCCAGCGCTGAAAATTAAACCTGCTACAAACAAACTCGTTGTGTGTGTGGCTCGTATTTCTCCTTGAGGGGAAATGTTGTTTGAATGTTAAACGGCTTGGTTCCGCCGTGAGGATCACACCGCCTTCCAAGAGCGCCATAGCTGCCCTAAAGTGAACCGCTTTTGTTTTTCCCGAGAAAACGGCAAGGGACAGCAGTGCGCCGCCAAGGACTGTCTTTGGCTCAGGTTTCCTGCAGCTGATAAAAGGGCATCTGCAAGGAGACAACGTAATAG
Source organism: Lissotriton helveticus (assembly GCF_964261635.1). NCBI lineage: Eukaryota > Metazoa > Chordata > Amphibia > Caudata > Salamandridae > Lissotriton > Lissotriton helveticus. Next base: position 1,782,259,582 of record NC_136065.1, read on the forward strand.
CGGAATAAACAGCGAAAACATAAACAGCACAACCCACTGGAGGGTTAACAAACAACTATCCACGTACCACAGGGACCAGAATGCCTTAACTAGAAGGCTCAACAGGGGCCGCCCACTAGAGGGTTGAACATTATAAAACTGCCAAAATCACCCTGAGGCTGCGTGTTTAGAAAGATGCTGGGCTTTTCCTTTGAAAAAGGTCAGAAGACCGAAATGCATCAGGACTGCCAGCGCTGAAAATTAAACCTGCTACAAACAAACTCGTTGTGTGTGCGGCTCGTATTTCTCCTTGAGGGGAAATGTTGTTTGGATATAGGTGAACAAGCGGCGTGAGCCGCGAAACGCGTCTTTGACTTTGGGCGATTAAAACATCTTGAAGAAGGAATCTGGGTCCGTTTCCTGTTTTGCTGGCGAACGCGCGAGTAAGGCGTACAGGCTAGACTGCTTTCAGGATCTCTGAATATATATATATATATATATATATATATATATATATATATACATATATATATATATATATATATTGGAACTCAGTTCTACTTTTGGATTTATTTTGGCTGATATGAAGTAATATGACTTATACTACTTATTGAATAAACTTTGCATGTTCAAGCAACCTTCATCTAGACATTTCAAACTTATGTACAGCCAGCAATTAATTTTGCCTATAGGAGTGCTCCAGTTTCTACCCTTACACTTGTAAGGCATTCATCACTTTGTTCATTCCGCACCTCTATGGACAGGAGGTGACCTTCTTGAGCACCCTTACCTTTTGAACTTTATGTCAACGACCTACTGAGATTATCTACCAACAAAATAGGAGTGCAGCAGTTCTACTGATCCTAGGGATAGAATACATGCCATAGAAGGACAAACATTTACAGTCTGGCCATGACTTTGTCGGGCTTTCTTCACTTGCAGTATAATTTGTGCATTGAACTGCATGACACTACACTGGTGTCGGACAAGAGGTCTTGTCAACAGATGAAGAGGTGAAACTGGTAGGTTCTTGCGATGAGACAATTATCAAATGTAGATGTAGCCCCTTCGCGCCAGTCAGTGACTGGCCTGGAAGTGTGGAGGCGGTAACTCACACGTGTTGTTTAGTCTTACTTGACAAGTTCAGTTCCTAAAACGTTCTGGAGATCCAAGCAGGGTACAGCATTTCAGAGACTTCAACCTCAAGGGATGTGCCTCCATGACTAAATTTCATGGACTTGGGTTGCTGGTTTAGGTTTGTGTTGGTTGATAAAGTGTTTCGGCTAACTACATATTGCGAGAGCGGGATCTACATATTTCCTTATCTCTTATTCCTGTAGACCTTAATCATGGTGCCTAGAACTGTAAACTTAACCCTGATATATGGGATGAGAATGCCTGGATTCTTTTGATTTTATGTGTTCTATAGCAATGCTTAAGAGGGTAGCCATAAAAAAGGATACCAGATGAATAAGATTATATATCATAATACCATAAGTTACTTGAAAGGGTGCTACACTTGTCTTAATACAGTGGCTACATATTTTTGCAGAGCCGGTACACATTTAGGGACATTTGGATCAAAAAATTGTTTTATGATTCTCAAATTGCGATTTTTTGCAAATCGCAATTAGATAATCGCAAAATGCAATGTATGTAGGATTTGCTAAAAATTTTGCGAATACTACATATTCTCAGAATCTGCAAACGGGCAGATTCTGAGAATCGGCCCATTTGCGAACGGGAAAAACTCATGATACATATGGCCTTAACCCCTTAAAAAATCTTAATAAAAAAATCTTCATAAATTTTTCGATAAAAGATATGCAAGAATAATTGTTGACACTTTTTTCTCATATTATAAAAAATAGGGACTCTAAAGATACGCAGGGTTAGTGGCTTTACCTTGAGGAAACTGAGAAAATAGCCACAATATAGCAACACAGTGGTTTTAAAAAAAATAGGGAAACAAGTGCTGTGCAAGAAAGCGTATTTGATTTCTAAAAATTAAATCAAGAAAAGGTTTGCTGTGCTAAGATCACCCTCTTCCCAGCTTTCAAAAACAAGCAGAGTTGTAAACAACACAATTTTGTATCACAGTTTTTGCATTTTTCCAAGTGGTAGTCACCTTTTCTTATTTTTTTGTGGTTTCTTCCTACTTGAAGCTTGTGGTGGTAAAAGATGTGAAACCTACCAGTAGAACCAGAGATCTATATATTTCTGGAAAGTAGATAAAGTTCTGAATTCGGTGAAGGGGTCATTAGCAGAGATCACTCATGGTTTTTCTAAAAAAAAAAAAACTAATTGTTTAAATAAAAAATATTTAAAATAAGTAAGAAAAATATGAATTTGGTTACAAAGTTTCATCTGTAAGTTTTTGGCCCGATAACCAATATACACAAGTAGTATGTCTGTTGTGGACTGAGCTATAGCATATAACGGTTTTTCATTTTCGAACAACCATGCAGCAACTTATGTGGGAAAATCTAATCAACAAACAATTGGGAAAAAAGGATATTATGTATTTATGGTGATTCAAAGGTGTCGGGCCCCACAGCCAGTGCAGAGAGAGAGAGGAACCCAGTGTGTCCTGTCACAGTGGCAGAAAGCTCAGGCTCTACGGTGAGTGTAACGGGAGAGAAGCGTTAATGCTAGGTTTCTCAGAACTGGTACATTAAAACAAAGGCATATACAGTGTGACTGCAGAAAGAGACTGCCATCTGTCAGCTCTACTATGTCACCAATTCAAATGCAACAATATTGCCCCCGGGGAGCCATTTCTTAATAGGCCTGTTTAACTCCTGTAGGATGTAAACTGCTGCTTTCTGGGATGGCACTTCCTGTACTACTTGTCATATGCACGTCACGCAACTGTACCCTGCCCAAAAAGTTTACTAAGCTGCTGTTCTTCCTGCCATAAACATAAATACTGTTTATAGATGGTCAGAGTAAAAATTGAGATAAATGCACTAAGAGGGTGAGGGGGGCAAGTGCGCTTAAATGCAGCCTCACATACTCAGTGGCTAGCCACCAGAGCAGGCTAGGCCGAGGTCTTGCCTGTTGCCTTGTCCCTTACTTGGAACACCTCTTTCACTAGAACACCAGGTGTGTTTCCTTCTTTCTTTCCAGGTGTCTCAAAACTATTGAGTGAGAAGGGGAAACCCAAGAGGTGGTTACTACGGCCTTCTTGTGGCCTCACTAAGCCGGCCAAATAAGGAAGAATGAGGACATCTGCGTTGAATGACTGAATCGCAGCCCTGTCAAGAAACACGCATCAGGGGTCAGGCTAATGCATTTAAGTGCTGTGTCCGGAGTGCCGCACTAAAATGCATTAGTCATGCATTATAGTGCCCTTAGGACCTCGCCTGAGGAGGCACGCTAATGCTTTCTCAGGATGTTCTGCAATGCATATCGAGTCCTGCCAGCCTGGCACTCCCTGATTCACAATCCCCCAGGGTCCTAGCCAGACATTACTGCACTCTTGCCAGCCCAGGTAAGAAGTCAACAACTTCTCATTTGCTCCGGTCTCGTCTTTGTTGGATGGTCCAAGCAAAGTCTGCTTTAGCGCTGGTGGCGCCCAGTGCGGCAATCTTTTTTGGTTCCCTCTCTCCCCCAATCACCTGTTTCACTACATATTCCCTCACTACCATCCTCCAAAAGTGCCCCTCATCTTTCCATAACCTCTCTCTAACATTGCAGATTCGGGTGGGTGCTCTCGCACCCCTGGCGCTGGGTACTGTGTGTCCAACCTCCCATTGCAGGTCTGTGTGCAAACTAGTGCACTTGAGCCCAGGTAGTGAAGAATATCTGTGTGTGTTTTCACTAACTATGAGGCTTGCTCTTCACATAGGTTAACATGGGAAAGTGGTTGACATTACTTCAGGCTGCAATTCCGGATTTCAGTAGAGCAGCCTCCTGATGTTTTCTATCAATGGATTCTATCAATGGATTTGCCATGCCAAACCCTTTCCAAAAGTAAAGGGGATTTTGGCATAACTCGCTTAGAAATGACGTTTATTTCTATGCTACAAGAGTTTTGTGTACCGTAGTACCTGGCTCTGGTGGACAACAGGGGTTGTGGGAGCACATCTGTGCATTCCCCAGCGACTGTCATAAACCATGGCCATCCCACTAGAACGGCAAGACCAATCTTCTATGCATTAGCCATTTGTATTGTTTGATTGCATTTTTGTGGTATATAAATTCTTCTTCTCTATATATATTCTTTAAACCCTAGTGCTGATGGCATAAAAGTCACTTTATATTTTGCTCTGCATAATATGCCGCTGTTTGTTAGAATCCTTTCAAATGAAAGTTTTTTTGAACAGTGGATATTGTTTACGATTCTCTGATCTCATGATGGGGTGGAGTATTTTATTATGTGTAATTAATTGTAACTTACAATTTTATCTTATTCACATGCATGTACTGTTAGGGTTTTATGTGGACCTCTTTGGAGTTCCATAAGTAAATAAACTTGACAAGATCTCTGCCATTTGAGGGCCGGATGGGATAGATTGGAGAGAAAGGTTTTGATAGTTTGCCTCTCTGGCCTGATCACGGCCCTACTAAAGATAAAGGTCTGCATTCCACAGCCCCGTGGCAGACAGGCCTAGAATTTAGGGGAAACATCTGTGGTTCAAAGGGAAATCCCTTGAACCACCCCTAACTTCGAAGACACACGACAATATAACTATTGGTGCCATCCTTCAGCAAAGGGTGAGATACGATTGTGGGAACACTGGACCGGAGAAACCGGACTGCGTGGTGCACATTGACAGAGGACTTTATTGTGCACATGGAGGATAACTGCCAATGTAGGGGAGCGTGTGCCCTTTCTTAATAGTGGCTGGCCTGTACTGAAGTCCTGCTGAAGTGTGGCACCATTGAATTGTGCTCTGAAATGGCACGTCTGCAGGCCTCCTGTTCTCTCGGAGATCTCAGGGATATCAAAGACTACAATATCTACATGTGACATCGGGGAGCATTGCCCTCTGAAGTGCCCACATCGGCTACAGAATTCCATCGGGCGGCTCGGTGTGAGTGGGGAATTAAGATTCGTGTCTGGTGACCAGATAGTCTAGTACAGAGCCCCAGAAATCTTGGCCGTATCTAAGCATGTGGTGGCTGGTGGTAAGTGGATTCACCGGTTGTGGAACCCCGCATGGCCTGTTCAGTCGATCGTGCTGCATTTCTCTTGTGCAACACGACTGAATGTCCATTGTGTGCAGTGTCCAATTCACAGGGTGCGACCAGCTGACGTGGGTGTGTACCCATAGTAGTGCCTCATTCTACCACATGTGGCTCTGCTGGACTTGTGCCTGTGTGTGTGATGGGACTGGTTTTGTGCAACCTGTATTATTGTGTGCCTCATTTCCAGGGAGGTATGGAGTTTGCAACTCTTCATTGTGCATGACCGAAATTGCCTGGTGCAACACATCTCAGCGTGCACAGGTCATTTTGCCTCATTTCCAGGGAGGTGCGAATTTGCAACTCTTTGTCTTGAAGACCTGAAGTGTCTGGTGCAAACTATACCAACCAGCACCAGACGCAGGGCCCGGATTGCCTGGGCACGACTGTGATCATTGTGTACGGATTATGGTGCCTTCTCCTATCGAGAGGCTCCCCTGTGTTACTCCCCATTCATCGGTTGTTCCCTTGTATACCCTCATTGTGGCGCACCAAATGCCCTCTCCACATAAGGCTCCTTCCGAAGACATCTTGGCGCCAGGTAGTAGCGAGAGTGTGGGAGAATTTCCTGAGTGGCTGCTAAACTCCCCTGGTTTATGTCTACCTCCTAATTAAAACTTGCTATGCATCCCCACCTGCTTCCCAACGACCCAGAATAAGTTTGTCTTCGGTCACATGCGGCCTAGTATCCGGGGTGCATGTTTTTTAATCTTCAGTCCGGGGGAATAGGACAATCGGGATGAACGAGAGGGAGGCTAGTGCCTCGGAATCTGCAGGATGTTATCCATTGACCGGCTGGGTACCAGTAGCACCGCATTAGAGTACACAGGAGTGTTCCGTACAGACTGGGCTGGTACCAGTCACATTGTGTAGTGGCCTGGAGTGAGTGTGTGTGTGAGTGGGGACTAATAGTCAGCGGTCCGCCTGTGATTCACGACACTGGCCGGCGATGCCACTTTATACGTTGATTTCATGCCAAAAGCATAATACATTTGACATTGGGTTCACCCGTGTGGCTCCAGCCCATGGTGCTGCTAAAAAGTGTTGTAGTTTCATGTATGTACATACCTTTGATATCGTTGTGACCAGGGGTGTACCCTATAACTGTGCAGGACTGTGTTACCTGGATTACTAGGGAGGCTTGGGTGGACAGTGTGTCGCACCGCATAAGGGTGCTCTCCCTCGGGGGGAAGTAGGGGGATGGATTAGGAATTGTCCACAGTGTGCACAATATTGATATCATAACAATACGAGTGGGCCTAGTACTGCAAGTAATATTTCCAAATGTATTTTATGCCCGGAAGTATATGATGTTCCAGTTATAATAATTGAATATGTGTGTTGAATATAAATGTTATTTACATACATCCTGTGTGGTCTCTTTTGTGAGCACAGGTTGTACGGTGTGTGTAATCACCCACCCTTGATGGAAGCAGTAGGTTTTGCCTGGCTGAGGGAATCCCTTCAGCTACCAGAAAGTGCTGGTTCCAACATTAGGTTGGCTTTAATATTAAAGAAAGTATTTCTGCCCAGACAAACATTTTTTCAGCAACATTAGGAATAGATAACGAAAGACAAGGGAAAAATATACCCTATACAATGCAGTTTGCATGCAGCTCTTTAATGACACTTCATAACTCACTGTGCCATATTAGGATTGTAATTTATAAACTGCAACTAAGAAAATGATCTCTGTGACAAAGACAATAACCCACTAAGCTGTCCACATAAATACAGTTCTGTAATCTGCATGGTACATGTTCTTTCCAGCAGGCATATTAACCCTGTGTGCTACTGTATGGTGAGTCAAAACACTTACTAGACAAAACTTTGATCTCTTTCCAGCTGGTACATTAATCAGCAAAGTTATCTTGACATTTTTATTGTTGCCTGAAAACTACTGTACACACAAGGAAATCTGCAGCAGGTGCTTTTTTTTTGTATACCAATTTTTATTATTAATCAAAGCAGGCATAGGGAATACAGAGAATCAGTGTGCACACATAGAGATCGGCAAGCGTATGATCTAGATACAAAAAACATATGATAGGAAGCATTACATTTATGGCAATTGGATACATCTCGTGCCTGTTAGCAGTCCCCTCTCCCCTACCCTCTTACTCAGAGTCACTTTCACTGTCCATCGTCGGAGGGTCACACAAATATCCAGATACACTGTTCGTTCAGCCAACATTGCGAAGTCTAGATCAGAACACCAATCCTTGACTGCCGGTACCACCGGGGATCCCCAGTATCTAGCTATGTTCCTTTTAGCGTACATTATTCCTAATGTCATCCAGTCCTGGGTGGAGTGAGTGAGATCATTGGGTTCCCAGATGTTTAATAGACAGCACCTAGGGTCGGGACCTATTGAGTCCTTAACCACCTGTGACATAGTCCTCATTACCGTGGCCCAATAGTCTGCAATGCGAGGGCAATCCCAGATGGTGTGAAAGAACGTCCCCTCCTCCCCGCACCCTCGCAAACAGTATTTATGTTCGGCTCTCCCAATCGCGTGCAGGGTGACTCTAGTATAATATACCCGATGAAGTATTTTCAATTGTACAAGTCGAAGTCTGGAAGGAATAGCAACCTCCCGGGCGGAGGAAAGCGCAGTCTGCCAATCTGACTCATCAAACTCTCCCACCTCCTTAGCCCACTTGTCCTTTAGTTTCAAAGTTAGGTCCGGTAGGTTATTAATGAGCTTACGATAAACGAATGAGGTCACTTTTTTGGGCATGTGCTCTGTAAGGAGCCTGTCTTCTAGCGGGGTAGAGTCTGGAACCTCGTCCCCGGGCTGGATAAGTGATCCCAAGGCATGATTAATTTGCAGGTATCTAAACCTTTCAGTGGGCGCCAGGTCATATTGTTCCATAATCTGTTCAAATAGTAAGATGGCACCTCGTTTCCAGAGGTCTCCCACTGTGGAAATACCGATCAGATCCCATGCCTGGAAGCCCCTACTGTTGCATAAGCGGCCTAATTGGCGCGATGACCAAAGTGGAGTCATTTGTGTAAGGACGTTTTTACATTTAAGGCGGGCCTGGGCCTCATACCATAATTTAACTGTGTGGGCCCTTAGGGCCAAGGAAGGCCGAGGTGCCCCTTTTATCGTAGAGTGCAGCTAGCACTCCACCGTTACCTAGGTCGTACCTATCTGCTTTAAACGCTGGCTCCTTCTGGGGCGCGTGTAACCATTGATTTATGATCTTCAACTGGGCCGCCCAGTAGTATAGTTGGATATCGGGGAGAGCAACTCCACCATCATACCAGCCCCTAACTAATTTCTGTCGGGAGATGCGTGCCGGTTTATCTCCCCAAAGGAGACCTGAGACCAGTGTGTCTATGGATCTGAAATATTTTAGAGAGACAGAGAATGGGGTATTCTCGAGGATATAGAGCAGACGAGGCAATGTCTTCAATTTATATAATGCCGCTTTCCCCAGGAGGGTCAAGGGCAAGGTATGCCAGTGTTGTACATCAGTGCGAAAACGCTCAAGAGGGGGTGCCAAATTACGGCGGAAAAAGGCCTCTTGATTAGGCGTCACCCAAATCCCCAAATACTTAAAGGGCTCTTTAGTGATTATCAATGGACAGTCTGCCGGAAGTTGCGGTGGGGGGCCCTTGAGGACAAATAAAACAGATTTGGACCAGTTAATAGTATACCCCGAGACCCGCCCAAAAATTTCACAAATCTTAAGGAGAACTATGATCGAGCGTCTGGGCAGGGTCAAGTATAAAAGGATATCGTCCGCATATAGTGATATACGATCCTCCCATGTCGCGGTCCAACTGAGTCCCTTTATCATGGGGTCCCACCGGATCCATGCTGCCAGTGGTTCCAGAATCAAAGCAAAGAGCAAGGCTGATAAGGGGCACCCTTGACATGTGCCGCGACCGAGCAAAAAGTTCCTAGAAATATGACCGTTGGCCACTACCTGTGCCAGTGGTTTAGTATAGAGCAGTTGTACCCATGCACAACATTTTGGTCCAAAGCCAAGATGCCGGAGGACCGCAAATAAATAAGGCTATTCAACCATGTCAAATGCCATTCGGGCATCCAGGGATAGAATAACCGCAGGCTCTGGGAGACTTGGGATCCGTGCCATCACTGCGTAAACTCGTTGCAGATTAAGAGCAGTGTTTCTATTTGGCATAAAGCCAGATTGATCCGGGTGGACCAGTGTTCCCAAGATGTGGGGTTAGCCGGTTGGCAACCATTTTGGCTAAAATCTTGGCTTCCGCGTTAAGTAAGGAGATCGGACGGTATGATGCACACTCGTCCGGGGGTTTGCCAGGTTTTGGTATTGCAACAATTGTGGCTATTCGTTGATCCTGTGGGAATTCCCCCCTACTCAGACTATCTAAAAACATAGCTACGAGGTGTGGGACTGTTAGTTCAGATACTCGCTTATATAATTCAATAGGGATCCCGTTGGGTCCCATAGCTTTACCCGATTGCAGGGACTGAACCGCAGCAATGACTTCGTCCTTTGTGAAATCGGATTCTAAAAGTAAGGCTTCATCCTCCGATAGAGTAGGCATTTTTATGTCTTTAATGTAGGTTTGTTCCTCTTCCGTCGTGAAGTGCGAATTAGAGGTGTAAACTTGTTCATAATAGTCAGCTAAGGTGTCAACAATGTCCACTGGGGTGGTGACAACTACGCCCGGGGGGGTGTGGAGTTGTGCTATCGTCCTCTGAGCCCTCTCCTTCTGATCCAACCAGGCCTAAAGTTTCTCCGCCTTATCCCCTACTTCATAAATAGTGTGGTGCGTGTGTTGGAGCTGCAGTCTAACTTGCTCCCGTTGACGTTCAGTAAGCTCGCATTGTTTGAGGCGCAGCTGCTGTGCCGTCTCTACCGTGGGGTCAATGTCGTGCTGTGATTGCAGCATGGCCAGTTCGGTTTCAATCGTATCTAAGTCACTTCTAGCTGCCCGCCTGTGCTCCGTTATCGAGGCTATAGCCTGCCCTCTCAGCACGGTCTTATAAGCCTCCCACAGGACGCCGGGTGAGTTTACGGAATCTGCATTTTCTTGAAAGTAGTGCTTCGTGACTGCAATAAGATCCTTTCGAATTTTAGGGATCTTCAAATAACCAGGAGAAATTGGAAAGATTAGTTTCCGAGCCTTGATGTGGGAGGTATACGTCATAGCGACCGGTGAGTGGTCAGAGATGCCCCGCGGCCTTATCTCTGTCTCAGTCAAGTGAGGAAGGCTATCTGCTGAGAGGAAAAAAATCAATACGGGAGAGACTACCGTGAACTCTCGAGTGGAAAGTGTACCCACGCTCAGCAGGATGTTTGTATCTCCACCCGTCCGTAAGGCCAAGTGCATCCAAAAAACCACTCACTCGGGATTTCCCCGTCCCCTGCAACTTGCATGGATGGCGGTCCAGCGCAGCATTTAAAACTGCATTGAAGTCGCCTCCCATAATGAGCTCTCCCTCTGGCAAAGTCAATAAAAATGCACTAAGGTCAGGAAGCGCCACAGAATGGAGGGCCGGTGGGATGTATACTGACACTATATTAAATCTCTTCCCATCCCATTGGCATGAGATAGCAGCAAATTGTCCCTGTGCATCCCTCCAGACCTGTTGGACAATTAGTGGGAATCGTTTGCGATCCAATATGCCAACACCTCTGGAGCCCGTTGAGAACTCCTGAGTGCGCCACCATTGTGTAGCCCCAACGGTCCATAGCTTTACAAGCCGAGCCCACCAGATGTGTTTCTTGGAGCAATACTACGGCAGGTGCCGCTCGGCGTATGTATTGTGACACCAGTCCTCGTTTAATTTTATCCCCCAGCCCATGCACATTCCAGGTGAGTAAAGTCATAGGAGACACCGGGGCCAACAGGGGAACGCTAACGTCTGCAGCTTTGCACATTGTATCCATTTCTTCCATCAAAATGAAGCCAGTGTTGTAAACCCATCTCATCAGTATGCACCTCATCAATCACAGCAGTGAAATACAGCCCAAAACTTAAACTAGAAACAAAACTGAAGAACTCTTTCACATATCCTCGCCATTATTTTCATGAGCTTAACAGCGTCGCAAGAAACAGGATCTCCGTCCCTCCCCCCAAATACTCTCCCCTCACTCCTCCCCGCCCCCTCCCTGCTTCCCATGCCTGTGGATGTAGAACTACCCACCCCCCAATGTGACAGAGTGCCTGGACCCCCCCCCCCCAACCATGTTAAAAACGCAGAGGGGAATTGAGCCCTCCATCCAATGGCATTCTAGAATGTCGACAATAAGATACAGCCTTAACGCTACATTAGGACCTTACAAAACATCATAACATGTCTGAATAATCGGTAAATAAAGCACGTTATAACCCCAGAGTCTTCTGAAAACCTAGCACAGCCGAAAAAGTCAGCGCTGTTATTGGTATCCTCCCTCACCTCCCCCCCAGTACTTGCGTGTGTCCTAGATGTCGGGGCCTTCTGTAGGTCAAGAGTTCATCTTATTCCTGCTCATTCAGACCACTTGGCCCCGCCGCAGTCTCCATCGCTGTCTGTTCAGGTCCATTACTGTTCTCCCGCTCTGTTCTTTCCCGTCGATTGCCGTTCCTGCCTCCGACCTTCGTCCAGCCCTCCATCCAGTCCCAACCTGCATCCGGTGAATCAAAGAACCATGGTTTACCGTCCCATTCTACTCTGTTTTGCTGGAAAGTGCATTGCGTACTTTATGTCTCTGCTGCGCAGCTCCTGCTTAACTGCTTGAAACTTCTCCGCTGTGCCTGGACCCTGGCAGTGAAATCGGGAAAGAAGGATACCTCGTAGTTGTCGATTTTGAGTGGGGGGCCAGTACTTGAGGCTTGTAGGATACTGTCCCTGTCTCGAAAGTTAAAGACTCTGGCAATCAAGGGTCGCGGTGGGGCTCCAGGCCTGGGCCTTCCGCCTGGCACCCGATGGGCCAGTTCTATAGGGAAGTAAGCAGAGAGCGCCTTGGGTTTTAAGTGTTTCGTAATTAATTCCTCAACGTAGAGGTCCGCAGCCGGCCCTTCCATTTTTATGGAACACCAAGGATTCTTATGTTATTTCGACGGGCCCTTCCTTCATAGTCCTCCAGCTGCTGTGCCATTCTAAGCTGCTTGTTCTCCATTTCTGACATTTGACGTTGAAGCTCGGAGGTATCATCCCGTAATGCAGTCGTCGCTATTTTGAGCTCCTTCACTTTCTCATTCATCTGCTTAAAGTCAGCTCTGAGCAAGGAGACCTCCACCGAAACTGAGTCCATGGATGTGCGCATTCCTCCTATGGCCGCCATAACGTCATGCAGCGTTGGCTCCGGTTCCGAGTGCGACGATGCCTCTGAGCCCCCCTTATCTGTTCTTGGTGAGTCACCTTTATCGCCACATTTAGTCCACGCAAATTTGGACAGTTGCTTCTGGGCAGTATTTCTTGAACCCCTGTCGCCATTTTCGGAATCGTCGTGGGAGCGCACTAGGGGGTGGGTGGGAGTGTGAGTGGAACAGTAGCGTCAATGCCGTCTCTCCCACCGCCAAGTAGCGTAGTCTGTATGCAGCGCAGCTTCCAATTCTGCCACTGCGCTGGGGAGACCTCTGTTGGACCCCTAGAGCAGTCTTGAGTCTATAGAAACAGCAGTGTGAGGCCACACAATGCCCACCGGCGGTAACTGCTCTCCCAGATCGCCATCCACATAGTGCACCACCCTGCACAGGTACCACACTCCGGGTCTCTCCAGCCACAGGCCACCTCTCTACGCAGGGATCAATATGTAAGGGGAGGTCTCCTGTCGCAAACACTGGTGCTAACAACCAAGGCCGGCAATGCCCCGGTCACGTAGTGCCAAACAGGGGAGGGGGGGAGCGAAGACGCACTCACGCCCTTTATGTGTCTTCCGAAGGCGTCCACTGACCACAGGATCACGCAGTCAGATCGGGACAGACTCCCACATTCAGCATCAATACAGTGGGGGGAGTATTCCCCAGAGGGCATAAGCAGTTGGCAGTCATGGGCCGGTGGGGGCTTCTACCTCACGCAAGGTTGGGCCTGACCAGGCCCAAAAGTCCGGTTTCCAGGCGCCGGTATTGCGTGGCGCCTCCCCGAGCCCAGGGAGCAAAATCAATGGTTCAGCCTGCTAGTAGTCTTCCTCTGGGCCTCCCCAATTGGGTCCCCGCAATCCGAGGGCCCAGGGTCTCACCAAGGTCCTCTCGCACGTTTCCGCCGCTCCTCTGCCAGTCCTCGGCTCCAGCTAGGCCGCAAGCCGGGGCCTCGATTTGGGCCCCGCCCCAGGCCGACGCCCGCACTCCACGAAGGCTTCCAGGCGGAGGAGACCAGCCCCTCCGCACGGTGGGGCGGCGGTGATTACCTCCGCCGCGACGCGGCATGAACCCGCTTAGGGCCACGGGTAGCACTCAGCCAGGGGGTGGGGGGGGCCGCGATGTGGAGTCCAATTCAGGGAGCCGCCTCAGCCCATCCGTGCCGCCATCTTTTCCCTCTTCGTTCCCAGAGCCACTCGGTCCCGGAATATCACCTCGGGGGGTGGGTGTGTGGGGCTCACAAAAACTAGTCCGCCGCCTCCACGGGGGTGCCAGGTTGGTGCTAAGGCACTGTGGTGAAAATCGTACCGGAGTTGTATGCTGTGCAGGATTAATTCGCCATGAATGAAGCGGAGCTCACTTAAGCCGCAGCCATCTCTCACAGCTGCTAGCCACGCCCCCCCAAAATACCAGCAGGTGCTTTTAAACCCGTAAGTTATGTTAAAACACAGCCGGTAGTGGCTGCTGCCAATACAAAGTGGTGGGGGAGCGTGGGGGTAAATAATAAAAAAACACCTGCCACGGCCAGCTGCTTCGCTGCTTCTCTGCTCCCATAAGTCCATGGGCCAGCACAGGCTCCCAGACTCCTCACCCAATCCAGCTGTTGCTCTCCAGCTATTACCTAGCATGAGAGCAGCACCATGATTGGTCTGAGTGGCCTGGTTAGGTGCTCACTAAGGACTGAAAGCCTGTGCCTAATCTCCACGCGGCTGTGCAACACAGCTGGGTTATATAAATATAAGTGTGCATGTCAGTTTACCCGTCGTAAGACAGATAGCCAAAATGACATATGCACTTACAGTGCCCACCACCACTCCTTCTCCCAGTTCATGCTGCTGTCAATCGACGATTGCCTGGACCCGCCCCACACTAGACTTGGATCTGGCCACCCAGTGCAAAATAAAATGCTAATAAAATTGTAATATTATCATTTTATTTGTCATCTGCTGGTGCAGGGGGTTGACACTCCTCCACCATTACAGAGGAGCCCCTGCTGAAGCGCCCCAAGGTCAGCGGTAGGTGAGCGGTCGCACCGCCCTAAAACCGGTCCTGGGTCCAAAAATCTCCTGTAAGGAGGCCATTTACAGAATGTCAGAGCCTGTCCCTGGTAGGTCGCCTCCTCCCTCAACGTGGTCTGTGAGGCTTAGAAAGTTACACATGATTGCATCTGCACTCGGGCCATGAATCACACTGTAAACTTTGCCTACGTCAGAGTACATACGAGCAAGGAACACTGCAGTGTAACGTGACCGAATTGAGGAACTCTTGTGTAGGTTGTGTGTGGTAACACTTGAAGGTATCCCTCAGAGCCCCAATATGCCAGGTTTGCTTCTATGCGAGGAGAAGCTGTTTTTTAATGGAGTAATCCTATGCAGCTGATATAAAACTAGTGACTGCTTCCTGCCTCGAGTGTGCCCGAAGCGGCGTGATTGTTTTTCCGTTCTTACTAAGCAGGTTTTTGATGGAAAGTAAACTGGTAGTGCTATGGCAATGCTGCTCCTTTTCACAATTACCCACGTAGGTTGTTCACGTGAGCAGCATTCTTCTGCATATGTTCATGCATTCTCCTGGCGCAGTTGGGGTTTGCCAAGATTCCTCCGAGTGACAGCTTTCTGTTTCAGTATTGCTTTACGTTGGCCTGTTTTTCGCAGTGAGAATCTCGTTGTATAAATTATCAATTGAATATTGTATAGTTCGGATAAAATATTATTTAGAATGAGAAAAAGAAGCATTTGAAAAAACTTACATCTGTTTAAGGCAATTTCTAGACCATTACTGTGCACAGAAGTGTGTATTTTCTGTAATGTTTTATCATTATATGAACATAACTTTTTTTTCTGCAAGAAACAAAGTGTCACTATAATTGTCACTCAAAGCAATGAAATGTCACACATAAGCACACTGAGGACATGGACGAGTCACACATAAGCACACGGAGGACATGAACAGGTCACACATAGCCAAGCTGAAAACCTGGTAGCTGTGGAATGGGCAAGATGCCAGCAATAATCTGTTAATTGTATCGGGCATATCCTTTGATTGCCAGATGGACCCAATGGCCAGTCCACCCTTACCGTCACCTGGTCGAGCTCTTCATAATTAGCCTGGAATCACAAGATAGAAACCCACTGAATGAAGTTTGCATAAATGCGCCCAGCTGTCAGCCCTGTGTAGAGTCACTGGACTGGACACAGCTTGGTTGTGGTGCAGAAATATATATTCTTTACTCAACCAAAAATATGATCATTTACAATATTAAAACATTTCATAAATGTAAAATGATAAAAGGTTAAAAACCCGTATTTCATAAAAATCTTATATCAGGTGAACAATAACAGCACTAAGGGGAATACATAAAAACAAGATTTCATCACAAAAACCATATAAAAGTAGGTATTATCCAGTCAAATTTACAGAGGCACTTTTATGGAGTTTGGACCTTCTCCACCAAGCGTACAGCAAAAATCTCGATATTGCAAATACGAGCCACCGTGTTGCATCGGATCTAAAGATGCGTAGAGCTTCGCTAGGAGATCTGAACGACAGAAGGCGGCATACTGGAATTACCCAGGTTTTCCTATAATCAGCATGAGTGGGACAATAAAAAAGAAAATGACCAGTGGTTTCCGCACTGGTGTGGCACGTGGGGCACAGAGGTGTTACAACTGCTTTTCCCCACGTGCTACTTCTGTGATTCAAAGGTAAGGTCCCAAGTCTGAACTGAATGTACAAAGCTTTTTCCTGTGGTGGTTCAATATCGTCCATAAATATTTCAAAGCCGAAGACTCCTTTAAAATTAAAAAAACTAGTAGTTAAAGTGCCATGAGCAATACCTTCTATATGTTGGTGATCCATATACTCCCAAAACCTTCTTTTGAGCAAAGGAACCATTGATTTTGTTATGGAGCCTGGAACCTCCCATGCGCACCCCAACCCCAGTGCCAGAAGCCAGTCCTTGATTTTATTCAACTATTTTATACGGCCTGATTGTTTATGCAAAACAATTAGTTCCTCCAGAGCCACCTTCAACTGGACCTTTGTTTTACTGGTCCAGATTCTGATCCAAAACAAGAGTGCCCGGAGGATAGCAAAGTGGTCTATGGGTTTAAGGCCAAGATCAACTCTTAACGGCAATAAGGGGGTGCTCGCAGGTAGGTTCAGGATCGCCCTGATGAATTTATTTTTAGCTAGGGTTAGATCATTTACATTTTGCAACCCCCAGAGCTCAGCACCATAAAGGGCTGCTCCTAGACCTTTAGCTCTATGGAGTTGCGAAATAGGCGACACTGGGCGATAAGGAGACACCCTGGCCCTCCTAGATATAGCACAATCAGGATGCTGGAGTGTCACAACGCTCTTCTCTATTTGGGGCGTCCAGGCTCACCTATCGCTAATACAAACCCCCAAATAGTCAAAATATTTGACCTGCTCCAGTGGTTGCGAGCCCAGCATGAGTTTGCCCTTATTTGATTTATAGGGATTAAAGGTCATGTATTTTGTTTTGGAGCAGTTTATTTCTAACCTCTTCTTCATGCATACTTTGTCAAATTTATTTAAAAGGTTCTGGATCCCACAAGGTGTCCTTGAGATTAACAGGGTGTCATCAGCAAAGAGAATATTTACAACAAGGGGTGGTGATGGACAGAGTCTCTGAATTAAGCAGAATACTCTCACCCAGTCAAGAGATCAGGGCTAGATCCAACACCGTTTTTTAGCTCATTGCACCATCCCAGTTTCAGAACCTGGCTGTATGCAAATTAGTCTGTCCCTGGCCCAGTGCATCATGGGAACAGGGCAGACCAGACTACAAAAGCCAATTCTTACACTGGGAAGGAAACAAGCTTCCGGGGACCGGTTTCTGGCATTTCAGCCGTCTTCGGCCCGGCTTGCTTGAATCCTGATGGTGCAATGAGCAAGGGACTCACATCTGAGTATACCCTTCCACGCTTAGGGTGGACAAAAATATTTACAACAAGGGGTGGTGATGGACAGAGTCTCTGAATTAAGCAGAATACTCTCACCCAGTCAAGAGATCAGGGCTAGATCCAACACCGTTTTTTAGCTCATTGCACCATCCCAGTTTCAGAACCTGGCTGTATGCAAATTAGTCTGTCCCTGGCCCAGTGCATCATGGGAACAGGGCAGACCAGACTACAAAAGCCAATTCTTACACTGGGAAGGAAACAAGCTTCCGGGGACCGGTTTCTGGCATTTCAGCCGTCTGCGGCCCGGCTTGCTTGAATCCTGATGGTGCAAGCCCGAGCAAAGGAGCCCCTAATGTATGAGAACCACAAAATTCTGATATTCTCGGACTACACTAAGCTGGTGCAGCAACAACGACAATCCTTCACTGCGGCTAAGGCGCGTTTGCGAGATCTTAAGATTCAATACGCCCTGCTCTACCCGGCTCGCCTACGAGTGGTTTTCCAGTCCAGGACCCAATTCTTTAACACGCCGTAGGAGGTCTTTACTTGGACAGACGAGACAATCCGGATCAGGGTGCATACCCCTCCGGGCCGCGACTCAGATTCATCCTCCACGGCAGGGCCCTCGAGGACTCCCCGGCGGTCGCGAAGCAGGAGCAACTGGAGATCGCGTTCTCAGAAGCGCCCACCTCCCCGCGATGTGGCGACGGAAGACACAAATGCTGCTGACACTCAGACTCTGGAGCCATGAAGCCCCATGCTACTCTGAGGCTCTCTAGTGCAGGGCCCCGGATGTTCGCTGAAGGAACATGATTACATCGGGGGTGAGGATGACTCTTGAAATTCACCACCTGAACTTTTGCTTAACAGTGAATGTATGGATGTGGGACGTGGGTTGGGGGATGCCTGAGGGAGGGCGGACATGACCCCGGAGTTTAGCGGAGTTAGTTCGGTAAGGGGTAAGTCGGGATTGGGTGGGTAGTTTATGGGGATCCATTGGGATAGTGAGTCTCTAGCCTCCCGTTGGGGGTTGGAGAGGATCTATACCGCGACACGTACTTCAATGTTACTGAGGTATGGGGGGGTGGTGGGGGAGTTGTGGATATGGTTTGGGGCAAGGGCAGGGTAAGGGGGCTGTTGGAGGGGAACGGGGTGGGGGGGAGAGAGTTGAAGGGGGGGTTGGTGGGGTTGGGGCAGATTGCATCGGAACAGTGTCCATTCAAGTCCGGTTGGAATTTTATGTGTGTGTGTGGCCCCAGGTACCTAGGGCCCTAACCTATCTGCCCTTTGATGGCGGTTGACACCCACAAGACAGGCCTTCCACAGGCGTCCCTACGAGTTGTGAGTTGGAATGTGCGGGGGATGCTAGATAAAATAAAGAGAGGCGCAGTCTTGCGGCTAGGGAAGAGAGAAAATGCGGATGTACTACTTTTACAGGAAACGCACCTCCTAGGCACCAAAACCCTTAGCTTGCAACGTTATGGCTACCAGCAGGTATTTCATGCTGGCTTTGTGAGGGGGTCACGGGGGGTCGCAGTCTTGATACATCGCAGATTGACCTATGTACATGAGGCACAATGGGTCGATGCCCAAGGCAGATTTGTTTTCTTTAAAGGAATGGTGGGTGATGAACCAATGGTCTTTGGTAGTGTGTATGCCCTGCCCCCGCTGCAAGAGGCCCTCATAGAAAAGCTGTTTGGTGTGTGGGTCGAAATCCCAAATGTGATGGCGATAATAGGCGGTGACTGGAATGATGTAATGAACGGGCGAACGGATCGTTGTAGACCGGGGGGGGGGTCTGATAGCAGACACTCCCACTAAATTGAGCAGCATGGTGCGAGGGATGGGCTGGGTAGATGCATGGCGCTACCAACATACCCATAGCCGTGAATACACCTATGTCTCTGCGGTGCATAAGTCCTTTTCCAGAATTGATTACCTGTTTGTCCCCCACACCTGGATAGGGAGGGTGGACTCCACATCCATGCTCCTGCGCGGCCTGTCGGATCATTCCCCAATAACGATGGACTTGCATCTAGATAGGAGGCGGCAGCCATTTAGGTGGCGCCTATCCACGTGGCATCTGCAACAAGACGACTATCAGTCGCATATGCGGGAGGCCATAGCTCACTACTGGGTCGACAATGATGGGCCCGAAACTGACGACATGACCCTTTGGGAGGATCTAAAACCCACGCTCCGCGGCATGGATATTGCCTGGTGTGCGGCAGCCCGTAGGACCCGCAGAGGGGGTATAGAGGAGGCGGCGAATCGTGTCCGCGATCTAGAGGAGAAGTGCAATGCAGGGGGGGATGCAGAAGCCATTGGGCAGCTGCTGCTGATGCAACAGTCATATACCTCTCTGTTACTGGATGAGGCTCGTCTGTTGTGGTAGGCTACACAAAGTAGAATATATCAGTGGGGGGATAAGTCCAGCACAATGCTTTATAGGCTTTGTCAGGGTATCTTCCAGGCGCCATCCCTGCCGGGACTCCGTGATGAGGCTGGGGAACCTGTGACAGCCCCGGCTGATCTGGCAGCCAGCTTTGCGCGATACTATGCGGCCCAATATACCCCACAGGAGTCGATCCCGGCGGAAGATTCCGACAAATTCCTTGCGGACCTCCCGCCGCTGGCACTTTCAGATGAAGGGCGTGCTCGCCTTGAGCGCCCACTGTCGGCTGAGGAGCTGGACACGGCGCTCGGAGAACTAAACACTGGTAAGGCCCCCGGACCCAATGGATTCCCGTGTGAATTCATAAAGACGTTTCATCTCCAATTAGGGGTACACTACCAAAGGGCACTGGAGGCGGCCAGAGAATGCGGTCGCCTTACGGCAGACTGGCGACACGCTGAAATAGTGGTCTTTTGTAAACCTGGGAGGCCTCCTGAACAACATGAATCCTATAGGCCAATATCGCTCCTAAATGTGGAAGCAAAAATACTGGCGAAAGCACTAGCCAATCGCCTCCTCTCATACATTACCGACCTGGTCCACCCAGACCAGGCCGGGTTTATGCCCCACAGGCGACGAGACGCGCGCAGGTTGTGGTGGAGGCGGCTCGAGCGGCCGGGATCCCGGTGGCGCTCCTCCTGTTCGACATAGATAGAGCATTCGACTCGTTAAGCTGGGTATATCTCCGGGCGCTCGTGCCTCGCCTAAACCTTGGACCCCATTTCCTTTCGTACCTGCAGCTGCTGTACACGGATCTGACGGCGTCAGTGAGAGTGGCGGGAGCGGTGTCCAATCCCTTCCCTATAGGCCGGGGCACCCGGCAGGGCTGCCCCCTCTCACCTTATCTATTCGCCCTGGCCATGGAGCCGCTGGCGGCGTGGGTGCGAATGGACGCACAGATGCGAGGCATTGAGTGGGAGGCGGGACCGTCTGATAGGATCGCGCTCTATGCCGATGATGTCCTTTTCTTCCTCACAGAACTGAATAGATCGGGACCCAGAGTCCTCGACATAATGCGAATATTCGGAGAGGTGTCCGGCCTTCACTTAAATGTGCAAAAATCTACGCTGTGGGTGTTGGGGGGGCGCCGGGGCCTGGGGTCCTGGGTGTCAGCGTTGCAGGAGGCGGCCGGAGGCCTTAAGTACCTAGGCGTATTCCTGACGGACGTGCCTGGGATCTCCTGGGTGCGCAATGTGTTGCAGGTTTGGGACCGGGTACGTTCTGACATGAAAACATGGTCTCGAATGCCCCTGAATATATATGGCCGTTCGGCCATATTCAAGATGGTGGCCCTCCCACGTCTCCTCTACCAACTGCAAAATCACCCCTATCCTTTTTCACCGCAGTGGTTCAAACAGGTGAACTCGGCGCTGAGCCAGTTTCTATGGGCCGGAGGGGTGGCGAGAGTGGCACTCCGCACTTGTTTCCTCTCCACATATTGTGGGGGCTTGGCAACATCAGACATTTTGTCCTATTATCAGGCGTCTCACCTCTTGGTACTGAACGAATGGTGGTATGGGGACCGAGGGGACCCGGCCTGTGCACCTGGGGGGATATATGATGGACCCGGACACGCTGCACACTATTTTGTATTCGCCGGCCAAAAGGAAGAGGCCCCCAGTGATTCCTCAGGTGGTTTTCCAGATATGGCGTGGAGCTCTACGCCGTATGGGGTGGTGGAACAAATTGACGAGGGAAACCCCACTGTGGCATAATGGGCGGCTACCGGCATTGGCGTCCTTACAAGGATTCCGCTGCTGGGACGCGATTGGAATATCAGCGTTGGGCCACGTCATGAAAGGCACGACCCTTAAATCGTTCCAAGCATTGAGAGAAGAATATCATATGCCCCGAACCCAGTTTTTCAAATACTTACAGTTCCGGCACGCCTTATCACCCGCCTTGCTCGGCTTGGACTCATTGCCTGAATTTTGCCCTCTGGAGGCTAAGGTGTTTATGGGGGAGTTGGAAAATAAGAAAATATCTAATATATATCAGACACTGGTTACGCATTGTTCTTCTCCCCTGGACAAGTTACGATCCACATGGGAGGGAGACATAGGCGAATTAGGAGAGGAGGACTGGAGGGAGGCTCTGGAGGCCCCAAGGGGAGCGGCTATTGCAGTGCGCCTGCGCTTTATTCAATTTTAGTACTTACATAGAGCCTACTACACTAGGGACCGATTGTGGAGAGCTGGCCTGATTGCCTCCCCTGATTGCCTGCGGTGTGGCCGTGCGGTGGGCACATTCATACATACGGTGTGGTTGTGTGATAAATTGACGAGGTTCTGGACCGGTGTGTGGAATTGCTTGTCTGAAGTGTTGGGCTGGGACCTCCCCCGCTCCCCGCAACTAGGCCTCCTTCATGTTATGGAACAGGTGGGAGGGAATATCTATAAGCGTCATCTGCTGCTCCTGGGCCTTACGGTGTCCAAAAGAGATGTGGCTCGAGCCTGGAAGGACCCCAGGGCTCCCCTGGTAGGGGTGTGGGAGAGGGGTATGGATTTTTATATGGGACTGGAGCGCCCGGTTTTCGAGGCCATTTTAAAATATGGAAGAGATGGGCAGACTATAGAGGACTATGGCTGGAACCACCAGTGCAACAAGATGCTGATGCAGGACAATTGCTTGTTGACCCTAGGTGACAAAGGGGTACACACTAACTGTGTTTTGATATGCTTTTACCTTTGGACCACGTAGACACTGTGCGGGGGTGGGGGCGGGATCCGGGCGGGGGGGGAAAGTGGAGGGAATCGGGGGGGGGGGAGTTCGGGGATGTTCATTACTATCAAAATGTTGATTGAACAGCCTGTATTTACCTGCTCACTGCTCCTCTGGTCTCCGGAGAGCAGTGCTCTTATTGTAATACTTCAACAACATAATAAACAATTTTGTTCTGAAAAAAAAAACTGTGTTTGGTAATTCGAGTTGCGAGCCCAGATCAGTGGCAGCACCCTGTCCTGCGTATAACTCTTTAAAATACTCCTCCCACACGTGGGGCTGAATATGAAAATCAGTTTCTATTTTTGATTTTGAGGAACCTTTGGCAAGAAGATGCCAAAACAGCTGGCTATTCTTTAGCTTTGCTGCCCCGACGAGCTTGGCCCAGTATTCTGCCTCACATTCTTTTTTGGCCTTGACTTGGACCAATTTATATAGCTTCCTGCAACTCTTTACTTCTATGGGAAGTTTTGATTTAACTGCCATGATTAATTCAGCTTTGGCTCTGCCAAATGCCATATTATACCAAGGGGCTATGTTCTGTTTTGCATGTTGGCCGTTTTGTAATTTGCAAAAGACTGGTCCAAATACGGCAGTCAAATGAAGGAATAAGGCCAGGGTGTCATTTATGCTGGTACCAGTGGTACTCCGATCAACAAGAGACTGTTCCACCGCGGAATATATTTTGGAAAGGGCAGTTGGATCAGCCTGTATCATTGGCCATTTGACTCTTTTGTTGTTATTACTAGTAATAACCGGGACACTCTTGGTTCCGGAGATGCCATACAGTAGAGCTGAGCCCATGAGTGTTAGGGCCAAGGCATTATGATCGCTATCTTCCCGTATTTATACGGCCATATCTTTTACACTAGCCCAAAATTCAATATCAACCAGGATGTAATCAATCCTGGTTTTGGTTACCTCCCTCTTAAACGTGTGGCATGCTTCTCTATCAGAGTCAGTCCCACCGTTGTAAGCACGAAGCCCATGGGAGATGGTAAAAGATAAAACCTGTTGCCCCACCCTAGTGTGTTTCTTAATCAGGAGTATCTGGAGCTTGGCAATCCCTTAAACGTTGTCACCATCTAATATTAGTTCTTGTACATAGTCTACAGGTTAGAAAGTTGTGTTAAAATCGCCTGCAAGTATGAGTCGATGATTTCCTTTGGCAGTCTCAAGGTAATTAGTTAGTGTTGTTAGTGTACCAGATGGTTTGTGAGGAGTCTTAAAGTGATTGTAGATATTAAATACCCTGACTTGAGTGTTCCCTTTAAGAGAGGAGAGTTCTATTCCAAGTATTTCATCAGAGGCGAAATTGAGAGCCTTGATTTTACAGGTCAAGGTATTTTTGACCCAGATTAGAAGGCCACCAGCTGGACGACCAACATTAGACTGCTTAGCTTCAATGCTGAAAGTTGTAAAACCTACCCCGTGGAAGCGTTCAACCGCCCATGTTTCCTGTAATAGGCATAGGTGGCAGTCGTCCACTAGCTTACACCAATCAGGGTCAGATAGCTTGGACCTTATCTCATAGGCGTTTAAACATCTATTAACTGAAAAGGACAATATCTACATCCAGTTCTATACCCCCTCTATATGTAGCCGGGTGTATTATATATGTGCCTATGCCATCCAAATCAAACCGCTGTTTGTATATGAAGAAGGAGATTCCAGGAGGAATTCAACTTGACACGTCCACTAAGAATCAACTGATGTATGCTCCACTGAGACAGTACATTCAGCCACACTCAATATCAATGAAAAAATGCAAAAAATGTGTGGCAAAAAAGAATGACACCTCACGGGCGAACAACCCTCGGGGCAACTGGCAGATGTTACCGATTCATAGCCCCTTTCTCATCATCGGTTGTCATTCATTTTCAAAGAAAAAGAGAGAGTATCCACAACAAAACCATAAATGTTAAGAATAAAACTAAAACAGGTGCAAGAAAGGAGCTCAAGGAATCACTCCCTGATGTGACGCAATAAGTGATTAAAATCAACAGACACACCAATGACACAACTTTTATTCCTAAATTTGGTGTGTACTGGTGAAATAAAAAAGGCTGTGGCAGATTCGTCAGGGCTCACCACTCGGTCACTGCACCAGTGTTGGACATCATATCTCTGGGAACCTTATCCAGCCACGTCATCTCATACCGGCTAGTAAGGGATAGCTCTCAATACAGGGCCCTGGGTTGATTCACTACGTGATTGAGTTGCTGTACGATTGATGCGACGATCGACAGGAGGTGTATCTCAAGCGCTGAAATAGCATGTATTGATCTTCCTGTCATTCTCTCTAATTGTTTGAAAATTGAAAGAGGAAACGGAATACATCGAAATAGATATAAAAATTTCGGCAGAATAAGCATTTTTAACACATTGTTTCTCCCATAGAGTGACAAATGTAAGTGGTTAATACGTTCAAGTGTAGCATTAGACTTTTTGCTAATAGGATTGACATTTAATTCTGGGATCTGTGATATTGGAGATGTGATCTTAACCCCCAGATACGTCGCTGTGGATACTATATTAGGCAGTGCCGGGGGGCGACTGACCAGTAAACAGGATTTGTGTCTTTGATAGGTTCAGCTTGTAGCCAGAGAAGGCACCAAACTGAATAGCCAGTTCTTCTATCTTTGGGCAAGCTTTTACAATATCGGTGGTGATAACCACCACGTCATCCGCATAGGCCAATGCCCTATAAGGTGTACCTGCCACCAACACTGGTGTTATCTCCTCCGCATGATTTAGTTCATTAAGAACCATCTTAAATAGAGTTTTGGAGCGATTTAGAGCCTCCGAGATGGTGGAGCACACATGGTCGGCTCGTGCCTTATTGCAGAGCGTATGATATTTATTTAATTTACTTTTGTACTTTTTTTTGCTTGTCCGGTCGGCTGGTCGAAAGGTTGGCTTGCTGGCTTGTTGGCTGTCTACTTCTTGTAATCGCTGTGACTAAACGGGCGATTTCGCTGTTTCCCCGGCGAGTTCCTGCCGTGTTCCTGCACGCCGTGAGCCGCTGTGAGCTGCCGTTTCCCCATCGCCGCGCCGGACCTCACGCATCTGGCGGGTGCGGCGGGTGCGGCTTTGCAGCTCCGCGGTCCCGGCTCTTCGGCTCTCGGCCCCCAGCAAGCAGAGCAGAGAAAGCAGAGCACGGACAGCACGGACGGCGGGTGGCTGGCGGTAGGCGGCAGGAGGCTGGAAAGTCGGGCTGGGCACTGGAGCGGTTTTCTTAGGCGACATGAAAACCTTACATGTAAAATGTGTGTTTGGAGAGATGGCAGTGAGTGTTTAGTACACACGTGGCAAGAGTGACACATCATACTGCTGCCCAACAGAGTGACGAAGCGATAGAGCTGCCTGATTGCCTGATTGACGGTTTCATTTCCAATTTCGTGGGCGCCCCTTGAAGAAAACTTTGTTGCACGGTCTTTCCATCAACTGGAGGAGCCGAGTGGAGTGTTCCCTGCCCTGCGGGACTGCGAGGACCAGCGGGCGCTGCGCTTGTAGTCTCGCCGCAGCTGGTCCTCTTCCCGCCCCCCCTCCCGCCTGGACTTATTGGACTTATTGGTCTTATTATCTGGAAGGTTGGGTCTTGCCTTATCATACTGCTGCCCAACGGAGTGATGAAGCGGTAGTGCAGCCTGATTGCCGGTTTCACTTCCCACTGCTTGGGCGCCGCTCGAAGAAAACTTTGTTGCATGGACTTACCATCGACTGGAGGAGCCGAGTGGAGTGTTCCCTCCCCTGCGGGGACTGTAAGGACCAGCGGGCTTAGGGAAAACGCGCACGCGGGTCCAAGCCCGGGCAAAGGGGTGGGCCCGTTCTGAGGCCCTCAGAGGTTGAAGACGGCTGAAGACAGCTGAACCTTTTATTTTATTCACTCTAAAGCCCACTAGTGTCCCCCACATTTTGGCATTGTGTTCTGTTGATTGTTTCTAACAACCGTGTCATCTTTGAGTTCCATTGGTAATGACGGCCAAAAAACTTAGATCCGGAAGACTACTGCTTGGGAGGTCGTGTTTTAAAACAAAATCAAACCCCCTTCGAAATAAGGACAATCATGCTGTACAACTTAAGGGCACTTGCCAGTTATTTAATCTTTGGGAGCGGGTAAAAAATAGAGCGCCAAATGTTGATCCTTCCAATGATGAATCGGAAAAAACCTCCTTTTTCCGAATGGGACTGTGTACTGAGGTTTTGGTACACAAGAATAATATAGAAAAGGGGGTTTCTCCTCCAGCCACATTAAGAGAAGATATGGTTTTATTGTCTGATCATGTGTCTCCTATCATTCATAATCTAAATAATCATTCTTCTTCTTCTTCTTCTCTTTTGTTTCAAACCTTCCCGGAAGCTGTTGAAAAAAGGGAGGTGGTGTCTGATTATGTCCCTCTCCCTAAGACTAGGGAGCCTCCCCCCGAAAGATATGAAACAAGCCCTTTACCATCTAAAGAAGGGAATAATAGTGTTTTAGTCTCTTCTGACCTGGATTTGGATCTCTGCAGAAGATATATTGAGGTGGATTCTGTTAAGATGAGGGACCTACACAAAACTCCAACAACTCCAGTTGCACCTGTCCTCCATCTCTACAGCAGTACGCCCTCGAATATCTCACAGTTAGATACCTCTATGAATTTCAATCTTAATATAACAGGTTGTGATGCTAAGGATCCCCCTAGATTGGATAAACCAGTCTCCGACTGTTTAGCCTCCCTTGAACATCTGCTTTCATCCATTTTGGTACTATTAGAGAAATGTGTTGGGGGTTCTGATTGCGTTTTGGAAACAGTAACCCAAATATTGAAGACCTTATTATGCAATAAACCAGAGGTTAAATCGAGTCTCGTTCCGGATACTGTGAAAGATGTCCTGTAGCTCAAGAAATTTGTTTGCAGGATAACGGATTTCCCTCTGTTTCTCATCCTTCGAATGGCGGGGTAAAATTAGTCCTCCCTCTGAAAACCCCCATTTCAAACTGTGTAACGGACATAGATCCAGTAGTAGAGGTTTCACATGAAAGGGGGACAAAAAATGACATAGACCTACCCTTGTTAGTTGAAGAGCAGTACGAAATGGAACCTAATGTAGATAAAGAATTATTTCCCATCTTCAATAAACAGCTTATTGGGGGCGATAAGCTGATTCAAGAACAAGAAGGTGATAGAAAAAAGTAGAATTTAGGGAAAGTTAAGAAGAATGGGACAAAAAAGAGAAGACAAATTAGAAGAATTGAAAAGAATAGACGGAGAAAAATCCTTTGGACATCAAACCTGGAAATGATTTCAAATCAAGAATCATTTCAGGCTTCCCAGTTGGTACCGAAGGATGTAGGTGAGGAAGGTAATACAGCAGTGGATACTTCAATTTCCAAGGCTCAAAGTTTATTGAGCCCTGACTCTCTTCCCTGCATTCCCAGCGCTCTAGGAGAGCCCCTTATGGTAAATGGGGATTTAGCGATGACTTATCACTAATATCTTGGAACTGTGCTGGGTTAAAGAACTGCCCAGAAAAAACTCAATTCCTTATGTCTTTAAAAGCCAGTGTGATCTGTCTCCAGGAGACCTGGTGCTCGGAAAAACTTCAAATTGGAAGGGACTATTTTGTACTAGAAGGTCCTGCTGTCCCGTCCAGAAGGGGTCATGCTAGGGGGGGAATTGCCTGTCTGCTATCCAACCGGATAAAATGGAATTTCTCACACTTTCTGGACCCTTGTAACCTCTTTCAGGCTATAACGTTATTTGGCCAGGAAAATGTCGAGGTATCTAAACCCATAGTGTTGATCAATGCCTATATTCCCCCCGAAGCTAGTTTCAATGAAACTTTAAAAAAGGTTTTCGTCTATATTGAGAGCCGTAGGGTAAATTCTCCTACCCCTTATATAATTTTAGTAGGGGATTTGAATTGTAAAATTTCCAACTTAAGCCTGACCATGTTTCCCGATAAATTTAAAGAAGAATCTCTTCATATCCCCCAAGCCCTCTTTCCCGAGAAGATTAAAACAAATATGAGAGGGAAGATACTACTTAAAGAGCTGTCCGTTACGGACGGAATCATAGCAAACGGAAGGCTCTCATCTGACTCCCCTGCTAATTTTACTCATAAATCCCATCAGGGAGACTGCATATTAGATTATGTAATAGTTGAGAATTCTACCTTCGCCCTACTAAAGGATCTGAGGGTTATTGAAACGGTTCTCAGCGACCACAAACTTCTTTTTCTCACTATGAATATAAATCCTCCAAATGCTGACGTATGGTCACTAAATGGCGACCTGGTAAGTTTTGGAGTGAAATCAGGTAGATGTTATTGGAACACAAAAACAGAACAAGATTTGGAGAAAGTTCTTGATGCAGCAATTAACGAACTTGCTACGTGGCATGGTTCTGAAATTGCGTGTTTCCAAGATCTCATGAAACTAGTGATATTGGTAGCTAAAAAAACAAAAAAGAAAAGGTGTTTCAAAACACCCTCTTGTCCCCTACAGTTACTCAACAAAGAAATAAACAAATTAGTAAGGGCACAATACTTATGTAAAACGGCAGAAGGATCACACAAGATAACTTTATTAAAAAGAAGGAGGAAAAGGCAACAAGTAAAATTAAGGAAAGAAGGTGAAGATGCCATTTGGATAAAATTAAGAGAGGCGGCCTTCAAAGGAGAAATGAGAAAGTTCTGGTCCCTTATAGATGAGGGCTGTGGCTCAAGAACCAGACCACTCCCTATTCCCATTGAAGAAAAATCCTGGGTGGACTATGTCTCAACCCTTTATGCTAATAATGGAGTAATGGTCTTTCCAACAGGTTTTAAAGTGAGTGACCAGCTTTTAGCCCCTTTATGTGAAAGGGACATTGAAATAGCAATAAAGGAAATGCGCTCATCTGGGGCAATGGGCCCAGATGAACTTCCTATCTCTGTTCTAAAACAAAGCAGCATGAAATGGAGCAAATTGTTATGCCCTTTGTTTAACACTTGTTTTTCTACTGGAAAGATTCCCCCTTCGTGGAAAGGGAGTATTTTAGTACCCCTTTTTAAAAAGGGAGACCGATTTTCTCCCCAAAACTACCGCCAAATTGCCCTTTTGGATGCAATTGGCAAAGTGTTTGCGAGATGTCTCCTGAAACAAATTAATGATTGGGTGGAACACACAAACGCACTCCCCTTAGAACAGACAGGTTTTCGAAAAAATCATGGTACCCTGGATAACTTAACTGCTCTCCAAGTAATAATTGACAAATATATCGGGGTCCGTGGAGGGGGGGTTTATGCGGCCTTTATTGATTTCTCCACGGCCTGTAAGGTACTGTTAGGTGGAGAGAGAGGCCTATCCCAAGCAATTCCCTCAGCTAATGGTCTTAAACAGGGCTGTTTATTGGCACCTATGTTGTTCTCACTTTATATTTGTGACCTACCTCAGCTTTTATCCCTTAGCGAAGGAATAGCCCCTACTTTAGGGGACAAACCGGTTGCATGCCTAATGTATGCAGACGATATTCTTCTTTTAGATCCTACCCCGAGGGGTTTGAATAATCGACTGCATGCATTACATCTTTTCGCTGGTTCCCACTTCCTGAAGATCAATATGTCAAAAAGCAAGGTAATGTGTATTACAGGGAAGAGAAAATTGAAATCTGCAAATTTCAGTTGGTTTTTAGGTAGTGAGAAACTAGATACTGTAAAATCCTATGTTTTCTTGGGGAAAACAGTATGCAGTAACCTGAGCCCTAAGCCCCATATAGATAATAATATAAGGAAAGCAAAGTCCCAGGGAAATGGACTGAGTGCTCTCTATAAGGCTACCGGCAGACGACATTTTGCCCATCTACTAGAGGCCTTTCGAGCAAAAATTCCAGCTTCCCTGCTCTACGGCATTGAGTTAATAGATTTGAGTCAATGGGGTTTCCTAGATACCATCGAGGGTAGTCTCTTGCGCCATTTACTGTCTGTTAACAATGCTTGTAGAGTAGAATCCCTCAGGCTTGAATTCGGTATACGGGGCAGTTGGGTTCAGGCTTTGGCAGGAGTCATACGTTGGGTCTTCCATTTAGCCATGGGCAAATCGGCAACTTTAAGATCATTGATTAAAAAGGAATTATTAGGCCCTATGAAGGAACACTCTCTACTTATAAAGAACTTTAGAAGGGCAGTTACCTTACTAGAACTGGACGAATTAACCCTCTTTTCACTAACTCCATATCAACTAAAGTTGTCTTTAAAACGGGCAACCTGGGAGTTAAGCTTCAGGAGAAATAGAGATGTCCTCATCCTAAAAAAAGGTGTTAAAGAGGTTGTTAATTCTTACATATTTAAACAGATACAACCTTATCTTGGATCCTTCCTCACGGTTTACGCCGCTTTTGGTTTCTTTTGAGACATGATCTCCTGCCCCTAAATAAATTACTAGCTAGATGGCATGGTTGCTCTGACAAATGTAATTTATGCGGCAATGAAACTTCAATTCAGGACATCTCCCATATCCTATTTGTATGCCCTGCACTAATGGTCCACCGTCGAAAATGGGTGAGACCTATTTGTTTACAGTTCTGCTAAATCTTTCTGCAACGCTATTTTCAATGCTCCCAATGAAATGTTTTGCTTCAGAATTTTTAACTTTTTCAAATGTTTTTTGGAATTATATTAATAGTTACGAATCCTGTATAAATATGAATGTATTTTATGGTTTTTATGTTGCCCCAATGTGTACAGATAATTTTGTTGTATGTATATGTGGATCTCAATCGAGTTCCAAATCATATTCAAATAAATTGAATATACTTTTTTTTGCTTCAGGTGAGTAATTTTTTCTCCATTTACGTTCAAAAGTTTTACATTCAGATTTCTCTTGTTTCAGTAGTTCCGTGAACCATGGGGCGGGGGGTCGCTGGCCTTTGCGCTTTTATTTGGTCAGAGGTAGGCAAGTGTTAATTGATGTCATGAGCCAATTCTGTACTGCTGTAGATAGAGAATGTACAGATTGCTTTGAACAAGGAATATGCAAGTTTAGGAAGGTGTTTAAAGTTTCAATATCTAACTTTTTCCAATTCCTAATTAGCTTGGATTGATCAGGGGTGACCCTAAACGTCTGTGTGGCTACTTGAAGTGAAAACCTAATCAGATAATGATCTGACCAGCAAATCGGTAGTGCCGGAAGAACAGTGATTTCCTTAAGATTAGTAAAAATGGGGTCAAGTAAGTGACCTGCAATATGAGTGGATCCAGAGTTTAGCAGGTTTAAGTTAAGAGAGGCTAGATCGGAGATAAGCTCAGAGGTTGATGTACTAGTTAGATTTTCTAAATGGAAGTTAATATCTCCGATGAGGGAGAAATTGGCAGCCTTCATGACTAGGGGACCTATGAATTCTGGGAGGGCCGCTGTCCATGCTTGTAGCAGGCAAGCTTGAATATAGCTGCTTCGCAATTAGGGCACGGCAAGTGAGTGAGATAACAACAGTATTCTTTTTTAAAGATGATAGCTATGCCGCCTCCTATTTTGTTAGTGCAGTCAATCCTTTCTATTGCATAAGTCGGGCACCGCCACTGCTATCTCCGGGCCCGAGCTCTCTTGGAGCCAGATTTCCGTAAGAAAAAGGGCGTCGGGTTTATCATCCATTAGTAGGTTAAAGATCTCAAATTTATGTTTAGGTAAAGATCTGCAATTCAAGCTAAGAAAAGAAAAAGTTTTGTATTGGAATTGGCTATGGTCGCTCTTATCGCTCTCACTGTTCCCGGTAAGCTTGCACTCTAGAGCAGCTGTGAAGCTACAGTTAGGGCAAGGTGTAATTACGCCCTCCAAGTGTAGTTTACAACACTGCGATAATTGTGGGATTTTTAGAGCCGTGAGCTGCTCAAAGTTGTACCTGAGTGCTGGCAGATCGCTGTTGTAGATGTGCGCAGCCTGGGTCTCTCCAACTGCTTGGTTAATTACGGCATTAGCGTTTGAAGGAGACGGACCAGGGTGTTCGGCCCTGGGCCCGGTCCAGGCACGGACGGGCGCAGACGGGCTTGCCTTTGGCGCGTCCGCTGCGCGTACAATCAAGGGGGTCCATTTATCCTGACTGCGCCCAGCAACTAGCCCGCTACCTGCTCCGAAATACCTCTAAAATGGCGGCGGTTTTCGGCGGCAGTCCCCGGTGTTGCCTAGCGTCCCTGATCTGTTCCTAGTCGACAGATTCAGGTGAGTTAAAAGTACTGTGCAAATAAGCAGCTGTGCAAAGTAATGCATGGGGTTTTAGCAGAGGAACACAAGTAAAGCTTTTTAAAACACAACCTCCCGGCTTCCGCCTCAGGAGTTACTGACTAGTGACAATTTAGGCAGGGCAATGGAAATGGGCGTCTTTTATCCTGACTGCGCCCAGCAACTAGCCCGCTGCCCGCTCCGAAATACCTCTAAGATGGCGGCGGTTTTCGGCGGCAGTCCCCGGTGTTGCCTAGCATCCCTGATCTGTTCCTAGTCGACAGATTCAGGTGAATGCACATCCCATGCAACTCCATCCCATTTCCCAGACACCCACAGAGCTCCACCAAGACCCCACTGTTTTGGCTAGGCCTCATTAATCAGAATTGAGACGATAGCAGATCACAGCTACTGTGACCTGCAGAAAGCGCTAATGTCCCGCTACTGAGTGTGTGGAGGCCAGTAGATATGGTGGGTATCTTAAGCAATCACAGGGCCAGCACATATTCTTAATGGTTTTTCACAGTTTTGTTTGGTGATGGATTGAGATGACTAAAGACCAGAAGATCAGTGCATTTTGGGATTGTGACCACTACTCGAATGGTGCACTGAGATGCTATCTCTGCAAATTCAAATCATGTTGCTAGTTAGCAACTACCAACAGTTCAAATCACAAGAGCTTCAGAAGCATATGGCTTACACATGCCATGGAATATTTCCACAAAGCGAGTCTCCATTGTAACTGAGAACTAAGTAGAGTCGCATTCGGCGCACTGCAGACACTAAGATTGGACCTAGCACAGCAGAGCAAGTGCACTGGTTGCCATATGCATTAAAGATATAGGGAAAAGGTAGAGCAACTACTGCCACAATTACGTTCCTTTGGACCTTTTCGATGATAATTCGTGAAAAAATCTTATTGGAGATCTCGACATAAACGACTGCCACAGATTTCAGTCTGTTTCAAATGCCACTTTCAATTCCAGGACCTCAGAAGTATTTTTAAACTGTAGGCAATTTATTTCGGTTAAATGTCTCTGAATACCTTCCTCCTCCTCAAATTGGCATCTCACAACTCCGATTGGCTACTTTTACTTATGATTTAATGTCCCGACTTGAAAAATAGAATGCAGGATGATAGTTTCAGAAGACTGCTGTTCCATTTTTTTTAGGTCTGACTTTGGAAACAACTTTGTTTCATGTGACAAAAAAATGGGAATTGGGCACACACCCGCAAACGGAACCAGCTCTCTTCACATATTGGTCTGTTCAGCTGTCATTTACAGTTTGTCTCTGCCAAACACAGCATAGACAATGGGTCAATACACTTCAGCCATTCTGGTACTTGCCATCTTGGTTTTATACTGGCTCAAATACTACTACAAGTCACAGAATTCTAAGAAATACCTGGGACTGACCTAACTAGCCAATCATGAACCTTGGAAACATGGCAGCTATGATCACCAACTTTGGAGAATGGTTAGACCTCTACGAAGCAGTACTGCGGGAAATATTTGAAAATAGCATTAATCGCTCAGATCTTTCCAGCAATTATGGCAACTACAAAGCTATGATCCATATAAATATTCCCAAGTTATACATTGGGCGCACAGAGGGAGAAAAAGCTGCATCCATTGGAGACATGGCAGCAATGAAATCCCCCTTTAAGGAATATTGCTTGAGAAAGCACATATCTGCAGTAGACCAATTGGCAATTTCCGACAAACATCTAAACCCTCATAGGTAATTGCATGTGAAATTCAATTAGGCTTAAATATGTTATGTGAATTTGTAGAGCGTGGCTAATCACCCATGAGGGTATCCAAGTGTTTACATATTAGCAGCGATTTGTGGTTTAGTATATGGGCCAGGACTGCTACCTCATAGATACACTCTCTATGTAAA
Source organism: Lissotriton helveticus (assembly GCF_964261635.1). Lineage (NCBI taxonomy): Eukaryota > Metazoa > Chordata > Amphibia > Caudata > Salamandridae > Lissotriton > Lissotriton helveticus. The sequence goes on from NC_136065.1 coordinate 1,782,294,224, forward strand.
GAGAATGGTAATGTAACCCCATGAGAGAACATGTTATGTTTGCCAATGTGGAGCATTGTTGGAGGGGATGTTGGGAAAGGGGCTCAGTGGACGGCTGTGTGGTGGTCATGCAACTCCGCACAAGTTTTTAGACCAAATCAAAACTAAAACGGCAATCGAAGTGAACGTGAAGCCCTAGATCCCGTTCTTGGGAGACACTGCTGATAAGTCTACATATTTGCTGATATTCCCATTAGGAGAGCATCTCACACATATGTTCTTGGCGTCGAGACTTATAATTACACATTTATGGAATCTACCGCCGGATATATGGTGACCTAAATTATGGACTGTCTATGAGATTGAAAAGCAAACTACTACCATTAGAGATTAAATGAGTACATTTGAAATAGCATTGCCCACTTTTCGAACATAGATAAAGCATTCTGCCCCTCCCAAAAGATGGCCGGGCCATTTATCATTGGCGTTGAAAAGATCTGGCACCTTCTGACCTAGTTCTCCTGAATCAGCATCATCTAACAATAGTGTACGAAATTAAACCTATGTCAATAGAGTGTCACCTGAGGATCCCTTCCTGCAGTCCAAAAAATAAAACAGTCAGTGAACATCTAGGATAAATATTAACCTATTCACCTGTTCCAGTGAATCAAAAATGATTATGCGTGTCCTCTGTAGATATGGGTGCCAATTGGAAATGGGAACCTTTCTGTACTAAAACCTTTAAATAAAGATATGAAAAAAGTTAGCCACCTACAGGGTTAGCTCCAATGGTTACTTACAACTTTAGCTTATTACTTCATGATGTGTCTGAGAGAGCAGCACACATCTCAGCACGTCGCACCGAATTAGCAAAGCCCGCAGGGTTTCATTAGAGCTCTCCTGTGTTTCTGTCCTAATGCAATTTACGGGAAGAGCTCAGACCCTCTGGTGACCGTCTCAGCTAAGAATTCATATCGGCCATCAGGAAAGAGGCAGCTGGGCGCCCACGGCTTCAATACTCAAAGGGACTGCTATTCCAAATTAAATTTAGAAAATAAAATAAAGTATTCCATTAGGGTGTGAATGATGGCAGTTTCATCTAGCTGGAGGATTGGTTAATTCATCAATTGGATAAGTGACATGAGGTAAACAGCTGCGTACTGTCAGAGTACAGAGCGGCCTTTATAACCTGAGAGTGCTGCCGTCATAGAGGCCACGTTTACTTGGGAGTAAGGCCTCCCTCTGGCTAAACACTGATCGTGCACTCTTAAGTGGTGCGTGATGACCACACACAAGGGACGAGCAGATACACCCTGGCAGTTAAGAAGACACAAACCTAGGCATGGACATTCACATCCGAGGAGGTCTCTTGGCACTGTTTACTGAAAACTGATGTTTTATTTCTGAGCTTTTGAGATTATACAGAATTCCCACAGTTATGCTTGTTGTGCAACAACATCCCTTTGGCGAACCCCGAAGGGACACTTCCGAGTATCATGAATAGTTTCACAGGATACAGGGCATATGCAGGTTTAAAATCAACTGGGAGAAATCATGCCTGTATCCGGTGGGTCAAGGTAGAGAATCATATGGACACATTAGACAAAAAAGAAGCCCTAAACCACAACCTTTGCAGGGTACTCAGTAATTGTAACACCGATGAAGAAAGATGGAAATCTTTGCCGTTAACACTGATGGCAGAGTGGCACTATATAAAATGATAGTGCTTCCTAAACTCTTATGTATCCTTCAAAACATACATCAACCTGTACCAGAACAGGTTTTCATCAAAATTGATGACACACTGAGAAAGTTCTTATGGGACGGGAGACCCCCCCAGGATAGCGCTTGCAACACTGCAACACAACCAATACAATGGGAGCATAGCCCTACCAGATATCAGGGCATACTATTGGGCGGCACACTTAATTGTGGTAAATGACTGGGAACATATGCCGAGAGACCACCCCACATACACACTGGAACGTATGCAATTTGATAAGCGATCCCACATACACTATCTCTATGACGGGAAGGGCACTGCGCAACATTTAATGGCCACACGAGTGGTGATAACAGCATGGAAAAAAGCAGAAAGGCAAATGAAATGGCACAGCCGAGTCCCGAGGGAGACCCCCCTCTGGGTGGAGGGGCGGGGGGGAGGGGCGGGGGCCGACTCAAAGAATTTATGAAGCTGACCGGTTTGGGAAATGGGACCTGTTGGGGATCTCGCAAATAAAAGACATATTAGACCATAATAAACTTGCAACATTTCCCTTCCTACAGAAAGAATACAACATGCACCAGACACAATACTATAAATACTTGCGGTTGGCCCATGCTTGGAGGGCACAGGGTATAGACACAGGTGATCTCCCTGAATATGCCCCATTGGAGGCCCGGCTCTTAATGGTCAAAAGCAAGGAAAAGGCAGTCTCCTGGACATACCAAACCATAATAAATAACAAACCGGACTCTCTCCTGAAATAGAGCGAAATGGGAGGCAGAACTAGGCGAGATCGACGACCTGGACTTGGAAATTGCACTGATGCACCCCCGGGAGGTGGCTATCAAGTCCCGCCTTAGACTGATGCAGTTCAAGTATCAGCACAGGACATATTATGACAGAGCTCAACTTTACCTTATAGGGAGGGCTAACACACCCAACTGCCTCAGATGTAATATGACCAACGGCACCTATTTCCACACAATATGGGTATGCCAACACATACAAAAATATGGGGCGACTGTACTGAAGGAGTTAGAAGATATCCTAGAAGATAAGATACCCCTAAATCCCAAATTCGTTCTTCTGGGTATACATACAGAAATAGATCTTCCCAAAACAAAGCCACTGCTGTTTAACTTGGGACTGGAGGTGGCTAAAAGAGATTTTGCGTGTAAATAGGGTACACAACAAAGCCCCTCTGTGGAGGAGGGGAATGAACATGTATATGTCAGGGCAGAAAAACAACGTACATAGCTCGAGGTTGTCCCAAAAGTTCCAGAAAATATGCCCAGCACCATGTGACTCTGGGCAATAGCTCGCTTAATCTTCCCGACGGCCCCCAGCGCCTAGAGACCCTTACGGGTGATTGTGCACTTTACAAATGTGGACTTTACTTTACTTTACTTTACTGGAGCAGTCACATATATACACACACACACACACTCTGGAGCAGTCACATACACGCACACACACACTCTGGAGCAGTCACATACACACACACACCCAGGAGCAGTCACACACACACACACACCCAGGAGCAGTCACACACACACACACACCCAGGAGCAGTCACACACACCCAGGAGCAGTCACACACACCCAGGAGCAGTCACACACACACACACACCCAGGAGCAGTCACACACACACAGGCGAAACTTAAAAACCTCCCGCCCATGCTCATTACTTGATAAACAGTACCCTCAACTCAACCATACCCGACACGGGTGACCAAATGAATTGTAGGTGTGAAAATTGTCCTGCCTGTTGCACGCAGGGAAAACAGTATTAATCTACTCTTCTTTGACATGACTAAAAACGTGCCACTGTGCAAACTAAAATTTGTAAGTGTCGGATTTTTTTCTACTTCAAAACAGAAGTGTTTGAATAAATAATGCCGAAAGTTAAATAATAAAAATGCTTAACATAATAAACTAAAAATCAGGGACTAAACCGAAAGACAGGGAGGCGAAAGTTATCCGGCGTGTTCTCACTTTTATAATTGTTCACTTCCTGGAACAGTTACGAAACCAGGCAAGCCACTTCTAGGAGAGTAATATAGGAGGGACCCAGGCTCACCGCTCTCGAGGGGGTGCGCGCAGTGGCAAGCCGTAGGAGACGATCCTGGTGGCACTGCCCCTCCCCCCTCAAGCACTGCCTACCTCCTGTTCCTCCAACATGGCGGAGGCCGCGCACCCTGCACGGCCACAATCCCCGCAGTACTAGAGATACCCGAAGCAGCGCGGCTTGCGTCCCAAACAAGGGAAGCGGGGACAGGACGGGCGCCCACCCGCGTGGAGCACACCGCGGCAGCCCCGCCGCACAAAGCCCCCTCACCCTCATTGTGTTTTGTTAATTTTTCACTACTGTGTCACTACTTTATATGGAAAAAAATTCCCAAGCTGAGCAAAGGCTCCTGCGGCAGCAATGCAGTTTACATCAACCCTTTTTTTTACCGTCCACAGCACCAAGGTACGTTTTACTCTTTATGATCTTACATAATGGACAAATAATATTTCGCATACAATGGCTAAACTCTGTTGGTGGGAGAAACAATCAACAATCCCAATGCACATGCTAAATAGGAGACTTAAGACATGAACGTATTAAAAAATCACACAAGTCAACATAACTCATCTCCACGCTAACATGACATCTTAAATCGGTCACGGTGCACCTAGACTAGTTACCCAAAAAGGGACTGGCACATAATCAACCAGCTCAGCATCTGATGAGTGCATTTCGAGCCGTTGCAACACCATCACTTATCACCAGATACACGCCAGTTCTCCAACAGAGCTTCAGAATTGCTTATCACCAAGGGGTTCTCCGCTACCACGAGCTTTTTGTGGGAGGGATTTCTGGTAACATACCAACTCCTACAACAAAACGACGCAGCCATGTTCTCACAAAAAGCACGCGGGCCCCTTAAGATTCTGTTTGCCTCCCGAACAAGCACCCCTCAGATATAATTAGAGCTACATAATGTGTATGCAGTATAAAATCAGGTTCGGAAGGCAGACAGAATTTCAAAAGCGGAAATACCTTTGGGTTTGAGTACATATATTACCCGCAGAAAAAATAAATGATAGCATAATACAGACACATTCAGTCTATTGTTATGTTATGTTATATTAGTTTTTATATAGCGCACGGCTACTGAAAAAGAGTGTCCCGGCGCTTTAATAATGAGACCTACGACAAAATAACACAACACGGTAATAAAAACAACAGGCTGGCCCAGTAAGGGAAAGAAAAGAAGAAAACCTAGATAGTAAACAGCCAGGTCTTTAAACCCTTCCTAAAAGCAAGTAGACTAGTGGAACCCCGAAGTGTCAACGGCAGGGAATTCCACAGCTGTGGTGCCAAACGTCCAAAAGAGCGGCCTCCAATGCGGGCTCTTTTTACACGTGGCACCACCGCCAAAAACAGTGATTCCGATCTGAGAGAGCGGGCCGGATGATAAAAGGCAAGTCTCCTCTGGAGATACTTCGCTCCCTCAGCGTGGAGGGCTTTATAGGTCAGGGTTAATGCTTTAAAGGCAATCCTCTCGCGGATAGGCAGCCAGTGAAGGGTCTGCAAAAGACCCGCCGCACTGGCTCGCCTATTTAAGCCATAAATAGCTCTCTCCGCTGCGTTCTGCACCACCTGGAGCCGCTGCAGCAGATACTCTGGCAGGCCCAGGTAAAGGATATTAGCATAATCCAACCTAGACCCGATCAGAGCCTGCACGGTCAGTTTCCGATGTTCTTCCGACAAAAGGGGTAGGAACTTCCTCAGCACCTTGAGGAGGCCAAAGCAGGTGCCCGTCACCCCAAGAACCTGAGATCTCATCGTCAGGGCTTTGTCCATCTTGACCCTTAAGTTCTTAGCTACTAATGATGGACAAGATGGTGGAAACATGTTGATAGGCCACCAGGCTTGCCAGTCAGGATCCGACGCACACGCAAAGAAGAGTACCTCAGACTTCTCTGAGTTGCATTTAAGGCCGTTCAGGTGAAACCATCTGAAAACAGCCTCAAGGCAGTTCCGGATACTCTCCCCATTAAAATCTCTTCCATTCTTACAGGAGAAGAGGAGCTGTGTGTCGTTGGCATAGGAAACGATCCGGGCCCCAAAAGACTCGGCCAGTGCCGCCAAAGGGGTCATGAAGATGTTAAAGAGCGTCGGGCTCAATATAGAGCCCTGCGGGACCCCGACTCCCAGTGGCGGCATCGCGGCCGAGTCCGGGGAGGCCCAGACCGTTTGTCGGCGGTCAGCTAAGAAAGATGAAAACCAGCTGAGCACTGTCCCCCTAAGGCCAATCTCATGGAGTCTAGCGAGAAGGCCCCCTTGGGGAACGGTGTCAAAGGCCGCCGACAAGTCCAACAAGACCAGCATAGCCTTACCCCCAGAGTCCAGTACCCCTTTAATGTCTTCCGATACCTCCAGGAGCGCTGTCTCTGTGCTGAGGTTTGGGCGGAAGCCGGATTGAGTGGCGTGCAGAATCTCATGCATTTCCAGAAAGTTGGAGAGCACCGTGTGTATGTGCTTCTCCAAGATTTTCATGAACGCTGGCAGGAGAGAAATCGGTCTATAATTGACCGGTGCCTCAGGATCAAGGCCAGGCTTCTTCAGCAGGGGGATGACCATTGCCTGCTTCCATGCTTGCGGAACCAAACCCTGTCTCAACGAAAGGTTCAAAAGTGGATTGGCCAGCGGGTTAATAGCTTCTGCCATTTTTGCTAAAAACTTCGCCGGGCAGGGGTCCAGGGGCGACCCAGATTTAAGATTGCTCATAAGCACTAAGGAGGCCGAGGCTGAAATGGGGGGGAAAGTTGCCAGCATCGGGCCTGATGAAACCGCAAGGCGCGAGTCATCCTCGATGTTAAACGACCCTGCGGGTGCCGCCAGTTGAAAAGAGTCCTGGATAAGCTTAATTTTGCTGGTGAAAAAGTTAGCAAGATCCAAAGCCCAGGACTTAGGGGGCCTGCCTCGAGAGGCATTAGAGCGAGAGGCTGTAATTTCTCTAACTAGGGAGAAAATCTCCTTGCAGGAATTAGAGGCGGCTTCTATTCTCCCCGCAAGATAGGCTTTTTTCCCCAGGCGAATATCCCGCTGATATGCCTTAACCGCTGCCTTATAGATCAGTCGTGCCTCAGGATCATATTGAGAGCGCCAAGCTCTTTCCGCCGCCTTACAAGACTGTCGAGCAGTCGACAGTGCCGCCGTAAACCAAGGGGCCGAAACCCGTTTCGGTGTTAAGCGGGGGGCCATCACTGGGGCAAGGTCATTTAGCCTATCCAAGAGCCAAGCCTGCAGAGACTCAAGATCCCTCTCCAGATCTCCTGAGAGGGAGCACGGGTGATCCAGCGCCGCCTGAGCAAGCATCGCTGGGGGTCACACAGTGGTAAGCCCGAAGGGCGCGGCACTGTTGCTGGAATGCGGAATTGGCAAGTCTCGCTGTGCCTTTAACCAAAAATTTGGCCAACCTATGGTCTGACCAGAGCACCGGAATAATCTCCTTAACCTCCAAAGGAGATGTTGAAAAGACCTGATCAAGGGTATGTCCCTTATCATGTGTTGGTCCCCAAAGGTACGGGATCAGGCCCAAGGGGGCAGTAGCCTCCAAGAATTTGGTAGTATCCGGGTCTGATAGGTCATCCATGCGGAAGTTGAAATCTCCAGCAACAATACAATGTTCTGTTTTCAGGGCCAACCCTGATAGGACACACTCGAACTCTTCAAAGAAGGTTCCAGATGGACCGGGTGGTCTATAGACTAATAGACCTTTAAAGGATTGGTGGGGTGCCAAGGTGATAGAGAAGGCAAGGGACTCAGAGCCGCGGATGTCATCTACAGGCAGAATGGAGCAAGCCACACATTTCTTCACCACTAAAGCCACTCCCCCACCCCTACCCTTGAGTCTGTCCTTCCTAAAAACATTATATTCAGATGGAATGGCAGAGGCCACGTCGGGATTTGAAAATTCCCCCAGCCAAGTCTCAGTTAACATGAGACAGAGAGGCTTTTCCATGTCTAGGAGATCATAAATATCCTGCGCATGTCTGCCCACCGATCTAGTATTGAGCAGCATGCAAGGATACCCAGCATGGTCGATCTTTTTATTGGGGAGCGAAGACGTAGCGCAGCTAGGGCGCCATCCACATCCAGGGCAGCGACACTTACCCCTATAACGACCGGGGAAGACGGTACAGCAATCACCCGAAAATGGTTGCAAGGGTCGTAGTGAGCGTAGTTCACGAAATGTATATCGAAGTGAGGGAGGCCCTGGAGCAATAACGCCCAGTGGCTGAGCCCAGCCCGCCGCCCCCGGGACGCTGACGGGCGCAGACGGGCTGGACTCTGGCGTGACTCCGGTGGTGATCCGGCGTATCCGCTGCGCGTGAACGCTGCGCGTAAGCATGACTCCCTTATGAGTAGGCCGTCGCCTGAGCCACTAGAACGTGCAGCCCGCGCCACTCACCCAATATGGCCGCCACAGAAGCGCTGTGCTCCCACAGCCAGCCCACAGGAACCGGGACCCGCAAAGCACGGTGCCAAACACAATTATAGTGCAAGTAAGTGGCGCTAAAGGTTAAAAACAAGGGAAATGTAAATAAACAGTAAAGCAAATATCAGAAAGGCTTTTTAAAAAAGGACGCCGCCAAATTGTAAATACAGCGCGCCTCAGGTCAGCAGAGCGCCATGAAGCGCTCATGTAGGTCTCACGTTCCGCTCGTAGGTCAGCGGAGTCAAGAATAGCAAGAGCGAGCCCCCTGGTTACCTCCCTTATGAGTAGGCCGTCGCCTGAGCCACTAGAACGTGCAGCCCGCGCCCCTCACCCAATATTCTCTGCTTTGCGTACCCATAACTGCCCGCATTGGCACTGGGTTTTCTGTTCATACCCATATCCGTAATCCTCGTAGCCTACGAAAGAAAAACGCAGTTAAAGAATAAACGACTTAATGGAATTAACATTTCTTAGCATCATGACTAGGTTCAGCTTAAGCATTGTTCAAGTACTAAAGATAACGCATGCGCACTCTTCCCCGCCTTGAGTAGTAGAGCTAGCCTGGAACGTTACTTAATTCGTTAAGCATTTCCCATTACCCGGCTGTATTTTGACCCCTGTAAATTGAGTCAACTCATTGCAACGCAGGAGCTCTATGTATACTGTTTAACTGTAACCGGCCACTCCACCCAATATTTGCTACATACCCTTAAAGTTCTGATAGTACACAGGTCTTCAGGGCTTCCGCCTCTATGTCCATGCCTCTCATGGGTACGGCGAGGCCAGTTGCAGCCCCCGCTCAGCACGCTCTTTCGCCGGCTGTAGCCGCCCCTCTCCCCGGGCGGATGCAGCCCGGGGCTGCAGAAACTTTCAGCTTTACTTTTGAGCGGGCAGCGGAACTCTCAGGCATGCGGCGTGCCTGGAGCGGCATGACAGAAGCTTGTGACGGCATGTCGTACGCGTAGGGTCTCAGATACAGACAGGGAATTTGTATTTTATTTATTATATTTAATGCGATTTTATATAGCGCAAACTTTACCCAAAGGTGTCAGCGCGTTTTACAAAAGGACCAGTTACATTACATAAGGACTTCGGAGTCCATGAGTTACATAACAGACACAAACAGAACAAGGTCAATTTGAGATTCGGGGCGTGTTTTTCGCCCTCTCCCCTTCCCATTGGCTGGAAGGTAAAATTCCAGCCAATGGGAAGAGGAGAGGGCGGGACTTAAAAAAAGACCCAGAAACGCCCCTGAATCGCGTCAAGGCGGGCCCTGAACTGAGTGACGCTCCTCTCCTCCAATGGCTGGCCGGCATTTACGAGGCCAGCCAATGGAGAAGAGGGGCGTGTTCAGGCCCCCATACTACACACATAAGATTTCGGCTCCGCCCACTGCTTACGCAGTGCGACGGTAGCCGAAACCTAAAAAATTAAACTCAAAAAGTCACTGAAAAACCAAAGGTTACACGGACGTTATAGTTAGGCTCATATTTCACTACAAAACCATAGAAATTCAGCAGTTATAGTTACCTGGGCCAACTATAACTTACACCCCACAATTCAGCAGTTATAGTTACCCGAGCTAAGTATAATGTACGACCCCGCAATGCACTGCTTATGATCTCACATATTATATCACTCATGACATGGTCAATGACATCACTGATGACATCATGATGACATCTCAAATGACATCATCCATAGAACCACTCACACACTGACTCGGCCCTACAAAACCTCTCATATATCCGCTCCCATTCACAGACCCATAACATTACTCACACACCCACTTACAGACTCATAGCACTACTCACAAACCCATTCGCAGACCCACAAAGGTACTCACACACCCTCTCACAGAACTGCACAGGCACTCACACACCCATACAGCGGCTCACACATCCAGTCATACAGACACTTATGCACCCATTCATACACCCTTACTGCCATCCACAGATTGAGTCAGACACCATTACAGCTACTCACACACCTACTGACTCAGCCATACAGTGACTCACACAGCCACTCACTCACCCATACAGTTACTCACACACACTCACTCATACAGATACTAACACATGCACTCACTCATCTATACAGTCACTGACACTATCACAGACCCATACAGGCACTGTCACATTCACTCACACAGTCACACACATCCACTCATTCACCCATACACCACTTATGCACCCACTCACTAACCCATACACCCTCACACACCCACTTACACACCAATACAGCCACTCACGCACGCACACACTCGCCCACACAACCACTAACATACCCGTAGAGCCACTCAGACACCTACTTACACATGAATACACAGTCAAACAGCCACTCACATAATGTGTTTCAAATATTATCTCAGTAGTACACAAAGTAAACTCAGTTAACTTTTGTAGTATCTTAATATATATTTTTAACACTCAGACTATTAGAAAACACTCACAATCACTAGAAGATGTCATCAGTGATGTAATTTGAGATGTCATCAGTGATGTCACTGACCATGTCATGAATGATGTATTATTTGAGATCATAAGCAGTGCATTGCGGGGTTGTGCAATATACTTAGCTCAGGTAACTATAACTGATGAATTTCGACGGTTTTGTATGAATGAAATCTGAGCCTAACTATAAAGTCCCTATAACCTTTGATTTTTTCCAGTGAATTTCTACGTTTTTTAAAATTCTATTTCTTAACTACAATAACTCTGTAACCATGTTTTTGTCAGGGAATTTCTAAGGTTTTTAAAATTTTATTTCCTAACTATAACCTCCCTAAAACCTTAGTTTTTTTCCACTGGATTTCTATGTTTTTGAACATTTTATTTCCTAACTGTAACCTGTAAACTTTGACAGTGTGTGTGTGAGTAGCTGTATAGTTGGTGAATGGGTGTGTGAGTGGCTGCATAGGTCTTTCAGTGGGTGTGAGAGTGTCTATGTTCGTCTGTTACTGGGTGTGTGAGTGTCTGGGTGGATCTGTGAGTGGGGGCATGAGTGTGAATGGGTGTGTGAGTGGGTGTATGATTCTCTGAGTGGGTCTGTGAGTGGCTGCATGAGTGTCGGAGTGGGGTCTGTGAGTGGGTTCATGAGTCTGTCTGTGAGTGGGTCTGTGAGATTCTGAGTGGGTCTGTGAGAGGGTGTATGAGTGTCGCAGTCAGTCTGGAGTGGGTGTGTGTTGCTTTGAGTGGATCTATGAGTGGGTGCATAATAGTCTGAGTCTGTGACTGGGTGCATGAGTCTGAGGGGATCTGTGAATGGGTGTATGTGTCTCTGAGTGAGTGAGTGCGTGAATGTCTGGATGGTTATCTGAGTGGGTGCATGAGTGTTTATGGGTATGTGAGTGGGTGGGTGAGATTATGAGTGGATCTGTGAGTGGATGCATGAGACTGAGTGGGTCTGTAGCAGAGTGCATGAGTGTCTGACTGAGTCTATGACTAGGTGCATGAGTCTCTGGGTCTGTGAGTGGACATAAGTCTCTAAGTGGCTGTGTGAGTGGGTGCATGACTGGGTGTGTGAGTGGGTGCATGAGTCTCTGAATCGGTCTATGAGTGGCTATAAGTGTGTCTCAGTGGGTCTGTGAGTTGGGGCTCGAGCCTTTGAGTGAGTCTATGAGTGGGTGCATGAGTATTTAAGTGGGTCTCTCAGTGGGTGCATGAGTGTGTGGGTGCATCAGTCTGTGAGTGGGTGTGTGAGAATATGACTGGGACTGTGAGTGGGTTCATGAGTGTCTGAGTGCATCTGTGAGTCTGTAAGCGGCTGCATGAGTCTCTGAATGGGGGTGTGAGCCTGTGAGAGGGTATTTGAATGGCATCGTAGGTGTATAAGTGGGTGTGTGAGTGTCTAACTGAGACTCGGGGTGAGAACACTTCTCACCCCAAGAACACTTCTCCAAAACAATATTATTCTTGGGTTCACTTCTCCAAAACAATATTATTCTTGGGTTCTCGATCTATTTCTTATACTGCCAACAGCTGTTGGCAGTATAAGAAATACATCTGTTTTTGGAGACGTGTTCTCTTATGATTGTTGGTTCTAATATAGACCTGTTGTACTAAATGCGATTAAATAATTGTACATTCTAAAAATATAGCACTCCCAGCTCATTCTTTGAGTACTTATCAGTCAGTTTAGGGTTGGACGGTGCCCTAGTAGTTGGTAGAAGTGCTAAAAAAGGGAAGGAATTGGGAAATTGTCCCTCGAGTGCACCAATCATTAGACCCTATGTCGTCCATTCTCCTCTTTTTTCAAAATACATAAAAACAATACTGGGTTAAATCCCCTATATGTAATATGTAATGCCGTGTTGATCTAAACTGTAAACATGAAAACGGATAACCCATACCTAATGTGAAACATAAGTGTATGTGCAAATGTGCAAATTAAATGTTTTGTTTTAAAATATATTATTTTCAACTAACAGACTGAGCCCAGTCTGTTAAAATCCTGAGACATCATGTAGTAACCTAATTGGCTCCCTGAATATACTAAATTGATAAAAGTCCAACAGGTCCCTATTGGACATGAACGGAAAATACTGGTCACAGATAACATACCGTTAATATTAAGAACATCTAAGATATATCTTGGCTTTGAGAAGGAAGGGAAAACCACAGTTAATTTATATATATATGTATATACTTATTTATTTATTTTTTGGACATTTTTAGAGCGCACTGTTACCCGGAGGTGTCCTGGCGCTGGCTGATCGCAAGTGGGGGTAAGCAGGGACACTAGAGAGAGAAAAGCCAGGTTTTGAGAGCTTTCCTGAACTTGAGTAGGTCGGGGGTCTGTCTTAGATTGGCTGGCAGTGCGTTCCAAGCCTTGGCGGCGCCTAGGGATAGGCTTCTGCCTCCCCAGCGAGCTTTCCTAATTCTGGGGACGACCACCAGCCCCTGCTCGGCTGATCGTAGCGCTCGGGCTGGTTTATACCATTGGAAGAGAGAAGTCAGGCAGTGAGGGCCAATGCCGTGCAGTGCTTTGCAGATCACACAGAGTGATTTAAACAAGATTCTTTTCCGCACTGGCAACCAGTGTAGTTTGACTGTCTCACTGTCTCATGCTATAAAGATGCTTAGCAGTCAATTTGTCATTATGGACGGGGAGAAGGTCTAGTGCAAGGTAACGCAAAATAATTTAAGTTAATTTGATCTATTGTAAGTTTAAAATACATTCTATTATATTGTACACGATGTTAAAAACTAAGACTCTATAGTTATTAAAATAATAAATACTAGAGAAGCTAAAACACCTTAATAAGAGTTCAGATTCCAGCACTATTAATTACAAATGTGAACCATCTCATCAAACACTGCCAGATTCTAATGTAAACAAGTGTACATATCTTCTGTAAGATTTAACCCTCCAGGCTGCTTGGTATTGAGCCTTAGAATGTATTTAGTTTCAAGTTTACGTAGCTTTGCCACTCTGTTGCCCCTCGCCTACTGGCTAAAATGGTGTCCACCACATAGTATTTTAACCCCTTATTGTTACTTTGATGCATCTGTTTAAAATGACGTGCAACTGGGTAGGTGTTGTCCTGAGATGTTATAGCTCTTAGGTGTTGCAGAATGCATTTGTGCACGGGGAGCTTTGTGCTCCCCACATAACGTAAACCGCAAGGGCATTCAAGGACGTATATAGCAAATTCTGTTTTGCATGTTAATAATTTGCTGATCTGTTGTTCGTGATCACTGAAACCTTCCTTGTATGTGAGTTTATTTGTGCCATGTGTGCAGGCTTTGCAGGTTTTCCACCTGAAAAAACCTTTGTTGTTCTTCAACCACACAGACTTGTCCAACATCTCAGGTCCCGTATCCACCAATCTATCCCTCATGTTGGGGGCTTTACTAAATGTGATGGAGGCCTTTTTGGGTAATACATGGCCAATAACTGGGACTTTAAGTACTATTGGCCAGTTCCTGTTAATGATCCTCCGAATTTCTTTATGTTGGTTACAGTAGCCAATGATAACTCGAAAGGGGTCTACTGCACTAGTGCCTTCTGAACTGGCTACTGTTCTTTGTTCAGATATCTCAGCCGAGGTATCATATTTGGCCAGAAGGGTAGATCGGTCTATTCTCATGGATTTAGATATTGCCTTATTTATGACTCTGATGTGGTAACCCCGGCCCAAAAACCTGTTGGTGCTAGCTGCCTGTGCCTCCAATAGATCTTTGTCAGTGCTGCAAAGCCTTCTAAGGCACAACATTTCGCCATATGGGATACTCATCACCAAATGGGCTGGATGGGTACTGCTAGCATGTAGAGTGGTATTTCCGGCTGTGCTTTTACGGTACAGCCTACTCTCCAATTTATCACTACTAGCATATACTTCCGTGTCCAAGAAGGGGACTTGTTTCTGACTCATGGTAGCAGTGAACTAAATATTATATTGATTTTCGTTAAGTTCACTGACAAATTTAACTGCCTCTTCTTGACTGCCCCTCCAGACCACAAACAAATGGTCAATGAAACGATACCAGGCAATGACATGAGTTGCAATTTCATGTTTGAAGCAGGTTCTGAGGACCAGTGCACCCAAGCCCCCATGTGCAAACCATTATTCTCAAATACGTTGCAAACTTACACGGGGGTGCACTGAGAGTCGCGGCCAATTTGCAAATATCACAAAAAAGTTTTCTTCATTTCCTGCCTATAATATATCTCAGAAACTCCCCTACATCCCACCCATGAGGTCAGGGTACATCAGTTTCTGTGAGTAGTAAGGAACCGATGCATCGCTTTGTATTTCTAATGCCTCACCTCCCCAGCGTGGAGGAGAGACGCGGCCAGCGGAAGTAGTAAGTGGTAGTTTGAAAAATGTTAATTTGTCAAACCCCTCCGCCCCTCCACCCTCATTCCTTGTTAGCTACTACTGTGCTACACTTCTCTGAAGTCTCTCTGCAAGGATTTGCCAGAGGCAAAACCATGCTGGTTACCTTTCTTAGAATGGAGGGTAAGTCCTGTGCTGTGGTGAACTATGCTTCTTAGGCCTGATTATTAACTGAGAAGCACCACCGCATATAAAGGATTTGTTGCCCTGGCTGCTGTTGGAGCACATTTTTTATTGATAAATATTAACTATTTAGTGGCATGAATGATGTTCAATCAAAATGAATTGGTTCCATTTTACAGAACTGTATTTTTCTTATCTTAGGCAAGCTAGACCTAGATTTCCTTTTGTATTCGAAATGGGACCATGTTTTAATTTGTTCTCTCTCCATATGCAGAAAAAGGTGCACTGAAACATTATTGATATGTAATAAGTTGTGTAACCCTGCTTGCTGTCTATGAATGAAAATGTTATTCTTTGTCTGCTCTAGAGGAAGATTTCCTCTTAAATGTTGCTGTTTCTTCCGTTCTTCCTGCCTAACCTTAGGGGGTCAATTAATTCCATAAGTCTGTCATTGTAATGTGTGTATTCAGATTTGTACTGTCATATCTAATGACGTCAGGGCAGAAGGGGATTAATAATTATTCATTTAGTTGATGGAGTTAGGATGGTGTTAGGTATTGTTGTATTTTACTTTGTACTTTAATTAGCTGGCTCACTGCAAGCTGACTGTGTGATTTGTACTGGTTTGTCCTACCAAAGAAAGCTCATTTTAGAGGTGAGTCAGTTTTGCTTTTCTGATTTGTAGAGAGCAGACTCGCATTGATTTATTGATTACTCTAGACTTACAAATGTACAATTCTATTGTGCGAGACCCTAACTTCAGACCTCATGCTGCATTACAAATTTATTTGAGCCTTATGCTAATTCCCTTTTATGAATTAATATAAATTTTGACTTACTGATCTTGAAAATAACCATATTTTTCCTTCTGTAATGTACTATAATAATGTAATAACTTTCATGGTTTATAACTTACACCCTGGCTCAGAAAGCCTTATTCAGTTAATCATGCTATTTGATTTTGCTGAATCTAATCTATGGTAGGGCACATTTCCTCATTTTTTTTTTTTTGTAAGACGTTTATTAGCAGCAGAGAGCAGTACACAATGCGGAGCCTACAACCCTGGGGGCCGGCTGCAACACTTCAATATATAAAGATAAACAGTGGAATGGGAAAAGAAACAATTAGTAAGTGTACATGGCCCTCCTGACCATAACAGCAGACCCAGTGGCATAGATATCGTTATATGCATCATGCATGCTCAGAGTTCAATTGTACATTCAAATCATGTCTCGTTTTTTCATTTTATAACTAAAGAAGTTAACTCTGTAAACTCAACAGTTCTTATCCGTTCTTCTCAAAAAGTTTGCGGTATCATTGGGGCAACATTCCGGTATCCGCTGTACTGATACTCATGGTTGTCGCGGACAGACCCTATAAGTGTGTCATGTGGATAGAATTTGTTGATACACGTGGTCTTGCTATCCGTACAGTGAAGTATACCGCCTACCTAGAACGGTGGACATTGTCCGATTATCAATGCAGTAGGTATATTTTAACACAGATAAATAGTATAGCCTAATTGCACACTGAGGAAATTCGACTTACGCCAGGTCCGGTAGCAATGAGGCTTGAGCAGTCTTGCTCTGTGATATTGCAGCATTGTGCTGGTCATTTGTACCTCTGTTTGTAGGGTTATGTGTTCTCAGGAGATTGTGTTTTGGCGGCCTATGGGAGCTGGCATGTAAGTTTGTCCCTTACGTGTGTCCACCTTATGTCTAGCTGACATAGTGTGGTATCGTTCAATATGTCGTATAGTCCGGGGTTTCGAGCATGGTGTGTGTCTAGACCCCTAGAATAATACATTCAGCATCATAGCGTGTATGGCAGTTTTAACCCGCCAGATCAATGTCCTAATCCAGGTCCAATCGGGGAACAAAGAACCCAACAGGTAATCATCCTTGAAGTAACATATCGAATGTGTCAGGCGCCTCTATGTGCATCCCGAGTGAAACGATTAAGGAAGAAAAAGGCAATGTAAAAAAAAGGGGGGGGGGGAACAATAATAAGGGGGTGTTATACCCTCTTGCTCCTGAAGAGCAAGAGGGGGGAAGAGTGCATATGGGGGAGCGAGGTTGTGGGAAGAGCCAGGAAGTTATTGGGTCGCGTCATGTATCGTTGGGTCGTCACGTGGGTGGGTGCCCAGACCCGCGGCTAGTGTGTCAGAGGTCTGTTACAATCGTTATTCGATAAGGCAGGGGGGGCCAAGCTTCTTCTGATCTGCAGGCATCGCGTCGCCAGTGCCCCGGTCTTGCGGGCGTCAGGGGGGGACAATGTTGTCTGAGACCGTAGTGTCTCCACACCTTCTCTACATGTGTCTCCCCTTACGTGGTAGTCTCTAAGTGAGCCCTCTGGTCGTGCCTTCCCGCTGGAGGGAGCCCAATGTGTCATCCCAGAGTTGTGCAATCGGGAATTTTCTTAAGCCCGCTATTTCCTCTCGGTGTAATGCAACGCTTTCCGCCCTAGCCCAGTTAATAAAGGAAACATACCAGTATTTAGTAAGCGGTGGCTCCTTCTTTTTCCAGTGTTTAGTGAGCATTCGCTTGGCAGTAATAAGGCCTAAGTCCCAGAACCTGGCCTGTATTCTATTCAATTTGTTTCTTTTATATAACCCTAGAATGCAAGCCTCCCATGTGCGGGGTAGGCTTGAGCCAGCGCTGTGTGTCAGAAGAGATGTCACCTCATTCCAATATGTGGCAAGAGAGGGGCAATGCCAGATCATGTGTAAAATGTCTGCGCCTATCAGGTCCCACCGGGGACAGGCAGTGGTATTGACCATGAAATACCTATTGACTTTGTCTGGCGATAAATATGCTTGATGCAATATGTAAAATTGTATTGTCTTGAAACGGGAATTGCGCGGGATATTCACGGGGCTAGCTAGGACCATGGCCCACTCCTTATCCGTCCAGTCCCTCCCTCGGAGGGCCGCCCATTTATCTCGCAGTGGCTGTGTGGACCGCTGCGTATGCATGAGGAGGGCCTGCGCCAGCCAGTGGATAATATGGGATCCGTTGCCCATGACATGCAGGTATTGCACTAGGTGGTGTGTCGGCAGTTCCTCCTGCATGTCGCCCCAAGACTCTGTGTACGCGCGTAGAATGGACTCATGGAGTAGAAACTGCCCGGTTGGCAGACCCGCGCCCTCCACCAGTTCTGCAAATGGGAGCATGGCTCCATCCGCATAAAGGTCTCCCATGGTTTCCACCCCAGCCGTAGTCCAGCCCTCCAGCATGCGCAGTGTCACCATTCCGCTCCTCCTGGGGCTACCCAGCAGGGGGAGCGCGGGGCATAAGGTTGTATTTCTCGGGTCAGTTTTAGGCTGTGAAGGAAGCATTTGCCGGCCACTGCCACATGTAGCGGTAACGGCGAGGTCCCTTAGTCAAGGGGTGAAACAGTATACATATTTGCGCATGAGTCCACGTGGAGTCGGCAGTAGCAGTGTCGTCTAAGTGTGTGCCGCTCAGCCAGTGCGTCACCCATTGTAGCTGTGCCGCCAGATAATATAGCTCTTGGTTGGGGACCGCTAACCCCCCTTCTGCAGTTGGGGAATAGAGTTTTGCCAGTGCTACCCTGAAGTACCGAAAATATATTATCGCCTCCCAACAATTATCATTACATTGCCAAATCTCCTTACCAATACCAATAAACAGTCGGTCGGCAGTGTAGAAGGTTCAAGCGTTTATTAGACAAACACAAACTCTGCCAGAGGAGCTCCTTGCGACCTAACCCGCGAGGTCTGCCAAGAAGACTGCTGGCACATTGTCAGCACATCATATATATACAGTTGCATTGGCATCATCATAGCCTAACATGGAAAAATACAAATTGGTACAAGCTAGTACAGTAATAGGAAAACCCTTATAAGGCACACAAAGAGCTCCTTGCTTCGCTCAGGCAGCAAGGTCAGACGGGTGACTCCCCTCTGTCTTCTCAGAGACAGTCCACCCTGCACCCCTCCCGGAATGTGCTTATCGGCCCTTCCTCAGCTAACTACGACCTTGCCGAGTATAACGAGCTGAAACAGCAGTTTCTGCAACAGTTGGTTTCTTCCCCTAGAGCAGGGTTTTTGGAGGCAAATGAGAATAGGGCCTGTACATGCACGATATTAAAGAAGGCCATAATGTGGTATTCATATAGCGTAACGTGGTGTGAAGCTAAGTAAAAGTAAATACCGCAAATACTAATGTTGCATGTCTACGGTGTGAGTCTAGGGACACCATGCTAATTCTAACATATCGATTATCAATATTACATGATCAAGAATCGATTCTAGTACCTCAAACCCTCCTTTTAGCGTGGTGGAGCTAAATAACGACAAACAGCTACTCCTCGAATATTTCTTCATCGATGGCCATCATGTCATGTACCTCTTTCTGCAGCATTTGGGCTTTAATAGAGACAGGGGATGGAACACACAGTGTGGTGATACGGGAGGCACAGTAAGAACAGCAGGCAGGACCGCACTGCATCAAGACACAGCACGTAAAGATAATGGCAGCGGCACCTCCTAAGATCAACATCAACTTCCATCCCCATGTGGACAGAAGTCCCCACAACCAACCTGATAATGACCAAGACCCATTGTCAGTGGGCATTTCAGAGGCAATGCGGTGCAGCTTTTGGATGGCTAGATGGACCGAGGGGGCGGAGTCAGGAATATACACGCAGCAAGAACTGCCGATGACGCGGCATGCCCCACCCCGATCGGCTAAGATAACATCTAGAACCATACGATTTTGAAGCGCTACAAGCCTAGTAGCCTGAAGTTCCACTGTTAAGTTTGTTAAAATATCAGTGGTGATATTTATGACATTCTCCACTATTCTAGATAATCTCCTAATTTCCCTACTATTGAAAATAGGCCCCCAAAAAGGTAGTAGACCCTTACTAAAATCCGTAAATTGCTGCAACGAGGTATCTGTTTGATCCACTTCCGTCATATCGAACTGTCTACGTGATCTGTGTAAGAGTGCAATATTGGAATGGCTAGAGGTCACTTCGGCAAAGCTTGCTACTGGTGTGCTTGTCACCGGGTTGGCTGTATTCCCATGATGGGATCGCATCGGGTACAACTGATGCGTTTTGTGATAGTTGGAGGGGGCCATATAAACAGGAGGGAAAAGAAAGGATAGATAGCAACGTCCCCCCCAATTTCGTGGTAGCCAAGTATATGCGTGCTCCCCACACACAAAATACACATTGTGGGGAGTAATCAAAGGGGGGCTAATACGTTTCCGCAGTCGATAGGTATAATTGCAGATGCTATTCCCCATTTGTACACTACCCATCCCTTGCACACAAAATCCTGCAGAAACATTCAAAATCGGAATAGGTACAGTGCGATCTCTGGTAACATTTCGTTCAATGGAAATCTGAAAGTATTGAGTGGCATTAAAGTCCTTAAAGTCATACAGTTCATCTTGCAACCAAGTTTTGTTCATTTCCGCTAAATACAGCTGTATGCAACCTTGTGGGTCAATGGTCACCTGATTCCCATGTCCCGTTCTATTATAAGCATAGTGTGCTCGAACATAATCAAGAATAATATTATGCTCATTGACATCGAGATCCCTATGATGCTCACCCCCATGCCGGTATATTGCCAGAAACAGTTTGTACCAAGCTTCACAACTACCTAGATAAGACAGAGGGCGGGAGAGAAACAGATCATGATTGCGTACTACAGATGGCAGGAGCCCACAAACCCAACAATCCTTAGTGTTAGTAACATTGTGTGTTTGGTGTAACATTTCTATGAATACATTTTTAGCGTATTTCTGGCGATGTCTTTCTTTGTGAGGTGCTAGGGTGAATAGGAAATGTTCGGGGGGTGCAACAGTAGTTGGCATAAACTTCTGTAATGGGTATTTATGTTCTAAATATACGAATAGACTCATGAACACAGCTACTATAACAGTTATAGTCACAACAAATGCTACTTTGACCTTCGTGGTCCATGTGGAAAACATCGGTTCATAAAAAGGTATGTGTCGGGGTGCAATAGGAAACTCTTCTTCTACAATAACACGACCAAAAGGGTACATTGCTAGCTAAAAGTCCAAGAATAGGCCTAGCAGTCCGACCTGCCAGAGGGTTCTTCTTTCCTGCGTCCGTCAGAGTCTCACAAGCAGACTCATCTCCAGCATCTTCTTTCTGAACAGAGCACAATGGTCAAAAGTTCCAGCTCTCAACGAGTTCAGTCCAGTGTCCCGCTCAGCGCCCAGACCTGTAGTCTAGCAAGCCCTATCTTATGCAATGAAGTCCTTCCCTATCTCCTAACAATGGGGTCTGAGGCGCCGCGTGCCGGCTTCCTGAGCCGGAAATTGTAGCGCTCGCGACCCAGCACTTCAGGGTCGGAAAAGAGCACACCCGGGGCTTCCCGTACTTGTGAGATTTCGTCAGCTGGGGTACTTGTAACAGGATTTAAAGCTGTTGCACGTTCACTTGCAACTTCAGTGGAGACCAAGTCATCTGATCTCGCCGATCCCTCCTGTGGCCTACGCTCAATTTCGCAGGCGTCAGAAAAGGGCACGAATGCATCAGCTCTTTCAGTTTCCTGCGTCAGAATTTCCCCTGGACGTGACCGCTCACCAGGGAGTGGAAGTGGTAGTCGTTTAAGATGCGAAACATGGATCCAATGCTTGCGACCATCCACTTTAACCGCCGTCCGGGTGGCCAACAAAATCTGTCGTGGCTCAGACCATCTAGGAGCCAAGCTGGTGTCCCGCTCGAACTTTTTTACCAGGACCCACTGGCCGGGCTGTAAGCGATGACCGGGGCCCTCTGGCAGTGGCTGCAGTACAGAAGCTACCTGCTGATGAACAGAACGAAGGTCTTTAGTCAAAGCATAAAGATAATCAATCAACATAGGATATTCAATATCTGCAAAAGAACGAGGTCTAGGTACCCCCCACACGTTAGCAGGCCTCCCAAACAGTATCTCATAGGGAGAGAGACCCGATCGGGAGTGCGGGGTGACACGTAAAGACATAAGGGCTAGGGGTAAGGTGTCAGGCCATTTCAACCCCGTGCTCTCCTTTATTTTTGCCATTTTCAATTTTAAAATGCCATTGTACTTCTCCACAAGCCCTGCTGATTGGGGGTGTCGGGCAGCATGGAACTTTTGTTGTATGTGTAGGCCCTCACAGATATGCTGAACAAGGGCTCCATTGAAATGTCCCCCGTTGTCCGACCAGATCAAGCGAGGCAATCCAAAGCGAGGCACAAACTCTTTCAGGAGGGCTTTTGCAGTTGCCAATGCTGTGTTCTCCTTGGTAGGGTATGCCTCAACCCATTTACTAAATGCACAGACCACAACCAGCACATACTTCAAATTGTTGACGCGTTCCATATGAATATAATCCATCTGGAGCACTTCAAAGGGCAATGTAGGTGGTGCAAAATTCCCGCTCAAAACATTTTCTCCCTTTCCGGGATTATGCTGCAAACAAACCATGCAATATTGGACCAAACGGACAGCCGTCCGTTGGATATTTGGGTTATTCCAAACTGGATCTAAAAGCCCACAGATACCTTTTGCTCCTATATGTGCTGGTCCGTGTGCCATTGTTACCACGGCCTGTACCAGTGCATTGGGCAGTAGCCACCTTTGTTTGTCGGTCAAGTCAATCCAACAATTATTTTCATCCAATCTCCCTACCTCACGTTCCCATCTCTCTAATTCTGCGGAGGTGGCTTCCTTCTGTAGTATTCTCACACTTTCCATAGTATTATCAAATAGGCCAGAGTCCCCCCCCACCCATCTGGCAGAGGAATGGACATACATGGGTGACATCAGTGACTGTGCTGTCTGCTTGGCCACCTCGTCTGCAAAAGCGTTGCCTTCCCCCACCTCATCTACAATTGCTTTGTGAGCGCTACATTTTATAATAGCCACTTTCTTGGGTAGGGTGAGAGCATCTAACAACCTCAGAACTAGCTGTCCGTTCTGTATTCTCTGACCATGTGAAGTAAGGAAGCCCCTCTCCTTCCACAGCCGCCCAAAACTATGGGCTACACCAAAGGCGTATTGGCTGTCTGTGTAGATATTGACCTCGAGTCCCTCACTCAGCTCACAGGCTCGCAACAAGGCCATAAGTTCAGCAGCTTGAGCTGAGCGGTGGGGTACTCGGAGTGTTTCAACAACCGTTTTTAGGGTCGTGATCGCATATGCAGCTGTTGTTGTGCCATCTGTTAGTTTAAAACAGGAACCATCCACATATAGCTCTCCCTGGGGGTGGTCTAAGGGGGTGTCCGTGAGGTCAATCCTACCCTTGGTCTCATCTTCTGTGCGATATATGCAATCATGTAAATCAGTGTCCTGTCCACTCGTAGGGAGCGGTAATAATGTGGCTGGGTTCAGAGTTGCGCATCGAGTAATTGTAATATGTGGTGTAAATAAGGTCAGCTCGTACCCAGTAAGACGTGCACTCGTAAGATGCTGCGTTTTTGTTTTATTTAGTAAGGTGTCTACTGCATGCGGCACCATTATAGTCAAATTGGAATTCAAAACGAGTCCTTCTGACTGCCGGATTGCCACAGCAGCCGTAGCCCTCAGACAGCTAGGAAGTGCTAATGCAACATTATCCAATGTCGCTGACAAATAGGCGCACGGTCTTTGCTTACCTCCAAAGGCCTGCGTTAAAACAGACAATGAACAACCGTCGACCTCGTGTACATATAGTACAAAAGGTTTACGATAGTCTGGAGTACCCAGAACAGGAGCGGAGCATAAAGCAGTTTTTAAAGAGTCAAAAGAGAGCTGACATTCATCCGTCCAGGGTAGGGGTTCATGCACATCTTTAGTAGTCAAATGCAACAAGGGTTTAGCCAGAAGTGAAAAATTAGGTATCCATTGGCGACAGTAAGATGTGATGCCAAGAAAAGCGCGGACTTCACGCTGCGTGCAAGGTACAGACATGCTAGAAATGGTGGTAATCCGTTCAGGTGTTAGTCGTCTACCCTCCTTCGATAAGAGATGACCTAAGTAGGTCACCTCCTTTCGACAGTACTGAAATTTCGATAATGATACCTTGTTCCCCTTAACAGCCAAATGGTGCAACAATTTAATCGTAGCTTCTTTACATCCGTCTTCCGTATCAGACGCAATGAGTAAGTCATCCACATATTGCAATAGGACGTTGCCTTCCGGCAAGTCCAGGTCATCCAACAGAGCCTTGAGAGCCTGGCTATATATACTCGGACTTTCAGTATAACCTTGAGGAGCGCGACAGAAGCGGAAGCTGCGACCAGATATTGAAAATCCGAAGATCTGTCTACTATCAGGATGGATAGGAATGCTAAAGAAAGCATTTTTCAGGTCGATGACCGAAAAATACTGTGCAGTCGGAGGGATCATGGTGAGAATGGTAGTGATATCGGTCACCACAGGATACTGTGGTACCACAATCTTGTTAACGGCTCGTAGATCTATTACAAAACGATAGGCAACACCCGTCTCCCCTCCATCATGGTTCCTTTTCAAAATCGGGAGAATCTGGCTATTGCAAACATTGGCATTCGTTTCTTCTACAACCCTTTTGTCAATTAGGTCCTGAATGATGTGCAATAAAGCCCGTTCCCCTGCCGGCGCTATTTTGTACTGCGGGATGCGTGGTAATTTCGCACCTTGTTTCAACGTGATGTGAACTGGGGGGATGTCCAGTTTACCCACATCTGCGTCTCCTATTGCCCAAAGGGAAGTCGGAATGTCATCGAACTCCGGTGGGAGTTGTTCATTTTTCGTAAAATATTGTTTAACAGGGTTTACAGAGGGGCGTATAGTTAAATAGACCTCGTCCGCAGAACAATGTATAGTTGCATTCAATCTCTTCAGCATATCCAATCCTAACAGATTCTCTCCACAATTCGAAGTCAATAAGAAAGGAGTATCAATGGTGGCTGGACCAATCGTAAAAGGGAGAGGTTTGGAGATGGGGCTTACGACGGGGACTCCGGAGAAACCCACCGAAACATTATTTCGCCCGGACAGAGCTGCCCCTGGAACCAATGATCGAGCAACGGAACTGTTCATTGCTCCAGTGTCAATTAGAAAATCCTCAGAGGTCCCCAATACTTCCCCTTTGACATAAGGTCCCCTTTGATTGACCGGTATCGACACCTGGCCCCCGCTCTGTCCCTGGCTGTCCTATGCTGGGGCGTATTCATCGTCATTCCCTTCGGCATAGTCGCCATGGTAGTACTGTCTGTGTTGGGGATTATCGAAATGATTCTTTTCCAACTTGCCTGTCTGATCGTCTCTGTGCATATCACTTCGGTCGGGGCCCCCTCGTCCTCTACCACGTCCCCGAATCGTTCCGTTCTGGGCGGCCAAGTATGGACACTGTGCCTTCCAGTGTCCCTCCTCTCTACAATAGGAACACTGGTTGATGCCGATCGACGGGGCTCCTCCTGAACCCCTTCCTGTCCCCGCCCCTCTTGTCATTGGGCCCCGACTACCTCTACCTCCTCCTTGCCCTCGAACCACTTGCTGTAACAGTACTCGAGTCTTCAGATCCTTAACCTTTTTATCCACCTTATCTTTATTTTCATTTTCTCTATGCTCGTAGTACTGGGCCATGCTTAGGATTACAGACGGGGAAGAGGTAGTCCAGGTACTCTCTGCCGCCTCCAGTCGTGCTGAAATTTCCGGGGTCAGGTTCGTAACAAACCTGTTAACGAACAACCTCGTGCCCCCTTCCGTTGCCAAATCTTGCCCGCTAAAATCAATAAAAACCTCTTCGAACCTGGTAAAGAAGTCGGACACACTTTCGTCCTTCTTTTGTCTACAGGCGGACAGTTTATCCCAATCGACTTTTCGGGGTGGGATCAGAGTATGCATAAACGTTATTATTTTCGCTGGAAGAGAAGTTATTTCCACTCTTGGTTTGTCCCCTGGTTTGCGATCCTGGTCCCAGCCCCTCAGCTCCTGCCATGTGCCACCGAACTCAACATGATTAGAATCGTGCACCTGTCGCCATATATCAACCGGTACTAGTAGTCCGAAGAACAGTTCAACATCGGCTAAAGTCATTACAGCGGAGGCGGCTGCCTCAGTCAATTCTTTGTAATATGCAGTAGGATTCTTTCGGGGATCTGGCAGTTGGGATTTCAACGCCAGTACTTCACTTCTCTTCCATGGTGTATAAACCCACTGTTCCTGGAACCTAGCCGCCACCCCTTGCCGTATGATTGTCTGATTACCATCTCGTTGTTCGGGGATCTCGGGATGATAGACGGGATGCACCTCTCGCATAGGGTGCTGCGTAGTCCACTGCGGACTCTTCAAAAATAATCTGTTTCGATATTGTACCAAAGTGTCTATATTCTTAAATACTTCCTCCGGTGCTAGGCTAAATTTATGAGCCCAATCTCTGATAGTATACAGAATCTATGGGGCCGTCCCATCCCTGAAGCTTGTTTCCCAAGACCAAATAAGTGAATTAGACATCTGGTATAGCACATGTTGCTGCATGACCGGTTCTAAATCCTTCACCGTACTCCATATGTCGGTCATAGTGTACACGTCATTCCGTATCCACTTAATTGCCTGATCTTCTAATGCTTCCTTTTCGCCGTATTCCACGGATGATCTAGTGAACAATCGCTTGCTATCTAACCCCCTTGTAGCTCCCCTCGGGGTCTGTTCGGACCCGCCAGGTGCGACGCATGCCTGAGGGGAAGGTATCTCCGGCGTTGGGGAACTCAATTGTGACTGAGGGGATGTGATTATTGGCGCAGACTCGGGGATAAGCGAAATCAAAGCCCCCCCCATGAGGAGAGGGAACACCGTGATTCCGCTCTCGAGTAGCGGGGTCCTGTTCCTCTGGGGCGGATGCCCGTGGCCTAGCTTCGGGCTGGACAGGTATTGCGGGATATATACGCTCCGGGGCATATGGCGGGGGAGGCCTTGCGTTTAGCAATTCTTCTATCTCATCTTCCGTTCCCTCTCTAGCTACATAACATTGGTCTACTTGAAGTCTAAATTGTCTATCTGCTATTTCGATATTTCGTTCTATCTTGCTTTTGTCATATGCAATGGCCTTCTGAGTAACAGTCTGTCCCTGCTCTATTTTTAGTAATTTTTCAGATCGAATGCGTCTTCGTTTTGCTTCTTTCTGCCATTTAAGGGTGTCGAACATTGATTGCCGACTGCGCTTAACAAAAAGGCGTTCTTGTAAATACGCAATTTTCTTTTCATCGAAAGACCCGGTTTTCGGCCATTGTAATTCTATATTGTCCTTAGTGTATTTATGCCACAAAGAGTTAAAAATAAGGGGGCCAATACCATGCTTACAATACATATCGTGACTAGGCGTCCCCTCCGGTGGGGTCGGCTGACTCTCGTCTAACCTCCCTTCCTCACTACGGACACAGCCAAAGCACAACTTGCTAAGGCACGGCATATTGGATTATCTTGTTTCTGGCTGAAAAGGAATTTTTCCGTTAGTACAAATTCAATAAAATTAAGTATCACGTCATCATGGTGCTTTCATTCTCATGGCCATGACATCAATCATTCTCCCATCCGTCTCTCATTATACATTTGACAAAAAATATGGACGTAAAACGTAACACATAAATTCCAACAGTTGCAATCAAAAAGTGGAGCCCGTCGGCTCCCACTTGTGGAGAACTCTTCTGCTACTATTCACAAGGCTGCAAAGAACACTTCCAACAACAGTCTTATCCTCAGACTGCCTAAAGATAGTCACACAGGTTTTAAACCACAGACCGGTCTACAGGCCATCCGACAGCATTCATGGTTCACTTCCCGAACGATTCTGGGTAAGCCCGCGTTTAAGCGCCGCTCCAGATTTGTCCGGGTGCTACCCAATCTCAACCATCGGCTTTCCCGAGAACAGTCCGGCCGAGCAGGAACCGCAGTTCCCCTAGGCGTGTAATCCTTATCTGTAGTGTACCCAGAGCGTCCGCACGTGCAGTGTCACACTGCCCCCGTCGGACCTCTGCCCAAATTCTCTCTGTGGTAACTAATGCAAATTCCGAGTTCCTCCGTGACCACAGGCCACCAAATGCTTAGATTCCGCTATCCAAATCTGTATATGCGATCCAACATACAACGGGACACAACACTCACCTGGTGCACGCAGGTCTGCCAGAACGTTCTCCACTGCCGACGTTTCGTTAGCACCAATGTTGCAGGTTCTCGGGTTACACCCGAAGGACTCCGGCGTGGGGTTACTAGCAGCTGAGGCCCTCCGGACCGGGAGGGCAGAGCAAAACCCCAAATTCTGACGTATCTGGTCTGCAACCCCCCCAATCAAGAGAACCCCTTTCAACGTCACCTGTGGTTACACAGGGACGACCCCAACGCGGAGTCCCGGCGGAGTCGCCAACTGAAGTACCGAAATTATATTATCGCCTCCCAACAATTATCATTACATTGCCAAATCTCCTTACCAATACCAATAAACAGTCGGTCGGCAGTGTAGAAGGTTCAAGCGTTTATTAGACAAACACAAACTCTGCCAGAGGAGCTCCTTGCGACCTAACCCGCGAGGTCTGCCAAGAAGACTGCTGGCACATTGTCAGCACATCATATATATACAGTTGCATTGGCATCATCATAGCCTAACATGGAAAAATACAAATTGGTACAAGCTAGTACAGTAATAGGAAAACCCATATAAGGCACACAAAGAGCTCCTTGCTTCGCTCAGGCAGCAAGGTCAGACGGGTGACTCCCCTCTGTCTTCTCAGAGACAGTCCACCCTGCACCCCTCCCGGAATGTGCTTATCGGCCCTTCCTCAGCTAACTACGACCTTGCCGAGTATAACGAGCTGAAACAGCAGTTTCTGCAACAGTTGGTTTCTTCCCCTAGAGCAGGGTTTTTGGAGGCAAATGAGAATAGGGCCTGTACATGCACGATATTAAAGAAGGCCATAATGTGGTATTCATATAGCGTAACGTGGTGTGAAGCTAAGTAAAAGTAAATACCGCAAATACTAATGTTGCATGTCTACGGTGTGAGTCTAGGGACACCATGCTAATTCTAACATATCGATTATCAATATTACATGATCAAGAATCGATTCTAGTACCTCAACCCGGGGGCGCCCAGTGTTCCAGATCAGGTTCCGGATCATTGATTCTAGGTCTCGGAATACCTTGGCAGGTACATACAGCGGGATATTGGCGAAGTGATAGAGCAGTCTCGGTAATACTATCATTTTGGATAGCGCTATCCTACTGGGTAAGTTCAGGGGCAGTGCCCTCCAGAAGGCCATCTGGGCACGCAGTGAGGTAATAGCGCGCATCAGGTTACCCTCCAGTATGCTCTGTGTATCCCTATAGACGTGCATCCCGAGGTATTTAACTGTGGTGGGATACCAAGTAAGCCTGACACCCCCGAGGTGCACGTCGCATTCCTGTGTGTCCGAACTGAACGAGTACACTCCAGACTTGGCCCAGTTGACCCTAAGGCCCGATACCTCTTCAAACGTCTGGAATATGTCCGGCAATAAGCCCGGCACATCGGCGAGGTCACGTACATACAGAAGTAGGTCGTCTGCGTAAAGCGAGACTGTATGTGTGCCATCAGCCAGCGGGATCCCCCATCCCACTCCCCTCGTCCACAACAGCGCCGCTAGAGGCTCTATGGCCAGCGAGAAGAGAAGGGGCGACAGGGGGCAACCCTGTCGAGTCCCCCTGCGCACCTGCACTGTCTCCGATAGCAATCCGCCTGTTCGTACTCTCACACTGGGCCTTTGGTAGAGTAACCCAACCATGTCGACATACGCATGACCCAGGTCGAATTTTTCTAGGACCGCCCTGAGGTAGGGCCATTCCACGGAATCAAAGGCTTTCTCGAGGTCTACTACCAGACATCCCGATCTCGGCCATTGCATCGTGGCGGCTTCCTGTATTTGGAAAAGGCGGCGGATATTGCGAGAGGTGCTTCGCGCAGGTACGAAGCCATTTTGGTCACTATGGACCACAGCCGGGACCACAGTGGCTAAACGCCGGGCCAGTAGGGAGGTGAAAATTTTATAATCGGTGTTTAACATGGCTACGGGTCTGTAGGAGCCCATACATGTCTCTTCCCTACCGGGTTTCAGGAGCGAGACCAGGGTGGCTTCACTGAGCGTGGCCGGGAGCGCCGAGTCATCTATTGCGGCGTTGTACACTTTGAGCAATTCCGGGACCAGGGTTTCTGAGCATGTTTTGAAAAATTCGGCGGGTAGGCCATCTGGGCCAGGTGATTTGCCGTTAGAAAGAGTGAAAATAGCTTCACGCATTTCTTCTGGCATGAACGGCGCCTCTAGGTCCCCTTGTTGTACATTTGTGAGGGATGGCAGCTGAATATTCGTGAGATAGTCTGCGATAGTCTCTGATGTGACCCTCAGTTGCGATCTGTACAGGACTTGGTAGTGTTGCACGAATGCTTGATGTATTTTGCTTTGAGTATACGCCACCTCCCCCTCAGCCGTTCGGATGGCAGACACCGGTGCAGTACGGTTCTCTTGTTTGACTAGCCAGGCCAATAATTTCCCGGGTTTGTCGCTGTATTGATGTACACGCACCGAGTGGGCTGCGTAATTAAGATGGCGTAATCGCTCCAGTAGTGCCGTGTGCTCTTCACGGGCCTCGCGCAGTTGGTCATCTGCTCCTGCCACTGCTTCCTGCTCCCTGCGGAGCAAGTCAGTCTCTACCCGGCGCAGGTCAACCTCCAGCTTTTTCTGCATGTTCCCCTGTGTGCCCAGGCAATGTCCCCTGACTGCAACTTTAAAGGCGTCCCATTCAATCTGCGGGGAGGACGCCGTACCTGAATTTTCCGTGAAGTATTGTGCTACGCAGGCTTGCAGGGAGTCTCTGAAGGGGGCATCTAGTAACAGGGCAAGCTGTAGACGCCATGTAGGGATGGGCGGGTGTGGGCGTTCCCATGCAATATCCAGTGTGTGTGGATTGTGGTCTGAGTGTGTTCGGCCAAGGTATTGAGTGTCCGTGATGTGTGGCAGTAGTTCCGAAGACACCATGTATCTGTCTAGGAGTACATGTAATGCGTGTGCTCCTGAATAATAGGAGTAAACTTTGGTGATGGGATTGTGGGCGCCCCAGGCATCTTGTAAGTCCCACTGTGCCGCCCACTGGATGAGTGTCCTCATTGCTCCAAAAGATGATGCATCATGCCGGGGTGGGGCCGAGCGGTCTAGTGTGACATCTAATATGTTATTGTAATCACCCCCGAGAATCCAGGGGACTCCAAGGCGCCAGTGTGCAAGGAAGGCCCCCTGATCTGTGTTGGGAGAGTAGATGGACGCCAGAACCACGGGCTGCCCATCCATACGGCCGTTCACGAGCACATACCTGCCCTCCGGGTCAGTGTGGGAGCGTGTCATAGTAAAGGGAGTGCCTGGTTTCACCCACAGTAGCGCCCCGCGGGCATACGAGGAGTACTCGGTGGCATACAGTTGCCCCCTCCATCGGCGGCGCAGCGCGACCACTTCCGCCTTGTTCAAGTGCGTTTCCTGCAAGAGTGCAATTTGAACCTGGTGTCTTTTCAAGTAGGTGAATATTTGATAACGGCGCGCTGGCGTGTGCATTCCCCTGATGTTCCAGGTGTAGATTTTTATCGCAGACATTTTATCAATACAGGCAGCCTCCCCACTCTCCATACACCGCAGCCGGGCCCGGGTCTATTGCATCCTCCCACCAAGTACGTCCCCTACCATTTCCAGTAATACACTCAGCACAACCCAGGAATACATAAAAGGGGAGATAAACAGTTAACAAACGTAACCAACTGTGGGTGAACCATATTTGAATGCCAAAAGGGCAGTAGCGAAATGTGCCACCGTCCATACTCTCGATTGAGAGGGACAACCGTTCAAGTCTAGGGGGTATCATGTGCTAGTCACAGTCTCGACGATTTATCTATCTGGATAAAGAAGGAAATCGATGCCCCTCCCTGGGCCATATGATATATACGTCTTGCAGCCAAAGTCATTGCGCAGAGATATGGCGCTGCCTGCTGTGCTGGGGTCACAGTCTAGCCAGCCATGTAGAGGGAAAGCAAAGTAGGTCTCACATCCCAAGCCTCTGGCATAGTTAGTGCCCTGCGTGTTAGGGCCAGTGGGCAGGGGGAGGAAGGAGGGAGGACCGCAGGGTGGGTGCCACCATTACAGCACCGTTTCAGCGTCTATGTGACTGGGGCAATACTCACTGCGTCAGGGCTCCACCGTCCATCGTAGGGGCAGAGGGAAACGCCCCCGGCGTCACAAAGCTCCAGCGGCGCTACAGCGTCCATCCGGCCCCTATCCCTGTCTTCGCCATTCCAGCAGGTTCTGCCAGCACTTCTCGTGCAGTTTCAATGAAGCAGGTCAGCTGTCTGCGGTGTGATATCCGGCAAGTCCACCGAAAGTTGAGAGTCCGGTATTCCGTAGATGGCTTCGTCGTCGCTTGGGACAATCCGTTGGCTGGCGCCCGGTACGACGTCCGATGCCGGTGAGCCGCTCAGCTGTGCGACCCTTCTGAGTGCATCCCGTTGCTCCTGAAGAATTTGATCCGCTGGCGGGGAGCGGCGTGCCGCTTCTTCCGGGCGACGGGCCTGCTGGTCCCTGTTCCTACGAAGCCGTCTCGATCCACGTGCCCGTGACCTCGGCTCATAGCCCTGTGCTTGCCTGGGCGCCGTGTCTGTACCGCTGTCGAGCCAAGCGCTTACTTCTTCAGGGTTATTAAAGAAGTAGGTCTTATCCTGCGCCACCACTCTCAGCTTCGCGGGAAAGAGGAGGGAATATTTGAGGCCTGCTGTGCGGAGTCTTCGTTTTACCTCCAGGAAAGAGTGCCTTTGACGTTGCACTTGGATGGTATAGTCTGGGAAGAACTGTGGCCTTGTCTATGCGAATCTTCCCAAGCCTTCTAGCTTCCCGCAGGACCGTATCTATGTCCCGATAGTTCAGTATCCTCAGGAGCAGTGGTCTTGGGTTAGAGCCTGTGGGAAGTGGTCTCGTGGGTACACGGTGCGCCCGTTCCACCACGAAGTAGGGCGAAAGTGTGTCTTCTGGCAGTATGTCCCTTAGCCAGTCTTCTACCCGTTGTGCAGGGTTGTTGCCCTCCCATTTTTCCGGGATCCCCACGAGTCTGATGTTATTTCTTCGTGCCCGCCCTTCCGCATCCTCGGCATTGTCTTCCAGGAACTCTACTCTGTTCAGGAGGTCCTGTACTTGTTTATCTGTTTGGGTGACTCGGGGCTCAAGTTCTGCCACAGTTCTTTCCAGGGTCTTGGTCCGATCTGCCAGTTTCTTGTTATCGTCCCTTAGGTGGGTGAGATCTATGGCGACGCTGTCGAGTTTGGACTCCAGTGAAGTTCTAGTTGATTGGAGCGACTCTTCCAGGCGCTCCATGGCAGCGAGCACGCTGTCCAGTCTCGTGGTCACCTGGTCCGCATCCATCTTCTTTAGTGCCTTATCAGTCTTCCCTTTCGGGGGGGGCGCCTCCAGTTCCGGTGCGCGTCCATACCCCTCCGGACATGGGCAGAGCTACTTGGCTATCAGTCCTGTCGAGTTTTCAGGAGGATGAGGTGGCTTATTGCTCGTGGTCGTGTGGGGCATCGGTGATGTCCGAGTTCAGCGGGATGATAGGGCGTATGATGGCCCCAACGCGGTTAGCCAGTCGACGTCACACGTTTCAATCGTGGCGCTCCTCTAAGCAGGAAGGTGTGGTGGCGTTAAGCAGCAGGTGCCATTCATCAGCTCCGCCTCAGCTCGCGCATCGGGCAGGCAGCATTTCTTATGGCGTCGGGGCAATTATGTTAGGCGGGGGGATCCGCGCCGGGTCCCCGGTGTCTCCTCTCCGCAAATTGCCTCGAGTGGGGCCAGGCTCTTACCGGTTTCAGGGATGATGTCCCAGCGTTGTTTCGTGCTCCCTAGGCGCTTTATTCCCCACCGGGTCCGAGGCCTCCTCTCAGCGCCCCACGTGGTCACAGCAGCTTCAGTCCCTCAGCGGAGGCCCATCCAAGTGATTCCTCCCGGCAGCCGATCATGAAAGGCCCGGAGGGGGGGGCCCGTGCTGACTGGCCTCAGGCAGTGTCTCCGTCGGCAAAGTTCATGCCCCACTCCTGTGATGGCGCTCTCGTGGGCCTCTAGCACCTTCTCAGTGCGGGCATTGGCGCCCGATTCACGGTCTCCGCGGGGTTCCCCGTTGCAGCGGCTACTATTGTGGGTATTGGAAGTCCCCGCCGCATGTTCGCGGCTGCTCGGCGAGTCCCGGCGGGGGCCCCCCACCTCCGGCGCCGCAGTCCCACCGACTCGCTTCTGGCAGTGTTCTAGGGGCGCCGTGTCGCCGCCAGGCACGGCAGGTAGCGGTTGGGCGGCAGCACCCCTGGCCGGGCCCCCACCTTCGCATCGGGCGGTTGCAGCCGAACCGGTCCTTGGTCTTCGATTCAGGCGTTAGCCCTTCCGCGACCCCCGGAGACACCGCTGGTACTGACTCAGGGCAGCCGGAGGGTTTCCCAGTCCCGTTTTCGGCTGGCGCAGAGGCCGAATCCATCAGCCGGTAGGCCGCGTGTGTGGGCCTGTTCGGCAGTTCAGACCACGGCCTCACGTTGCTGCCTCTGCCGGCCAAGCTGTAGGGAACCCCGCAGAAGGTTTCCAGGAAAGGCCGGTGCTGACCGGGTCGGCCCCTCCGAATAAAATTTGGCTGGTGGGTCGGTGGTAGCTTTACAATGCTCCGCCTGCAATTTCGGACGGCTGCTTTGGAGAAATGGCAGAGAATCAGCTCAGGGAAGAGGAGCTCGGCACGTAGCTCTACCCTAGTGCGACTGCCGCCATCGCGTGCCTAGCCACGCCCCTGGGGGCACATTTCCTCATATGTGCTGGGGGGAACATAATCCCTGATCCTGCGTTTTTGCTTTATCTTTAGATTTTTTGATAAGATAGCATCAACACTGCCTAGGCAGTTCTTCACATGCCACAGTTCAGAAGAGATCTTGGAGGTTTCCTCAATGGACCTAGCTGCACTGGAGCGCTGACCAGAACCGAAGTGAAAGTTAAAGAGTTGCGTGACAATTAGGAGCAGCACCTTGCCTTCCCTCTACGAAGTTTGTGATGGACCTACACCATCCGCAGCCTCCACAGTACCTAAGGGTTCTCTTATCTGCCTCATCCAGGCCAATGGACATGAACATTTTTTTTCTCTCAGCCCTACTGCCTTTGGGGTCGTCTGTTATAGGTGGTGGTAGGTCACCTGTATTGAGGAACCATTCAAGTTATCTAGCTTGCATTATCACAGACTGGATTTTAAAAGGTGGTCCATCCCATCATTAAATGGACGTTCTGTTCGGGACTCAGATAGTCCTTGGATACAATGTGTTACCCTAGTCAAATAGGTGTCACTACCAAGAGTGAAACTTGACAACAGTCTGTTCAGTTCATGCTTATTTCCTCTGAGCACTTGTAGTCCTTAATTGTCTCACAAATCAGAGGGAGACGGGGAGCCTTAAGAGCCTTGCTCCCAACAACAAGCATGTACAACACAAGAGGGCAGCGTTCCTAAAGAAGTAATGAAATACAGGTAGGAGACTTACAAATAGATACTTGGGGTGTAGGAGGCTTCCTTATTATGAAGTGATACCCTCACACACCTGCGAAGGTGTCATGCTACATCATTGGGCATTTTTGCTCCTCATGGGGTCGGCAGTGCAATACCTCATGGGCCCTGCGAGAGGGCTCTTTGGCGGAGATCTTTTAAAGTAAAAACGCCATGAAGGTGAGTGCAAGTGTGTGGAACTGTGGGTTAAAAGTACCGCAGAGGTAGAGGGGGCGTGGCCTAGCGATCCATCATGGTGGACGCGCGTTAGGCGAGCTCCGCTCCGCCTGAGCTAATTATCTTTCATTTATCCTGCTTCCCGCATTGTTTGAGTCACAAAAGTGTACCATTCTAGCAGCACAGTGGAGCGGCCGATATCGTGGCACACGAGGGAGCTGAGGCTACGGTGGCCGCGGCAAAGGCCCACAATCCTAATCGGGTGAAATTGAGGCGGGGCCTCATGTGGGGCGGCCGCAGCCGAGACTATCGAGTGCGGTAGCACTGGAGTGCTCCGCTTGAGGAAGGGCTGCCCTGGAATTGCATAGGCTCCTGGCGGTCGTCGTCGAGCAGAGGCGGCTGTGGAGCCACTTTGTGTGTAGCTGGGGAAACCTCGGTGGCGGCCTAGTGAGTGATCCTCGCGTCCCCCCTATCTGCACTATCGAATCCCGCAGGTTAGATCGGGCCACACGTGGTGCTGGTGGACATGCTACAGACCCAGGCATGAAATTGGGTGGACGGAACCTGAGCTGGTAGCGGTGAGTCCCTAAGAGTTGCTCAGTGCCCTGACTGAGGATATATGGGCCTCTGTAAACTCCCGAGCCCCTGGTCTGCTGGGACATATGAGCCGGGGGTGTGTGGCCTGGAGACACATCGGTTGGGCCCGCGAGGCTACGACTCTGCTCAAGTGGAGGGCTGCCCTGTGCAGCATTACCTTAAACAATCCGTGAAGGCGGCTGTGGGGCCACACCCCAGAGTGGAGCTGGTCAGTGGGCCTGTGTCGGTTGAGGGAGTTGGGGCCAGCACGTAGCCATTACCAGTTACGACCAACCCTGCAAACACTGAAATATCCTCCTGGAGGATTGGGATCCATGGCCTGGTGAAGAGGAGACCGGCTTGGTGTAGGCTGGTCCTGGTCATTGGTATCTGCCGAGTTGAGAACCAGGCTTAGTATACACTTATGGCGCTGGACATCGGTGCGGGCCTAGCACCATACTACCCCTGAGGGGAGACACGTCTGTCGACAGAGGTGGCCGGGTTAGCACTCGGTGCGGCTTGTGGGATGGGGGTCTCTGCCCGAGCCCGGATATCCTGAGTGATCTTAGCTGGGGACGAATATGGCCATTAGACCAGGCAAGAAACAAAGCTCCTCACAACGCAGGACATATAAGCTGGGCCATCCAGTCAGATTGCGTTGGGGGTTGCGGAGCGGCCGTCTTGAGGGAGCAAGACCCGAAGGCAACCATGACAAAGGATAAAACAGCGGGAGGATCTACCAAACAAAGCACGCTGGACCGATTCACCGGACCGGGTGCCTCCGCTGCCGAACAAGGGAGCGCAACTGGGGGCATGCCGGATAATGCAGCTCTCAGAGGTGGAAGACTCTGTCATTACCCTGGAAAAAAAAGTCGCTTCGCTGGAAACTGTCACCATAGGCCCGGTGATACGGGTTGAAGACGCAGAGGGCAGGGCCAGAAGGAGCAATCTACATTTTGTTGGATTCTCCAAAGGATGTGAAGGGGGGAAATGGAACAGTTCCTGACGCAGTGGCTCACAAGCTGGCTTCCCCCAGAGTCATTGTCGCGCTGTTTTGTGGTTGAACTGGACCGGAGGGCCTTAACACAGAAGCCGCCTCCGGGAGCCAGACCGAGGCCCTTTATAGCCAAGATATTTAACTATCATGACAAAGACGTGATCCTGAAGCAAGCCAGAGCTAAAGAACCCCTGACCTATGATTATGCCTGCGTTCTCGTGTTTCCAGATTACACGCGGCTAGTCCAACAGAAGCTGCAGTCTTTCCTGGCAGCCAAGGCTTGCCTGCTTGACCTGCAACTACCATATGCCTTGCTATACCCTGCCAGATTGCGGGTGGTGTATCAATCACATACTCTCTTCTTCGAGTCGCCTGAGGATGTCTTCAACTAGACGTACGAGACGGTGAACGTTCGGCCCCACATGCTGCTCAGGAGGGAATCCGATTCATCATCCAGTGATGTAGTCTGGAAACCACCCAAGCCCAAAGCTAATGGAAATAGAAGGTCAAGGTCCAGACGTCGCTCTCAATCCCATAGTGATCCTGGCAGATCTACATTGTTGCCTCAGCAGGGGACCTCTGCCTCATAGACACCTTGGGACTCCCCTGGGCAGGGGGTTGCTGGTGCCAACTGTTTAGACCGGAGAAGCACTAGGGGGGGCTAGTACCTTTCCCAGAACTCAATTGACGGAGGGAGCACCCGCTGACTATGGGCTGGTTACTGGGGATCCATTGGCCGGCGTGGGCCAGGTACTCCTGTTCGAGTCTGCAGGCCGCCTCCGCCGTGACAGATACTCAAGAGGTTTTGAGGTATAGGAGGGGAGGGGTTTGGGGAAAGTTGGGGTATTCATGTTATACATTTACACTGTGTCGTTGCTTTACAGAGCCACTACTCACACACTGGTTGTTAATTGTCTCATATACCAACGCCAAAGGACTTATTGATGGCGGTCCCCACAGATAGGATGCGGACCCAAGCGAGGGGGTCTCCAGGTAGTGAATTGGAATGTCAGATGAGCATTAGACAAAGTGAAAAGAGGGGCTATACTTCAGCAGGCCAAACGCTATTGTGCTGACTTTCTGATGCTGCAGGAGAAGCACTTAATGGGAACAACG
Organism: Lissotriton helveticus; assembly: GCF_964261635.1. Classification (NCBI taxonomy): domain Eukaryota; kingdom Metazoa; phylum Chordata; class Amphibia; order Caudata; family Salamandridae; genus Lissotriton; species Lissotriton helveticus. Next base: position 1,782,332,803 of record NC_136065.1, read on the forward strand.
GCATTGTGCCTTCTTAGGTATGGTTATATTCAAGCGTTCCATTCTGGGTTCACAAGGGAACCCATGGGGTCGCAATTCTGATTCACCGTCGGGTTTCTTATAAGCACTATGTAGACCCCCCAGGATATTGTGGCATGAATTAGCAAATTTAGCGGCACAAATATGGAAATTTAGCGGCACAAAAAGGGAAATTTAGCGGCACTTTATTTTACTCATAATCATTCATTTTCATCCTGAAATCAATGGAAACTGTTTTAGCAGAGTATTCCACTTTGCAATAGGAATTTTTAAAGGGTCTGCAGCTCTATGGAAGCACTGCTCCAGTCCTAAGCTTGTGGGAGTGAGCTGTATTTCTCCCTGGGATCTTCTAGTGCCCATGTATGCACCCCTGCCGGGGCACCGCTGCCTCCCGGATCTGTGAGGCAGGACACCTCTTTCTCAGGCACCCTAGGGCGCAGGATCGTAGTGGCTGAGCCAAATAAGTGAGACAGACTGCATAGGAAGGTCACCTCCGGCTTACCTGGTCCAGTCGTCATAGGTCAACTTGAGCATACACCAATAATGGCAGCTCCTCCACAATGCCCAGCCTAACTAAGACACCAAGGAACGACCCTCAGCATAGACAAATTAACTATTAACTCTGCATATCTCTCTCCAGCAACAAAGTAGTTGGGAGTAGGGGGTTTTATGACATTTGAACTCCACTGTTGGTCGCCACCAGTCCATGTTGTGTCTACAGTTCCGATTTGTGTCACTGTTGAACTGCTAGCCCTATAGATTGTCTGTTTCAAGGCAATCCCCTCTCTGGAATCCAGAGCTTCAATCATCATCTACTTTGAGATGAATTTATCTGTTGCACCCATTGTAAATGTAGGAAGGTCTTTCTTACCTACGAAGAAGCTGCCCTTTTTCTGAGCCAGAGTCTGTAGAATTTGTTTCTGAATACCTGTTCCTCTGGAGAAAACTTCTGATGAGTTGCTCTACAGAGGATACCACTGTACCCTTCCTCTCTTTTTTTCCTGCGTTGGGCTTGGTCATCAGGTGTGAGCAGTGTGTGGTTTCCTCAGACAGTCCATGCCTCCTCTAAGGACACTCTTTCCACACTTACTTGCCTGTGACTCGGACCAGACACATTTCTCCTTTGGGACTTAAAAAGGAGACCTACTGGTCATGGAAAAGGAACTGAGGCTTGCTGGTAATTGCAGCAGGTATTTAATCCACACATGTTAGAGTTTCTGCTTTACTTCAAGGAAAATAGTTTATCTGTGTTGAGCTGCTGCTGTATAGTCAGGGGATATCCGACCATGTTTTCCAACCCTTCTCACTCTTTACAAAATCACATCTCTGTCCCTGTAATTTATGAGGCAAGCCACCACCAGTCCCAGTGGTGCTAAGCAGGAGGTCTTACGGGCACTCTGTGTGCTCTCTCAACAGTACAGAGGAACAGGCCTTACAACCCAACTGTCTGCCTCAGTGATGCTTCTAAGTAAGCTGTTATATAATCATTGCTCTCCATTTTCTCTGGCAGCCCCACGACATGCTCATGATTGTGCCAAGATCTTCAATCCAAGTCCTCAGCCATGTGCTTTGAAAAACGGACTTGCTGAGGGATTCTCGCATGGGATGCTGAGAATCCCATGTTGGACATTTTGTAAATAATATTTGCCGATCTCGCATAATGGTTACCAAATTTCCATGTACATGTTCCTGTCCTAGTTCAAACTTATGGGCCCGGTCCACAATATCGTATAGGACCTGCGAGGCTCTCTCGTCCTCAAAACATTGTTCCCATAAAGAAATCAACCGATTAGCCATAGTTTCTAAGGCATATTGCTGCATAACCGGTTTGTAATCCTTCATAGTTCCCCAAATGTCCTCAATAGTGTAAATAGCATTCCGCACCCACTGGGACGCCTGATCGATCACCATCTGCTTCTCCTTACATCCTACAACAGCACGGGTATATAATCGTCGAACGCCCCCCATTCCGGGAGCATGGGAGGGGGTGGAATCTATCTGAGCAGGAGTTGAAGTGGCTGACTGGGAAGGCCAACCCGCGGAAGACGAAGGTGAGATCAATGTCATTGGGGATATGACAGGGGTCAATGAATCGGTTGTCAATAAAGTGGCCATAGCAGGTGTCGTAGAGGAAGGAGTAAAAATAGTTCCTGTTAACTTAGTAGTGGAAGGAGTCACAGGGGCAGTAGCTAACACAACAGGTGCACCGGGGGCAGTAGCCAGAGGTATCGCAGGATACACTCGTTGTGGAGCATAAGGGGGTGGAGGGCACGTATCTAATAAGTCCTCTATTTCATCCTCCGCCTCTGGTCGAGCTGCATAACTTTTATCTGCCTGCAATCGAAACTGTCTGTCTAAACATTCTATCTTTTTCTCAGTTTGTTCTTCATCATATGCTATAGCCTTTTGAGTTATGGTCTGACCATTCTGTATTTTTAACAACTTTTCTTCTCTGATTCGGCGGCGTTTCGCCTCCTTCTGCCATAATCGCAAAGAATCAAACATTCCCTGTCGACTTCTTTTAGAGAACAAACGATCCTGTAAATACTGTATTTGTTTCTCATCAAAAGACCCAGTCACGGGCCATCGTAATTCTTAGTTATCCTTTGTATATTTATGCCATAGATTACTAAATAAAATGGGCGTAAGGCCATGTTTTACATACATATCAAAATTTGGACTGCCTTCTGGTGGGGCAGGCTGACTTTGATCTAATCGTGTATTTTCCCGCCGACAACAACATCCAAAACATATTTTATAAAAACACGACATTTTTAAAGTGATCACTCGTCACACTTCGTCATAAACAGTCCAAACATGGCCATGGTTCGTTCACACTCTATTTTCGTTGACTCCATACCAACCATACACACAAATTTAAACACACAACCTTTCACATCAAAAGGGAAAACATTTTTCTTTTTTGTGAATTCTCGATCAATATGAAACTATCAAAGAACGGAGCCCGTCGACTCCCGTTCATAGAGAAGTTGTGAACCTCCAGCCACCGGACCAAACAGAAACAAAGAAAACAGGCAGTCCGGAGACTGCCAAGAGGTCATCCGACAGGAATTAACCACAGACCGGCATACAAACCATCCCGCAATCTTCCTGGTTCACCTTCAGGACTTTTCTGACTGAGCCCGCTACCTTAGCGCCGCTTCAGATGTGTCCAGAAGTCACCCAGGTACAACCGTGGGCTTTTCCGAGGGCAGTCCGGCCGGGTGCGCAATAGAAATGCCGCACTGAGGCGTCAGATTGAAACCTCTATTATTCACCAAACAAGTCCGCGGAGCATCTTTCCGTGCAGCCTCAATGCTGCCCCGTCAGATCTCCAAAACTCCTTGTGGTACGCCGACCACCAAAATCAGTTAACTGTTTCCAAAACTTCGCCCATCAGCACAATCCATAAACAACAAACTAATACACTCACCTGGTGCACTCAAGTAGGATTGCGAGTTCTCCACTGCCCCCTCCTGAAGAGCAACTCGGATCAGTTCCTGGGTTACACCCGTAGGACTCCAGCGAGGGGTCACTAGCAGCTGGGGCTCTCTGATCGCGAGAGCGGAGTTCAGCCAAAATCGTTAGTCCATCCACCCCCTCGACCAGAGCAATCCCCCTAATGTCCTTATTTCACCCCGTATTACGGGAGGACGACCCCAAACGCGGAGTCCCGGCGGAGTCGCCAACTGTAGTACTGGAAAAATATCGAGATGGGCCATACTTACCAATAGCCCAATAACTATTACCAAATAACCAGTCAGTTGGCAGTGAAGAAAAGGCAATCGTTTATTAACAAAAAAACTGCACAGAGGAGCCCCCTCGTCCACACCAAGTCAGTGCGCCGAGAAGACTGACGATTTACACGAGACAAGTCATTTATACCATAGTTACATTACATGAAATAACCATATTTGGCAGCCTACCAATAGGTACAGGATCTTTAAGGAAGGACCATAAAAGGCACACAAAGCATGCTCAGAAGTCTGTTTCTGCTATTATGGGGAAGGTCAGAAAGGGTAACTCCCTTTCGTCTTGGTACATGGAAGTAACAGCTCGGCGCTGTCAAGAATGTGCTTATCACCTCTAAAGCCAGATGCAACCTTGGGCCTTGGAGCAGAGAATACATCACAAATTCAGCTGTCTTGTAACTCAACTAATTGGGGCTTGCTCGGTAACAGGGAAACAACATGTGATCACTACGCAGGCCCGATTCTACAAATGTAAAATGGCGTTAGCGTGGTTTCTCTAACTACTGTGCAACTTAAATTATAAGAAGAAACCAAGGCTACTTTCCGTTATTAGCATTAAATGGTACATAACTATGAATAAACGTATATGCAGCTACATCAGGCTAACAATTATCAGGTTAGCAATTACAGAAAAAAGGAATTATGTACCGCAATGGATTAAACCCAGATCAGTTGACTGGGGGTGAGTGTTTGATTTGCTCAAGCGCTCCATCCCTCATCCCCTTTGGTATCGCTTTGTTCGCCCTAAGTTGGCAGGGTATGCCCAGACGTGGGCCCCTTGCTCACTCTGCCACTGGATCCAAGATAGCCTGGCTGATGAGGGTTATGAACCCGAAACCGGCCCCAGGCTGCTTGTTTCCGGTCCAGGGAAGACATGGCTTGGCAGTTCGGGCTGGACTGTTCCCATGAGGCACAGGGTCAGACTGATTTGCATATGGCCATGTCTGAACTTGGGTGGTGAAGTGAGCTAAAGAATGATGATGGATTAAACCCAGATCAGTTGACTGGGGGTGAGTGTTTAATTTGCTCAAGCGCTCCGTCCATCCCCTTTGTTATCGCTTTGTTCGCCCTGAGTTGGCAGGCTATGCCCAGACGTGGGTCCCGTGCTCACTTTGCCACTGGATCCAAAATAGCCTGGCTGATGAGGGTTATGAACCCGAAACCGGTCCCAGGATGCTTATTGACCGGTCCAGGGAAGACATGGCTTGGCAGTTCGGGCTGGACTGTTCCCATGAGGCACAGGGTCAGACTGATTTGCATATGGCCATGTCTGAACTGGGGTGGTGGAGTGAGCTAAAGAATGATGATGGATTAAACCCAGATCAGTTGACTAGGGGTGAGTGTTTGATTTGTTCAAGCGCTCCATCCATCATCCCCTTTGGTATCGCTTTGTTCGCCCTGAGTTGGCAGGGTATGCCCAGACGTGGGTCCCTTGCTCACTCTGCCAATGGATTCAAGATAGCCTGGCTGATGAGGGTTATGAACCCAAACCTGGTTCCAGGATGCTTGTTTCCGGTCCAGGGAAGACATGGCTTGGCAGTTCGGGCTGGACTGTTCCCATGAGGCACAGGGTCAGACTGATTTGCATATGCCCATGTCTGAACTGGGGTGGTGGAGTGAGCTAAAGAATGAAGATGGATTAAACCCAGATCAGTTGACTTGGGGGTAAGTGTTTGATTTGCTCAAGCACTCTGTCCATCATCCCCTTTGGTATCGCCCTATTGCACCTCGAGCATGTTTTTGGTACATCAATTTGGAAAACTATGTCAATTTTATTTTGTCGCCCCTGTAGATAACAGGTTGGATTATTTAGGTTAACTACCAGAAAAGATTTCTCCTTCACCATTTTTATCGCTCTCACTTGTACGAGCGTACAGGTCGGTAATCTATTGATACCTGCACCGATTCTCCCATTCTTTGATCTGGGTAGAGACAGATATTAATTTTTACTATACCACCAGCCGGTCCTGATGAACCGCCATGGAACCCTCCTGGACCATTAGGGCATGAAACACGTCGACCCACACCACTTGCACTCACAACTAAATTGTGCTTCTTCATTGTTGGGAAGTAAGTTTAGTTAATGCTTTTAACCTTACCAGGGAGACCCTTAGGGGACCTCCGCTGTAATTTTTAACCCACAGTTCCACTTGCTTCACAAACTTGCATCACCTTCACGGCATTTTTACTTTAAAAGATCGTCGACAAAGAGCCCTCTGCGGGGCCCATGGGGTATTGCAGCGCCAACCCCATCCGGAGATAAAATGCCCAGTGATGAAGCATGATACTTTTGCAGGTGTATGAGGGCATCACTTCCTAATAAGGAAGACCCCCGCCCGCCCCCAAGTATGTATTTGTAAACCTTTATTTGTCTCATTCTGAACCTGGACATAGGCTACCGGATCTCTGATAGGCCAGGTGAATTGAACATTGAGAATGTGATGTAACCTGTCCTCTTCAAATTGCCATCCGTGCTTGACTTGAACCTTTGTTTTCCGAGGGTAGTGGGACTTCGGGGTCAAGTGGATTTTGAATTTGTTTAATTAGACACTTTGAATCAAGTGCCAAAAGGGAATACCTTGATCAGCCAATTAGACTGCAGTTGTATTAATTTGTCTGGGACACCAAATTGTAAAAGACCGTTCCCACACAGGATACTGTCCGGTAACCACTGCCTGCAACAGGATGCTAAGAGTCCTCACAACCTATTAAAAGGGTGAAGGTGTTCTTTTCAGCATGGATATTTTCTCTCAATTAACTGTGATAAAGGATGCCCGAGGCCCAAGTTTCTGCCTTGTCAGATGCTTCCCACACTGGATGTTCAAACATTAACTTTGAAGTTGTGGAGGAGGAAGAGTTCGGGCATAGAGGGCAGCTTTTATCTGCACTCAATCAAACCAAACCCGCCACATCTTTGGCTTAAGATATTAACATTTTACAGAAATGTGTGTTAGCAATTCAAATATATGGAGGAATGATGTGCTGCAGGGCCTTTCTTAAGTAGAATGCAATGAAACCCTTTCAAATTTACAATTCTAATTCACTGCTTGCTTTACGCTGTCACGCCCTAGCTTCCTCAGTGTCTTTTAGCAGGAAACCTATTTGCCCTCAAAAGATAAGATATGCAGCAGAGATGCAGACTGCAGATTTTTTGTTTACTTTTCACATCTTCAGGCAGGATGACTAAACTAAGTAAATCAATGAAGTAAACAAGGAGATCCACCCACCATGTGAGTTGCTCACACAGGGCTAAATTATTGCACCCTGCAGGGCATTGAGAGTGGAGGCAGTGCATAAAGAAGCCATTTAAGAGAGGCCGCCAGTAAAAACAATTCCCCTCTTCTCCCGCCCCACACAGAAAGAAAAACATTCATCATGAGAGTATTGGGTAATTGCACCAGATCTCCAGTGGTGAAAAACAGATTACTTTATTCTCATCTAGTGAGGGGGTCTGTCTGATGGTTCCATTTTCCTGAGCATGCGAAATAAGAATTGGCAAAGCCAATATGTCAATAAGCCCTATTAGCTTGGCTAATGTTTGTAACTATGCTGAACAGCATCATAGCTGTTGTACAAAAAAAAAAGGCCTGATGACTTAACTGTAGTACCCTTTTGAAGGCACATGTCGGCATTTTTCAGCAGTAAAAGGGATGATTGATGGATTGGGGCTATGTCTTTAGAGGGGTGAGCTCTAAGCTTCTAATACAATATTTCCTGTAAACCCAGTGAATCCACATAGGAAAATCCATGCAAGAAAATGCACCCAAGACAAGGTTTAAAGTACAAATCATGAAGGATCGTTTAGAATTTGAGAATAATTACAGAAGGCAAAAAGGTATATGGTTAGTCAATTCAATTCAAAACACAAAAAATGCAAATACATGTAAATTAGGATTGGCAGTGGAAGCTGACCCCTAATCTGTTAATTAACCAGAAAGTGTTTACGATCTAACACCCCGCAAATAATGAGTCAAATGAGCAATTTCTCACAAGGACTGCTCAGTATAAGGCAGGAGAAAAGAACACTGAAAATAGTCCTAAGTACACATCAATAAGCAGATTAATGTGGAATCTACTATCTAAGGTGATCAGGAAGGAACCTGGCTCACACCCTACATCAGCCTTTTTATATGTTTCAGGCAAAGACAATCTTACAGTTAGTGTGGTTCGACATAAAAGATAATTCAGCTAACCAATAGTAAAGCAGAAAACATCACACTGTGAGACTTTTGCTCTACATCTAATATATATAACCCTGCATTATGTCCTACAACAGAAAACAAAAGCACATTCAAAAATATAAGCACCGCCGCCTTTTGGCCAAAGGAAATGGCCTTCAAATATGTAGAACTGAACTTTAATTCCTTCAAGAACATCACAAACACATGAATAAAAGATACTTGTAATTGCTACAGTGCAAGCAATAATTAAATACTGAAGATCACATGTGAGGGTCTTGTTTCACAGGCAGATAAAAATGCTGTCATTTAACTCAGCTGTGGCTCCTCTGCAATAGTGGAGGAAGGTCGCCCCACTGGCTCAGATCTAACAGCTGAAAAATAAATCAATATTTTATTATTGTTTTATTCTTCATCTGCTGGCTGAGCCAGCGTGTGCAGGAAGGGGCCGGACCTGGCCATGGGAGGGGGAAGAAGTTATTGTAGGTGCACTTTTGAGTGCACATGTCAGTTAAAACAGCTATCTTAGGCCAGCCAAACTGACATGCGCACTTAGGTTTCCCCAACCCAGCCAGGTTAGAGAAACAGCACAGAGTCCCTGTGTCTGAGCGAGCGGTAATCCAGGCTGCTCAGGCCAATCCTCACCCCACCCTGCTCTCATGCATGAGAGCAGCACAAGGATGGAAGGGGGAGTCCGTAATGCTGTCCCCGGGACTGCTGGGACCATCAACTGGAAGCACAGGAGCGTGAGGTGGCCGGCAGCACCGGGTAAGTCTGTTAATTTTGTTATTTTTATTATTAAACCCTAGGGTTGCGCACTCCCTCTGCTCCACCAACCCCAATACTCTATACCTGTGCCGGCCGCCACTGATTAACGGGCACGTCACACGATATTTGAAAAGGGCAAAAGTAAACTGGACAGAGATCAACACAAATTCGGTTGGGGGAGAGAAGCACATGGGCAGAGAAAGCGAACGGGGATAAAAGTAGACAAGGTTGAAAGCTGGAAAATACATGACCTCTTGTGTAGTGCTCATACAAAAAGAAAAAAGTAGTTCCCTAAAAGCCAGCAAAGGAAGCACAGAAGCCAGTCAGTCAAAGAGATGGGTAAAGAGGCTATGCTCCACAGGAGGGATAAATACAACATTGACCAACACATATGATCTGGAGCAGGCAAATGAGAGTGGCAGAAAAAATAAAGCAAAACTATGTTCCTGGTAAGCTGACCATATGTCTTTCACAACCAGATAACATGCACCTTTTTAAAGGGTTGACTAAAAAAATAACCATTTTATGTGGGCAACAAAACACACAAAAAAGATCACCGGTAGTCAGGTTTGAGATAAGTAAGGACTAACATTAAGAAGATAAGATCTGTTAAAAGTAGAAATTAACATGCGGCCATGACAAAGTTACTCTTAGTGTTAACTAGCATAAAACTGTCACTCACTTTTCAGCAAAACCTGTACAGTTTTGTAGACGATGTCCCCTTAGTGGTTCTTGCAGATGACAATAGTTTATTATCTATTCTACCAGGATGAAGCTAATGAAGCCCTACTGGCCAAACTCACACCATGAGATCTAGTTTATTGTTTTCATTGTCAGATTATCATTTATACGTTGCCCAACATTTTTCTATTTTGCCTCCATCTGGTGGTATACAATAGGTCCCAGAAACATAAAGGATGTCTTAAGAATTTAAGTGATTTGCACTTAAAGATAGGATCAGGATCCATTCAAGTATTCCACTTTCTCACATAACAGCACTACTGACAAGGATGGATAAAAGCAAACAAAATCAATATACATTAAAAAAAAGGTGTAGAACATCACTGCTAAAGGAATTGCCTCATGGCGCTTACATCTTATATGTATGTGTGTGTATAGATCTATAACATAATACTTATGTATTGCATTATTTTTATATATGTATATATAAAGTTCAATATAACAAAAATGAAAAATAAATACATTTCAACCGATAAAGCTATTGCTACAGCGCAGTCAGTTGCAATATTACAATGATCAAATAAAGCTTCTATTAATAAAGTATGCGTTTATAAGAGACACTGTTCCAAACAATGGCGGACACGATGACCGCACTACCCTGTTGTTTGTTACTATTCTTAATCTGGTTGAGCGTGCACAAGCTACTCCAGCACTTGCCGTCGTTGGGTGCCAACTGCTGCGCAGTAAAATGAAGAAGCCAAACTTTTGGAGTGGTGCACCACTCGATATTGTGACCAATGGTGGTCAATGAATCAATAAGTCATATGGTATTAAAGTCTTGAGTGATCCTTTATTTTCACAAAATTGTCACCAAACGCGTTTCGATGATGAAATAAACTTTTTCAGGGCTGTAAGTTACAACAAAAACACATAAAAATGTGCACAAATGGACCTGTAACTGTGTATGACACAGGATTATCGTGACACAGAAGCGAAAATGGAAGCTGAACTGTGATGAAGGGGGGAGGTGATGGATGGGTTAAGGGGGGAAGCGTGATTATGTAGAAATTTTAACTGGCAGAAATGCCTGAAAGCAGGGGAGAGGGGGAGGGGACTGGGGGGTTAGAGGAGCAGAAAGAAAAGTGTGTTTGTTATACACTCCAAAACTCTAAAACCTATTTGGAACAATTTACAAAACAATTTGACATAACAAGTAACCATCTGCCATAAGGTGCCACAATGAAAAATATATCTGAAGTGACATCACATGGGCGAAATAATATAAGAATCTACAACTTGTTCCTGGCGGAGAAAGGATATCAAGTGTGAGCAACTGGATATATTAAAAACTGTAGATATTAAAAAAGACCCTAGGGTGTAATTACAAAAATTGAAAGTACATGGTGAAGTAGAGGCCACTGTGTGTACTCTGGTGATGAAACCCCATTAAGAGCTGGCATGCACTAGATCTAACTAGTGGGCGATTGATTTGTATGTACGATGTGCAAATATGATAAGGGCATGGGTAATGTGGGTTGCATATGAACGGTATGTTCGAGGAGTGTTGTGGACACCCCCATCCAATATATCTGTGTGCCAGCAAAAAGGGGGTGGTTTTATCGCAACAGCCGCATGGGGTGGAAATTGAGTAATGAAGCAGGCATCGAATATGCATGACAAAAAGCAGTGTCTAGAAAAGCACGTACGTGCCATGAGTCCACGTTCCCAGGTGAGGGAATGGGGTTGGAAGTAGTAATCCGAGCTGCACGGGTCACCTTGTTAAGGGCCTGTGTGCGCTGAATCTGCAGGATAGAAGGATGACAGTGAGCATAGGGACTGACTAGCATGGTCGCGAAGGCAATGGTATGCTGCACATCCAGTCTAGCGAGGATATCTGGCGACGGTCAAGTGTTAGGAGTAATTATGGGCAAATTTTGCGGATTTGCGGTCCGCGAAATCTCGCGAAATGGCAAAAAAATCTGCAAGTTTGCCGGAAAATATGCGAACTCGCGGATTGGCACAAATATTCTGTTTCTACTGGCTAATCAGTAAGTGCTAGCTCGTTGAGTAAATGTATAGTGCTTTTCCTACACTGCAGCTGCGTAAAGGGCCAGAAGAGTTGTCTCCAGTGACCACGTGTGTCTGTAACTTTGCCACCGTGCCGAAAGGCGCCGAGGTCCCTCGAGTGAGCTGTCCATCATAGTGAGGAAAGGCCGCGAAGACGTTGCATACCCCAGTGTGTGTGGGGCGGGGCCAAACGGGCGGGGCTTCTATGCGAGTTCACATGCCTCTTGTTTATAAAGGGTCAGAGACCGATCAGAGCAGCAAATGAGAAGGAAGCAGCCTCCTGGTCACAGGAAGTACACGGTGATTGGGCTCGAGAAACTCCTAGATGCAAAGACCTCCATCAAGGATTACATCTAATTGTAGACAGTAGATATAGGGAGGAAGCACACCTGCCTAGCCTCGACCGTGCTCACTAGTTGTTTGGGCTGATTAGATTTGCGGATCTTTCGGCAATTTCGCGAGATTCGCAGATCGCAAAATTGCAGAAAATCCGCAAATTCCGTGAGCGGAACGGATTTTGCGCCCATACTTAGTTAGGAGCAGCCGTCGGTAGTCTCGTAAACAGTGTGGGACAGAACATGGGCGAGGCTGTGTGCGCCCTGCAGGGCACACGAGGGATACACGGAAATGGGTCCCTGCTTGGAGGCAAAAATGGTGGCCGTTACATATGCCTCACGTGAGTGTGGTGTATTTAAGGTCCAGTCACGCGTCAGGGTCAAATAAAGCTTCCTGTAAAAAAAAAAGTTCTATTAATAAAGTATGCGTTTATTAGTCGAATAAGTCCTGCAAAAATATTATTTTGCATTTGTAGAATTTTGTGACCATGACCACATAATATAGTCAAGGCTGCAAGTTTCTGTCGTCCCACAGCAGTATTAAACAGGCATAGGGACAAGAGGCAGATATGACCCTTGAGCTGCTGTTAACTGCAGGCTCCATCGTCAGTGGCCTACAACATGAGTTTTTATATAGGGTTCCTAATAAATCAGATCATATGGGGTTTATTAAGAGCACTGGTGCTCAGAAACCGGTACATGGTCTCTCTTACATGATGAGGCCAAAACCAACTAGGATAGATAGATTTTTCTGTTTTTCTTACAAAAAAAGCGCACGGACAACATTGTGTGCATTAGGAAAGAGCCACAATTATGAAAACAAAACAATATACATTATTCCGATTATTGTATTAAAGGCAGAAGGACAACACTCTGCATATTCAGTTGCCAAACAGTGAAGAAAAGTAACTTAGTTATGTAACTAATGTAAAAGTGCTGTACATAGTGGAGGGCACGTTCCAAGAGAGCAGAGGAGCACTTGGCCCACAGTACAGACGGATCCAACAGAAAGGCATCCAAGTAGAAAACTAAATTGAACTGTTAATCATTGCAAAATATTAGTACATTTCCCAAAGAAATAACAACTTGGCTCTAGTGCTTTCGTATTAAAGTGACACATTTTATTACCAGCTTTAAACACTTTAAAAGCAGACAGAAGTAGAAACAAAAAATATTTGTGCAATGTGTATACTTTACTGTCGGTCGAGGCCACCAGGCACGCAGCGATTGGGCCAGGGATCGTTTGTTGACATTCTGTGAAGATAACATCAGCATCATGCTCTCTTCATGAGCCAAACAACCTACAAATCTTGGCAGTTGTGAAAACGAGGTGGAAGTTATCGAAACAAAGAGGTGTTTTAGAAACACAGCCTCTGAAAAGTGACCTAAAAAATATCAGTCATGTCTCGGTCAGACAGCCAAACAAAATATACACTTTCATGCATATTCTGAAATGTGCCTCAAAAACTGAGGCAAAAAACAAAACAGCATCTGGTAAAAGTGACTGCAGAATCCACAAAGTGCCTTACAGAAGACAAGAATTATAAGCCGCTCAAAGTAATTACATCAGCTAAACACTCTTAGCAATAATGCCCTGATTTTGATTAACAAAAGATACAAATTGGGAGAAACACATGGAGAAGATAAAGGCAGCAGTCGGAGAGAAGAGAAGCATAGAAGGATAGATAGCTGGAAAATATGCACTCATGGAGTGCTTAACGAAAAAGAAAAAAAGAGTTACCAAAAAGTGAGCAGTTGTGAAAGAAAGGAAGGAGCTAATCATAGAGGTGGTAAAGAGGCTGTGCTCCAAAGGTGGTACTTAAATAAGTTGGACAGCCTAAAATAAAAAGGGCAGCTAATAGAAAGCAAGCAGAGGTGAATGATTAAAGGCAATGCCAATGGTAAGCAATGGGTGGAATGCATTTCTAGGTAAGCTTTCAGCCTATCCGAAATACATATTTGCAGACTGCTACATTGTTTGGTATGCTTTGACCTAGAAACCGCCTGCCATCTGTTTCACTTCGGTACCATTTCCATGGGGACGGCGTAAGCATTGTCACTCAGTTCAGTTCAGTTCTTTTATTTGTTTCGAAGGTAAAAAACCATCATGAAAATACATAATAGTACATGATCACATAAAAACATACAGAACAACATAACGATATGTTTGACAAAACAGAGCGGAAAGTTAAAAAGGGATTTTTGTGAATAATTGAAACGGAGTGCAAATATGACACAAGGCTCCATGTGACTTTTTAGTTTCCTTCCTGTCCCAGCAATTTTATCAGCCTCTTGTGTTTCTTAGTTTAAAAGCAATTTTCAGAAAGCTCGTGATGGCAAACAGGGTACGCATTTCGGTGGCTCTTTGCAGAAACAATAAAGCAGATTTAGCATGGATAATGGATGAGTCTTTTAAAACGTCCACTAAAAATCTTTGACGCGGTGTTTTATAAAAAGAACATAATAATACAAAATGAAGGGTGTCCTGCGGAGACCTGTTGTCGCAGCCGCAGGCACCCTTCTGCTCAATTGTTTGTGTAAACCCAGACGGATAGGCTAAAATATGGTGCAACAAATTGAGCCTAAAACGAGTCATTAAAAACCTCTCATGTTGACTGTACATTAAAAAGATATACGGTTCCATGCCCACTTCATTGCTAACAAGCGAATAAGCAACTACCAAAGATTTAGTAGAGTCACGCTCCCTCCTGTCATCATATTTTTCCAGTAGTTGCTTTTGTACAGAATGTCTGGAATATATGTCCACACTAGAGGGGTCCAGAAATAACCTTTGCTCATCAATATCCTCCAATGAGTCTTTGACGTATTTCAGCCAGGGTATTTGGAGCCCTCTCTCTTTCTTCAGGCAATCCTGGATGATCTGTCTAGACAAATCCGCATTGGGGTTTGACCAAATTTTGAGCCAGGCCAGTATGGGTCTCAGTCTGATCAGATCGGCAATGTATGGGGTACCCAACTCTTCGTGTGTTATTGCCGCTGGGATGTTCAGCGGGAGCTTTAGCAGTTTTTTAAAGAATTTATCTTCCTCTCTTTGTATTAGTTGTGCATCACTAAAGCCCCACACTTCAGCTCCATAGATGGTCTTTGAGATACTGATCGACCTATACAATGTCATCACCTGCTCTGGGGACCAACGTCCCATACGACGGGCGAAATTTAGTGTAGCTCCATTAGCTGCAACTAGTCTCCTGGCCCTCTCCTCTTTCAGAGGGGTGAACTTGAATTTTTCATCAAATAACAGGCCTAAATACGGAAATGATTTAACAGTGTCCAAAACGTGATCCCCTAGTTTGAACACAAATTTCTTCAGTGGTTTCTTCCCCACAACCATGATGAAAGATTTTGTCATGTTAACCGAGAGGTCCAAATTCCTCATGAAGTCCGAGAAACCCTTAATTAAGATCTGCAGGCAGACTGCCGTTCGAGCTAGGAGGACCGCGTCATCAGCGTACAGAAGTACCGGCAGATGACGCGAGCCCACCCTAGGGCAGTCAGTTCCCAGTGCTATCAGGGCACTCTCCAATCCATTTATGTAAAGGGAGAAAAGGAACGGCGCCAGGATACACCCCTGCCTCACCCCTCCAGAGCACGGGAAGGGATCGGTAGTGGCCCCCCCGTACTATAGCGGACTTTGGCTGTTGTGTTCCAGTGCAGCTCCCTCAAGATATTAATAAGATCAGAATCAATTCCCAGGTTAGACATGAGTGACCATAGTTTGGCTCTATTAACATTATCAAAAGCAGCTGCTAAGTCCATAAACCCCATGTATATGGTCCCATCAGTTGTCTTAGTATACTTAGCCGTGAGGAGGTATAGGTTGAGGCATTGGTCACTAGTTGACCTACCTGATCTGAACCCATACTGGGTATCCACCAGGATGTTATGGGTGTCAGTCCATTCTATTAGGCGGTTAAGGAGCGCCCTCCCGAGTACTTTGGCGGAAACATCGATCAATGAAATGGGTCTGTAGCACTGCGGGCTGTCCCTACAGCCTTTCTTGTATATCGGGACAATCACCGCAGTGGACCATGATCTCGGCAGGCCTGATTTGATTGCAGCATTCAGTACTCTCGTTATCACTGGGGCCCATAACTCGGTGTTACTAAGGAATAAATCTGGGGGGGTGCCATCCGGGCCTGGGGCTTTGTTTCTTGTCAACCCCGAGATTGCTTTAAAGACTTCCTCCAAGGATAATTCAAGTCGTTCAGCCCTTGGTCCCCTCCATATTCCATCACCAAAGTCAACCTCCTGTTGGTTATACAAGGATTTAAAATGAGCAATCCATTGTTCTGGTAAAATATTAACGCTGATGACTGGGGAGCTTGAGTCATACAAGCATGGTCTATTTATAATTTTCCAAAACTGTGCATAGTCCTTGTTTTCACCTGCCTCCCTTAGGTCAGCCCAGAGTTCTTTTTGAAGGGCCATTTTCCTTATCTTTACCTGGGTTTTGTAGTTCTGTCTGCAACGGGTGATTTCAATCTTGTCCCTTGGAGTCTTTTTTAGGCTCTGCTTTAGGTCTCTTAGCGCTCTGGAGCAGTTAGAATCAAACCATCTTGGAGAGGATGTCTGTTTTACGGGCTTCTTAGTTTTCAGTAATCCTTCTACAATTTTGGTTAACGATTCGAAAGCCTCTACCACTCCTCTCCCCTCTATTGTGGGATCTAAGCAGGTCTCTATGTGGGCTTTCCCTTCGCCCACTAGTTTGATATAAAACTCTTGAGGATTAATCAGTGACCACCTTAAACGTCTCCCTTGGTCTGTTGGTTGGATATCAGTTTCATGGATCACCCCTGGGTCTTTTCTGGTTACATCTTTACATTTATTTCTATTAAAATGGGGTTGTGATCGCTAAAGGGACTCCACTCTGTTCTAGTGTTTAAGATCTGATCTCTGGCACAGGCAGAGATCGTTATATAATCTATTATGGACCCACCACCTTTTCCCTTGAATGTGGGTGTTGGAGATTCCCCTACTTTGAGTGCAGCTAGATCCATAACGTGAGTGAGCGCAAAGTTATCTAAAAGTTTCATCAGAGTTGTACCCTCTTTATTATGTGTGAAATGGGGACCCTTTTCTAGTGGGCATGCTGACCAGTCAGCGGATAGAGGGACTAGTTTGGGGCATAGATGACAATTAAAGTCCCCCATCAACAGAACAGTTGGTTCTGGGCCCTTCGTCCTTTGATCCAGTTCCTCATTTAGTCTGCTCTCCAGCTCTGCTAGTATTGGAAAGTTCCCCTCCACTAGCCCAGAGTTATAGAAATTTAAAAACAGGAGACTCTCCCCCTGGAGTTGTAGTGTCACTATTTGTATATTATCTGACATCCAGTCTGGGTATGACCAGGTGCCATTTAGGTCTAAATCTACATATATTACTAGGCCTCCTTTTGCTCTTCCGGAGTTTGTCCCTTGGGCAGGTCTAAAGAAACACTTATAGCCTTCCAATTGACAGGGGCCCGAATCGCGTGCCCATGTTTCTTGGAGCGCTATAACATGAAAGCGCCTTATAAAGTCTAACCACTCCTTACTTTTCAATTTGGCTTCCAGCCCTGCAATGTTCCAGGATAGGATGGTCAAACCCTCCCTATTCTCTTTATCTCTTACTGTGCGAATTTCATTTATTCCTTCCTCGCCCTCTATTGATGTCTCTTGGATATTTACTTTGCTTTCCCCCTGACTCGAATGTTGGTCTAGCCTCCCAGTTTGTGTGTTGTCCACATTCCCACTTTCACCCCCTGTTTCTCGACCCCGGGATCCACTAGTCGCTAGGCTGGCTTCGGTGTTAGTTTCTATTGGGATGAGTCAATCAATATCCTCGAGTGATTGAATTGGGGCAAATCTATTTCTCCATTGTACATAATCTCGAGGATGAAGGGACTGTTCGGGGTGGCTAACCAATCTCGGTCTGTGTATGCGCTGTGGTCTTCCCAGAATCCACCCTCCTTCCTCACTCAGACGGTTGGTATTCCGACTCCTTGGGTAAAAATACCCAAGTGGGAGTGCACAAATGGTACTGGTTTGATTCCTGTTGGAATTCTTCAGGATATAATCAACCAGACCCGGGTCCCTAAAATTTGCAACTATACAGTCCCCTCTAATATCTTTTCCCCCCCTCGATCCAGTTTGCTCTTCTTACATATTCTATCTCTCCTCTTTCCCCATTATTCAAGGGTCTGTGAATATTCAACCACTTAGAGATTTTGGTGAGTAGTTGATGGTGTGATTCTCTCTCGGAGGGCCTAATTTCTGGAACCCCTGCAAACACTATTACATATGGGCTTGCCTCCGGGGGAAGATCTATATGTGGGGCCTGGCTATTAGTGGTCTGAAAGGGGTAGGTGTCTGTGTAGCATTGGTCGTGGTTACCTTCCCTCTGAGCGCAGTCTTCCTGTCTCCATTGCATTAATGGTTGTAAAGGTTTTTTTTCCATATTTCTATTCTTCACACTTTGATTGTGTCCCCCTCTAGCATTGTCATTGATGCCCCCTTTTTGATTTTGGGCAGTTTTTGGGGCGTCATGTATCTGTACAATTGAGTGTTGAGTGTGACTGACACAGTTGTTATTTTACAGTCTCTTGGGGTTTGCATGGACACTAGTGGTTGCCTCAGGTGTATGAATTGGGTCAATAGGGGTTTTTGCCAGTGTGTGCTCTAATGCCTTGGATTGTTTCGAGAGCTCGTGCATTATTTTGTCCACCTTACTTGTAATGGGCTTTAATTGTGCTACAATAAAAGATTCTAGCTGTTTTTTGAGATCTGCAACTAAGGTCTCGATCCACCCTGGTGGACGGATTTCTAGTTGGGAGTTATTTTCTACTGTTATGGGCTCCTGTGTACATATTGGTGGGTTGTCTCTTACTGACGCTTTCCTCTGTCTCTGGGGCCCTTTACTCTTCTTCTGTTGCTTACTTTTTTCCTGGTTGGTCTGTAGTGTAGTTCCTATTATCCCAATAGGCTCTGCGCATTGGAATAATACCTTCAATAGTAAAGGCCTAGACCAGACGTTAACTAGGTCTACTACTGACGATATTAGACTTAAAGTTTTGGGTTTGCCAGCTTAGCTCAGAGTTCACTAGAAACTTTCTCGAATGTTCAGGAAGGACTTAACTTCCCTGATTAGACAAGAAGGGATTTAGTTTCTGACAACCATAGAACATGACAACTTTGCTCTCCCCTAATCAAGAGTATATCTCGAGAGTCGTGTGAACAAAAGGCAATTTATTTTACTCAGTCAGTACGTGCATTCTTAGTCTCATCAGAATGTAGAGAAAAGGAAGAGACGGGCGTGTTCAATAAAAAGGTGTTATTTATTGATCAGTCTCTTTTCTCATACAAGAGAAATGGATCGATATTATTGCAATACTTATAGTTAAGTAAAGTGCATACATTAAAAGCAGAAGTATAAAATAATACTGTAAAAACATTGATATGGTTTCTAAGCCATAAGATGTTTTAAAATGAATAAAATATATTATATACACATATACATTTGACTAAACGTACTCAACTGGTGTTTCTAAATATGCCTACCCCGTGTACCTGACCTAAGCCTAATACGTGGGCGGGAATAGAAAGTTACAGTTTAAGTTAAGTTTGTTTTTGCCAAGTGAATAACTAAAGAATTCTCTGCGAGGGGTTATTCAGTTCTGTACCTGGAATTAAGGATGAATGAGGGATGGTATCTCTCTCTCTGGTCTCGATATTCCAGGCTGCCTGCGAGGGCTACCCGGAAGCGCCGGTGCTGGATCTCTCGGCAGGAGAAAGCAGCGCGTCTCGTTCTCAGCGCGTCAGGAAGGCGGGGCTGTGCCAGCGGGGTCTGCTCTGCTCTGGGCTTCGGCAAGTATGGCTGCTCCGTCTCGTCACCACCGCGTGTGTTTGCATAGGGCAATATCGGTAATATTTATACCTTTAAGGTGCCGAGATTGACGTAAGGATGGACATAGATACGTCAATAAGGATGTCATACGACTTGCTCGTTAGCACATTCTTTTGCTGAAGTTCTCGGTGAAATCAAAACAATGGCCGCAGGGTTTTGCCCAGGTTGTCATAGGTTTGATTTGTTATGAGAACTCCGTATGCCTTATCAGGGGCTGGAGGAATATCGCTTGTCTAATTAGATCGCAAGCGTTATGACCTAATCAGATAACACGTTCCTGTGCCGTAGTGTGACTGCGTCAGATAACGGTATCTGCATCATGGGGGTTTTCTGCCTCATGGGCTGACTGCTAGTTAACTTGTTGGTTTGTTTAACCAGAATAGGGTCAGGAATAGGGGGATCGATTCAGAACCTATAGGAATACATCACACCCACTCCACGCTAACTATGGACATATTTGCTAATCTATGCATAGTAAAACATACTATAGAGTATAGTGTATACCTTACCACCCCAAAATACATAAATGCATTTTGAAATTTTTCAAATATACGGAAAAATTGCAGTCATATGTATTGTATGCACTCAAGCTGTAGAATAATGCCAAAGTAATCACGCATTTGTATACATTATTGCTATTGGTATATTAGAATTTACACATGAAATGGCTCTTAATACAGAAAAAAAGTTCGAGACCATTTCATCACAGAATAAAATATTTATGAACATACCAGCGGGCAGCTAATGTCTATAAGCAATCTAAAATTTTGAAACCTTAGTTCTCTAAGAATAGTTCTTACTTTAAGCAGAAGATAGTGTCCCGAAAAATATGCAAAAATATTTTGGGGCTGCTGAAAAATTGCTGTCCGTGAACTGGAGGTAAAATTGTTCATGTGACTTTATTTTTAAAGTTGAAGGCCGAATTCAGGGAACGCCGTGTGCGAGCTTGCTCAAAAGTCTCTATTTCTGCTCTGGTGAGAACATCATATCATTTAGGCTTTCGAAAAAGCTGTCAACAGCTTCCTGGGAAAGTTCCACTAACTCGGAAAAAGGTGTAACCATGCATTCGTGCGCATGATTGTCTCCATTGACATTCTGATTCGCATTGCTGACAGAAGGTCGTACCTGTTCGATGCTGCTTTCATCTTGAACTTCACTACCCCTTAATCGTAGTGGTGAAGCTTCCACGAATGCCGTCATCAGGATTGGTAGCCTTTGAGGGCAGCACAAAGCATGAACCTTGATCGGGCTCAACAATGTTTCTGCATCCATTGGCGCATCCGATTGTAGCGTCAGACAGGTGTCTAACACGCATTCTTCTCCGCATAGCAGACACCTTAATACAGGTAAAACACATCTTTGCCACATTGGTCGAAAAGATAGAAACCAAGTCATGTTCAGGTCTCTAAGCCGGGAGAGTCCCAGGATTTTTGATATCCGGTCCCGGTATCCAATGGCTAGGATTGTTTCTTCCCTTGTCGCAAGAGTTTGGTCTGTGACATGGGTTGCCATAACGAAAAATAAGGACTAAGAATAGGATTCCTGCAATTAGTCCCAAGATCAGGGGAAGTCCGCCAAAAATCGAATGGACGAAATCTGGAAAAATACCCAGTATGGCTTTGAATGGTGTTAATGCCATCGAAAATACTGTCTTAAATACCTTTGAGACCCCATTGGTATCAGAAATATTTAAGATTTCATTCAGGATTTCTGCGAAATGTATGGGGGAATTAGTTGATAACAATGAATGTATCTCTGCAGTCGTCCTTGCGACTTGTAGATCATACGTTTCTTTTGATGACGTGAGCCTTGTAGGCGTCTCAAGAAGCACTGTTTTCATTCTGCTTAAAGTATCTATTCGAATAGAAGTAATTTTCAAGTTGGGCCATGCCCTTGCCTCCCTGTCTGGAAAGGAGCTGGGGAACAATGAGCGTCCACAGCACTTGACCTTCGCAGTCGTAGTTACGAGATAAGGTGTCCCGGGCATAAGACTACAACATCTGCGATCTACAATTAGAATGTAACTCCCATTATAGAGTCTTTGAAAGAATGGTTCAATCTCTGTTGCAGGTGCGCCTTGCTGGTGACATGAAAGGTTGTATGAATTCCCTTCACAGGCTCCATGCAAACTAATTCCGTTACACAGAAGCGTGCCGCTTAGTGACATCGCACAATTATTGCCACTAAGAAACACTTTCTGTCCTTTATTACTGACACATGCATGTGAATAGGGCAGGTTCCATGTTGTTTTGATGTACCCCTTTCCCAATTTCTCGTACATGCCAGCCTGTATATATTTTTGGCAGTATTGAAACCTGAAGGTTGAGATTGGAATATTTATTATCCCATGTATTATCCATTCACTGACAGGTCGTTCTGACATTGTCACTGGTAATCTTTCGAGTTTTTCAATGCTCAAGATTGTATAATCAGCACCCTTTTGTGCCATACTGATTTGTCTATCAGTAAGGTTAAAGATTTGGAATAGTGACGTTGTGTTGATTAAACGCCAAGGCACATAGCCTGAACGTAGATTTTGTAACGTCCAGCCAAGCTGTACAATAGAACGCAATTGAGACTGACCGTGTTGTAATAACAGTAAGTCTTGCGATAATATGTCGATTGCTGAAGACACAATGCTGTCCAAAGAAAAAATTCTGGAGGACAGAGTCATTAACCCATTGTCCACTACAGAAAGTGATTTTTCCAAATTAATACGGTCAATTTCCCGTATTCTCTCTGCTGTTTCAATTTGAGTAACCTTCCAGGCCTCATTGTATGCTGCATATACAGAGGCTGCTATGAAACGTTTTTGACGCTGTTTGCGCGGTCCCATAATGAAATCACGCAAGTCAGCACCATCAGTAAGTAAAGTTAGATGTTGCTTAATTTCTGTCAGTGTGGAAGTTTGTAGCCACTGAAGGCATAATTTGCCCACACTGTAGGTGGTTATTATCCCTGGGTGATGTCTTTGAGGATATCTAGGGTCTGGCCTGGTCATTTTGAACCCCTGTGTTTTGTTCAGGAATCTGTCTTGACAGTTATTAGTATCTGTGGGCCAGATCAACCACTGTTTCCAATCTGGATGTGTTCTGTTTTGGTTTAATACATAATTTACGTCTATCTCTTCATCTATAGAGCTATTGTTGTACATTGTTGGTTTTGGAATAGACGGTTTATTTAAGTCTTTAGTAGTAGGTAGTTTGTTGAACAGTGTCATTTAAAAATATCATTTGTTCTGGGATCATGCAGGCTCTAAACATAGATTCTATACCCTGCACTTGCCATTCTTTTGTGCCCCAAACACTTTTCAATTCAACATTTTTGTCCCAATAATCAAAACCAAAAGTATTCATTTGTTCAAAGAATGAGTCAGAATATATCAATTTTGTGTTTGTTATCATGGTCTTTGTCCCTGTCTTATTTGACAATTTTAAATAAAATGTTTCAGCATTACTTATGTTAAAACCTGAAAAGTATGAATATTTGTCATAGAAGGTTCTTGAGCTTCCTTTTGGAGGGGTTGCACAATGTTCCCATTGATTATAATTTAAAACATTTCTAGGTTGTGCAGATCTATGTAGAAAATGGTTACCATAGTGGTTATAACAGTACATACTATCATAATTTGTAGAACCCTGCAAATAATCATGTTTGGTAAATTTAGCAGACATTACTAAGTCAGACATCATATTATTAATGCTTTCGAAGTCCCAATCATCAGCAAATGAGCTTGGTTTTGCAAAGTCACTCAATGAGATCTTAATTTGGTGTGGATATTTCAGGATTTCGACCGGACCATACATTTCATAGTCAGTGTTGTCCCAGGCTACCCCACCCGGTATCGGATTGGCTGTGAAGTTGACTGAAGAAAGTTCTCTTTTCTCGACGTGTGACGATGTGTGTGGTTTGAGGATCAAGTTGATTTTCTGACTTGCTGTGTCCATTTTAGCATATTTTCCCTCAATGAAGCGTCCCAAAGTTAGTATCATGATGAGCCAAAGTATGAGGAGAAATGCACCAAAACCCACCCAAAATTCGATCCATGGAGACATCAGATATGTTTCTTTCAGTTGTTTCAAAAGTTCTTTAGCTTTATCTTTAAAGGTTTTTGATGATGTCTGTGTCTTTGATTCACTGAAGCCTTCAGAGGAATCATCGAAGTTTATGAAGTAGCCGGATGCAGTTCTGTCAATTGTTCCAATTGCTTCAGGATTACTGTTTCCTGCATTTTCGCTTGGTACTTCATTGTAGATTGGTGTGTCTCTGCTAAAAGTTTTTATTTGGGTTTTCAGAGGTCTGAGTTCTATTGCATTGTTGCATAGTCCTTGTTGTTCTTCTGTAGGCGTTTCGAATGTGATGAGCCTCTTCGTTAGGACCTCTGTACTGGTAGCAAACCTTGGTGTTCGGCTACTTATTGGGAGTCCACTTGGCCTACTGTTTGTTATCGGCCACATGATTGTGGTTTTACCAGGTCGATGGATACAACTCGGTTCTCCTTTTTACCAGCAAGTGGCGGTAGTACAACTGATCTTGTCCCGTTGATAGACAAGACAGGAACTGCTTTTCTGTAAGAAGGCCCAAATTCCTTCTTTACCGCGATCTTTTCCCTGACTAGATCCCCGACTTTTGGAATCCAGACAGGTCTTGCTGGGACAGGTGGTGGTTCTTCAGTGGTTGTTGGCTGTTGTTTCAACTTTATGTTGCTCAGGTCTTTTCTTGTTTTGTTTAAGTCCTGTAAAATAGCCAAACGGTCTTTGATATCAAAGCTTTTTTCTTTCACCACTGAAGTCTGACTATCAATGTCAGAGATCAACATCCTAGTTCCAAATAATAATTCGTACGCACTGAATCCCTTCAGAGAATTTCTTGGCAAGTTATTTAGACTACGTTGGACACTTATTAGATGTTTGACCCACCCAGCTCCTGAACCTAATATCCTTTCCGTTATAGATTGCTTTATGCCTTGGTTTTTTCTTTACACCATCCCGTATCCCTCAGGAAGGAAGTGAGAAGATTCCCGCTGTGCTATGCTCATTTGGCCATGTTTCCCATCAGGCTGGAGGGCTAGAGTGAAAACAATGGTCAAACGTAGCATGCTCTTAGCGTATATGCCATTTAGACTCGCAAATCTTTGTATAACAGTCCAGACGTCAGCCGAGTGCTGGTGATCTACATTATAAGTGGAAACTAGCCTGTATATGTTAATCGCAAGCCTTCCTTTTTACTCTTGCTTTTTTCTGGAGTAAAACGACGAGGTATTAAACTGTTTCTCTCCCCACTGCGATCTCTGTTGCAGTTTGGGCAGTTTTTTACAAACATGGTGTGACGCAGGCTCATGCCTGGCCACCAGTACCGTGATTGTAATTCTTCCAGAGAATCTTTTAGTTTGAGGTGTCTGAGACCCTCGCCCATATGTGCGTCTGCGATTAACAAGTTTCTCCTGTCCATGTTTGGAATCACTCTATCCCCCACTCCAGGGATTCGAGCAAAAGGGACGGAGTTTGCATCGATTATGTATGTATAATTGAGTGGATAGTTGATCGGTAACGCTGAGCAGTCGCCTTTTGATGACGTTTTCACCGCCAGCATTGTTTCACCGTCAATGTATTTTAATGTACGCTTTTTTCGAACTACGGGAGCCGATTTAGTGGCTGCCGCTGTGGCTGTCTCAGCCAATGAATTCCCTGCAACGTGAACGCCATCACGCTGATGACTCAGTGAGTGTGTCACGTGAGTCTTTGGTAGCTCTTTTTGTAAAAGAGCTATTTGTTCCCAGAGCAGTTTCTGCTTTATTGGTGCATCTGTGTCATCTTTGTAACCGTTCTGAATCCATGTCTGCAAATCCTTGTTATATGATTTGACGCAGTAATATGAATCTGACACTATAAGTGTCGGGGAATTCGCGATCCGCATTATCTAGCGCCATTTTCAATGCTAATATTTCAGTCTGTTGTTCTGAATTAGTTTCTACTGAGTGTGTTTTTGTTAATAGAGGTTTTAGTTTACCTCCGCGCCACACTTCTTTTGTAATCCCACATGTTGGGTTGTATGCCTGTTCTCCCCAAACGGGGGGTTGAGCATGTCCGTCTGTATAAATTACACAGGCGTAATGTCGTAAAGGCAGAATGTCGATTGGCAGAGGGAATGTTCTTTCATATTCTAGATTTTTTAATTCTTCTAGTTCTGGATCAAAGTAATAGTATACTTTGTCCGTTGTAATTGAATTCACCCATTGTATCCATTCCGGATTCAATGTTGCTGTTGGTAAATTACACGGTGTTGTTAGTGCCTCAAAGGCTGATTCTGCTGTTCTGACTGTGATATGTCTACCGTCAGCTTGATCTTTTTCTCTAGCTATTGCGGTTTGAACTGCATGAACAATTTTTTCTTTGTTGCTGAATTTCTGTTCAGCTTCTGTGTACAAGTGTGATTTGAATGCAATTGGTACCTTTTCTCCCTCATTAGAGGTCAGGTATGTGAATCCGCATCTCCCTGGGATGACTCGAATCACAAGATTGCGTGTGTTATCACGTGTTTCTAATTTTGTTTTAATTAGCATGTCTGTTTGTAAGGATCTCAAAATTTCTGTGTGTATTTGAGTCCAATTGGATCTTTTAAAATCTGGTTTTATCAGATCATAAAGGGGTTTGACCCTTTCTGCGTAATTTGCAATGTATGTTCTTCCGAAATTTAGGAAGCCTAGAATCGACTGTAGGTTTTTTAGTGTTCTAGGTGCTTGGATTATGGCACATTTCTCTAGGAAATTGTCAGCCAGGCTTTTGCCTTCACTTGATAATTCATATCCTAAGAGCAGGACTGTCAGATGGGCAATTCTGGATTTTTTAAAGTTGAATTTGTAACCCTCTGCTGCGAACCCAAGTATTATGGTGTTCACTCTCTTCAAGTGAGTCTCCAAGTCATCATCTGTTAAGTAAATGTCGTCGACATAAGATAATGCTTCATCATCATATATTTGTAGTAATTCTGTTACTCTCGCTGAGAATACTCCTGGGCTGTTCTTGTACCCCTGGGCTAACCGACAGAATTGTTTTTGAGTGCCATTTATTGAGAACGCAGACAAATATCTGCTCTCTGGTGCTATGTTTTGACAAAAGAATCCATTAGAGATGTCTAATGTTGTTTTGTATTTTTTGCGCACTATGTTATTCATTAGTGCAGCACTATGCGAATTTTGCACTGCAAAAGTTTTGCAACATGTGTTAAGGTGTCGGTAATCCAAAACTAGACGATATGAATTGTCTGGTTTGGAGACCGGAAACAAAGGGTTGTTCATTTGTGAGGTGCAAGTTTCAATCACCCCCTGGTATTCTAGTTGATCTAGTATTTCTTTTACCTGTTTTTTAGCTTCTTGCTTAATTGGGTACTGCCTTTGTGCAGTAGGTTGTGTTTTTAACTGGATTTTGTGAGGAGGAGAGTCCTCATCCCATCCCACGTGATTTTTATATAAAGCAGGGGCTAGAGCCACTGCCCACTTTCTAGCAAGTGTGTATTTTTTATGAATTGGGATATGATTTGAGAAGGCAGGCATAATTACTTCTTCGCCATGAGGGCAATCCCTGACAAACTCTGGTGGCCAGTCTTTTTCAGCTAGAAGGATATCATAGCCCTTGGAGAGATTATCCCAAAATAGTCCCCTTATTTTTCTAGTCTTATCTCCCTCTATACGTAATGTTATTTCGTATATTTTGTGAGGTTTGCTAACTCTGGTGTCTGCAGTTTCCACTTGAAGATATTCATTCGTGTCCACTGTCTCCAGATGATTCATAAGGACTTTGCGAGCTATGCTCACTTCTGCTGCGCTGTCTAGCATTGTCTGAGCCCATTCCCCGTTTTTCAGTTGTGTCCTCAGAATTCTCGGCATTGTTAACTATTTTAATGCTGGCTACCTTCTTCTTTGGAAATTGTAATTTATTTTTTAGCTGAGCAGGTTCCTTGTCTTTGGACTTGGCGTGCTCTTCTCTTTGTTCTGATCGTCCTCTTCTTTCCGATTTCTGCGAGGAAGTCTGAAAAGATTGAGAGGGACGTGTATCAATGTCTTGATATCTATCAGGCTTTTTTATATTATCCCTATTTCTAAGGTTATATCTTTTCCCAGAGGGGTCACTCTGGGGTGACCTGTGTCTTTGGTTCGGAGATTTCTCTCTTCGCCTAGGAGACCTTCCTCTGGACTGGAATTTCTTTTCTTTGGGATTGGATTGTTTGTTTCCATCCCAGCTCTTTTTCTGTGATGTTGAATTATTATAAAAAAATATTTTTTCAGGACTTTCAATTAGTTGTGGTATTACTGGTATTCCTTCTAAACTATCTCTACCTAGTTCCTCATAGGATTTTTCTATGATTCTGGCAATTTCAGCTGGTTGGTCTGCTATATCTGTTTCCTTTAACCTCTGGCGGATCGCCACGTTTGCTGCTTCTCCCTTTATGTTGGCTAATAATATAGCCGAGACCTGCTTGAAGTCTTTTAGTAATTTCATACCAAGAGTTAAAGCGGGTTCTGGACCGTATTCGTCTTGAATTTGTTTTAGCACATCTGGTATTACCGAAATGGATGGAACACCGTGCGTTTTTGTTTAGATGGAAGCAAAGACTGTACCCCAAGTGTCACAGTCCTCAATGTGTGGTGCGATTCCCATTGGAAGACAGATAGTCAGAATCCTATGCTTTTCTAGCGGGGTGGTGTCTGGAAACACCGCCTCTATTTGGGTGATTTTCTGCGCTAGCCAGAATGGTATTTGTTCCCGTTTAGCCGGTACTTTACCTAGGCAGGACTGGATGTTCTGTGGTGTAATTTTATTTGTGTTCCCCTGGTGAGGGGTCAGCTGTGGGAGTTTAATCGCTGGCTGAATTGTTGAAGTCCGCATCACATACTGGACTAATTGTCTATGTATTTTTATTAATTGTTTGTAACAAGGCGATGCGGAGCGCTAACGAGGAGTGGTGGACTCCCGGAAATGACCCTGTTGTGCCTCCTTCTTTGCAGACGGACCCCTGGGAGACAGGACTCGAAGAACAGGATGAGGGACCCGGCGCCTTTAAGTGGGCGTTCTCAGAGGAGGAGGAGACCACTCCCCCTACATACGTAGCAACACCCGGACTGGATAAACCCCCGGAAGCAAGATACAGAGGGTGTGACATCACCCCGGAGGAAGAACAGGCGAGGAACGGCGTAGGAGAGCGGTTTGAACGGAGCGGAGGAGTAGGAGAGTACCAAGAACAGAGAGAAAACCCCGAAGAACATCCCGGAGGAGAAGACGAGAGATACGGAGTGCCTGGAGGCCAACGACCCCGCGAGCCGCCGTGCCACTCTCCCAGGGGAGGAGCGTGGCTGACCCAGGTACGGCAGCGTATGGCAGTGTGGGCGGGAAGGAAGAGTGTGTAAATATTGTACATAGACCCGCGTTTGTCTCCCGCGTCTTCCCCCTCCTTTTGTGTCCTTTACCCCGCGTTTAACCCCCACCTCGTGTCTGCCCTTCCACCACGTCACTGCAGGAAGTATATTGCACGTTATTTTCACGGGTGCAAACTCCCCGCCTCACCTCACCCGGCCCCACAGGTGCAACCCCTCCCTTGAGGCCATTGAACTAACGGCGTCCTTTGTTGGCTTCCTTTGCATGGGCTCCGGAGCGGTGTGCTGCTTCCGTGATCATCCCTTCAATCCAAGCGAGGAAGACCCGAAGACCCGGGAGAAGACACCAGCGCTGCAAAGACGGATCCCAGCCAATTCGCCAGGGAGAGACTCACGTTTAGGACACGGAGAACTTTAATGCTGAATACCAAACGTGTAATCCCAATAAAACCCTCTTTACCTGCAAGACCTAGTGTCCTTCTCCTGCCTGGTTTGCAACCTGTCGCTTTAGTAGGTCCTGATCCACTTCCTCAAACCAGACCTGAGCAACCTGCCCAGTCTACATTGTTTTAGCTGTGTTAACAGGTTAGCTGCAGACATCCCGTCGATGTCTGGATGTGGTGTGTATCCGGCTAGGACCGGCCACGTTGCTCCTGGTCTACCTAAAGGACCGAGCCTGGTGATGTGATTATTATGTTTTAGGGCGCCATCAAATAAGAGCAAATGCTCTTGAAATTTGAGTGGTACTTCCACCTCCTCGAAAGGAGTGTACGTTTCAGGAGGTTCCTCTATTTTGTAATAGTGGAAGTACTTTGTTACAGGATTTGCTGCTGGAAAATGTATCCATGAATAGTATACCTCTGTCTGCCGATATTCGTGTGCCTCAATTACGAATATGACTGTGCCACCTCTAGGTGTCAGTCCATTTTCTATAAGTTTTAAAGTTATAGATTTCCTTTTGATGACCGGGATGAGTATTATATCCGGGTCTGCTTCCTGCATGGTAGCATCAGCTGCTGCGAGTTCAGTTGCTAATCTAACTGCCTCTCTTTCTTCATCACTGTCTCCCATTTTACCGACAGGATGGTTATTTTGTTTGTTTGCAGATCAGGTTTCTTATGGAAACAAAGATTAGATGCACAATATTTTGGAACAGTGTATCCTTCAACGTTGACTATACCAAGAACCATACATAGGAGTTCCCTCCTGCGAGGTCTGGCGGATATAACCTTTTACCCACTCCAGACGTCTTTGGAGTATTATGGGAGAAAGGGGTCTGAGTGAGAAAGCACGACTGAGTTACTTTAAATGTCTTACGTTAGTTTTATCGCCCTTTCCAAACGCGTTGGGCGCCATGTAGTGTAGTTCCTATTATCCCAATAGGCTCTGCGCATTGGAATAATACCTTCAATAGTAAAGGCCTAGACCAGACGTTAACTAGGTCTACTACTGACGATATTAGACTTAAAGTTTTGGGTTTGCCAGCTTAGCTCAGAGTTCACTAGAAACTTTCTCGAATGTTCAGGAAGGACTTAACTTCCCTGATTAGACAAGAAGGGATTTAGTTTCTGACAACCATAGAACATGACAACTTTGCTCTCCCCTAATCAAGAGTATATCTCGAGAGTCGTGTGAACAAAAGGCAATTTATTTTACTCAGTCAGTACGTGCATTCTTAGTCTCATCAGAATGTAGAGAAAAGGAATAGACGGGCGTGTTCAATAAAAAGGTGTTATTTATTGATCAGTCTCTTTTCTCATACAAGAGAAATGGATCGATATTATTGCAATACTTATAGTTAAGTAAAGTGCATACATTAAAAGCAGAAGTATAAAATAATACTGTAAAAACATTGATATGGTTTCTAAGCCATAAGATGTTTTAAAATGAATAAAATATATTATATACACATATACATTTGACTAAACGTACTCAACTGGTGTTTCTAAATACGCCTACCCCGTGTACCTGACCTAAGCCTAATACGTGGGCGGGAATAGAAAGTTACAGTTTAAGTTAAGTTTGTTTTTGCCAAGTGAATAACTAAAGAATTCTCTGCGAGGGGTTATTCAGTTCTGTACCTGGAATTAAGGATGAATGAGGGATGGTATCTCTCTCTCTGGTCTCGATATTCCAGGCTGCCTGCGAGGGCTACCCGGAAGCGCCGGTGCTGGATCTCTCGGCAGGAGAAAGCAGCGCGTCTCGTTCTCAGCGCGTCAGGAAGGCGGGGCTGTGCCAGCGGGGTCTGCTCTGCTCTGGGCTTCGGCAAGTATGGCTGCTCCGTCTCGTCACCACCGCGTGTGTTTGCATAGGGCAATATCGGTAATATTTATACCTTTAAGGTGCCGAGATTGACGTAAGGATGGACATAGATACGTCAATAAGGATGTCATACGACTTGCTCGTTAGCACATTCTTTTGCTGAAGTTCTCGGTGAAATCAAAACAATGGCCGCAGGGTTTTGCCCAGGTTGTCATAGGTTTGATTTGTTATGAGAACTCCGTATGCCTTATCAGGGGCTGGAGGAATATCGCTTGTCTAATTAGATCGCAAGCGTTATGACCTAATCAGATAACACGTTCCTGTGCCGTAGTGTGACTGCGTCAGATAACGGTATCTGCATCATGGGGGTTTTCTGCCTCATGGGCTGACTGCTAGTTAACTTGTTGGTTTGTTTAACCAGAATAGGGTCAGGAATAGGGGGATCGATTCAGAACCTATAGGAATACATCACAGGTCGTTACATTTAACTCAAAGACTTCTTGGCCCGGGGTTTGTCCACAGGGAAAATCCTCTGTATCATTGTTAGGTTGAGTTATATTGCCCTGGTTGTTTGGGCTGTCTACTATTGATAGATCTCTGGTGGGTGTTTGAGTGATAACATTGAGGTTGGGAGAGGAGGATAAGCTTCGCTCCATACGTTCTATTTCCCCCGTGACTTTCTTTAGCATTAGGTCAATTGCTGTAGGTTTATTCCCCTTCGAGAGGGCACCCTCCTTTGTTACCGCTCGTGTTTGTTTAGGGGTCACTCTTTTGTTGGATTTGTTCCCAGCTGAACGTGTGTTAGGATGATTAGACATTTTTCTTCTTATTATTATTATCTCCCGTTGAATCGCTCTAGTTCTACCCAGTGTGGGGCAGGTCGACGGAACCAAGGGGAATGGCCCGTCCCGTCCCTCGTCGTCCCCGGACGGCCACAGACGGCCCGCCCTCTGCCCGGGCTCCGCCCGGCGTCGCCCGCGCGCGTCCGCGACGCGGAGGGAGCGACCCTGCTTTGTAGCGCCTCCGGGCGCAAAGAAGGCGGGAGTCAGGAAGTGCCCGCAAAGCTCACTGGGAGCTGTAGTCTCCAGCCGCCAAGATGGAGCAACGGCGGCGAGACAGACAGCGTTCCCCACCCAGGAGCGGGAGCAGGGGCATGCAGCGTGACCTCAGGAGTGCCGGTAGGTGTAGTTGTCCCTCGCTCCACCGAGGGAGCGACCCTGCTTTGTAGCGCCTCCGGGCGCGAAGAAGGCGGGAGTCAGGAAGTGCCCGCAAAGCTCACTGGGAGCTGTAGTCTCCAGCCGCCAAGATGGAGCAACGGCGGCGAGACAGACAGCGTTCCCCACCCAGGAGCGGGAGCAGGCACATGCAGCGTGACCTCAGGAGTGCCGGTAGGTTGTAGTTGTCCCTCGCTCCACCGAGGGAGCGACCCTGCTTTGTAGCGCCTCCGGGCGCGAAGAAGGCGGGAGTCAGGAAGTGCCCGCAAAGCTCACTGGGAGCTGTAGTCTCCAGCCGCCAAGATGGAGCAACGGCGGCGAGACAGACAGCGTTCCCCACCCAGGAGCGGGAGCAGGGGCATGCAGCGTGACCTCAGGAGTGCCGGTAGGTTGTAGTTGTCCCTCGCTCCACCGAGGGAGCGACCCTGCTTTGTAGCGCCTCCGGGCGCGAAGAAGGCGGGAGTCAGCAAGTGCCCGCAAAGCTCACTGGGAGCTGTAGTCTCCAGCCGCCAAGATGGAGCAACGGCGGCGAGACAGACAGCGTTCCCCACCCAGGAGCGGGAGCAGGGGCATGCAGCGTGACCTCAGGAGTGCCGGTAGGTTGTAGTTGTCCCTCGCTCCACCGAGGGAGCGACCCTGCTTTGTAGCGCCTCCGGGCGCGAAGAAGGCGGGAGTCAGGAAGTGCCCGCAAAGCTCACTGGGAGCTGTAGTCTCCAGCCGCCAAGATGGAGCAACGGCGGCGAGACAGACAGCGTTCCCCACCCAGGAGCGGGAGCAGGGGCATGCAGCGTGACCTCAGGAGTGCCGGTAGGTTGTAGTTGTCCCTCACATGGGATCATTTATAAAATATATTTTGAACAAATGTGAAGTTATACTTAAACTGCGTAAGACCGGGTCTACAAGCATCACTGATTACAAAAATAAATTTGTCAAAAAAGTAGTCATGACGTCTTTTGCACAGATCCAGCAGCTTCTAGTATGTGCAGTGTGGTTATGAATAGGCCTGGGTGGAGTTCTACTATGCAGAACTCCGCAAATTGACAAAAAAAACTCTGCCAAACTACTCGGAGTTCCACACGCGGCAGAGTGCGTTACCATGCGCTGTTCGCACTGAATTTTAGGGCCAGGTATTTGTTCTGCACTGTAAAATCAGCGCAAACAACATCATACGCAGCACAAGAGAGTGCTACATCTTTCTGTCGCTCAAGTAGAAGTTCTAATCAATCGGCAGCTTCCTCAACACGAATGGAAGGGTTCTCAATGCAAGCAACCGCCTGCGTTGAGAAATCTCCCTGGGAAGCTTCTATGGTTGGATTTTCCTCACTCGCACTTGCCAACTTACCGTTAGCGAGCGCGAGCAAGGAAAATACTCCGCGAATGGAGCGGAGTTTCCATCCCAGGCCTAGTTATAAGTGTCAGTTCATCAATCAGCTACCGTGGTGTATATTGGCTTATCACTAGAGGTGAATGAGCTACTGAAACCTTGCACCAACTTCGTGGCTTTTACAGAATTTCATGGACTTCATTTAGGAGTCACAGCTGTGACCCCTGGCTTACCCCTTCTGACCCCTGGCACTATATTTGCCACTCCTGGCCTCAGATGTGGCAAAATCAGGCCCAAGAACTCCTGCATTACTTATTTTCTGCCCCTATTTCATTATTCTAATCCTGAATAATTTTCTAATATTCACTGTTAGTGTAATGAAAAATGTGGCACACATAAGACCTCTGGTCATAGCTGTGGTAACCAAAAGGGGTTTTAGATGCATGTTGTATCCGTGCTTGCGAGTGAGAGTATGCTTAAGAGAGAGAGCGTGTTTATATGTGAGTAAGTTCATCTGTATGTGTCAGCATCTGTGTGTGTGTGTGTGTGTGTGTGTGTGTGCGTGAGTGAAAATGAATGCGAGTCAGTGACAGGTTGTTAAGTGAGATTGTGTGAGATTGAGGTTCAGATTTACTATTCTTTGACACAAGGAAACTCTGCACCAAAGTTGCTGCACTATCATGCGTCAAAGGGAGAGAGAAAAAAATGTGGCATATCTATTAAGATATAATCAATTTTTTCTCTCCCAACTTTTGGCAGCCAGACGCAAATGAACACACACACCTTGTGCCACAGTGTGTCTAATCTCTGAAACATAGGTTTTGTACAAGAACATTTTCCTTCTAGTACAAAAACGTTGCTTTAAGGCATTTCCCACTTTGTATGTATGCTGTAGAATGCAGCACACATGCTAAGTTGGAAAACGAGGAGAAATTAAACCATTTCTCCTTGATACGTCTGCCTTAAGGAGGCATAAGATTTTGGTGCACATTCTACCTATTTTTAGGTCTCACCTAGCGGTGCAGCGCATGCGCTGCTCGCTCGGCGAGTCATATTGTGAGAGAGGAGATTTTAGAAGGGGACTTGAAGCCCCGCCTGTCATTTTAATTGGGTTGCGTCAGTGTTTATGCTAAACGCTGGCTTCCCATTGAAAAGGATGCTTTTTGGTCACTGCCCTTTTTCCCTTTTGGACAGCCCATCCAGACGGGGTTGTCTGCTTCGCGGCTGTCGTGAAGCAATTTCTTATCTTTAGCGGGGCCATCTGTTTCTAATTAGCATGGCCTTAGCGCGGTCTCTTTTATTTTTGCGGCACCGTCAGGACAATAAATGACTGGTTTTAGAAAGGCAAACAGTCAAGACACTGAAACTCTCGCAAGGAAGCCTCCTCCTCCGAATATATATTTTTATTACACGACGCATTGCAAGATCTCTGGTTTAAACATCTAAATTACCTAAAAACAGCAGCGGTAAACACAGAGATAATAATCTCGGACAGAGATTAATTAAACGCTTCATTGGACGTTTGTTATTTTGACATTTCTGTGACTGATATATATACTGAACTGGGAGCGAACCCAAACGCTTCCTTCTCTCGCACCCGCAGTTGCCGGGAGTGTACAGCTATTTTTGTGTCCTTTCAACATATGTTTGCAGTTGTGGCCATTCTTTGGGTCGGCTGCTCCTTTAATTTTTCACCACAGGGTTTCGTACACTGGGTTGGGAGGCGGGAAACAATCTGCAGTTTCGGTTTCCAGTCAGTGGCACACAGCAGTGGTCCATTGTGGAGGGGTCCCCCACCATCGTGTTTTAAGAATCCTAGAGTATTTTAGCTTTTTCACGCCAACCTAACACCGGACAGAACAAAACCAAAATGCTTAACTGGCCGTGCCTGGGACTTTGTTTTGCTATGGTCACAATTGACTTGTTGACATAGTGAATAAAAGGCAATTTACCCCTGGTGCGGTCGCCAGCGCAGATGTCCTGTTCCTAAAATAAAATGTAAGCTGAGCTCATGCCTCTTCAGCCACGTGAATCCACTGAGACTAGTGTTGCCTTTAATAAAGAAACCGCAAGCACGTTAATCCCCGCTTCCTATGTATTTCGTAGCCTTCTCACGTGTTTCCGGTGTGGGGGACGCATGAAGCCTGGCCAGGCAGCTGTACCTTATCTTGGGTCAACAGGTTTACACTGCAAGCACCCCCACCAAAAACCCCAAACCCGCATATCAGAGCAGTGCAGACAAGGATCACTGTAAGGTGAGCAAATGTTTGCATTTGGAGAATATGTGAGGCTGATTTGTATAATGTTATCCTGCAATGTGACATCATAAAAAGAGAAGCGAGTTTGTAATTAAAAGTCCACTTGTTACTGATGAAGCGCCATGAGTTCCTAGTAAAGAGTGTTTATGATAGAAAGTTAACCGGTATTTCATTTAAAAAAAAAGGTTGCTCTTTAAATAAGGGCACACAATGCAGCAAGTATTGTACTTATGTTAATGCATTATCATGGTATCCTGATTCCAGATGGGACTTGCATATCAGAATAGTCTGTTTCAGTTTTGCTTTATATTGGTTTGTTTTTATCTGTTAGATTCTTGTAGATGTTCACTTTAATTTTTAGAGAAACACATTTAAATATGGGTTCTGAAGAGTAACAGTGCCAGAGTACGTGAGCCCCAGGATTTGAAAAACGGCAGGGTATTCTGATTACTAAGACACATTAATGATTTAAATATTTCACTATCATTTATTATCATGAGCAAAACCAGTGCATTTATTTTAATTATTCTACAAACAGTGCACATCCCTTTTTAACAAACTGTGCTATCTTTCCCAGACCATTTCAACAGCAAACTAAAACCAATCCGGAAAAGCATTACATTCTATTGAGTTTAAAATTCCTTGTGTCCTATGTACACTTCCATACCATACTTGTTAGAAATGGGATTTCTGGTTGGCGAAAGCTTGCGCCAAAGCCAGGCAGAAACCACCACTCGAGTCAAGGCAAGGGAGTTACATGCCAAGATAACCCCTGCTCACCCCCTTGGCAATGTGGCACGAGCAGTCAGGCTTATCCCGGAGGTAATGTGTAAAGAGCTTGCGCAACACACACACACAGCAGCAACACACTAGGCACACCACAAAAAGGAACTCCACACAAGGTTATATATAACAATAGCCTTTGTATTACCATAAACACATTAGATCATAATCACACAATTACACTGTGCCAACTGGCACTGGGCAGTATTTACAGGGGATTATTTACACCATACAGTGCCACGTGGGCTACTGTCAGAATCAGCACTTAGTAGAAATAGCACTTCCAGAACATAGAATAATTGTAGCACAAAATAACAAGTGTAGGACACAACCAGTAACCACTGGTAAAAGGTAGGTACACACTACGCAATACTAATCACCTTAGGCATAGGTCACGTAGAGAAACATAAACTGACTAGCATAAACTATACTAGACAAAACAACCTCCTAATCATAAAAACACAGTTAGAGGTATCACAGGCATGACGGCATTGTACATTACGCATAAATCACATTAGGCATCAGGTAATTACCAACATAAACACCAAATCACCTGGCGCAGAATCACAGAAGTTACTGACCCCAGGCCAACTGGCCTTCCGTGGGGCTCAAATGCCCTTTGTCCAAATAGTCAGGGCGCGCTGCCTAGGCTGCCAAAGCAAAGATGCGCCAGAGAACAAGCCTAAACGTGGCAGCTGCCACCTACTTGCTGGGCAGCTGGAAATGGATGGGGCAAACTAGTGCGTCTCACTCCTAACTTCAACTGTGCCCCCAAAGATGTGGCCCAAAATGAAGTTAGCACCAGCAGAAGGGAGGCGGACACAGTCAATGTGCCCCGACGCCCCCCCTAACATTAATGAACCCCGGAGCCCCACTCACCGGACTGTCTTGGCTGCTCCTCCGGTGGGGGTCCTCTCGCTCTCGGGGCTCTTTGGCAGCTGCATGCGGGGCTCTCTTCTCCACACGGAAGCCCCGCCAGCCACTGCAGCACTCCTCCGTGATTCCCTCTGCACCACGGTGCCCCACATCGCTCTCTGGGGCCCCGGGTGCAAACGCCGCTCCTCTTTACTTTTCAGGTGCGCGGGGTAGGCTCCCGTCCGCTTTCTGGTGCCGGTGCAGCGCGGGGCTCTCTGTCAAGGTGCGGGGCTCTTTACAAGTATGGGAGCCCCACCAACGAGCCTTCGCCCGGCCTCACCTTACTTCACCCGGCCCCCTCCTGGGGACTGGGATATCGTTATGAGCCGTGAGGCTCCAGATCACTTCCACCTCGTCACGCGGCCCCGCCCACAACCAGGCAGGGCCACCTGGCTTCCGGGTCGCGTTGGCAGCGGCCCGGCAACGTTGGTACAACCTCGGGGCTGCGGCGGTGATCTCAATACGGGGTAGGCTCCCGTTTAAATGCAAAGTCTTTGGCCGGGTGGGCACCCGCTAGGGGTTTAACAGCAGGGCAAAGTCCCTGGCGGGGTGGGCACCCGCTAGGGATAAAAATCAGCAGGGATATCTCAAAACCGGCAAATATGCGGGGTGGGCACCCGCGCCGAGAAGGCACAGAGGCAGGTAGATGCCCACATCGGGGGGGACTCCCTCTTCGCAGAGGATCGTAGTTCCGTGCTGCAGGTTAAGAATAGGAGCACTGCCCCTCTCAGCACCAGAATAAAGCGCTCCTCAGCGAAGGAAGATCCAGCGCTTCTTCAAAGTGAGAAATAAAGTGATCCCAGGCGTTGCAGCCCAAAGTCCCGAGGAAAGTCTTGCAGAATGCAGGGGGGGCAAAGGCTGGGCCCAGGGGCCAGCTCACAGGGCCCTTCAGCAGGGAGGCAGTCCCCAGTGGCGGTCCTCCTGGTGCCCAGCAGCAGCAAGCCACCCTCAAGTTAGGATCAGAGTGAACATTTTTCATGGGGTCACAGACCCTTTTTATACACACATTTCCTTTGTCTAAGGCTGTAGGGCAGGGGGAGAACCAGTTACCACTGGTTTTTAAGCACTTTGTTTTGCTCAGCCCCTCTCCCTATTCACAGGACAGGCTAGGGACACCAGACGCACCTCAGGGGGCGAAGCCAGCATTGTGGAGGGAAGGCACAGCCCTATTTAGGTCCCAGGTGCAACTCCTCCCTCCCATCTACATGCAGATCTCCCTATTCACCACCGGGCAGACCCATCCTGGCTTCTGGAGCCAAGCACACCAGCCAGCTCCAGCCAATCACAGCCTGATAGGCAATTCACGTTCATTGCACACAGACATGCCAACTTCTAGAAGTGGCACTTCTTCACTAGACACATTAAATCTGCGCACACAGTCGCGCAGCATTTAATCTCACATACCAAACTCGACCCTGCACTCCCCACACATCAGCAACTACCATGGACACACATATCCCCCATGCATTCCTATGGGAGGGCAGGCCAATCTCACCACACGCACTCAGGCTGCACACGCACTTTACACTGGGACACAGTGTTAAGGTGCGCAGAAGCCAAAAACAACTAACACCAGGTCACATTTAAAAGCAAAAAGTTTGTGGGTGAACCTGCCAAAAGGGCCAAGTCCAACAACACTGAACAAGGATCTCTTCTTTGCTTGTGTGCATCTGTCTGGTGTGCACGGGAAACCTAAGAGGGTACCGAAAAGCCCTTTTTAAAGCTTCTAAGGCATCACCCTTATTTTGGTGGCTGTAGCAGCACACAGGAGCATTCCTGAAATAAATTGAAAGGGTCAAGACTGAGCAGCCTTACAACTGACTTGTCACTTAGTTTACTGAAAACATTGTCATCCAGGGTGGGGGAGAAGGGAGGATATTTATAAGCAGTAGTTTAAAAATCACTAAGGAAGATGTTTACCCATTTTAAAAAATACACTTTTTTGAAGAGCCTTTACCATAATTTTACATGATTTTTATTGCATGATTTACATGGCAAATATTTTCATGTCTCGGCTCGTGCATGGGTGTTTAGATCCAAGCCAGACCCTTGGCACAGGCCTCACTGGACATTGGTTGGCTTCTTGCTACTTCTTCTTCATTATAATATTAGTGGCATAGACAATGTATCATGGGCTCTAGTGCAAGGAAGGAGATGGGCCCCCTGGCTGCTATTGAAACTGAAATGCAGCAATAATGTGCTGCACTAGTGGAAGCCACGCCTCTATGTTATAGGATGGTTCTGGTATAAATGAACAATCTTTTCCTTGGGTTTTTTAATACCCTCAACACTTGAGACTTTACAGCTCCAGTTTCAAGAACTCCTGCATTGTGAGTGCTCGAAAATCTTTCTGTATACTAAGGAAACTGCAGGAGGCTCTGTTGCCACTCTGCAAACCTTGGAAAAGAATTGAAATTCTAGAGAAAGTGGAAAAATTGCAGAGAAAGGGGTGTAATCTCATGGATAAGGCTCGATACCAGGGGCGAGATTGAAAACCTAAATATGATGCTTCTGAAATAGGCCTATCAATGCGGTATATATGCGGTATATATGCGCTCTTCATGGCATTTACCACCCACCCAGAGACAACCTCATCTTCGCCCAACAAATCATGGACTTGATTTCAACCAACGCCGGACGACAGCTCACCCAAATATACCTTGGTGACTTCAACCTCCATTGGAATGATCTCAATGATGCGGTGGTAAATAGTCTTAAAAGCTTCCTCAGCGCCCTGGACCTCACACAATTATGCAACAGCCCGACCCACGAGAAAGGTTCTATCCTCGACCTTATCATCCCCAAAGAGGACGCTACTCAACTTGAGTCTATCCAACCCTGTGACTGGTCAGACCATCATATTGTCACATTCCACATCAATGAAAAAGTCAAACTCAACTCGGTTCAACCCTCCAGACCTAAAATCTGGAAAAGAGACCTGAAAAAACTCAACCCATTCTCCATACCCCCGAACAGCCGCGACCTCCTACTCCCGCCAACGGGCGCTACAGATGTCCAATCCCTGACTGACCACTATCTCAGCGCCATGACCTCAATAATTAATGAGGCTGCTCCCATGCAGCTAAAAAGAGTCTCCGCTAAAATCTCCAATCCATGGTACGACGAGAGTCTCAATGAAGATAGACGAGCCATGCGAATGGCAGAGCGCACCTGGAGGGCAGCTCCCTCTGCACTGCACCTGAAAACCCTGAAGAAAAAGAGAAACGCCTACTTCAGGAAAATAAAGCGCTCAAAAGCAAACTTCTTCAGCCTCCAGTTCGACCAAGCAAAAAACCGCCCAAGAAAACTGTTTGAGTTAATCAGAACACAAGCCAAGGAACAACCCCAACCTCTCAGTACCTTG
Source organism: Lissotriton helveticus (assembly GCF_964261635.1). Taxonomy (NCBI): domain Eukaryota; kingdom Metazoa; phylum Chordata; class Amphibia; order Caudata; family Salamandridae; genus Lissotriton; species Lissotriton helveticus. The sequence goes on from NC_136065.1 coordinate 1,782,373,991, forward strand.
CACGAAGCACCCTCCTGTGAAGACTTCGCCGCTTTCTTTACCCAAAAAACTGACAACATAAAGAATGATCTCCGCACTGACGCAAGACTCCACACCACACTCAACTGCATAACACCCACCGAACCTAAAAACAATGCAACATGGTCAACCTTTGAAACCTACTCCGAAGAAGAAATAGGCAAACTGCTCAGCACCTTGAAACCTTCCAATCACCTCACGGATCCCCTCCCTGCTAACGCTGTCAAAGATTTCACCCCACTGCTCCTTCCACTCTGGACTAAAATTATCAACAGCTCGCTCCAAGAAGGAACCATCCCTGACTCCCTCAAAGTTGGACAAGTCACACCCTTGCTAAAGAAACCTACTGCCGACCCATCCGACCTAAACAACTACCGTCCCATTACCAATATTCCCACTCTCGCCAAATTATTGGAAAAATGCGCACAACTACAACTGACTAAACACATTGACCTGTTTGATCTCCTCAACCCTCATCAATCAGGCTTCCGACCAGGACACAGCACCGAAACTGCTATGACTCACATAATTGACGACGCCCTTCAAATCCTAGATCAAGGTGATACCTGCCTCCTCATCCTTCTTGATCTCTCCTCAGCATTCGACACTGTTAAACACGAGAAGTTACTCGATCTTTTGAACACAAGAATTGGTCTTTCTGGGACTGTTCTCAAGTGGTTCACCTCCTTCCTACACAACAGGTCGCAGAAATTCAAGAGTAACAACCAGATGTCCTCTCCAATACCTGTTTCGTTAGGCGTCCCCCAAGGATCCTCCCTATCACCAACTTTCTTCAACCTAGTTATGGAACCTCTCACCACCTTGCTACAAGCATCCAATGTACTTTTTCACATGTACGCAGATGACACCCAACTATATCTCAAATTACAATCCCCCAATTACATCTTACTCCTGAACTCAACGATCAGAAGCACCCAATCCTGGCTTGCTGATAATCATCTCAAACTCAATGCTCTGAAAACAGAATTCCTGCTGATCTCACCTCCCGCGAAGATCTCTATCACTCAAACCTGGCTTAAACAGTTAACTGCACTCAATGTCCAACCCACCATAGTGGATTCAGCGAAATCCCTAGGCATAACTCTCGACTCCAATCTCAACATGCAGCATCATATCAGCAAGGCTACTAAGGGAGCGAACTTCCAAATCAATACCCTGAGGAAACTTAAACCCTTCCTACCAGCCAAAGATTTCCAACCTGCAGTACAAGCACTAGTAATCCCGCGAATTGAATACGGCAGCACCGCCCTCTGCGGTCTCCCGTTAACCACTACTGCACCCCTAAGAGCCTCTCTAAACGCTGCAGCGAGACTCATCACTGGATCAAAAAAACACTCGCATATCTCCCCTGACTTGAAATCACTGGACTGGCTGCCTTTTGAAGCCAGAATACATTTGAAAATCGCCTGCATGACACACAAGGCTCTACACCTGAGCTCTCCCGGATACCTCACTCAGAAGCTGTCAATCTCTGGCGGCTCTAGAAACACTAGAGGAACAAACAATCTTCTGCTAAAACCTCGAAGATTCCGGAAGGAAAAAACTTATAAACGCTCTTTCTCAGGAATGGCACCCAGGATCTGGAACTCACTCCCTCCTGAAACCAGGCTCATCTCCTCCATCACACTTTTTAAGAAAGAAGTAAAAGCTATTTTTATGGCCAAATACACTTGACCTATTAGCTTGGAACTGGAAAGACTCTACACCGATCTGTATTATTCTGTTCGAACTCTATGACTATGTATTTCACCTGTATTATTGACGCTACTGACTATCTATGCACACATTTAACTGTAATATTTATATTATTGATGCGATGTACTACTTTGCTCCCTCACGTACCTACCCTTCCCACTTATTATGTTTAATATCACTCTCTTGTTGGTATTACCGGCTTTGTAAAGCGCTCTGATATCTGCAAAGATCTTGTTCGCGCTATATAAAACTTTTAAAATAAAAATAAATAAATAAAAATGCAGAGATGGATCTTCTCTACCAGAGACACCCTTAGAAAGGACTGCAAACCTAGGGAACGTTGTGAAATCCCTGATGTATACATACTGAAGTGGAGATAAGGCTGCAAACCCTGAGATAGGGCTGCAGCTCCAGAGACAGGGCTGCACACCACGAGAAAGTGATGCAAGCCCAAAGGGTCTGCTAAGCAAGAGAGAGGGCTGGAATCCCAAAGAAGGCACTGCACTCCACAAGACAGGCATGCAAATCCGGAAAAAGATGCAAGACCAGAGATAGGCCTTATACCATAAGAGGGGTTTGCAATCGTAGCAGTTGGTCTTTTGAACAATAGTAGGGCAGCAAACCCAAAGGTGGAGCTGAAGAACCACAATCAAGGCTGTAAATATGTTTACAAGAAACATAGATGATACAGGAATGCTTACATCACTTCTTAAATAGAGTGAAAACGAATTAAAATGAAAAGGCAGCCAGTGTAATTAGAGTTCTTAGTAAAGTAAAAATAGGTTTCTTATGGATACGTCTACCTGCATATTTATTATTACCTATGAATATCCAGGGTGCCTGTCTGGAACTGGAAACTTCTGACATGGCATCCTGGCACTGATAGGGGCACTTGCTCCAACTCGACGCTGGAAATGGAGTTGTGGTGATGTCACTTCATGCATATAGAAACATTTCCCTCTGGTGCACCTTTTGGCCCCATGGGACGTTTTGGTGTTATGTCTGGTTCCCAGTCCTAGGCACTGTATGGTTTTCCCCTCACGCTGCCCAGCCCTGGTTTTCTGCCAGGCCCCTGCCCAGAGCCACTCGCTCTGACGTTGATAATGACACCAACTCCAACACTACCATCCATTTACATTGCCACCACCTCCAGTGCCGCCTATGACGACACTGACACCACCTGCAGCTCCATTAGTTACCCCACCACCTCCTCCGGTGGTACCAGTGGGTCCTCCTCCCCCGCTTTCTCTCCAGCCTAATGAACATACAGAGAAGATGAGGAGGCCTTGGTGAGAGGCTCAGTGCCTCTTAAAAGAGGAACAGTACCTGAGGGAAAAACTGAGGCACAAAACTGGGACACTATCCGTAATTTCTATGGATTACATTCGGACCAGTAATAGCCAGTCGACTATGATGATGCAGATGACAGTGACCCTTTGGGTTTCTCCGATAGTTAGGATTTACAGGCCCTTCAAAACACCTTTGGGTTACGTACGTCACTGGATTTTAATATCACCCTAGCTCCTGCAGACGTGGCAGGCTTTCATGCAGTGCTGAAGCAGGCAGCTGAAGTTTTAGAGTTTCTTCTTCCTTCAGTGGCGTATTGCCCCAACATTTGTACAAATGTCTTGCAGTCAAGTGCCGTCACAGTGGATCCCTGGTTACCTTTTAATGTAATCACGGAAACCAGACAGGAAGAAGACCAACTGAAAGGACTAAAAGCAACTAGTACATATATGGCACCAATCAGCCATAAGACCATTGACCTATTTGAAGAACTATGTAAACAAGACATTGGGAAACTGAACATGACAAAAAAAGGAAAAACCCTCTAAATTCAATAGCAAGTAACCAGGAAATAATATGCCAAAAGGCAGATAAAGGGGGACCTTTGGTGATTCTCAATAGGACATACTATGAAACAGAAGTCATGAGTCACCTATCGGATGAAAACATCTATATGGAAATAGACTTCAATCCCACCACCGAAATCAAAAGAACATTGCAATCTATCTTACAAAAAGCCAAAGACCGAGGGACAATCAACGCAAAAACGATGAAATATTTAATTCAGGACAATCCAGCAAGACCCACGTTTTATATGGTACCAAAGGTACATAAAGACCTGCACAAACCACCATGTCGTCCCATAGTATCCACTAGAAGAAGTGTGCATGAACCAGTCGGAAAATTCCTAGACAAATACTTATAGCCATTGGTAATCAAGACCAAATCTTACATAAGGGACACGACCGATTTTTTAAACAAATTGAAAATCGTAACCAAAATAAACCAACAGACACTGGTACTAGCAACCATTGATGTTAAAGCATTATACACGTCAGTTACTCACAGACAAGGCCTGGAAGCGATAGAAAAGGCACTATTGCACAGTGAATATACAGAGGACCTACAAATCTTTCTAATGGAGCTAATGGAGTTCACACTCATGCATAGTTATTTTTCTTATGACAATAAATGGTACATCCAAAAGAGTGGAACCTCTATGGGAAACTGTACAGCACCAGCATATGCGAATTTATATATGACAGCATTTGAAGAGGAATACATTTATAACACAGAAGAATGGAGCACTTACATGAGGATGTACGTACGGTTCATAGAAGACATCTTTGTAATATGGAGTGGTACCAGAGAAACAATGCAAAATCAAGTGGAAAAACTGAACACAATAGACGACAGGATACAATTCACATGGGAAATAAAAGAAGATTGGATTAATTTCCTAGATGTTGAAATCACACAGACCAGTAAAGGATTTATAACCAACCTTTGCAGAAAAACAACTGATAGAAACAACTGGTTAAGATTCGACAGTCACCACCCTCCATCATTAAAAAGACATCTCCCTTATTCTCAGTTGCTAAGGGTAAAACGAGTGGTCTCGGAACCCAACTTATATAAGGAACAAACCACCAACATGATACAACGTTTTCAGGATAGAGGATATCCAGCACATATAATCAAACAAGCTACACAAAGATGCACCAACAAAACCAGAGAAGAGCTGTTAACATCAACACCAAGACAGAAAGAGAGTGGCCAGTTTAAATCCATAATAAAAAAACATTGGACAATGCTCACATTGGAACCAGATTTCAAAGATGATATTTGCGAAGGAACCGAAGTTCGCATATACCAGGGCCAAAAACTTGGGAGAACTTATAAAACAACCAAAGATGACACACCCAAAATAACATATAAAGGCACCATACCGTGTGCAAACTGCAATCACTACAACAATATCATTAGAGGTAATGAGATTACGCACCCCATGAAAGGAAATAAAATTTTGTTGAAGGTAAATGCAACATGTGATACCACCAATGTCATCTATATGCTTAAATGCCCATGTGGCAAAGTATATGTGGGACAAACGGAGAGGAAGTTCAAAATAAGACTAAATGAACATAAAAGCAATATTCGAACGAAAATGTTGAAATCTACCATCACAACCCGCTTTCTGGAGGGGCAACATCACGTCAGCCAACTGAGAACATGCATCTTGGAGGTAGTACCTAAGAAGGAAGGAACAGACAATAGAAAAAACCTCCTCAAAAGATACTACTGGATATACCACTTAAGATCTTTGAAACCGCATGGGTTAAATGAAAGAGTGGAATTTAATTGTTATTTGTGACCATAATATTGTTTGAACAGCACTTATCATATGAAATGTATCCTATATGTGTGATTAGGATCTTATAATGCTAGCCGTCATCACCATACCCTATACTAGTCACTCTTTAACAACATGCAAGATTAATAGAGCAATGAACATTAATGAGTGTACTCTGTTTGAGTGATTTAATACAGCCTTAGTACAGAAGAAACAACATATCAATGCATGCACTAGCGCGACGTAGCAAACATAACGGAAGGGTTAACAATACTTACGGGGAGTGGCCCGAGGGCACAATAAAGTTTTTTTAAACAGGTAACAGCCCCTTTAAGAGGCAATAAGCAAAGCGCGCATGCGTAGAGACACAGTCGATAGAACGAACGCCGAGCGGTTACCTGAGCGAGGCGAATGAATCGCGATACACAACGAGAAAGGTGAGCGCGAATAAACAGCAGTTCAAAACCTAGGCTTAATACTATACGAGCCACAGAAAGGAGCATTGAGAGGCTTACCACTCGCATTAAGCGGCATGAGTACTAAGGATATGTTTTAGCACATAGTAGTCACGGGAGCGTTAAGGTTTAACGAGAGGCGAGTACATATCGAATACACAGAGAACAGAGCCGTTAGTCACAAGGGATAAAGAGTGGTGAATTTGTAACAGGGCATACTAGCAAACTATAACAGACATGTATACAAGCATTAAGCTCAAAGAGTTAATTAATTGTATTACTATATATCCATGGGCACCACGAGTTATTAAGGGTGTTTACATTTTATTTTTTATAGAGCTTATCCCTGATGAAGGCGAACATGCCGAAATGCATTGGAATTGAATTTTTCAAATAAGGATAATGCTCATGTATAAAGTGAAAAGGAAATAAAAGCAATTATGGATGTGATTGAAACATCGTCAAGATGAACAATTAAAACTAAGATTGAATCAATACAACGAGTGGAGTAAATTTATTCAGAGTTAAAGTTAAGCTGATTGTAAATAGCACACAACCAGTGCCCGAGGAGACTGCCCTATGATCTATAGGACGGCTACAAATTTACGTATCAGTATCACACTCCAGGCGGGGAGTGGTTCCTAAGGAGCTCGGTAAAAAGCAAGAACACTAACAATATAAGCAGTGCACGACCTACAATATAAGCCATATATACCTTTTAATGATGCCATTAGTGAAGCACTTAAAAAACCCTGGTCTAAACCAGCATCATGTCCAGCAGTCAACGACCGATAGTCCAACGCTACAGACCAGCCCTTCAAGATCCCACCTTCTTGTTCCGGCATCCATCTTCAGAGAGTTTGGTGGTTAAACCTCCTTCATGACTGAATTGAATCCAGAAACTTTCCCCCCTACAGGCAATCTAAGAAACTGGAAGGTGTGGCGAAAAAACCTTTTGTGTGTGAAACCTGATATTATGCTAATTGAATGCTACTTGTCTTTTGGGTCCCTACATCCATGCCCTTTGGGCCATGGCAGCATTTGTAGTCCTTACTCTAATGAAATACCTAAAGGGGCCACTTCACAGAAATAGTCCTCTGCGGATAGGATGCCTGTAGCCACAACATAAGAGTGGGCCTAGACAGGACGGACTGAGTTGCCAGAAAGATGAGCTCATTGGTTACCTTGTAGGGATACCTGGCTGCGCTCCACAGACAGATTTACTAAATACATAAATGGACATGCTATTCGACAGACAATGGGTTTTTGGTTAGAAGGCAGACACCGCGCTTGAGAAAGTTATGGAAGAAAAGAGCCAAACGCAAGATATTTCCGACTTCATTCGACCTCTAGGGATTTCTACCTCTTTCGAAGACCCTAGGACATAGGCTGAAGATTTCAATACTGGTCAGGTCAATCTACACCATCAATCCAACAACAGCTGAACTCTCAACTACTTCAGTACAGAGGTAGAAACAAGATACATGGCTGACTAGTCCAACCTTCTTCTCCCCCACTCTACTAGCAAAGTCTCATTTGTGCCTCTGTGAAGAAGCATGCTATGCTGGTGGGTGCTATGCTTTCTAAGTGCCTGGCAGGCATTACTTCAGACCAATGGGTCCTACAAATGGTAGGAATGGGATATACCCTATCTTTCCGCCAGCAACCCTCACTATCCCTCCCCAACACTCCTTTTCTCCAGGGACCATCTTCAGATCCTGCAGCAGGATCCTGAACTGGTATCTGTGCAAGGAAAAAGTTCAGGGAGATGAAATAAATGTGTAGCCTGGTGCACTAGCAGACATACTGAAAGAAACTTTGGATAACAATTTGCGTAAACCCTGGCTAAATAAGGTTGCACCGTTCGTTACAGTCAAAGGGTCTATTACAACCTTTTCCATTTTTTTATTTTTATATCTCCCAGACCAACCTTCTTTATTAAAATCACTGGTGGTTGTTAGAACTTGAAGAGTTTGACAAACTTATTCACACCAGTTCAATGTGTCATGATGCAATGGGACCAAGGTTTAGTGTTGACATTTTTAATGCGTGCTCCGTTTGAGCCCTACATAGTTGCCTGTTGAAACTCATCACATTAAAGACGTCGTTTTTGGTCAGTATGATCTCAGCTTGTTTAGTTAGCGAGCTGCAGACTCTTACATGTTCACCCTCCTTTCACATGCTTCTACCCAGATAAGCGTGTATTGCAAACTAAAGCAGCTTTCTATCTCAAACAGTCTCTCGTCTTGTCTACTTTTTATCCACATTCCCCCCATACCAAGGAGGAGGAACGGTTACCTAGCTAGGTTGGACCGCAGGCATGCAGTAAACTTGTATATCAGTCGCATGAAGGAGATCAAGTCTAATGACCAACTCTTTGTTGGCTATAGGGCCATCAAGAAAGGTAAGGCAGCTCAAAAGAGAACTCTTTCCAGCTGGATTACACAGTTATATAAAGATTTCCTACGTACTTACGAAGAAACAGCCTCCTAAGGTGGGCCTCCCTCCATAACCTTCATAAAACACTATTGTTTGGATTCACCCACTCTGTTTTATAGGATTTCTTTGTGTAAGATAGCTTCCTTCAGAACCAACTCCTACAGAGTATGCCATGGTATTCTATTTAAAGGTGAGGAATCTGCAGGTAGAGGTATCCATCGGAAGAAAAAGTTACTTACCTTTGGTCATTTTCTTTCTAGTGGACACTCTGTCTACCTGCAGATTCTTCACCAATCCAACCAACCTTCTCCCTTTTCTAAAGGAAATTTGCAGGTTTATAAAAGATAGCAGTTTCGTTTGTTGTACTACTCCTATTTTTGTTTAGACATTATTCTTGTCTCTGCCTCGAAAGACGCAGTTAAAAATGGATGAGAACTGACATCAGGGCACTGCAGTCGGTCTTATAAGGCTTTAGCGACATCACCACAACTCCATTTCTACTGTTGAGTAGGAGCCAGCACCTGAGAGGTAGTCCTCTGCCTGGCGCCTGGGATATTCAAAGATGAGGATACTGCAGGTAGATTGAGTATCCATCCGAAAAAAACCTTGCCAAAGGTAACTAACTTTTTCTTTAAAATGTATAATGTAGGGAACTACCTGTGACCACTAAACTGTTGCAAGAAAGTCAAACAGGAATCTTTACCCTCAAGCATACCCCCCATTGAAACTGCTTCAATGCCCATGGCTCTCCACTTCCATTCCAGTGGCACCCAATACACCACCCCTTGTTAAATGGCTTAATAAAACAGATCTGAATTGCAAGAAAGTCCAACAGGAATCTTTACCCTCAAGCATACCCCCCATTGAAACTGCTTCAATGCCCATGGCTCTCCACTTCCATTCCAGTGGCACCCAATACACCACCCCTTGTTAAATGGCTTAATAAAACAGATCTCAATACAAAGTCCTGCAGAACCCTCCAATGGCTACTAGTTGCTCAAAGAGTTAAGTTTTAAGTGGTTTATGTAAAGTACATCATCTGTCTTTTCCAAGACCTCTAATCACAGATGGGAGTCATACTATTTTATTGTATTCCACTATCAGTGTTGTTAGGATTGGTATGCTATAAAGGCCCTTGCAGACCACATCCTCTTAAAAAAAGCAAATACGGAAATACCTAATCGCATTATCAAAGTGGAACAGGGCTGTTCTGGAGGGATCACTGACAGAATATCGAAGAGCAAAATATCGACCTGGCAAAATATCTATGACAAAATATAGAATGCCAGAATATCGAATTCCTATCTCCAAACAGGTAAGTACAAAAATATCGAATCCAAAATATTGTTGTAAATAATATAGTTTGTAAAAATATCGAATGTTTTAAATGTCTAAAAAGTAATGTAAAATAATAAAATTATTATTTTAATTAAGTAAAACATACATAAAAATACTTAAATAACCTTAAAAATAATAAATAATGAATGTAATTAAAAGTAAAATAAAGATGCATTATTTTTTAATATATATATATATATATATATGTATATATATATATATATATATATTAACTTAATGATATTTAAAAATATTAAATAATTTTAGCGTAGAATAGTGAGAGGGTAAAATGTACTATTCCCAATCCAGTGAGTGCAACGGCAGGGAAAGCGTTGGATATCGGGAGGGTAAAAAATACTATTCCCACTCGAGTGAGTGCAACAGTAGGGAAAGCGTTGCATAGCGTAGGGGTAAAAATTACTATTCCCACTCCAGTGAGTGCAACAGTAGAGAAAGTGTTGGATAGTGTTGGGGTAAAAATTACTATTCCCACTCCAGTGAGTGCAACAGTAGGGAAAGCTTTGGATAGCTTAGGGGTTAAAATTATTATTCCCACTCCAGTGAGTGCAACAGTAGGGGAAGCGTTGGATAGCGTAGGGGTAAAAATGACAATTCCCACTCAAGTGAGTGCAACAGTAAGGAAAGTGTTGGATAGCGTGGGGTAAAAATTACTATTCGCACTCCAGAGAGTACAACAGTAGGGAAAGCTTTGGATAGCTTAGGGGTTAAAATTATTATTCCCACTCCAGTGAGTGCAACAGTAGGGGAAGCGTTGGATAGCGTAGGGGTAAAAATTACTATTCCCACTCCAGTGAGTGCAACAGTAAGGAAAGTGTTGGATAGCGTAGGGGTAAAAATTACTATTCCCACTCCAGAGAGTACAACAGTAGGGAAAGTGTTGGATAGCGTAGGGGTAAAAATTACTATTCCCACTTCAGTGGGTGCAACAGTAGGGGAAGTAATGATTTAATATTTAAATAAAAATTAATTAATTATCAATACCAATAAAACATTAATTAAAATTAATTACCAATTACAAAATATGTAATAAGTAATTAAGTATAAATACCAATACATATTTATATAAAATTAATTACCTAGTATTAATTATTTAACAAATTAATTTTCAATATCAAAAATTAATAAGTAATAAAAGAAATACCAATTAATAATTAACAACAAATTAATTATCAATACACAAAAATAATTGCAATAATTAATAAATTACCATTAAATTACTTCCCGCCCTATTCCCCTGTAAACCCACAACCCACTCCAAATAATTAATACAATTAATATAATTATCAATTCATCAAATAAAAATTATTGATCAATTATTAAAAATTAACAAATTAATTATCAATACCAATAAATAACAAGCATTTGCAATGCCATAGGTCTCACATTAGGAAAGTTTGAACGATTGGTATTGTAAATGACACATTTTGTATTTGTGTGTTGGTTTTGAAAATAGCTAAACTATTAGCTTTGTCATTTACAATGCCAATAGTTTTAACTTTCGCAAATGTGACACCTATAGCATTTGTAATGCAATATGTGTTGTATTTACGTGACTTAGATGTATTATATTACAAATAACAATGGCTTTTATTTTTTTTAATAATTAATACTTAAATAAAAGTTATTGTAATTTATAATGGTAATAGCTTAAACTTTTGTAAATAACTTTTGTGAAGATTATGTTCAGTGTATTTTATTGTGACGAAAATCCAAGAACAGATGTGAAATATTAACATCTTTTTGTGACATTTGTAATAAACCTTGAAACATTGAGAGAACATATTTGAACCAGTTGTTGTTGAATGGTTGCACAGATTGATGCTGTGGTGGTGCCGAGTGATGTTGTGGTGGCAACGAGTGATGCTGTGGCGTTCAGTGATGCTGTGGTAGCACATAGTGATGTTGTGGTGGTGGTGAGTGATGCTGTGGTGATGAGATAGATAGAGTGAGGGGGATAGAGGGAGGGTGATAGTTAGAGGGAGGGCTATAGATAGAGGGAGGGCGATAGATAGAGTGAGGTTGATAGATAGAGTGAGGGCGATAGATAGAGTGAGGGCGATAGATAGAGTGAGGGCGATAGATAGAGTGAGGGCGATAGAGTGAGGGCGATAGATAGAGTGAGGGCGATAGATAGAGGGAGGGCGATAGATAGAGTGAGGGCGATAGATAGAGTGAGGGCGATAGATAGATAGGGTGAGGGCGATAGATAGATAGACAGAGTGAAGGCGATAGATAGAATGAGGGCGATCTATAGATAGATAGACAGATAGAGTGAGGGCGCTAGATAGAGTGAGGGCGATAGATAGAGTGAGGGCTATAGATAGTCAGAGTGAGGGCGATAGAGTGAGGGCGATCGATGGATAGATAGACAGATAGAGTGAGGGCGATCGATGGATAGATAGACAGATAGAGTGAGGGCGATAGATAGAGTGATGGCGATAGAGGGAGGGTGATAGATAGAGGGAGGGCGATAGATAGAGGGAGGGCGATAGATAGAGGGAGGGCGATAGATAGAGGGAGGGCGATAGATAGAGGGAGGGTGATAGAGGGAGGGAGGGTAATAGAGGGAGGGCGATAGAGGTGAGGGCGATAGATAGATAGAGTGAGGGCGATAGATAGAGTGAGGGCGATAGATAGAGTGAGGGTGATAGATAGAGTGAGGGCGATAGATAGAGTGAGGGCGATAGATAGATAGAGTGAGGGCGATAGATAGATAGAGTGAGGGCGATAGATAGATAGATAGAGTGAGGGCGATAGATAGATAGACAGAGTGAGGGCGATAGATAGAGTGAGGGCGATCGATAGATAGATAGACAGACAGAGTGAGGGCAATAGATAGAGTGAGGGCGATAGAGTGAGGGCGATAGATAGAGTGAGGGCGATAGATAGATAGAGTGAGGGCGATAGATAGATAGAGTGAGGGCGATAGATAGAGTGAGGGCATAGATAGATAGAGTGAGGGCGATCGATAGATAGATAGATAGAGTGATAGAGTGATGCCGATAGAGTGAGTGCGATAGATAGACAGATAGAGTGAGGGCGATAGATAGATAGAAAGATAGAGTGAGGGCAATAGATAGATAGACAGACAGATAGATAGAGGGAGGGCGATAGATAGATAGAGTGAGGGCGATTGATAGATAGAGTGATGGCGATAGAGTGAGTGCGAAAGATAGACAGATAGAGTGAGGGCGATAGATAGATAGACAGATAGATAGAGTGAGGGCAATAGATAGATAGACAGATAGAGTGAGGGCGATAGAGTGAGGGCGATAGATAGAGTGCGATAGATAGACAGATAGATAGAGTGCGATAGATAGACAGATAGAGTGAGGGCGATAAATAGACAGAGTGAGGGCGATAGATAGAGTGAGATAGATAGATAGATAGATAGATAGGAGTGAGGCCGATAGATAGATAGGTAGATAGATAGATAAATAGAGTGAGGGCGATAGATAGATAGATCGAGTGAGGGCGATAGGTAGATAGATAGATAGATAGATAGATAGATAGAGTGAGGGCGATAGATAGATGGAGGTGTAGAGCGAGATGTAGAGAGAGGGGTGTAGAGAGAGAGGAGTGAAGAGAGAGATGTAGAGAGAGAGGGGTGTAGAGAGAGAGGGGTGTAGAGAGAGTGGGGTGTAGAGAGAGTGGGGTGTAGAGAGAGAGGTGTAGAGAGAGGTGTAGAGAGAGAGGGGTGTAGAAAGAAAGGGATAGAGAGAGAGGGGTGTAGAGAGAGAGGGGTGCAGAGAGAGGGGTGTAGAGAGAGGGGTGTAGAGAGAGAGGTATAGAGAGAGAGGGGTGTAGAGAGAGGGGTGTAGAGAGAGAGAGGGGGGTGTAGAGAGAGAGGGGTGTAGAGAGAGAGGGGTGTAGAGAGAGAGGGGTGTAGAGAGAGAGGGGTGTAGAGAAAGAAATAGGGTGTAGAGAAAGAGAGAGGGGTGTAGAGAGAGAGAGGGGTGTAGAGAGAGAGAGGGGTGTAGAGAGAGAGAGGGGTGTAGAGAGAGAGGGGTGTAGAGAGAGAGGGTGTAGAGAGAGAGAGGGGTGTAGAGAGAGGGGTGGAGAGAGGGGTGTAGAGAGAGAGGGATGTAGAGAGGGGTGTAGAGAGAGGAGGTGTAGAGAGAGAGGTGTAGAGAGAGAGCGGTGTCGAGAGAGAGGGTTGTGTAGAGGGGTGTGTAGAGAGAGGGGGTGTAGAGAGAGGGGTGTAGAGAGAGAGGGGTGTAGAGAGAGAAGGGTGTAGAGAGAGGGGGTTGTAGAGAGGGGGGTGTAGAGAGAGAGGGGTGTAGAGAGAGGGGGTAGGTAGGGGGGTGTAGAGAAAGATAGGTGTAGAGAGAGATGGGTGTAGAGAGAGATGGGTGTAGAGAGAGGGGGGTGTAGAGAGAGAGGGGTGTAGAGTGAGGGGTGTAGAGAGAGAGAGGTGTAGAGAGAGGTGTGTAGAGAGAGTTAAGGAGGTCCTATATCTAAGATGACTTATTCATTGCACTTCCTTAATTAACTATCCTGGGCCCCAAGTCACAAGAGCCTGTTCCGAACTTTTAAAATAAAGTGTTATGAGAAAACACAGTAGCTCCAGTCTACGCCAACAACTACTCATTTCAAATGCATCAGCTGACATGAAAAAACACAAAATGCTAGCTTTGAAACCTATGCATACATAGATTTTATAGCACAAGCACTGGTGCTGTCAAAGCGCAGGGTCTGAGAAAAAGAGTCTTTTTGGCAGTCCTGAGCATTAGTGCTTTCAGTGGGATCAAAAGTTCACGAGCCCACAGAGAGGGGGGTGGCGTTAGTCGTTTATAGTGCAGGTGGAAATGCAATGAGGTATCATGATCTGCGCACAAGCTGTAGATATTGACTGTTCTCACTTTAAATTAAAAATAAAAGGCTGGTAAAATGTCATCAGGCAAAGGTCAACTACGGGATACATAATAGAATATTTCCAATGGTGCATTAAAAAAAACGTTTTGCCTCATTGCCTAATAATTATATATTTTAGTATTATATAAACTGATGCAGCTTGTGCTTTGCCCAGGAGTGAATATCGTTTGCTAAATTCCTGTTACACGAGCAGAAAAAAAAACAGGAAACAAATGCACACACACAAACAGCATATTTAATAAGTCTTATTTTAAATGATGGTGACTCTGGAAAAGTTAAGTTCTTCAGTATTGTGTCTTTCATAGATTCACATGCTTGTATCTTCCCCATCGTCATGGTGGGAGTCTCCCGGTAAAAGAATAACCATAACAGTAGAAGAAAAAACTGCTTGGAAACCATAGAGTAGTAAAACAATAGGCAAGCTCTCCTCCTCATTATGTGGTCCAAACCACAGCCAATCAGCTGCCAGCACCAGCCTACACCATCCCCAGCAGAGCCACCATACCTCCGATTTCCAACCGCCTTCGTTTGAGAAGGAGTCTCCCTGAGCTCAGCTCAGTTTTTCTCTCTGCTGAACTGTTGACCTTCTACTGTTGGAAGTAAGGTACTGTTTTTTCAAGCTTATTTTCTTCAAAATGTCTGAAGGCTCCAAAAAGAGACTTTTCAGATTTGCAGATCCTGTGGCAAAGCCAGATTATTTTCTGAGGACCCACACAAGGAATGCTTGTACTGCTTGTATCCCAAGCATGTTCCTAAGGACTGCAAATATTGTCGTACCTTCTCTGCTAAGATACTCAAAGATAGAGAAGCTTGTCTATTGTTATGGCTTCAAAAGAAGAAATCTACAGACTCTGAGTCTGATGGTGAAGCCAAAGGACACACCTCTAAAAAGCATAAGAGAGAATCCTCTGAGGAAAAAGTAGATCTGAAGAGACAGAAAGCTGGTAAAATCAAAGAAGGTGAATCTTCTTCTTCTCTTCCTCCAACTCCTCTCAAGCCTACTTCAGAAAAGAAGGCTCCGTCGGCGTTACCGTCGTCAAAAACTAAAGAGATTCCTGTCAGATCGCCGACGAAGCCGTCGACGACCCTGACGACTATCTCGTCGACGACGATTGCGTCGTCGACATCGATGACGACTCCGCCGACGGTGAGTGCTAGGCCTTCGTTGACGGCAAAATCTTCGTCGACGACTATCCCGTCGACGACCCAATCATTGGTCGACGATGACAGCTGTTGGATCTCCGACGATGATAACATCTACTTTCATATCCATAAAGAGGATTAACCCGTCGACGAGTAAAAAAGGGAGAGTTTTCTACTCTCAAGATTTCACCACTGCTTCTATCCACTATTCTGGATTGCCAAGAATCTGAAGAAGAGTTGCCTAGAGTCCTTCGCAGCTCCATATTAAGAGGCAAGATTCAGAAGAGGAAGATTTTCAAGAAGTTCAAGAACACTTCTCTTTTAAAGATCGTCCAGTATGAGACCCAAAGCGTTATGAGTCTTTCCATTAGGCTTATCATTATGATGATGAGGAGGAAGTAAGTTCTAATGTTTAGGAAGAGTCTATGTCGGAGCCTGTATCTTTAATTTCTGACTTAAGGCACATAAAAGACAGTTATTACCGTTGTTTTCCGGAGGATAACGCTCTAGTCCCGGCTCCTACTTCTGCAAATATTCCTCAACCTGTGAAGGAAACACCAGTGGTTCAGTCCCCTCCTCCAGTCCAATGTGTTGGCGTTCCGAAAGTGATAACTATTCGGGATGACTTAATGGATTCTGATCATGACGATCAAGCTGAGGAAGGAGAGATTCCCCAGGATGATGTGGTTGGGGATGAATGGGACCAAAACATTGTTCCAACTTCTCCTGCGTCACCATTACCTCAAGCCAGTTCTCCGCCGGAGGATGTAGCCGGCTTCCATGATTTAATTGAAAAAGCCGCAAAAAGGTTTGAGCTCTCTATGCCGGTTAAAGAAAGTGGTTGTTTCCTTTATGACTTCAAAGCATCAACTCGGAAGTCGGTAAGAGCTATCCCGATTATCCAACACATCTGGGATGAAGGAATAAAATTGATGAAAAATCCGGCATCAGTTCCAGCTTCAATTCCTAAACTGGATAAGAAATACCGCGCTCAGAGACGGCGACTGCATGTCAAATTGGACATCCTCGTCCGGAGTCTGTTGTTACTCAAGCGGCACAAAGACGCTCCAAAAATCCGATTACGACCTGCGTATCAAAGCGGCAAATGCAATGGCGCTTATTAGTAGATTTAACAGACAGATGTGGTCAGATATCGCACCAATCCTGTCACATCTTCCAGATGACAAAAAGGAGGAAGCAAATACAATTTTACAAGATGGAGCCAGAGCAGCATCTGAGTCCATAGATGTAGCGATGGACATAGTGTCTATAGCTTTTCGACAAATGGCTGGAGCGGTTGCTCAATGGAGGCAAGGATGGCTCAAATCAACATCCTTTAGGCCTGAAGTCCAATCTAAAATCATTGACATGCCTTTTGATGGAGAAAGCCTGTTTGGAAAACATATTGACGAGGCACTTCAAGGTATAAAAGCAGACACTGATACTGCTAGATCTTTGGGATCTTTGCAACAGGGTCGTTACCAGTCATTTCGTGGCAGAGGATAGAGAGGACATTTCCAGCAACGTTCCTCTTTTCAGTCGAATAGGTACCAACAGTACCAGCAACAGGGTTACTGTCAGTAGTCCTCCAATCAACAATATCGATCCTCTAATACATCTTTTCAGCAACAAGAGAGGAGAAAATCTGCTACAAGCGTAAAGCAAGATTCTGGTCGCAGACAGTGATATTCTTCAGGCGCCTCCAACACCGTCTCATATCACTCAGTTCCATTACCTCTCTCAATTCCTACATCATTGGCAGTCCATAACATCGGACAAATGGGTGTTAGACATCATTACACAGGGTCACACCCTAGAATTCTCTCAAAAACCTCAGAATCGCCCACCTCTCTACAAAAATCAAAAACATCTTGCAGCCCTCAAAGCAGAAATTTATCTCTCATAATGAAAGGGGCAATAGAAGAAGTTCCATCAGATCAACAAGGGACAGGATTCTATTCGCAATTTTTCCTAATAAAGAAAAGACAATCTTCCAAATGGAGGCAAGTAATGGACCTCAGAGACCTGAACAAATACCTAAAGAAAATCTCATTCCGCATGCTGTCATTGCAGGAAATACTTCTTTTACTTCGCAAAGGAGATTACATGGTCTCTCTAGACCTTTTGGATGCATATTTCCATATTCTGATCCACAAAAATCGCAAACGGTATCTGCGATTCATGGTGGCGGGCGCCATTACTAGTTAAAGGTTTTACCTTTCGGCCTGAAGTCTGCCCCAAGGGTTTTCACAAAATGTATGGCTCCGATCGCAGCAAATCTAAGCCAGCAAGGTCTCCAAATTTTCCATTATTTGAGCGACTGGTTGATAAAAGGACCATCGTACCAGGAGACACAAAAGTCTTTACAGATCTGTATGGATCTTTTCCGAAAATTAGGCCTTCTAATAAACAGAGAAAAGTCCTCTCTTACTCCGACGCGATCTCTTCAATTCCTCAGAGCGATATTGAAAACCCAGGAAGCGAAAGCGTTGCCCTCAGAAGAACGCGTAACAAAAATTCTAAATCTGACAGCATCAATAATATCAAAAAAGTCCACTTCTATCAGGATCTTCAAATCTTTACTGGGAATTATGTCATCCTGTATCCCATTGATTCCCAACTGCCGTTTGGATATGAGGCCACTTCAGGAATCCCTAGACAAGCAATGGGTTCAAGCTCTAGGTTCATTCGACGACAAGTTGGTCATCAACTTTCAGATCAAAGGGCGATGTCATGGTGGGGTATCAGGAGCACCTTGACAAAGGGCCTGCTATTCGAACCTCAATCTCCAAGTTACGTCATGACATCAGACGCTTCATTCCAAGGTTGGGGAGCACACCTGCAAGACCTAGAGATTCAAGGTCTTTGGTCTCCTCAGGAGGCAAAACTTCACATCAATCTCTTGGAATTAAAAGCAGTTTTCCTGGGTCTTCAAGCTTTTCTTCCCAGAATTCATGGTTCATCGGTCTTGGTGAGGATCGACAGCACTACGACGATGTTCTATCTTCGTAAACAAGGTGGCACAAGATCGAAGCCCCCATCTGCTCAGGCACAAAAAATGTGGACTTGGCTTCTTCGTCACAACATAACTCTGCAAGTAGAGCATGCTCCTGGGGTAGACAACGCAAGAGCAGATTTGTTAAGCAGATCATCCACCATTTGCCACGAGTGGGAACTGAATCAAAACCAACTACGTTGGATATTCAATCTATGGGGCAAACCAAATTTGGACTTGTTTGCAACTCAGAGCAACAAAAAATGCAAACATTACGCCAGCAGATTCCCACAGAAAGGTTCAAGGGGGAATGCTCTTCATCTCCAATGGACAGGGATGTTTGCTTATGCTGTCCCTCCTTTACCCCTAATTCCGAGAATACTGAGAAAAATGAGATCAGAACCATGCCAAATAATTCTAATAGCCCCAGCCTGGCCGAGGCAATTTTGGTACACAGAACTTCTCCAATTATCAGTGGAACCCAGAATACAGTTCCCAATGATCCAGACTCTGATTTCCATGAACACGGGTCAAGTTCTTCACCCGCAATTGACCTCTCTAAAATTGTCAGCTTGGAACCTTTCGAGCATGAATTTCAGTCACTAGATATTCCTCAAGAATGTCGTGAAATCCTGGCAAGTTCTACAGCAATGTCTACTAACAAGACATACACTGCAAAATGGAAAAGATTCTGTAACTGATGTCTTTCACATAAGATTCATCCTTTTACTTCCTCATCGGAGCAAATTCTTCCATATCTGCTTCAACTAGCCAGATCGGGACTTTCTCATTCTTCAATAAAAGTCCATTTAGCAGCAATATCCAGATACCGTAGATCTCCAGGATATCAATCTCTTTGGTCTCAAAGGTTAATCAAAGAATTCCTAAAAGGCTTATTCAGGAAATGTCCTCCAATTAAACGTCCTCCGCCTCCTTGGCAGCGCTTAACATAGTCTTGTCGCAGCTCATGATAGCACCTTTTGAACCAATTCACAAAGCTGAGTTGCATTTTCTCTCATGGAAGGTAGCCTTGCTTCTTGCTCTCACCTCAGCCAGGAGAGTCAGCGAAATTCAAGCTTTCTCAATCCAAGAACCCTTCATGCAATTCAGATCGGATAAGGTGCTTCTAAGAACAAATCCGAAATTTGTTCCTAAAATACCTTCTTCTTTTCATCTAAATGAACCTGTGATCCTGCCTACGTATTTCAAGAATCCTTCCACTGCGGCAGAAAAAGCTCTTCATACTTTGGACATTGGGAGATGTCTGAAGTTTTACATTGATAAAACAAAACCTTTTCGTAAATCAAATCAGTTACTTATTGCTTACTCAGGACCTAGAAAAGGTTTGGCTCTTTCAAGATCCTCCATCTCTAGATGGATTGCATCCGCCATCGTCTTCTGTTAAGAAAAAGCGGGGAAACCTTTGTGCACAAAAGTACGTGCTCATGATACACGGAAGATGGCAACTTGAACTGCATTGCTAGCAGGCGTATCGCTTCCAGACATCTGCAGAGCAGCAACTTAGTCAAATGCCCATACATTTACCAAACATTATTGTCTGCACACAGAATGGAAAGCAGATGCAGCAGTGGGACAAGCAGTTCTACGACACCTTTTTAACTAAGGTACATGTTTTTTCTCTTTACAATTACTTTTCTGTACTGTTGTATTTACACAAAGGTTGCTAAGTGGCAAAAGTTGTTACATGTTCTTTTCTTACTGAGTCCTTTTCTTTATAAAAAAAAAAAAAAAAAAAAAAGTTTACGGCGCAGAGCCCTGAGACAAAGAGGGTCTAGCCTAGAAACGCTCTTGGAAAATGACTGCTATCTATTCTGATACAAGCATGTGAATCTATGAAAGATACAATACTGGAGAAAAAACTAGTTACTTACCTGTACACTATGGTTCTCCAGTATTATTTTTCATAGATTCACATGCGCCCACCCACCTCCCCGTTTCTTCTAGGTAGACCACCTTTATCTCTGGTTTCTTATATAGCTCACCCTTGGGCTGTTGGAAATCTGAGGTATGGTGGCTCTGCTGGGGATGGTGTAGGCTGGTGCTGGCAGCTGATTGGCTGTGGTTTGGACCACATAATGAGGAGAGGTTGCCTATTGTTTTACTACTCTATGGTTTCCAGGCAGTTTTTTCTTCTACTGCTATGGTTATTCTTTTACCGGGAGACTCCCACCATGACGACGGGGAGGATACAAGCATGTGAATCTATGAAAGATAATACTGGAGAACCATAGTGTACAGGTAAGTAACTAGTTTTTTGTGTCTCTGTAGTGGTACGAGGGCCGGGTGAAACGTGAGCCTGTTATTACAACAGCATGGGGGCATTGGCCTGCTTGCCGGACATGAAAGGGTGCCCGAAGAGAGGCGCTTCATTACCCATGACAAAGGAAAGGCAGATGGCCGTGCGTGCACTTCTACATGCACTCAAGCTTGTAGCCAGCAAGCAAAGGCTGGGTTGCACTTTTAAGATCCCCTATTACTAAAAGTCGAGCAAGCTCGACCTAAAAAGCATGAGCCAGAGAATGAGGTTAAAGGAATTAGATAGACAGAGAGAAAAAAAAACCACAATAGCGAGAGGGAGAAATGAACAAGTATTAGCAAGAGACCTCGAAGAAAAAAGGATGAGTCAGAGAAGAAAGTAAAATGTGAGCCAGAGAAAGACAGGAAATAAGTAACAAGCCATCTAGAAAGAAATAAAAAGCTCTCGGCATTGCTGTGGCAGGGGAGTGCATTCCTTTCACGTCTGATGCGGGGGGCACAGACAAATGGTGGTGTGTGATGTGGCTGGTGATGATGTGCACCTGCATAGCTCACATGAACTGTATACGATCTGCAGCTAGGTAGACTTTTCTTTTCCACTTGCTATAATCTCGCCTATTTATCCCTGCGGGATAGAATAGGCGAGACCTAAAAATATATAATTACTTAATAACAATTAAATTATTTCCCACCATATTCCCCTATAAACCCACAACCCGCTACGGAATTAAATTGCGCAAATATTAAATACCATAAAATTCATTACTTTAAAAAAATTCAAACATACATTACAAAAATAATACATACTTTTAACACATATACTCACACTTAAAACACTATGTACAAATTCGATATTTTTAACAACAATAGGGCCAATTCCGATCTGGGTCGGAAAGCCCTCCGACTGAGCCGGATCCGGGGTGTTTTCCGACCGATCTGGACTCCTGCAGTCCGACTGAGCGAGTACGATGCGGCCGTATGCTGTCGGACTCAGTTCGGTCGGACTCCCATAGAAGTCAATGGAAGCCAGTCGTACGACGCGTACATAAGCTCCTATTGACGGAATGGGTACGTCGCGGACAAGTGCACCCCCTACAGTGGGTATGCGCCGGTGCCATCCGCCCCGTACACGCCTGTGTTGGGCAGACCCATGGGTCTCCCCCTGTGTCCGAGTCTTAAAGCTGCGGGTAACGGGGGGTCTGACGCGGACCCCCGAAGTCCGACTCTGGGAGCTATTGCGAGCCGGACGCTCCGACTCGATCTAGCTGTCCGAATCGAGCATCGTACTAGCTCAGTCATGAAACGTCTCCATTGCGTGCCACGGTTTGCTTGTGACCAAGTCGTCCGGAGCGGTTCGGACCCGGAAACGATTTGGATGGACATTTTGCACTTGTTCGCATCGTACTTCGACGTCCGGACCCGTGTACGACTCGGACAGAAATCCAGCCTCCGAATCAGATCCGCTAATGCCGCACCCGATTCGGTGCCCTTCCGACCGAGATCGGAATCCACCCCTATATTATGACTGTCGATATTATTAACTTCGATATTATGGAAATCGATATTTCTTACCTGAATTTCGATATTCTGCACCACTATATTTTGGCAATTCGATATTCTGTCCATGCTATATAAAAAAACTCGATATTCTTCAATTCAATATTTTTTTTCGATATGGTGACTGTTCTCCATTCTGGAGACCCTAACATTTGAACACAGAAGAGAAATCAGAACTTGGATACATTAGTAGGCAGGCGAGGGCTTATATTTTGTAGGCAGGACAACAAAGTTTACCCAAAGCCCCTCCTTCCTTTTTTTGTGGTGGATTTTCACCCAACCCTAGTGAGAAGCATGCAAAGAGGAAAAACAGGAGGTTGTGCTTAATGCCACCTAAATGGCTTCTAACCAATATTTTATCCATGTCAAGTTCTGATAATCATTACCAAGTAATTCTTAATTTCTTAGATGGTACCCTGAAGTTCCTGCTGGGGAAATGGATAACTCTTGACCCTATTCTTTGGTAATTTCCCATTTTATCTCGTTGTTTCACTTGGAGATTTCTGCTGTTTGCAGTTGGATAGACTTTTGCTACAGGGGTCACCAGATGACTTCATGCCACTTCCAGTCCCGGATTTCTCTTTACTAAAACTGTGCATTTTAAGAGATGTATTCTTAAATCAACCTAGTTGCACTATTGCGACTACCATCCCTGCAACCACTATGTGTGTCCAGTGACTAGGAGCTATCTGCTCACACTAGTTTCTCTTCGCACAGGGCAAAGGGAGAAGGAAACCTGGGGAACTCCAGAAACATCCTGTTACATAACATGGTGCCTCGCCTAAAAGAAATAATCGAAAAATATTAAACCCCAGTAATGGGTTTCTGGGAAGAGAAGAAATATACAAATTATTCTCTATGATCAAATTATCTTTTGATATAGTTGGTAAAACTAACACAAGTCTCAGTCTGTCTTGTAGGTAGTGCTGACTCGTACACCAACCAGAGATGTCACTAATCTCATTCTTGTTGCCAGAAGGGAGTCATTCCCACTCTCTGTTGTACAGAAGTATTGTTTCTGACCCTTCCAGTCTTAATGGTTGCTTTCAATCGATCCCTACTTCACAAGACAGCATCTTATAACCCTACTCTGATAAAAATTAACCGTTAAAATTATCTTTGGGTCCAGGTGCATTGAGGACCCTTTGTCACACCTGTAAAGGTTGCTCTTATTAGCCCATTCCCCACCTTAAATTTGATTTTTATAGCACATTTTCTTATATCCACTCCGTACTTGCACTTGGCCTTGTTGCACTCAGTCTTGTTCCTGTTCACCCTGCTACCTTCTCTCTATTGAGCAAATATGTACGTAATTTTTATGATCAGGCTACACCCTTTTAATGTCACAGAGGTGTCAGTTCCATGGAGCTCTGGAGCATCATTTCGTGTTATCACTGCAGGGTCCAATTGGATTGCTCTACTCTCAAGTCTTCCACCAAGAGCAAACTAGATGCATTTTCTTTTCATTCAATGAGTGTTAAAATAGGTCTGGTTGAATGAAGATTGAGTATAGTGGAGCGAGAGAGGAATGTGAGAGATAGAGTACAGGAGGAGTTGGTGGTGGGCAGTTGGACAGTGTTGCAAGTAGAGAGCTTCATTCTCATTACTCCTGTTGTGGGAACCATTTACATCAAATACATCTTCACCATGGGATACCTCATAATGGAATTTTACTCCACATTGCCACAGTGTTCACAAGCAGACCCAACAGGAGCAACAATGCAATTTATGGTACTGCAACCCTCCTCAGTGTCACCTCCCCCTATTAGTCCAGCTTTAGGTGCCGAATTGGTATTGTAGCACTAACCTTATGCTCAGGATCCAACGGAAGCAATGCTTAGCTCAGCCTCTCACCACCTCCACCACTGATCAGACTTATGAAAACACAAGGGCCAGGGCCTGAGTCGGGGCAAAGGAGACGGGATCAGGAGAGAAAACCGAGACATAGGACTCCACCATTTCTCCTTTGTCACTCATCTGTTCGATCAGGTCTATAGAATATAGTGAGTTCCTACAAAACAAAGGGATATCTTAAGTGTCCTGCCTTTCAGATAATTAAACCCATTTACAAGTGTATACAAATAGATCTTAAGTCTATTTCTCTGTAACCAACTTTTTTGTTGGTCAACATGAAAATCTCCAGGTTAATACTCAGGTGTGTTCTTCTAATTAGAACCAGGAAATGGAGAACTGCAAGTTACCCACTGCCTGTAGCCATTACACAACGCCTCCATGCACATTACTGCAGTGCGAAAAGTGGGGATAGCCCCACTTTCTGTTACCAGTTCGAAGCTCAAGTGATGCCCTGCAGAAAAGTATTGCTGCTTTCGTGTGACCATGATTCAGTGGTCCGAGCCAGTGTGCAGAAGCAGTGGCACTCTGTTAATTCATACAGAAGTTACACAAGCAGTCCTGAAGACTGCATCATGTGGTGCAACAGCTGGTGATATCACATGCCGTAACTGTGATGCACCACTATCTTAAGGAGCAAAATAATCCCTGCACGTCGAATCAGTGCACTCAGTATAATGTGCTTTTTTTACCCATTGGAAATTATTCCAAGTATTGGAAGGATTATCGTGGACAGGCTACGGCCATCCAGGTGTGCCTGACCATGCACTGAGTGAGGGACATATTTCACATGTAAAACGTGAAGTGCTTTGCTTCTACAATTGACACTCGCCATTAATTACTTCGGCATCCAACCATTTAAAAAATGTGTAACAACTTCTTTCTGCAATTCATGTACATCATTTGTTGAGTATTTTTTACTGATATGGAATTACTTTCATTGATGGGCATGGAAAGCACTGACAACAGATATTATTTTAAAAATGAATGTGACTAGGACCAAATAGAAGGCCCTGAATCCAGCGCACTCTACTAGGGCAAACCCGATGTTATCAGGATCCCTCTGGAGCCGGCGTGTACTCTTGTTTATCTTGGTATGACACTAACAGAGTGTTAGATCTGGGGGTCTCTAGTTGGCAATGGTATTCACCTTTGTCCAAATAGAGTCTTAAATAGACTTTTAAGTCAGTATAAGGGAATTACACTCCTTAATAACTGCTGCTCACCCCCTTGGTAGCTTGGCACAAGCAGACAGGCTTATCTCCGAGGCAGTGTGTTAAGCATTTGTGAATATACACAGTAATACAGTGAAAACACTACAGATGTACACAACACAGGTTTTATCAAAATAAGTATTCTTTATATAGACTTAAACACAAGACCACAAACGACAAAAATCCACAATACTACACTTAAGATTACTTAAAAGATGATTAAAGTCTCTTAGCTCAACTTGATGGTAAATGCGACAAAGTTCTAAACAAAGTACCTGGATGCTTAACGCAAAGTGAAAAAAAGGCTCGCAAAAGGTGAGATGCGTCCGTTCCGTGACCCGGGGGGAACGGTTGCATCCTTCCTCAATGCTTGCGCAGAGTAGGGGACTCGTCGTGAGCCTTACCGGTGCGGAGGTGATGCATAGATATTCGGCCTGCGGGCCCGTTGCGGTGCGCAAGATGGCGCTTTGATGCGATGCGATGATCTGGTTGCGATGCGAGAAGATGGCGCCCTTGATGCGGCGATGTGATGATGATGTGATGGCGCCCTGGCAGCCTTGCGACGACTCTGTAATTTGGAGCCGCGACCCGCATCTCCGGTGATGCGATGGCGACTCTCTCGATGGCGTCTCGCTTCTCCGGTGATGCGACAGCAGGCAGCTTTGACAAACACGCTTCCAGGGAGATGCGACGAAGGCTCACTTCTCCGGCAGCGACACGCTTCTTCTCGATGTGTCGCGCTTCCAGCTTCCAGTGGCACGCAAGTGACTGAAGTCAGAATTCCCAGCAAGGAAATTCAGGAGGGAGCTGGAGGTGTAGTCTTTTGTCCCTGAGACTTCAGCAGGAGGCAAGCACAGTTCAAGCCCTTGGAGAATATTCTGTAGATGAAAGTCCTTACAAAGTTCCTTCTCCTTTCCCTTGGCAATGAAGAGACCACTGCAGGCCCACCCAGCAAACAGCACACTGGCAGAGGGGCAGTACAACTCCTGCAGCTTCCTTGGTTCTTCTCCTTGGCAGAAAGGTTTCTAGTCCAGAAGTGATCTAATTTCTTGGGATCAGGGTCCCAATATTTATACCCCAAAATCCTTTGTTCACTGAAGGCAGAGAGGCCTCTGCCTAGTCCAAACCAGTTCCTGAGCACTTTGTTTACATGACTCTCTTATTCCTTTCACTGTGCAGGAGCCAGCACAGGGGAAGGAAGATACAGCTCTGGAGCACTCTGTTGACATGATTCCTCCTCTCCTTTCACAGTGCAGGGCAGAGACATCAGACAAGCCACAGGGGGTGGAGCCAGTATTGTAGAGGGAAGGCCCAGCCCTATTTAGGTCCCAGGTGCAACTCCTCCCTCCCATCTAGATGCAGATCTCTCTATTCACCACCGGGCTGCCCCAGCCTGTCTCCTGGAATCCCCCAGTCCTGTCACTCACAAACCCAGACAAGGAATACACAACCCAGCAGAGGCAGACCTGGATAGTTAGGCAAGAAAATACCTACTTTCTAAAAGTGGTATTTTCAAACACAGAATATTAAAACCAACTTTACTAAAAGATGTATTTTATTATTCTGAATACTGAATTCGAATTTCTACCATGAACCCTGAGTCAGTTAGGATTATAAGAATGTAATCATCTAACTGCCCATTCTGGCCTATGAGAACAGGTAGCCTTCAATAGTGAAAAACGAAAATGGCTGTAATTCACTATTAGAACATGCTACACACATCAGAGCATGTCCTACCGTATACTTACAATGCACCCTGCCCTTGGGCCTACCATAGGGGTGTCTAATATGAAGCTAAGGGAAGGTTTAGGGACTGGCAAGTGGGTGCACTTGGCCAAGTCGACATGGCAGTGCTAGACTGCACACAGGCCTTGCAATGGCAGGCCTGAGACACACTTTACAAGCTGCTTCTGTGGGTGGCACAACCAGTGCTGCAAGCCCACCAGCGAGATTAAAAACAAAAGTGGTTCTGTTGGGTAGCAGCAAGAATTGTTTTAAAAGAAGGCTAGGTCAGCTCATTACACAATAAAGTAAACCTCTCTGAAAACAACCGAAGTTCAAATCTTTATATAACAAAACACAATCACAAATATGCAGGAATTACTTCATTCCGTTTAACGTTTCAATTAATGCTAAAACATGTGGTGAAGAGTGACTGTTGGTGAACAAAGTGACCAGTGCATTAAATTCAGTGACACGTATATACAAATTTATACAGGGGGGAGTTCTTTTGTTGGAAGGCCAGAGTTTTGAGTTAATACTCCAAGGAAAACAGATGGTTGCCGTGCAAATTCCTGGAGGTATCTTGACCAATATTGAGCGTCGACGTTTCGACCCTGATGCGCCCCAGTCGGTGGTCGCGGCGGGTCTTTATCAAGACAGTGGGTGGGGGGGGGAGAGCGGGGGGTATTGGGGTCTGGTGAGACAGGAGGATATATCACAACCTGGAGGGGAGCCGGTAGGTCAACCCCGAGTGTTTCAGCGATTGAACAGTGGATCCGAGTGCGATCAACTACAACTCGGCCAAGTCGACATGGCAGTGCTAGACTGTACACAGGCTTTGCAATGGCAGGCCTGAGACACACCACACTTTACAAGCTGCTTCTGTGGGTGGCACAACCAGTGCTGCAAGCCCACCAGCAGCATTTGATTTACAAGCCCTGGGCACACATAATGCACTGTACTAGGGGCTGACAGATAAATCAAATAGCCTAATCATGGAGTAACCAATTAGTACATCAATTTAACATAGGGAGCACTTGCACTGTGGCACTCATTAGCAGTGGCACAGTGCCCAAAGCATTAAACCAGCAAAAACATATCAAAACATCCGTCAAAATGGAAGGGAGACTCACGCCAATGATGCCAGGTCTAACACAGAGCCTATGGGATGGCAAGCTCATTTCACACAGAGCAGGTCACAAACTGGAACAAATCTCTGGTAGAAATATTAGAATGGCATCAGTTCCCAGATACATCCCATACAACCTGCTCTGCAGACCTTTAGACTTCAGGCTTTAGGGGTGGCTTTGTATGGTGTAGAACTATGGAGTAGTTTGGGCATGACCACGCTAATTGTGGTAGAAAATGTTATGCAACAGTTGGTTGGTGTCCCCAAAAGTACTTCATAGCTCCCTTTTAAATTGAACCGTGGGCTGAGACCACACTCTGACACGGCGGCACTGTGCACCATGCTGTGTTGGAGAAGGATAATGGCAACTCCGGAGCACGAGTCAAACCGGCAAGGACTTGAGGAAATTCTCCCAAATACCAGCTTGTGTAGTATCCCATTAATAAAGTATGTGAAGACCACTTTGCAGGAGATAGAGTTAACTAGTTTTGAGTGTGCT
This sequence comes from Lissotriton helveticus, assembly GCF_964261635.1. Classification (NCBI taxonomy): domain Eukaryota; kingdom Metazoa; phylum Chordata; class Amphibia; order Caudata; family Salamandridae; genus Lissotriton; species Lissotriton helveticus. The sequence continues at coordinate 1,782,402,880 of NC_136065.1, forward strand.
CATGGTGTGGCTAGGGATGTTTCTAAGGCCGTCATCAAATCAACCTATAGTGCGTCCAGGGACTCCCTCCTTCATCTGCATGAGACCGATCATGGCACCTTGACCAACGTATTTTTACGGTTAAGGATACCTATATCAAGGAGGATTTCCTTGATGAGATCGAGCCCCCACTGGTCTGACGACTCTACCTCCAGTTCCGGCACCCTCTCCCTTGCTGCTCTGACTTAAAGTTGCCACAAACTGCACATACTGTGATAAACGAGCAAGCAGAAGAGTGCTTTTCAGATGAAATGTTGAGAAATTTGCTGTCTAAAAAGACGGAAGTAAATACCTAGGTGGACCTCAATCACAAAACACACAGACAAAGGCCAGCGTCCCCCGAGTGCTGTGTGAGGCTGCCGCCATTGTGAAACTAAAAGCACGCATTGTGCACTGAAATAAATCAAATAAACAGTTACTGCGAGCGCGCCGAAAATGAAAAAAATAAGTGGTTGCTCTGTCAATTAAATAATTAAAGAGGCGCTAAAGTGAAAGCGGACAGCGCTGCAAATTAATTAAATACATTAGTAATAATAATATAAAAGTGGGCGGCTTTCTGCCACGTGGTGGGGGAAATATGGGAAGACCATTAAAGAAAATACTGCCCACCCACTAGATAACGCAGACTGTGTTATGAGCCAAGAAAAAGGTCCAGTCCTTATGGGCGGTAATAAATGGAGACAAGGCGGTACAAAGGAAGGACTAATAAGCCTCATAATGAATCGGAAGCCAGCGTTTGCGAACGACAATGACACAGGCCAAGTAAAAATAGGGGCGAAGAGTGGACGGGGCTTCCACTTCATACTCTATTACAGCATGCCTCGCAGAGTGAGCACCGCATGTGCGCTGCCGCTAGGCTCGACCTAAAAAAACTAAACATCAAGAGTCACTTTAGGAGGAATACTTAAATACCACAGAATGCCTTTTAATTTGGGTACTGCAGTGTCTGTGTTTCCACATACTTCAAGGAAGGACAGGAGTGGTAGCAATCTAAGATGATATTCTGATCTTTATCATAAATCAGTAGCATGATTACAATTTTGAAAGATGTGCTCACAAAAAAGGCCTTGACACTGAAAGTGAGCAGATGTAACTTTGGCCACGATGAAGTTGAATATTGTGGCCACTTTATCAGCAGTGTTAGGGTTAAACCTGAGAGTACAGCTCCATAGACCAAGGACAATTATGGCACTGGTGCTGCCATAAAGCAACAAGATGGGAACAAAGAGCAGTTGGCATCATATTGTTTTAGGACTTTAACAACAGCTGAACATAATTTGTTCATAATAGAGAAAACACTGCTTGAGTGTTCTTTGGCTACTGAACATTACACACTATTTCTAGGTGTTTGGGAAAGTGGCGTAACGAAAATTGAGGAGGCCTCCCTGCAAGGTACGTCGAGGGGCCCCCTCTGGACTCTATCAGGAGCTCTCTGGCCTAAGTGCTGTGCGGAGGGGGCCCCCGGGAGCTAGGGGGCCTCCCCCACCGCGGGGGCTGCAGGGCCAGTGTTACGCCCCAATTTACTGTTAAAGTAAATACATTTATCCCCAAACCCCCCACACTTTGGGGGTTGGGGATAAAATGTATTTACTTTAACAGTCAGCACAAGCCGTTGGTGAATATGTTCTTGACTGGGGCTGGAAGATGGATTACTGTGAGGTTAGGTGGATTGGCAGCCAAACTTCAAGTCGTCCAGTATAGACTAGACAGAGTATGATCTGGGGAAGACTAATATTCATGCAGATTGTATGTCTAGATTGCCTTTAGAAGCTGAGGACAGATTGGTGATCAAACACGAGTGTGAATGCAGGAAAGATCGTGTAGGAATTTACAGAGGAGTGGCATTGTCAAATTATTACGGCCCCAGAAACAAATTGTGTGTTGAAGTGTATAAAAGTGGGTTTGCATGAGGAAGAGTTTTTGGAGAATAAAAGCATAATTGAAGGTACTAAATGAATTAGCCACCAGAACGATGTTTCCATTCTCGGTAAGAAGGTAGATTTTTGTGCATCAAGCATAATAGGCAAGAATATTTTTGATGGCTCATTATGCATGACGTTGTGGACAAATGGGTCCGTGAGGAAACCACGGAACGAATAGTGATAAGTAAGGGAAGGTGTGCTGTGGAATGGCAAATTGGGTGGCTACCAGATGATCTTTGGAGGTAATTAGGAATTTGCTGTTTTACCAAGGTAAGGACCTTTTGAAGTGGTCCTATTGGACTGTTTTTAACTGGTTGAAAGTGTTTCAACTAATGTGATCATTGAAGATTTGGATGTTTTGTTTCTATTTTGTAGCTCTTTTAAAATTGTTGATGGGAAATCAACTAGGCTCTCAAATGGTTACTTGCTGGTTAAAGAAATGTGGGTAGGAAGTGAAGGTTGACTATCGAAAATTAGTAGGAAAGTGGAAGAGTACAAAAGGAGGATGAGAAATGCACGGATTACAGGAAAGGAAGAACTAGCAATATAATCATTAAAGCAGGACATTTGAAACGGGTAAAACTATGAATTGATTCTGGGAAAAGCATATCTTCCTGGTCAGATTCCTTAAGTGTTATTGAAGTGTTCAGAACTGCCTTGAGAGTTAAAAGAGGAAAAGTTTAGAATCACAGCAAATGGTGTGCTTTTGAAGGACAAGTGGTGGCATATGTAAGTGACTCCCAGGATACATGTAGCAATAACAGGTCTTGTTTTTTTCTAGATATGGCCTAGTCTGCATTGGGAGCCTTATAATGAAACTAGTATGAACTTCGATCAGAGTGTCGGGGTATAAGATGGTGTAAATCCTGGTCATGACAGTGTAATGCCTAGACTAGACCATATGTCAGGCAAGCACATGTACAAAGTTTGTACTTCTAACTTGCAGGATTATTTTGTGTAGGATTTGTTGGTTAGTTCAGTTTCTTTTTCCTTTTTAGATATATTTGACCTTTACGTTTTGCATACACGGTGGGAGGTGTGGTAATGTAGTGTCTGTAGAGGCATGGAAGAGAGTAGTGTAGCAAGAGTGAAATGTGAGACACAATATAGGGGCGTTGTTGGTGTTTTGAATGGTGGCAGTGGCAGTTGCCAAAGATGCAAGCGGAGTTGTTAAGGGAACCATTTAATCAAATACATCGTCTTATTGGATATCTCGCTCGAGTTGGTGCGTTAATTCACTTTGCAAAAATAATGGCATGTACCATACTTCTTTAGATACTCTTTAATTTGGTCTGGCATGAGTTGAACATTATCTAGTACTAGCTCTTTTGCTAATAGTAATTGTACTAGATGAGACAATCTTCCGCAGGGCTTTAAGTGCAATGAAATGTGGGGGGGTCTCTTATAGGGGCACGGCCTATCTAACTATGGACATGGCTAAAACATGTAAATTACATTTCTGTAATTTCCATAGTTTTTTACATTCATTGGCAGTGTTTTTGCAGAGATTTATGTAGGGCCCGATAGGGACCCATTTCAATGCATTTTTATTTCATTAATACCAGGCGTGAGACCCAAAGGGGCAGGGCCGTCTTATGTATAAATTAATGAATGAAGGATTCTTCTTTGAGCAGCTGTGCTTTATAGGAGTGTCCCAGCGCTTTTTTTGGCAATGAAGGGAATCAAAGCAGAAACTTGCAGCTATCATAACTTTCTTGAAGTTTGAATAAAAGTGTTTTCAGTTCATTTTTAATTTTTACTTCCTTCGAGATAGACCTCAGCTAAACTAGCAGCTGATTCCACAATACTGCTGCTCTGACAATGAAGGACGTGCCTATCCTTCATTGTCTCTAGAAGTGAAGAATCATGATAAGTTTAGCATGGCTGGAGCGCAGGAGCCTAACTGGGCTGTATTTCTTAATATGTTAATTAAGGTACCCAGGCCGCCTGTTGTGAAGGACTTGATGTGTTAGTGTCAGTGCCTTATACATTATCTGTTGACGAACTAGCAGCCAGTTGAGTCGCTCCTGAAATGATGACACTGATTCATTCTTCAGTATTTTATACAGTAAGCAGACTGTCATGTTCTGCATTACTTGTAATCACTGGATCAGATATTCTAGGAGACCCGGGTACATGACATAATGGCATAATCCAGTTTAGAAAGAATCAGTGTCCTGACCACTGTAATTTGGGCCTCACATGGGAACAAGTGAAGAAACTTCCTCAACATGCGGAAGATCCAGAAGCAAGCTTTCACCACTGCTGATACCTGTGCCACAAATTTCTAGCCACCACCGTTGGAGAGGGTGGTGGGGAAACGCCGTTGGGCCAAGCTTCTACCCATACTGGAAGGGGATCCCACCTTAAAGCCCTGCACCTCTGGCATTTTTGAGTGCGTATACACCAAGGAATTATAAATGTCTGTGGCACAGACTGCCCAAGTACCTCCTCCGAACGATGGCTACATATCCACAAACCCTACAAATACGGTAATACCAAAGTTAAACCCAGGCTCAGGGTTGAATGGATGCACAACTTCTCTACTACCTTCTAAGCGCTCTCAGAAGAGCCCTTGGTGTATCTTCAGCAAAATATCAGATGTTACCATGCAGTCATTTACCACATGGTAGGCTTATTTATTATTATTATTTTTTTTAAGTTCCACTAATATCTCCATTTTGACTGTTAACAATGGAGCCAACCTTTTAGTCGACTCAATCTGTTCAGGTACATTAGAAAGCAATAGCTTCTCTAATTCCTGTTCCACTTCATCCATGAGAACAATTGTTATGCTCCTAAACATGGGCACCTAATGCGGGCAGAAAACCATTTAGTCTTCATTGACCACCCTGGGAATAAACATTCATTTTTCTGTCCCTCCTTCTACCACAAACACCCGATCTGTGCTATTCAGATTTCTAGTTATGTGTTGTACTTATGATGTGTGCTTTAGCCTTTCCTTTGTGTCCACTGTTCCCCTGCCCCTTTAGAATCCTGCATTAACATTCTGGTGTTGTTCCTGCGTGAACATTCCTTCTACGTAACTTGCTCCCTGGTCAGCTGAGCAGTGTCTGTTAGGCTGCGGGCTCCAATAAAGTTGGCGTTTTCTACCAGACTGAAGCCTATAGCCTTCTTATTTCATATTATTATGTAGAGATTCTTCTAGTCTTCTCATCCCAATGCAGACAGTCCGCTTTTATCTACATTCAGTTTTCCTTGATTTGTAAATTTAATTTGGAGTGTGCAACAAAAAACCATGTTATTAGGCTCACCATTGTACCTAGTAGATTCACATTAATTGGTGCTAAATAAATTCCACTTTTTTCTCAAATATCTCCTGCTATACTTGCCTTGCAACAATACATAGTGTGTGGTTACCTCAAATTCACCACTTTATTCATCCCTACAGTACTCCATCTAATGTCACGAACCAGGTGGATGTGTTCCTGTTCTCTCCACTGTTAACATTTGTATGTATTTAACACATTTGTAATTGCCATCACAAATCTCATGTTGACGGGTTTCAAATCATCCTTTGCATCAGCAAATGTTATTTTATATTTATTATCTCTTTTCCTACAAACCTTTAGTTATACCATTCTCAAATATCAATTCATGAAATACTCTTCTTACTCCTCCTGTTGACATGTATCACCAAATGAATAAAAACGTCTTGAAATGATGTTATGTTCTGCATCATCTTTACTCAATGTGTGGGCAGTTTGTGTCACAGTTACACAATGGTGATCCCCTCCTTTATGATGGTAGCCAGGACAAGGACCTGGGCATGGTGGCCGCCAAGAGGCTAATCATAAAAAGATGGAAGGCACCTGATCCCCCGCACATACAAGCATGGAGTCGTTCTACTCTTGCATGGGCCAGAGCCAAAAGTATAGTGATTCGACATGAGGAAACCATGGCCTCAGGAAAATACCTATATCCACAAGTTGGGAAGCGATTCTGGCGGTGCTACAATAGTATGCAGATCAGCCAGATCAGCCCTTGCAAACACCTGACCCGGTGGAGTAACTCCAGGCATGCGTCCACCACCCATAAGCTATTCATAGACATTAGACTCGTTGTCCTTAAGCTGTGAAATGGCAATCCGGAGGGAGCACATGTGCACCAGACACCAACCACCAAGGCAAATAGACAGGGGCACAGTAAGCGACACGCACATACACACATACTAGCAGCCACACAGGGTTGTTCCAGCTCTCGTTCCAAGTATTGTACCCCACCTCCCTTGTTTTACGACCCACCCCTCCTTCTTTGATCAAATGTACAGTATGTCAGATGAACCTAAGCTGAGCTGAGCTAGATTTAACCCGATACTCACTTTGTAACAAATCTGTAGGACAAATAATGTAATGTAATGGGACGTATACGACGTGGCCAGACAATTGTAAGATGCAAGATTTGACACATCATCATATCCGCTGCAGGAACCTATGTGCAGTACATTGTTAATGTAAGAAACATGACAGAGATTGATGCTACATGTTGTAGCATAATGTTTCAACTGCTGGAAATGAAACTGTAAAACTTAAAAAAATCAATAAAAATATTTACTACAAAAAAATGATGGTAGCCAGGACCAATGTTTTTTCATCTTCCCCAGACAATACTATTATTAAATGAAAACTCAAGAAAGATTAACACATTTATGAGGAAAACAATTGTCTAACCCATATATACCTGGATTAAGTAAACACCTTCATGAGGTAGCTTATTTTTTTTAAACGCCACCAATATCCTGATTACATGCTGTGACTTGCCGCTTCACGGATACACTGTTGCATCTGATGATGTGTGATGTAAATAGACTTTACTTGGTGCCACTTCCAAGATAGCGGCATGCAAGGTCACGTCAGGTCAGCGCTTGTAGATGGTGTATGTGATTCCGGAGGTGATACTTACTATAATTAAATTGAGCTATGCACATTTCATCTAATACAGATTTATGGAATGTTTCCAGAGGGCACCGTGGAGTACTCTTCTGCATATGTGCCTTGGAAAAAGAGTAGGGAAACTGCAAAACAAACGGAGGCATTATATTTGCGAATAAGGCTATATTGAACATAAGTACTTTGGGGCTCATTATGATGTCCGCCCGCCACCATAACGGTGATGGGACCGACCGCCAGACATGCCGTGGTCCCACCTGCCCAATTAGGATGCGCCCGCCGGTCCTTGGAGGCTTGATTCCGGTCTGGGAAAGACATGGCTTGGTAGTTCGGACTGGACTGTTCCCATGAGGCACAGGGTCAGAGCTGATTTGCATATAGCCAGTGTCTAACCCAGGGTGGTGTGGAGTGCAAAAAAAACGATGGATTTAGGCCCAGATCCTTGTACTGGGGTGAATGTATGACATTGTTCTACATTCTGTCCATCAACTGTGTTTTTTGCAATTTTCACCCCGAGTGGGCTGGGTATGGTCAGACGTGAGTCCCAGGCTCTCCACACCACTGGAGTCAAGCTATCCAGGCTGATGAAGGCTGATAGCCAGAAACCGGTCCTGGATGCTTGTTTCCGGTCTGGGAAAGACATGGCTTGGTAGTTCGGACTGGACTGTTCCCACGAGGCACAGGGTCAGTGCTGATTTGCATATAGCCAGTGTCTAACCCAGGGTGGTGTGGAGTGCAAAAAACGATGGATTTAGGCCCAGATCCTTGTACTGGGGTGAATGTATGACATTGTTCTACATTCTGTCCATCAACTGTGTTTTTTGCAATTTTCACCCCGAGTGGGCTGGGTATGCTCCACACCACTGGAGTCAACCTATCCAGGCTGATGAAGGCTGATAGCCAGAAACCGGTCCTTGGATGCTTGATTCCGGTCTGGGAAAGACATGGCTTGGTAGTTCGGACTGGACTGTTCCCATGAGGCACAGGGTCAGAGCTGATTTGCATATAGCCAGTGTCTAACCCAGGGTGGTGTGGAGTGCAAAAAAACAATTGATTTAGGCCCAGATCCTTGTACTGGGGTGAATGTATGACATTGTTCTACATTCTGTCCATCAACTGTGTTTTTTGCAATTTTCACCCCGAGTGGGCTGGGTATGCTCAGACGTGAGTCCCAGGCTCTCCACACCACTGGAGTCAAGCTATCCAGGCTGATAGCCAGAAACCGGTCCTTGGATGCTTGATTCCGGTCTGGGAAAGACATGGCTTGGTAGTTCAGACTGGACTGTTCCCATGAGGCACAGGGTCAGAGCTGATTTGCATATAGCCAGTGTCTAACCCGGGGTGGTGTGGAGTGCAAAAAAACGATGGATTTAGGCCCAGATCCTTGTACTGGTGTGAATGTATGACATTGTTCTACATTCTGTCCATCAACTGTGTTTTTTGCAATTTTCACCCCGAGTGGGCTGGGTATGCTCAGACGTGAGTCCCAGGCTCTCCACACCACTGGAGTCAAGCTATCCAGGCTGATGAAGGCTGATAGCCAGAAACCGGTCCTTGGATGCTTGATTCCGGTCTGGGAAAGACATGGCTTGGTAGTTCGGACTGGACTGTTCCTATGAGGCAATGGGTCAGAGCTGATTTGCATATAGCCAGTGTCTAACCCAGGGTGGTGTGGAGTGCAAAAAAAACGATGGATTTAGGCCCAGATCCTTGAACTGGGGTGAATGTATGACATTGTTCTACATTCTGTCCATCAACTGTGTTTTTGCAACTTTTACCATTGCGGGCGTTGCTGCTGGCTGCAACATCGTCCGCAATGGTAAAAGGGCATGCACAGCATTTCCCTGCACTGCGTGGTGCCACACGGTGCCTGCCATTTGGTGCAGGGAACTGCAGAGGGGCACCATGGGTACCCCTCCCACCCCCCCAGGGGGCATGCAACAGGCCCCCATAGCCAATCCCTACCTGCCTTTCAACACCGCCATGGAAAGGCCAGTTACCGTACCCATCCTAATATGCATGGCGGTGCCTGGTAGCTACCGCCAACCATATTAGTGTCCAAGTCCACCTGGCCGGCAATCATAACGATTGCCGAACAGCAGAAAAGTGTTATACAGACTTTCCGTCTGCCGCAGTACCCCCCGCCATGATCATATGGCGGGGGTAACTCAAGTTGGGATGGCGGGAGCATCGCCTCCGCCGGCCCGGCGATGGCGATCCGCCTGCCTTTATAATCACCCCCTTTGTGTTTGGAACTTATATTTCCCTCTTGTTGAGGGTTTTAAAACAAAAAATATTTGGATCTCCCTCTTCAATGGATGCTTTAGATTGGGATGTGTGGGAAGGTAGGGTCGTTACCCCCAGTTTTTGCCTGGTGCTTAGCTGTTTTTGACTAGTCTGACTGGAATCCTGATAATCAGGACCCCAGTCTGTCTTCTTTCTCCCTTAAATTGGTATGTTCAGTACTTAGGTGCATCCCAGATTGGATATTGGGGTACCCTTATCAGTCCCTACTAGATGGTACTTAGGTACCCAGGGCATAGGTACCCCAGAGGTCTCCCATGGGCTGAAGCATGCATTATGCCACCCATAGGAGACAATTCAAAATGTAACCACAGGCCTGTAATTGCAGCTTGTGTAAGCTGGTGCTAACACCACTTACTCAAAATATAGGTTTCCTATATCTAGAGTCACTGCACTTACAACCTAAGTCACCCCTCTAGCAGGCCTTATCAATCTTGTGTGTGGGGGTGCTCCTTCATGAGCAGGACATCGCTACAGCCTATAGAGTCCATTCTCCCGGGTTGTAAGTGAAGCAGCCATATACTATATGGAGTGGCATTGCGTAATTACGTGATGACCATCTTGAAACTGGGTGCAAAGAATCCTATTATGTTTTGTATCAAACATGTTGGAATCATACCCCCACATCATAACTGGTGTGGGAGGTATGATTCCAAGCACAGTCAGAGCCCTCCGATAGGCTCCCAGTACCAGCCTTCTTCACCAACCCAGCACAAAATGATTGCTGCCGATCAGAGACCCGATTCTGCCCTCCTGCTGCTGAGCAAAGCTCGAGCAGGGGAAGGCAGAACAATAAGCATCCTGTCACAGGAAGGTGTTACCACCTCCCAGACAGGATTTAGTGTATTGGGGCAGGGTAGGTGCACTTGTCAGTGCCACTAGGTCGATGCATTTGGTGTCTCCTTGCATATAGTCCAGTTAAAACCAGCTCTGGGAGCCGTGGGCTCCCACTCTGGTGCAAAACTTGACAAAGCACATGGGAGTAACCTCCCCACTGTCCAGGCCCTCCTGTGGGAGGGTTCCATGAATCGTCCCAACCCTTTCCTTGGGGTGCTAAAGGTCTTACCTGTGGGTGGGTCCCTAGATTCATCACGGGACAAGATTCAGATCAGACACCACTTATTCTTCTAACACCTGGGCACTCTGGACTTTGCTGAACTTCGTTTGGGCTCAATTTCGTCTCCCTTCCAGTCTGCTGCATCGTCTGTGCCTGTGGACCATACAGGAACCTTCCATAGCCTGTGGGCATCAAAGACATCTGAAGGAATCTCCATTGATGTGAAGGAGTCACTGCCCTGCATTTGCAGGCACCGCAACTAAATCGACCGGTCTGCTGATCCTAAGCTCCTCCAGACTCCAAAAGGTTCTGCAACACAGGTGGTGGTTTTACACAGCTCCTGAGGCCTGCCTTGCCCTCTCACCAAGTTTGAGGCAAGTATCCCTCATGGGGGTTGCAATAACCGAACCCCTGTGCACCTCATCAGCTTGCAGTTGCAAAGGCTTGTTGGCTTCCTTCCAAAAAGATCTTTGGGCTCCACGTAGCCCCAACCTCGATCACTTCCAGTGACCAGAATCTACAGCCATACAGCATCATGTTGCATTTGTTCCTGCATCTTTTGGTGAGCGCTTGAAGTCCTCTCGCGACTCCAGTGCCTCCGGCCTGTGTGTCCATTTGAGGCTCACTGTTTTTTCTTTTGGGCTCCCCTGATTTGTTCGGGCCTGCCCTGACTTCCCTGCTTGTCGTGAGTCTCCTGACCCTTGCTGGTCCTGACATTGCACCTTCTTTGATTTCTGCGTGGGTTGGCAAGGCTTGTTGGCGCTCCCACCGGACAACAACCCCTCAGTATTCGACATGGGACAGCTCGTGCAACGCTCCTGGTCTACCTCAGCGTCACCTGCTCTTCACAGCTGCAGAGTCAAGGTCCTCGTCAACTCTCCTGCAACACCTGACGTTGGTGGGCATTTGTCTCCCAGATCTCCTGGTCACTCCTGAGACACATAGACTCTGTCCCCTCTGCTTGCAGGTACCTCTCAACTAGAATCCACCTTTGGATTCCTCCACTTCTTCAGCATCGGCACTTTCCTAAAGTCCTCAATTGGGTTCAACAGCGGTTTCCGACTCCACTTCACACCTATGCTTCCCTGGTGTAGGTAACGTGGGTAATAGGGTATCCATGAGTGGGGTGGCTCTCCAACCTTCCGTCTTTCATGGGGTTTCTTCAGGGTCCACTGGGACAGGGTCCTTAATCTTCAAAATTCCAACCGCAACTTACACATAGAGTTGTGTGGAACACACAATTGTGTTCCCAAACTGCACATGCTCTCCGTGGGGTCCCTATCTACTCACCTTGGGTGGTTCCTTGTGTCCCCAGGACGTCTACTTTCTCGCGACCTTGTCTTGACCCGAGTCGTGGTTCTTTCTTAGTATATGATTTGGTCCCCCCTGGGATCCACCGTGTATTCTATGCTATTTACTGTGTTTCTTTGCGAAGTATTGTGTGCATTGTGATTATCTCCAGGTAGGAGATAGCTAAACGTATTAAAGAGTATTCTAAAATAAGTACATATTTTTATAAATAAACTGCGTGGTTCTATTTCACTTAATCTATACTATAAGATTGCATTCTGGTAAAATAAGCTGCTTTTCATTCCTTCTGGACTAAGCCTGAAGGCTGCTCTACACATCTACCACTTAGAGAGCTTTCTAAGGTTGTATGAGACCTCTTAAATCACCATAAGGGTTGTCTGGACCGGTGCAGGGTGCCCACTTACATTAGTGGACATCATATACCAGGTCAGCTTCTCACAGGATATATTGCTCAATCCTGTGTAAATATGTAAAACACGTTTCATTCAGTGACTATCTGGTAGTGGTGAAGACTCTTCACTTTTTACCTGTGCATGGCCACAGCCTCAGCACCTGCTGATAGGACTTAGGCTCACTGGGCAGGGTCACTGGGTTTTTCCACTGCATGGTACTAGTGTGTTCTGCTAGGAACAGAGCTAGTTCCAGGAAATGGGAAACAATTATACATTTTTAGAGCGTATGCAGGTGCTCAAAGCCTTCGCTTCCCCGGTGTCTAAGACAAGAATGCCCATAATAGCAGAGAGTTTACTCTGCCTAATATAAGCTCAATCGAGGGCAATCCCACAAAAAATGTTTGAAGTCTGCCGCTGGGGTATTATAATGGGCACAGGAATCCTGTGTATTAGAAAAGATCCTATGTATCCTGACGGGGGAGAGGTAGGCCCTACGTAGTACATAAAACTGGATCAATTTAAAGCAAGCGTTTCGGGAAGCCTTCCAGGGCCCTGGGCCACTCATTATCATGGAGGGCTCTACATATCTCTTCCTCCCACATATCCCTATGGATTTGCAGCGATGTCTGAGAATGAGCAACTGGTGCCCTGTACAGCCAGATAATGAGTCACTGCCCAGTCCGCTTTGTGTATCAGGTGTTGGTTGATGGCTGTTTCAGAATACACAAGCAGCCCTAGTCAATTGTGGCTGCAGCAAACAGGGCCATAAGTGATAAACTGTCCCTCCTGGAGGCTGACTCGCTTTGTCAGGGCAGCAAAGGTCAGAAACTGACCATCTTAGAAAAGATCCCCATAGGTAACTCCTGCCTGCTCCCAATACTGCGATTCTCGTTTAGTCAAGTGTCCTCGCCCTGCAGCAAGACCCAAAGTGTTAACACAGGAGCATAATTGGGGGGACATCAAGTGACTCATAACCTCTCGTAAGACACTTCAGGACTACCTTTATAAGGCAGGGAGCGACCACCAAAAGTTAACCTGAGATTGGAGGGACGCAACTGCTGCAGTCAAGTTACCATTTAGAAGGTTCTGTTCTGTGTGGAAAATCGAAATCGCTCAGTATCGGAAGGACGAGTCATCCCATCTCCCCCCTCCAGGTTGCCAACTCACCAGCGTGACCGTGGAGGCCAAGGGGACCAAACATTACTTATTCCAACTCACTAGGTGGTCAGAAAGTAGCTCAAAGGTGGTCAGGAGCTGGTGAATACCACAGTTATCCCAGTCGAAATATTTTTTAAATTTGTATTTAAAATCTTCATTTGCGATGGTGATAGTAACAAGTACTGTACATAGTGGGCGGAGCACAAGACTGCCCCCCAGATTACAACAAATTGTTACATATAGAATCAATATCAGGGCCAACAAGAATGCAAAACAGTTGCCCATCGCTGCATCCCAAAGACTCAACACGCATATCCACACTCTTCTCATGAAGACTGTTCAGCTGAAACAGGCGGAATAGGACCTACAGAGCCATCCCAACCACCACCATCCTCACTATCGTTACTTGTAACTGTGGCCCCACGCAGATCTTTAAAATATATTAGCATGTTATCAACATAAAGCAAAATGGCGTGAGTCATGTCTGATAAGAGAATTCCCCAGGCCCTTCTAGATAGACATCCATGGACAGCTAGGGCCTCCGTCGCTAGCATGAATAATAGGACTGAAAGAGGGCACACCTGCCAGGTAACCGTACCAACCAGTATAAAAATAAAAGGATAATGGGATCAGAGTACAACTACCTGACTAACTTGGAGATGCATGCCACTAAACAAAGCAGGGCCAGATCCCTAAATGTATATTCCCAGCCCAAGGAACCAAAAGCCTTCTCTAAGTCAAGAATTAAGGCAGCAGCAGCTCTTGGCCAGAGTATCTTTGCGACCTTCAGAATACGATAGAGCCTCCTAATATTCAGGGAAGTGTTAAGGCGAGGGACAATGCCATTCCGATCCATATTTATCAGTCATGGGAGCACCTGTTGTGTATGTGGTTGGGCAAGATTTTTCTGGGAATTTTATAATCGATATTCAAACCCGCTTGGTTTCATTAGTGACACTTACAGGACCTTACAAATTGTGGCTGGAAGGTACTCTTAACAAAGTGCTGTTTCGTATAAGACAGTCACTTTCGATGCTAGGGTATTTGTAAAGGTCTTGTGAAACTTGGCCGGAGGACCGTCAGTTCTGGGAGTGTTACCCAAGGCCAATTCCGTAACTGCTACTTTGATGTCTTGGGTGTCACAATCCCACTCACCTGAAAACCAGGAACCGCGGAAACCGAGAGAGTTCACCCTCTCACCTCCAGACCAATCCTCCTCACTGACTAAAACAGGATGAGCGATTGATCCCAAGGGGAAAGGGACGTGAATATACCCCACCAGAGGCTTATGGGGTTGAGAATAAGGGTGACGGGCGTAGAGGTCTGGAAGTTCTTGATAGGCTACTGAGGGAACCGCAGACCGTGTTGGTTTTTTGCTGGAGTTTTAGGATCAAATGGGAAGGCAAAAGTCTGAAAGACATAAATAGGAGTGAGATTTTAGAGAAGGAAATAAAAAAAGGGAGATGCACACAATAGACTACGGAGGCCTACTCTACTTTGGTAGAAGAGACATAAGGAGGTACACTCACCAGGATTCAAAAGTGTGTAGAGTTTAGTAATAGTCAAAGAATAAACAATAAACCACCCCAGCGGTCTTATGAAGGGTTTGTCAGCGTACACACCTTCTGCTGTGCACCGGGTGGCGATAAATTATGAAGGCACCGCGTCCGTGTTCAGCAAGGTTCTGGAGTTGCTCACGGCTACTGCCTCATTCCAGCGGAAGGAACAACAGGAGTGAAGGACTGCGTCCGCGGTCGGAAAGTTAATGCGGTGCTTACGGCTCCTGACGTGCACCCGAAGAGGATCAAAGAATGATGGACCGCGTCCGCGGTGGGAAAGGCAAAGCGGTGCTTACTCCCGCCATGCACCCAAAAAAAGGATTACGGATTGTTGGACAGCGTCCGCAGTCGGGAAGTTAATGAGGTGCTAACGACTCCTGCCATGCACATGCAAAGGTCAAAGGGCAAGGAACAGCATTCGCGGTTTGCAGAGTCCAGGAGGTGCTCGAGGCTCTTGCCGCGCACAGAAGAAACAAAGGAAAGTTGAAAGAGAGGCCCTCCTGCGTTCTCTCTCTCTGCCGAGATCCAAGAAGTTCAAATATCTTTAAAGCCAAGCAACTCCAGTCGGTGTCAGATTTTCATTATATAGCGACACCTCGCATGACGTGCCATTTGCCAATGAAGAAGGAGAGGGATTGAAACAAAACAAAAGAAAGGACTATAGAAAAGGTAGATAGGAAACTAAGAAAAGCAGTATGCAAGGCAAACGGGGCGTGACAGGGACACAAGTGGTAACATTACCTCCTCCTCAAGGGTCATTTAACAGGGCAAGGTTTAGCAGGATTACGAGCTTGAAACCTTCATATCAAAAGGGGTGCATGAACATGCGTGGCAGGTTCCCTGGTTCTTTCCTCCGGTGGGTATCCCTTCAAGTACACCAGATAATACAGTTTTCCGTTTTGTTTCAGTGAATCCACTATACGATTTACTTCGTACTCCTCCTGGTCATTAACTAATAATGGAGCAGGCGGAATCAAGAGATGAGTAGAAGGAGCAAAGGTCTTGAGAAGGGACGTGTGAAACACCGGATGGATGCGATATTAATCCGGTAATTCGAATTTTATGGCCACTGGATTGATGATTTGTACTACTTTAAATGGACCAACAAAACGAGGCTGCAGCTTCTTTGGTCCTGCCAATTGTAGGTTCTTTGAGGCTAACCAGACTTTATCTCCAGCAAGGAGCAGGGCGTTGATTCTGGTCTACTTTTTTCTTCATTGTATTTTTGGTCAACTGAAATTGGGTTTGAGCTGCTTCCATATCTCCTTCAGGTTCATACAGAGGGAATCCACTGCAGGGACTCTGATAGCGGGTTGCAAGGGCACTGTTCTGGGGTGGAAACCCATGGCACAAAAGAAAGGTGACATGCCTAATGCGGAGTGTAAGCTGTTGTTGTATGCAAACTCCGCCACAGGTAATGGTTTTACCCAATTACTCGTTAAAGTTGCTAACAAACAACAAAGATACTGCTCCATAGTTTGGTTAACTCGCTCTGTCTGTCCATCCGTCTGCAGATGATAGACGGATGACAGACGTAGTTTCAGCTTCAAAGAGGAACCTATTTTGTGTCAGAATTTAGAAACGAGTTGGGGATCCCGATCAGAAACAAGTACAGTGGGCACTCCGTGCAAGCGTATGACATTTTTTTTTTTTTTTTTTTTAAATTCTTTATTGTCAGGAATTCAAAAGAAATATTCATACTTTCATTCGTTAGTCGCATTTACATGACAGTAGCATGCGTAAGCAGGAGCAATGAACAAAACATATTATATGTCCTTAACTATCTCGGCCTGCCATGGTCATGTATTAGAGCAGTCAGTAGTAACAAGCCTATTCGGATCGTGACACAATTCCGCTTCTTGCCCAGAGGACATTCCCTGACATTACATATCCGATATATGTATCTGAGACCTACAATGTGTAACATTTGAAAAAACTAAAACATTAAAACCCAACTATGGTCATCATTGAGCAATTGTGTGTGTTCATCCACAGACAGTCCTCTGCAGGTACATTTGTTTAACATTGCGCCTAAGGTAGTGTTGCGGTCCCGCATGGCCCCGGCCTCCCCCATCATTGTACTCGCATACCCTTTTCGGCTAGTCCTCGTCTTCCTCCGAGTCTGAGTCCTCACTCTCCAGCAGGGGCTCACATGGTTCTCCCCTATATTTGTTCCACGGCGTCCATACCTTATTCCACTTGCGGGGGCACGCCCTCATCACATAAACTGCTCTCTCTTTTACCATTAGGAGGTCCATATTCCTTATCCACCCGGCTATCGTTGGCAACTCCGGAGCACCCCACCTCTGTGCAATGTCTCTTTTGGCCACCACCACCGCCAGTGTGACCCATAGTTGTCCATATCTGTCTAGATCTGTAGGGTCCCAAACGTTCAACAGGCACTTACGTGGTTCAGGCAGCACAGACACTTTAATGGCCTGAGAGACTGTGCGCATAATCTGCCTCCATACTTCCCGGATCTGAGGACACTCCCATAACGTATGGAGCAGAGTTCCCTCCTCCCCGCAGCCCCTGAGGCAGTATGGGTGCGTCGCCCTTTGTATTCTGTGAAGTAGTGTACGAGTGTAGTAGGTGCGATGTAAAATCTTGAGCTGCACTAGGCGGAATCTGGCTGAGATGCCCACCTCACGCGGTGAAGCAAGCGCCTCGTTCCACTCCGTATCATCCATCTCACCCAGTTCCCCCACCCACTTCTCTTTGAGTTTCTGTGTGGGGTCTGGCAGGTTGTTAATCAGTTTCCTGTACGTGAGTGAGGTTGCCTTTTGCTCCATAAACTCGGTCAGTAACCTGCCTTCCAGTGGTGACGATTCTGGGAGTGTGGTGTCAGGTGGGATTGAGTGTAGCAGGGCATGTCGTATTTGCACATACCGGTATGTTTCCGTGGGGGCCAGGCCGTATTGTTGTTGGAGCTGCGGGAAAGGAATAACCGTCCCCTTGTCCCAAAGATCCCCCACCACTGAGATTCCTATTGTGTCCCATCGCGCGAACCCCTTACATGTCCGCAAGTTTCCTAGTGCCACAGTGTCCCACAGCGGAGTTGACCTGGTAATCTTTCCCTTCCACCCCAGACGCGACTGTGCTGTGTGCCATAGTGTTGCCGTGTGTAGCGTTGGGCCCAGTAGGGTCTTTACTTGCGAATGGTTGTATAGCACTGAAAGCATGCCTTCAGTCCCCAGTTGTGACCAGTCCGCCTTATACGCGGGGTCCTCCCGTGTGATGTGTAGCCAGTGATTAATTACCTTAAGTTGGGACGCCCAATAATATACTTGGAGATTGGGCAGTGCAATCCCTCCCTCGTACCAGCTCTTTACCAGCTTATCCTGTGCTATTCGCGCTGGGCCATTGTTCCATAGCAAACTGGAT
The DNA here is from genome assembly GCF_964261635.1 of Lissotriton helveticus. Taxonomy (NCBI): domain Eukaryota; kingdom Metazoa; phylum Chordata; class Amphibia; order Caudata; family Salamandridae; genus Lissotriton; species Lissotriton helveticus. Next base: position 1,782,420,916 of record NC_136065.1, read on the forward strand.
ACTAACGCAGCTACCTGACGGAAGTATCGCGGGTTTACCACAAAGGGGGAGTTCTCAAGCACATAGAGAAACCTCGGGAGAGCCATCATTTTATAGAGTGCCGCTCGCCCGAGGAGGGTCAGTGGTAGTGTAGCCCAGTATTTGACGTCTGCACGCAAGCGCGCCAGAGGCGGCAACAAGTTCTCGGTATAGAAGTTCGCAGCATCTACAGTAATAATGATTCCTAGGTATTTAAATGAGGCGGTTGTTATCTTTAGGGGGCATTCAGCCTGTAGCACTGGACTTGGGCCCTTGAGTACATAGAGGACGGATTTGGACCAGTTCAGGGTATAACCCGATGCTTTGCCGTGTTCATCGCATAGTGCCAACAGGGCAGGGACCCCCTCATTGGGATTGATCATATAGATCAGCATGTCATCTGCATATAAGGAGACTTTGTCTTCCCACCCTTCCTCCCAAGTGATTCCTCTGAACAGTGGCGTCGCTCTCAGCATGATAGCCAACGGTTCCAGCACTAATGCAAATAGAAGGGGTGACAGCGGGCATCCCTGTCTGGTACCCCGCCCCAGTGGGAAGGTTGGCGATATGTGACCATTCGCAACCACCTGTGCAACCGGCGCTGTGTAAAGCAGCCGCACCCATGCAAGATATTTTGGGCCGAATCCCATTCGGGTCAGGACAGCAAACAGGTACTCCCACTCCACCAGATCAAACGCCATCTTGGCGTCCAGGGATAGTATCACCGCCTGGTCTGTAAGAAGATGCGCCCTCGCCAGCACTCCATGCACCCTTCGTAGGTTCAGCGCTGTACTTCTGTGAGGCATGAAGCCCGATTGATCGGGGTGTATCAGGGTGTGTAGATGCTGGGTCAGGCGACTGGCCAGTAGTTTTGCCAAGATCTTTGCTTCAGTATTCAGCAGAGAAATGGGTCTATACGAGGTGCAGTCAGTCGGTGGTTTGGCTGGTTTGGGAATGGCTATAATTGTGGCCGTGCGTTGATCCAGCGGGAGTATTGCCCTCTCTATACTGTCATTGTACATGTCCAAGAGAGGCTTGGCCAGCACCGAAGCTGTCACCTTATACCATTCCACAGGTATTCCGTTGGGACCCAGTGCCTTGCCGGACCGCAACGCTTGTATCGCTAATTGGATCTCCTCCTCTGTCAGGCCCTTGTCTAGCTCTTGTATTGCCTCAGGAGATAGCACAGGAATAGTGATGTTCCCAAGAGACGCCATGGCCTCCTGCTCCGTGACCACCCGTGTCGGTGTATAGATCCCCTGAAAGTGGTGCGCTAGGGTACGCACTATCCGCTCCGGGTGAGTCTGCAGTTGTCCCTCAGCATCATATATGCGTTGTACCCCCCTGTTACTGCCGCCCCGTTTGTCTAACCACGCCAGCATTTTCCCTGCCTTATCTCCCACATCATATATTCTGTGTGCAGTGTTTGCCAGGTGACCTTTAGTGACCGTGGTGAGGTGTGCTTGGTGCTGCTGCTGTCGTAGTTGAAGCGTATGACATTTTGTATGAAGACAGACACCAGTTCACTGCAGTAGGGATCTTGGGAAAAAGCACAAAATAGGCTATTTTAGTACAGGCGTCAACTACTACAAAAACTGTAGCGAAGCCCTCTTCCTTGGGGAGATCCGTGATAAAGTCCATACTCACAGTGTGCCAGGGATAAGGGGGGACAGAAAGAGGATGCAATAAACCATCAGGCGTGGTATGGGGTACTTTTGGTGTTGCGCATATTGGACAAGATGAGATATTGTCTTGTATGTTGCTAGTCATGTTCTTTTATATACACGAATGGCGAAACGCACACCTTGTTTCTCCAATTTTTTTGAAATCTCGTCTGATTTACTCCTTTTTCGTGCTGCCCGGAAAAAAAGCGGTTTTGCCCTGCAACCGCTTGCATGCTATTACAAACAAAAATTGAGCATCTTGGCGCTCCTTGACGGACGCACAGCTTCATTCCTTTGAACAAAAGGTAACTTCATTTTTCCAGTTTTTACTATTTATTTCTTTCAAAATTCATCCAATGTCGTCAACACGGAAAATCCGAGGTAACAATCACGTGTGGCAGTTCAATGTAAAACCAATCTTTTCAAATGTTGCAGTTTGCCAAAGGGAATACAAAGGTAGTCCGTGACTAATTTGTAGAAATCAATTCGAAATAGAGACAATCTTGTGTTGTGTGTGATACTACAACACTGGTACTACATACCTCCTGGAAGATTCTCATGTATGTAACTCATACTGTAATTACAAAATGCATTAAATGTTTGTGTCCATATCGGCTAATGTCTTCTCCAAGTCAGTACAGAACTGATCAAAAGAAACACACCTTAGTATTTGGTCGGAGGGTATAAGTGCCTCAAGATTGGAGTTGATTCTTTTATGTGGGAGTGACACACATAAACGGGACAGAGCATCTGCTTTGACCTGTTGTGAAGCCGGTTGATAAGTGATCAAGAAATCAAACTCGCTAAAGATAGACAACCATCGCATTTGTCTGGGTGTCAATGCTCCAGCGTGTGCGAAAGAATTCTAGATTTTAATGATCAGAATATGTGGTTATGGGGTGCTTAGCTCCCCAGAGAAAATGCCTCCACTCCTGAAAGGCCTTTTTAATGGCCAGCAGTTCCCTTTCTGCGATTGTGTAGCTCTGTTCCGCAGTTAATAATTTCTTCAAAAAGAATGCGATATGGTGCATCTGTCCAGTGTCTCTCTGGGACAAAACCCCTCCCACTGCATATTGTGATGCGTCTGCCACAACAAAGAAAGGAATAGCTGGGTCAGGGTGTATCAAAACAGGAGCAGAATTTAGCTTTTAGCACGTCAAAAGCGTGTTGTGCTTCCAGAGACCAAACAAAAGGAACCCCTTTTCTCACTAGCCTTGTTATGGGTGTTACCACATCTGAGAAATGCGTAATACAGCGTCGGTAAAAATTCGCAAAACCCAATAGAGACTGTATGTCTTTAACACAAGTGGGTACAGGCCATGATAAGATGGCTTCTACCTTCTTTTCATCCATCTGTATTTCTGTTTCAGAGACTACAAAACCCAAGAACTCCACCATGGAAGCGCGGAATGTGCATTTCTCGATTCTGGCAAACAAATGATGTTCTCTTAGCCTTTGTAGCACTTGTCTCACATGCTCTTCCTGTTCAGTAGGGGTTTTAGAAAATATCAAAATATCGTCTATATAGACTCGGTCCAAAAAAACTCGGAATATTTCATTCACAAAAAACTGGAAGGCTGCAGGGGTGTTACAAAGTGCGAAAGGCATCGCACAGTATTCGATTAAACCGGATTTAGTTTGAAATGCCGCTTTCCACTCATCCCCTTCACATACTCTGATGAGATGGTATGCCCCACGTAAATCCAACGTAGAGAAAATGGTGGCATCTTTTATTTGATCCAGTAGTACAGAGATGAGTGGCGGCCCAGGTAGAAATGTGGGGAAAGAAGTGAGCTGCGGAAGTACTGCATGGTGCACGCTGGAAGGAGGGGAGAAACAAGGGAGGGGAAGGACACCTTCGGGTAATGTTCGCGCTATATAAAAGCGCATTAAATAAATAAGTAAATTAAATAAATGGAAGAACACGAGGTGGAAAGGGGGCAGGAGATATAATGAAAAAAAGGAGGAACAAGAACGGAGGTTGGAGGGGCAAGGGATGGCGTAGCGGAAGGAGAGAAGGAGCACGAGAGACTGCACAGAGAGGTCAAGAGATTGGCGTGTGTGGTGGTGAGCATCAGGAGGCACTGGGAAAAAGGCGGTCAGAGAACGAGTGAAAAGAGACAGGCCACATGGAGTAAGAGACAGCGAAGTGGAGAGGGTGGTTACAGGATTAGAGGCGGCCCAGGTAGAAATGTGGGGAAAGAAGTGAGCCGCGGAAGGACTGCATGCTGCACGCGGGAAGGAGGGGAGGAACAAGGGAGGGGAAAGAAACCTTCGGGTACTGTTCACGCTATATAAAAGCACATTAAATAAGTAAGTAAATAAATAAATGGAAGAACACGAGGTGGAAAGGGGGCAGGAGATATAACGAAAAAGGAGGAACAAGAATGGAGGTTGGAGGGGCAAAGGAAGAAAGAAGAGAATCACGAATTGGAAGAAATAAAACTGAAAAGGAGGAAACTGGTGGAAACAAGCTCTCTGCATTGCTGTGGCGGGCGGGGGAGCGGCAGCCTTTGAAGTTTGATGCGAGGCACAGACAAATGGGGCAGTGGGGCAGAGCATGTCGGGGAAAGCACTCCGACGTGAACTCGAGTGACCATATGGAGAGGGAGGGGGTGTGCTGCCTGGTGAGTTTAATGTGTGTGACAACAGAGGGAGAGTGCGGCGCGCGTGCACAAAGCGTCTGGGAGCAAATGGAAGCTCTTAAAAAATGTGCGTGGTTGTGGCAGCTGTTGACAATGCGCATGATTGTGTCCACATGAACTGTACGTGATCCGCAGTTGGTAGAGATTTTGAACTGCCTACTATATACTCGCCTATCTATCCCTGCGGGATGAAGTAGTCGAGACCTAAAAAGGAAAGTTGAGAGCGAAGCGCTCCTGCGCTCTCTCTCTGCCGGGATCCAAGCACTTCAAATATCTTTAAAGCCAAGCAACTCGAGTCGGTGTTCGATGTCCCTTATATAGCGACACCTCACATCACATGACTTGCCATTCACAAATGAAGAAGGAGAGGGATTCAAACAAAACAAAAGAAGGGACTATATAGAAAACGTAGATAGGAAAGCAGTATGCAAGGCAAACGGGGTGTGACAGGGATACGAGTGGTAACATTGGGCAGTGATAGGTGCACCTATCTCCTCTCTCTCTCCTATGGAGACAACCTGGGGAGAGGAATTGCCCCTTAAAAAGCCTGAATGATATCTGGAGAAGCTTCATGGCGAGGGTAGTACAGTGCTGTATAGAATTCAACAAATATCTTGTGAATGTCACCGGGGATGCATTGCCTCCCCTGTAACGACCCATGCCAAAAGGCATCCAGATTTGTCTCCCTTTAAAAGCGTGTGGACCACATGTGCCTAATAATCAAGGCACCGCAATCATTCTACCAACACCGGCTTATCCTTCCGAAGTTGGGGGAGGTGAGGTCGAAGAGTGGGGTCTTCAACAACCTTCCATTTTAATGTCCAGACAACATTTTTCAACCTAGTTTAGCCAAAGGAAACCAGATTGGTATGATGTTGGAGCATAGAGGCTACCAATTATGAGGGGGAATCTGTCCAGTCTGGTCTCCACCAGGACAATTCTGCCTTCAGGATTAATTTATTTTGATGAGACGTTTAATGGGGTTCCCGCTGTAATCAGCTCTAGTTCCCTCTGGCAACACCTTTTATTTGAAGGAAATACTCAATGCTTAACTTGACCACATCTCTGGTGTAAGAAGTTACAACAGAGCTGGTACACTCTAGAACTACCTCTGCTTACAGAACATAACACAGCAGCTGGGGGAAGTTCATGGTGTCTGCCTAACATATCCATCAATTGACATCTACAACTTTTCCTGCCTATTAGAAACAATTTCAGATTCACAGGTTCATCGCCATCGGCCAAATAGTATCTACTTTGCTGCACTGTGTTAACCCACTGTGGTTGGGTCACTATGTAAACCCACTGTGGTTGGTTCACAATGCAAATATAGACACCAAAAGACGGTCAAGTGATTAGTGTATGTTGAACAAGCTTAGGGACAACATTTATTTATCAGAGGGTAGATAGAACAGTAACACTAATCAGAAATGGTCTATAGAAATGAGCGAAAAGCTAGGCTCAAACACAGTCCACTAAACCTGGATCAAACTGTGGATAGAAGCTTAACCCCTTCACTGCGGCGGCTATTCTGCCGCAGTGCTAAGGGGGCGGGGCGGCCGGATGCTGGTGACGGAACCGCTCCGTCACCAGCCGCGGTTGAGCTGTGCTGATGACGGAGCGGTTCCGTCATGGCCCCGCCCGCTCAATAGAACGCCCAGCACAGGCGCGGAATCCGCGCCGCGCAGGTGCGCGGCAGGGCCATGACGGAACCGCTCCGTCATCAGCACAGCGGCACCGCAACTGAGGTTCCGGGTTTTTAGGAACCCGGTGGTGCCAGGGGATAACACCCGAAGACCTCTGAGTTCTCCCTTGTTCCGGACCACAGAAACACTTCTAGTCGCAGTCAGAGATCAAGTTTTATTGGTAGCTACCAAGTAACAGGTGTCCTAGAAGCACGACAAGCACCGGTCATGTGTTCTCAGGAGACTGTTCGTTTTTACAGAACCAGCCTTCTCCTTATATACAAAAATAATAGCTGCAAGCAAGAATTCTTGAGTTTATGATATGGCTATACACATATTTCTACAATAATACAAAAGAGCGAAGTCATGTAGGCAAGCCCGTATTTTAGATGTCTAATTCGTGATAGATTACCTAGCCAGGCCCGGAACTCCCATCAGATATCGGTGAAACCCCAATAAAAGAAGGCACCTCCTAGTCATAAAACTGGCCATAAACAGGGAGCGTGGACAGGTGTGTATGTGTGTAGAAAACATGATCTGTAAGGGGTGAATGGTTTGTGGTATGTTGTGCATTGATGCTATCGTGTTTGGCCACTGGGCGAGGAGCTGCCCAAACAGGTTTGGCTGGAGGCAAGGGAGTCAGTTGGGACAGGTCAGGGGGAAGTCAGGGAAGGTGGACGTGTCCTTTTAGATCAAGCTCGACCTTTAATTGACTTATCATGAGGGCAAGACACAAGATGGATACCGTTTACAAAATGGAGTCTGAGGGGTCGGGACGGAAACTACGATTCGGGGGTGTTAGCATGTCTCGAACATGATGCAAATGCATAGGAATGATGTCCTAATCATTATCGGTTCGTCGATACCAAATTCGTCATGGTACGTTGATGTTTCGGGATACGGGTATCGGACCTCGATACCGGGACAACAGTAGGGTCCAGAATTTCAGAACCACACAACTGATGACGGAGCGGTTCCGTCATCAGCATGCAAAGGATTAATGTAAATTGTAAATTGATACTTGTATAGCGCACTACTCACCCGCAAGGGTCTCAAGGCGCTTGTACGAATACCGCTATGGAACCCATCCTGGCTTTCCCTGTGAGGTGTCCACTCCTGGGCACCCCCAAGGTGGAGGCCAGGCATCCTTAGCGTTGTGGGGGCCATTGTGGAGATTAAGCAAGCTATTGCCCACAGTTGCAGAGTGGGACTCCATGATTGGAATAGGCACCGAGGCGAGAATTATCAGGTCCGTGGAATTTTGAGCCCAAGACCCGCCGAGGCGGGGAATTGAACCCTGGTCCCGGGCTAGACTTCTGCATCAGGGTCTGCCGCTCTAACCATTGAGCCACACTTCTCCAATTCTCTTAATGGAGAAGCATGCAAAATGCACATGGACCAGGAAGATGGAAACATTCAATAGTGATATAGTACAGACAGGATGTAGACAGGAGATCATAATACAGAGTTGAACAGTGAATAAGGGAAAGTTGATATCTTGTACAGCAGGTTAGGAGAGCATTGTCTTGTAAGTGGAATGAGGCTAGAGGTTCTGCAGTGATTCTGACTGACGTAAGGTGGTCTGGCATCTGAAATCCTAATGACTTCGATTCCGAAGTCACAGCTGCAAGGCTTTAGTAGCAATGTTCTATTCCCAGTGACCTTGAAGAAAGTGGCTGTAGGCTCTTGTTATTAGGTGGTTGCCGGAGGTGATAAGAAGCCTCTATAAGCTGCCCTAGTGATGAAAAAGCAGTACCTCAGCATGCACGTTAATGGCCATAAGGTTTCTTTTTAATAATGAACATACATTTTTTTGTTTGTTTGTTACTGGGACAAATGTCATTGGCATCCTTTGGGAAAGCGGAGTCCCACCACCCTGTGTGTTTATTCTGGCCTGTCCCCTGTGTGTCCACTGAATTCGACAATCTGTGAGCCCACTGAGAGTGTTCCACTTTCTAGGTCGAGTCTCGGCAGCGCGCATGCGCTGACTGCAAGACCTGTGTACTCTGCTGCTTGCAATTGGTTCACTCCCGTGTCGCTTTTATTTCCTGGCTCCCTATTGGTTGACGCCCTTATACATCACTTCCATTTTTAGCTCAGGAGCACCGGGCAACTACGGTTTCCTCACACTTGTAAGTGTTCCTTTGGGGACTACTTGCTTTATTTCTTGCTAGTGTGAGGGCCTGTCCCTAGCGACTTGCCCTGTTTATTTTATCACCACGGGACCCATTTTGTAAATGTAAATGTAAATGTAAATGTACAGGAATTTATACAGCGCAAATCACCAAGCGGTTTCTAAGCGCTTGCTTAGGGAACCCGTCCTGGTATTCCCCTGTGAGATAACCCCGGCAGGGTATCCGCAAGGTGAAAGCCAGGCATCCCGCAGCGAGGGGCCGTTGTGGAGATTAAGCAAGCTATTGCCCAGAGTCGCAGAGTGTGAACCCGTGAATCGAGTAGGCACCGGAGCGAGAATTGTCGAGTCCATGGACATTTTTAGGACTCAAGACCCCGCCGAGCCGGGAATTGAACCCTGGTCCCGGGCTGACCTCTGCTTCCAGGTCTGCCTCCTCTAACCAGTGAGCCACACTTCTCCCCTTCTCCCTTCTTCACACTTTTGCGGGCCACTGCTTGGATAACTTGTATGTACATGGCCTCCGCGCTACATGTTTTAGCAGGGCACTCTCATTCATGTTCCTTTGCCCGAGCATAATTTTTATGTACACGGGCAACACGCTATATATTTAGCACGGTGCCTGCTTTTGTATTTCTTTTCATAACCATGGCACACACTTCATGGGCTGCTAGGTGGATATGTATTATGTACACAGGCGCCGGGCTTTGATTCAGCACGGTGCCCGCTTTCATGTTTATATGTCCAATAGTGCTAAGTCTCAAAATGCGAGACCTAGAAGTACCCTTTACTAGAAACTTGTGTTTTTTGTGGTTGGTAGTCTGCACCATCCCCACCTTAGTTTGCAGTAGGTCTCACAGAAACTATGCACTCCACATTTGATGAGTTGCTGGCTGTATAGCACCAGTAGTCTTCTCCTTGGCGGAGTCTGGAGCCAACTCACACATCACTTTTCTATCCTTTGCCACTGCAGCAGTCGTGGGGTCCGCGAGTGCCGAGAATGGGGTTGGGGCAGCGGCGGCACCACGGATCCTGTGATGTGGCTGCAGACGTTGTGGCACACGAACTGAGGGCCAAAGACAGAGTGAGGTGAAGGGACAGGGTCGACCTGCTGTCCCGACATAGCTGCATTGAGGAGAACTGATGGCCTCTTCATTGTTGCTAGGGCCCTGCTGGTAAGCCACCATCCCAACAAGAGTGGAGGATATCTCAACATCATCAGCTTGGGTATCCCTCCAGGCCCATGATTACCGCCCGTGAGTGCAACAACAACCTGAAGGCAGGGCTGAAAGCAAGAACCCCAGCAATGGCTAGAAGATCATGCTGTGTAAATATGTAATATATATTTGTCCAACCCTAATCACTTCGACTTTTCTTAAAATGTATCCTTGAGTGAATTTGCAACTTGTATATATGTAACTCTAACCACTAGTGTCTGTAGTAGACTTACCGGCCGGCAAAAGTAGCAAAAGCCCATGTCAATACCATCTTGACCAATCATCTGATATCCAATGACATCCTGGATAGGTCCCAACACGGCTTCCGCGCTGGCCACAGCACTGAGACAGCTCTTCTTAGTGTGACTGAACATCTCCGCACCATATTAGACTCGGGGGGGACGGCAGCACTGATTCTTTTAGATCTCAGTGCTGCCTTCGATACGGTGTCACATGAGATTTTGCTGACGAGGCTGGAGGGGATAGGAATAACAGGGCATGCCCTTAAATGGTTTAAAGCTTTCCTTTCGGGCAGATCCTTTAGAGTTTCCACCCGTCCTTTCTTATCTAAATAACACCCCATTGAACAGGGTGTGCCCCAAGAGTCAGCTCTGAGCCCTACCCTGTTCAATGTTTACGTCCAACCCTTAGCAGAAATAGCCAGGAAACATGGTCTCTCACTAGTGACATATGCCGACGACACCCAGCTGGTGGTGGCACTGGACAACGAAAGCGGTCTTAGTGCACAAAATTTCAAGCAGACGCTTATCGACATCACCAGCTGGATGACAACAAACTGCCTCCAGCTGAACGCCGGTAAAACGGAAGTGTTGCTAGTGGGAAAAGAAACAACGACCTGGGGAAACAACTGGTGGCCAGAGACACTTGGCCAACCTCCCGAATGCAAAGACCAGGTAAGAAACCTGGGAGTTTGGGTGGACACCGATCTGTCTTTTACCCACCATACCAAGAAGGTGGCAGCTACCTGTTTTGGTATCTTACGCAATCTTAGACCGATTTTAAAAACTTTTGACCACCAAACCCGCCAAATTGTGGTGCAGTCAGCAATTTTGTCAAGACTGGACTACGCTAGCTCTCTCTTGCTAGGGGCTAATGTAGCAGAGAAAGCTAGACTCCAGCGAGTCCAGAACGCCGCAGCTAGAGCGTTAACCGGTCTCCCACGCTATAAGTCAGTATCCACTGTCCTCATGAAACTCCATTGGCTCCCCGTGGAAAAAAGGATCCACTACAAAACCCTTTGTCTTGCATTTAAGATCATTAAAACTGCCGCCCCCTCCATGCTATGTCCTCTTCTCACATCATACGTCCCCCGACGTGCGCTTCGTTCTGAAGGACAGAACTTAGTAGTAGTGCCCCGCTTTAAACTAGCAAGAATTGGCGGTCGGTCATTTAGACATCTTGCCGCAAGACTCTGGAATGGACTCCCCATTCATATTCGAAGAATCGAGGAGCTACTTCCCTTCAGGAAAGCCATAAAAACCCATCTCTTTGGTTAAAGTACAATTGCTTCATTGTGACAGAACAAACACTCACTATTGGTACACCTTCCCACAGCAAGCGCCGGGACGCCCCTTGGCTGGGGCAGCCGTGCGCGTTACAAGTTAATTCAACATTAACATAACATTAACTTATGTACTTACTACCGTTCTTATGTGAATTTACAGTGTATCTGTTTGTATCTTTAATATAGTTCATGTACTCTGAAGTCCTTATATAATGTAACTGGTACTATTGTAAAGAGCTCCAACACCTTCGGGTATATAATAACGCATAAATAAATAAATACATTCCAGAAGGATTGGGCTGTTACTTGGTGCACCAGGTACCCATGCAAATTGTGCACACAAGTGTTTTAACATTTGAACAAATCAGAGCTTTGATTGACGTAGCTGGGTTTATTTTTCCCTTTCGAGCTGTTCAGTTGTACTTATAAATGTAAGTACAAAACAATAGAATTATGTCGACCTTGAGCACACCCTTCACATCAGTACTGGGCAGGCGTACTGCAGGGCAGAACCTTTTCTAGAAACTATCCTAAGTCTGGGGCCAAGGTTGGATTCCCTGAACACACTGCTGTTGGGATCGGAGTGAAGGAAAAGGTGCTGGGCTGGGCTGCCCTGTGGAAGAGGAACTGAACCCTGACTACCTGGACAACCAAAGCTAAAAGCACAGCTGACTATATCATGCCTTTGAGAGGGCGACTCAAGGAAGCACGACCGTAAAGAAGGCACAACATTCCTATGGCCCATCTGGCCTAGAGAAAAGACAGAACCAACAGACAACATATCACATGGGTCATGTATTTGCAGAGATTGCTTTCTGATGAGCCTTCTCCTTTCATACATGTGGATGTCCGAATCTGCCTCCATTCCGTTTCTGAGGGACCCCCACCCGCACCTGCCCAGAAGTCAGATTGCACCAGTTGATGCCAGTCACCCTGACTCTAGTAAACCTTGTTTTCGCCATCTCTGTAGTTGTTAATGTTTCAGAGATATAGATTTTAATTACTTCCCCCCTCCCGCCCTCCTGACTCCTCCCCCACCGCGTCGTAGCCTACATAGGCTCCGCCCACTTTCCCTCTCGCGTAGGTCGAAGCCCTGTGGCAGAGGGCAGAGGCTGCGCGCTGAGCGCTCGAAAGTGACTTTAATTTAATTTTTTAATAATCTCATTTACCTTCTCTGCTGACTACGAGCAGCCTGCTGACATCACCGTCCCGCTGAGAGCGAGCGGCGGACGGGCATCTTGGTTTTTAATTACTTCCCCCCTCCCGCCCTCCTGACTCCTCCCCCACCGCGTCGTAGCCTACATAGGCTCCGCCCACTTTCCCTCTCGCGTAGGTCGAAGCCCTGTGGCAGAGGGCAGAGGCTGCGCGCTGAGCGCTCGAAAGTGACTTTAATTTAATTTTTTAATAATCTCATTTACCTTCTCTGCTGACTATGAGCAGCCTGCTGACATCACCGTCCCGCTGAGAGCGAGCGGCGGACGGGCATCTTGGTTTTTTAATAACTTCCCCCCTCCCGCCCTCCTGACTCCTCCCCCACCGCGTCGTAGCCTACATAGGCTCCGCCCACTTTCCCTCTCGCGTAGGTCGAAGCCCTGTGGCAGAGGGCAGAGGCTGCGCGCTGAGCGCTCGAAAGAGACTTTAATTTAATTTTTTAATAATCTCATTTACCTTCTCTGCTGACTACGAGCAGCCTGCTGACATCACCGTCCCGCTGAGAGCGAGCGGCGGACGGGCATCTTGGTTTTTTAATTACTTCCCCCCTCCCGCCCTCCTGACTCCTCCCCCACCGCGTCGTAGCCTACATAGACGTCCCTCATGCGTCAGCGCAGCGGACGAGCGCAGCGGGCGCGACGGAGGCGCGCCGGAGTTGCGCCTGAGTTAAGCCCGTCTGCGCCCGTCCGCGACAGGTCGGGGCAGGGGGCACCTCCTTATGCCCCGCCGCTGTCATACTCATCCCTCGCCCTCATATCCCACTGGATTCCAGGCACCATCAGTACGCTCGTGCGCAATCGGTTGCAAAACCTAAGTCTCCTTCTGAGACCCCCGGCAATTCCACCTGCCGTCACGCCTGCCCCTGCTCTCCCCCTCCCTCCTGTCCCCCACACGCCGATCTTTAACACTACTGCGGTGCTTCCTAACACCCGATCAGCAGTCAGCCACCAGTATGAGCTATTTGACTACCTTGACACTCACAATCCGGATCTCTTGTTTTTAACAGAGACCTGGTTTAAGGCCGACTCCACACCTAACGTCTTAGCCGCACTCCCTCCCTCATATTCCATCATCCGAGCGGACCGACCGGAGGGCCGAAGAGGCGGTGGAGTGGCCTTGATAGCTCATACTGACTCCCACCTTCAGATTCTCCCTTTTACCCCCATCTCTGAAGTGGACTGCTTGATAATCCGCTTTTGCTCTTATTCGGCCCCCCTCACTGCTGTCCTGATTTATCGTCCCCCCCAACCCACCCCTACTTTTGTTTCCAGCCTCCAGGATATTCTCGCAACACTGGTCATTAACAATTCATCAGCTTTGGTGTTGGGCGACCTCAATTTCTGGCCCAACGATCCGGCCGAAAGCCCTTCTTCCAAAGAATTTACTGATCTTATGACCTGCCTCAATTTTATTCCCCATGTTCATAGCCCTACCCACGTGCATGGCCATTCACTCGACCAGATTTGGACTCTGAATATCCCCACCACTCCCCTCACCATCTCCCCCTGCTCCTGGTCGGACCACTTTTTAATTTCCTTCTCCCTTGCTTTAGCTCCAGCGACCAAACCCCCCCTTCCCAAGAACACCTGGGTTAGGAAATGGGGCAAGGCAGATATGCCATCTTTCTGCTCATCTCTACTCAATTCTTGCCCCGACCTTTCTGGCCTCGCCGCCCCGGTCCAAATGGCCACTATTGACAGCTGGCTGACCCAGGCAGGCGATGACTTTGCCCCTCTGAGGCGGATCACGGTTAAGCGAGCCCATGCTGCTAACCGTTGGTTCACCTCTGAGCTTAAGGAGAAGAAACTGGCCGCACGTAGAGCAGAGCGTGCATGGAGAAGAGACTATTGTCCTGTCAAAAAACTCACTTATCTCTCTGTGCTCAAAGCATATAAGCAAGGCATCCTCGACGCCAAGACCCTGTTTTATTCTAACAGGATACTGGCAGCAGAATCCCAAACTAAAGAGATCTTTGCTACGGTACACGAGCTTGCCTCATCTAATAGAGTCACGGCCTCGATCCCCCCTTCCCAATCGCTCTGCGACTCACTCAACGATTTTTTCGTTGACAAGGTCGCAAAGATCAAGGCCAACATCCCCCTCCCTTCCCCTACCTTCACCAATCCCTCCCCACCTGCTGTCACTTCCAAACTTACTTCCATTCCCCCCCTCACCGAGGTCACGCTTCTTCCCCTGCTTCACAAGATAAAGTCAGGCTCCCCCCTAGACTTTGCCCCGGCTCATATTTTGAGAGAAATCTTCCTATACTGCCCTACCCCCCCCCTCACTCTCCTGAATGATTCACTCAGCAATGGTGTGGTCCCCACAGCTCACAAATTCGCGGCTGTTATCCCCATCCTTAAAAAGCCCGGTGCCGACCCTTCATCACCCTCTAATTACCGTCCTATCTCCCTTCTGCCTTACTTGGGCAAGGTTCTAGAAACCCATGTCACCAGCACCCTGAGCACCTACGTGGAAGCCAATCACTGCCTCTTCCCTCGGCAGGCGGGTTTTCGCCCCCTCCATTCTACGGAGAAGGTGGTGACCTCAGTGATGGACTGCCTACGCGAGGGCATTGACACCAACCTTCCGCAGGCCCTCATTCTTTTAGACCTGTCCGCCGCTTTTGACACGGTGGACCACTCCATCCTCCTTACCCGTGTCAGGGCGGCGGGCATAGAGGGCCTGGCCCTCGCCTGGCTTGAGTCCTTCCTGAGTGATAGGGCTCAGGCGGTCCACCTAGCTGGTTTCACTGCTGCCCCTCGTGGGGTTATATGTGGAGTCCCCCAAGGTTCCTCACTTTCTCCCCTTTTGTTTAATTTATACATCTACCCCCTTATTTTTTTGTTACAGCAGCTGGAGGTCACGGTGTTTAACTACGCCGATGACCTCCAGCTTATCTTTAACCTTTCCCATTCTTCCTCCTCATCCCTGAACGTCCAACCCATCATGTTGTTCATTCAGGATTGGATGAACTGCAACCACCTCAAACTCAATCCGGACAAAACGGAACTAGTCCTAACCGGAGGTGGTTGCAGTCCCTGGTCTTCCTCTCACTGGCCTCCCTCACTTGGTGTCCCTCCGATTCCGGTTCCTAAGGTCAAAACCCTTGGTATTTTTTTGAACTCCTCACTTTCTGTTCACTCCCAGGTCAACTCAGTTGTTTCTTCCAGTTTTTTTTCCCTTAGAACCATTAGGAAGATCTCTCGCTTCTTCTCTCTGCCCGCTCTAAAGATCATAGTGATGGCTATGGTGCTTTCGCGCCTTGATTACGGCAACATCATCTACAACGGCGCCCCAGCCTATGCCATTCGCCGTCTGCAGCTAGTGCAGAATCAGGCTGCCCGCCTGATTCATGGCCTGCCTAAATTCCATCGCGTCACTCCTTTATTGCAGGCCCTGCACTGGCTGCCGGTGAAAGAACGAGCCTTGTTTAAGCTTGGCTGCACCACCTTTCAGGCCAGAATGGGCACCGCTCCGGAGTTCATCTGCTCCGCCATCATGCCCTACACGCCGGGCAGAGAGCTTCGTTCCTCTCATCAGGCCTTGTTAACCATCCCTCGTTTCAGAAAGAAAAAGGCAGGCGGAACAAAATTCGCAGTTCTCGCTCCTGCGTTCTGGAACTCCCTCCCGACGGAACTCCGCGGGACACCCTCCTACACTGAGTTCCGGAAAGGTCTAAAAACCCTGCTCTTTTCTCGAGCTTACAATGCATAGTCTTCCCTCTGCTCCTGTTGGCCCTCCTACTATTCAAAAGCGCCAAGAAACCGCGTGGTAAAAGTGCGCTATAGAAATATTTTTAAATTCAAATTTTAAATTCAAATATAGACATCATAATTTACAATGGTTCCTAACACTGAAGGTGGGAACAGCTTAAGTCTTGGCATACAATTGGTGCACCGCACCCACAGGGATGCCTTTACCACCCACAAGTCGTTGAATATTTCTGCCTCAAGTGGGTGACAGGTCCCAGTTACCTGGTCCCATATGGGACTGGACACCACTTAAATAACTAGGAGTCATCTAGACCTGAACACCAAAGGCCAAGTGATGCAGCACAGAAGGTCACCTTGCTGCTCAGCGCCACAATGTGCAGGAATGTGCTGTATTTATTCCAATACAGGTCATTTCTGTCCTTTCCCCAGCGCTGGCGCACATTGGGCTGCTTGCGCCAATGCAGACACCCTTGCACCATGGTGCAAGGGTGCCTCCATTTTATACAGGATTATTTACGTGCAGGAAGGGGCCCATTCCTGCACAAAAACAATCCCCTGAGGCATATTCCGCATTCTATATGTGCCTCAGAATGCAGCACACATAGAAAGAAGAAGTAACGAGGAGACAAAGATATTTCTCCTTGTTACGCCTCCCGTGGGAAGGCGTCGCATTTTGGCGCATTCCCAGTTTTACCAGTTCTGGTAAACCTATGAATGTGCCAAAACGCCCATGGAGCGCCTTCCCGGGGCAGAGTAACAACCCATTGATTTGCACTGTAATGCCATACTCCAGATTTATGAGGCCTCTCAGGGATATGCAAAGTGGCCTTGCATGGATTCATAAATCTCATTTTTGAGTTGCTTTGCACATATAGCACATTGCGTTGGGCAAGTGCGCCGCAACTAGCCTCATAAGTATAACCTCAAGACTTTTGCCATCTTATGTTCCTCCATATTTGGATGACGCTCTTATTGTTTACTTGGTGAGTTTTTAAGAGAAGGTACATTAACTATTTTTGTTGAAAACTCAGCATCTGTAGTTTTAGCATACTGACTTGTGGTTTCTTGCACCTAGAGCCAGATACCATTAACAGAGCGTGCAAGTCTTTTCTCTGGCACCTGTTCATGACGCAGACTTTATGATAAACGCTGTGGAAAAAACAGATTAGTCAAACTGTCTTTCGAGATCACAAGCAATTAAAGGCGATAAAAAGATAAGGGGCCAGATGTAGGTAGGCAAATACCGGTCGGTAACGGCCGAAATTCGGTAATTTCGGCCGTTACCGACCGGTATTTGGAAAATGAGATGTAGAAGCATGTTAAAATACAGATGTGGTAATTTTACCGAATCGGTAAAATACTGAGGGCCAGATGTAGGAAGGCAAATACCGATCGGTAACGGCCGATTTCGGCCGTTACCGACCGGTATTTGGAGTTTGGGATGTAGGGGCATGTTAAAATACAGTTCGGTAATTTTACCGATTCGGTAAAATACAGATTCAGTAAAATTACCGAATCTGTATTTAGACATGTAGGTAGCACTGTAATCAGTGCTACAGGGGTTTAGGAATTCGTTATTTACCACCAACTAGAAGTTGGTGGTAAATAATAAAAACCCTTCAAAAGCATTTTTTTTGCTTTTTAAACAGTGCCATGTTGCAGACATACATGCCCTAGGGGCATGTATGTCTGCAACATGTGCACCCATGCACAATTGAGGGGTGCAACAGGGTGTCAAAGTGACACCCTGCCACCCTTCAATGTTACCCCCAATTACCGAATCGGTATTTACAGATTTGGTAATTGACATTCATTCCTATGGGCCTGGAGGCCTCCAGGCCCATAGGGAATGAATGTCAATTACCGAATCGGTAAATACCGATTCGGTAATTACCGATACATACCGATTCGGTAATTAAATCGGTAAAATTACCTACATCCCGATTGCCAGTTCTTAAATACCGAATCGGTATGATTCGGTATTTAAGAATCGGTAATCTGGGATAACCTACATCTGGCCCTGAGTCGGTATAATTTCCGAATCTGTATTTTGACATGTAGGTAGCACTGTAATCAGTGCTACAGGCGTTTTAGAATTCTTAATTTACCACCAACTAGAAGTTGGTGGTAAATTAAGAAAACCCTTTAAAAAGCATTTCTTTTGCTTTTTAAACAGTGCCATGTTGCAGACACACATGCCCTAAGGACATGTATGTCTGCAACATGTGCACCCATGCACAATTGAGGGGTGCAACAGGGTGTCAAAGTGACACCCTGTCCCCCTTGTAAGTTTGGTAAATTTACCGAATCGGTATTTACCGATTCGGTAATTGATATTGATTCCTATGGGCCTCAAGGCCCATAGGAGTCAATGGCAATTACAGGATCGGTAAATACCGATTCATTAATTACCGAATCATACCGATTCGGTAATTAATTCGGTAAAATTACCTACATCCCGATTGCCAGTTCTTAAATACCGAATCGGTATGATTCGGTATATAAGAATCGGTAATCTGGGATTACCTACATCGGGCCCTTGGAGTCTTATTTCGACCCAAAATGAGTCCACACCTGGTTTTATATGTGTCTGACAACTTCATTTTCTGCTGTTATTTACCTGTAAATCAAAATCCTGTTCTGCCTGACCGGCTATTTATTTGACTGTGTTATAGTCTGTAATCACTACTTCTCCCTAGATTAGACCACCATTTCTTATCTCGTTACCCATGAAGAAAATAGTGCCCAGATGGAGTAGCTTGGGGCCCAGTCTTTAAAGGGTAGTTAGCAACTGTTCTGTTTTATTTTTGAAAAACAATTTGTTTTCAGCCTGCTCTTAATTTTGTCATGCTGTTGATGTACTAATCCGTGCTTATTTGGAGTATGCCAACCCTCCTGCCTCACTAATATGAATGAGTGAGAGGAGGCATTTTGAGAGCCCCACCGACTACCGGTTGCTGGAATGCAGGCCTTTGAGGAACAGCAGACTTTCTTCCTTGCAGTCACCAGCTGTCATCTTCCATAGTCAGGACCTGCCTTAAAAAAAAGTTGCCATGCTAGGAATCGGAATGGGCATGCAGTGGTCTTCATGGAGCATTGCCTGTTCTACACTAATACCTCTGAATCTGGGACCATGTGAAGCCAATGTAGTGTGACTGCCTCCGCTCCACACCCTACCAAGCCCAGGTTCTAGAATGACTTAAAATGGCATGATGAGTGTTTTGGGAGATGCCTTGAAGAAATGTTTACCCAAATTTCAGAAAAGAGTATGTGGTTCATTCCTTTGAATTAATGTGTTTGAATTGACTGAGAGTCTGACCCTAAAGCTGATCGGGTCTCAAGCTTTGGAGGAAAAGTTATGTAGTCCTAACATTGCTTTAAAGATCTGTCATATCAAATTCTTATTTGCCATAAGAGAAACCCACGACTTCACTCAGAATGCCAAGTTAACTGACTTGAGCTGGTCCTCTTGAGGGAGAAGGTGGCACCAATACTATTTGTAATGCCAGGACCCACGTATTGGAGGAGGAGGTAATAAAAGTAGGACCTCCTACCTCATTCAGTCTGATTTGAAGCTCTTGTACCAGCGCTGCGTGTAAAACGCTCCTTCTGCATTTTTAACTTTTAAAATAATTAGCCTATCTTGTTTTGCGCCGAGCGATCGCGCTCTTTTATTTTACTTTGCCGCGCCGTTAGAGGGAACTGAGGGAGCTCTTACCCACATTTAAAGAGTTGCACACCCACATTTTGTGGGATAGAAGGGACTCGGGGGCACAGCACAAGCTTCGCGCCGGTTTCGAGCGCCATTTTGGAGTGGGGAGAAGGTCCTTCCACACTGAGCGCCATCTTAGGTGAGGGAGAGACACTCGCCCTGCCAGGACCCACGTGACATCCCTGCACGTGACCCACGTGACATCCCTGCAGGCCATTTAAGATGGCCGCTAGACAGGTGCGCAGCAACGGTGCGCAGCAACGGTGCGCAGCAACGGTGCGCAGCGGGTGCGCCGTAGGGGCGCCGGAGGTGCGCCAGAGGTAAGCCCGTTTGCGCCCGTTCGCGCAACGGACGCGCATAGGGCCGCCACCTCTGGCCACCCCCACTCTCCCCGCCTGCTCTATTCTCGGACGGAATTGCTGGCTTTGAGACCTTCCCATGCTCCGCCCTATGTTCCCCCGACACAGAGACTCTCTGACCCATTTCGGCCTCACTCTCTGTCGTGTGGTCTGCTTAATGTGCGGTCGCTTTGTAAGCACCACACGGAGATTGCCTTTTTGGTTGACTCATCTGGGCTGGATGTGTTGTTTTTAACAGAAACGTGGACTCAAGAGGATTGCCTAGTGGAATTAGGTTTGGCCTGTCCCCCGGGTTTCAAAATCATCCACACCCCTCGGCCGACGAATCGGGGCGGTGGAATTGGTATCATCTAACGCGAACAGTTGGACGTCTTCCAGCTTAAAATCAGCGAGGTCTCGGGCTTCGAACTAATGGGTTTTTCCTTCAGAAACCTGGAGAGAACACTGATCTCGGGGGTACTGTGCTTCCGGCCGCCGGGCTCGGCCTCCTCTCTGCCAGAGTTCCTGGATTTAGTATATGATCTTTCAAACACCCACTCTAATTTGTTAGTCTTGGGTGACTTTAATCTATGGGAGGGGGGTCCTTTAGACGGTGCGTTTACTTCACTCTGTCAAGCCCTTGCTGACATCCAACTGCAGCAACTGGTCCGTTCTGCGACTCATAGGGGCGGTCATGTCTTGGACTTGATTTTCGCTGGAGCTCATTCGGCAGTGATTAATGACATCTTGGCCCAATGCTGGACCGACCACGCGCTCGTGGTCTTCTCCTTATGTTTAGGAGACCACTCCTCTGAGGCCGCCGGGGTGGCACTCTCGAAACTGGGCCGACCTTGGTCCCGATTGCTCAGCTTATCTCCTTTGCCCTCCTTAATATCTGCCAACTTCTGCTTGAGGAATTCAGTGGAAGAAAGTTACTCCTCCTTGTGTCAGTCCATCACCGACTCGCTTGACAAGACCGTGCCCCTTCGTAGGGCAAGAGTGAGGGTGAACCGGGTTTTCCCTTGGTATACGGATGAGCTACGACATCTGAAGTTGAGCTGTAAACGGGCGGAGAGAGTGTGGAGAAGGGAGTATTCCTCCTCGGCTAAAGCCTTGTTTAGATTCGCATTGAGAGGTTATAAGGATCAGATCAAGCGGGCCAAGGCGACCTTTTTAGAAACTTCCCTGATGCAGGCGCCTAATAAATCCCAAGCCTTGTTCAAAATCGTCAAGGACCTGTCACATCCGGCTTGCGCGGCTAACTCGGTTCGTGCGTCACAGGATCTCTGCGACTCGTTGGCACTTGCCTTCGAGGAGAAGACCGCTAGGATCCTGGAGGGCTTAACACACCCCTTACCTGTGGCTTCTAGTCCGGGAGCTCCGGCTGACTTGATCTGTCGACCTCGGACAAGTATGGCTGACCCGGGTTTGGGAGCTCCGGGCAGATCGCCTAGTCGACCCCAGTCGACCGGCGTGGGAGCTCCGGTGGAGCGGCCCAGTCGACCCCAGACAAGCAGTGTGGTCCTTGATCTGGGAGCTCCGGGCAGCTCACCCAGTCGACCCCATCCGATTGGTATGGGAGCTCCGGTGGATCTGTCCAGCCGACCCCAGACGGGTATCGTCGCCCTTGGTCCGGGATCTCCGACAAGTACACCCAGTCGACCCCGGCTAAGTTCTTTCCCTTCCCCTTCCTTTGAGGAATTTTGTAAGGTTGCTCATTCGGTGTCCTCAGGGTCTCCGCTTGATCCGCTGCCCCCCAAGTTTTGGAAGGCCTTTCATGCAGAACTTTTTCGGCCTTTGTTCTCGATTTGCCTCCAATCTTTGGAATCGGCGGCGGTGCCAGAGTGCTGGAAGTTAGCAGTAGTGTCACCTCTGCTAAAAAAGTCAACCTTGGATCCGACCTGTCTCTCCAATTATAGGCCGATCTCCTTGCTCCCTTTTCCGATTAAGATCCTGGAAAAGTGGGTGACCCGCTCTCTCTCTGGCTTCCTGGAGAACATAGGGTGGTTCGATGAGGCCCAGTTTGGCTTCCGCCCTGGACATGGGACGGAGTCCGCGCTGGTGACCGTGTTGGATAATCTTCGTTCGCGTGTCGACAGTGGTCGGGCAGCCTTCTTAGTGCTGCTCGACATGTCGGCCGCGTTCGACACGGTCTGCCATCGGACCCTGGTAAGGAGGCTGGAGGAATGCGGGGTCACTGAGGGAGCTAGAGATTGGCTGATATCCTACCTTGGTGGCAGGCAGCAGCTGGTCTCACTTCCGCCATTCAGCTCTGAGCCAAGGAGTATAGGACAGGGGGTTCCACAGGGCTCGGCCATCAGCCCTATATTGTTCAACTTATACCTCCGCCCTTTAGTCCAGCTAATAAAATCTTTTGGCGTCTCGGCATTTAATTATGCCGATGACACCCAGCTGGTATTTTCACTGGTAGGGCATAAGGCGGTCTCGCTGGATACTTTCCATCGCTGCATGGCAGCCACAGCGGACTGGCTACGAGCTAACTCCCTGCAATTCAATAGCTCGAAGACGGAGGTGCTCCACTGTTCCACTGACCGGATTCCCCGGGCACTTCCTGAGAACTTTTGGCCCAGCACCTTCCTCGAACCAGTGCTGGCATCGGATTCAGCCCGTAACTTCGGGGTTATGTTTGGCCCTAGTTTACAACTTGATATACACGTCAATAAAACTACTGCAACGTGTATGATGCTGTTACGCATGCTACGCAAAGTTCTGCCTCTTCTCCCCGCCCAAGCCAGACCGGAAGTAGTCCGTGGGACCATACTAAGTCGTCTTGACTATTACAACGGACTTCTTCTGGAGGCTCCAAAAAATTTGATAGGGAAGCTACAGCGGGTGCAGAACATGGCCGCTAAGCTGGCCCTCTCTCGTCCTAGGTCCAGTTCTTCCACTCTCGCTCTACAAGATCTGCACTGGCTCCCGGTAGGTCTGCGGGTACAGTTTAAAGCGGCATGTTTGGTGTTTAAGGCTGTACACCTTTTGGGCCCCGTCCCTCTGCAAAACATGTTTGCGTGGTACGCGGCTCCACGGCTTCTGCGGTCTTCATCCGCTCACCTTTTGGTGGTTCCAAGGTTTCAAAGAGTGAGGATGGGTGGCCGCTCTTTTAGCGTGGCAGTAGCCAAATTTTGGAACTCCCTCCCACTCTCTTTGAGGAGTCACAAGGACTATTTTCCGTTTAGGAAGGCTTTAAAAACTCACTTATTCCCAAAAAATGCTTGAGCGGTTATAGTGGCTAAGGTGCATGGTTCCGGATTAAAGCGCCAGGATGCCCTTTGGGTGACAAGTTAGCGCTCTATAAATATATTAAATAAATAAATAAATAAATAAATAATGCTGTAGCCAAGCCTCTGGCTCCTACCACCTTCTAGAGTTCTTGACGTTGCTACCTCTAGAAAGTCAACATGCTTACTCCACTTTGGAGCAATAGTATTAGTGGCCCAGGGTATGACTACTATAAGGCAGTACCCACACAGAATATCACTAACAAACCACTAACTGTCCCAAGACACCATGTAATTAGTCCATGTCATGAGAGTGACTTGTGGTGAATACCACCAAACACAGTGGTACTCGTAGTTTCACTTTTCCCATCACAGGTACATGGCTACAAACTTCATCATGGGAAATGCTGATAGCTGAAGAGTAGTTACGGGCTGAAAGTCTTATCATTAAATTCAGCCAGGCGACTGCTCGTTTACCTTTGTACATGTTGGAATACGATGTATAAAGCAATTAGCCATTGTAGTGAATGCCATGCTCCCACCACCGTGGATTGCTGTATCATATTTCTGATTAACCCCTTTTCTTTTTTAAGTTATATTTGAAAGGATATTATAATTTGTGTTAAAAAAAATTGTAAGACTGCTAACGTATTATCCACTTTGAGACAATGTTTTTGCTTGTCTTCCAGCTCTACTGGTGTATCGGGTCTTCAGGAACGAGTCCAAGTATACCTCGAAAATCATTCATGGGACACTGCATGTCTTCGCTTTCGTGATCGCTCTCGTAGGTAAGGTAGCCAGAACCAAACCCAAGATATGTGGGGTGGGGGAGGGACTGACTAGAAGAGGGCTTGGTGGGCCTTGAGATAAAGTGGGACAAGGGAGCATGCAAGTCTACAAGACTATAATCAATGGTGTCAATAATTCAAGCTATTGCAAATGAGGCAACACACTCTCAGAGGTATTTCCTTGTTAATGGCCTCTATCACTATATGTGATATTCATACACAAATAAGGGGATTACCAGCCTCTATTGGGGGGAAAATGATTCACATTTCACTGTTCTGCATTGTTTCTTCTGCATGTAAATAAAATGGTGTGAGCCAAGACTCTCAATGCCGTTTATAGAGCCTTCCCTTTAAACTGCAGAGGCATTTTCAGCCTTAGCTTCATCCTGGACTTTTAGATGGATGTCTCTGATTACGGAGGTTTGAATTCCTTCATGTAATGGTAAACTACTTGATAATTCAAAAAAGAAACGTCTTTCTATTGTAAAAAAAGGCAAGGAACAAGAACTAGTATTGTTTTCTTTTATAAAAGGCCTGCTGAGATTCCTAACCCCAGGGATCTCCTCCATTCCATTCCCCTGCAGGGAGCTATAGAGTTACAGAAATTGGCTTAGGCCAATTAAACATATACGTTTGATGAGGTGTAGAGGTGGATGCTGGAGGTTGTTGCCTATCATACTGTCATTACAGGCAACCCCAACAACAAGGGTTGCATATTTGCTTCTGTATCTAAACTCCGAAAGAGGTAAAAGGACTCAGATGACCTGGAATGGCCTCACACCTACCCCTTGGGTAGCCCAAGTAGCACCATTTGAGGTTGGGGCAGAATATAAGAATGTAGGAGTTTCAGTCCCAAACTTGCCGGGAATATGCAGTGATGTGTGTCCCTGTAGTCATATTACAGAGGAGTGCTACTCCTAGCAGTGCCATCAGATTGTTGAACCCATGCTGGCACAGCCAGTCGTTTAAGTACAGTAGACTGCTCAAGCAGGTTCTCTCCAAGAAAACCTTCCTGGTCCTGCCAGTTTCTAGGAATATAGCTTGATTACTATTCGTATGAGAGCTCCTCCATGGTAAACATAAAAGTAAACTCCACAGTTATAGGAAGGTGGGAATTTGGGGTGCACTTTCCACTCAATCTCAGTGTAGGTATTTGCCCATTCTTATTCGCCCTTGGCTGTGAACATAATCCTCAGCATCAGTCACTACATTGCAAGGTCGTGGTTCTCATGGCAAACTCTCCAAGCTTTGCTATATTCCTCAACCAAGGAAGAGTTTTATTAAATGACTATTTCAATGGGCACATGGTCAGTAAATTTCTCAGCATCATTGTTAATCTTTTCCATTGCCACTAGTTATTTCATGAGTACAGGGGCCTACTTAAAGGCAAGGCCTCACATCACTACCATATTTTACGGGTTGGGCATCAAAGAAGAAACCGATTATACACCCACATTTCACACACCCAGTCCCTTCCCATGCCAATTACCCACATGTTTTCTGCAGGCAAATCAAGATATTTCACTACCACACGTGTACACGAAACAAGGCTTCAAGGGGAAATCTTGTTTATTACCATAATGTCTACAGAAATGGGGCAAATGTTGGTTCAGGTACCTTTTTAAAAGTCACAAATGATTTATCTGGAGAGAAAATAAAAATCCACATTCTGGAGTGGCTAAGATTTGATTTATCTCCAGGTACAAATGAGAGGAAGAAAGTAATTATTCTCACTGTTTAGATCTTGTTTGGTTTACAACACAGCAAAGCTCTAAATGTAATTGTCCAACAGACTGAAACAATAATAATAGATAATTCTAAATTTAACTTCATGCGCGTATTGATGTATGATAATGCCCTGTTCGGTTTAAGATCTACTGAATCTACCGAATGGGCATTAAATATTTTTACCTTGAAATTAAATCTGCTCAATCATAGTACTTTGAAGCCAAGATCAACTGAGCATCTAACTCCCCAAGGGAATTTTTCCATATTGTTGAATGCTTAGCCACATCAAAGTCTGACAGTAATCGCCCAGAATCTACAGTAGCATGTTGCAATGAACTGGCACTGTTCTTTCAAAAAAACATCACAATATCTATTGTTCCCTACAAAGTATGAGGAGAATGCCCAACCCCATCCCAGAGGGAAAGGCAGGGAGCACATCTACGGTATACCTAACAAATTTCCCCGCCATTGCTGTCAAACTACTCCCAACACTTTCTAGTAAAGTAAAGTCTGGGTCCCCCCAGACCACACCACCCCACATACTCGTTCAAAGAGCAGAATGTATTTTTCCAGCTCTAGTAAATCTTCTCAACCTCTCACTAACTAGTTGCGTTGTTCCCTCAGCATGGAAACACGGGCTGGTAAAGTCATTATTTAAAAAAATTAAATCTTGAACCCTTATGACCTGGGAACTACAGGCCTATATATCTGCTTCCAGCAGCAGACAAGATTCTAGTAAAACATTTAAATCAAAATGTATCTCTTTTCCTGGAGGAGAATACTCTCCTAAATCCCTTGTAGAGAGGGTTCCGCCAACAACATAACACTGAGACCTCATTCTTTACGGTCACGGAGGAGCTTAGGATGATGTTAGACCAGGGAGGGTCCACTGCTATCATCCTCCTCTACCTAAATGCGGCTTTTGACACAGTAGACCATTGAATACTTACCCAAAGAATGAGTCAAGCTGGAATAAAATAACATTTTCTAAATATGTCTCTCTTCTTTCCTAGAAGACAGGATGTTTCAGGTCTGTGAACAATCTTGTTACTCGGATATCTTTCGCCTGAAGTGGGAAGTGTCACACTCAGTCCCATACTTTTTAACCTCTCTATGCGCCCATTTGTGGACATTGTCCTTGAATTTTGGCTATCAGTTGTCTCCTATTCAGACAACACACAGCTAGTCATCTCACTTACACGAGAACAAGGAGCACAGGGAGCAAGACCACTGACTCATTGTCAGTGAAATTGCTCTCCCACCCTCGCAGCTCCACCATTAAGTGAGGTGCCCCTGCCGCTGCACTCTTGAATGTTGGTGATTGAGGCCCTCCTCCACCCGCAGGTTTCCCTGCGCCTCATCCCTGGTGGTCCAGTGGACCCCTGTCTCCTTTCTTTCTTTCTGCTCCTTCACTCGTTTTTCTCCACTTTCTATCTTTCACCTTTCTGCACCTCTGCTCTTTTGCGCCTTATTTCTGCCCATTTCCCTTTCTCTCCCTCTGCTCTTTCACTCGTTTTTTTCCCCTTTCTATCCTTCACCTTTCTGCACCTCTGCTCTTTTGTGCCTTATTTCTGCCCATTTTCCCTTTCTCTCCCTCTGCTCCTTCACTCGTTTTCACTCGTTTTTTTACCCTTTCTATCTTTCACCTTTCTGCTCTTTTCTGCATCTCTGCTCTTCTGTGCCTTATCTCTGCTTATTTTCCCTTTTTTCTTTATCCCTTCTTTCCTCCCTTTACCTTTCCCCGCCGCTGCTGCCCCCGCGGCCCCTCCCCCCCCAGCACGACCGGCCCAATCCAGCTCCCCTCCCCGCTTCCGCCTCCCAGCTGTCCAGCCCTCCCCGACCCCTACTTAATGGCGGCCACTGCGGGGACAGGCGAGCAAGACCACTGACTCATTGTCAGTGAAATTGCTCTCCCACCCTCGCAGCTCCACCATTAAGTGAGGTGCCCCTGCCGCTGCACTCTTGAGTGTTGGTGATCGAGGCCCTCCTCCACCCGCAGGTTTCCCTGCGCCTCATCCCTGGTGGTCCAGTGGACCTCTGTCTCCTTTCTTTCTTTCTGCTCCTTCACTCGTTTTTCTCCACTTTCTATCTTTCACCTTTCTGCACCTCTGCTCTTTTGCGCCTTATTTCTGCCCATTTCCCTTTCTCTCCCTCTTCTCTTTCACTCGTTTTTTTCCCCTTTCTATCCTTCACCTTTCTGCACCTCTGCTCTTTTGTGCCTTATTTCTGCCCATTTTCCCTTTCTCTCCCTCTGCTCCTTCACTCGTTTTCACTCGTTTTTTTACCCTTTCTATCTTTCACCTTTCTGCATCTCTGCTCTTCTGTGCCTTATTTCTGCTTATTTTCCCTTTTTTCTTTATCCCTTCTTTCCTCCCTTTACCTTTCCCCGCCGCTGCTGCCCCCGCGACCCTCCCCCCCCCAGCACGACCGGCCCAATCCAGCTCCCCTCCCCGCTCCCGCCTCCCAGCTGTCCAGCCCTCCCCGACCCCTACTTAATGGCGGCCACTGCGGGGACAGGCGAGCAAGACCACTGACTCATTGTCAGTGAAATTGCTCTCCCACCCTCGCAGCTCCACCATTAAGTGAGGTGCCCCTGCCGCTGCACTCTTGAGTGTTGGTGATTGAGGCCCTCCTCCACCCGCAGGTTTCCCTGCGCCTCATCCCTGGTGGTCCAGTGGACCTCTGTCTCCTTTCTTTCTTTCTGCTCCTTCACTTGTTTTTCTCCACTTTCTATCTTTCACCTTTCTGCACCTCTGCTCTTTTGCGCCTTATTTCTGCCCATTTCCCTTTCTCTCCCCCTGCTCTTTCACTCGTTTTTTTCCCCTTTCTATCCTTCACCTTTCTGCACCTCTGCTCTTTTGTGCCTTATTTCTGCCCATTTTCCCTTTCTCTCCCTCTGCTCCTTCACTCGTTTTCACTCGTTTTTTTACCCTTTCTATCTTTCACCTTTCTGCTCTTTTCTGCATCTCTGCTCTTCTGTGCCTTATTTCTGCTTATTTTCCCTTTTTTCTTTATCCCTTCTTTCCTCCCTTTACCTTTCCCCGCCGCTGCTGCCCCCGCGGCCCCTCCCCCCCCAGCACGACCGGCCCAATCCAGCTCCCCTCCCCGCTCCCGCCTCCCAGCTGTCCAGCCCTCCCCGACACCTACTTAATGGCGGCCGCGGGCTGCGGGCGCGCCGCTGGTGCACCGAAGGCGTGTCAAAGGCAAGCACGTCTGCGCCCGTCTGCGACCCGTCCGCGACCAGCACCAGGAACCCTGGACCTCCGCCCCGCCAACGCTACGACCCAGCAGCACTCCACGCACTCAACCCAGGCTGCAACAACAACTGCAAGCTAGCATCACCAGCCGACACCCATGGACCCTTCAGCTGTCACCGCTGCCGGCACACCTGCAGCACCGCCAAGAACACGGATCCAGCACAACCCGCCCACAAGAACACAACCGAACCGAAGACCCTGCAATGCATCCTCCTCAACGTCCGATCCCTCCACAAACACGCCACAGAAATCTGGGACCTCCTCGACAGCACAACCCCAGACGTAGCATTCTTCACCGAAACCTGGACCAACACCACCTCGGGACCGGACATCGCCATCGCCATCCCCCAAGGATACAAGATCTCCAGGAAGGACCGCCCCATCCACCCAGGAGGAGGAATCGCCATCGTCCACAAATCCAGCCTCCGCCTGCGCACACTCCCTGACGAGTCCACAGAACTGATGGAACACCTTCACTTCAAGATACTGGCCAGCCCCACCGCAGCCCTCCGAGGAACCCTCATCTACCGACCCCCTGGACCCCGCAGACCCTTCGCCAACTCCATCACGGACATTATCTCCCCGCTAGCCATCGCATCCACCAACTACACCCTGCTGGGAGACCTCAACTTCCACCTCGACAATCAACTGGACCCCAACACCACATCCCTCCTGGACAACCTCCACAACATTGGACTCCGCCAGATCGTGACCGAGCCCACGCACTCAGCAGGACACACCCTCGACCCCCTCTTCACTACAGGAAACTCCATCACCTTCAGCCACACCACCGAACTCCCATGGACCGACCATCGTTGCGTCCACTTCACCTTCAGAACACCCACCATCCACAGACACCAGCACCTGCTTCCACAAAGAAACTGGACCAAGATCACCGATGACCAGCTCACCTCCTCACTCAACAACTCCACCCCAACCATCGCGGAAAACGACGACCCCAACACCGCAGCCCGAACCCTGCATAGATGGATCTCGGACAGCACCAACACCATAGCCCCACTCAAGAAAAACAACAATACCCGTGCCAAGAAAGCCAGATGGTTTACCACCGAACTTCGAGAGTCCAGGCGCACATGCCGCCGCCTCGAAAAGGCCTGGAGAAACACCAAATCCACAGAAGCCCACAACAACTTCAGAGCCGCCACCAACGCCCACCATCAACTCATCAGAGAAACGAGGAAAAAAGCGATTGAAGACAGAATCTCCACCCACGCACACAACAGCAAGGAACTCTTCAGCATCATCAAGGAGTTCGCCCAACCCACCAGCGAGTCTACCGACATCCCTCCCTCACAAGACCTCTGCGACAAACTCAGCATCTTTTTCCACCACAAAATCAAGAGCATCTACGACAACTTCGACGAAGACAACCAACACACTGAACCCTCACCAACCACCCCCGACACCTGGAAACCAGCGATTGATGACTGGATAGCCCTCACCACCGAAGACACACTGAAGACAATGAAGTCAATCCACTCAGGGGCCCCCACGGACCCCTGCCCCCACCACATCTTCAACAGAGCCGCCAACACCATCGCACCCATGCTCCGCCAAACCATCAACCGCTCCCTGGCGACCGCCTCATTCCCCGACGACTGGAAACACGCCGAGGTCAACCCCCTCCTAAAGAAACCCTCAGCGGACCCCACCGACCTCAAAAACTACAGACCCATCTCCCTGCTCCCGTTCCCAGCGAAAGTCATCGAGAAAGCCATCAACAGCCAACTCGCCACATTCATTGAAGAACACAACATCCTCGACTCCTCCCAATCCGGCTTCAGAAAAAACCACAGTACGGAAACCGCCCTCCTCGCCGCAACAGACGACATCCGCACCTTACTGGACAAAGGAGAAACAGTAGCCCTCATCCTCCTCGACCTATCAGCGGCGTTCGACACAGTCTCCCACCGCACCCTAATACGCAGACTCTACGATGCAGGAATCCAGGACAAGGCCCTCGACTGGATCTGCTTCTTCCTCTCCAGCAGGACGCAGCGGGTCAGACTCCCCCCTTTCCTCTCGGACCCCACACCTATCACCTGCGGAGTCCCCCAGGGCTCCTCCCTCAGCCCGACGCTCTTCAACGTCTACATGGCTCCACTTGCCCCCATCGTCAGAACCTACGGACTCAACATCGTGTCATATGCAGACGACACTCAGCTCATCCTCTCCCTATCCAACGAGCCCAACACCGCCAGACGCAACTTTCGAGAAGGCATGGAAGCCGTCGCCAAATGGATGGAAAACAGCTGCCTACAACTAAACACCAACAAAACAGAAGTACTCATCATGGGCCCAAACCCCGATGCCTGGAGTGACACCTGGTGGCCCACCGCCCTCGGAAACCCGCCAACCCCCACAGACCACGCACGCAACCTGGGAATCATCCTGGACTCCGAGCTCAAAATGGACCGCCAGATCAACTCTGTCTCATCTTCCTGCTTCCACACCCTCCGCCTCCTTCGTAAGACCTTCAAATGGATCCCCCTCGAACACCGAAAGACAGTCACTCACGCCCTGGTCACCAGCAGACTCGACTACGGCAACGCACTCTACGCCGGAATAAACAAAAACCTCATCCGCAAGCTACAGAACATCCAGAACGCCGCCGCAAGACTGGTCCTCAACCTGCCAAAACACTGCCACATCTCCCAGCACCTGCGCACACTCCACTGGCTCCCCGTCGAGGCGAGAATCACCTTTAAGATGCTCACCCACGCACACAAGGCCCTCCACGGCACCGGACCAGCATACCTGAACAGCCGACTCAAATTCCACGCACCCCAAAGGACCCTACGATCAGCCCAGCTTTCCTACGCTGTGGTCCCCCGCACCAGAAAGACCAGATCGGGAGGCCGCTCCTTCTCCTTCCTCACGGCCAAAGCATGGAACGCCCTTCCGCTCCACCTCAGACAGACAACATCGCTCCCCATCTTCGCAAGAAACCTCAAAACCTGGCTCTTCGACAGACCCCCTCCTTGATGGAATGGAACCTGCACCCCCCCAACCCCCCCCCCACCCCTAGCGCCTTGAGACCCTTACGGGTGAGTAGTCGCGCTTTAACAAACTCCTGATTGATTGATTGATTGAGCTTCAGCAACTGGATCCCTGTTTGGAAAAAGTAGCTGGCTGGTGAGTGAGCTACTGCCTCAAACTTAATGGGGAGAAGACGGAGACCATGTTATCCAGTATTGGGGTATCTTTCATAGATTCACATGCCTGAATCATTCCCCGTCGCCAAGATGGGAGTCCCACGGTAAAATACAAAAGTAGTGCCATAAGTAATAAATAGGCCAGAAGAGGCCAAAGGCTATATCTTAGTAGCCTATCTACATCCTTATAGGAAAAGGACCAAAAGTCAGATCAAATCAATCAGCTATCAGGACCCTATAGTACACTCCCTACAGAAGTGTGGAATGGAGTCTCCCTGAGTGCTACTCAGTTTTCTACTCTTCACCCCTTCAAGCAAGAACGTCAGGCAAGAAAGGCCTCTTCCGCTCCTGCAGGATCTGTGGGAAGAAGAGGGTCCATGTTGATGATCTTCATAAAGATTGTCTTTATTGCATCTACCCAAACAGGAGGATAAAGATTTTAAAATCTTCCGTACCATTCACAGCAAGACACTGAGGGATAGAGAGGCAAGATTACTTTTGTGGCTCAGGTCCAAAGAGCGTCCTTCTTCTTCGGCTGAGGAAGAGGACCGAGCTTCCACCTATAGAGAGCTAGATCCCAAGAAGGCTCTTCAGGTGAGGGAAGAAAATATCTGAAAACTTCCCAGGAGAAATCTCTTCACAAGGAGAGGAGTTCTAAACACTCCTCTGAGCCACCATCATCTCTGCCTTCTACTTCACTCACAGAGTGGCCAAGATCATCCTCTTCAAACTGTGAGTAAAAATCATAAAAAAATCAGTGTCGAAGACGACTTTTACTACATCGTCGGCAGTATTTGTATTTGTCATCGCCGACTATCTCGACGACGGCTATCTTATCACCTATCTCATCGAAGAGAATTTCTATTTCGATGAGACCATCGTCAATACCCGTCGACGGCACACACTGTCGACGAAGAAGCCGTTGACGAAGCTATCGTCAACGACGAAACCAGCTGCACCGTCGACACCGTCAACGGGAGAGGCATCGACGATTATACCCTCTTCGACACCAGCGACGGGAGAGGCATTGATGACAACATCATTGACGGCACCATTTAACGTGCCTGTGATTCTATCATCGTCGACGACAGGACCGTTGACGAGAGACATTCCTACCATTCACATTTTAGCACCGTCGATGCCCCAATCGACAAGAGTTTACCAGATAAAGACAATTCAAAGGCCTTTTCAGGACTAATGTAAAAATGTCTCAGTTACCACCGTCCCACCTATTAGAGGGTTTCATGGAGGATGAGGACTACAAGGAAGAAGAGGAGGACGACCTACACAGAGTGGCTCATAGCCCATTAGAGCTTAATGTAAAATGTCAAGACACTGACGAGGAGGATTACCAAGAGGAAGATTACTACCATGGGCAATATATGGCTCCACGTCATACATACCAGTTTCATCACAGGCAGGAATCTTGTCAGAGGTAAACGTTACATCTTCCTCCAGCACTTATACAAGACCTAAAGGCTATGTTGGCGGATTATCGTCAGAGATTTCCTCCGCAGCAGATTCCGACACAGAACCCAATTCCACAAGTAGAGGTTCCTGTTCCAGCAGAACCTACGCAGCCTAGTACGCCGGCTTCTGCACAAGAACCTCCTGCCAATGGACTTCAGGATTCTTCCTCCTCAGATGAGGAGGTTGAGGAAGGCAAACTGCCTAAACAGGCAGATGCTCCAGATCCATGGGACGATTATATCATAGAGACACCTTCTCCGCCTCCGCATTTGCCCTCTGATTCTCCTTCAGAGGACATCGGAGAATTCAATAATTTAATGCCGAGAGCAGCTACTAGATTTCAGCTCCCTATTATGGTTAAACAAACAGACTCATTTTTACATGACTTCAAGGATACTAGGAAGGTCATGCGCTCTTTTCCCATCATTGATTCCATCTGACAAGAGGGCGTGAAAAACATGAAGACGTCGGCAACTGCAGTCTTGCCTCGAATAGAGAAAAAATACCGAGCTCCTGAGAATAGTCTATATTGCCTCATAGGTTATCCAAGGCCAGATTCGGTAATATCTCAAGCTGCACAGCAGCGTTATAAAAGCCCTGCAACACCAATTACCACTCCTCCAGACAAGGAGGGGCGTTGTATGGATTTTTGAGGAACAAATTCTCTTTTATGGCTTCAGCTTCAATTAGGGCTGCTAATGCATTGGCGATCATTGGCCGTAATGACCGACAAATGTGGTCAGATATGGCGAGTTCATAAATATTATCCCAGAAGACCGACAAGACGAGGCACGGAAGATCTTATTAGAAGTTGAGCGAGCTGCCTCCGAAACAATTGACTGCGCATTGGTTATCGCCAACACAAGCTTTCGGCAGTTAGCAGGGGCAGCTGCTCTTTGCCGCTAAGGTTGGCTTAAAGCAACTACTTTTAGACCCAAAGTTCAGATGAAGATACTAGACATGGCCTATGATGGGGACTCACTGTTCGGGAGGCATATAGATGACGCCCTTCTGGCGATCAAAAATGACACAGACACCGCAAAATCATTAGGTGCTCTACAGTACAGGCCCGTACCTTTCAGAGAAGCCAGAGGGTGAGGATTCTCTGGCTATCAGTCGAATCAGCAATATCGACAATACTAACCTCAATACAGACAGTCGTACAATCAATCATTTTAGCGTCAGTCATCAACGGCTGGTTTCTCTTGCCAGGGTGGCCGGAAGCAACCACAGCAACAAGGCTGTGATTCTGCCAGAAAACAATGAGCTTTTCAGGGTGCCAGTCAACCTTATCCTTCTACCAGTGGGTGCGAAGATTTCTGTATATGCACAGCAGTGGCACAAGATCTCTGCGTGCTAGACCTCATCACCAAAGGTCATAAACTAGAGTTTCTTCAGATACCACCTACCGCCCCGCCCAATGGTCCCTCTCCCTCGAGTTTTCACTTATTGCGCAAAGAAGTCTTGATAATGCTCCTCAAGGAACCAATAGAAGAATTTCCATCCACTCAGAGAGAAACAGCTTCATATTCTCGTTCCTTCCTAATAAAAAAGAAGTCAGGAGAATGGCGACCGATTCTGGACCTCCGCAATCTCAACAAATTTCTCAAAAAACAAACCTTCCGGATGGTAACACTTTCCGATATTCTGGGGTGCTTCAACGAAGGGGATTTCATGACTTCTCTGGACATGGAAGATGCATACTTTCATATCCCCATCCATTCAAAACATTGAAAATATCTGCGATTCACAGTGGCTGGCACCCACTATCAATTCAAGGTGCTCCCATTTGGCCTAAAATCTTAGCACTGGTAGCAGCGACTTTGCAATCCCGGGGGATCCAAGTTTTCCCATACCTCGACGATTGGCTGCTCAAAGCTCCGTCGCAGCAAGAAGCCAAAGTTGCTACAATAATTTGTCTCTGTCTATTCAATTCTCTAGGGCTCACATTGAACAAGGACAAATCAAATTTTATTCCAACTCAGAACATTCTCTTCCTCAGAGCATCCCTGGACACTGTCCAGTGCAAAGCATTCTTGTCTCAAGATAGTCAAGTGCGCCTTCAGAAATTAGCGACCACCATTTCAAAAAGAGCATCAGTTTCTGTTCGAACATTCAAATCGCTCCTAGGAATGTGCTTCTCAACGATCAACTTGATCCCTCTAGCGCAACTCAAAATGAGATCTCTCCAAGAGGAATTGCAGAAACAATGGCAACAGACAGTGGGTTCCTTCAAGGCCATTATACACATAACCACACGTATGGTGGACACACTCCATTGGTGGTCTCAACAAGCAACTCATGCCCAAGTTCTCTCTTTTCTTCAAGACATCCCGAATTTTGTATTAACGACAGACGCTTCCATGGAAGGATGGGGAGGTTATCTGGAGGATTTACAGATCCAGGGAAGATGGTCTCAGCTACAGAAACAGTAGCATATCAAGAGCCTGGAACTTCGGGCCATTTTCTTGTCTCTGCAGGCTTTCCTTCCAAAGATAGCGGGTTCCTCAGTGCTGGTCGATAACAACAATACGACCAGCATGTACTACATAAACAAACAAGGATGAAGATGGTCCATAACGCTTTCTCAAGAAGTGCAAAAATTATGGATATGGACAACGTTTCACGGAATAATCTTGAGGGGCGAGCATGTCAAGGGTCTACACAATACACTAGCAGGCTCGCTAAGCAGATCTCTATCCAGCTGCCACGAGTGGGAATTTGAACAATGTCAAGTAAACAAGATCTTTCAGACATGGGGCAAACCAGCTCTAGATCTGTTTGCGTCACAAGAAAACAAGAAATGCCGATACGAGGAGGAGCTTCGCGCGCATCCGAGATGGCCGCGTGAGCACAGGGCTCCCGAGACCTTCGCCGCCTCCCGCATCAATCCTGAATAATATCCTGATTCTGAAGATGGGTTATTGATGACGCAGCCCAGCTGATATACTAGCTGCTTTCAGGAATTGATTTGGACTTCGGGTTCCTGAGCTACGACATTCTGCACTTTTGCTGCCTACCCCGTGGAGACACCTGGGCCTTGAGTCGCGGCTGTACCCAGGCAGCAATTCAACAACACCGGCTAAAGGGGTCCAGATCACGGCCCGAATTTACTTTCGGTTTCGTTTTTGCTGCTTGGCATTGCTCCTCACCGAGACAGACGCTGGGCGCAGCTGGCTCCCGTGCTCATCACATAGGCCTGGAGCCAGTGAGTGCTTGGCTGCGGAACTATATTGGCTTTCATCTACCTTTGGTGATCCCGTGGGTGAACTCTGAGGAGCCATTTGGACCAGATCTCCGGGGCACCCAGCCCGCCATGACAGGCAAGTCCGAGGGTGACAAACGGAAAGTCAAGACCACCTTCCGGGGAGGTGCAACCCAAACGAATGTTATGGATCGTTACACCCATCCTAAAGGATCCCCCGGTGGCACACCAAGGGTCCGGGAGGAGGCGACTGATGACCCTACTGTGTCGCCGGATTTAACGTTACAAGACGTTATGGGCGTCATTGCTGGCATCAAAACATCTATCGGCCAGCAATACGAGGCCCTGGCCCTGAAGCTTGACACAGTGGCCATCGACGTTAATCTTATCAGAACGGATTTGGCGAAGACTAATAAGAAGGTCAAATCTCTAGATCTGAAGACCTCCAGCCTCACGACGGACATGTCCGACTTGCAAACGGAAGTACGCAATTGGAGATCCGCCAACGATTTCTTTGCTCGTCGGCGGAAGGATTTTGAGGGCCGTGCAAGGCGCAATAACATGCGTATTATTGGGGTCCCGGAGGACTCTGGGTCACTGTCCACTGATCTTCGTGTCGAAGACCTCATCCTCAATCACCTCACCCCCTAGGGACTGAGTAAATTCTTTGCGGTGGAACGTGCGCACAGAGTGCCGGGAGGACAAGCAAAGCCAGGTTTCCCCCCGCGGCCGATCATCGCCAGAATGTTTAACTTCAGGGACAGAGACGCCATTTTGCAGGCTGCGCGGACGGGCGGTCCTACGCAGTTTGAAAACACCACGGTGAACTTCTATCCAGATTTTTCCCAGTCAGTCCAGAAGCAACGAATGGGATTTCAGGGGGTGAAGAGGCGTCTCAGGGATATGGACTTGAAGTATGCAATGCTGTTCCCGGCCCGGTTGCGTGTGGAATATGAAGACCGGACACTCTTTTCTGATCGCCCGGAGGGAGTGAGTGACTGGCTAGATACGTTGCCTACCCGTCGCGATCGAACGGAACAATCAGGTGGTGCTGAAGGGGGACTATAGGAACAAGAATGAGCAATGGAGCCCGAGTCCCGGACAATGAACACAATAGACAACTGTGGCTTGCTGACTTCTGTGATCGTCTGCTTTTAAGTACACGCCCGGAGGCGGCGGGGGAAACAGGGACCCTTTCCTCCTCTGGGTTTCTCTGTGTAGATTAGTTTTTTGCTAGGGCGACAGGCACACTGCAACTTGGGGTGGCTTTTGAGTCTATGCAGGCGTGCAGGGTAGGGGGAGTTGCTCTGGGGTATTGTTGGGGGGAGGGGGGAAGGATGTTGGGAGTGTTTCATTTTCTTTCTTCTTCAAGGCAACAAACTATTACAACTTTGGACTTTGGTGTGGTGCTCGTCATGAGGTGGGAGATCATCGAGGGTTCGGATGGGGGGTAGGGGGCTGAAGCTACTGTGCTGGAATGTGAATGGGTTGGGAGACCGGATAAAGAGGGGGGTGGTCTTGCAGATGTTGTGACGCCTCTCCCCTGATGTCGTGCTACTACAAGAGACTCATTTGATTGGAAACGATTGCTATGCTCTGAACAGGCTGGGATATCGTCTTGCTGCTCATTCTGGGTTCACCTCTAGTTCTAGAGGGGTGGGTATCTTGGTCAGGAATTCGCTTCCCCTGGAAATCGATGACATAGTTCTGGATGATAGGGGGCGATATGTTGCACTCACAGGCAGGTGGGAGGGGAAAACTATCTCATTGCTATCGGTGTACGTCCCACCTGGCTTACAAACCACTACTTTTGCAGACTTGGTACTGGGTGGTGACTTTAATTCAGTTATCTCCGGGAGGGAGGATCGCTACCCCCCCAGAGACCTCACGAGTGCACAATCTTGGTTGGGTGAATTTTTGGAAGCATTGGGACTCGTGGATTGTTGGAGATTGATGCATCCAGAACAGGCACAGTACACTTTCCACTCAGGCGCACATGGTAGTCTTTCTAGATTGGATTACATTCTGATACCGGCGTCCCAGTCTTCGTCAATTGGGGAGATTAGACATCTGGCTAGAGGCATATCGGACCACTCCCCTCTATGGTTTCAGATACATATGAATATAGGTGCTGATGGGAGGGTGGCCCCGATTAATCCATGGTACCTTCACAACCCCAAAACCCGTACTGAACTGATTAAGTCATTGGATCTGTACTTCGCAGAAAATGTGGGGTCTGTGTCTTCGCCTGTTTCACTGTGGGAAGCGTTTAAGACGGTCATCCGGGGACAAGCATTGTCGTTAATTGGGTGTGCTAAGAAAAGTAGGAATGAGGCAGTAGTCCGTCTTGAGACTGAAATTACCGAGTTGGAGAGTGCCTTGGAGCGGAATGTTACCCGAGATATGCTTCACGTCCTCAGTCTCAAGCAACTTGAATATAAGAATTTGGTCACTGACGCAGCTAAGTTGATGGGTAGGGAACAACAGGGACGACTGTATGATGTGGGGCGATAAGGCAGGGAAATTGATTGCTTGGCTGGATAGAAAGGAGAGGGCAAGCCGTGTGATTCCAGTGATTGAGAGACCTGATGGCACGCGAGTGACTGACCCGGTTGACATTGTTGAATGCTTTGCTGATTATTTTCGAGAAGTGTATTCTCCGGTATCTGACAGGCCCGAGGAGGATTCTCACTTGTTGCTAAGGGATATCGTGTTGCCTTGTTTGTCAGAGTCCGACAGGGACTGGTTGGACGCTGCGCCCTCAGTTGACGAGGTAGCTCTCGCTGTGCACTCTATTCGCTCCGGAAAGGCTCTGGGCCCTAATGGTCTTCCCATCGAACTTTATAAGCTGCGCCCTGACACGCTAGCGCCGTATCTCCGTGATATGTTTTTAGCAGCGCGGGAAACTGGCTCCCTTCCTCGTGATCAGCGCCTTGTGACCATTGTGGTGATTCATAAGGAGGGGAAGCCACGGGACCGCTGTGCGTCCTACAGGCCTATCTCGCTCCTAAATGCTGAACCTAAGATTCTTGCCAAGCTGCTTGCAAACCGTCTGATAAAAGTAGTCAGTGAGTTGATCCATCCGGATCAGTCGGGCTTCATTCCAAATCGCAACACAGCATTGAATTTGCGGCGCTTACATGGTGTTCTCGCGAGGGCGACGTCACTGCGTGAACCGGCCATTTTGGCGTCCTTGGATGCCACGATGGCCTTTGATACAATCGAATGGCCGTATCTCTGGGCTACACTTGCAGAATTTGGTTTTGGCGCTGGATTTATTAGTTGGGTAAAACTTCTGGATGAGACACCACTGGCACAGGTTGTGGTAAATGGCCGGGTCTCCGGGCCCTTTGTTCTCGGGAGAGGCACGCGGCAGGGTTGCCCTCTGTCTCCGCTTCTCTTTGCCCTTGCTTTGGAACCTCTCGCTGCCTGTATACGGTGGGAGCCCTCGATGAGAGGCATACACTGGACTCCGGACTTTGAGGACCGCATATCGCTCTATGCGGACGATATTTTGCTGTACCTCACGTCGCCTCAAAAATTGTTAAATGTATTGTTCGACGTGCTTAACTCGTTCCAGAAAAACTCCGGCCTCGTCATTAACTGGACTAAGTCCCACATATACGTGCTCGCTGGTGGCGTCCCCCTCCTGCTGCGTGGATGTCCTATCCAGGTGACGCAGTCGGGTTTTAAATATCTGGGAGTTTTTATATCATTGGACCCTGCGGTCCGCTACGAGCATAATCTACTTCCTCCGCTTCAACGTTTACGATCGGACGTAGTGAGTTGGCGTAAATTACCG
The DNA here is from genome assembly GCF_964261635.1 of Lissotriton helveticus. Taxonomy (NCBI): domain Eukaryota; kingdom Metazoa; phylum Chordata; class Amphibia; order Caudata; family Salamandridae; genus Lissotriton; species Lissotriton helveticus. Next base: position 1,782,461,444 of record NC_136065.1, read on the forward strand.
TTGTCTCCACTAGGGCGAGCAGCTCTTTTTAAAATGATGTCCTTACCGCGGTTTTTATATGCACTCCAGAATGCATTTGATGTGATTCCAGCGAGGTACTTCCGAGAGGTAGAGTCTTTACAGAGGCAATTGATATGGGGCGGGCATTCGTGTATCGCTCTTCCAAATTTAACACTTCCCTGGTATGACGGCGGTATAGCACTTCCGGATATCAGGCGGTATTATTGGGCTTCCCAGCTTGCTGCAATTAACCACGGGATGTATGGCCCGGCGTTGAATCCAGCGTTTGAAATGATAGATGGCTGTTACCGGGGGGAGACTATAACAGGGCGCTCTATTCTGGAGCCTCTCGCTTACAGCTTTCGGGACCCACCGGGATAGCCGTACGAGTGTGGCGTAGTGCGACTGCGGCCATGGGCTGGAGAGATCGATTAACCCGTCGTGCGACTCCGCTTTATGCTTCTGCGAGACTGGGTTGCCTGTGGAGAACGAAAGGATTCGAGAAATGGGATATGATTGGTATCAGTAAAGTGAGTGATCTCTGGGTTAAGGGCAGGATAAAGACTTTCGCAGAACTACAGACGGAATATAAACTAGGTGATAGGGAGTTCTTCCGCTATGCTCAGGTTCGCCATGCGTTGAATTCGGTTTCCCTGTGGATAGCGACATTCCGGAATCCTCCCCCCTTGAAGATCGTATATTAGATGGTCACGTGCCGGATAGCACTATTTCTCTGATCTACAAAAAGATGATCAATGATCGATCGAGCTTGCTCGAGCACCTCAGGGCGACCTGGATTGCGGATGGTATTGAATTAGACAACGAGGACTGGCAATCTGCGATATCCTCTCCCAAACAGGTCGCAATCCCGGCCCGTCTCCGCCTGGTCCAGCTTAAAATCCTTCATCGGATTTATGTTACCGGCTCCCGCTTGATCCGTATGGGCTACTCGATGGATGGCTTGTGTAGGCGTGGTTGTGGTCTGCTTGGTACCTTTCTCCACATAATTTGGGAATGTCCTGAGATGGTGCTTTTTTGGAGTCGCATACATGAGGTGATGAATGAAGTAATAGGTGTTGTGATGTTGCCATGTTGCCAGAGGCCCAACGATGTTTGCTGAATGTATGGGAGCCAAATGACTATGATGTGTCGCAGATACGATGGACGACCCTTGGTAATATGATTGCTAAGAGAGACATTGCACAGCTTTGGGGTTCCCAGAGACCCCCCACAGTGACGGCCTGGAAAGAGAACATGGACTGGTGCATGTTTAGAGAGAAGACTGTATATGTGGCGAGAGGCAGACCCAGAAAATGGGGGAAAATTTGGAGCCAATGGAACTCGTACCGGGGAGACATATGTACGCCCCCTCTCACAGAGATCTCTAGTCCTCCCCAGTCTCCCTGTCCCGCCATTCCTGGTGTAGTGTAGCGTCTTTTGTTTTTTTACTTTGTGTTTCCTGCCTCCGGCCCCCTCATCAGTGTAAAACAACTCCTGTATCGTACTACTGTGTATCTCCCGTCCTCCTTGAGCGCTCGCGCGATTGATGTATTAATGTTTTATTGCCTTGTCTGTTTTTCTATGTTTCTTTCATTATAATAAAAAAAGAGTTACAAAAAAAAAAAAAAGAAATGCCGATACTACACCAGCAGGTTCCCTCAACCGGGGTCAAGGGGAAATGCCCTTTCAATGAGATGGCCTGGAATCTATGCCTACGCTTTTCCACCCATTCCATTAATCCCCAGAGTGCTCAAGAAATTGAAACTGGAAGAATGCCGCCTAATTCTGATAGCACGCTGTTGGCACAGACAGTATTGGTTACAGGAAATTCTTCTGTTGTCACAAGACAAACCCATTCGCCTGCATCCGACTCCAACCATGCTATCACGGAACAGTGGTCAGGTAGCCCATCCGGATCTGCAGTCCCTGCATTTACACGCATAGCTCCTGAAGTCCTAGATTTCAAGGATCTCAATATCTCACAGGACTGTCGGGACATACTGTCCAAATCTCGTGCTGAAAGCACTATCAAGAGGTATCATTTAAAATGAAAAAGATTTTGTTGTTGGTGTGAAAACAATGAAGTTCATCCAGTCCACGCTCCTGATGAACATATTTTACCTTACTACTCTCACTGGCCAAGTATGGACTCACTTTCTCGTCAGTCAAGGTTCACCTGGTTGCCATTTCCAGGTACAGGAAATCTCCACAGTTTCCTGCCTTATGTTTGTCTTCTCTTATTAAACAATTCATGAAAGGAGTTTTTCGCACTTTCCCTCCAGTGCTTTCACCCCCTCCGGAGTGGGAGCGCAATATGTTGTTTGCACAGCTGATGAGACAACCATTTGAACCGATCCATAAGGCAGATCTCAAGTATCTCACATGGAAGGTGGCTCTCTTACTGGCTCTCACTTCTGTAAGAAGGGTTAGTGAGATTCAGGCTTTTACGATCAAAGAACCATACTTGCGTTTTACACAGAACTATGTGATCCTGCGGCGGAATCCTAAGTTCATTCCGAAAGTTCCCACACAATTTCACTTGATTGAACCAGTTATGCTACAAACGTTCTTCCCAAATCCCTCTACTCCAGCTGAGAGGACATTACATTCATTTGATGTAAAACGATGTTTGAAGTTTTATCTTCAGAGGACAAAGGATATTAGAAAAACGGATCAATTGTTGGTGGCTTATCGTCCAGGGAATCAAGGAACTGCTATAACAAAGGCTATAATAGTCAGATGGGTTGCATCAGCTATTCACTTCTGCCACAAAAAGGCAAACAAACCTCTCAGGGTGAAAGCTAAAGCACACTTCACCAGGACTGTTGCAGCATTTACATCTTTGTGTGCTGGAGTTACGTTGGACAAGATATGCCGTGCTGCGACATGGAAGAATGTCCACACGTTCACAAAACACTACTACCTCCAATCTGCACAAAAGGAGGATGCAGCGGTTGGTCAGTCTGTGTTACGCCATCTCTTTCAATAAGGTCAGATTCTTTACATTCATTTAACGCTTGTCTATTATCAGTTTTCTTTACTATTGCACTGATGACAATGTTCATGCTTTTATGTTTGTCAATTTATATCTTTCTCATGCGGATATCCACTGCTGCTTTTATTCTTTGTTACAATGTTTTAAAATGGGGGATTTATATTGGGAATATTAAATGGTAAGTCTCCCACCATCCGCAAACGACAGTACGGTTTCGGTACTGCTTGCTATTCTGATCAGGCATGTGAATCTATGAAATATGCCCCAATACTGGATAAGAAAACAAATTACTTAACTGTAACTACAGTTATCCTGTATTGGTATCTTTCATAGATTCACATGCACTCACCCCCCTCCCCGTGGAACCAGTTTCAGTGATTTTAGGGATATTTACTTCCCACTTGTGCTTGGAAAATCTGAGGAGAACTGCTTCTGTTGGGAGTGTTCTAGAGGGTGCTGATTGGTTGGAGCTGACTTTTGGTCCTTTTCCTATAAGGATGTAGATAGGCTACTAAGATATAGCCTTTTGCCAATTTATTACTTATGGCACTACTTTTGTATTTTACCGTGGAATTCCCATCTCGGCGACAGGGAATGATTCAGGCATGTGAATCTATGAAAGATACCAATACTGGATAACTGTAGTTACAGGTAAGAAACTTGTTTTCATATTTTACAATAGCCCAAATTCCCATATGATGCTGGGGTGACCTGACTGTCTAGGAACTGCACCAATTCCTAAGACCCCTATTAAAAGTTTGGAGATGTGGCTTGACAGATTTCTTTCAGAGGAGGCACAGGCTTGGAAACTTGCTGCCAGCTGTTATAACATCCTCAGACCTCTCTGGAAAATCTTCGATTTGCTTCCCCTTTCTTCCAGAAGGATTGTTGTTCAAGCCTTAGTACTATTTCGCTTGGACCATGGGAGTTCCCTATACCCGAGTTCCCCATAACATGTGACAAAAAGGCTACAAGTCGTTCAAAGCACAGCAGCCCAGCTTTTGCTCAGTGTTCCAAAACATATCTCTGCTAAGAATGCCTTGGTCTCCCTATACTGGCTTCCCATTGAGCAGAGGGTGAAGTTTAAGGTATTATGCCTAGCACATAAAGGACTTCACATGAAAGGCCCCTCTCTGTTGCTGGCCCGGATGATGCCCTATATCCCAAGCAGGACACTGATGTCAACCAATGCTCAACTTATGAAAGTGCCCCAAATATATAAGACACGATAGGATGGACGCTTTTTCTCCCATCTAGTCCCAAAACTGTGGAACTCATTGCCTATTAACCCAAGGCTGGTGGGTAACGAATCTGTGTTCAGGTAGCAGTTAAAAGCATGGCTCTTTCCTATTTAACCTCCACCCAAGACTGGTTTAGGAAAAGCTTAGGTGACAAAATGCGGCAAGGCTAGCTCTGGGAAGCCTTCAGGTAGCCATGTACTCTAGAAATCTGTATAGAATGAAATAGAATAGCCGCCTCATAAGAGATTGGCCAGGGACACCCACCAGGCTGCATGAAACTAGAAAGTCTATAAATGATTATGTCTTCTTAAACTATTATTCAGCACAACATTTGTTCTGCATAGAACTCCTAAAAGATTCTGTACACAATCATCATTTCCCATTACTGAGTTTAATCTCTTGGTATTTATAATTAGGTTTTTAACACTGTGGGCACTATTCGCAAAAATACATGTACCTGCAAGTATATTTACATGTGTAAATTTACTCTTACACTTTGTAGTAAAGATATTCCTTTTTTATAAATTGATTACTTTTGGTTATTCACAATTTCCAAGTGTATATTTACTGGTAAGTGTAGTTGTACATGCCTCCACCCCCTGAAACAGGGAGTAGAGGCAAATTTGCAAGTGAAAATTTACTGCTAATAATTTTTCACATACAGAAGGGCGTATTAAATAGATGATTAAAATATTATTAAAATATTATTTATTTTGATATATATATATTTCTTTAACATTAAATTACATTTATGTATATATATATTTTTTTAAAGTCAAAGTAATTTAATTAATTTGAACAATATTTTCTACAGGGTTCTATTTTAAGTCCCTACCTCTGTCGTTTTCTATGGGGCTGTGTTGCAGTACCAGAGGTTAGCCATGTGTGGTGCTGGACTTACTTCAGATCTGAGCTGAAGTAGATGTACTACTGTTTTGGGTCCTTTTTAAGTGTAGTAACTTTAAAAGTGCAGTTTGTGAGTAGGAATGAGCTTACTCTTTTGACTCCTCCTTCTCCCTCCCTAAACCCCTTCTTCTTCCTCCCTTACCCCCCTACCATTTTGTAGTAAGGAGTCCCTGTTTTTCCAGCCATTCCCCCATCTTTCCCACATTTATTAATAAAATGTCTGCAGTCAGGGCAGAGATCCCCTCACAGAAAAGATAGGAAAGGCGAGGACCTCTACTTGTAAGTTAGTGAATAACATTTTGTAGTATGTGAGTAGCACTACTAAAACTACAACAAAATGCAGTTTGTGAATATGTCCTTAAGATTGCAACAGAATCTTCTACTAAACACTCCTCTAAATCAGATTATGACAGAACTTTGAGACAATTGATTGCATCTGTCGTACATGGAGACAGAATTAAAGAGACATGATCAAAATAACTCAAACTTGGTCCTACAGCAGAATCACCACATTCAATCTCCAAATGGTTCTGGAAAATCATGAACGTGAAAGAAAATATGGTCATATGTACATGTAACACTCCTAAGTGGGGTTTATAAAACATTTTGTATAGTGGCAACAGCAGCAGGTAATTCAGTGTGGAAAAAGTTAAAATAGTATTGATAATGTTGTGGACTTAGCACACTTCAAAATTATATGCTTTGCATAATGTGAAAATCTCAGCTAATTTCTTCAAACAGATCCAGTACCAAAAATGAGATATATTCTTAAATGAATAAAGGATACAAAACATTCAGGTGTGCAGGTTCCCGATGGGCTACACAGAATCACTCTAAAACTAAACTCCCTGAATGGGCGATCATTTCCAGCCTTTTATAGATGCATGTCTTCCACTTTGATCCTTCTTTTAGAAAAGGAAACTTGATTTCACTGATAGATTAAAAAGGGACCTATTCATTATCAACACAGTTATAGTGTGGTTTCTATTTTGGACTACATCTGCAAGTTATTTGTGAAATACATTTTTTCTGATTACATTTATTTTGGTGTTAAAAACAAAATTCAGTTCAACAAGCACTGATTGAGGATAATACCAAACATATGCATATCCATAGAGCATAAAAACAAGATTAGAAGGTATTTGCCATCACAGATAGTCATCACAGATGCTTACTTATTCGACTAATCAAGTCAAAATTCATCAATGATAATATTGTACATATATATGCAATAAAGTGAAAGACGGATAGCTATAGCACAGAGGATACACAGCTAATCAACTGTAATAATAAAATACTTTTATCAGCAATAAGATATACAGATGACTAAAGCACAGAGAATATATACCACACTAGTTTTCAAAAATATTCATTGCTGGCTAAGCCCCCCCACCCCGTGACCATTGCTCCAGAGGGGCCCAGATCTTCTTTCCTATCTTTTTGGCTTTTTTGCCTATTTGACAATACAGGCTGCTTTCTAGATGGAGTAGTGAGAGCCGCTTAGCCAACCACTGATACAATGCAGGAGGGTCAGAAGTGAGCCAGGCTGTGGTAATGCTAATGCGAGCCACCATCATTGCAATAAACGCTAGGTATTGCCCATCAATCCTACCTGTGTTGTCATGCACTCCCAAGAGCATTAGTTAAGGAGATAATATCATTTCAGTGTTTCAGACGATCTGTAGAAAGCAAGATATCTCTATTTCTAGGTAGTTCAGAGCCTGACAGTTAAAAACATATGAACAGTGTCTGCTTCCAAACTCTGACAGCATAGGCAGAATAAAGCAATGTCCCTTCCTCAGCAATCTATTTTAGCCGGAGTGTAGGTCAAGTTAAACAGTGTTTTGAAATGCTGTGGCTGCAGCCCCGCAGAAAATAATAGCTTATGGCCAAGTTCTGATGACTCATAGAAGAAGCACTCAGTGGACCCTACCCTTCTCGTCCAGTTGCCTGGCTGTTTCTCAAGATCATCAGACACAAAGCCCCAAAGATACTCCTAGATCTGACTTATCCTACATTCTGCAGTGTTGCAGAGTAATTCAAGTAATGTTTCTGGTTTAAAAAAATCCCTAAACTGTAGATATTTTCAAAAGTCTCTCTTATTGAGACCAAACTCAAGTTGCAGCTCCCAGAATGGCAGCATTTGGTTATTCACAAAGAGGTCACCAAATTTTAATATCCATTTTGCTTGGGCAATATGAATCATGGAAAATCGTTGGTAACGCCTAGGACTGCCACATGGGGGTATAAAAATTAAATCTCCCTAGGCCAATCTTCTTCCTGACTATCCTCTATATTGTAAATGCAGCTAATAAGATCTTGATTTTTACTTTTTTATAGCTTGGTTCTGTCATTTTCAAAAAGAGAGCCTTAGAGTCCTCCCTTACCAACAATTCATAAATGCTGGGTGTCATCTCGGCCACGTGGGTGTCATACTGCTATCCCCGAGTAGAGAATTCATATATTGTAAAGTGTCATTCCACTAATAAAACCTGAAATTTGGAACAGTCCAACCACCTCTATCTTTAGGCAGTATCATGAACTTTAAGGCCCTCCTGGCTTTATCATAAGACCGGATGAAACTAGTAGATAATTCTTCCATTTTTAAAACTGTGTTTTTTCGAATGCCAGGCGTATAGACCTGAAAGGGTACAGCACTTTGGGCAAATATAGCATTTTGATTATATTTCATCAGCCAATTATCATATGACGGAGATTATCCATTCTTCTAAAGTCCTGCTTAGTTTCATGACGTACTGGAGCAAGATTTAATTCTACTACCTGATCTATATTAAGGGTAACATTAATCCTTAAGTGCACTGCAACTTGTGCCAAATATTCACTAGGCCTTGATTCAGCTTCAGATGCTGAAATGCTTGATAAAGCCTGGATTCCTGCCAGAATAATGCCCATCAGACAAATTCACTTGCATAGTCTCTATATTGATGTTCAAGTTCATACAGACAATAATCAGTGTCTGCCGTAGCCCCGGCTCAGATTGGAGATTTAGATGGAGCAGAGCATGGCTACCCACTCCTCAAAGTGACATTCAGCTACTGCCATATTTATCAGCGGTCCTGCGAATTAGCCTACACACATTCCTACGTGCCAATAGTGTCATCCCTGTGTATTTCTGCCCTGTGCAGTGCACCCCAGAAGATTATATACTGGCATTTCTACCAGGTTCTTCCTACCCCCCAATTATGTGTTTCTTGAAGACATATTACATCTGAGTGCAACAGTTTCAATATATCTGCTACATCATTTCTTGTTGTTTGGTCATTAAGTCCACAGATATTATGGTAGCAATATGTACATGGGCTATTTGAGTTATATATACAGATTTAATGTTTCAAGCAACACAGACTCGTCCATGAACCACCCTCGAACTGAAGATTCAACTTAAACAACAGTTGGCCATCACTGTCAGCCTGGAACTTAGTGGTCCTCTCATCCCGATCCACTTCTCTTGTGATTACCACCCTGCACGCTTGCCAAACCATCCAACCCTCCCCACAAAGCCCCCTCAACCACCAAACCCTCACGCAACCCCTTCCATTCCAACTGTTTAAGGCAATCAGACCGAAGTCTGAGTGATGCCTCACGTGCTTGCCCCCACTCCCAGCATGAATATAAAGCTGTGCAAAAAAAAAACATTTCTCAGCCAAAGATAAAACAGAAAACAAAACCCAAATCTAATAAAAGTAATCTCTATGTAAGAGACATAGCCCCTCCTGTTAAGGTCAGATGCATCCTGAAGTAACCATATAGCCTTAATGGCCACCCCCAAAAGAGGGGGAGGGGGAAGCAAAAAAGGGGGGAGAATGAGTTCTTCTTTTTTTGTGTTTAGTTTTTCCATGAATTTTCTTTATCTTCTCTTTTCTTCCTTCTAGTCTTTTCTTTCTTGTAGTATATCCTTTCTTCTCTGGGGACTCCTGCTTCGGCTCTTTCTTTAAATCTTTTCTATCTACCACCTACCCCTCTACCTGTGGTAACGTTGAATTGGTTTTCTTTTCTCCTGCATCAACCATTTATCTTTAAGTTGACTTACGTCTATTTGTGTCTGGTTTAAATGTGCTTTCACTTAATATGCGTGGCCTGATTCACCCGGTTAAAAGGACTAAGATTCTGGATTACTGCAAAAGTGTATCTGGTGATAGTGTTTTACTTCAAAAAGATAACATAGGCTATAGCTTTACTTTTACAGAAGGAGTGGGTCCTTGATGTGGCATGTTCTGAAGCCTCTGGTAAGAGCAATGGGGTTGTGACATTGATTTTCAAGAACTCTGGTCTGTCTATTGTTTGTGCTGAGCATGATTCTGATGGTAGATGGTTGCTTTCTCTCATGCTCAATGGCTTGGTTGACATATATATTATGAACATCTATGCTCCTAACATCGATGACCAACTTTTTTGGCGTTCTATAAGTAAAAGATGTCTGACATTCCTCAAAATGCTAAAACAATTGTTGGTGGTGATTTCAATTTACCTATGGATCCTATCTTAGACAGACACTCCACTTTTAAAGTTCGTCCTCCTAGGGCGCATAAGCAATTGCTTAATATGCGTTCCTCTCATCATCTTATTGACGTTTGGAGAATACATAATCTTACGGGTAGTGATTTCACCTTTTCTCTTCCCCACATTCTAGTTTTTCTTGTATTGACTACCTTCTAGTGGACGCAGTGCTTTTAAAGCATACTACAAATGTTATGATTCACCCAATAGTAGTTTCTGATCAAGCTGCGGTCTCATTCACACTCCTTAATCTTACTGATAAAAGTGGACCTCGTTCTCGGCGCCTGAATACAGAGATGTTAGACGATAATGATGAAGTTAAACAACTAACCGAAGAAATTAGCAACTTCTTTAAAGATAACGAGTCTTCTGTGAGTTCTCCAGTAGTTTTGTGTGATGCCTTTAAATGTACTATTAGAGGCCATATTATCAAGAAAATGGCGAGAAGGAATACGAATATTTGAAACTCTAGTTCTAATGATAAGTCGCTCCTACAAGACATCAAAAACTTAAAATACGCTTAATTCCATAGTTACTAAAAGTGCTTATATTGGTGTTCATGCTCAAAAATCTAGAACATTGTTATTACGGAATAGAGCAGGTAAGATGTTAGCTGCTACCTTAAAATATCAGAACACAAAGGCTAAATCTGCTCAGATCTCCTTTATCAATGATTTTCGTGATTTTTATAAAAAAACTATATACTCCCAAAGATCAATGTAATATCATCATCATCATCATCAAAATCTTTATTTCGGCAACAAATGCCATAAAAGATACAGGTACTTACATTAAAAGACAATAAAGTTAAAAAATTTAAAATGTTGAATATAGTAAAACATGGAGCATATAAAATCATTAGACGGGAATAGAAATAGGACCCAACCCTTAACATACAAACATTATCATTGTTATAAAGTTATATTTTGACAAATGTCATACATCTCCAGCTAGAAAATGTCTTCTCTTGCCCCAGAATATCCCCAAGTATTTAGCTACAGCAAAAACTATGTGCCCAGACAGGTCGGTCTTAAGGACCCTGTAAGCATGCAAGCAGTGGGAGAACCCTAGGTATTTACACACTGGGACAATCCATTTCCTCCTCTCCTGCGCATATGCTTTGCAAAAAAACAGTATGTGCAGATCAGTTTCCTGCTCAGATTTGCAGGCTGGGCAATGGGTCGGGGAAGATTCAGCCCATTTACAGGTATAGGCCCGTATTGGCAAACTGCCATACCTCCATTGGAGGTACAATTTCCTAATAGTAGTTGGATAAATAACATCTAGAGCAGTTTCAAACCTGTAAATGTCCTTAATGTTTAGGAATGATATCGTTAAAGTACCTAGGCCTGTTCTTTGCAGATGTATAGCAAATGTACTTTACCGGTAATGGTTAATAAGCTGTTTCTGCGTAACCCGGGGACATGATGACAATGGATCAGACCATAGAGTGGGTAACCCTAGTTTCTCTAATTCTGTCTATATGTATTTTAACCAGGGAATTCTCCCAACATTTGGTAAAGTAAGAATTTCTTGTAGTTCTTGCCTGTAGTTAACTAGCTCAGGTACGCTCCAATGTAATATCATCAAATGTCAACAATTTTTGGCCTAGATCCCTACAAATACTATCTATGATTTAGATATGGTGGTTTGGGGAAAACCGATTGATTCTGAAGAGATAATTCAGGTCATTAGAGCTACTCGGTCGGGGAATGCACCAGGGCCTGATGGGTGCCCTATTGCTTTTTATAAGATATTCCTACCCGCGTTACTAAAATATCTCATTTAGGTTTTTGACAATTTTATCGTGACAGGCAGGGTCTCTGGCTCAGCTGCTGAGGCTACTATTGTGGTGATTCCTAAGGAGGGCAAATACCACTCTGATCCTAAGCATTTCCGTCCAATTTCACTTTTAAATATGGAAGCTAAGATTTTTGCCAAAATTTTGACTAAATGTTTAGAGGGTCATATTCATTGTCTGATCCATACCTCGCAGACTGGTTTTGTTTAGGGAAGACTGGCTGGAGATAATATCCAAACTTTTTGTCATATTTTGGAAAAGGTCTCTTGGCCTTTTTTACGAGCAGTACTTCAGTCTCACATTCTAGGAGACTCTTTTATTAACATGGTAATGTCCTTGTATGCTCATCTTAAAGCTAATATTAGAAATAATGGGGCAACATCTTCTTTTTTAAATTTGTCAGAGTACTAGAGAAGGTTATCCGTTATCACCCCTTCTTGTTCTACTGTCTATAGACCCACTTCTTCGGTTACTCAACTTGAATCAGACTATCAAAGGTTTTCAATTTGGTCCACAGAAAATTACAAAAGCCGCTTATGCAGATGACCTCCTCAACTATTCTGAAGATATTGCTAATTCTATTCCTGCCATTTCCAAAACTATTGAAGAATTTTCGCTAGTCTTGGGGTACACTCTGAATAAGGATAAGACGGAAATGTTTCCTCTTAATGCGTTGTGCTTCCCTTCTCACATGGGCAATGCAGGTTTTAAATGGCAATCAACTCGTATTAAATATTAAGGAATTTGTTTTTTTTAAAAACCTTTCAGATACTATCACTTATAATGAATCTCATAACAGATAAGGTTAAAGATCTGTTGAGCCCCTGGTCTCCTAAATATATATCCTGGTGGGGACAACTTCAAACTCTTAAAATGATGATAACTCCGATTGTTAATTTCTTGTCCTCTATGATGCCGATAAAGCTTTCCTCATCCTGTTTCCATGAGATTGAGGTACTAACTTCAAATTTTTGGGGAGTGATAAACATGCTAGAATCGCATATAAACATCTTAGAAAGCCTTTTGTTCTGGGGGGTTGTAATCTTTCGGATTAGAATTTATATCAGATCGCCTTTTTGGCGCCTCAAGGTGCTCTTTGGTTTGTTTTGGATTCTCTTCATACCCCACGTGGATCTATATTGAACGGGAGCTGTGCTCTCCTTTATCTACTTATTCGCTCTTAACCGCCTCTAAGCTAGTTCTTCCGTATTCAGGCCGTATTATTGCAGACACAATTAATGCATTAAAATATATAGACACAAGGTTTCCAAACCCATTCATAAATCCAGATGGTCTTCATTTTGGTATAACCCTAAAATTGTGACTGATATTGATCCGGGTACCAGGTCTACCTGGGCTAATAAAGGTGTTATGCTGGTCAGAGATCTTTATGTTTCCAAACATAATCCTATTCCCCTTTCCTCTCTAGCTAGTCAGTATAATCTTAATCAGGGCTCGAGAAATTCACTCGACCGCTCGCATTGGCGAGTGAGATTGATTAAGGACGAGCTATTTTTAGTTCCTACTCGCCCTTTCTGGCGAGTAGGAATACAAACTTGACACTTGACCTCTGCCTCTGAAAGCAGAGGAAATGTGACAAGATAGGAAGATTTAAAGGCATCTTTATTGCTCACAAAGTAAATGAGCAATAAAAATGCTTTTAAATCTTGTTAACTTGTCACATTTGCTCAGTTTTCAGAGTTTGAGGTCAAGTTCATTTAAGTTAGGTCGAGGAGATTTTGTAGTTTACTAGACCTGCAGGTCTAGAGCATTTTTTATGATTGGTCGAGCCCTGTTAATAATATGGATTTTTATGCCTTTCTAAAATTAAAGTTTGCCCTTTCTAAAATACCCCTGTGTCCAGACTCAACAACTATTTCACTCCTCTCTCTGTGGTCTCGGTAAGGTCATATGGCCTCCAGAATATATAAGTTTTTATCTGTTCCACTGTCTTCGCAGTCTACGCTCACACAGGATAAATGGTGTCATAATTTTGAACAAGTCATTTTTAACCATATTTCTTTAGAGACCTGGCAATTGATTGGGAAATTTCTCTATGAAATAAGATTGCTCTTTCTCTTATTCAATCTAAATTTTTTACTGTAAATCTTTTGCTCTGGACCCCTGCACGTTTGCATTAACTAAAGCGTAGGGATAATGATCTTTGTTGGAATTGTAATTTTCTATCTGGCACTCATCAACATATGTTTTTCGAATGCTCATTGCTACAACCCGTCTGGGAACTGGTCCAGAAACACTTGTCACTGATCTTTGGTATAGTAATTGAGCTTTCATTACCTATAATCTTATTGGGTCCATGGGCTTCACCTACTCCTTTACCCCTTGATGATACTGATATGCAATTGTTGGACCTCCTTGTATCAATTGCTGTTAAAGTTATATTAACAGAGTGGAAATCCTTTAATTAATTATCATATCATACTTGGCGGGCATGGGTATCATATCTTCGTGGGGCTCATACTTTGGTTGCTGAGAATCACTATACGGCTTCCATTTTTTAATACTGTTTAGAGGTCATTGGACAAATATATGAGCTTGGCTTCGCAAGGGTAGGTGGCGCAGTATCCTTTTGTGTTTACCTCTTAATTTGTCTCCCTCAATGAAGTAGCTGTCCCCATCTATCGCTATCACTTGTCCTCTCTTCTTTTCCTTTCTTTTCCCTTTTTCCCTGCTTACTATTTTCTGCTCTTTCTTTTTCTCTCTTTCTTTTATTTTGTTGTCTTTCTTATCTAAACAATGCAACTGGTTTTTACCCAGATTTGATATTTTTTTACATATAATATTTATCACATTTATTACATATATTATATTTGTATTTATGAAATGCTTATCTATTTATGGTTCATAATGCCAAGTTGTATTGCATCCTATTATAATTGAATTAACTTGTTGTTGGACCTGGCCCTTTTGGCAGGTTCACCCCGAAACTTTTTTGCTTTTTCCTAGCCTGTTTCTGTAACCTGGGTTGGTGATTTTAGGCCTCTGCGCACTTTTTCACTGTGGTACAGTGTAAAGTGCGTGTGCTCTCTGTGTATGTGTGGTGAGTGACCTGCCCTCCCATAGGAATGAATGGGGAATATGTATGCCCATGGTAGTTCCTGATGTGTGGGGAGTGCAGGGTCGAGTTTGATATGTGCGAACTCGTGAGATTGAATACTGCGTAATGGTGTATGCGGCATGGTTGTGTCTAGTCTAGAAGTGCTACTTTGAGAAGTTGGCATATTTGTGTAATTTGCGCCTGGCGTGTGATTGGCGGGTGAGCCTGGCCCAGAGTGCCTGGGCCTGCTTGTGGATTGACTGTCTGGTTTGAGTGTGACAGGGGCTGCAGAGCCCCCAGGAGATTGTCTGAGTCAGCCCGTGGATGAAAGGCAGCATCTGCTGCCAGGGAAGTGGGTGGAGATCGCACCTGATAGTGAGTGAGGCTGTGCCTGCCTGCCACAATGCTGGCTCCACCCCCCCGCTGGGCGACTGTCACCTCTGTCCCTGATACTGACAGGACTTCCCTATAACCAGTTCTAGCTGGTTCTCACACTGCCTGCACAAAGACTTCAAAGACTTTTCTGTGTATAAGAAGGGGCTGTGTCCCCTTCCAAAATGTTCTTGTTTTCTGACTTGAATCCTACCAGGGGCGTGCTGCTGCTGGGGCCCAGGGGAATCCCTGGGCCCTGCCCACCCCCTGGATATCTGATGGACTTTCCCTAGGGACCTTTGCCTATGGTCCCCTCCTTGCAGACTCCTGAAGACTTTGCCTTGCTTTTACTAGGGCTTATTATAGCCTAAAGCGCCTGGATGTGCTTTGTCTGCTGTTCTAGCGCTAGGAGCGCTGTGGATTGTGCTTTAGCGCTGAAGAGCGCTTTACTTTTGTTCTAGCGCTGGGAAGCGCTTTCATTTTCAAGGCAGGTGCCCACCCGGCTGCCATTTGTGCCCTTTTTGGGGTATGCTGAGCGTTTATTGTTTTAAACTTCGAGGGAGCCCACTCCTCGGTTAATTCTCCCCAGTCTCTGAGTGCCTGAAACGGGCCGCTGCGCTGCCCGCGGCGACCCGGAAATGTTGGGGCCGGCTGGCCAATCGCAGCGCGGCCCCGAGATGAGCACCGGAAGTCCCGCCCTCGGCACTGTAGCGCGAGGAGGGAGACCGGAGTTGCAGCTGAGAGCCCCGGGTCCCAGGAGGGGGCCCGGGTGAAGCGGGAGAAGACGCGCAGCCTGTGTCTTGCGGAGGGGACGGGAGGCACAATGCCGGTGCCTGCCCCTCCGCGCTACTCGCCAGAAGCGCCGCCCGAGGTCCGGTGAGTAGGCCGATGGGGAAGCCGCCTAGATGGGAGTCCCCCGTGGGGGGGAAGTGGAAGACTCCGCTGTGTGCCGCATGTTCCCGGGCGGGTGTGGTACCCCCGGGCCCAGAGAAGCCCAGGCCTTGGTGAAGGCAGTAACTGAGTCTGAGCGGCCCCGTGAGCTGAGCGGGCCGCTCCAACGATGTGCACAGTAGCGGGGGTCATGTAGGGCGGCCCCGGATGGTAGTGGGCCGCCCCCACGCTATGTTGGGCATTTCCAGAGTCCCGTGGCTCGAACGTCGGGCCATATTCGTTTTCCTGTGCCCCAAGGGGGCAAGTCTATTTCTAGGGCCCCAGATGGCTCCCACGTTAGGGGCATTTGTTTACAGAGGGCCAGTGAGAGCCCAAGCCGCATTTTTGGTGGCCAGAGCCTGAAAGCTCCAACGTTTGGGGCCTGTGTATTTATAGAGCCAGATGGCTCCAACGCCCCACAGCTGTGTCAAGAGCCTGTGTGGCTCCAACGTCTGCGTAGTGTTGCCCAGAGCCTGTGTGGCTCCTACAGTTTGGTGCAGTTCCGTCCTAGGGTCAGTGAGGGCCCTGTCGCAGTTTTTGGTTCTCAGCTGCCCAGCAATTAGTGGGCAGCTGCACCGTTTAGGTCTTGTGTGATTCCCAGGTGCCCAGCAAGTAGTGGGCGCCTGCTACGTTTAGGTTTTGCGCCAGTGGCGCACCCCTGACTGGCGCTGCATGGCAGCGCGCCCTGACATTCTGGACACAGGGCTCTTTTAGTCCCTTTATTCGATGGGGGCTGGTATGTAAGTTTTGCGCAATGTGGTTACCTGCTATGTTTAGGATGGTAATTGTCTACTGTGTGTTTTTGCGCTATTGATTTGGGTTGGGGCACCTCTGAATGTTTTTAATGCATTATGTGTCTTCCTTGATTTTACACCTCTGAATGTTTTTATACATCATGTGTCTTTCTTTCCCTGCACCTCTGAATGTTTTAGGCATCATGTGTCTTCTTGCGCTGTACCTCTGAATGTATTTTTGTTGCATCATGTGCTTTGTTCTGAACACCGCTGAATGTGTAGGTTTATGCATCATGTGTTTCCCTTTACTACTCCTCTGAATGTATAATTATGCATCATGGGTAATGTGTTCTTTCCTAGACCCCTAAATGATGTGTGATACTTAGGTGGCTGTTCTTTTTAGTACAGGTGGTCCTAGTAAGGTCCTGGTCCCCTGCGTGACATTCTCCTAAGGTGTTTAGGGTTGCGTAGGTGGTACTTACCTGTTCCCAGTAGTTACTGGATGTGATTTATAACTGTTATTTTGTGATATCCTTTTATTCTAATTTCTGACAGTATTTCTATTTCTAAAAGTGTTGATGATGACAGTGGCCCATGTGGCCCTGTCTTGTACATAATCCCTTGTGAATATTGCCCGTGCCACTTGGCACAATGTACATGTGTGATTTCTATCTGATGTGTTTTTGACAATACAGAAGTTATTTTCATATAACCTTGTGTGGAGTTCCATTTGTGGTGTGCCTAGGATGTTTTTGCTGTTGTGTGCTGGCGCAAATGCTTTACACATTGCCTCCGAGTTTAGCCTCACTGCTTGTGCCAAGCTACCAAGGGGGTGAGCAGGGGTTATCTTGGCGTGTGACTTCCTTGCCCTGACTAGAATGGTGGTTTCTGCCTGGCTTTGGCGTCAGCCTTAGCCTACCAGAAATAGCCAGTTCTAACATTGTTGGTCAGCGGTGCGGATTTGGACTTGTGTTTGCGTAGTGCCACAGCGACAACTGGCTACATTACAAAACTCTCCCATTTTTTTCAGATAGTCACATGTTTGGGATTATTGTTTTTGATTTTGTTTTTCCTCAAGTGTCATTTTCAGATGGTGTATCTGCGCTTTATGTTTAGTGGCAGATGAGAGAAAATGACAGGGCGGGACGCCAGTAGAGGGGGAGGTTCCCATAGTTTAGGAATCCCTTGCTGGGTCCAGTGTCCAATTCCTGTCCCTGTGTGGGTAGATGGAAGAGAGAGAGTGTGGAGGAGAAATGACTAGCTTGGGAGGGTGGTTATCCCCTGAGTGTAGTGTGTGTGTCTGGATTCCCCAGTATGGTAGGATCCAGTGGTGGCAGCTTAAATGTGTCCAGTGCGTGAAGTCCCATTCCCAGTTCCCAGAGTATGGTGCCTGGTACTCAGTAAGAGGGGTACAGGTTGAGAGTCAAGGGCAGTGAGGAACTGTCTCACCAGTCTGGAGGGGGAGTGTGTGGATGCGTGGTGTCTTGAACTGGAGGAGTTGGTGTGAGGTTTTTTTAAGGAGCTTGCACGTGAGGTGTACCTCTGGTGGTGTGCAGGAGGTCCTGCAGAGGCACTGGATAAGAAGGTGGATTTCTGGCGGTGCGCTAGATGTCTTGCAGAGACATTAGGGAGTGATTCTAAAAGTAGTAGCTTGTGTATCTGATGATCCTGTGTAGGTGAAGAGGTTCATGTGTAGCCCAGCTAGGTCCCATTAGGATGGTAGGGGTGTAGGGGCTCACGTCCTGTCTCAGTGGAGGCGGAGTGAGTGTGGGACGGTGTGTCCCACGTTGGCCCGAAACCCTGTCTCTGGGCCTGGAGGGTTCCCTAGGGAGCGCCAGGTCAGGGGCCTAGGCTGTATTACAAGTCATTTGAGGAGGATCTTACTGTGTCTAAAGGACGGGGAGTTTCTGTAATCAGAACTCCGGCGGTCCTGGTGTTTGGCTTCCCGAGGTACCGCTCCAAGGTGGGAGGGTGCAGAACTCTGGAAGGGGGTGCAGAGGGACGGTGTACTTCTGACCCCGGTGCAACCTGAGGGTTTAGACCCTAGGTTGGGAGAGTAGGAAACTTCCAGGTCAAGAGGAATCTCTACCAAAGTGGATCAGCTGAAGAGACTGAGGGGTCTGCCCTTGCTGTGTGATCTGGGGCCCACCTGCAGTTGTTGTTTCCACTAAGGTAGAGGAAAGGGGCTTTGCTGTTTGCTGTGTCCCCCCACCTGCTTGAAGAGGGACTGTGCTGTGTGCTTTGTACCTCAGGAGTGAAATAGTTTCCAGGTGGTAGACCAGTGATGGAGTGAAGTCCTGATCTGGTAGGAGAATTGTGTTCTGGTGAGTGCTTCCCTGTGAGGGTGCGGGAACCCCAGAAGTAGAGGTAGGGTGGGGCATGCTTGCCCGTGACCTCTGGTCAGCCTGAGGGTGTGGTCCCTGGGTTGAAGGGTCAGTGGTAGTTGTAGCTACACTGAGAGAGAGAGTGGAGAATGGCTATTGTGTGCCAGGGGTTACTGCCCCCCGCTCTGTGGATTGGTTAGGACCTGTGATATTTGGATGGCCTGGGGCCTGGTCCTGGCTGTGGATGACTAGTGTGTACCAGTGGGGTATCCTAGTTGGGTCAGAGAGTTCTTGTTTGGAGGAAACCATGTAGGTTCAGAGTGGCGAAAAACTGGAAGGTGTCCCTGCCTTGCGGGCCCGTGTCCGTGTTTTGTCGCCCAAAGCAAGGAAGCCCATCAGTGGAGTGATTGGTCTACCCTGCGTTTTGGCTGGAAGGGGGTTGTGTTGGACCTGGCCCTTTTGGCAGGTTCACGCCGAAACTTTTTTGCTTTTTCCTAGCCTGTTTCTGGAACCTGGGTTGGTGATTTTAGGCCTCTGCGCACTTTTTCACTGTGGTACAGTGTAAAGTGCGTGTGCTCTCTGTGTATGTGTGGTGAGTGACCTGCCCTCCCATAGGAATGAATGGAGAATATGTATGCCCATGGTAGTTCCTGATGTGTGGGGAGTGCAGGGTCGAGTTTGATATGTGCGAACTCGTGAGATTGAATACTGCGTAATGGTGTATGCGGCATGGTTGTGTCTAGTCTAGAAGTGCTACTTTGAGAAGTTGGCATATTTGTGTAATTTGTGCCTGGCGTGTGATTGGCTGGTGAGCCTGGCCCAGAGTGCCTGGGCCTGCTTGTGGATTGACTGTCTGGTTTGAGTGTGACAGGGGCTGCAGAGCCCCCAGGAGATTGTCTGAGTCAGCCCGTGGATGAAAGGCAGCATTTGCTGCCAGGGAAGTGGGTGGAGATCGCACCTGATAGTGAGTGAGGCTGTGCCTGCCTGCCACAATGCTGGCTCCACCCCCCCGCTGGGCGACTGTCACCTCTGTCCCCGATACTGACAGGACTTTCCTATAACCAGTTCTAGCTGGTTCTCACACTGCCTGCACAAAGACTTCAAAGACTTTTCTGTGTATAAGAAGGGGCTGTGTCCCCTTCCAAAATGTTCTTGTTTTCTGACTTGAATCCTACCAGGGGCGTGCTGCTGCTTGGGCCCAGGGGAATCCCTGGGCCCTGCCCACCCCCTGGATATCTGATGGACTTTCCCTAGGGACCTTTGCCTATGGTCCCCTCCTTGCAGACTCCTGAGGACTTTGCCTTGCTTTTACTAGGGCTTATTATAGCCTAAAGCGCCTGGATGCACTTTGTCTGCTGTTCTAGCACTAGGAGCGCTGTGGATTGTGCTTTAGCGCTGAAGAGCGCTTTACTTTTGTTCTAGCGCTGGGGAGCGCTTTCATTTTCAAGGCAGGTGCCCACCCTGCTGCCTGGCTGCCCTTTGTGCCCTTTTTGGGGTATGCTGAGCGTTTATTGTTTTAAACTTCGAGGGAGCCCACTCCTCGGTTAATTCTCCCCAGCCTCTGAGTGCCTGAAACGGGCCGCCGTGCTGCCCGCGGCGACCCGGAAATGTTGGGGCCGGCCGGCCAATCGCAGCGCGGCCCCGAGATGAGCACCGGACGTCCTGCCCTCGGCACTGTAGCGCGAGGAGGGAGACCGGAGTTGCGGCTGAGAGCCCCGGGTCCCATGAGGGGACCCGGGTGAAGCGGGAGAAGACATGCAGCCTGTGTCTTGCGGAGGGGGCGGGAGGCACAATGCCGGTGCCTGCCCCTCCGCGCTACTCGGCAGAAGCTCTGGCTGAAGTCCGGTGAGTAGGCCGATGGGGAAGCCGCCTAGATGGGAGTCCCCCGTGGGGGGGAAGTGGAAGACTCCGCTGTGTGCCGCATGTTCCCGGGCGGGTGAGGTACCCCCGGGCCCAGAGAAGCCCAGGCCTTGGTGAAGGCAGTAACTGAGTCTTAGCAGCCCCGTGAGCTGAGCGGGCCGCTCCAACGATGTGCACAGTAGCGGGGGTCATGTAGGGCGGCCCCGGATGGTAGTGGGCCGCCCCCACGCTATGCTGGGCATTTCCAGAGTCCCGTGGCTCGAACGTCGGGCCATATTCGTTTTCCTGTGCCCCGAGGGGGCAAGTCTATTTCTAGGGCCCCAGATTGCTCCCACGTTAAGGGCATTTGTTTACAGAGGGCCAGTGAGAGCCCAAGCCGCATTTTTGGTGGCCAGAGCCTGAGAGCTCCAACGTTTGGGGCCTGTGTATTTATAGAGCCAGATGGCTCCAACGCCCCACAGCTGTGTCAAGAGCCTGTGTGGCTCCAACGTCTGCGTAGTGTTGCCCAGAGCCTGTGTGGCTCCTACAGTTTGGTGCAGTTCCGTCCTAGGGTCAGTGAGGGCCCTGTCGCAGTTTTTGGTTCTCAGCTGCCCAGCAATTAGTGGGCAGCTGCACCGTTTAGGTCTTGTGTGATTCCCAGGTGCCCAGCAAGTAGTGGGCGCCTGCTACGTTTAGGTTTTGCGCCAGTGGCGCGCCCCTGACTGGCGCTGCATGGCAGCGCGCCCTGACATTCTGGACACAGGGCTCTTTTAGTCCCTTTATTAGATGGGGGCTGGTATGTAAGTTTTGCGCAATGTGGTTACCTGCTATGTTAAGGATGGTAATTGTCTACTGTGTGTTTTTGCGCTATTGATTTGGGTTGGGGCACCTCTGAATGTTTTTAATGCCTTATGTGTCTTCCTTGATTTTACACCTCTGAATGTTTTTATACATCATGTGTCTTTCTTTCCCTGCACCTCTGAATGTTTTAGGCATCATGTGTCTTCTTGCGCTCTACCTCTGAATGTATTTTTATTGCATCATGTGCTTTGTTCTGAACACCGCTGAATGTGTAGGTTTATGCATCATGTGTTTCCCTTTACTACTCCTCTGAATGTATAATTATGCATCATAGGTAATGTGTTCTTTCCTAGACCCCTAAATGCTGTGTGATACTTAGGTGGTTGTTCTTTTTAGTACAGGTGGTCCTAGTAAGGTCCTGGTCCCCTGCGTGACATTCTCCTAAGGTGTTTAGGGTTGCGTAGGTGGTACTTACCTGTTCCCAGTAGTTACTGGATGTGATTTATAACTGTTATTTTGTGATATCCTTTTATTCTAATTTCTGACAGTATTTCTATTTCTAAAAGTGTTGATGATGACAGTGGCCCATGTGGCCCTGTCTTGTACATAATCCCTTGTGAATATTGCCCGTGCCACTTGGCACAATGTACATGTGTGATTTCTATCTGATGTGTTTTTGACAATACAGAAGTTATTTTCATATAACCTTGTGTGGAGTTCCTTTTGTGGTGTGCCGAGGATGTTGTTGCTGTTATGTGCTGGCGCAAATGCTTTACACATTGCCTGCGAGTTTAGCCTCACTGCTTGTGCCAAGCTACCAAGGGGGTGAGCAGGGGTTATCTTGGCGTGTGACTTCCTTGCCCTGACTAGAATGGTGGTTTCTGCCTGGCTTTGGCGTCCACCTTAGCCTACCAGAAATAGCCAGTTCTAACACTTGTGTTAATTAAAATTAATAAAGATAAACGTTTTTCAGAGTTTTGTTTCCTTGCACCGAGGCAAAGGAAGTATTTTCCGCATCTTAGGGCCAGGAAGCAAAACAACCGACCAATCAATTGGGAGTGTTTGTTCTTAGTTTCGGTTAGAAGAGGACTTAAGCAGTGGCATGGAATCATTGGTAGGAACGCAGGCCAACCAGATTGCAAAGCTTTATGACAAAAGCTCAAAGCTTTAAACATCGCCCTTGGGGAAGGGAGCCAGTAAAATCTGACAAAAGAAGACTTTCCTGCAGCCATGAGATCAGACTTTTGAAAATCCCAGGGCAGATGTCTTTACTATATTCTATCTGCGTTAATAATCAATGTTTGAACAACCTCTACGTGATGGCAGAGAGCTAATGGAGCAGGACTGTCTGCTGAAAAATCTTCAGAAGTCCAAACAGTCCAAACAGGTGCCCACGAAGCAATCGAACTTTGCTTCTGGTGGCAGAGAGAAAAAGATAACAGAGTCATTTCCTTTATCAGGAGCAGTAGACTGGAAATACCTCACATCTAAATATGTTGGAGGAAAAGCTGCTCTAACAAGGTTAATCTTGCTGAAATATTTCTAAAGTTGTTAAATAGCTCAAGAATGAAAGGAAGAGCTGTAAAAGTATTTAAAAGTTCCTTATCAATTTTAAACAACTTTTTGGTGGAATTAGAATGTAGGAAGAAATTATTTAAATAAAAGCGCAGGATTGACGAGCGTGCACTTGTACTTAGTCAAGGATAATTATATATCCTTGACTTGTACCAAGTCTAAGATATATGGGCCAGATGTAGGTCACCAAATACCGGTCGGTAACGGCCGAATTCGGCCGTTACCGACCGGTATTTGGTGATTGAGATGTAGGGGCCATTATTTTACAGAATCGGTAAATTTACCGAATCGGAAAAATTTATCGAATCTGTAAAATACCGAATCGGTAATTTTACCGATTTGGTAAATCCATATGTAGGTGACACTCCTAAGAGTGCCACAGGCCCTTAAGAGTCGGTATTTTACCACCCAATCCTATTGGGTAGTAAAATACCGAATTCAGGTGTGCATGCACATCTGTGCATGCACACCTGTGCAATGTGACACACAGACATGCCCTTAGGGCATGTATGTGTGACACATGTCACACATGCCTGTACTTGGGGTGCTAGAGGGTGTCAAAGTGACACCCCCTGCACCCTTGCAGGATTCGGTATTTACCGAATCGGTAAATACCGAATCGGTATTGCCCATTGATTCCTATGGGCTTCAAGGCCCATAGAAATCAATAGGCAATACCGAATCGGTATTTACCGATTCGGTAAATACCGAATGTTACCGATTCGATAATTCAAAAACAAAATTTACCTACATCTCCCTCCTTCATATTTACAGATTCATAAATACCGAATCGGTAAAATTCGGTATTTATGAGTCGGTAAATAGAAGTTACCTACATCTGGCCCATAATTATCATCCTCATCAAGGGAGTTGATTTTGCTGCTTACCGTATCTGGCAAGCTCCGGTGTTTTTTTAGCTTTTGTATCTATTAGTTCCCTACAACTGAGGTTTGTGAGCAAAATGCACACACGCTTAAAATATATACTTATATATTTGAGAGTCTGGGATAGGAATTCTGGTTGTAGTTACAACTGTGTGTAGAAATGTAATTTAATTTCATCTTTCGCACAGTTTAACGAAATTGAAATACACTTTTCTGATGTTTGCTTCATCCAAATTGACTTGATACTAGATAGTTTTGTGAAGACCGATATGGGGGTGAGGGGCAGGGTAAAAGGTACAAATGGGACTCCTAAATTCCTAACCATGCGCTGAATCCCATATGGAGACATTTCTATTGCACTTAGGGCAAAAAACGCTGGTGCCAACTTTGATATAATTTTCTCATGAAGTGAACTCCCACCAATTAGTAATTTCCTTTTCCAAGAGTTTTTCTAGCAGTTGTAATTGTTGCCTTGGAGATTGTCCTTTGTTAGACCCAGAGCTCGTGGTGGGCATGATGCTAAGTTCATTGCCATCTACTTCATCAAATATCAAAGATGTCACTTCTTTCCTTTTTCGGAATGTATTCGCCATACTGCTGAAAAGACAGGCGTGATCGGGAAATAGATCACATAAACAGTTATTTTCCCACAATTCATCCTGCTCCTTAGCCCCATGTAAGTGTCTTAGGATTTCAGGCTGCACCTTCTTTTTTTAGGTCTCGTGGCATTGAACAGCGCGTAAGCGCTGTCTCGCCAGAGATCTATTGTTGCTGGGTCTGCTTCCCAGGAGACAGCACCTGGCCGCGCGCATTTCCTCTCCAAGGAGGCGATATCAGCGGGCCACGCGCACGCGCTCGCTGTGGCCAGCTGCTGTCTCCTGGGAAGCTGCAACACCACACACGCATGCACACAGACACACACATACACGAGCGCCCATGCACGCACGCACATACAGACACACACCCCCACACATACACACGCGCGCGCACACACACACGAGTGCTCCCCTCCGTCGCACACAGACACACACACAAGTTCACCAAGACCCCCCCAGCCCTTTTCAACTTACCGGGCCAATCTCGGGGGACTCCGCCTCTGCGGCTCTTGCCAGCTCCTTTCCCGGGGCTCCCTCTTGGTCAAGGGAGCTCCGCAACACTTGCGTAACTTCCTGCTGGCGGCCCCGGGGCTCTCCACCGCTCACAGGAGCCCCGGGCCGCGATACGCATTTAGTCCGCCTGCCTCCTCTTCCGGTCCGGACGTGGCCCCGCCCCCGTCACAGGCGACATTGCCTGACTTCCGGTGCGTGCGCCAATGGAGACACAAGACTGCAGAAAGGTGTGTTTTGAAGGAAGTTCATGTTACCCTTATTTTCCAGTCTTTTCATTGTCAAGTAATGTAGCGGTATTTGTTAGGGATAACATATTTTAAAAGTGCGAATTTAGTTTCAACTGAGGCGGCATAAAGAATGTAGCTTTGCATTTTTCTTCATGCCCAGTACCAAACAATACACTTCCTGTATTCCAGTCTAGAGGCTAAAATTATTGTGTATCCAAATGCAGTGTTGTCAAAGTTGTTTTTTTTGTAGAATTATAATTAGTTATTTGTGAAAGTCGAAGGATACAGGCTTTACATTGTTTTTTAAGCCATTATATTATGGTGAATGCTTAGCTGTAAAAGCATTTTTTTGAAACAGAACGCAAATACCTTTTCCACAGCACCTCCCGATATACAATTAAAAAACTGTACTCTGTGTGCCACAATGGCTTCACCTGGTAGCGAATATCAACACTTTCTGAGATGATATGTCCACAATCTGTAAGTTGTAGCAAACTTTTGTGATCAACCTACCAGACCATATTAAAAAAACACTTTCTGGTTTGAGAGGGTTTGGATGCCTAAGAAGGGACTATAAATTAGGACCTGGACTTCGTAAATACAGCCACACATAACCCACACACACAACCACTCACACGCACAACCCCCCCTCCACACACACACACAACCCACACCACCGCCACAACCCCCCCACACCCCCACCCCCTCCACACACACACACATCCCCACACACACACCCACACACACACCCACACACACCCACACACAACCCACCCACACACACACACACAACCCACCCACACACACACCCACACACATCCACCCCCAGATAATGTACGTATGTTTGTATGGATCTGAAGAAAACCCACATGGTTGGCAACAAAGCATGAACAGGAGATTTGCACATTTGTGATATTACATTTTATATATTTACAATCATGTTACATTCCACACATATTTACAATTTTATGCACAGGGAGGTCAAATAATTTGCCCAGAATCATGATTTTATTTTTTTAATTAAAATTGGCACAACTGCCGCCGCACTTTATCTTCGGCAGCTGCGTGCCTTTGGTGCCTGGTGACATTCTTACCGAAAACTAACTCCCTTAGAGCCAGCCTTTTACTGGTAAGCATGGCACCTAATTTACAAAAGATATTTACAAAATCTTAAGCTATTGCCATTATAAATTATAATAACTTTTATTTAATTATTAATTATTTAAAAAAAATTAAAATCCATTGGTATTTGTAATATCAATACATCTAAGTCAATACAACACAAATTGCAAAAGAAATGCTATAGGTGTCACATTTGCGAAAGTTAAAAATATTGGCATTGTCATACACAATACCAATAACTCAAACTTTAATGCTGCGAGACCTATTGCATTGTAAATGCTTGTTTAAAAATCTGCAGCTCCTGAAGGGTACCTCGAACGGCAGTATGCCTGAAAGTGTGGCACCTGCGCCCTCTACCTCAAAATCTGCCTCACCACCTCACAAAACCTATATACACAGCGCATAGAGAACATACTATGAGTGTTCGGATCTTGATATAACAAATCCTTTTTGTTATACAAATTGAGTCCCATGGCAGAATGTATTAAAGTGCATACATTTCAATAAATTCATACAAAGAATTGTGAAAGGCTTTTGTCATTTTGCAGCTCAGCCTGGGTGGCACTAGCTAATCCAATGCTTAAAGGTTTGCAATAGAAATGGTACAGGACTTTGTCCCTTTCTAGCTCGGTGTGGATGGCACTGTGCTAATCCTATACTTAAAAACTTTGCTAGAAAAACAGACATTTGAGGTGAGCATATTCTTTGTGTCGCTTGTGTTGTAGGGTGCTGTATACAGGAGCACCTCTCCACCTCAATTTAGGAACTATTCAGAGCTCTCTACTTCCTTTTTTGCATAATTATTTATATAATTTATATTTCTCACGCGATTTCAAGTCCCTCTCTGCAGTGTTGCACCTGTCTGGTATGAGAGCCTAAAGAAATTCCATTCTCCATCGTAAAAGGAAGTATTCACTCCCATGTTCGTGAAATACTGGTGCATTGTTTCAACATTCCATATCCTGCATCTGGATGACCCGAAACGTTTAGCAAAAAATCCTTCTCATGATTTACAGATGTAAACACAGTACATTGCTTTAACATGCACAAGCGTTATTAAAACAACCAAAGGCATACCTGGGACTATATTCAAGGAGAAACAGACCCGCCTTATTTTAACGTTCGATCAAACAGTTCATTATTATTTAGATATTTCTAAAGTGCAACAGCTACTAAAAGAGTGTCCTGGCGCTAACAGTAAAATCGAACCCAACAAATAAAAGAACTAAGTGGCTGGCCCAAAGAGCCAAGTCTTGAGAAGTTTCTTGAAAAGCAAAATCTCCTTGGTGGCACAGAGTTGCAGTGGAAGAGCTTTTACCTACCTGGCAGCCAGATAAGAATAAGAGCTGCCACCCCATTTTTTCCCTTCTAAATCGAGAGATGACCACCAGCAAGGAACTGGAGGACCAAAATGTCCTAACCGGTTGATACAGAGTAAATCTGATGGACTGGTTCTGAGTGCCTTTACGGTAAAGAACTCTGAGTTGCAAGTAGGCCTCTGGACCTCACAAATTCGTTTCACGGGAAGCCAGTGCTATTTCATTCATATGTCTAAGAAAAGGTATCGGGTATTGATCAGCAAACTGTATGTGCATATCAGATTATGAACAAATGTCATAAACAGCATTGCAGTGTGCTTATATTATAGATTCATAGCCCGCCGGAGAGGGCTATACCGGCTATTAAAGGCCCTCTCCAGCGTTAAAGGCCCCGAGCCGAAGGCGAGGGCCTTTAACAAGGGAGAGGGACTTTAATAGCGGCATAGCCCATCTACGAAGGGCTATAAGGCTATTAGAACATTCTGTCACTAGAGGACAGAATGTTCTTACAAAAAAAACAAAGCCTTTTGGGACCGTGAGGGGATTGGAATCCCCTCAGGTTCCCTGAAGCCTTTGTTCACAGCCAGAGCTGTGAACAAAGAAACATTGGAATGTTGGTGCTCCAGGCTTACACCAGCCATTATAAGCCCAGAGCACTCCATTGTTTTCAATGGAGCTCCCAACATTCCAATGTTCTAATTATCAATATGTGCAAGTCCTTACATTCCAAATATCTTTGCCTCGTTTTTACTAGTATTAGAACATTGGAATGTTGGGAGCTCCATTGAAACTGGAATTGGACTGGAATGCTGCCCTGAGCAGTTGCCAGTGGTTCTTTTCAAGCTTTCCTTCTATCACCTATTGTTTTATCACACACTCACACATATAAAACAAAAACAATAACCCACCAACAGCACAGCACATCAACACATCAACTGTCATCATTTGGATGGGTAAACACTGTCTCAAGCTGAACTCTGATAAAAACAGAGGTCATACTTTTCGGTAATAGTCCTCATTTCTGTAGTCCTCTTTGTTGGCCATGTGAGCTAGGAACACTCCCAAAGCTGGTTCAAAAAGTGAAGAATTTAGGAATACTTATAGATGATAAATTACATTTTAATAAACATATCAGTTCAGTCATCTCTTCTAGTTTTAACACCTTGAGAATTATTAGGAAGATTCTCCCATTTATTCCACATAACTCAAGAAAAACAGTCATCTCATTACTATTTCTTACCAAACTGGATTATTGTAATGGACTTTGTCAAACTTCAAAAACAATATTTGAAAAAGTTACAGAGTGTACAGAAGGTGGCGGCAAGACTTATTCTTGATCTCCCCAAGTTCCAACCGTTGTGCCTTACCTATCAGGCTTTGCATGACTCAGGTCCTTGTCAGCTGAAACACTCCCTAACTTGATATGTACCCAGCTGAGACTTACTATCTAAAAACACAATGAGGGACTCTTGCCCCAATTTTAAGAGACTCAAATGGGAGGGAGGGGGGGGCAGATGTTTTTCCTCAGTCGCCCCTGCAGCTTGGAACGGCCTGCCTATAAGTATTAGAGCTGCTCCAACCTTATTGATTTTGAGGAGGCTGCTCAAAACTTGTCTCTTTAACAATTAATTCTTTCTCTTCCTCTCAAACTGCTAAACCCACGAGCGCCAAGACACCAACGGGTATTCATGCGCTTTAGAAATGTATTAACATAACACTCCATCTTTACAACAACTTACGAATACAATATTACAAAACAATGTCTTAACAAATAAAGCAACCACATGAAAGCAACATAAAACATTACACGATATAATTGCACAACATAACAGTAAAGCTAAACAACACAACCTCGACCAAACCATACAACAGAACATAATACAAAAAAGGTTATCCTATCCTAACATACCAGCACATGCAATAATACAACACTACAACTACATAACAGACTACAACAGTGCAACACACAATGAAAAAAATGAAAGCACAACAGCACAATATCGAAACCACTTCTTCAAACATCAATCCATTTCCATCACCTTCCCCATTGACTTACATGACATGTATTTTCTATCCCAGATTACAATTATGCTTTATATATTAGAAGTAATGTAACTTTAAAACTAATTATATTTTGGGGTTTTAGGATTTATATAAAGACTGCACGTTTCTTGTATTTATCATTTCCTTACAACCCAAGAGAGAAGTCACAGTGCCCATATGTAGATCCAGCAATTCGGCCTCAGGCTGTTGGAGAACTCTGTCCTCCCATGGAGTTTAATTACATAGATTTTGTATTTTACCTGCACTCCATATTGCCGACACACTAGAAAGATTTCAAAGAGTACATTGAAAGATAAAGCAATCACAACTTTCCATGAGAACTCCTTGAAATCCCTTTTGAATTCCCGCATACATTCGTGTGAAATCCTTTCTGCTAGCATAATTGTACATAGTGTACTGTGGAAGGTGCACTTTAGTCCCCCCCTCATGTGTTTGCCCATGGAGAAACCCCTTCCCTGTACCCCTACCAATTTGGGAGTCGGGGAGAGGTCCTCGGCCCATTCCCACCCTGAAACGAGATTTTCTTCTACTTTTGACAAGCGTCTGGGGTGGAAATGGATGGAAAAATTGTATGTGGGTGTGTAGTAACTATACAAGGCATCCCAACCCTAGCATGTAATCTCCCTGCCTGTGGAAGCAGATTTACTCCCACATATTACAGTATAGTGGTGTAAAGTTACATGTGAGTAAATTAGTTTACTAGTGAAAAGTCCACTTTGTGTGATTTCCAAAAGTGATTGTTAAAATATATATGAAGCCATTTGCACATATAAGTTACATTTACACATGCCATTTGGCATTTTATTTCCTATCGATTGGATATTGAAATATTGCAGTATATGTAACCTGGCTAGGTTCCAGTGTCACAAAGCATATAACTGTGAACAGAGGGTCTGTGACAAGTAATGCCCACAATTTCAAATGTGCGGGTCTAGGTACTGCAAGATGGAAACCTTTGTCAGTACAAGGTAGCCTGGATGACTGCGTAGACTAGAATGCAATATACAGGACTGATCTTTACATTAATGGTGGCCTTGTTAACAACAGGTCCTATCAGGGTGACAACAAAGCTAGGAATCCCATTGAGCCTTGAGAGTGAACAGTGATAATGGTGGGACAGTTGTTTAAATCCAGCTTCATCCTAGCGTGTTGTCCAATTCTGGAAGATGCAATTGTATTAGTTTCACCAACTTCAAAGGTCAAAGCTTTCTTGAAGTGTAGGTTTTTAAATGGAACAAAACGTGTTACTGTAAAATTACAATGCTTTCTCCTATACATATAACCTTGGAAGTGGACTGTGATTAAAATATGTAATGCCTGGTCCCACTGTATTTCATCTCTCCCATGTCCACCCTTGCAGGTATCATTGCCGTGTTTGAGAATCATGCAAACAGCAAGATCCCTCATCTCTACTCGATACACAGCTGGTGTGGAATTGCTGTGTTCATCCTTTTCTTCTCACAGGTAAATCCTGCGGATTCCATTTTTGCTCCAACAAAGAGAGCGAAGGGATTATTTTTAGAGTATTACTTGTGTCACGCTGATTAAGGGCGAAACAAAAATGTTTTGATGGAATAAATCTGTAGCTTGCCTCTGGTAGGTGCCCCCTGCCCAGGTTGCTATGAGTGTTTGGCCTCAGCACCGAAACATATTTGGCCACTTATGCGCATAATCATGTCAGGAAGATATGCTTGGGGGAGGAGGTAGAGCTGATATCACTTAGCAACTCTTTCAACTTGTTTCTCTAATTCCTTTATCTAGTGGGTGATTGGCTTTGCCCTTTTCCTGTTTCCTGGAGCTTCCAATGCGCACCGCAGCCGCTACAAGTCCCTCCACGTCTTCTTTGGTATATTTCTGTTAACCGCTGCCATTGGGACATGCCTGATGGGCATCAACGAGAAACTCATTTTCAGTCTAGGGTAAGTGAAGCTATAGCAAGAGTCCTTATTTTTAATACTTGCCTCCAGCTCCCCTTAACCTAGATATTTTTTCTCATTCCTCCTAAAAGTTATTTAAATGTCATTGCCATATCGAGCCTAAGGTTACGGCTAAATGACATCATAAAAAGCTAGCCCGCCCTATAATACATTGATGGCAATACCCATCTCTAATTGTTTCAAACTCACCCACTCTGTGGCGGTTTGTTCTGGCTGAAGGAAATGCGTTCACTTTTGAATGATGATGTTTTAAGGGAACAATCTTTTTTGCCAATTGGAGGTTAATCAGGGCAAGGCTGGCCAGATAAGACACAGGAAATGGAGGGATGGATAGGATGGATGTATGGACGGACTGCCTGGAGATGGCACAAACACATATTCCAAGATAACTTTTAGCTTCCAGTTCAGGAGTGAGGTTGATGTGTGTAAATGTGTTAGCAAGGAACATGCATGTTTATTCAAGGTGCTGAACATACTGCTATAGATGGATATTGATGTCTACCATATGTTCCCAGAATTGCTAAAGCAAATAGTGACAGTTACAACTTCCCCATATCAACCTCACCCTCTCTTCCAAAGTCAAGTGACTTCTGGAGAACAAGTACATTTAGGGGGAGATGTACGACCGTTTTTTGCGGTTGCAAACGGGAATTCGGCCCGTTTGCACCTGTAAAATATGCCTGCCCCATGCACAAACCATATTTTGTGAGTCGCTACAGTATTAGCGACTCACAAAATATGGTTTGCGACTCAGTATTAGGAAGGGGCGTGTCAAGGGCATCCCTTCCTGATAGCGAGTCTAACACCAATGTATGATTGTTTTGCAACTACATTTGCGGTCGCAAAACAATCTTCAAGTAGGTGGTAAACCACTCGCAAATGTGAGGGGGGTCCCCAGGGGATCCCATCCCCTTTGTGAATGGCTGCTAATATATTTAATAAGAGCAGGCAGTGGTCGAGGAACCACTGCCTGCCCTTAACAAATGAAACTGAATAGTTTCATTTTTCTTTTTAGGTCGAGCCTAGCGTTGCAGTGTATGCGCTGCTCGCTCTGCGAAGCATGCTGTACTAAGGCATGCTGTAGAAGTGCTGTGGGAGCATCCGCCCATATTTTTCATTGGCTGGTGTCATTGTCCTAGGTAAATGCTGGCTTCCGATTCAATACGAGGCTTCTTAGTCCCCCCTTTATTCCCGCCCTGTCTCCTTTTGTGACTGCCCATAACGACTGGCTCTTTTACTTGCGGGGTTACACGATCTCCTCCAAGTCAATAAGCACTATTTTTTTTCAGCCCAGCTTTGGCAATGACAGCCGCGTGTTTATTTTTGCATTGCGCTTTCACTTTAATAAAAGCTGCCGCCCTACCCCACGAGTGCTGTGTGGGGCGGTAGCTATTAAAGTGAAGCGCGATGCAAATATAAACAAGCGGCAGCCTTTGCCCAAGAGCGACAGCTTGTTAAATTTAAAAACCTAACAATACCATATAATTATGCAGCCATTATTACTGCCTGTTGTTTTGAAATATTGTATTCCGGAAATTTAAAACCTGGTAAGTCAATATTTTAAATCATCCCCGGCATGCACAGCTTTGAATGCGATTTTTCCACATAGTTTGGCTGAGAGTGGTCCCTGTTGCACATGCAATATTATTGTTGGTTTGAATAGACAGTTGCACCCTGCAATGCAATAATCCAGGTTAATATTAAATTACCCTTCTCTTTAGTAAATTGGACATCGGCGCTTCTCCTCTCATATTATTCTTGGGGACACCAGGAACTAAATATTGCTTAATATGAAAGAGGAGACTTTATCGCCACCCCCATCCTAATCCCCCTGCGTTGCTATGGGAAATGGTAGAGGCCCATTGCACCAATGACCTGCCAAGACTGTTTCACTACAGTAAGGGGGAGGCAGATCCGAGCTCACTTAGCCAAGGCCTGGATTGGTTCCTGCTGGCATGTGATCCACACTGGAATGCAAATTAATTATGGCATTTTCTTCCCCTCTCACTCTCTGTACCCCCCTCTTCTCGGCTCTCCCCCTAGCATGCTATCTGAGGGATGGTGGCCACATACAGTATGCTGCAGGAGGACAGCATGGAGCCGGGAAGGATGCGGAAGGCGGCAGAGGTGTGAGAAGCTAAAGATACAGTATGGCACAAGTCGCCGTATGTCTAGCGCCATCACAGTGCAGCGCAGTGTCGTTAGGTGCGCGCACTCGTAGGAGGTGTTTTGCATGATTCTAGCTACTTAGACAGGCACCTCTGGTTTAACCCCTGCAGTGCAGCGCTGCCTGTCTCTCAAAGAGGCATAGAGCTACCTCTGTATTTGAATTCAGCGAAGACTAGTGAGCTCACCTGTTCCGCATGTGTGCATGTACGCGTGATTATTTTTTAAATATATGAATCCCTATTAGGTCTCGGCCTGCGTAGGCTGTGCTTGCGCAGTCTCGCTGGCGAGATTTTATGTTTCTAGAGTATGGGGCTTAAACACGCCCCTCTTCTCCATTGGCTGGCTTCCTAAACAGAGGCCAGCCATTGGAGAAGAGGTTTGTCTTTCCATTTAAGCCCCGTCTTTTTCGGATTGAGGGGTGTGTTTTCTAGTTTCTTTCTCTCCTCTTCCCATTGGCTGGAATTTTACATTCCAGCCAATGGGAAGAGGAGAGAAAGTAAAACACGCCCCCCAGTCTGAAAATGACGGGGGTTTCTCCGAGGCATTTGTGCTTGACCTCGGAGAAACATGGTGGTGTTACCTCTAAGACTCCGTTTGGTTCGTTGCTCGCGCCGCATTCCGATTTTTGAAGCCTTAGAGTCCCTTAAATTCTGCGTTCCAATTGTGCAGCGCTTTCTCGCTGTCGACTACCACGGCTGACACTTCCAAGAGAACTTCGCTTTACCATGCAGTTGGAGGGCCTGGCCTGCGGCGGGGATCACTGTGCCACCAGCACTTCCCAACCACAGCGCTCCTGCAGCACGGCGCACTCCAGCTCCGGGCAGCAGCGATGACTTCACGGCCTCCGGTACTCCTGATACCCTTCCCTCTCTCCCTCTCTGGCGGCCATGCTGCCTTGGCTTTGGCCAGCGGGGCCACCGTACAAGGCCAGGCTCCCCTCCTCCCCCCCCAAAGGGCCGCCCTATGAAGAGCCTGTGCTGCAGGATCCACGCCATGGCCGAAGCCCGGAGCCCCCGCTAGGCCCCCGGCGGGGCTGAGGCGGTCCACACTTCCAAGAGAACTCCGCTTTACCATGCAGTTGGAGGGCCCGGCCTGCGGCGGTGATCACTGTGCCACCAGCACTTCCCAACCACAGCGCTCCCGCGGCACGGCGCACTCCGGCTCCAGGCTGCGGCGATGACTTCACGGCCTCCGGTACTCCAGATACCCTTCCCTCTCTCCCTCTCTGGCGGCCATGCTGCCTCGGCTTGGGCAAGCGGGGCCACCGTACAAGGCCAGGCTCCCCCCCCCCCCTCCCTGTGAAGCCCTTTGAAGAGCCTGTGCTGCGGGATCCGCACCATGGCCGAAACGCGGAGCCCCCGCTAGGCACCCCCTGGCGGGGCTGAGGCGGTCCTGCCCCCCCTGGGTGCGCCCCAGCCTCCGGCCCCCCAAGGTGAGCAGGGAGGAGGGAGGAGGCAGCGCATCCCTGGGTCGCCCCCTGCATCCAGCGTCCCTTTAACTGCCCCCTCGGTGCACCCCCTCACTGCCCTGGACCCCGCCGGTGCCTGCCTGCATCTACCCCAGTGTCAGCTCCCTCCACTCCTGGTCCCATCTGCTCCCCAAAGTTCCCTCTAACTGCCCCCTCACTTGCATCCGTAGCTGCCCTAACCCTACGGTCTGTCCCCGACCCCGCCAGTGCCTGCCCTCATCTACCCCAGTGAGTGTCAGCTCTCTTCACTCTGTGCTCCATCACTCTCTGCCCCATCTGCTCCCCAAAGTTTACTCTAACTGCCCCTTCTCTTGCATCCATACCTGCCCCAACCCCCTCTCTGCCCTGGACCCCGCCAGTGCCTGCCCGCATCTACCCCAGTGTCAGCTCCCCCCACTGTCTGCCTCGTGTGCTCCCCAAAGTTCACTCTAACTTCCCGTCTCGCATCCATACCTGCCCCAACCCCCAGCCTGCCCTGGACCCTGCCGGGGCCTGCCCTCATATACCCCGTCTCTTCCTTAAGTTCCCTCTAACTGCCCCTTCTCTTACATCCGTACCTGCCCCAACTCCCGCTCTGCCCTGGACCCCGCCATTGCCTGCACTCATCTACCCCAGAGAGTGTCAGTTTTCTCTATTCTGTGCCCGATCACTTTCTGCCCCATCTGTTCCTTAAGTTCCCCCTAACTGCCCCTTCGCTTCTATCCGTACCTGCCCCAACCACCGCTCTGCCCTGGACCCCACCAGTGCCTGCCCTCATCTACCCCAATGAGTGTCAGTTCTCTCCACTCTGTGCTCCATCATTTTCTGCCCCATCTGTGCCCCTTCTCTTGCATCGTACCTGCCCTTGTCTCGCCAGTGCCAGCCCTCATGTACCCCAGTGTCAGTCGCTCCACTCTCTGCCCCATTTGTTCCTCTAACTGCCCCTTCTCTTACATCTGCACCTGCCCCAGCCCGCCCTTGACCTCGCCAATGCCAACCCTCATCCGCTCCATTAAGCGTCATTTCTTTACACTTTGTCCCCACTGCCCCATATCTGTTCCTCTAACTGCCCTTCTCTTGCCTCTCCATCTGCCCTCCCACGCACCATCAATCTGACATATTTACGCCCCTATCCTGCTTCCCTCTGACTCTCGAATACTTCCTTTATCTGCCCCTTTTCTGATCCTTTCTCGTCCCTCCAATGGTTTCTTAGTCTCCGACATACTTGCTCCTGCCTAGTTTACACTCCAGCTGCCCCAGCTCCCTTCCCTAATCCTCCCTGCTGCCTCTCAGCTCCTCATCACCCTGATCACGACTTAAAAATAAAAAAAAACATGACCCGCCCCTCTTCAATCTATCTTTCGAGTGTTTATTTTTCATTCTTACTTTTTTCCCCTCGATTTCTTTTTTTTCTGTCCGCACCAGTGGTTCCTGTCCTTGCTGCTCTTCATCCTTATCTCGCTCGATTTTTACTTTCTCACTCTTATTCTTCACTGTTCATCCCCTGCTCATTATATCTTCTTCTGTGTAACCATCTTGTTTGTTTTCTCTTCCCTTCCTCTCTTCTCCGTCATTTCATCTCTTGTCCTTCCACTTTCTTACAGTTTATTTATTTTTTCTTTGCCCTTTTCTTCCTTCTCCCAAGTTCCCTTCTTTATTGTCGTCCCCATTTACACCATTATTTTTCTTCTCTCCATTT
The DNA here is from genome assembly GCF_964261635.1 of Lissotriton helveticus. Taxonomy (NCBI): domain Eukaryota; kingdom Metazoa; phylum Chordata; class Amphibia; order Caudata; family Salamandridae; genus Lissotriton; species Lissotriton helveticus. The sequence goes on from NC_136065.1 coordinate 1,782,498,515, forward strand.
CCTTCCATCTTTGTTCTTTTCCTTTCCTCTTTAATCAATTCTGTTGTCTTTTCCACCATTATCCGGTCTTTCCATTTTTCCTTCCTTCTCCCCTTCCTTCCTCTCCATTTCCCCTTGCACCTGCCTCAGCTCCATTGTTTCCTTTTAAAATATTTACTTTCTCCCTTATTTTTCTTTCACTTTCTCGTTCACTACTTCCTATCTCTTTTCTTTCTTCCTGTCACGTTCTCTCCCTGTAGTGTCCCCTCAGCTCTTTTCTTCCATCTATTTTCTACCTTCTTTCATTCTTTCTCCGTTCCTTCTTTCCTCTGCTGTAAACTTCGACATCTTTTATATGTCTGCCCCATCTATTCCTCAAAGTTCTCTCTAACTGCCACTGTATCTGCCCCATGGATTCAGACACGCCATCCGTTCTCCTCATTAAGTTTGAGTAACTCTTGAACTCCTGAAGGTGCTGTATTGTAAACATTGGTGCTTCCCTGGGTTCATTGTGGGTAAATAAATCTTGAGGGACCAATACAGTCACCCCACCTCATGTATTTCGAAGATGCCTCCTGTTTGAGATCTGCCATGCTGCTGGGGTTCACTGGACGCAGAGACGCCTGGGGAAACTCTGGGCAGGTTCCTTCTGTTTTTAGGACTTTTATCCATCTGGGTTTTGACAGCGCAGTTGTCAAGTGGCCTTTTGTTAACAATATACATACAGGTGGCTTCAGGTCCACCCCATTCAGCGATTGGCTTTCTTACAACCAATCTTTTTCAGTCATTGGCTTGAGATTTACCCAATCAGCTTCAGCGGTACAGACCTCTCACCTAATATTGTTGGCTATTTGAGTATATCCTTCCGCCTCTCCTTGAACGCTTACATTGAACTGCAGGTGGGACTACTTTATAACTCTCTCGCGCCTGCTGATTCCCGCCTGTGTATCTCGCTCCAATGTGCTAACATTTCATGCCTTAATACATTAAACACGCGCCTTGGCTTTGCCAAGGTTTGTTTTCCATAATTCTATCCGCACTTGGCACGCCCTGGTCCTGGAGTCACTTATTAGCGCACGCGGACACTGCTCTGAAAGCTGGGTGGAGCACGGCAGGTAAGGATGGGGTGAAAAGAACTATTGAGAGGTGTGAACTTGCAAAGGGCTCGGTATGGGTTTGTGGCTCTGTGTGTGTGGCTCTGTGTGTGTGTGGGCGGCTCTGTGTGGGTGGCTCTGTGTGGGTGGCTCTGTGTGTGGGTGCAAATGCAATAGGTCTCGCATTTGCGAGAGATTAAGCTATTGGCATTGCAAGTGACAATGCAATTTATTTATATGTTTTAAAAACAAAAACATAAACAAAAATAATGTCATGAGCAATGCCAATAGCTCTTACTTTAACAAAGACGAGACCATTGCATTGTAAATGCTTGTTAATTGAGCGTGCAACTTCCAGATCTTGTTATTAAAAGCAACTTTGCTGTTTTCATTAGGTGGACAGTGGACATTTGGAAAATGCAGGAGTTGGCTAGAGCGAAAAGTACTAAAAGAACTACTGCACAGAGGCAACCCAATTATGTCATTGGCGGGGAAGGAGTTAAATGTTGTTGCACTTGTCTTTTTTTAACACCTAAAAACACTGATCTGGAGCTTTGCTCTTACCTATTTGTTTTCTTTCCTCACCAAAAATGCTAAACTATCTACACAGTTCCACACCACGTAATTCAACAGCACATCCCCATAATTAAACTCCACAACACAAAAAACATTCCAGTGTTACACTTCATAACACACAATCCCACTCCACATAATTCCAGTACCCAATACCACATAATTGCTATATACATATTTCCAGTGCACACCATGCCATATAATTCCACTACACAAATCCACAGCATCTACGTCAGACAATTCCACAACTGACACATCCAATAAAACCCACATAATTCCACTAAAGACCAAATGCATACACCCCATAACACATAGGTAAAAGACATTGACAATATACAACGCCAATAGCCCTAACTCCACCAAATGTGAGCCCTATTGCATTTTCAATGCTTGTTTAAATGCAGCCCGTTTTCCTTTAAGGAAAATGGGCTGCATTTTTTTTAACGGCTTTATTGAAAAAACAGTCACAGACATAGTGGTCTGATGACCCCAGCAGGCCACCATCCCTGTGAGTGCTAGCCATTCCCAATGGGGTCGCAAATTGCACTTGCCTCATGTATATTGATGAGGTATGCAAATTGCAACCCCATTGGGAATCACAAACAGTGTCTGAGACACTGTTGTACATACAGTTTAGCGAGTCACAAATAGCGAGTTGCAATTCTGCGGAATTTGCGAATGGTCGTACATCTGGCCCTTTGCCTTCACACCTACTCAGACTTTAATCTTTCTCTGGAGGGATGATCTGCGTAGATAAGACATAGTCCCACCCGTCTCTAGGGATTACATTTTTCTCTAAACTTAGTGTTTATTGGTCATATCATTCTGACAGTAGACCGCGTTCAGTGCCGTAAATAAACCAAAGTGTTACAGCAAACAAATGATGGATGGAATGCTGACAATGCAAATATTCTCCCCCAGTCAAAAGATCTGGGTTAAATCCATTGTTATTTTGCCCACTACTCCACCCCAGTTTGGACCCAGCCATATGCAAATCAATCTTGACCCTGTGCCCCATGGGAACAGTCCAGACCGAACTGCCAGGCCAGGTCCTCCCTGGACAGGAAACAAGCATCCTGGGACCGGTTTCAGGGTATGTCACCCTTCTTCAGCCAGGCTAGCTTGAATTCAGTGGCACAGTCAGCAAGGGACCCACGTCTAGGCATACCCATCCCACTTAGGGCGAAAAGTGTTACAGCAAACAAATGATGGACGGAATGCTGATAATGCAAACATTCTCCCTCAGTCAAAAGATCTGGGTTAAATCCATTGTTCTTTTGCCCACTACGCCACCCCAGTTTGGACCCAGCCATATGCAAATCAGTCTTGACCTTGTGCCCCATGGGAACAGTCCAGACCGAACTGCCAGGCCAGGTCCTCCGTAGACTGGAAACAAGCATCCTGGGACCGTTTTCAGGGTATGTCACTCTTCTTCAGCCAGGCTAGCTTGAATCCAGTGGCATAGTGAGCAAGGGACCCACGTCTGGGCATACCCATCCCACTTAGGGTGAAAAGTGTTACAGCAAACAAATGATGGACGGAATGCTGACAATGCAAACATTCTCCCCCAGTCAAAAGATCTGGGTTAAATCCATTGTTCTTTTGCCCACTACGCCACCCCAGTTTGGACCCAGCCATATGCAAATCAGTCTTGACCCTCAACAGTCCAGACCGAACTGCCAGACCAGGTCTGGACTGTTCTGTCCATCAACTGTTGTTTTTGCATGTGTCACCCCGAGTGGGACGGGTATGCCCAGACGTGGGTCCTGTGCTCTCCATGCCACTGGAACCAAGCTATCCTGGCTGAAGAGGATTGAAACCCTGAAACCTGTCCTAGAATGCTTGTTTCCAGTCTAGGGAGGACCTGACTTGGCAGTTCGGGCTGGACTGTTCCCATGAGGCACATGGTCTAGACTGATTTGCATATGGCTGGGTTCAAACTGGAATGGTATGGTGAGCAAAAAACTATGGATTTAGGCCCAGATCTCTCTACTGGGGTTAATGTATGACATTGTTCTGCATTCTGTCCATCAACTGTTGTTTTTGCATTCGTCACCTAAGTGGGACAAGTATGCCCAGACGTGGGTCCCGTGCTCTCCATGCCACTGGAACCAAGCTATCCTGGCTGAATAGGGGTGAAACCCTGAAACCGGTCCTAGGATGCTTGTTTCCAGTCCAGGGGGACCTGGCTTGGCAGTTCGGGCTGGACTGTTCCCATGACGCACAGGGGCAAGATTGATTTGCATATGGCTGGGTTCAAACTGGAATGGCATGGTGAGCAAAAAAAACATGGATTTAGGCCCAGATCTCTGCACTGGGGTGAATGTATGACATTGTTCTGCATTCTGTCCATCAACTGTTGTTTTTGCAATAAACGAAAGGCACAGCCACCACTGTATGAGTGTGCTGTGCTGTGAATAAAAAACATTGGGGGAGAGCGTGCCCTGGCTGCAACAACAAGCGTGCCCTGACTGCAAAAACAAGGAGGAGAAACCAGTTAAGCAAATATTGCTCGGAGGCTGTAATTAAAACCTACCAAGTAACAACACATGTAAGAGGGGGTGTTCTCATGGGAGGTTTCAAAATGGGACAAGGCAGTACTAAGAAGGGACTACTAAGCCTATTGACCAATGAAAAGTCACAATCTCCAAAGGACAAGACACAGGCCAATGAAAAGTATGGACGGAGAGCGGTTGGAGCTTCAAGTCCATACCCGAGTACAGCATACCTCGCAGAACAGTACATACGCTGCCCAGGCTCGGCCTAAAAATAGGCGAGGTCGGCGGAGCGGAGCTGGCAGTTGGGGATGTAGAAGAAAAGTCGTCTGTTGAGGTAGGCTGGGCCGGTCTTGTGGAGTGCATTGTGTGCGTGGATGAGGAGCTTGAAGGAAATCCTCTTGTTGACGGGGAGCCAGTGCAGGTTTCTCAGGTGGGGGAGATGTGGCTGTGGCGTGGTACGTCGAGGATTAGGCGTGCAGAGGCGTTTTGAATGTGTTGCAGTCGTTTGATCAGCTTGGCCGGGGCTCCCGCGTATAGGGCGTTTCCATAGTCGAGTCTGCTATTGACGAGGGCCTGGATGACTGTTTTTCTTGTATCTATCGGGATCCACCTGTAGATCTTGCGGAGCATGCGGAGGGTGTTGAAGCAGGAGGAGGAGACTGCGTTGACTTGCTTGGTCATGGAGAGTGTTGAGTCGAGGATGACTCCCAGGTTGGGTGCATGGTCGGTGGGTGTCGGGGCTGCCCTCAGTGCTGTAGGCCACCAGGAGTCATCCCAGGCTGAAGGGTTGGAGCCGAGGATGAGGACCTCCGTCTTGTCCGTGTTTAGCTTCAGTCGGCTGATCTTCATCCAGTCGGCGGCGGCCTTCATTCCTTCGTCGAGGTTCGATTTGGCAATGAGGGGATCCTTGGTGACGGAGAGGATCAGTTGAGTGTTGTCGGCGTAGGTCATTATGTTGAGGTCGGGCGACTTGTGCGAGCTGGGCCATGTAGATGTTAACAGTGTCGGGCTGAGGGATGATCCCTGGGGTACGCCGCAGATGATCTTGGAGGCTTCGGATCGGAATGAGGGGAGGCGGACGCTCTGAGTTCTGCCGATGAGGAAGGAGGTCGTCCATTCCAGGGCCTTTTCTCAGATCCCTGCGCCCTGGAGGCATGTGCGTAGTGTGCGGTGGCTGACAGTGTTGAAGGCAGCAGAGAGGTCCAGGAGGATGAGGGCCGCGGTCTAACCATTGTCCAGGAGGTCCTAATGTCGTGAGTGGCGGCGATGAGGGCAGTCACGGTGCTGTGGTTGCTGCGGAACCCTGACTGGGATGGGTCCATGATGCCATTTTCTTCGAGGTATCAGGTTAGCTGTCTGTTGACAATCTTTTTGATGACCTTGGCTGGGAACAGGAGCAGAGAGATGGGCCGGAAGTTCTTGAGGTCTCTCGGGTCCGTGTTGGGATTTTGAGTAGGGCGTTGATCTCGGTGAGTTTCCAGCTCTCTGGGAAGGTTGTGGTCTCGAAGGAGAGATTGATGACGTTGCGAAGGTGGGGTGCGATGGAGCTGCTGGCTTTGTTGAAGATGTGGTGCGGGAATGGGTCTGACGGGGAGCCGGAATGGATTGTGCTCTTGGTCTTGATGGTGTCATCTATGTTCACTTTCACCCAGGTTGGCAGGGGGTTGTGGTCGATGGTGTGCGGAGAGTCTGGAGTGTCGATGTCTTTTGGGGCTGTCTGGGTGTTGAAGCGGTCGTGGATGTCAGTGATCTTGCGGTGGAGAAAGGTGGCGAGGGAATCGCACAAGGCTTGCGACGGCGGGATGTCGTTGGTGTTGGAGCTGGTGTTGGAGAGTTCCTTTACGATGTTGAAGAGCTCCTTGCTGTTGTGTGTGTTGTTGTTGAGGCGGTCTTTGAAGGAGGTCCTCTTGGTAGACCTGATGACGTGATGGTGTTTGCGGATGGTGTCTTAGTGGGCTGCGAGGCTGTCCGGTGTCTTTTCATTGTGCTGTTTCTTCTCTAGTTTCCGGCAGGTTCGCTTGAAGGCTAGGAGTTCTGGGGTGAACCAGCTATCTCTCTTGCTGGTGTCTCAGTGGGTGGGTTTCTTCAGCGAGGCAAGGGTGTTGGCGCAGTTGTCGATCCAGCGTCTGAGGTTGCGGGCAGCGTCGGCGGTGTTGGAGGGGTCGGTGGGTGGGCTGAAAGCGAGGTTTGCGTGTAGTTAGTCTTCGGTGATTTTGCTCCAGCAGCGGCGGGGGATCTGTTAGGTGCGGTGGTGTGTGGTACGTTTCTGGAAGGTGAAGTGGATGCAGCGGTGGTCGGTCCAGAGGAGTTCGGTGGTGTGGCTGAAGGAGATGTGGGAGCTTGAGGAGAAGACGGGGTCAAGCGTGTGGCCGGCAAAATGGGTAGGCGTTGTGACAAGCTGCCTCAGTCCGAGGTTGGCGAGGTTGTCGATCAGGGTGGTGGAGTTGCTGTCATTATTGTTCTCAAGGTGAAAGTTCAGGTCTCCGAGGAGGATGTAGTCGGTGGAGGTCAGGAAGTGCATGCTGATGAAGTCGGGGATGGAGTCGCTGAACTGGGGTCAGGGTCCGGGGGGTCTGTAGACGAGGGTGCTTCAGAGGGTGATGTGGGGGACTTTGTGGATTTGGAAATGCATGTGTTCGGCGGTGCTGAGAGTGTTGTCGGCGCTGGTCGAGACCCTGATGCTGTGCTTGTGGACGATGGTGATTCCTCCTCTGACTCCGTTGGTGCGGTCTCTGTGGGTGGTCTTGTAGCCGTCTGGGATGGCTATGGCGATGTCGGGTGCGGAGGAGTCGTTCATCCAGGTCTCTGTCAGGAATGCGACGTCCGGGGATGATGTATCGAGCAAGTCCCAGAACTCGACGGCGTGTTTGCGTGCGGAGCAGGTGTTCAGTACGATGCATCGGAGGTGGTTGAGGTCTTTCTTGGCGGGTGGTTCGGCGGCTCTTAGGCTGGTGTAGCTGCAGTTCCGGCAGGTGACTGGACCATGTGTGCATTTCGGGGCAGCCTTGATGCAGTGTGGGTCCGTCCGGAGTTGAGAGCTTGGAGTGTGCTGGCATTGTAGCGGCGGCGGTCGTGGCGGATGCGGGGACCAGGTGTTCTGGCGCGTTCCAGGCGCAGACGGGCATGCCTTAGGGGCGCCTTCGGCGCGCCAGCGGCCGCCATATCTGGGGAGGTGGGAGGGAGAAGCAGCTGGGATGCGGGAGGCAGGGGCAGCGAATGGACAGTCAGGGGGTTGGGGACGCAGCGGCGGGAGCGGCAAAGGGAACGGAAAGCAAGGGCACAGAATCACAGGTGCAACGATGGGAACAGAAAGGAATAAGAGCACAGAATTAAAGGGGCAACGATGGGAACAGAAAGAAAAAAGGGCACAGAATCACGGGGGCAACGATGGGAACAGAAGGAAAGGAGGGCACAGAATCACAAGTGCACGATGGGAACAGAAGGGAAAAAAGGGCACAGAATCGCAGGGGCAACGATGGGAACAGAAGGAAAAAAGGGTACAGGCGAAAATACAGGCACAGGGGGAAGACAGACAACAGCAGTCACAGACACCAAAAAACAATAAGGGCAATACAATTAATAACACCGACAATAGAAAAAAACCTAAGGCCTACCACAGGCCACGAGGGATGAGGCACAGGTGGTAGCCTGCGGGTGGAGGAGGGCCTCAACTTTCCTCAGCATCGGCAGCTGGGGCAGGGTCGGGACGCACAGGCGTGCTGTGCGGAGGGGGAGCGACCTACCTAACAAGGTCAAGGGTCGCTCTCCTCACCGCCTTTTATGGGGAGGTGGAAGGGAGGAGCAGCGGGGAGGCGGGAGGCAGGGCCAGCGAATGGGCAGTCAGGGGAGCAGGGACGCAGCGCGGGAACGGGAGCGGCGAAGGGAACGGAAAGCAAGGGCACAGAATCACGGGGGAAACAATGCGAACAGAAGGAAAAACGGCACTGAATCACGGGGGCAATGATGGGAACAGAAGGGAAAAAAGGGCACAGAATCACGAAGGCACGATGGGAACAGAAGGGAAAAAGGGCACAGAATCGCGGGGGCAACGATGGGAACAGAAGGAAAAAAGGGCACAGAATCACGGGGCAACGATGGGAACAGAAGAGCTTGTCTTTGTTGGAGATGGTGTTGGTTCCTCCAGCACCTTACCTCCTGTTGTTGATCAGGGAATCTATTTCTTGATCTTTGAAGCCAGGCAAAGTCCTCTCTTTGTGAAGCTTTGAATGTGCAGCAGGTGCAGTCCTTATGAGTGTAGTCCTCTCTTTGTTCAGATCAAGGGTTCAGCAGGGCAGTCCTTCTTCTGATGTTTCCAAGCAGGGATCTTAGGGGCTGTGCAGCTCTCCCTTAGTTATTCCAGAGTCTGGGCTGGCAAGAGATTGGGCACCTCCAACCAATGGGGCTCCATTTGCCACCCTCTGCGATGACTAATTCCTAAGAAGTGTGGCATGATTTGGACTGCACATCTCAGTTCAAATCAAAATAGAGAAAATCTCTCTTGGGAGTTCAGGTCTGTCTAACCTAACCCACTGGTATGGCTAACTTTTTCCTACACTCCCCTTCCAGCCCCTCTCCTAATCTAATTAGAGGAGCTCCCATCTGTATGTGGGTGCAGGGAATGGGGATGGGTTTGGTCCCTGTGGTACCTGTGCTTCTCCCTTTGAAGACCAGTTTGGCTACCCAGATCCTTTCCTGTCCTGGCATGTGCAGGCAGCAGATCTCCTCCCACCAGCCCACCAGATGTCTCCATTGTTCCAGCCCCAGGCCTCTTCACCAATCAGGGAGCAGCTTGGGTCAGGCTGTCAAAGGCTGGCCAGTTAGAAGAGGCTGCTACATGGCTGCTTTAGGTAACTTCAGGCAAGCAAGTTATAAAACTACTTTTCTGCAATAGATATAATAAATTCGACCTTGGCAAATTGTTGGATTTATTCTAACTATTATTTTGATACTTTGAAATTATTGTTTAAGCTCCCTCCTGTGAAAAAGCTAGACTTCATTCAAGTATTCAAGTTTAATAAAGCCTTCTCATGCTAGCCTATGGCGCTAGCAGCACTAGAATAGCGAAAAACACAATTGGCAGTTTTTCCCTCACCAGGGCATATAACATATCTTTTATAATGTCTCTGCTTTTTATAACATTGTATCATGCATTTGGGGCACTTAGAGCAGACCTTAGGGTTGTCCTATATGTAATAAAAAAAATGTGGTTTGAGACTTTGGACCTAGTTTTATTTCAAAACCAGCTGGTAGGGCTGGCTTTAAAATAACACCAGACACCACAGCAGTGCACGCTTAAGTGCATGAAATCCACTGGGGGCTCTAAAACCACATGCAACTACAGGTAGGCTTTCTAAACCAATTGTAATTACACTAATTGCCATATACCTTTTAAACAGATCAATGGTCCTGTCATGGTTAGCAGAGCCCAGTGCACATTCAGAGTCACTAGTCACCAAATGTTTGGGGTGATTAGGGCAAAAAGGATGACTTTCTCACAAATACCAAGCATCGGCATTGATATATCTGGTTTTTAAATGAATGTGCCTCCTCAGTCAGTACTGGGTTTAGGCATTCAAAATGTATCATTCTGATGGATACTTCTAACCGTAGATTTCTCACCTTGTGAATATCCCCTAGCGCCAGACTGAATCCAGAAAATTCAAAGCAGTTTTCCTGCGCACCATCATGTGCCACCAGGTGCCACTCCACTCCAAAAGTGATAAGCGGAGCTGCATATAAGCGCTACCCATGTGTTCTAACATCGGTTCCTTACTTTTCATGTTTTCAGATGAGGATTCGGAGCTCTGCTCTTTCTTTTTCTTCACTTGTGAAGAGAATTCTATCTCAACTTTTTCTAGTGTGTAAGGGATGTAATACCCTAAGACTACAGGGTTTTAAGCCTTGTAAGGACTGGCACAAACAGTGTCTGCAACAGATCCCCACGAGTTGTGCCTTTGCTGCTTGGGTTCATCGCATGACTTCAAAGCTTGTGACAACTGCGCACAGATGAACCTGAAAGCAAGCTGAAATTTCAAGGCAAAGTTCTACATGACGAAGCACTGGAAGGCTCCGCGCAGATCGCTCTCCAATTCAGAAATCGAGAGCACTGATCTGCTCCTGGTCTCAGTGTCGGTCCAGAGGCTCATCTTGATCACAGTCAAAATCTTCAAGTAAGGCAAAAAAGAAACTCAAGAAGTCCAAGCGGGGCTCTGCCTCTTTCCCATTCCTCAAGTGGCTGATCCTTTTTCTGGCTCCAATGCACTCCAGTTCTCTGGCCTATTGGAGACTTTACAGCAAGGCGAAACCTTTCATGAGGCTATGCTAAGCATCTTTGGCATACAAACGTTTCCACACCTACAGCCCCAACAGATGCATATGGTTCCACAGTCGGATTACTACTATATGGACCCTCAGACCCACCTTGGGTTCTCTACTGGTTTCAGGTGTCAGGAGCAGAAAGCCTTGGCTACTGCTTCACAATAAACGCCTCCCTCACCTTTACAGGAGCCCTGATCTATCATGCACCCAGTCCTAGTGCCACCTTTCTTGACTCTCTAGGAGAAACCCTAAGACATTTCTTCCTTAGATATGCCAATTTCACCATCCTAGGAGACTTTAATCTCCACCTAGAATTCAGAAACGAGTAGGGAGTGGTCAACTTCCTTGAGATAACAGAACCCCTTGGACTGCACCAATTGGTTGATGCCCAGACGCACCAGGCAGGCCTTGGTGTCTACTCCAATTTCACCTCGTTATCAGTAGATATCCCTTTCCAACAGATATGGTCAGACACAAATTTATCCCCCTCGCTACTAAGAGCCCACTCATGAATCATCCTGCCAGGTAACCCCCCCCTTTCAAGCAAGGCACAAGTGGGCACAACTAGCCATAAATTCAAAGTTTTCCACCACTGCCCAGGCTCGTGTCCCTTTCCTAACTGGTAAAACCCCAGAAGATTCACAACTCTTCCACACCAGGATGACCTCATTAAGTAATGAGCGAAAACCAAAACCCATAAAGCCCCCTGGTTTATGCCTGCCTTAGCTCAACTATATCTCCAATGTAAGCAATTGGAACGCAAGTGGCGAAGAGTCTATGATGCAGAAGATCAAAAAGCATTCAAAACAAGCAACTCACATCAAATTAGCAAAAAAGGAGTATTACTCCAACTAAATACTCGATTCCAACCAAGACCAAAAAAACATATTCTCAATTATAGTTCTTCACGGACCCCAAAGCATTGCATAAATAAATTCCTCCCTCTCAGAGCCTATGTGACCAGATCTCGATCTTGTTTGAGGAAAAAATTCTGAATATTCAAAAGGAATTTGCAACGCAAACCACACAAAACTTTGACTGGGTCTTGGAGCCCGAACCGACTAGCACTGGTCACTCGCTTCAAACCTTTGAACCAGTCTCGCTTGAGCAGACACAGGCTCCTGTTACCGCCTTTAAATCAGGATCCCCTTGGATGCATGCCCCCCCATGATTCTTCACCAAATCATAGACATTGTCAGCCCGGTAATCAATTGGATAGGTAATTCCTCATTACTCTCAGGCACAGTTCTAGACGAATCCAAGCTAGCCATAGGGAAACCACTGAAACAAAAGCAAAACATAGACTCATCCAATCTCTCCAATCTCCGTCCTATATCACTCCTCCCGATACTGGGCAAAATCACAGAAAGACTAGTCCACAAAGACCTAACTGAGTTCAATGAAACTGCCAGGATCCTCCACCCTCAGCAATCAGCCTTCCGCCCCAAGCATTCTGAAGAATCTGCGTTTCTGGAAATATCAGACAATCTAAAAACTATAGCGGACAAAGGCAGGAAGGCATGTTTTGATTTTGCTCGACCTGTCTGTCGCATTTCATACCATCTCACACAACACATTCTCCTTGCAAAGCTAAAATCCAGTGGCATCTCTAATAATGTACTGGCATGGATTGAGTCCTTTCTCACCAATCGTAGGCAAGCAGTGTCTCTTGGAACTTTCCTCTCTGCTGAACGCCCCATTGCATCAGGAGTACCATAGGGCTTATTCCTCAGCCCACTGTTATTCAACATATACATGGTCCCTCTTATCTCCCTGATATCTTCTTTTGACATTGAAGAAACGTCCTACGCAGATGATACACAATTGATCCTATCTCTGGACATAGACTCCACCAAAGCTTAACTCAGTTTCAAACTTTGTCTAGCTGAGGTCATCCAGTGGATGAAGGACAACCACCTCATGTGTAATACAGACAAAAACGAGATTCTACTGATAGGAAAAGACCATCCCTTCCAGCCAAGTGCTTTGTGGCTGGAAGATGCGAAACCACCACCCACTACTGTTAAGGTAGCAAAAACCATGGGAGTGCAATTCGACACCTCTCTCTCCTTCCGTCCACGCGCATTGACAGGGACAGGGACCAAATCGCTAAAAAAAAAAAGTCTTTGACTTCATTCCCCTTACTGCAAGGAAGACAATTGTGGTGTCACTGATCCTCTAGCACCTGGACTACTCTAGCAGCCTCCTGGCGGGAGCAAATAAACACTGAAGAGACTACAAGTGGTACAACACACTGTGGCCCGCTTAGTCCTGAATTTACCACGTAGGTCCTCCGCATCCGCAGCACGTAAAACCCTCCATTGGTTTCCACTACATAAGAGAATCCTATTTAAGATACTCTTAATCACTTTCAGAGCATCACTAAACTAAGGCCCAACGTACCTCTCAGCCAGATTCATCCCATTAACCACGGCCAGGGCTCTCAGATCCTCATTGTCAAACCTCCTCAAAACCCCCTGCTTTAGGTACAAAACCAAGGGAGGAAAAACAGTAGCCACATTAGGAACTAAAGCCTGGAACCTCTTGCCAACACACCTGAGGTTGTTGAAAACAGAGACACAGTTTAGGAAGGCACTGAAAACTTGAATTTTCGGATTATAAGACCAATTCTGCCTATCCCTCATATAGGATCCCCGCAGCTCCATCTCAACCTTCCTCCGACCAGCGCCAGGATGCTCCTTTTGGAATGACAGCCAGCGCTTTATAAATGCAACAATCAAATCAGGCTCAGCATTGAAACCCACACCAGCCTCTCATTCATCAACACAGACACCAGTGCCAAGGAGGACCCCAAACCCTTTATTCTGTCTGACTCTGACCGTCTTGACCTCCGCCAAGGCCACGTCAAAATCTTGACCTGCTACAGCCTACATTGAACACATCGACTCAGTTACAATACCACCATCGCACAGCTTCCCACAGGTATAATACCAGCATTTTGGCTCTGACCAGAACTTGCCCTATGGAGACGACAGTGGTGGGGAGGAGGATGATTTCCCTTTCAGGTGACTGGTACATTGAATTACAGGAGGCCAGTGTACTGGACACCTTACCCAACACAGGGTTAGTCTCCCTCACCCCCAACTGACATACTGTTAGAAACAGGGGCTCTGCCATGCTCTGTCCCCTCAGTCAACCGACAAGTTACCCATCAATATAGATATGCTCCAGGTGACCCAGATTATTTGCCCGAGCATCCAACACCAGAGAGCTTAGTACTAGGGGCATCAACCAATAAAATAAACCCTGATGCCTTTCCAGCTACTCCTCCGGACTGGCAGTCGTTAACGAATGGACAAGCAAATGTTATCCTCAGCCAGTTGTGCGCTGAGGCCAGTTAACCTGAGCTGCCTATTCGAGCATTGCACCCATCCACTTTGGAGCATGGTGGGTGAGATCTTGTTTGTGGATCCAGAAGACCTTTGACCTTTATTTTCTCAAACCATTCAAGACGGCCCAGGTGCAACCAAATTTGTCATTTGCTTGGCCCAAGACACCACAGATTGTCTAGGCAAGATTATGGGAACTAACTTGGTGCTACGGCCCCACAAGCTTCTCAGAGGACATCCAGGTGTCCTTAATGGACAAGCCTTTCAATGGCTCCTGCCTGTTTGCGAAAATGTGGGAATCAGTCTTGGAACGTTTTAAAGAAAATCTAACAGCGGCACATTCTCTGGGCCTTTCGGCTCCTGTCCGGCAATCCCCAAACCAATTTTGCCCTTTATGAGGATATGCTGGGGGCCTGTTATATAGATAGCAACTGCACCACTGCCTGCCCAACTGGCTTCTCAGCTCTTACAAGGTTGGGTCTTCAGGAATAGTGTTCTTCCCAATCATAGGCCCCTCCGACAATAACCACAAAACCTTTTTTATGCATCCTTAGCAGAACACAACCGTCTTGTGGGAGGCAGGATCAGTCACTTTCTGCAGAAGTGGCAAAACTTCACATTCAACAAATGGGTCCTGCAGATTGTCTAATGGGGCTATGCCATTTCATTCTTTTTCAGCCTAGCTGCCACCCACAGTGGAATGTCTTTTGGAGGACCCCCTGGCCATCTTGTGGATGAAAATTCAGTCTCTTGGAGCCATAGAAAGGGTACTGGCCTTGGAAGTGGGGAATGGGTGTTATTCCCACTACTTCCTTATGGCCCAAAGAAGGATGGGACCTCGACTCTAAACTGGAACTTCACCCTCTAAATGCTTTTCTGCACCAAGAAATATTCAAGATGCTCACCCTTCCCCAGATTCTATCTGCCTTGGATTCCGGAGACAGGATGGTGGCATTGGTCCTACAGGCTGCTTATTCTCACATCCCTGTCCTCCAGGTCCACCGGTGCTACCTGCAGTTCAAGGTGGGCCACCAGCACTTTCGGTTTTCCGTGCTCACTTTCAGCCTCACCAGTACCCCACAAGTGTTCACAAAGGTGATCGCATTGGTTGCTCCCCATCTGTGGAGGTCCAGAGTACCAGTCTTCCTCATCTCAATGATTGCTGTTGAAGGTAGGCTTGCCACAGTCAGTCTCAGACAATTGCCAGATGACGGTGAACCTCTTGACATCATTAGGGTAATCGATTATTTTCACAAGGGCTCTCCTTCATCCGAGCCATCCTGGATATGGTGTGCTTTTGAGCCTTTCCTCCAAAACGAGTCCAGGACATTCAGGCTATGATTCTCATGTTACTACCTCAGTCCTGTGTCTCAGTGAGGATCACTTTGAGACGTCTTGGCCTATTAGCCTCCCGCATCCTGCTCGCCGACCATGCCAGATGGCACATCCGAGGTTTCCAGTGGAACCTAAAGTCTTAATGGGCTAAGCACCCGGGGGATCTGTCAGATTCCATCCAGGTGTTAAAGGAGATTGCAAATGATCTGAAGTGGTGGCTGCTCTACTGCCGTTGGACCAGCAGCAGACCCCTTTTCCAGTGCTGCGTCACTACTGGGTCGGGAAGATCATCTTGGAGGAGTGGAGTTCAGAGGAGTCTGGTCTCCGGCGGAGATTCACTTCCACATCAACTTGCTGAAGTTGCAGGTGATTCACTTGGCATTGAAGTCCTTCCTGCCCACCATCAAAGGGAAGCTGGTGCAGGTTCTGCACAATACCACTGCTATGTGAGACTCTAACAAGCAGGGCAAGGCGAAGTCCACAGTCCTGTGCCAGGAAGCTGTATGCCTCTGGAGTGGACTGGCTCATCAGGGAATATCCCTGGTGGTGCATCACCGGGTGGGATCTTTAAACAACCTCGGCCAACGATGCCTAGTGAACACGAATGACAATGGCATCTAAAGGATGAACAGAATATTTTCCAACAATAGGGAAAAATCAGGCCAAATATGTTCGCCACTGGAGAAAAGAACGCTCAGTGTCAGCAGTTTTCCCCATTAGAGTTCCCCAACAAGCTCTCGCACGGGGATGCATTCCACATAGAATGAACTCAGGCCTTTTGTATGCCTTCCAGCCACTACCTCTCCTGCCCCGAGTACTGGAAAAGATCAGAAATAACTGGGCCTCAAGTCATCCTTGTGGCACTGGATTGCGCCAGGATTGTTTTGTACCTGGAACTTTTTGGCCAGAGCATCTGCCCTCCGATCAGGCTTTTGCTTCTGGAATATCTCCAGTGACAATAGCAGGGCAGAGTCCTAAACATGAACCTGTGCCTTCATGTGTGGAGATTGATCAGCAGCTGTTGAGTTCTTTTGCCTTCCCTCCCAAGGTTGTTGATTTCGTCCTGGTGGCCAAGTGCCTTTTCACGAAATTGGTATGTGCATTGTGCTGGGACAAGTTTGTGGCATTGTACCTGGCAGTGAGACCCGCTGCAGGCAAAAATGTTTATTTTGTTATTGTTTACTTTGTTTTTGGCCCACCAAGGCCTTGATCTGGAAAGAGTTAAAGGTTACAAGTCGGCTCTTCAGCCTTTTCACGTTTGCCAGACCAACCATTCTTGTTTAAATTACCAAAGTTCTTAGCAAAATTATAAACCCTTTTCCTATGAAAGCTATGTCCTAACTATAACTACTCACTGGCCACCGACATTAAAGGGTTATTGATTATAACATATGTGGTTCATAATACGTAAATAGGACTTATTACCTTTGTTGTAACTTTTGTAAACAAGTATCTGGACTATGGCATCTGGCATATAATTTCCACATGAACCAGTCATTTCTATAGCCTTTATTATTGGCTTGTCATCATTATCAACTCAGATCTACTGTATTGAGCATACGTTTTTCCACAAAGCAACCATCAGATACACTGTAATAAAATACAAATATGTACATTACAGTTGTAAAAACCATGTAGCCCTACCCCCAAAAAGGCCTAACAAGGATTATAACATATACGTTTCACAATATGTAAAGCCTGCCAGCTTTGTCACAGCTTTTTGATATAAACATATCAACACTCTGAAATCTGACATAGCTTTTCCCAGTGAGTCACAAAGGTCTATATCCTTTGCCACTGAATGAATACATAAACAAGCATATGCATACTGAAGTGTGCATATGCTGGTAACCTTCATGCATACAATTATAAAATTACAAATATTTACAAAAGTACAGTTTGCAAAACAATTAAAACCCGAGCATAACAGGAATTATCACAGTGGAAATCTTCTACCCCCATGGCTGTCACTGGGGAAGAAGAACAAATTAATTGCCTACTATAGAAAAACTCTGAGATTTCATGTAACAAAATCACTGTCTACAGCTTGAAAATAGTGTGAAAAGAATCCACTGTTAAATGCCTATTGGCCAGGGTGACCAGATTTTGAAAACCAAAAACTGGGGCATTTTGCAACAATACGACTACAATTTTACATCAACTGAGGACCACAGAATGACAGCGATCAACAACAAGGAAATAGAGAAGCAGCAGTAAGAAATCAAATACAATTTTTAAACCCAGTATTGTGCCTGATAATTAAATTGCTTTCTTAAAACAGCTAACTAGCCCTACTTTAGAACACATAAACCATGCCTCCCACTGTTTTCAATCAACCCTCTCCAAAAATTGGGAAATGAGCCAAATTTGCCAAAATCTGCTGGGATAACTTTTGAAAAACCATAACTGTCCTGGCAAGTCCAGGACACCTGGGCATCCTACTGTTGGCGTTAACAAATGTGTTTCACAATAAATAAGCTATGGCTATTGCCTTTGTCATACCGTCTTACAATAAAGATATCATATCTATAGATTTGGCTAGAACTCGTACCAATGAACCAATTCGGTCTGTACCCTTTATCATTGGCTTGTCACCACAATTTGGTGCACGGCGGTGCAGCAAGTCACTGTGCTGCTCTGCCGTGTGTCACAGTGAAAGAGCGGGAATACGCTGAATCTATGGCATACGGCGCATTCCTGTCCTTTCGCCCTACTCTGACGCCATTTTGGCACCATGGTGCAAGGGTGCCTGTGTTGCATGCAGAACTGTTGTTGTGTAGGAAGGGGCACCTTCCTGCACAAAAGCAAAACCTTGGGGGCTGTTTCCTCTTTCTAAGAGTGCTGCAGGATGCAGCACACATAGAAAGAGGAAAAGAGGAAAAGAATTAGGTGAAATAAAGTTATTTCTCCTCGTTGCTCCTCCCCTGGGGAGGCATAAGGTTTTGGCACACCCCCAGGTTTACCTGGTCTTGTAAATCTGGGGATGCGTCAAAATCCATGGGTGTTGCGTGGGAACACCCATCGCAACACTTAAGGAATGCCTCCCTAGTGCAGAATATGGCAACACAGTGATTTGCGTTGCCTTGCTTTACTCCATATCTATGAGGCCATTCAAAGCCTGGTAAAGTGGCCTCATGAATATGACTTGGTGGTTTGTCCCGTTGTGTCACACAAGGTGATGCTACAGTGGTGCAAGAGGCTTGCAAATATGCCCCTGAGTCTCCTAAGAGGGCCTAGCAAGAATTAACACAGTGCAAATCTTCCATCACAAAGGTTAGCCAGGGAGTGTAACCAACACCAAAACCCTTGTCTACTATGGAGAACTGTCATATTCCAGGTTAGAAATGTAATAAAATAATAACAATCCACCCTTAAATGACTATTAACTTTAACATATCCTTTTCACAATAAATAGTTCAGGACCACTGACTTTATCATTACATTTCATAATAAACAAATCTAGCTTATAGGCTTGGTCATTGCCTTGTGACCATAATCAACATAGTCTGCTGTACCGACTATAAACATGCACACATGGGAACCGGAAAACAGTGGTGGCTGGTAATCTTTGAACATGGTGAGGCACTTTTTTCCAAATTTGCCTCGCTTATACCCACTCCCTCTCATATTTACACTCTTCCCCCTTGCTTACTCTAACTCACATTCTCTCGCTTACTCATTCTCACTGTTACTCACACAAACATACTCATATTCACTGGTTCTCATTGTCACTTACCAACACCCTCACTCTTTCACATTCACTGACTCTGGTCCCTGGTGCATCGGCACCTCCTGCACCACAGATAGTTACACCCTTAACTCACTTCCACTCCCTCTCTCAATCTCCAGTCAGTCACTCCTTCTAAAGGACCGACACTTGTTTACTCACTACCTTGTACTCACTGTACTCACTTTCACGTCTTCATACACACTCTCAAACTCAGATTCTCACTCACGTTTACCCTCATTGATAATCGCAAACATACACTTTCTCTCAAGCCCATTCACTTTCAATTACTCACAAACACAAACATACTTGAACAGAGAAACATTTTTTTTCACTTACCTTGCTTCCTTTGCTGGCAACTCAGAGGCTCCATGGAAGCAGCAGAGCAGGAATCGGGCGCTAGATATTGGAACCAGCAAGTTGTGGGTTCCAACAAGGAGCCAGACAAAGCACAAGAGCAGGTTTGAAAAGGGAAAGACCTAACTCGACCCGCCTCCACGCCCAGATTCTTCATAGGTCTGGAAGCACAACCCTATGAGAAGCTGGGACAAAGCTGAGGACTCTGGCCCTGCTGCTCTGTGTGGCTTCTCATTGGTCTCAGGGATGCATTGATGTACAGCCTGACAGACCCATTTTTTTTAGTAGTTATACTGTGCTGCACGAGGCATGCGCAGTATGTCTGCTCAATAAAATGGATTGTGCCTGTGTGAGGGGACCATAGTTGAACTATGTCCCTCGGTAATGCGCAGCTCATGCCTATAGCTACAGAGTGTTGTGTTTTAATAGTATGCTATAGCTGGATTGTGCCTCAGCCCCTGTTCTTCCTCTTGCCATCAGGAGCCTGGAGACAGGCCGAGAGGGCGGACCTGCACACTGGCAGTGTTCATGAAAACACGAAAGCCGTGTTTTTCTGAACACTTCTAAATTAAATGATGTGTGCGAACTAGGAGAGGAAGAGTGTGGGGCATCAGGGGAGGAATGGACTGAGCCCTGGAGCCCCTTTCAAGGAGATGCTACTGCCTCCCACATGTGGCAGAATAAACAAATCACAGCTGTTTTGGGGGTGAATACCCTTTCTGTGAAAGCACACAGCTTTTGACAAATCAAAAGCTGTACTCAGATGAACTAACATCTGGGAGGAGCCACACTCCATCTCTTTAGTACGCCTGAAACCTCAATTTTTGATCACATAATGCCTGCTGACAGCTGCGCTGTCAAGCCAGACCTAACTACATAAAATAAAGAGTGTAGGGAATCACACTTCCGTTCCCATTTAAGTGTCATCTGGTAATCATGCTAGAGAGCTCAATGGAATAGATGATATGGGTTAGAAGGCAGCTTTCCCTCGAAACTATTCAGTCATCACATTCGGAAGTTCCAGGGAACCAAATATTACATTATAATCTTTACAGGTGCATGCACCCCCTTGCAATTTGTTCATCACCTTTCGGGGTGTGAGGGCAGCTCCCTTTCAGAGTTATAGAAGTACTGCTTTTTTTGGGAGGGAAAGCCAGCAGTCATTCTCCAACCCTCACACAACACTAGAGCGATGTTTGATATCACTACGATTTTCCTGCGTCGGCTTCTCAGACTGCATTGATATCAGACCCAGTAGCGGCCCATGTTTGGGACGAGTGGCGGAGCGTGCATGTGGGCGGGAGGAATGAGAGGGGTAAAGGGGTTGGAAGGATGTTTGGGACGAGTGGCGGAGCAGGCATGTGGGCGGAAGGAATGAGAGGGGTAAAGGGGTCGCGAAGGAAGGAGGGGATTTTTTTAAATAATCATTTTTTTTAAAACTTACCTTCAGCCAGCTGCATCCCGCATCGCGCTCATCTGCTTCAAGCACAGGCTCCCAGAATGCCGAGCGGCCAATCCTGAAGCTGAGGATTAGCCTTAGCGCCCTCTATCAGCGCTCCAGGACAGATTGAGAGTCTGTTTGTTCTCTCTCCAATCCCAGCATTGTAGCAGGGGTTGGAGAGAGGTTCACTGCGCATGATGGTTTGGTCGGCATGAGACGACGGGCCAAACCATCATGCGCAGTGAGGGGAGCACACTACCACTCCCCTCAGTGCCATAACTCTCCAGTCACCATCCCCAAAACTCAGCAGTAAAGGAGAAATAAATTGTTGTTGTTTTTCTCCTTTTCCGACGTATTTTGGGGGCGGCGCTCCTCCGCCATAGCAGATGAGTCGCCACTGATCAGACCACCTTTGCCAGTGCTTGAAATGGACACATAGAAGGGCAGGTACCAGCCGCAGCCGATAGTGGTAGTACCGGCCGGGCGGTGACGTGGGGAGGGGGAGGGGCAGGGTGGGGGCTAGTAATGTATGGAATCCGGACCTTAACAGGTAAGTAAACATAAAAATAAATAAAACAAATTTCGTTGCGCGCACTGCATCACCAAATGCGATGCAGTGCGCGCAACGAAATTCGTTTTATTCATTTTTATGTTTACTTACCTGTTAAGGTCCGGATTCCATACATTACTAGCCCTCACCCTGCCCCTCCCCCTCCCCACGTCACCGCCCGGCCGGTACTCCCACTACCGGCCGTGGCTGGCAGGTACTCTGTATCAAAGTACCTGCTTGATTCTGAGAAGTGCCGGTATCTTCAATTAAAAGCACTCCGTCTCTTTTGAGAAGTCCAGGTACTCTCTCCCTCTCAAAATAAAAAAAAGTGTTGGTACTCAGTACCGCCCCATTTAAAGCACTGACCTTTGCTGGTTTTAGAAGCCCTTACAGCAACTTGCTGGAAACTGAGGCTGGGTACTGTTACTCCGTGCTGGCAGATGCAGACAATGAAATGTTATTTGCTGGAATAGTAACTAGCAGGCTAGTGATGGAATCCTTCTGGCTCTGTAGTTTAGTTAACAGTTGTATGACATTGTGTTCAACTGCATGCAGAAAATCAGTCTTAAATGTATCAAATCTGCTGCCTCTTGATTTGGATTGTCCTGCGGTACTAACTGTAGATATTCCCAAATATGTGGAAATTAACCTTTTTGCAGTCCTGAGGAAGACCCGCCTTAGATGCTCATAAATCAGCGCATCATGTTAATGGGTCGAAACGTCGACGTTCTGTTTATGTATCTGTCCACACACAGTTTCAATGAACTAAAGAAATAATAAATCAGTTTGCAACTACTGTAACTTAGAGTGGACACATATGATTTAAATATGGTGTCTAGATGTAGGATAATGTTTGTTGTTTAATGTTTGCTGAGCACTCAGTCACCAAGTCACGACTTCACTCACCCTATGCCTTTTCAGTTGATGTATTGTGTGTTTTGGACAGCTTCTCAAATAGATTGAGAATCAAACCAACAAAAAGGCTAAATACAAAATATTTGCCTTACCTTCCATTGTGGTCAGTTGTTTGTTTAATTATTTGTTTCCTTTGATTTTTCCTTTTGTTTTCAGGATTAGTTGTGTTCCTTGATATATCACTCACTGGATATATCTGTATATGTGTATATTCAATATACCTTCATTGTAAATGTGATTCCCAACAGAACCATTGTTTTTGTTTAGTTAGATTAGCCAGGTTCTGAGAGTTACTGGGTTACCCCATTATCTTTAATGCCAAACTGACACTAGCCAGCATACTGTATTTGCAGTGTCAAAATATTTGTTAGCAATATGGTGTATTAGGAAGAAGTCCATCTAATCTGCTTCAGTTAACCGCAACACATAGGACTACAAATAGCAATAACAATTTTTAAAAAGGCACACACACTTTAATTCCAAAAGATCAAGGGCTTGGTCCCAATATTTGATCATTAATGTTTCGAAAAATAATATTTATATTGCGTGTTTGGGTATGCATGGGATATGTACTTTTAAATCACCTATTTGAGTGTTACTACCCACACATCACCAATCACATGTGGACATTCACTATGTGAAGTTGTGTCAATCTGATTTTTAAAGACCTTTTAACATTCTTAATGTTTTAACGAATATGGGGAAGGATAATAAACGCATTTTACTTATGGATTTTTATGAAAGATTTTGTATTTGGAATGCTTTTATTTGTTTTCTGTCTTTTATGGCATAATGCAGAAATAAAGATTGCATAACTTAACCTACTGCTTAATTCACGCTGAAAAATACTTTAAGTTGGAACAGTCTTTTCTACACAGTAAATATAGCCTGACCTAGAAACACTGCCATCTGAAAATATATATCCTGCAGCTTTAGGCACCATCATCCTGTTGTGCACCCCTTGGGTTTAGACATTGTGTGCTCTCGGGTTCTGCCTTTGTACGCAGAATTACTCAGACTGTTTGACTATTAAGAAGAAGTATTCTTGGTATGCAAGACGAAAACTGGATTAAGGCAGGTGAATACTTAGTGATCCAAGAGTGACAGCTCCGTTGAAAGAACCTACAAAGGATAAGATACAATTTGCAGCATAAAATCATGCAGGATTTGTTTTCTCCCTGTGAACATCCAGTACTCGCCCTCCCACTAACTTAGTCACACTTACTGGAGCTCCCTTGTAGGCACCAAAAATGTCAGTCCTTTTTCAAAGACTGCTGAATACTGTTGGTAACTATGTAAGTAGGTTGACCATCAAGTGTTTAAAGCCCCAAAGCAGAATTTAAATTCTCTTTTTTTTTTAAAAGAGCCATGTTAACGCCAATAGCTCTCCTCTAAGAATCAAAATGCTAAGTTATTGCCAATGGTGGCATTTTAGGAAAAGACGTAAGATAAAAAAATAAAGAAAACCGTTTTCTAAAGCTATCTTGACTCTTTCATATTGAATTCAATTTTTCCCAATTGCTATAAAAGGCGTGTTTACTTTTCAGATTTCAAGCAGAAAACTGAAAATCACTGTAAACCTGGTTGAGCTTAAGAATAGGGAACTCGCTGCATAGGCGAGACTTAACAACGTCTTTCATTGCTTCTCAATTGTTCATTTTCCAGCCAATCCCCCACTCCTCTCCAGCATTTCTGGGGTGCTGAATCACCCCAGCCCATATATTTCTTTCAACATTTGTTTAGAGGTGGAGAACTTGTTTCAAAATGTTAAATATGATCTTTAGGGAGACAGCTCACCATCTTGCGCCATCTAGTGGATGTAATCAGGTAAACTGAAAAAAAATTTAAATCTATAAAGCAAAATATGTGGCCTTGTGAGTGAGGGCCACTCAAACAAGCATTGGCCGTAAAAGTAACATGGCTCACTGAGAACATCAAAGCTGACGAGGAGGGAGGAGGAGGAGGAGAAGGGAAGGGGGAGTGCGAGCAGAGGAGTCATTAGAACAAGGCTTAATGAGATAAAAAAGGGAGATGGTGGCTGCGCGCGTTCACGCGCACATGACGCAAGCTTTAGGCCAGGAAAAGCTTGTGGGTAGCACTTTGAAAAGCCCCTTACTAAAAGTTGAGCAGCAGCGCATGCGCTGCTCTAGGCTCGACCTAAAAAACTGGCTGGCGGATGCGGCACCCTGCCAGTCTCACCTGAGCGAATACTGGAATTGATTGCCTCTAGCTGGCAGGCCACATGACACCTGTCCTACCCCCGCCAGGGTAGCCTATCTCCGACAGATAAACGAGGCTGACAAATCCCCTGACCACTTCCAGACCCTGTAGCTGAAAACAAATAGATTAATGATGACAGCCGTCGACACAGTTTCTATGATGATGCGACTAAAGTATATGCCAATTCTATGTCGCCTCTGTGCCCAGTTCATGGTTGCGCTATCTTACGTTCCGCACACCTTGATATCATTCAAATGTTTATAAATGCGTCCCTGCTTACACAATGTAATTGAATGCATAATATGTAATGTGTTTTATTCTCAATAAAGTTCTTTTTTAAAAAAAAAAAAGCTTTTTTAATCAATGTGTTCTTCTCTTGTAGAAACAGCTACTCCCAGCTTCCGGTGGAGGGTGTCTTAGCTAATGCGCTGGGGCTACTTCTGTTGGCTTTCGGCGTCACCATTGGATACATTGTGACGCGCGATGAGTGGAAACGCCCACCGCTGCCTGAAGAGCAAGCGCTCTCCATGGACTTCAAGACCCTCACCGAGGGCGATAGCCCAAGTGAACAGTGAGGGTGCAAGCATAACCCTCGAGGCCTCTGCAGGGAGCCTTCCCATTCTGTGTGCTTCTATGTGCAGCATTTGTTAAATTAACCACATGGGGAGAGAATTGTGGAGGTTCCGAGATAAACACCTCCCGGCACATGTGATTCAATGGAGTATGATTGCAAAGCCAAATGTATGCATAGTTCATGTCTTGTCAGTGGCCTTATCAGCATCGTTTTATATCCCAGGAATCAATAGCAAATAGCATTTTGTTTTCAGCAGATGGGAGTCACTTTCCTAAACAAAATATTAACCCTGGACAATTCTTGATATCAGTTACCAATAGCCTACCACCCTTCTAGGCGTCTAGGGACAATATTCAATAATCCTCTTCCTAAAAAAACTCTGTAATATTTGTATCCTTCAGACTCTTACATTTCAATAGGCCATGTCCTCATTTGTATTCACTGTATAAGTTCTTTCGGGACTTTCTAGTTCTTGGAAGCAATGTCCAGCCACCGCTCCCTCTGGGTGTTGCTCCACCTAAGGAAAATAGCACAGCACTGATAATCCTTACCATTGGGTTGTCCTAATGCTCTAGGCTGGCAATTGCAGACACTGTACAGATGGGTTCCAGCAGAGAGCAGGTGAAGTGATGAAGTTAAGAGGACTTGCTGGGCACTGCTTTACTGACCACTTACAGTAGGCATGCACCGCTTGTTAGACGAAGAAGGAAGGAGCGGCCACAAACAAGGAGGTGGTGAGTGGTAGCAGGATCGCAATCTGGCTTAGAGGAGCTCCATCCTCGGAAGATAGCACAGCAACAGCACCATCCAGCCATGTGTCATAAGAACATACATGCTGCTGTCTCCCAGGAGGCTGGTGACCTCTAGGCGACGTTGTCAAGGGCTCTAAATGTAACGCGGCACTCGTTAGCATCACTGTAAGAAAGAGTAACTCAGGAGAACTGAGAATCAGGGACTATATTCCACCACACTGAGATTTGACATAAAGAATGCAAAGTCATGGTTCGTGATGTTTCATAACCCTGGCTTCATCAACAAGAAAAGAGACAACATCAGCAGAGTAAGAAGATACAGAGTGCAGAGACTGCTGCCGCCAGGCCTGTGACAACTGTGAGCGGCTGGGAGCAGGCCCAGGGGTGGGGCTTGAGATCACCAGCCCATGATGTGTGGTTTGCTTCCTGCATCCTGTGGCCGCACAGAGAAGGCTGTGACTCGAGGAGTGCAGAGCTGATGCCAGCATACTAGCCTGGACACACGTCACATGCCAAGAGCATGGATTGGAATCGTTTAACCAGCACTAATTATGGGTTTTATGTCAATGATATAAAAACACTTTGCACAATTTCCATATTCACGAAGCACTATATATACCTGCTTCTGTCGGGGCATGATCGCATGCTGGAGCACAAAGCAGTACTGTCTGCTCTGACCTGCCGCTTCACTGCTGCTAGTTGGCACCCGCTGACCACCGTACTCGCCCTCCGTTGTCTTGGCACTAGGTGCGGGCACTAAAACAACCGTAGGACTCGGGTCAGAGGTAGTCTATTCCAGGGCCCTTCCATATTGCACTAGCATTGTGCAAATGTAGCGCTTCTGAATCTTAGCGAGCAAGAGCACACAATAGTTAATATATTTTTGCAATGGCAGGTTAAATTACAAATCGCAGTGTGTACCATATGATGCATAGTAAATTTGTGCTCTTTTTCTGCCATCGTTTTCTTCTGCCGGTGACGCCATTAGTTAATAACTTTGCCTTGCAAAATGCACTATCAGTGAGAGAAGTGCCCACAAAAGTGCATGTAGGGGCGTCGGTGTGCTTGGTAAGACAGAGTGTGAACCGTGTTACAAGCCGCCCTCGCAGCCCTGCACGTCCGCCCAGCGGTGCTCCTCTGTAAGACTCCCGCACAAACTGCCAGCTGTCACGGCGCTCTTAAGCCGATTTTACTGTTTTACGAAATACCAAAAAGATTATTTTTTTAATGATATTATTATTACGGACACCTCTATATTCTTATGTTGTCGTGTCTTTTTGTGCGCTTGACGATGTAACTCTTCTTTCTGTGATTCGCAGGTTGCTGGTGAGGTCACTGCTCTCGTCTCGACAGAAAGCAGCTGGAGTACGCCACGTTTTCTGATAGAAAACATTGTCATCTGCGTCTCTTTTAATGGAGACGGCCAGTGGATAATGGGCCAACAGCGACGCGCAGCGGTGAGAAGGAGAATATCGCCTCAGAATACGAAAGCCCGCAGGCAGGGGCGTAATCCCAGTGCAATCACTCTTTGTATTTTTTAATCTACGGGGCTGAAATGCTAAAAGTGGCTGGTCTCGAAGTATGTGTATGTGAAGGCTCAAATACTGCTTTCTGGTAAACGCCCTCTTAGCCATAACTAGAGCAGCGTCGTGCCTTGGGTTGAGCCCTCACAGCTACAGTATCCCACTGTCATCATTTTTATTATTAATCGAAATGGCATTTGTTTGTCTCTTCCCTTTCCGGTTTATTTTGGTGGGAGCGGCTTTTTGTGGCATATTTTTCGTTTTCAATCAACCCTCTTCCCACCCCTTCAGCTGGAGAAACGCCTAGGCCGTCATTACCTGTGACGCAGTGTCGGGTGATGTCTAGCTCACATATGTTGTCAGCGATGGCTTTGTTATTTAGTGCGCCGCCGCCGTGAACCCCCCCCCCCCCCCCCCCCCACACACAGCTTGATCTATAATTTTTCCCATGAGCAACAGACATCAACACGCTGCCGTGCGCACCTGATCGCGGCATTCCTTCGGGGCCGTACGTGGTAATTCATGACCTAGTCGTTCTCGGTGATTTTACTGTACCGCCCGCCTCAAAGCAGGAGGTTCTCGGTTTTCTGCACCCGACGCACCCCCAGCTCTGCAAGTTTAATGTAAGAAATCAACAAACGCAGGAGCCCCCTTCCAATCCCCCTGACAGCACCGTTTATCAAACTATCTTAAACCGGGTGGCTGCTTAAATACCAGAAAGCTGCAACAGTCTTTTTACATGAACAGTTTCGTTACTCCAGAAGTTATTTTACAACATTTGGTTTTTGGTGTAAATTAATGTTTGGTGTAGTGGTCCGTTCAATGTCCTCCAACCAACAGGCCAAGTGCCTCCAGGTTGTTTGGTGTCTGGTTTTGCCAATATTTGGCCATTCCTCTTTATAAAACGAGTCAAATTCAGTCTGTTTCCTTGGGAGATGTTGATGGACAGTAATTGTATTTCTATAGTGCTTACTAACCCTTACAAGGCGTTGAAGCGCTTGATGAGGTTTGGGATGAGTCAAAGGAGGGATAGGTGAGAGAAGAATTTCGAAGGGCTGTTTGAGAGATCATAGTATTAACATTAGGTTTGCAGTGGTCCAAGGAGGTAGAGAGGAGGGAAGAGTCTAGAAAGGGTTTTTGGAGATCACAGTAGTAGAATGAGGTACTCGTCAAGCCATGCTGCAGATCTGCAGGTGGATTTAAGGCAGGGTTCTAAGCGAGGTCAACACATGACTTACCTTTTTCCTCCTTACCAATCTCCAGCTTATCTTTGACTGTGTGCTTAGAGTCACATTGCCATGCTGAAAGTGAGCTCCTCACTAGTTTCTGCTTTCTCGCAGTGTGACAGGTTTGCCTAAATAACTTCTATACTTTGCTACTGGTATTTATATTTCAGTTGATGCTGAAAAGTATCCTAGCCGTGACGAGCTGAGACATCCCTGTCATGTGATGCTGCCATAAACATGTTTCACAGTTCAGACTCTTCATTGGATGATGTGCTGTGTTGCAGTTGTGCCAAACGTATGTTTTACATTAAGGGCAGGTAGTTCATTTCAGCTTCATCTGATCAGAAAATATTTTACCACGTGCTGCAGAATCTCTCAAGAGTGTTTTTTGTGTATACAAAATGAGATTAATGTTGTTTTTTCTGTGCAATGGCGTCCTTTTCGCCTTCCTGGCTTACAAGTAAGATTAGTGTTCTACTTGGGATATTCGTGTCCAGGACACTCTGTGTGACAGAGTTTAGCCATAAATGTTTTTATCTCCTTCAAAGTTACCACTGGCATTTGGTCTCTGGGGTCAGTGGCCGTGCTCAGCCATCTAGTGTGAAGGGGCGGCCTGATCTTGGTGTGGTCTTGTGGGTGCCTTGCACCTTCCACCTTCCACTTCACCTTGATCTGCCTTCCCATGATCAATGGGGTATTCAAGTGGGTTGATGTTTTTTTATGCAAATCCCTCTCCTTGCCTTTCCACAGACTTGTTTCAAACTGAATTTACATTCTGTTTGGTACTCATGATTGAGCTTGTGTCTCAGCTGGGGGATGCGTAGATGCCAAAAAACAGTAACTGGTTTAATGGCTTCAGGTTATAGACTTTCTGTACGTTTCGAAACTCCCTAATTGGAAACATCACAGACACATGAATAATGCCTAAAAGAACATGTCCAACAACAGCAACCCAGTCCAATAACCCTGCATTCTTGTAACCAACCTGAACTCCGTCCCAAATCATATACACAAAACAGCCTTTTCTTCTCCCTCAAAATATTACCCAAGAAAATCCAAGAAGAAATTCACTTAAAGGCACACGGAGATGGTTCTGCCTCTGCAAGAAATAACAGTTGTGGAGATTTGTTATGTTTATGCATCTCCATTTCATGGCTTCCTGGTTCAGATGCCTGTGACTTAATCTTATTCTGCACCGCATGGTGACTTCCGGAGTGTTCCATAGTTGCGCATCCATGTTGCCGAAGGTGCAGACCACCTGGTCGGATGCAAACCCCTCTTGGAGATGTGAGCAGTATGGCTTCCTCAATGCTGTCTATTGCAGTATTGTTTGGACAGAGCTTACATTGAGTCAAGTAAAATCCTGCATTCCCGCACACGGGTGCTATATATGGAGTGGCACACAATCCAATATCCCTCTCTGTTGGAGGACAGAGTCTTCATTTCATCATCATATTCATGGACTTGTTTGCACCGTAGTCTTCGTTTTGCGAGCCGGCAGACATATTCAGCTAAGGACAGGAGCTTGCACTGAATTATATCCTTCCTTTTTGGAAGAACTGAAACAAACACTGGACCTTCTTAACTGTACTTGCACTGGGTGATCCA
Organism: Lissotriton helveticus; assembly: GCF_964261635.1. Lineage (NCBI taxonomy): Eukaryota > Metazoa > Chordata > Amphibia > Caudata > Salamandridae > Lissotriton > Lissotriton helveticus. The sequence goes on from NC_136065.1 coordinate 1,782,528,555, forward strand.
TTTGATTCTTTGCTATCATTGGTCGCCAAAATCCGCTTGGTTGTGTGTTCTTAGTGTTTCAACCTTGGGGTCTACAGAATAATCTTGGATCGCTTCATAAACCTGCAGGTCATGTCCTTGACATCAGCAGCTCTTTCTTCCTTCTGCCTAGTGAAAGCTTGAAACGAGTTCACCCAAACCCTGCAACACAGAAGTGTCATTTCGATCTTGCGTCTCGCTACACATTGGCTTCTGGACACTCACGAGTGACCTATTTAAATGCTCCTGACAGTCCACAGAAGATTTCGGAATCCTTGCTTTCAAGTTCTGCTTGCATGTAATTCACCATGCGGAATTACATTTTAGGACAGGAAAAGGAACTGCAGAACTAAATAACAAGCCAGAGCCATAATCTGACGTACTATCTACAACTGCACTGAGAGGATGTTGCTCTATACTCAGAAACTCCTGCCACAATGCTGTTAGATCCGCCCAATGACAGGTAGCTATCTGCATCAGTGGAGCACTTTATGGACGCAGTGTAGCAGAACAATAACCAGCATTCAGGTTGGATACTTTTTCGACTTCTAAAATATTACTTGATTATAAATACCCATACCTTGTTTAAATACCACACCCATCTTAGCTGAGACCTTAACTCGTTTTACAAAAATGTCAGCAATACAAATACAACTGGATATAATTTATTTACCTTATTGGCTGGGTAACCTGGCTGATAGTTGACTCTTCATTATTCTAGTTTTAGAGATGTTACTGCCAGTGCCTTTGAAGATATATTTCAACATGACCAACAGGATTAAGTATCATTGTATCAACAAGTAAAGAGATGATACCAGTTCACGGTTGCTTACACTAAGGTCTTACCACATCTTAGCTAAAGCTTGGTGGGTAGAGATGGTGTGGCGGGTTATGGGTAGTGTATGGCAGAATGTGGGGTGATTTTCAGTGTCTTGCGGTGATGTTAACTGGCTTTTCCCTCACCATCGTTATCCCCAAACTGCAAAGTCTGAGTGGAAGCCTGTGTCCTGTAGATGGAGATGGGAGTCTCTTTAGAAACTGCTAGCTAGCTCACTAACAAGTCTGCCTTAAAATACTGCACAGTGAGATGCCTCTTGCAAGGAAAAGGGAGATCGGTCTCACAGCCAGACCATTTGCAATACATTGTCTCTTCTGTTTCTCAGTACATTTCTTTGTATTATACCACGTCCAATCCTATTTATATATTGCCACTTCCTACTGATACCAACATCTGAGTTACAAACTTAGTAACAGATTAGAACGGATGTGAAAAACATACCAGGACAAGATAAACATAATCAAGACAACAAATGAGAACACTGCTCCTTAGACACTCCTTGTCCCATCCATCTCTTGCACCTAAGAATCATACAGGAAAATATAAACGTGTAAAATGTGCCAAAAAATTAGCATGTTAACATTAACTTCTCAAACAGGATTGGCTTTATGATGATAACAGTGGTTCAATTTTATGTGGTGTTTCTTATGTGTCAACTGTTGCTGTATTAAATTATTATTTGTGTCAATGCTTTAAACAGTGTATGGTTTTGTCTGCCCATGGGTCATCTTGATATGCGATTCTCTAATAAACACTTGCAGCAGTGCAGCCGGTGATCTTTGGATTTTCTGCGATGATGGTGGAATCACTATCTTATGTACAAAACTCAAGTCGCCAAGAGTCACAGCCTACTCATTGTTTTTGATTGTGCTTGACACATCACATTCCTTCCCTTGTCCATGTTCCCCTGTGCCTTGTGGTAATCAACACACTTCTGGAACTTTATTTTCTGTTTGTTAAATGTTTAGGAATGTTGACTGCATCATGTTGTGGTAAGGATATGCAAGTACGGGAGGTTGTGAGATGCTGTGTGGCAAGGCTCTTGATGATATCTAGGACTTATAGTATTTTCAGATTGCTGGAAGATTAGTCAGTAGAGGTTGTGGGTTGCAGAGGGATGTTGCGAATATGGAGCTGTATTGAGCATCCAAACTCTTCAAGACTGTTGTGCATTCCTAGAAGGCAAACTGGATACTCAGCTCTCTAGCATGTGTCCGCATTGGAGAAGGGGCCACTTCTCGTATGCATGTATTAAGCAGCAGGTGAATCCTCTAAGCCACATCACCCTTTGATCTAGGCAAAGCCCAAATACCGCGGACGAGAGGGAGGCCATGCATACTGCATGATCTTCATGACCTCTGGCACTTTGGTAGCAACTACACCCTGCACCACAATTAGAACCACTGCAGACACAGCTGGCTGACCATAGACCCATACAACTAGTCCCATCACACCTCGCGGAGAGAGAAGTGAAGCGGGAACAAATGCAAGGGAGAAATGTGCCAGAACAGCCCCCACCCTAAAGCAACCTAACCCCCACCTACTCCCACTTCTTGATGTTGTAGATTAGAAAGCTAATATCTATAAATACCTAACACAGTCTGTTTAGCCCTCTGAAAAGAAAAGCTTGATTGACGTTAGCTCCAGCAAACTGATGTGAAGTTCCCTTTGTGTTCCTGCCCAAAAGCCGCTCATTCGGGTACCCTACATCTTTGCTTTTACTACAGTTAATGCTTCATCTGTCACCAGCTGAACCTGACAATCTAAGAAAGAAAAGTCCATTTCTGTCCTGCTTTTAGCAAGATAGATCTTTGGAAACAATTTGCCTCAAATCAAAGAGGTCACCCAGCTTCCGTAGGTGAGTAGACCACAAAGTCCTTAAAGCAACTGCACAGTCGCCCCTGAGACACCAACAGAATACAGCAAGTCGTAAGTAGGATCAAATAGGCAAACTATGTCACCTAAATACACTTCTGTAGTGCAAACATCAGAATCATCTCCTTTATGCATCGAACCCTCTTCACTTATGTAAGCGTCTTACTCGGAGAAGGGTCAAATATTGCCTCCAGTAAACACCATCTTTGTGGTTGGGGGATAAGTTTTGATTTTGAGATGCTCGGGAAAAAAATTCAGTTTCTGCAACAGAATCATTATTGCACAGGGAGCGACCAAACCTGTATGAGGCTGCCATCCCAATATGGTCATATTTTCACACCTACATCTTCGGCTGTGCCATCCCCACACAAACTCCTTTCTGAACACTTAGGTGATTAATGACATGAATCCAAAAAGAATATTCCTTTGCTGAAAATCCTTTACTTCTACCATAAAATACAGGTGTTTTCTTTGAGTTACAGGAACTGCAAAATTAAACTCCATGCATAATCAATTAAACCAGCCTGTCTCTATATCTTCGTGCCACTCTCACAAAACCAACAAAATTCAGACTAGTCTGAATGCCATCAATGCCTGTGGTCTGCTTCTTAGGCAAGTGGTCAACTGCCTTTCCAGCTAATTGTCAGAGGCAGAGGTCCATTACCAGAGGTCTTCTTTGCCAGAGTGTATATTGTACTCTCTACCGGAGCTGTAAAATCATTAGCCTTTTTTCTCGCATTTGCAGCATGATCCCCCAGAGAAACCACCACTGACCAGCAAGATAAGTTGGATCACCCAGAAATGCTGTACAGAGAGTAAAGTGAAAATGGCTTCAGAAGACTGCCAGCAAGGGGGGTGTACGGAGCTGGCAGTTGTTCCATGTCTTGGCAATCAAAATATGCGGGATTAATGTGACACACATTTTGTTTATACTATTACGTTCTGCTGTGTGATAATCAAGCTTATGTGAATATATTACAATATTTACTTTGAACGCTGATTGCCTCAATCTTTTAGAATGAAAACAATTGAAAGGGCATTGGGCCACTTCCTGTTAATTGTTTTTGCTAAGAGTTTTTAAAAATTAGATTACAGAAGTCGAGCACAGAAAGGGGAGTATAGATGGGAATTTTCAAAGCAGACGATACTGGAACAGGCAGCATAGAATCATATCTCCAGTCCCAAATGAAGGGTACTGGATCGGGGGCATTCAGTCTTTGCTCGCTGATTTATCAGTGCAACTGGCCTCGTGAGACAAGAATAGGAGACCTTGCAACTGCATTGAACATAAGAACTATTATTCAAACAGGTATGCAGGTGTGTACCATTTGTGAAATTCATGGACTTCACAAATGCATTAAAAACAACCAGATGGGGCTGCAGATCGGTCAGATCCACATAAAGCACACTAAGTTGCCCATTCAATGACAACCTCTACCTCGTTGAGGCTGTCCTGTTCCGATGCTGGAGGCTCTGGAAATTTGTCAGGAAACTCAAGATGCTAATGTAATTGACATTATCTATGAGAGCAGAAGCAAATGCATCCCAGAACCTTATCTAACCGTGAAAGCCCTCTTAGTTGCTTCAGTGTTTCCATATTCACAATGACTTGAAATCTAGAATGGCACTCAACAGACCTTCTCAGCATGCTTTCATTGACAAGTAACCCTATTGCATTCTCACAATCTGATAGTGATAGAGCCAGATTTCTGAAGAATGAAATAAGTTTACTAATGCTTTTTCCGTGAGAACTATATAGGTTTAATACGGAACCTAAACAATGCCATTTCAGAAGTTTGTCACAAAGAATTTGATAGAAAAATGAAGATTTGATCTAATTTATAGCAACTAAATTAAACACAACATGAGGATGTATTTTATGTGATTCCCATTTGCCTTGCCCAGATACTCTGTAGGACAAAATGTATGAGCTGGATGAATTGAATATTAATTGAGATTTTTGGCAGACTTTTGATACACTTCTAAAGTATTTGTAATTATGATTCAGGCAGCTTTGGACCTCAAAATTGATTTGTGTAGATGGTGTGTAATCTTAAAGAAATAGTTATGTGTATGCACCATGACAGGCACGGAAATTTAGTTCTGATCGAGTAGCAGAAGTTGTAAGATTCTGGCACTATTTTCTAGAAAGCCCTTGTTTCAAAGTAACATTATACTGATTAATTGGTGGATGAAGTTATAAGCCATTGCAATGTCTTCCCATAGGCTAGGTCCACTCTTTATAAAGGGGTGAGGTGGGCTGGGCTTTAATGTACCCGGGTCCGTACCCATTGAACAATACAGAGATGGCTAAGTGGCCGAATTGGAGAGATCAGTAAAACAGATTGCATAAAGTATTTCTCAGGAAAATTATGCCAATGTTGTTATTCACTTTGCTCCAGTGAGAAGCAGTTGATGATAAATCCAATTAGCCAGTCCCTCACACTAAGTTCTCCCCACAAGGATTCATTGCAATTACCCCAAAGATTGAAAATGCACATGAGCAAATATTCATGTGACCATCTGAAGCAGCGGGAATGCTTCCAACAAATAAAGGAATCACCATTTTTTCTAAAGCTCCTACTCCATTATGTAAACAAGGAGAACATGAAAGCATTTCTCTCCTTGTATAGAAACATTTCAAAATAAAAGGTAACATTGAATTTATTTTTAATGTTATCCAAACCATTTCCCCTGATAATCATGAAGGTAAGTGTTTCAGAAACTCTTGAGTAGGGGAAACCCCTTCTAATTCCATTATAATGACTTCCAGACAGTTTTGAAAAAATAGCAAAGCAGATTGGGCCTTTAGGCACCTCTTTCAAACGGAGAATGAAGATATCAAACTCACGGATAAAATTTGGAGTTCTGGTGCCTTTTTCGCGCAACCCTGATATTAAAAATATTTGGCAATACTAAGTAAATCAGAAAGATGGATCCATGGTGCATTCGGAAATCTCAGATTTACTCACAGATTCCCTTGGGAAGGACATACAATTCTTTTTTTTAAGAAACGCTGCATCGTTTATTGCACGAGGCCAAAATATATATGAAACATTGGCAATCCCTGATGTAGCATTAGGTATGCTTGACAGGAGAAAGCTGAAAATGTATAGAAGAATGCAAATTGTTCCTAACTCAAGGACCGCACAGGGATACAAGACTTTACAGATAAAGACACCCTTGTAATCACAAATACACATGAAGAGAAAATAACAAGTTAACTGAGGCTGCGAGCAGCGAAAAAAAAGGGGGATCAGAGGTGAGAGAGGACTGTACAGGCACAAGTGGAGCCTAATTGGTTATCGCCATGGACTACTGTTTTAACTGCGATTGGTTGTTTTTGTTGCTACGTTCCCAGAGACTTTAGGGACTGTTAGCTTTTTGCTTTTAAGATGAAAGTTAAAAGAAGTTTTATTTTGAAAAAGGCTGTTATTATAATAAAGCGAAGACAGATTAAGCATAATCCTTGCCTCCAGTCCTGACATAGAATCTAATTGTAAAAAAATAGGAATCTATCCCTGATACCGATAGTGAAGTACTTCTTTAGGTCCTTGTGTTGAGTCAGTACTAAGTTTGCATGATAGCTACCCAGAACTTCGGATTTCAAACGGAATCTCTGAGGAACAGCATCAGATCAAGTTAACAATATCTGCTCATTTACCCTTCCCTAAATTGATACGGAGGAACCGTGATAATAAGATAATTAAAAGGATGGAAATTAGTAGGAACCATGATAATAAGATAATTAAAAGAGCATGAATAATTCCTATGACATAAGTAAACTTAAAATAGGGAAGTGGTATTATGTCTCTGTTTCAATCAGGCATATCATTGGGAACAAGTATGTAGTCGACGATTCTTTCAAAGCATCTGTTAGTGCCTTTCATGCCATACAATTCTCATCCACCTGCTTCTGGAACAGTACCATTTGATGGAAAAGAGGATGATGTGGTAGTTATTGGCAAACCCGATTTAAAGTAGGTCAACAAAAACAAATTCATCCAATGATCATAATACAAGCTTGCAGTTCGTGGCTTTTGGTTGAAATGGAGTGCTTGCAGCTCTAATTCCCATTCATTGACTGTGTCAATACGTCACTGCAAACCCATGTCTGTTGTTAAAGCAAGAGCACAAAAGTAAGTATTCAAGTCAATCCTACTAAACCAATGTTTACAAGGCTCACAGTAAATAGAAATCTACGTTTATAATTCATTCTCCGAATGCAAACCTAACAACGGGCCTAAGAAATTCTCACACCAATAAACTGTGATTTTTTTTTTCTCATGTGAGAAGGAGAATCCCATTTTGGAGGAATGTTTGGGGATTTTAAAGAAATGTTGAGCTCAGCACTCCCATATCTGAAATAGCAGCACTTTTTGCCAAAGACCATGAAGATCAAAGCCAATATGACAAAATAAATGGGGATCTGAGCACACAATCTATTAGGTAGGCACTGACAAAAGAAGGAAGTAACTGATGGAAATTTAGGTGGCATATCTCCTATGGGTGGAAACTGACTCCAAAGTGATCCATCCCTAGTCAATATAGATACGATCCTCTGCACAAGCTTTAATCAATTATGATGTCAAGGCCTTGTATCCTCAGGATCGGAAGATGCTAATATGGTCTACGTCCTGATATCGCCAATGTCTGGTTGGTCGAATTACAGACAATAGAGGCGATCAATCGGGGGGAGGTAAAAAAGGGAACAGCAGGGAGGGAGACCTCGAACTAGATCACAATGATTACACCATCAACAGTAATGTGTAGCTTCTGTGTTGTCTTACTAACAGTTATAAGCACAACTAAAGATACCTGAAAATAAATGTGGTTGCTGCCTTTGGTTCGGAAACTGGATGGAGGGATAATAAAGACCCACTCTACATGTTTTCTGAGATATAAATTACCAAAAAGAAGAAAGAAAAAAGAACACGCTATCAACAGGATGCCTTGCGTGTTTGTGCTGCACACCCGGGATATGCTGTAAGGACAGAGAATAAATAACGGAATTACACCTACCCACTATTTGTGACTGGGACTTCTAAGAGAGGCAGAGAGACAACGTGATCCAAACACTCTTGAACAACCCCTGCTGTAAAACAAAATATAGACAAATACAGGCAATATCCACTCTGGTAATTACTGCTAAATTGATTCTTCTCACAAATATAATATATATGTATATTTGTTTCCACAATACCAGCTGATAGAGTTTGTTCCAGCATGCAAATGTTATGAAAACTTTACGGCGTCTTTACTCAGGAAAATAAAACAGCTACAGCGGACTGCTTAATTAACAAATAAATAAAGATACCTTTTCACTCGGCCTGAGCCGCGGGAATGCCGGCTCGCCAATTCAAGTGATCTAGAAGCAGGTAAACAAAGAAAACACCCTTTTACTCTGCAAGAGCAGCGGAAATACTAGCTCGCCAAGACGAGTGAACAGGGGAGAAGTAGGTAAACAAATAAAACACCCTTTCACTCTGCAAGAACCCTTCTGCTTCAGTAGATTCCAGATAAAAAATAAACAGCACAGTTCATGAGCCCAGAAGCCCCTTTAACCAGATTTCCCCTTGATGTATGCGCGCATGCACCTGTGCACCGCAAGAGGGCATGGGATTTGAAGTTTTCCTCTTGATTTCTCCGGCGTGTGTCAGTGTTCAAGCGCTGAGCTGTCTCCTTCACCGATGCGCTCTGACACATGAACTTTTCTTAATCAAACAGTATACACAACACAATGAAAGAGTAATCCGTATGATTTTTTCTTTTTTTCTTTTTTAATCCGCAGTGCCCAACCAACATGTGTTTCGTGTACCCCACAAAGTCTTCTGGGCTAGAAAATAACATAACATACTGTATCACAAAATCTATTCCTGTCAGAACACATACCATATAGTGAACAAATCCATTCGCCATATAGTGGAAACCCGAAGTAAGATATGTATATGAGCACACCTGGTGTCCATTGCATTCTCTCAATGAGAATATTTCCTTCAAACACATGCAAACAAAGTGTGATTATTCTTTTGTTATGAAAACAATTTTATAAATGTAGTTTTAAAATGATTCGGGTGACCACAACTTGTGCGAAATACACCGAGATATAAGACCACTGTGGGAATTACAGCGGTGCTAGAAGAAAGTGGGAGGAAAAAGTGTAAGCTGAGAAATCCAAAACAGGGCGTATGACTAAAATCACAGTGTCCAATCCTGGGGTCTCCAAATTGTTACCTCAAGAGAGATCCTGAATATTCATGTGGATATCCGGTATATATTATGTTAACCCTAGTCATGCATATATCATGCAGAAATGTGCAATCGTACGAAGATAGAGGGTGCCCAACCTGTAGGCTTCTAGTGTACAACTCCTATGAATTGGAGTAAGATAGGCCCGAATTAGTTATAACGATCACGTCAACACAATCTTATACATGTTATCAAAAACAAGTAATGATCGGTAAATGGTGAACTCTCACCTCTACGCCGGTTCTACTTCCGACCCGGCTGGGCCTGTGGTTTTGAGTGAATTTGAATAGTTCAGGGATTTACTGTGCTTATCATATAATGTGGGCCCTTAACTGCCCACTCAGGTGCAGCACCTGAGTGGGCAGTTAAGGGTTTTTGTGAAACTGTTTTAGATAAGATCAAGACCCCAGAGGCAATACTGAGGAACTTAATTATTATTGCTAAAAGAGATGGAAATCACACTCCACCTGCAGAAGCCCTGTACAAAGCAGACTCTAAAGACAGTCAACCCTGGAAAGAAAGTGAATGTTACAAGACTATTATGTCATGCCCTATGTGCAGTAAAAAGATGATTACGTTTCAGCCAGGCAGGTTTTACTATTTTATGCAGGAGACTGAATGACTACACCCAAACCTCCTTACACTGTAAGCTTATCTGATCTCCCCATAATTCGTCGGCAAGTTTATAGTCGCCATCTACCTCCTCCTCAATTGCCCAATACCAAAGTGCAACCTCTTTCATACCCCGAGGCCTAAACACAAGGGGCCTCATTTATGAGGCCGTGCGTGAGTTTTGCGCTTCCGATGCGTCACTTTTTGTGACGCATCGGCAGCGTAAAACATGCCTCCTGATGCGCACTATTTACAAAGTGACGCATCTAAGCAGATGCGTCACTTTGTAAACAACTGCGCTACATTATACCTGCGTCAGGTTCACCCGCAAAAAGCCTCGTAATAGTGACGCAGTGAAATCTATGAGATTTCACTGCGTCACTTTTAGGATGCTGTTGCGTCAAAATCTTGCGCCTGCCTCACAGCAGGCGTAAGACTGACGCAAGCCCTTTCACATGGGGCTTTCCCCATGTGAAAGGAAGCATTGCTGGAGTTGCGTCACTTTTGTGACACACTCCAGCAATGCGTCACTTTTGCGCCTACAGATACATCAGAAATACTGACGTATCTGTAACTCCTTGCGACATGATGCGTCATATTTAAATATGACGCATCAATCGTGTCGCAGGGAGAGCGCAGTGAAAAGTGACGCATCGCTGTTTTCACGCAGCGATGCGTCACTTTTCATAAATGAGGCCCAAGGAGTTCCTCAATGTTACTATCTTTACCCAAGAGATTATCTTTCCTAATTTGTGCCTGTGCCCAGCTCTTCATCTGAATATATTTGAATCTGGAAAGACCTGGGCCCACTAATCCCCATAGATCTTCCCAGGGCAAAATAGATTGCCCGCACAGCACATCTCCCCAGTTATAGATACCCGAATCCCTCACCGGGATAGTCAAGTTATCCTGAAAACAAAGGGGTGTAGCAGGGGAGTCTCATATTGGTGCAAAGCTTGAATAATAGCTAAGCCCCACTTTCTTTCTTATAGATGTCCAGCTTTTGGCTAATGAATAAAGAATTTTTAACGTAATTTTTTTGAAAATGTTTTGATCTCCAAATTTAAACAAAAAACTTTCTTCCGGTAGGCCTTCTCCCTTCAACATGGCCCGAAACCATTCCCCGCCTGATGTATTAGTAGGTACCTTTAAGAGCATTTGTGAATGCAAAAGCTGAAAGGCCCAAGCATAATATTGTAGGTCCGGCAAAGCCAAGCCTCCCTTTTCCCTCCTCCGCCTAAGCTTCTTCCACGCAAGTCTTGTTGCTTTAAATTTCAAGATGAAAGAGTTTAATTCCTGTTGACATTTCACTATTTGCTTGGTGTCAAAAGCCAGAGGGATAGTATTAAAGAGAAATATAAACTTAGGCAGGATGGACATTTTTACTATATTAATCCCCCCAGATGGAGAGCCCAGGATTTAATCTGCTTTTGGCACTCCCTGAACATACGAACTAAGTCAGGTTCAGGGATCTTGTCTGCCTCTTACGTGATTCTTATTCCCAAATATCTCAGAGAGGATCCTACATTAAGTTGTGAACTAGGGATATTCCATGCCATGATTTCAGCCTTGTTGGGGTTTATTTCAGATCTTGAGAACTTGCCAAATTCCACCGCCCGATTAATCACTGTTGGAAAGGCTAAATCGGGGTCAGCTGTCATAATAAGGATATCATCGGCATATAATGCCACCCGCTTTTCCCATCCTCCATTTTTACTGCACATAGGGCATATTTCCCCCCCCTAAATCTATCAAAATTTTTGCCTGGGAAAGTTTGCAACAAATGTGGCCTCCCCGAAGCATCGGATGTTCATATGTTCAAGTATTGTCCGCTAATCAACTCCTTTTGGGCTGAGGTGAAGAAAACTCTGGATTCTATCTTGAAGATCTCGCTGATCCTCACTCTTCCTTTAATCATCTTCGATCTCGACGACAATGTTATTGGCCAAGCTAGATCTCTTCTTTTCTATGCAATTTTTATGGCCAGAAGAGACATATGCAAATTCTAGGTAGATCGTGCTGCCCCATCCCACTCTGGCTGGCTGACTTCGCTATACGCAGTGTCTAGGATGGATCTGGCTAGATCCTGTAGCAGGAAAAAGTGTGGTTTTTGGGATCTCCTGATATATTGCAAGTAGGATTTCCGTTTTTTTTTTCCCGGGTCCTATGATTATGACTTTCTTTAGCTCCATGGGCCAGTTCTGTAGGTCTCCTCGCTTAAACAGTATGGTCTGCAGGTCATAAAACACCTTGGTGGAGTAAAACCTTCTACCCTCTCTCTGGGGATGTTCCTCCCGCCGCTCATTCCATTGTATCTTGGTCTAGTCTTAACATCCATATAAAAATCCCGGAAATTGTTCGGGATAGATACGCATGTTGGTTGGCGCTTCCCAAAGAGGGCTAAGGCAAATGAGGACGAAAAAAAAAAAAGACTATTATGTCATGATTCTAATGGCCTGATAGCGACTTTGCCTACAGAAAGAAACTATTATGAGAGGGAGGGACATTCAAGGGACAGGGAGAACATGATCATCTACCATCAGAACGTTTCACGAATTCCCGCATCACTATCAACATCCATGACAGTAAGCACTGTCCATTTACAATGACACCTAGAAACCAGACCTTATGTAATTGTAATAAAAATGAACCTTCTCTATGTAGTTCTCAAAAAAGGAGATTGGAGTCCATATAAATAAAGTAACTCATTGGTTGACCAGATGTGTGGGAGGAAGTCAACACCTATTCTGGAAATAATTAAGCTGAGAAGAGTTTCCTGGGTGGGTAATGGGTAGAAGTTTTTTTTTTTATTATTTAAAAGGTTTTATATAGCCCTGGCTAAACCCGGAGGTATCAGAGCGCTCTATATGGGTATCAGATCATAGTTACAAGTTACATCGATTACAAAGGTTACAAAGTTATTAGAGCATGGCAACATAGTTACTTGAAAGGTCGAGATAAACAATAAGCACAAATACGTAAGGGGAAAAGCAGGGAAGAGATTCAGGGGAGGGGGGCAGGAGCAGGGGAAGTAGACAGATAATGAAGGCGGGAAAGAGGAGGGGAGGGTGAGAGACACTGCATGGAAAGGGATGGGGAAGGGCGACGGGGACACAAACCGGTAGACTTGTCAAAGCAACGTCCGAAGTCCAGTAAGCTGTGATCCCAGGGGAAGTGGTATCACTTCAGTATCTCTGTTGCGAGAGGCTCCCTTTACGCAGTAGACTCTCTCAGAGGGGTCTCTGAGACTCCAAGGCCTACATACTGGATCCTTCCCCAAAAAGGGGAGAGGGAGTGCTTTGGCAAGGGGTGCCAAACCATACCTCAGCTGTGAGTGGCTCCCTTGGCGCACTGGACTCTCTCAGCGGGTGCGCTGAGACTCCAGAGTATACATATTGGATCTTTCCCCAACAAGGGGAGAAGGAGTGCTTAGTCAAAGGGCACAAAGGACAGGGGGCTAGGCAGAGTAGCAGGCAAGAGGAGAGATTCAGGGGAGAGGAGATAGGAGCTATGGAAGTAGAGAAAGAGAGAAAGAGTACTAAATGGGAACATATTTAGTTAATGAGTTATTATATAGAGCTGGCTAGACCTGAAGGAATCAGAGCACTTTACATGAGGAACAGTAATGTTGCAATTTACATCAGTTAAAAGTTACATAAGTATCAGGAAAAGCATTTAAAGGACATAAGGGACAAGGTGGATGGAGCAAGGAAGGGTAAGGGGATAGGGTAAAGGGGTAGGAGGAAGATAGGACGTGGAGACGAGGAGAAAATCTGGCCAAGGTCCGGCTGGGTAGGAGACGTCGGGGGGAGGGGGAGAGACCACAACCCATCTCCTCTTTAGCTATCTGGTAGCTCCACCGGTCATCAGCCAAATCGCTTGGTCTCCACAGTCTGAGGTAAGTTCTGCAGGTTACAAGTCCTGATGTGTAAGCAGCTTAGGGATAGGTTCAAGGTCTGGGTAATATCCAATTGTTGTCTCAGGGAAGTAAAACAACGTGGAGGGGACCACTATGGCAGCCATCTTTGGTTCAGGCAGGGGACTGTACTGAACACTGGTGGCCATCCTAAGGTCAGGCAACAGATAGTTAGAGTAAGTATCCAGGACAGCGGCCGCCAGAGAATAATAGTCCCAGCCCTAAAAGGGACACATGGAAAGGGGTGTCCTGCCTACCGTAGCTCCTGTGATTCCAAAGATGCAGTGACAGGATCAAGAAGAAGACAGCTCCCAGCGCGGGCGCCATTTTAGGGTCAGGCAGGGTTCCACAAGGAAATCTTTCCTCATGCACCAAAGTCAAAAATTGTGCAAATGATGTTGGGAACCCATCAGCTTGCGTATGGTTGGACATTTTATTGGTTTGTGGCTTGGGTGCTTTTTCTCAGAGGAGGGTGGCAAAGTAGGTGACAGCTCTACAATAATATCGAAGAGACACAAGTGCGATGGCACCCGGAGTATGTAGTGGCAGACAGTACGATAAGGGTGACAGTAGGCGCTGAAGGCAGATGGAAAGAAGCCAACTTCATGGGTATAAGTAAGAGTCAAAATAAGGCATCACCACTCGGTTATTTTACCTGCCCGATGACTGTCGTGAAAGGAGGCAAGCCACACCTAATAGGCAGATACAGTGTGATCTCCAACCAGTTTTCAATGTGGTTACTAGTAATTCATTCGAGTCACTGGGCCCTTTAGATGAAAAGGGTGGACTTCCGTAAACCGAAAGGTCATTTATGTTCATGTCAATTCTGAAAATACTTTATAGAGTCAGGCTGTATCAAATTATGATGCCAAAGCAATACTCTACACACTGTGCTTGATAATAGGATTGGTAAAGGCAATCAATTTGTTTCTTTCAACATTTCAGGTTTAAGAACTAAACTGGATAATCCAAATTGGCTGGATTTTATAAAGAATTATGATATGATCTGAACTTTATCCAAAAGACTTGGGCCCTTGATACTATCCAATTGTAAGGATAGTGTTCATTCTTTACTCCAACTGTTCAATTAGAAAGTGAAGGGCCGAAGGTGGTTTGGCAATCCTTGTATTAGTTTTATGCGCTGCAAAATGTGTTTGTCCCAATTTGTTTCAAATTACTTTCAGTTGTTGCACATCCAGTTTGAAGGTCCCTGTAATGTTCTGTTGATCAATTTCTATCATAAGATCTTTAGCCACACTGATATAATTAATCTTCTCAAACATTAGATTAATATGTATTTCACCAAATTAGAGGGCGTGCTCTTTTTAGTGTGGGCTGGTGATTTTAATGCGCGACTATGTAAGTACATCACACTGCAGTATTTGTCTTCACAGACAGAAGTGGCGAGAGTCAGGCAGATTTTAGCTGCAATTTATATGGTGATACGCTTAACATCTTTCTTGCTTTTCACCTTGGAGGTCTAACCGGCTCATAAGACTTTGGCATCCACCCCCCTAGTAGAGGTGGTGGGGATTACCATAAATTACATTGTCAGAGGCATTCATATCTTATACTAACAACTTTCTGAACGTGCCAAACTGTAGTAATGACCATAACCCATTAACATTGTGCGTAGAGCTCACAATACATCCCAAAATAGATGTTGATAATTTAACAGGATTTGATTACTCAAAAAACAAAGGGGTAGTGAAGAAGTGGCCAGGATTATCTATTCTGTTGTTATAAATCCTGGGTATTCTGAAGTATTCGGATTTCTAACCCACAAGTACAAGGATTTATTTCAATGCACTGAGCTGAGTAAGAAATACCATTTAAACCACTGACATGACACTGACTTATTTTGCATTCATGCGAGGGCAGTGCTTTTTTAGGTTGCTAAAAGTCCTGTTTAATTTTCAGGGACTCAGTGGTAATCCAAACACTTTTTTATAAATGAGGTGCACACCCAAGGATCACTACAAATGGGATATGCATTTTAAAATATCTATTTTAGCTTTCCTAAATCTAGTATACACAAAATATGAATGGTAACAACATAGAAGATAACATTTAAAAGCAGCGAAGCGTTTCCTGGACAGTGAAAACAACAGGGAATATTATAACATGGTTATCACAATTTATTGCCCTAACACCCTCATCTGTGCAATCTCTAGGTACTATGCTAGTTGTTGCAGATCAATAAATATTAACGTTATTTCTCTGGTTTCAGAGTTGGTGAGCATTACCTGGGACAACCATCCTTGTCTTGTTTGAATAGCTTGCCAGCTATTTCGCGTCCAAGGCAGTGGCGTAACACAGGCGCCCGCAGCCTCTGTGGTGAGGGGGCCCGAAGCTTCAGGTGGCCCCCTCAGCACAATACTTTGGCTGACGAGCTCTTGATTGAGTCCGTAGGGGACCCCTCCATGCACTTTACAGGGGGACACCCTCAAGTCACGTTACGCCAGTGGCCCAAGAGCAAGTGTGTTTGAGAACAAACATCGCCCAGCACCAGTCAGTGAAGGCTAAGGGGCTCATTACGATGGTGGGCAGACCGGAGTCCACCCGCCATCGTTGCGGTGTTTGGGACCACCTGCCTGACATGTGGCGGTCCCACCACTGCAATTAGGATGCGCCTGCTAAACTGGCGGGCGCATCCAGGGCATTTAACATTGCGGACGGTGCTGCTGGCTGCAGTACAGTACGTAATGGCAAAATGCCATGCTGTGCATTTCACTGCACTACGTGGCAGGTACCACGCGGTGCCTGCCCGTAGTGCAGGGAAATGCAGGGGGTACCATGGGTTCCCCCCCCCAGAGCAGCAACACCTCCCCCAACACAGAGGGGGCACGCAATGGGCCACTGACACTAGCCTCCGCCAGCTTTTCCATGGCATTGTAATCTGGCGTGCGGTGCATGCTAGGAACCTCCACCATTTCATGCCCCCTTGTCTGTCCACCAAGCAATCAGACTAATTGCTTCTGGCAGGCTGGTGGCAGAGGGTCTTTCTGTCCGCCACAGACAGATTGGGATTCCCACCGCCATCCGGCTCCAATGGCAGAAGGACCGGCCCTGCAGGGCTGGCGGTGGTGGTCCTTCCGGCATCGTAATCGACCCCTAAGTGACTTACAGAGCCTCTGAAGAGTCTCTCCTTCTTTGGTTTAGGGGGAATCTGGTGCCATGCTAGCCATTGTAAGCTTTACCAATCAGTAGCCAAATCCCGGGGTTTTTTATAGGGCTTCGACCACTGATTCAATAAAATGTTTTAAAAAATAAACCAGGTTTTGAGAGAATGCTATCACTTTAGACTAAACTAACATGGCCTTAACATGCAAGCTTTCTCCACATATTGACATTAAGGAAGGTGCTATATTGTAATGGCAGCATACATTGAAAGCAACCATAAAGACATAAGCAAAAATAAGGCAACATGTCAGTTTATGCAGCTGTCCTCTATGATGATATATGAACACATATTACAATATCTCAGCCTAAGCATGAGGCTACCATAATGGCCTAAGCATTTACTGTGCTTGTTTAAGAACTTCAAACTTTCTACTTAAAAGAAATGAAGGAGCCTAAAAGCAAGTGATTAAAGTGGCAGAATAGGGAGAGATAAATAAGGGGAATAAACTAAACAACCACGGAATGTGTTTTTGCATAAGCTTGAACATCACAAATGGATATCACATTTGCATAGCAGAAGCACATGCTAGTGATGGGATCACAAGTATTCACTTGTTTCATGTTCAATAATACATGTTTTTGTACCAAAATGAGAGTGTCTCTGTATATGATCCTGATAGGACAATCTGATTCACCCACTTGGGGAGGGATAGAGGTGCTCTCGAGAGGTGGCCCTGCCAAATTAGCACGCTAATCAAAGTGGCGAAAGTAGCGGATTCTCGTAAGAAAAACCTTAGCAGAAAAAGCCAGAGGGATATACAAACACAAGCAGCATACAGGAGGTGGAGAACAACTTTTTGTGAAGACTTCTTGCGGTTGTTCCACACATATCTGTCATAGTGAGCTTGGGTACTGTATATGGAGGACGTAATTAAAAGATGTATGTTACTCTTGTGGGTCTAAATATGGGCAAAACCTGAGGCAAAGTTCACAAGGCTAAGTATAGGGGATTGCCTGCTGTTGGATAATAGATTGGCCTCCCATAGATTTTCTACATCAAACAAACATTGTGTTTAGTCGGCATCCTAGAACAATTCACTAGACCTGAGCTAATTAATGCTGCCTCAAACAAAATGGTAATCAGTGGAAAAAATGTTCCTGGTCTTTAGACGAAGCCCACTTAGAGCAGCAGGTAATGAGTATAAATATGCAGGGATCACCGTCTCCTGGAACCTAAAATGGGAAAGGCACAGGGCGATAGTGAGAACAGTGCTTTTTAGTACAGTAAATGCCGGGGCCTGAGCGACCATGGCTGGAGGGGCCTGAGAACCCCCCCTTTGATAAGAAGCGGAGGCGGAGACATTAACTAGCCGCTCAGAGAGGCAGCCACAGGAGTCAGCGGCTGGGGCAGATAGGACTCTTTCTTACGAACCACCATGATGCCCTTGTCAGCACTTCAGATTCACTGACACCACACATGGAATTTTGGACATGTTGGTACAGCTGCAAGTTCTTTGTTACTATAATGTACTAGGCAGTGCAAGTTTCTCTATGATGGATTTTTTTCTTTTTATATTTGCTCTGAAAATCTTGATAAATAAAGCATTACAAAAAGTTCAGTAAATGCCCTGAAAGATTTGACAATAGGTACTACAACTTTATGCAGAGTGGAATTAAAAACAGGAAAGAGTATAATTTATATCTTGCAATGTTAATAAGAAGTATGGTTTGCCTGTGTTTTACTAAATTATGTTTTGCATTTTACATTTGTGGTGTTATTGATTGATATTTTGTGAAATGATACATCGTACATCCTGTACATATTTTACTGAACTGTGGAGCATGTATATATATATTGTCTAAAGAGTGCTATGTGGCAAAAATCTATATAACAACAAGCCCTAAAACTCCTGAGAGGAAATGAGCATTTCTTTTTTTAAGTTTGAGTTTATTAAAGAATAACAAAAAAGGAAGAAACAGCTATATAATGATATAATGAAACCTTATCTAACATAAAGATAAAAAGATGAAGTAGAAATATCTAATAATATCGTTATCACATTGTATACAAAAGCTAAAATGCATCATATACAATGAGGAAAAGGGAAAGGGAGAGTAAGCAAAATGCAATAAATGTAAAACAATTGAAGATAACAGGCATACTTTGTTAACTTATTTAGCATTGTAAGGATAGTGTTCATTCTTTACTCCAACATACGTTTTAAATCAGCAGAAGGGCAAGGGCAGGACCAACATGTAGAGGGTATGTCTGATGAAAAGGATGCCAAAAGTACCGAGGAGAATAATGCTTGATGATAAATGAAAAAAACGGTTTGTGTGGTGGTTGCAGCCCTGGAGGTTTTCTGAATTTTAGACAATAGTTTGTCCCAAGTAGGAATTGGCTACTTCTGTATAAAGCCTTTTTCTCATGCCAATTCAACCTTTGTTTTGTGTCTGTCCGAGGGAAATTGGAAAGATTTGTATAGATTGGATGCTGAGGGAGAATTGTCTAGTATTGAAGATAAGTTTTTGTATAAAATAGGAAAATCATGAGTATTAGGTAGGCTTTTAAGATATTGGGTGAGAGAAGGATAAAGAAGATTATATTGTGATCTAGAGGATGAAGGTAGGGAAAATTGAAATTGGAGATCAGAAAAAGTAAGGGGTTGTTTATTAGATTTAAGCTGGGATATCCATCTTAAACCTCTAGAACGCCAAGATTTCCAGTATATAGAACAATTACGAATCTGTAATGATTTATTATGCCAAGTAGGTTGTTGATGAATGGAGTTATTAGAGGCATATGATGAAGATAGTAAAGGGACCAAAAGTTTAAGAGAATGGGAGATGATAGGAGAGCTCAGCGAAGCAGTGTTGGAAGTGAAAGATAGAATTTCCTGAAAATCGAAAGGAGCAATAAAAAAAAGTTCTATTTTTAACCAAAGAGGAGGATATAAAGGAAGATCCATATATATCCATCGAGCAGTTTGTTTTAATTTAAAAGCGAGATGATAAGTTTTAAAATCAGGAAACCGAAAAGCCTCCATTAGGTCTGTCCTTCTTAAGAGAGGACAAGGCTATACGAGAGTGTTTAACATTCCACAAGAATTTTACTAAAGTAAAATCAATTTTCTTAAAGTAATACTCAGGAATATGAATAGGAATCAAGGAGATAATATATAAGAGGAGAAAGCATCATCTTAATAGAGTCTAAATGACCCCACCAGTGAGTAATAGTATCATTACATTTTTTAATAATGTAATGAAAGTTTAACTTTAACTTTTCAGATAATAAAGGAGTAAACCATAGATCCAGATATTTAAGTGGTTGCCAAGACAACGCAGAGTGTTTAAAAAGATGTATTTGACACAAAACATTTAAAGGCAACATTTCACACTTATCAGCGTTAAGGCGATAACCAGAGATTCTAGAGAAGAGGGTCACCTGTTGAAGAAAAAGAGTAAGGGAGGATTGAGGATTAGAACAATATAAAAGAATGTCCTTAACCTTATGATGCCAAAATAAAATCCAGTAATATGATCGTCCTGTCTCATCATAGTTAAAAAAGGTTTCCAAAGCTATAGCAAATAATAAAGGAGATAAGGGGCAACCCTGTCGTACTCCCCTATGCAATGAAAAATAATCAGAAGTCATATCATTGACAAATATTGAAGCTTGGGGACCTGAGTATAATAAAGAAATTAAAACAATTAATTTAGAAGAAAAACCTGACCATTTTAAGCATGAAACAAAAAATCCCAACCAGTTCTATCAAATGCTTTCTCAGCGTCTAAGGAAATCGCAGCAATAGGGTGAGCCAAGAAAGAGGCTTTACATAAAACATTAAAAAAGACTTGTGAGTTGTCAGAAGCAAGTCTCCCCTTAACGAAACCTGGTTGTTCCAGGCCAATGAGATTGGGTAGAATTGGATCCATACAAAGTGACAAAATCTTTGCAAAGATCTTATAATCTGTATTGACCAAAGAAATTGGTTGGTAGTTCTTACAAAAAGAGTGATCCTTATCCTCTTTAGGAATTAAGCAAATAAATGATTCTTGAAAAGTACCACAGGAAGAGCTTTTGTCAAGGAAAGATTGAAATAAAAGTAAAAGATTTGGTAAAAGTATTTTCCCAAAGTTTTTATAAAATTCAATGGTAAATCCATCTGGGCCAGGAGCTTTCGCACGACGCAAAATCGAAACAGCATAAGAAATGTCTGCTAAAGAAATATCAGCTTCCAAAAGCCCGAAATCAATGTGACTCAATGGAGGAGAAGGAATTGATTGGAAATAGGAAAGATGATCGGACTGATCTGGCAGAGTTTCAGGGGTGTATAAATAAAATCCTTATAGAAATAAACACATTTGTTCAATATATCCTTATCTTTGAAGAGAGGAGTACCAGCAGGACCTTGCAGAGATTCTATTTTCGTTCTTTCATTACTCACCTTTAAATAATTAGCCAGTAATTTTCCCATTTTGCTTTGGCCCCATAGTAGCGAGAACTACTTTTTAATAAGTAGAGGCAGCATCAGTATATAATCTATTAAAGGTAAGTTTAGCGTCAATACAGTTTTTCAAAGAGTACTCAGTATTTAAATGATTATATGTATATTCTAATTTATGCTAAAACCTCTGGCAGTAGCCTTAAAGGAATCCCACACCATAAAAAAAGGAGAATCTGGGGTATTGTTGATAGAGAAGAACTCAGAAGCAAAGGAGATGAATTTTTGACAAAAAATAGGATCAAGGAGTAGGGAATTATTAAAATGCCATGTTCCTCTATGAGGAGAAAAAGGAATAAGATCAATAGCTACAAATACAGGGGCGTGGTCTGAGATTAAAATAGAACCAATTTCAGAATGAATGGCATGTTGGGCCAGGGACTTACTGAAAAAAAGATAATACAAGATTGTGTTATGATGTGAGGCCGAATAAAAACTATGGGCCAGATGTAGGAAGGCCCTTACCGGTCGGTAATGGACAAATTCGGCCGTTACCGACCGGTATTTGGGTTTTGAATTGTAGGGGGCCTTAGATTTACAGAATCTGTAAATTTACCGAATCGGTAAATTTACAGAGTCGGTAAAATACCGAATCGGTAAATTTACCGATTCTGTAAATCAATATGTAGGTGGCACTGTAATCAGTGCCACAGGCCCTTACCGAATCGTTATTTACCATGGAATACTATTCCATGGTAAATAACCAATTCCTGTGTACATGCACATCTGAGCATGTACACCTGTGCCATGTGGCACACAGACATGCCCTAAGGGCATGTCTGTGTGTGTCACATGGCACACAAGCCCGAAACAGGGGTGCAACAGGGTGTCAAAGTGACCCCCTGTCCCCCTTGTAAATTCGGTATTTTTACCGATTTGGTAATTACCGAATCGGTATCTGCCATTGAATCCTATGGGCTTCAAGGCCCATAGAAATCCATGACAAATACCGATTCTGTAATTACAGGATCGGTAAATACCGAATCATACCGATTCGGTATTTTTACCGAATCTTTTACCTACATAGCAATTACCGAATAGTGAATTCCGAATCGGTAAAATTCGGTATTTACCATTCGGTAATTTGCTATTACCTACATCTAGGCCCCAATTCTTTAAGGTCAGGGTGGCAGTCTACAAATGTCCACCAATGCTCTGCGACGTATAGTGGATGCAAACTGTGAACTCATTTAAGAAGGAAGAAATCTAACTCTGGAATGTCTATCTAAAATGGGATCAAAGACTTGGTTACAATTAACACCAAATATAATATAGTAATCATCATAAGTAAGTAATTTATCAGATACAAAAAACCTTATCAACCACAGTAGGGGCATTTACATTGAAAATATTTAAAGGAATCTTATCTATAAGAAGTTTAACAATAACCTAACGACCTTCAGCATAATTTTCTTGATGAACAATTTTTTGTGACATAAAATCAAAACTCAGTTTTTCTTACCCATAGCTGGAGAGTTAAACACATGACCCATCCAGCAGCTCTTCAGTGTTGAAGCTTCATCTTCATCTTCAGTAATATGAGATTCTTGGAGTAAAGCAATATCAGATTTTAACTTAGTTAGGTGAGATAGCACCCCTTGCCTTTTGATAGGATTATTTTATCCTTTAATATTCTAAGTTGTAACCCGGAATGTAACTTAAAGAGAAAAATATGAACTGGCATTATGCTTACAGGAACAGGAATTAAAATTGATTGAGAAATATAAAGGGAAAGAAGGCAAAAGAGATAGAACAATTGTTTTAGAAAAGAGAACAAGGGAGATGAAGAAGATAAATAAATAAATTAAGAAAGAGAGAAAAAGTAACAAGGGAACCATGTAAGAAAGAACAGAAGGAGAAGGTAGAGAACAAAGTGACAGTACAAGTCATACAGAAGACGATTGAAAAACATACCTACAGATACAAAACAAATGGGGAGTGACTTAACCAGAAGATGAAGGCGACAGCAGCTAAACTCCACAGAACACCTGATGAACTACAATCAAGACTTCAACGTAACATGGGGATCAATAAGGAACGAAATTGGAGGAATAAAACACCTGTATATGAAAGAAAAGAGAGTTAATGAAAGGAGAAGTAATAACCTTGTAGAGAGAAATAGGAGAGAAAATATATAGAACAAAGCACAATATTAAAGCATTACGAAGATATAAACGAAACAACACTCGATGTGTAACCAAGACGAGAAAACAACTAGACAACATGAAGCAAATATAATAATTATGCAGGTTTTAAAGTATCCATGACATCAGCTCCATGATGATGAAGGAATTCTTGTAACGCTGCTGGATCTTCAAATGTTGTAGTCTTCTCTTTATAAGTAATCTTCAAGAGACAAGGATGAAGAAGTCCAAATCTGGCGCTAATAGCACGTAGTAGAGGACGTAGATCAAGAAACGTCTTCCGTCGATCTGTTGTAATTTTAGCTACATCTTGAGAAAGAAATAGACAGTGACCATCCCAAAAGTTTGTTACAAGTCCAGCATGCAGGACTTGTAGAAGATCTGTGTATTGCAGAAAAAGTATGATGACACCACATGGCTTCACAGAAAGTTTATAATCAAGACTATGATCCCTTTTAAGCATGGGCGTAAAATCCGCTCCGCTCGCGGATTTTTCGGATTTTCGGCAAATCCGCAATCCGCGAACGCTCGCGAATTTGTCGAAAATCCGTGAATCCGCTCGCGGCGGATTTTTTGCTTGGTTGCGGCGCGCGGCGTGGTGCACGGCGTTCACTTTCCGTCATTTTAGCGTTTGCCGAGTTGTTTTTCTTTGCGAGTGACGCGCCATTTTAGATCTTGCTGCGTGTTCCCGCGGGAGTTTGTCGCCCGCGAATACGTACTCGCGGCTTGCCACCTTGCACAGCACACCTCGCGAGAGTTCGCAATTGCGAACACGTAGTTGCGGCGGAAAGGAACAATCTCGCACTTGCGAAATAGAGATTTTGCAATTTCGCACAAGAAAATCACCAGCAAACAGGATAAACCTTCAGAAAATTATGATTTTTATCAGAATCACTCCTCAGGTTGACATTTGCATGGCCTTTTTTTTTTTGCAAGGAGTCCATTTTGGGGGGGGGGAGGAAGGAAGTGCCCCACAGTCTCCAACTTCCTGTTCCTGTCCAGCAGGCTCCTCCCAGTGCTTTGTCCATCTCCTGGTCACTTTCATTTGGATCTGGAGCTGGAAGGATTACTTTTTGTGGGTGCTGCTGGATATTTGGATTTGAGGCCTTTTTGACTGTCTTTGGATCACTTTTTGATTAGAAATCAACTTTCACAAGTAAGTTTGTTTGGGGCATTACAGTTGCTGCAAGTAAAATTTTGGAACTTTTTCAGAACATTAAATAAATTATATTGTGGGTAGCCACAGTATCCAGTAGGACCAGGGTTGGTTAGGGGTGCATGATACAACTGTTTTGTTGAATTTAAACACCATTTAGGCCATGGATGGGCTGGGATTGTGCTGATTTTTGTCTTTTTTTTGGGACTGCTGGTGGGGCCCTTTGCCCAGGGGTGGTGAGTGTTGCATGGGCCTAGTCTTTCTGTGAGGTGTCTTCTTAAATTTAAACATAATTGAGGCCATGGATGGGCTGGGATTGTGCTTATTTTATTGTTTTTTGTCGTTTTTGGGGGGCTGCTGGTGTGGCCTTTTGCCCAGGGGTGGTGGGTGGTGCATGGACTGAGTGTGCCTGTGGTGTGGTCTCACTCTCTTTAATGTAAACATCATGGATGGCATTGGATTGTGGTGATTTCTGGCTGTTTTTCTGTTTTTTGGGGGTGTACTGTTGATGTGGACTGGCCATGTGGGTGGTGGTGGTGGCCATCTTGAGTGCTGGCTGCTACAGGCAACATGTGCTTGGGGTGTAAGGGGCCATTTTGAGGAGAGGCAGTGTCTGAGGCCTGCACTTATTTTGCCTACTTTTCATCCATTATGCCCAGGGGTAGTGAGTGTTGCATGGGCCTAGTGTGTTTTTGAGGGGTGTCTTCTTGAATTTAAACACCATTGAGGCCATGGATGGGCTGGGATTGTGCTGATTTTATTGTTTTTTGTCGTTTTTTTGGGCCTGCTGGTGGGGCCCTTTGCCCAGGGGTGGTGAGTGTTGCATGGGCCTAGTCTTTCTGTGGGGTGTCTTCTTGAATTTAAACATAATAGAGGCCATGGATGGGCTGGGATTGTGCTTATTTTATTGTTTTTTGTCGTTTTTGGGGGGCTGCTGGTGTGGCCTTTTGCCCAGGGGTGGTGGTGCATGGACTGAGTGTGCCTGTGGTGTGGCCTCACTCTCTTTAATGTAAACATCATGGATGGCATTGGATTGTGGTGATTTCTGGCTGTTTTTCTGTTTTTTGGGGGTGTACTGTTGATGTGGACTGGCCATGTGGGTGGTGGTGGTGGCCATCTTGAGTGCTGGCTGGTACAGGCAACATGTGCCTGGGGTGTAAGGGGCCATTTTGAGGAGAGGCAGTGTCTGAGGCCTGCACTTATTTTGCCTACTTTTCATCCATTATGCCCAGGGGTAGTGAGTGTTGCATGGGCCTAGTGTTTCTGAGGGGTGTCTTCTTGAATTTAAACACCATTGAGGCCATGGATGGGCTGGGATTGTGCTGATTTTATTGTTTTTTGTCGTTTTTTTGGGCCTGCTGGTGGGGCCCTTTGCCCAGGGGTGGTGAGTGTTGCATGGGCCTAGTCTTTCTGTGGGGTGTCTTCTTGAATTTAAACATAATTGAGGCCATGGATGGGCTGGGATTGGGCTTATTTTATTGTTTTTTGTCGTTTTTGGGGGGCTGCTGGTGTGGCCTTTTGCCCAGGGGTGGTGGGTGGTGCATGGACTGAGTGTGCCTGTGGTGTGGTCTCACTCTCTTTAATGTAAACATCATAGATGGCGTTGGATTGTGGTGATTTCTGGCTGTTTTTCTGTTTTTTGGGGGTGTACTGTTGATGTGGACTGGCCATGTGGGTGGTTGTGGTGGCCATCTTGAGTGCTGGCTGGTACAGGCAACATGTGCCTGGGGTGTAAGGGGCCATTTTGAGGAGAGGCAGTGTCTGAGGCCTGCACTTATTTTGCCTACTTTTCATCCATTATGCCCAGGGGTAGTGAGTGTTGCATGGGCCTAGTGTTTCTGAGGGGTGTCTTCTTGAATTTAAACACCATTGAGGCCATGGATGGGCTGGGATTGTGCTGATTTTATTGTTTTTTGTCGTTTTTTTG
Organism: Lissotriton helveticus; assembly: GCF_964261635.1. Taxonomy (NCBI): domain Eukaryota; kingdom Metazoa; phylum Chordata; class Amphibia; order Caudata; family Salamandridae; genus Lissotriton; species Lissotriton helveticus. The sequence goes on from NC_136065.1 coordinate 1,782,554,918, forward strand.
GGCCTGCTGGTGGGGCCCTTTGCCCAGGGGTGGTGAGTGTTGCATGGGCCTAGTCTTTCTGTGGGGTGTCTTCTTGAATTTAAACATAATTGAGGCCATGGATGGGCTGGGATTGTGCTTATTTTATTGTTTTTTGTCGTTTTTGGGGGGCTGCTGGTGGGGCCCTTTGCCCAGGGGTGGTGAGTGGTGCATGGACTGAGTGTGCCTGTGGTGTGGTCTCACTCTCTTTAATGTAAACATCATGGATGGCGTTGGATTGTGGTGATTTCTGGCTGTTTTTCTGTTTTTTGGGGGTGTACTGTTGATGTGGACTGGCCATGTGGGTGGTGGTGGTGGCCATCTTGAGTGCTGGCTGGTACAGGCAACATGTGCCTGGGGTGTAAGGGGCCATTTTGAGGAGAGGCAGTGTCTGAGGCCTGCACTTATTTTGCCTACTTTTCATCCATTATGCCCAGGGGTAGTGAGTGTTGCATACTTGCATGTCCGTAGTCTTTCTGTGGGGTGTCTTCAATGTAAACATCAAGGATGGCATGGGATTGTGCTCATTTTTCTGTGTTTTGTCGAATTTTTGGGGTGTATAACTGAACTGATGTTCCTCTGTCTTCCATTGCTTTTAGGTGCACAAGAAGACTCAAGAGAACCACCAGTGCCAGGAAGAAGTCCTGCAGCGGTGTGTGCAGCATAACGTCACGCGACGTCACGTCTGGACACAGAACCCTCTGCAACTCGTGCAACTGCTGCCTGCTGACCTGCTCTGAAGAGGATGGCCCCAAAAAAAGTAACCCGTAGCTCCTCTAGCAAGAAAGGTGCCAGTAAGGAGCAGAAGAAGCAAGTTACCAAGGAGACTGGTGTGCCGCCCGCCCCTTTTTTTGGGAGTAAAAAAAAAAGTATGCCTGCAGCAGCAGCAGCGGGATCTGCTGGGGACCAAGCTGGCAGCACCCCCCCCGCTCCATTGGGCTCAGTGCCACCACCACCACCACGCCAACTTAAGTCCAAGCCCTTGAGTGCTGCAGAGGCAGCCAGTATAGTTCTTCAATCACCATCGACCAGTGATGTTGGCTCATCGCAAGAAAGCAGCAGCAATGTCCCTCAATCAACACAGGTTGTTGTAGCTCATCTGACGAGTGTTGAACAACCACAGCCGCAACAACAATCACATGTGCAAGTACAAGCCCAAGTACATGTGGAAGGAGAGGCAGCGCAAGGAGATGCGCAAGCAGAGGTGCATGGAGGGTCACAAGTGCCCACAATAGTTGTTCCTCCCGAAGTAGGGGCACATCAGGAAATCGACAATCAAGGCGAGGTATCATTTGAGGAAGCCACTCCTCCTGCTGATCCTTCATTGTCTTCCACAACCCTAGCAAGGAAGAGATCAAGGGTGGTGTCTACATCCTCTTCAAGCACACCTCCTTCTGATGATACGGATCAAACTTGGGAACCAGCACCACAGCCGTCTGAGAGTGAGGCACACCATGATCCAACAAAGGTACTTAAGCGTAAAAGGAAGCTCGTCCAAAGTCTCAGACTTATGGAGTGTGATGAGGCTCAACAAGAAGTGGTGGATACTGCTGCTGATGAAGACTCTGCCAACGACGACCCAGTCATCATAAAGGTCACTGCAGCCCCAGCGGGCATGCAGCAAACAGACATTTTGACCCTAGCCCGAAGAGCTGCTGCGCGTGATGATGATGATGATGATGTTGTCGATGAGGAGGCAGTGGAAACACCACAATCATTGGAGTTAAGTAGTACACCAACTCGTCCCGCTTCCATATTTCTTTCTGGCAAGAAGAGACCTGCGTCAACCTCGACCTTAATTAGTGGCGGTGAAAGTGGAAAACGTACAAAAGTTGGGCAATCCAGATCCTCCACTTCATCTGGCATTAGCTTCATGACCACCACCACCAGTATCGCCGCCTCCTCCAGGTCCCACAGACACTTCAAGTCCCCAGTTTGGGACTTCTTTACTGTTTGTCCCAAAAATCCAAAGTTTGCCATTTGTACCCTTTGTAAGCTTGCAGTTAGTCGTGGTAAGTCAGGTACCAACTATGGTACCGGCGGCCAGAGTGGTCATCTTGAGAGAAAGCACGCTGTCCAATGGTTTGCGCACCTAGCTGCGATCAAGAAAGGCCAAAATCAAGGAAACGTTGATGTTTCATCTGATGTTGACGAGCAGGAAGAAGACGTGTCAAACACTTCCCTTACACCCAGTACCCCTGTCAGCAGCACACCCAATGTGAGGCACACTAAGAGTGTTGGAGCGAGTGAGACACCAACGCACAAAAGTTCACCAGCGAGCAAAATTGGGTCAACGAAGTCATTATCAGCCCGTAAATGCTTGGTCCAGGCCAACATTAGAACAATGCTTACTTCAGACGTGCCATATGAACGCAACCACCCACTGACGCGTCTGTATAACACTAAGCTGGCTAAAATGCTAGCTGTGGACCTTCTACCTTTTTCTTTTGTAGAAGCGGTAGGTTTTCTTGAATTAGTTGCAACGCTCTGCCCTAAATGGAAGGTTCCGAGCCGGTTCTATTTTGCCAGAGTTGCGGTTCCAGCACTACATGAAGATGTGCTGCAGGCGATTGGGGCAGCTTTGCAGAAGAGTGCTGTTCACACAATACATCTGACAACAGACATGTGGACCAGTGGCCCAGGCGATGATTACATGTGCATCACTGCACACTGGGTCTCTTTTTCAGGTGTTATAGCAAAGCTAAACGCAGGTGTTGACCCGGACCAAGTTTTCAAAGCTGCTCGGAAACATGCAACACTAGCCATGTTTGGCTTGGAGAAAAGTCACACAGCAGAAAACCTTTTGGAAGAGTTTGACAAAAAGGTCTTGACAATGCTATCCCCCCATAAACGCAAGATTGGTTATGTTTCCACGGATAATGGCGCCAATGTAGTTAAGGCCATGTTCCTTGGTGACCATGTTAGAGTGCCGTGTTTGGCGCACTGTATCAACCTGGTAGTTCAAAAATTCTTGAGTGATAAAGAGAGTCCAGCGTTCGAGGTAATGGCCACCTGCCGCAAAATGTGCAACCATTTCAGCCATTCTTTTAAGGCCCGGAAGCATCTGCGGAGACTGCTACTTCAACGTGGAATGCCAGTGAAAGCACTCATCCAGGAGGTGGCAACACGTTGGAACTCAACCTTCTACATGCTTGAGCGTCTGCATGAGCAGTATACGGTACTCGATCACTATTTCTTGACAGAGGCTACATCTCAGAAGGAGGACCTGCGGATGAGTAAGGCGCAATGGGACATAGTTAAAAGCCTGACAGACATGCTTCGTCCTTTTGAGTTCTTCACGCGTGCAGTCAGCCAGGAGGACTGTAATTTGGGAAAAGCTATCCCATTGTTGTGCATACTGGAGCACCAACTGATGGCGGTTTCTTCTGAGTTTGCAAAAGATGAAAAAAAAAAAAAACATTTCATTTTGTCTGAGAAATTATTACATCGCCTACGTGGTGATGAACGTCTTCAAAACATCAACTCAGATCAGCATTACATTTGTGCTACTATTCTGGATCCACGCTACAAAAAGGCGCTGGCAGACAACGCATTCTTTCCTTTCGCTGATGCAGATGTTCAAAAGTACAAACATTGGTTAGCCTGGTCAGCCAAGAGGTTTGAAAAAGAACGGCAGGTTATTGAAGGAGAAGCCAGTACATCAGCATCAGCATCAGCAGGCCATCCGCAGTCACAAGAATCCACTTCTGCACCTGTGGCTGGGGCACAAGTGACCTCTCAGCCGTTAAAGACACCGGCAACTGGATCATCTGCACCACACACAATGACAACACTAACAGTGGCTGGGGAGGAGGATTGGCTAAGTTTGATGGGGTATGGTTCTCGAAAAAATGTCACAGGCACAGCAAAAAGTAAGCAAAGTGGAGGAACAGTTGATGACCTTGAGTCGATGGTGCAGGACTATCTGAATGACTCAACAGAGGTCTTCCTTAATGATGAGCCATTGCAGTATTGGCATGGCAAAAAACAATTGTGGCCACAGCTCTTCAACCTGGCTATAAACTATTTGTCTTGCCCACTCGCAAGTGTGTCTTCTGAACGTGTTTTCAGTGCTGCTGGTGGCATTGTAACTCCCAAACGGAGCCGCCTCTCGCCCAAAAATGTGGAGCGGCTGACAATGATCAAGATGAATCAGCACCTCATACCACCAGATTACAAAGTACGAGAAAGCACGCCGCATGAAGACGAGGAGGACAGCAACGTAGATGAGGGGATTTTTTCTCTGTTCGGTGCCACTGACCTCATCCAGCCTGAATTCGCAGAGTATGATGACGAAATTTTGTTCTTATTCCCTGACACCGAGCCCTGAAAATGAGACAATCAATCAAGAACTTTCTTTTTCGTCCTTATTCACTTTTATTCCTGTGTGCTTTGTGTCTCTCTTTCTTTGTTTTGCACAGTTAATTTAATTCAAACTTTAATCACCTAATCCCAAAAACAAGACCATCATCAGAACTGTCTTCACTTGTTTGCTTATTGATTTGAAGGTGCCGCAGTCTACATTCCTCAGGTTCACAAGTTCTGAAGAACATGCTCCTCTATCCTCCTCCTCCAGACTGCGATTTCCCTCCAAGCAGAGTGCTGGATTACGCACAATGAAGAAAGACTCAGCACTTGTGGGGGTGTTGTACTTCTTTGCGGGTGAGTTGACGGTTTTGGGCCCATTGCTGTGAAGCTCTAATAATGGACAAAAGTGTTTTGGACCAAATATGAGGTGGAAATTTCTTGCCGTTTTTGCTGACTTGCTTGCCTTTGAGGTGCTCTTTGGCGGGGTTCCGGGGGTTTGTGTGTAATTTTTGGTGTCTGTCGAAGCACTGCTGCGACAGTCTAATCTTGATTGCATTTGCTTTTCAGGAAATCCGTGGTGGAAAACAGGAGTTATGATGATTGATGATGATGACCTAGCTGAACAGCGCCGCATTTGGAACGAAGGCCGAGAGATATTGTAAGTATGAGATTTAGCTTTTTCGCTGTTTGGGGGTGTTGTCGGGTGTTTTTTTGCGGGTGGGTTGGCGCCGGCGGGTCTTGCCTGGGGCATTCCTGGGAAGGTCTAATACCGGATAGAAGTGTTTTGGACAGAATCCATAAGGAACAGCCTTTTTTTTGCCATTTCTTCAGACATCTTGCTCAATGTAGCGTTTTGGGGGGCTTCCTGCTGTTCGTGGGTGGGTTGCGGCCGGGGTCTCTGTCGAAGCACTGCTGCGACAGTCTAATCTTGATTGCATTTGCTTTTCAGGAAATCCGTGGTGGAAAACAGGAGTTATGATGATTGATGATGATGACGACCTAGCTGCAGAGCGCCGCGTTTGGACCGAAGGCCGAGAGACATTGTAAGTATGAGATTTAGCTTTTTCGCTGTTTGGGGGTGTTGTGTCGGGTGTTTTTTTGCGGGTGGGTTGGCGGGTCTTGCCTGGGGCATTCCTGGGAAGGTCTAATACCGGATACAAGTGTTTTGGACAAAATCCCTAAGGAACAGCCTTTTTTTTGCCATTTCTTCAGACATCTTGCTCAATGTAGCGTTTTGGGGGGCTTCCTGCTGTTCGTGGGTGGGTTGCGGCCGGGGTCTCTGTCGAAGCACTGCTGCGACAGTCTAATCTTGATTGCATTTGCTTTTCAGGAAATCCGTGGTGGAAAACAGGAGTTATGATGATTGATGATGACCTAGCTGCACAGCGCGTTACTTTGGACCGAAGGCCGAGAGATATTGTAAGTATGAGATTTAGCTTTTTCTCTGTTTGGGGGTGTTGTCGCGTGTTTTTTTGCGGGTGGGTTGGCGGGTCTTGGCTGGGGCATTCCTGGGAAGGTCTAATGCCGGATAGAAGTGTTTTGGACAAAATCCTTAAGGAAAAGCCTTTTTTTTGCCATTTCTTCAGACATCTTGCTCAATGTAGCGTTTTGGGGGGCTTCCTGCTGTTCGTGGGTGGGTTGCGGCCGGGGTCTCTGTCGAAGCACTGCTGCGACAGTCTAATCTTGATTGCATTTGCTTTTCAGGAAATCCGTGGTGGAAAACAGGAGTTATGATGATTGATGATGATGACGACCTAGCTGCACAGCGCCGCGTTTGGACCGAAGGCCGAGAGACATTGTAAGTATGAGATTTAGCTTTTTCGCTGTTTGGTGGTGTTGTGTCGGGTGTTTTTTTGCGGGTGGGTTGGCGGGTCTTGCCTGGGGCATTCCTGGGAAGGTCTAATACCGGCTAGAAGTTTGTTGGACAAAATCCATAAGGAAACACCAGTTTTGGCACTTTTTGTAAGTTAGGGTTCGTTAGGGTTAGCCCTAGCAGCAGGATTGCATGTGTTTAGGGGGGTTCTATTGCAACGCGGTTCTGTTGTTGTAGAGCACTGTTGGAGCGATGCTGGCTATGGATACTTTTGCTTGCAGGCAAGTGGTTTGAATACAATCCACGGTCTGTATTTGGGCCTACTGTTACTTTCAAAGTACGTTTTGTAACCATTTTTCTGCTAGGCATCGTTTTTGGAGATATGATTGGGTTCTTCTACATTTTTGCGACTGGCTTTAGTAAGGGTCTTGGTGGGAGCATTGCTGGGAAGGTCAAATTTTGTTCTAAAACACAGTAGTACACCCACCTTGAGGGGAAAGATCCGCTATAATATTTTGGCCATACTTATTGATCCTTAAAAAGGTGACTCAGACAGAGCACGCAATTTCAAAAATATTGTACTGTCTATTAGGGAAATCAAAGTGTCACTTTTTGAACCACACAGCGTACATACCTTTTATTTATTTATCAGTGGTATTGTAATAGCACTTCCTGTTTTCCGTTCAATAATTACAGGCCGGGTTTCAGTCAACATCCGCCAGGCAGGCAATGGACAGGGTGTCTCTTCTGTCAGTGGTCACCACCACATTGATGGACGAAGCGTCAGCTGGAATGGAGGAGTGCCGCCAATAAGAGGAATTGTTTGCTGCATGCAACTTACTTACCAATTTCAACAGGACAACTCCAACAACATACGCAATACAGATACAGTATCCATTGTTGTCTTTTATTCTATGAGTGTGACTGCATGTGCTTACCTTTAGTTTGTAACCAAAGATTGTCTGTAAACTCTGTATCTTCAATTATTGTTTGTCCATGCTCTGCTTTTTTTTTCTTCTCTCAACAAAACCTACCCAAAAAGAAACCCCCATTCCCATCCATTTTACAAACCCTAACCCTCTTCCCCCGGGCTGTGTTGTTTTGCTTGATGTCTGACTAAAATGACATCAATAATTCCACACACTTGCTGGGGAGGATAAGGTGATAGCAGCAACAGGCTGGTGAAGGAATACGAGGATATCTTCTAGACTTACTCAGCTTCAGTACTATATCTTCTAGTAGTAGTAGCCAAAATCAAATAAATTCAACGCAAGTACTAGTTATACTTGCAAGCAAATACTTTACCATTTGTTAGGCTACATTATGGCACTGTTCTAGTGTACTGTCACCTGCTATTTTCTCGATCGTACCGTAACCGTTGTAATGCTACAGTAAGGAGGACAAACAAGGTTTTGTTTTCTTTTTTTCCATAGGCATGCAACTGCCACTGTGTCACACCACTAGTACCACCGCAATGAGGAAATGTCACCCGCCCAGGATTGACAACGTTAATCCCCATTTCACCTGGAGCCAGCCCTGGGCCTAGCCCTAATTTCTAACACAAATTACAGGTAAGATAAGCGTTTGGTGGGAGGTAGTATAATGGAGTATTATTTCGGAGTAGACAAGAGATTGACGGTTGTACTACTAAAGTCCTACGACTGTTCAGGAAAACAAAGTTACTGTTACACCCCCGCCCCCCACCCACCAGACTGAAAAGCAGTAAAAAACAGGTATGGTCAGATAAAGTTGAAAAATATATTTATTTAGCCCTAACAAAATAATCTCCCTCACCCACCCTAACCCCAACGATTGTCTCTGAAACGTCCCAAAACGATCCCAACTCCCAAATCCCACCCCCCAAAAGTCTATAAAAAAAGGGCAAGGGACACTCCACTACTGGAGGGTGCTGGTGCTGGTGCATGATGCGGCATGGGCATCATACTCCTTGCGGAGGGTGGCAAGCTCGGAGCGGAGGCCCTTAACCAAGTTCTTATACCTCAGGACCTCCTGCTCCAGGTTGGACATGCGGACTCGTAGGCGGCGTTGGCGTTCCTTGCAGCTCCTGTGGGGGGCAGCTGGTATTTCGGTTGCTTGGCGGTGGCGGTCGGCTTTCTTAGCCCGGCTCGGTCCCGCTGGCTTAGTCACGGAGGAGGATGCAGTGGTCACAGTCGAAGATGTTGCCCCGCTCGACTGCGTGTCCTCCTCCTCCTCCAGGGCCACCAGCCGCCGATACTCGGCGACTGTGGCCTCCAGCCTCCGTTGCCGGGCCAATCTAGCCTGCTCCCTCCTTGTTGTTGATTTGGAAGGAGCAACTATATGAAGAAAGAAAGACATAGTCTGTAACCAATGCTCCTTATTAATAACACAAAGTGATTGAGCCGAAAGTTGGGTCACAGAGTACAAGTAGCAAATTGAAAGCACAGTACATAACTATTGAGGACAGTATCTATGTAACCTCCCACTTCTGCATCCTTGCTCTAACAGTAGTGGTAGTTTAATGAACTAATTCTACGACCACTATGGACTTCCATTACAGTCGACTATGACAGTACACCAGTCTTATTCTTCTTCTTCTCTCTTGTTTAGGGAAATGGGTACGTTATCTTATGCAAGCCGGCAGAATGACATGGACACAGCACAGTGAAGTTGCACCCGAGAAAAAAAGTTGCACACCATGATGATGGAGACAGACTTGCGTTACTGTACCGGTCCAGTACATGCAGGTGGTGAAGCTATTACTTTTCTATTACGGGTGGCACTGAGAATACTCTGTTACAAGGGCTACTGCTTAATTAATTTACCTTTCACCCTACAGTGCAAATGAGTACTAGAAAAGGAAACTGAAGAAGCTAACTAATTTGATTATCTATCACTTCACATGGGACGTATTTAATGACAGATGAGATGACTTTAGGTGCTTTGCTTAATATTGAGTGAACAGTGATACACCCACACATGAATGACGTACTACAAGTAAACTAAAGTTATTAAGAGAGGTACGGAGTGTCCACCGTAATAACCAGATATATGCTGTGAATGCAAACGCAATACAAAGTACTGCTACTATTCATGGTAGTATTGGACACATTTACAATTTCTTTTCCTTGCCTTCCCTGCACTGGGACGGACGTGCGGGTGCGGTGGTACATGCTCTTCAAGGTAACACTTACTTCACCTGGCGACCATCTACTCTCTCTAGATACACATGTGCTATGTAAGAGTCAGAGAATACCATGCTCCAGGCATCCATTCAGTCAAAGTATACGCACACATACAGTTTCTGTTTCACCCACCCAGGCTGCTGTCCTTCCACCCATCCTTGCTTCATCATTGACCCAGCCATGCACCATACCATATTCTTTCCTTCCCAGCCACCTCTGGGTCCAAGCAAACACATATCGTTCTTCTTTGCCAGCCATCATACAAGTTCGCGTCCCACTTACTTACACCCTTCTTTCGCTTTTCGTTCATCCCATCCATCACGTTTGTCTAAGAACTTATTGGGATTCTTCTCACCAAAAACTTCACAGCTAAGTCGAAGTACATTTCGAGGAGGCTACTACCTGGTTGATTTGTAATTGTAATACACCCGTGCAGAAAGCACACTATGCAGTCTTCAATCTCAATAAGTAAGGAATATATAGCTTACCTGTTTCCGCCACCACCGTTTGATCCCCCACAGGAACGGCCACCAGCTCTTCTAACGCCGCCTCCTCCCCAGAGGCCTCCGAGTCCAAGTCCAACACAGCCACCTCCGCGCTGGCCCCGTCACCAGATGTTACACCTACAAAGTACATTTAAGAATGTTAGAATACACCACTCACTACTATATAATATTTGGTCTAGGAGAAATGTTAAAAAAACAGAATACAATGTAATAATTTGTGACTGTCTACTCCATAGTAAAAATGTCCCATTTTCCAGGGAAGGCTGTTGTCTTGCTGCACTTTTATGCACAACTGATGAATGCTTGCTTTTGATTTTTAACACGCACCACTTTTTCTCCTAACAGACAGAAGCTTGACTCCTGAGTCCTAAGAACACGACCAGGATCAAGTTCAAACTAGGTGAGAGTTCGGCTCGACCACAAGAAATGTGTCCAATTAATCGTCAGCACTAACCACTTTTCCGTTTACAGTTAAATAGTTTTATGACAAAGTAGATTTTAATAAATGTGTTTACTTTTAATAAAGCTTTTACACTTAAATAGACTCTGTGGTTTTTGTTCCTCTAGACTAGAGTGGATGAGCTAAAGGTTTTGGAATTTTTGCAAGCATGAGTGCCTCTGACACTTCTTGACTGTGCTGTGACTCCGTACTACTCTCTTGTCCTGCGTACGATAATCTAGAGATCATTGGGGATCTATAATCGGTGACTTCGGGAGCTGAATGACTCTGCCACACTATCTAGTCAGTAAGGAGACAGTGCATAGAGGTATTGCTGAATATAATGGGAGTCCAATGGAATTGCCAAATGTCCAATCTTAGTTAGCTACACAGACAGACTAATAAGAATAGTCTAGTAATACCACAGGGAGTCATATTCGAGGCAGGATAAGAATTTATATCCAGTCTACAAGAAGATCAAAGACGATTTAGAAAAAATCGAATGAGGAACGCTAGGAAAAAATAGGTACTGTTTATTAAAATGTAAACTTACTGGGGCCAGCAAAGGAGCCCTCGCCTGCCCGATCCTGGCCTGCATCCTCAGCACCCTCCTCCTGTGTCCTCTTGCCCTTGGGGGGAGCTGATGTACAACATGAAAGAAAGAAAAACCAGAAAACATGGATGAGATTTTTCAACCAAATCAAACATTTGAAAAGAACAATAACAACATATTTTGGAAAAATAGCAAATAGATAGACAACTATTCCACGGGATCTATCTCATGTGGTATACTACGTTATTCGTATTGCCTGATTTGCGGAACGTTGACTTAGAAAGTTCCTATGTAACTCAAAAAACAGACTACTAAAGAGGTTTGCCTAGGCCTGGCACTGCAGGCAGCAGTGCGCAACACGTGACAGACAAAGTCCATCCTGCTTGCAGATCAGTGAATACTCAAACTATCAATCCACCCGCCACCACCGCCACTATTTCTTCTGATAGCCATGTGACTGTCTAAAGGAAGGACTGGACTTCAGTCTGTTGGGGCTGATTTATAAGTCCCTTGCGGAAGTTGCGGCTGATTTTCCTCCATTGTTGCGTGCCTTTTCTGACGCAGCGGCAGAACAAAAGACTCGCCATGGTGTTGGTGCGGCGTATATATTAAAAAAAAAACACATATGGGCATATGGGCGATGCATCACGTTGTAAAGCCCTGCGCCATCAGGGGGCGTTCCGGCGCAAGGGAGGGCGTACCTGCGCAGGAACGAATCCTAAAAGTGGCTGAGGGAAATCTACAAGATGTCAATCAGTCACTTTTAGGACAATGATGCATGACTCAAACCCTGCGCGCTTGAAGCCGACGTACGGCTTGATGCATCATTGGGGAGATAGGGTACCCCAGAGCATTGCTGGAGCTGCGCCATCGTTGGCACGCAACTCCAGCAATGCGCTGCCTTTACGGCACAGATGCGTAAGGCTTCTGTGACGTTTTGGGCCAATGGGTGGTGGTGGCATGGCACACAATTACTGCCGCATCCCTGCTACTTTGCAGGGATGCGCCGGTAATTGAAAATATGACCCTTACTGTCTAGCATTACGCAGTTCTTTTCTTTACAGTACACTCATACATAATTTCTCAGGCCAATGAAATGCTTCTGAACACAACATACAAAACAAAGAAGCATAGTAGCAAGCAAGGCTACTGAGAAGGAGAGCAGTGCACCTGAAAATGAAATGCATAGAAGATTTTGAAATATAATTTACCTCAATGTAATCGGCAGCATTATTGCTCTTGGTAAAGAACAAAGATTTGCAAATAACAGAGCAGGATAAAACAGAGTAGTAAATGTACTACTACTACTACTCACCAAGCCCGGGGACCTCTACGCCGAGCGCGTCCAGCAAGTCCCGCTCCCGGTCCATGACATCGGTCCAGCGGTGGGTGGCCTGCTTATATGTGCGCCGGACCCCAGAGATCTTGTACATGGCCCGGCACACCTTCTCCCACCGCTGGCGGCGCTCCCGGATGCCATAGCCGGTCGCGATCTTGCCGCCTCCCAGGATCGTCTTGGGGAGGCGGCGCTGGACGTGGAAGATCAGTGCCGCCACTTCCTCCGCGCTGAAGATCTCCCTCGGGACCACTTGCTCCCCCCTTAAACGCCCGCACGGGAGCCGGGCACGGGGTGCGGGACCCTTCCCCTTCTCAGGGTGCTTCCCGGCTCCCTTTACCATGGTCTGGGCAGAAATAAACTTCAATGATAAAGAAGAAATAGAATAGTGAAGAAGAAAAGAAAAGAGTTTAAAAAAGTAGTTTAAAAGTAACTAAAAGCTGCAGAAAACACAAAAATATAGAGCTAGAAAAATAGAGGGTTAGATAATAAGTAAAATTAGATCAAAAAAACTTCAAACAAGCAAAGGATGGCAGAGATTGAGAGAGGATAGAGAAAGCATGCCCAGAACCATAGCAATGAATGAGAAACAAGATGGCCGCGCCCGTTCACGACCGCGTGGGTAAGTTCGCGCGAGATTTTCCTTGCGAGTACGCGCGAAATTGTACTAGCGAGCAGCACACTTTGCGAGATTACACATAGCGGGCGGAAACGGAATTACGTCACGCCAACAAGATGGCCGCGCCCGTGTACGACCGATAGGGTAACTTGGCAAACGTATAGCTAGAAGCGCCTCGCGAACACGCGCAAGATCACGCGAACATACACGTCGCAACAAAAACAATTTTGTATTCGCACGTATTCGCGGCTTCCGAAATCGATCTCGCACGGATTCGCGCCCCAAAAAACGCGCGAAATTGCAGAAAAAACGATTTTAGCTAAACTGAAAGCAATGAGCAGGTGCAAAAGTTCAAACTTAACATTAGTAACATTCAAGGTAGTGCTTCCTGATGGGCCCCTCCAGAGTTTGCAACTATTCTATGACCCTGCTATGACCCAAACAGCAGGCTCATAGAATAGCACCATAAAGGTCCTGTGAAAAAAAAATTTCACTGCAACAAAAAGCAAATTACAGATAAGGAAGGAAGCAGGTGCCAGCCAGACTGGAACTTTCAAAATTACTGACACATTAATGAAACACAAATTAATTGATGGCAGTTGAAGAAGGGCAGGTGTGCTTGCTTTTTTCAACCACCATAATCTACAGTGATAAATAAACCTAATAGGTGCCAGTGAGGATGTACTAGAGGGTGGCATGGGTGTCCCAGAGGGTGGCAGTGGTGAAACAGAGGGTGCTGTGAACCTGTGATGATAAACCAGACGTAGAAACAACATAGTCGCGGCCGTTGCAAGCCGAAAAGTACGTTCGCAATTGCGAACTTGTCCCAAAATCGGCGCGAACACGCGCCAACACAAAAAACGGAAAAATCCGCAAATCCGCTAGAGTTCGCGGATCTTCGCGGATTGCGAATCCGTAAATACGCAAATTCGCGGATTGCCAATCCGCAAAATCCGCCCATGCTTAATCCCTTTGAATGTTAAGAGAAATAGTAGCACGTAAGCCCAAGAGCTTAGGCAAACATTACTGAAAAAGACAGTTGTGTTGGAACCTTCAATATTTTCAGGGAGACCATAAAGTCTAAGATTATAACTGCAATTACGGTTTCCCAAATCCTCCGCCTGTTTCTTAAGTAGAGATATGTCAGACTCTAGAGATTAAATACGAGAGCAAAAAGCTTGAAGATACACTGTTGTTTGTTCCACAATGAGCACTCGTGAATCCAATGAAGACCATTAGTCATGCAGAAACTGAAGAGTTTTGTTAGTTTCCTCTATCAAAGGTTTCAGGGCACGTATTTCTTCAAGGATTATATCCATGGAAGCTGAGGAGGAATTCACTGGAGAAGGAGGGTCTTTTTTTGGATGTATGGTAGAGATTGCAGGTAGTTTGCTTGAAATCTGCATTTTAGGGATGGTGCCTGAAGAATAATGAGCTTTCTAAACTAAACTCCTAAGGGCTGATTTTTTAAATCTTTAAATCACTGTGAGAGTCAGGTTGTACACAAGTTCCAAAAGCCTTTGAAATCTAAAAAACCTCTGTCAAGGAAATGTGGTATAGTTCAAAGCAGCTAAGAAAATGCAAAGCCAAGAAAAGCTAAATAGGCTAAAGCAACAGCACTTCAATAAGTCAAGAGATTCATCTGCTGTGCACAAAAAGTTAAAAGACAATAATATCTTATGAGAGGATAACTGAGTCAGGAGGAAACATCTTAAAACATGGTGGGAGTGATGAATAAAAAAACAAAATGGTGGCAGTTAAGCATACGAGCTGAGTTGCGCCGTCAGAAGTTGCCAAAAATCGATGAAAACAGAATTGAAAGTCATCAAAAGGCTCACCGCTGCATGTAGCAAGAATATCCAAAGTCCAATATTCAAAATGAGAAGTGTTTCCCTCCTGAAGAGAATCACTTCAGGAAACGGTGGCACTGAGCTCCGGAGCTACGCGGCCATCTTGTTTGGAGCCTAAGCCACACCCGGAAATGAGCATTGATGAAACAATACCAGTTACCACTAGTCTCGTTAGCTAAAATCACTGAGAATTTGTATGATGGGGAAAACCATATTTCCTATCCATTGCAGTTACTCTGTCCTGAGAATATTTATGGTTCAGTTCTGTTTATTGATTTTGTCATCTCACATACACCCACCTACCATCCACCCACAACCACTGTCCGTAGGGGTCACTTTTGCAACAAATATCAAAGACACAATGAACTCCCCCGCACCCATACTTATTTTGCTCAGTTTCCTCCAAGTAGCTTTAATGTTCCTCAGATCATACGATGAAGCCTTCACTCTTCCATTACCTCCAAGAATCGTGCTACCCTACATGTGCTGTTAATCCATTGGCTCCCCCTCATCAACATCAGTTAGTGATCCTAAGCACTCTAAAAACGTAGTATATTTTAATTTTTTACATTCCTCTTCCAGGAATGAGATACATGGAGACCATATATCCTTGAATTGGTCTTCATTCTGTTCTAGTGACGTAGAGACTTTTTCCATTCTTATCACCTCCCATGTCAAAATAGCCAATTCTGATGCTCCAGCACCCTATTTGTTTCCTAAAGCTGAAATGGACTACTCTCTGTGTGACCACAAGAGGTATGTACACTTATTTGAGAGACCATAGGGATTTACGGGACATCAATCTGAAACACTTTGGGGCAGATTTATGAGGCCCTTGCGCCACGTTTACGCCTCCGTTGCGTCACGCAAGGCGGCGTAAACGTGGCGCATCCCTACGAACGATTTACAACGTGACGCATCTAGGCAGATGCGTCACGTTGTAAAGCCCTGCGCTGCTTGTGGGCGTTCCGGCGCAGGGTGGGCGTTCCGGGGCAGGTGCGCCTCGCAAAAGTGGCTGAGTGAAATCTATGAGATTTCACTCAGTCACTTTCAGGCCAATGCTGCGTCAAAAGCTTGCGCCTGCTTGAAGCAGACGTAGGTCTTGACGCATCATTGCAAAGATGGGGCACCCCCGAGCCTTGCTGGAGCTGCGTCGCGCTTGCGATGCAACTCCAGCAATGCGCCACCTTTACGGCACAGATGCGTCACGCATCTGTGCCGTTTTTGCCCCATGGTGCGCCGCATTATAAATGCGGCGCACCATGAGTGGCGGAGCTGTGGCGCACTGTGGCGCATGTTAACTGGCGCATCCCTGGGGATGCGCCAGTTAACATAAATCTGCCCCTTTGACTATGTCTGCTAGGACCACTTGTCAGTGCCTTTTCAATATAAAGCAGTGCCACAGTAGGGGCAATGATGTGGTTGATACACCACAATTCCTCCAGCACCCTGCATATTTTGAGGGGTTCCATTCATGAATCCTTACGAGGTGCAATACCTACATGAAGTTATTTTTACAAATGCTTTTCTACCTATGGCGCTTGCGGCTGTTGCTCTATAAAATATGTTTGCACTATCTGTACGTAAGGGTACACACAAGCTTTACCTCCCACCTTCTCTGAGCCGAAGATTTGTTTTGAGGGGCATATGTATAAAAATTATACATTTTGCTTAGCGGCCTGTTGTCAGCTTTTTTCGTGATAATGCATTTTTCAAATTAAATTAGTGGTCTAACGGTGTGTCATCTAACAGAGCGCAAGCCAAGCCCTACCTGCCCATATAAAACTTTGTATTAGCGTCTGCAGCTTGTTAATAACAATTTAAGGGGTTGTTGTGGTAAGGAATGCATCACATTTAATATTCACGATAAAAAAAGTCATTTTAATTGCTTCTACCCTGTCCAACCAGGATTGTTACCTTCAATTGCCGAGACTGTAAATCTCTCTGTACTGAGCTCAGGAGTTCAGAATAGTTTTCGGTGAGGTTTTAGCTAGTGAGGGCGATATTTTAATACCCAGGTGCTGTGTGTATAATTCTGGGCGCACGTCAATGGGTAGTTAGTTCAATCCATTTCCTTTTGTTCATTGGGCATAGAGCAATTTAGTATTAGAGATTTCTGAACATTTTTATTTAAAGCCAGGCCAATGTGTTAAGAGTAGAGGAATTGACCACAAGTCCATAAACATTACCAGGATGTCATCAGCATATAATGCTATTTTATAGATGTGCAACCCAATGCTCTCCCCTTGAATATCCAGATTATTTCCCATGCTGTCTGCCATGTACTAGGTTTCATTTTCCATGTAAATGTGGAGGGAAGACGGGGCAGCTCTTTCTCAACACCCTGTCTATATCGAAGACGTCTAATGCCACCCCATTTACTCTGATTTTAGTTATTGGTTTTGCACAGCAACAGAGTGAAGAACCGAGTTATTTAATACCCAGCGGCGCCAGGGGAACGCCCAAAGTCTTCGGGTTCCACCTGTCTTAGAATACAGAGACACGGGACTCTTCTTGGTGGCGTCAAAGATCAAATTTATTGGCTGCAGCCAGTAACAGAAGTTCTAGAAATCATCACGGTATGAGTTCTCAGAAGACTGCTCAATTTTACACAGCAAGTCATCCCTTTTTATGCCAAACATTATGCTTTAGGCAAACATTCCTTGTTTACAGTTTAACCAATCACATGTTTCCACAACTAAAGTATCGCATGACGACAAACCCACTTTTCAGTTGCCCAGCCCATGATCAATCATCGGTCAAACCCAACATTCTTCTTTAGACAGGTCAAACGAACCCATAATAAAAAAGGCCACAACCCAATCGTAAATAGACCATAAAGAAAGGAGCAGAAACAGGTGAGAGTAGGATAAGGCATATTTGTGTGCAATAAAACTTTTAGGTATACATGTACTTAAAAGACTTGTTCAGCCACAGTCATCGGCCTATGTGAGGGCAACCACAAAATGGCTGCCATACACAAAATGGAACCCAAGGGTTCAGAACAAAATCCCTAAATACGTAGTGAATCCATCAGTCTAACATGACAAAAACACTCATACTTGCCGCAATAACTAGTTACGGTTCGCTAATATCAAATTCATAATGAAACAATGACCCTCCTTTTGCCCTTACATAGGCAATAACCTAAACTGACGTCAATCTGAATCCAGGTCTATATTCATCAGATCATCAAGATGTTGCTGGGGCATAATCCTATTACTTAGTACCTCTCTTGGGACAGGTCTCCTTGCACACATAGTAGCACAGAGGCCACATATAGCAGGAGCGCACTGCACACAAAGACAGAACAGGAAAAGAATCGCTAAAGCCATCCCAATAATCATCAGAATCTTACATCCCCAGGTCGATAACAGTTCCCAAAACCATCCAATCAATGACCAATCTCCTTTATCCACATTTATAGACTCAGAGATCTTATGTAACTTAGAAATGGCCTGGTATACTGTAGGAGCATTGTCTGGTATGAAAACGCAGCAACTCGATTGGATCACTTTACATACCCCACCTCGATCTGCAAGTAAGACGTCTAAAACCATTTGATTCTGTAACGTCATAAGGCGATCCGCTTGAAGCTCAGTGGTCAGATTACTAAGGGCACCGGCAGTTTCATTTATGGTGGATTCAACCACTCTTGTTAATTGCTGTAAGTTTCTACTGTTTGCCATAGGTCCCCAAAACGGTAGGAAACCCTTGAAAAAGTCTCCCACTTCTTGTTCAGTGGTTTCTTCCTTACTGAAGACACCCCTAACGACTATCGTTCTGTGGTAATCTACGGCAGCAGTGTACGTAGGAGGCAACAAATATGCAACATAACATGTTCCCGAAAAATCAGGGGGCAACCATGTATATGCTCTATCATAACAGACAAAATATGTGCCCTTAGCTGCTAAAAACGGTGGGGAAGTTTGGGACGCAAAGACATACGTCTGAGTACAAACACTCTTCCCTAACTGAGCTCTCGGATTCTTGCCTTTCCCTTGCAGACAAAAATGACCACGATGGGGTACAATCCAAATCGGAGGTGACCTTTTTCGTCTCTGCTTCTCACTCAGACTAATACTATATCCGGTTGCATTCCAACCAACATATGCTAGTAACTCATCCTTGGGAATAGTCTCATACGTTTATATCTGTAATTCCCTTCACCAAGGCTTTATTACTTGAGTTATCTCTCATGGAACGCAGGGGATAGATTTTGATGGCATAAATAAACATCGTTTGATATGCCCATACGGACCCATTGTAACTGAATGGCAGAGCCAGATAAGGAATACCTCTATCCATAGTATGTGGCATAAGACCACACACCCAACAATTAGTGGTGTTTACTACTAACTGGTGTTGATGGAGAAGTTGCACAAAGGAATTATTCACAAATTCCGACCTTCTAATCTGTTCGTGTTCAGGTAAAGTATGAAAAGAATGCAAAGAAGTAGTAGCAGGTAAAGTCGTAGGTTGGAAAATGGGTGCAGAAATCAGTTGAAGAGAAAATACAAACCAACCCACCAAAGCTAACGTCATGCTAAAAAACATCAAAAGACATGTGATCAGAAAACATTTGCTATGCATAATTTTACACAGTTTCTTCTTAAAATTCATTTTCTCAACGGCTCTCTCAATCTCAAAAAACTCCATCCTCTAACCGATGCCGTTCACGGCGGTTGGTTTTCTTCTGCTAAGGAATGCTTCTGTCAGCCCAGGGATCTCCCTTAGACCAACCAGAACCGTTGACCTTGCGTCTTCGGCTTGCACTCTCTAGTCTTTGCACCGTGACCCTACAGCTGAACCCGGATGGTGGTTCACAAAAATATACCAAAAAAGTTTCTTGGCTGAGAGAGTTCAATTCCTGAGAGAGTTCAGTTCCAAAAATCAAAAAAAGGAATTCATTTATTTTATTAGTCCATTGTTTCTAGGACGTAGATTATAACGCTCTTTTCCAGGCCTCGTTTGAGGCTGAAACAACAGTTCAGGTTCAGTAGTGTCTAATCTTTGAGACACAGGCACAGCTTCTTGAAGGACATTGTCATCTTCTTTCTCGGAGCCTCTCCACACCAACTCAGCGTCGCTAAACGGTGCAAACTTCGGCACCCTTTCAGTCTCTGAATCTGCAATACCTTCACGGACCCACTGGTCGTACGGCAGAGGCAACGGCGCCCTCTTACAATCTACGCCGTGAATCCAGTTTCTCTTCCCGAAAACCTTTACTGAAGTCCTCGTAGATAGCAGGACTTGGTACGGTCCATTCCAGCGGGGCTGAACATTCTTAGTCCGCTGAACATTTTTCAACAGGACCCAGTCACCGCGATTGAGGATGTGACCTGTGTCCGCAGAAGCTGGCGGCAATTTATCATGAACCTGTTGATGTAAGACACGCAATTTAGTCGTCAAGTCATACAAGTAGTCCACTAGCATAGGGTAATCGATGTCACTGAACTTTGTTGGCCTCGGCACTCCCCACACATTTGCCGGACGGCCAAAAACTATCTCATAGGGACTAAGGCCTATCCGGGAATGTACTGTAGTTCTAGTCGACAAAAGTGCCAACGGTAAAGCATCAGGCCATTGAAGACCAGTGCACGCTTGAATCTTAGCCAGCTTTTACTTTAACTGCCATTATAGCACTCAACTAAAACAGCTGATTGGGGATAATTCGCAGCGTGGAATTTCTGGTGAATTCCCAACCCTTCACACACTCTCTTCATCACCTTCCCCACGAATTCACTTCCGTTATCACTCCATACCATCCTTGGCAACCCAAACCTAGGGAGATATTCTTTGACCAGGACTTTAGCAGTGGACGAGGCAGTATTATCTTTTAGGGGGTATGCTTCTACCCATCTAGAAAAGGCGCAAACAACTACAAGGACATACTTTAAACTATTGCACCTTTCCATGTGGATGAAATCCAATTGCAAAACCTCGAACGGATACGTCGGAGGCGCAAAATGACCAGCTGGAGTTGGAGTTCCCTTGCCAGGATTATACATCAAACACACCATGCAATTCTTGACCACATTCTCCGCACATTTGGGAATTCCAGCATTCTGCCATACTGGAGCCAACAACTTACAAATCCCTGTCACACTAATGTGAGACAAACCATGTGCCATCGTAACCACCGCAAGCACATACGCATCTGGCAACATCCATCTTTGGTGTTCTGACAATTCAACCCAACAGCCAGTCGAATCCAATCTACCCGTAGTTTCTCTCCAAACATTCTTCTCACTTTCAGTAGCTTAAGCCTGTATTGATTTCACACTCTCAATCGTATCTTCGCACATTCCAAAATCACCAATCCATCTTGCAGGGCCTGCAACATCCATTCGGCTCATCAGATTTCTTGCTGTGTCTTTCGCAACTTCATCCGCAAACGCATTACCACGGCCAACATCATCCGTAACCTTCCGATGAGCACGACACTTCACAATCGCAACTTGCTTCGGCAAAGTAAGTGACTCGAGAAGCTCATTCACCAACTGTCCATGCTGGATTTTAGTTCCATGGGAAGTAAGGAACCCACGCTCTCTCCACAAATGCCCAAAACTGTGAGCAACACCAAACGCATACTGACTATCGGTATAAACATTCACTCGTTTTCCTTCCGACAACACACACGCTCTAGTCAGTGCAATCAACTCTGCTGCTTGCGCATAATTCTGTGGTATCCGTGCTGTCTCAACAACTGTATTTAAAGTTGTGATAGCATACAAAAGAGTATCAAGTTGAGTTTTCAAAGCATGGCTATAAATAGAAGGACTTTCGCAATAGCCTTGGGGAGCTCTCTTAAACCGGAAGCTTCGGCCTCCTAAAGACAAGCCAAAAATATCTCTACTTTCCTCGGCAATTGTAATGCTGAAGAAAGCATTCTTCAGATCTATAACCGAAAACCAGGCAGCTGAAGCAGGAATCAAAGTCAACAAAGCAGTAATATCCGGAACAACTGGAAATTGTGGCACGACAATCTTGTTAACCTCTCTAAGATCGATCACAAACCTATAAACAGGTGGCTGAGTAGAGTCAGTGCGCTTCAGGACAGGCAAAACGGGCTGTTGCACACATTACCTCTAGTTTCTTCAATCACATCTTTCTCAATCAAATCATAGATGATCGCTAAAAACGCTCTTTCACCATCGCTAGAAATCCTATATTGGGGGATGCGCGGCAATTTGACATTCGCTTTAAGCGTTACAACGTAAGGTGGAATCTCCAAAAGACCCACATCATTAGGACCAGTAGCCCAAAGAGTATCAGGGAGAAAACGCAATTCCGGTGGAAGCCATTCTTTAGACAAATACATCAGAGAGATCACTCTCTTACCCAATGTAAGCTGTACTCCCGAAGGAGAACAACGTAATGTTGCATGCAACCTTTTTAACAAATCCGAACCCAACAAATTCTCACCACAACCTGTCGTTAAAATGAGAGGTGCTTCCAATTCACAAGGCCCTATAGAAAGAGACAAGGGACTAGAAACTGGGTTACGAACTGGGGCGCCAGAGAATCCTACTGAAACATTAGTTAAGCCAGACAAAGGTGCACCAGGGAGTTTAGAGTGCATGATTGAACTCTTCGCTGCACCAGTATCCAAAAGAAAAGGCTCTACCACACCCGATGTGGCTACTGCAAGATAAGGCCCACTCTGATCTACTGGAACCGACACTACTCCCTCTCTTTGTCCATGGCTGTCCTAGCAATCATTATAGTCAGCATTCTCACTCTCAACATAATAGTCATCAGCATAGTACTGAGTCGACTGACCAGATGCAATTTTCTGTTGATCAAAGCAATTCATAGAATTTTGTGGGGGAAAGGAACGTTCGTTCTGAGGAAACGCACCACGTCCTCTACACCTAGATACTTGCTGAAAACCACCACGGCCTCTCGGGCCGTCATACCACTCGCGCGCTGTCGCAACACAGGGCACTCATTTTTATAATGGCCTTCCTCCCTAAAATACGCACACTGATTCAAACCCAAGGGGGGTCTTGGAGGAAAATACCCAGCGTTCTGTTGCGGTCTCTGAAACTGTGGAGGTTGCTGAAACTGTGGGCGTTGCTGTGACTCTTGCTGATTCGAGCGAGGCGGATACACCTGCTGTAAAAGAACCTTTGTCTTCAAGTCTTTTGTCTTTTTCTCTGCTTTTTCTTTCTCGTCCTTATCCTTATTCTCATAGTACAGTGCAGTCGCCAATATCTGGGCCGACGATGAAACAGCCCAAGAACTTTCAGAATCTTTCAACTTATTAGAAAGTTCAGGGAGCAAATTAAAGACAAATTTATCTACGAACAATCTTTGCCCACCTTCCGTACTCATATCCTGACCACTATGATCTATAAATGTCTCTTCAAATCTAGTGAAGAAATCAGACACACTCTCATCTTTCTTCTGCTTGCATGCTGCTAACTTGTCCCAATTTACTCGTAACGCTGGCAACATTGTTTTCATTAAATTAATAATTCTACCTGGCAATTCCGTAACCAAAGGTTCAGGTTTAGCACCTCCCTGTTGTCTACCATCCGCAGCAATAATATTTGCCCAAGTATCTCCTAATTCTACCGCATGATTCTCATGACGAATCTTCGCCCACAAAGGTTGCGGAACTACATTACCCATCAACATGTCGATGTCGGCTAAATTCATAATACATGCATCTACTGTCTGAGACTACTCTTTGTAATAACCAGCAGGATTCTTACGAGGATCAGGTAAGGTCTGCTTAAGAGCCAAGACCTCTGCTCTCTTCCAAGGGACATGTACCCATACTCGCTGAAAATGAGCAGGTGCTGCGACAATACCCTGATTTACATTAGCCTGAACTGCTACCTCCCACACAGGAGGAACTTCTCTCATGGGATACTGTCTCGCTTTTCTTCTAACAGAGGAATCAGGTTCAAACAGTCGCTGAGAAGGGAAATCGCTCCTTAACGCAAGTACCATCGCAACTGCATTATCAATTCCGGGACCCACTATCATCTACAGGGACTGAACCCAAATCATTATCTTCCCATTCCTCACGAAGGAAAGTACACATAACTTCAAAAACATACCTTTGCTTGGGTGCTTCCCACTGCTGGAAAACATCCATAAATGACTCTAAGTTATACCTCGAAACATTCGAAACCCATCTGCGAGCCAAGAGATCTAACACTGCCCGTTCTTCGGGACCAGGTAGCTGACTACGCATTTGTTTACGTGCAGAAACAGGGGTCATACTCAATGACACAAAGAAAGGAGACAAAAGACCAGTAACAGTATCAGTCATTCGTTGTCGAGCAGAAGGAGAAGCTGTCATAAGGACAGGAGACAAAGTATTTTGAGATGATAGAAGCGTAGGGTTAGTAGCAAGAGAAGTTGAAGGTACAGGAGAATAAGGCAAAGTAGTTCCAGACAAAACCGATAGCAAAGTCGGCGGCCCCAGAGGAGGCTGCGCCGTAGGAGGAAGAACCAGCTGAGGAGGAGCCGGTGGTGGAACAGCAACAGGAGGTTGTGCAACTGGAGGTTGCGGAGGTGCCGTAGCACTCTGTGCATAAGGGGGTGGTAATCTCAACAAATGCGACATCAAAGGATCCTTCTCAGGGTCCTTCGTTGCATTCTCAAGAAGAGATGGCAAAGCTGGATAACATTTATCAATAGCCATATTATGTTGCCTATCTGACACCTCAATTGCTTTATCTTCTTCGTTTTCTTTAAACTGTCTAGCAGCTTGCATTATTGATACATCCTTTTCTCTTTTATCTCTTTTAGCTTGTTTAATTTCTCGTTGTCTGGCTTCTTTACGCCAAAGGCGAAAGGAGTCAAACATTGCCGGCCGGGCTTTCTTCCTAAATAATTTAGTTTCTAAATTGTCTAAAATCTCTGTATTAAAGCTACCATGTTGAGGCCATTGTAAGACACCATCTTTTCTAGTGTAGTGGACCCATACTTCATTGAACGTAATGGGGCCCACACCGTGTTTAGAGTAAAGTTCATAAGTCGGAGTTCCAACTGGAGGTATCGGACATGAATCCTCCAATCGGGAATCCTTGTTGCAACCACAACCAAACCAAGTACCAAATTTGCTACGATTAGGCATCTTCGCTCACTAATCGAGCTTCAAACTTCAAGGGATTATCTCTACCGATACACTCGTAAATATACAAGACCCTCGGCTTTGGAAATTGCAATTTTCAAATCAAAACTAAGGACCAAACAAACTAAGAACCAAAGAACCAAAAACTAAGGACTGGGAGCGACCCACTTATACTTAACTGAGGTATCAGTCACGCCACCGGAAGACCCGTTTATCGTCTCGCCGTGCAAAGCATCACAAATGGGTCCAAGACAGGGCGACAGTCAGGGCAGCAGTCCTTCGTAGCCGTCAGGAAAGCGGGAAGCCTCGCAGAAAAGACCTTCAGTCCACATTCGACATGCCGGGGTCGATGAAGTGGTGGCCGTCCTCCTGAATTTCCTCACGAAGCTCCTCACGATCTTCAGGCTTGGACCGGTACAGATGAAGTCGCCCCACGTTGGAAGCGCCAACTGAAGAACCGGGTTATTTAATACCCAGCAGCGCCAGGGGCACGCCCAAAGTCTTCCGGTTCCACCTGTCTTAGAATACAGAGACACGGGACTCTTCTTGGTGGCGTCAAAGATCAAATTTATTGGCTGCAGCCAGTAACAGAAGTCCTAGAAATCATCACGGTATGAGTTCTCAGGAGACTGTTCAATTTTACACAGCAAGTCATCCCTTTTTATGCCAAACATTATGCTTCAGGCAAACATTCCTTGTTTACAGTTTAACCAATCACATGTTTCCATAACTAAAGTATCGCATGACGACAAACCCACTTTTCAGTTGCCCAGCCCATGATCAATCATCGGTCAAACCCAACATTCTTCTTTAGACAGGTCAAACGAACCCATAATAAAAAAGGCCACAACCCAATCGTAAATAGACCATAAAGAAAGGAGCAGAAACAGGTGAGAGTAGGATAAGGCATATTTGTGTGCAATAAAACTTTTACGATGTCCTGTGCTCTGATCCTTAATCTTGATAAGCTAAAGGGCAGGAACTGGTTTAACAAGGTCAGCTTCAGGCAACAGGGTCAGTTCACTCAGGTCAAACAGGAGTCAGCACGAACTGGAGCTAAGGTATACATGTACTTAAAAGACTTGTTCAGCCACAGTCATCGGCCTATGTGAGGGCAACCACAAAATGGCTGCCATACACAAAATGGAACCCAAGGGTTCAGAACGAAATCCCTAAATACGTAGTGAATCCATCAGTCTAACATGACGAAAACACTCATACTTGCTGCACTAACTAGTTACGGTTCGCTAATATCAAATTCATAACGAAACCATGACCTTTATGGAACGGGTTCAGAATTCACGGAACCTCAAGAGGCCCCATGTCTTAAACTTGGAACTCATTCCCATTTTGTCCAGGAGTCTGTATAGGAAAGGTCAATGTACTCTGTTGAGTACGTTTACTGCATTAACAGCAGTAAGGCTGTTTTCCATGTTCTCCTGATGTTGTCTAGTGCATGATGTATTTGCTTCTTGTTATTGTCGCACCCTCTTTCCGGTATGAATTCGGCCTGATCACTGTATTTCATACGCTGCATATAGGGACCTAGTCTTCTTGCCAGGGCTCTGATTAAAATGTTACCATCCACATTCAATAGTGATAGGTCTATATACAGCGCAATTGGTGAAATCTTAACCTCAAATTGGGGTTCAGAGTTATCAGTGCTTCTCTTATCGGGTCTTTAAGGGATCCTGTTTCTGCTCAGGAATTGAAGAGGCATGTTAGTAGTGGGATAATATAGTTGATAAAACAATATATAATGAAGATGTAAAGCTGTCACAGCCAGGAGCCTTAGTGTTTTGCAGTCTGGCAGTACATGATATCACCTCTTCTACAGATCTGTCTGCATCTAGTGTGTCTGTCTGGTACTTCAGGAGTGTCATTGTGTCACATTGTTAAGATCTGCCTCAATCATCCCCCACCCCCCCAGGGATATCGTCCACTCTACAAAGGTCACTGTGGAACTCTAAATGCTCGAATAATAGCCGTATCCAGCCTTACAGACCTATACACCAGTGAGGTATAGAGGATCATCAGTGGAACCTCTAATTAAGGCTTTATCACAGAAGTTAATCTTGAAGGCTCTTTATGGAGCTTAATTCTTGTCATTGGATAACTGGGAATCCCAGGAAAGCATATGCCTTAAAACACTCCTGGGGCTCCCGTCAAGCCCGATGCTGCAGTCCTTGAGGTTGAAGCTTACTCTCGAATTATGGGCCCTTCTACATGCTCTGAGATTTGTGTGTGGACTCACTCATGATATTAAGAGAGAAATTGTCTTGTATGATGATATAGGATATAATGAAGTACACGAGTGAATCATCTCAAACCCTCTTATTGTCAGGGGGGAAAATGGATCTAGGAATTGATATATTTGAGTCTGATAACGTGGAGTGTGAGCATGCTGAAACATTATTTTTTTTAATATAAGGCTACGCTCAGCAGCATCAAACAGACGATACCTGGTTGCAAAAAGCTTTGTAGGTCAATCCTTGGAGTACCTCGGAACAGGGGTTTCCTCCCAAGGTATACTATCCAACGGCTTCAGATTATTATTGATACAGCCTGGGGAATCCTATGTTATATTAAAAGGATTGTGGAATACTATGGGTACAGTTTTTGTAAATTGAGAAGCAAAATATTCTGTAACTCATTTATTGTTAGATTTTACCCTTTTCTTGCGGTGGAAGGAGAAAGATATTGCGCCCACTTTTCAAGAAGTAGTGTATCAGCAAAAGAAACCCATCCTTTTATTTGCAAGGAAGCAATTCAATTGTATTAGTGATATTACTAGATATAATCTGCTCATTCAAAGACAAGAGTTTTAAGGATTTTGAAGTTTTTAGAATTTTTAATTTGGTAGGGTCTTATATTAAAAAGGAAGTAGTATTAATTATGAATTTGAATGATTTAAGTGATGGGATGTGTTATTTTAATTGTGTCTTTGTTAAGGAGGAACCTGCTTATGTATATTTCTATAAAATATATGTCTTGGAAAAACCTATTTTCTACTACATCTTTAGCACACCTTAAACCATATGCTTTGTCACATAAACCAGTGTTCTTGATTAGTTCACTTGTGATTTACCTATGCATTAACCAACACACATCATTACTAAAACTAGTGTTCCTTATTATCAACAAGTATAGTGCTTGCAAACCATACAATAAGTGTGAACCAGTCAGTATGCACAAAGGCTTATGCAATCTTTTTCATATGCAATCTATTTGTCATGTCACTGTGAAGGATATAAACCAATATGTGTTACATCTGAGGGAATTTAATTTAGCCTGTTTGGTGACTTAAACTTTCTGGATATTCCATAGTTTCGAGGGGTTTTCCGTGAACATTCTGAATTGTTTTCACATTAAAGCATTAGTGTGGTAGAGCAAAGTTAACAATTTTCTATTCAGTCTGTAAGTCCCTTGTACAGTGGTATGTCATATACCCAGAGCCTGTAAATTAAATGCTACTAGTGGGCCTGCAGCTCTTCATGCGCCACCCACAGCCTTTCAAACCTGTCTTGGGCCTGCGTATGCAGTTTACTGCCACATTGACTTGGCATTTAAAATTATTTGCCATGCCTGAAACTCATATTTTACTACATATAGGTGTAGCGATCTCCTATCAGAGGACCGCCAAACGGGCTGTTTACCACCATATTCCTAAGCTAACTCCCGGGCTCAGAGTATGTAAAGGCTTCTGGACTACAGCTCCCAGCAGGTAGTGGGGCGAGTCAAAGAGAGGCAGAGGGCAGGCCTAATATAAGCACCTCCTCCGAAA
The DNA here is from genome assembly GCF_964261635.1 of Lissotriton helveticus. Taxonomy (NCBI): domain Eukaryota; kingdom Metazoa; phylum Chordata; class Amphibia; order Caudata; family Salamandridae; genus Lissotriton; species Lissotriton helveticus. The sequence continues at coordinate 1,782,583,404 of NC_136065.1, forward strand.
GCAGAAGGTGCTTGACAATCCGTTCTTGAAGACTCGGAATGGGGGATGGTGTTCCCCGCCGGATTTCAGCGTGAAGCATTGCAGCTTTGTTCCTGTGTATTCCTGCGGTCTGTGTCCTGCCCGCTTCCTGAAACACCAGGGCAAATTCAGGCGGGTGTCCAGGTATTTTCGGAAGGAGCGCTGGCATGCCTCTTTCATTTATCTGTTCCCGTGTTTACTGTTTTAGTGAGCCGCGTTAACGCAACGAAGTGCAGGAGCGCTTTTCATGTTGCCGTAACTCGGTTTTCTTTGGTTTGGTTTGTGAAACATTACAGCTGCAAATAGAAACACTGGAGCGCTTTCTTGTAGCACCGCAACATTTGGGATATCTGGGCAAGTTATTACTTGGTGTTTTCTATACTCTGTGTTGCTGAATGACAAGTAAAGCGGAGCACTACCTGATTTTGTTTGCCTTTTGACATGTTACTTCCAGCACAGGCGCGCAGTTTTCTTCCTTGAGGTCGGTAACGGAACCTTGTTTGACCTGTGACATTTGCCTTGTACTTAAGGGCACTCATTATGATCACCGTGTAGTTTTAGAGATTGAACTACCTGAGAGACTGTGTTGTTCAACAGCTCTTATTACTTTTCTCACTGTATCTTGAATTAAGACTTCAGAGTCTCTTGCTCCTAGGAATTCACTAGTAATAAGCCTTACTAGTCCCAGAGGTCATTACATTCTTGATTTGATTACCTTAGCTGCAGATCTGCTGGTGAGTGGGTGTAGATATATATATATATTGCATGCAATGTGATCCTTCAGACCTTGTTTGCGCTCGACTACTGGTGCTCAGCATAGGGGCCGAACCATGGCCCAAAACAACAATTTTACTCCAATGATGCGGCACTTCAGACTTGGGTGATTTCAGCTTGGTTTATTTTAGCAACAACTCAAACCAACGTGTTTCAGCCTAACCTTGGCTTTGTCCACGGTAAGTGAGTAATCATTACTTTTTACTTTTTTATCCCATCTGCCATTATGGGGCATTATGGGATATGTAGTGCAGTAACATATTTACAACTTATTTACAATTTGGGACAGACATCGGGTTATTTTTACATGCATGATTTTTTATGGCTTGCATTTGTATAGTTCATGGGTATAGTACCCAATTTCTTCATTAGTCAGCAGTCTCAATATTGATTATACTCGTGGATGTAGTTATTACAATGTCTATTGATGTACTGCTGCGCTTTTGTCACCGCCAATGCATGTTTTCTCTTATTTACAGTTCTTTTCACCTCTTCTTTGTTCTTGGTATTTAATTGATTCTGTGATATTTTTGATTTATTTCTTCCCATTTTAATTTTTCATGGGTTTTTTAAGGGTATAGTACCTTATCACTCTACCAAGAATCTTGTGATTGGATGTTGTCGCTGTTCTTTAATTACTCGTGATGTTCATAAAGTTCTTCGTCATTGTTCATACCTCTTGGCACCTTGGCAAAAAAAAATACAAAATATATATATATATATATATATATATATATATATATATATATATATATATATATATATATATATCCAAGCTCAAACCATTTCCCATAACGAAATGTATAACACACTCCAGGGGTAAGTGGCAAGATTTTATTTCAGCCCGCAAAGTTGTGCAACAGACGCGTTTCGGACACAAAGTCCTTCGTCAATGTTTACATGTTAGGCCATCTAGCGGCCTAATATATGCATTATTCCACATAACTGAAAACGGACCAATGGGCAGAACTCACAGCCGCGTCATGCAAAGCAATGTTAGACATGCTGGTTAAATTTGCATGGAGTGATCGGGCAAAGGCATTGGAAGAAATCGCCCTAATTGAGAAAGAAATAGCCAAGGATACCGATTTGACAAGACAGGAACAACTGAGAGGGGAAATGAAAAAACGACTAATCAAATATGAACTCAAAATAAGACTGAGAAAACAAGAGAAATTCGAGCGCGACGAGCGGGACTACGCTCTTGGTAGGATTTTGACCTTTGCTAAGAAATTTGATGCCCCTAGGGCAGCGATGAAGAAAAAGAAGAACACGCCTCCAACTGTAGAACCAGCAACATCTGAATCAAGTGTAACAGATGAAGATCAATCAGGCGATGAAAGACCGGGTGTCATGAATGATAATGGGAAGAACCCTTTTCATCAGGAATTCGACCTGATCCGAAAGACATGGCTCAGAGGGGGCAAGGTCAAGCCGCCAGAGGACGACGAAGAACTCGGAGAGGGGGCTGTAAGAGGAAGAGGAAAGGCAAAGAAAAGCAATTACAACACCAGCAAGAAGAAGGGCAGCAGGTGGTAGATACCAGTGAAAATCTAACCATCATAAATTTAACCAAAGACACGCTTACTAAGGAAGAAGAAGAAACGCTGCGACTGGGACTAACCTTCTGCCCTAACAATAAGAAAATCGAGTATACCCAAACTCGAATCGACCTTTTCAAACTGACCAGGAAGATCAAATTGCATAAATTTCACAAACTTAAACCTACAATTGGAGAATTAAAGAAAACGACTAAAAAAAACGGGATTACACCCCACAGATGTACTCACTGTCGGAGATCTGAACACAGCTGATATGCTGGACGAACTCAGAGATGAAACGACACAGTCATCGCTCTCTGTTGGCGAATGTAGAAGAATTGAGCAGCAATCTCCCGTAACCAACTTTCGTGCTCCTTCTCACTTTAATCCACAAATGCCCTACGACGCTATCGACACTTTCTCAGAGGCAGTTATTCAGGACCTCATGAAACTAAGGACTTTACCAGCAACGAAAAACAAGAAATCTAAGATGAAAATCAATCTTAGCAGGGGACAATCTATGGCACTTTCCAACATATAGGAAAAGGAAGCAACAATTGTAAAACCCTCCGACAAAGGAGGCAATGTTGTGCTCCTCACAAGAGAACAATACTGCGAAGAATCCCTACGACAATTGGGAGAAGTAGAAAATTATCAAAGGAGCAGCAGGACGGAGTACCAACAGAGTATCCAAATTTACCATGATTTATTAACTAAATGGCGAAATAAACTGATGTTGGATACCAATGAATACTTGTTTCTTCGTAATCCTGAACCTGTCATTCCGACATTTTACTACCTTCCCAAGGTTCATAAAGATCTTGACTGTCCCCCAGGAAGGCCTATTGTGTCCTCGAAGGGAGGATTAACTGAAAACCTTTCTATATACATTGACTCTTTTCTATCGAGTTTTGTTGTTGATTTAAAATCCTATGTAAGAGATACCAAACATTTTATAGAACAGCTTGAAACCATCACTTGGGATACCACGTATGTTCTAATAACGTTAGACATCACGAGTCTTTATACAAGTATAAGACATGCACAAGGTATAGAGACAGTCAGGTACTTCCTGAAAAAAAGACCCGCAAAATACATGGAACACAACACCATGTTGATTGAATGTCTAGAGTTTTGTCTTACGAACAATATATTCTTGTTCAGCACTGAACTATTAGACAAACCTCAGGGACTGCAATGGGAACCTGCTTCGCCCCCAGCTATGCAAATCTTTTCGTTGGCTGGTGGGAGGAGCAGGTGGCCCTAGCAGGGGCAAACACGAAGTGGGCAGAACATATCGTGGTATGGCGTCGATATATCGACGATCTCTTCTTGGTGTGGAGGGGCTCCACCACACAAGCTGAAACATTCATTGAGGACCTGAACAACAACAATCTTAATTTGAGATTCACAGCTGACATTAATGTTACAGAGGTGCACTATCTAAATCTGAAAGTGTATGTAAATGGGGAGAGACTAGAAACGGCCTTATATAGGAAACCCACGGCCGGGAACAGCATACTTCATGCTAAAAGCAGTCACCCCCCCAGCCTGATTCGAAGTATACCCTATGGGGAACTACTCAGATTGAGACGCAACTGTTCACAGGATTCTGATTTTAGTAAAGCTGCAGAAGAATGCGTCTTGAGATTCCGCACAAGAGGCTATAATCAGGCTGAATTGGAGAAGACCTATAAAAAGGTAGCCAGAATTCCTAGGAAACATCTATTTGAGAGTAAGGATAAGAAAGATAAATCCTCCGAAATCGAAAATAAGTTTTGTATGATAACGACTTTTTTCGGACCAGGCCAACACCCTAAGAGGGATACTCACAAAAAACTGGCATATTCTCCAAACAGACCCCACAATAGGGAAGGATGTTCCTCTGAAACCTCTGATAACTTTCAGAAAATTGAGATCTATAAAAGACAAAATCGTCCATAGCCACCTGACACCAGTTAAATCCAAAGTGAGTGGGAAACTTAAAGATATGAAGGGATTCTTTCCATGCGGGAAATGCAGAGCATGTGAAAATAGTAAACGGGTATTCTCTTATAGGATCCCAGGGATGTCCCAAATGAAGCCCATTAAGGAATTCATTACATGCACAACTCCCTGTGTTGTTTACTGTCTTATCTGCCCTTGCGGACTCCAATATATTGGAAGTACGATCAAGAATGTGAAAATGCGAATTTTAGAACATCAAAGAGCTATTACAAACAAGGATATGGCATATCCCGTAGCTCGACACTTCGCAGAAGTACATCAAAGTAATAGGGAGCTGTTACAGTACTTCGGTCTGGATCACATATCCTTAAATCCCAGAGGGGGAGATCGATTACTCAGTCTTCGAAGACTTGAGTCACATTATAGACATGCAAACAAAATACCCACTAGGTCTCAATAGTGGAGAAGAATTAACGGTTCATCTAGGGAGATGACTGGCATACACGATGGCAGAAACACATGTTGAAGCATTTGTAATGATGATGAACCTTTGGCTTTCCTTTCTTTTCCTTCCACTCCTTTTCTTTTCTTACTTTTTGTAAGTATGAATTCTGAAAATGTAATATTTTTACTATTCATGATATTATGACATTTTTATTGACTTCGGTGTCATGTTGGTGATAAGCATCAAGAACTGTATGATGAAATGGTCGATATCATTATCCCCTGAAATCAGCAACCATGTCCAGACAAATACGAAAATGTAAATAACAATTGTATACATTTTGATTAATTCTCTTTACCCCTAATCCGGCGAGGTGTGGTGAATAGCCGATACACGGCTTTATCTCCTTTGCGGTTTATTTTTACCAGTCTTGATCAATGGTATTGAATAATGGATGTTGTTACACCTAGATCAGGAACCACCAGAGTTCCCGAGATTGATGTGGTATGTGCATAGAAATACAAATAATTTTGTGCTCTTGTACTGATAAGACGGACAGTAGAAAAGCGTTCAGAAATACCGGTTAATTGCCGATACACGGCAATATATACACAGTATACCGGTTTTAGCGGTTTCTATCATATCAATGTGAAATGTGTTATTTAACCTCTTTAAAGATGGCCGCTATATCTGTAAGACGCTGAAAGAATTGTCCGTTTTCAGTTATGTGGAATAATGCATATATTACGCCGCTAGATGGCCTAACATGTAAACATTGACGAAGGACTTTGTGTCCGAAACGCGTCTGTTGCACAACTTTGCGGGCTGAAATAAAATCTTGCCACTTACCCCTGGAGTGCGTTATACATTTCGTTATGGGAAATGGTTTGAGCTTGGATAATTGACCGCGAGTATCGGCGCGGATTCCGCACCCGCTTGAGAGTGCCTCTGGACTGCCGATGCAATTGGGAGCCTTTATATATATATATATATATATATATATATATATATATATATATATATATATATATATATATATTACCTACTGGCGGTCGCCAGTAGGTATATATAGTTAGGATTTATTTCCTATGGGATTTTTGAAAATTCTATGTCGAATAACTTTGGCGTTTGAGGACGGAGTTGGCTGAAATTTTCAGGAAAATGGAACATTTTGTTTCTGAGCAGCCCCTGAAAATTTGGGGGTGTTTTGTCAAGGGGGGGCCGAGAAAAAAGGGGGGTCCCAAAACGCGTTTTTCCCATGCAATTTTCCATAGGGCGGTTGGACTCACTTTTAGCTCGAACGGCTGAATGGATTTACACGAAACTTGGCAAAATTGTAGATATTGTTTGCCCGATGTGCCTTTGCTAGGTCTCAATATATGTGCTCCAGTGGATTTTGATAAATTAACGTTCAAAAAAATATATATATCTGTAGGCGCGCCCCGGTTAGCGCCCCGGTTCGCGTACTTGACGCGTAACGGAACTTCGCGAAGCGAAGCTGAATGGCTCTCCAGTGTCTGTCAACATTTTAAACAGTCCAGAGCGGCCGCCATCTTGTCTCTCGGTAGGATCGAGAGACAAGAGGTGAAGAAAAACGAAGGGGGAAATTAATGAAAGGGGGCAAGGTAGACCCCTCCTGACCCCCTAGGATTGATGAGGGGGTTATTAAAGGGTCCCGCGGGGCAAAAAATAAAAAATTTTTTTTTTTGTTTTTTCGCGGTAGAGGCGCTACCCGGTACGCGAACCGGGTAGCAAACCGGTAGCGTAACGGGAGTCCGCCATCTTGTGTTTCGGTGAAATTTAATCACAAGATGGAGGAAAAACAATGTGGAAAATAGGTATAAGGGGGCACGGGAGACGTATCCTGACCCCCTAGGTTTTCTGAGGGTGGCTGAGGAGGCCCATATGTGCCAAAAAAAAAAACCACATTTTTTTTAAAATTTTCGCGCGGTTAGCGTCCGGTGCGCGAACCGGGTAGCGAACCGGGTAGCGTTCCGGAAAGCGTAAATCGTGAAAATTAGTAAAAAAAAAGTTACATTTAAAATTTGTTTAGAGTGATCATAGTTAGGGTAGCTCTGAGAAGAGCTTTTGGGTATGTGGTAGATTTAGGTACTTATAAGTAGGTACCAATACATAGTCTTAAATTCAGGATGAAAACTCTGTTCCCCTCATCTGAGAAGTGAACTCCATCTCCTCTGTAGATATCTTGCATGTAGTAACTCAAGTTATTGTTGTAGATGGAGCCCATTCCATGGTCTCTCATGTAAACTGAAACAGACTTATTTACATGCTTCCTCGATTTCTCAATTTGTGGACAAAATTGGTTGGACCACCTCCATTTCTGTCTTTGGCATATATTTGAATATACCAAGGCAGTTTGAGGAAAAAGTGCCATCAATTGCTCAAAGGTGTCCTTTAAAAGCATTTCCAGACCTACCCCAGTCAAAGTGCCCAAGCCATTTCCTCCACAGTGCACAATTAACAGGTCAGGGTTTGGCAAATGCAAAAAGGTTTTCACCAATGGTATCAATTGGTGACATCTTAATCCTCTGTGACCAGTTGATTTCCATATTTTGTAAATTGAGGTTGTGTAAAATTCTGTTATCAGCATACCTTTGAGCCCAGTGGATGTAACTATGTCCAACAATCCAGACAGAAAACATGGTGAGAGGAGGTTCTGCTGCAGTCAGATGAAGTGTGGGAATCAAATGGCAGTTGAAACAGTAGGAGTTTGTAATGAAAAAAACTGTGGAGTTTCTGTGCTAATGATTCAGTAGCAGTGATTGGTGGATTTTGATTGCTGAAAACAGAAAGTTAGGGTGCATGGATGAGTTCTTTGAAAGATGTAATTTGAATGGTCAAGAAAAAATCATTTTATGAAAGATTGCACTGGATACGCAGGTGTACTGAGAGTTCAGAGTTCAATTGAAACATTGTTGTGTGAACTTGTAAACATGACAGGTCTTTCAGGAGGTGGTTGCTATGGAAAAAAGGCAGAAAGGGCAGAGGGGGAAAGGTGTTGATTTGAAAAAGGTGAGGGAAGAGTTTTGATTGGGTGACATGAGAGATATGTGTGATGAATTACAGCATTTCTGTGCCTTTGTTGGTTGCAGCCTCTGGAGTGCATACCCTTTGCTCTGCTGAAGAAAAATTGGTGTGTGTCTGAGACTGTTTTGAAACTCAAAAAGTATTTGGCTAAGGTGAGAAAAGATTCATTTAATTTAGATAGGGAATAGTATGCTTTAGGGAGAAAATTATGAAGAAAGTTGTGTATATAAAATGTTGCTTTGTGTCAAGTGTTTTACAAATAGATTTAGTTACTCCCTCTAGCTGTCTTTCTTTTAACATTACTCTCTGTTTCCTACCCTTATACTCACTCTTTCTTTTTAAAAAAAAAAAAAAATTTGTTTCGCTTCCGGTTCGCGTACCGGCGCGCGAACCGGGAAGCGAATCAAAAGAAATAGAGGTTGCCAGAGTGCTAAACATTCTAGCAATTTTTTATAAAGAGGAGGTAGTTCTGAAAAGAACTTTTTTTTATTGTTTTTGTTGTTTTATATTTTTTTATTATTTTTCTGAACATTTTTTTACTTTTTTTGTATTTTTTGAACTGTTTTATATTTTTTTGTTTTTTTTGGGGGGGGAAACGAAAATCATTGATTATAACGGGCTTAACAGGAGCAACAAAAAAAAAAAGATAATTTACTTTCTGGGGCTTTTTGGACATTTATGATTTTCAATTGCTACATTGATCAAATTTATGCTACTCTCCCTGTAGCAAATTAATTGGCCGCAATAAATGTACACATGCTTAACTTCCCCGAACTTCAACTGGATGTTGGGGACCATCTCCCTCGCCTCTGATCCCGTCACTGCCTCTCCAGATGATGTACTGGCCACAGGAGGGGGGTTTTCCTGCAGGTGACGTACCTGCGCAGCACTATAATTTATAGGGTGCCACCTCTCCATATGCCGATGCATAGTGTAATTGCCATAGCTGTATTTCTTATCAGTCCCTCTGGACAGATTTTTTTTACAGATGAGACAAGTAACGTAGCGGGCATTCACTTTTTTTTGGCCCTGAGGAAATGAGTAAAATTGCCAGATGTAATCTTCTTTTACATGGGACCTCCTTGGTTCTTCAGGCAAAAACTGCCTCCCCCCTTGCTCCTCTTCCTCCTCTTCTTCCTCCTCTTGATTGAGGATTACCTGAGGAGGTGGTCCTCTCTTCCTAGGAGGTGGTGGTGGTGGTGGGGGTGCACCAGCTGCAGCTACTAATGAAGCCATTGCTTATTAGTCAAAATAGGTCTTCCTCTCACAAAGTTGAAAGTCAGAGTGAGAAAAAAGGTGGGGGCTTTCATCATTTGGGAAAAAAAATGTTCTAAACCAATGAAAAGTGTTATTTTTAGGTCACATGACCTAGCCTTACATCATTAGGAAACCAAAAGTGAAATGAACCAATGAAAAGTTTTATTAACAAGTCACATGACCTGTTACGCTTACGTTACACGCAGCGCGCCGCGCCCCGGATCGCTTCCGGGGAGCTGCGCTTCACGCCTCGGTTCGCGCTCCGGAGCACTTCCGGGCTCGCTAACGCGGCGCGTCATAAGACGCATTACGCGAGAACGCCATACGTCGCGCTTACGCGACGCGTCACGATGTTGTTTTCTAACGCGGCAGTTGCACAAATGGAACGTTTACCGGTTCGCGGACCGGGTCGCGGCACCAAATTGAGCTCACGGGAAGCTACCCGGTTCGCGGAGCGGGAGCGGAACAAAAAAAATACATTAAAAAAAATACATTAAAAAATTGTATTAATAACATATAAAATATATTTTTCGATTTAAAGAAGAATACATTTTAAAGCTTTTGATATTTGCTATTAAAAAACCATTGAAATTCACTGAAAAAACCATAGGTTATAGACCATATATAGTTAGGAATTAGCATTTACAAAACCTTGAAAATTCACTGAAAAAACCATAGGTTATAGACCATATATAGTTAGGAATTAGCATTTACAAAACCTTATTTTACTCACACAAAACCATTGAAATTCGCATATATAGTTAGTTGTACTAACTATATATCGCGCACCCGCAATCCACTGCTGATTATGTCACATATTACATCATTCATGACATGGTCAGTGACATCACTGATGACATCACTGATGACATCTCAAATGACATCACTGATGACATCACTGATGACATCTCAAATGACATCACTGATGACATCACTGATGACATCTCAAATGACATCACTGATGACATCACTGATGACATTACTGAGCACATCACTGATGACATTATTCATGTGATAATACGATGAACCTCTTCAGACTCTAATATAACCTTAGATACACTCAGTGTAAACAGACACTCACAGACTGTCACTCATCCATGGAGTTACTCACACACCTACTCAGTCATGCAAAGAATCAATCACACCTCCATTTTCTCAACTATACAGTTATACACACCTTACTTATTCAAACAGATACTAACACATAATTACTCTCTTATAGAATCCCTGATACAATTTCAGAATGATCCATACAGCCACTCACTGGCTCTTATGCACAGTTATTTATATATGTGAACTCTCACATGTACTGTGTTTTACATATGTACTTACTTTGACATGTAGCACTGAGATATCCATTCACTCACCAATACACTCATGCACACAGTCAACCGCCCATACAGCTGTTTCCACATGCACCTTTGAACCCATACATCTAGTGAATCAACTGCTCACACATCTATGCACAGAGTCATACACCTCCCAGCCACCCACACACACACTCAGTCTCCCATACAAATACTTGGGCAACCAATCAATAACCCATATAGTTACTCATATTATTATTATTATTATTATTATTAATCGGGTTTTATAAAGCGCAAACAACCCGGAGGCCTCGTAGCGCTAAGTACCGTCATACTAGAAGGGAAGGGATTAAATGAACAGATAAGTTTTCAGATCCTTCCGAAATTTTAAAAGACTAGGCTCACTGCGAAGGGAGGTGGGCAGAGAGTTCCATTCTTTCGCGGCATTCCAAGAAAAGGAGCGTCCGCCCCATCTGGTCCGTCTGATTTTGCTAACAGTAGCCAGAAAGGCAGTGCTGGATCTTAGGGATCTGTGAGGGAGATAGGGTATTGCCAAAGAACAAATCATAGTGGGGGCATTCTTCCACATAGCTTTGTGCATAAGACAAAGAGATTTAAACAGCACTCTGGCCTTAACAGGGAGCCAGTGCAGTTTCTTCAAGGCAGTGGTGGCTGACTCTCGTTTGTTGAGGCCCAACAGGAGGCGGGCTGCAGCGTTCTGGGTCACCTGTAGTTTTTTTATTGTAAATGCGGGGGCACCTAGATATAACGAGTTCCCGTAGTCTAGGCGGGACAGAATAATGGCTTGAACCATTATTCTGCGGGCTTCAAAGGGGAGAAGGGGCAACACTTTTCTCAGCATACGCATTAGTCCAAAGCATGTGGCAGAGAGAGTGGTAGCTTGCTGCATAAAGCTGAGATTGGAGTCTAGCCAAATGCCTAGGCTCTTTATGTGGCACTTTGGTTGGGGTATGGGACCCATGCACGGTGGCCAATCTGACAGAGGGCTGGGAATGGTTGAATTGCCCAACACCATGAGCTCAGTTTTCTCGCCGTTTAATTTTAAATGCGAGGTGGCCATCCACTGAGCTACCGCTACCAAACAGTTACTTAAGTTGGATGAGGAAGAGTCTGCCTGGTTCATAGATACCACTAATTGTGTATCATCGGCGTAGGTGATTATATCAAGGCCGAAAGAGTGCACTATGTCAGCTAACGGTTGCATGTAAATATTAAAAAGGGTAGGGCTCAATGAAGAGCCCTGAGGTACACCTTGATCCAAGGGCCAGACTTTTGAGTGAATGGTACCCTCAACTACCCTGAAGGATCGATTTTCCAGGAATGACTGGAGCCAATGCATGGCCTTCCCAGAGATTCCCATCCGATTGAGGCGGTGAAGAAGAATGCTGGTATTAACGGTATCGAAGGCGGCACTAAGGTCGAGCAAGGTCGTTGCATATAGCTACTGATCAACACATGCAGCAGTTTACAGAACAACAGACATAATGATGCACAAATTAAGACAGTTTAGTCACTAACCCATGCACTCAGTGAGACACATTTAATCACTCACTCATACAGTCAGTCATGCACCTACTAAATCCTTCATACAGACACTTATACATCCACTCATTCTTCAATATGTAAGACATATTTTAACTTTACAGAAATACACAATCACTGGATGTTGTCATCAGTGATGTCATCAGTGATGTCATTTGAGATGTCATCAGTGATGTCATCAGTGATGTCATTTGAGATGTCATCAGTGATGTTATCAGTGATGTCACTGACCATGTCATGAATGATGTAATATGTGACATGATCAGCAGTGGATTGCGGGTGCGCGATATATAGTTAGTACAACTAACTATATATGCGAATTTCAATTGTTTTGTGTGAGTAAAATAAGGTTTTGTAAATGCTAATTCCTAACTATATATGGTCTATAACCTATGGTTTTTTCAGTGAATATATATATATATATATATATAAAACCTGTTTAGATAGTAGAGTGAGCTACTCATGTTTGTTGTGTTGTCTGCCTGTCCTGCAGTATCACATCCAAGAGAGTGCAGTAGAGTCTCCTAGACCAGACCCGGAAGAGACCAGAGGCCTTGCAGCAAGTTTGTTATTTTGTCCCTTTCCCTTTTTCCGCTGGGCACGATCTCACGCAGCAGGTTTCCCTTCCTCTGCTGGGGGTTGCATTCAAGGGAATTGGGGGGATTTTCATCTATCATCGTCTCTGCTGGTCACCAGAGAAAGGTTAGTGGCATGTCTTATATTCTTGTGCTACTGACAACCTGACAATAGGCAACATCTAAAGTAGACCCAAGGCAGCCTTATGGGTAGGGTGCAGAGAAGGTAAAATAGAGGACAGGTGCCTTTATTGTCTGGCATGTCCGGGTAGTGACATACTACCTATTTGGTTTCTCACTGCTGTGAGGCCAGCTACTATCACAGGTTTGCATTGGGAATTCCCTTATATGTTTTTCAGTGGTAATTTCTGATCTGGCCCCTCCCCGCTTAGTTGAACATCGCTGAAGGATCCCAGGACAATGCTGCTTGTTGCCGGGTAGTAGCGTGTGTTCTTTTTCACTGCATGCGGTGTGCTGAACTCGACTCAGCACAACGCGTGGTGAGCGTTTTTTACTAGCTTTGATTTGGAGTACAGTTGCCTGTGATTGATCACAGTTTGGGCTGGGCGCCACACCCTCTGTAAATCGGCGCTCTCTTGAGGTCTCCTGAGGCCGCCCTCCTCAATGCCGAGCGCTGGTTCCAAGCGCCACAGCTAAGTTCAAGAGGAGGCCCTCAGCAGGCATTGCCAGGATGACTAGGTTTCCTCTTTATGACGCATCAGCTGCCACAGGGAGCGGATCAGCTTGCTCTCCAATGCGCCTGCGTGGCCCGGTGCTGCACCGTGCTGACAGTAGTGGGTGCCCCAATGACACGAGGGTTGCCCTGATCAACCAGAGTGCTGAGCATCGGAGACAGAAGGAAGTCTCCCGTATTGAGTGGCCGTGTGGGTGTCGCAACGCCATCCCACACTGACTTTGCAGGCAGGACCATTGTTTTGGCCTGAGGAGGGGAGTCAGACCACAGATAGTTGGGAGGCCGACCCAAATCTCTTTCACGGGCAGCAGCCTTTAAATCTGTGGCATATGGGGGACACAGTGAGGTCTCCATGGTGAATTCCACAGGGGTGCCCCCCTCCTCTGTTCTGGTCAAACTTTTGGGGGCACTGTATTTGGCTCCACAGATAGGGTGAGGCGTCAATGAAGACCCCTTGCTTAAAGGATTGATGTTATGGTGACCAGTAAAGATACCGGATTAACTGTGGTAGGCGTGCAGGGGGTCCTATACACCAATAGCTGGACTGAATTCCTGTATTATATGTAACAGATACACAGGGGTTTCTGTGCATGAGGTGTTTATGTCCTACAATTCATTTTTGTTTTGCTCTGTCAGGATAACAAGTATTTTTTCAGGATGTACATTGCATGCGCAGTGATGGACTTTTCATGACATGTGCAACATATAAGCCTTTATCTTATTGCATTAATTGCGATGTTTTTGCAATTGCCTAGTTGGCAAAGTGATTATTGGTTTATGTGATTTTGGTCTATATTTTATATGCAATACAGAAACATATTTTTATATAATATGCTGTGGTTTCTTTTTGTGGTGTATTTATTGTGTTACTGGTGTGAGTATGTTGCGCAAATACTTGTCACATTGCCTCTAGGATACGCCTAACTGCTCGTGCCAAGCTACCAGGCTGGTGAGCAGGGGTTTTTTGGGTGGGTAACTCCCTTACCCCGAGTAGAGTGGTGGGTTCTGACTGGCTTACATGCATACCCCAGCCAACCAGAAACCCCATTTCTATTACCTATTAGGTATCATTGAAGAATTTAGGAGAGTGTTTGGTAAACACATGGGCCTCTTTAAGGATCCTAAGGTTGCAATCAGCCTCAAAGATAATTTATTTTTTATTTATTTAAGCTTGTATCGCGCACAGCTACCCACAATGGGTTTCCCGGCGCCAGGGATAGACTGTAGAAGAAAGAGGGAGTGTCACCTTGACTTGAGGCCTCAGCCGACTATTGGTCACGCTTAGTAAAGAGCAGGGTCTTCAGAGCCTTACGAAAGCGGAATAGGTTGGTCTCAGATTTTAATGCCAATGGGAGGGAGTTCCAGTATTTAGGACCCAGAGTGGAAAAGGAGCGGCCTCCCATTTTTGTCAGCTTCCATCTTGGTACTGTGAAATTGCCAGTGTCCGATGACCTTAGTGAGTGCAGGGGTCTGTAGGGCTTTACCAGCCCCTGAACATATACTGGGGCGCTACCCTGCTTAGCCTTGAACATGTAGCAGAGTGCCTTGAATTTAACACGTTCTGGGATGCTCAGCCAATGGAGGTCGCGCAAGGCGGCAGTGGCTGAGGAGCGTCTGGGGACGTTCTTTAGCAGGCGCGCGGCCGCATTTTGCACCACCTGCAGCACGTGTATAGTGGCTTTATCTGCACCCAAGTAAAGAATGTTGCCATAGTCCAGGCGTGATGTTACAAGTGCCTGGACCACAGTTCTGCGAGAGGAAAGGGGGAGCATCCACAAAATCTTGTGAAGCCACCGCAAGGTTGAAAAGCAGATGGCTGAAACCTTAGTAGCCTGTTGTCTCATAGTTAGCCTGTCGTCAATAATGACACCCAGGTTACGAACTGCAGTAGAAGGTGTAGGCGCATTTCCCAGTTCGATGGGCCAGTGGCGGGGACCCCATAGATGTTTGTTCTGTCCCAGAATGACCACCTCGGTCTTCTCCCCATTCAGTTTGAGACAATTTCTCCGCATCCAATCGGCCACAAGAGTGAGGTCCGATCTGAGTGCGGAGATGTTGTTTACGTCTCTCCCTGATAAGGAGAAGACGATCTGGGTGTCATCTGCGTAGGAAAACAGGGTTAACCCAGCTTGTTCGACTATGGTTGCCAAGGGTTTAACGTAAATGTTAAATAATAAAGGGCTAAGAATTGAGCCCTGGGGGACGCCGTGGGTGGATGGACAGATGGCAGAGGCTGCTTTAGAAGAAAACACTTGGAAGCTTCGATCGCTAAGGAAAGACACCAGCCTGGCCTGCCACACCTAGAGATTTCAGAGAGTCAGTAAGGATGGAATGTGACACGGTGTCGAAGGCTGCGCTCAAATCCAGCAGGATGAGCGCCATGGTGTTTCCCTGATCGACACCGTGCCTAAGACTCTCTGTCACCCCCAGGAGGGCTGTCTCAGTTGAGTGCCTAGGCCGAAAGCCTGACTGAGAAGAATGGAGAAAACCAGTGTTTTCAACCAGTTTGGAGAGCTGAGAATTTATATGTCTCTCCAGTATTTTTGAGAAGATTGGCAGCAAAGATATAGGGCGAAAGTTAGCAGGATTTAAAGGATCTGCACCCAGTTTTTTCAATAACGGTACAACCATGGCATGTTTCCAAGGTTGTGGGACATGGGCCTCGCTCAGAGAAGCGTTGAGTAATTTAATGATAGGAGGATGAGTGAGGGGATCTAATTGTTTTAGTATTTTAGCCGGGAGAGCGTCCTGTGGGGAGCCCGATCTCACACTATTTAAACAGGAGAGGAAGGAAATGGCATCTAAGGGCTGCCAGGTAGTGACTACTGTATTAATGTTGGTATTTTCCAATTCCTGGACTGTGTCAGGGACAGTGTATGTAGTACCTGGAAGTGTAGTGAAATTTTCATAGATAAGATCAACTTTATTTATAAACTTTATTTATAAAGTAATCCGCTAAGGACTGGTCTATATTGGTCTAATGCCATTCAAGTCAAAACCACAATGAGGAGTGGCCTCCTGAATGAGACCTGATCAGGTGATTAGCAAACTGCAGGCCGAGGCCAGCTGATAGTTCTACATTGTTGTCTCTACATGCCTTTGTCGATTTGCAGGCTGTCAACCAGGCACAATAGGTGGCTGCCTGCACACTCTAAATCGGATGAATTATTGGCCAAAATGGATTGTGGTTTAGTCTTTAATAGACCAGGTATGCACTCAGCCTGCGATCATCATCCTTGTTGCTCAGTCACACCATCTTACAGAATTTATCACCCCCAGACAAAGACTTTTAGTGTAGAAGGATGCCGTTCGGGCAGCGGGTAATGGATACGTCTGTTAAGAGAGTCAAGGGAGTGTTAATATGTCAAGATGATATTCAGCAGAGACTGGCAGGAGCATAATTGGAGGATTTGGTACTGTGTTTATTCAGGAAAGTGTTTTGAGTCTGAGGGGTGACGAGTGCGGATTAAGCCAAACATTTCTGTGAAGTAAGTCCTGCACGTATTCCTTATTTACCGGATCGACAGCTATAGTACGGAGTTAATTAGGTAAGGTGGATGCATAGCCAGTAGTCGCACAAATGTTGTAAATTTTTGCCAATGTCACCTTGCGGCATACAACCTTAATTAGTTGTAAAGTACCAGTCTCCTAATTAGTTTATTGAGTCTTTGGGAGAGGATGAAGGCAAACATTTTGGAATCAAAGTAATGCATCAGATTAATAGATTGATATGGTAACCATTCTAATATAGTCTTGTTTGTTCATGAGAAAAATATGTCGACTTCTTTGCAGCTGATCAGGAACACCACCTTCTGAAAAAAATGACAAAGATGCTTCACCTGGGGTTTACAGAGAACATTGTGCAACTCAATTGACAGTCCATTAAGAATATGGCCGTACCATTATTTTAAGACTTTTTAGTTTGAAGAATGTCTTCGATGGAAATTGCCATGTCAAGTTAAAAAACCTTAGCCAGTAGAACCAAGTTGGGGTAATATTATTATACATTTTTTTTGCATCTTTGATCTCAATAGTCATCTTCCTGAAACTGATGCTTATAGGAAAGCTCAGAAATAACCAGAATCCACTTCCGTTTCGTATTCTTATTCTGCAGTTAGAGTCTGTAAGAAATCGATTTATTGTTTGAGGGGGTGGAAGCCCCACCGAGGAAACAACCACAGTCCTTGTCAGGATGAACAACAAAGTCAGTAAATGAACCTGCAATTTAACCCTTTGGTATCTTGGCACAAAGCAATCAGGCTTAGCTTAGAGGCAAAGTGTAAAGTATGTATTTATACACAAGAAAAATCCCAAACTGATTTAGAAAAATAGAGAAAAGAAAAAAAAGAAAATGATGCCGGAGCAACAGAAATTCAAGCAACAGAACTGGAGATATTTAGTTTTAAAGTCTAACAGTTCAAAGTGCCACTTGCGATCATCTGGTCATGCTAGAAAATACTACAAAGTTGGGGGACCCCACATCACTTAAGGCAGGTAGACGGGGAAAATTATGAATCAAGGCAAAGAAGGGTTACCTGCCCGATATATTCAAACAATAGGCCTCAGAGAGGTCCTAATATAATCTCACTAAACCTTGAACCACACATGAGAAGCTCACAAAAATAGTTACAAACTTATAAAAGTTTTTTAAATAAAATAGAATAACAGATGTTTTCAATTTCATAATTATCATACATATAAATCTTTGATATGAAGAATAAGAGATATACACCAACAATAATTCAATCACATCCTCACCACAGCCCACAAACCAATCAACACTTCCATACCGACACACATTCAGCTCAAATCACAAACCATACACAACCCCACAGAATTGTCACATTCAGTGATTGATTTGGAAAAAACAGATGGAAAACTATTCCAAATCGCTTAGACGATTCTCAGATGGTAAAAAACGCCAACGCGCGTTTCAGTGTATAGCCCCGGGACGGAGCTACCCCTTCATCAGGGCGGGAATATACAGGGGCATGGAGAGGGAGGACATCATTCTCTAAATCAAGAGGTCACAGTAACGTTTCCAGAATAGGTACTGGCCTCAAACGGTGCAGGCACGGTAGAAAAGGCTGCTGTCAGATCGGGATAGGATACTGGCGGGGAATAATCTAGTACTTCCACCAACAGGAGTTCGATTGCATGATAGGTCCAACACTGTGGAGCGGACTTCCGCAGTCGATTTAATCGTTCATGTATCCTGGAAAAGGATGGAAGGGATCACAACCTCCGATCAAGGCTCCGCCGCGGCTGATACGCATCGGGTTCCGGCAAAAACTACCCGTGCGGCTATGTATGATAATTATGCTA
The DNA here is from genome assembly GCF_964261635.1 of Lissotriton helveticus. Classification (NCBI taxonomy): domain Eukaryota; kingdom Metazoa; phylum Chordata; class Amphibia; order Caudata; family Salamandridae; genus Lissotriton; species Lissotriton helveticus. The sequence continues at coordinate 1,782,601,898 of NC_136065.1, forward strand.
CAAAATAGTCACAGGTTCAGGGCGACTGTGGTGGAGCATGGCCTGGATACAAGGGCCCGGTTGGTCCTGCTGAAGAAGTTACTTTCTCAATGTCTCCAATTGTGGTGGAGGAGGCAGTGAATAGCAGAGAGAGCCGAATGGGGGGTTGTTGCTGTAGCATGAAAAGCAGGCCTTGCGACGCGAACGGCTGTTACTTTATAGTGCGAAGATCCGGTCGGTATCATAGACAGTTGTTGCTGGAGCTTAGCGTTGGCAGTCTCCACAGGCTGTCGTTGCTGTAGCACAAAGTGCAGCTCTTGCGTTGCCGGTCCCTGTAGCATGAACAGTCAGATTCACTAGAGCTTTATGTTACCAGTTGTCATGGGCGTCAGAGTCTCAGCGCAAACTGACCCATTCACAGTCATGAAGAGCCCCAAACTTTGATATTTCCCCTTCTTTCACAGCAGGAGCACAACTGATGCCAGTCAAGGGTCCAAGACCTAGAGAAGCCACTCTTGGAGATCCGGAACTCACGCCAGCAGGGCTTAGGTAAATTTAGTTGCAGGTGCAGGGAGACCTCAGACAGGAGGTCAGCCAAGTGAGCCTTCTAGTCACTCAGGTAGACTGGGTAAAGGGAACAGGTCCAATTTTCTTTCCCAGAGAGTAGGATAGGCCACAAACAGCAGTGCAGCCATCTGGCGGTGAAGGCACTCCTCAAGCAGAATGACAGTCCTCTACTTACAGGGGAGTCCTCTGGGGAACAGGCCAGGCTACAAGCAGCAGGGTAGTCCTCTGAGGAACCAGGTAGTCCTTCTTCTGTAATGCCCACAGGCCCAGGGGTGTATTGAAGAGTAGCTCTAGAGATCCAATATTTATACCTGGTGCCAGCCTTTGAAGTCGGGGATTCCCTATGCCACCCTTACATCTGGTTCCGGAAAGTTCTTTCCTTTTCCTGTCAAGACTCGAAGAAGTCTAGGGTGACAAAATATTAGTGTCAGGTTCCTTTGTTCATGCGGGAAGCAAGCCCTTTGAAATGTATGTGGGTCTGAGTAGAGCTCTTTTCCTACCATGCTGGCAGGATGACCAGTCCTGTCCACAACTAATACCCTTTGTTTCACTGTCTGAAAGAAATACACAAACCCCAGCAGCAAAACCATTCACAGTCATATGACCCAGGTTACTAGCAGAAGACACAAACCGTTAGGACTTGAAAATGCCAACTTTCTAAAAGTAAAAATAAACCCATACAATATTTATTGTGTGGGACAGCATGCACAACGGAATGAATGTATCAAAAAAATCTTTTACAAATTTGTCAACTTATTCAATGTATACATTTAATTCTCAATTATACAGGTTTTAAAATTAAATGTGCCACATATTGCAAACATTTTACAGCAATGTTTGTTTCACAATAACAATCATGTTCTTCTTGAATGTTTGCTTCTTATGAGTTATGCCCAATACATTTCGGAATTTGAAGATTCCTTCCTTAGGGGCAACTGAAACAAAGTTCGAACACCAGGATGAGTCATTTTGCTTTTTGAACGTGACTCTATGTGACCAGTTGAAAATTCCTTGTGCCAGCTCTCAGTCATTAGATCCACACCCGAAAATATGTGGTGAAAAATGGTTAGAAATATAAAGTGAGAGAAAAAACCAATCCAATATATCTGCTCACTAAGGAAGAACACTAATAATTATCACTGCATGCTATGAAGCAATGAAATACAGCAATAAAATATGTGTATTTTAATATTCTTACTGTGCGTATCTGTTTTTATAAATGGAAGGAATCAATTCAAAACTGCTTACATTAGTAGGAGAAACAAGTGTACCCAGAGTGGTGGGTTACTGGAGTCTTCCTTATATCAATCAATTTCAAACCTTATCACAGGGGGGTAATGCCTGTCTCAGCGCCCTTGCAAATAACAGATTCATCAGGAAATTCACAGTTAGATTCAAAGTGAACCTGGAATGTAAATTTACACAGTCCCTATCATCACATATATAGTTCTTATGACACTTTAAGCTTTGTCATATTTCCTGGCGTAGCTCATAATTAGTTTCCAGGCCTTTGCCCATTTCTAGGGCAACGTTAATTACTCTGCTCTCCAGAAGGAGGCTCAATGGCTCCCCACATAATAGAGCCATAAACAGTGTTTGATCCAGATCCTAGGAAAGAGAGAAGTGGGGACGAAATTTGCATCTGCTAATTAGCTTACCACACTGCACCTAGACTGGGACAATCCATGCTCACAGAAACAGAGGAAGAGGACCAGAACTTTGGAGCCAAATACTTGGGGCTTGCCTTAGACATTTTGTGGGGAGGGATCAGGCAGCTGTGTCAGCTAGAGGTGGAGCTTAGGTTCTCAGAGAAACGCATTCAAAAGGCAACTTGAAGTCGCCATACTGGATTGTTCCGAAATCTGTGCAGGAGGGTTGGGACAGGTGTGGGGTGATGTGGAACCCTATAATTGGCCTGGGGTTTCCTGGCTTCGACACCTCCACGTAAAAACCCAAGTACAAGGTAAGACAAATGAGAAGATACCGAACCTTAAAGCGATGATGGTAAAAGAATGCTCAGCTGGAAGAAGAAGCCACCTGATGCCCTACAGGGATAGACTTTGGAACTTTAACTCTAACTATACCCCAGAATTAAGATGTGTCTCTCCAGGGTAGGTGGTGCTGGCCAGCTTACACGCCGCCCTGAGGAACAGCTGAGGCAATGGACCTTCTGAAGCACTCTGGATGACTCCTCTGGACCTTCTGTGGACTGGATTTTGACTCCGCTGCTTACAAACAGGTGCCCTGAAAGTTGGCCAGGAGGCCGTAATGTGTGAGGAGTGCAGCAGGGAGGGTGCACTGCTTGTTGGTTGAGGAAGGACTGTGAAATATGCCTCCCAAGTAGAAGAGAGCCCCAAGAGCACAGGTAGATGACAGATTTGATGCATGCAGCCAGAAAACCTATTCCTACGAGGAGACCTGACAAAAAAGCTTCTAGTGGTTAGTGCTCACCATGAGGAGTGAAACTATAAGTATTCTAATGAGACCTTTGGGGCATGAGGTCCCTAAGAAGGGCGAGGCGGAGAATGAAATGCACGGCGCTTCGCAGTGAAATCTCCAATTTACCCAGGTGAGGGTCAATTTGTTATTTTTTATTGGGAAGAGGTATGAGCGCAGCTGCCTACCCTATCTAATTTATGACCACAGAGACCCTAAACACTGGGGACCAATGCAAGGATGTCCCAGGGCCCCATCCTCTGGGACAAGGAAGGAGAGAATCACACTGCTCCCGCCTCCAGGTAGCGGTCAAGACCCAGGAGTTTTGCACCCCCAGACTATGGAGCTGAGATGAGGATGTGCTGGCTCAGCGCAGCACACATCTGCTCTGCAGTAGCAGGCAGGGCTGCACGGGTGTGGGCTCCCTGCACATTCCCAACAATATATGTGTGCCTCGTGCTCCATCATAGGGACAGGTGCATCTACCTCTGGAAGAAATTAAACAAGCCACATGCAGCAACAATACTCAGGAACCAAAAGAAATAACAAAAAAAGGAAAAGCTAAGCAGTGAGATGACTTCCAAATAGCCGCTACTGAAATATTCACCGCCAGGGACCGGGAGTGTCCCCTAAGCCCATGAGAGGGCCTTAACAATGGAAATCATGCTTCCCTGTGGTGCTCCACGGAGCACAGAGGGACCACAAATGTTGTGTAAATGTTGTTGGTGGCTTCAGAGAGTGCAGCAGCACCCAGAAGTGCCCCTCCCAAAGTTGCCCTAAGTCTCCCAGGGGCTCTGTTTATGTCCTTGGTAGAGGTTTTCCATGGATTTAACTCTTTACGTTGGCCTGTAGTTTTGATCATGGGCTCCGCAGGGCAGGGACCACTCGTGATGGGTCACAAGGTTACATTAGAGCCCTAGAGGAAGTAAAAGAAAGACTCTTTGACACATGCCTTTGAACAAAATGTTTAATTAATAATGGTAATGGTTCACAATGCAAGATTTCCCGATATAATGATTGCTATTGAATGTTGGTGTTACCCCATTGACTTCAACTGCCTTTTGAGGGGTAACATTGATGAATTCTAACATGTGACTCCTTATACTGATGTGGTGACACCCTGCAAAGCCAGTAGGTATGAACTATTGATGATGACACCCCATAATCTTGTGAGGTTGAATTTAATATGGGGGTCATTTAGGACTGCCTAAGGGTGTAAGTTGATATGAGAGGGCCACCAAAGGTATTACCTTCTACCTGAATGCATAGTATTTGGGGATCTTGAGAAGGACTTGCATCTTATACAACTAATAAAACAATGTATTACAGTTAATTCATTCAGCATCTTAAGTAATGGTACAAGGTTATCACTGCTTGGGCTATCAATTATTTCACAATCAGTATTCTTTGAAGTCTTAATTTGAGCCATGATAATATATTATGGAATCAAATAAAGTATGTAAATCTTAAATTCTGCCCTTTAATTTGTTATAGTAGATACAACTCTAATACAACTTCCACAGCTTACCATAACCAAATACCTCTGCTACTTGAAGGGGTGAGACCGCGTGCCGAGAAGTACTTACAAGGCACATTTAAACCCCACCCCCAAGCTCCCACCACCCCCCAAAAATAAAAAAAGATTGCCGAGGCTGGTGCCAACGCCCTTGGGTGTTTTCACACCCCTTATTGGCGCAGGCAGTTCAAAACCTCGGATAACGAGCTGGAAGACCACTATGTACAGTGGTTTTTAGCTCGTTATCCCTGCCACAGTGTGATATCAGCTCCTCTCCGGGTGACTGTGTGATGGCAGCCGATACCGTGCGCCACACTGTGGCACCGTGTGAGTTGGCAGGTATGTAATCAGTTGTCGCAGCCAAAATCCTTTCAGCTAATTTAAATTTGTATAGGTTAAGTGAATTTCTTGTAATAAAATAATAGCCAATCTTGAACTACGGATTTATTTATTATAGGCATTGTTTTAGAGCTGCTATTCGTATAATTTACTGTCCTTTGTAATCTAATTAGCCGACTCATTTAACCATTCTTTTACAGCCATATGTACCTGTGGGAAGGGGGGTCGGGGGAAGGAGAGCCTGACAAGTATGAAGGTGTCTTTAACCGGGTTTTTATTAAGTACTTCTCTACCACCGGTTGGATTGTAAGCAAAACAAGGGTAAAGTACAAAGAACATAGGTCTGGAGTCCCTTTAGCGGCGAACTGTCGAGGTCATCACTTCCAGTCTTTGCCTCAAGGAGAGAAGGCCGGCTTGCTCCAGGGATTTGTACTCGAGAGAAAAGAAAAACAGAAAAGAGCCACGTTAGGGCCGAGACCAATATATACAAAGGTAGAGAGGGGGTTAGGGTAGTGAGGGAACACCAGGGTACTACCACCGTCTGTAACCGCCTATCTGTGAAGGATGACAAGGCACGGCGAGAGTGTCCACCCTCAGGCTACCCGGTCCCACCCCGTGAGAAAAACAACCCTTGAAAACGCCCTCGTACCTTGTGTAGCCACACTTCTCCCTTGGAAGTGTGGCGGGGCGGCTCATGGGAACGTTGGCCTCCTGGCTTGTCGACTCTCGGCTCCAGGGGGCTCAACAGCGGTTCTACGACGGTTCCTCCTTCTTCCTCCTTGGCGGTGTCTTCCTCGTCTTCCCGTTCCGTTTCCAAAGGATCCGCGCTGCAGTAGGGAAACGGGGCTTCCTTAAACGCCCCTAGCTCCCGTGATTGGCCAGTGGTGGATGACGTCCAGGCGCCGGAGTGGTCGGGTGCAGATGCAGTCGGTGGGAACGCCCCCAGCGTCACGGAGGCTGGACACGGAAACGGACGTGCTGGAGGCAGGGCCGGGGAAGCCCATGAAACGTCACAAGGATCCTGCGGACGGGGTGTAAAGGAAGAGACGTTAGCAGGCACACCCCGTCCGATTGCGTCAGGGAGCTCATCCAGGTCAGGGAGCCCGGCTTCGTGACAGTACCTTAAAGAGCCTATTCACTCCAGCCTTCCTCCAGGAAAGTCCAACTTAAAAGAACGGATGCCAAATCTGCTTTCACTGTGCCCAGTTTTAGTACTTATTTTAATACTATTTTTACTACTATTTAGATTACATATGCATAAATCATAATTTCTTTATTTTTCCTAGTTTGGCTTCGCAATGACCTTTAATTCTATTAGGAGATACAAAGATATTTATCTTTCCATTTTCAACCAATATGTTAATATTATATAGAATGAAGGAACATTTGTACTGCCTCTGCTTTCCTTAGAAATTGGAATTTTGGTATTATACACCACCTTTAATAGAGCAGGATGAAAAAAATTCAACAGAGCATGTCTTTGCTTTGAACTGGTCCATCAGTTTCTGGAATCCCCACAGCTTACCTGTTGCCATGGCAGCGACGAACTGTTTTGTCAAATCATTCAGTCATCCGTGACATATATTTTCGAAATACAATCTTTCACATCAAGGGACTTTAACTTCATCAGGACTTCTTGCAGTTTGCCACGAATTGTTTTTTTTCTCCATAAAGATACAACGTATTCACTGAATATTTGCATTAAGTTTAACCCAGATATTCTTTCCATAACATATTCATCAAAAGTGAAACAACAGCTTGCTTCAGTTCCTTTCCGAGTTCCAAGTCTTCTGGAATACCAGAATTCTACAAGTCAATTTATGGTTCGCTGTGCCAAATACATCTTGATTGATCTTTTGCCTCGGCCCTAAATATTTGGATATCTGACTTCTCGATTTGTACTTTAAGAGGATTTTGCATACTGAAAAGCTTCTTTTTTAAACAAGTTTCTTTATTCGAGTTTCACAGAGAAAATTACAAACTACACTAGTGTAGAAATAATTTAAGAAAGAAAAACACCTATAGAATCAGCAAAATTAACAGTATTGCACACAGCATAAATTCCAACACGGGGAATATGCAACTGCAGACTTACATGGCAACGTTAGTAAAAGATAATTCGCTTACCCCTTTAGAATAAATCAGGTAGACAGTACTAACACGCAGCAATAGCCCAGAATAAGACACAAAGCTAAAAGTGGAAAAACAAACAAAGAAACACAGAACACTAAGATTTAAAATAAGAAAGATGGCATTTCATACAAAATCCCTGCTCACGAGTATGCCTCCACCAGCCTAAACATTGAAACCACCTCCCCTACAACTACTCAGTCAGTCAGTAGGTACTTTATTCGGTTAAGATTATTAACCATAAAAGCGTACAAAATACAAAATTCATTTACATTAAAATAACAGTAAAATTTTAGATAAAAATACATCAGATTTCCTTACAATCAAACAATACAAAGTTGGTAGGAGTGATATCATAGTTCTATCAGAGTAACATATCTGGGCCAAGGGGTAGGTTCTAGTAGTTATAGGGGGGTAACTGCTGATATCTAGTTGGTTCAGGACCCCTCCTACCCTCCCGGTGGTATCCCTCTACGCTCCACCTAGTGCTTGGCGAGTATGCAGTTCTTGGGTAAAAATCGCACAGTTCAAGTGTTGATATAGGCCCGTCTCCTATTTGTGGCTCCCAGCTTTGTAGATAAGGGACAACCAAGTTGTCCCGGAAGTTGACAATGACCAGGTCTCCCGCTATGTTCTTACGACGGGAGCCTATCCACCCCACCCTTCTGACATTTAGGATTGCCCCGTTGATGTTGGATGGAAGTGGTCTATTTTTTGTCAGCCAAAACTGGACTTTGTTTTTGAGATCCTGGTGACCTTCAATCTTCCCGGTGGCGAGCACAGGCACTCCCGAGAGGACACATACGTAGGGTGCTGCCTCTAGTGGTAAATTTATGGATCTATTACTCCCGGCTAGCCCAACAGAACATTTACCTACTTTCGACCGCCCAGCTCTGGAAACAGAACTATGTGCCATTGTCAGTTCATTGGCTACCTCCTTATTTTTAATAGCTGATAGTACAGGATCAAAAGGGTTATTCTGGGCAATTTTGCTGTGTGCAGTCGTGTCAGAGATTTTTGAGGCAGCAATTCTCTGAGATTGCTTGTTTAACTTAGTTGGCTTGGTATTGTTGTCTATTGTTGAGAGCTTTTCTCCAATTCTCTCTAACCTTTCGATAAGCGGGGATAATAGGATTTTTACCAATTCTTCAAAGTGGGCCAACAAAATAGATGGTAAAAGGGATATAGGGGTTTCCAGTATTTGACCCACTTTAGGTGTCTCGGGGGAGGTGGTGGCGGTAACCAAAGAGGGGTTTAAGGTTGTTTTTCGGTATTTCGATGGTTTCCCCTTATATTTCATACCTTTACGTTTTATGCTCTGGGTGGGAACATAAGGATGTACTAACCCCTGAGTGGTAATTTTATCTGTTGTTACAACTGGGATTTCCAGTGGACTTTTATTAAGTTGATGCGAATTCCTAATCTGAGGGCTTCCAATACCCATGGGGCATGTTGTGAGACTGGATTGTTCAATTCCCTGTTCAATGGGGATATACCTGGTTTTGCAAATAGCGTTTAATTACCTCTGTAATAAAGAGTTTGTCGAGTCAATTAGGATTGGAGGGGATCGTTTGCTACCTATGGTGTCTTTAGGGAGGCTATGTTTTATTGACTCAAAAGCCGATGTTACCCTAGTTAAATAAAGGTCAAGTGTCCCCTTAAATGACCCTCCTTGTGAGGCAGATTGTTTGGCTGATCCTTTAGAGGTCATGATGCGACAAGCTAATGACCCAACTGCACACACCTTGTGTGAGACCAATGGATATCTACAAAGACTAAGGAAGACTAAGGGGCTACGGAAAAAATAAACAGGAACATTCGTTGGTAGGCTCTGAATGGTTGGTCTCTAATTAAGCATACCTTAGTTCATGTCTTTAGTCCCAAGAGACCAGCCTAGAGGAGTGACCCGACCCGACCTCCTCTGGCCTCTGAGGGCCACAGAGGGCCCGCCCTTCGCCCGGACTTAGCCCGGCACAAGCCCGCGCGCGTCCCGCGCTGCGTGAGGCACCGTGCGCTGATGTAGCCTGGCGTCGTCGGTAATTGACGCTATCAGCGTGCACCCGAGGTTGTTCTGGGGGCCGTAGTCCCTGTAAATGTCCGTGAAGCTTTCAAGCCATTTCCCTCACGGCGCGCTAGTGTAATGTTCCCCCTGCCACGGGGAGCACAAGTGCAGGGACAATGAGTTGGACCGTTCCCCTCACGGTCAGTGAGGAGCCTCTCCTGGTTGATTGCGCGTCCCGCGCTGCGTTAGGCGCCATGCGCTGATGTAGCCTGGCGTCGCCGGTAATTGACGCTATCAGCGTGCACCCAAGGTGGTTCTGGGGGCTGTAGTCCCTGTAAATGTCCGTGAAGCTTTCAAGCCGTTTCCCTCACGGCGCAGTAGTGTAATGTTCCCCCTGCCACGGGGAGCACAAGTGCAGGGACAATGAGTTGGACCGTTCCCCTCACGGTTAGTGACGAGCCTCTCCTGGTTGATTGCGCGTCCCGCGCTGCGTGAAGCGCCGTGCGCTGATGTAGCCTGGCATCGCCGGTAATTGACGCTATCAGCGTGCACCCGAGGTGGTTCTGGGGGCTGTAGTCCCTGTAAATGTCCGTGAAGCTTTCAAGCCGTTTCCCTCACGGCGCGCTAGTGTAATGTTCCCCCTGCCACGGGGAGCACAAGTGCAGGGACAATGAGTTGGACCGTTCCCCTCACGGTCAGTGAGGAGCCTCTCCTGGTTGATTGCGCATCCCACACTGCGTGAGGCGCCGTGCGCTGATGTAGCCTGGCGTCGCCGGTAATTGACGCTATCACCGTGCACCCGAGGTGGTTCTGGGGGCTGTAGTCCCTGTAAATGTCTGTGATGCTTTCAAGCCGTTTCCCTCACGGCGCGCTAGTGTAATATTCCCCCTGCCACGGGGAGCACAAGTGCAGAGACAATGAGTTGGACCGTTCCCCTCACGGTCAGTGAGGAGCCTCTCCTGGTTGATTGCACGTCCCCTACAACTACTCACAATTTGGCGTAGAATCCAAGATCAATCCCCACATGTACAAAGTACCCTGTGAGGTCCAATAGGATCTTCATTTTAGACATTGTCACCAGGAAAATATCTAGGAAGGAAGGACTTTATGCCCCAGACGTAGGGCCCTCTCTTGTATTGAATGCCTTCCATAGTACCACTTCACTGTTAGACTCCTTGCCAGACCCTGGTTTCCTCCATGTTGGCAGTCTAATTGCTCTTTTTCATTGAATGAATGAATGATCGAACTTGTAAAATGCATAGCTACTCAGAGACTATCCCGGCAACTTCAGTAAGATAGTGGGCACATGCAGGGTTCATCTCATGCAGGAAAAACTAAGCGATTGAGCATCTCAACGCTCCATCTTAAATGGCCTCACACAAGCCTACCAAGTGAAGGCTGGCTGCCATTTTTCAGTTTACAAGCAGCTCAAGTCTGTCCTTCCATGCCTTATTAATTATTTTACTGTCAGCCATTTATCACTTCGTTGCACTTGTCTTCTGGCCCATGCTCTGGACCACCACTCCCTAAGCAGCAGCAGCTGTCATTTGCATATCATCCAGTCTGCTTCCCAAGACCTTAAATCCAACAGAATTGGGGATAGTTATGTGGTCTGTCTGTTCCCTGTGCCCAAACCAATCACTGGCTTAGTTTCATTTTGCCTACCTCCCAGTATATGGGCCCTGAGGGTAGGTTCCTTGTCCTCTCATTGCTTCAGGTAGCAGTTGCGAACATTCCCTGTTAGATTGTGCATTTGACATGGCGGAATGAGCCTAGTTCAGCTGTGGCCACCAGATCAATCATGGATAACACCATGATTTAGCCTCAGATTGCCTCCATTTTTATCCGTCAGTTTCTCTCTTCTGAAGGGTGGACCTCATTATAAGACAGCATAGTCAGCTGCCATCAGAAGAGAGTTGGAAGTGCTCTTAACAAATATTCTTGAATTCTTTAAGCCTACCGCACTTTCGTACAGATACAGAGGAAGTACTGTGGATTTAAGTAAACAATGGTACACGCATGTCCTGGAACAGCATCTCCTAGCATGTCTAATTTATGACTAAGTCATGGCTTGAAGGAATATCCTTACTGTAGCTCATGTGACCATGCCTTTCGGACTCCGCATATTTTACGGATTTTTGTGACCATTTTTATGCAGATCTGTTGACACAAATATAGCATTTTCCACTATCTGTAGAACTGTTTTACTGAAACTGAAATATACACATAGAAACGCCTACAACCCAAGTGGGTTGGCAGGGGGCTCTCTCATCACAACAGATGCCGTCCTTCTTTCATAAAAAGACTAGGAGTGTAGGTCATGAGGATTGTTAGAAATCTACTAGTACAACAACAGCTATCCACACCACCTTGAAGGCCGTAGGTCATGGGGGGGGGGGGATTAAAAACCTAAGAGTACACCAACAAAGAGAACAAAATAAACAAACCAACCTGCTATAGGACTGTAGCTTTGCCTGCATCATGCATCTGGGGACAATGCAAGGGAGGTTTCTGTGTCTCCATCAAGAGGTGTTATCTTCTCAAAGACTCAAAATTTGTCAAGCCTGCAGGTGCATATCTGCGGCATCAGAGTGAACACATTTTTGGCACCATGAGTCACTCAGAGGCATGCCAGCGAGTGATCATAAGCCCAGACACCTAGCTGCAATACATCTTTGTACATTACCAGCAATTGCTTCCTTCAAATGAATGATTCTGGTCTGAGGTCTAGAAAGATCAGGATCCTGTGGCCATATCTTCTCTCTGAGATCTTGAGGCTCTTCCACCTCAGACCACCCTAGAAATCATTCATTTCATGAGCATCTCATAGTGGTGAGGCAACACACACTCTTCTGCAGGTGCACCATAGTCAGCATGGCATTGCTGGAATTCAGCCATCTGGGCTCCCTCATCCTATAGGCTCTTCAACTGTGCCTCCTTTACCATGCTTCAATCAGCATGATCTAGCCACTTTTCAATGTCTCTTGTAGTGGTTTCTAAGCAATTTATAGTGTGCTCAAAAGCTGCCATCCTTTTATCCATTTTATCAAACTCATGCCTATTTCATTTTCCCTTAAAGCCAGCAGGACCAGCTTCCCTTTCGAAAATCCTACCCTTGACTTAAAGTCCCTAAGATACGACTCCATTTTATATAGGTCCAACTCCCTTTTGGCTAATGGAGGTCACCATCTTCTCACTCTCAAAGAATGGAAGTCGCCAACTTTCCTGATTTATACAGAATCATTGTCATATTTGCCATTAAATGCAGCTGGTGTCTTACCATATCTTTCTAAGAACTGTGAAAGCGTCAAGTCATTCGATTGATGATATAGATACCACACTTAATGCGACATTCGTCTGGATCAAATGTCTCCAAATCATCATGTCAAGTTTAAGTAATAACACAAACAGACATTTAACCAAAATATTGTAGGGCCTAATTTAGATCTTGGCGGAGAAAAATACTCTGTTACAAATGTGATGGAGATCACATCCGACGTATTACGATCACATTATATCCAATAAAGATGTAATACGGCTTCCGGGATATCCGTCACGTTTGTGACAAAGTAGTCGATCTGCCAAGAACTAAATAAGGCTAGTAGTGGAAATGTAAGTACTTTTACATTATATGTTCATAAGGAACAGTTTGGAACGCACACCTTCATGCACATAATCTATGTCAGAGATTGCTAAACTTTTGTCGGTAATTCCAATTTCTGATAAGATTTAGTATATAAGAATTGTCACTTGCCCACAGGTCAGGCGAGGTCATTTGGATAGATTATTGCCCAAGCTTCTGCCACAGACGGTCTCACTTATTGCCAGTACACTTCGCAGATGCTACATCTCACCTGAAGCTGATAAAACTGAGTCCCAAGGGAATCTGGTGGACAGCTACCGCAGAGTGTTTGCCCTTCATGGAAAACACTGTCTTCACGCCTCCGCTGATAAAGACATTCTGTGCTATCAACAAGTTATGCAGTGTGTCTCTTCTCCCTAAGAAACTCTAGACTGCAAGTTTCTCTGCCTTCCATGCTCTCTTAGTATAGCACATAGAAGTAGATGTTAGGGTGCTAGGTTTTAAATTACATTTTAAAACATGCTAGAAATGTTAATTTTATTCTCATTATTTATTTATTTTTTGTTTAAGAAATTTTTATTAGGCGTTGAAAGATAATACAAAAGACATGTCATGAAAAGTTAGAAAAAAGTACATATGAATATAATAGTAAATGACATTAGTCCAGAGGAATTTTATAAGGAAAAGGGGGAGAAAGATAGAGAGAGAGAAAAGATGGAAAGAGAAAGAAAGAAGAAACGAAAGAGAAGGTAAGAATAGAGAGGAGAAAGGAGAGAAAAAGAGGGTAACCAGAGGAATCATGTGGGAGTAATAGTACATGGTAAGGGAGAGGGATTAGAGGAAAGATATAAAGTGAAGGGAAGCCATAACAGATCGGATTTATTTTGAGAGGTACAGAGGTGGAGGAAGCAATAGAAATTCTGTGTTCATCACAAATGTAGTTCCACCAAGTGTGGACAGATAATTTAGAATGCTCTCATTGTCATTATCCCCAAACCTGACAAGGATCACTCACAATGCAAAAATGACCACCCCATATCCTTGATTAATTATGATTGTAAGATTTTTGCTAAAATCCTTGCCTCTCGTCTTGATTCCATTATCCCTCGCTTAATCAAAACAGACCAGGTGGGTTTTGTTAAGGGCAGACTTGCTGCTGATAATGCTCGCCTTTTTTCTAATGTCATTGCTCATAGTAAGAATGTCAAAGCCCCCTTGACAGCCCTTTCCCTAGATGCTGAGAAAGCCTTCGATCGTATTAATTGGCAATTTATGTTCCGTACCCTCAAATGGTTTGGTTTTGGTCCAACTTTTATATCCTTGGTTAAGCTCCTTTACTCCTCCCCTCGTGCCAGTATTTTTGTTAACAACCAATTTTCCAGATTCTTTTCATTGACCAGAGGCACGAGACAAGGTTGCCCCCTTTCCCCTTTGTTATTTATTTTATGTCTTGAACCTTTTCTAGAACGTATTCGCTCCAACCCTGCTATTACTGGTATAAAGTTTTCATCTGTTGATACTAAATTGTCTGCTTATGCTGATGATGTCCTCATTTACATGTCTAATCCGGAATCATCCCTTCCACCTTTTTTAAATGAAGTTCAGTTGTATTCCTCCATATCAGGTTATAAACTCAATCTATCCAAAACGGAAGTCCTCCCCCTTAACTCAGTATGTTTTCAATACATGTTTAATAACACTGATTTTGCATGGTGCCCATCCAAAATTAAATACCTCTCTAAAGGATACCCTTAAATTAACCTTTGATTCACTGACTAACAAAATTCAATCTCTTCTTCAAATTTGGTCCCCCTTATTCCTATTCTCATTATTTATAACCTATCTTCTGCTGTTCTTATAATAAGCTGTGTAGTTGCTTTAGACAGACCGAGAAACAGATTACTCATGTAGCAATAAATACTTTTTACTTAAAGTTGTACATTCTTCTTGGTACAGTGTGTATGCTGAATAATGAGATAAGGGTTTTGACTGTTACCATGGTGCCCCCAATCCCTTTATGGGATTGTTAGCAACTCAAAAGTAATACTTCTGTGTCAATCAACATTAAATAGCATCTTACAGGGCTACAATAACCTGTCTTTGACATTCATCACTGGTACTTTGAACCAAGTTTACCTGTGTGATCCATGGGTGGGAAAGCACAGCTTGTAGAGTTATACCAAAGTTGTAACTTACGCAACAGTTGGCACCAAATGTGGGACTTGTATCTCACAGTTACGCCTAGAGTAGCTTTTTTTACTATTCACATAGATGGGAACCATTATTACTTCATTACAGAGACGTCCGTAGTAATTGTGGTTATCTCCTAGTTCGGACAAGGGAGCACCTATTTTGGAGGGTTTGTCATGTTGACTCATGAAACGTTATTCCCCATTCTGTGGGTTCAAATTCTTTGAATCCAATTCCCAACTGAATCCATTCATTATAGAAGCACCTATTGTTACAGGTAAGCAGTCACTTAGCATCTCAAAGCTCAAGGTATCCCCGATGAGGGGGGGACACAGTTACTTTTGTAATAGCTGCATATCCACCATATGCCTACCTTTGAGAGATGAACTCCACTCATGGATGGAGTTCGAGCCTATTGAGGCTACTCCCGGGCAGCTTCAAGAATATACAGCTGTAGATCCGCCAGCACACTACTGGGCTTACCAAGATTTAGAAATCCCTTTACCTTACCAAGAACACCAAAATTGGTTTTGTGGTCATTTGCCACACACGCACAGGAAAGACTGTTTGGGACCCCTGAGTAATGAAGGGTCTACGTGGCCAGTCTTGGCTGGCTACACTCCCGTTCCTCGCCCTAAAAAGTTAACACATTCTGAAGTGGTAGGTGTGTTAAATTACAAAGTAACCTTATACAGGAGACTGGTACAGTTTGTACAATGTACTTTGAGCTCCAGAGATGCTGCTCCAGTGCAAATACAAACTATTAGTCCTCAGACTATTAATACTATCATGGGGAAAGCACCAACAAAGAGTGATGAAATGTCTTTCTGGATTGCCTGTAAGACCAATCAATGAGAAGCAGTGTATCTATAAACTCCATCCCAAAGAAAAACACAGAATACTGACTATTTGTCTCCTTCTTGGGAAGGTGCCTCCCACAGAGCAGTGTAACACCTGGGGAAGCATCTTGGCATGCATTTTGTACCAGTAAACATGGTACACCTTCATTGGCAATCCTCCGGATGTACTTAAGACAGGTACAGAATAAACAAGGAGGTGCACCAGCTCTGGAAGGAATGTAATGGGGAACTTCTCTACAGTCTCCTCTATCAAACTAAGCAATATTAAGGGAAAGGCTTCAGTTCTGGCTATACCTCAGAGACTGAAAGCCATTTCAGTTTAAGACCATGAACAGGAACTACCAAAAATAATTTTGGACGTTTATACCTCTATAGGTAGAGATACCTTGAGTACTCGACCCAATAAGCCACACTCAAAGCCTAAAATGTATTTATTTATTTATTTGAAAAGTATTATATAGCGCGAATAAGACCCAAAGGGGTATCAGTGAGTTGTACAAAGTTGGCACCAGCAAGTATACAAAACATAAACAAAGTAAGTGAAAGTTACAATCTGTGGGAAAACATTAAAAGATACAGAAGTATTGTGTCTCAGAGGTGCCATAGAGCGCTCCAAGTAAAACATCATACAATAGAATGAACCATAATGTGCAATGAGCCTCAAAGAACTTAAGCAGAAAGAGGAAACAAGCAAAATCAGCAGTTAATGCAGTTAAAGGAGCTATCTAGGACTAGAACAAAAATAAGATAAAAAGATATAATGGCATATCAGTGAAGATACTTCACGGTTTTTGGTTATTGACAAAACACACAAGCATGATCAACGCATTAGCGTTTGTTCATTAGTAACCTTTTGACCAGTTTTTTAAAGGAGGATCTGATCCCGGATGGCAAGGAGTTCCAGATTCTCGGAGCAGGACCGGAGAACACACATTTGTTTGATTTTTTCTTTTTGAATCTTGCAGGTTTCAATACAAGGTTGGGTGTACTTCTGAGGTTCCCGCTGGAGCCCGATAGCTCAATCTTATTTGCTAGGTAGTATGGGGTATTGTGGTGTAAGGCATTATGAGTCAGACAAGCTATCTTGAGTCGGATTCGCGCTGCAATAGATAATCAATTTAGCTGCAACAGGTCAGGTGAAATATGATCAAATTTTCTCGAGCCCGTTGAAAGTCTGGCCGATGCGTTCAAGGTAGCCCTGAGTGGGGACAAGCTAGCTTTGGGAAGTCCTGCTAGGCTCACCATTACATATTCCAAACTAGGGATAATCAGCGATTGAACCGCCAACCTGAGATCTTCGGGGGTAGGAATGGTTTGATTTTCTTCAGTATGTTGAGTTGGAAATTGACACCTCTAATAGTGGCACTGATGTTTGCTTGCATGTTTAGGTGTTTATCCAAGGTGATACCTACAGATTTGGCAGAGTCTACAACGTGAGGTGTGCAGTCCAGAGCAGTTAGGTGTTTAATCTAGTCAAGGGTAGGAGCTGAGTGATTAGGTGCGGTGATCAAAATAAATTCAGTTTTGAGAGTATTTAGTAGGAGATGGTTCTGAGCTAACCATTGTCGAGTTTGGGTAAGTGCAGCATTTAAAGTTTTTATGTCCTCTTGCAAGGTGATCTTCAGGTACAATTGCGTGTCATCCGCATACATGTGGTATTGAATGTTTGCTCTGTTCAGAATGACTGCAAGAGGCTCCATAAATAGGTTGAAGAGAGTAGGCGATAGCGAAGTACCTTGGGGGACTCCAATCAGGACACGGGTACTGGAAGCGAGGGCATGATTAACTTTGATCCTTTGCGTGCGGTTGTGAAAGAAGGACGCAAACCAGTTTAGGACCGGACCTGAAAATCCCATCCTATGTTGTATGAGATTTATCAGGTTTTCATGTTTGATGGTTTCGAAGGCTGAGGACAACTCTAGAAGGATCAGGAGACATGGGACATTTTGGTCAAGGGCTCTCACGGTATCATCAACAATGTGAGTTAGTGCCTTTTCAGTGCTATGCCCTGCTCTAAATCCTGACTGATGAGGATCCAGCAGTTGATATTTCTCAATATGTTTGCAGAGCTACGAATGTACGCAATTTTCAAGCACTTTAGCTAGAGTCATACTTCTGGTGATAGGTTGAAAATTGTTTGGATCTTGTAGGTCAGGGTTGGGCTTCTTAGAAATGGGAGTAACTTGCCCAACTTTTAGGCAGTCCAGAATCTTTACCTGTATGAGGGATTCATGAATGATCCTAGACCAAAGAGGGAGAACCGGAGGTTAGGTAGTCAGGCAGCTCGGAGTTGAGTGGAGCAGCGGAGTGCAGTCAGTGTGGCAATACGAGCCACCACTGCAACCGAGCGCTGCCGGCCACTGAAACCGGCGAAAACCACAGTACCACAGAACTGCGCCAAGACTAGATGGGAGCCCAAGCTGGAGCCGGCAGCTGCAGTGATCGAGCAGGGGTCCTGCGGTGAGTGGAGAGCGAGCGCAGCCGCCATTAGGAGTGGCCGCGAAGTGCGAGCCAGCGGGGAGACCACTGAGGGGGCCCGACTAGGTCGGTTGCAGCTTGCGACGCACCCTTGTTCCCCGCTCGCTACGGCGCTGTGCAAGGCGGGTCTGTCGTTGAACTTTGGCCTCCGCTTAACGGGCCGGCGGGCTCACAGAAGGGCAGCACTAGAGGGAGACTAGAGGCTGCCCACCTCCTTCAGTTCCGTCACTTGGTATCCACTTGGTTTCCGCCTGTACAAAAAGTGCTATCTGCCCCGTAGTCTGTAGCCTGCAGTCTGCTGCCGGTTGTCCCCTGTCCCCCAAAGTCAGCTGTCTCGGTCAGGCCTTGGCCATCACCTCTTAGTAGCGCGCTTAGTAGGGCGTCAGTCAAGATAAATCTGCCTAGAGCACTTTGATCTGGCGCAACACCAATAGTACCAACAGCAACAGTAACAATAACAATACTATATCACTGCGCAACAGACGAACATAGGATCCAGCAAAGAAAGGCGGTCTGTCAAAAATGTTATCAATAACAGGAAAAGGAAAAATAAGATTTTAATTGAACCAACTGAAAGTCAGGTTACTACATCAACAACGAGGGCCACAGTGGATACAATAGCCCACAAGGATTTGGGTTCGCTGGTGGAAATAGATGGAGTAATGGATAAACCAACACCGTCACCAGTTAATCTGCAAAGAAACTATTTTCAACCCAAAATAGACCAAAAATGTTAATATGTGATAGACGCTGGGGCAGTGTTAAACCTTAGTATTAGCAAGCAATTGGACCTCCCTTCCCCATTACACCCAGAAATGGAAACTCCAATAAGTAAGGGCACACCAGTCAAACCCGCACTAGGAGGCTGTGGAGAAGTACTATCTAGCACAAAAACTGACGGAATAAAAAGAAAAAATCTGATCAAGAGGAGGTACAATAATAATCCTCATTTGTAAAGCGCAAACAATCACCCGTAAGGGTTTCTAGGCGCTGGGGGCTGTTGGGAAGATTAAGCATGCTATAACCGCCATCAGCAATCTGGCCGGGATTGGCTCACAAGACCTGGAATCTGTAGAATTTGAAATGTTTAAACGGATCACTGACATAATATCGAATACATAAATATAGAATGGACAAAATATCGAAGAAAAAATATAGAATGCAAAAATATCGTAGTCCTATCTACAAACCGGTAAGTACAAAAATATCGAATCAAAAATATTGTTAAAAAATATATAGTTAGTCAAAATATCGATTTTTTTTTAAATGTCTTAAAAGTATTTTAAAATTAATAAAATAATAAATATAATTAACTTAAACATACTTAAAAATACTTAAATAACCTTAAAATTATTAAATAATTAATTTAAGTTAAAAAGAAATTAACATACATTTTTTAATACATATATATAAATATTAACGTAATATTAATAAAAAATATACAATATTTTTACTGTAGGATAGCGGGAGGGTAACATTTACTATTACCACACCAGTGAGTGCCACAGTAGGGAAAGCGTTGGATAGCATAGGGGTAAAAATTACTATTCCCACTCCAGAGAGTGCAACAGTAGGGAAAACGTTGGATAGCGAGATGGTAAAAATTACTATTCCACTCCAGAGAGTGCAACAGTAGGGAAAGCGTTGGATAGCGTAGGGGTTAAAATTACTATTCCCACTCCAATGAGTTTAACAGTAGGGAAAGTAATGATTTAATATAATAATAAAAATAAATTAAATATCAATACCAATAAAACATTAATTAAACGTAATTACCAATTTAATATTATGTAATAATTAATTAATTACACTTACAAATAAATATTAGTTATTAAAAATGAATTGCATATTCATAACTAATTAATAACTAATTAATTTTCAACAAAAATGAATTAATAAAAATGAATACCAATTAATAATTAATTAACAGTGAATTAATTATCAATACACAAATAGTATTTTTAATATGTAATTAATTACAATTAAATTACGTCCCACCCTATTTCCCTATAAACCCACAACCTGCTACAGAAAATAAATTAATAAAATTAACATATTTATCAATTAACCAATTAATACAATTTTATTACCAATTAAAAATTAATTAACAATTAAATTCAAAATGAATACCAATAAATACAAATATTTAATTAATTACAATTAAATTACTTCCCACCCTATTCCCCTATAAACCCACAACCCGCTACAGAAAATAAATTAATAAAATTAACATAATTATCAATTAATGAATTCATAAAAATTAATTAGCAATTATAAATTAATTAACAATAAATTCAAAATAAATACCAATAAATAAATAAAAATATTTAATCAATTACAATTTAATTACTTCCCACCCTACTCCCTTATAAACCCACAACCCGGTACAGAACTAAAATGCAAAATTAAATTAAAAATAATTAGTAATTTCTAAAAATGAATATATAATTTAATATAATTAAATTACTTCCCACCCTCTTCCCCTATAAACCCACAACAGCTACATAATTAAATTACGCAAAAATTAAATAATATAAACGTCATTACTTAAAATAAAGTACTAAAATAATATACACTTTTCACACATATACTAACATAAAAAAGACTTTAAAAAATTCGATATTATTAAAAATTCGATATATTTTAATACCTATATTATATACTTCGATATTTGACTTTCTATTTTTGAAAATCGATATTAAATTGCTTGCCTTCAATTCGATATTTTTCACCACTATATTCTGTCCATTCGATCATTTGTCCATTCTATATTTTTACTTCGAAATTATGGTAATTCGATATTTTGAATTCGATATTTTGTGTAGTTACCGTTTAAACACCTGTCGAAGCAAGAGGTAACAAAAATAGCCTTGGCTACCCAGGAAATAGCGAGACAATTCTTATGGAGGAGCACCAATTAGAAGCCTGGGGGATCCGACTACAGCTTCATCACGCAGTCGGTTATCCAGAGCCACTACTTCGACACCATCAAGAGCCCATTGACAGCAGGCCAAGTAATAAGAGAAGTTCCGGTCCCACTAACACTGTGCTTAAGGAGGCACGCAGCACCTCCGTAGAGGCCATGGAGAGCAACATCCTTAAAACCCCAAGTCCTCGGGACAAAGGTGTACAAAGAAAATGTGTACAAATGTGTATTTGAGAAATGTGTACAAAAACCAACTAAGCCAACACATCACGAACTTCAGACTAGTGGACAACTGCCAATCGGGATTCAGAACAGGACACAGTACGGAAACAGCGATTCTACATATTGTTGATGACGCATTACAGGCCCTAGATCATAATAGAACATGCCTACTAGTCCTTCTCGACTTATCATCTGCATTCGACACGGTAAATCATGAAAAACTACTAGACAGACTACACAAGAGGATGGGAATGTCGGGACTTGTACTGAAATGGTTTGAACCCTTCCTTCAGAACAGATCTCAAAGATTCTTGGTCAACCAGTCATTATCCCAATCTTGTCCAAACTCGATCGGAGTCCCTCAAGGATCTACACTATCTCCTTCACTCTTTAACCTATACGTTGAACCTTTGACAGAAATCCTCCGAGACGCAAACATATCCTATCACATGTACGCGGACGACACGCAGATTTACATCAAAGTAGCATCTCTGGAGGACATCAAGTTAATCAATGAGGCTTTAAAAAAAGACAATTTACTGGTTAACCAGTATTCACCTCAAGCTGAATGCACAAAAAACTGAATTCCTATTAATCTCAACGCCAAAGAACAACACAGAGGCGATAGAATGGACCAAAATGATCACAGCACTAAACTGCACCCCTACGCTAGTGGACTGGATAAGAATCTAGACATGAAAGCACACATCAAATTAATGGCAAAAAATGCACGCTTTCATCTGAACTACTTAAGGAAAGTGAAACCTTTCATCTCGTCGGCAGATCTCAAACTGGCAATACAATCTTTAGTTATTTCAAGGATTGAATACAGATGTACAACCTTAGCAGGTCTACCAAAAATTTCCACGGCACCACTAAAAGCATGCCTCAATGCAGCTGCAAGGCTTATTACCGGATCGAGGAAATTCGACCATATTTCACCACACCTAAAAGCGTTAAACTCGCTACCATATGAAGCCAGAATCCAATTTAAAATGGCATGTATCACCCACAAAGCACTCCACTACAAAACACTGAGATACCTGGGCCAGAAGATTGAGATCTCGGGAGGATGCAGACCAGCCAGGAGTGCCAAGGAGCTGCTCCTGAGGTCACCCATCTTCAGGAAGGAGAAAACATATGACAGAGCGTTCTCTGGGGCAGCCCCCAGAGTTTGGAACTCACTCCCTCCGAATATCAGGAAAATTACTAACATATCTTCATTCAAAAAGGAAGCTAAGATCTTCCTAATGAGTAAGTTCCTTACATAGTCAAGTACGGACTTCACCGCCACCGCATCTGAAAGGTGCCAAAACGGATCATCGAATGGAAGCAAGAAAAAAATGTCCAGTAAACGGTAACAACCTAGAGGCGCTACGCCCGCTTAGAACTAGAGGAAGATTGCACAAACAAAGCCAAGTCAGAACGGTTTATACAGGAATACAGCATGCAATATAGTAGGATATAGAATAACGTTTATGATAACTTGGGGGATAGACGCAGATTGAAAAAATATAGAACTGTGTAATCCCGGTGTTAGTACTAGCCTAATTTTTAACAAACTAGTGTACATAGTCAGAATATATCTCTTGTTAATACTAGCCTAATTGTAACAAACTAGTGTACATAGTCAGAATATATCTCTTGTTTGACATATACAGAATCTACCTCATATCAGTGTGATACGCTTACTATTTAGAGCTATAATTACCTACCTCATTCCCTATATGGTAATGCTATGTGAATTGTAGCAGTGTGATACGCTCACTATATGGAGCTATAATTACCTACCTCATTCCCTATATGGTAATGCTATGTGAATTGTATTTCAAATCTACCTCATGTATATGTATCTGTGAAGCGCTCTGATACCCAAGGGTCACGTTCGCGCTATATAAAACTTTCTAAATAAATAAATAAAGGTGGAAATGATACATTAAACGATTGGACTTGGATAGCAGAAGCTATAAACACCAGACCCGAGAATCTATGACAGAGAGCTGAAAAGAAAAATATTCCAAATGTAAAACTCTGCACCTGGAATATAAAAGGCCTGGGAACCAAAACCATGGATACGGTCTTTTTGAGGTATCTCCAACAATTTGATCTAATTCTCCTGCAAGAAACGTGGCTGGAAGATCCATTTCACTTACAAGGCTTTAAATCATACCATCTCCCAGCAACCAGAAGTTCGAAATTTGGGCATCTGAAAGTAGGCCTTACGACTTATGGCTCAATCAAAACCATAACGACCGTTAAGGAATTAACAAGTAAAAACACACCAAAAAAAGGAATAAAAACAATAAAGATGGAAATAGCAGGTCTCAAAGACAAACAACAGCTAATACTTGACAATATCTATCTACACCCCCGCAAAACAAAATGGCGCAAAACTCCTGATAGCCGAACTAACAAAGCTGATTACCCAAGAGGCAACTTCAAATTATATCGTCTTAGGAGACTTTAACATGTTCCTTTCAGGGTGCACTGACTTGGACAGGCCGGCAGAAGACTGTCAATCAATATGGGGGGGTCCCACTCCAGGACGAGGGTAAGTTGGGCAAGCAAACTAAGATCTCTAAAAACCTGCTAAAGGATCTAGAAAGTCTGTCCCTGATAGTATTAAACGGTCGATTCGCGGGGGACCGCCCTCAAGCTGCAACCTTCCACAATGCCTTCACTAATACTGCAATAGACTACACTTTTTCATCTTTATCACTTTTCAGCTTAATAAAAGATTTCAGCATTGGAACGCTGGATTATAGTGATCATCAACAGCTCATGGAACGGCACTCACTCATCCAATAGATGATTCAACCTCAATGGTCACGTCGAATCACAGGAGAATCAAATGCAAAACGAGCGATCCAGGAAAACTTTTGGCAGTAGCAAAAACAAGGTGGGAGGAAAGCAAACTGCTGTGCGGGAACAGTTTAACAGCTTGGGAAAATTTCCCCAAAAACAAAAGAAAAAACAGGGCCAAAAAGCCAGCGGGAAGCACTCTGCAGGCCTGTAAGCAACTAACGAATCTATCATTCGACAACTCAAAATGCCGAATTAAGACAAATAAAGAGCGAAACAAACAGAGCACTGCGCAGTCTCCGCCAAAAGGGCCCAGCTAACAACATACAGTTGGAGTTAAGGAGGCTAAAGGCCTGCAAAAATAAAATCCTCTGGCAAGCGAAAAAGGAAAACGCTGACACAATACAGTGGAAGAGGTGTAGCGCAGCAGCCAGGGCGACTGACGCCGGGGATCACGGTTTGATCCCCGGCACCGCGGCAGTGGTCTGCCCAGCACCATGTGACTCTGAGCAATAGCTCGCTTAATCTTCCCGACGGCCCCCAGTGCCGGGATGCCTACAGGTAGCTGTGCGCTTTACAAATACTGGATTTAATATGGGCAAAATTGCTACACGATACAAAAACCAATAACCGTGCTAGGTTTTGGCACAAGGTCAACAGTATAGGGAACCCAGTGGAATAAATTCTCATATAACGGAGGATGCCTGGGCAAAGTATTTACACCATCACTTCCATACGGAAGCAGATAAAATGAAACAAGATGCAACGGTTCGCCAATGCGACCAGCAGCCCCCAAAACACCAAGGTGTTTTCGCTCATCGCTCATCTCTTCGCACATAAACTGATTGCGAATAGAATTTCGAAAAGCAGAAAGGAGGGAGCGCCTGGTCTCAACGGCCTACCACCAATCATATATAAGCAAGGTCCAAATTACTGGGCTGAAGCACTATTACCTATCTTTAATAATATTATGGAAGATGAAAGAATTCCAGATTCTTGGAAGGGATCAATTACTTCACTGATCCACAAGAAAGGCAGCAGGATTGAACTGAAGAACTACAGGCTCATTGTACTAATTGACATTGAGGCCAAATATTACGCAGGCCTCTTAGTGGATGAACTTACGGAATGGGCACTGGAAAAAGCCCTAATTCCAATCAATCAAACAGGCTTTAAAAAAACATGGGATAACGACAAACATTCTTGCTCTTTCGCTTTTAATAGATGCCACCAAAATTATCAACAAACCATTATTTGTCTGCTTCATCGATTATAAAGCTGCTTTCGACAGTATTGACAGGGGGAAACTCTGGGCAAAACTTTCTGGGTGGGAAATAGCCTTAAACCTCCTGAATCAGCTAATTCTACTCCATTCTAAGACATGGGTCCAAGTTAAGTTGGGGGCAGGGGACCGGCTCTCAAGCAGAATACCAACCACTAAAGGGCTGAAGCAGGGCTGCGTCCTTGCCGCGACCCTGTTCAACCTTTTTGTGTCTGATCTTTCCACCGAGTTGGATAATAGCAACCACCTTGCCCCGAATATGGGGGGCTTAACACTTTTAAATTTACTGTAGGCCGCCGATCTGCTACTGATCAGCCGAACTCCAGTCAGCCGGCAGCACCTGATAAATACCACAAGTAACTTCGCAGATAAGAACGGGTTAAGTATTAACCTTGGAAAATCAAAAGTCATGGTATTAAACCAGCGGAGAAACAAACACCAACCCTGATGGACGCTGGGGGGGCCGGCTGTTGGAGACGGTTGACAAATGCAAGTATCTAGGAATAATCTTTGACAGGAGGGGCACGTATCTCAAACAAAAAGCGGTTATCAAAGGGAGAGGGACCTTATTGGCAGTTGCATTAGAAAACATCAAGCATAAAATAACCAGCCCCAATCTTATCCCTCTACTAGAAGTGCTTTGAGCAAGGCTTTTACCTACAATCACTTATGGCAGTGAATCAATGAGAGGGAGTAGTGAGATCATTCTGGATAAGCTGGTATCTAAGGCCTTGAGGATAATATTAAATATCCCACAGTATACATCGCCAGCACAAATAAGGCTAGAGTTCGGCCTTCAAATGCAGCAAATAACACGGAAGGGTGCCTACGCAAAGTGCTGGCACAAAATAAAGGGTGCAGAGTCCGGCACATTGAACTCACACCTATGGAAGGAGATGACAAGAAAAAAAGGCAGTCCTGCCATGGTCTACCTTCAGTCAGCAATAAGTTTCCTTGCTTTACAGGACTCTTGGTAAACCAAACCAGTAGGCCCACCGACTCTTTAGTTATTCACAAATCCCTCCTAAAGGAGACCTACTTACTGTTTACAACTACTGTTCCTTTGGAATTGTAAGCAGCCTTTTAAGGTTTGTGGGTCAGTAACGGCAATACAAAACTTCCAAATCCATTGCGTTATACCAGGCTTAGTAATGTGGGCCTAGGAACCAGCGTACTTACCTGCATGGGAGTTACTTGGCAAGGGTTGTAAGGAATTGGGCACACAATTTATATGTCGACACTACCGCCGTTGATTGCAATTGGCAAATATGTATTTTTGAATGACGACTTTCAGACTTCCATGCTAGTTCGGTTATGGCTCTTAAAGCCAATTTTATAGAAACTTGCATTGCCCTAGGAACTTTTAGGAGAATGGACTCTAAATCTGACACCTTGCACTTTTTCATGACACATACTGCACCTTATTGTTCGTACTGTATGCCTGTTTGTATATACTTTTTGTAGTTTTATGGAAACATCACAACTTTAAATTAGTTTTAACTAACTATTATTACAAAATGGGTTGTTTTTATGCCATTTGTACAGGTGTTTCACTATGTAGTTGATTGCAAAGGTTTTTATTAATCAAGCAATAAAGAGATTACTTACGTATTCCAAAGAGGGAGAAAGGCTGAGGTTACATCGAAATGACACTGAGGGTTCTGTTAAAGACAAATCTGCAAATGTATCTTAAAGAAACCTAATGTGGACCTCCTTGTGGCCTATATCGCTGCTTTCTTACCTTAGTAAAATCTTAGAGACTTTAGTGAATAAACAACATTCTTCTTACCTGGAGGCCCATTCTCTTTTGGACCCCTCTCAGGTAGGCTTTCGAGACCCTACAGCATAAAAACAGCATTAGTGGCAGCACTGGATACCATCAGACTTTCCCTCGAGGAAGGCCTCCCAGCTGTGCTGTTACTACTCGACTTATCTGAAGTATTCAACGGCATCTCACACTCTATTTTGATCCAGAGACTCTCTTACTTTCCAGAGAAGCTTTAGTATTGCTTAAAAAATCCTTAGTAATCAGACTCAAACTGTGCTTCTAGAATCCTGTACTATGATCGTAGATAAGAGGGTGCCACAGGGCTCCTCATTGAGCACTACACTACACTATGTTATATATATGTGCCCCCCCCGCCCCCCCGGCTCAAGAGGTAAGATCCCGTGGTTTAGAAGTTATCTCATATGCAGATGGCACTCAATTGATAATCTCTACGGGACCCCACCCTGAATCGACCAAAAGCTAATTCAGTGACTGTATGAAGAAAATCACCTCTTGGATGATGTTGAACTGCCTCTAACTAAACTGCTATTAAAAAGGGATCCTGCTGTTTGGTAAGGCCCATGCACACTGGTCTGATGACTGGAGGCCTCCTAAACTGGGAATGGCCCCCCTACCCCGGTGCCTGTTCTGCCATCAGGTATATGCTCAGGAAGGCTTTCCAATGGCTTCCGCTGCAAACTAGGAAAATACTCACTCAGGCACTTATTGTAAGCCACTTACATTATGGTAATGCCCTCTGGTTGCCGCAAATGAGGCACTTCTCTCTAAGCTACAGGTATCAGAAAACGACTGTCCACCTGGTCTATAAACTTCCTCTTTGAACTCCATCGGAGCCTACATTGAAATCCCTACATTGGCTCCCGGTGAGAAAACTATCTCTAGTCAAGCACCTGTGCCTGGTTTACAAAACTCTGCTAGGCAAGGGCCCTCTCTACCTTCAAGAGAAACTCCAGCCATATCTGCCTACTAGTAACTTCAGATACAAAGGGCAACTCATATGCCCTCGCCGCACACGCATGACTAGATATGGGCACTCTTTCTCTTATCTTGCGCCTACTGGAACAGACTGCCTCTTCACATTCTGTCCTGCTCTGACTTTGCCTGTTTAAAAAAACTGCTCAAGGCTTGGCTCTTTAATTCCAGATCATGCCCCTAAGTAGGGAGATACCCCTGTGGGGGTGATTAGTTTGTGCTTTACAAGCTCCAAATAACTTATAACTTAAGAGATCTCATGAAAACCAAAAAACATTCCCGATATCAGTATTTTGATTGTCGCTCTTCACGTTCTTTTCAGGACACTGGAGGTAAAAGAAATCAATCAATCAAGAAATTTGTATAGCGCGCTACTCACCCGGAGGGTCTCAAGGTACTGGGGTGGGGGGTGGGAGGGGGCGTCCTCTATTGCTCGAACAGCCAGGTCTTCAGTTGCTTTCTGAAGGAGATGTGGTCTTGGGTGAGGGGGAGGCGGAGGTGGATGGGGAGGGAGTTCCAGGTCTTGGCTGCCAGGTAGGAGAAGGATCTTCCTCCCATGGTGGTTCTTCGGATGCGTGGGATGGCGGCGAGGGCGTGGTTGGTCGATCGTAGTTGGCGGGTGGGAGTGTAGAAGGTCAGACGGTTGTTGAGGTATCTGGGGCCTAGGTCGTGGAGGGCTTTGTGTGCGTGGGTGAGGAGCTGGAACGTGATTTTTTTGCTGACGGGGAGCCAGTGCAGGTCTCTCAGGTGTCTGGAGATGTGGCTGTGGCGGGGGATGTCCAGGATGAGTCGAGCGGAGGCGTTCTGGATGCGTTGGAGTCTTTTCTGCAGTTTGGCTGTGGTTCCGGTGTAGAGGGTGTTTCCGTAGTCTAGTCGGCTGGTGACAAGTGCCTGGGTGACCGTCTTCCTGGTTTTGGTGGGGATCCATCTGAAGATCTTTCGGAGCATGCGTAGGATGTTGAAGCATGAAGACGAGACGGCGTTGACTTGTCTGGTCATCGACAGGGAGGAGTCCAGGATGAAGCCCAGGTTGCGTGCGTGGTCCATTGGTTTGGGTGCGCTGCCTAGTGCTGGGGGCCACCAGGAGTCGTCCCAGGCAGATGGTGTAGATCCAAGGATGAGGACTTCCGTCTTGTCTGAGTTCAGTTTCAGGTGGCTGTTCTTCATCTACTCGGCTACTTCTTTCATCCCTTCGTGTAGGTTAGTTTTGGCGGTGGCGGGGTCGTTGGTGAGGGAGAGGATCAGCTGGGTGTTGTCGGCGTAGGAGATGATGTTGAGGCTGTGTTGGCGTGCGATGGCTGCGAGGGGGCTCATGTACACATTGAAGAGGGTGGGGCTGAGTGATGAACCTTGTGGTACGCCGCAGGTGACTTCGGTGGCCTCAGATCTGAAGGGGGGAGGCGGACTCTCTGGGTTCTTCCGGCGAGGAACGAGATGATCCACTCCAGTGCCTTCTCTTGGATTCCGACGTTGCTAAGGTGTTGAACTAGGGTGCGGTGGCAGACTGTATCGAACGCTGCGGAGAGGTCCAGGAGGATGAGGGCCGCTGTTTCCCCATTGTCGAGCAGGGTTCGGATGTCATCAGTGGCTCCGATGAGGGCGGTCCCGGTGCTGTGATTGGCTCGGAAGCCGGACTGTGATTGGTCGAGGGATCCGTTCGTCTCGAGGAAGACGGCCAGCTGTCTGTTGACGGTCTTCTCGATGACTTTGGCGGGAAACGGGAGCAGTGAGATGGGGCAGTAGTTCTTGAGGTCGGTGGGGTCTGCCGATGGTTTCTTCAGGAGGGCGCTGAGTTCGGCGTGCTTCCAGCTCTCCGGGAAGGTGGCGGTGTTGAAGGAGCAGTTGATGATGTCCCGGAGTTGGGGTGCGATGATGGAGTCTGCTTTGTTGAAGACGTGGTGAGGGCATGGGTCGGTTGGTGATCCGGAGTGGATGGAGTTCATCGTCCGGATGGTGTCTTTGGTGTTGACTGGGGTCCAGTCGCGGAGGGTGGTGGTGGGGAGCGTTGGTTCTGTGGTTGGGTGCGTGGTCTGTTCGCCGAAGCTGTTGTGTATGTCTGCAATCTTGTTGTGGAAGAACGTGGCGAGTGAGTCACAGAGGTCTTGTGAGGGGGTGATGTTGTTGTTTCCGGCGCTGGGGTTGAAGAGCTCTTTGACGATGCTGAAGAGCTCCTTGCTGTTGTGTGCGTTGTTGTCTAATCGTTCCTTGAAAGCTGTCTTCTTGGTGGTGTGGATCAGCTGGTGGTGTTTGCGAGTGGCGTGCTTGAGGGCAGTCATGTTGTCTGTGGTCGGGTTCTTTCGCCAGGCTTTCTCAATGGTGCGGCAGTTCTTCTTGGAGTTCTTGAGGTCGTTGTTGAACCACGGGGGCTTTCTTGCTTCCTGGCCTGCTGGGATGGGTTTTCAGGGGTGCGAGGCCGTCGGCGCAGTTGGTGATCCATTGTGCGAGGTTGTGGGCTGCTTGGTTGGGGTCCGATGATCTGGCGGGAGGGTTCTGGTTCAGTGATGCGGTAAGCTGGTCGGTGGTGATCTTGTTCCAGTTCCTGTGGGGAACCTGTTGCGGGAGGTGGTGAGTAGTGTTCTTTCTGAAGCTGAAGTGGACACAGCTGTGGTCTGTCCAGTGAAGTCCGGTTGAGTGGCTGAAGGAGATGTGCTTGCTGGAAGTGAAGACTGGGTCAAGCGTGTGTCCGGCGTAGTGGGTGGGGGTGTTCACCAGTTGCTTGAGTCCAAGGTTAGCGAGGTTGTCCAGTAGGGTGGTGGTGGTGTTGTTGTCGTTGTTGTTCTCCAGGTGGAAGTTGAGATCCCCAAGTAGGATGTAGTCGGCGGAGGGGAGGGCGTGTGGGCTGATGAAGTCTGCGATGTCTTCGCTGAATTGTGTGTGGGGTCCTGGGGGTCTGTAGATGATGAGGGTGCCTCTGAGTGTGGTCTTGGGGTCGGTGTGTATCTGGAAGTGAAGATGTTCGGCGGCTGTGAGGGTGTCTTCAGAGTTGGACGAGATGCGGATGGTGTTTTTGTGGACGATGGCGATGCCTCCTCCAGTCTGGTTGGTGCGGTCGCTCCGGATGATCTTGTAGCCGTCCGGGATGGCAATGGCGATGTCGGGCGATGAGGAGGCGTTCATCCAGGTCTCCGTGAGGAAGGCGACGTCCGGGGATGTGGTGTCGAGCATGTTCCATAGTTCCACGGCGTGTCTTTGGACGGAGCGGGTGTTGAGCAGGATCCACTTCAGGTGGTTGCTGTAGGTGCTTGGCTTGGCGGGTGCGGGTGGGTTGCGGGCCCGGATGCCGGTGAACTTGCGGGATTGGCAGGTGAAGGGTCTGTGGGTGCGTCCTGGGTTGGCTTGGTGGCATCCGGGGAGGCGTCCGGTGTTGAGTGCGCTGAGGGTGGCGGCGTCGTACGTCCGGCAGGTGGGATGACATCTGCGGGGGCTAGGGGGTCTGGCACTGGGCGCGGTCCAGGCACGGACGGGCGCAGACGGGCTTACCTTTGGCGCGCCCGCTGCGCGTGAACGCTGCGCGCACGCGCGGACTCTGCCATAAATGGAGAGTTGAGGGGGCGGAGCGAAGGAGGAGCAGCTGGGAGGCGGGAGCGGGGTGGCGAGTGGGGAGGGGAGCGATGCGAGGAGAGGCTGAAGGAGCGGGGGAGGGGCCGCGGGGGAGCAGCGGCAGGGAGCGGGGAGCGGGGTGGGTCAGCGGGACTTAAATCCAAGCAAGGGCACGGAGAGAGCAGAAAACAAATAAGGGCACGGAGAGAGCTGAATACAGTCAGGGGCACAGAGAGAACAGAATACTATCACACAATACAGAGCAGAATACAATCAGGGGCAACAGTCAAGAGCACAGGCACGGAGAGAACAGAATACAATCAGGGGCAACAGTCAAGGGCACAGGCACTGAGAGAACAGAATACTATCACACAATACAGGCAGCAAACAAAGTTACTAGCAGTGGCGGCAGTGGCGGCGGCAACGGGGACTGACACACGCTGGTGGGCCACGCGGCGGGTGGAGCGACCGGCACTGACCAGGTCAGGTCAGGTCAGAGAGGGGGTGCTGATCTGAGCACTGAAGAGGAGTACAGTAGGAAAAGTGAAAGAGGATGTGAGATTGATGTCAGCGTAAAGAGAAAAAGGATTGCACTCTAAAACCCCAGTAAAAAAGAAGAAAGTTGCAGGACTTTCGAAGAAACATGCCTATCCAGCTGCAAGTCGTCCTGCAAAACAGAACTTGGGCAGGAGTGTTCCTAGATAGTGCCGCAGATGTCACAATAGTACATCAGGGGCTCCAGAGGTTTCTGGATGTGAATCCAACTGATGACTTCATACAACTCGAGACTCCAGATCGACATTTAACTCCTCCTGAGAGGATTTACAATCCAAACATACAAATTAAAGGAGACATACCACGTCTTATTAAAGCAGTCTTCTGGACACAATTATCAGATGATTATAACGTTATTGTAGTGCAAGAAGACTGACCTCCAACCTTTATTTGGAAAACACCCCAGGGAGAGGAAGTCCTAATGATAACCTTCTCTCCCATAGTACCTGAAGAAATCAGGAAAAATTGTGCCAGCGAATGGGCTGTGAGACAAGCTCCGGCCTCATATAGAAACCAAGCCGGTGGGAAGAACACTCCAGTTCACATGTCATTTCCCTATGCAGCGAACCACAAGCACAATACCCTTAAAAGCCAGAAGCAAAACTTGGTATAAAAGCAATATTAGATCAGTTGCAGGACCATGGGATAATAGGGCCTAATCGTTCACCAATGAGCACACCCCTTTTTCTCTTCTCCAAATCAGAAACGGTGTCTATAGAATAGTATGAAATAGAAATTTGAAAAAAAACAACATAACGCTGGATATCTCCAACAGCTTTTTTGTCAGAAGGTAGTGCCTGAGAGTGAGTATCTCACTGCTTTCAGCTTCGACTGAGTGCAATTTTCAATCCGACGCGTCTGGCTATAGGAACAGCCCTGGCTTGTGTTCCACATGAATCATGGATAACTTACACCCAGATCCCAAGGTATTGGAATATATTGATTTCTATCTTACTGATGACGATCATTTGAATCTACACCTGACCAGGGTAGACAGTGACCATGTTAACACCACATGGTTACAAAATTAATTTAAAAAAACAAAGATTGATCACCTGACAGTGACCTTCCTAGGATACAAGTTATCGAGCAAGGGTTTAGATCCAGACTTCCTTCAGAACCTTGCAACCTCCAGACAAACTGAAAAAGTTGCAATCCCTGCTGGGATTTCTGAACTTCGGACGTACTTGTTTGCCTCACTGCACAGAGAGAGTGAAGTCTCTATGTGACCTGATTTCTCCCATGTTTTCATCAAAACATTGTCTGAACACACATAGTGATATCTTGTATGCCCTACAAGAAGATATGTTTGAAGCTAAATATATACAAACTAGGGACAACAAAACCAACCTAGTTATAAGAGTTATACCCAGTCACTGTAGTTAAGCTTATTTAATCTACAATGAAGGACAGACCGTCCCTATTGCTTACAAATCTCACTTGTATTTCCTGGCTTAAGATTTTTGTTTCCATCCAAAAAATCCCAACAGCTATACAAATAGCTATTTTAAAAGCAGGTGGTTGGCCAACAGATTTTATTGCGTTTCCAAAATACATATAAGAATTGAGCTGTGGTTACATTAGTAAAATTGGAAAGCGCTGGAAAGCAAGGGAAAGTAACTGATGACTGTACAATCAAAGCCCTCAGATTACAGTTGTCCCTTCCTCCCAGTTGAGGGTCAGGATAAAAGCATTAATCAAAACCACATCTCAACCTCCAATCAACAAGTCCTTACCCAGCGTCGACATAACACAGATTTGCATTGATCTACAAGTATCTCCTCTTGAAGTCCCTGTATTCCCTGTATAATTCTGGCCCACCCACAACTAACTCCCTCCCCTACCCACCCCCCCAAAAGGCATGTTTCCTGCTATCAAACCATAATTGTAAACTCTAGGGTTGCTCTATATTGTGTACCGTCCTTCTCTCTAACTAAAGTGTGCCGACAGGGGGCACTGGGGTTGGCGCATCCGGTCCAATATGTGGGTCTCAACTAGGATCGGTATTGGTGCTTGGGAGGTTAGCCGTTGTCAGATCCCCTTCCCCTAAACTTTCCTCCCCGTCCTCTTCCGGGTGTTTCAGCAGCTCCACTAGCGCTATCCATGTCCTGGCTGTGTACAGTGCTTTTTCGCTCCCTGTCCTTTTTGCTATTTGCATGCAAATTGTTCCCTCACATTCTGCCAATTTTACAAATTCTCTCAACTTTCTGGCCATTGCAGGACCGCTTCTCCCCTTCCAGTGACTAGTTATGTTCCTTTTAGCCAGGATCAGTCCAAAATCCAGAAACTTACTTGTGGCATTGTTCCTGGCACTATGAGAAAACCAGGGCAGCAGACAATACCCTGCGGACGCTACAATTTCCCTATCGGTTACATTTGCGAACACTGTGGTGATCCCTTCCCATTAGCTGCGCAAGTTTGGGCAATCCCAGAACATATGTAGAAACCCCACCCCCTCCATATTACAGTGGGGACAAGTGGCTCAGTGGGTACCAAAGTTTTAATTGACCTTACCCGGGGTGAGATATGCTCTGTGCAGGACATAGAAGTATATCAGCTGAAACCTCGCATTCCTGGAACTCTTCCATGCTCTCTCCACCAACTCCTCCCATGGCTTATCGGCTATAACCTCACCCAAATCCTCCTCCCACTTGAGATGTAACGCAGTCAAAGGTTGTATTTAGTATTTCATGTGTGAGGCGCCTATAGAGGCAAATGACCGCCTAGAAAGTTCTGGATGCCGTCACTACGTATTGGCAGATTGTTGACGTCTGGGGTTCAGCTAACTCCTCTTGTCAGTGTTTTCGCATTGCTGTCATGAGAGCTGTGTGCAGGAGAAAATCACCTCTTGGTAGGTCATCTCTCTCTCAGAGGTCATTAAGGGGAGCATAGGATTGTCCTCATATAAGTCTCCTACGGTGGTCACCCCCGCTTCCCTCTAGTCAACCAGATTCCCCCATGAGGTAAATGCTCACACATGGCCATTGCGAGCTAAGGAGCCTAAGGACATGGGATTCTTGCTTGTCGGAGAGTTCTATTCCAACATTTACGCACTGTGTTTACGTCGGAGGGTATTGAATGACCCCGTAAGGGGAGCTTCAGCAGTATCTGCGACAGTGTTCTCAGGCCCGGATCATTGGCCTCGTGGTCTTCTGTCCCCCTGAGTCGCCCTGCCACTCATTTTGTAAACCACTGCAGCTGTGCCGTGAGATAATAGGCCTCAAAATTTGGCACAACTAAGCCTCCCTCTACTCTTGGCCACATCATAGTACGGAGTGTGACTTTTCATTTCCCGCTGCCCTATAGGAACCCCGTGATCCTGGTTTTGAGCTGAGTAAACAGCTGAGGTGGGATCCAAAGTTGTAGCGAGCCAAAATAATACAGGAGGCGTGGTAAGGTTACCATCTTTAGGAGGGCGACTCGGCCCGCAACCGTTAACGTGAGTGTCCCCCAGAAGTCAAAATGAGCTCTGGTGCCACGCAACGCTCTTCTCGCATTGCCCTCCAATAGGTCCCCTTGCGCATGGTATATTTGGGTACCCAGGTAAGTCAAGCATCTTTCCTCCCACCTCATACCTTCCGTCTCCGGAGGTCCCACTCTGTCTGTACCGGTCTGGAAGAGACACGACTTTGTCCAATTTACTCCAAGCTCCGCCACCCCACCCAGAGCGTGTAGAAGCCCCTTAGCCCCTTATAGTGCCTCTCCCAAGTCAGCCAGGAACATCAACACATTGTATGCGTAGAGGGCTATGCATTGAGTTTGTCCCGACACCCTCAGTCCTTGGTAGTAACCCCCCGATCTAGCATGAGCTGCCAGTGGCTCCATCGCCAGGGCAAACAACAAGGGTGACAGCGGGCAGCTCTGTCTTGTTCCTCGGCCTACTCGACAGGGGTCCGAGATCAACCCGCCCGTCCTGACCCTGGCAGTGGAGTCCTTGTACAGGAGAGCCGTCCAGTCTACGAATTTCTCTCCCAGTCCAAATTTCTGCATGACCTGGAAAAGATAGGGGCCATTCAAGGCTATCAAATGCCTTCTCGATGTCAACCAAGAAGACAGTTGCCTCCTCTTTCTGGTAGGTGTCTGTCTCTAAAACCAGTAGGAGCCTCCAGATATTCATTGCTGTGTGTCTGTTGGGGATAAAGCCCGCTTGGTCTTTATGTATCAGTGCCAAAATATGTGGAAGGAGGCGGGAGGCCAGTATCCGATTTAGGATTTTGTATCTAGATTGAGCATGGAGAGTGGCCGATATGCAATTCTGTCCCAAGCCTGTTTCCCAGGTTTAAGGAGCAGAATAATTACTGCTACTCTTGTCGAGGCAGGCAACCGCCCTTCCTGCCTCCCCTGATTGTAGAGTTCCACCAGTTTGGGAGCCAGAATTTTGACATATGACGCATAGAACTCTACCAGCAATTCGTCCGTCCCTGGCGTCTTATTACTGGCCATGCCTTTAATGGCACGTCGCCAATCTCTATATCTCTGCCCAGACTTTCTGCTGCTTCCCTATCTAAGCCTGGCAGCTCCACTTCTCCTATGAACCAGGCAATATCCTTGTCTGTTGGGGCTAATCTGTTCTGATATAGGTCAGTGTAATATGCTAGAAACTGGGTGTTAATATCCTGCTGTCTATAATAGACCTCATCCTCGCGCCCCCGGAGCTTCAGTATCACTGTTCCCCTTCTCGCCGGATTAGCCAGCCAAGCTAAAAGTACCCCCGATTTATCCCTCGAAGCGTGGGCTCAGGTTACTTAATTTTTTTGTGGTCGAAACAACGCAGACGCTCTACTTGGGCTGCCATTGCTTCTCTAGCCTCCAGGAGCTCCGCGTGTTTATCTACTCTCTCCCGTCTTTCTTTCTCGACCTCACTGAGCTGCTGATCCGCTTTCCGCACATCCTGCAAAAGAACCTTCTGTGTCTCCACCATCTCTGCAATGCAGCACCCTCTAATGACGGTTTTAAAGGTGTCCCACTCTATAAACAAGTTTGTCTCTTTGTTGGCGTTGTCTAGGAAATATTGGTCTATAGCGGTGCCCACTGTAACCTGGAAGATGTGATCTTCTAGAGCCTCCGGCTTAAAAATGCCAAATGGGTATCTTGGGTCAGTCACTGGACCACTCTAGGCACAGCAACAGCGGGTTATGGTTAGAAACCGTTCTGGTCAGGTATTCACTCATCATAGCCTCCCATGCATGTCTGGGGAACACAGTATGTCATCTAAATGACATGCAGTTCATGTAACGCTGAGAAAAAGGAAGAGTCTCTGTCCCCAGGATGTTGGGACCTCCAGGTGTATATCAAACCCCACCTCTGCTGCCAGTTTCGTCAGGCCTCCGCAACCCTATGTATAGGAGCATTAGGGAGTGGAGGGTGAGATCGGTCCAGCCCAACGTCAGTCACACAATTAAAGTCACCGTCCAGTAGTACTGATGCCGTCGGGTTCAAAGCCAATTTCCATGGGAGTTGGGATAGGAAAGTGGCTTTCTTTCTTGTTAGGAGCATACAAACTCCCAAGTGTTATGTCCCTGCCATCTAAGCGTCCCAAAGCAAACACAAATCTTCCCTCGGGGTCAATTACCTTCCTAGTGCATTGGAAGGGCCTCCCACCCTCACCCAGAACAGGGCCCCTCTGGTAAAGGCTGAATAATTGGTATAAAACACTTGCGCCCTCCACCTACATTGAAGGGCAGCGCCGTCCGAAACCATTAAGTGGGTCTCCTGTAGGATCGCGATTTGCACCCCCTACTGATCAAATATGCATGGATTTTATGATGGCGTAGCTTAGTGGGTTTCCTCCTGACGTTCCAGGATAAACACTTAATGCCTACGGTGGATATTATTGCGGAAGGTGGATCACACTCCTAGGGATTTTCCCGAAAGGGACATGCCTGGTCCACAATAACAACCTCTGAACAAAAGGAACCCCCTAACTCCCCCTCCCCAGGACAGGTACATACAAAGTAGTTCCTATCCAAACTCCAGCTTCATGGTAAAAAGTAATTTAATAGTGCTGGGGTTATGTGACTTATCTTACCGGGCCCGGATCTCCTCCAGGCCGCACCCCCCCAGCATAACTTGCTTGGCAGTTCCAGTGGTCATGTCATCCTCGGACAGTTGCTGCTATGTCTATTTCTTGTGATGAGTGACACTCAGATTTTCAGAGGCCCCATAAAGTACATCATGGGACTTCCGTGTTAGACAGTGTCATCCAATGTCTGAGGTGTGACTTCTGGCACTTCAGATTCAGAGTCCTCATTTGCACAAGCTAGGAATGAACTTTCAGATCTGTCAATGTCAGGGCCACTTTTGCTCGAGCAGGACTGGTGCCTCTTCTGCTAAGTTCCGCAATTGCCTGCAGTGCCTTACTTGGCTCCTTTCGTCGTTCGTTAGGAGACGGGGCTCTAGACGAGTGCTGACTCTTGGTCGGATTTTGCTGAGTCAGGTCTGGGGATGAGGTACAATCTGTTTGACTCCAGAAGGATTCTAGCCACTCCCATGCTTCTTGGGGAGTGGTGAAAAATTGAGTCCCTGACTTATCATTCACCCGGAGGCGTGCTGGAAACATTACATATGGTATCTGCAATTGTCTCAGCTTTCGTTTGAAGGCAAAAAATGACGCTGGTTGACGTTGCACTTCCCTGGTAAAGTCCGGAAATATTATCACTTTGTTATTACCTATCTGCAGGTCCTGTTTTTGACGGGCACGGTAAAGGATATGGTCGCTATCCCTGAAGTGAAGGAGTCGTGCCACAAGTGGACAAAAGGAGGCTCCGGGCTTGGGCAGTCTGGCAGGAAATCTATGAGCTCTCTCCAGTGCATAAAAGGGGGAAAAGACCCTCTGGGGCCGCTTACGCCCTGAGCCAATCCTCAAGGAATCGCACTGCATCTATGCCCTCCGCTCGTCCGGAACCCCCACTCTAAGTAGGTTGTTCCTACGGGACCTACCCTTGCTGTCCTCTGCCTGTGCTTCTAGCACCGTGACCTTGGCTTCCACACTTTTCAGCGATTTCTGTAAGGTGACCATCTCTTCTGGAATATCTGTGAGGGATATTTCGGTGCTGACAACTTGCTCTTTAAGCTTGGGGTGTTCATCTTTTAACAGGTTATGGTCTGCCCCAATTGAGTCTATCTTCGTCTCCAGCACCTCCCTGGATGCAATGATGGCCTGCATGATATCCACTAGAGTGGGCCCTGTGGTAGTATCGTCTTTTTGTGTTTCCGTCATCTCGTCCTCATAGTCCGTCCGATGGCCCGTGCCCCCCGCACCTAGGGCAGCACATCCCTTCTTCTTGAGAGGTTTCCCAATGATCAACTTCCAGCGCCTCCCCTTGGGCGCCTCCCCTTCAGGACACGACCGTCTGGTGCTGTGGGTATTCTTTATTAAGCCCTGATTCATCAGAGTCAGGCCAAATATGTTGTTCCAGCGGCACAGTGGAATCAGGCTCTTAAAGCTGTTCAAAAGGTAATCGACGCTAGAGCAGCGCC
This sequence comes from Lissotriton helveticus, assembly GCF_964261635.1. Classification (NCBI taxonomy): domain Eukaryota; kingdom Metazoa; phylum Chordata; class Amphibia; order Caudata; family Salamandridae; genus Lissotriton; species Lissotriton helveticus. Next base: position 1,782,641,545 of record NC_136065.1, read on the forward strand.
CCCAGATCAAGCCCCTCAGAGCCTCGCCACCAAATTTCACTATGGGCGCCCAGTGCCCTCTGATTGCGCCTAGGTGGACCCACAGTCGCTCTCTCCTCCAGGTCAATGGATCCCTGAACCGGGCCCTCTTCAGCTCAGTGCTTTCCCCCCTCCTGGGGGTTGGATGTACTACCACGCAACTGCAGTTATGTTGCGATGGCCCGTCATATAAGCACCGCATGTGCGGGTGGTGTACAGATACTGCTGTTAGGTAGGTGATGTACGTGTCCTTATAGGCCTCAGCAGGTCTGGCTTCTGTACCAGACGACGGTGCCCTCCCCAAGCGCTATTCAGTGCAGTCAAGGGGGCCCCGCTGAAATCGGGGCACCTGGGTGCGCCACCTTACCCATTTAACCTGTTCCTGGCAATTATATTGGGCAGGGGTCCCATTCCCCTATGCCGGCCAATCACAAAGGACCGTGTCACCATGGCGTATGTAGCGTACACCCCGGGTGGGAAGCCTTCACCCCAAGTCGCTCTGACCTGTGCTTTAGGCTACCTCCCCAGGGGGTCTTCTCCGCACAGCTGCTCCCTGGTCTCCCCACTGTCCTGGACTCTCATTCAGCCAATTCTCAGCCCTCTCCCATTCTCTGCCGTTGTCAGGACCCACCTCCTGAATCTGCGGGGGCCATCTTGCCGCCTCGTGAGCCTCTCCGAGTCGGGAGGGAGAACAATTGGCAATTTCACCATCGCACAGGGTGCATTTGAATTGCCCCTTAGCTTAGCGGGATCTGTGAATATTCCGCAGCTTAGGTGAGCAAGATGAGGCAAACGAGTCATTCTGCCGCCCGAGCTGAACGCTGCCAGAGCACACCCCCTACTCCTCTTTTAAAAACTGTTTGTAATTTTTAAAAGTAAAGCGTCATTCTTAAATCCCCCTCTATCCCCCTACCTGCGTTTTTGCACAGCTTCTGTTCCTTGGGACTTTGCCCTCAGCCGCGGTCCACCGCAGCAGGAGCCGTTTGAGTGGAGGGCGGGGCCAAACTCTCCCAGCTGACACGACAGGGGCGGGGAAGGAGCGGAAGCACTTTGGACTTCCCTACATTTAAATCCATGGCCCACTGGACGCGCAGCCGACGCGCGCAGCGGGCGCGCCGAAGGAGCGCCAAAGGAAAGCCCGTCTGCGCCCGTCCGCACCTTCCGGCCAGGATCCCTGTCCATAACTCCATATCCCCGAGAAGAGTCCTCACCTACACGAGATCAGAACTGTTAAAAATAAAGGGTACGATACTTCCGCACTGCCAGCACCGGTTAAATATAGAACAACCCCTGCACTGTCCGGTATGTAAGTTCCCAGGATACGCGAAGAGTAACCACATGCTCGAAACAGAGGCCAAATGGGAAACAGCCAAGATGGGACTCATTAACTGTAGATCCCTACCTAAGCATGCGCTAGAAATGAATTTACTGCTGGAAGGAGAGCAATTAGAGGCTCTTTTTATCACCGAAAGCTGGCTTACAGACAGCTCAGCCCCTGATATCGCAAAAGCACTTCCCCCGGCCTACAAAATTGCCCACCTTGATAGGGAAGGAGCTATAGGAGGAGGTCTGGCCATAATACACCAGGCTCAACGGGAATGCATAATAGCCCCTCTGCATATTAACAACGCCGAAGCCTGTAGTTTCAGATTATCCTTCTCCGCAACCAACTCCTTTACCGGGGGGTTAATCTATAGGCCCCCTGGACCCTCCACTGGGTTCCTAGACTCTGCCCCAGACCTATTTGCAAGCATGCTTATGGAGAAAAACGCCATTACAGTGCTTGGAGACTTTAATCTCCATCTAGATGATCCCCACGACCCCTGCGCTAAAAGATGCCTAACCGACATGGAAGCCCTACAACTCGTGCAATTAGTTTCCTCCAGCACACATGAGAAAGGACACACTTTAGATCCCATCTTTTCCAAAGATCAAAGACTAAAAGTATTAGACCCAATCTGGATGCCTTGGACAGATCACGCCTTCATTCCATTTGAGCTCCAGATCCCCAGCACCGTCCCTAACATAACCAATACGGTTATAGGAGGGAAATGGCTCAAAACTGTACCAGAGGCCTGGATCCGTGACCTGGAGTCCTCTACACCCCTGGAAACCAAAGATTTGCACAAGGCACATAGCAACTGGCATACCTGGATAAGTAGCTCCATTAATAGAAACTTCCGAAGCCAGGCCCCTTATTACACAAAAATACCAACCGATCTTCCTGGTTCTCCCCCACGCTAGTGCAGGAGAAAAAGAACTGCAAAAGACTTGAGAGAGAGTGGAGGAAGTCGTATGACCCCGAATTAAAAACTTCATACAGAGCGGCCATCCGTCGCTATCAAAATAGCGTCAGGAAAGCACAGGCCATCTTCTATGAAGATAGAATTGCCAAATCCTCCAACTCCCCATGGGAATTATTCAAGATTGTGAAATCCCTCACTAGCCAAGCCCAAGAGCCCAACAGCCCAGAACACTCAAAAGAAAGGTGCAATGGATTGGCAACTTTTTTTCAACAAACAATTGAAATCATCTATAACTCCCTCCAGCCCAAATACCCAGAGCCTCTGGCAAACATCCCGGCCGCATTACCCGAATCTCAAAGCCCTGCTCTACCAGACGGAACAGCCCTGACGATCATACCCCCCTTGGAACTAGAGCAGGCAACAGCCTTAATAAAAAAAAAAATCAGGCTCTCCCTCCGATCCTGCACCCCCCAATATTCTTGCCCAAGGTGGGAAAGCTGTTGCCACCCAACTGAGGAACCTTATCAACCTCTCGTTTGAGCAGGGCATTGTTCCAAAAGAATGGAAACATGCCGTCATCAAACCCTTGCTAAAAAAGCCACACTTAGACCAATTGGAATTTTCCAATTACCGACCAATATCCCTTCTGCCAATAGTGGGCAAAATTGCGGAGAAACACGCTAACTTCGTAATCTCCACCTTCCTTGAAAATAATGACATAATCCACCAAACACAAATGGGGTTTCGACCCAAGAATAGCACTGAGTCAGCACTGCTGGTGGTTACTGAACAACTTAAATCCATCTTAGATCAAGGAAAAATGGCAGCTCAGTGGTGCTTTTAGACCTCAGCGCCACATTTGATACGGTCGACCATGCAGTGCTGACACAAAGAATGGAAGAAGTGGGCATAAAAGGTACAGCAAAAGAATGGGTTGCCTCGTTCCTAAGTGATAGATCTTGCGTGGAAAGTGGGTTCAAGTCCGAACCCTTCCCGGCCCCTTGGGGAGTACCTCAGGGGTCTTCCCTGAGCCCCACCCTTTTTAATATTTATCTCAGCCGCCTAGCACGCATCATTCAAGATTTTGGTATCTCCGTCGTGTCTTACGCGGATGATACGCAACTAGTCTTTTCAATATCAGACACCCTGAATTCTGACCTGCGACAACTCACCCCGTGCCTCGAGAGAATCGGATCATGGATGCTTGATTGCAAACTTAAGTTGAACGGGGATAAAACGGAGCTGATGATTCTGGGCAACAACCTGAATTCCCATGTTGATATCCCATGGCCTGCTAGCTGGGGACCACCCCCGTCATCCAAACCAGCCATAAAAATCTGGGCATGTGGTTAGACAAAAATCTCACAATGGAGACCCAGGCTAAAAAGCTATCCGGCACCTGCTTCGGGACACTACGTATGCTCAGAAAGATCATTCCTCTACTCCCCGAAGATGGTATAAAAATGGTGGTCCAGGCCTTAGTGGTCTCAAGGCTGGACTACGGCAACTCCCTCTTCTTGGGATCCCCGAAATATGTAGTTAACCGTCTGCAAGTCGTCCAAAACGCAGCAGCTCGGTTACTACTAAATATACCCAGACGCCAGTCAATTACACCCAGAATGAAGGAACTTCATTGGCTCCCTGTTCAGTCAAGAATCAAATTTAAAGCACTCAATTTGGCTCATCGTGCTATGCACGGGAATGGCCCTGCACTTATTCAAAAATTGGTTACCCACTACATTCCCCAACGACAACTGAGATCCAGCTCAAAATTCCTTATGAAGAATACCATTGCTAAGAGAGCCAGATGGGGGGGTAGATCCTTTTCCCATCTTGTACCCAAACTCTGGAACAGCTTGGATCCCGACATCCGGTCCATCCAAAATGAAACCCAGTTCAGGAAAAAAATCAAGACCTGGCTCTTTCCACAAGGCTAGCCTTTCCCTCCTGCTCTTCTTCTCCTCGCAGCGCTGAGATGCCCAAGGGTAGTCACGTGCTTTACAAATCCCATAAACATAAACATAAACATAAACATAAACATAGGCATTATTATAGGTCTGTGCCTAGGATTCAGGATACTTGATGTTGTGAGATTTAGCAGACGGAACTCCGGAGACCGCTCCCGCTCACATCGGCTCCTGGCCACGCCCCCCCTTTATCACACCTTTATGGGGCCTTGTGCGGCGATGATGCCAGCGGTGGGTTCCCTGCTCTAAGGTGTTGGTGGTAGGAGAAACTGTTGATGGACCTGCAGGAAGCCACGTGGCGGAGGTGCCTAAGGTTTGCTAAAATGGTTACTCGGAACGCTCGGTTTCGTTTACGCAGTTTAATTTTTTGCACCACGCGTACCTTCCCTTGACAGACTTACAAAATTGTACCCAGGTGCCAGAGCGACTTGCCTCAGATGTCAGTGTGCTGATGCAGATTTTCCTCATGGTGTGGTTCTGCCCTGTAATAGTGGACTTCTGGCAAACTGTGACATCTTGTATATCGGATATCTCCGCCTCCATTTTGCCATGTTACCCTACCCTCTGTCTACTCCACTCTGTGGTAAGGATGTAACCCACAAAACAATTAGGGGGTTTCAGGATCTGGCACTTGTATTGGCACAAAGACGAAAAGCCATGTCTTAGAAGGTAACATCTGCCCCTCTCATCACCATGTGGCAGTTGGACATCTGCTGAGTTTTCAGTTCGGGCGGATGCCATAGCCAGGGATGGGAGGTGTAATCTTATGGCACAGTGGGATGCTTATATCGCTAGATTGAATGCACGGCTCACCCCCGAATCCCCCCCCCCACCATCTGAACGGTCTACAAAGACCCAGATATGATTTAAGACACTGATGCTCTTGAGGTGCTGTTGCCTGCTGTGTGGGTGATATTGTTTTTGTTTTCTTGGTTACCAGGTTACACAGGGTGGGTGGGAATGGGGAGATGAGCGAAGTTAATTGCACTGTTGACTTTTGTTTTTTTCTTTTTGCAATTACATGGTTCTGATGCCTGTGTTAACATTGGATGTTCTTATCTTTTCAGTAGTATGTGGATATATTGCAGTACTGCACATCTTGGCCAGATTAGGCCATACAATTGTATTGTCATGTCTTGATGTGAACGGTGCATATTGCGAGTGAAATTAGTAAAACTGTATCTTTTTTAAACAGCTATCTTAAAAGAGAGCCGTTTGGCGCTAGGAAACATAACACATTATTGTTTCTCATGTTCCAGCACTAGAGACAGCCACAAAGGCAAACATACCTAATGCTCATGCCCTACACCCAAGATGGGTACATGGGCCTCTTCTTTGAGTGCAAAGGGTGTAAAGTTTCAGTATAATCCCTCTCTTCATACACAAGCTTTTCTCCAATAGGAACAAACACCTTCTCCAACTCCAGCCACAATACCCATTGAATCTTAACAGAGACTTTTTTTATACAGACGGCTCGTCCCAGCCTGTGGTAGGAACAAAATACAAATAATCCCCAGCCTGGGCTGCAATACAAGGTGTGGAGAAGGATGGGGAATTTATCCTGCACTGAAATCCTAGGTGACAGTACTGCACAACATGCAGAATGATATGATCTGCTACTTGCATTACAGAAGACTGACTCATCAGTTCCCATACTCATCCATTTGTGTGCAAGGTTAAAATGTCAATTCGCATCATTCGCAGTTGAATGGATTCAAGGATTCAAATGGAAAACCCATAAAGAATAAACAGAATTGGAGGAAGGTAGCTGTCTAACAAGACAAGCTTCTATTGGTCCATGCGAGGCACACTTTGGGGCATCAGCATGATGGCATTCACACTAAAGGAAACTAGGCAGCCAACCTAGTGGCAAAGGCTGCAATTCAGACTGTCACAGTAGCAGTCCTAACCAGATCTCAAACAAAGATCAACACATATATTTTAACAGCCATAAATGCAACCAAGCAAGTTGGGAAACCTCCTGCAGGCTTACCTCTCTAATGTTTCTATGCATTTATTCAGACAACATATCTGTAGTTACAATACCAGAAATGGGAGACATTATAGTACCTAATCGTTTGTGTAGAGTAGAGTTAATAAAAGAAGCTCATGAGGGGTTGACTTGTTCAGATGCAAGAACACAATAGTAGCAATTCTACTGGTGGCCAAGTTTATATAAACAGACTAGGGATTATGTTAGGCAGATTAAACCTTCCACTGTTGAAGGACCTTCGCCAACTTCTCTTATGATCTCAAACATCCACTTTCGGGTGATTTATTTGGACCGCATCAGTCCCCTCCATTCAGCTAATCAATATAAATACATATTTGTGGCTATTGATTCCTGTTCTTGATTACTGTGGGTTTGGCCACAGAGAAATGCAAGCGCTTCAGCAGTAGTTAATGATTTGCAGTGCCTACTGTCAGTGGGGGCAGTTCTTTCATTTCATTCATATAACAGCCCTACGTTTGCCTCAAAGACTTACATGGATTTCATTTCAGCTCTGGGAGTTTGTCTGCAATTCAGCAACGTGTTCAAAGCTGAATTAAACAACATTGTAGAGAAAATCAATGGCATGATTGAACATGCTTTGACTGATAGACTGCTAGGTTCAGGTCTTTGTTGGTACCATAACCTCCATGGAGTTCGGAGAGCATTAAATAAGTTGTATGGACAAGTATTGGTAGGACACATTCCATATAAGGTTCTCTTCGGAGTTTGTAAGTGTGTATGTGCCTGGCTTAGATAATTCTGGGAAGGTGGCGGACGACGATAAATTTGACTTAGAGAAACGTTGAATGTCTTACAAACTATCCAAGTAGTCAGAACCAAGCTGTCTAACACAAACCACTTTATTGCCGCCATCTGTGAAAATAATGTAATCACTGCTGCTGATGGGAGGGTTCCCAAAGTAGGGGACTTAGTTCCGGATAACATTTATGACAAGCAAGCTTTTGGCCCATCTTACAGACCACCCATAAGTGTTCTTTGGGTGAAAGGCAACAAAACTGTTATTCTTGCTCCTCTGCCTGGCTCAAAGAGAAACAGATGGGTGTCTATCGACCACGTTAAAAAGCACGATGTGGTCAGTCTTCTACAGCGAACCTCTGCAGATCCCAAGAAGGATCCAGAGTAGTGCCTCCCAGCCTCCCCCTACCCTGAATACCCTACCTCCTAAACAAAACAGTAACATTTATAGCTCAGTTTCCCAGCTGGGGACATTTGAGCTTAACACTCTGCGCAGTTCATTGAGTGCGACAAATACAGCTGGTGCTGCCAATATGGCAGTGGCTACTTTCCAATGCAATTCTATAGTTTACTATGAAATGTCACCTGATGCAACTAGTACTCTTTCGAGAGCCTCATGAGGCCATTGTTTTTGAGATGTCGATTTGACTATGGTAAATAATTAGCAATTCGAAATTAATATATCTGAATGAGACATAAATGATATGATACAGAAAGGCACCTATAATTCAACCCAATTTTCTGTTGAGATTTTGGCCTTACAGCCTTATATTACTGATACGTGCATGCAGCGTTTCCACTCCAACACTCCTAGACCTAAAAGTCATCATCCTGAGCCACATTACAAAACACAAACACCTGTAGTAGTTACCATATATAGAGTAGGTAAACTATTCCAACAATGGTTGGAACACTCTAGTCTTTCAGCTATGAAAGAAGATTTTTCCTCAATTAATGAGAATATGGATGTTTCTCACTTTCTTCTGCGACCACATCCTAAAAAACATAAAAGATTCCTTGCCACAGAAATATATGCCATCTACAATAAATTAAGCAAATATTCAGTAAAAGAAGCTGCAGAAAGAAATAGATAAATAGATCAAGAAAACATATATTCAGGAGTTAGTTACTGCTTACTCGCCCACTCTTACATTGAGGTCTTCTAATCAAGCATAGTTTTATATACTTAGATTCCATCTCACCAGCATGAAAGGCCGCTCTTTTGCCTAGATGGGTCCTAAATTGTGGAGCTCTCTGTCGGCCTTTCACAGGAACTGCAACTCTCTATTCACCTTTCATAAAAACCTGAAAATGTGGCTTTTTTATTATTTGTACTCATTCAATCACTCTGCCTTAGACCTCAAAGAAGGAAACCTGAATTTTTTACAACACAGGCAGGCTCAGTTAAGAGCAATTATACAACTAAATTGGGCACCACAAATGCTTAATTTGAGTTTTGTGCCTTGGCAATTTCTCAGTGAAACAGCCCTATTCGAACCATATAATTTGACACTTATGCAAAAAACGATGGCTTAAAAAGAATCTCCGTACACGCTATTTCCCTTTTGTGTGACTTCATAGCATTTCATGGAATGTGTAGCGCTTTGATGCCTGGGTTAAGTTGTGTTTTATCTGTTTCTCCCATTGCATCCATTCCCACACATCATTTACTTCTGAATAATGGTTTTCATTTATTATTAACAAATGTTACTTGATGTGGTTGGAACATGGCCAGCGTACCACAGTTTCAGAAACAATACAGTGCTGTGGAAGGATCTTCTATCCTCTGCCTCAAAATAGCATTAAGAACATCCCCTGGCTGGTATAAGTATGAACTCTATGTGTTTTGATGATTCAAGTGAACTATCGTCTGTTATGTTGTGAAAAGAAGCCCCTTTGACTTCAGTGGTGGAAGTTTATAATCTGCCGACAGCCAGAACTGCATCTGAAATTCGGAGGCTGTTACATACACAGTACCCAACACATTTTGCTGGAAATGTACATATTATATTTTAATTCATCTGTGATAACTGGTGTTTTTTAAGAACAGGGTATCTGGTTTGGTGACAGGATTAAAGCAGTATTAGGACTGATTCCATCAATTTTCATTCTTTGTTGTCCACCTTTTTGGAGGCTTTTCAATCATCATACTGCTAATCAGCTGTGGTATCATCATCTTTCTCCTGTACTGACAAGGAAACCAACAACATGGAGTACATGTATCCAGCTGAACAAAGCTGCAGAGACTCTAGCAAAATACATGGGATATGCTTAGCTATCCAAACATGGGGGTCGATTACGATGGCGGACGGAAGGACGACTGCCGGCCTGGAGTAGGCGGAAAATGCCTTCTTCCAGTCCGCCAGCCGCGGTCACTCCGTCCGCCATATTAGGATGGGAAACACTGTCAAATGTCCGTACGCGGTGGAAGAGCACGCACTGCCGCGGAACTACACCCGACCCCGCGGCGGACTTAACCAATCCAGAGACACCGCCGCAGGGAATGACGTCTCCGACCGTCCTCCAAATCACAATGGCGAAAAACATACATCAAATCGCTGCAGAAAAACAACCTGCATGAACAAGGCGGATTCACCACAGCGGAGATACAACACATTGCAGAGATACCCACCACAAGCAGATCGCCGTCATGCACCCAGCGCTATACGCATTTCCGATACTCTTCGTGCTCCACCACCAGCAAGTCATGGACCATCGCTGACAACCACGCAGGTACGCCAACACACCAATTGCTGTCGGAAGGGGAGTACCTGCCAGGGCTGTGACGTAGGGAGGGGCAGTGTCATGTTTGAGAAACTGCATTTACGATCGCACCAATATATCAACAATTCTAGTACACAACCAGGAATGACAACGACAAACCACTACACATGATTGACTTGCTTTATTAAACATAATAGGGGTATAATCTTACACTACCCAAGAGCATGGGCACTGGGTAGAACAGAGCAGGTACATCTGAAGCAACACATGAGAGGGGCTATGTGCATCAACAGTCCATGGTACAGAACAGGTACATCAGAGGCAGCACATGAGAGGGCACAATGCAGTATCAGAACAGCAACAGGGCAGTGTTCATAACAGATCAGGTACATCAGAGGCAGCACATGAGAGGGGCTAAGTGCATCAACAGTCCATGGCAGAGAACAGAGCAGGACATCAGAGGCAGCACATGAGAGGGCACAATGCAGTATCATAACAGCAACAGGGCAGTGTTCATAACTGAGCAGGTACATCAGAGGCAGCACATAAGAGGTGCTAAGTGCATCAACAGTCCATGGCAGTGAACAGAGCAGGTACATCTGATGCAACACATGAGAGGGCACAATGCAGTATCATAACAGCAACAGGGCAGTGTTCATAACAGAACAGGTACATCAGAGGCAGCACATGAGAGGGGCTAAGTGCAACAACAGTCCATGTCAAGGCACAGGTACATCAGAGGCAGCACGTGAGAGGGCACAATGCAGTATCAGAACAGCAACAGGGCAGTGTTCATAACAGAGCAGGTACATCAGAGGCAGCACATGAGAGGGGCTAAGTGCATCAACAGTCCATGGCAAGGCACAGGTACATCAGAGGCAGCACGTGAGAGGGCACACTGCAGTATCAGAACAGCAACAGGGCAGTGTTCAGAACAGAGCAGGTACATCAGTGGCAGCACATGAGAGGGGCTAAGTGCATCAACAGTCCATGGCAGAGAACAGAGCAGGTACATCAGAGCCAGCACATGAGAGGGGCTAAGTGCATCAACAGTCCATGGCAAGGCACAGGTACATCCGAGGCAGCACGTGAGAGGGGCTAAGTGCATCAACAGTCCATGGCAGAGAACAGAGCAGGTACATCTGAGGCAGCACATGAGAGGGGCTAAGTGCATCAACAGTCCATGGCAAGGCACAGGTACATCCGAGGCAGCACGTGAGAGGGGCTAAGTGCATCAACAGTCCATGGCAGAGAACAGAGCAGGTACATCTGAGGCAGCACATGAGAGGGCACAATGCAGTATCATAACAGCAACAGGGCAGTGTTCATAACAGAACAGGTACATCAGAGGCAGCACATGAGAGGGGCTAAGTGCATCAACAGTCCATGGCAAGGCACAGGTACATCAGAGGCAGCACATGAGAGGGGCTAAGTGCATCAACAGTCCATGGCAGAGAACAGAGCAGGTACATCAGAGGCAGCACATGAGAGGGGCTATGTGCATCAACAGTCCATGGCAAGGCACAGGTACATCAGAGGCAACACAAGTACGTGGGCCAAGCGCCCCGTCCCAAGGACATTAACAATGCAAGGGTGGTTACAATGGACAATCTAGACACCAAGTCAAATTACATGTGAGTGATGGTAGCTACACCTCACAGCACAGAATCTGGTGGACTGCTTGAACTAGTCGCCTCGGACACACTGCCAGCACCAGAAACAGGAGTGTGAGACACAGCCACAGCTCTAGTGACTGACACATGAGCCATGGACCCCGACACACTGCCAGCACCAGAAACAGGAGTGTGAGACACAGCCACAGCTCTAGTGACTGACACATGAGCCATAGACCCAGACACACTGCCAGCACCAGAAACAGGAGTGTGAGACACAGCCACAGCTCTAGTGACTGACACATGAGCCATAGACCACGACACACTGCAAGCACCAGAAACAGGAGTGTGAGACACAGCCACAGATGTAGTGACTGACACATGAGCCATAGACCCCCGACACACTGCCAGCACCAGAAACAGGAGTGTAAGACACAGCCACAGATGTAGTGACTGACACATGAGCCATAGACCCCGACACACTGCCAGCACCAGAAACAGGAGTGTGAGACACAGCCACAGCTCTAGTGACTGACACATGAGCCATAGACCCAGACACACTGCCAGCACCAGAAACAGGAGTGTGAGACACAGCCACAGCTCTAGTGACTGACACATGAGCCATAGACCCAGACACACTGCCAGGACATGTCCCTATACAGTGACCAACAAATACCATTCCAGCATCTGACACATGAGAGTGGCTGACACACACAGTGCCAGTACCTGAAACAGGAGAGGGCACAACTGACACAGTGCTACTACATGATGCATGACAGCGAACAACAGACACAGTGCCACTATCTGACACATGAGAGTGAACTGCAGCTGAGCCACTAGGACCACTGAAATGATGAGCCACAGGGCTGTGTGGGCCAGGAGGCAGGGTGGCTCTGGCAGCTGGGGACAGCTGTACTGGAACGACATTGGGGTGTTCAGGTCTCACTGGTGTGTGTCTCCGTTTCTTTGTGAAATGTAGGGGCACCCTGGACATGACTGGACTGGTAAGTGGTGTGGCCTCATCAGACATCAAAGGTGGATCATGTGCTTGTGGTGGTCTGCTCTCTGGGGATGTGCTGGACCCTGCTTGATGTTTGCTGTGGGCCTGCCTTCTGCCCTCTGCATCATGTGTAATGGGGGATGCAACAACAGTGTACTCCTTCTTCTGCTTCTGCGGGGTGTGGATGGGAGTTGAGGTATGAGGGAACTCCACCGCTGACACATGTGTTTTACGTTCCTTCGACAACATCAGCCTCAGGGCAGCCAGGGGTGATGTATGCCTGTCCTTGATGGAGCTCGTGTCCATGGGAGAACCCTTGGCCCTGGGATGTGCCTTGGCCGTAGGAGGTGTCCTGTCTCTGGAATGTCCCTGATCCCTGGGCGGTGCCCTGTCCCTGGGAGCAGACTTGTCCATTGTAGTGTATCTGTCCTTTGAAGTGTCCTTGTCCTTGGGAGTGTCCCTGCTCTTGGGAGGTGCCCTTTCCTTTGAAGCGTCCTTGTCCTTGGGAGTGTCCCTGCTCCTGGGAGGTGCCCTTTCCTTTGAAGCGTCTTTGTCCTTGGGAGTGTCCCTGCTCTTGGGAGGTGCCCTTTCCTTTGTAGTGTCCTTGTCTTGGGAGTGTCCCTGCTCTTGGGAGTTGCCCTTTCCTTTGAAGCGTCCTTGTCCTTGGGAGTGTCCCTGCTCTTGGGAGTTGCCCTTTCCTTTGAAGCGTCCTTGTCCTTGGTAGTGTCCCTGCTCCTTGGAGGTTCCCTTTCCTTTGTAGTGTCCTTGTCCTTCGTAGTGTCCCTGCTCTTGAGAGGTGCCCTTTCCTTTGAAGCGTCCTTGTCCTTGGTAGTGTCCCTGCTCTTGGGAGGTGCACTTTCCTTTGAAGCGTCCATGTCCTTGGTAGTGTCCCTGCTCTTGGGAGTTGCCCTTTCCTGTGAAGTGTCCTTGTCCTTGGTAGTGTCCCTGCTCCAAGGCTGGAGGTGCCCTTTCCTTTGTAGTGTCCTTGTGAGTGTCCCTGGACTTGGGAGGTGCCCTTGCCTTGGGAGTACCTTTTGAGGGGGATGCCTGTGTTATATATGAATCCCTTTCCCCCAACACCCCTTGAGGATCCTGTGTGTCAACTCCAGTGTAGCTCATGTCGTGTTCGGTGAAAGATTTCCCTGTCCTAGGGGATGGTGTCTGTGCCCTCCGTGCCCTGCCTTGCTGCCTGTGGCTGCTTCTAGTGCAATAACCCGAAAATGACGCCTGGTCTGAAATTTCACTCTCTCCTGAGACATCTAGTGGTGTGGATGGGGGAACAGAAGTAGCACCCTGTCCATGCGACTGTAGAATGGCTGAAGACACAGTGTTTGCTAATGACTGAACTGTTCTGTGGAGACCAGCAACATCGCCATGCATCCCCTCCATGAATGCTACCACCTGCCCCAACTTCCTATCGTGGTCTTGGAATGCATTGATCATGTTGGTCTGCCCTACACACAGCTGTCGCAGCAGATCAACAGCCTCAGCACAAAGTGCACTTTGTGTCACAGGGACAGGGGCAGCGGTGCCTGCACCAAAGGCAACTCTGCTCCCCCTACTCTGGCGAGCACAAGCAGTACTTGTTATAGTTGGTGGCAGTGTGGGCCCTGTGTGCTCTGTAATGACTGAAGGTGTTGATTGCCCACTCCCTGTCTGTGACAACAGTGCTGACTCACCAACACTGTCTGAAGATGAGGACGATGGTGTCTCCACATGTGAGTCCTCATGGACGGTTCTGTCCCCCTCTCAGGGGCTGCCCTTTTCAGTGTCAGTCTGCGTGTGTGTGATCTCGGATCCGGATGCATTGCCACCACTCATCTCCATCGTCTGTGGGTCAGTGCCCTCGGCCAAAGCTGAAAGAGAGGGAAGAGATGTTTACCTAAGTGCCACACTCACGTACTGAAGGTTACAAATTCACAACTTTCCTTACAGTCGAATAACAAGTAGCACCCATCCTGCACACGAACCACCCCTACCAGACATCCTCATATCAAAGAACCGGGCGTGCCTGTGAAACATGTACATCATACAAACAGGGCAAGTGCATGCAGACCACCACACATGTCATGCCATGAGACCACAGACCTCAACGGCATGTCCTGGAACCCTCAACTACAAATTAACTGGTATGTCCACCTGGCGGACATGGATGCTAATGCTCACTCCGCCAATGGCACCAACATGCAATTGCAGCGAAACATACGCACCGCGGATGTCACAACTGTGTCTGAGCACCAATACATGCATACACTCACAAGTCACAGACACATACAGTCTGCTTACCGCTAGTTTGCTGTTGATCATCTCTCAGCCGGGCGGACAGGTCAGGATGCGTCACAGCAATTATACGGTGCATTAGAGGGGTCATGGTGCGTTGGGCACGCCGGGTTGATCTTGGAAGCATCCCCAGTGTCATCTCCGCAACATTCTTGCTGAGCCTGGATATGTCGTCCCAGCGCTTGTGACAGTGTCTTTGTTGTCTATTGCACACCCCCACTGCCCGTACATCACGTGCTATGGCCTTGCGAAGGTGCAGCTTGACCTACCATGATGGGAGACAAGAGGGGAACGTCAGTGGACAGTTTGACATTCACAGACATAGTAGAAACACGTATCTTTATGCAGCCATGCTCAGTACAACACATGTGAAGGTCCCACAGCACACCGCCAAGCTTGCAGAAGCCAGGAGTCAGTGACCACCTCATGCCCACCAACATGTCCGGGGGCACCGTAGAGCCGTTCATAGTGGCTGAGCACACCGCCCACAAGGACATCCAGCTCCGCTGCGGTGAAGGGACGAGACCGGATCTCTCGCACTCTCTGCATGGCAAGGTCCAGGACTGTGGCACTACAGCAGCAGTTGTTGGATAGCTCAGCAGCAGCAGCTCGAGGTGATGGTCGCAGGCAGCATTTGTTGGATAGCTCAGCAGCAGCAGCTCGAGGTGATGGTCGCAGGCAGCAGTTGTTGCATAGCTCAGCAGCAGCAGCTCGAGGTGATGGTCGCAGGCAGCAGTTGTTGGATAGCTCAGCAGCAGCAGGTCGAGGTGATGGTTGCAGACAGCAGTGGCTGGAAGCAGTGAATGTGTGCTGAAGAAATTCACACATATATAGGGCCCTGAGCTCAAATCTGTGGCACACGTCTGCAGCAATTGGTTTTCCCTGGATGCCTCATTCAAAAAGAGCCAATGACTTGTCCTGGTGTGGCAGTGCACGGCTTCCGCTATTTTTGAATGCGCTTACGCGCCCCGCGTAACCTGTTTCCATTGGCTACATGTGCATGGACCGTCACGGTCACACACCGGCAACCGCATGTGCGCGCTACCGCGACGGTGCATCATTTGAAAATAATCACTCACTGGCGTCGCTATGGCGGTGCACGCATTCCGCGGGGCGGAGCAGGCTAACACATACATTTGAATTTTCAATTCGAAATGGCAGTTGATACCCCCCCTTACAGTCACATTGCAGCACCCACCGCAGCCCGCCGGTCCTGGCCGGTCACCCACCGCGTGTTAGGGTATGGGTCGAGTCCTTTTTTTGTTACTATGGCCCGTCATCACATGACCTACTAGGGCAGGGATAAAAGTTAGTCTTACCTCTATTTCCTTGCTTGATATTGTTAGTGGAGGGTTCCTGGTTCCTGGTCCTGAGCTTGGCGATCTATAGGATTCTGTTTCCTCACGGGCTCGTGTGTGTTTCCAGATCCTTTTTTCCAGTCCGAGTTTTTCCCTCCCCCCCTTTGTTGTCCCATTCCTTGTTTCCCTGTGCCCCGTAGCTAGTTAGTTTCCTTCTGTCCCTATTCCCTCTTTGTTTCTTTACAGTCCTAGTTGTTCGGTACATTAAGGGGAGGGTTCCGGGGGCTCCTGCTCCTCTTATTTTTGACTGCTGGTGAAGCGACTTTCCTTTAAGTGACGCACTTCGAAAACAAGCTGTTGGATCGTTTTCCTTTCGCGTCTGTGGCTGTGGAAGGGCTTCTTGTCGTTTTAAGCGGAAATGACGTTTTAGGTCATTCCGCGAGTCTGTTTTTACACTGAGGTTGGGATCCTGGGTTTTTCCTTGCCCCCATTGATTTGCCCTGAGTATATTAGCAGGGTTTTTTTTTACGCCGGTAATCAGGCGTTTTTTCCCTTCACTTTAAGAAGAGACACTTTGGAATTGTTGGACACAA
The DNA here is from genome assembly GCF_964261635.1 of Lissotriton helveticus. NCBI lineage: Eukaryota > Metazoa > Chordata > Amphibia > Caudata > Salamandridae > Lissotriton > Lissotriton helveticus. The sequence continues at coordinate 1,782,658,033 of NC_136065.1, forward strand.
CCCATCTTTTTCCGATTTCGAGAGGAGTTATCTCGGAACGGATTTAGTTCTGTTTGCTGCCCCAGGATACCACGAAGCAAAACCTGCATCTGTGACTGGTAGGATCAAAGCTATTGTGGGGATAAGACATGGTTATATGTTCATACTTTGTGGGACATATGTTTAAAGGCCGTTTCTTGTCTGTTTAGGTGCGGAAGCGTGGAGGAGGGAGCTGGTGTCTCGTTATACTAACCAGGGTGGTATTTGACTTGGTGTCTCCTCATTATATCACCCCCTTTCCTGGTTCATGTGCACACTCATAGTTATCTCTTGTGAGTGGCATATGGGTTGGGGAAGTGGGCTGGTTCATACTTCGTTCCTGCAGTGTGTGGGTCAAGTAGACGGAACCCAACAGAATATCAAGCCCACGCTTTTTATCACACTGCCCGGACGAGTATGGAGGAGGACCTGAGGGATCCATCGGGTGGGGCTGCTAGTATACCTACTATGCAGGATGTAATGCGGGCTCTGGCGGCGTTACAAGCTCAGGTACAGGACCTACATCCTGAAAACGTGGGCTTACGACAGGAATTGAGGACCAGGGATCAGTCGCAGCATAGAGGACAAGGATCGGTGTTGCAGCCTGCGACGTTCCAGTATGGGGGTGGGTCAGCACAGAACCCCAGTGGAGGCAGAGCCCCTATAGCAGTGTCAGTTACGACCCCTGTTTCTGTACCATTGGCTCCCCCCGAGAGGTTCACGGGTGACAGTGATAAGTTTGGTATGTTTATGAACCAATGCCAATTGCACTTTATGTGCAAGCCCAGTGCCTTTCCTGATGATTCCGCCAAAGTAGCCTTTACTATTTTGTATTTGGCTGGCACCGCAGCCCAGTGGTCAATTCCCTTAATTGATAGCGATGACCGTGTGCTGTATGATTATTCAGCCTTTAAAGAACTAATGCGGGGATTGTTCGCTAAACATGCTTTTATGCAAGCTAGCGATGCGGAGCTCCTGAAGCTACGGCAGGGCAGACAGGATTTACTGTCATATATTGCCACATTCAACCGGTTGGTGTCCGAGACTCATTGGCCGATGGACAAGAGGACTTCCTTGTTCTACCAGGGTCTTTGTGAGGAACTCAAGGATGTGGTTTCTCAGGTGGTGGATCCACCAGAGGACTGTGCTGCATTCATTGATCTCGTGGTAAAATTGAACCATCGATTATCAGAGAGGCGAGGGGAACGTAGCCGTTTCCAAGTGTCCCGAGGAAGTTATGTTAAAGCGGAAGCTAAACCTACAACGGAGCCTAAGACAGGGCCTGAACCGATGGAAATAGGCGGGGTAAGAGGGCCATTATCTCCGGAAGAGAAGAAGAGGAGGAGGGAGTTGAATCTATGCTTGTATTGTGGTCAGGGAGGCCATTTCGCCAGGGAATGTCCTGTGACACCATCGGGTGTTGGCTATGGAAAGAAGTTAGCGTTAATCCATGTGGATGGACGTGTAGCCAAGGAGGAGGAAGCGAGGGGAAGGTATGATGTAGTGGGGGCAATACATCAGGTGCCTAGACATTTAATTATTGCCGCCCATCTTTTACTTTCTGTACACAATCGAGTACCTGTGTCTGTCCTGTTGGATTCCGGGGCTACGGGAAATTTTATTGATATTTCATTGGCAGACAAACTATCGATTCCCTGTCGCTACAAAGAACAGCCAGAACCAGTGAGAGCAATAGATGGGACAGAACTGACTTCGGGTTCTATTACCCGACAGACGGTTCCTATACAGTTACTGTGTGAGAACGGACATTCTGAAACAGTGTTTTTTTATTTGATTGATGCCCCTTCATTCAGTTTGGTGTTGGGGGTTCCTTGGCTGCAGGACCACAATCCTAAGATAGATTGGGTGCAGCGTTTGGTGACATTGGATTCCACGTATTGTCTTGAACATTGTTATAACGTGGCTAGTGCACGGATCACCCCTTTGTCTTGTGCGGTGGCACAGGTGGGCACTGTTCCCCTGCAGTATTCTGCCTTCAAAGATGTTTTTGATACAGGACAAGCCCAGGGTCTCCCTCTGCACCGGTCTTTTGACTGTAAGATTGATCTGGTGCCGGGTATTCCTTCTCATGCAGCCGCATATATGCGTTATCAGAACCTGAGGAGCTGCATCTTAAAGAATATCTGGATGAGATGTTGAAAATGGGTTTCATCCGTCCCTCCTGTTCGCCTGTGTCATCGGCGATCTTCTTTATACCGAAGGAGGGGTCGTTGAGGGCCTGTGTGGACTATAGGGCCTTGAATAAGGCCACAGTGAAGAATAAGTACCCTCTCCCACTCATCCCCGTGTTGTTGGACCAGCTCCGCAAAGCCACGGTGTTTACCAAATTGGATTTGCGGGGTGCTTACCATCTTATACGTGTTCGTCCCATGGATGAGTGGCAGACGGCTTTTAAGACCAAACACGGTTTGTTTGAGTACTGTATAATGCCGTTTGGCTTATGCAATGCACCAGCGGCATTTCAGTACTTTATCAATGAGGCCCTCGGCGAGTATTTGGATAGAACTGTTATCGTCTATCTGGATGACATCCTCATCTTTTCGGAGACCGGTGATGAACATCATGAACATGTGACACAAGTGCTACAGAAATTACAGGAACATCATCTGTATGCCAAGTTAGAAAAGTGTCAGTTCAGCACCTCAGAGGTGGAGTTCTTGGGATTCATCATTTCAGCGGAAGGTATTCGGATGGACCTAAAAAAGATACAGGCTATTGTGACCTGGCCCATACCATCTACAGTTAAGCACATTCAGGTGCTTTTGGGGTTTGCCAATTTTTATCGGTGTTTTATATCTCATTTTTCCGATATAGTGGCACCTATGACCCGGCTGTTGAGGAAGGGGGTGGTTCCTTGTGTGTGGTCTATTGAGGCTCAGGACGCTTTCCAACTGTTGCTGAGGACATTTACATCGGCACCTGTGTTGGTGCATCCCGATCCTGCCCTGCCGTTCTTCGTGGAAACAGATGCATCGTTGTGTGCGAGGGGTGGGGTGTTATCCCAACGAAATGAGCAGACAGGTCACATGCACCCTATCACCTATTTCTCTAAAACCTTCTTGCCGGCAGAATGCAACTACACTGTGGCGGAGAGGGAATTATTGGCTGTAAAGTTGTCCTTTGAGGAATGGCGACATTATTTATGGGGGGCCCGTCACACTATCACGATCTATACCGATCATAAAAACCTAGAGTTCTTTCGGTCTGCTCGTGCTTTGACTCCGCGTCAAATGCGTTGGGTCCTATTCTTTAATGAATATGACTTCGTTATAACTTATAGACCCGCAGCACAGCAGATCAAGTCTGACGCTCTTTCCCGGATTCATGTAGATCTTAAGGAAGTGAGTTCTTTGAAAGAAGACAGACCGATGATTGCCGGTGAAAAGATCATAGGAGGGACAACGGCTAACGACTTCCCTTCCGTGGTGAAAGAGCGATTATGTCAGATGGATTTGGTTCAGTGGGTGGCGTTGCCCCGGATTGTGACTCAGGACGGGTTGTTATATCATGAGAATCGGTTGTTCATTCCCCCGGTCTTGAGAGAGATGGTTCTGCAGTGGTGTCATTCTTCTGCTTTGGTTGCCCACCCTGGGATACAGCAGACAAAGGAGTTGTGCTTAGGATGGTTTTGGTGGGAGACTCTGGCTAGAGACATCCAGGGTTATGTGACCGCTTGCCCTGTTTGTGCCATTAATAAGCCTTCGCACAGTAAGCCCTCTGGTCTTTTGCAGCCCTTAGAGGTACCTCCTTCTCCTTGGCATACCATCAGTATGGATTTTGTGACTGACCTTCCATATGTGTCGGGATTCACCGCCGTTTTGGTGGTGGTTGATTTATTCACTAAAATGGCGCATTTCATCCCGCTATCCAAGATCCCTACGGCTAAGGAGATGGCTTTGGTGTTTATGACTTCGGTGGTGAGGATTCACGGATTACCATCAGCAATCATATCCGATAGAGGGGCTCAGTTCGTGTCCCATTTCTGGACGGAGCTATGTTTGGTTCTTAAGATGGAAATACGATTGTCCTCTCCGTATCATCCGCAGTCCGATGGTCAGACTGAACGCACCAATCAGACCATGGAGCAATATCTGAGGTGTCTTGTTTCGTCTTTATCGTGTGATTGGGTGACTGCTCTTCCTATAGCAGAATTTGCCTATAATAACAGTCCGCATTCCGCCTTGGGTATGACACCATTTTTTTGTTCCTTGGGGTACCATCCCAGAGCATTAGCTATCCAACCAACTGGGCATGTGCCAGCCATAGATGATGTATGTAAGAGGCTGAGTGACATCTGGGGTGTTGCAAGGGAGCGATTGCTGGAGGCTAAGGCAGCAATGAAAACACAAGCAGATAGGCATCGGGCTCCTGCCCCCTTTTATCGGGTGGGAGTCCAGGTATGATTGGCTTCCCGGAACCTGCGAATGCAGGGATCCCACAAACTGCAACCTAGGAATGTGGGCCCTTTTCCAGTGGTTCAGGGGATCAATCCGGTGGCTATGAAGCTCCAGCTGCCAGTGGAATTCAAAGTCCATCCTGTGTTCCACACGTCATTATTGAAACCCTATGTACCTTCTGCTCAGGTGCTACTTCCTCCCCCTCCTCTGGTAATTGATGGGCAGGATGAGTTTGAGGTCCAGGCTATACTCGATTCCAGGCGTAGGAGGGGCCGTCTTTACTATCTGGTGGATTGGAAGGGATATACCCCTGAGGACAGGACGTGGGAGCCAGCTGGGGGGGTACATGTACCTCGTTTGGTCAGGTCGTTCCATAGACAGCATCCCAGGAAACCCCGCCCGGTGGGGAGGGTCATTGGGGGGGTACTGTTAGGATATGGGTCGAGTCCTTTTTTTGTTACTATGGCCCGTCATCACATGACCTACTAGGGCAGGGATAAAAGTTAGTCTTACCTCTATTTTGATATTGTTAGTGGAGGGCTACTGGTTCCTGGTTCCTGGTCCTGAGCTTGGCAATCTATAGGATTCTGTTTCCTCACGGGCTCGTGTGTGTTTCCAGATCCTTTTTTCCAGTCCGAGTTTTTCCCTCCCCCCCCTTCGTTGTCCCATTCCTTGTTTCCCTGTGCCTCGTAGCTAGTTAGTTTCCTTCTGTCCCTATTCCCTCTTTGTTTCTTTCCAGTCCTAGTTGTTCGGTACATTAAGGGGAGGGTTCCGGGGGCTCCTGCTCCTCTTATTTTTGACTGCTGGTGAAGCGACTTTCCTTTAAGTGACGCGCTTCAAAAACGAACCGTTGGATCGTTTTCCTTTCGCGTCTGTGGAAGCGCTTCTTGTCGTTTTAAGCGGAAATTACGTTTTAGGTCATTCCGCGAGTCTGTTTTTACACTGAGGTTAGGATCCTGGGTTTTTCCTTGCCCCCATTGATTTGCCCTGAGTATATTAGCAGGGTTTTTTTTTACGCCGGTAATCAGGCGTTTTTCCCTTGACATTAAGAAGAGACACTTTGGAATTGTTGGACACAACCCATCTTTTTCCGATTTCGAGAGGAGTTATCTCGGAACGGATTTAGTGCTGTTTGCTGCCCCAGGATACCACGAAGCAAAACCTGCATCTGTGACTGGTAGGATCAAAGCTATTGTGGGGATAAGACATGGTTATATGTTCATACTTTGTGGGACATATGTTTGAAGGCCGTTTCTTGTCTGTTTAGGTGCGGAAGCGTGGAGGAGGGAGCTGGTGTCTCGTTATACTAACCAGGGTGGTATTTGACTTGGTGTCTCCTCATTATATCACCCCCTTTCCTGGTTCATGTGCACACTCATAGTTATCTCTTGTGAGTGGCATATGGGTTGGGGAAGTGGGCTGGTTCATACTTCGTTCCTGCAGTGTGTGGGTCAAGTAGACGGAACCCAACACCTCCGGTCCTGGCCGGTCACCCACCGCCGGGTGCTGGCGGTGGGTGAGCGGCCAGCACCCGGCGGTGGATGACCGGCCAGGACCGGCAGTCTGCGGTGGGTGCTGCAATGTGACTGTAAGGGGGTATCAACTGCCATTTCGAATTGCATATTCAAAAGTATGTGTTAGCCTGCACCGCCCCCGCGGAATGCGTGCCCTGCCATAGCGACGCCAGTGAGTGATTAGTTTCAAATGATGCGGTAGTGCGCACATGCGTTTTGCGGGGTGTGACCGTGATGGTCCTTGACCATACAGCATATGTCATGCTTAATTGCAGTATCAACGATCATCTTCTGTGTTGGTGGAAGGTGTCTCCAGATGGCGTATGTACACACACTGCATGTCTCCGCACACATGTAATGTTCATAGTTGTACATGTGTGTCAGGACATGTCCGGAATGCTGCAAGAATCATTATGTCAAGTCAATGGCCCGTGTCCCCGTGTGACATTCATGTCCATTTGTTGCATGTGTGCTCATACTATTGACCTTGCCAGTGGTTAACAAAGGCTAGTGATGTGCACCCAAGTTGCGTCAGATGTGCATGGCGATGTGTTGACGTCTTGGTTTGGCAGACACACGTTTCCATTTGTACACATCAACACAGTACATCAAGGGTGTGTACCCACATTCAGAAGCTGTTGTGAGTGTGTGGTTTGTGTGTGCAAGTAACAATGATGGGGGTGTACATGCATTCTGTGTATGCATGTCGCCTGTCGTGTGCCCATGAATGTCATGTGAGGATGCCCAGCATTGTAGGTGAGGTCATGGGTGCATGAAGACAAGGAGGGTGTGTTCCATGTTCGTGTTGTGTGTGCACGTCCATGTGTGACTGTGGGGACGCTTGTCCACATTTGGGCCCTTAGTCATGTGTCGTTGCCAGTTCTTTCATCAAGTTTGCATGTTACATTGGACATGTTTGCACACAGGATGTTGTTTGTGGGTGAACATTGTGTGTGTAGTTAGCTGCATTGCCTTATTCATTGGTCACGTCACACATATAATCACTGTCTGCAACATGTATTATTTGCATTGTGTTGGCCAAGATGTGATAGTGTGGCACAGCTATGCGTTGTTGGTCAATTGACATCTGCTATCATCTACTCCCACACAGGAGGGCTCCAAATGTGCATCGACCATACACTGTGCTGGTTAACGAGGAGGTGATCCGCAAATTCCGGCTTGATCGACGTAGATTGCAGGAGCTTGTAGCACAATTGTCACCTCCTCTGCAGCCACGCATCGACATATCCAGGAGCTATTACACCCACAGCAAAGGTGATTGCAGCACTTCACTTCTTCGCAACAGGCACTTTCCAGTACACAGTTGGTCATGCCGGGGGGATGTCCCAATCCATGTTCAGCATGGTACTGCGGGATGTTCTGAATGCCATGATACATTACAAGGATGATTACATCCATTTCCCACGGCCGGCAGAGTTGGCAGCAGTCAAAGGGCACTTCTATGCCCTTGCCCAGATACCACAAGTAGTGGGTTCCATTGATGGCACACATATTGGTCTCATTCCACCCCAGGCACATGAACCTGTATATCGCAATCGAAAGCACTACCATTCGATCAACGTGCAAGTGGTGTGCCTGCCTGACAACATCATCTCCCATGTGTGTGCCAGATTTCCAGGGTCCGCCCATGACTCACACATCCTGCGGAGCAGCATTGTCCCCCAACTGATGGGTAATCTGCGTCCAGAACGTGTGTGGCTTGTAGGTGAGTGTGCTGTGAGGACAATTGTGTTGTATGTGTGGAATGGTGTTCCCAGCAATCCTGGTAATGATATTTGTGTCTGTCATCCCCCCCACCTAGGCGACTCTGCGTACACAAACCAGCTGTGGCTGCTGAGCCCCATACGGAATCCTACTACCCCTGGTGAAATGCGTTATAATGATGCCCATGGGAGGACACGTCGAGTGGTGGAACGTACTTTTGGACTGCTGAAGTCTAGGTTTCGCTGCCTGGATAAAACCGGAGGGGCCCTGCCATACTCACCAGGCAAAGTATGCCAAATCGTGATTGCCTGCTGCATGCTCCACAACCTGGCCTTGCGCAATAACATTGAACTGATCATGGACCCTGAAGACCAACAGTTTGCTCCGCCTCCCATCCCACCCATGTCCACTGATGAGGATAGTGGGGAGGAAGAAGGTGTGGACCAGAGGCGTCAGCTCATTGATCGCTATTTTCCTTAAATGTGAGTAACTACCTCTTGTGTAGCTAGACAATGCGTGATGTATGTTTTCTGGTGACGTGTGGGTGTGGTGTGTCTATGCTGCCTGTTCTGGTATGTTCTATTTGCAAATGTGTGTGGGAGATGGTGTACATGCAAAGCTCCCTGATGTGTGTCCTGTGATCAACTTAATTGGTGATGAGTGTGGTTTGTGGGATGTTGCAGTACAGTGTGTTGTGATGGGTGTGAATCACTTTCCTGACCTGTGATTGTTGTTCTCTCATTATCCCGAGGTCACTCCCACAGAGGCATGGTTCTCCAGAACATTGATCCCTGCACCTGGTAATGACAATTTATTAGATAAACATATGATTAAAACATGGAGGTCACACAGCATAGATTGTTTACGTGGTGTTTATTTACAGGTTGTGGATTGATGTTGGTGCATATTTACAAGTAGGTGTTGGGGGGAAGTGAGAGTTGAAGGTCATGGCAGATGAAAACACCATGGGGACACCACATTGTGTGATGTCCACCTAGTCCAACAGACATGTGCCAATGCTTGGCATTGTGGGGCAGGATAGTTGACAGGGTGAATGGCAGGCTCAAGGAAGGGTGAAGTCAGTGGCGGCCCCTCTTCGAGCGGGTAGATGGTGCATTTCCACTGCTCTCAGCTGGATCCAGTCTCAGACGGCCCCTCCTGGAGCCGGAGCGGAGACAGCTGTGGGGGCAGGTTGGTCAGGGGCCACCTCCCTGTCCGTGGCCTCAGGTGATGGTGGCGGTGGTGTTGGTGACCTGTCCCGCTGGGCACTTGGGTGAGGGGGTGGTGGTGTGGCGCGGGATAACCACTCCCTCCACAGAGCAGTTTGCTGGCCCATGAGCTCCACAATTTGGCCAATGCGAGTGTCCATGGACTGCAACAGCTGGCTGCTCTCTAGCGAGTCTTGGTGGGCCCGATCGGCCTGTGCCTGCGACCGCTCATAGGAGGCATGGACTCTGGTGATGGCTTCCAGGGTCTCGGCCCCAGGATGGGGTGGGTCTCATTCCCGACCTCGCCTAGCAACTGCACTCCTGGTTGTGAGCTGTGGCCTCACCTGTGTCCTCTCCCGCCCACTCTCCCTGCTTGCCTGGGATGTCGATGGCCCATCATCGGGCGATGGGTCAGGCAGGGTGGCACAGGCAGGAGTGGTGGTGGTGGTAGCTGCACAGCTCACAATGGCAGGTGTTGGTGTAGTGACACAGGCCAAGGTGGTGGAGGCCGGGATGTCCTGGGAGCCTGATGGCCCTGGGAGTCTGCTTGGGCCAGCATCGTCCTCTGCACTCGAGCTGTCAATGGGATCGTCCCCAGAGAGTCCGGGCTGTGAAGGGGCGACTGGTGCTGGCGGTTGCTGCTTTCGCTGGTCAAGTTGCGATCACCTGAGGGACAAGATTTTCATAATTAATGCTGTGGACATGACATGTTTTTGGTACCAACATTACAAATCACTATGGAATCAGGACATGGTTGTTGTTGTCATCATGTTGTTGTGGTTGACAGTACAGGGCAATATGGTGGCGTGGAGGTGGGAAGGCAATACTTGGATATGTGTGGTCCTGTCCTGCTATTGGATGTTCCCCCTGAGAAGATGTCTATCTACCTGTCAGTTTGCAGGAGGAAATGCACTGGTCAGCAAATGGTGGGCGGACTCAATCTTGCTCTGGGATGAGACATGGGTGCCTCTTGGGAGTTGTAGTGCTGGTCTCTCACACACCCCCACCACCTTCCCTGTCGACATGAGGGCCTGTTGGGAGTTGTAGTGCTGATCTCTAACACCCCCACCCCCCACCACCCTCCCTGTAGACATGGGGGCCTGTGGGGAGTTGTAGTGCTGGTCTCTAACACCCCCACCCCCTACCACCCTCCCTGTAGACATGGGGGCCTGTGGGGAGTTGTAGTGCTGGTCTCTCACACACCCCACCCACCTCTCACACCCCCCACCCCCACCACCCTCCCTGTAGACATGGGGGCCTCTTGGGAGTTGTAGTGTTGGTCTCTCACACACCCCACCCACCTCTCACACACCCCCTACCCCCACCACCCTCCCTGTAGACATGGGGGCCTGTGGGGAGTTGTAGTGCTGGTCTCTCACACACCCCATCCACCTCTCACCCCCCCACCCCCCATCACCCTCCCTGTAGACATGGGGGCCTGTGGGGAGTTGTAGTGCTGGTCTCTCACACACCCCACCCACCTCTCACACCCCTCCACCCCCCACCACCCTCCCTGTAGACATGGGGGCCTGTGGGGAGTTGTAGTGCTGGTCTCTCACATACCCCACCCACCTCTCACACACCCGCCAACCCCCCACCACCCTCCCTGTAGACATGGGGGCCTGTGGGGAGTTGTAGTGCTGGTCTCTCATACACCCCACCCACCTCTCACACCCCCCACCCCTCACCACCCTCCCTGTAGACATGGGGGCCTGTGGGGAGTTGTAGTTCTGGTCTCTAACACCCCCCACCACCCTCCTTGTAGACATGGGGGCCTCTTGGGAGTTGTAGTGCTGGTCTCTAACACCCCCCACCCCCCACCACCCTCCCTGTAGACATGGGGGCCTGTGGGGAGTTGTAGTGCTGGTCTCTCACACACCCCACCCACCTCTCACACACCCCCCACCCCCACCACCCTCCCTGTAGACATGGGGGCCTCTTGGGAGTTGTGGTGCTGGCTGCTTTGACAACAGGCAAGGCTGGGAACGTAGGAGGCAACATTTGTGTTTGATCATGGTGGGTGCATTTGAGCCCAGGACTTCACATTTGGGTGACTATGTGGCCCACATGCATGGATTGGAGCCTGGGGATGTGTCTTGGTAGTTGTGCAAGGCAGACCATGGCAGTGTGGTTGTGCTCATTGCCAGCCTCTAGTCCCTCTTCGATTCCTTCCAGGCTCTCAGGGTGCAGTATGCCCAGCACCTTCTCCTCCCATTCTGCAAATGGTATGGGCTCCGGGGGAGTGCCGCCGCCAGTGTGGTGTGCCCGCAGGTGGTTCTTGGCCCTGATGCCTTTCACCCTTGCCTTGAGGTCGTGCCACCGCCTCTGGATCTCGTGTTTGATGTGTGGCACAGTCCCTGACGCATTGACTCTGGTCACTATCCTGTCCCACATGTTGTTTTTGGTTGCCAAGGTGGACTGCTGGACTAGGGTACCGAACAGATGTGGTTCGACACGGATGATTTCATCCACCATGACCTTCAACTCACTGTCTGTGAACTTGGGATTTTTCTTTGGTGCCATGGTGTGTGATGTGCAAGGTGTTGGTGGGGTGGGGTGGGATGTGCAGGTGTGTGGTGTGTAGGGATGGTGTTGTGGGGGTTTGTGTGGTGGGTGTGTTTGTGTGCAGGTTGTATGTGTGTTGTGTGTGTCTGCTGTTAGTGGTATTCTGCCTCTTGCTTGCAGCTATGCTGTGATGCAAAGGACTGTGGTAGTGGGAGGGATTCATTTTATACTCTGTGTGGTGGTGTGTCCCAATGGTTGTTGCCAATCAGGTGTTCTGTGGGTGTGGTGACTCTGGTGCATTTTTCGGTGCTGGGGGGGTGTCATTGGGGCGTGTAGTTGCTGGGGGTGGGTGTTTCAGGAGGGTGGGTGTCCTGTTTAGTGTGTTTTCTATTTACTTCCGTCTGCCATTTTGGTAATCGGTTTGACGGCAGGGATGGTGTTCCTGTGGTCCTTCCGCAGTCATGCTCTGTTTGGCGATGCATTGTTTACGCTGCGGTTGAGGAAGGTGGCGAGTTCCGTTGGAATGGCGGCGTTATCCTAATCGCGCGGCCGGACCCTCCGCAGGTATAGTGGCGGTTGGGCCTGTTCCCGTGGTCATGTTCGTCCGCGGCGGAGGGTGTTTCTTTGGTACCGTCTGCTTACGGCGGTCTTTGGTGTGCTCCGTCCGCCGTGGACGGTGTTTGATGTGATCCGTCTGCCGCGGTCGGAGTTTCTTGACATGCTCCGTCCGCCGCGGATGGTGTTTGATGTGATCCGTCCGCCGCGGTCGGAGTTTCTTGACATAAATATCCTAATCGCAACCGCGGATTCTCTGCGGTGCGGTCTGGAGTGTTTTTGCCGCGACCATGGCTGACGGGACGCATTTCCGTCCGCCATCCTAATAGGCCCCTTAGTGAGTACTGGATGCTCATCTTTTGTCAGTCAGTTAAAAATATTTATTCAGCGGTGTGCCAGCTATAAAAGAGAGCATCATAAAAAACATTTCATAAAATAAGATGCAAACAATTCATGGTAAAATAAAATGCAAACCATCAATGGTAAATCTGCCAAACTATCACTGCATGCTATAATTCCATGAATGAGACGGCATTCCAATTTGATTAATACCAAACATAGAAAACATATGTGTGCAAAATTACATATGGATATTAACTTCACTTTCTAAAATTAAGCAACGTCATATTATATTTCCACACAGAAAGTCTTAGGTCATAAGCATGATGATGTAATCAGTGTACAAAGTAATCATTTTCCACCATGTTCTGTTGCCGAACTGCCGTGGAGATATACTTATGCACCATCAGACAAATTAATTCATCGTTTAGCAGTTGAAGGTAACGTAACGCAGCCCAACACTTTCGAATATTTAAAAATTGTAAAAGCGGTTTCAAAAAGGCACTTCTTGATTCTGTATAAAGTTTACAAAAAATCATCTTTTGTAAAAATGGATGCTACACAAGTCAAATCTATGTTATGGTGCCTAAACTGTCTGACTGAAGTAATCTTGGACTTAAATCTGGAACAGCCCGGTGGCTTTTCTTGATATGTAAATGATTATTTAACAACTACATGAGCATCAGTAAGAGTTCTGAGAAATGCATCTGGCCCTCTTACAGGATGCTACCTATGACAGAGCAATATCACCGTTGGCACTTTTTGATGCAGCTCTTGATGAATGGCTTGACTCGCTCTTATCTTTCGAGCCCCCTGGAGAGGAGCTGCAATCACCTTCAAATGCCTCAGACAAGCAACCAATTCCTAGTCCATCAAATACACAGACTGTCACAAATGAACACAAACTGTAAGGTTTTCATAATAGATCAAACGTATGCTGTGTGTGCAGCCGACGATGCTGACATGTCGTCTGGTGAGGAATGAACTCACCAAGTTAGTCGACCAACGAAAAACGATTTGTCATGTATAACACAAAAACTTGTATTTTCAGTTAACTGAAAAAAACTGTTTATTTTTAAATAAGACTCTTTTTAATTTTTGCTCTTACTTCTATAATGCATATTTGTTATTGGAATTCGCCATCTTTCCTGATTTCTGCTGAATCATTGGCATGTCTCCCATTAGGCACAGATGTCATCTGACCGTATCTTTCTAAGAACTATGAAATTGTCAAGTCATTTGATTGATGACATAGATGATACCACACTTAGGGCCAGATGTAGGTAATCCCAGATTACCGATTCTTAAATACCGAATCATACCGATTCGGTATTTAAGAACTGGCAATCGGGATGTAGGTATTTTTACCTATTCAATTACCGAATCGGTAAGATTCAGTAATTACCGAATCGGTATTTACCAATTCGGTAATTGCCATTGATTCCTATGGGCTTTGAGGCCCACAGGAATCAATGTCAATTACCGAATCGGTAAATACCGATTCGGTAAAATTACCGAATTTACACGGGGGACAGGGTGTCACTTTGACACCCTGTTGCACCCCTGATTCTGGGTTGTGTGCAATGTGACACACATACATACCCTTAGGGCATGTATGTGTGTCACATGGCACCGGTGTACATGCACAGATGAGCATGTACAGAGAAATTCATTATTTACCACCAAGTATTATTTCTGGATTTACAGAATCGGTAAATTTACCGATTCGGTATTTTACCAAATCGGTAAATATACCGAATCTGTAACTTTACAGATTCTGTAAAGTTAGGCCCCCTACATCTCAAACTCCAAATACCGGTTGGTAACGGCCGAAATCGGCCGTTACTGTCGGTATTTGGAAACCTACATCTGGCCCTTAGTGCGACATTCGTTTAGGTCTACTCTTCACCATGTCAAGGTTAATGAGAACACATACAGGCTTATAACCGAAATAATGTAGTCTGAATTGATGTCCTTTTACCTTATATGTTCCTAAGGAAACATCTGGGATGCACACCTTGAGGCACATAATCTATGTCAAAGATTCCTAAAATGATGTCAGAAGTTCCAATTTCTGATAAGATTTAGTATATAAGGACTGTCATTTGACCACTTGTCATTAGAAGTCCTTCGCAAAGATTATCGACTGAGATTCTGCCAGTGACAGTTTCACCTATTGCCTGAAAACTTTTCAGATGCTAAATCTCGCCTGAAGCTGATAAAGCTGAGTCTCGGAGGGAGACCGCCCAACTACTACTGCTGCATGTGTTTGCGCTTTGTGGGGAGCACTGTCTTCACGCCTCTGCTGATAAAGACAGCCTTTGCTGTCAAAAAGGTATGCAGTTTGTCTCTTCACTCTATGAAACTCTAGAACGCAAGTTGATCTGCCTTCCATGCTCTCTTAGTATAGCACATAGAAGTGTAGAAGATGTTTGGGTGTTAGATTTTAAATGGCTTTTCAAAACATATTAGAAATGTTCTTTTTATTCTCACTATTCATAATGTGTCCTTTTGGTGTTTTTATAATGTGCTTTGTAGTTGTTTTAGATGTACTTATAAACAGATTATTCCTGTAGTAATAAATAGTTTTTACTTTAAATTGTTCATACTTCTTGATACAATGTGTATGGTACAATGAATAATAAAATAAGGTTTATGACTGTTACCACGGTGCCACTGATCTCTATAAGGGATTGTTAGTAAATCTAAAAGCAATACCTCTATGTCAATCACACATTGAATAGCGTCTTCCTGGGCTGCAAGAAGCTGTTTTTCACTTTCATTGCTGGTGTGTTGAACTAAGTTCACCCATGTCACACATTGGTGGGAAAGCACATCTTGTAGAGTTATGCCATAGTCGTAACTTATGCAACACCCTATACTCCTCAGAAGATGTCTCTGGAAGCCTTGAGGCCCTATCACTAAAGAAACATTCTGGAGAAAGAGGCTCACCTGTTGATGATTTATGAGCAGTTCTCGGCTCATTCTGATCTCAGGTCTCCAAAAGCCGTTACAACCTGCTGCTTTCATTTAGCTCTCTCATACGAAGGACAGACGAATGTGCCAGCCTACTTTGATCCCTACCTTGAAGGTCATTATGTCCCAGCCATATGGGAGGTGGAGAGCCACACCTCTCAGCCCTGGAGCCAAGCCATTTCCCCACTCAGGCACTGCATTAGGACCACTGCCAGTATGCAGTTGTGGGTGAGATTCCTCTCCGTAGACATCCACAGAAACAGCTTCTTCTGATCCACTCAGTTTAGCACCGGAACCAACAGTTGCTTAGTGATTCACTCTTAAATAAGGGGGCCACTGGTACTGCAACCTATCAAGACTTTATCTATTGGGATTTAACACTAGACATCTAAGTTCAAGGGTCAAACAGAGTGTGTAATCCACAATAGAAAGTGGTTTCAGCCCAAAAGGGAAACTAAATCCATCAACTGGAGGACTAAATGGCACAAAGGAATTCTAAGATGAAGTCAAGGCCTTCTCTCTCTGGTCAGCACTAGCTGTTCTCCTTCCACCCAAGAATAGGATGTGAAGAGTGCGCTGTCCCTGAAGTGGCGCACTTTACTGAGGAGATTCATCAGTGCACAACCCCTTACCAAGTTTCCATCCTGAAAGCTAGTTTTTAGGGTTTTGGCATCGGAGGAAAAGGGCATTGTTAAAGTGTTTCTTGCAGGTTCTCAATTACCCGTGTTAGTAGTGTTTAAGAGCAGAGATCTCAAGAGACGAAGGTAGTGTCTCCGTCCCGAGTTAGCATTCAGGAAAAGAAGTGTCTCTTCTCTGAGTCGTTTCAAAGAAAATTCACTCGTGAAACAGCCCGAGTAGATTGGGAGTTTGTTATTTGATTTCTGAGCATTTTTAAGCCCCAGCGAGATTAACATCTCTTGAAGTCTTAGTGTACAAACTCAGGAAGACGCTGTTAAGACAGGAGAAATAAACTCCCCAAGACTAAACAACTTACCTGTTTGAATGAATCCCAAGTGACATACTACATCCAGGCCTGATAGGAAACTCATCAAGGTTCACGCAAGTATTCTCTGTGGAAAGCAATCAACAAATGTATGACTAAATCGCTAAAGGTATGAATATGATTAATAAGTTAACACAGGTACAGTCAAGACTATAAAACTGTGATCAAACCAGGTTACACCCTACACGAATCCAAGGAATTTAACAACACAAAGAGATATAAATAACTGAAGAGGATCTAACGCTTTACTCTTAAGAGGTATGTACTCTGCTAGATATAGATGCAACCCTATGTACATTTATTGATGACAATAATAGACTTGAATTGAAGGTAATAGGTTGTTATATGTTTTTTACACTTTCCCAAGACACTCTGCAATATTATATATCCATAAATTTATATCAGACAGAAGAATCAACCAGAACAATGAGAGAGCAGAAACCAAAGACCAGACCAGCAGTCTCTTCTTTTTATCCCCTTCCCCGTTCCCCCTTTGGAGCATTCCTGTCTTCCAGTTCAACTTGGAGAGCAGGAAGAGTTCTAAGAAGGACACTGGAAACTAGTCCTCATTTTGCTCTTGTGCAAGTCAAGGGAAAGAACTTGAGAATCTTGACAGGGTTAAATGCCTATTTCAGAATCTTGCATCTAAGCAGAACGGCGGAAGGGTTTAATTTAAAAAATCTGGGAGAGATTTTGAGATTATTCAAAAAGTATTAGTGGCAGTTAGAAAGGAAAATAAAAAAAGACTAAGACAAGAGTTACTTGCTTCAAAAAAAGGAACCTCAGACTTAGCCTTGACTTAGCCTTGAAAATTAGTGGAATAACTTCAGGAACTAGCGTTAGACTTTTATCATCTGAAAATGAAACCTCTAGTTCAACAACAAATTCAGTACATAGAGTAACCACCCAAGTCATTCCCTCATTATCTCCAGTGATACCTTTAGCTTCCCCTGAGTGTTTCAGTGTTGACCCTTAGTGGGCACAAATCTCTTTGACACAATGCTCCCTTCATTTTATGTGAAGTCCTTCAATTTTGCCAGATTTTATTCTGTCTCAGCAGAGATGCTGAGACAGGATGCCATCAGTCTCAAAAGACGACCCAATTCTGTACAACTTTGAAGAATTCAAAAAAGGATTTCTCAGATTCCCAAGCTACTGATAATGAGCCATTAAAATTGAAGCAGGGAAACAGAGATTTAGTTGACTATTTGGCACAGTTTAATAAGCTGGTGTTGTAAACAGAATGGCCTGAAAACAGAAGAGCAGCCGTTTTCTACCGGGTTTAAAAGATTAACTGTAAGATGCTCTGGCCCAGATACCCAATAGGCCCACGGAGAATTCTGCTTTTTCGGACTTAGTCGTGGAAATAGATTTTCGCCAAAAAGAAAGAAGAGGAGAAAGAAAAACAGATTTTTGTACCAGTGTGGCAAGGTTTGGTAGAGTAAGAACAGAGAATCCAAAAGTCATAGATAATTAGCTTGGAGTCAAAACCATGAACATAGGCACCTTCTGGGGCCTGTAACTAAGGAAGAAAAGAAGAAGATGAGAAGAGGAGAAACAACAATCTATGTTTATACTTTGGAGCAAGTGGGCATTTTGTGTAAATCTGTCCAAAAAAACACCAAGATTTTGCAGAAGGAAAACTTGCAGCACCATCAATAGGAGGAGTTGGGGTGATGAGTGCAGACAAAGACACAACTCCAAAGATCCACCAGTTAGCAAATACCTTACAATCTTCTCACCCTCATCTCATTCAATCAATGACACTTAAATTTAGACATGTTTCTCTGCCTGAAATTTCCATTATTACTGATTCAGGGACGACAGGAATCTTTTACGATTTAAAATTTGCTGTAATAATTAGTTTGAGAGCTATACAAAAATGCAAGAGTGAAGCAGCACAAGCACTTGTAATCCAATCTCTGATCAGGGCCAATTGTGAGTCACATTGAGCAGCTGGAGTTAATCCCTTAAGAAGGACATTAAGAGATCATCCAATTTAACTTGCTTGATGCTCCCCACTTCCAGATTATATTAGGGTTACCATGGTGACCAAACACAACCCAACAATAGATTGGAGTTCCTGAACCAAAGTCAGGAATTCTAATTTTTGCAAGGAAAACTGTTTAGATAAGTGTGAACCACATTGAGAACCTAGTCCAGCGACTTTATTGTGTGATGGAGGAGTTTCAGTATGTGTGATACGTACTAATGAGATTCCCCCAGAGTATGAAGATTTTGTAGACGTGTAACAAAGTGGTAGCTGAAAAACACCAGCGGCATCGGACCTATGACTGCTAAAAAGAACTGGAACCAGGTTCAAATTTCCCATGTAGCAGAATCTACTCATTTAAAAATAAATAAAACCCACATTTAAAAGATTACATCCAGAAATATCCAGCCAACAGATTTATCAGACCCTCTCTATCTCCAGTTTCTTCGCCACTATTCTTTGTTTCAGATCAATTAAGAAGAATTAAGAAAATGCATTGATTACTGAGCAATTAACCGGATCACAGTGAAAAATCATTACCCCTTGCCCCTGATTTCAGCACTACTAGACCAGGTTAAGAGAGCACAAATCTATACCAAATTTGACTTGAGCGGGGCTTATCACCCAATAAGGATCAGAGAGGGTGACAAACGGAAAACAGCTTTTAGAACAAAATAGGGCCTCTTTGAATATCCGGTTATGCTGTATGGGTTTTGTAATGCATCGTCAGCCTTTGAGTATGTTTTACTTGTGGGTTAAAGATTGAGACTAAGTTTTCTACCAGGCATCACCCAGAAACAGATGGTAAGATAGAAAAAACAACAACCAAGATTTAGAACAGTATCTGAGGTTTTTCCTAATAGATCAAGAGGGAGGCTGGCCAGAATATCTTTGGGCTACAGAGTTCGCACACAACGATGCAAAAAATATGTCCACAGGTTATTCCTCTTTCTACTTGAACTATGGTAGACACCCACATTCTTTAGTGGACTTTAGAGATGTCTCTGTTCCTGCAGTGAAATATATTGTTCACTATTTAGCATCCATGCACCAATCAGCAATAGAAAATTTAGCACAAGCAAAAGAGCGCCATAAATTATATACAGACAAAAAAGGAAAAGCGAACCAAACCTTCAGCTTGGAGACAAGGTCTGGCATAGCTCTAAAAACCTTAGACTCAAAGGAAATCGAAAGTTTAAACCTCATTTTATGGGAACCTAGCTAATTGATAAAATCATAAAATCAGTGACGTTTCATTTAAAAACTACCCGAACATGTTAAGATGCACCCTGTATCATTGCTAATAAGGTAACCCCAAAAGTTAAGACTGACACTTCCAACTAAACCTGTACAGCTTGAAAGTGGGTTGGAATTCGAAGTGAAAAGAATTCTGGACTCAAAGAAAGTAAGAGATCAAGTAAATTATCTGATAGACTGGAAAAGCTATGGAACAGAGGGAAGGCCTTGGGAGCTGCAAACTGATCAATTAATTTAGGCCTTTCATCAGAAATCCTCCAAAAAACTAACCTGGAGGACCATCCTTGTAAGGTGGTACTGTCAGGATTAAAAAGGAGACATCTGGGGAGTGTGGCTTGGCGTCAGCACAACATGGCGGACCTTCATTGAGCTCCGCGGCGGAACTCGCTTCATCTTGAGAGCCGTTATTCCGCATTCCTGCAGCGCCATAAGATAAGCAACTGCTCCGGAAGATACCGTGAGTGTTTTTACGGCATTTTTGGGCACCCAGACCTCCTCCTTGCACCGCTGCTAATGCCTGACTTCTTCTCCTCATAGCGCGGGCGGCCGCCATTTTGAAGCGTCGAGCTCGCGTTTTATTTACCGGTGCATATTTTCCTTACACGACTTTTCATTTCTCCAGCCGCATTTAAGCCCCTATGCCTGCATAACTGTCTCTCCTCGTCCTTCTGCTGCATGAACCTCACACAATGTGACTCTGGCTTCTTCCCTTGAAGAGTCTGGATTTTTAAAGACTGTTTTCTGCCATAACTTTCTCTTTTATGGAATGCAACTCATGAGTAATATGGCTTGCACAGGATATTCCTCCTCTTCTCACCTATATTTCAACATTTATGGCATTTATGGCTTTTATTCCTTTGAAAGGCTAATGTAGCTGCGCTGGACTTACTTCTTCTCCTGCCTCTTTTAAGCCTCACTTTTCACAGTTATAACACCACATGGATGCTCCTAAATCATGTTTGTTCTCACAGGACTGCTATCTATGTACCTATTGAGTCTTTTCAACGATTTTGGTTGTTATGACTCTGGCCTAATTTGGTCCTTTGCAGTGTTCTCATGAGGTGTGGGTGGCCGCCATTTTCTGGCCGCTGAGCTCACATCTCCATCAACTGTCCTTCAACAGATACTCTACGACCCTGCATCTTCATTGAATGTGACTAGGACCATTCCCCTTTACTGAGCTTCCATTACATAATATTTTGTGATAACTTTCGACGCTGCCATGACGAGCGATCCACATTTCCCCAAGTCCTCCACTACGGGCACAAAGCCAAAAAGGTACAAAAATGACCCACCGTCACCCATTCAGTCATTACAGAACCCGGTTCTTGACTCTATTTTGGATGAGGTTTGAGGTCTTCAACCCTTCATGACTGCAACAAATGAAGAAATGAAGCAGAATGAAGATAGATGGATTGTTAGGGAAAGTAAAGTATTGGAGCAACGTGTTAGTGATTTGCACGACATCTCTACCAAAATTCCAACTCTTGAACTAGAGATCCACAAACTAAAGATTCACGCTGAGGATTTGGAAAATCGTAATCGTCGGAACAACCTACGCCTTTATGGTCTTCCGGAAAATGTTGAAGGCTCCAATATGGTTCTGTTTCTTCAAAACTTTCTTCCTGAACTTCTTAGTCTTCCGTCTTCAGGGTCTCCCCTCAACATTCAAAGAGCTCACTGCCTGGGTCGCCTTACTTCTATCTAATCCAACCAAACCTCGTGGTGTCATTATGATCTTTTTGGAATTTACTGAACTCATGCATGTCTTGAAAGCTGCTAAACTCAAGCGTCGCCTCAACTGGTCTGGTCATAACATCTTCATTTCGCGGGATATTTCTAATGCAACTAATGCCCGTCGGAAAGAATTTCTTGCTCTTCGTCCTCAAATGAGACATCTCAATATTCAATATGGCATTCCCCATCCATGTCTCTGCAAGATAACTCATGATGGCCGATCACGCTCTTTGGATGATCCAGAGAAACTTAAACTTTTCCTCCAATCCTTTTCCTCCAATGGAATAGACACTAATATCTAATTTTCTATGATACTGTTCTCTCTTTCTTCCTTCCTAAAATATCTTAACTAGTTCTTTTTGTCTGTATTACATTATTTTATACTTTTTCTTTCTGCCCTTTTTATATGTCGCCCTTATACTATAGTTCTCTTCTTTATTCTTTCCTATTTTCCCTTCTGGGATCCACCTTGCTCTCCGCCATCGTGCTCCCATCTCAGTGTCCTTTTATCTTCTTGCAGATCTGGCTATTTTGCTTTGATCTGTTTGTTCTTCTCTCTCCTTTCCTCGTTTTGTTTTTGCCTTTACTTTTTCTCTTTTGCCGTGCGTATTTTCGTTCTTCAGTATTTTTTGTTAATGAATTTGAGTTAATGTATTTCAAAGTTGTGGGCTTATTACTTGCATTTTTTTCATGTAACATATATGTGTGTTTTTTTTTTTTGTAGTCCTGTCATCGAAGTTTTTCCACCCTGCGTGTCTCCCTTAATCCCGATCCTCCAGTATGTGTAATTTTGTCACATGAAATGTCCATGGTCTTGGGAATCAAGTCAAAAGACAAAAGGTACTTTCTCATTTATCTAAACTTAACTCTCAAATTTCCTTCCTTCAAGAAACTCATTGTAATGATGTTGAATCGCTAAAACTAAAAAGACAATGGGTTGGCCAAGTTGTTTTCTCCACTGCATCTAATAAAAAGGGGGGTGTTGCTATATTATTCCATAAAGCTTTATCAGTAAAAATGTTATCTACTCAAAATGATGCTGATGGTCGTTGGGTAATGGCTAAGATTGTGATTCAGGACAAAACATTAGTCTTGTTAAACATCTATGGTCCTGTTAAACCTGACCCAAAATTTTGGAATGATATCAAAGTTCTCCTCTCCTCAATTGATTGTCCTACCTAATACTGTTGTTGCTGGGGATTTCAATCAATGGTTAGATCCTTTCTCTGATAGATTGTCCAAATGTAAATTCCAACCTGATCGATCTCATAAATCCTTTCAATCGGCCATTGCCTCTAGTCCATTTTATGATGTTTGGAAAACCTATATTCCTGGTCTATTTGAATACACTTTTTTCTCTAATGTGCATCACACTCGTTCTAGAATTGATTATATTTTGGTTAGAAAATCCCTCCTTCCATCTCTTCAAAAATCTGAAATTGGCTCTATTTTCATTTCAGACCATGCCCCTGTTTATGCTGCTGTAATACTTTTCTGTTATCTGACACAGTCTACATTAAAGAAGTCACACACTTTATTACTGAATTTTTCAAATTTAATGATCCACTAGATACCTCTATCCCTAATAACTGGGATGCTTTTAAGGCAGCGCTCCGCGCTTTTACCATTTCTTATGTCTTAAGAAAGAAAAAGGCCAATATAAAGAAATATGAAGATCAATTACAAAAGCTTAAATCATTACAACATAAGTATTTCTCCTCTAAATCTCCTGGTGCCCTTCAGGATTTAATTGCAGCAAAAACTGAGCATAACACATTAGCAACAATTGATGCATGCAATATTCCGCTCAAAATTAAATCTAAATATCATGGAGGTTAGAATAAAGCGGGCAAAATGCTAGCTAACTACTTAAAAGTTCGATCTGAACGCAAGACTATTGGCCCTATTCTTAATTAATCCACTAATAATTGTGTCCCATCAGATGAAGACATTGCTGCGGTTTTCCCTGATTACTATCAATCTCTTTACTCTGATGACACGTTCCCCTCTGCTCAAAATCTTGACACTTTTTTCTCAGGCCTCGCTGCACCTCCATCTCTCAAGACTGAGTTTGACGCACTACAAACGGATATTACCTTGCAAGAAGTTCTCAATGCTCTCCAATCTTTGAAAAAATCAAAAGCTCCTGGCCCTGATGGTTTACCTGTGGAATTTTACTGTACTTTTAACTCTATTTTTGCCCCTAAACTCCTACAACTTTTTAATTCTTTTATTGCTGATGCGAAAGCTTCTGGATCCTTTATGGATGCATTAATTGTTATAATCCCTAAACCAGACAAGGACCATTCTCTGTGTAAAAATTACTGCCCAATATCATTAATCAATTATGACTGTGAAATTTTTGCTAAGATTCTTGCGTCGCGTCTTGACAATATTATTCCTCTTTTGGTCAAAACTGACCAAGTTGGTTTTGTCAAAGGCAGGTTAGCTTCTGATAATGCCCGTATGCTTACTAACATTATTTCATATGGTAAAAAATATAAGGATCCCCTTGCAGCCCTGTCCCTTGATGCTGAAAAAGCATTTGATCGCATTAATTGGCAATTTATGTTTCACACACTCAAGTGGTTTGGTTTTGGTCCCGCTTTTATTTCTTACATAAAACTTTTATATTCTTGCCCTCGTGCCAGTATTTTTGTTAATAACCAATTCTCAAAATGTTTCTCTTTGTCCAGGGGTACAAGGCAGGGTTGTCCTTTTTCTCCCTTATTATTTATTTTATGCCTTGAGCCATTTTTGGAACGAATCCGAACTAACTCTTGGATTGCTGGCTTTAAGTCTACCTCCGTTGCAACCAAAATATCTGCCTATGCAGATGATATTCTGATTTACATGTCCAACCCTATTGAATCCCTCCCCTCTTTCCTTGATGAAGTTCGACTCTACTCCTCCATTTCTGGCTATAAACTTTATCTATCAAAAACGGAGGTTCTTCCCTTAAATTCTATTTGCTATCAATTTATGTTTAGAGACACTTCTTTTGCTTGGTGTCCCTCTAAAATTAAGTATCTTGGCATTTGGTTTTCATCCACCTTATCGGATACCATAAAATTTACATTTACTGCATTAATGAATAAACTACAGTCTCTCCTTTTCCTATGGTCTCCATTGTTCTTGTCATGGTGGGGTAGATTGGATACTATTAAAATGATGATTACTCCTCATATACTGTACACAGTCTCTATGCTTCCTATCAAAATTCCTAATGTATATTTTTCTCGATTAAACTCCATATGCTTAAAATTCCTGTGGAACAATAAACACCCACGCATTGCTTTGCATAAACTCATTCGGTCTAAAAATGAGGGTGGAATACGTTTTCCTAATTTTAAAGTTTATCACTCAGCTTTTTTGATTAAACAAACTTTTTCCTTAGCTTTTGATTTTTTAGATCTTCCTGTCCCCAGATGGATTACCTTTGAACGCTCATTGTTAAAAGATTTTTTGTTTCAACATGTTACTTTTATGTCAAATTGTACCTTTTTGTCCAAAATCCCAGTTTTGAAATACTCCCATAATTTACTCCATAGCATATTTGTTAAGGACTTAACTCCTCTTCAATGTTTTTTATCCTCTACGGTATGGTACAATAAATTCCCTAAATATAAAGGTAAATCATTTTACTACAAACACTGGAAGGAAAAGGACATTATTTTTGTTTATCAATTGTTTCATAAGTATTCTATTATCCCTTTTCAGGACTTACAAGTACGTTACCAGTTACCCGATTCCTTCTCTAAAGAATATACTATTATTGTTAGTGCCATACAATCCCATTTTGTTATTTTTTCTCTCCCACCTGAGCCACCTTCTCTAACGCCTCCCACTCCTTTGTATTCCCTATTTTCCACCCACAGACCCACAGCTGCCTTTGTATATACGTTATTGTTATCCAATGTTACTGAACGTTCTAAATCCACCATTGAAACTGCATGGGAAAATGACCTGTCCGTTTCCTTTTCTGTTATGACCTGGGACAAATTGTGGACTAAACTATTTAAGGTTTCAGCTGCAGCGAGAATAACCCAATCTTTGTTTTTTATTTACCATAGAGCTATTGTTACTGCTGTTAGCGTTTGCAAGTTTTCTCCAACTTCCTCTCCACTGTGTTGGTCATGTTCTAGTGAAATGGACACGTTGAAACATCTATTATATGAATGTACTTCTGTTCTATCTTTTTGGAATTCTGTTTGGAATGTTTGCATGTCGATTTTTAACTTTAATGCTACTTTATCACTTGTGCATGTTTTTTAGGATCTTTAGCACCGGATTTAGATATGTCATCTTCTGTATCTAGATTGTTTGATCTTTTTATTGCTCTAGCTTTTAAAGTAATTCTATCATCCTGGAAAGATAATTCCAAAATATTGTTATTTACTTGGTGGAACTTCATCTGTGATGAACATAGGATTGCTACTGTTTCTTCTTCTTCTGTTTCTCAAAAACTCAAATCTGACCTTCCTTGACTTCCCTTTACTATTTATCTTTCTAATAATCCTCCCATACGATGATTCCTTCTCTTTCTTTTACTTTATATCATTCTTTTCCTCTTTGAGTCTTTTATCTGTTGTTCTATTTATGCATCTTTCCTTTCTTTCTCCTCTTCTCTTTTCTTCTCTGCTTTTTCTTTTTTCTCTCTCTTTCTCTCTTCTCCTTCATTTTCTATTCATCTTATCACTACTTTATTATTTATTCTTTGCCTGATTGTTTTACCCAATTCTTATTTCTTATGTTTTGTTCTGGCATTGTATTCATTCTATGATATATTGAAAAATCTCAATAAAAATTTCTTAAACAAAAAAAAAAGGAGACATCTAAGTTCAAGGGTCAAACAGAAAGTGGTTTCGGCCCAAAAGGAAAACTAAGTCCACCAACTGGAGGACTAAATTGCATCGAAGGAATTCTAAGATGACTGTCAAGGCATTCTCTCTCTGACTCCACACTAGTTGTTCTCCTTCCGCCCAAGAATAGAATGTGAAGCATGCACTGTCCCTTAAGTTGCGCAATTCATGGAGGAGATTCATCAGTGCACAACCCCTTACCAAGTTTTCGTCCTGAAAGGTAGTTTTTGGAGTAGTGGCATTGGAGGAAAAAGCTGTTGTTATATTGTTCGTTGTGGGTTCCCCCATGTCAGTAGTGTTTAAGGTAAGAGTTCTCAGTAGACGAAGGTAGTGTCTCTGCACCGAGTTGACGTTCAAGAAGAGAAGTGCCTCTTCTCTGCGTCGCTCCAAAGACAATTCGCACATGAAACAGCCCAACTAGAAAGGGGCGTGATGTTTGCTTTCTGAGCATTTTCAAGCCCTAGAGAGACTAATGTCTTTTGTGTCTGAGCGTAAAAACTCAGGAATAGGCTGTTGAGAGCATAATTGAAACTCTACAATTAAGAACGAAGATACTGAAAGAAACTCTCCAGAAGTAAACAACTTACCCGATTGAATGATTTTTAAGCAGCATACTACCACTAGGCATCGTACAATGCTCATCAAGGGTCACACAAGTATTCTCTGTGGAAAGCAAACAACAACTGAATGACTAAATCACTAAAGGTGTGCATATGATCAATAGGTAAAAAGGTACAGTCAAGACTATAAAACTGTAATTAAACCAGGTTACAACCTACAAGAGTACAAGGAATACAACTACACAAAGAGATATACATACATGAACAGGATCTAAGTCCTTTTTCTTAAGGGGTATGTAACGTGCTAGTTATAGATGAAACTCTATGTACATGTATTGATGACAATTGACTTGAATTGAAGGTAATAGGTTGCTATATGTTTCTTATAAATTCCCAAGACTCTGCAATAGTATATATCCATATATACATATAAGACCAAAGAATTAACCAGAACAGGGCTAAAGCAGAAACCAAAGACCAGACCTCACAACTGTTTTTGTTCCATCCCTCTCCTCAGTGGTTCTGATACTTGAAGAGTCACTGTTTACATTTCTGATCGTGTGAAATAAATATTGGATGCATTAGAAGGATTCTTTTTACGTATTACAAATACACTCACTTGTTGTGGTACACTTTCTCAAAGACCACAACAAGCAGCCTCATCTTTTTATCCCCATCCCGTTTGTCCCCTTGGGGCATTCCTGCTTTCCAGTTTATCTAGGAGAGAAGGATATAGGGTACTAGTCTTCATTCTGCTCCTGTGCAAGTCATAGGTAAGAACTTGAGAATCCTGACACCACTCAACCATGGCCCTTGTCCAGCTCCTTTTCAAGTTAAGACATACAAGTCTAAGGCGTGTGCCTTTGTCTTTCATGGCACGTTTCTGTGTGTTTGCATGTGTGCGTGTATGTGGGTGCATTTGTGAGGGAATGCATTATGTGGATGTGCATGTGTTTGGGCACCTGTATGCTTTTGGTGTACTTGTGTGAGTGTATGTGTGTGTGCCCTTATCTTCCACGGCAGTTCTCTGTGCTCATGTTTTCATTTGTGTGGGCATGCAATGTCAGTGTGTGTGTGGTTGCATGTATGCCTCATGTACAGACTTGATTGCTGCAATGTATCTTTCAAAGTTAAGATATAAGATACTAATTTACATCCTGAACTGACATGTTCTGGTAAATAGGAGCAAATACAACAGTCTAAACAGTATGAGTCTTATTTAAATTTTTGAAATGGATGGAGACATGAAGGTTCCTGCTCTCCTGAAAATTAGCTGTTCTGCACAAAACCAAATGAGATGCATATTAAGTGTATCATATGGAAATGATTTCGATGATTAGTATGAAAAGAGGTGAAAAAGATAGCTTCCTGTTTTTATCAAGTATGTTAGTGGCTCTAGGTGTTGTGCTCACAGAGTTTCTTGTGAAGTGATTGGGATTTAGCCATGAACTTGTAATAAGGGCCTTTCTTGTCTGATGCAAAGATAAACTTGTTTATTCCGATTTTCACTATCTGTCTTAAGTTTCTATGGGAAAGCCCTGCTCCTGTCACTCTTTAAGTGCCCCTCCACATGTGGGCCAGGCATAAATAGGTCCACATGGCAGCAAAGCCCAGCTATTTACAAGATGTGAGAGGATTTAGTGAGAAAATCCTTTCATGCTGCACAAAGCTTTCTCATATTTCAGAATGGTGGGAGCAGGTGTGAACCTGGACTTCCTTGGGCATGTGCAGAGCCAAGTGTTGGGTGCTTTATGTGAAACTAGATATTGAAAGGTAGTGCTACCTGTTGCAATCCGATATGGTGGACTAATGCACCTGCAAAAGAAACTTGTGTTTAATAAACAAATAATGAATTAGAATCAAGTTGGAACTACTAAACCTTGTATTTTGGTGTCTACACTATGGGAAGGCATTGTCCAAGTCAATTAGTTTGGCTTACAACTGAAAGTACCTCTATGCTTTCATCCATGCAGTCACTCATCCGCACTCACATGAAAGTAGTCACTCTTTATCATACCGTCAAGCATCTGGCCTCACCTTACCAACCTATGAAAACCTCATAATCTGACAGTGCCGCACAGCTCAAAAGCCCAGAACACTGACAAATGAGGAAGGTGCTTGATATGCGTGAGGGCTCACTTTAGGAACAACGTGGACCCTTTCTATGAGAAGCCTGGTAAAGTGCCTTTAGTTCAGAAACCACCTTAGAACCTGCCTTTTCAGAGATGCCTTCAATGTTCACCCTTTAAAACTTAGTCAATATAAAAACCATACAAAAATGTCCTTGAAGACCTTTTTCTAGGATGACCATTTACGTGTCTCCTAATGTGTACCATATTCAGGTGGTCCAATTCCTTTTCATCACCATATAATTCTATTCCTTTCATGTTCTTTACTTCCATAGTGTTCTAAAGTAGTCATAGGGCAACACCTAAGAGCTTTGTAAAATGATTAAATGCATAAACACATCTGCACTTTAGTTGCGTTTCCATAACTAAATAAAATGATTTATGTCCTATTTGTCTTACTTGCAGTAGGGGTCAGACTCAGTAATTCAGGACTTTGCTTGATTGGCCAGCAAGTGTGGAACCTGCTTTGTCCATGCACAATTCCTTGCTGTCAGCCTGGTTTATAGAGTTGGAACTGCGCTACCCACAGTCATCCATTCACGGTGGTAATGTGATGACTGCTGGCGGGGCCAGTGCGGGAACAAAGAAAGTACAGGTATTCCTGCTGACCTTCCTCAAGCACTATAACATGTGGCACCAATGTGTGCTGCCTCCGCCTTCCCAGAAGGCACAAGTGACTTACCGTCATTGACACTTGTCATTGTCGCTAACGAGTGCCACCATCCATCATAACATTCACTCAGCAAATCAAGGCTGAACCCAAGTGTATGTCTGTGCAGCACCTGGTGAATGCGATGACTGGTCACACACTACCAGCCGTCGGTGCGCGCTTCCACCAGCCACTTACCACCAGCTGTCAGTGCACGCTTTCACCAGGCACACACACACACCACCAGCCCTCAGTGCACGCTTCCACCAGGCACACACACACCACCAGCCATCAGTGCACGCTTTCACCAGGCACACACAGCAGCAGCCATCAGTGCACACTTTCACCAGGTAAACACACCACCAGCCATCGGTGCACGCTTCCACCAGGCATACACCACCAGCCGTTGGTGCACGCTTTCACCGGGCACACACACCACCAGCCCTCAGTGCACACTTCCACGAGGCACACACACCACCAGCCGTCAGTGCACACTTTCACCAGGGACACAGACTACCAGCCGTCACACACTACCAGTCGTCGGTGCACGCTTCCACCAGGCACACACCACCAGCCGTCAGTGCACACATAGCTGTCTCTTCGAGACATTTAGCACACACACACACCACCAGACGTCAGTGCACGCTTCCACCAGGCACACACACCACCAGCCGTCAGTGCATGCTTTCACCGGGCACACACACCACCAGCCATCAGTGCACGCTTCCACCGGGCACACACACCACCAGCCATCAGTGCACGCTTCCACCAGGCACACACACCACCAGCTGTCGGAGCACGCTTCCACCAGGCACACACCACCAGCTGTCAGTGCACGCTTTCACCAGGCACACACACACACACCACCAGCCATCAGTGCACGCTTCCACCAGGCACACACACCACCAGCCATCAGTGCACGCTTCCACCAGGCGCACACACCACCAGCCATCAGTGCATGCTTCCTCCAGGCACCCACACCACCAGCCGTCAGTGCACGCTTCCACCGGGCACACACACCACCAGCCATCAGTGCACGCTTTCACCGGGCACACACACCAGCAGCCGTCAGTGCACGCTTCCATCGGGCACACACACCACCAGCTTCCACCAGGCACACACACCACCAGTCGTCAGTGCACATTTTTACCAGGCACACACACACCCCACCAGCTGTCGGTGCACAATTTCACCGGGCACACACAGCACCAGCCGTCAGTGCACGCTTTCACCAGGCACACACACCATCAGCCGTCAGTGCACGCTTCCACCAGGCACACACACCACCAGCCGTCAGTGCACGCTTTCACCAGGTACACACACTACCAGCTGTCAGTGCATGCTTCCACCAGGCACACACACCACCAGCTGTCAGTGCACACTTTCACCAGGCACACACACTACCAGCCGCCAGTGCACGCTTTCACCAGGCACACCCACCATCAGCCGTCGGTTCACGCTTCCACCAGGCATACACCACCAGCCATCAGCGCATGCTTTCACCAGGCAAACACACACACCACCAGCCGTCGGTGCACGCTTTCACCGGGCACACACACCACCAGCCGTCAGTGCGCGCTTTCACAAAACACACACCACCAGCCGTCTGTGCACGCTTCCACCAGGCACACACACCACCAGCTGTCAGTGCACACTTTCACCAGGCACACACACTACCAGCCATCACATACTACCAGCCAACGGTGCACGCTTCCACCAGCCACACACTACCAGCCATCAGTGCACGCTTTCACCAGGCACACAGACACACCACCAGCCATCAGTGCACGCTTCCACCAGGCACACACACTACCAGCTGTCGGTGCACGCTTCCACCAGGCATACACCACCAGTCGTCAGTGCACACTTTCACCAGGCACACACACAAACCACCAGCCCTCGGTGCACGCTTTCACCAGGCACACACACACACCACCAGCCGTCAGTGCACACTTCCACCAGTCACACACACCACCAGCCATCAGTGCATGCTTCCACCAGGCACACACACCACCAGTTGTCAGTGCACGCTTCCACCGGGCACACACACCACCAGCCATCGGTGCACGCTTTCACCGGGCACACACACCACCAGCCGTCAGTGCACGCTTTCACCAGGCACACACACCATCAGCCGTCAGTGCACGCTTCCACCAGGCACACACACCACCAGCCGTCAGTGCACACTTTCACCAGGCACACAGACTACCAGCCGTCACACACTACCAGCCGTCGGTGCACGCTTCCACCAGGCACACACCACCAGCCATCAGTGCACGCATAGCTGTCTCTTTGACACATTTAGCACACACACACACCACCAGCCGTCAGTGCATGCTTCCACCAGGCACACACACCACCAGCCGTCAGTGCATGCTTTCACCGGGCACACACACCACCAGCCATCAGTGCACGCTTCCACCGGGCACACACACGACCAGCCATCAGTGCACGCTTCCACCAGACACACACACCACCAGTCGTCGGAGCACGCTTCCACCAGGCACACACCACCAGCTGTCAGTGCACGCTTTCACCAGGCACACACACACACACCACCAGCCATCAGTGCACGCTTCCACCAGGCACACACACCACCAGCCATCAGTGGACGCTTCCACCAGGCACACACACCACCAGCCATCAGTGCATGCTTCCACCAGGCACCCACACCACCAGCCGTCAGTGCACGCTTCCACCGGGCACACACACCACCAGCTATCAGTGCACGCTTTCACCAGGAGCACACACCAGCAGCCGTCAGTGCACGCTTCCATCGGGCACACACATCACCAGCTTCCACCAGGCACACACACCACCAGTCGTCAGTGCACATTTTTTACCAGGCACACACACACACCACCAGCCGTCGGTGCACGATTTCACCGGGCACACACACCACCAGCCGTCAGTGCACGCTTTTACCAGGCACACACACCATCAGCCATCAGTGCACACTTCCACCAGGCACACACACCACCAGCCGTCAGTGCACGCTTTCACCAGGTACACACACTACCAGCCGTCAATGCATGCTTCCACCAGGCACACACACCACCAGCTGTAAGTGCACACTTTCACCAGGCACACACACTATCAGCCGCCAGTGCACGCTTTCACCAGGCACACCCACCATCAGCCGTCGGTGCACGCTTCCACCAGGCATACACCACCAGCCGTCAGCGCATGCTTTCACCAGGCACACACACACACACCACCAGCCGTCGCTGCACGCTTTCACCGGGCACACACAACGCCAGCCGTCAGTGCGCGCTTTCACAAAGCACACACACCACCAGCCATCTGTGCACGCTTCCACCAGGCACACACACCACCAGCTGTCAGTGCACACTTTCAACAGGCACACACACTACCAGCCATCACATACTACCAGCCATCGGTGCACACTTCCACCAGCCACACACTACCAGCCATCAGTGCACGCTTTCACCAGGCACACAGACACACCACCAGCCATCAGTGCACGCTTCCACCAGGCACACACACTACCAGCTGTCGGTGCACGCTTCCACCAGGCATACACCACCAGTCGTCAGTGCACGCTTTCACCAGGCACACACACAAACCACCAGCCCTCGGTGCACGCTTTCACCAGGCACACACACACCACCAGCCGTCAGTGCACACTTCCACCAGTCACACACACCACCACGGCATGCTTCCACCAGGCACACACACCACCAGTTGTCAGTGCACGCTTCCACCGGGCACACACACACCACCAGCCATCAGTGCACGTTTTCACCGGGCACACACACCACCAGCCGTCAGTGCATGCTTCCATCGGGCACACACACCACCAGCCATCAGTGCACGCTTTCAACGGGCACACACACCAGCAGCCGTCAGTGCACGCTTCCATCGGGCACACACACCACCAGCTTCCACCAGGCACACACACCACCAGCTGTCAGTGCACATTTTTACCAGGCACACACACACCACCAGCCATCGGTGCACGCTTTCACCGGGCACACACACCACCAGCCGTCAGTGCACGCTTTCACCAGGCACACACACCATCAGCCGTCAGTGCACGCTTCCACCAGGCACACACACCACCAGCCGTCAGTGCACGCTTTCACCAGGTACACACACCACCAGCTGTCAGTGTATGCTTCCACCAGGCACACACACCACCAGCTGTCAGTGCACACTTTCACCAGGCACACACACTACCAGCCGCCAGTGCACGCTTTCACCAGGCACACCCACCATCAGCCGTCGGTGCACGCTTCCACCAGGCATACACCACCAGCCGTCAGTGCATACTTTCACCAGGCACACACACACACCACCAGCCATGGGTGCACGCTTTCACCGGGCACACACACCACCAGCCGTCATTGCGCGTTTTCACAAAGCACACACACCACCACCCATCTTTGCACGCTTCCACCAGGCACACACACCACCAGCTGTCAGTGCACACTTTCACCAGGCACACACACTACCAGCCATCACATACTACCAGCCAACGGTGCACGCTTCCACCAGCCACACACTACCAGCCATCAGTGCACGCTTTCACCAGGCACACAGACACACCACCAGCCATCAGTGCACGCTTCCACCAGGCACACACACTACCAGCTGTCGGTGCACGCTTCCACCGGGCATACACCACCAGTCGTCAGTGCACACTTTCACCAGGCACACACACAAACCACCAGCCCTCGGTGCACGCTTTCACCAGGCACACACACACACCACCAGCCGTCAGTGCACACTTCCACCAGTCACACACACCACCAGCCATCAGTGCATGCTTCCACCAGGCACACACACCACCAGTTGTCAGTGCACGCTTCCACCGGGCACACACACCACCAGCCATCAGTGCACGTTTTCACCGGGCACACACACCACCAGCCGTCAGTGCATGCTTCCATCGGGCACACACACCACCAGCCATCAGTGCACGCTTTCACCGGGCACACACACCAGCAGCCGTCAGTGCACCCTTCCATCGGGCACACACACCATCAGCTTCCACCAGGCACACACACCACCAGCTGTCAGTGCACATTTTTACCAGGCACACACACACACACCACCAGCCATCAGTGCACGCTTTCACCGGGCACACACACCACCAGCCGTCAGTGCATGCTTTCACCAGGCACACACACCATCAGCCGTCAGTGCACGCTTCCACCAGGCACACACACCACCAGCCGTCAGTGCACACTTTCACCAGGCACACAGACTACCAGCCGTCACACACTACCAGCCGTCGGTGCACGCTTCCACCAGGCACACACCACCAGCCATCAGTGCACGCATAGCTGTCTCTTCGACACATTTAGCACACACACACACCACCAGCCGTCAGTGCACGCTTCCACCAGGCACACACACCACCAGCCGTCAGTGCATGCTTTCACCGGGCACACACACCACCAGCCATCAGTGCACGCTTCCACCGGGCACACACACCACCAGCCATCAGT
This sequence comes from Lissotriton helveticus, assembly GCF_964261635.1. NCBI lineage: Eukaryota > Metazoa > Chordata > Amphibia > Caudata > Salamandridae > Lissotriton > Lissotriton helveticus. The sequence continues at coordinate 1,782,692,955 of NC_136065.1, forward strand.
GCTCGCTTCCACCAGGCACACACACCACCAGTCGTCGGAGCACGCTTCCACCAGGCACACACCACCAGCTGTCAGTGCACACTTTCACCAGGCACACACACACACACACCACCAGCCATCAGTGCACGCTTCCACCAGGCACACACACCACCAGCCATCAGTGCACGCTTCCACCAGGCACACACACCACCAGCCATCAGTGCATGCTTCCACCAGGCACCCACACCACCAGCCGTCAGTGCACGCTTCCACCGGGCACACACACCACCAGCTATCAGTGCACGCTTTCACCAGGCGCACACACCAGCAGCCATCAGTGCACGCTTCCATCGGGCACACACACCACCAGCTTCCAACAGGTACACACACCACCAGTCGTCAGTGCACATTTTTTACCAGGCACACACACACACCACCAGCCGTCGGTGCACGATTTCACCGGGCACACACACCACCAGCCGTCAGTGCACGCTTTTACCAGGCACACACACCATCAGCCGTCAGTGCACGCTTCCACCAGGCACACACACCACCAGCCGTCAGTGCACGCTTTCACCAGGTACACACACTACCAGCCATCAATGCACGCTTCCACCAGGCACACACACCACCAGCCGTCAGTGCACGCTTTCACCAGGTACACACACCACCAGCTGTCAGTGTATGCTTCCACCAGGCACACACACCACCAGCTGTCAGTGCACACTTTCACCAGGCACACACACTACCAGCCGCCAGTGCACGCTTTCACCAGGCACACCCACCATCAGCCGTCGGTGCACGCTTCCACCAGGCATACACCACCAGCCGTCAGTGCATACTTTCACCAGGCACACACACACACCACCAGCCATGGGTGCACGCTTTCACCGGGCACACACACCACCAGCCATCATTGCGCGTTTTCACAAAGCACACACACCACCACCCATCTTTGCACGCTTCCACCAGGCACACACACCACCAGCTGTCAGTGCACACTTTCACCAGGCACACACACTACCAGCCATCACATACTACCAGCCAACGGTGCACGCTTCCACCAGCCACACACTACCAGCCATCAGTGCACGCTTTCACCAGGCACACAGACACACCACCAGCCATCAGTGCACGCTTCCACCAGGCACACACACTACCAGCTGTCGGTGCACGCTTCCACCGGGCATACACCACCAGTCGTCAGTGCACACTTTCACCAGGCACACACACAAACCACCAGCCCTCGGTGCACGCTTTCACCAGGCACACACACACACCACCAGCCGTCAGTGCACACTTCCACCAGTCACACACACCACCAGCCATCAGTGCATGCTTCCACCAGGCACACACACCACCAGTTGTCAGTGCACGCTTCCACCGGGCACACACACCACCAGCCATCAGTGCACGTTTTCACCGGGCACACACACCACCAGCCGTCAGTGCATGCTTCCATCGGGCACACACACCACCAGCCATCAGTGCACGCTTTCACCGGGCACACACACCAGCAGCCGTCAGTGCACCCTTCCATCGGGCACACACACCATCAGCTTCCACCAGGCACACACACCACCAGCTGTCAGTGCACATTTTTACCAGGCACACACACACACACCACCAGCCATCAGTGCACGCTTTCACCGGGCACACACACCACCAGCCGTCAGTGCATGCTTTCACCAGGCACACACACCATCAGCCGTCAGTGCACGCTTCCACCAGGCACACACACCACCAGCCGTCAGTGCACACTTTCACCAGGCACACAGACTACCAGCCGTCACACACTACCAGCCGTCGGTGCACGCTTCCACCAGGCACACACCACCAGCCATCAGTGCACGCATAGCTGTCTCTTCGACACATTTAGCACACACACACACCACCAGCCGTCAGTGCACGCTTCCACCAGGCACACACACCACCAGCCGTCAGTGCATGCTTTCACCGGGCACACACACCACCAGCCATCAGTGCACGCTTCCACCGGGCACACACACCACCAGCCATCAGTGCTCGCTTCCACCAGGCACACACACCACCAGTCGTCGGAGCACGCTTCCACCAGGCACACACCACCAGCTGTCAGTGCACACTTTCACCAGGCACACACACACACACACCACCAGCCATCAGTGCACGCTTCCACCAGGCACACACACCACCAGCCATCAGTGCACGCTTCCACCAGGCACACACACCACCAGCCATCAGTGCATGCTTCCACCAGGCACCCACACCACCAGCCGTCAGTGCACGCTTCCACCGGGCACACACACCACCAGCTATCAGTGCACGCTTTCACCAGGCGCACACACCAGCAGCCATCAGTGCACGCTTCCATCGGGCACACACACCACCAGCTTCCAACAGGTACACACACCACCAGTCGTCAGTGCACATTTTTTACCAGGCACACACACACACCACCAGCCGTCGGTGCACGATTTCACCGGGCACACACACCACCAGCCGTCAGTGCACGCTTTTACCAGGCACACACACCATCAGCCGTCAGTGCACGCTTCCACCAGGCACACACACCACCAGCCGTCAGTGCACGCTTTCACCAGGTACACACACTACCAGCCATCAATGCATGCTTCCACCAGGCACACACACCACCAGCTGTAAGTGCACACTTTCACCAGGCACACACACTATCAGCCGCCAGTGCACGCTTTCACCAGGCACACCCACCATCAGCCGTCGGTGCACGCTTCCACCAGGCATACACCACCAGCCGTCAGCGCATGCTTTCACCAGGCACACACACACACCACCAGCCGTCGGTGCACGCTTTCACCGGGCACACCCAACACCAGCCGTCAGTGCACGCTTTCACAAAGCAAACACACCACCAGCCGTCTGTGCACGCTTCCACCAGGCACACTCACCACCCGCTGTCCGTGCACACTTTCAACAGGCACACACACTACCAGCCATCACATACTACCAGCCATTGGTGCACGCTTCCACCAGCCACACACTACCAGCCATCAGTGCATGCTTTCACCAGGCACACTGACACACCACCAGCCATCAGTGCACGCTTCCACCAGGCACACACACTACCAGCTGTCGGTGCACGCTTCCACCAGGCATACACCACCAGTCGTCAGTGCACGCTTTCACCAGGCGCACACACACAAACCACCAGCCCTCGGTGCACGCTTTCACCAGGCACACACACACCACCAGCCGTCAGTGCACACTTCCACCAGTCACACACACCACCAGCCATCAGTGCATGCTTCCACCAGGCACACACACCACCAGTTGTCAGTGCACGCTTCCACCGGGCACACACACCACCAGCCATCAGTGCATGCTTCCATCGGGCACACACACCACCAGCCATCAGTGCACGCTTTCAATGGGCACACACACCACCAGCCGTCAGTGCACGCTTCCATCGGGCACACACACCACCAGCTTCCACCAGGCACACACACCACCAGCTGTCAGTGCACATTTTTACCAGGCACACACACACCACCAGCCATCGGTGCACGCTTTCACTGGGCACACACACCACCAGCCGTCAGTGCACGCTTTCATCAGGCACACACACCATCAGCCGTCAGTGCACGCTTCCACCAGGCACACACACCACCAGCCATCAGTGCACGCTTTCACCAGGTACACGCACTACCAGCTGTCAGTGTATGCTTCCACCAGGCACACACACCACCAGCTGTCAGTGCACACTTTCACCAGGCACACACACTACCAGCCGCCAGTGCACGCTTTCACCAGGCACACCCACCATCAGCCGTCGGTGCACGCTTCCACCAGGCATACACCACCAGCCGTCAGTGCATACTTTCACCAGGCACACACACACACCACCAGCCATGGGTGCACGCTTTCACCGGGCACACATACCACCAGCCGTCAGTGCACGCTTTCACAAAGCACACACACCACCAGCCATCTGTGCACGCTTCCACCAGGCACACACACCACCAGCTGTCAGTGCACACTTTCACCAGGCACACACACTACCAGCCATCACATACTACCAGCCGTCGGTGCACGCTTCCACCAGCCACACACTACCAGCCGTCAGTGCACGTTTTCACCAGGCACATACACAAACCACCAGCCCTCAGGGCACGCTTTCATCGGGCACACACACCACCAGCCATCAGTGCACACTTCCACCAGCCACACACACCACCAGCCATCAGTGCACGCTTCCACCAGGCACACACACCACCAGCCGTCAGTGCACACTTCCACCAGGCATACACACCACCAGCCGTCAGTGCACACTTTCACCAGGCACACACACTACCAGCGGTCGGTGCACGCTTCCACCAGGCATACACCACCAGCCATCAGTACACGCTTTCACCAGGCATACACACACACCACCAGCCGTCGGTGCACGCTTCCACCAGGCACACACACCACTAGCCGTCGGTGCACGTTTTCACCAGGCATACACACACACACCACCAGCCGTCACACACTACCAGCTGTCAGTGCACACTTTCACCAGACACACACACACACCATCAGTCATCAGTGCACGCTTTCACCAGGCACACACACACCACCAGCCATCAGTGCGCGCTTTCACCAGGCACACACACCAGCAGCCATCAGTGCACACTTTCACCAGGCACACACACTACCAGCGGTCAGTGCACGCTTCCACCAGGCATACCCCACCAGCCGTCAGTGCACACTTTCACCAGGCACACACACACACCACCAGCCATTGGTGCACGCTTTCACTGGGCACACACACCACCAGCCGTCAGTGCACACTTACACCAGGCACACACACCACCAGCCGTCAGTGCACGCTTCCATCAGGCACACACATCAACCAGTCGTCAGTGCACACTTCCACCAAGCACACACACCACCAGCCGTCAGTGCACACTTTCACCAGGCACACACGCTACCAGCCATCACACACTACAAGCCAACGGTGCATGCTTCCACAAGACACACACCACCACCCGTCAGTGCACACTTTCACCAGGCACACACACACCACCAGCCATCGGTGCACGCTTTCACCGGGCACACACACCACCAGCTGTCAGTGCACGCTTCCACCAGGCACACACACCACCAGCTGTCAGTGTACGCTGTCACCGGCTACACACACCCCCAGCCGTCAGTGCACGCTTTCACAAGCTACACACACCACCAGCCGTCAGTGCACGCTTTCACCAGTCACACACCCCACTAGCCGTCAGTGCAGCAGGCAGGCTCTTCTCAGAGTTTCTTGTTAAATATGTGTTTGAGGCCTGGGAGGGAGTGGGTCGAGTTTCCTTAAACCATGCTGAGTATGCAGGTGCAGCGCATGAACTCCTGTGTGAGTGAGTAATGCTGCCTGGGGCTCACTCACACCTCACTTGTAAATTGCGCCTGCACCAGGCTTTTTCTCATTGGCAAAGTTCGGCGCATGCGCACAGTTAGGCAGCCCCCACACCCCCGGGAATGACTGCTTCCTACAACCAGAATGGAAAGATCATTCAGAGCAATGAAAACAAATTCATTTGATGCAAAGAACTATTAACAAAAACCATGTCCAGCTATTGTAGATCTGGCAACTTAAACAAAACAGCAACAAAAAACAAACAAGCAGTGGCATAGCCAAGAGGTCTCGCTTTTTGGACCCTATAAGTATTTAGTTATGCAGCAGAATATCCTTGATGCAACAACACCAACTGTTGCATGGCTAAACACTTATAAGTTCCCAAATGCGAGACCTATTGGCTATGCCAATGCTTGTTTTTCTTTTGCGATTTTGTCATCTTTCTTGAGTGCTGTGAACATCTTTTGTAGGCCAGCCTTCTGCTGAAAAAGGTAACCTAGTGTCTGTATATTGTACAACCCCAGGAACATGGTGTTACTATATTTTTCTAATGTTTTGTAGAAAAGTAACAGATATATAAAAATGCAAACATGTTTCCGAGTGGTGGTGGTGTGCGATTTACTTTACGCAAATGTGTCATTACAACATGCAGTTCACCACAGCTCATCAGTCATCAACCTATTTCACATGTTTCAGAATGTCGTCTGACATTTAAGCAGAAATATTCCTATTTAGGGATTAAGCATTGTTTTCTCTCGTCTTTTGGCCTTAACTGGTGAAAATTGTTCACTTGAATTGTTGATGCTGTAATATGTTAAATCTGAGTTCAGCCGCATTGCACAGTACACAAAGATGGGCAGATGTGTTATCAAAAAAGTGAGTGTTAAAAGCAGAGTCACACTAATTGTACTAATGACAGAACGCTCACAGAGAAGAGCCACAGTGTGAGCAAATTTAAAAGATTCACAATAAATAACCATTATAATTTTAAAAAACGTAAAATCCATGAAATAGTTTATTTATGCAATTTAGCCATTAACTGCACTTCCATACAGTGTCACATCTCTTTGTTTTCTCCTTGAAAATGTACTCTTTCACTTCGTGCATGCCTCGTGCGATTCTTTCACTCCGTGCATGCCTCGAAAACGTACTCCATTATTTCACTCCATGCATGCCTCGAAAATATATTACATTCTTTCACTCCGTGCATGCATATAATTTTTTATTTATTTCAAGTTTCTTTCTTTGTTCTACTCGAGATTTGCGTCCTGTCTCTTCATGTGCAGTATGACTACAGTATGGCATGAGAGGTAAGTGCCGGTCTTGGGGTGGGAGGTATTTGTAGCATGTTTGTTTGTTGCTTATTATTAGCATGCATTCCACATCACTCTCAAGCACACTACCTCACAACTTTACTCTCTCTCTATCTCACTAGCTCACTCTCTCTCTATCTCACTACCTCACTCTATCTATTTCTATCTCACTCTCACTACCTCACTATATCACGACTCACTCCCTTAAAAAATCACTACATCACTCTCTCACTAACTCACTCTCTATCTCACTACCTCACAACTTCACTCTCTCTCTAACTCACTACCTCACTCTCTCTCTATCTCACTACCTCACTCTCTCTCTTTCTATCTCACTAAGTCACTTTCACTCTCTCTTTCACTACCTCACTCTCTCTCTATCTCACTACCTCACAAACTCACTCACTGTTTCTATCTCACTACCTCAGAACATCCCTCTCCCTCACTACCTCACTCTTTCACTACCTCACTCTCTGTCTCTCACTACCTCACTCTCTATCTACCTCTCTCTCACTACATAACTCTCTCTACCTCACTACTCCACTCTATCTCATTACCTCACTATCTCACAACTTCTCTCTCTCAAAACATCACTACCTCACTCTCTCACTACCTCACTCTCTAGCTCACAACTTCACTCTCTCTCTCTCTAACTCACTACCTCAATCACTCTCTATCTCACTACCTCACTCTTTCTATCTCACTAACTCACTTTCACTCTCGTTCACTACCTCTCTCTATTTTCACTACATCACATCACTCTATGCTTATATCTCACTACCTCACAACATCCCTCTCCCTCACTACCTCACTCTTTTACTACCTCACTCTCTATCTCACTACCTCACTCTCTATCTACCTCACTCTCTCTCACTACCACACTCTCTCTCTATTTCAATATCTCACTCTCTCTCTCTATCTCACTACCTCACTCTCTCTCTGCTAATGCAATAGGTATCACATATGCAAAAAAAAAGCTAATACCAATAGAAATGACAATGCCATTTATTTAGGGATACAAAAAAGATTAAAAAAATAATGAGCAATACCAATAGCTCTACCTATAATATTGCCGAGACCATTGCATTGTAAATGCTTGTTTATTTATTTCAAGTTTCTTTCTTTGTTCTACTCGAGATTTGAATCCTGTCTCTCCATGTGCAGTATGACTCTTTTAATAAAGAAACGTCGGGTAATTAATTGCTTCCTGTCTCTTCATGTGAAGCATTGACTCCTTCATTAATGAAACGTGAGTAATTAATAGCCTTAGCTCCGTTTCGGATCCAGTAAAATCGTGTATCCCCTTACTCAGCCCGAGTAGAGATCGACTGCTTCTGTCTGATCCTGCTCGGGCTGAGTTAATTCTCCGAAGAAAGCCGAAGTGCAGGGGATACACGATACCAGGGGGATACCACATATTACACAACACCTGTTCGGGTTCCTGCAACTCCGTTCATCCCCAATGTAGTAGTCTAGTGTTTCTGCCTTTGGGCAGAGGACAGGAAGCACCCCCAAACCTTGCAGTAAGGGTTGGCGCCCATTCCTGGCATGTGACACGTGTCACTCTGTCATGTGGCATATGCCACAGCTGATGTGACATATGGCGCAGATTTTTTACATGGTATTTTATGATTATCAGTTGAGGATTTCTAAATGACTATCTTTCACTCTGCTAAAATAAATAAATTGTTTAAAAAACATAAAAACAATATAAAAATAGACTTTCCCCAGGTGGGGTTTGAACCCTTGTGAAAAAGTACTCACAGACCCTGTGAACTGCCCCTGTACCAACTGTTCTGCATACATTATCTCAGCCCAAAGCCTTTGTGTCTTTCAAAAAGGGTCATGTCCCTTTTCTCTTTCCATGCAGGTTGTCTTAGAGCATGGCACAAATTTACACTTGATTTTCGTTATTTATAAACAAAGAGCCCTTCCTTCCTCCCATTCTGGCACTTGGCCCATGCGTTTAGCTTTCTTACACAACCATTCCCAAAGTCTCATTCCACAAATTAAGGGATTTATTTCATAGCAAACCTGCCCCCCCTCTTCCACGTGCCAGTGCATGTCACAAATCTCTGACATGCACTGGCTTGACTTAAAAGGACACAAATCTCACAGACACTGCTAGGGGTGATTTACAAAATGTAATCTTTCATTTGTGGAATTTAGAAAATAAATTAAAAAATTTTTAAAAAAACGATTTTCCCCAGCTGGGGATTGAACCCTGGTCTAAAAGCACTGACAGCCGCTGTGAACTGCCAGTGAGCCATCGATTTTACTGGAACTTTCCCCAGCCAATAGCCTAATTGTCATGAAAAAATGATGTCAGTCCCTTCTCTATTTCTATGGTGTTTTGTTTAGATGCTGGAAATGCACTGTGACTAAGGAGGCCATAGTTCTCCCAGATACTGCTAGGGGGTCATTTACAAAGCCACAGCTTTCATTTGTAGAATTTAGGAAATAAATAAAAATTAAAATTAAAAAAAACGATTTTCCCCAGCTGGGGATTGAACCCTGGTCTAAAAGCACCCACAGCTGCTGTGAACTGTCAGTGAGCCACCTGTGTTGCTGGAACAATCCCCAGCCAAAAGCTTAATGGTCATTCGAAAATGATGTCAGTCCCTTCTCTATTTCTATAGTGTTTTGTTTAGATGCCACAAATCCTCTCTCAATTTATATGCTTTAAATACAAATAGCCCTTCCTTTTTAGTCTGCCACTAGCCCCATGCATCTCTTATTTTTACATAATCATCCCCAAATTCCCATTCCACTAAATAAGTGATTTCTTTCATACTTGCACTTTCTGATATAGCACTGTCTTTCTTCGTTAACATTTCGGTGACTTTCTAAAAGCAAGTCAATGTAATTTTAGTGTTCTGATTTTTCTTTTTGGGTTGCAAACCTAGGTATGAAGCATAGTGCTACCATTCTTTCCCGGGTAAACTACTGCAGTGCACTATATTTTTGGCGTCCTTCTTAAAAATGTGACCCTGCTTGCAACATGTTCAGAAAAGGGCAGTTAAGATTCAGCTTGCTGTGAATTGAAACAACACGGTCACCCAGACATAGTCCACAGTTTACACTGTCTCCAATTAAATAAGATAAATTCCAAAACGATCTTTAATATCTGCTGATGCCGTGCTACTGGATGTTCCTCAACTTAAGAATGCGCATAAGGGGAGGAGATCATTAGCTGTTCTCACCTATGAGGTATATAAGACTATTGAACCTGCAGGTTGAGCACAATAACCTACAAATATTTACGTTTCTGAAAACTTGTATCTTCAAAAAAGTAGTCATGTTTATAGTCCAAGGCATTCTTTACTGGGTATATGTTGGCCACAAAAGATTTGCTCCACTAACAAGCCATGAGCAGAAATCTCGAAAATGTCAAAGTAAAGATTATTTACTTTCATTTGTGACTATTGACAGGTAATTAGTACTAAATTCATGCAAATGTGTTACATGTTTATAAAAAAAACAAATACATTGATTATATCTAATAGTTTACAACTATTTATTGAAAGCAATTTTTATAAGGTTACCTGTTCCGTGCCAAACAAACTGTGATGCTAGTTTGCATTAGCTATACAGCAGATGCCAAGCCACTCCTTTGTCTATAACAACTTGGCTGCTAAGGCTTTTCCCGTCCTGTGCTGCAAATGTAGGATCCCAATTGTTCATGACAAGGTCAGCTCATCATTAGCACAGCTCCAGTGTGCCTCATGACGAGCTGACCTTGTCATGAGCATGGAAGAGGTTAAAAACTGTGAAAACTGTTCCCAGTGCAGTAATAATGGCCATGCTCTATGGAGGTGTTTTTCTTCCCCTTACCGGAAGGCTAGTAGGGTTGGACCAAAAATGTACTTAACAAGTAAATGAACAGTGGAGCCTGGAGAAGGCTGCCCTTTGTCCCCCAGCGACGTTTGCCCAAAAGCATTGTGGAAGTTGGAATATCACCCCTGTAATGGGTTTGAGTGACAACAAAGAAGAGTCATGCTGATTTCCCTAATCAGCCCCATGTTTGGGTAAATAGGATCTGCACAAAGGATGTTGAATGAGAACTATCTCCAGCTCAATGCAGATAAGAACAAGAGCATGCTGTTTGGTAAAGCGTCTTCCATCTTGGCAGTTGGTTGGTGGCTTCATCAACTGGGTGCCACTCCTATGCCCAATCAAGCACAAAAGAATCTTGGGATAAAACAAGACGTAGCCTTAATTATGAGAGAGCACATACTGGCCACCACTGGCTCATGTTACCACAACCTACTCTTACTGTGAAGATGTTTCCCTTACCTCCCTATTTCCGACCGGAGTACTTTTGTTCGGTCCATCATAATAAGCAGACTGGATTATGGCAATGCCATGCTGTCAAACGTTAGTGAAACACTGATCCCTAAACTGCAGGTTGTTCAAAATACGGCAGCCAGGCTTGTGATTAACTGCCCTTCTATCACTTCCTCAGAGCCTTTCATGAAAGAACTACTCTGGTTACCCGGTTGCCTGTGAAGAAACGCTCTAATGTTAAAATCTGCTGTATAACATGTAATGTCTTAAAGGGGAAAGGCCCACTTTATCTTCAAAAAGGAATAACAGCGTATCCTCCCTACTGTATTGTAAAATCTGACTAGAAAGACCTGTTGTGTGGCCCACAACATTTGTTTAACACACAGCGGTAGAAAGTATTTTTCATTTCTCGCGCCTGTATACTGAAAAAAGCTTACACTTCTTGTTTGTTCAGGTTCAAATTACTGTAAATTTTAGAAACTACTCAAAGCCCACTTAAATTAATCACCCTCATCGACTCTTGTTTTTGGTCTGTAACAGTGCTGAGATCTCCTAGGGTATCAATTCAAATTAACATAAAATCTTGAATTTTGTTGTTTATGGGAGAAAGAAAAAGGCCTCTACAAGAATGTGACTTAGAAACGTTTTGGACTTCCAGACCTCTGAAGGACTGGGACCTACCACTAGAGCAAACCTCGTGAAAGTGGGATGTTCCTGGCTTGGAAAGTGTGTCTGATTCAGTTGGAAACAAGGTTTTCCGGATCTGATTCGGCAAACACAAATCCGAGTCAGAGTCCTTGTGAACGACTTGGAAATTGGGTAACTAGGCCCCGTTTCCTGTGGGAGTTCTTGATGTCGCTGCCAAGGACCATAATATTTACCTTACCCAGGTTGGCCTCTTATAATTTATTTTTGGTGTTGATTTAAAGGGAACTCAATGACATTTGCAGGGCTATCGGATACAGGATAATTAGAAGAACTATACAATGTGATATTTAAATATGTTGATTGTCGAATTCTGGGGTGAATACTCAGGCCTGCATTACTGTTATACCAATTTCAGCTTAATAGAGAGAGAATAGACAGCAGCCTTATTTCCAACATCTGTTAGTAGGTCCCTGTTTAGAAATTCAAGTGCCACCACCTACTTCAATTTTGGCCCAAATGATGTGGAGTACGGAAAAGAATTCACTGAGTAACTGTTTTTTTGAACTCCTCAATCTCTCCAATTATGCATAAAATCCTTATTTAAAAGAACAATAAATGCTACAGTATCGTGTATTTAACATATATATAAAAAAATTACTTTGTTTGGCAATACAGTGATGGAGATAAGGATAAGAGCTTTGATGTTATCTTCATTGAGGACATTTTACCAAATTCATTTTTGATAGAAAGAGAAATTCAGTTTTTCCTCATCCCAGTTTTCAAGATCAGTGAGCAGCTTGGATTCAATCCATTGAATCCTACCCTGGAATTTGTTTTAATCCAATATTAAAAGGGGCATTTGGGCGCTAATGACATGGATTGGCTCTGTGTTCTTGAGCCTTCCCATGTGTCAGGAACAGAGCAAAATTGAAAACAGGCATTAAGTACCGGGTATGACCAAAAGACAAAGAATTCTGTGTCATATGTACAAACATAGGGGCCTATTAGTATTGCGCACCCCCGAGGTGGAGGCACCGTCCGCAGGGGCAGCGGCGGTCCCTCCGGTGCAATTGGGATGTGACCGCCACACTGGCGGTCACATCCTGTATCTTTAACCTTGCGGCGGGTGCTGCTTGAAGCAGCACCCGCCGCAAGGTTAAAAATGCATGTTTAACATTTACATGCACAAAGCGGCAGGCACCGCGCGGTGCCTGCCGCTTTGTGCATGTAAATGCTGGGGGGTACCATAGGTACCCCCCATGTGCACCACCCACCCCCCCCGACACCCTGGGGGCCCGCAACGGGCCTCCAAACATCAAAGACCACATGCTTTTCCATGACGGAAAAGCTGCAGTGGAAAAGCATGTGTCAATGCACATCCTAATTTGGCTGACGGTGTCTTGCAGACACCGCCACCAAATAGCCCTCCACACCCCGCGGATCAGCGGCGGACGGATCTGCTGTACGGCGCTGGTACCTCCGCAATCCCACCGCCATCCTAATCTGGCGGTGGGTGATGTCTGTGGCCGAGGCGGTGAATCCGCAACCTCCGGGCCGGCGGTGGCTTCCGCCGGCCCGGGGGATGCGGATTCACCGCCATCCTAATCGGCCCCAAAGTTGGATGATGGTGCATCATTGGTTGTAATTTTCTTATTGCTTAGATGGATAGTAAACAGGTAATAGATAATTGGAAGAAATGGAAGATGTAAGACAAGTAAAATAATTGACCTATGTTTGTTTTCCATCGACTTGAGTGTGATTGGTATTTTTATGCGGCATGAAATTAATTGTACTAAAAACAGTGTTTTTGTTGAGTAATTCATGTTCCATTTTTTCTGTCAAGGCTATTGATATCATCACGTTGTTTTCTAAAATGACATAATTTGTTTAGAGTGTAAATTAAGGCATATATTTCATTAAAAAGTGCCTCTTTGGAGCCTCTATATTTTTCTTGTAATTTTTTTTATTTGTACTAAATTATTTACAATTGCTTCATACCTGTGGCTTATTTACTTTTGCTGTTTATTTATATTAACGGCACCTATTCTTTGTCTCAATGAAACTGAGAACAAATTATTTCCTAGTCGGGGTCTAAGTCATCCTACATGCTGGTCTATGCTAGTTAGATTTTTTTTCAAGAAGTTATGACACTCAGCCATACTTAATAATTGTGGACAAACATATCCTGGCTATCTGGATGCTTCACACGTTTTAGGGTCAGGGTGGATTCATACCAATGTTTAAATTTATCAGGGACTAAGTAACCTGTTGATCATATTTAATAAGAAAAACATCTGGGGCCAGATGTAGGAGCCCTAATACCGGTCGGTAACAGCCGATTTTGGCCGTTACCGACCGGTATTTGGCTTTTGAGATGTAGGGGGCATCTGATTTACAGAATCGGTAAATTTACTGATTCGGTAAATATACAGAATCGGTAAAATACCGAATCGGTAAATGTACCGATTCTGTAAATCAATATGTAGGTGGCACTTCACAGGGTGCCACAGGCCCTTTAGGAGTCGGTATTTACCACCCAATCTTATTGGGTGGTAAAATACCGACTTCAGGTGTACATCTGTGCATGTACACCTATGCCATGTGACACACAGACATGCCCTTAGGGCATGTCTGTGTGCCACATGGCACACAAACCTGCACTTGGGGTGCTACAGGGTGTCAAAGTGACACCCCGTTCCCCCTGCCAGGATTCAGTATTTACTGATTCGGTAAATACCAAATCGGTATTTCCCTTTGATTCCTATGGGCTTCAAAGCCCATATGAATCAATTGGAAATACCGATTCGGTATTTACTGAATCGGTAAATACCGAATTTTACAGATTCGTTAATTGTGTTTTAAAAATTACCTACATCTGCCTCCTTCTAATTTACCGATTCATAAATACCGAATCGGTAAAATTCGGTATTTATGAGTCGGTAAATTAGATTTACCTACATCAGGGCCTAGAGTTATTTTCAATATGTGTTTAATAAGCCACATGTGGGATTTCACATGACATTTTGCAAGATTATGGGAGTAGTCAATGTCGTCCGTCTGAACCACAATAAATAGAGAACTGAAATTAATATAGTGAACCTGAAGCAAATATATAAGCTTGTGTGGGCAAGCTACAGGCGTGAAGAATTAAACGAGGGACTGCCATTAAAAGTAAAGAGATTCGAAGTGTGAAAGACATCAATAATTTCCGTGCACTCTGTCTTATAACTTTTTACTGCGGGATCCCCTATTTAATTATAAGTAGTAGCATGAGTGTAATCATTATAACATTTTCCCTTTATTTCTAAATATATTTAAATTAAAATCCACTGCTCTAATTATTGCTGCTCCAAGACACATGGTCTTCCATCTGTCTATATTAATAAAAAAAAAAATATTTATAAAATTTTGTTGACGCTTCCATACATAGTTAGATTTACAATTATAATAATAAAATGTGGGAAATGTTCCCTAATATACTACATGTATCCAAAAAGACAGCTTTGAAATCAATTCAACACTATTGTATTGTGTAATAGTAATATGGATAGCTGCAGATATGTAAATGGAAAAAGTAGGTGCTGGGCGACCATGTTTAAATGTCATTGTATCCGGTAAGTCGGTTTTAATGTAGCCATTTACGGCCTGAGATTTTGTGCTACAAGTTTATTGCAAACATAAAATATACCAGCTTATTTAGAAGGCAATTGTAGTAGGTTGTTGAGAAAATCTCCTTTGATTCAATGCTTTGTAGGAGATTAAGGAATATGATAGTTGACCAGGTACATTTAATAATTGATATATGTTATTAGTAGTGTTGTTTGAGGTGATCGCCAAAAATTTTAGGAGCCACGGTCAATTTATTATCAAAACCTATTTAAAATAATGCTGAATGTCTATGGTATGGGAAAAAGTTTGAGTGTCTTATTGTTCCAATCGATGCAGCAGGGGTCTAAATTAAAGAACTTGGTCTGTGTACAGTATTCATAAGAATATATGGATATTTTTTTACTGTATTTTTACAGCACATCTCTGCCATAAGTATGACCGTTTGTTATTAATGGCAATTTTTGGGTATTATGTTTGCAATGGCATAATAAAGTTTAATACTGCTTAAATAAGGCATCCAAAAAGTAATCATTGGATAATGGCAGCTTTAAATGCCACATTGTTAGTAATCATGGTATATTTATGTCAATTTCTATCATCACTCTGGCTATTCTTGGAAAAATAATGTCTATGACTGACATGTTGTGAAAGATCTTAGCATTAGGATGGGCATCCATGCATAAAGTAGTCATCTTTACCATTATGGGATAAAAATCTGGCATATGAAAAACTAAACCTGTTCAGGCTAAGCCGAATCTTTCAATGAGATTCATTGGCATTAAGAGAATCACAAGCGGGCATATAGGGGTTATTCTTGAAAAAAAAATTTTAATTAAAAATTGATTTTCCTTTTCAGACAAAACATTACTTAATTTGAGTGTGTTTACACATTATAAGATGTTCATATTAAAAGAAAAAAAGACATGCATTCTTATTGAAAGGGCTAAAACTATGGGTTGGTGTTTAGCCATCTTCTGTGATCAAGTGGCCAGATTGAAAAATTGGTCATATGGTGCATGAAAATGTGGTATACACTTACGAGGGTATTGTGAAACTTTCCATAAAAATAAATGGACACAAATTAGTATGTCCTTCTCTTTACAACACATATCTTAGAATTTGACATTGTTCTGAAAACTGCCAATAATTAATCACGTCACCTAAATAACATTTCAACTAAAACATCTATCATTACTTAAAAAACTATAAATTAAAATTTGATATTTAAAAGTGTATGCACATAAACCTGAAAGTATGTAGGGTTTGATTATTCAGCCAGAGACTGTAAAACATTGAAAATTTAAGTAACCAGGCATTTTCCAAGCATTTTCCAAGCACAAACACATTAGGCGAACGGATATCCTTGTATGTTTAAATTGGGTGTAACCAGACAACTTGTAACATGTTCACAAATGTAGGTAGCAAGTGTAATACTAAATATAAAAATGATGAAAGACAACAAAAGATAAGCCATACTTAAAATCTGAAATAGTTGTCCATTTAACTGTGTCTTTTAGTAGAACATGAAATAAAAATGTTTGCATGGAAAGACTAAAACGTAGGCAGCTTATCATATTGGAAAATGCTAATTTAAAACATCGATTTTGAATCAAAGTTTTGAAAATATAAAATAAGTGTACACACTTCACACCTGACAATAAATCCATCTTATTAATGTACATTACAGAAAAATGAAATAACAGGGGACTGTAATTCTTAATTTTCTTATTGCAGATGACAATCAAAATTCTCCAAAAACATGAAGAGTTAAATAGACATGAAGCAGAACTTGTACTGATGAGAGGGTACTTCCTAGACTCCAATGATGATGAAGTAGATGAAGTACAAACATTGAAAAAAGTGAAAATGGGTGCACTGAATTAAATTTTTTGAATGATTATCTTGTTCATAACATTGAAATTTAAATTGTATGTTTATGTCAAATCGTGTTTAGTATTACATGTAACTTTACTAAAAGAATTGTTGTGAAAACTATTTATTAACTAAAATATAATATGTATAACTGTTTACTGTGGTTGAATTAAAAGTAAAAGCTAAATAAATGGAGATATTTTTAGTAATGAGATAAAAATACAATGAAGATATTCATTGTCATGCCTATTTTGATTATGCTTCATTTCAACATAGAATATTATAAAACAATTCACACAAAAAAATTGTATTCAGAAACAATAAGAATAGTATTGTACATAATTTTTGGTTAGATGAACATAGAAATCAAAATGACTACCATATAGTGCAATTTTAACATTCGGATTATACATCAACTACAATTTCATGTTATTACTAATTGAAAATGCTATTAATATAGAATGCCCTTAATTGCTGTGTAGATTTTTTCAAAAGGCTGGAAAATAAACCTAATGTCTGGCAAAATTAAAAAGGACAAAAAATGTAGTGGACTTTATGGAAAGAAACAGTTCAGTTTAAGAAAAAGAACTTGAATTTATCTTCAGGAAATGAACATCTTTTGCATTACATATACCCAAAGTCTTACCATATCAGTTACTGCTGGGTGTACTACTCTCTATACGTTAAACCTGCCTCCCAGTTATGATGAGCCTGTGCTCCTCCTTTCAATATGATGAAATTAGTTCATTGTAATTTGGCATATTTAATCTTACATCTAAGCCCCTAGTCTTGTGCACAAAATGTACCTAAGGCCTCCAAGTTAAATGTCACTGTTGGACTGTAGCACCGAGTGTCCCATCCACTAACCTTATGGTGTAAAACAAAGCTTTGGGACTACCTGTAGAAAAGTGCAATAGAAAATATTGTGGCTGGGGAGCCTTACCTTGTAATAATATATTTATACCCCAAAGATGATCCTTGAGTGTACAGTAATACTTCTTTTTTTCGGTCCTAGTAAGTAGAGTGGCTAAAATAAATCAGTCTTAACTAGAGGAACATGTAATTAACACAATTTGTAAGAAATCCAACATCAATCTATATAAAGTAAGGGTAATATTATCTTAATGTAGAGACAAAAAATAACAGAATAGCATACCTATAATAAGAGTTATAGATTTTTAAAGCAATAGTAAATCAGTGCTGGAATATACATAGACAAAATAACATTGAAGTAAATTGCAAAATCCTCTAGTGACAATAGGTCACTTGCAGGTCGAGTCTGCAGCGGCTCCTCAAGCAAAGTGGAACAGAGTCACCCCACTGCTGTTTGAGCAGCGCAAAAAAAAATAAAACAATTGGAATTACTCAATGGTATTATCAGTAATTTTTCAGTGTGAACTCAGAGCTAGGTTAGGGTGGGGCGGGCTGGGCTATCTGAGCCAGTGGGAGGAGAAAATATGTCTTACATTAGTGCACATGTCAGTTTGGCCTGCCAGCCAGGTGAAGAACTGTCCTAGGCTTCCAGGCACTGCCTGAGCAGACAAACAGGGAGCTCAGACTAATCTCGATACTGCTGTGTTGCTGGTGACAGCAGAGTTGTGATTGGCTTAGGGGAGTGTGGAAGCCTGAGTGTTTCTGTTCCATGAAGCCAAGAAGACAAGAAGAGAAGAGGATGGAGGAGAGGCAATAGCCGTACACAGGTAAGTATTTTTTTCATCTCACGAAACCCCAGTTCTGCAGCAGCCGC
This sequence comes from Lissotriton helveticus, assembly GCF_964261635.1. Lineage (NCBI taxonomy): Eukaryota > Metazoa > Chordata > Amphibia > Caudata > Salamandridae > Lissotriton > Lissotriton helveticus. The sequence goes on from NC_136065.1 coordinate 1,782,711,760, forward strand.
CACTGGGTCTAATTCCTTGGAACAAAATAAAATGTAAGAAGTATCGGGCCCCAGGACTGGGACCAGGCCATAACAGTCAAATACTTTTTACATAGCCCCAGGTGCATAGTTGTCCTGGCGCTTTCTGGATGCAGAACAGGACACACTGTGTTACCCCTGATTTTACCGCTCAAGCAGAGAGGCAAGAAGGAAAATGCAAAGGCACAACAGGCACACACAGCTGATGTTGGTTGCTCACCGTTCTCTGTAGATACAGCGTAAGCTTTGTGCGGTGATTTGCAGATTGGTGACTAACATGTGTCGGCTGCAGTAAACACAATGAAAAGCCTCAGGAACCTCATTGGGTCAGTAACATAGTGGTGTGAAACTTTGGGGCAGGTGAGACTACATATCCCACTATGCACTGGACCACATTGATTTGGGCAATCCCTCAGAAGGCCCAATAGCAAAGAATTATTTGGATTCAGTGATTGTTTTTAAATGCTGTTTGTAGGGGAGTAGTTTTTCTAATCCAGGGTAGACATGAGGGTGTGTCTGGCTTCAACAGGGGCACCCATTTTGAGGGGTGTTGCGTTCTAGCCAAGGATGGGGGTCTTCCAATAAGTTCCAAGTTTGTTGCCATTTGATTTTGGCTGGTGGGCAGAGTTCTGTTATTGGCAACACAGGTCTCCTCTTGGACCCTTTTAAAAGAAATGTGTACAGATCCAAGATTCTGATGTCATGGGGGTCCCTGAAATCATAAATTTAGGGAATGTAGGGATGTGGGAGCTAGGAGCCAATGCGTTGCTAGCCTCTGCAGCTAGTCTGCCCTTGAAGTGACCTCATCTGGTGGTGGAGGCCACCTTTTCTACCCAGAAAACACTATTTCTGCCCACCTAAAGATAAAAGAATTTATTTTAGGGGGGCAGAACAGCTTTCCCAAATTAGAGGTATGGCCAGCTTTCCTCTGTGTGAGTGACTCCTGCATAGCTAATTTCCAAGCTTTCCCCATTGCAAGTGCGCCTGGGGCATGGGGAGTGTTCTTTCCTCCCAGCTCCATATCAGTGGAGGGGCAGCCTTTGAAGCTCACAGTTCTGATGTGCCAATTCACTAGGATGCTGGGGATGGGAGAGGTGTCACCTCCTGTCTTGGCTACATCAGGCAGGGTAAGCCAAGCACAGTAGAGCTATGGGTAAACTCTAAGGTGCAAAATAGGTGCTTGCCACATCACCCAGGCCACAAGAATTGTGTCTGCAGTGAGAAGGCACTTTGTTTGCTACCAAACATTACTTATTCTAGTGGCACAAATAATGGAAGAGCCAATCTCGATAGTGTCCGGTTGGCAGCCCATGTTATGCTATTGACCGCTAACATATATACTAATTTACAATGGGGAATGCTACTATAGGGAGATGTAGGCTTGCCCTTATTTATTCACACCTTTAATGCAATGAACCCTGATGCCTGGCCTGAGGGGCCCTACATTAAGGAGTGTCTGTGATAAAGTAAAGGCTGTGTAGGTGTCTGTGCCACACATTGTGAGTGCACAGAAGAATTTGTGTACTTTGTACTGCTTCTACAATAACAGGCCTGCTGTCTTTAGTTTACATAGGTCACCCAGGGTGGCATAAAATGTGCTGAAGCCCTGGTGACTCTTCTACTACCAATGCCCTGGGTACTCTGGGTACCATATGCTTCAAAGTCATAAGGTGGTAAAATGTTTGCCAATTTTGGATTACCAAGTGGAAGATAGCAGTTGTAGGAGAGAGGACATGCACTGGTGTATAGGCACCAGACTCATGTTCACTTGTCATATCCGTCAGCCTTTAGAGCAATGAGGTTGGGGTGACTATACAGAAAGCGGCACTTCCCTACACTAGGATTATAGCATGAGTATGGCAGTTTAAATATTACAATTCAAACTATCAAAGTAACCCCTTTTCAATGGTCAGAACTTTCTTTGTAAATATTAACACACACGCCTATGAAAGGCCATTCTATCCATAAAGAAGAATACAATGTTTTTAAAAGTAGGAAATTTCAAAGTATATTGGCAGATTTCCATAAAAAATGCACACAACATAATGCAGCAAGAGAAGTTGTTGTGCTGTGATACAAGAATGGAAAAGAACAGAACAGTGCCACCTTACAAACATATGGCGCAGTTCAGCTCTCTAACTACGCAGGTGAAGTTGCACCAAGTCATGCAGACTTGCACCAGGATGCAAAGGTGAATATAATATGGGCAGTTATTATTTTTCTATCGGAAGACATACACCCAGCAGAAAAAAAATAATTAGAGGCATATTCCTTGTAATATGTGTGCTACAGAATAAAGCACATATTCAAAAAGGAAGTAACAAAGCAACATTAAGCTTTTTCTCACTATTACTGCTCTACCTGGCAGGTGCACAATTGCCACATTAAAACAAGTTCACTACCTTCAATAATTTAGGAATGCATTAAAATACAAGGGTGGGTGTATGGGAATGCTCATGGTCCACCCATTGTAAGGTCAACCCTTCACAGTGTACCCAATGTTATTCACAAGGTGAGGCAAATTGGTCCTCAAGTGGCTTTCCAATCCTAAATTGGATTTTGAAGTCTGAACCTAAACTTCTAAATGCTGTCCGCGAGATCATAAGACACTTGGATGAATTCTTCTGCAATCTCTGAAAAGTGTGTACAGGAAATGGCTTTGAACTTCCTGCCATAGGAGAACTAAGACCATTCCATCCGAGCCAATCCCACAATATTGCGTGTTGACTGGGCTGAAGAAAAAGGTTTCTTGTGCAAGGAGCTTCCCTGCAGCAGCAAATCTATTTCAGCTGGTCCTCTGTGAGAAGTTATGCACTCCATGTTTCCAGACTCATCATCAGATAGAACCTTTAGCCTTGTCAGATGGATGATTGTGACCTCTGAGAAAAAAAAAGACTTATGGATGATGTTGAGTTTGGAAGATTTGTGGACCACCAAACACACAGTGGTAGTGCAGTAACCGCCACAACAGTGGTCCGACTGCTGTATTACAAGTATAGCATTCAGATCACCATAGGATACCACAACCACCAGGGCTCTGCAATCCCTGGGGGTTGATCAGTAGTCTGAGGGGCGCAATTAGCTGAAAGTACCACTGCAGCACCGCCAAGCATGTTACTAGTTTCCTAACATCCAACCTTTTAATGGAGGTGAGTCCCCAATAAAAAGGGTGGCAGTGAGAACACCTAGGGGGCCTTACTGGGCACCCTGTTCAACAGGGCCATGAGCAGCATCCAGGGGGGCACATGGTGTGCACCCATGTGTGCATGCACCCCCTTTACTGCAAACCATGGACTTTACAGTATATGCCGTGAATGAATGGGCTTTAGCATTGACATTGCTAGTCCTTTTTTATAGGCACCACCGTGGCAATGCCAAAGGACCACCTGCCAGACTACACAATAACTCTTAATCTTGCGTGTGGCCGGCTGTAAGGTATGGCAGTGTGGAAGGGGGAGGTGGTGTGGTGTCGTGCTCTCACACCATCAAACTCATAATCAGGCACTAAGTATAAAACTTATAAATCTTGAACTGCCTAACAAAATTACTTTCTAGCACGCAAAATTCGAACAGCTCCTACCTGGGCCGTTTCCCTCCAAAACCAAGAGCTTCAGCAGGCCTGCGTACTAAAAACAATCAGGCTTCAGGAAAACTTTATCAGGTATGGTCTGCAACCTTAGCACAGTCAAGGATCTCCACTTTCATTTCTAAGTCGTGAGGTAAAACCTTCAACCTGACTTAACCTATTGATATATCTGACTGCATTTTATCTCAGTAAACCTCAAATTACACCTAGGTCCAGGTCCTCCAAGAACAGTGAATTATTCTTGACACACTTTCTTTTGAAAATATAATATCTCAGGTTCCCCTTATTGGTATTTCATTAATTTGAAGTAAATCTATTTATTCAATTTTAAATTATTTTTTCAAATTGAAGTTAGATTATTAGTGTGTTGTGTTTTAAACTTTTAAGTTTTTTGGATATTTGAAATGCTTTGCACATTTTCTGTAATTTAACAGTGTTCGCTCTGTGCTATATCTATCAGGAGCTAAGTTTATGTTTAAATTAATGAAATGTAAGCTTGGACCAAAAAGGTTTGTGACTTTATTACTTTGCTAACCTAATAACCCCCCGAAAGTATTAATTCATTTTCTTACAGGTACCCTATGGAGTTCTTTTCTATACTACATTCCCTCAACCTGCTATACAGCTGCTGGATTCTCAGACATGCACACAATCTCAGAGTTTATAAAAGTTTCAAATAGACTGTTATAAATAATGCCTAAACACACACTAGTGCATAGCAAATTTAAACTCTTCTGTGAAACAACAAAGAAGATAGAAGCTTCAATACTTAAGTAAGAGCACATTGCAAGCTCCTCAGAGTTCAGGGCTTACACCTGGAATGAAGTATTAGTATCCAGTCTAAAAACATTATATTGCATTCATTTAGTGTCTGTGACTTTCAGTGCAGAACAAAATTATACATAAAATGTGGCACGATGTCAGAATAAAATTGCCTGAGATCCCTAAACTTTAAGGGCGCAATTTATAGTTTGATAGGCTGCAGTCTGTCTGTCAGGGTGGGGGAAGAAATTTCTAACACCACTATAATGTACTACAGCACAACAGATTTAGAGTTACCCTCAAGCCCAGCAAAGATCTCTGTGCCTTCAGAGGGAAAGCTGTAACAATGTGTCCCCTGAAGGTACAAAAAGCTTTCTGAACAGCAGACATAATTTTTGACAGACAGCTACCAAACTCTGAAAAGCTTTTGGGGCTCATGGATGTTGGACAGAATCACTTCTGCCAGATACTGACTCAGTCATAGGACCTACCGACTGCCCTATTACGATGCGAACAGACCTTGTTGTGTTGCATTGTTATAATTTACTATGGGAGCATACCTTCTGGCCAAAAAACGGACATAATACATGCTCCCATAGGTACCTAAAGGTGTTTTCCGAGCCTCAAACGGGAGGTTGTGAACCAAAGGTGGCCAAGCTGGGGCACCCTAACACGCTTTTCAACATGGTTTCCATCTTGGACAGACCAGCATGGAAACGATGTCGGAAACCATGATCGTAATCTCAAGGGCAGAAAGAGCCAAACTTTAGTTTACAGGCTGCATTCTGACTGGCAGACAGACTCTCCAAGCCAGCAGGAAGCGATCCGGAATAAACAGGCATATTGCATTCCGAACTCCTCCATCAAAATGAGGCGATCGGAAAGAAATCGAACCGACCCATTATGATGCGGCTCGCTTTCCGAGCCATATCGTAATGTGCCCCTTAGTGTCATGACTATGGTGTTATTGACCCTCAGACTATATGCTAGTGAATAAAGTGCCACATATTACATTGTGTAAATTGACACAAACTTGTGCACCCAAAACGTTTTGATAGCAGTGTCACCTAACTGGTGATGCATGTGATAGATGGGTGTGGGTGTCAATAAAGCCACTAAGGAACGGTAGCTAAGTTCTGTGTTCAGCAGAACACTACAATAACAAAGATACTAATATGTGATTTATCCTGTTTCATTGGATAACCTACATTTCTAAGTCTACCATAGATGTTGTGAACCTTGTTGCAGTGTTTCTCACCCATAGACAGCCATGACAGGAGAGTTTGCAGTGGCTGAGGTGGTGTGCGGCATCAGAGGCCTAGTGGGCAAGATGCTAGTGGAGCCTTCTGGACGGCAGCCGGAGCAGAGAACGATGGGCGCGGCACCGCCAGTGTGCTCCGAGGGGGGAAGCACTGGCCGAGTGCAGAACTGACTCCTGGTCGATGGCCTGGCGTGCGGTGTATATGTGACCGGAAGGTCCCCAGTGGTGACCCGATGATTGTTGTTGATCATCTCCCCTCCACCCAGCTTCTACATTGATTCTAGAGGTCAGATCAGGACACAGGGATGTGGTGTACCGCAGACTAACCGGGGGTTGGAGTCAAGTGAATTGCCTGCTGGGGTCCAAACAGCCGGTGGGGGGCCATTGGGACTGCGCCGGGCCCAATTGAAGGGCTGTGGGCCGGCTCACGTTACTCTGCTTACCTGCAGCTGTAGCATTGGGGCCTGTAGCATAGGGACTGGCACGGGAGGTGTTGGGATCCAAAAAGGCATATATATATACTCAGTGGAGGGACACTGTGACCCTTTTTATGTACAATAGTGTTACGGCTTGAGCCCTGGTATGTATTGCCAATGACTGCAGGGGAAGAGTGCCATTGGAAGCACTGGGGAGCGGAGCCGAGCACAGGGCCCTTAGCTGATGTGAGGTAAAAAGAGCCCTGTGCAGCAGTGAACAGCCCTACATGGACATTTGTGGTTCTTGTGGCAGTGGCAAATAGTGGACCTACGGCATGAAGGCCGGCTTGTGATTGCTGGACACCATATATGCTACTGACTTTTACCAAGGAAGGAGCCAAGCCTAGGCTTCATGCACAATGTGGAACCCAATACGGGGTGTGAGATATACTGCCCAGGTCGGCTGGAGGCAGCGCTTGAGTTTGCAGGGTGAAACCGAGTAGGGGGGACACTACTATCGGCGGAAGCAGGCGGGTTAGCACTCACTGCGGCTTGTGGGCAGGAGGTATCCACCCAAGTCCCGATATTAAAGAGGTTAAAAGTAGCGACAGATATCGACAACCATTAACGCAAGGGGGAAGATGTATGTGCCAAAGGCTGTGCAGGTGTGGTTCGTACAGGAGGCTAGTCTGGGTGGTTATAGAACCGCCATCATGAAGGATGAGCGTCAAGATTGCACCTGACAAAAGATAAAACGGCAGCAGGAACTGCTAAGCAGAGCATGTTGGACCACTACACCGTAACATGGGCCTCGACAACCGACCAGGGAGGTGCACAGGGAGGCATTCCGGACAATGCCGCACTCATGGAGGCCATCACACAGTCCAGGGACACATTGGAAGAGAAGATTGGAGAGGTGGGCTCCGATGTCATGCTTCTAAGACAGGATCTGTGGAATGCGGTGGAGCGCATTACTGAGACCGAGATCAGGGTCCAGAGAGTGGAGGATTTGATCGCTACCTTGCAGAAAAAAGTTGCGTCACGATCACCAGGGGTCTGCCCTCATGGGTGAAAGACACGGAGGGCAGGGCTAGGAGTAAAAACCAACGCTTTGTGGGATTCCACGAAGAATGTGAATGGGGGACTCACCAAGCCAGCTCGCCGTTGCCGTGAGGGAAACGGCTTCATTCATCGCACCCTGCCCTGCTCGCCGGACCCCCGCTGTTGCCATCATCGAAAAGGGAGCCAGCCCTCACCAGGACTACTGCTCACAGGGTGCCCTGCTGGTCGCTGTTTGACCGCGTCAGCAGAGGGCGCCGAAGGGGCTGAAAGCCAGCGTTGCTCTCCCGCAGGGCGGGCCTGTCTGCGCCCATTCGAGCCAGGAAGAGGCAGGGCTGGGCCTGGTCCCTTTCATCTTTCGTTTGCCTTGGAGCACAACCCACGAGGTAATGTCTGTTTCAATCTAGTGACTGATATAAGTTCCTTGGTTGCCATCTATATTTGATTCGAAATGCTACCTTGCGCTTGTGCCACAGCGCTCTTTGACTTTTATTCTTAGTACATTGTGTGATAAAAAAAACTATAAGGTCTAACCAAACCAAAAATGGGCAAAAGGAAAGCAATGTAGGGAGCTGGGGGATGTAATGTGATGCCAATAGAACAAAGGAAGAAAAAGAGACAGAGGAAACTCCTAATAAATGCTGGCGCTAACTGTGTGATGAATAGGATAGACAACTTAATACGGGAATGTGAAAAAATCCTAGTTAATGAGCCTAGTACTCTTGTCAATAAACACCCCCATTAAGAGCCCTGTAGTCCCCCCCAAAAAGCGGTATTTCCATCAATTTTTAATACATCAAATCGGGGGAAAAAAGGGAGGCTTTGAGTCTGTCCCAGCCTGAAGCGAATCCCCCTGAGCATGAGTCTTTGATCGCCCAAGAAGAGAGTAGGCTACCAAATCAGGTGGGCTTTATTGCCCAAAGTTCCAACAGATTTGCCTCCCTTGATACAATAAGTGTACACTCTCACTCAATATTAACACCATTATTGCCTGATACACCCGAGAAGGTGCAAAGTTTCACATGTAATAAATATATTGGGAACCCAGTAGCAGTTATAAAGGCACTTGGAGGGGAGATCGAACAGATGAAAAGCATGTTCACCGAGCTCTGTGTAACAGTCAACTCTACACTTAACCTTAAAACAAATATAAGTCAAGTAGGATTGGTCCCCCATGCAGCTCAGGAAAGCACACGCAGCCAAGTGGGCCCAAGCACAAACATTACAGACGCTGCGAGGTTTATGTCCGAATCACTCAGAGGGAAAGGAGGCTCACTACAGCACATACTTAATAGACACGTTTATACCAAAGACAGTGCAGATAGATCCTATCTCCTAGTAAACAAACAAGTACCACTGGGCATACACAATAGAACTCATACTCTGTCAGTTCCTCTAACAAACTCAGGCCGTAGAAATTGTGAGAACCAAAACACACCTACAAATATAGTTTTCATAGTTAATGTCCCCAAACTCACTGAGACTAGAAGCCCTAAAAATGGCGAATCACTGATTAATAAATCAATCCACTAGATTCGTCATGTACGAGGGTGTCGTTCCATCATTAGGGAGGACATAACTAAATCAAGAAGATGTATAATCCCCAATACGACATTAGAAAGAATTGAAATAACACTGGCAGATGCTAGTCTGGCTGAAAACCTGGTAGCATTAGAGTATAGAACGTCCTCCCCTGATTCGTCCCGTATACAATTAAGGCGCCGTCCCATTCTAACTGCAACTGTAAGTGGTGGGGTAAAGGAACATGCTGTAGGAATTGAAGGTCCTAGGTCAAACTTGGACGCTAATGATTGACTCTATCAGAATCCACCTGAAGAAGGGGAGAGGAGTCGCAAATCCTTCTGTCGCAGCACCCCTTCTCTGACCAACCAAGGGCTACCTTTAGCGCCTCCCATTCTTATTCCACAAGAAAATGTTACACATAAGGAAACCTCAAGGCTCACTTCCGTTGATCAAACCCACTTAAACATCCTCTCCTGGAACATAGCTGGGTTAAAGAAAAATATGACAGTTCCCTTGTGGAAAAAGTTTGTAGAAACTCATGGTATATGTTTATTCCAGGAGACCTGGAGTGTAACTGCACTGTATAAATCCGGCTACAGTACATTCCATATCCCGGCAGTGTCTACGGGAAAGGGCAGGCCTTCCGGAGGACTAACAGCTTGGATCAGATTAGATCTGGGCTGCTCAGCCCTCCTACATGACACCGGAAGTTCCGACATTATGTGGCTTACAAGGAGATCTATTGGAGCTCTTTAATGTCTATATAAGAGGGACAGTAAATGGCAAGTCCTCGACCATCTTAACACAGCTAGAAAATAAAATAAATAAGTGCCCCCCGTCTGCGAAAATCATTGTGGCCAGCGAGTTTAACTGCACATTCGAGCCACTTAGCATTGAAGATCTACTGCATTTTACCACCAGTAAAAAGATGGTCTGAGATTGTAATCCAAGTTAGTGCTATAATACTAGAATATGGCATACAAGCAACAAATGGCAGAACCCTATCCGACATCAGGGGGAAAAATGCTTACAATAAAATTGCATGCCCTAAACGCAATGATTATATCTTGGTCGACTTGTGCCTCTGGGTCGATGTCATTGACATGGAAGTGGGCCTAACTATTCACAGTGACCACAACACTCTAATGTTAAAATTAAAGAATAAATGGGCCCCTCACAACAAAAAATATAATACCATTGGGAATTACCTCATCTCCACAAAGGAGTTAATTCTCTCTAATTGTGGTAGGCGTCGAAGATGGCCCAAGGTCGCAGAAGAGGACCAAAAACTATATTAGTGTCAAAGACAGCCGAACTCGAGGCAGCTTCAGATAACGTCCTTGCATGTGGCTTTGAAAAATATAAGCACGCAATTGGCCAAAGGCGGGTGCATGTCCAACATTTTATGTAAATGTTCACTCCCACGGCATCCATCTGTCAGGAGCAAGCAGCGGCATGCAGGGTAGCATCTGAATTCCTCGTCATTGGGCATTAAACATAGAACGGTCGAGTTCACTTTCACAACGTGGCTTGTCTTGCATTGCTTCAAAAGCAGAACCAACCCCCAACAAAGCATCGAGCAGCACTCATGACGCATCTTCATTTATTTATTATCAGGAACCACATGTTTTTTTATACACAGCATTGAGCAGTGCTTGCTGTGCGCCTTTATTTATTGACTGCGGTCATGGATGTGTGCCTGCAACAAATGCCTCCCAGTTCGCTTTGTGTGCTCTCCACTGTAAGCCACTATCATGATGTTTATTAAAAGCATGGTGGCTGCACGCGCTACCAGCACCTGGATGGTGCTCAATCCTCCACAAACACAGGACAAGCTCTGTCTGAGCTCCAGTATCATTGTTTTTAACTGCTCTTTGGCTCAAAAGCAGACCCCTCCTACCTAATACACAACATCGAGCAGCGCTATTGTGCACCGTTATTTTATTAATGACGCCTGTATGTTAAATTTTTCATGACTTGCCTCCAAATCACACCTCTCCCACCTCCAACAGAGCATGGGCACACACAGCTGCATTTTCACTTTGAATTTGACTACTTGCAATGTTTTTTGTTGGATTTGATCTATAGCAGACCCTTCCCATATCCCGACAGAGCATGACATCGTGCCTTTAATCACTTATGAACAGCCCACTTTTACTTTACATGTATATGTAAATAGCTCAACTTGTTTTAGACGGGGGCATGGGGAGAAAAGTGATTTGCTCAGAATCAAAGGTTGTTGAGCCAACGAGGAGTTGTCTGCTTTGGCCGTTACGCCACACCTTCTCCTTTGTCATATCGACTTTAAATAAAGAAAAAAAACTTGTACGGTTATTAAAAGATGTTAAGAGTGTGTGGGCATGCCAGTGAGGGATAATGTACTGCATTGATAAACACTTATAAGGTCCAAAAAGGCTAGACCTAATGGCTATGCCAGTGCTTGTTTTAAAATGGTGTCATTGGCGGGCCTGCTCCACCAATTGCAGAACCATCCATATGAGATACTCCCCATGTGGTTTTGCCAGGTGAAGGCAGCGTTTGGTCAATTTCTGTTGACAGGAGGGGCCTCCAGAGTGGCGCTGAGAACTTGATGTCAATCGACGTATTCGGGGCTGGCCATGTCGGATGTGCAATCGTACTATATGGCATTGCATCCTTTGGTGCCGAATGAATGGTGGTATGGGGACAGGAAGGGCACCGCTCATGCAGTGGAGCGAAGGTGTATACAAGAGTCACCCTACATAGCATACTGTATTTGGCGCCTCTACCCAATTCTTTAACGCCGGCCACTCGGGTGGTATTCTAGGTGTGGAAACAGTCTCTCCGCAGGATGGGGTGGTGGAATAAATTTACTGGGGAAACCCCACTGTGCCACAAAGGTCATTTGCCGCAGCTAGCTGCATTATCCGGACATGGAGGGTGGGATAATATAGGAGTCTACACATTAGGAGACGTATTGCGAAGCTTGGTTCTGAAATCATTCCAAAATCTTCAACAAGAGTACCAGATGGCAAAAAGTACACTTTTTTAAATCACTTCAATTTTAGCATTGCGATTTATCCTAGTATGTCAGGGTTAGAGGCTATTCACAAATTCAGTCTGATTGAAGCCAAGGTCTTCATGGGCCATTTGCAGAACCATAACATCTCGAAGATCTATCAGTCACTGGTGACGAATAGCTTCATTACATTGGATAAACTTAGAGAAGCATGGGCTGTTGATCTTCGATAAATAGACGGAGATGATTGGATGGAAAGACTGTCCTTCCCTAGGGGAGCAGTGATAGCAATACCGTTGCGTATTAATCAATTTAAATACCTCCATGTGGGTGTAGTATACCAGGATCTGGCTATGGAGGGCAGGCCTAGAGTCATCCCCTATATGCCGGTGGTGTGGTCGGGAGGAGGGGGTCCCTAATGCAGAAAATTTGGCAGTGTACAGTGCTCTCAAAAGTTTAGAGACTGGTTATGGCCAGTTTTGCAGAAGTGTTGGGGTGGGAGCTCCCCTCTTCAACAAGATTGGCAATTTTACATATCACGGAAGGCATAGGAGGTAAAGTATAGAAGAGGCACCTGTTATTGTTGGGGCAGACATTGGGTAAAAGGAATGTAGTAAGGCTGTGGAAGGCAACAGCCCCATGTTCCCTCTCGTCATGGAAAAATGGGCTGGACTTTTTGCATGGGGTTAGATATCCCAATATTCAAGGGCAGGGGTTGCCCACAAAAGCACCCCAAAATCTGGAAAAGATGGGCAAACAGCCGAGGACTAAATTTGGACCCGGTGCCACCAGTGGATGCTTATGTATCAATGTTGTTATACGGGCCTCTTAGTTAACGGACCAGCTATATGGTGATGGAATCTATTTGTTGGGGTGGACGATGTGGTGGGAAATGAAATGCAGTAGTTGTTCAATGCGTTTATGTTATATTCCAATTCAATTCAATCAAAATAATCTTTTTTGGATACTTAATATCAATAAATACACAGGTCACGTTAAAAACTTTTTCGATAAAAAAATCAATAAATGACAATAAATAACAAGGACTTGTATATATTGCATAAACGGAATTATAAAAATTCATATTATAAAAGAGCGGCAAATATAAAAGACAACCACTCCCTAAAATTAGTCAGTTTTTCTTGACTATAGCAGCATAGAGAAATAAGTGCAAAAATGCGGGCAATCAGAAACAGACAAATAACAGCCCTGCGTAATATGTTAAAATACAGTAAGAAAATAGCAGCATGAATATATTATATTAAAGTGCATACAGGTATTAGCTATATTTGATAAACCATAATATGCAGGGCACAGATTTCTACAAGATGCCACATAACATTAGAAATTATGGTTCAAAACATGTAACAGCTAAATGTAATCATGTGAAATATGATGTTTTTAAGGAGTGCTCATTGACACGCGTGAGCGAAGTGCCACCTTCAGAAAAAAAAAATATTCTAAAGGTTGAGACTACACTCTTAACGTTAAGGATTTATAGGTACTTTCAGCAAAATAGATGGCTCATTTACAGATCATAGGGTCAGTGAGTGCTTTTTGACCAGGTTCCAAACCACACCTAGGGAAAATTGTTTTAACATTTTTTTTTATTTGTTTTCTAAATTCAACAAATGAAAGCTGTGCCTTTGTAAATCACCCCCTAGCAGTGTATGGGAGAACTATCGCCTCCTTAGTCATAGTGCATGTCAGGCATTAATGGCATGCAGTGTGGCATGTGGAACGGGGGGCAGGTTTGCTATGAAAGAAATCACTTATTTAGTGGAATGGGAATTTGGGAATGCTTTTGGCTGGGGATTTTTCCAGCAACACAGATGGCTCACTGGCAGTTCACAGCAGCTGTGAGTGCTTTTAGACCAGGGTTCAATCCCCAGCTGGGGAAAATCGTTTTTTTTTAATTTTTATTTATTTCCTAAATTCCACAAATGAAAGCTGTGGCTTTGTAAATGACCCCCTAGCAGTATCTGGGAGAACTATGGCCTCCTTAGTCATAGTGCATTTCCAGCATCTTAACAAAACACCATAGAAATAGAGAAGGGAATGACATCATTTTTTATGACAATTAGGCTATTGGCTGGGGAAAGTTCCAGTAAAATAGATGGCTCACTGGCAGTTCACAGCGGCTGTCAGTGTTTTTAGACCAGGGTTCAATCCCCAGCTGGGGAAAATCGTTTTTTATTTATTTTTTACATTTATTTTCTAAATTCCACAAATGAAAGATTACCTTTTGTAAATCACCCCTAGCAGTGTCTGTGAGATTTGTGTCCTTTTAAGTCAAGCCAGTGCATGTCAGAGATTTGTGACATGCACTGGCACGTGGAAGAGGGGGGGCAGGTTTGCTATGAAATAAATCCCTTAATTTGTGGAATGAGACTTTGGGAATGGTTGTGTAAGAAAGCTAAATGCATGGGCCAAGTGCTAGAATGGGAGGAAGGAAGGGCTCTTTGTTTATAAATAACAAAAATCAAGTGTAAATTTGTGCCATGCTCTAAGACAACCAGCATGGAAAGAGAAAAGGGACATCCCCCTTTGTGAAAGACACAAAGGCTTTGGGCTGAGAGAAACTATGCAGAACAGTTGGTACAGGGGCAGTTCACAGCCTCTATGAGTGCTTTTAGACCAGGGTTCAATCCGCAGATGGGGAAAATCGATTTTTAAATTATGTTTTTTTTAAATTAATCCAGATGGAAGATATATCTTAAAAATATTCCACTAGCACTTAAGGGGGTTTATAACATAATTATACCTCAAACAACATAAACACAAAATGTGGCATACTGTGGCATATGTCATGGCATATGCCACATGCCAGACTTGGGCTCCAACCCCTTCTCAAACCTTGTATCACTCTCTGGCCAGGTGTGGCCAGAGAGCTTAAATAAACGGGGTGGAGGTCGCTCGTGGCTTCCGGTCCCGACAGCATAGCACTGTGTGGTTGTGATTTATTGCTCATGTTTTCTTAGCTGCGTAATTACCCCTAGGCTCCCCCACTGCCCATCTGTGTGCCCCCGACACCCAACAGGACTATTATTGGAAAGAATCTTTTCAAATTATGCAAACAGTTACTTACTTAACTCATCCAAGTTTCCGTTCATGGATCTCATGTTTCATTTTTTTCAGCTGCTCAGTGGCTCCTCCTGAAAAAAACAAAAACAGGCTTTTCAAGGTCAGCTTCAATTGGAGGTTTTGGAATTACATAAAATACAGTTCTGTGAACCACATGGAACGGGTTCTTTGTAGCAGGTATATTATACTTCTGCTTTAGGCTGAGTCAAAACTGCCACTAGTCAAACCTCCGATCTCTCTCCAAGAGGTACATTAATCACCAGAGTTATCTTGATATTTTTATTGGTACCTCGAAACTGCTGGACATACAAGGAACTCTGCAGCAAGTGCTTTTTGAACCCGTAAATTATTTCTCAACACAGCTCCCCACGAGCTCAGCACCAGGCATTGTCGCACCGGCCGTATCACCCTAAAGCCGGCCCTAACCGTATGCAGACTGCATTGTACCCATTTTTAAATAAGACAATCCAACAGAAAATACCAATACCCCCATTCCAAGAAACACAGATCTTGTATTGCCGTCATCGCTGGCTGTAACTGCAGTGCGAAAAATTGGGTTCACCGAAGCTTCGAATTGGCAATTGTCGCAGGCAGCAAGATTTATTCAGAGTAGTGCTCCCTGATACCAGACAAGGGTCCAAGACCTCGGGAGGAACCTCTTGGGGATCAGGGACCCTCTCTAGCCGAGGCCAGAAGAGGTCTGTGCCCTGAGCCTGAACAGGTGCCTGGCAAGCCAGGACCTCCATGGGGGGGCTGGGGAGGGACCAGCAGCCCTCTCAAAGGGCGCAACATACTGTCTATGTAATGCAGGATCTGTCTGGTGCAGGTCTCCAGCCCTTTGCCTCTGTGACAGGGCAGGGAACTCCCTTAGGTCAGAAACAGCCTCACCAGGGGCAGTCTTGAGGTGCTCTGTTCTCAGAGCTGGCAACCCCTGAGCCACTGGTCCCCTCACTGGGTACTGTTTCCACCTCCTACTCCTCCATCTGGGCCTCTGTACTCTCCCTAGTACTCCAAGAAACAAGAGCGTTCAGGGCATCCTGGACGGCTGCCTCTCCCATGACTTCTAATACCGGTAGTAACTAATTTCCCAGAATGCAGTCAATAGGCATTTGGAGCCTAACTATGACCCACCTCTGAGCAACTTCGTCACCCAATTCTAGGGGTGTCAGAGGGTGAACTAAGTCCTGTCCAAGTGCCTAAGTCACAGTACACACCTGTCCGGTGTAATGATGAGGGGAACCAACCTTTACACCACCATTGTATCCCCAGCACCGGTATCCCTAAGAGCATTGACCGGGATCTCATTCACTGTGACCTGCTGAGAGCGATGGACCCAACCTCGGGCATCACAAGTCTACCTTCTGAGTTTATCTCCCAAATAAGGGAGATTAGGTCATGTTCTGCCACCTGCTCCTGGGGACAAATTACCCCATAAGCCATATTGGCCACCTCCTTAGAGATCCGCCAGTAGGTAGCTTCTTAATACAGAAAGAATCTCCCTGCTTGTGTCCTAACTCAAAACAATCAAAGCACTAGGACTGGAAATAGGGCTCCTGGGTCACCACCCACCTGAACCTCCTCCCTGTTTCTAAGATGGAACGTGAGAACCCTTTCCCACAAGCTTAGTTTTGGACTTCATCATCTTTGCCCTCTCCTTCGCTCTGCTGAGGGGGACCCAAACCATCCTTATTGGGGTTATTCCTGGGTACCTTCTTGGACACTCTGTGGCTGACCCAGAGATCTGCCTCCTGGGCAAGATCCCAAGATGAAGTGCACTTGCTGTCAATTAGGTGCTGGCACAACTCTGTAGAGCAAGTACTGAACAAAATCAGGTCGTACCACCCACTGAAATCACTTACTGTCCTTCACCCAGCCAGAGCCTTGCTGAAGTAATCCAATATATTTCTGGCTGGTCCTTAACCTGAGGCGATGTTTCTCAGGGGTCATCCCAATCTTGATGAATAGAATGGCCTCTAGGAGAGCATACTTCATCTGATTGCCCAACTTCTAGGCTACAAAAGGTGTCCTCCCAACTGAGGCGTCAAAGGCAGAAAACAATTTATCTACAGCATCCCCCACAACAAAGCTAGACACCAGGTCTTGTGGCATGCAGACTTTCACCTCTAGATTAGACACTGGGTTGCTGCCACCATTACTACTGGACTCTGTTGCTTGCTTATTGTTACTTCATGAGCCAAGACCAGTTTCCTTTCAGCCAAAGCTCTTTTAGCTGCAACTTTCTCCTTCTCTAGAGCAAGCTTCTTTTCCTCCGAGGGTCTCTTTGCCTCAACTTTCTCCTTTGCCAAGGCTCTCTCTGCCTCAGCGTTTTCCTTTGCCAAGGCTCTCTCTGCCTCAGCCTTTCTATCCTCTGACCAAATGTTTTAGCTTAGCCAGCTGTAGCCTGAACTCCCTCTCTGCTTTCTTGTCCTCCAGTTCCTCTGGGGACAGGTTGCGAGTGGGGATACTGCTGTCTGCTCTGGATCTGGAAGGGGGCCTCATTCCTGGGGGTCCTTTCTCCTCTGGGGACACTATCAGGATGTGGTCATCCTCCCCTTCCATCTCCTCTTCTTGCTGCTCCTTAATGTCCACCTCCTCATCCTCCTCCTGTGCTTAGTCTGTAAGTGATGTGCCTCCTTCCAATGCCATATTACCTTCTGGAGATCTTGCTTCTTGGAGCTCCAGTTTGCTGGAAGCCTCCTCTCTCTGCAGAATCCTCTGAGCTCAGCCACAGTGTAGCTCTCCAGTTCGCAGAGCTAAAACATCATGCCGCAGGCAGAATCACAGGTGCATAGAAGTAAATTTGGGGGAAAAAAAGAGGTCAACCAAGGACAAGTTATTTACATGGGATTTTAATTATCAACAAAATCACTGAGTGGCAGTGCACGATACAGGTACTGAATCCCACAACTGAACATCAATGTAGGAGATTGGGTTTTTGATTGAGGGAGGTTAATACCCTTCTCATGGAACAACCACAATCACTGTTCTGGTGAATCAAAAATGCCACTAAATTAACTTGTGCTTAACCCTCTGGTACCTTGGCACAAAAGCAGACAGTCATAACTTGGAGGCAATGTGTAAAGTAAGTATGCAGCATGCAAACAGCAATAACATAAAAACCCCACACAAGAAAAATCCCACACCAACTTAGAAATATTTAAAACAACTTAATAAATATTTTGAGACCAAAAGAACAAAAAAACAAACAGTAGAAACAGAGATATGAAATTTAAAAGATTTAGATAAGTATAGCCCCTAAAAGCACAAAGCGCTACTCGCGGTCATCTGGTCGTGCTGGACTGGGAGAAAGCAAGTTCAGGCTGACAGGGGTGTAGTGTGGAATAGATAGAGGGATCAGGTTAGTCCCACTGAAAAAAGTTACCTTCTCAAAGTCCAGTGTGAAGAGTCCAGTTCCCAGTGGCGGATACTGCGAGGAGAGCATCGCTGATGGGAGCTGCTGGAGAGCAAAAAGCAGGACAGGCATCACAGACTGTCATTGCTGTGAGGCAAAGATCCTGTTGAGGGTCACGGACCCTGGTTGTGGGAGCTTTACGTTGGTGGTGACTACAGGGGGTTGCTGCTGGAGTGCGAAGTGCAGATGTCATGTTGCCAGTCATTGCTGGAGGTCCCTGTAATGGGAAGAGTTGGGTTTCACCAGAGCCTCGCGTTGGTGGTTGTTGAGTATGGAAAGATATTGTTGCAAATGGGCCTGTTCACGGTTGTGAGGGAACCCAAAACTTCAGAATTTCTCCCTTTTCTTTAGAGGAGTGCATACTGATGTCAGCTATGGGTCAAGAACATGGTGAGTCACCTCTTGAGAATTAATTGATCTCTTTAGCAGAGTCCAGTACGGATCAGGCAGGTACAGTTGTTGTTTTGGGCAGGTCCAGTGGCAGCAGATCAGCTCAGCAGTTAAAGGGAGGATGCTGGAGTCTGTTGTGTCACTGTAGCTCAAAACAGAAGGTCAGCCCCTGACCCTTGGAGTCACTCAAGGTAGCCTGGGATAAAGGGAGAAGGTCCTGTGTACTTCCGCAGAGAGCATGAGAGGCCTCAAAGAAACTTGTAAACTTCCCCCCACAACTGATTCTGGAATTTCCTTTTGTCTTAAGCCCAGGTTCCAAGAGGTCTAGGGTGGCAATAGGCTGGTGTCAAATTCTTTGTGAGTGTGCTCGAGGCAGCCCCATTAAAATGTAATTAGTACAGGCACCAGCTCTGGCCCTCCCATCCTGGCAGAATGCCCATCCAGCCAACACCTAGTCCCCCTATGTCTGCTGTCTGACAGGAATACACAACGGCCAACTGCCAACTACACTTAGTCATGTGACCCAGGCCACAGACACCAAATGGTTGTGACAAAATAAAAATACCAGATGTCTAAAAGTGGCATTTTCAGAAATGTGACTTAAAATCTGACATTACCATTAAAGAGGATTTAAAATTACAATTACTTTGAGTGTAAACATGATAATCCTTCCTACATACAATCAAAAGTTATCACTTATTAAACGTTATAAGGTAACCAGTGTTATTCTAGAGAGGCAAGACTTGTAGTAGTGAAAAACAAATTTGGGAGTTTTTCACTGCCAGGACTTGTAAAACCTAAACTTAAATGTCCAACTTTTTAAATACACTGCACCCTGCCCTATGGGGTGTGTTTAGGGTCTACCTTAGGGGTAACCTATATGTATTAAAAAGGGAGGCTTAAAACGGGCAAAAGGTAAGTTTTGCCAAGTCAAACTCGCAGCTGTAACGCCAGGCCTGAGCCATGTTTTAAAGGGCTGCCTAAATGGGTGGCACAATAAATGTTGCCGGCCCACTAGTTCTGTTTAATTTATAAGCCCTAGATACATGGTGTACCACTTTACTAGGGACTTATAAATACATTAATTGTGTCAATCAGGTGTAGGCCAGTTGTACAATGTTTTAAGGAGTTGGAATAAGCGGCTTAGCACTGATTAGTAGTGGCAACATGCACAGAGTTCTAAACGCAAACACAAAATGGGTTCATAAAACAGGAGGGGTGAAGGCAAAAGGTTTGGTGGTGACCCTGAAGAGAGATCCATGTCCAACAATGTATACTCTGAAAAGCAACTTAAAGAAGTGTATTTTAAAATACACATGAAGAACAAAAATCTTTTTTCATGGCCTTCAAGACCCTATATAAATGCATTTTCATAGAATAATCAAAATCTCTTCTTACACAATGTTACATTTGACTCTACCTGGTCAACGCTCTGATGATAAATATCATAAATTATGAGCACTAAAGTTCACCCTTGGCATAATGACACATTGTATACTATGTAACAGATAACAGTCATGCAATTGAGAGAAAATGTGTTTCATTTGTTCCCATATCCTGTCATCTCTCAAAGTAACTGATTTACTAAGTTTTGTTGAAGTGCTTGTTGCAATTACCACAAGGAAAATTACCAATGGGAGGGCCCAGGAAGTGGGAATACGCTCTATCATCATCCTTGGTCTCGTATGTACTAATGAATCTTTCAGATTCCTCTCACGTATAAATGAAAGTCTAGTTGCTGGGAATGGAGGGTTGCCAGTTTGTAATTTATGCCAGCTGGATTAAAGCTAGATACAACAGTAATAGACTCATCATTAGGGCGCGTCTTAATTGCTATAAGAGCTTCACTTGGTGTTTTTAACACTCTTTTAAAAGCTCGATGTATAACCATTCATGGGTATTTCCTTCCAATCAGTTTGTTTCCAAGGACCTCAGATCGAGCAACATATTCTTCTAGTCTATTACATTTTCTTTAGAACTGTATAAAAAAGGCCAACCAGTAAATTATTTCGCAAAGATCTTGAATGATGAGAGGTATACAGTAGCGATGAGTTCTTGTCAGTCTTCTTATAGTGGAGACTAATACAAAGCCAACCAGCAATTGCTTTAATAGTAAGATTAAGAAATATGACTTCAGTGGAACAACAAGACCAAGTAATAAACTAAATCTCAGATAAAGATTTGGATCTTGGGAATCTAATCATTTCAAAAAGGTCTCCTAAGTATGTAGAGTGACGCACCTTACACACAAATCATAAATAAATCTCCCCCAAAGGTTTCTAATGGTACCTATCTGGGCTGCTACTAGAATACAAAATGAACTCCTCAAACCGGCAGACATATAATTTGCTACATTTGGGGCAGCTGTGGCTCCCCTAAATGTTCCAGATATCTGTAGGGGCATCTGACCATCAATTCTTATTTTTTTTTTATCAACGGTCAGTAGGCACAATAAACAGACAAGAAAGTGCTATCACATAACCATTCACGTTTAGACAAAGGATATTCAGCCACCTTGAAGGTTGAAATTTGCCCTACTATGGGACGTTCAGGTGGAAGAAGGCGTTTTTGTGAATTTTCAACAAAATATTAAATGCCAAAATGTAATGGTTCACTGTGGATTGATGCTTCTTCACCCAGCATCCGTAGTTAGAACCCAATGTGGCTGTATTGTCAGTTGCGCCGTTGCTGGGAACTGATACGACTCCTGCGCAGTACCTGTATGTTTTGACAATAAACTTCTTCGTCAAAATGTCATAGTCTCGACAACTTACCACACACAACTTTTGGGGTTTTCCTCAATTAAGAAGTCTGTTATTTTCTGTCATTAAGGTGATGTAAGGCTTCAGTTCTGTACATTACAATCCACAACGTCTATAGTCCCATCCTTGTCAGCCGGTTTAATTACAAGGGAGATGTCAGTACCAAGATCATGTAAAGCTTATCTCGCTTGTTGTAACAGAATCATACATGCCATATTATAAACATTGTCTTCAAGCCTTTCAATATATTTGAGCACTGCTTGTTCGAATGTGGCTGGCTCTTGTTCCAAAGTTGAATTTGGTGGGTTAAAGGTAGAGGGTTTCCTTAAACCTGCTGAGAACAAGGAAATAATTCCACTTGTTTAAAGTCCATCGATGATGAGAAAACAGATAGTCAAGTGATTTGTTTGGATATTCCTCAAGTGGTGTTGCTCTGTGAGGTGGCCATTTTTTTTAAGTTTAACTATTATTTGTGTAACAATTTTTTGTACATATATGTCCTTTGTTTCAGGTAATATGCTGACACACTGATGATATAGGAGAGCACATCTTTGCACTTTCCATTAGGAGAAGTATATTTCATGATTTTTCTTTCCTATAATTACAAAGTTTTTGGTTTTCAATTGGATATTTTGATGATTTTTTTGTTTGAACATAACTGTTGGACGTGCATGCCATTAAAGCACATATTATTTTAATTTTAGCTAAAAGAACACCCTTACTATTCTATGTGGAGTAATTTATTACAAAATACAATTGGTGTGGTAAATGGAAAAAAATCAGGGAACTCCTCCAAAATAAGTGGTCCCCTGTCCCTGGGGTTTTGAGACTGTTTTCAAAAGTCAAAATGAGGAAAATCAATGTTTGAATAAAATTATTCATCTATGGTAGATCTATCCATCAGAGGATCAAGCAGATAATATATGGTTACAGGTTTGTTCTGAAACTGAAACTTAGTTTGCTGTTTGTTAAATAAAAAGTACTATTTAACATTTATCAAAATCAAGGACACCCGAAACAGCTACATTTATGGTTGACAGATAATTATAAGCCATGTAAATCCATGAATGTTTCGTAAGGGTATATTATTTGAAAATTACCAAAAATTATACAATTTTGAGTAGATGTTCATGATATAACAGAAATGGTACTTGGAGGCTATTATGCTTGCTCATTTCTAATGGAAATACTAATGATCATCCCAAGTAATTTAATTATATTATTAGAGGAATGAAAATTGTATCAGCTTCGGTTACAACAAATAAGGCTATTTTGAGAACGTGGAAAGCCACCACTCTCCAAAAGAATGGATTACGCATATGGTATTTTTAAATGATGAATGAGAAAGTAATGTTCTTCAAAAATAACCTAATAAGTATATAAGAGAAAATAATCTCATGAGCTACACCAACATATCTATGTTGTTCAGCAATCATTATTTGTAGTTATTTTGTTTTTTCTTTCCACACTCCTACCAACCACGTATTATTGCTGTCTTTGAGAGGTCTAAACAGTAATCAGATAATCAGTTAATACTCAATTGATCTGTTACTTTATTGTTCTTGATATTTTATGTAATACTGTAGTACAATTTTGTAGGAGTTGAATCTGTTTAAGTTTATAATCTAATTATCATCATCATAAACAACTTTATTCGATTCAAGAGAATCATAAAAGTATACAATTTAACATACATATTCACAAATGGTATTTCATATCCAAAGGTTCAAAAACAGAAGCACAAAACACAGTATATCAAAAAGCACAAAATCAGTAAACATTATATTCATATATAGAAAATCTTAAAAATCAGTCCAATAAAAACTAAACATGAAAATTACATTAAAAGACAATTAATAATGGGCTCAGTTGCTCCAGGCTTCCTTATATAGTCAAGATCGAATATCCCTCAGGACGAGTTTAATAGCTTCTTTTAAAAGCAAGCGAAAAGATGTAAAGTGCACTGTGCTTTGTCAAACTACATCATTACATGTACAAATGGGTTAGCCTCTCACGCCAACAGGAAGAGTTTATTAGCTTCTTTTAAAAGCAAGCAAAAAGATGTAAAGTGCACTGTGCTTAGTCAAACTACATCATTACATTTATTTTTTTTAAACACTTTATTCGCAGCTGTTCAGTACACAGGTATACCGTTACATATCAACACAGTTATTCATCAGCCAGTTTTTCTGTTTTCTCCCCATTACAGTCTTCCCCGGATCTCAGAGTTACATAGCTAATTTTTAAAAAGTGTTGTAATTTTTTTAAACTTGCACAACCTACCTTTATTTACTCTCCTGCACCATTACCCTTACAGCCGACAAGGCGCTGTCACGGGGAGCAAGCCGCCATCTTGGGGGTAAGACCGGGTTGCCGGTGCAGCTGTCGGGACCTCCCGCCCAACCTCACCTGTACATAAGTGCGCTCACAGCCACGCACGCTTAACAGAATCTCGTGCCTTCTCCTGAGGCAGAAGCCGGGAGATTTAGTTGCCGCTGCTAATTTTTAAAAAGGGTTGTAATTTTTTTTAACTTGCACACCTACCTTTATTTAATCTCCTACACCATTCCCCTTACAGCCGACTAGGCGCTGTCACAGGGAGCAAGCCGCCATCTTGGGGGTAAGACCGGGTTGCCGGTGCAGCTGTTGGGACCTCCCGCCCACCCTCACCTGTACATAAGTGCGCTCACAGCCACGCGCGCTTAACAGAATCTTGTGCCATCTCCTGAGGCGGAAGCCGGGAGATTTAGTTGCCGCTGCTAATTTTTAAAAAGTGTTGTCATTTTTTTAAACTTGCACAACCCACCTTTATTTACTTTCCTGCACCATTCCCCTTACAGTCGACGAGGCGCTGTCACGGGGAGCAAGCCGCCATCTTGGGGGTAAGACCGGGTTGCCGGTGCAGCTGTTCAGCCACTCCCTCTTTTTTCACCATATAATGAGTACCCCCCCTGCCGGCCGCGCCTAAGGCAAGTCCGTATGCGCCCATCCGCGGCCGGCTGGGGCCAGGGGCCACAACCCCTGCTTCTTTTACTGGATATATCAGGTGTTATAGTCCCAACTCTCTCCTCAATCTTAGACCTAAGGTAAAAGCTCCATGTCATCATTCTTGCCACCCATCAGATCTGCCCACCATCTGCTCCCAATGCAATACTGAGCTTAATACCATCCATCATAAAGAAGAAAGACTGGAACTCAAAATGTATCTCTTGAACTGCAGGTCCCTTCCTAAACATCGCATAGAAATGGCTTTATTACTAGATGAACTTGCGCCAGACGCAATTTTTTTAACTGAAATCTGGTTAACCTCGGACTCTGAACCAGACTTAGTGCAAGCACTTCCTCAAGGCTATCAGATTGTCAGGAAAGATCGCTCTCAGGGGAAAGGAGGCGGACTAGCAATTATCTATAAAGATCATTACACGTGTCGCTGCTCCTCTGATTCCATCTCAGATTGTGAGAGTCTGTCTTTCTCCCTTAACTTTTCTCCTAACAAGAGTTTTTCTGGAGTTACTATATATCGCCATCCCGGATGCTTAAAACAGTTTCATACTGCTTTACCTTCCATTATTGCCGACCTAGTCACTACTCCCTCCAATTTCACCTTGTTGGGTGATTTTAATATTCACTTTGATAACCTCTCTGACCATACTGCTTCAGAGCTTATAGACAGTCTTTCTGCACTACAATTGGAACAACTTATCCTCTCCCCCACACATACTAAAGGTCATCTTCTTGATCCTGTATTTAGTAATTGTGTTGACCTCAGGGCAGGTTCTTCTATCCGTCTCCCTTGGACGGATCACTCTCTGATTCCTCTTGTTTGGAGTATATATAACTTTCCCTCTTCTATCCCCATTCCAAGAAAATCACGCAACTGGTCTAAACTGCCTGTAGACAAGTGGACCATAGCCCTGGAGATCTCCAGACCTCCAACCAATTAAGAGCCCATATTAGCTAATAACAACTATAACAACTGGATTGTGAATACACTCGACTCCATAAGCCCTTTTCGTAAAACTGCCTTGAAACGATTCCGGAAAACTGGTCCCTGGTATTCGGCTGGGCTCAGGGAGAAAAAACGCCAGTGCAAAAAACTGGAAAGGAAGTGGCGTCTGGACTACACTGCAGCGGACAAAATCATATATAGGGAGGCGATAAGATCCTATAAAAATGAGATTAAAACTGCGCAATCTGTCTTCTACACAGGAAAAATCGTTGCGGCTAGCTCCAAACCTAAAGAAATTTACCAAATTGTAAAGAGTCTCACTAAGCTACCCCAAATCCCGCCATCTAATCACAACATACAATCTCGTTGTGACGACCTGGCTGAATTCTTTTTTCAAAAAATTCATCAAATTTACCTGTCATTTCCCGTTGCCGATATGGATCCTCACTTTGATGGCCCATTTCTGCTCCTTCAAGAAACCATGCGTCATCCACCTATCATCTTGGATCATTTCCCTTTGCTGGATCCAGAGACGCTTAGTCCCATATTGCTTCAAGTAAAGTCGGGCTCCCCCTGTGACCCAGCTCCCCCTTGTACCTTAGCGGCTGCTGCCCTTACTATTCTCCCTACTATTCTTGATCTACTTAATGCATCCATATCCTCAGACATTGTCCCTCCCGTATGGAAACAAGCTATGGTACGAGCACTTCTAAAAAAAAACAAATCTTGACCCCAATAACTCTAGTAACTACCGCCCCATTTCCCTGCTTCCCTGGTTGAGCAAAATTCTCGAGAAACACGTCAATGGTCATCTGACGGGGTTCCTTGAGAATAACCATCTGCTCGACCCCTCCCAGACAGGCTTTTGCCCCAAGCATGGGACGGAGACTGCTCTACTTGCGGTAACAGAGGAAACTAGAGGGATTTTGGATCGGGGGGATCGGTGGCAGTCATCCTCCTCGATCTAAGCGCCGCGTTCGATACAGTGAATCATAGAATCCTATTGCATCGACTCCTGAGCCTAGGGGTGTCAGGGAGAGCGATAACCTAGCTCAATTCGTTTCTGAGCGACAGATCATTTCAGGTCTTTGAGGGGGACACTGATTCTTCCAGTAGACCCTTAGGCTGTGGGGTACCACAGGGCTCATCTTTGAGCCCCACATTATTTAACGTGTACATGAGACCACTGGCTGAGATCGTCCCTCCATATGGTATTAAGATCATTACATATGCGGACGATACTCAGCTAGTGGTCTCTCTTACACAGCGAGACAGCCAATCAGCACAGGTGGACTTGGCGGGCTGCCTAGAGGAAGTCAACAAGTGGATGACTGCCTCATGACTCAAACTCAACGGAGACAAAACGGAGCTTATGCTTCTGGGTTGCTCTGTTTCTCCTACGATTAACTCATCATGGCCCTCCTGCCTGGGCCTACCACCAATACCTAAAGATACCATAAAAAGCCTCAGTATCTGGCTGGACAGGTCCTTTACCTTTAACAGCCAGGCAACCAGGCTATCAGCCATCTGTTTTGGTCTTCTGAGACTTCTCAAGAAGATTCTTCCTCTTCTGCCCTTTGAGGCCAAACAAACCGTGGTTCAAGGTCTGATTCAGTCTCGTCTTGAATTTAATAATGCCCTTTATCTAGGAGCCCCTGAATACACCTTACGAAAATTTCAGTTAAACCAGAACTGTGTTCCGCGAACGCTGCTTTAGCTCCCCCGTAGGCTCTCAGCTAAGCCCGGGCTGAGGAGTCTACATTGGCTCCCTGTCAGGGAGAGGATCAATTTTAAATCCTTGTGTATTTCTCACCAGGCATATTGGAAAACTGGTCCAATGATTAACAACTCCCTAATCATTCCATACCATCCTAATAAACAGCTTCGTTCCACTCATGATTTTCTTGCCACCGACCCCAAGATTAGGAGATCAAGATCAGGAGGCCAGTCGTTTTCTTATAACGCGGCCAAAATGTGGAATTCATTGCCCTTTTATCTCAGATCCAACCCCAATTTGTCTTCATTCCGTAATCAGCTACAAACTCTTCTTTTTAACAAATTTGACTAGATCTTCTTTGGCGTCTGTTCTCATTAGGTGCACTATTTTCTTTAGTGCTTGGACGCCCCAGGGCAACTATCGCGCTTTATAAATTTTCTTTTCATTTCATAGGAGTCTTGTGCGATGCAGGTACCATTAGAACTTCCTTGAATATCTAGGCCTATTACATATGTACTGTTATAACGAGGATCCACAAATTCTCTCCAACATTGTACTGACTTGCAATAGGAAGAAGACAAAACAGAAAATGGAAAACCCCAACAACTCCCTTTCCCACCCCTAGAAACCCTCCCATTCTCTAATCCTCCCTGAGCTAATTCCAGCCGACCATCTCCAGTATATATACTTCTCATGCAATAAATTCAGATAGTCCGTGCGCTTCTTTGGGTACTAACAGACTCCGCCCAAGGGACCCCGGTGTTATGTGTACTAATTGCGCTCTGTCCCCTTGTGCCGGGAGGAAGTCTAACTCTTCCAGCGTCACCATCATGATCTCCCATTCTTGTGATATAGGATATTTCCTCTGACCTCGTTCCTCCTTCCTTCTAAGGGCTGTTCCCTCCGCCCGACCCTATCTCATCACCTCTGACTGCTGCAAGGATACTCCTGGCGGTCTGGGGGACCTCATTGTCAGCGCTCTGACTGCCAACAGGAGCGCCAAGTCAAGGAATTTCTGCTGTGCCTTCTGTGTCTTGGACCGTCTACGTAACCCCACCAGGCAGGGCAGAGCTTCCCCGGGCACCGGCATATGAGTGATCGTATGTAGAGCTTGGCATACCTCGATCCAGTACCCCTGTATGCGTGTGCAGGACCAAACCATGTGGAGGAACCCAGCCTCGTTCTCTCGACATCGTGGGCAACTGTGGGGGGAGTTCAGGAACATTCTGTGTAGCCCCTGGGGGGTCCGATAGGCTCTGTGCAAGACCATCACCTGAACAAATCTGAATTTAACATTCCGTGAAACACGCCTAGGGTGTTCCAGGATAGTCTGCCAATCTTTATCCGTCAGTAACGCGTCTGTGTCTTGAACCCAAGTGTCCCTAAGTGTCGTGAGCGGGATTGCTGCGTGTGTTCGGACCCCCGTGTACAGCCAGCGTACTAGATGTCCCCCTGCTCCCATGTAGTATAATAAATGAACCAGCTCATTCTGCGAAGGTTGGATGCGCTGTGGTGCCCAAACGGTTCTAATGTAGTGTGTTACAGTGGCGTGTAGCAGGTAGAGTCTGGGAGGGGAGACTGTATTCTGTATAAAGGTGTCATGATCCAATAGGTTGCCGTCCCCAAAGAAGGCGCCTACCTCTGCTATCCCTGCAGTCGACCAAGGGCGCAACAACCGATCCGTGAACCTACTCTGTGGCGTTGGGATTCCCAATCGGGAGATGTTCGCTGCATATGATACAGTCGGTGCGGTGTATGAGAGGGCTCTCTTCCAGCACTTCAGGGCCGTGCGCAGGAGCGGGTGGCAATCTGGGGGAATACGACTCCTTGGCAACAGCAGAGTGTGTAGCTCTCCTTGTACGAGTCTTTCAGGAGTGAAATCAATCTTGTGGAGATTCCTACCTGCCGTCCAGTATGAGAGCCACTGGAGTTGACTGGCATAATAATATCCCCGGAAATCTGGGGCTCCTAGACCTCCCGATCTGGTCCCCAGTTGAAGCTTGCACAGGCTAATCCGCCGTCTGCCGACTCCCCAAGCAAGACTAATTAAAAGAGTGTTGAGTGTGTTAAACACATGTTGAGGTAGAATTACAGGTAGATTCAAGAAAAAATACAACATATGGGGGAGCATAACCATCTACGCGACTGTGATTCTGTCCATGACGGACAGCGGCAAGGAAGTCCAGAAGCCCACACTATTACGAAGGCGCGCTATAGCTCGTGTAATATTACCGTCAATTTGATCTTCTGGTGACCTGTACACTTGTATCCCAAGATACTTAAACGTAGTCTGGGCCACCGGGATTGAATGAGCTCCGAAAGGGATGGAAGCAGGACATGGCGTTTCCCTAAAATAAAAACCGTGTGATTTATCTGGATTAATGGCTAGACCTGGTATCTCTTCAAAGTGGTTAAACATATCATAGAGGACCGTGTGGTCCGCCTCTAAATCCTTAAAGTACAGTAAAATATCATCAGCATAGATGGATATCAGGTTATGTGTTCCCCGTATCGGGATGCCCTTCCGGTCTTCCAGGGCACGCAAGGCTATAGCCAGGGGCTCCAGGGCGAGTACAAATAAAAGCGGGGACAGAGGGCATCCCTGCCTAGTACCCCGGTGCACCGAGTAGCTGTCGGAGACATGTCTACCCGTACGCGCCCTAGCCGAGGGGTCTGTGTAAAGCAATCTAACCCACGCCAAGAAGGAATCAGGAAACCCAAACTTCTGCAAGACTGCGAACATAAACGACCAGGACAGAGAGTCAAATACCTGTTTAAGTTCCAATACTACGCTGCCATCCCGGGGATAGTCCCGTGGCGTGGTTGTCATGAGTGTGTGTAGCCTCCGCGTGTTCAGGGAGGTACTCCGTCCAGGAAGAAACCCGCACTGGTCCCGGTGGACGAGGGTAGGGAGATAGGGTTGTATCCTCAGGGCTATAGCCTTACTAAGAATTTTATACTCTGTGGAGAGCATCGACAAGGGCCTGTAATTAGACATATCCAAGGTATCTCTACCGTGCCTAGGTATAGAGATTACCAGAGCCTGCATCGTCGACTCAGGTAAATGTCCCTCTTCCAACGCCGTCCGGAATACCTTCTCCAAGACAGGCACTAGGGTGTCGGAGTAGGTCGCGTAGAACTCCACAGGGAGTCCGTCCATTCCCGGTGTTTTGTTGCAGTTAAGGGATTTAATGGCAACCCATATCTCATGTTGTGTGATAGGCCCGTCCAGTTCCCGCCGGACATCGTCCGTCAGAACTGGGGAGGGAAGATCGCTTAGAAACTCGGACACTCGGTCCGGGTCTTCTCGACCAGAGGGGGCGTACAGCGCTCGCAGATGGTCATGAAATGCTCTGTTAATCTCAGATTGCGTGCGAACCAGGTTGCCCGACTGGTCATTAATTTGGGTTATCACCGGGGGGTCTGGTCGGTCTTGTACAAGGCGGGCCAGTAAAGCACCAGCTCTATCTGCCTCTGTATGCTGTCGGCGTAAGTATTCCTTGTGATCAATGATTCTCAGCATGTCTAAGATGTCGGCATGTTCTATATTTGCCTTTTGCAACTCCCCTTTCTTCCCAGGATTCCCACTGGCCTCTCTTTCAAGTGTCTGTAACCTGTCCTCCACTTCACAAAGTTTTCTGTGAACTTCCTGCCTAGCTCCCACTAGCTGACCTATAGCCGCTCCCCTCACCACCACCTTCATGGCATTCCACACCACTAGATTAGAGGTGGCGGAGTCCCAATTTTCTGTAAAGTATGTAGTCAAAGTGTCGGACAAGGATGCCTGGAAGGGGCCGTCCTCCAGACGGAGCAGATTCAACCACCAGGTAGGGACCGGGGTCGGGATTCGACCCCAGAGGAGGCTGAACGACAGAGGTCTGTGATCCGAAAAGGTCTTGGCCAAATACTCCGGGTTACCCACCTTCGATACCAATAACCCAGAATACATGAATCTGTCTATACTAGTATGTAGAAAACGTAGGTGGGAATAAACTACATCATTACACGTACAAGTGGGTTAGCCTCTTACACCAGCCCACTCAGTTAGGTAGAACAACTGCCAAAAACTTAGTACATTTTAGACCAAATACATTCATATAGATCATCAATAGTATTTCATTTCTGTAGATTTCAGTAGCTTTCGGTGGCAATCACAATATATCATATCAGAAAACATGCTATCAATAGCGATTCCTGATTAAAAGGGCCGATCTAATAAAACTAAGCATAGAGCTACATATTGCAGCAGTTTGTAATGATCTTAAGTGCTCAAAATCTTCCTTAAAATTACAAGGTCGAATTTCCCTTAAGAGGGGTTTAATAAAACGATCTCTTGGAGCTTTATAAAGTGTGCAATAAATCACAAAGTGCAATGTGCATTGTTGAGCTTCATTATCACATGGGCAAGGGGGTAGCCTTTCACACCAAGCCCATTGCTTCGGAAAGGCAACTAAAAAAGTGCAGTGCCTTTAGCCGAAATCTAGTCAAATAAAAACGCTATTGCGTATGTGTAGAAAAAGATAAATAGAACTGTTGCTGTGATATAACTGCTTGATATGATAGTTGTTTGTCATGTTTGGACAAGCCTAATATAGTACGATATGCATTCTTAATCACCATCTTGGTATCTGATTTGATATAATCTGGGTTATCATAAAAGTTACCAAGACCAATTTTAAAAAAGGTTTCTTTTACATAGCGCAGCCATGGAATCTGCATGGCATTATCCAAATGTATACAATCTTTTAGGATTTCTTTTGAAAACAACAGGTCTTCTGAGGACCATATTTTTCCCCATATGAGCAGTGGGGACACATGAATACTATCACTCACGAAGTCTAAACCCACCTCGGAATGACAAAAAGTGTTAGGAGAACTATTAGGAACTGATAAAAGACGTTTTAAAAACTTGTTCTCCATAATTTGTATTTGTGAACTTTTGTAGTATCCCCATACCCCTGCCCCATAGGTCGCAACTGGCAAGCATTTAGATTTATACAATAACTTTAGTTCAGCGATTGGTTTTTGACCTAGTTTGCTTGCAAAACGGAAAAGGGCCTCTATCGGTGTCTTTTGTACCCGAGTTGTTATTAAGGGGTCCCAATTCTAGGTTTTATTAAAAAGATTTAAAATGTGGGACTTTTTCAATACCCATGTTATCCACAACAAATGTAGGGGTTTTAGTTCTATTTGGGCCGCAAACCATTGTGAATGGTTTTGCAAAGGTAACCTTTAGGTCTAATCCCAGCATAAATTCATTGAAAGCATTCAAACACTGTTGCATACTATTTGCAGTTAAAGTCATTAGTACAGTATCATCTGCATAGGACAATAAAGGTATGTGTTTGCCATTTATTTTAGGGAAGTCCAAACCTTTTTCCAACAAAAAAAT
The DNA here is from genome assembly GCF_964261635.1 of Lissotriton helveticus. NCBI lineage: Eukaryota > Metazoa > Chordata > Amphibia > Caudata > Salamandridae > Lissotriton > Lissotriton helveticus. Next base: position 1,782,744,090 of record NC_136065.1, read on the forward strand.
TTCTAAACCATTTGTGTAAACTAAAAACAAAAATGGTGCCAAAATACAGCCCTGACGGACGCCTACAGTTGATGGAATAGGCCCTGTTTTTTATCGAATGGCCACAGAAGTAGCAGCATGTAATCTACTTAAACAGAGTGTGTTCAGCAAGTTGCACTCCTTTGCCCAATTTCAGTCAGTGGGAAACTGGCAGATTAAACATCGTCAATTTTAAAGGGAGCCTATTAGTAATAAAAAATCTAATTACCTTTGGTAATATTTCTGGTGGACACTATATCTTCTTACAGATTCTTCCCCTTATGATTACTGCAGATGGCACACTGGATCCAGAAACATTGTTACCTCTAGCAATATCTCTCCAGAGGACTACGTGGTGCCAGATGACTCAAGTTGGGGCTATGCCCACCCGGAAGCCAGAACACTGGCCTAAGTTCTTTTTACCACACTTATACAAGACACCAATTTATAGATTAAAGCTAGGCTTTCCTGTTTTCAGTTTCTATTTTTGGTAAATTCTGGTGGGGTTTTTTCAGTGTTTTGAATACCTTAAAACACAGTTGTTATCAGTGGTTACACATTTTCGCGCCACTAAAAACAACAGAAAAAGTGTTTTTCCGGTGTTTATGGAACGTTTTGCTTTTATTATTGCTTGCTTTCTGCACTGAAAGAACATGGTATATAGACAGTGTACTTATAGTGTATAAGAGGTCCAAATAGATTTTCGCAAATTAATCTTATTGTAGTACACCATACAATACTTCTTCAGTGAGTCTTTGGGTCATGTGCGCTTGCTCATTCTTTCCCATGTAAACTTCTGTGAAAAGGCCCTCTCAGCATTCTTAGCGCATTGGGCTGAAAACCATCAGCTAAGGGACACCGTTGGGATGACTCTTTCTTTGATGCCACATAAAGCACGAAATGATAAATATTTGCGTTTTAGTTCCTGTGCATTAGAAACCAGTGCACCAGAATGGACTAAAAAGTCAATAGCATCCCTCATTAACTCTTAAGATTGTAAAGATGCTTTCAGCATACCATCTAACAAGTTGCAAGGATCTACTACAGGGAATCACTTCAGCTCTGGTATCAATTTTGACAGGTCATAACACAACTTTTTTATATACGTAGCTGAATCACTACAAATACAAACAATATCACTCCAATCTTTGTTGAACTTGGAAAGAACCTTTTTTGCAGAGCATTACAAGTGACACTGCGTTCCATGTTTTCCAAAAGTCTGGTGTCATGTTTTCACCACTATCCCAGATGCTTGGTGATATATATATATATACTTGTCACTATACCTTGCATTGAATGTTTAAAGCCTGAGTTGTTGGCAATTCACCTACTATCAATACTAACCCACTAGATACTATGGTCTGATGTATTAAGGGTGTTTACCCATTCTCTGTGGGTAAATGTGATGACACATATTAGGAAAGATTGTTATGAAACCAGCCATTTTACCTATCGGTGAAAGAATCAAATGCAGCCAAAATATCAAATATGAGTTTTATATTTCCTGATTCTCTATTGTTTATAAAATAATTAAACTAGACCTAAAACATGAAACTAAACCCTGCATCTTTAGACCATAGGTCACAAAACTGAAAAAGTTAAAGGAAGAAGAAACAATATTATTGTGGCATCCCTAAAGAACAAAACTCAAGCAGAATACTGTTAGCCAGTCTTTCTTACTGCTACTTGTATAACAAAGTTACATTGTATTGACTCCTTTAGGAAGAAAACAATGACTTTCACTCTCTTTTTCCGTTCTTTGTATGGCATTTAGTTTGTGGTTGTCCAGGTGTTTTTTCAGTGTTTATATGTTTTCACCGGTGAGGGCTATTTTCTTTCAGTGGGGTTTTATCAGTTATTATAGGTTTAAACCTAAAACCCCACAGCCTAATTAAAGCTTTAAGATCTATAAATAGATCTTATTTTTATGAATTTGTAGACACGAAAACAAACAAACTTCACAGGAGAGTTTCAGATATATTAATTTCTTAAGTAAATTGTAAATCACAGCTTTTCAATCAAGAATGTGACAAAGCATTGGTAACCGCACTTTGTAAAACTTTTAAAGAGTTTTGTTGGGCTACTCTGGCCTACTTTGGGGTATCAGTTCTAACCAGGGGAAGATCAGGAAGCCAATAGGGAATAAAGGAGTAGTAAGATGGTTACCTTATCACCAAAGCAATCTCAAGTCCAGTTCCAGGATCTCTGTGTGTACCACCATAGACTTTAATGGAGTGGTCCTGATGCAAAGGATACAGGATGCTGAATATACTGTAAGATGCTGAGGAGGGGGGGCGTGGCTTGGAGTGTTAAGATGGCAGTCACACTCTAAGTGTGCTCTGGACCCCTCCGTCATTAGCTCCAGAATCTGCCACCATCAGCATTCAGTCATCCCATTAACTCGCCGCCTGCATCATAAAACAACTTGTGCGGACCATCAGAGGCAGAAATACTGTAAAGTTGGGCAGAGCGGATGGCCCTGTGCCCAGGTATCCAAGCCACGCCGAACTTAAAATGGCGGCACCCGCTCCCCACTCATCGATGCTGTAGCCTGCGCCTGGACGCCGGAGACTGACGAGGGGAGTGTACCTGCTGCAGAACAGGCCCCACCATGCAGTGGCCCGTGACGGGCCAAATTTCAAGTGACTCGCCCGGCGCGGGCAGGGTGCAGAGCCGCGGGACAATCTGGTTTTCTACAACCAGGTGAGAAGAGCTCTAATGCGTGGCTGCTGCTATGGGAAGAGACCGAGGGCTGGAGCCTCCCACGACGCAGACCAAGGTGGAGCAATACACGACCATGGAGACCAGGGTGACGGGTGGGCCCATGGAGAAGAGTGCCCCCATTTTCACTGACCTCAGCACCCTCCTTCAAGCAATTAGTGCCTCGCAAACCTTTGTAGAGAGCAAAATTGGCAAAGTCCGTGTCGACATGGCTCTCCTCCGGCAGGATCTCCACATCAAAGAAACCGTGTCCCGTATCTCCACAGTGGAAGTGACATCCACCAGATAATAGAACAAGTTGGCGTCTGCAAATCTACACTAAAGAGCCGCATAAGCGAGCAGAGGATGCGGAAAACAGGCGCAATAATCTTTGCCTTGAGGGATTTCCGGAGGGCTTAGAACAGGGGCAGATGAGCGACTTCATCGAACATTGGATAAATTCATGGATGTCAAAAGACTCCCTCTACCTGTGGTTTGCGATCAAGCTGGCCCACCGCTCCCTGGCCCCAAGACCTCCACCTGGAGCACTGCATAGGCCGGTAATTGCTCGGATCCTCAATTTTAAGGACAGAAACTCCATCCTCACCAAAGGACGTAAGCAAAAATCCCTAACGTATCAAGCTCAATCAATAATGATCTTCCCCGACTATACACGGAAGGGCCACATTTTTGTTGAGGTTAAACAGATACACCATGCTTTAGACCTCCAATATAGGCTTCTCTTTCCAGCTTGCCTCCAAGTAGTGTGCCAGAAAAAAACCCTCTTCTTTGAGTCCCCTGAGGCGGCCTGGACGTGGCTGGCGGAGGAGCACCCTCTGAGAACAACACCTAAGACCGCTTCCCTAAGGACCAAACCGGAGATGGCCGAGTGGGGTTGCCCATGCCAAACGGCAGACGCACACGCTCCCGCAAGGGATGAGGAACACGCCGGGCCAGATCGTAATCGCCCTTGGGTCCCGGATTGCATCCACTCCTCGTGACAATCTGGTTCAACAAGCCACTCAGATCCTGGAACCGCCTTGCCTCAAACCCCCCAATAGACCTGGCGGACTCGGACCTCTCTCAGAGTCCAGCACTCCTAGAATGTTAACCCTGATCAGCGGCAGACTGCCTGAAACATAAGATGTGGCTTATTCCAGATAGCTGTGTCTACTACAATTCTAGTTTGTCTGATTGCAACAATAAAATATCCTTTATGTGAGGAGGGGTCCTCCACGAATCTCCACACCCAAGCGTTTTAGTTTGGTATTTTGCATTGGTTGTTAGGGACGACAGATGCTTCCGTTCTTGAAGCATAGGGTGGGGGATAGGGAAGGACGGGGGGACTGTTGTCCCGGTTTTTCGTTACTACACCCTGTTTACCACACCAGCACTCTTCTTCAGCAATATGACACTTGCACGCAAAGCCCATGCATCAGAGACGCACTTGTAACCCCGCAGCTTACACACAGAGCAATGCATTCCGCACTTAACTCACCTCTCACGGGCCCTCATCTACACTTCCACCCACCATGACAGACACCTGGCAGGGACCTGCTCCGTATAATGCCATGGAATGTCAAGGGACTATTGGAGTCAAAAGGACAGCAGTCATGCGATATGTGCAGTGCCAAGTAGCTGACATTCTGCTGCTCCAAGAAACCCACCTTATAGGTAAGAACTGCCCCTTTCTGATACAATAAGGCTGTGACAGAGTTTGGCATTCAGGGTTCGGTCTGGGGTCAAGAGGAGTGGCAATCCTCATGCGCTGTAATCTCCCGTTTGTGCTTACCAAAGCCACTAACGCCCCCCTGGGATGCTTTGTAGCCCTGAGAGGAATCATAGGAGGCAATGCCCTCAATTTAGGTTCTATATACGCCCCGACATCACTGCTTACTCTCACTCTCAAATGCACCGCAGGCCTCATCGCCTCTCTACCCCTGGGACGACAATAAACGGAGGTGACTTTAATGCAGTTATGCACCCAGTCCTTGATACCGCAAAAACCCCATCTGCCACAAGATCCACCCACGCTAAGCTCTTAGCAAACTGGGGAAGCTCCCTAGGAGTCTGCAATGCCTGGAGAGTCTGGCACCCCCAGAACAAACAATTCACACATACATCTGCCGCACACCATACGCATGCACGACTTGACAATATTTTCATGCCCGCTCGCGACTGTCAGAAAATCCAGGACATTACCATCCTTCCTAAGGGTATATCTGACCATGTTTTTGGAAGTGGGAGACCCCCCAGACATAATGCGCCCCATATGAATGGATGAATGCATGGTTCATCCAGGACAAAGAAAACTGTAGTTAAAGAACTCAAGCAATACTTTCTCACTAATCAGGACTCCGTCTCCTCCCTGGGCACTCTGTGGAAAGCAGGTAAGGCCACCATTTGCGGCTTTGCCAGCTTAAGCTTAAACGACTAACCCAGAACTCCCAGATAACTCTCTTGTAGGCCCAGGCAACCCTCCTTAAAGACTGAACACCAGAGCAGAAAGATGACTCACAAGACAGACAGCTGGCATTTCTATGGGATGAGATCAAGCAGACTTCCATGGAGGCTGCTAGGCTACTGTGGAGAACCTCTGTAGCTAGGGTGTATGGGTGGGGGGACAAAAACGGAAAGATTCTACACCAACTGGCCACATACCCCATGGCTAATTAGATAATCCCAGAGATTAAAGACTATGGGGCCGATTCCAATTCGGGTCGGAAGGGCTCCGAACCATGTTCGGAGCCCTTCCGACCGAATCGGTACGTGTCGGACAGATTAGTTTCTGACCGAGCCATTCCGATGGGCTCAGTCGGAAAGGAACCTGACTCGGATTTCCGGATGGCCTACGACGGGCTTGGAGAGCCCGTCTGCCATTCGGAAATCCTCCAGTACTCCCCCAGTCGCCTCTTTACGACCGAGGGAGTACAGTGGCAGTTTTTCAGTGCCTTTTCGTGCCGGTGTGTCCGGCCCGAAAAGGCAGTCGGAAACTGTCTCTGGGGGCCCCCAGCAGGGCCCCCATGGGTGTGAGGCCACCGTTGATCCCTGCACCCGGTGCAGGGATGAACTGCATCCCTGCATTTCACATTGCAAGCATGCTTTCCGGTCGGAATGCATGCTTGCATTGTGAACCATACGAATGTGTACTAGCAGGGCCATAACCGACCACAGCAGGTCGCTCGGTTATGGCTCCTGACCGATGTCGACATTGGAATTGGCTTCTTAGACTGTATTGTCCATTGCTCACCCGTGGCGATGGCCCAGAGTTTCGCCGCCTACTTCTCCAGGCTTTATTCCGAGCAGCGCCCTAGCCTCTCCCTCCCAGTGTTGCTCCACCAAGAGTGCACCTCCCTCGCCTCAATAAAACTGCAAGAGCTGACCTTGACCTTCCCATTATTTGGGAGGAAATCAACAATGTCATATCAGGCAAAACTCCAGGCCCTGATGGGGTCCCACAGGAATACTACACGGCTTTTCGGGAAGCACTTGTTCCCTGCCTTTTGGATATATATGCTGAGGCTTTCCAAAATGGCTCGTTACGGGCAGAAACGGATGCCACCACCATAGTAGTGATCCCTAAATCCCACACCCCTCAGTGCAATGCTCCGACTACTGCCCTATCTCTATCATTAACAAGAAAATTAAAATATTTGCATCGGTCCTAGATAATCGGCTGAGGCCCTGTCTTGCCAAACTGGTCCACTCTGACCAATGTGGATTCATGCCATCTCAAGGCACTAGGCATTGCCTCAGATGCATCCATCTAGCTTTAGCAAACTGCCAGTCACTGACCCCTTACTTAGCACTTCTTCTCATTGATTTTGAGAAGGCTTTTGACTCCGTAGACTGGCGGTACCTGGAGGATGAACTGATTGAGATGGGCATGGCGCAACACTTCCGTAATTTAGTTAAAGGGCTACACACCAGACTGCAGGCACGCATAATTGTTAATGGGGCACTGTCAGGGCAGTTTCCTATTAGAAGGGGGACATGGCAGGGATGTCCCCTCTCCCCGCTCCTATTCGCCTTAGCGACGGAACCTTTGGCATGCCTTAGAAGATCCGACGACTGAATTAGGGGGTGGAAATGGTCAGGTTCGGACGAGGACAAAATCGCTCTATATGTGAACGACGTCCTGCTCTTTCTGGCCGAGCCGGCTCAATCCAGAGCCCATTGTCTTTAGGCTTTGCATCTTTTTGGACAAGCCTCCAGCCAACACTTAAACCCCACTAAATCAGTCCTAGCTCCGCTCCACATCTCGAGAGACTGCTTCGATTGGCAATCCACAATACATATTAGGAGGATAACCTTTAAATACCTCAGAATCTGTCTGGCCTTGCTTCCTGAGCTTGCGTGGTCACTTAATGTGGCCCCGCTGGTGAGGAGAGCCCGAGATGACCTCCACAGATGGCAGACGGTACCGCTGAACTATTTGGGGAGAGTCACTCTCTTCAAAATTATAATACTCCCCAGATTTTTATACATAATTCAAAATACACTAGTTCATTTCCCACAAACCAGGTTTAAGTAATTAGATAGCCTGAACACTAAATTCCTTTGGAGTGGTCGAAGACCTCGTTCGGCCCTGTCCCAGTTCCGGATCCCATACTTTGATGGAGGAATGGGCATGACTAACCTATACCTGTACTATTTGGCAACCCGCTTACTTACGATACACAACTGGTTCAACGAAGGCTGGTCGGGCCCGGCATACAGGATATTACTGAGTATCTTGGGCCTACCCAAGGTCCAGGAGACGTACGGGGAGCCTATCCTCAGATCTTTGCCCAGGGTGACACAGGGGGTTCTCTTGGCCTGCCACGCCTCCCTGCGCCATACCCAATGGCAGAACACCCTACCCCAAATATCTGAGGGTTCTGTGTAGGGTTTCTAAGTTTGCAGGAAGAATGGCGCCTGGGCTGGTAGCGGTAAGTATTTGAGTGAAGGGCAGTGATAATGAAAATGGTGCGGTTGGAATTATCACCAGCAACACGATCCTTTAACTATTGACATTCACAACCCTGAAGAGTCACGGGTCAAGTACCCGCTTGACGAAAGACGTGTCGGCTGGTTGTTTTCTTTGATGTCACCCTTCCAACAGGGTGGCTCAATACATTTCACTGGAAAGAAACTATTCTAATGTGTCCACCTTCTATTCGATACAATTTTGCTTCTTACTATTAATGTCATGTACCTATACTTAATTTAACGTGTGCACAGGATTTCTGTTGTACGCTAACGATTACGGTTGCGAGTAAGCCCGGTGGCAGAGGGCTAGCGCGAGGCTGTGAGCACATTTGTTTTAAATACTTACCTCCTTCTCTGCTGATTGCAAGCAGTCCCTCGTCCCGCTGATTGCGAGCGGCTGGCTTGTTTGTGTCTTTTAATCCGCCTCCCAACCCGCCCTGTTGACTCCGCCCACCCCCCTCGCATCCGCCTACTTAGGCTTCTCTCTCCCTCGCCTCAGTGTTGCGAGTAAGCCCGGTGGCAGAGGGCTAGCGCGAGGCTGTGAGCACATTTGTTTTAAATACTTACCTCCTTCTCTGCTGATTGCAAGCAGTCCCTCGTCCCGCTGATTGCGAGCGGCTGGCTTGTTTGTGTCTTTTAATCCGCCTCCCAACCCGCCCTGTTGACTCCGCCCACCCCCCTCGCATCCGCCTACTTAGGCTTCTCTCTCCCTTGCCTCAGTGTTGCGAGTAAGCCCGGTGGCAGAGGGCTAGCGCGAGGCTGTGAGCACATTTGTTTTAAATACTTACCTCCTTCTCTGCTGATTGCAAGCAGTCCCTCGTCCCGCTGATTGCGAGCGGCTGGCTTGTTTGTGTCTTTTAATCCGCCTCCCAACCCGCCCTGTTGACTCCGCCCACCCCCCTCGCATCCGCCTACTTAAACGCTCCACATGCGTCAGCGCAGCGGACGAGCGCAGCGGGCGCGCCGACTTTGCGCCGGAGTCGCGCCAGAGTTAAGCCCGTCTGCGCCCGTCCGCGGCTGCCCGGGGCTTGGGGCTCCGGACGCTGCCCGTCCCCACATATACTCGCCCTCCCTGCTTTGCTCCTACTGGGCCCCCGGGGCCATCGGCTGCCATACCATCGCCCGCTTGAAGCAGCTAGACCTGTTTACTTTTCCCCCTCGGCTGCCTCCTGCGATGGTAACCTCCTTAGTCCTACCCCCCATTACAACTCCTCCTGTTCTCATCTCGCTCCCCTCCCCCATTCTCCCTGCACCCAGCACTTCTGTCACACTCTTAAACACTCGCTCTGCGGTCACCCACCAGTACGAGCTCTTCGATTATCTTGATTCTCATGCACCAGACCTCTTATTCTTGACAGAAACTTGGTTCAAGGACGATTCCCTCCCCAATGTGTTAGCCGCCCTACCACCCACTTATTCGGCCATCCGAGCGGATCGCCCTGAGGGCAGGCGGGGCGGTGGAGTGGCCCTAATAGCTCGAACAACTTTTAATTTCCAGCTCCTCCCCTCCCCTCCCATTCCGGACGTGGATTACCTCCTAGCTCGATCGACTTCGCATCTGGTCCCTCTCACTTTTGTTCTAATTTATCGTCCCCCTCAGCCTACTCCCTCCTTTCTTTCTGATATTCAGTCCCTTCTAGCTACACTGGTGATTAATAATTCATCAGTACTAGTTCTGGGGGACTTCAATTTTTGGCCCAATGATCCCGCTGAGAGCCCTCAGTCCAGGGATTTCACCAATCTTATGTCCAGCCTTAACTTCTCATCGCTAGTCCATAGCCCGACCCATATTCACGGCCACACGCTAGACCAAATCTGGGTACTAAACATCCCGTCAACACCCCCCACAATAGTCCCCTGTCCCTGGTCAGATCATTTCATCATCACCCTCTCCCTTGCCCTAGCCCCGATGATCAAACCTCAACTCCCCAAAAACACCTGGGTCAGGAAATGGGGCAAAACCGATATGTCTTCCCTCTGCTCGACCTTGGCGGACACCAGCCCAGAGTTATCGGGCCTTACAGCCACCTCGCAGCTTGCCGCCATTGACAACTGGCTGACCGTGGCAGGCGATGAATTTGCCCCCTTAAAGCGTCTCACGGTCAAGCGAGCCCATGCCGCCAACCGCTGGTTCACCCCGGAATTAAAAAAACTGAAGTTGGCCGCACGGAGGGCCGAGCGAGTCTGGAGAAGATCCTACAGCCCTGAGCAGAAGACAGCTTACTTGTCCGTGCTACAAGTTTATAAAAAGGGCATTCTCGAAGCCAAAACTGAGTTTTACACGAACAGGGTGATGGCAGCAGAGTCTCTCTCCAAGGAAATATTTGCTACTGTTCACGAACTGGCTTCATCTGGCAGAGCCACGTCTACCATCCCCCCTTCCCAGTCCCTCTGTAACTCACTCAATGAGTTTTTTATTGACAAAGTTGCCAAAATTAAACTTAACATTCCCCCCCCCCTCCCCCCACATTTGTCAATCCCTCCCCTCCCCCCACGGGCCCCAAACTGACTACCTTCCCTCTGTTAACTACTGATTCTCTTCCTCCGTTGTTGGTCCGAGTCAAGTCAGGCTCCCCCTTGGACTTCGCCCCAGCTCACATCCTCAGGGAAATCTACTTAGCTTGTCCTATCCCGGCCCTGACTCTCCTCAATGACTCACTTATATTGGGCTCTGTCCCTAGTTTACACAAATCAGCGGTTGTTGTCCCAATCATAAAAAAAACGGGCGCTGATCCATCTTCCCCTGCCAACTACCGCCCCATTTCCCTTCTGCCCTACCTAGCAAAAGTCCTTGAGACTCACGTCACGACCACCCTGAGTGCCCATGTAGAAGCTAATAACTGCCTCTCCTCCCGCCAAGCCGGGTTCAGACCCCTGCACTCTACGGAGAAAGTGGTGATCTCGGTGATGGACAGGCTACGGGAAGGCATTGATACCAAGACACCTCAAGCCCTGATACTTTTAGACCTATCCGCCGCTTTTGACACGGTGGATCACTCCATTCTTCTCAGCCGTGTCAGGGCGGCGGGCATTGAGGGCTTGGCCTTCTCGTGGCTTGAGTCATTCCTAGCCGGGAGAACCCAGGCGGTTCACCTAACCGGTTTTGCTGCGGCCTCCCGCAAGGTTGAGTGCGGGGTCCCCCAGGGCTCGTCACTTTCCCCCCTTTTATTTAATTTATACATCTTCCCCCTCATTTTTATGTTACAGCAGCTGGAGGTCACGGTGTTCAATTACGCCGATGACCTCCAACTAATTTTTAACCTCTCTCATTCCCCCTCATCTGCCCAGAACGTCCAGTCAGTGATGAGATTCATCCAGGACTGGATGAACTGCAATCACCTCAAACTCAATCCAGACAAAACTGAGTTGGTTTTGACTGGAGGTGGTTGCAGTCCATGGTCCCCTTCCTTTTGGCCCCCCTCACTTGGTGTCCCCCCTTCTCCTGTACCTAAAGTCAAAACCCTTGGGATCTTTCTGGACTCACAACTTTCTATTCATTCACACATCAGTTCAGTGGTCTCCTCTTGTTTTTTTTCTTTGAGAATAATTAGGAAAGTTTCCCGCTTCTTTTCTCTTCCCGCCTTAAAAATTGTTGTGCTAGCCCTGGTATTGTCCCGTATTGATTACGGCAACGTAATTTACAACGGGGCTCCCGCTTACGCGATCCACCGCCTGCAGCTGGTGCAGAACCAGGCTGCGCGCCTGATCCACGGCCTTCCCAAATACCACCGGGCCAGCCCACTACTAAAAGCTCTGCACTGGCTGCCGGTGCGGGAGCGTGCCCTCTTCAAACTCGGCTGCCTTACTTTCCAGGCCAGATCAGGGACTGCCCCTAAATTTCTATGCTCTGCCGTTACCCCTTATCTCCCTGGCAGAGAGCTTCGCTCCTCCCATGCGGCCCTCTTAGCCATCCCCCGATTTAAGAAACAGAGGGCTGGTGGTGCGAGGTTCGCTGCCCTGGCCCCAACTTTCTGGAACTCCCTTCCCGTTGCTCTCCGCACCTCGCCCTCCTATACCCAGTTCCGGAAGGATCTTAAAACCTTCCTGTTCACTAAAGCCTACTCTGTCTAACCCCCCCCCTACTGCTGCTACCCTCCGTAACGCAATAGCGCCATGAAACCGCTAGGTAGAAGTGCGCTGCACAAATACTTTTAAATTCAAATTCAAATTCTAACCCAGACATGCAGCTCTGGCAGGGCTCCTGGCTCCAGGAGGTCAGCAGCTTAAAGGGATTGAGGGCCTGGGACCTTATTGGCATCTTACAACTAGGTGACATATGGGGAGGTGACCACATGCACACTTTACAGGACCTATAAACCCGATATTCCTTCCATTCCTCTCAGTTTTATAGGTATCTGCAGCTGCACCACACCCTCCACAGCCACATATCAAACGGCACCTCACTGCCAGAATATAGTCCGCATGAGGCGCAAACCATGACAGGCAATTTGGGGAAGGGAGGGATCTCCCGTATCTACCGATCTCTAACAAATAACACTCCCAATACGGACGTTGGACCGACTTAGGGACCAATGGGAGGAAGGGATCGGGCCTCTGGAGGAAGAAGACTGGAGAGAAACACTGATGGCACCCAAAACGGTCACCACTTCCGTTACAGTAACTCTGCATTGCTTGGACTTCAATATAGCCACCCCTCGAATAGAAACCGATTGTGAAGTGCACACAAGTCTGTCGTACCCAAGCTGTTTTAAATGGGCTCTGTACTTAAAGGCTAAATGTGCTTCAGCAAACCCTAGTATTTGAGGTTTAAATACCCGGAGTTCCTCCGTTACCAACCAGCGCTTTCCAGCCTGATTGAGCCCAGATACATTCCAATACATGAACTTAAAATATGACATTTAACAATAATTTGATCCAGTCGCCTCCCCCTCATTATGTACCCCCTTACCCCAGTGCTCTATCTGTGCTACTTTTACTAAACTTTGGCTATTTATACCCCTCCCTCCATGACACCCTCCCCACTTGCCATTCCAAATGAACAACCAAAGACTGCCGGCAACCATTCTCTGACCCTCCCCCACCCTTCCAGCCCCCCTAGTGCCTACGAAAAGGAATCACCCCCTTCCTTGCTGTCCCAAAATGCCAGCATACAGAAGACGCCCCCTCCGCTTCACCCAAGCACCCCGAGAACCCACCACACCCCAACCGTTCCACCGCAAGTAAACGTATAGTAGTGACAAAAACAAAACAATAAGTCATAACAATACTTTGTAAGACATATAACCGAAGCAGTCACAAGTTATACTATTGTCTATTGTCACAGAAAGTGCCTCCTTTACACATTAGATCGTTCTTTTGCGGTGGACTGCCACTTGGAGACGGCTTGTTTGGCCGCCTACCCGTTGGAAAAAAAATTTGTGCGACCATCCTTAATAAACTTCTTTTCCTAGCAAAAAAACCTGTGAGCACACAGCTTTCAAAGAATCCATTAGTTGATGCAGCCGCCATCGCTTGTCCATTGTCGGTTCACACAGGTCAGAGGCAACAAATATGGACATTGTTTACAGCTTGACAGGAGCCGATGGATAAATTGCTTGACGTAGCAAATAATTGGCCAGAAACACAAGAATAGGCCGTGCAAAGTTAGATCTGGCTTGATTACCTTGTGGGAGAAACAGAGGCAGTCTGTGCGAGCGCTGGACCGGAGTATCCATATCCCAATCTCCTAGGTTGGAAAAGGCTTTCTGAAAAAGAGTGACGATGAAGGCCCGTGGGTCCGAACCTTCCCCTCCTTTCAGAATATCGAAAATCCTTAGATTCTGACGCCATTGCCGATTCTCGAGGTCTTCAATCTTGGCTTGCATGAGCATCATTTGAGAATCCTACGTTTTTACCAGGTTCACAGTCTAGGTATTGACCTCCTCCACAGGTGCAACTCGTTGTTGAAGATCAATAACCTCAGAAGAAAGCTGAGTGCCCTTAGATGTTACATCTGACAAAGCGTGCTTGATCTCTCTACTGTCAGCCTTGGCCCGCTGATAATAGCCTTGGGCTTCAGCTCTCTGGATAGCTAACGCCTGCATAGTTCTGGAGAGTGAAGGTACCTCACCCTCATCAGCAGCTTGCTGAGCCTTATTAGTACTTTCTTTTTCTAATGCAGACAGCGATGTATGTGCTGTGCTGGGAGGGAAGACTGGAGATATTATAGGGGTGACAGGCATAATTGCCTCTACTTGTACTACCGACGTAGCTGATGATATTAAAGGAAGACCTTGACATCCGCTGTTGGATCCACCTAGCAATCCACCCTGGCCATCAAGACCCTCAGTGCCCTCATATATGGTGGATACATCCCCAGAAATATTGGCAGTTGCTGGTCGCTCATTGTCTATTGAAGCAGTTACCATATTGCCAGGATTAGATAATCTAGAGATGATGGTCTTAACCTCACCCTTTGAGGACACCCATTTCCGCCCAGGGCCGGACTTTCCGGTAACTACTGCTACTTCCTTAAGCCGACCCAATGTGTCAGTCACTTGAGTTTTTACTCCACTGCCCGACCTTTACCTGCCCTGATAGTTTTGGGGCCTTTTCCTTTTGCGCCTTTCCCCCACAAGGATATTGTTTTTTGGGCTAATAAGAGCCCCTGCTTCGCTGGCAAGGCTAGTCACAGTGCCTTGCCCCTGACCCGCAACAGAGTTAGGCAGTGCCACATCTGAAGGCTGTTCTGGTTATTCAGGCTGTTCTACATTTGTAACGCCAATGATCCCATCATCAATAGAATCACAAGTAATTTGCTCCGGTATTTTGGCAATACCATTATTCCCGTTCTCACCCACTATGCCAGCACTTGACGAATTGGTGTTTGACTGTGTCAAATTTTCAAAATAGTCCTCTAAGGTCGACACAATAAGTCCTGAAGTCCTTAAAGTATCAGCAGACCCAGCAGCTGGGTCATAAGACACTGCCTTACTCATAGAAACAACTTCCACTGTTTTCTCCAGCGTCTTGGCTGACAACTCAGTAGTCCTGCCAAGATCTTGGCTAGTAGAGACAGGGGGTATTGAGGGTAAAGCTAGTTGATTAACTGGTCCTTCCTCATCCCCCCAGCCCTCCTATACCGCAGCATTAAGCATATCGAACATTTCAAAACCCGGGAAGGCAGTCTCTGAGCCACAGGACCAGAGAAGCTCCAGCTCCGTTGCTCTCCCGGAGCACAGCAATTTCAGGATTAGTTTCCCCAGCTGGGGGCCAGCAGCAATACCAGAACCAAGATTACACGCACCCTCAAGCGCTGCATCTCATACCAGTGCTTCTCCCGCTGGCACTGAATCACTGCTGTCTCCTCTGCCATCTAGTGCCTCCGCGACAGTCCAGGCTTCAATCGGCATATCCGCCGACCTTGTCGAGTGGTTCACGGTGGAGCCATTTTTTTACTTCTGAATCAGTCCCGAGCCGCGCAGTCAATATTCGCCTGCTACCTTGTATCAAAGAACCGCTTCCAACGTTGAAAGGCGGCGGTAGCGGTAACCAAAGTGAGAACCAGCGCACCGCTAGACTGCCATACACCGCTGTTCTTAATTGCACATTATGGCACATTCAACGAGTGTAGCACAGCAAACTCCGTGAGTTTCCTCCCTCTTTCCCTGAGTGCTACAGTTTCAAAGCGTCTCTTAGCTGCTTCCCACAGCTGTGAAGTGGAAACGGGTGGGCCAGCAGTGGCTCATCCAGGCTCCGTGAAGAGAGTAGAGAGGTAGGCGTCCTCCTAGCGTGGAGTCAATCCGCCATCTTCCTCCCCCCAAAACCTCCCCGTTTATTACAATTTGAAAGTACAATACAGAAATTAGGAAAAAGCAAATGTAGCAGTAATCTCACTAAAAGAAATAGGAGTCTGTTGTTTTTTACTTGGTCAATTATGTCACTGGATTCGAATGCTCTCACATTCAGAATGCTGGGTTGGGTTCTGGCATCACTGGATGAAGAGATCCACAACTAGAGAGAAGCCGTCTAGGTTCAGAGGGTCTTTCTCCATTGTTTTGATGGTGTGCGTGAAGGAAACCCCAGAAGGCCCGTATTTACAGAGAGGCAGTCCCCGGGTCCAAATGGAATGCCGCCACAATGCCAAGAACACCAAGGAAGAAAGAAAGGAAAGGGTTAAACCATGCAAACCCCAACCAACAGCACTAACAAGGAACCGCTATGTTTCTGGGCATGTAGGTGTGTCCCCAACCAATCGGATGGCCAGGAAGCAGAGAAAAAGATGCTGCATAACGTCAAGGACAGATCATGAGTGTGAGAGAAAGGCTGGAAGAAGAAGGAAATCACAGACGACCTCGGGAGAGCCACCCGACGTAGCTGAATCAGCTGAGGATGCTGTAAGGTTTGGGCCTCAGGCCCGCATACTGCTAAATAAGGTGACAGACACAGGTATGCTGGTTGGTTAACTGGCCAAGAGCACGTGGGCTCCGCATGTTCTCCCTCACTTGCGGGGGTCACTCCGAGGCGGGTGGGCTCCGCTCGGCCTGCCCTTTCTCACAGTGGGGTTACTTCATTGCGGCCGACACGGGTGGGCTCCGGTCGATCTGCTACTCGCTCCAGGACACTCCCACGGCAGGGTGGCTCACAGCGGGCTCAAGATGTGCGGGGTAGGCTCCCGGTCACCTCCTCCTGTGCATGTAGGCCCGGGGCTCTACACCCGCCCCGCGGGCCACTCGGCGCGGCCGACGCCATTCACGGGGGGGTGCCCTCGAGGGAGGCAGCTCCCTCCCCTTTTCTCCACGATGTTTTTCAACTGTGGCACGGGTGGCACAGCTTCGGCCTCATCGCCATTGTAAGGTTTGGGCCTCAGGCCCGCATGCTGCTAAATAAGGTGACGCAGACACCGGTATGCTGGTTGGTTAACTGGCCAAGAGCACGTGCGCTTCGCCTCTTTTATTATCTCAGCGTCACCTGACCAGTGACGTCTGTGGTGGGTGGGTTTACAGTGTTACACATACACACTTGGCACACTAGAATGCTGACTCCACGTCACTACATCCCTCCCCAACTTGGTGAAAAATTAAAACCTGATGAAAAGTGTAACCTGTGGGAAAGAAAAATGTACCAAACATAACATAGGACTCATAACTTCAAACGAGTCTCTTTGGCTGCTGCGGGCCGCAGGCAACGTAGTTGAAGCAGCCAGGACCAACAGTTCGCTGTGGCATGGTTCGCAGGTGTTCAGCGGGTCTGGTCTTCTGTCTGTGCCGCATGGACGTTGTTCTCAGTCTTGCCTTTGCTTCGCTCAACTGGTGACGAGGAGTAGGTAGAGAGAAGGGTGGATGATATGGGTGTTGTCTGTCTTCTAGCTTCCCCTACTCAGTCCTGGTCTTTGGTGATGTCTCTGGGCAAACTTTGAAAATGTCTTTTGGCAGGTGAAAAAGAGTAGGTGCACACATCCTTCTAACTAGGATACCCCTCTCGCTGGTGTTCTTCTCTCACAAGATGTCCGGGAGGCCCTCTTTGCAGGCTTCCACTGGACTGGTGCTTTCTGTCGTGTTACTCTACCATAGCCTTCTGGCAGTGAGTGGGACCCGCCACGAGCCTCACCATTGTGTCCTTAGTTCCACCTGAAGGTTGAGTTGTTGACTCCTTTCCTTGCACACGAGGCTCTCATCCACGTGGGACCTACAGACGTGCAGCTGTGGATCTGTCTCCCGTGCGGGACTTGCTGCCACCAGAGTCCCTTGAAGCCTCTGCTCCATGGGTTGCCACGGGCTGGTGTGGAGTGGTCAGTTCCTCAGCCTCCCGATGCCTGAGCACTCTCGCCATCCAATCTTCGGCTCAACCCCAGAGGTAGATGTCGCCAACAGTCCAGCTTGCTCTCTACTGCAATCGCCATGTGGATGGATGGCTCGTAGGTAGATGTCTTTGATCTGTGCTGCCGGTGCTCTTGCCAGGCCTTGTTGCTGCAGTGCACTTAGATGTTCCGGTGCTTGTCACCTGCCTTTTCGCAGTGGCGGCGTGCAACTCTGATTTCTTCTTCCTTGCGCTCGCAGTGGCGGCGTGCCACTCTGATTTCTTCTTCCTTCTTTTCGAAGTGGCGGCGTGCCACTCTAATTTCTTCTTCCTTCTTTTCGCGATGTTACATGGACCGATTTCCTTTCATCTGCTCTGGCCAGGCTTCCCCGTGCAGTGCGCGCCCTCTGCACGTGTCTTCCTGGTCTTGTCCTAGTCCTAGGACACTGTCTTCTTTTCACTCAACTGCCAGAGTTAGCGTCACGGCCTTCACTTCAGTTCTACTCTGCTAACTTGTGGTGTCGAAGTTCGTTGGTCCATGTTCGCGGACCACGCCTTGGTCGAACTTCTTGGACCTCTTGCCGGTCCACTCTGCCGATCTCTGGCAGGTTGGCTTCTTCGTGCGACCATCTGGCTGATCAGCTTCTTGGTGCGACCATCTGGCGGGTCGGCTTCTTCTTTTCCCGGGCGACCATCCGACTGTTCGGCTTCATACTTGCTTCTCGGGCGACCATCCGACTGGTCGGGTTCATATTCACTTCTTGGGCGACCATCCGACTGGTCGGCTTTATCCACCACTTCCTTGCGACCATCGGGCGGTCGGCTGCTTCTTTCTTGTGAGTCTCCATGCTTCTGGTGGTCTGTGCAACCACTTCTTACTTTCCATCGCAAATCGCTTGCTTTGGCGCGCTTCTTGAGGCGCTCTTCGGTTGCTTCAATGACTTGCTGCTTTGGGCATTTGTCTCAGCTTCCGCCCAGTGTCTGGGTAGTGCTTCACTGTCGTCTGTTATGCTGCACATTTGCTTCATGCACCTTCGCACTTGCCTGTTGCTGAGTTCCTGAACCACCGTCGGTTCGTGTGGTGGTGCTCCTGTCTTCGCCATACTGCTGCAGCGATAGCCTGTGGCCACCAGGCATCGCTGCACTCTCTCGCGGCGTGGCTTAAGTGCTTCTGGAGGGTTGCGCCACCGCTTCGTCGACCTTCTCCTGGTCACTCCCTTTCGCGCGCTGATGGCTGCACTCTTCCTTCCTCTGGGGGCAGTTCCAATTTGCTATCTTTGTTAGTTTGGCTAACGTACCCGCAACTGCCTCAGTGTTGAGTACCGGCATTCCTGGCGCGTTCCTGCGCCTTGTCTCTTCATTGTTAACGGCTGTGTGACGGCTTGGCGCCACTCTGGCCTGGCAGCCTTTCTGCACACTCTTTAGGTACCTGGCAGTCCTCATTGTGTGGTGACAAGGGGTTGCAGCCTTTCCTTTGTCTTCCTTTTCATAAGCGGCTTGGTGCTGCCTCTCTGCGTGCATAATCTAGGTGCCGCCGTCAAATTTTCTTGTGCCCTTCAGACAGGTGTGACCTGCACACAAACTGTCCTTCGCTTAAGCAACCTGGAAATGTGCATTCTCTTATGCCTAGATGCATCATTCAGAATTGCATTCGCAAACGGTGCGAATCGCATAATTCGGCCGTTTGCGAATGCAATTCATGGTTTTGGGATGCATCAAGTTTTACGTTTTTTTTGCATTTTTAGGAATCGATAAAGTCTTTGCGATTTCTTTAAAAAAATCGCTAAACGTGCGAATCGCATTTTTTGCGAGAAAATGGTATGCATGAAAATTCGCAATTTGCAGTTTTTTAAGAAATCGCATTTTGGAATTCTTTAAATTAGAAGAAGTCAAACCTGGTGCTAATTTTACTAACTTTTTTAAATACAGGTGTTAATCATCAGTACTGCATATATAGACCTCATAGACCATGAATTTGCTTCTCAGAATGGCAGCACTTTTCTTTTTAGCTCGCAGGCAGAGGTTGAGAGTAGCTGCAGGATGGAGGAGAAGGCTCTTACAAGAGAGAATCTTCAGAGTGCGCATACCCTTACTAGGGCAGACTGAATCAGAGATTTTTGCTAAGTATAGGCTCAATGCTAATTTAATTTTAGATTTAATTCAAGAATTGGACCCAATTTTGCAGAAGCAAACACGCAGGACACAAGCTATACCAACCCATGTGCAGGTATTGTGCTCACTGCACCTCCTTGCTTCTGGGTCATTTCAGAGTGTAATAGCTATTGCTGGTGGTGTCTCCCAGAGTTCACTTTCCAGATATTTTAATGCCTTCCTAAATGCCATGTTACAAAGAATAAGGTATCATATAAAATTTCCAAACACACAATAGGATTTGATGAAAACCAAATTAGATTTCTATAACATGGCTCAATTTCCACATGTCATTGGCTGTGTAGATGGCACACATGTTCCCATTTGTCCACCCTCTGAAAATGAGTATATTTTTCGCAACAGGAAATGCTTCCATTCTCTTAACATTCAAGCCATTTGTAATTCTAAAACAATTATCACAGATTTAGTTACTAGTTACCCTGGAAGTGCCCATGACTCCTACATTTTTAGACACAGTGCTATTCATGCTAGACTGCTTGCAGGTCAACTTGGAGATGGATACTTGCTGGGTAAATATGCTTTTGGAAATTGTAACAAACTTTTCCTTCATCTGGACACATTTCATCCTTGCAAATGTAAATTTCTGATTCTTCTATTTATAGGTGATAGTGCCTATGCAGTGAGGTCTTACATTTTAACTCCATACCTAAATCCAACTTCCAGGAAAGAGCAGCATTACAACCAGGCTCACATAACAACCAGGAATGTGATAGAGAGGACCTTTGGTGTGATGAAATCACGCTTTCGCATACTACATAAGACAGGTGGAGCACTGCAATATCAGCCAGACATTTGTTGTAAAATAGTAGCAGCATGTGCAATGCTGCACAACCTAGCAACTGAGAGAGGCATAGAACTTGATGAGGAAGATGTTTTACCTCAAAATGACAATCAGCCTCAACAACCACAAGCAAGAGCACATGGACCGGAGGCAGCAGAGGGGAGAAGGAGAAGGGCAGAGATCACACAACATTACTTCTAAATGAGGTAGGATGGTCACACTGATTTATTTGGTTTTAAAAAAAAGAATTTTTTATTTCAAGGATCAAAATTAATGCATTCACTTAATGGACTTTAAATGTATCACCAATATTTTTCTTTTGTTTACCTCACAAATTATGAAATGAAAATCATGAAACAATAAAGCATTTGGACATTATCAATATCAAGCAAGAGGCATCACAGACATAATGTCATTTCTTACGTCCACGCACTCCTAATGCCTTCCCTGCATTTTTTCCACTGTGCATGGCCATGTTACTTGCATCATTCTGCTTTCTATTGCTACGGCGTTTGCCAGTTAAGCAATGCTCAAGTGTGCCACTCACAGCACTGCCGGATCCACTCTCCCCCATTGGTAGTTGTTTTTCTGGTGATCCATTGCTATGTGATTTTTCCAAAGGGTCATGGATAGTCCCCAAACCCTTGTGAATGTGTTCAAAAGATTTCCTCAAAAGTACCTGGGTGGAAAGGGTCTGTTTGCAGAGCCTAGTTGTACAATTTGAAAGGCAAAACATTTGTCTGTTATGAGCCTGCATGTTGTTCATTAGTCGCAGTTGCCTTTTTTCACTTATAAGCTTAAGCTAAGCTCAAGCTTAACTGAAGATGTTTCATGGCCTGTCTTTATAACATTTATCATTTTATTCATACTGTTGGATAAAGAACCCATTTGTTTCCTGATATGTCCAAGTTTTCCTTTGATTATTCTCATGTCTTTGCCTTGCAGGCGCTGTACCTTGAGGATTTTGTCTTCAACAAGACTGCCAGTGATGGGACCCTCTCCAAATTGACCACTATCTGTTGCATGACCACGGCGTACAGAAAACTGCTGAAGTCTCCTTCGCCTACTGAGCCTTCTATTTGTGACTGTTGGTGTAGTTTGAGGTTGCCTTTCAGCAACATTATCATTGTGCTCTGCTTCAGAATCAGTTTGCAGCAGTTGACACACTCTCTGTCTTTCACCTGTTTGAGAATGGATTGCTGATGTGGAAGGGGCATTTCCCTCATCTGTTTCTTGACATTCTTGGGTGTTCAAATCCCTCAAATCCCGCTCAATTAATTCCTGAAGTGCATCTATGGTTAAATAAATGCAAACATGATGTTATTTAAAGTTTGCACTTTCAAAAAATTAATTAATAAAATTTGTGATTCTATACAATGACATGATCCCAGTCTACTTCTTTATTATTCTTCTATTTAAAAAATTTAAATAAAAATCTTGTTTGTGTAAATGAAGGACTGATAAAAACTACAACTCCCATGATGCACTACTTTCAATTACCAAACAGTAAATAACTTTCTTTTTGGAAAAATGAAGAAAAGATATCCTACACAACTGAAATACAATTCTTCAAGAAGAACTACTTTCACAAGACTCTTGCAATTTCTAGGCTCCATTTAGAAAAACAAAATCATTAACAATTGACTTACCTTCAGAAGGGGTCTGAATCTTAGAAGTATCAATGTCTATCACTCCAACTACAGCCTCAGTCAACAGTGTGCCTTCCACCATGTCTTCCAGGGGGGTGTTGGGTCTATCTCTGGGTGTTCCACCTCCAGTTTTTTTTGCTGCTTTCATCCTGTTTGCTAACTTCTCTTTTGCACGACTGCGCAGGTCATACCATCTTTTTTGTAAATTATTTATGTCACGATGTGCTACTCCTACTGCGTTTACCTTTGCCTGTATGGCAATCCATAGATTTCTTTTAATAGCTTCAGGAGCCTTCAGAGAATGCTTCCCAAAAAGCTGTTCTTGTCTCGCAGTCACCTCCTCAATAAGAATTTCCAACTCTTGATCAGAAAATGTAATTTTCCTTTTCCTGGCTGTCCCCTCTTCAACAGGATTTTCATTTTCCATTTCTCCAAAGATTTGTCAGGCACAGACTGCAGCAGCAACCTCCAGGGAAAGCTCACAAAGCAAACTGCCAAACCTCACATTCAAAAAAGGGAGCAGCTGTGGCTAATTGCTGAACTGGCTTTCAGGCAGTTGATTCAATGAGATTCATCATGTGTGTGATTTCGCATTTAGCGAATTCGCAAAATGCGAATTCGCAATTAGGAATTCGCAATTTTCTTGCGATTCGGTAAATTATGCGATTTTTACCAAATCGCAAAAAAATTGCGAAAAAAATGATGCATTGACATTTGCGATTCCTTATTTGCGATTCCTTATTTTTCCCAAATAAGGAATCGCAAAAAAAACGTTGATGCATCTACCCATTAGTGCCTTGATCACACATTCCTTGCTTCATGTTGTTGCCCGTTAGTAGTTTTCAAATTGCAGTGCTTCGAGATGGCCACTAGATGGCACTGTGTGCACTACCGTCGAAAGGTCTGTAGCCTCGGCAGCTTCTACGCGCTGCAGGCTGTGGTCACCGATTCCTTTGGGTCGAGCACCGGTCTCCCTTTACCTTTGGAGCACTGGGGCCTTCTCGCCTCAGTTCTGGATTGCTCGGAGGCTCTCCAGTGCCTTGCTCCCTGACCCGATGGCTGCTCCATGCTACGGCCGGTAAGTGAGGATGCCTTTACTGTTTGTAGGGGGTGTACTAATGCCTAAGGTTGTCCTAGCCCCTCACTTGTGCATACAGCTGGCTGGGGCGTTTCACCGGTGCTATTTTCTCCGCCTCAGCGTCACACTTTTTAGCGGCGCTGGCTGCATGCGGTCATTGTCCTACTCCCCCGCCCCTCGCAGCAGGCCCTTTCAGTTCACGGGCTGCGAGGGAGGGGAGGGCTGCTATGATCTGCCACGGGCCACACGCTGGCCTCACTGCCCCTTGCTCATGCAGTCTCTTGTTGCTCTCCCCGCCCGCAGCAGCCTCTCAGTTCACACGCTGCGTGGGGTGGGGGAGAGTCGGCGCTGCAGCCCGAACTTGCTCGATCTGACCTGGGCAGACCTTCACTTCCTGCTGGATGGCATAGTGGGCCTCAACGGGGGCCCGGGGCAAACGCTCTTGTCCTTCCTGCATCTCCTCACTTGTTGTGCGCAGCGGTGAGCCATTCACTTTCCTCCCCTTGCAGCATGCGTTCTCTTATACGGGCTGCGCAGGGGGTTACTGGCACGGCAGTCAGCGGCTCTTCTGACGCGGGGTGGGCAACCGCTCGGTTTCTTTCACGCCCCCACGCCCTCTGACAGTGTGGCGCATCCGGCGCTTTGTCGCTGGGGGAGGTAGTCAGCGGCAGGCACCTCGGGGTCGGGGTGGGCACCCGACTTCCTCCAATTAAACAGGATCGCTTCCCATTCGTTCCCCCATCTGTGGCCTCTCACCTTCGGCCGGCGGGCCTGTTCATCCACGCGGGTGGGCTCCGGGTGTTCTCCCTCACTTGGGGGGTCACTCCGAGGCAGGTGGGCTCCGCTCGGCCTGCCCTTTCTCACGGTGGGGTTACTTCATTGTGGCCGACACGGGTGGGCTCCGGTCGGTCTGCTACTCGCTCCAGGACACTCCCACGGCAGGGTGGCTCCCAGCGGGCTCAAGAGGTGCGGGGTAGGCTCCCGGTCACCTCCTCCTGTGCATGTAGGCCCGGGGCTCGTCACCCGCCCCGCGGGCCACTCGGCGCGGCCGACCCCGTTCACGGGGGTGCCCTCGAGGGAGGCAGCTCCCTCCCCTTTTCTCAACGATGTTTTTCAACTGTGGCACGCGTGGCACAGCTTCCGCCTTGTCGCCATTGTAAGGTTTGGGCCTCAGGCCCGCATGCTGCTAAATAAGGTGACGCAGACACCAGTATGCTGGTTGGTTAACTGGCCAAGAGCACGTGCGCTTCGCCTCTATTATTATCTCAGCGTCACCTGACCAGTGAAGTCTGTGGTGGGTGGGTATACAGTGTAACACATACACACTTGGCACACTAGAATGCTGACTCCACGTCACTACAGATGCCACGACCTTGACGGCAGTTTGGAAAGCTGGAGTGAAGAGTGGTGGACACAACTGGAGGAAGCTGATGAGCCGACGCAACTCAAGAGAGTTGCGGCATAGCGGGTGAGTGACAAGGGGGAGTGTTTAGGATTGTTGGAGGGGAGAGAAATCACGGTGATGGGTTGCTTTGTCTTTCCACTGCACTTTTTGAGGGGGGTTTACACACCGTAAAAGCTTAAAACTAAAGGAGCTTGAATGGCTACATTGTTTTGTTTATACTTTAAAGAAAACCTTAGTGGTACAGCACTAGAGAAGGGCCCAGCTCAGATGGGAACATATTTGATCCAGGTGATATTTAACCTGGTAGGAACGCACTGGCCACAGTAGTGCCACAGGGGGAGGGAGGAAGGAAAAACCCAGATGCCTGAATGTTCCCCGAGAGGAACAAGCATTTGCAATGCAATAGGTCTCGCATTTGCGAGACTTTAAGCTGTTGCTTTTTTAAACATAAAAGTGGGCGCCATGCTCAAAAATAAAGTGCGACGCCCTTGTCGCAAATACAAAAGGGGGCGCTGTGCTAAAACATGAAGCGCTGTGCCCATGTACAGTAATTAAAAAATAATGATGGAGTGGACACCATGCTAAAATGAATAGACCAGGGTCTGTGCATATTTAGCTTATGTGCATGGCGGCCCGAGATAAGGGATAAAAACATATAGGCAGCTACGCAGCACCAGCTTGGCGGTAAGGGCAGTGGGATGCTCAAAGGGAACTCACCAATAAAGATGGTTTAATCAGAGAAGGTCCAGTAATCAATATGGCGTTATGCTCCAGGCAGAGGTGATATTGATCCAATAAAAGAATGCCAAAAGCCAAGAACTGGATTTGGCAACATGAGCAGTTGCCCTGCTCATACCTAAAGGCAAGGATATTGCCTACTGCTGGCTATTATATACCCCATAAAGGAGAAAGGAAGTGGAAAAATAGTCAAGGCTGGCTTTGATAGGCCCAGATTCCATCTGCTTCTGCTAGGTCAAGAGAAGGAAATCTTTAGAGCAGAGGTATGTACCTTTTGGAGGCCCTCAAAAGCAGATGAGCACTTGAGAGGGGCGTCCCAACAATTTAGCAGAGAGAGCCAAGCCAAGGGTTTGGCTTGAATCTTAGAGCCTGTGCACAAGCAGAGCCTTGAAAACATTTGCTATATAATTTATACAACATCAAGTAAAATATGCTAAAGTGTTTTCAATATTAAAATAAAGTGTATTTTTCTAACAAACTTTGACATTAATAAGGCTTATGATAGAATTGCTTTGAGAGGTACTTATTAAAAGTGATAGTTTTGTACAACTGGTAGTCTGAATTTACATGTTTGAAAGTTTGTTATATTTGATCATAAATACATGTATATGTGCTAATGAAGAAAGCCCTAATTTGTCCTAGTTTTCTGGTTTCAGTTTATACAGATCAGCAGGAAATGTGTATCTGCTTGTCTTTCCTTATGTTAAGACTTTTTTTTTACCTCATAATTCTTCTGCAGTGTTTAAATACAGCTCAAACTCGACCTCAATGCAGAGCACTTTACAACGAACACCAGTTATATTACACAATATCACATGCACTGGTTAGAAGTACTGGGAGATCAAGAGATTTACCCAGAATTACAGGAGACTCCAATCTGGTTCCACAGTCAGCAGTTCTGACCATAGTGTCAGATCCTGGGTGCTGTGCCGGAGAGAAGTGAGGCAGAAGCCATATAAACGTTTGGGTTGTTATGGGCTGGAAATACCAACAGGACTTTGAGCAGAGTAAGAGCCAGGCTTCATGCTCGAGCTTTTAGTGGCTCACCCACAACTAAAGATTAGAGCGATCGGTGGCTCAGAGTAGATCCTGCACATGTGGGGTTGAAAGCCTAAGCGATCGATTCGTGAAATCCCTTTAAACTAGGACGCTTGGATAGTCAATACCCACGGGAGCACAGGAGTACTCGACTTACCTCACCCAGGGAAGCCGGGTGCATAGGTGCCTTTTTGTGTCGGGTTTCGTCAATGCTTTCAATGGAGACCTGCAAAAGAAGTGCTGCAGGCGGCCGAAGGAAAAGTGTCCAGGTGGATCCAAGGGTGGATCAAGGAGCTGAAGAACCTGAAAGCAGAAGGGACAGAGTCTGGGTCACTAGCCAGTGACCAGGAAGGAACCAGGATGGAGCCAGGTGATGTCGCGATGCAAACAGGTGAAGAGGTGAAGCTTGTCTCTACAGCCATGAGGACCAGGAGCTGGAGTCGAGCTGTCCCACGAAGGATCTAGTTGCCTGCGGTGTCGGTATCCGGATTGGACCCAACAAGCCTTGGTACCACAACCCACGCAGGAAGTGAAGATTCGCTTCAGGTCAGACCAGCATGGTCTGAGGCGCTTCTCTTTTGGAAGGAAGTTGTGCAAACCCAGAGTAACCAGGCAAGCATTGGAAATTTAAAGGATCATCTTCAGAGGGCTCACTAGCCAACGGGCTAGCAACTGGGAAGTCGCGTCGAGCTGAAATGCAGGAGTGGGCCCCACGCAACACTCGTGGAGTGTGGAGGGCTGAGCTCTGGTGCAGATGTTGCTCGGGTCTGGGGCTTCTCGTGCCCCAATGCACAACTGCGAGTTACCTCAGTAGTCGATGCAATTAGCAATTTGCAGAATGTCCAGGGAGTCTGGTCCCACGTCTCTCATGTCCGCCACGGGTCTCAGCTTTGCTGTGGATGTGGGTCGGAGTCCAAGAAGTCTGGAAGTCTAGTCCTGAGTAGCTGAGTCGTCGGGTTCCATCGGGAGTGTCGACAAAGTAAACCGGCAAGTTACTGGTGGTGCCTGTTTGAACAGGGTGGTCACTCCTTGACCACAAGGGAGATCTTCAGTCTTCTAGTCAGCATAGAATGTCGAAGTCCAAGAGTTCTGTTTCGTAGTTTCTTTCCAGGGTAATCTGATGTCTCTAGACACAGCTCCTAACTTTATACCAAACTAAAGGGCTGGATTACCTGCCAAGTCCCTCCTATGGGTGGACCCTGGGAAGGGGGTGGGTTACACCCCTTTCTCTTTGTCCAGTTTTGCGCCAGAGCTGGGACTGGAGTGCCCCAGCAACTGGTTTGAACCAGGCTATGCATGGAGCACCTTGTGTGCCCCAGGCAGTGTCTCATTTTGCAGTCCTCCCTGCCCCAATACACTAAAAGCCTGTCTGGGGAGGTGCTAGCACCTCCCAAAGCAGGAAACCTATTGTCCAGGCCTCCCCTGCCGGAGTTTCGTCCAGAAGCAGGAGGTCAGACTCGAGTGATCAGCCTGTGGTGTCAGTTTGGATGCCATCCAGGGGTGGCATAATACATGCTGCAGTCCCTGGTAGGCCTTGGATGCACCTATGCCTTGGGTACCTATGGTACACTATACAGGGGCTCACAAAGGTGACCCAATACCCAATCAGGTATGTACCTAAATTACATGGTATCAATTTAGAGAGCGAACAGCTGGGCTGTGGGTCTGATTAGCAGGCCCACAGCCACACTAAAGTCGAAAAAACAGAAAATCACAGCAAAAAGTGGGGGTGACCATAGGAAGCAGACCCTACTCTCCTACAACAACTGAGGGCAATACTTGTGGTGGGGGTGTGGAAATGTACCCCGTGAGGGCACACTGGTGCAGGGTCAGCCTCTTGTTCACGGGTCCGAAGACCAGCAAAAGAGAGATCGGCACTGGAGTGAAGTAAAACAAACCACGTTTATTAAAATGT
Source organism: Lissotriton helveticus (assembly GCF_964261635.1). Classification (NCBI taxonomy): domain Eukaryota; kingdom Metazoa; phylum Chordata; class Amphibia; order Caudata; family Salamandridae; genus Lissotriton; species Lissotriton helveticus. The sequence continues at coordinate 1,782,772,293 of NC_136065.1, forward strand.
CATGAGCAGGACTGGGTCCGAACAATGTTGTGGGAGGAAGTACATTCAATAGAAAGACCATCACCCTTAAATACTGTTTGTTGCAATGTAATCGTATGGGAAGGAAAACTGGAGGGAACAGGTTTAAACACGGAAATTGCTACAGGCAAACAGGAGCTGATGGGTGACCAGGTGGTCAGGAGCGGAGGAGGGGGAGTAAGGAATGTTTATGGCGGCAATAAGCAATCAATAGATAACATCTAAGACCAGGTGCACCGGTAGCTGCAGCTCCCCAGCACGTACATCAGATTGATCATGTCAGAGAGGTCAGCTAAAGTTAGAGGACACAGGTTGGGCAAAAAGGCAAACAACAGAGAGGAAATGAACACGACAGAAACTAAATGGATGCAACAGTCAAAATGGCTGCTGCTTATGCTAACATAGAATTGACACTTTTCCACGGGGGGGGGGTTGGATGTGATCAGATCGATATTCGGCTTGCCATTTCTACTGCAACATGATTTCACCAAAAAACACCGCAAAACATGCAACTTTTTTTCAAAAACAAAACTCGGCAGGATTTAAAACTGTCAACTTCGCATTGCAATTGTTTACCAACTTTGCACAGCACACAGAGAGAGCAGTGCAAGCTGCAGATGATATTAAATAGTATGTTTTGCTGAATGATTTCCCACGTGCAACCATGCAAAAGAAAGACTTCGGTTACCTATAGGGGTTCTTAAGGCGGAGACGATCACTACGGGCTAGGAACCAGGTCATGACTGTCCGCTTCCACACTCCTTCAAGCAAGAGACTGTGCCGTAAGAAAGCACAGATACAGCAGCGCAGAAGGCATCACAATAAACAGACAGTAGAGGCTAGTAAAGAGGCTCCTCCCAGCTGCTGCTGGAGAGGAGAGTAAAGAACGGCGTATGGATATTAAAGAAAGACTACACCATTCGTGCCACTCACCTTTTCGAAAACTAAAGTATGCCAAAACCTTAAAGGAGGCATAGTCTCCTTTTGTTGGGAAATATGGTTTATTCTAAATAAAATACAATTAAGCTATTGCAATGCAATAAGTCTCACGTGTACGAGATTTATAGCTATTGCTTTTTTAAATCTAAAATGTGGGTGCAGTGCTCAAACAAACGGCGTGCCCTACACAATGATTACAAAACATAATGGTTGAAGGGGTTCTGTGCTAAAACACAAAGCGCGGCACCCGTGTATATTTACACACATCCAAAAAAGTATGTGCGTAGCGGCCCATGAAGTGGGCGCCATGGTGATATAAAAAAAAAAAAACATGAAACTGGGCACCTGGCTATGCGCCTTAGTAATGTATATCACTTGGATAAAATAAAAGAAGTCCCTAAACAAACCACATACACACTTATAGCGTAACAAAACTGTAGTTGGTCGGTGCTCCTTCCGATAAAACAGAAGTGATGTATGGGGAGCACCAACCAATAGAGAGCTAGTAAAGAAGAGTAACACAGGAGTGGCAAGCAGCAGGCGGGATTACACTCAGTTTACTGCTTACTACAGGTCTTGCAGACAGCGCATGAGCGCTGCCTAGGCTTGACCTAAAAAGGAATGGGAGCTCTAATTAAAAAAAGCTTTTCCTGAAAGAAAAAGGAAACAAAAGACATGTTTTCCAAGAGAGTTCCACTAAGGGTGAAGTCCCAGCACAAAGTAAGGGCTCGATTAGGATCGCGGTTTTCCCGCATCCTCCGGGCAGGCGGAAGCCTCCGCCGGCCCAGAGGATGCGGGAAAACCGCTGCGGAGGCACAGAAGACCCACCGGCAAATTAGGATGGCAGTGGGTCTCAAAATCCATCCGCAGCTTTTCCGCAAAAGCTCTAACATGGCTGGCGGTGTCTATCAGACACCGCCAGCCATATTAGGATGGCGGAAATCATATGCTTTTCCACGGCGGCTTTTCCGCCGTGGAAAAGCATACAGACATTGACTTCGGGGGCCCGTTGCGGGCCCCCTTGGTGAAGGGGGGGTCAGGGGGGTGCACATGGGGGGTACCTATGGCACCCCCCTGCATTTGTATGCAGAAATCGGCAGGCACCGCAGGGTGGCGGTCACATCCTAATTGCACAGGAGGGAACTCTGCAGGCAATGTGGAGGTTCCCTCCTACTCTATGGTGGCGGACGGACTCAGGTCCGTCCGCCATCATAATCGGCCCCTATGTGTATGCTGCTGTTACCAAAAGAGGATTACTTTTCTCCCTGATATAAGCACTAAAACAGGTGCATTGAAGGTATAAAACACGTTTTACATACCACCTACATACTTACCGCTGTTTTCTTTCTTGATATTCCAGGTAGCACCATCCTGAGAGGGGACATCTACAGAAAAGAGAGACAACCAATAAATCACTATGCCATACGAACAGACAGCAGTATTAATCCTCGGCTAATATTCTTATCAACCTTAATTGTATATGTTTTATCACAAAAAAATATCAATATTCAGAAGCCTACCCAGCCTCCACGTCGATATATATGCCTATCCATCCTACACGATGTGAACTTGCTTTCCAAATAAACTACTGCAACTGAGGAATGGTGAAGGACAATCATTTTGCGTAAGAACGTCATTTGCCATGAAGGCTCTCAATTATAAGAATAATGCAATAATAAGCACAATCAGTAAAGCAGACTAAGTCTCAAATGCACAGCAAATCAATAGAAAAATGGCCAGCATACTAGTAGAGACTTAAAAGATCACGGCTCAACCACAAATTCAAGGGTTTCTATAGCCATTTACAGCATATGTAATCATGGAAACAGTCAGCATAGTGTGACCATTATGACAGCAAATAAATGTAATCGTTTTTAAATGCCACATAACCCTACCATCTTAGCACTAACCCAGGAAATGAATATTTATTTGCCCCTTCTGGACAATGTCACCCAGAAGTGTCAGAACAAACTAGTTACATAAACAACAGAAAACAATCATGAATGAATGCAATAGAGTGTACCAGCAAGGAGGGACTTGGAAAGAAGCAAAAGACCAACACCAGCGAGTTTTTTTTTAGAACAATATGTCATACAAAATAAACAGTGCACATCTTGCTGTATGTGGTTTCAAACAACAAAATATAAACACAGAATGCACAACATGATTTGGCAGACATTTTGACAAACAGATAGAGAGAAGGCCTAATCCAGAAAAATATACTAAAACACATCATAATGATTTTGTTTCAATTGTAATAGCTCATGTTGATAACTATGTTTGAATTCAAACGCAGAACAAATACAATTAACACACATATATAGTTTATATTTTGAAAACGTCCACACCATTAATATAGCTGAATCAGAGGGAACACATAAAGCAGGCCCTGTGGCCAAACCAGCCAGATAACCTCACCCAGAGAACCACAAGACGGAAAAAGCAAGGTGGAAAACAGATGGCAATTCCTCTTTAGACTTGTGGTAAAGAAGAAATTGCTGGGAATCTCCTGCTGGGAGAAGATCATATCAGCCACATTGGGGGGCGCTCCCATTCATGATTTCCAGAGACAGGTGACTGAAGGCACTCACCTTCACATTAAGAACACTTACCAAGTGGACAGATACCAGGAAAATATTCTGTCTCAGAACCCACTCCACAAGCGTTCCCAGCCTGTCTCATAAACCCACTGGATTTGGAGATGGAGGCTGAAACACTAGGATCATACTCTGAATGTCCTCTAAGTCATGGCGAGGTGGGAATTTCCCTGGTTGATGAAGAATATCAACCAATTAAGCAGGTTCAGGCTGCACCCCAGATGGTTCAAAACCATTACAGGGGAACCCTCCTAAACCAGCAGGTCAGCCAAGTATGGAAATACATGTCCTTTTTACCTTTGAAGCAAGGCTGGCAGCAAAGCCAGCACCTTAGTGGAGACCCGTGGAGTGGTCATACGACCAAACGGCTTTACAACAAATTAGTAGTGCTCAGACCCCACTGTTAAGTGGAGGCAGTGTGGGGAGTAGTCGCACATGGGAGCAGGTGTCCTCAAGTTCCACGCACAATATTCAATCCTGTGCATTCAGGGCCAAGGACAACATTTTCAATTTGCTCCAATAGACAAAGAACTTAATTACAGTGTGTCTGTCCTTCTTGGGGAGCAAGTAGAAAAGGGAATACAATCCAGTCTGTTTCCCCTCCCAAGAAACCCATTTTTGCAGCCAAGCTAGGATTTTCACCTTCAAGATTGAGGCATGAGCTAGGATATACTTCCAGGTAGGAAGTGGACTTTGTGGGGTAGTGGACAAAAAGAAGAGAATGTAACCCTGAGGATCATCTAGAGCACCCAGCCATGGTTATGTACTTCCACTGGTCCAGAAGATTGGAGACCCCAACCAGAAGCTGATGGTGAAGGAAGGACACATCAAAGTGGCTCTAAGACAGCACAACCAACAACGAAAAACTGGAGCTTCTATTTTTATTCGCATCCCTTAAATTCAAATCTTGCACAAAAGGAGCGAAAGAATAGCTGTGGCGGATGAAGTGGCTAAGAGTTTTGCCACTGTCCGGAAGGCTGGCTCCAGGAAAACCTGGAGCAGCAATGGTACTACTCGTGAAACTATTTAGTAGGGTAGGCGCGTTTCATCAAGTGTGCTGTAGATCCAAAGAGGATTCTGCCTTCCTGCCGAACAGCATATCACCACCAAAGAGCATATCTATCTACAAGAACAACCTGGACTTCTATAGGAAATCTAGCCCAATAAAGTAGATCCAATCATGCCTGAGCAAAGTATCTGCTGTAGCTATGGAGTGGGCCATGGTATCATGTCATTTGGAAGGCTAATTGTAATCAGCTGCAGAATTACCAATAAGCTGTGCACTTGAGGAGACATGTTGCATTGTTGGTGCATAGGGATAGACTTAAACAGAAAAGTTATGCACTATGGAGTTAAGGCTTTTGGACTTACTGTCCCAAAGGTGCTTTAGGAATAGTGTTGGGATTTAATTTCGCTTAAATTGCTTAAACCACAGGCTTTGCAGTCAAGGAGGGGTCTAGAAGAACTTCAGGTTGGATGAAACAGCTGTATGCCATTTAGTGAACTGGAGTGGGAACGATTCATCGACAACAAAAAGACTTGTCCTTTCTACAGGGTTTCTGCGTTTTGTGTGGGATGACCCTTTGGAGGCGGCTAGAAGCCGCTCATCCAGAGCTCCATAATTTGAGGATGAAAACCTCTGCTATAGACGGATAAATGAGCCGCTAGCTATCGCTAACAGATGGCAATTGCAAAGGAGAAAGATTATTGGAATTACTCCCTGATCAACTTTCTCGTTTGCTTGTGCGGTCCTGAAGGCGGTTTTTGAGTGGTGTGGAGGGAGACACTGGCCCCAGTTTTCTCTCCGGAACATGCCGCCAAAACAGCTGAGGCCCCCGCGGGAGCGCACTGAAAATGGTGCTGCGGCTGGATGTAAAACAGGAGGCCAAGAGGGTCCGCCGGCTTCGCGGAAAGCATCAAGCGGGAGGAAAGCTGGAGACGCTACTCCCACAACAGGATGCAGCGAGCTGTGTCAGGGAAAGCCAAAGAGCGGGAGCAGCGTCTCACAGAAGCGGCTGGCCCTGCAAAACAAAGAGTGATTCCAGGGATGTTCTCTGGGCATGGCAAACCGGTGGAGAAACCGCGGATCATGGAGGAAGAGCCTTATTGCCTTGTCTGAAGGGCTACTAACTAGCGTGAAAGAGGTGACCTGCAACCAACTGGAGGACAATGTGAGTAATAATCTGAATATTAATGCAGATAGTACCAGTGTTGCTGCTACAAGGGTCTGTAATTCGTTTCAGGGATATGTAAAGGGTCATGAGGTCCTAGCCAGTGGTGAAACAGATAATAACATTGACAATGGTAGTAGTGTGAAGGAAAATATGGATGGCAATCTAATAAAAAATACCAAACCTATTGATACTCTGGGGTAGTGTCCTAGAACACCGGAATATGGAGAGAATTGTATTCTCTTAATGAGGATTCAATATTATCTAATCCCAGTAACCGAACATATTTGGACAACTCCAGCACGGATTCAGATAGCTCTCTCTCTAACCCTAGTACACAAAAGCGACTTCCCTCCCTAGTAAAAAGAAGGAAAAGGACTAAAGATGGTGGAGCACTGCAAGAGATTGGCCATTCAGGATCCGATCATGGCCAGATTAAATGAGACTATTCAACCACTCAATTGTTGAATGAAGATGGTGGGCACGATGAAGGAGACACTGGAGGTTGATTAGCAAAACAGTCTGACAAACTTGTAAATGCAGTAGAATCCCCCCCTAGATGAGTCTGATATATGCAACCCTTAAACAGATGCAGGGTGAAGCAAGCCAGGAACACAAACGTGCAACAAGGAAGCTTCAAGGTGTAATACAAAAAGTGAATAAGTCTTTTGCTGAGATTACGGAGAGAACGACTGCCCTTGAGGAACGAGTAGTAGCACTAGAAACTGGCACAGAGAATTCAGCTCGGCAAGCCTCCACAAACTAATCTAGTATGATGGACGTAATGTGGAAGCTTGAGGATTTTGAAAATAGCCAGTGGCGCAATAATCTAAGACTTCTGGGTATCCAGTAAAACGTGGAGGGGGAAGATATTAGAGGTTTTGTGCTGAACTTGTTGAAGGGGGGTTTTCCTGAGCTGGGGCATTGGGACTGAGAAAAGGAGATTCAATGTGTACATTGCTTCTCTTTCATGCTTAAAAAGGAGCAGGGTCTCAATAATACTAATGAAAAGCCCAGAACTATATTAATTTTTTTGATAACTTTCTCCTGCGTCAAGCACTGTTTGATGAAGCTCGACCTGAGGCATGGCGGTCGGCTGAGGGCTTCACCTTCTTTGTTAGGCCTGACTTCTGCCATATCACAGTGGAAAGAAGGTGGAGGCTTCATCAACTAATCTTGCCCTTTCGAAAGATAGGGGCAGAGGCCTATCTACTTAGCCTGGTGAGACTTAAAATTATTTACAAGGGCACCACCAGAGTATTTTCATCTGAGATACAAGCTCAAGACCTTATTTGTGAAATCTCAGAGACTAGGATCTCTAAGGGGTCTGAGGAATAGATATGAAGCAATTGATTTGATTAAAATTATGTACGGAAGTGGGGTGGGGAAAAAAGGAGCTAGCCTTTTTAATTGTATAAATGTTTTCACTATCCAGGGTTTTCTTTTGTTTTTTGGTTCGGATTCTTGTTAGACAGAGCTGGATGAGTGGCGTGGGAGCAGCTCCATGCAGGAGGTATCATAAGGGTCTGAGGACCTTTTTTGCCTACCGATAGAGGGAAGAGGGGTGATTGGGGGAACCAGAGTGGGGTGGGGTTAGGGGGGTAAAAGGGGAGTGCTGATCCAGTCGGTTGAATTAGATATATTAGTATTAGTAGGAAGCAGGAAGGAGAGCAGAGTGGGCCTGTTCTATACTTGAAATTGTGTTAAATAAACTGAAGATAGCCTCAATTAATATATGTGGCTTGAATAATCCCCTAAAAAACGTAGGATTAATGTTGATATGCAATATTTAAAGGCAGACATAGTTTGTCTCCAAGAGACTCATATCGAGGCCAGCAGACTTGGGATTTCTGAATTGGAGGGGTACCATCTGATCTCTGCTACTACACAGGGAACACTTACAAGAGGGGTTGGGGTTATGGTTAGGAAAGGAGCATGGCTTAGGTTGCCGCACTTTAAATTAGATCAGTGTGGCAGATGGGTTATTACTCAATGTTGCACCGAGGATTATTCTTTTACTTCTCGACATTTGACGATCCAACCCTATTTGAGTGGCTGAATGTGGAGCTAGTTGGTTGGCCTCTACCCCTGATTTTATGTGGAGATGTTAATTTGAATCTAGATAATGGAATTGGGAAGATAGGTGGAGGATCCTATTATGGCCGCAAGCCCAAAGTTTTCACAGCGCTTCCTAATCTATGAATACCCATGGTCTTTCTGATGCATGGCATATACTAAAACCTCAGGACGCAGGATATACTTTTTTCTCAGATCCCCATCAGACACATGCTAGGCTTGAATATTTTTTGTCTCTCAAGAGATATTAACAAAATTAAACATAATAAAATTCCCTCGGGTGATGTACGACCACAATCCATTAGTGTTAAAGATCTCATTATAGGCAGTAAAAACCCCATTTCTCGCTGGACCTTTAATAGAGTGTTACTGTATGAGGATGATTATGTGCAAAATATGAGGGAATGGATTCCTAGATTCTTAGAAGAAAATAGGGGAAGCCCACAGGTAGAGACAATTTGGGATGCATTCAAAGCTGGAATTAGAGGGGAAACAATGAGATATGGTTGGGCAGCACAAGCAAAAGAGAAAAGCTATCTCCAGGAGCAATATCGGAAATTGAGTGAAGCTGAAACCCAGTTGGTAAAGGCTCTCACCAACAACGGAGAAGTGGAGCGGGCACAAGCCAAGGCGCTATTGTTAAATCCTCAATTATAGAATTGTCATCAAATAAAGCAGCAGGGAAATATTGTGCCTGGAGGTCCAAATTGTATGAGTGCAGTGAAAGAGTGGGTCGCTTGCTGGAGATCCGAACAAAACAGCGGATAACTCATGGGGGCATACTTGCAATAGAGGATCCGGGGGTAGGGTCGGTTACTGAACCTCAGGAAATTCGAGCCGCCTTTCAACATTTTTATCAGAAATTGTATTGTGAGGATATTAGTAATGATGAGGAAATACTGCAGAATTATCTGGCTGGGGTTTCAGGGGAGAAATTATCTCCAGAAGAGAGGGAGGCTTTAGAGACACCAATAACGACAGAAGAGATTCACGGTGCTATTAGCTCATTGGTAAGTGGAAAGGCTGTAGGACCAGACGATTTACCTGGAGAGTTTTATAAAAATGTTGCCTCATCCATACAAGGAATAATGAATGATGTGTTTTTGGAAGCCCAGAATGGGCAAGGTGCCCCGGGGTTTTGGGGAACAGATAATATTGTTGTATTTCCCAAGAGAGGTAAGCCGGTTAATGAAATGGGGTCCTATCGCCCTTTTACCATAATAAATAGTGACATTAAAATATTTGCTAACATTCTTGCAGCTATTATTATGAAATTAGTCTCCTCAACCCAGCATCGGTTTGTACCTGGATGCAGTACGATAGATCACATTCAGAGGGTTATTGCTCTGTTTGATGCGGCAGGTATTACCGGGGACCCTATCGGGCTGATTCTGCTTGATGTAAGCCTTTGATAGGGTCTCCTGGTCTATTAAAACAATGTATAGAAATGTGGTGGCAAGAATATCAATCATGAGAGGGATGACAGACCCGATTCTGATTAGCAGAGGGACCCATCAGGGGTGTCCATGCTCCCCCCTATTATTTGTACTTTATATAGATCCGCTCGTTAGAAGAATCAAAGCTAATAATTTGATTGCGGGAGGGCAAAACATTGGGGGGAACACGAAAATACTGGCTTCCGCCGACGATCTTGCGATTACTAAATCAAATCCCATAAATGCCTTAACGCGAGATTGAAAATGAAGCTGGCATTTTTGGGAAGCTATCGGGCTATAGTTTGAATCAAAATAAAACTCAGGTCCCGGTCGGTAACGGCCATCAGATAAATGATGCACGAGTGGTTCAGAAAGCAGTAAATCTGGGTGTAGAAATCATGGCAGATGTTTCTAAAATAACTGAAAATAACTTGAACCCCCTAATTTTTCAATTCAAAAACTAATTTAGTTGTCTAGCGAACCTTCAGCTTACGATGGTAGGGAGGTGTAATGCCATTAAAATGATTTTTCTACCGAAGATTTTATATTTCTTTAGGGCTAGTCGCTTGACCATCCCCAACTCATGGTTTACTACTATGAATCAACTATTCTCCAGGATTAGCTGGGCTAACTGTCGCCCTCGGAGAGCACTTAAATTGTTAACTTTACCTAGAGGCAGAGGGGGCTGGGCAGTGCCTAATCTTCAATTATATTACTGGGCATCAGTGCTACAGAAAATGGGGATATTGCTTAATGAAAAGGATGATATAATGACACTAGGCTCCTCTGCTTCTATCGTAGAGCTGATTTTAGGAACTAAGTCTAGGGGGTGCCCCATGTGGCACATAGATTTTAATTACCATAAAAGGGTCACATTTAAAACTGTAATCTGTGCTTTTAAGGTCTGGACTTCGGTGCGGAAAAAACTCGGCCTAGGGCATATTAATGCCTATACACCAATATTCAAGAACAGGTCTCTTCCAAATGTTTTTAATGATGGGCATATGAGGTATTGGCATGATAAAGGAGTCAGGATAGCTGGAGATATTACAAATGAGTCAGAGCTGTTATTATTCGATGTTATTAGAGATAGATTTGAGCTAGATAATCAACAGTTCTTTAAATATCTCCAAATAGGAGATTTTACAAGCAAAAAGACGGGGTGCTTGTGGTTTTTCTAGGGTGAGATTGATGGATGAGCTATTTAAAGGATCAAGTACATTAGGTGGAATATATAAAACTCTGAATGATCTAACGCCAGATGACATGACCAAACATTTAGATTGATGGCAAGTCTTTTACTGATTGAATCAGGAGAGATAGAAGACTCACTATATTTGGCCCAGACATCATTCATTGCGGCTAATTTACAATTACAATGCTTTCAAACATGGTTTAATCTGTATATCACACCAGCCAACATTGCTAAATGGGTTTGGGGACCATGGTGTACATGTCCCCGGTGTCAGTATCAAGCAGCAGATAGTGTGCATATGTTTGCCACGTGCCCAACTTTAGATACTCTGAAACATAATGTTAACAGTATTTTGTCAACTATGCTAGGCAGAAAAATTATCTTATCACCACAACTGATTGTACTGGGTGTGGGGTGCCCTCTCTCTTTAAGTCAAAATCAGACCCTTTTATTTATTGCCATGACAGTTTTCAGACTCTGTTTAGCCACTCATTGGATTGATCCTGTTCCTCCATAGGGTCAACAATGGCTTGAAAGATTTCTAGCAATATTTCGATTAGAGAGGGCCGTATATACTAGAGAGGGCCGTATATACTAGAAAAGGCCGTAAGGCGAAAGCTAAAGTATCAGCTACCTGGGCTCCCCTAATAAATTGGCCCCATATGAATTGCAATTAATGAGGTTTGAATATGGTTAATTTTAGGCTAAAATGATATTTGGACTAAGATAAGGCATTTTTTTTATCCTGCTCTTTATCCTTTTGTAATATTTGACAATGAAATCTGTTTTTACTAGTACTGGTCAACAATGGGCGGGGGGAAGGAAGGGGAGGAAATGAGGTTTCGGGATAAAAAATTTAATTCTATTAATTGTGCTTAATTTGTTTTGTCTATACTTATGAACATGCTAATAAAGATTTAAAATAAAAAATAGAAATAAATGAAGAGAATGTGCCAACTTGCTTTACACTCCTGTCTCTGCCTGTTTTGAATTCTGGCCCCGAATTGCATTGATTGAGTGAGCAGAGCTAGCAAGTATGATCTTCTCTAGCAATGACTGGGAGATTTTCCCTTCCAGGAAAATTTGCAAAAGTAAAAATAATTTAGTAATTTTCTTTTTGATAATCAACGTTTTTGAGTTTTAAAACAATGATTCATAGCACAGTAACGTATGCTACAATACACATCTATCATCTGGTGATCAGATAACAGCTCCAATTTCATTACAGCATGACAGATAGAAGACCGGATTTAAGAAAACAGTAGGGACAATTGTGTATCCCCTTTTGGCCCACAAGGGCCAGCCATTTACCCCATATTCGATCATATTTGGTCGGACAACCTCTCGCCTCATCTAGAGGTTTTTCTTGCATTGCGCACTAATCCAGCCCTCTTTGACAGCGTGATACTGTGCGTTGGGGGGATAGGGTCCTTCCATTTGGCCACTATGTCAGGTTTGGCCACCATGGGGGCCGTACCTAGTAAAGCTCTGTCGGCCAGAGAGCCTCCCAAGCCCTCCAAGACCCCCAAGATAAGGACAGGGGGGTGAATGGGACCTCCCATCGCAGAACCGCATTTAGGTTGTTCACTACGTCATTCAATTTTATTTACTGGGGTGAGGACCAACTCATGTTAAAAGTCAGCAGGAGTTCCCGCACACAGCAGGCAGCTTGGAGTCGGGAGGAAACCAGCGCAATGCAGTCGGACTGGGGTGAGATAAGCGCAGTGAAGATAGTAGGTTTGGATCAGTCTCAACTTGGATGAGATGGTGATCAGTCAGGGGGCATAAGGGCATCCTGCCAGTCCTCATACTCAGTGGGATCCAGCCACTGCTCCCAAAGTGCCCTCCGGTGACCCAGGGTAGTTGAAGAATTGTTAATAAGAGAGTGGTAGATCTGGGACACCCTCCACAGATTACCCATAAGGAGTTTGGCTTTCAATGGGCAGAACTCAGGGAGTATGGTTTGGCAAGAATGTGAAGGGTGATGGCGTGTCTGAGCTGTAAGTACTTATAGAATTGAGTGGAATTAAGGGAGTATAGCTCCTGTAAGTCTAGGAAGGTGTGTAGGTGGTTCAGCGAAATGCCATCCCCATGCTGCGTAATGCCAATAATAATAATAATAATCCACATTTGTAAAGCGCGAACAATCACCCGTAAGGGTCTCTGGGGGCCGTTGGGAAGATTAAGCAAGCTATTGCCCAGAGTCACATGGTGCTGGGCTAATCTGCCGCTGGCACCGTGGATCGAACCATGATCCCCAGATTCTGGAGTCAGTCGCCCTGGCCGCAGCACCACACCTCTTCCTCAATAAGATCCCACTTCTGGAATCCCTCCAACACAACCACCTACCTCATCCAGGTGCAATGCCATAAAGGTGTCTGTAGTGTGAGCTCAGTTTCCCAGTGGGTATGAGAGAGAGACACACAAGGAAGATAGTATGAGTCACCACTGGAATAGTACGGAGAATCGGAGATCTATAGAACATTCTCTGGATCTGAGGGAACCCCAGGGTCGTAAGCTCCAGTTGGTATGCTGGGAACATCCCCCTGAGAAGCGGTCATTATTCACTAGGGGGTGAGCTGCTAGGTAGTAAAGGAAAAGGTTGGTCATCCCCAGCACACCATCATAAGTGGCCCACTGGTAATAGATAAGGGCCAAACATGATCCTGAATAACCAAAAAGAAATGTTGTGGCCATTTTGTCTAAGATGTGAAACCAGTGGCGTGGAAGGTGAAGAGATACGTTCTGAAATACGTACAAAAATCGGGGGAGTATCATCATCTTGTATAAGGTGATCTTGACCATTGGATTCAATGGGAGGGGTTGCCATTTGCAAATGTCCTACTTGGTTTTCTTTATCAGTGGGGTAAGATTAAGTGACTAGGTAAGTTACGGGTGGAGCGCCACCCAGATCCCCAGGTAGCAAAAACGAAGGCATCTGATCGGTATGTCAGATTGCCATGTCACACAATCAGATGTGTAGGGGTACTGAGATTGATTTGGCAGGGTAATGTCGTAGACCGGATGCTTCACCGAAAAGCTTCAGGATGCTTAGGCAGCAGGGCCCGTCTGAGCAGGATCTGCCATAAAAAGTAGAGCATTGTCCGCATACAGGGGAATGCGACCCTCAGAGGAATCGACCCAATGCCATCCCTGTATTTTTGCATCCCTTCATCCCTTCAGGCAAGAGGCTGTATCGCTAGGGCAAAGAGGAGGAGGGATAGGGGGCAGCCTTGCCTTCTTCCACGGCAGATAGAGAAGATGTCAGAGAAGATACCATTTATTAAGACTCTGGCCGAACAGTTAGAGTACAGCACATGTATGAGTCCTCGGAAGTGCGGACCAAAGCCTGCTCTCGCGAGCACCACCTCCAAGTATCTCCAATCCACCGTGTCAAAGGCCTTCTCAAAGTCCATCAGTAGCAAGGCCAGGTGGAGTGAGAGGAGGTGAAGATGGGCCAATGCGACGGAAATACGTGGAAGGCAACCACTCGTGCTATGGTGGGACATAAAACCACATTGGTTGGGGTGTATCAGAGGGTTGAGTACTGGCCTAAGAGGGGTTGTTAGGATTGTGGCGTAACTTTTGATCTCAGTGTTAATGAGAGAGATCGGATGGCAGCCTGAGCAGGAGGATGATGGAGGGTGTGCTTTGGGAAATAGTACGATTGTGGCCACATCAACGTCCGCTGGAAAGGCACCTTTTTTCGCCACCTCTGTGAGGAGAGCATCACGTCATGGTGTCTGCTGGATACCTATCTGGGCCTGAAGTATTTCAAGCTGCTATTATGAAGATGGATGCGCCTCTCTCTTCTAGCGAAATTGGTTGATCAAATAGTTGGGTGACCGCTTCCTAGCGTTGTGGGAGAGGTACTTCCCGTAAAAAATAAGGGTTTGGTTCAAAGCCCAAGGATGAGGCCGCTATGTAGTGGCACCTGTAATAATCACCAAGGGTCCACATAATGCCGGTGTGCTGAGTACTACCCTCAGCGTCTATAATCTTCGAAACTATCCAGTTCGCCAAGGGGCGAGAAGCAAGCCAGAGAAGGCCATTTTTTTTCTCCCCTGCCATAGACTCGGGCTGTGGAAGACCTCAACATTTGCTTTGCAGTTTCTGGGGAAATATGACAGATTTCTACTCGCAAGAGTTCGAACTGTCAGGGCATGTCGCCTCGTTCCCTTGTGGTCGGGCCTGTTCCAGACAGAGGGCTTGAGCTTCTAGCCAGGAGAGGTGCTCATCTCGAGCCAGGTGTTTCTTTTTAAGATATCTTTTAGCGAAGCCTCTGATGGTGGCCTTGCCAGCCACCCATAGCGTACCGGGAGATTGGACAATGCCTTCATTCCGTTGGAAGTAACGTTTAAGCTCCTCTCCCAAAGCCTGTTTATACACCTTGTCTTGGAGAAACCAAGCATTGAGCCACCATATGGGACTGATAGCACCTGTTGGGCCTCCCAAGCGAAGGAGGAATACTATTGACTGTGCGACATTAAGGGGCGGACATGAATATCAGGCAATACAAGAGTTAGTATGATGCTCTGCAGAGGTGAGAGTATATTGAAGCAATCAGGGATTCCACCTTTTCCACACATCACAAAGACCGAACCTGGAAGCCCACTCCATGAGATATTTAGCACCTGCATGCCGGTGAGGGGAGGGGGTCCCAGTGGCATTGGGGGCAGGGGTCAAGAGTGCTTTAAAGTTCCCTCCAATCACCATCAATCCCTGGGTGTGGGATGACAGTAATGATGAGAGATCTCAGAGGGTGGTGTCAAGGGTCATCAGGGGCAGATAGATTGAGAAAAGATTAAGTGTATGCCTAACCATTCTTCCTGTGAGGCCAGCAAAGCGTCCCAGGGAGTCTTTGATGTCTAAGGTTAACATTAATGCAAAGGAGTAGCACAGGAAAATCGTCACAATACGGGAGCATTTTGTGAACTCAGCATGGAAGACCCTATCGTGTCCCTGACGTGTCAGGAGTGGGCAGTGACTTTGTAGGAGATGTGTTTCCTGCAGTAATAGGGTGCTAGGGAGGAACCTCTGTGAGTATTTTAGGACTGCAGTTCGTTTCACACGTTCCAAGAGCCCGTTGATATTCAATGAAAGGATCTGAATGGGCTCCAGATCAAGGTTGGGGAGGTCATGTTTGTTACTGGAGAAGAAAGCAAGTCTATCCATCTGGGGCATATGTGAGCACCTTGATGTCAGGCCTAAGAGACAGGAGTGGAGGTAGTTCCGATCAAGGTGATCCGTAGGCGTGCTTTTCAGAAATGTCGTGTTGAGTGCTGAAAACAAAGGGAAGAGATGCATCAGCAAGTAAACAACTTACCCCCAACCAACCCCCCACCCCATACTTCTTTCCTGGAAGCATCGGTCCCCCTAAAAGAAAATTCAAAAGTAAACACAGTGAATTTGAGAGTGAAGTGGTGGACCCCTTCATGTTGGAGGATTGTGAGAGCTTAGGAGTCTGCGACTGTGAGTGTCGAAGCATGTGCGAGGCCTCCCCATTTACCATGGTGGTCCCATCTTCACGTCACCGGACTCTGTAAAAGGTCAGTGTCCTCTGAGCCAGCTGCAGGTGGGGCGCTAGACCTCTTCCTGGGTTCACAAGAGCAGGAATACGATTCCTGTGTCATTCGAGGCGGATAGGCAGACACAAGGGATCCGGGTGGACTAAGCCGCCATGAACTAAGAAGAAGCCATTCTCCTGGAGTTGCGCCCCTTGCTGGAGCGAGTATGCCTCCTCTGAGGCCCTTGAAGTCCCATCTGTTGCAGAGCAAGGGTGTGTCCGCAGCAGGGAGGAGGGAGTGGCATTTCGTAGGTTGGGAGGTCACTCCTCCGTACCCCAAGTCTGTGCCGCTTCTGGGGTATCGAAGAAGTAACTTTTTTTTTTTTTTCTCAAAGGTGTTTTTATTAAGATTTTTGTAGAACGGAAAAGAAAAAACATGCGACAGTCCCGCACAACTTCCCACGCAGGGGGCATATGCAAAGTCGGGCGGCAGAGATGGCATGGACCAAAGATAAGCATGTGTACCTAGGCCCGAGTAGGCCTTGAATCAAATGAAAGCACATGAAGTATAGCATAGGCCGTGGATATAGAGTCAGCACAGAGTCAAGGTTACTAGCAGAAGTGGGTGCCACTGCAGAATCAAAAACAATGGAACAGGCCCGCACTCTACCTTGCGTTTGTCCATTTCTCCGCCTCAGCTAATTGTCGGGCGTCACTACGACATGAACCAGGAACTCCCACACCCACACCCACACCCACCCCCAATCTCCCCCCTCTCCCCAGTGGTGGTAGCAACATCTGTACACACACAATCATCTGGATGGACAACACTCATACTTGAAATAAGTGGAGAGCTCGCACCATAGGCGGGCAAACCGCCGATGGCAGACCTTTGGAGAGAAAGCAGACATGGGGGCCCCAACGGAACTTGAAATTTTTAAAATCGCTTAGGAAGATATCAGCCATTCTTTCCATACTCAACAGCTTCCACAATCTCGCATGCCATAGGGAAATCGCTGGGGCTTCCTTCTTCTTCCAGGCCGCCGCCAGGGTCAGCTTGGCCGCTCCTATACATAGCCAAAGTATCTTTTTGTCTGCCCTGGTTTGGTGTTCAAGATCCGGATCCCGAAGGCCCAGCAGAATATGGGCCATCGAATCCGCGATCGGGTAGCCCAGCATCTCTTTGATATGGGACAAGATTTCCTCCCAATAGGGACGGATGACAGGGCAGTCCCACCAGATGTGGTGGAAGTCCCCCAGCAGGCCGCAGCCCCTCCAACATCTATCCGAAGAACTTGGAAAAATCCGACGTAACTTGGCCGGGTATAAGTACCAGTCCATCATTGTTTTAAGGTGGGCCTCCCGAAGCTCCACCGAATGGTTGTGTTTAGCTATGTCGTGCCACAGGTGGGACCACTCTTCCTCTGAGACATTGCGGCCGAGGAGCTCCTCCCACAGGGCCATGTAACGCGATCTAGGGGAGATAGCCATAGAGAGAAGGACGCTATAGATAAAGGAAATGACACCCCGCATGGCGGAGGTCCTAGAGAGGAAGGCCTCGAAGGGGGTAAGCGGTCTGGTGGCCGCATCTCTGACTGAGGGGGACATCGCCCAATGGAGTAATTGGGCATGGTGGTACCGCTCCGACTGTTGGACCTCATAATCCCGCATACAGTTATCAAAAGTGAGCGGGGCAGAGCCATGACACAAGTGCGTGAGAGCTAGGCAGCCCCCCAACCTCCAGGCATCAAAGGGACCTTCACGTGCAGCAGGTGGAAAGGCAGGATTAAAATGTATAGGTGTAAAGGGGGATGGAAGAGACGTCCATCGCTCATCACCAGAGATCGAGTCCCAGACTTTCAGAGTAGTGCTGGTGGGGGTGCTAATGTATGCGTTCTTGGGTCTATCGCCTTTGGGCTTCCACACTAAGTCCCAAATCGTTCTCCCCGCTACACTCCTATCCATATGTAACCAATGTTTCTCCGACGTAGGCTGGGTCCACTCCACCAATACCCGTAGTTGCTCCGCCTTATAGTATACGTGCATGTCGGGAAGGCCCACCCCTCCCTCCTTCCTCGGGCATCGGAGAGTGGCAAAGGAAAACCAAGCACGACCCCCTTGCCAAATGAAGCGGAGCATCAGTGTTTTAATCCGCCGGTAGAAGTCCCCCTCAAGCACAATAGGGAGCGCTTGGAAGAGGTATAAGAGCTTAGGAAGAAGGGACATTTTAAGCGCATGGATTCTCCCCAGCCAGGATATGTACATCGACTTCCAGCAGGCCAGGTCACCCTGAATCCTCGCCAATAGGGGGGGAAGTTGGCAGAGTACAACTTCCCAATCGTGGGAGTCAAATGGATCCCCAGGTACAATATGGAGGAGAGGGTCCATGGCAGAGGCGTGAGTGGCCGGAGGCGATTCACTTCCGCCGGCGAGAGCGTGAGATTTAGAATGTAGGACTTTTCGTAGTTGATCTTAAAACCCGCCACCTCTTCAAAGCACGACAGGGCTTCCTGGGCATGGGGGGGAGAGTGAGCGGGGTCCGAAAGGGAGAGTAGGATGTCATCAGCGAACAGGGTAATCTTGTGCTGCTCCCCAGTGAAGAGCAGTCCCCGAACATCCGGGCTCTCCCTCACAGCTAGAGCCAGTGGTTCGATGCTCAAGGCGAACAGCAGGGGGGAAAGAGGGCAGCCCTGCCTAGTACCTCGCGAATGCTGAAAGAACACCAACAGATGTCCGTTAACCGTCACCCTAGACCGGGGGCTGCTGTAGTTCGCTCTAAGCATCGATAAGAATTTAGCCGAGAAGCCAAACGCTGTCAAAGTCTGGAACAAGAAGCCCCAATCCACCCGGTCAAAGGACTTCTCGGCATCAAGGCCCACTAGGACCGCCGGGATCTTGAACCTGTTGGCCTTCTCGATCAGATGGATAACTCCTCTGGTGTTATCGTGAGTCTGGCGCCCTTTAATGAATCCAGACTGGTCCGGGTGAATGAGTGCCGGCATTAAGTCCTGGAGTCTGTTCGCGATGATGGAAGAATACAATTTGGCATCTATGTTAAGTAGGGCGATTGGTCTATACAATGAGCACTTAGACGGGTCCTTCCCTGGCTTGGGGATGACCGATATGATAGCCTCCGCCATGGAGCCCGGAGTCGTGCCTGCCTCTGCCATGCTATTAAATAGTTGTACTAAAAAATCACCCACTTCAGTGGCGAAGGTTTGGTAAAAGAGAGCTGTAAATCCATCCGCTCCAGGGGCCTTATGGGGCTTCAGAGCTTTAATGGCAGCCAATACCTCTTCTCTGGAGAAGGGGCCCGTGAGCAGCTTGTTCCATTCCTCGGAAACCTGGGGGAGCGGGAGCGCTCTCAGGTAATCCCTTTGCGCCTCGGGGTCTAGGGCATCCCCTGCGTACAGTGCCTCGTAGAAATCACCGAAGAGGCCAGCCTTGGCCTCATCACGATGCGTCACGGTCCCAGTCGTGTCCTGGATACCCCCAATATATTCCTTCTCTCTCTTGTCTCGGAGTTGTCTGGCCAGATGCTTACCTACTTTGTTCCCTTGTGAATAGGAGAGGCGCCGCAATTTCAGCAAGGTATATTCCGCTCTGTTATTATAATGAGCCCTGAGTTTGCCCCTGACAGCCGTCAGCTGCCTTAGCGCCTGTCTGGAGGGGTTCTGCTTATGGGCCAGCTCAAGAGTGGAGAGCTCCCTCTCCAACTCCTCCCGTTCTGTCCGTCTCAGCCTGTTAAGGGCAACATTAGGAGCCAAACAGCTGCCCTGTATAGATGCCTTAAAGGCGTACCACATATTAAAGACTGACGTGTCGTTCACGTGGTTGAATTTTAAAAACTCACGAATAGCCGGAAAGTACCACTTGCGGTGGGCGTTTCCCCCGTTGTCCAATGCAAGCAGATCGCAAGCAAACTGTGATCAGAGACGGACAGAGGGAATATTTGGGCCTCGCACTGGTTCCCCTGGAGAGATTGACTTAGAAAAATATGGTCTAAACAAGAGTAAGAGCGATGAACATGGGAGAAGAAGGGAAAGTCCCTAGACTGGGGGTGGAGAAAGCGCCAACCATCTATAAGTCCCATGTCCTCTATCATCCGCTGCCTCTCGGCGGAGAAGAGTCTGGCGTCGGATCTCTGGTGGTGCGAGCTGTCTAAGTCCTTGTGCCATACCAAATTAAAATCCCCCATTACAGTCAAGGCCCCCTCGACGAATTCCTCATCAATCCGCAGCAGGCCTTGAATAAACCCATTTTGACTCACATTGGGAGCATATAGGACCAAAAACGTGCACATCTTGCCATGTAGCATACCCTTGACCATGAGCCAGCGGCCTTCCTTATCGCTACTCACTCCCATGGGTTAGAATTGTAAGGCTGAGCGGAATAGATGGGCCACTCCCTTATGTTTCGTGGGGGCTGAGGACCTATAAATAAGGGGAAATTGCTTATGCTCAAGGCGGGTTTCGTCCTTCCTAGCCAGATGAGTTCCCACCACGTCTAGTTGACGATCAAGGATATATTTCCAAACCTTCTGGCGTTTCTGGGGGGAGTTCAAACCCTTCACATTCCATGTTCCCAAGGTGGGAGGCATCACGGACATGGTAACTCACCCAGCTCAACAAGCGGGATCATACTGGCAGACTCACCTCCCCCCAGCCAGAATTGACAACCCACATCCCTCTCCCCTCCGTAAGTGTAGGCATCGCACGATAGCACAGCCCCTAGAATACCCCTCCCCATGCAGTGACTACCCGCTACCCCCATCCCCTCCCCCAGGTCTCCCAGCGTAGCACACATGACGCATTCCATCCACAACGAACTTCTCGCACACGTCCCCCTGCTACCACCACTGCCCTCCCACCACCTCCCCACCCCCTCCCCCATCCCCCACCTCCCCCCAAATGCCTAGAAAACTCAGGCCAGAACAGGCAATGCAAAAAAAGGCAATGAAAGAGCCCGCAAAAGGGGCTTCTGACAAAGACCGTAAGGGTCGGGGTTTTGGAACCAGGCAGTGTCCACCCAGAACTCAGGGCTGGAGTGTCTCAACAGAGAGTACATAGGTCCCTCGTGGTACCTGAGATAGATGTGTCCCTCCGGCGTCCACGAAGCTTCCTCTCGGGGCCTCATGCCGCTGATGAGCTGCCAGTCTGTGCCACCTCCGTTACCAGCGCAACTGAGGCAACCGCCGCTCCCCTCTCGTGCAGGCTAACCGATGGATCCGGCCCCCCCCCGTCACCGCAGCTCGTCTCACTCTCTGCCAGGCCGGGGAGTGTGATCGTCGTCTCGGTGGGGAACTCTCATCCCTGGGGGCTTTGGTAGTGTCATCTAGGCCAAGGATCTCCCTGGCCGCCGATAAAGATCTGACCTGGACTAGCCTGTTCTGCCAACAAAAGATGAGGGGAAAAGGGTGGCCCCATGAGTAGGCCACGTTCTGATCTCGTAGAAATGCGGTCACTGGTCGGAAGTCTCGTCGCTTCTGTAGGGTTGAAGCTGCCAGGTCCTGAAATAATTGAGGACGGTGGTCTCGAAATTGCAGGGGATTAAGTCCTCTTGCTTTCCTGAGTATACGCTCCTTTAGCTGGAGGTCATGGACACAGACCAAGATATCAGGGGGTGGTGCCCTCGAGCCCCGCGGCAGACCAACTCGGTGGACCATGTCTATACGAATCTCCTTGAGATCTTTGTCCGCCAAAATCTGTAGGAAGAGGGCCTCCACATAGCCTCGCAAGTCCCCCCTCTCCTTCCCAGGGCACCGCCCGGATTCTGATGTCGTTGCGGCGCGACCTGTTTTCCAAATCCTCGGTGTGGGCTTGGAGGTCCAGGTTCTGTTCCGTAAGCCTAAGCACATCTTGCTGGAGTTGGTGCACATCTCCTGCCAGCCCCAGGTCATGTTCCTCCAATGTCGCCACCCGCTCTCCTATACCGTCCACATTTCTCCTCACCTCGTGCAAGTCCGACGCCAGCTGGGTGCGGAGCTCCGAGATGTCCTCCTTGATGGCCGTAAAGAGCTCGATCATGAATGCCTTGGTGGCGGTCGCATCATCTTCTCCTCATGGGGGCGATTTGCTGGTCCCCGGGGACGACGCAGGCGGCGGTCCCTTCGACACTCCATCTTTGCCCGGTTTGTCCTTACAGGGTCTGGTCACCAAGTTACTGGCCTAGTAGCCCACCAGTGTGCAGTAGGATCAGGCCAGAACACCCCCCCGACGATGCTTGCCCTGGCTGTAGACCAGGCTTCCGCAGTCACTGCACTGCCGCACCTTCCTCCCCTTCTTGCCTCCGTATACGTAGTCTCCTGGCGGGCTCCCACTCAGGCGCACTTGATTTGAACCCTGGAATCCAAGGTCCCGTCCCCCGCTGCGTCACCAAGGGCACAGGGGCATAGGACCGCTGGGCCTCAGGTCCCGGCCACTACCATCCACCACGCCGGCTCAAGAGTTCAGAGAAGGGTGCAAACCTCGGGCAAGGAGCCAACGGCGAATCCACCGGCCGACGCTGCCAGTCGCAGCCCCAACTCTTCTCTCCGAAGAATTCAGCGGGTAGGCCCAGGACCTCCTCGAAGCAGGTCAAACACACGGGCCAGGCTGGTCCCTTTCTAGGCCCAAGCAGGACCACACCTCCGTCTGTAGCTGTGCACCCGATATCCGAACCTCCGCCGGCCAGCGTCAACCCCGGCGGCACTCTTCGGCACCGCAGGAGATTGGGACCCCCACTCCCCGGCAAATGTTGAGTTGGAGCCTCAGTTCAACAGTTTTCCGATCCCGGGCGTCGCGGATCCAACCTGGCGGCCGTCCCCTGCAGGCCTCCCCTCTGTGACCCCACGATTCGCGAATAAGGCAGCACTGGGCCCGGCAGGCAGCGGTCGCCGGTCAGAAAGTCCCCGCTCTTCCCCTATTGGCCTCACCTAGAGGCCTCACCGATTCTCTGGGTCCCACAAAGCAGAGTGGAGACCCCCCACTGTCAGTTACTCTCCTTCCAGTCTCAGGGCTCCATTTGAGGCTGATTTCGGTGCCTCTAGCGCTGGACCCAGAAGTGCGGGGAGACCGCGATCAGCGGCAGGGCGCCCGGCCCGCACAGGCCCCAAAGCACCGGCCTCGAGTGGCAGGCGCCGGCCCTCCGCAGCGGCCCGGTCCTTGTTTGTAGCACCTCACCGGGGGGTCCGTGAGTTCCGCCGGCGGCCGGACAGCTAAGCCGTTCCCCTGCAATGGGCACGCAGGCTCGTAGTCCCCGGTAGCCCGCTCCTCCTTCGGCACGGCCAGTGTGGGCGGTGGACTCAGAGGTGGCCAAACCAGGCCGCGGCCCGCTCCTCCACGGATCACCAGAAATCTCATGCCGGCGGGCAGACAAGAGTCACCAGTCGCCTCCTTATGGCAGCGGACACAAGCAGGTACAATTTCCTTCGTATTCTCGGCCCCTAGAAGGCAGCTACTCAACGCTGGGCAACTCGTGGCGCTGGAGGGACACACAGACACGTCTCACTCCGTCGCCATCTTGGCCACGCCCCCTGTAACTTTTATAACTTTTGTTGTTAAATATCACCCTGAGGCAGGCTGGGAACAGAAGTCTGTATGAAATGTTGAGGGCCCGAAGCTTTTGTTTGACTACAGTGTAAGTTGGACGTTGTGATTGCACCTCCATGAAGGTTGCTGCTTGTGCGGGCTCCGCTCCCTCAGGGATGCCCAAGAAGCGAAGATTGTTCCGGCGGGAGCAAGTTTCAGCGTCTTCTGCATGTCGATAGAGCTCAATTGTACGGGATAGCAACTGTGAGACTTGCGTCTTCTATGTAACGACATAGTCTTCCACCGTAGATAAGCGGGATTCAGCCTCAGAAAGTCTGGCTGTGATGCTTCGGGGATCTTGTCTTATGACAGCCATGTCTACTTACACTTCTCCTATCTTGGTCTTTACAGAGTCCTGGGAGGTGATTATGGCCTGAAGGATGGTGGTGAGGTCTCCTCCGGCAGAGGGTTCTTGGCCAGAGCAGCATTACCAGTATTGAGAAAGCCCATGGTGTACTGGTCCATGCTAGTTTGAGATGGAGGCGGTTTCACAGATGTGTCTTTGCCCATGGTTAGTTTGAGGAGAGAGAGGCACCCCTAGTGACACAGGTTGTATTAGAAAGAGGGGTCAGCACAGCCAGGACCAGTGAATATCGTTGAGCTTGGTGACATGAGAGGGCTTCCCCCCCAATCCTCTGGCACCGTAGTGGGGTATCTCTCCTCAAGGGAGCACCCCACGGAGCAAGACCACAGGAGGGGGGGTTCGGCTGACTAGAAGTGGAGTCCTG
Source organism: Lissotriton helveticus (assembly GCF_964261635.1). Classification (NCBI taxonomy): domain Eukaryota; kingdom Metazoa; phylum Chordata; class Amphibia; order Caudata; family Salamandridae; genus Lissotriton; species Lissotriton helveticus. The sequence continues at coordinate 1,782,796,527 of NC_136065.1, forward strand.
TCCAGAAATTATCAGGATTACCTCGCTGTCCTGGCAGCCCTTGGTCACAAGAGGTGAACCAAAAAAAGGAGGGCACAGTGGAAGGGTCCGCAATCCTGTGCCCCCGGAACCGGACCCCCAGGGCAGGAAGAGGATACAAGAGCAGTCAAATTCTGAGGGGACGGCCTCACCATGCCGGAAAGTGTTTTTCAGGGCAACACTTTATTTAATGAATCGGTGTCTCATACCATATGTGCCCCCGTCAATCCAGCATGAGCTTAGGCGGTCGATACAACAGCATATCCACCAGCATGTGGTCTGCTTCTCAGTCTTCGCCCAGGTTGCAGGGGACAGGAAGGGGCCACTGTTTTGACAGACCCAGTCAAGCACTTAAAGGGTCTGCAGGAGGATGCAATAGGCCTCAACAGGTCTCACTCAGGCTGGGTACCTATAGGTGGCCCGAGTCTCTCCACGCCAGCCTCCAGCAATCGGGCGGTCCTCTGCTGCCCTCATCTGGTTACTTTGCACCCGACCGGTGCTTCAGATGCTTGGGGGCTAGTGGGCCGGGGGCGAATGACAGTGGGGGTTCCACCCAGAGGTCCCGGCTCCCTCAGGTAGATGCCGCTTTGGAGATGGGTGAGGTCTAGGCACCTCTGGTAGGAGCAACGGGCGGGGAGTGACAACCACTCAATGGGTCCCCACCTTGCCCGTAGGGGCTGGCCCAGCCTCCCGTCCATCGACTGCAGCCTCCTCACCTGCCAGGGAACGCCTTTATGGAGCGTGGCCGCCATCTACGCTAGGCGGCCACCGTAGGAACATCGCTGCAGGCCATCTCGCCGCGGAAGACCCCAGCCCAGCAGCTTAGGTCTCCTCGCTCGGATGTGTCGGGCTGGCACCGGCAGGAGATCTCCATTCAGGCCATTGGACAGCGATGATGCAGATCAGCAGGAGGCCTCACTAGTCCTACAGCAAGGATACAGAGCATGCAAGCAGATGACGAAGGGGTCTGGAGCACTCTTAGAGTGTGACCGCCATCTTGACGCTAGTAGGTACGCCCTCACAAGTAGTCATTTAACAGCATTATTTCACACAAATTTTCTAAAAAGTTGAATTTTTATGCAGTTTTCTAAGAAAAAGTCTAAAAGCCATAGGTGATCCAGGCAGTTCAGGAAACTCAGTTTTACATATCCTATCATTTTTAAATGCATTATTTTTCCCTTCTTAAGTTCACTTATGTTCATTTATCTGTCCTGTGCCATCTACAGATATTTCACTCATATATTATGACTGACAATCTCATTGGAAGGGGCAGGGTGAAAACCTAAAAACATTGCACATTCAAATCTCACAATCTTTAGCACTAGTCAGCATAGCTAATGATCTTTATTTATTTGTGCTATTGCTCAAGTTAAAGAGGCTTACAGGTTCTGTAACTAGACATATTGCAAGAAATATAAAATTACAGGGTCTCACAGAACAGTGGTTATTGCTCCAACATTAACTTTATAAAGGTGTTCATTTGGAAATCCAAGAACTTTTCCCCTCAAAATCCGACTTTCATTGATTAAAAATAATAACATTTTACTATCAAACCGAGTTGTATTTTGGGAAACTGCACTAAATTACCCATTACAAAAGGTGGCCATTTTCAGTAAAAGACCATTTTTCCCAATATCAGCAGCAGCCATAGTGCTTACTGGATACGCAGCTCATCTTTAAGCTTGTTTTCCTCCACCCTCAAAACCTTTTATATTTTGAAAGTCTTTTGACCTATTCATCATGGCTTTGTGTCGGTCAGTTCCACAAACAGACCTTAAATAGGATGCAAGGTCTACCAGTTTTGTGTTTTACTTCTGACTGACTGATTGGTAAGCCAATAACAGTAGTTTTCAGGATGGATCTTGCAACTTTATAAAGTCTCCAAGCAAAAGGAAAAACCCTAGAATTAGACAATGACACTCTAAGCCAGAACGCAAATGAGGTCCAACCACCTTAAGTATCTGGTACAGTGACTAGTTCACAGTCTATGTATTTTGCTATTTATTTACCTGCTGCTTACAAATGTAATGGAGGCAAAACATTTTTTTTAATAATTTGATAATCAGAGTCAAATCGATTTATTGTTGAAGCAGAAGCAAAAATAGCTTATTTGTTTGGAAATATTACAGATGATGCAGCACTTTAGGCTGCACACATTTCAGCCAATCCACAAAACCCTCTGTAGGCCTCATCCACTTTATTTGATAAAAGACTTTCATTTCCATTCCAAGAACCTGCTCTATATTAATACTCAGTGATACAAACTGCACAAAAAAAGAAAGGAAATAAATAAATGGCAAAATGAATGACAATTCTATCCATGCGGTACAGGAATGCCACCAGTTCACCTGAAACCCATGAAATGAGTCCCAAACCAATGCAAATAGACTCTAGTCACAGGGGCGGCCTTAGGCATGTGCAAGCTGTGCACCTGCACAGGGCCACCAAACCCCAGGGGCCACCACGCCAATATATATCCTTAATATAATAATCCTCTGAGGATGGATAAATATTTGTGTGGCGGCCCCTGGCAGGGATATGGCGACCTCTGGCTCTGTTCCACTTTCAAACACCCTGACCCCCCCCCCCACTCTCCCACCCCCCTCTTCACTGGCCTCCACGCTCCGCCCCGCCCGGACCCCCTCTTCCTGGGCTCCCTACCTATGCTCCCTGCCCAGGGCCGCCATGAGCCTAGAGCCGCCCCTGCTAGTCAGAGGAGACCTCCTAGTCAGCTGTTTCAAACCTGTTGTCCAGGGATCACAGGGGTCCACAACACCTACTCAGGGAGTCTGTGACTGCTCAGAAAATTATTTGTTAATAGATTAATAAGGTTTATGTAAATATAGAAGAAAATGTCAAATTACATGTATTTAAAGGTCTGCAAATGTGAAGGAATATATAATCCTCATATTGATTTGTGGGAGTAGTACAAGGGCATGAACCAGAATGCAATATGGACAATGGGTTGCCTTAAGGGAATTTATAGAAGCTCCAACCTTTTCATGAAAATTTAGATTATTTTTTACATTTGTTAGTGAATTAAATCAACTATTTCATTATTTGTGAATCTGTTTGATGAATCCTTTTTTCCCTTTTTTTGTGTATTGTTTTGGGGTACAAATTATCTGATTCCAATAAGGACTTAGAGGGGGTCCCCTTATCCAATATTAATTCAAAGGGGGCCTGAATTAAGGTAATGATTAAGAGGGAGTCCACTGATGTCAAAGGGTTAAGAAACACTATTATAAGTAAAGAAGACAGTAGTTGTTGAATAACTGGTTCCTTGTGTTTACTCCAAGAAGAATGATCACTTATCCAAGACTGTCCAGAAAGACACCTATGGGAAACAACAGAGCTTGAGCATTAAAATGTTGTCAAGTTCGAGCATCAAGATTCCTTCAATCCAATTACCCTGTTTGTGCCAGGAAGAGACTAACTCATTATTTTCTTCCTATTCATTTATAGTTACTAACAATACGTCAGCTCCTTAGACTTAGGTGTGGTTGAGAACCACGTGGATAACAAGTGCAACAAACGCTTCAAATCCTTAAAATTCAAAAAAACAAGCAGAGAAAGAAGCACAGTAGATGTTGTACTCCTCGTCTATGGCCCAGTGATGTTCTTCTCCCAATATGTTAATGTTATGTAAATAACTTATACATTTTGACCTCATCTAGCTGCCAGTTTTTCCTTCCAGGGTTACATCAAACAGGGGCAGCCCTATTACCCGAACCTGGGGCAAATAAAGATTATAATAACGACAATGGTTCAAGCACAAAATGACACAGAAAACAAATATAACTGATATTGAAAATAAAAATAATAATCAAAAAGGAGTGATAAAAGATTGTGAAAATGATACACAAACAATCACAACAATAAAACAATATATTGGAAAAAACATCTTTTACTGAGACATTAGTATAAAATGAAAATAAAACAATGGGAAAAAAGGTGCTGATACACAACAGACTTTATTAAGAATACAATGAACTGTATAAACAATAGTACAAAGACATAGGCAGATAAATGAACATAAAAACTGGCCAGACAAATCACAAGAACAGAAGTGGCAATAGATGCTTCCTCTTCAATGTATGCCGAAGATAAGCGTCAAATGCGTTTCAACAAGACTAAATTGATATGGTCATCATCAGGACAGACAAAACAAATATCAGAGCATCAAGGAGACAATTCTAAAATAATATACAAAGGTATCATATCAAAGGAATCCAATTCAATGGTATCAGCATAGCACAAGGCCAAAAAATCAGTATCATGCATTCAAAACTAATATAGTGCAAAACAAGACAAAAAGAATAAATCTAAAAAAGCATGAAGTGAGGAAAAACAAATCAGTGCGTTCACGATGGCATGCATGGTAAATGAGGTGGTGTGAGTAAAAATAAAATGGTGTAATCCACTAAATGGAATACATATTAAAGAACAAAAATAAAAGATAGAGGGAGAAACCGCCAGCTCCCATGCATATGTCAATCAATCCAAGAGTGCAGCCCCACAGGTCATGAACCACATGTGAAAACCTACTTGCTCACTCGAAGTGGAAAATCATTCAAGAACATGAGCATATTTGATTCGGCCAAAGAAAAGAAACTGCATCAGGAGTTTTGAAAGGAATCTGATCATCAAAAATTAAAAACAGTAAGCATCCAAACAAGGCAATAGCTGAAAAGTTCAGAGGCAAACGTAGCATTTAGAAAACTCACCGGCCACCAATACGGTCAGAGGCCATGTGAATAAATCAGATGGGTACCGGTACAAACCTAAGAGCCGACCCGGGAAGAACTCGAAGCAATTTTTCTTCCATACTAACAAAAAAAAAGACAAATGATTGAACTATGTACAACAGAAACTCAAGAAAAACGTGAAAAGCAGAGATGAAGGATACTGTAAATAAATAATCACCATAGCTTACTTGCCCAACAAATCAGTCATGCGTCCGCTTCAGTCACTGTACATGCAATGAGAGCATAATTGGAGCAGCGTCTATTGAATCAGAATTTTCCTTTCCTGGCCTTTAAAGCTGCAAACTTGTTAATTATGTCATCAAAATCAACTCCTTTCACCAAATCACTTTCAATGGATAATATTGCAAGATCAGGAAGCCTTGACTGTCCCATGGTAGATCGCAAATAGTTCTTTATAAACTTCAGCTTTGAAAAACTCCTCTCACATGTAGCCACAGACACACAGATCATAAGAAATAGTTGTAGGCCCAATGAGAGATATGGGAGAGATTCTATGAAGTCCCATTCAGCTATGAATTTCAAAACGTCCAATACTGACCAGTCTTTGGCTACTCAGAGATCAATCTCTGCTGCCTTCAGGTGCCTTCTCAGCCTGGCTCTTGATCTGATCTGGAGTTCAGAATGGAAACGATCAATACACTCAAGCATCGCCCTCTTGTTTTCTTCTTGCAGAGTTACTCCAGCATCTCTTGTCCTCTCACCTGTCATCCTCTTCTTGAACCTCAGTCTGCTCTCTACTGAAATTTCATATTGGTCTGATTTTAAAAGCGCCTGTTCAATTGCCTGCTCCACTAGATGATTGCGCTGCTCGTCGTACAGAAAAAGTCTTAGCGTCTCTAGCTTTTTCACCACCTTGTCAAGAGTTAAGCCCTTAGTCTGCAGGTACAGCTGTGTAAGATTAACTTCTTCAAGTACATTACACCAAAAGTAGAGGTAGCACAGAAACGTGAAATTGCAGACAGCAGGCAAAAGACCTCGGGCTGTACGTCTTGTGTCGAAATTTTCCTCTGGATCACATAGAGCTTCAATTGCTGTCACACATTCATCGAATCTTTCTTTCACTGCCTTTACTGCAGCATGATGAGCACTCCAGCGTGTTGTTGATAGGCTTTTCACTGAGACTCCAGTGTGGTCCATTAAAACATCCCATCGGTGAGTGGAAGCAGCAAAGAAGGAAAACATTGTCTCAAGAGTTCCAAAAAAAGCCACACACAAAGCATTTTCAGCAAAAGAGTGTTGGCCGCACAAGTTAAGAGAATGGTCCACATTAAAAATAGCTTTCCTGTTCTTTCTTTTCAAAATGGCTTGTACACCCCCATGGATTCCAGCCATAGTGGCAGCATTATCGTAACCTTGAGCGCGACACATCATAATGTCGAGTCCATCACTTTCCAGATTTTTAAGAATATCAGAACTGAGGTCAACAGCTTTTTTTCCCCTTTAAAGGGAAAAATCCCAGAAATTTTGAATATTCACATATCTGATCACTTCGGACATTTGCTCAGTGTGTGATGTGTCAGGGGTGCTATTGAACATGATCCCAAAATACCTGGCAGATTTTATATCCATGACAAGCTTCTGCTAGGACATGTATGAACTCATTTTGAGTTTGTGGTGCAAGATAAGATACTGGTGCTTTGAGTTTACACGTGCTTCGCTTTAAACTCATTAGGTGCTCTTTCAGCACTGGGTCATATTTAGAAAGCATCTCAACAATTTCAATAATGTTTCCTTTATTCAATGAAGATTCATCTTCATTGTGGCCCCGGAATGCCAGATTCTGCTTGGCAAGAAACAATGTGATATTGATCAACCTGTGCAAAATATCTCGCCACTTTTTCTTCTCTATGTCCATCAAAGCAATACTTTTGGCATCAATTGTTTTGTGCAGTCTAAGTCCTGCTGCCAATGTTTTTCATTTTTCAAGGTAATGTAAGTGCTCTTCGGATGTCTCATGATTATGCACTTTCAGGCTCAGTTTCCACCACATCTGAAATCCAGTCACAAATTTGGATGTCGTGTCTGTAGCATGATTAGCGGCAAAGAGTCGGCAGCAAAAACAATATAATTTCTCACTGACCAGTGAGTAAACCATCCATGATCGCAACACTTTCTCGCCATTTGGCATCACCTTGTAAAACTACTCTTTTGATAGCTGGCGAACATCTGCTTTTGCTTTTGGATCTTGCCTTGTCGCAATTCTGAAAGGGCCATCTTTGTTCTGGAGAGAAGCACTTCCTCTTTTGATGATTTCAACCCGCAAATGATCTGTAACTGGTATATTCCAAAAAGAAGCATCATCTAAAATATTCAAATTTTCCACCTTAACCTCATTCATCATCTCATTTACAGTATCATGTTTAGAGTCACTTTCAGTACTGTCTTCTGCTTCAAATTCATCCATTTGAATTTCCATTCCTTGTTTTCCTGCATCATTTTCTTATATTTCAACTCCTTCCTCTTCTGCAGAATGCATACTAGCATCAGAATCAGTGTTATCAATTGGTGGCCGAGGAACTGTGTCTTTTGATGTACCCGCCTTACCCTGGCCACCATCTGGTCTCTTGACATATTGAAGCATGGATCCACGTAGCGTTGAGACGGATTCATTTTTCTTCTTTTTTCTTTTCTTTGCTGGCATCCACTTGGCCTCTTTGATGTATGTATACCATGTGGCATGATTGATATAATATATCTAAAACAAAGTGTGTTTTTAAGCACGTGTAGTGGGCGTGGGCTGATGAAACAGCGGGTTCAGTCAGATGTAGGATGTCAGTGTCACCTCTAGTACAAGTGGTTCGTGCAAATGATTTGGGAGGTTTTCATCTTGGTCGTTTTGTGAGTCGCCCTGTGCCGTTGTTCATTTGTTTCTATACTTGTCTCCTATTTTATCGATGGTAATAAGCCTGTAAAAGACAGAAGCCGGGATTGACTATTACCCGCTGAACAAACATGCTCATTATTGCATTTTCTTTATAAGCATCATTAACAAACATGTTAAATTATACAGTACAACGGTTTAAGAATAAAGACAGGCACTGCAAATGAAAATATAGAATTCAGTAGAATGATTGATTATTTCTGTTTTATTAACCACAGCTGGGAATCATGGCATTGTTGCAAGCCTCTTGTAATGTGGCCCTGCTGCTTACCCTGTAGATTTTAGTAAAAATAAAATTCTGTCTTAAGGTGAAGCAAATCAAAAGTTAATAAAAACGTGTGAGAAGTGCTCCAGTGCAGTGGAAGGCCCTCCGTAGAGGTGGACTGGTCATCATTCAGTTGTTAATTACTGTCTTTGGTTGTTAGAGTGTTTCTAATGAATTAACAGTTTTACCATGTGTACACTCTAACAGACAGTTATACTGTGTGTAAAATACACAGAATAGAACCACCCTATCAAGAATTGTGCCACATTTCGCCAGGTGATTTCCCTTTTCTTTCTGCATAATTTAGTCAACCCTACCACATAATGTGGCCCACCTCCGCTGCATAAATCCAGTGGCCCTAGCTACGAGTGGCATTAGGATACTAAATGGCCCCGGCCGAGGTGAAGGGCAATCAAGGTACTGGGAAGTTGCTTGGTAATGACTTACAGCCGCATAGTGTCTACTCAAGATAGTAGAGCGAGACAGAGACCATATAAGCCTATGCAAGATGCCTATGACTTGCCCACCTGCATGAACATATAACCGGCACAAGCACACTCGGAGAGAAGTCATTGTATCCCTTGGGCAAAGGTTTGCCAACACCAGCTTAGCACAGAAAGAGGCCTAGCCAGACAGACGTTAGAAGGCCTATTCACAAATGCATTTGGAGTGCATAAAGTAGTGCTCCTGTTGAATTTCTTTAGGCACTATGACACGAGTTTGTGAATTGTCCTCAAAACATTTAAAAGTGAATAAATGGGAACACTGTGGGAGTATTCAACACAATTAGCACAAACAGAAAGGACAGTGTGTGTTTACTTTTTGGGAGTTGGACATTTCTGGACTGGCTAACAAAGGCATGTAAGAGTATGTTAAAAAGTACTACTCCTGTAGAACTACCACTGAGGTTTCTCCTGATATGGCCTCACCTCTGCTGCACTGCACTTCCAACCTGCCTGTCCAAAGACAATAAATATTATTGAGGTATCTTTGTTTGCCCCATTGAGGGTCCCATTACTAGTGGTTTGGAAAACAGCCCGGTGTCTCCCAATGTAGAATCCTGGCCCATGAATATTCATCAGATGGGCGGGATCTACCTCAGTTACTGGACTCACCAGTGGGGGCTAACACCACAAAAGAACACAGCGTGAGTTAGAAGAAGGCACGTGTTATAATTAAAGCAGGCATACATGGTACTGAACGAAGCTAGTTAAGGGGGAATCACTAGTTAAGGGAGAGTCTAGTAGTAAATTTCTTTATTCGGCATTTCATAATAGAAATCCATAAAAGCATTTTTCTGCACATTATAGCATAAAAATCAAAAATAGAACAGTATTTGCAATAAAAACATGTTTCAGTTACAAAGGCCAAATCTTCCTCCATTAAGAACAGTTCATTAAGATTAAGAAAGTTTCTCTCACACATTATTCCTATGTCTAAAAATGCATTTTAAAAAGTTGACCATGTGGTAGCAGGTAATTTCAGAGTCCAAAAATTGAAGACGCAGCATAGCAGGGCGACACTGTCTTAGGTCCCATGATCTCAACAGTGGTACCAGCCAAGTTTTGCGATGAGCGTGATAATATTTGCAAAACAATACTGTATGTATGGTGGTCTGTACAGATATATCATCGCAAGGACAGTGGCCTAACGTTTGTTCCCAGGTGTTTCTCATAGGGAAGGCTACTAACCGGTGGAAAAGATTTAATCTAAATCTGGTTAGTAGGAAGCGATCGAAAATACCGATTTCAAGCGTTAGGTAAGGCTGGATTGTAGGGACAAGATGGACCATAATTGCATGGTGAACAGAGGGTTTCCCTATTTCACTTGCAAGTCTTAATCCATCTAAGTGGCTCAGGGCCATTTCTTTTAGCTCCTTCTTAGATATGTCCGTGATCTTTTCCGGTGTTATGTAATAATCCTCTAGGCCTAAGTCTGTAAGAAAATTCCTAATGTAGGCAAGCCATTTTATGTCGCCCGAATGATCTAGTGCCATAGCGTCTACCATAATTCCTCTAGTTAGCATGTTCTTTTCAGAGGTCCAAATGCGCCTCCATAATAGGAGAGGTTGAATTTTCGCTTGGTCCTCAATGTGGGGAATGCCTAATTCAAGATGGGCTGCGTATGTAGAAATACGCTTCGGTGCAACCAGAAGAAATCTTAAAAAGGAGTTTTCTGCCACCTGTAGGGTGCTGACATTGGCATGACCCCAAACCCCAGCCCCATACAAAGCAACTGCCCGACATTTTGCATTATAGATGTTCAGCATTTCTACAGGTGATCGTTTACCTAGTTTTTGTGAGAATGCCATCAATGCAGCTATTGTCGTCTTAAGTGAGTGTTTTCTGGCCTCAACTGCTGCTTTCCAGTTTAATTTGTGATCTATTAAGATCCCTAGGTAGGGGTACTGGGCTGTCAATTCAAGGTTTTGGTTATTAAGGGATATATTTCTAAACCCTTTTTTTCCCTTACCTGCCTCCATCACAAAGGTCTTCTTGATGTTAATGTGGAGGTCATGGCTGCCCATGAAATCCGCATACCTAGTTAAAGCTTTTTGAAGCTCACGTGGGGTGCGTGCCAAGATGACAGTGTCATCCGCATAGAGCAGGAATAGGGCGTGATTTTACTTGGGGGAGGTCCTGGGCCCCCCTCAACAATTCCATCTCCAGGCTGTTTGTATAATGAATGAATGAATGAATAACTTTATTGTGTGGTTACTTAAAACCATTACATTAAGACCAAGGTATAAAATTACAAAAGTAAAAAAAAAAACCACAAAGTTTCTGTAGACAAGCGTTTGTAAGAAGTTCCCAAAGTTCATAAGGACACACGCGGTCGGGGACCTGTGGGGGCCACCAGGTGTCCCACGACGAAGTCTCTATTCCTGCGTGGCCTTGGCAGCTATCAGCTCGAGCCGAGTCTGTTGTATACATTTTCCGAATGAGGCCATCTGTTTTACTATGCTCAAGGTGTATAGATGATGGATTGCTTCCTTGGCTGTGCGTGTCCCGGCGTCCCTAAGAATGGGCCTAAGGTAGAGGGTGCGGGGTGCACGTAAGGCTGGGCAACAAAACAGTAAGTGGGCCAATGACTCTCGTTTATAGTTGCAAAGTCTGCAATCCCGAACTCCTGTGCCTGCATTTTCCGGATGATATAGTTTATTGAGCGGCAGGGGGTGCAGTCTGTAGGCAAGAATCTTGTGGAGAGCTGGGAGGCCCACGGCCTGCGTGAGATGGTTTCGAGGATTGTGCGCGGTATGTGGCAAGCATAGGGACTCGTGGAAGGCTCTTTTCGTGAGGGACTCTAAGTCTAACTCCCGAGAGCATGCGCGCACTTGCCTCTTTATCGCATGTTTGATGGTCGTGTAGTTGACAAGGTCTGGGTTCCACGACTCAATCGCCACGTTCAATTGCGTCATAGCAGCTTCGATGGTAGCTGACCAGGGGTTCCCTGGTTCAGTGAAAATGTGTTTCAGGACGGCCTTCAGTGTGTTATCGCGTGCCGCTGTTGTGAGGTAATAATATTTACTTAGGGCTGCCATCTCTTCCAGAGTTTGTTGATTAAGGGAAAATTCCAGGCGAATTAAAGTGTTTCTTGTGCATTTCGGCAGGTGATACAGTCTCTTGTATGCCCCACAATGGATTTTTTCCAGCTCCTTATTCAGTTTGCCTGGATACGCCTGTTGTACGTAGTTAAGGGCCGGCATTAACTTGGCCTTGAGGACTCTTTGGATGGCCGTTGCTGATGGACTGTGTATAAGGGCTTGTAGTTTACATAGGGCAAAGGTGATGGACTTACCTTTACCCTGTATTTTCTTTAAGTGGGCACCGCACAACCCCGATTCATGGAAGGAGACCCCTAAGTATAAGTATTTCTGGATACTGTCCAAGGTTAAGTGGCCGAGGCTCCATTTTGCTCTTTTTTTTTTGGGGTAGTGCCCAAAAATGACTATTTTTGATTTAGTCGGATTTGCTACCAGCCTGTTTTTGTTGTTATATATTGCCAGGGCGGTGAGTGCCTTTTGGAGTCCTGTTTTTGTGTGAACCAGAATTACGAGATCATCCGCATACTGCATGAAATGTATTTTGGTTGCCCCGATCTTTGGTGTTACTAGGGTAGCCCCCAACAGGGCTGTCTCCATATCTGCTGTATATAAATTGAACAGTAGGGGCGCCAACACGCACCCTTGTTTTAAACCGTGATTCGTGTCTATCTTGTCAGTTGCAGAGCCGTTTGAAAGTTTGATTCTTACCCAGGTGTTTTGGTACAGAGATTGTATCGCTCTTAACAGGGAAGGATCGATGTTCCAATGGACCAGCTTTCTCCATAAGATGGTGCGGTCTACTCCATCGAACGCAGCAGAATAGTCGATGAAGCAGGCGAATAAGGGGAGACTTTTGCACAGCCGCGCTCGATTGATTAGGTAAGAGAGTGCTGTGATGTTGTCCACAGTCGAGGACCCTGGTCTGAAACCAGTTTGACAGAATGGCAGGAGGTTTTCTTCGCTTGCCCAGTCTGTAAGGTCTTTCAAGATGGCGCTTGCGTAGGCTTTACCCTCAATGTCCAACAGGGCGATCATGCGGTAGTTTGTTGGGTCTGATTTGGTCCCTTTCTTATGAATTGGGTGCAGGAGCGAGCCTCGCCATGAGTCAGGCACAGCCCCCGACAGCCAACAGTCAGAAAATAAGTAGGTCAGATTTTCAGACCAGAATTCGATGTTTGATTCAAATAAGTGGCCTGGTAGGCCATTGGGGCCCGGTGCGCCGTTTGCTCTGATTTTTTAAAATATTTTGGACACTAGAGCTTTTCCGGGAGGGGATGTTGTGTTAGTAGTTAAAGCCGGGTCCAGTTTTTGTGGGGTCGTGTTGTGAGGCTGGGTAGTTAGTCCTTCTTCCTTGTAAACCGCTTTTACATGGCGGACCCAGACAGATGCCTCAAGGGAGTTTTCTCTATGATTTGTGCCTCGACCAAGATGACTGAGGTAACTCCAAAACTCTTGTGATTTTCCAGGGCTCAACAGATCGAAAATTTTCAGCCACTGTGCCTCGCAATGATTACGCTTTGCAGCCCACACTTTTATGGAGTGGCTCTTTGCGGCCTCTTGCAGTTGGATTTTGGTTTTGGTTGTGCAGTTTTTACTGTAGGCTTTTCGTTTTTTGTTTAAATCCTTTGCACTGGTTTTAATTTCTGCGTTGAATCCGAATGTAGTCGGTGGGTGCCAGTGGATTGCCCTTGGTTTGTCCCCACCTCCCCTGAGTTCTGCCGCTAGGGTCAAGGTGATTCCTTCCCATGTAGCTATTATCTCCTGGTTGTGTTTGCGCGGGGGCCAGCCTGCCCACGTGTTTGCCCAGTTGTTAAAAGTTGCTGTGGCTACCTGTCCCCATTTTATTCTTCTGGGCAGTTTTGTTAATTCTTGGCCGTCTGGTGCCCCCACGCATGTGGACTGATATCGTGATTGCACCAATAAGTTCATGGTTATTGTCAGGGCTGCGTGATCGCTATCATTACGTTGGTGAACCATGAAGTTTATCATTTTGTCTTGCAGGTTATCGCTTAAGATGATGTAATCGATCGTCGTTTGGTTGTTGTACGTGTGACCGATCAAGGCTCCCGGGGTGTTCTTTAAGAGCAATGTGTGGGCCGTCGCCAGTTTGTGAGAGTTTAAGAATTCATTCAGTGCTTCGGTCCCCCCGCGATGTTGTTTTTGCTTGGTTGAAACCCCTATGTTATGAATGTTAAAGTCACCGAGGATGATGCAGTCTAATGATGGATGACCTAGCAGTAAAGTTTCTAATTGATTTGCGAGTATAAGCGAGTTAGATGTGTTCTCCTGCGAATTATGGTAGATGTTGATTAGTAGTATTGGTGGAATTCCGTTGGTGGAGTGGGGGAATTTCAGAATACCCGCCTGTAGAGTGTCTGGTAGATTATGTAATTCCAAGAATTCTATGTTCAAGGCGTGTTTTATGTAGACGCACTTTCCCCCTGATGGTCTTCCGAATATGTTGGACTTTTTAGCCGCTTTACTGTATTCTGCATATCCTCTTAGCGAGAGTGGTTGGGTCAGCCAGGTTTCCTGTGTGCAAATAATGTCTGCTTCCTCCAAGAATTTCACCGCAGCTGGGCTTAGTAGCAGCTTTTTGAGTCCTGAGACATTCCACGTTAATATTTTTAGACTCTCGGTGAATTTCTCTTTTTTCTTTAGATTTTTTTTCTCGCTCGCTAGCAGCATGTTGAGATGTTCGAGCTAAGTTTGCGAGGCGAGCTGTATTAGGAACTGGGATTTAGTGCAGATGACAGCCAGGACCAGTCGTTGCATGAATGACCCCTAGTTGTGCACAATCGGTTTCCTTGAGTAAGGTTTGTTGTGATCTTAATTGGGGTGCCGTCGATTGGGCTGTTGTTTATGCTACCTTTGCACCCCTGGAGGACGGACTCAATTTTTTGCCGATGGGTGGAAGGAGCGTTTGTAAGTGTAGAGTCAACCATGCCCTGTGCCTGATTGTCCGGCTTAGAGTGTAGGATCGATGCTTTTAAAATTGAGGGGTATTTTTGGGTCGGCTTTGCCTTTATCTTTATGCCCCAGCTTTCTAGTAGTGGTTGTTGGCTCCTCAGTGCCTCCGCCAGGTCTGGTCTGGTGAAAGTTAATTCCGTTGTTTCATTTTTTTCTTCTACGTCCGGGGGCAGGAAAGAGATGATTTTGATGTCTTTGGTTTTTATACCTTCCAATCCCAGAGTGTTAGGAGGTTGCTTCGGTTGAGGATGTCCCATTTTCCTTGCGAGGTGTATTCTGGATATAACAGTATTTTCCGGTCCTCTGCATTTGCTTGGCTTGCACTGGCCTCTTTAAGCCAAATTTTGCCCTGGGTTTCGATTGGAGGTATCAATATCAGGCCGGGCTGGTGAGAATTTGTCTGCTGGTTTGGTCCTGTTGTCGGTTGAGGTGCCTCCATGGGCGTTGTACTGGGGGAGCAGTTCTTATTCCATTGCCTATCGACGGCTTGCTCCGGCTTAAAGGGTGTTGGCCCGTAGGGGGCGCTCTGAAAATCTCCGATGGTGACATTGATAGTTTTTGGTTTATCGGAGGCTAATGCTTCGCTCATTGTAAACTTGGTTTGCGCTGGGTTCTCAAAGCTTGTTTGGCAAGGCTGTTGCGTGGCTTCATCATGGGTGGTTGCCTGCGATTCATGCGCATGTTTTTGTGTTATTAGCGCTGTCGCGGATTGAGAAGCCACGGGTGGCGCTAGCAAGCTTGGATCCTGGGCTAAAGTAAAGGTGTGTAAGTTTTCAGTCGATGGTCCTGTGACTTCTGCTGTATGCGTGGGGGCTGCCAGGTTAGATGTTTCGTCTATGATGATGTTGTCAGGAGGCTGCTTATTAGGTTGTAACCAATTGTGAATAACGCTGGTGGCGTATGCATTATTTTTCTTCTCCTTGTTAAGTTTTCTTAGTTTTTTCTTGTTTTTCCTTGACAGGTTTTGTGACTCTGGGCTGGACGGCTTGAGGGTTAGTTGGTGGACCTGACTTTCAGCCTTCGTCAGGGTTGATCTTGTGCCGCCAGAAGAGGGCGAGGCCAAGGGTACTGGCTTTTCCGAGCTACTTGGGCAGGGAATGGCCGGGCTGTTATCCGTAGAGTGTGCCAGGGCGGGACCCTGTGTAATTGAAGGCATGCTCTTCAAACCGTTTTTTTTATTTGCTTCACCCTTGAGGTCCTCTATTAGTGTGGTCATAATATTTGGAAGTTTTTCTAAGCTGTGCAGAATCGGGCTGCAACTGCATGACTCTTGTTTGAGTTGTGTGCTGTCCTGCGCTCTGCGTATCAGGGCGTTCAAGTTGTCCAGTTTTGAGTCTATCCCCGAGATCAGATTTGCCACTATTTGTAGAATGTTGATCTGCACATCGAGCTTGTCCGCGTGCATTATCGCTGCTCCTGTCATTGAGACAAGGGCTTCACTGATTAATGATAAATGGTTAGTGTTTGCAAGGCCGCTGTCAGAGGGCGGGGATAGGGCCGTTTTATCATTTTCTGGGAAGCCCGATCTAGGTAAGTTCAGTAGGTGTTTTGGGGTCCTGTCGAATAGTTGACGGGTTACACCTTCCTTAATGGCCGGAGAGTCATAGAACAAGTCTGTGTGCATCGATATGGTGGGGGGAGTTGTGCCTCCTCTCTTGACAGCGTGGGAACTGTCTGAAGTGACATGTATACTCGCTGTGGCTGCAGAAGGACTGCTCCGCTGGCAGTCCGCTGAAGGGGGAAGAGTCTGGGCTATGATGTTTGGTTGGGTGGGCCCAGGTGCCACCATGTCCAGTATCAAAGGTTTAGGGCGCATGCCACTCTGGAGGGTGAGTATTGTTGGTGAAAGGGGTATCCTGTTTGCCCGAGGGCTTGCAAGTGATGAGTTCAGCTCTTCTTCCTCTGTTACTTTGATAGTGAGCAAACTGTCCGAAGTCCTGGGACAAGTGGGGGTGGAGGATGTTTTGGGGTTCAAAAACTTCTTATGTCTCTGTTCCCAGCGGAGCAGTTTGAGCGTTCTTTAATGCTGAGCCTGGGCTTGTGCACGTTTGGGCTCGGGGAACTAGGAGGCTTCCCCCTGATGTCAGTCAGGGGGGTGGGCTGGGAGGGGGGGAGCTAGCAGTTCCACGTTGAAATCGGTGTGTTGTCCCGGGAAGGTTGGGGTTGCTCCAGTCGCTCCCGCTGCCCCTGCATGTTCCTCGTCCCAGGGCCCTAGGCCTTGGTAAGGTCCCCCTAGCTCTAATACTGGAGGGTAAAATAGCTTCGCCTTCCGTCTCTTGGCAGAGCTGTGCGGCCGGGGCTTCTCCTGGGGTTGGATTAGAGTAGAGTTTCTGGTCCTCATTTTAGAGTTGGCTTAGGTGATTTGCCGGCTCCTGGGTTACTGGGTTACTGCGGCTCGATTGGAGGAAACCACGTGAAGAATGGAGTCTGTGGGAGTCTGTAGGAGTCTCCTAGAATCTCCTGCTGAATAAGGAGCTCTGGCCCCCCCTGATGCTGCTGCAGAACCGGTGCTTGTACTGGTGGGCGAATGCTAGATGCTAGTTGTAGTTTTGGCGTTTGATGTTTGGGGCTCTGACTTCTAACTCTGGGCTCTGAGCTGATTGGTGCTGCTTGGTGCTGCTGAGTGCACGGTGCTACACTCTCGCCGTGCTCCTGGCCCGTCGACGCAGGGGACGCGTGTCCCCTAGCCTCCTGGCCCTGTGGGGGAGTTAGGAGGAGTTGTGAGTCCTGTGAGTCCTGTGAGTCCTGTGCCTGGCCTCTGGGGCGGTCCTGGGCCTCAACTGCACTCCCACCTGATGCCCAAGGCCCCAGGCGAGAACCTGGGCAAAGTCCGCTCAGGAGGGTACAGGCGGTGGGGGGGCTGCGTTGCTTTTCTTGGCGTCGCCTCTTGCTTCTTGCCTCCCGCTTTTCAGCGGGGTCCGCCGGCTGCAAGAAGGGGCCTCACGCCTAGCACTGATTTTCGCCTTGGCCGCTTGACCGCTTTAAGTTGATAAGTCGGTAAGTTGGTGGGCTGCTCGCTTACTTGCTGCTTCACTTGTGCTTCACTTGTGGTTATTTGGCCGCTGTTTGCTGCCGCTGTTTGCTGCTCCACGGCTGGCTGTCTTTCACTTGACGCCGGGGGGGGGGCGAGGGAATTTGGCAATATTGGCGCGGTGATGGCGGTGATTAGCGATGATTTGCGGCAGTGCGGTACAGTGCGGTACAGTGCAGTAAAGGTACAGGTAAAGGTACAGGTCTCCGCTTACCGCTTACTGCATCCCTGCATTCCGCATCCTGCTATCGCGTCCTGCTATCGCCGCGTTCTCCTCATTCTCCTCGCCGCCGTTCTCCGCTATGGGCTGTAGCGGTGACTGTAACGACGGCTGGGGTGGCGGCGGGTCCGAAGTCCGGCTCCGGGTTTCAGCCTTTCAGCCTTTCAGATCTCGGATCCCGGCGGCGGCGTTCCTGCTTGCCGCACGCCGCACGCCGCACACCACAGCCCTCTTCCTCCTCCTCCTGCTCCTGCTCACCACCGCTCGCCACTCGCTGCTGCTACCAACTCTCTAGCGCCCTCTATGCTTCCGCCAAAACACAACTACTGACAATCACACTTCTCTGTTTGTATATAAGGAGAATAAGAAGGGGGCCAGGACACAGCCCTGCCTTACTCCGCGCTCTACTCCAAAGGACGCCGTCAACTCGCCCCTAACACCATAGCGTACCCTTGCCGAGGCCTTGGAATATAATTCCCTCAAGAAGTCTAAAATTGGGGAGTCCACGCCCATTTGTGTAAGGACTAGCCACAGCTTAGTATGGGACACGCAGTCAAAAGCTGCAGAGAGATCTACATACACCATGTAGAGTTTATCTTTTTTTGCATGGATATATTTCCCTACAATTATTGACAGATTTAAGGCCTGCTCCACTGTACCAAACCACTCCCTGAAGCCAAATTGTAGGTCTGACAATATCCCCCTATCCTCTGCCCATTGTTGGAGACGCTCAAGTATGACCCTGCCTGCTACTTTACCCACTGAATCCAATAATGAGATTGGACGGTAGCAGGCAGGGTCCTGTCGATCTCCTTTTTTAAAAATCGGTACCATAACAGACCTGGTCCAGGATTCCAGGAGCCCTTTTTTTGCAGCTGCCGTACACACCCTGGTCAGTATAGGCGCCCATAGGTCTGTGTTATGTTTAAAAATGTCCACCGAGACTCCGTCAGGGCCTGGAGCTTTTCCATTTTTGCTTAGATTTATGGCCATAAGGACTTCAGGAATATCAAATTCTATTAGAATAGGATAATCAACATCTTGTTGAATTATTTCTTCACTCTCCAAAAACGCCTGTTTCTTAAAAAATTTTGAGAAGTGAGAAATCCAGACTCCTCCCTTTATGGCTACCTCTATTTTTGGGGCACTATCGTCAGCCAAGAAGGGGGATTTTACTACTCGCCAGAAAGCCTCGCTGTTTTTCTGTAAGGCACTTTTATGTAGTTCATCCCAAAGGGTCTGTTTTAATTCAGCTTTTCTCTGCTTTCTAGCAGAGAGATATTCCTTTCTGAGTCTGGTGATTGTCCTTGAGTCTCTATTTTCGTTATTAAGGGCCAGTTTAAGCTTAGTATATGCCGAGGTACAGCTATGATTAACCCAACCTTTTTGGTTCAAAGTTTCTACCTTAGACGTTTTTGTCAAAAGGTCCTTGATGACAGCTAGAATTTTGCAGAAGTTTATTATAACTTCCTCCTCTGTCACAGTTAAATCAAGGCACTTTATAATGTGAGAGTGTGCGGCTTTAATCACTTTTTCAGTTATCTGCCCAGGGTCTATTCTCCCCCATTTTAGGCTATACCCATTTATCTGTGCCAACTGTAGATTATTGTGGTTCTGGGCTTGAGCTATCGTTGTCTCCAGAGATTGTTGATTTAATAAATTTAGTTCCATCCTTAAAGCAAGATGGTCACTCAATATATTTGCTAGAATCTCAACATGTTTAATCTTGTTTAACAGCCCATCCGATATGAGGACGTAATCGACAGTGGACTGGTGCCCTCTCCCTACATATGTGGGCTCTAAATTTCTTGTTTTGGGATTTAGCTTGTTAGCTATTGCAAGTCCCAGGTCAGACATAAGATCATTCATAACTAATCCTGATTTAGTATGGCAAAAATGCATAGGCGGAGTGTCCATATCGCTTGTTACCTCAGTGCAATTTTTATTGGGGCATGGGTGCAGGTTAAAATCCCCTGCCCAAAGGAAAAAGACAACACCTTTCCCTCCTTTTGTCTGTCTAAAATAGGAGAGTTTTTCATTTAAATTTTGTGTTACTCTCATAAAGTCTCCTTCCTCCAAGTTATTATAGAAATTAATGAGTATAATAGTCTCATTTTTTGGTAAGGAGAGGGAAAGAAGCTGGACATTTATGTCTAATTCAAGAGTGTCTATTTTTATTTGGACAGTGTATGCTATATAAATAGTTAATCCCCCCTTTGCTCTGCCCATCTTCCCAGCCAAGGCTGGCGAGAAGAACGTCCTAAAACCCAGAAGGTGCAGTTCCTTTGATGACCAAGTCTCCTGGAGACATACTATTTGGTGCATGTTTAGGAAACTTATAGCAGTACCGTCCTCAATCTTGGGGCGGAGACCGGCGATATTCCAGGACACTACACTTAGAGTTTGGGGATCTCTAGTTAGAGTCTTAGCTATTTGTGGTCCATTATGAGTCTCTAATTCCCTTGTTATGGAGCTAAGGTTTTTTTTATCCTGTGGTGGTCAATCAACTAACTCAAGGCCACTGTATCTATTTGATACTGGGATACCGTTCCAACCCTCCCAGAGAGGTGGTTCTCTGTGGGAATCCCTATGATAAGGTCCTCCCCAATCATCCCTTTCTCTACCCCGGTGTCGGGGGCCTACTGTATGCCAAGGTCCTTCGTAATGATAACCATTTCGATTTCTCGGCGGGTAGAAGAAGGAAAGGCGCTTTGTTCCTATAGCCCCGATTGGGGTCTGGTGGTCCCATGAACAAATACAATCAACTAGTCTGGGATCATCAAAAGTGATGAGAACACAATCATAGCTAGAGAGTCTAGCATATTGTACAGCCTCGGAGTGAATGTCAATAGATTCCTCTCCTGAAGATACCAAGGATACCAGTAAAATCCCTGGGGCTTATTATATTTACAAGCCCCTTGCGCCACCGGTCCGCCACTTTTTCCCATATTAAAAGTGACGCACTGGTCGCGCAAGGGGCTTGTAAATAAGCCCCCCTGTTCCACTCACTAGTCATAGCTGCCACCAGCTAGCTGCCTGTCTCCCTTAGACTGGTGAGGGGGCACTGTACCAATATCCCAGCAGGCTTCAAAAACAGCACTTGCGGTTCCATCAATGCAAGCACCATGTCGGAAACTGGCACCTTTACTCCTTCAAATCTAGCTGAATCTGTAGTGTACAATATACCTCCAGAAAGAGGTAGGACAACTGTGAAGACTGATCTTTGAATTGGTGTAAGAAGCTAGCTCAGCCTGCTATCCAGACTCAGCAGCTTGACAGGCTTGATAAACAATATCTTCATTTGTACTTATTTAACAGTTGGTAGAGACTGTAAACCATCTGTTGCAATCAAATACGCATTTCATTCACAATCCTTAAGTGGAAAATATAGGTTAAAGCAAGTTGCATTATAGAATCACTACATGCTTCATTACTCTAGATGGAGGGCTGTACAGTGGTTATGGGTGATGGTGCAGCAGCTTAGATCCTAAACTACCAAGAGGTTCCAGCCTGAAGGGCTGGTGGACAAAGATGGACAAACAGGGAGGCTGCCAACCATGTGGCATATATGTGAGACTCCTGGGCTGGGCACTGTAACTGGCAGGGATAATAGAAAACAGGCAGAAAAAAACAACCGGCTTGAAACACCCTACCTAATTTCTTAGTACAGTCCCAGCCATGAAGGAGCCATGTAGGACAACTGGTATCACAGAACAAGGACACTCAGTCTTCATTGCTGTTTCTGTGTCTTTTTTCAAGAAAAAGAACAAAAAGGTGTTTTCGAAAAGACAAAATATTTTACTGGTGTTGATGAATCAGTTTTTTTCACCTAGAGGTCTTTAAAGGAGTAGCACTGCTAGGCTTAGCCCATTTCTTGGGCGCTATCGGGTCATTAGCGCTGGGTACAAACTATCTTTAGATCAACAAGGCAGATAGCCGTCATCCTGGTAAAACACATCTCAAAATCCACAGGGACAAGGTAGTCACCCCCAGACATCTCACTATTCATGCAGCTGCAACACCCGGATCAACCCACTCCCAGCTTAACAGGATATGAATACTTGCCTCTGGATCTGTTAATGACCACCTCACCAGGACTTTAAGCCTTCTCATTGATACCATAGGGTGCCAATTAAGATAGAAATGCAACAAATTCGGGGGGGCGTGGCCAACAGCATGGCCGGTTAGGACGCTCACTCCTGCAGCTCCGGGGAGCTGATCATAATCCGACGTACTAATCACCGTATGTAGTCCAGATTCCTTACCCGGCAGACGGCGGAAGGTCTGGACATCGACTAGAGGCGGTCATTGGTGCCTCTAGTCAGGAGCTTTGAACACACGGCTGCTAGGAACCTGGCTCTGGCGCGGCCAGCGGGCCAAAGATGGCGGCAAGACCATAGAGCGAGACGGATGCCCCGCGACCTGCTGAACGTCACGAGACGCTTCCCGGGCCACACCAGCGCACAGCAGTGAGGCGCCGACTTCCCCGACTTGGAGCGGAGGGACTGCGACGGCCGCCCACGATCACGGGCTGGTGTGCAGGACTGGGCTGTGCCCCTGGGGAACTGGGCAGCGCGGGATCGGCCGAGGCGTGCGGCCGGCCTCCGACGCTCACCACAGGTCGGTGGAGGCAGGCCCGGCCTGCACCTGACTGAGAGCCCCAATCCAAGAGCCCCACCACTTCATTAGACAGCAGGGAGGCGGCGGAACCCCGATTTGGAGCGGTCGGGCCCCTGCGGCCGCGGAAAAGGTTACGGACTTGGGCTGTGCCCCCGGGGCACCACACGGAGCAGGGCAGGCCAAGGTATCCGGCCGGCCTCCAACACAGGCCGGGGGAGGCACTAAAGGAGAGCGGCTGGGCCCGACAACGTACCTGCTACAGGTGGACCAAGGCAGTGTCCGCAGCCAGGAAGACAACCCTTCGTGGGACGGCAGGCAGGCGACCTGACGGGGTGCCCCGGGGGGACTCTACAAAGAAGACACCAAGAGACAATGGACCGCTATGCAGCGACCCACATCTCTGTGGGCACGGCCATACCAAGCCCACGCTCGGACACGGAACGCTTACTGGGGGCCATACAAGCATTGAGAGAGGATATTCAGGCGTCCCGCGCAGCACTGGAAGTTAAAATCGGGGAAGCAGGCTCGGAAGTCACGCTGCTCCGACAAGACTTTCGCAATCTGACCAAAAGGGTTACCACGGTGGAGAATAGAGTCAGTGAAACTGAGGACTCCCTCACTACCCTCAAGAAGGACATGGCGGAGCTGCAGGCGTCCACCGCCAACTGCAATGGAAGGTAGATGATGCTGAGAACAGGGCCCGGCAACCTACGCTTTGTGGGCTTTAGAGAGGGTCTTGAAAAGGAGGATGCAGTGGCGTTCCTATATTCCTGGATTAAAACAACCTTCCCAACAACGCGGATCTCAACTTGCTTCCTGATTGAAAGAGCCCACCGAGCGCTGCTGACAAAACCTCCGGTGGGGGCGGGACCGCGCCCGATCATCGCTAGATTTTTTAACTTTGCCGATCGCGACTTGCTTCCGAGAGAGGCTAGGAAGCTAGGGGAAATACGGTTTGAAAATGCACAAATAATGATCTTTCCGGACTACAGTCAGGAGGTGCAAAAACAGAGGCGCTCATTCGACCTGGTGAAGGCCAAGCTGCGAGAACTCCATCTTCAATATATGCTGCTCTTCCCGGCGAAACTTAAGGTAATCTACAAGGACAAGACACACTATTTCACACACCCGGATGATGCATGGCAATGGTTGGAGGAACGCCCAGCGCCGCGAAGACCAGAAGGGGCAGCCCATGTCGCAAAGACGAAGAGGCCTGCGAAATGGAAGACACTTACAGTCGACACCATATCCTCCAAGGGAAGCGGTGAGCAGGCAACGGGACTCTGCCTCGCTGGGCAGAGACGGCGCGGAGGGATCCAGGTTCCGCTGTTTGGAGAAGACTGCCCGATCCGAAGGTGAAGAGGACCATGAAGACCCAACCTCTGGCGATGAATCGCCGGATATACCGTCCTTGCACCACTTGGTCGTAGCTATCCACGAGATGGAGCAGGACAAAGCCCAACGGCCTGGGGTAACTCAGGGTGATACGCAGGACTCACACTCTTGACATGGGACTATACAGGTGATGGAAGACCCAGCTCATGCCCGGACTGCACGCAAGTCACTGATAACCCCCCTTTCTTTTTCATTGTTATACTAAGGGGATAATTATGTTTTCTGCTTAATTGCTAGGTTGTTCAAAGAACTTTGGGGGGGTGCTAGCGGGGGGGCGACAGACCTTCCTTCGCCAGAAAGTCCTAGAGGCAGTTTGGGTAGCTGATGGGACTGGAAGGGGAGAGCGGTGGGGTGGGGGGCTATTGAGAGGGAGACCAAGTTCATTTGGGGAGGGGACTGGCGGGGGTGGGGGGGAGGAGTTTGTTTTGTCATGTCATGTTGAGCACACGCACACACTTCACCACGGCTCCCGACATAGGACACGAGATGCCACCAGCGCTTACTACACGATATGCTCATGGGGGACCCAGAAAGAGTAACTGTGTCCAGAGAAGGTGTTAAAGTACTGACCTGGAACGTAAACGGCCTGGGCTGTAAGATTAAACGGGGACTGGTCAATAACTATGTGAAAAGATCAGGGGCGGATGTCATTCTCCTCCAAGAAACGTATCTACGAGGTACTAAATGCGCCTTCCTGACGAGGGGGCAATATAGAGTTCTGGCCCACGCGGGCTTCACCTCAGGCTCCAGGGGAGTGGCAATCCTGATTAGAAAGCACCCACCTCTGACAATAGCGCAGGTCTGGACAGACCCACAGGGAACATATGTAGGAGTACGCGGGAAATGGGGGAGGAAGGAGTACACATTTGTCTAGGCGTACGCCCCGCCCAAACTCCAGGCAGGCACGCTACGGGGAGTCTCTGATATTCTCCTCAACACGGCAGACAAAATTCAAATCCTTGGGGGAGACTTTAATGACGTTATGGACCCTACACAGGATCGGACAGGTGATCGTGATAGACCTCTAAATGTGACACCGCTGGCCAAATCTATGTCCGCACTCGGTCTACTTGATGTGTGGAGATGGCTTCATCCGGGAGCTAAGGCCTATTCCTTCTTCTCCGGGGCCCACAAGGTGTACTCCCGCCTAGACTACATTTTTATGGCACGGCAGACGCTGCAAATATCGGATACAGCAGAGTACTGCGCACGTGGCGTGTCTGACCACTCCCCATTACTGATTGAGGTGGGCAGGAGGAGGAGGGAGGGGCCCAGGACACTCAGACTGTCGGCGTGGGACCTACAAAACGCAGAACTCCTGAGGGGCCTAAGAGCAGACGTGAGGGTGTACTTGGCAGAAAATGTTGACACAGTGGACTCACGAGTAATTCTTTGGGAGGCACTTAAAGTGGTGCTTAGGGATAGGGCTCATTGTAGACTGGCGGAAGACAGGAAGAAAGTCCAGGCTGAGGTACAGGAACTGGAAACACAGATTCTGACAGTTGAAAAAGAGCATCTGCGTACCAGAGACCTGGGAAAACTTCGGCGTTTATCCGTTATGAAAACCAAGTATAAGCAATTAGTGACAGGGGAGGCAAAGACACAGGCATTGGCTACTCTGCACCGCCTCTACGATGTGGGAGACAAATCCGGGAGGCTCCTGGCATGGCTCAGCAGGAAAGAGAGGGACGACCGTTGGGTAGACAGGGTAAAAGATGGTCAGGGGGCATGGGCCGACACAGATGCCAGGATAGCGGACACATTCGCTGCGTTCTATAAGGCCTTCTATGAAGCATGTGAACTGGGCTCAAAAGAGGATGCACTGCTGTACATGGCACATATCAACCTCCCGGAGCTTGAGGAGTCCGGCCAAACAGAATTAGAGGCAGATATAATGGAGGAAGAAGTTAGGGTGGCACTGACAAAGCGTCGACCGGGGAAGGCCCCGGGCCCAAATGGTTTCCCAGCGGAATTTTTCAAAAAAACGGCGGATCTTCTGACCCGCCACCTGCTGGGTCTATTTCTTGATGCTGAGAAGGAGGGACAGTTCCCCCTGGACCTAAGACAGGCCACAATTATCCCAATTCATAAGCAGGGAAAGCCAGCGGACGACTGCTCGTCCTACCGCCCCATCTCCCTCCTAAATGTAGAGGCGAAACTGTACGCCACAATCTTGGCACTTCGCATGCGACGGGTGGTAACAGGGTTGGTCCATCTTGACCAGACGGGGTTCATCCCGGAAAAGCCACCAGATATAATCTACGGCGGACCCATAACTGGCTCAGGGAGGTAGAGGGCAGGACTGCGCCTCACTGGTTCCTATCCCTAGACGCTGAGAAGGCGTTTGATGCTGTCCATTGGCCTTTTCTAGCGGGTGTGCTAGAGCGCATGGGATTCGGGCCCAAGTACAAGCATAAGATTAGTCTCCTGTATACCAGCCCAAGTGCTAGAGTTAGGGTTAACGGGACGCTGTCGGGGGCCTTCCCGATACAACGGGGCACCAGGCAGGGATGCCCCCTAGCTCCCCTGCTGTTTGCTTTATCCATTGAGGTGCTAGCCTGTGCGGTAAGAAAAAATGTAGGGATCACTGGGTTCTGGATAGGGCCAGCGGAAGAAACTGATGAGAAGTTGTCCCTGTACGCAGATGATGTCCTGCTCTATGTTACGCAACCAGAAACTACTATACCGGCACTATTTGAGGAAATAGACCGATACGGAACTAACTCAGGGTACCAGATTAATTGGCACAAGTCTACGCTATATGACCCGCAGGGCAAGGAGGAGTGGCCCATGCTGCCCGGGAGACTGCAGACAACTAGAGAGGGTTTTTTGTACCTAGGAATATTTGTCACAACCGATGGTAACCTCTCCTACGACCGTAATATCAGCCGCTTCATACGCAATTTTTCAGAAGATGCCAGTAGATGGCAATCGCTCCCCCTGACGATTCTGGGACGGGCAGCTATGTTTAAAATGGTCACGCTCCCCAGATTTTTATATGCATTCCAGAATGAATATTTTCCCTTGACGTGTAAGGTGTTCCGAGACATCCATGCGGCACTGAGGTCCTATCTTTGGCTGGGTAAGCAGCCTAGAGTAGCTCTTTCGACCCTGCAGAGACACCAATATGATGGTGGGATATCTTTGCCTGACTTGGAGGCCTACTACTGGGCTGAACACCTGGCTCCCATAAATGAATGGATACATGCGCCCGCCACACACCCCACATATGCCCTGGAAAGGCACACGATGGGTGCCCGCACCTGTCTTCACTACATATATGGAGGAAGGGGACAGGCCAGATTACTCCCGGCTACTAGAATCACGCTGGGAGCATGGAAGAGGGCGACAAGGGCAATACAGTGGGAAGACAAACCAACGAAACAAACTCCACTGTGGCACTGCACCTGGCTGAAGGAACTACACAAATTGAAGGGGTTCCAGGGCTGGGACGATATAGGCATTTCTACTCTGGGAGACGTGACTAAAAAGGGGGCGCTGCAATTCTTCCCCGTCGTTCCAAAAGGAATATGGGCTCCACCGCTCCCAGTTCTTTAAATATATGCAATTAAGACATGCATGGATTGCAGAGGGGCATCGTTGGAAGCACTCCCTGAATACGCTCCACTGGAGGGCCACCTCTTACAGGAACAGATCCCCGGGAAGGCAGTATCCCGGACATATAAAACCATCATGAATAATAGACCAAACACATTAGAAGGCCTCATGAGCACCTGGGAACGGGAAGTGGGAGACATGGATGACGTAGACTGGGGAGTAGTCCTCCAGCTCTAACTCAGGGCACAAGCAAAGTATAATGTGTTTCCTGCTGGTGAACAGCATATATCTACAAATTGTACTTTACTTAATTTTACTCAATGCTAGGTATTCTTATACTGTAAGGGAGATGCCAGCCTAGCACTTTCCAACCTCCCTAACCAAATGATAGAACTTTTTTCAAACTCACTACAGGACGGCACTGGGCCGAGTGCAATGAGGACCCGGTGCCCTAGTTGCCGACTGAGGGAGGGAGCTTCCCGGGCCCAGGGCGTGCGATTTTCCATTGTTGGGCCAACTTGGGCGGAATCATTCTGAGGTGTAGACTGACAATGTCTTTCCAGTTTCCTGTGATATTATTCCCTGGGTCTAAAAAATAACCCCAGGTGGGCAGAGTACACTGGGCCCGGGTATAAAGAGAGTTACTTTCTGGCTCCGACTGTCCTCGGGCGGACGGGTGGGGGGGCCTGGCCTCAGGGGCAGTCACGTGTTATCTGGGTTCTGAGGATGAGTAGTAGAAAGACAGACACAGCAACGTCACAGCAATGTAGCGAACACCAGCTCTGAAATAAATCATGATTAGAGATCGTTCCTTGACATGTATCTTTAAAGCTGAAGCTCTCCTTTTTTATAGCACTGTGTGTGTGACTGTCTGTCTTCTTGGGCCGGCCTTGGGGACTGTCAAGGAGTAATGCTGCGATTGCAATCTGAATCTGAGTGTGTGCCTGCACTGCCACATTTCTAACTTCATTCATATTTAATTTATATATGATATTTCTCTCTCACCGTGACCGACTGCCTCCGGACCCAAGAAGTCAGTCCCAAATTTGAAGGGGAGACGACGGCGCTCCGCTCACTCGCGATATCAAAGAAGATGGTAGTGACTTCACATTAATTCTTTATTCTAGCAGAGCACCGCACGCACTCCCCTGCGCTGCGGTCTCGTCTCCTCCCTGGCGCGCGACCGCAACGCGTCAGAGGAGCACAGCGCGCGGGGGCTGTCCCAGGGCCGTCATTGGTAGCGCTAAAGATTGACGGCCCTGGGACCCACAAACGGGGTACACCGCGCATCCGCATCGCACCAGCATCATTACATCGACATCACCACCGGTGCGTGCGTGCTGCAGTACACACTCATTGCACTGACTGGAGTATTTTAATTTTGTAAGCAGGTGCACAACTGCGCACCGTGGCGTGCGCTTGCGGCTTGCACTATAAATAAAAAGCACTGGCAGCAGAGCAGAGGTGACGGCGAGGCTGAGGCTCAGGCTGCACTCCACTGTGCAGTGCAGAGCGAGCCAGCCAGCGTAACTAACCAAATTGGTGTCACCCCATGATGGGGTGACACCCGGTGCGGTGCGCACCTCCTAACCCCCCTAGTGACGCCGTTGCTGCCCTGTAACAAAATCGTCCGAAAACCGGCCCTGGCAAAGAGCTCAGCCGTACCCCCAACCCCCGGTGTGGGGGGCCGGCCGAGCACTTTGTCAGGGCCGGTTTTGGTTCCCAGTCCGGCCCTGATTGTTAGAGGCCTAGTTTAGGCCCTTACCTGCAGAACTCCTGATAATGTATTGAGCCTGTCTGTCTCCAACAAGATTCTGAATTGAGAAGCAGTTCCCAGGCCCCTACCCAGCAGTCAATGCTGGAGGTCGATAGGTTTAGGGTTTTTTGTTTGGTTTCTGGGGCTAGGGTTTCTATTTGATCCAGGGCTTAGGGTTTGGTTTCTGATTAGCTTGTAGGACTAGGGCTGGGATTGGCTGTAAGGGTCTCCCATTGCTCCGAGGGCTTAGGACTATTGGTGAGATTGGTTAGTGCTCCCATTGGCCTAAGGGTCACCTGACCACCAGGGCTATTTAAGGTCAGGGCGTCTCAGCCCAGGCATCAAGGCTAAGGGCAGAGAGGAAACAGGCAGCTGCCTGATTGGGCCTGGTCAGGCCTAGGGCCAGAGATGCTGCCCATTTTCACATTCACCAGTTCCCACCGAAACCGCCCTCATCGTAGCCACGGACGACATCCGAGCCCTGCTGGACAACGGGGAAACAGCGGCCCTTATCCTCCTGGACCTCTCCGCGGCGTTCGACACTGTCTGCAACCGCACCCTAGTGCAGCGCCTCAGCAACGTCGGAATCCAAGAGAAGGCACTAGAATGGATCATCTCCTTCCTCGCCGGAAGGACACAGAGAGTCCGCCTACCACCGTTCAGATCAGAAGCCACCGAAGTCATCTGCGGCGTTCCCCAAGGCTCCTCGCTCAGCCCCACCCTCTTCAATGTCTACATGAGCCCCCTCGCGGCCATCGCACGCCAACACAACCTCAACATCATCTCCTACGCCGACGAAACCCAGCTGATCCTCTCCC
Source organism: Lissotriton helveticus (assembly GCF_964261635.1). Taxonomy (NCBI): domain Eukaryota; kingdom Metazoa; phylum Chordata; class Amphibia; order Caudata; family Salamandridae; genus Lissotriton; species Lissotriton helveticus. The sequence goes on from NC_136065.1 coordinate 1,782,826,372, forward strand.
TCACCAACGACCCCGCCACCGCCAGAACCAACCTACACGAAGGGATGAAAGACGTAGCCGAGTGGATGATGAACAGCCGCCTGAAACTGAACTCAGACAAGACGGTAGTTCTCATCCTGGGCTCCTCGCCCTCCGCCTGGGACGACTCCTGGTGGCCCCCCGCCCTGGGCAGCGCACTCAAACCAACAGACCACGCACGCAACCTGGGCTTCATCCTGGACTCCTCCCTCTCCATGACCAGACAAGTCAACGCCGTCTCCTCGTCTTGCTTCAACATCCTACGCATGCTACGCAAGATCTTCCGGTGGATCCCCACCGAGACCAGGAAGACGGTCACCCAGGCCCTCGTCACCCGCCGACTGGACTACGGCAACGCCCTCTACGCCGGAACCACCGCCAAGCTCCAGAAGAGACTCCAGCGGATCCAGAATGCCTCAGCAAGACTCATCCTCGACATCCCCCGACACAGCCACATCTCCGGACACCTGAGAGACCTGCACTGGCTCCCGGTCAACAAGAGAATCACCTTCCGTCTCCTCGCCCACGCACACAAAGCCCTACACAACCAAGGACCAGGATACCTCAACAGCCGCCTCAACTTCTACACCCCCACTCGCCAGCTTCGATCGACCAGCCACGCCCTAGCCGCCATCCCCCGCATCCGAAGAGCCACCACAGGAGGAAGGTCCTTCTCCTTCCTGGCCGCCAAGACCTGGAACTCCCTCCCGACCCACCTCCGCCTGACCCAAGACCACCTCGCCTTCAGGAAGCAGCTCAAGACCTGGCTGTTCGAGCAGTAGCGCACCCCCCTCCCCCAAGCACCTTGAGACCCTCCGGGTGAGTAGTCCGCTATATAAATGTTTTGATTGATTTTGATTGATTGACCCATCAACATCCAGATTAACATACTCACAGCAAATGTACTTTACTCTTTTACCTCAAACTAGCTCTACACAAATTTCAATTTCTCAACACCCACTACAAAACCCCAAAAACCACAGCTATACACCCTTCAGCCCCAACTACCACACATTTGTGCCTTCACTTACACACAAAACACCACTCTATCCTTCACCACTAACCAATTTGCCTATTCATAAACACAACGTACATCCACACCATACCTAACTATATCCCATCCAAACACACTCCCTGCTCTAATTACTCCTAAAAGACCCCCTTTGTCCCCAACAAACCTATACTCAGCCTTACATCTTTTTATCCAACACCCTCCTCTACATTTTACCACAATAGCATAACCACACAACACTTACACTTCAATGCAACACACATATTACCTCCTTTAGGGGGGAGTGTGGCTTGGCGCACAGCAAGATGGCTGCTCTGTAGTGCATCTCCGCCGGCTGCCGGCATTATCGTTCATCTATCCTGACTCCTGCATGCCATCCGCACTCGCAATTGCGTGGAGGAACACCTGACACAGTGACACATTTAAACCGCAGTGTTTTAACGGCAGTGGAGGCTTCTGGCAGCAGTAATCGACAAGCGCTGCTGTATCGCAAGTGAGGCAAGATGGCACCCCCTTAGAATAAGGCACGCGGAGCTGAGATACTGTGTACGGCCTCCGTGATTATTATGGCCCCGGAGACATAGCATTGAGGACTGCACCTGCTGTAGCTGGACCCGGCGCAGGACACGCTGTGCTTCCCGGACTTGCGGTGACGAGCTGCGAGAAACCACTGATCAGCAGAGCCACGAGTGCAGGTGCACAAGCGGGGCTGCATCTAGCCCGCTGAGCCCGTCTGCGGCCCCTGCAGGTTGGGCTCTGTGTGTGGTGGCCTCGCCTGAGGACCTTTGGTGTTGGCGGCTCCCACAGTCCAGCCGGTGCCGGTAAAAAAACTGGCCTGGCGGGGACATGCTGGTGAAGGAGTGACGCGATCCGCAGGTGCGGCCTGGCCTGGCCCTGGCTTCATTTCGCCGCGACTGCCCCAAGCTGTTGGGTGAGGGGCTGCATCGTGGTGACATCCTGACAGCGTGCGTGCTAAGCCCTGCGGTGAGTCTCCGAGGTGCGATGCTGGGGGAGAGATATCCCAATTGGACATCTATTGTCGGATTATAGTGGGCCTAGCGGGCTGAACATTGCTGTTACTGGGCCACGCCATCCCCCGTTGCCTATTGCGCGGCCCTTGGGCCTGGTTGTGCGCAGGGCCCGGCTCTCCTATCATTGCGTGACCTTTTGCTGCCTACGTCATAAGGGCCCACACGCTGACCGCAGTACAGGCTACTATTACGGCACAGTGCCTGGTTGGGAGAGACTTAGCTTTGCAGACGTGCTGTGCATCACAGATCGGGACCCAGTTCTACCGCTATACCTGCGCATGGAATGAGACACCAGGTCTGTATCTGCTCTGGATTGGGTTTGCCACACTACCATGGGGGTTGCATTGCGAAGTGATTGGTTGCTATATGCCTGCCTGGATCCCCTGGCCTGGGCACTGGAGTATCTGCTGCGACTAGATGTCAGACTGGGTGCAGTGTTCCAATTTGGAAGTGGCAGTCCCTTAGTGTACACCAGCCTGCCACATAATCTGTGAAGTAATAGCAGGAATCAAATCGGATGAGGGGGCTTTGTCTCGCAGGTGGGTATTGAGGCCTACCTACTTCCTTGGCCATGGGCAAACCTGATAAAAATCAACCTCGCCTTAACTTTGAGCTACGCAAATCAGAAAAATCCCAACTGATGGTAGCATCTGATTCAGAACTGGACAATACAGCCGAGTCTCTGTCTGCACTCGAAATATTGCTTGAGGCTATTCAGGCTAGCCTGCAGTCGATCAACGGTAAAAGTGAGGCCCTTTGCAATCGGACCGATCGCATATTGACTAAGCTGGATAAGCAGGTGGTCAGCAGCGGCGAAGCGGAGAAACGCATTTCAGCCACAGAGGATGGGCTGCAGCAGGTCACTACCAAAACAACGGACATTAGGAAGATCCAAGAGGACATCCAAGCCAAGAATTAAGACCTTGAAGCGCGCTCCTGATGCAATAATATTCGTATTTTGGGTCTGCCTGAGTCCATAAATGTGGGAAGTTTAGTAACATACGTCGAAAGTATGTTCCGAGACATCTGTAGCGGAAAACCTGTCTGGTATGTTTGTTGTGGAGCATGCTCATCCATTGTTTTCAGTAAGCCCACCACCGGGCGCCCCTGCTATGCTGATCATCGCCCGATTGCTAAACTTTATGGACTGTGAAGCGGTGCTCTGCACTTCCCAACAGAAGGGCGCCATCACCTACCAGGGCAACGCTCTGTCGTTCTATACGGATTTTGTGGCAACAGCCCAGGTCGGCCAGAAAAGTTTCAGTTTCACCAAGCCGAGAAAATCCTGATTGACGATGTTGGACTTGGCCCTTCTGGCAGGTTCACCCCTGAACTTTTTGCTTTTTATATGTGACCTGGGGATGGTGATTTTTGGTTTCTGCGCACTTTCACTGTGTCCCAGTGGAAAGTGCGTGCGCACTCAGTGCGTGTGGTGAGGTAGGCCTGCCCTCCCATAGGAATGCATGGGGAATGTATGTGTCCCTGGTAGTTCCTGATGTGTGGGGTGTCCAGGTCCGAGGTATGTGCGAACTCGTGAGATTGAATGCTGCACAGTGATGTGTGCGGCGTGAATGTGTCTAGTGTGGAAGTGCCACTTCTAGACATGGGTGTGCGTGTGCAGTGAGTGTGCTGGCGTGCGATTGGCTGGAGCTGGCTGGTGAGCCTGGCTCCAGGAGTCTGGATGGGTCTGCCCCGGTGGTGAGTGTTGAGATTAGCATGTATGATGTGAGGGAGTGGTGCACCTGAGACCTGAATAGGGCTGGGCTTTCCTACGTCATGCTGGCTCCGCCCCCTGTGGTGCGTCTAATGACCCTAGCCTGCCTAGTGAATGGAAAGGGTGGCTGAGGAAAACAAAGTACTCCAAAACCAGCTGCGACTGGTTTTTCCCCCACCCTGTACCCTGAGACAAAGGGATTTAATGTATAAAAAGGGTGTGTGTCCCCTTGCAATTTGTTCTCTTCCTGGATCCTATTCTTGAGGGGGGCTGCTGCTGCTGGGCACCAGGAGTACCGCCACTGGGGATTGCCTCCCTGCCTAGGAGGACCCTGTGAGCTGGCTCAGGGCCCAGCCTTACCCCCCCACCTACTGAAGGACTTTTGCTGGACTTTTGGGCCAGTAGCGCTGGGGAGCGCTGGGGAGCGCTTTGCTTTTACTCCTGTATCCCCACAGTGCCTGGAAGTGCGTGGTTTCCCTTGTCAGGAGCGCTGTGTTGCTGGCCCCTTGCTCGTTTTGTGTGTGGGGGGGAGAGACGGTGCCTACCCTGCGTGTGGCCCCACAAATTGCTGATTTACGACGCGGGTGCCCACCCAGCTTATTTGCCGTTTTTGAGCCCCCCAAGCGAGTGACCACCTCGCATTTGTGCCGCTCGTGGCACTTCGCTCTTTATTTAAATTACACGGGAGCCTACCCCGGATCGAACCCGAGATTGCACCCGCCGCCGCCCGGCCCGCAGCAGGAAGTCAGGCAGGCCGGGGGCGGGACTGCGGGACAACTGGAAGTCAACGTACTTCCCCCGGGGCTCCTAGGAGGAGGGAGGCCCGGAGAGGAAGAGCCCCGCCCGTGGCACCAAGCGAAGTGTGGAGAGAGAGCCCCGAGGAGCGGGAGCTCTGCTGTGTTCCAGGAGACACAGCAGAGGAGCAGCCCGAGGACAAGCATCCACCCCAGGAGTCCCGGTGAGTGCTTCTCCGGTTCTCCAGTGTTGGGGGCATTTGGTCATTTCGAGCCCAGCGAGGCTCAGGGGCATTGCTGCATTTTGAGCCCAGCGAGGCTCAGGGGCATTGCTGCATTTCGAGCCCAGCGAGGCTCAGGGTCATACTTCCATAGAGCCCGAGAGGCTCCACCAACGAGGGCATCCTGTGATTTCGAGTCCCCCAGGGAGGGACTCCAACGACGGCCATTGTTGTTTTAGGTCCACGAGAGGCTCTGGGGGCACTTTGTTTATTTCGAGTCCCCAGAGGGGGGACTCCAACGTTGGGGCCACATTTGTTTAGAGTCCACGAGGCTCCATCACTTCGGGGGCATATTTCTATTCAGAGCCTGAGAGGCTCAGGGGGACATTGTATTTGTTTAGGGCCACGAGGCTCCAGCGTTGGCCCCATTGTCTCCACAGCTGCCCAGCACTTAGTGGGCAGCTGCTCCGTTTAGGCCCCTGATATTTGGGACAGTCACAGGTTGTGGCCTAAGGTAATTTCTACGGATTATTCTGTCCTGCACCTCTGAATGTGTTTTGATGCGTCATGTGCCTTGTTCTTACACCGCTGAATGTATGTTTATGCATCATGTGTTTTCCTTCCCTACACCTCTGAATGTTGTGATGCATCATGTGTAATGTGGTCTTGCTTATGACCCTACATGTATGGCGATACTTAGGTGGTTGTTTTCTCCTTTCTCCTAGTACAAGTGTTGCTAGGGAGGTCCTGGTTCCCTGCGTGACCTTTTCCGAAGGTGATTAGGGTTGCGTAGGTGGTACTTACCTGTGACCAGTGGTTACTGGTTGTGTGCTTTATGTTCTATTTTGTGCTACAGTGATTATTATCATATGTGCTATGTGCTAATTACTATTCCTACAAGTGCTAATTCTACCAAGTACCAAGTCTGAAAGTGCATATTCCTGACAGTGGTCCAGGTGGCCCTGTCTTGTACATATCCCCTGTAAATTCTGACCGTGCCTGTTGGCACATTGTAAAGTGTGTGTTTTTATCTAATGTGTTTTGGTGTAATAGAAAGGCTATTTTTATATATAACCTTGTGTGGAGTTTCCTTTGTGGTGGGCCTTGGGTGTTGTTGCTGGGTGCGCGCACAAACGCTTAACTCACATTGCCTCCGAGTTTAGCCTTACTGCTCGTGTCAAGTTACCAAGGGGGTGAGCAGGGGTTATCTTGCTGTGTAACTCCCTTGCCCTGATGTAGGAATGGTGGTCTCTGACTGACTTTGGCGCAAGCCCTGGCCAGCCGGGGATCCCATTTCTAACATTGGCGGCAGCGAAAAGGATAAGGATTTGCATTTGCGTTGTACCGCAGTGGCAACTGGCCGCACCACAAAACTCTGCATTTTAGATAAATCACATTTTGGGGATTATTGTTTTAAGTTTGCTAAAAATGTCATTTCTTTGGAAATGTGTTTCTTGTGCACTGTGAGTTAGGTGTCACTAGCTCTGGGTGGTTTTCTATCCCCTAAGTGCAGTTTGAATTTTCTGGATTCACCAAAAGGGTGGGATCCAGTGGTGGCAGCGTAATAGTGTCCAGTACATTTGTTCCCCGCCCCACTCCCAGACTTTGGTACCTGTGTCACGTGTGGTCAGGTTGAGAAATCAGGGGTGGTAGAAACTGCCTTACTAGTCCAAGTGGGGGGGTTGTGTGTGGATGAATGGTGTGTGGCACTAGACAAGTGAGTGTGAGTTCTATGGGATAGGGAGCTCGCTGAATTCTTTGTAAATTTTGTACTCTTGCTTCAGCTCTGACAGTTAAGTCCCCTGTGTTGCACGTGTCTGTGAGCATCCGGCCAAGATGGAGTCTGCTTTTAATGTCTAGGGTCTGTTTATGCATGAGTTGAGAGAGTTTTCCGAAGAGAGAGACATTGCAGTGAATGAATCAGACACCCAGTCCCAACTTAGGGGTAACCTAATCCAATGGCAGATGGATGACTGGGAGCGTGAGCACAGTGAGGAGAGGGCCCGGGTCTCACACCATGAGGGTGATGGGTCTGAGGGGAGCCCTGAAGAGTCTGAAGGGGAGGAAGAAAATGATAGTACAGGGACGCCAGCAGAGAGCGAAGACCCCATGGATAGGGAGTCCCTTGCTGGAACTAGTGTAAGAGGCAGTGCTTCATCCCTTTTCCTGTCCCCAGAGGAGTGGGAAGATAGGAGGAAAGAAAGGGAGCACCAGCTGGCTTTAGAAAAGCTCAGGCTAGCGCATGCCCAGGCTATGGCACAGCTGGGCGTTAGAAAGCAACAGCTAGAGACTGAGAGGGTCTTAGCGCAGGAGAGGATAGAGGAGGCTGAGAGGGGCTTCACCAGAGAGAAATTACCTCTAGAGGGTAGCCTATCACCTGTGCGCAGTTTTAATTTTCTGGACTCCCCAGGGCGGATTGAGTCCAGTGGTGGCAGCTTTATAGAGCCCAGTGCGAGCAGTCCCGCTCCCAGTTCCCAGAGTATGGTACCTGTTTCCCAAGAGGAGGAGTTAAGGTTGAAGTTCAGAGACAGTAAGAAACAGTCTCACCAGTCTTGGGAGGAGTTTGAGGATGAATGTTGTGGAGCACTGTGGGCTTGGGTAGATGTTCACACTGACTCTGATTTTGACAAACTGCTTAATATGGTTCTCAACGAGCAGGTGCTCAGTTGTTGTTCACCAGGGTTGCGCCAACACCTGTTGGGGTGTGGATTGTCTGAGACATGTGAGCTTGCAGATGAAGCAGACCGCTGGGAGAGTGCCAGAGGCTCTTTAGAGTCATCAGTGAGTGATTCCAAAAGTAGTGGTTCAGGTATCTTCCAGCCCAGCATGGTGAAAGAGGCTCAGTGTAGCCCAGCTAGGTCCCAGGATAGTGAGAGGGGTGGAGAGGCTTACTACCTGGCTCAGTGGAGCAGAAGTCAGTGGATGGCTGAGAGTCCCCAGATGCCCGAAGCCCTATCTCAGAACCTGGGTGGTTTCTTGAGGGAACACCAGGTTGGGGACCTAGGCTGTCCTGTTAGTACACTTGAGGAGGATCTCCTAGTGTCTAGGGAACCTGGAGCCTCTGTAACTAGAGCTCCAGGGGTTCCAGTGTCCGGCAGTGCTACTCCAGTTGGGAGGGCACAGGAGTCCGAAGTGAGGAGTGATTGGGGGATGAGTTCCCCAGTGTAAGAACTAGTGGGTCAGGGACTACCCAGTTGGGCTAGGTTCCCGTGTAGTGACCAGGGTGACACCACTTCTGTTCTGGGGGATCTTCGCACACTGTCAGGTGGACAGGGGACGGGAGATCTGCGCCAGACAGACAGTCACACGACACATGAGTCATGTGTCAGCCTCAGGGGGATGGCGTGTGAATCCCCAGAAGTCCTGGAGAGCCAGGCAGTTATTCCTCCAAAGGTTCTAGACCAGAGGTTGGAAGGCCAGGTTCAGGGTCCGCCTGACCTGAAGGGTAGGACGTCTGTAACCAGCGTCCTGACGGGTTCATCTTCCAGGGGTACCACTCCAGCTTGGAGGGTGCGGAACTCTGGAAGGGGGTGCAGAGTGTGGAAGAGCCCGCCTCTGACCCTGGTGCAACCTGAGGGGTTAAACCCTAGGTTGGGAGAATGGCGTTATAAGGGTACCCCTCGAAGGAGGTGGAGGAACCCTAGAAAAAGAGGTAGGGGGAGGGGGAGGAGAGCCTTCCCCGAGACTCCTGGTCCGCCTGAGGGTGTAGACCCTAGGCTGGAGAACCAGTGGCAGTCTAGCCCTGTCTTACAGACATGAAGAGCCGAGCATAGCTACTATGTGCCAGGGGTTACTACCCCCCACTCTGTGAATAGGCAAGGACCAGTGGCACCTGGGTGGCCCAGGGCTTGGTCTTGGCTGCGGACAGCTTGGGAGTACCAGTGGGGTAGCCCAGTTGTTCCAGGTAGTGTTTCTGGAAGGAACCCACTGGGTTCACAGTGGCATAGAACCGGAGGGTGTCCCTGCAGTTGCGGGCACACGTCCGTGTTCTATCGCCCCAAGCAGGGAAGCCTATCACGGTGGTGATTGGTCTAGCCTGCGTTTTGGCTGGAAGGGAGTTGTGTTGGACTTGGCCCTTCTAGCAGGTTCACCCCTGAACTTTTTGCTTTTTATATGTGACCTGGGGATGGTGATTTTTGGTTTCTGCGCACTTTCACTGTGTCCCAGTGGAAAGTGCGTGCGCACTCTGAGTGCGTGTGGTGAGGAAGGCCTGCCCTCCCATAGGAATGCATGGGGAATGTATGTGTCCCTGGTAGTTCCTGATGCGTGGGGTGTGCAGGCCCGAGTTTGGTATGTGCGAACTCGTGAGATTGAATGCTGCGCAATGATGTGTGCGGCGTGAATGTGTCTAGTGTGGAAGTGCCACTTCTAGACATGGGTGTGCGTGTGCAGTGAGTGTGCGGGCGTGTGATTGGCTGGAGCTGGCTGGTGAGTCTGGCTCCAGGAGTCTGGATGGGTCTGCCCCGGTGGTGAGTGTTGAGATTAGCATGTGTGATGTGAGGGAGTGGTGCACCTGGTACCTGAATAGGGCTGGGCTTTCCCCACACAATGCTGGCTCCACCCCCTGTGGTGCGTCTAATGACCCTAGCCTGTCTAGTGAATGGAAAGGGTGGCTGAGGAAAACAAAGTACTCCAAATCCCAGCTGCGACTGATTTTTCCCCCAACCTGCACACTGAGACAAAGGGATTTAATGTATAAAAAGGGGTTGTGTCCCCTTGCAATTTGTTCTCTTCCTGGATCCTATTCTTGAGGGGGGCTGCTGCTGCTGGGCACCAGGAGGACCGACACTGGGTATTTCCTCCCTGCCTAGGAGGGAAGCACCCACAACATCGGTGTCAAAACATTGCGGTGCTATCGAACCACGGTTTTGACATCGCAGCGTTGTTTACATCGCGTGCAACGATGGCGCGATGTCTTTAACATCGCATGCAAGTACAACGCATGCGATGTTTGACATCGCTTCGTTGGTTACATCGCATTCAGATGGCGCGATGTCATTAACATCGCATGTCATGAACAGCGCATTTGGAAATGTTTCATGACATGCGAATGTTCATTTTGCGAATATTAGGAAATGACTGAAATGCGTACAGCTGTGGTTTATTATGGGCAGACTAAAATGCGTAAGGGTTTAAAAGCTAATGTTTATCATGCTAATGTTGAATATGCAAATGTATATGCGAAACTGTGTATCATGCTAATGTTTATTATGCAAATGTTTATGCGGAATGTTTATGCGGAATGGATGGGTTAATATGCAAATGTTTATGCGGAATGGATGGGTGGTGGTGGTGAATGGATGGGTGATTGGGGATGAATGGACGGATGGGTGAATGGATAGATGAATGAATGGGTGGGTGATTGTGGGTGAATGGATGGATGGATGGGTGAATGGATGGATGAATGGGTGATTGTGGATGGATGGATGGGTGAATGGATGGATGAATGGGTGGGTGGGTGATTGTGGATGAATGAATGGGTGATTGTGGATGAATGAATAGATGGGTGATTGTGGATGAATGGATGGGTGATTGTGGATGAATGGGTGGATGGGTGAATGGATGGAGGAATGGGTGGGTGATGGGGGTGAATTACTATTGCGGAATTGTGACGGATGGGTGAATGGATGGATGAATGGGTGGGTGATTGTGGATGAATGAATGGGTGGGTGATTGTGGATGAATGGATGGATGGGTGATTGTGGGTGCATGGATGCATGGGTGATTGTGGATGAATGGGTGGATGGGTGAATGGATGGTGAATGGGTGGGTGATGGTGGGTGAATTACTAATGCGGAATTGTGACGGATGGGTGATTGGATGGATGAATGGGTGGGTGATGGTGGGGCATAAGGCCACAAAAATGAGGCAGACAGAGGGAAGAACGAGGCAGACAGAGGGCAGAAGGCCAGAACGAGGGAAACACAGGGCAGAAGGCCACAAAAAGGCCACAAAAAAAGAGGCAGACAGAGGGCAGAACGAGGGAAACACAGGGCAGAAGGCCACAAAAACGAGGCAGACAGAGGGCAGAACGAGGCAGACAGAGGGCAGAAGCCCAGAACGAGGGAAACACAGGGCAGAAGGCCACAAAAAGGCCACAAAAAACGAGACGGACAGAGGGCAGAACGAGGGAAACAGGGCAGAAGGCCACAAAAACAAGGCAGACAGAGGGCAGAACGAGGCAGACAGAGGGCAGAAGGCCACAAAAAACGAGGCAGAACGAGGGCAGAACGAGGCAGACAGAGGGCAGAACGAGGCAAACAGAGGGCAGCAGGCCACAAAAAGGCCACAAAAAACGAGGCGGACAGAGGGCAGAACGAGGGAAACACAGGGCAGAAGGCCACAAAAACGAGACAGAGGGCAGAAGGTCACAAAAAATGAGGCAGACAGAGGGCAGAACGAGGGAAACACAGGGCAGAAGGCCACAAAAACGAGGCAGACAGAGGGCAGAACGAGGGAAACACAGGGCAGAAGGCCACAAAAACGAGGCAGACAGAGGGCAGAAGGCCACAAAAAACGAGGCAGACAGAGGGCAGAACGAGGGAAACACAGGGCAGAAGGCCACAAAAACGAGGCAGACAGAGGGCAGAACGAGGCAGACAGAGGGCAGAAGGCCACAAAAAACGAGGCAGAACGAGGCAGACAGAGCGCAGAACGACGAAAACCTACGGCAGAGGTTCAAGAAAAACCGGCGGAAGATAGTGCACAAGTGCCCGGAAAATGAGGGAAACATATTCAGGCACTTATCGATCCTTGGTGGGCCGAGCATCAACCAGCAACTTCAGTTTACAAGATAGGGCCAAAGGCGGGCACGGAAAAGGTGAAGATAGTGCACAAGTGCCCGGAAAACGAGGGAAACATATTCGGGCCCTTATCGATCCTTGGTGGGCCGAGCATCCAGAAACTGTACTTTACAAGATAGGGCCGAGGAGGGCACGGAAAAGAGGGAAACATAGGGCAGAGGGAAAACGAAGTCTCACGGAATAAAACACCAGCCACTGGACACTTACCGATTTCAAAGGCTGTCCACAGGATCACGGCACACGCACAAATGGGTGAAGACACTGTGTGCAACACAATATATACCATATATACCCCCCACACCACCACAAACCCATTGGCTATGTGAAAGATCGCGTTGTTATGTCGCGCGATGTCATCTCACCGATATGACACGCGATCCTACTCTGTACCCGCATTTGCGTCGCAACGACGTGCGATCCCAAAATGGCCGGTGTAATGGAATGTGCGATGTTTTGGCCGCGATGCAAACGCCCGCGAGGACGTTGCGGACGATGGATCGTCATACAACCGCCTAGGAGGACCCTGTGAGCTGGCTCTGGGCCCAGCCTTGCCCCCCCCACCTACTGAAGGAATTTTGCTGGACTTTTGGGCCAGTAGCGCTGGGGAGCGCATTGCTTTTACTCCTGTATCCCCACAGCGCCTGAAAGTGCGTGGTTTTCCTTGTCGGGAGCGCTGTGTGGCTGGCCCCTTGCTCTTTTTGTGTGGGGGGGGGAAGAGAAGGTGCCTACCCTGCGTGTGGCCCAGCAAATTGCTGATTTATGGCGCGGGTGCCCACCCCGCTTTTTGCCGTTTTTGAGCCCCCCAAGCGAGTGCCCACCTCGCATTTGTGCTGCTCGTGGCACTCCGCTCTTTATTTAAATTACACGGGAGCCTACCCCGGATCGAACCCGAGATTGCACCCGCCGCCGCCCGGCCCGCAGCAGGAAGTCAGGCAGGCCGGGGGCGGGATTGCGGGACAACTGGAAGTCAACGTACTTCCCCCGGGGCTCCTAGGAGGAGGGAGGCCCCGGAGAGGAAGAGCCCCACCCATGGCACCAAGCGAAGTGTGGAGGGAGAGCCCCGAGGAGCGGGAGCTCTCCTGTGTACCGGGAGACACAGCAGAGGAGCAGCCCGAGGACAAGCATCCACCCCAGGAGTCCCGGTGAGTGCTGCTCCGGTTCTCCAGTGTTGGGGGCATTTGGTCATTTCGAGCCCAGCGAGGCTCAGGGGCATTGCTGCATTTTGAGCCCAGTGAGGCTCTGGGGCATTGCTGCATTTCGAGCCCAGCGAGGCTCAGGGGCATTGCTTCGTCTTCGAGCCCAGCGAGGCTCAGGGGCATACTTCCATAGAGCCCGAGAGGCTCCACCAACGAGGGCATCCTGTGATTTCGAGTCCCCCAGGGAGGGACTCCAACGACGGCCATTGTTGTTTTAGGGCCACAAGAGGCTCTGGGGGCACTTTGTTTATTTCGAGTCCCCAGAGGGGGGACTCCAACGTTGGGGCCACATTTGTTTAGAGTCCACGAGGCTCCATCACTTCGGGGGCATATTTCTATTCAGAGCCTGAGAGGTTCAGGGGGACATTGTATTTGTATAGGGCCACGAGGCTACAGCGTTGGCCCCATTGTCTCCACAGCTGCCCAGCACTTAGTGGGCAGCTGCTCCATTTAAGCCCCTGACATTTGGGACAGTCACAGGTTGTGGCCTAAGCTAATTTCTGCGAATTATTCTGTCCTACCCCTCTGAATGTGTTTTGATGCGTCATGTGCATTGTTCTTACACCGCTGAATGTATGTTTATGCATCATGTGTTTTCCTTCCCTACACCTCTGAATGTTGTGCTGCTTCATGTATAATGTTACAATTGGGGGTGGGGTCGCACACTACTCACACACCAGCGGTATCGCCCCTAAGGACTATGGTAAATGTAGGTACGTGTTCCGCGATGCATCTTCTTTCGATTCTCTGCTATCTTCGCTGTCTTCGCCATCCCTGTGTTTCGGGGTATCACCCCTCGTCAGCAGGGATAGGCTGTGTTCTGGATTGCTGGTGGCTGCCAAATATCTGCCAGGTTTAGTACCACTCAGACGGGTAGGTGCGGGGTCCCAGGCTCGTCAGCCAACTGCTCGAGGGAGCTTTAACATTACAATTGGGGGTGGGGTCGCACACTACTCACACACCAGCGGTATCGTCCCTAAGGACTATGGTAAATGTAGTTACGTGTTCCGTGATGCATCTTCTTTCGATTCTCTGCTATCTTCGCTGTCTTCGCCATCCCTGAACACGTGAACCCGGAACTTCATTACATCTAAGCACCTTGCTTACCAGATTCCTCTCTTTCAATTCACTCTACACCGTCTGAAGCTCGCAGTCAAGATGCACTACATGTCTTTTCCTGTGGAACCGCCCCCCTTACATTCCCTATAGTTGTTACTGGTTGTTGCTGGTTGCTCTTACTCGGCGCCAGCTGGTCACCAAATTATGCAAAGCAGTATGGGGTGAAACAGTGCCGGAGGTGGATAATAGTATAGCTCGATGGAATGATAAACTAACTACTCCAATGACTGCCGGAATGGAAACACATCTGCAAACTCAATCCTAATGATAATGTACAAATTATTCATTTTAAATAGATTCATCAAACATATCACACGCCTCTCAAACTACACAAAATTGGCCTTTGTGACATGAATAATTGTAAGAGGTGCGGTCAGCCTGACGCCGATTTCTGGCATCTGGCGCGGAGCTGTAGGCTCGTATTCCTGTACTGGGAAGATGTAGTGACACGTATACAGGCTATGTTGAATATCTCTTTGCAATGTACTACTCTGATTTGTTTGCTCTGTTATGTGCCCCACTTAAAAGGCACTCTAAGGAAATTTGTGAGACTTGCTCTGTTATTGGCAAAGAGGAGCATAGCGCTAGCATGGGAGGGTGTTTTGGCACCCCGTGCTGACAGATGGATCAAAAACATGGTGTACTGCAAGGAAAACCTTGAACTGCAAGCATATCTTCCATCTTCTTCGAAGCCCAAGGACATTTGGGAACCACTACAGCAATATTTACCATCACAGGCACTAGACGAATCAGTGCAGGACTGTTGTCAATGCTAATTGGATATTGGGTGCTCTATTCTGAATACAGGCACTGTCGGGTAGTATCAGGGATCAGGTGCAGCTATATTGTGAGTAGTTTAGTTACAACTGTTCTTTTGTTCTGTTATTGATCTTTTTTATTTTCTCACCTTTTGTTGTATAAATATATCGCCTTGCATGGCGGCAATGATGACTGTCTACTTTGAAAATTCAATACAAAAATAAATTACCTCTTTTAGAAATCAAAGCTAACACACTCTTAACACTTGTGCATCACCTCTTGACACACTACATACACTCATTTTCCAAAACACAACACCCCCTTTACCTTGCAGCTTCCACTCACCAACAAGCCTTTACATACAAATCCTGCTCAGAAAACAAATACATCATCACTTCCTTTCACTACGCCTCAAAAACAAAATATAACACACATACACCAGAAAAACAAAATCTCTCTCACACAATAACCCATAATACTTTCTGTCACAAACTAGAAACCTGCACCCAGTCCCACCTTCCTGACTACACAAATAATACACAACATAAACAAACTCCAATGCCAAGCTTTCTCTCTCCCCCCACACCTAAGAAATATTCAGCAACACAGCAACTCTCTTTTAACCATCTCTCATCCATTGGACACATTAGAACCGTACAACATGATCCACATACTCCACCACCACCCCTTACTCATACACCTTCCACCCTAAAAAGACGCAAACAAATAAGCAAAATGCCACCCTTCACAATGTGGAAGTGAATTATTAATAATCCACCGGTGCAGGGTCACCACTTTGTCCACAGGTTCTTAACAAGCAAAGAGGAATCAACAGTGGAGCGAAGTATAAACCATAGGTCATTTATTTATCATTCATGAATGGGGCTCCGTCCGACAAGCACCAAAGAGATACTCAAGGAGATAGCATACTGACCAATGGGTTTAAATGGGTTTTTATAGCAAGAGGTCACAAACAAGGGACGCCCAGTGGTAAATAGATCTTTTGGGAAAACACCCAAATGAGGTAAGGCAAGAATCGACAGCCTCAGTGTCCTAAAACAGAATAATAACATATGCTATCTAAGTAGACTTTACTTGAGGATTAACCATTGCCTGAAAACCTTCGAGCAGATTGCCAGCTATTCTTTTGTGCTCACTTTGCATGATTATGCAGGTATGGTGTCAAGGAGAAGGAGAAGGAGAAGGAGAAGGAGAAGGAGAGAGAGAGAGAGAGAGAGAGAGAGAGAGAGAGAGAGAGAGAGAGAGAGAGAGAGAGAGGCTGAAAGCAGGGCAGAGGTGAAAAATGGATGAAGCACAGCTTATTTAAAAAATTTGAGAATTCAGATTTTACATTTCAACAACAACTTTGCATCTGCATTTCTATTGCACAACTCTCCAAAAACAACACAAGTCACAAAATCACCCTCAACCACAATCACCATCATCTGCACATGCCAACCCATCAAAATGCCTTCTTAACCTGCTGCACGAGTAACACGATACAGAACAGCTATACGATTGCCATCCTCACACATATAATACCAGCACTAAGGACACAACTGCTATAAACTCACAAAATATTGTTCACTCTTCTACAAAACAAAGTCACACAATCAGCAGATCACATTCTCTAAACTGCCTACTAATAAATGCTCGATCACTGTAAAAAAAACAGCATCACATCTATGACCTTCCCACTGACACAGAACCTGACTAGACCTTCACCTAGCAATGCAACATTCCCAGACACACTTCTAGACACAGTTTCAAACCTTATAACACTACACTCCGACCTCGGTTATGGGTGACCGAAACATTTGGTTTAACAAACCCAATATGCCCCATCCGAAAACAATCATCACTGGCCTAGACGCACTGAACCTACATCAGATCATCCACAAACCCACACACATCGCTGGACACATCCAAGATGTCTTTTTTTGCAAATACAGAACAAGTTACCTTGCAAACGATGACTACGGTCACATGGTCAGACCACCATTTGCTTGCTTTCCAACATAATACAACACAAAGCAACAAACCTAAAACCACCTTACATGCATCCACCAATCAACTGTGGGAAAAGCTCAATTTTGAACACTTAGAAACACAGCCAAAATCCAGTACAGATCCAGACACAATAAATTTCATTCAAAAACTATGAGTGGCTACAGAAAGCTTTTGATATCCTAATACCACTAAAAACGTCACTACGGAACAAAAGAAAACAGGCACATTGGACAAATACAGAGCTAAAAGAGATAAAACAGCAAATTAGAAAGCTACAACATACTTGGCTCAAAACAAACCTCAATCAAGACAAACTTCACCTACAGAAACTTAACATAGTATACAAGTCAGCTATCAAAAAAGCTTTTAGAAAATACTATTCAGACAGAATTCAAAATGCTAAATGTGAAACTAAAGAATTCTATAAAATGTTCACAGAATTTCGTAAAGCAAATTGCCTAGAAGAAGCTCATCCTATTACTCAAGATTTCAGACAAACAGGCAAATCATTACACGACCAAAGGAGACAACACCAACCCTTTTCCAAAACAACAATCCAAGAGTACGCTAACCCTGGCCTCTCCATTCCTTCCATCAAATTTCTCATGATGAATTTATATACCTTGTCAAAGCAAGCAGGTCTGCCAGCAGCCCTTTTGACCCGTGTCCACTACAAACCTTCAAGAAAATTCTTCTAACTACCTCTCCTGGCACACCAGTAAGAAGAATCATCAACAATTCCTTAACTATCTGAATAGTTCCAGAAGAATTAAAAAAGCCGAATATATGCCATCGCTAAAGAAAACAAACCTAGGCCCTCTTAACCCCGACCAATTACAAAAGGACCTTTCCTGGGACTACTGATAGAAAGAGTAGGATTTGTCCAGATGTCACATTTCATGAAAGATAATTCCGTACTTTCAGATTTCCAAACAGTATTCCGTCCAGGAAGAGGCACAGAATCTGCCCTCATTGCCATCTGCGACGACCTTAAGAACACAGTTGACCAGAACAGGGTTGCTGCACTACTTCTCTTGGACCTCTCAGCTGCCTTTGAGACAGTTGACCGTGACACTGTAATACAAAGACTCTACGAAGCCGGAATAGAAGGGACTGCTTTAGACTGATTCACATCCTACCTTAACAACAGAACTAATCCTAGCCATACCCCCTTTTCTCTTCTATACCGTACTTCACAGAAGAAGGGGTCCCTCAAGCCTCTATCATCTAACCCATGCTTTTCAAAATTTATATGAAGTCATTATCGGCACTGATCAATCAATTTCACCTCACATGCTATAACTATGCAAATGACACACAAATAACTCATTAACCTGGAAAGCCCCAAAGACATTGCAAAGTAACCAATGTTCTGATGTCTCAGAGCCATGGATCAATTAATGACATGGAGCCATCCCAAATTGAATGCTTCCAAAACTGAAATACTGTTGTGTGGCGATTGGAAATATTATGACCCACTCGCCGCCTGATGATCTGGGTACACTGTCTAAAGTATCAAAGCAAGTAGGAAACCTCGGTACTACCATGGACTCCAAGATATCAATGAATGCCCAAGTGGACGAACTAGCTAGATCAAGCTTCGTTACTATAAAAACTCTGCGACACATATTACCCCATCTGGGATTTTCACACAAGGTCCAGGCTACTATCTCTCTTGTTCTGTCTAAACTCGATCACAACAATAGCCTCTACTATAGATCACCTTTAACAACTATGAAAAGACTACAACGGACTCAGAACTCTGCTGCCAGACTACTCTCACATATAAAGCCACAAGCCCACATCTCCCCTGCTTTGAAAGCTCTACATATGCTACAGTTGCCAGAAGATCCACATTCAAGCTGCTTTGTATCACCCACACAGTGATACATGGAACAGGACAGCTCTTCATCAGGAAAAAACATAGGTGGCACATCCTTCTCTGTTCAAGCAGCCAAACTATGGAAATCTTTACCCCCCCCCCCCCCCAAAGATAAGATCCACAGATAACTACCTTATCTTCAGAAAGCTACTCAAGAGTTAGCTCTACCCCACATAACAGCCATACTCAAACATAAATATACAGCATATCCCTCTGTATATAGGAATTTATTTGGACTTTAAATGTGTACCTAAATATGTGTACTACTTTGGAAAAACTTGTATGATGATTAGGTTTTTAAATATATAGCTATTTGTTAGTTCTGCTTAACAAATGTACATATTACTTATAGTTATATTATCCTATGTTTACCATGTATATAGGTAACTGCATAAATAAGTAAATGTTTGATCATAACTATTTATCTACAATTGCTTCTCTATTGAATTAAAAACAAATTATATTAACTTAAAGTACAGCAACACATGGAAGTCTGATTTTATTAAATACAACTTAAATCTACATATATACCTTCCATGTACTTATGTATCTTTATATTTATTAGTTGGCTTCTAATTGAGCATCCCCAATGCACTACCCTATTTTTCACCCTATACCTCTCGCAATATATCCTCTACTTCCACTCTCTCACTCATCCCAAACCCCATTTCACTACTATGATCCCAAAATAACCCTTTCTAGACTCTTCCCTCCTCTACCCCTCCTTGCATCATCTCATACCTCTTTTACTAATCGGATCTCCCAGACAAGCCTTTCTAAAACCTGACCTCTGACTCTTTTCCTTCCCCTTTATTCATCCCAAACATCCTCCTACTGCTATGAAGTCCAAAACAACATTTAAAAATATTCTAGACCTTTCCCTCCACTATTCCTATTAAATCCAAATAACAGACTAACACAGCTCAAATTAATTTCATATTTCCCTATACTAATTTCCCACTAATCCTGTTTGGGTTCCGGAGTAGCTTGCTACCTGCCGAAAAGCACTTGAACATCTCATCAGGAGTAGCAAGCGTTGTATAAATGCAAACCCTTCCCTCTTCTATCCCTCCATTATCCTTTTCAATCCAAATAACAGACTAACACGTCCACTGCTCAAATTAATTTCATATTTCCCTATACCAATTCACCACTAATCCTTTTTGGGTTGTGGAGTAGCGTGCTACTCGCCAAAAGAGAGCTTTGAATGCCTCGTCAGGGGTAGTAAGGGCTATATAATAGCAATTACAATATATTCAAAAGGCTGAGCTTTTCAGAAAAATTACTTTTCTCAATGCAAAGTCATTTCTTTGGAAGGAGCTTTCGACTCTAGTAGCCCCTTTCTTTCTCTTGGACTGGCCAACTTTTCAAGAGTAAATGGATCATTCTGGACATTGACCTTCCCACCGGCATGGCGAGAACATCCCTTTGAACTGATTTAGTTGAACAGGACAAACTTTCAGAAGGGGTACTCTGCACTATTCTAATACTGCATGCGTGCCTCTCAGAAGCATTTTAGCAGCATTAACTGCCAATCTTGATGCAACATACATTGAGCATAAGTGGGAGCCCAGGATCAGCAGACCGTTCAGCCTAGTTGTGGTGCCTGTAGAAGCAGAAAAATGACTCCTTCACTTCAAGGGAGATTCCTTCAGGTGTCTTGGATGCCAACAGGCCTTGGAAGGTTCCTGTATGGTGCACAGGCACAGATGTTGCAGCAGATGAGCAGGGTGACAAGCTCAGGAGCAGCAGGAGTCTTCCCAGTTGCAGGCCTGGATGCCCAGAGCGAAGTCCAGAGTGCCCAGACGGTTGAAGAGGTGGTGTCTGAAATTAATCTTGACCCACGATGAATCTAGGAACCCACCCTCAGGTAGGCCCTTAAGTACCCTAAGGAAAAGGTTGGGACGATTCAGGGTTCCCTCCCAGGGGAGGGGTTAGACAGTGGGGAGGATACTCCCATCTCCTTTGTCCAGTTTCATGCCAGAGCAGGAGCCAACTTTGACCAGCTCACGCCGGAGCTGGTTTGAACTGGTCAATGAGAGGAGGGCACCCAGTGTGCACTTCAAACAGATTGAGTGGCACTGGCAAGAGCTCCCTCCAGGCCCCAAAAGCACTAAACCCTGTCTGGGAGGTGGTCACACCTCCCAGTGACAGGATACCTAATGTTCTGCCTTCCCATGCTCGAGCTTGGCTCAGCAGCAGGAGGCCAGAATCGTGTCTCTGGTCGGCAGCAGCCATGTTGTGCTGTCCGGGTCTAGAAGACTGGTCCGGGAACATTGAGGGCCTCCTGGAGGAGCTTTACAGTGCATGGAATCATACCCCCACACCGTTTAGGGTGTGGGGTAAGATTCCAACAGGATTCATTACAGCCAGTTTCAAGACGGTCACCACTTAATGACTTGATGCCCCTCTATATATCTGAATGCCTGATGCACTTACAGCCCAGGAGAATGGACTCCGAAGGCTGTTGGGGTGTCCTGCTCATGCAGGGACACCCTCAACTTCACTTATACTGAACCAAGCACTCTGCTTCAGGATTAAAAGGCCTGTTTTAGGGGTGACTTATAGGTTTTAAGTGCAGTGACCCTAGATACAGGTAAACCTATATCTTTCGTAAGTGGTGCTAGCACCAGCTTACACAGGCTGCAATTGTAGGCCTGTAGTTACAGTTTGAGTGATCCCTCATTGGTGGCATAATACATGCTTCAACCATGGGGGACCACTGGTACACCAGGGTGCAATCTGGTATGTATTTAAGTACTTACCATACCAATTTAGGGGCGAAAGCGCAGAGACTGAGGTCCTGATTAGCAGGATCCCAGTCAGACTAGTCGGAAACAGCACTACATCAAGCAAAAAGTGGGGGTAACCATGAAAGCAGATCCTTTCCTACAGTAACATATTGTATTACAAATGCATTTATATTGCACACAGCTTTGAAACACTATATTGAAATTCAGGGGCAACTTGGCAAAGTGGCACTCCACACCACATCACTCCACTCCACTCTAATCAATGCCACTCCACTCCAATACATGCCACACTCAGTGCCATGCCACTTCACTCAGTGCTTCTTCAAGCCACAGAATGTCACTCTACTTCATTCAATGTCATTCCAGGCCACACAGTGCCACTCTACTCCAAAAAAGCCAACAGCTCTCACATAAGCAAGACCTATTGGCTGTGCAACCCTACAATCACCACGCCATTGCCCGTTCCCATTTATTTTGAATAATCAGCTTGTTAAAAGTGCAGTGGACGGGCAGTACTGATCACCAAGGACTCGAGGTTCTTAATGATTTCTTTTAGGGATTAAAGAGGATAAAGGAATGTGATACTGTCTCACGAAAACAAGGCCTGTATAGGACTTTGTGGGATGCTCTATCGCATAGCCCGTTCAAAAGAAACTTTGAAAACTTAAACTGAAAATCCTAAAATACCTCTCTTAGCTGGTCTTTCTGTTCATCCTTCTTGGTAAATTTGCATGAGTGATTATTTTTTCAAGCATTTTATGGAATCTGGGGAAGATCTCAGGAGGCACAAGCTCATACGTGTCCTCTAACTGCGAGGATAATTTGTGCATAATAACATTTTCTGTGATCCTTTCTACCCTTTGTTCCACTGTCCTTTCTCACTTCTGGTTAATCATATGAAATATCGCTTCACCCACTTTTACACCTACCAACAGATCTCATTTGGGTCATATGGATATATTAATGAATTGGCGAAGTACCTGGACCCTCACACTATTTGTTTTACTATTGGGGCACACACCTATAAAAGGATTAATAAGCTACATAATTAAATACTCATGGCCTGTGGTGCATTTGAAAAAGGGACCCTTCTGTAAATTGGAATCTCAGCCCTTTCTTTCTCCAACTCAACCCACACTAAGTGACTCTGCCCAATAATGGGGCTCACGTCTCCTTGCCAGAAAATGACTAACACTTTTCCTAGCATCAAGTGGCCCAGGCACCAAGAACTGGGTTCCCCTTGGAGGTATCACTACTGGTTCTGCAACTTTAATTTTTACCGCATATGGGAGTACTTGACCAGATTGAAAAGTTGATACAGGTTATACTAATTCTAGGGGCTAGCAGGAAAAAATTACCATGCCTGAAGTATTAAAATCCAAGGTAATTCCTATGCAATGTATGATGTAATTCCCAAAAGGTATGCTTCAGGGGCTTGTTCCTTATACTAATGACTATCATGGTCCAACCAACAGTGAGACCATGTAGAGAACAGGAACCATCGTACTGGTATCCCTTTCTAGAGCTTCCCTATTAAACTTTCAGAAATTAGACTTTTCGCCTGGAGGATATCTACCAATGCCCAAACAATTGGTCCTCCACTGTTACGTCACTTTGGTGTAATATTGTTCTGGGGTGCAAATGAAGTATCCTTGTACGTTCTTGGCAGTGGCGAAAAGATTGAGTCAAAGTACTTCTTGTTCCCAGAAGAGAACTTGTGCCACCTCTGGATGTGACTGGTACTTGTGATCCACTAGGCATGGAAAGCTAAGCTTGACCACCTTGATGTTTAGAGATCCCATCAGGTGGTATACAACCAGGAAATTTCCCTGGTGTTCTGGCCATTTCCAGTGGTGTAGCACCCCCTGACAAAGGGTCCACTACCCAACCCCACTCTTCTTGTTGCAGTACCATATGGCAGTGGTGCTGACTGTAAGCACTTGCACCAGGCACCCTTTGCTGGAATGTAGTAGTCCTCCAATGACAAGAGGATGGCTTGCAGCTCCAGAAGGTTGACTTGGAGCCGGGACTCTGCTGGATAACCAGATGCCTCAGATCTCCTCATCTCCCAAGTGGATGTCCCAACCTAGAAGTGGGGCATTGGTCACCACTTTTAGCTCTGGGTGGGTTAGGGAAAGGGGTCTGCAGCTGGCACATACAAAGTCCAGCAACCACTGTAGTAGGTCTTTTGCAGTCTTCACCGAAATCTGGATCCGATCGATATCCCCTTGATGCTGTGTTCACTGGGACATCAGATACCACTGCAAAGCCTGCATATGCCACTTAGTGTACTTGATCAGCAGGATACAGGAAGCCATCAGTTCCAGCAGCCTCACAATCATCCTCACTTAGATTCAGGACAGAGGCTGAAACATCAGGATCATAGCCTGAGTGTCCTGGATTTTCCGCCTTGGGTCTCATAGGAGGGGGGGTGGCGGGATGGTTGTTTACGAAACTACAGGGTGTCCAGAATGGCTTAGGTGAAATGGAGCACATGTGAAGGAATTGGGTGTGATTTAGGGATGTTGATCATGAACCTCAGCAAATTTTATAAGTTCACTGCAGTCTGGTGGTAGGTTATGACTGCCTTGGGTGAGCCCACCTTTAGGAGCTAGTTGTTGAGGTAGGAGACGACTGGAAATCCCAACCTCCATAGGTATGCTGCCATCATCACGTCTGTGGACACCCGAGGCGCACTGGCGAGACCAAAAGGGAGCACAGCGAACTGTAAATGCTCTTCACCCACTATGAGTAGCAGATAGTGCCTGTGGGCCTTGAGGAAGGGAATGGGGAAATATGCATTCCGCAGGCCAACGCTACCATCCAGGGGATCCAGGACAGAGAGAACCTAGGCTAGCAAGAGTGTCTTGAATTCAACCGGGTCCTGGAGGGTGCTGAGACGGCGGTGACCTAAAATAGGATGGAGCCCCCGAACCGATCAGCATTAGTAAGAATAACACTTAGTTGCTGCTTTGAATGTCAGAACCCTCTCTACAGCTTCTTTGGAAAAAGGGCCAGCACAGACTGCAGCAAAAACAGACAAGTCCTCCGTTAGCTGTCCTGATGGGGGCGGAAGGTGTAGTAGGCTAGAAGTAGATTGGGAAGAGGGCCCATGTGTCCAAAAGAGATGCTTTACCAGGCTTGCATGACATTTCCAATCCTGCCAACTACAGTTTGGCTATGGGTTAAAGAGGACACATTTAAGTGGTTTTGTAATAGTGGTTGTCCACCGACCCAGGTCGGGGATCTGAGCTGCTTATACTCCCTGATGCTAGTATGGTGTCTCAGGGAGCCTCAGCCTCAAACATGAAAGGGTTGCGAAGTTTGTTGTGCCAACAGTGGAATCTTGCACTGGTGTGAATGGCAACTCCTGGCTGAGCCCCAAAAGGGGTGGAACTTTTGGATAAAGTGTCTGGTAGGGGCAGACATACTCAAGGGACACGCTGTGGCAGGACTTTCTTTAAATTGCTCCAAGACAAAGTCCATTTTTTCGCACACCAAAGTGGCTAGATCAATCAAATGGCATGTCCATCAAGGATGCCTGGACATTCCCAGAGAAGCCCGTGAACCTCATCCAGGCGTAACGTTTATGTTGATTGCCCAACCCAAACAATCAGTTGTGCCCAGGCTAGACAAAATAAGAATTTCACTGCATCCTGGATGGTTTGGGCTGAAGACACTTGTAGGTTGTCCACAACTGCAGGTAGGATTTGGCCTACTGTATCCCACAAGACATAGGTGTAGTGACCCAGAAGAAGGCTGGCTTTGACAGTATGTAGAGCGGGTATCTCCAGCCAGTCTAACGCAATCTACCAGTAGCTTTCAGAAACCTTTAGACTAGCTCCCAGCCTGGAGTTCAATTTTAACTATGAACTGCAATATATAAGCGTTGCATTTTCCTTTTAAAGTTAAGCAAAGGCTATGTTTATTTTACATTACTAGGCTGCAGATAGAGCCTGATATGGAGCAGTGCTCAGCCATACTTATAACCCATGTGGATCAGAGTTTCAGAACTGAAGCACAGTGGTATATAACTCTTAAATAAAAGTTGTTCTCAACTCAATATTGAAGCATGAGAACAAAATGATATTTCTGAATGCTTTTAAATGAGCGAAATTATTAAGTTAACTCTTCATTTTAATTTTCTCCCTTTTCAAAGTGTCACATTTACAAACAGCAGGCATCTTGCTCCCAGTGCCTGGTAGACACAGTGCCATATTAGTATCTGAAAAATAGTCATTTTCTTTTAAATAGGAGAAACTTAAAGTGAAGAAAAACGTTTCTATGAAACATTGTCATTATGTTTTTCTCTACTTTAAAATAGGCTAATTTAGTCCTAATGTTTTATGAAGCATGTTTCTTCACTTTACATTACTCACATTTAAACAAACAACTGTATTTTCCTTTTTCCTGTAATAACTATGGCAGCATGTCTACAGGCCACTAGGCGTGATGAGCCTGCTGTTTGTAAAGACACTTTGACATGGGAGAAAAATTAAAATGAGTTTTATATATTGCATATAAACGTAAAGTAGACTTTTCAGTTGAATTTTCTCCCATTTCAAAGTGCACATTTACACACAGCAGGTATCTTGCTCCCAGTGGCTGGTAGACGTGCTGGCATATTTAGAACTGAAAATACAGCCATTTTTATTAAATGGAAGAAATCTAAAGTGCATAAAATGTTCCATCAAGTGCAGAATGTTTTCCTTATTATGAACATTTCCACAGAAATTTGTTCTGCCCTTTAAATTTCTCCCATTTAAAAAGAAATGTTGTATGTTTGTGTTGTACATGTCATGGTGCCACATATGACAAAAGGTATGTCCTGTGCCACAAGGACATACAACACAGGTTCTCAGTCACCCATACACATATATCATACTCATTCAAACACATGTTCATACATTCTCACAGACCATGCACTCACTGACCTACATGACAGCTTATCATAGTACCCCTAGTCACAGTATTTTCTTCAAACCCTAGCATAATTCTCCATGGACATTAGGTTTAAAGTCAATGAAGCTGGGCAAGGGAGTGTCTGGTAACAATGCGGAAGTTACATGGCCTTCAGTAGTTCATAACGATTTTCACTGATCAGAAGTTGCTCTCATTACAGAAACGGTTGGAGACCCTAGTCAAGGCTAGCAGAGGGAAGTACGAGTTACTTACCTTTGGTAACGATGTATCTGGTAGAGACGTTGTCTAGCCGCTGATTCCTTAACTTAGAATATCCCCAAGCGTCAGACTGGATCCGGAAAAAGTTTTGCAGCAGCACCTCTGCATGCCAGGGGACGGCGCCACTTGACCCTGCCCTGACGTTGTCCACGTACGTGAAGTCAGCTAGGTCATATAAGTCCCTCCCCGTGCTGACGTCCATTTTCTTCGGAGAAACTTTTCCGCGGCACAACGTGGAGCCACCAACAAAAACTGTGAAAGTATGGGAACTGTGTGCGAAGGATGAAAAATCTGTGAATAATGAGGGAGGATGGTCAAGAAACCATCGAAAAAGACATAATTAGACACTGTCTACAAATATGTGCAGAGGCTGAGTAAAGAACTCCGCAAAGGAAAGTGAAGACCCTTCCCAAAGTGCAACACGGGAAGAATATCTCAACAGACAGAAATAGACTGTTATTACCATGTAGAACTGTGCTGTCCAGCAAGAACGGAGCACAAAAAAGAACAGTCCACTGCAGGAAGGTATGAAAGACTGGCACTTCCCCAATAGTAATGGATGTCTGAAACAGCTCAACAAATATCCAAAGCAGACAACTTTAGAGGAGACAAGAGCCCTGAGTCAATAGAGAAGGTGGGAGGGAGGGAAGGCAGCAGGAGAAGAAAAGAAGAAAAAGATGAATCTCCTGAAGAAGGTGAATCCAAGACACAATTTTACCGGAAAGAAGCCCCTTGGAGGGAATCAGAAGCATATGGCAGTTCTGAAAAGGGCGCAACAGTATGAACACCCGTGAGAGAAAAACCAATGGGAACTGAAAGAGGCTAGTGGAGGACCCCACTTGGCAAGGTCCTCACAGAATGAGGAGGATGGGTGGGCGTTAAGGAATCTGCGGCTAGACGTCTGTCAGATACATTGTTACCAAAGGTAAGTCAATCAATCAATCATTTGTAAAGAGCCCTACATACCCGCGAGGGTCTTAATGCGGTAGGGGGGGGGCAAATACTGATCGAACAGCCAGGTCTTGAGTATCCTCCTGAAGGTCAGCAGGTCTTGGGTCTGTCGTAGGCTCAGGGGGAGGGTGTTCCATGTCTTGGCGGCGAGGTGGGAGAAAGATCTCCCACTGGTGGTTGTTCTTCAGATGCGCTGGACGGTGGCGAGTGAGAGGTCGGCAGAGCGTAGCTGGCGGTTGGGGATGTAGAAGGAGAGCTGTCTGTTGAGGTAGGCTGGGCCAGTCTTGTGGAGTGCCTTGTGTGCATGGGTGAGGAGCTTGAAGGATATCCTCTTGTTGACGGGGAGCCAGTGCAGGTTTCAGGTGGGGGGTGATGTGGCCGTGGCGTGGTACGTCGAGGATCAGTCATGTCAAGGCGTTTTGGATGCGTTTTAGCCGTTTGATGAGCTTGGGCGGGGCTCCAACGTAGAGGGCGTTTCTGTAGGCGAGTCTGCTGCTGACGAGGGCCTGGGTGACTGTCTTTCTTGTATCTGTCGGGGTCCATCGGAAGATCTTGCGGAGGGTGTTGAAGCAGGAGGAGGAGACGGCGTTGACTTGCATGGTCATTGAGAGCGTTGAGTCGAGGATTATTCCCAGGTTGCATGCGTGGTCGGTGGGTGTTGGGGCTGCCCCCAGTGCCGTTGGCTACCGGGAGTCGTCCCAGGCTGAAGGGTTGGAATCGAGGATCAGGACCTCCCTCTTGTCCGAGTTCAGCTTCAGACAGCTGGTCTTCATCCATTCGGCGACAGCCTTCATTCCTTCGTGGAGGTTGGCTTTGGCTGTGATGGGGTCCTTAGTGAGGGAGAGGATCAGCTGAGTGTCATCAGTGTAGGAGATTATGTTGAGGTGGTGCTGTTGGGCCACGTGTGCGAGCGGGCCATGTAAATGTTAAACAGCATCGGGCTGAGGGAGGATCCCTGGGGTACACCACAGATGATCTCAGAGGCTTTGGAATGGAATGGGGGAGGCGGACACTCTGGGTTCTGCCGGAGAGGAAGGAGGTGGCCCAATCCAGAGCCTTGTCTCGGATCCCTGAGGCGTGGAGGCGTGCGCATAGTGTGCATTGGCAGACGGTGTCGAAGGCGGCAGAGAGGTCTAGGAGGATGAGTGCTGCGGTCTCGCCGTTGTCCAGCAGGATCCTGATGTCGTCAGTGGCGGCGATGAGGGCAGTCTCGGTGCTGTGGTTGCTGCGGAACTCTGACTGGGAAGGGTCCAATATTCTGTTTTCTTCGAGGTATCGGGTTAGCTGTCTGTTGACGGTTTTCTAGATGACCTTGGCCGGGAAGGGGAGCAGAGAGATGGGCCGGAAGTTCTTGAGGTCTCTTGGGTCTGCCTTAGTTTTTTTTAGTAGGGCGTTGATCTCGGCATGTTTCCAGATCTCTGGGAAGGTCGCAGTCTCGAGGGAGAGATTGATAATGTTGCGCAGGTGGGGTGCGATGGTGCTGCTTGCTCTGTTGAAGACGTGGTGCGGGAATGGGTCCGACGGAGAGACGGAGTGGATTGAGCGCATGGTCTGGATGGTGTCATCGATGCTCACGCAGGCCTAGGCTAGCAGGGGGTCGTGGTCAATGGTGTACGGTGGGTCTGTTGTGTTGCTGTCTGTTGAGGCTGTATGGGTGTTGAAGCTGTCGTGGATGTCTGCTATCTTGCGGTGGAAGAAGGTGGCGAGGGAGTCGCACAGGGCTTGCGACGGCGGGATGTCGTTGGTGTTGCAGCTGGGGTTGGAGAGTTCCTTCACGATGTTGAAGAGCTCCTTGCCATTGTGTGCGTTGTTGTCAAGGCGGTCTTTGAATGAGGTCCTCTTGGCCGCCCTGATGAGGTGGTGGTGGTGGTTGCGGATGACATCCTTGTGTGCTGTGTGGCTGTCCGAAGTTTGTTCACTGTGCCATTTCTTCTCTAGTTTCCGGCAGGCTTGCTTGGAGGCTAGGAGTTCTGGGGTGAACCAGCTGGTCCTCTTGCTGGTGTCTCTGTGGGGGGGTTTCTTCAGCAGGGCGAGGGTGTTGGTGCAGTCCTCGATCCAGTGTCTGAGGCTGTGGGCAGCGTCGTCGGCGTTGGAGGGTTTGGTGGGTGGGCTGATAGCGAGGTTTGCGTGTAGTTGGTCTTCGGTGATTTTGTTCTAGCAGCGGCGGGGATCTGTTGGGTGTGGTGGGTTTCTGGAAGGCGAAGTGGATGCAGCGGTGGTTGGTGCAGAGGAGTTCGGTGGTGTGGCTGATGGAGACGTACGGGCTTGAGGAGAAGACTGGGTCGAGCGTGTGGCCGGGCGGAATGGGTGGGCGTTGTGACGAGTTGCTTCAGTCCGAGGTTGGTGAGGTTATCGATCAGTGTTGTGGAGTTCTTGTCGTTATTCTCAAGGTGAAAGTTCAGGTCTCTGAGGAGGATGTAGTTGGTGAAGGTCAGGGCGTGCGTGCTGATGAAATCGGCGATGGAGTCGCTGAACTGAGGGCAGGGTCCGGAGGTCGGTAGACGAGGGTACCTCTGAGGGTGGAATAAGGGTCTGTGTGGATCTGGAAATGCATGTGTTCGGCAGTGCTGAAGGCGTCGTCGGTGCTAGTCGAGACCCTGATGCTGTTCTTGTGGACTATGGCGATTCCTCCTCCGACTCCATTGGTGCGGTCTCTTTGGGTGATCTTGTAGCCGTCTGGGATGGCTATGGCAATGTCGAGTGCGGAGGAGTCGTTAAACAAGGTCTGTGTCAGGAGCACAATGTCTAAGGATGTTGTGTCGAGCAGGTCCAAGAGCTCGATGGCATGCTTGCGTGCGGAGCGGGTGTTCAGTAGTATGCATCGGAGGTGGTTGGGGTCTTTCTGGGTGGTTCGTCGGCTCTGAAGCTGGTGTAGCTGCAGTTCCAGCAGGTGGAGGGGCAGTGTGTGCGTTTTCGAGGTGGCCTTTAAGCAGGTGTGGCTCCGTCGAGAGTTGAGGGCATGCACAGAGCTGGCGTCGTAGTGGCGGCGGTCGTCGTGGCGGGTGCGAGGGCCAGGGGTTCTGGTGCTGGGCGCGGTCCAGGCGCAGACGGGCGCAGACGGGCTCGCCTTAGGTACGCCTTCTGCATGCCAGCGGCACGGCCCAGCAGAGGCTGGCATATATGGGGAAGTGGGAGGGAGGAGCAGCTGGGAGGCGGGGGCAGCGAATGGGC
Organism: Lissotriton helveticus; assembly: GCF_964261635.1. NCBI lineage: Eukaryota > Metazoa > Chordata > Amphibia > Caudata > Salamandridae > Lissotriton > Lissotriton helveticus. Next base: position 1,782,856,927 of record NC_136065.1, read on the forward strand.
AGTGGGCAGTCAGGGGGGCGGGGCCACAGCGGCGAGGGCGGTGAGGGACAACAAAGGTAACAGGAGGAAAAAGGGGCACAAAAATCGAGGGTAAAACGAGTGGCACAGAAGGCAAAAGAGCACAAAAAACGAGTGTAACAGAAGGCAAAAAGGGCACAGAAACGAGGGAAAAACGAGTGGCACAGAGGGCACAAAAAAACGAGTGAAACGGAGGTTTAGAAGGGTACAAAAAACGAGGGAAAAACAAGTGGAACGGAGGGCAGAAGGGCACAAAAAATGAGGGAAAAACGAGTGGAAAGGAGGGCAGAAGAAGACAAAAAATTAGAGAAAAACGAGTGGAACAGAGGGCAAAAAGGCACATAAAAACAAGAGAAAAAAGGAGTGGAACAGAGGGCAGAAAGGCACAAAAAATTAGGGAAAAACAAGTGGAACAGAGGGCAGAAAAGCACAAAAAACGAGGGAAAACGAGTGGCACAGAGGGCAGAAAAGCACAAAAAACAAGGGAAATGAGTGGCACAGAGGGCAGAAGGGCACAAAAAAACGAGTGGAACAGAGGGCAGAAGGGCACAAAAAACGAGGGAAAAACAAGTGGCACAGAGGGCAAAAAGGCAAAAAAACGAGAGGAAAACGAGTGGAACAGAGGGCAGAAAGGCACAAATAACGAGGGGAAAACGAGTGGAACGGAGGGCAGAAAGGCACAAAAAACAAGGGAAAAACGAGTGGAACAGAGGGCAGAAAGGCACAAAAAACTAGGGAAAAACGAGTGGCACAGAGGGCATAAGGGCAAAAAAACGAGTGGAACAGAGGGCAGAAGGGCACAAAAAAAGAGTGGAACAGAGGGCAAAAGGGCACAAAAACAAGTGGAACAGAAGGCAAAAGGGGCATAGAAACGAGGGAAAAAAGAGTGGCACAGAGGGCAGAAGGGCACAAAAAAACGAGTGGAAGGGAGGGCAGAAGGGCACAAAAAACAAGGGAAAAACAAGTGGAACAGAGGAAAGAAAGGCACGAAAAACGAGTGGAACAGAGAGCAGAAGGGCACAAAAAACAAGAGAAAAATGAGTGGCACAGAGGGCAGAAGGGCACAGAAAAATGAAGGAAAAACGAGTGGAACAGAGGGCAGAAAGACAAAAAACGAGGGAAAAACGAGTGGCACAGAGGGCAGAAAGGCACAAAAAATGAGGGAAAAACGAGTGGCACAGAGGGCAGAAGGGCACAACAAAATGAGGGAAAACGAGTGGCACAGAGGGCAGAAGAGCACAAGAAATTGAGTGGAACAGAGGGCACAAGGGAACAAAAAAATGAGGGGAAAATGAGTGGAACAGAGGGCAGAAAGGCACAAAAAACGAGGGAAAAACGAGTGGAACAGAGGGCAGAAAGGCACAAAAAACTAGGGAAAAACGAGTGGCACAGAGGGCATAAGGGCAAAAAAACGAGTGGAACAGAGGGCAGAAGGGCACAAAATCGAGGGAAAAACAAGTGGAACAGAGGGCAGAAAGGCACAAAAAAACTAGGGAAAAACGAGTGGTACAGAGGGCAGAAAGGCACAGAGGGCAGAAAGGCACAAAAAACGAAGGCAAAACAAGTGGAACAGAGGGCAGAGAGGCACAGAAAAAGAGAGAAAATGAGTGGAACAGAGGGCAGAACGGGCAGAGAGGCACAGGGGCAGCGAGGGGAACAGAAGGGAAAACCGGGCAGAAGCACGGGGGCAGCGAGGGATACAGAAGGAAAGACAGGGCAGAGAGAGCACGGGGACAGCGAGGGGAACAGAGGGAAGACAAAGGGGCACGGACCACGTACAGGCAGTGGGGGAAGACAGACAACAGCAGTCGTAGACACAGCAATGAAAATACAGGCAATATAATAAAAGCAATAAAACGGAGGATGAACAAACCTACCTACGGCCTACCACTGGCCACCAGGGATGAGGCGCAGGTGACAGCCTGCGGGTGGTGGAGGGCCTCGAACGTCCTCAGCAGCGGGAGGCATAGGTGATGCTGTGCGGAGGGGGAGCGACCTACCTGGTGGGGTCAAGGGTCGTTGTTCTGATAGAGACATCTAGCCGCAGATTCCTTAACTTAGAATAGATACCGCAGCCATACCCCAAGGGGGAGGTGGGTCTGCGACAGAACAACAGAAAGTGCCCAAGCCCTGTACAGGCAACAGAGTGACAGACAATGGAGGAGGCTGTGGCGGGACAGCGAGACAGCAACCCAATTGGTTCGGAAGAGCAAAAGATAACGGGAAGCAAGATCTCCCAAAATGTCAGAATGGTGTTACACCATACCCGTACAAGCACGAGGTGTAGAAACAGCAACAGCCATATACCAGAACAAAAGAGAGAGAGAGAATTCCGAACGAAGGAGGATGAAGGACTACTCTCAGCTTAATGGTGCACTATGTGGACACCAACCAAAGGTTGAGGAAAACATGAAGAAATGCAACCAGAGCCTGCCAGGCTAGCCCACGGAAGGAAGGCCGGAGAGGCTATTGCCAGGAACCAAAGGGCAAGAGGTAGAAACTGAGCAATGTTTTAGACGTGCAGGCGGGAACAAGAAACGCGCCAAATGCACACCCAGTCACCAAAGGGGGGACAGGGGCGAACAGTAACAATCTGAAGCATGCTGATGCAGGCTACCACCGAAACATGCACAGAGCAGACAGCCACAGAGACAAACAGGGTGGCGTAGTTAAAATGACCATAGGATTGCCCGACCAGGCAGCTTGAAGACTAGAGTGAGAACAAACTCACAAAATACAGAGATGCAGGGTGTAGACCCTAGGACGACTGACATCAGAAGAGCTGTCCTACAGGCCCAGCCGATATAGTATGGGGTGAACCTAATGAAAGGGGCACATAGAGTCACCAGAGTACCAAGAGGCGTAGAAATGGAGGAGAACCTCAGAATTCTAGACCACAGCCATTGACCGGGAGTAAAAGTAACCAATGTCCAGAAAGAGAGATAACGTTCAGTCTCTGAACACCAAAAAGGGAGCAGTGTAAAGCTGGGGAACAACCCGAGGGAGCAGGACGCAAAAGGACCTCTATTGGAAATCCTGTGTGCATCACTGAAGAGCTCTCTGACACATGGAGACATTGGACTAGACCTCGCAGTAGCGAAGAGAGGTGGAGTAGGAAGAAGAGTACCCATGACAACCTGTATATATATATATATATATATATATATATATATATATATATATATATACACGGTCCAAAGTGCACCTTGACTCTGCACTCCCGGGCGGGTGCCCAGACGCGGCGGTGCTTGCCGCGAAATAAATTGCGCTGCCAATTCCGTCAGTTAACAACAGAAACTCGGGCACACAGGAAGCCACCATCGAGGTTGTTTATTCAGCAGATGGTAAAAGAAACAAACGCGTTTCGGATATACTCCTTCGTCAGTATATATATACATACACATATAAATATATACACACACACATATATATAACAGATTCGGAAAATACTCAATAAACACTGGCCTTTGGTTACCCACGACTCTATTATAGGCAATAGTCTCCGGAAGCTAGTCTCCCTCACATTCAGCAGGGCTCCGTCACTGCGAGATCATGTAGTGGTTACTAATCCAGAACCCTATATTAAATCTTCCTGGTGGGAGGACAATAAAGGTTTTTATAGATGCAAAACCTGCAAAGCTTGCATCCATGGACAAAACACGAAAACCTACAGGGACGGGTTCACCAATATTCAACATTCTATCACCCAGGTATTAACATGCAAAACCGAATATGCGGTGTATATATTGGAATGCCCCTGCTTACTTAAATATGTGGGCAGTACGAAGAATGCTGTTCACATACGTATTCTCCAACATCTGCGGGCCATTAACAACAGTGATAACACCTATCCAGTGGCCCGACATTTTAGAGAGTACCATCGCAGTGACAACACTCAGCTTAGATACTGGGTGATTGATTCAATCATGAGCAGCAGGAGAGGGGGTGACAGGAATGCTTAATTGAGGAAACTGGAGACTAAATACATTCTACTTCTTAATACCAAGTCACCTATGGGCCTTAACGTAACGGAGGACTATACATGCTTGCCTTGATGTAATAGAAAACAAAGAATGTAATTGCCGTTAGAACTAGCAGGGACTCCCCATATTGGATTTCTTTTATAAGAATCACCCGGCTGGGGGATTCTGTGGAAGAACCATGTGGAGGTTAGATGAAATCCTAATAAATTGCAGTAGCTGTTAGATAGGTGAAATTATTTGATTAGGTGGTGGCATTTATATCTAATATTTGGACTGTGGTGGGTCTTTATTCCCAGCCAGTCTGTCAATATTAGACACAGTATTTTATTCACTTATGATCATTGAGCAGGACTAAGGAAAATAACATGTTTCTTTATTTGGAGAATGGGGATATAAACTAATAGGGTACAGGGTGGCAGGCTGTACTCTAAGCTTTACCCCGGATTATTTACTCAACCAATACAACATTAATACTATGGATATACAGTTGTTTATTTTAGTATTTTGATGCCTTATATATGGATTTCCTTTGTAAATAATATCAGTGTAGATACTTGGTCAATACAACTGGATGATAGTTGAACTTTGCGCATTTTGCACACATTGCGGTTTTTGCACATTTATTTGCTATTTTGCACATGTTTGAAATTTCTAAAATTAATGAGCATATTTGCACAATTTGGTATTATACCAAAATAAGCATTTGCACTTTATCTTATTATTGACAGTAACAACGGTATTGTGTATCCAACATGACCATGTGTATTCTACACTATACAATGGAGTTTATGGTACATTGGAGATGGAATTTTAAAATGACTTAAAATCTGTGCCTGCAATCTTAAGCAAATACTTGTATTTTACCTAGAAACCAAGACTTGAACAGTGCAGGATGAATTAATCTATTTGTCTGTACAATTATTTATATATATGTACGGATGTTAAATGTTATGGATTGAACCCCTTATCTCTTTAGTCATTTATTATCTATTCATTTACATTTATTTTGTCCTTTGTACTACGAGCATAATTGGTATTTTACTGATATGAAATGAGTTACCTGTTTGATACATTGGTTGAAAACTCCAACGAAGTATGTTTTCTATGTCTATGCTCAAAACACTTACACGTGCAATCAATGTAATTATCACTGGCACTTTAAAAGGTGGACACCGACAAACAAACATTGTCATGTGAACAAGGCTCGTGGAGCCGAAACGTCATGGACATTTTCTGCACTAAATAAATTTGAAAGAAAAAGAAACTTTATTGGTCCGTGTCCGAGTGGTCCTTACCTTGGCTGGTTGCTACTCCAGAGCTAGGCGAGACGGCGGTGTGCACGACATATATATATATATATACATATACATATATATACATATATACATGTATATGTAAATATATGTGTATATATATACATACATCAAACATATATATACATACATATACATATACATATATATACATATACATATATATACATATACATATATATATATACATACACATATATATATACACATATATACATACATATATACATACTGATTACCAATCCGATTCCCTCTGATGAAAGGAAGGCACTGACTCCGTGACTTTGACTCAAGAAAGGTTTTTAATCCGACATGCTGCACAGACGCGTTTCGGCGGAAGCCTCCGCCTTGCTCACTTAACTCTGCTCTAAATGGCATACATATTTATAACACTTTACATGCTGACACATCACGGACAGACCTTACACCATGATAGGCTATTCGTAGTTATGGCAACCAGTGAGTCATGGTCAAACACACTAATGCATAGACACAGAAAATTCTGTAGTTTTTAAAGGATAAAGATGGCCATGATTCATATTATGACGCTGTCGGCACTTGACACATTGCAAATGTAAATATTATCATCTCAATTCTGTTAACACAATGTAAAAACATGAGATCTTATGTAATATATCGCTTAAGTCTGATTGACGTTTCTTCCAAAGTTAACATGACTGCGAGCTAATGCTGAACAATTAACTTTCATTGTGCATTACGTAAAATCTAGCAATTCATGTCGACTCACTCTGGTGCACGTGCAAAATATTTGAATAATAGATTTCAAATTCAAGTGTTTTCTGCACTTTTCATTTTCTCCAAGTGGAGTAAATCGCTACGCTGCATGTACATACAAACGTTTTTGCTCATGTCTGCGCCTGACATATATATGAGTCATCTGCTTCTGCTGTGCCTGACAACAACGTTGCATTGTGTTAGTGTGTGTCATGCATGTTAAACCATAATATTAGCACAAATTGTGACTCAAAATTCAAAGTAAAAGAAGTGTGTTTAAACCGTGCAGAGTTAAAAAATGGACTGGGATCATATTGTCGGGAGGGGTCCCGCTCTGGATTATAAGTGGACAGTCAGGGCTTCGTCTGAATTCAATCCATTCGGGATTTTTGAATTTAACAAGATTATATATCTTGATTCAAGACGTCGTAAGGCTAGTCTGCGGTTTCCACCCCTTGGATTTTTAGGGACACTGTCTATCACATAATAGGATATATGTTTAATATTCCCATCATGTTGGGTATTTATGTGTCTGGCCACAGGATACGTTAGATCGTTGTTTGTAATGGCACGTAAATGTTGAAGAATTCTCACATGTGCTTGGTGAATAGTGCTCCCAACATAGCGTTTGCCACAGCTACAGACCAGAACATATACGGCATACTCCGTTTTGCATGAGTAGCCGCCCCTGATGGTATAGGGTTTTTTCCTAAAAGGTACAATGACCTCCTTCATGTTTAACCCTTGTTTGCAGGCTTTGCACTTCGTACATTTCTTAAAGCCTTTTTGTGGTGGGGGCCAAGTGACTGGTTTTTTTAGTGCAGGGGAATTACACACTAGTTGGTCACGCATGGATTTGGCCTTCCTAAATGTTAAACTTGGTCTGTTCCCATTCAGGTGTCCTATTGCTGGGTCATTTCTAACCAGGGGCCAATGTTTTTGCAAAATTCTCCTGACCTGGTTGTGGTACATGTTGTAGCCAGTTATCATCCTTGGGGGGTTGCCAGCCACCTTTGTTGGTGTTGTTTTATTCTCCAAGTCGTTGGCGAATAATAGATCCTTCCTGCTTTTAGTTTTGCATTTACTCTCAGCTTTTCTAAGGGTTTGTGGTTTATACCCTCTCTTACTTAATCTTTCAAATAAGTCTGTTTTGGCTTTGGTGACTCCTTCCTCTGTGCTGCAATTGCGTGTCATACGCAAGCATTCTGCATATGGAATGGACTCTTTTAGTTTAGTGGGGTGGAAACTTTGTGCGTGAAGTACTGCATTGCCTGCTGTTGGTTTCCTGTAGGTTCTCGTCTGAATTCTGTCATTCTCTACATAAATTTCTATATCTAGAAATTGGAGCATTTCCTTGCTGGTAGTACAAGTGAATTTTAAATTTAGGCTGTTCTCATTCAGGTCTCTGGCGAATGTCTCTGCACTCTCAATGGTACCCCTCCAGAGGATAAAGATATCATCGATGTAGCGCTTATATAGCACTACATTTTCTGACATGTTCACCTCGTGTTTAACGGCTAATACCTGCTCCTCCCACCAGCCCATATGCAAATTCGCATAGCTGGGGGAGAAGCAAGTACCCATTGCCGAACCTTGTAGTTGTTTGTAATGCAGTTTATCAAATAAAAAAGTGTTATTATTTAGGCACCATTCTACCATCTGTAATAACATCAACGAATGTTGGTATAATGCTATTGGCCGTTTGTTCAGATAGTATTCCAAAGCCTTCAGCCCATCCTTGTGTCTAATGCTCGTGTATAACGCTTGCACGTCTAGTGACATAAACACAAAATCCATTTCCCACTGTAAATCATATATGTGTCGCAAAAAGTCACCACTGTCCTGTATATAAGCTGGAAGGTCTTTAACAAATGGTTGAAGGAAATGATCAACATAGGTGCTGGTGTTTTCAAATAAACTTCCAATGGCAGATATAATAGGTCTTCCAGGTGGCCTCGTTGGGTTTTTATGAACTTTGGGTATCAGGTATAGCTGAGGAATGGTTGGGTAATCATTTTTGAGGAAAGCCAGTTCTGCTTTGCTTATTAAACCCAAATTCCTCCATTTGTATAAGTCACTGTGATACCTCTCCTGTATACCCACTATGATGTTAGGGCTCACTCTGCAATAACATTCTTGATCAAGCAATTGGTTCATTGCTTCATCATTGTACATTTTGAGTGGCCATAGCACCACATTGCCACCTTTGTCAGACCACCGCACAACGATATCCGATCTCTTTTGTATTTTGGCAATCAGGGCACTATATTCCATTCTCTTATTGTGGTCTTTAGTGCAGAATTGCCGTGTGCTTAGTAGTGATAGTTCCTTTAGGTCTTTAATTACATTTTCTGAAAAAAGGTCTAGTCCATCTTTAAGCAGTACAGGCATAAATATAGATTTTGGTTTGAACTGCGTCTGTACAGTTTGGTGTGTGCTTAAGTCCGCTAGATTTGCTATTTCTCCTGGTGTCATTTGGCTAAGGGATTCATCGTATTCAAGGGCATTCATTTCTCCTAATACTGCCATATCCGCAATACTCAGAGTCTCAGCGATTCCTTGGCCTAGGTTTTCGGGACCCGTAGTTTTGTTGGTACAGTTTAAAAAATGTTTTTGCAATTTGAGCTTTCTTATATATTGAAACAGATCTATACGGGTTTGAGTATAATCAAAGTTAGTTGAGGTACAAAAAGTCAATCCTAATGATAGTATTTCCGTTTCCCTTGCTGTTAGTTCCAGATCGGTCAAGTTGATGACCGTGTTATCCAAATCTTTCTTTAGTTTGTCATCCATTATCGTTTCCTGTTTTTTCTGTATTTTGGCTTTGTTTGTTTTGTGGTACCGCCACCCCCAGCGCCTGTCTTTTCTTCTTCTGCTTTTTGTTTTGTATCTTGCTTGGATTTCCCTTTGTTCCATTCTGTTTGTGAATTTTTCCGAGGCCTTAGCGATTTGAGGCGCTGTAAACGAAAATAAGCCAATTCCTGGGCCGGGTTTGGCACTTCCCCTGTGAGGACTAAGGAACTGATGCTCTCCGGATCTGACTCCAACGAGCTACTGAGGTCTGTTCCACTCGTGGCGGGTGTTATTTGTGACCCGCTTGCTGTTGCAGATAGTTGTTGTCTTTTTATGTTATCAAATTTTCTGGCAAATGTATAGATTCGGCCATTTACATAGTCATTTCGGTCTCTTTGAAACTTTATCGCTTTCCTTTCCTTTATTTCTTCTTCCAATTTTGACAGTCTGTTTATTATTTCCTTAAGTGCCACGGTTATTTCTTCTTGGTTTTCCCTTGACTCCAAATATTTCATTATTTCTTCAATCCTTGTTATTATTTTCTCCCGATCACTTGCCGCATATATAAGTATTTTGAGCATGTTTTGAGATGCTAGGGCGTTGTTGTCCGCCCAGTCTTGCAGCATGGCTGGATCAGGATTCTCATAGGTGGGGGCAACTAATATTCTAAGTCCTCGTGGTACTCTACCCACGTCCAGATACCGTTGCAGTGATTTTATCTCCCACCATTTCGACACTTCCTTTTTTCTAAGTTTCTCTAGTTCAGCACATAGGTTTTTGACACTGTTATCTTTATCAATGATTGCCGTTGTGTCTGCCTTTTTGTTCTTCGTTGCAGTACTGGTGTCTGCGTCCACAAATATATCCAGAGCGGCCACCTCCCGCAATTTCTCCCATTCCGCAGACATGTTTTGAACATACGGATTTGTTTTTTCACTTGTGAAAGTCACTGCCCGTCAATGTGTAGTCGTCACACAATGCGGGACTACCTCTCCCATAAACCCTTGCAGTGCTGTATTGGAGTAGTGACACAGATTTTCGCCGTCTTACCTGGACGCCTACAACTGCTCTCCAGCCTTCGCAGGGATCCGGTGAGTCAGCTATTCGTCCGTGCCACACACAGTTAATTTCTCCACGATTGCCGGTTTCGGGGGGCGCTGCGTTTCGCTTTTCTCGAAAGTTGAACCAACAGTTTGTCCCAGTTACACAGCGCGGCCAGAACGAGGAGGGTCAGTGTAGGGATTCCCAGGAGCTTGAATCCTACGTATTGATTACCAATCCGATTCCCTCTGATGAAAGGAAGGCACTGACTCCGTGACTTTGACTCAAGAAAGGTTTTTAATCCGACATGCTGCACAGACGCGTTTCATGCTGACACATCACGGACAGACCTTACACCATGATAGGCTATTCGTAGTTATGGCAACCAGTATGTCATTTGAGATGTCATCAGTGATGTCATCAGTGATGTCACTGACCATGTCATGAATGATGTAATATGTGACATCATCAGCAGTGGATTGCGGGTGCGCGATATGTAGTTAGTACAACTAACTATATATGGAATTTCAATGGTTTTGTGTGAGTAAAATAAGGTTTTTTAAATGCTAATTCCTAACTATATATGGTCTATAACCTATGGTTTTTTCAGTGAATTTTCAAGGTTTTGTAAATGCTAATTCCTAACTATATATGGTCTATAACCTATGGTTTTTTCAGTGAATTTCATAGGTTTTTTAATAGCAAATCTTTATAAAAATAATACATTTTAAATCGAATTTTATATTTTATAATTTTTTAATTTTTTTGTAATATTATTTTTGGTGCGCTCCCGGGGCGCGGACAGGTGAACGCACGGGTAAGCGCAATCTTGCGGCGCGCCCCGGGGCGCGTACTGATGCGCGTCCCGGAAGCGCTATTGCCGCGAATGAAAACAACATCGTGACGTATCGCGTAGCCGCCACGCCTTGCGTCATAAGACACGTATCGCGTAGCCGCGAGATGCGTCTTATGACGCACCGCGTAAGCGCACCCGGAAGCGCATACGATCGCGCAACGTAAGCGCCCCGATGCGCTTACGATATAGCCCGGGACGCGCCCCGGGGCGCGTAGCGTAAGCGCGTCAAACCATGTGACTTTAAAATAACACTTTTCATTGGTTCAGAACTTTTTTTTTTTCAAATTGTGTGAAACCCACCCATTTCTCTCACTATTGCTTTGTACTTGGAGAGAGCAAGAGCTGTTCTGTCTACTCTATCTCCTACTTTTCTGATCTCCAGCAATGGCTGCAAGAGAGTCATCCAGCAGTGATTCAGATGGATTTTTAGATGAGGACCCTCCTCAGCAAAAGAAAAAAAAACATTACATCTGGAAATTTTACGACATCCCTGAAGGACAGAAAAAAGTCAACGCTCCCAAAGTAACCTGCAAAATATGTTGGAGTAGTTTATCCAGAGGCAATCCTCTGAAAAAATATAGTTTTGGGAATGCTAATTTGATCAGGCATGTGAAAAGAAGACACCCTAACAACTTTGCCAGGGAGAGTGTCAGAGAGCTGGCACGGAATGTACCAACAGATGGCGGCAGCACCTCCACTGGTGGAGCAACACCTTCGGTACCACCCCGTGGAAGAATGGTCCCTAACATTCAGCCGGTGTTTGCAGGCATCAAATTTTTGTGCACGGAGTGTGACGAACTGCTCTGTTATGGGGAGCAGAGTGTTGAACTCATTGCCCTAAAGAAACAGCAACACCGCTGCTCTTCCAGTCCCTAAATTTTCTAATTTTTTTGCTCCTGTTGAGCAGTTTTGGAATCCTTGTTTTTGTTTTTCCCTTGACAAAAATCCAAAAAAAATATAAAATTGTTTTAAAAATGCTAAAAAAATATAAAACAACAAAAACAAAAAAAATATATATAAAACAACAAAATCAAAAAAAAGTTCTTTTCAGAACTACCTCCAATTTATAAAAAGAAGCTTTTTTTTTTTAAAAAAAAGTCTGTCATTTTTAATCTCCATGGTACGCTCCCCCGTACGCTCCCTGGTGCGCGTACCGGGCGCTCCCCCCCCCCCCCGCGAAAATCGATTTTTTTTTTATTTTTTTTTTTTACCCGCGGGAGCCCCCACATCAAAAGTAGGGGGTCAGGGGGGTGTACCCTGCCCCCTTTTGCTCATTTCCCCCCTTTGATTCTTGCCACCTCTTGTGTCTCAATCCTACCGAGACACAAGATGGCCGCCGCTGCGGACTGTTTCGAATGTTTACAGACACCCGAGAACCAATCAGCTTGCCGTGCGCAAGTCGCGTGGCGCGCCTGGAGCGCTCCCCGGTACGCGTACCGGGCGCGGCTCTAGATATATATCTTTTTTTAAACCTAATTTACTCAAAATTCACAGGACCACATATCTTGAGACCTAGCAAAGGCATATCGGGCAAGCAATATCTACAATTTTGCCAAGTTTCGTGGAAATCCATTCAGCCGTTCGAGCTAAAAGTGAGGCCAACCGCCCTATGGAAAATTGCATGGCAAAAACACGTTTTGGGACCCCCCTTTTTTCTCGGCCCCCCCTTGACGACCCCCCCCCAATTTTCAGGGGCTGCTCAGAAACAAAATGTTCCATTTTCCTAAAAATTTCAGCCAATTCCGTCCACAAACGCCAAAGTTATTAGACATAGAATTTTCAAAAATCCCATAGAGAAAAAATCCTAACTATATATGCCTACTGGCGACCGCCAGTAGGTAATATATACATACATATATATACATATATGCAGGTCAGTGTTACACGTAACACATGCTCTCAGCGGTAGCCAAAAAATACGCTAAACAGGATCGGTCCAAGGGTGTTTAATCACCTGCTACATGTTTCGGCTTCTCACAAGCCTTGATCAGAATTGGATTTCTGGCGTGCTCGACCGGAGTACACGCCACCTCCCTAGGGGCCTCCAGCAACCCGTAGAGCAACCTGTGGAATATATACATATATATACATACATATATATACATACATATACATACATATATATACATACATACATATACATACATATACATACATACATATACATACATATACATACATATATACATATATATACATATATACATACATATATACATACATATATATACATATATACATATACATATATACATACATATATATACATATATACATACATATACATACATATATACATACATATATACATATATATACATACATATATATATACATACATACATATATATATACATACATATATATATATATACATATATATACATATATATATATATATATATACATATATATACATACATATATATATACATACATATATACATACACATATATACATACACATATATACATACACATATACATATATACATACATATATACATACATATATACATACATACATACATATATACATATACATACATATATACATACATATATACATATACATACACATACATATATATATACATACTTATATACATACATATATACATTCATATATTACCTACTGGCGGTCGCCAGTAGGTATATATAGTAAGGATTTTTTCTCTATGGGATTTTTGAAAATTCTATGTCTAATAACTTTGGCGTTTGTGGACGGAATTGGCTGACATTTTCAGGAAAATTGAACATTTTGTTTCTGAGCAGCCCCTGAAAATTGGGGGGGGGTTCGTCAAGGGGGGGCCGAGAAAAAAGGGGGGTCCCAAAACGTGTTTTTAACATTGAGTTTTCCATAGGGCGGTTGGCCTCACTTTTAGCCCGAACGGCTCAATGGATTTGCACGAAACTTGGCAAAATTGTAGGGACTGGTAGCCCGATGTGCCTTTGCTAGGTCTCAATATATGTGCTCCAGTGGATTTTGAGAAATTAACGTTCAAAAAAAGATATATATCTGTAACAGCGCTCCGCTTTGCGTACTTTTCGCGTAACGGAGCTTTGCGAAGCTGATTGGTTCTCCGGCGTCTGTAAACATTCCAAACAGTCCGTAGCGGCCGCCATCTTGTCTCTCGGTAGGATCGAGAGACAAGAGGTGGCCAAAGCGAAGGGGCAAATGACCATAAGGGGGCATAGTAGATCCTCCCTGACCCCCTAGGTTTGATGTGGAGGTTTTAAAAGGGCCCCGCGGGGCAAAAAAAAAAATAATAATAATAATCGAACGGCTGAATGGATTTGCACGAAACTTGGCAAAATTGTAGGGACTGGTAGCTCCATGTGCCTTTGCTAGGTCTCAATATATGTGCTTCAGTGGATTTTGAGAAATTAACGTTCAAAAAAAGATATATATCTGTAACAGCGCTCCGCTTCGCGGAGATAAAATTATCTCTGTATTACCTAGCTGTTGCTAACACCAGTTAGCGACCGCTAGTAGGAGATAGTGACCATCTTGGGCCCCACTTTGCATGTCAGTGATATTTATCACTAATGACATGCAAAGTGGGCATGCCAAGATGTTAGCGACTGGAAACAGTCGCTAACATCGCTATCTCCTATTACCAACTTTTGGAGATGTTCGCGCTAAGCGCGAATATCTCCAAAAGCTACCACCTGCCCTGAGCAGTTCTTAGCCATGTTATCCAATGGGAGGTGGATAACATGGCTAAGAGCATTAGCTCGGTAATGCATGAATATCGGTGAGTTTTCAGCGATATTAATGCATTGCGGTCGTTTTTTATGGCATTTGCGATAAACCTTGATAATAGCAAGGTTTATCTGCGATAATTTCTGACGATGCTTAGCGGTAAAAAATTCGTTGCTAAGCATCGTTAGGGATAAATATCGCTTAACTTTGGTAATATGCCCCAACGTCTGTTAAAGTTCGATTCGAAGGAAATCAGGAAGTGTTGAAAAACATTGTCTGCGCCATCTTGCCTTTTTTCAAATGCCACACTTTTGTTGTACACGGCAGCCATTTTAGATGACTTGACCAGACCCACTCTCTGCACGCTGTCGATCCTTAGCATGGCTCCCCACCCTCGCAAGCATCTCCCCCAGGCACTGGTCACCCTCGTTCTCTGTCTTATGCATGGGTAATAAACCTCCCCCCATCTGCGCTGCTCTTCCCTGAGAATCACACCCTGTGCCCGCCCGACACCTCCCTTTCGCCCTATTCACTACCGCACCCTCTGACACTCCTTTTCCTCTGTGTCCAATTGTCCAGGCCGGTCCTAGGCTATCAGCTAGCCCTGCAGATGTAGTTTATGGCCCCAGCTGTAAAGAATCACCCCTCTTCAAAGGAGTTATAGTAGATCAAGGCCCACACTCGATGAGATCCGTCACAGCACACGCGTTCCTACTATCTGAAAACCATCCTGTATTGTGATTGGGGAGGGGACCGAGCCTGAAGCGGAAGATTCCAGGGATGACTCTTTGTACATCAAAGTTTTTACAATTATGTGTCACATTAAAAATATATAGCACTCCAACACAGTAGTAAGATTATAAAACTTTAATAACTTATAAATATATACAACAAAACAAAAACAGTAAAAACATATAAACATTTTTAGGGAAAAACAACGAAGTAGCGGTCGGCTGTGCGAATAGTCCCAACGCAGCACAACGTCCAGATTTCTGGACGGCACCCAGGTGATGTTGTCTGGGTGCTGCACTGATTTCGGCATCCGGCGTGAGGCGTCGCGGGGGGTGGGTCATCAGTAGCAAACTGTTGTGCGAATAGTTCCAAGGCAGCAGAACGATGGCACCAAGGTGATGTCCAGTAAGTTGCCGCACTGGTTTTGGTATCCTACAATGCTGCTCCGAAGAACGGCGTGGGGCGCCCCGGGGGGTGGGGGGAGGCGGCGTGAACGGGCCTCTCCAGGTGGAGTCTCGTCTGTTGTAGTGGGGCGCCCCTTTACCGTTTCAGTTGCCATTCCGTCCGCTTTTGGTCCACTGTGTCAAAAGCCGCAATTCAGCTGAGTTGCGCCCACTCTTGCGGTGCAGCGATAGGCGGCTGCCACAGGACTCTCAAAATGGCGGCAGGCTCTTTTCTTTTTGGGCCTGGTCCACTGAAATGGCCCTGGGACACCTTGCAAATCGGACGCTTGTCTGCTAGGTCTTGGACCCCATTCTCGAAAGCGTCCCCTCCGCCTTGAGGATTCAACAAAAGTTTTGGGGGTCCCCGACTCCTGCAGGCTTCTGGTGGGGAGCGGCTGCCATGATTGCTCGCGGAATGACCACGACGGAGCCACGAGATGGTGGTGCTTTCATGGTGACGCCAGCTTCAGTGTGAAACATCCAGAAACAAGGTGGGGCTTTCATCGTTTGGGAAAAAAAAAAGTTTTCATCCAATGAAAAGTGTCATTTTTAGGTCATATGATCAAGCCTTCCATCATTAGGAAACCAAAAGTAAAATGAACCAATGAAAAGTTTTATAAACAAGTCACATGACCTGTTATGCGGCATAGGGGTATAAAAAGCGTAGAAAATCCGTTGGCACGTGAGGCGGCGTCAGTAGCGGACCGATGTGCGAATAGGCCGAAGGCAACACAATGCGCCAAGATCCGGATGGCACCGAGGTGGTGTCCAGCAAGTTGCAGCACTGGTGTGGCCATCCTACAATGCTGAAAGTCGGCGTGGGGCGCCCCGTTGGCCTGTGAGTTCGCGTCAGTAGCGGACCGATGTGCGAATAGGCCGAAGGCAGCACAACGCGCCAAGATCCGGATGGCACCGAGGTGGTGTCTAGTAAGTTGCCGCACTGGTGTGGCCATCCTACAATTTTGAAAGTCGGCGTGGGGCGCCCCGTTGGCCTGTGAGATGGCGTCAGTAGCGGACCGATGTGCGAATGGGGCCAAAGGCAGCGCAACAATATTTTCGGAATAGAAGACACCACAAGGCGCTGAGATGCCAAGATCCGGATGGCACCGAGGTGGTGTCTAGCAAGTTGTGGCACTGGTGTGGCCATCCTACAATGGTAAAAGTCGGCGTGGGGCGCCCTGCTGGCCTGTGAGATGGTGTCAGTAGCGGACCGATGTGCGAATGGGGCCAAAGGCAGCGCAACAATATTTTCTGACTAGAAGACACCACAAGGCGCTGAGATGCGAAGATCCGGATGGCACCGAGGTGATGTCTAGCAAGTTGCTGTACTGGTGTGGCCATCCTACAATGCTGAAACTCGGCGTGGGGCGCCCCATTAGCCTGTGAGTTGGCGTCAGTAGCGGACCGATGTGCGAATGGGGCCAAAGGCAGCGCAACAATATTTTCTGAATAGAAGACACCACAAGGCGCTGAGATTCCAAGATCCGGATGGCACCGAGGTGGTGTCTAGTAAGGTGCACTGGTGTGGCTATCCTACAATGCTGAAAGTCGGCGTGGGGCGCCCTGTTGGCCTGTGAGATGGTGTCAGTAGCGGACCGATGTGCGAATGGGGCCAAAGGCAGCGCAACAATATTTTCTGACTAGAAGACACCACAAGGCGCTGAGATGCCAAGATCCGGATGGCACCGAGGTGATGTCTAGCAAGTTGCTGTACTGGTGTGGCCATCCTACAATGCTGAAACTCGGCGTGGGGCGCCCCATTAGCCTGTGAGATGGCATCAGTAGCGGACCGATGTGCGAATGGGGCCAAAGGCAGCGCAACAATATTTTCTGAATAGAAGACACCACAAGGCGCTGAGATTCCAAGATCCGGATGGCACCGAGGTGGTGTCTAGTAAGGTGCACTGGTGTGGCTATCCTACAATGCTGAAAGTCGGCGTGGGGCGCCCCGTTGGCCTGTGAGATGGCGGCAGTAGCGGACCGATGTGCGAATGGGGCCAAAGGCAGCGCAACAATATTTTTGGAATAGAAGACACCACAAGGCGCTGAGATTCGGTTAGCACCGAGGTGGTGTCTAGCAAGCTATGCAGCTGAGTTGCGTGCGCACTTGCGGCGAATAGGTCGAAGGCAGCACAACAATGTTTTCTGAATAGAAGACACCACAAGGCGCTGAGATTCGGTTACCACCGAGGTGGCGTCTAGCAAGTTGCTGCACTGGTGTGGCCATCCTACAATACTGCTCCGAATAACGGCGTGGGGTGCCCGAAGGGGGGGAGGCGGCGTGAACGGGCTTTCCTAGGTGGAGGCTCGTCTGCTGTAGTGGGGCGCCCCTTTACCGTTTCAGTTGCCATTCAGCTGAGTTTTGGCCGCTCTTGATGCTACAGCGACAGGCGGCTGCAACAGGACTCTCAAAATGGCGGCCTGTTCTTTGGATTTGGGCCTGGTCCACTAAAATGGCCCTGGGACACCTTAGAACTCGGACGCTCGATTTTTTTTTCCTTTCCTCAACATGCAAAAAAAGGTAAATGCCCGGTACGTTATACGCTTCATCTGCCACGATGTACTCTCCAGAGGAACCGAAAAAAAATATAGTTATGGTAACTATACCATGCATCGTCATATGGAGATGTCGCACCAATTAATTATAGTGCTGTATAAAAGAGAGATTTGGAGGAGAACCCCCGACCTGCCAGTACATTCATCAAAGAAGTGGCACTGACAGCATCAGAGGCAAGGGAAACGGTCCCAAATATTTAGAAGAACTTTGGAAAGATTAAAATGACATGTTTAGATTGTGGCAAATTAATTTCATGTGGACAGATGAGTGTTACTCTATAAATACAGCATATGAACATCATCATAGTCGATGGTTGGTACAGACATTTTGACTATATCCTGGACCTGCCCGTCCTCGCCCAAAATGGCGCCGGAATAAATGGGACTCGTAACTCCTTGTTGTGTACTGGTTGCAGAACCTTGAAATCACGAGATACGTATGCAGTTTTGAAGCACATGGCGGGCGGGGACGAGAATTGATTGAGTATTTCGACATCCCTATTGATATTAAGTTCTGATGTGTTATTGATTACTGTACTATTGAAAGTTCGAATTAACGTCGCGCATGGTACTTGCCCGCAAATGTATATCTAGATAATTTTATTGTAACTGGCCCTGTCGTATTTTAATTATAAAATGTACGTCCACCGATTCCGCAACTGTTAGACACCTTAGTTCTTGCAACCTAATGGCCCGCCCGTTACGTTCCTCTACAGTGTAAATGTCTACTCATCATATACGATTACAGTTTGCTCCGTGGCCGGCCCACGTGGTTATAGGCTCGTATTTGTATAATGAAATTTTCACAATAAAGGTTTTTAAAAGAAAACATGGTAGTAGTATATACATTGGTAAAGTTTTTAATAATAGTCACTGTTTTAGAATCATTAAAAGGCAAGTGAAATAAAGCAGACCAATTACATGAAGGGTAAACGGTATAATACGCAGGAACGCAGTAAAGATAAATGGTCAAGGGCTGTTGTGTTTTCTACTCCTGCAACATAAAGTGATCGATAAGAATCTCATATTCAGGCGTATCGGCGACTAAGACAGCAGGTCGACCCTCTTTTGCTCAACGGCTCCGTCATGGGACGAAGAAACGCCCTTTTTCTCGAAAAAAGAATATATTTTACTTGCAGGACAGTTGTAAATTTTCCGGGAAAGTACATTAGCCTGGAACATTATAACATATATTTAAGAAAAAATAATGTTCGGAAGTAATAAAAAGCGTAATTTTTAGGTCATATGACCAAGCCTTTCATCATTAAAATAAGAAAAGTAAAATGAACCAATGAAAAGTTTTATTAACAAGTCACATGACCTGTTATGCTTACGTTACGCGCTGCGCGTCGCGCCCTGGATGACTTCCGGATGCGCTAACGCGGCGCGTCATATGACGCATTACGCGACAACGCAGGTCCAGAATATAGTCAAAATGTCTCCACCAACCAGCGGTCGGAACACAACCCCTTTC